>NW_022681470.1:87617460-90017460 GCF_009764315.1 Trachypithecus francoisi | reverse complement strand
GGCGCCCACCATCTCGCCCGGCTAGTTTTTTGTATTTTTAGTAGAGACGGGATTTCACCGTGTTAGCCAGGATGGTCTCGATCTCCTGACCTCGTGATCCGCCCGTCTCGGCCTCCCAAAGTGCTGGGATTACAGGCTTGAGCCACCGCGCCTGGCCTTATTTATAGTTTTTAACTGCTTCTTAAAATAGCTACAGTACTTTTCAGGTTTTCTGATTCTTGATTCAATATTAATTTTTTCTATGTGTAT
This sequence comes from Trachypithecus francoisi, assembly GCF_009764315.1. Taxonomy (NCBI): domain Eukaryota; kingdom Metazoa; phylum Chordata; class Mammalia; order Primates; family Cercopithecidae; genus Trachypithecus; species Trachypithecus francoisi. The sequence goes on along the minus strand of NW_022681470.1, from coordinate 90,017,211 downwards.
TAATTTTCTATGTACACAGTCACATCTACTGTAAAAACGTCAGTTTTATTTCTTCCTTCTCAATTCTTGTATCTTTAATGCCCTTTTCTTGCCTTACTGGGCTGGTTAGAAAATTCAACACAATGTATCCATTTCATTGATAAAGCTATTTATAATGTTACTTTTCATTTTTTTGTGCCTAAAACGTCCATAATTATGTGCTTTTATTTATAATAGAGTTTACTTATGTCTTCTCTCCTTTTTTCTTGCCCAGTTTCAATAGTAGTTTACCTAAAGTTTACTAATTTATATCTTTGTGGATCTTCTCTATTTTACCCTTCTTTTATATTATTAACATCTCTATCATCACTATTTTTTTCCTTCTACTTCCTTCATGGTCTTGCTTTTATAACTTCCTAGGATGACTGCTCAGCTTATTTTTGGCCTCTTCCTCTCTGATAAGCATTTTGTACTAGAATTTTCCTTCTAGTATGTTCTAAATGGATTGAACATATCTTGGTATGCATCTCTTTTATCTTTAATTATAATTTTTTAAATTATCATTATGAGTTCCTCTTTAAACCATGGGTTACATTATCAAACATTTGCATCTTTTATGAAATTTTCTTTCCTTCCTTCCTTCCTTCCTTCCTTCCTTCCTCCTTCCTTCCTTCCTTCTTTCATCTCACTGTCACCCAGGCTAGAGTACAGTGCCACAATTTTAGCTCACTGCCACCTCTGCCTCCCAGGCTCAAGTGATCCTCCTGCCTCAGCCTCCCAAGTAGCTAAAACTACAGGCATGTGCCACTACTCCTAGCTATTTTTTTGTATCTTTTGAGATGGTGTTTTGCCATGTTGTCCAGGCTGGTCTTGAACACTTGGACTCAAGCGATCAGCCCAACATTGCCTCCCAAAGTGCTGCGATTACAGGTGTGAGTCACTGCGCCCAGATGAAATTTTCTATCTTAATTATACTGTAGTCTGGGAATGTGGTTATCTTTTTTTTTTTTTTTTTGAGACGGAGTCTGGCTGTGTTGCCCAGGTTGGAGTGCAGTGGCTGGATCTCAGCTCACTGCAAGCTCCGCCTCCCGGGATTACGCCATTCTCCTGCCTTAGCCTCCCGAGTAGCTGGGACTACAGGCGCCCACCACCTCGCCTGGCTAGTTTTTTGTATTTTTTTTTTTAGTAGAGATGGGGTTTCACCGTGTTAGCCAGGATGGTCTCGATCTCCTGACCTCGTGATCCGCCCGTCTAGGCCTCCCAAAGTGCTGGGATTACAGGCTTGAGCCACCGCGCCCGGCCAATGTGGTTATCTTTTAAGAAGATCCAGTTTTTTAAAAAATTTTGAGACCAAGTTCATGGGCCATTGATGATCATTTTAAAAAATGATCCAGGTGTACTTAAGAAGAATGCTTTATGGCCGGGCGCGGTGGCTCAAGCCTGTAATCCCAGCACTTTGGGAGGTCGAGACGGGCGGATCACGAGGTCAGGAGATCGAGACCATCCTGGCTAATACGGTGAAACCCCGTCTCTACTAAAAAAATACAAAAAACTAGCCGGGCGAAGTGGCGGGCGCCTGTAGTCCCAGCTACTCGGGAGGCTGAGGCAGGAGAATGGCGGGAACCCGGGAGGCGGAGCTTACAGTGAGCTGAGATCCGGCCACTGCACTCCAGCCTGGGTGACAGAGCGAGACTCCATCTCTAAAAAAGAAGAAGAAGAAGAAGAAGAAGAAGAAGAAGAAGAAAGAAGAAGAAGAAGAAGAAGAATGCTTTATATCAAAATTTTAAATATTAATGCTCAAATTTTGTTTTTCTTTATTTTCAGTCCGAGGACTTAGTCTGCCATGTCCCTAAGGAAGATTCACCGAGTTTTGAACTGAGTCTTTCCTGTGTTGCATTTTTGCTTTCTGTAGTGTACTCCAGAGCACAGTTATTTTTTGCTAAAAGATGGTGCGGACTTTCTTTTATTCTTTCAGACCTGAGATTCTCAATGAAGAGATTCAGTCACACGGAGTTAAGAGAGTTTGTTTTCCAAGGTTTCTCCAGTTTTCAAGAACATCAGCTCATACTTTTTGTGGTCTTTCTCACCCTCTACATCCTAACTCTGGCTGGCAATATCATCATTCTGGCTATAATCTATGTTGACCATCACCTCCATATGCCAATGTACTTCTTTTTAAGTGTGCTATCCACTTCAGAGACTTTCTATTCCCTGGTCATTATCCCATGCATGCTTTCCAGCCTTGTAGGCCTGAGCCAATCCATTTCCCTGGAGGGCTGTGGGACTCAGCTCTTTTTTTTCCTGGCTTTGCCATCACCAACTGGCTCCTGCTAGCCGTGATGGGATATGATCGCTATGTGGCCATCTGCAACCCACTTGGCTACTCAGTCATCATGAATTGGAAGGTGTGTGCTATACTGGCATCCTCAGTCTGTGCCACAGGGTTCTCACTCTCGCTGGTTCAGACTGTGGCCATTTTCAGACAGCCCTTTTGCTACCCACTGATTGAGCATTTCTTCTGTGATATTTGGCCTGTGTTGGACCTGGCCTGTGCTACCCCAGTGACCAGTGATATTCTGACCTTAATTATCAGCCTCCTTGCCATCACAGCCCCAGTCACCTTCCTCTTCAACTCTTATGTCCTTATTATTTCCACCATTCTCAAGATTGCCTCAGCTGGAGGCCGGAAGAAGACCTTCGCCACCTGTGCAACCCACCTCACTGTGGTCATTATCCACTATGGCTGTGCCTCCATTGCCTACTTCAAGCTCAAGTTGGAGAATACCAAAGATCAGGATCAGTTAATCTCAGTGACCCACACTGTCAGAACACCTTTACTAAATTCTGTTGTGTATAGTCTGAGAAATAAAGAAGTCCAGGACTCTCTGCAGAGAGTACTGGGTAGGAAATTCTTCTGCTAAGATGGTAATCTCTCCTTAAATAGTTGTGTGTGCCTTCCAGATGGAAGCCTATTGGTAAAGTCATAGAGCCAGAATTTTATGTAATCAGTGAAGCCTCATACATCACAGTCAGAGCCAAGGCAAAAGGGAAACTAGGAGCTACCCTCTAATAATTGAGGCTCATTTTCTGAACCCCTTTCAAAACAGAATAAAAACAGGTCACTTGTCTGTAGACAGACATCCACTGGCCCTACTCAAGGAGATCATGACAAGGCCGAAGTATGATCTAGTGTTCATCTCAAGCTTAAATTTTAAGATACCTGTCCGTCTTGCTGAAGTGCAAACCACATGAAATTACTCAACTGAATCTTTTGTCATAAATTGGATGCCTGAACAAATGGCTACTGAAAAGGATATGTGCAGAAATCTAATTGCCTTGTGTTTTAATGAGATAAGCAAAGCAAGAACGTAGCTATCTTTTAAGAGATGGGTTTGGAATGAGCTAAAACTTTTTAGAAAGAATATTTGCAGGCAATCCCCTGCACATTTCCTGTCACCCACATGTGGGACTCCAAATGAAGGGAAACTAGGTGGTGAAAGTGGGGAGTAGTGGGAGATTGAGTAGAGAAGACTCCTAATCAGCATATGACAGCTATAAGACTTGGGACTTGTGAACAGAGCTCACATAACTTGGTCTGATTATTTGCTTCTTCTGGCTGAAGATAGGCCACATGGAGGAGAAGGCCTTGTGGGACTGACAGAAATGCCTTCCTCATGAACAAGGTAAACGGGATGAGAAGAAGAGGAAGTGGCTCAGGGAGCAGAATGCTATAAAATGTTATGAAATTGGCTAAGAAGAAAGAAACGTTAGAAGCAGATGCAGATGGGAGTGATAGATGAGAAGGGAGGGACAAGGCGAGGGTCAAAAGGAGCAAAATTCATTTTTAAAATCACTTCAGATTGGGTCCTCTCTTTCCCTTTGTAGGCCAAGTCACAAATGCAAAGAAAGACAATTAAATGGAAACGTGAAAGAGTCAACATAACACCTTTCTGAAAAATTAGATAATTTCATTACTCCCAAAAAACTGAACAAAGTCAACAGTAAGGGCTTTTGACATGACAATTTCCATAAAATTAAAGCAACTGAGTTAGAAGTAGATTAATAAAAGACTATTTATTTACTCTTCCTCACTTCAAAAGAAATTTTTTTAAATCAGGGTGAATTTTAGACCCAATTTGTGGAATAAAATATGTGATGATTAAAACTATGATTAACAGTTATAATTACTGACCAAATTAATGTTACAATACTAAGATATTTATAAAAAGACATGCAAGAAATATATGAGTATGCAGGATTCTCATTGTAAAATATTTTAAAAATACAGAAATGTCAAATAAAATGTGTAATCTAATTGTGAATTATATAGGCTATCTATGCAAGTGTGTACAAAGGTTACTTTAAGAAAGTTCTGCAATTCATTCTACTTTGTATTTCTCAGTTCCCAATCTGCTTGATGAGAAAAAAGCAATCTAAACCTTTTCATGTAAACACAAGCAATGAATGATTAATAAGTCATGTTATGAGTAAAAACAATAAAGTTAAAGGTTTTGCTTCTCCCCTTTCTTCCACTTCCCCATTATCCTTGGGGTGAATCAAGTTCAGGTCAAGGTTTCCAGCTTTCTGAAAGAAGAAGAAGTTTATCCAGGTTCATTTCCACCTCCTCAGATTGGATTATCTGGAGATACATGAGCCCCAGTGGCCATCTCTGTTGCCATTAATAGAAATGATTCTGGTCTTGCCATGGTCCTTATCAGTATAGTCCCTGCACTTCCCATCTTCCTTATGACCATTTTGAGGCTACTCTAGGTTCTCTGGCCTTCTCTCTGCCACTTCTTTAGGGCACCTGGTCATTTAACTGCACCCTTGATCCTGTAGAGGGGTGGATGAAACTCAGTGAGGTGTCATCAAGCCATCACTTGCTGCCTTACTCACCCATTTCTACTCCACCAGTATTCAAGCCTTTTCTAAGAGGCTTCTCTGAAAAGTGAGGGTCATACCTTCTCTGCTTCAATCAGATCCATCCATCCCTTCCTTCCTTCCTTCTTTCCTTCCTTCCTTCCTTCCTTCCTTCCGGGTTTATTTGGGGTAGGACCAAGAGTGGGCTTTCTACAATATCTAACCGTGGTTAGATCTTCTCCAAAGGCTGGATGATTATGTTTTATTTTGGCAAAAGAAAAAAAAAAGAAAGAAAGCCTGAGTTCTTTCCAACTCTACAATGTACAGTTTGCATTTCATATACAAAGTACTTTAGTACTTAGGCTCTTGATATTCAGAATCATTCTTTGTAAATTAAAAGAGGTTTTCCACTCTAGAAAAGTGTGCTAAACTTAAAAACTATTTCAGCTTTCAATACAAATGTTTCAGTTATGAGCTTTATAAAATTATTTTTGAAATTCGGTTGACTTTTTCCTGCATTCTTTTGGGTTTATCCTTCCCTGGGGCAAATAAATGTGCCCTGGAATAATAAGAATTTTAAAAAGAAGGGAAGCATTAGGTTATTATCTTATAACATTATTCCATAATATTTCTTCCAAGAGTATTTTTGTGGAGATTCATAAAACATTTGCTCCCCAGAACATAAAATTCTATTAAAAAATATGACTTTCCAGTAATAGGTAAGTCTTTAGCCATAGGGGATGGAGTTCTAGACTGGAAGATACTTATATTTACCAGCAGCATCTACCTCCTACATGGTGGGTAAAGTTTTCACCTCTTCTAGGAGGAGGTGAAAACGTTTTGCACAGGGCCAGCTCCTCAGAGTGCCCAATACAACCCTTGTGAAGTTATCAAGTCCTGGGCTTTTCTTTGACAGAAGACTTGTTACTGCTTCAAAAACATTACACATTATTAGTCTATTCAGGTTTTATATTTCTTCATGATTCAATCTCGGTAGTTTGCATGTTCAAGAATTTATGCATTTCCCCTAGTTTCTCCAGTTTGATGGTGAATAGTAGTTCACAATGCTCTTTATTGATCCTTTGTATTTCTGTGGTATCAATTGTGATATTTTTTTCATTTCAGATGTTATTTATTTGGGTCTTCTCTCTTCTTTTCTTGGTTATTTTAGCTAAAGGTTTGTGAATTTTATCTTTTCAACAAACCAACTTTTTGTTTTGTTGCACTTTTGGATTATTTTCCTAGTCTGAATTTCCTTTATTTCTGTTAAGATCTTTATTTTTTTTCATTCTACCTTTTTTGGGTTTGCTTCATTTTTGCTTTTCTAGTTCCTTAAAGTGCATCATTAAATTGTTGACTTGAAGTCTTTCTATTTTGGGGATGTAGGCATTTATTGCTATAAAATTCCCTTTTAGTAATGCTTTTGCTGTATCCCAAAGGTTTGGGTATGTTGTGCTTCCATTTTCATTTATTTCAAGAAATTTTTAAATTTCCTTCTTAACATATTTGCTGACTCATTGGTGATTCAGGAACATGTTCTTTCATTTCCATGTATTTGTACAGTTTTAAAGGTTCTTGTTATTATTTTCTAATTTTACACTGTTGTGATCAGAAAATATATTTGATATGATTTTGATTTCTTCTAATTTTTCAAGACTTGCTTTAGGCTCTAATATGTGGTGTCTCCTGGATAATGTTACATGTCCTGATGAGAAAAAAAAATGTACATTCTGCCGCGGTTGGATAAAATATTCCGTAAATGTCTGTCAGACCCACTTAGTCTAGAGTGTAGTTTAATTCTGATGTCCATTTGTTGATTTTCTGCCTAGATAATCTTTCAAGTGCTGAAAGTGGAGTGTTGAAGTCCCCTGCTATTATCATATTATAGTCTATCTATCTTTTAGATTTACTAATAATTGCTTTATATATTTGGGTGCTCCAGTATTGGGTGCTATATATTTATTATTGTTATAATTGCTTTATGAATTAACTCTCATTATTATATAGTGATCTTCTTTGTCTCTTTATACAGTTTTTGACTTAAAGTCTATTTTATCTGATACAAGTATAGCTATTCCTTCTCTTTCTTGATTTCCATTTGCATGGAGTATCTTTTTTCATCTCTTCCCTTTCAATAAATATGTGTCTCTATAGATAAACTGAGTCTTATAGGCAGGATATAGTTGGGTCTTGTTTATCCATTCAGCCACTCTATGTCTTTAATTGGAGAATTTAATCCATTTACATTCAATGTTTTTATTGATAGGTAAAGCCTTGCTACTGCCATTTTGTTACTTCTTTACCAGTTGTGGTGTTACTCCTCTCTTCTTTTCTAACTGCCTCTCTTTATATTGAAGTTATTTTCTCTGGTAAAGTATTTTAATTTATAGCTTTTTATTTTTAGTGTATCTATTACATGTTTTTGCTTTTTGATTAGCATGAAGCTTACACAAATATTCTATAGTTATAACACACAATTAAAAACTTTTATTTAAACTTAGCTTTGATCACAAGAAAATAACAGAAACAAAGCAAAAACAAAATAAAACAAAAATGTGTACAGACTACCTTCTCCTCCACACATTTTGAATTTCTGATGTCACAATTTAAAATTTTTATATTGCCCATACCTTAAATTGCTATAGGTATTGTTCTTAATTTATTTTATTTTCTCTTTCAGTCTTCTTAATAAAGATAGAAATGGGTCAAACACCACAATCACAATATCAATATAACAATCGTGTTAGCATCCTTTCCTTTGGGTTTGAAGAACTTTCTTCAGTAGAATACTCATTTTTCTCAAATGAACATGGAAAATTCTTTAGGATAGATCACATGTTAAATCACAAAACAACTCTTAACAAGTTTGAAAAAATGGAAACATACCAAGTATTTTTTAATACCACAATGCAATGAAATTAGAAATCAATAACAGCAAGAAATGGAAAAATTTGCAATTACTTGGAAATTAAACAACACACTATAACAGGTCAAAGAGAAAATCAAAAAGGAATCTAAAAAATATGTTGAAACAAATGAAAACAAAATTAAAACATGCCAACACCATAGGATGCAACAAAAACAGTACTAAAAGTTTACGACAATAAATGCCTACATTTAAAGAAAGACAGACCTCAGATGCAAAAACTTAACTATACACCTCAAGGGACAAGAAAAAGAAGAACAAACTACACCCAAAGTTAACAGAAAAATAAAATCATAAAGATTAGAGCAGAAATAAACAGAGAATAGAAAAACCATAGAAAAATTGACAAATCTAAAAGTTGTTTCTGTGAAAAAGATAAATAAAATGGACAACCCTTAGCTAAAATAAAAGAAAATAAGAGACAGAAGACTCAAATAAATTTAGAAAAGAAGAAAGAGATATTACAACAGATGCCTCAGAAATAAAAAAGATCATAAGGATTTCTATGAACAATTAAATGCCAACAAATTATATTTGTATAACCTGGAAGAAATTGTTAAATTTCTAGAATTATACAGCCTACCAAAACTAATCAAGAAGAAACAGAAAACTTGAACAGACAATAATAATCACTAGATTGACTCAGTATCAGAATCCTTCCAACAAAGAAAAGCCCAGGACCAGATGGCTTTATGAATGAATCCTAGCAAACAGTCAAAGAAGATTTAATATAGGTCCTTCTTAAACACTTCTAAAAAATAGAAGAGAAAATACTTCTATACTCATTTGATAAGGCCAAAGCCAAAGACACCACAAGAAAAGAAAACTACAGGTCAAAATCTCTGATGAATATAGATGCAAAAATCCTGAATAAAATACCAGCTATCTAAATCCAATAGTACACCACAAAGATTATACACCATGACCAAATGGGATTTATCTCTGGAATACAGGGTGAATTCAACATAAGCAAATTAATCATTGTGATACATCACATTAATGGAATGTCTACACTAAAGGTACAGGATACACATTCAATGTACAAAAATCAATAACATTACTTTACATCAAAAATAAATTATCCACGAAGAAAATTTTAAAAAGTCTCATTTACAATAACGTAAAAAAGAATAAATTACTTAAGAACAAATTTAACCAAGGAGGTGAAATATTTGTATACTGAAAACTAAAAAATATTGATGAAAGAAATTAAAGAAGACACCAATAAATGGAAAGATATCCCATGTTCATGGACTGGAAGAATTTATATTAAATCTATAATACCTAAAGTGATTTATAGATCAAATATAATCTTTACTAGAATTTCAATTGTATTTTTTACAGAAATGAAAGGAAAAATTCTAAAGATTTGTGTGGAACTACAGAAGATTCCAAATAGCCAAAGTAATCTTGAGAAACAAGAGAAAAGTTGAAGGCATCACACATCCTGATTTCAATATATTACAAAGCTATAGTAATCACACAGTATAATACTGGCGTTAAAACAGCAACATAGACCAATGGAACAGAGTGAAGATCCCAGGAATAAAGCCACATGTACAAAATCAACCAATCTTCAATAAGGGCACCAAGGATATAAAATGGGGAAGGGACAATCTGTTTAATAAATGGTGTTGGTAAAATGTGATATCCACATGCAGAAGAAAAGAAAACTAGAGGTTATTATTTTATAGTATACACAAAAATTAATACAGAACAGATTAAAGAATTAAACATAAGACCTGAAATCATAAAAATTCCTAAAAGAAAACATAGGAAAAAGACGCTTAACATTAGTCTTGGCAACGATTTTTTTTTCATGTAACACAAAAGGCACAGGTTAACAAAAGCAAAAATAAGTAAGTGGGACTACGACAAACTAAAAATCTTCTGTTTAGGAAAGAAAAAGAATGTTGTGTCTGTACTGAACATGCAAAGACTTTTTATTCTTGTCATTATTCTCTAAGCAATACAGTACAACACCCATTTACATAAAACTTACATTTGATTAGTTGTTATAAGTAATCTAGAGATTACTTAAAGAAAATGGGAGGATGTGCATAGGTTGCATGCAAATATTATGCCATTTGATATAAGGGACTTGAGCATTCTATGATTTTACTATCCATAGTGCATCTTGGAACCAATCTATGTGGATACTGAAGGACCACTGTATACCTTACTTTGTTTCTTACAACCAAATAAATTTCAGACGAATCAATGATGAAGCATACAAAGTATATAGGACAGCATGGGTACTTTTTAAAAATAATCTTGGAGTTAGGAAGTTCCTTTTAAGTACTAATCAAAATGCATAAGCAGTAAAGTTTGATTTCAAGAGATAAATACATGAATATAATATTGAAAAAATTTCAAACACAGAAATCCAGTAAAAATGATAGAGGGAAGAAAAATATTTGCAACATATGTGATAAAAGGCATATTTTATTATCTTAGCACTCACAAGAAAAAGACAACTAACACTATGAAAAATGAGCAAGATACGTAAATGGACATTCACAGCAAGTAAAGTAGAACTTGCTAATAAGCATATGAAAAGATACTCAAACTCATTTATAATTAAATAAATTAAAATTCAAAGGAAAAAATAATAAGCCCCTTTTACCTTTAAGTTTGCCCAGTTTTTTTTTTTTATTATTATACTTTAAGTTCTAGGGCACATGTGCATAACATGTAGGTTTGTTACATATGTATACATGTGCCATGTTGGTGTGCTGCACCCATCAACTCGTCAGCACCCATCAATTCATCATTTATATAAGGTATAACTCCCAATGCAATCCCTCCCCCCTCCCCCCCAACCATGATAGGCCCCGGTGTGTGATCTCATTGAGTCCAAGTGATCTCATTGTTCAGTTCCCACCTATGAGTGAGAACATGCGGTGTTTGGTTTTCTGTTCTTGTGATAGTTGGCTAAGAATGATGGTTTCCAGCTGCATCCATGTCCCTACAAAGGACGCAAACTCATCCTTTTTTATGGCTGCATAGTATTCCATGGTGTATATGTGCCACGTTTTCTTAATCCAGTCTGTCACAGATGGACATTTGGGTTGATTCCAAGACAATCCTAAGTCAAAAGGACAAAGCTGGAGGCGTCACGCTACCTGACTTCAAACTATACTACAAGGCTACAGTAACCAAAACAGCATGGTACTGGTACCAAAACAGACATATAGACCAATGGAACAGAATAGAGTCCTCAGAAATAATACCACACATCTACAGCCATCTGATCTTTGACAAACCTGAGAGAAACAAGAAATGGGGAAAGGATTCCCTATTTAATAAATGGTGCTGGGAAAATTGGCTAGCCATAAGTAGAAAGCTGAAACTGGATCCTTTCCTTACCCCTTATATGAAGATCAATTCAAGATGGATTAGAGACTTAAATGTTAGACCTAATACCATAAAAACCCTAGAAGAAAACCTAGGTAGTACCATTCAGGACATAGGCATGGGCAAGGACTTCATGTCTAAAACACCAAAAGCAACGGCAGCAAAAGCCAAAATTGACAAATGGGATCTAATTAAACTAAAGAGCTTCTGCACAGCAAAAGAAACTACCATCAGAGTGAACAGGCAACCTACAGAATGGGAGAAAATTTTTGCAATCTACTCATCTGACAAAGGGCTAATATCCAGAATCTACAAAGAACTCAAACAAATATACAAGAAAAAAACAAACAACACCATCAAAAAGTGGGGAAAGGATATGAACAGACATTTCTCAAAAGAAGACATTCATACAGCCAACAGACACATGAAAAATTGCTCATCATCACTCGCCATCAGAGAAATGCAAATCAAAACCACAATGAGATACCATCTCACACCAGTTAGAATGGCAATCATTAAAAAGTCAGGGAACAACAGGTGTTGGAGAGGATGTGGAGAAATAGGAACACTTTTACACTGTTGGTGGGATTGTAAACTAGTTCAACCATTATGGAAAACAGTATGGCAATTCTTCAAGGATCTAGAACTAGATGTACCATATGACCCAGCCATCCCATTACTGGGTATATACCCAAAGGGTTATAAATCATGCTGTTATAAAGACACATGCACACGTATGTTTGTTGCGGCACTATTCACAAGTTTGCCCAGTTTTTAAGGAGCTGGTAATACCAATCATTGATGAAAGTGTGGGTGAGGAAGCATTCTCAGTGTTGCTGAGTGTGTAAATGAATGTATCCTATTTTGGTTTCAATTTAGCAATAGTTATTAAGATTTTAAAGCCACATATTACTGATCAAGGAATTTTACTTTCAGGAATGTATCCTATAGATATGCTGCCAGAAGCACACAAATATATATGAACAATTCTATTATTCCTCAACAGTAAAATGGATTTAAAAATAGTGATATATTCACATAATGGAATAGTATGAGGCAGTTAGTGAACTACAGTTCTTTCTGGATATTATTAGTGTAACTGAATTATAAAAAGAAGCAAGTCTTAAAAAAGTATATGTATGTTTAAAAATACTTTATTTAGCTACAACTACATTTTATAAAGCTCAAAAGTAGGTATAGCTAAATAATGTATTTTTAAACATACATACATATGTCATAAATGTATAATAATAAATAAGATAAATATAAAAATTAGAATAATAGTAACCACTGGTGGGGGTGAGGGGTACAGTGTGAACAAATATGGAGGTGGGATAAATGAAAAATACATAAGTAAGTGTAGCTCTTGGGTTGAGTTGAGTTGAGTGATAGATTCCTAAATGTTTATCTTACTGTTATGCTCCACAACTTACACACAGTGTTATGCCAAACCTATATGTGGACACAGAACGCTTAGGCAAATCACTACTGGTGGCTTCTTGCTTGCCTAGCCAGAGCTTTGTTAACTTTGACAGTTGTTTAGAAACTTTAGTTTTGCCTTTTACAGTTATCATCTAGTCCACTAAATGTATATCTTTTACATTTTCCAACTCAAACTGATACCATCTTGAGTTTCTAATAGGTTAGCAAGTGATCTAGAACCTCCCTTTTTGGTGTCTTACGTTTTCCCTTTATTTTTCTAATCCCTGTAACTTAAGTATTACAATAGACTGATGAAGTTTACATAAACACTTAAGTAGGGAGAGTCTAGAGTCTGATTTGTCTATTTTTTTTTTTTTTTTTTTGCTATTTCCCTTTGAGGGCATCTAATCTAAATTGTCCAAGAGAAGATACTGGCCATCTGCTAATTTACTGTGGCAGACTCTATTTTCAGAAAATGGACATATCTCTTTTATTCCTCATGCTCTTCTTAGAGTGTGCCATTCCCTCATTAAGAGGTGAAGTCTGTACTCTCACCCCTTGAAACTGAGTGGACTTTTGTTACTTCTTGACTAGAGCAGTGGGGAAGCCCAGGACACATGGAAAGACCATGTGTAGGTATCTCAGTCAATAGCCAATATCAGCTGACTGGCATGTGAGTGAGCAAGCTTCATCTACCTCCTGACCAAAATTGCATGACAGACTCTAAGTGAGAATAGCCCAGTTGAAATCAATTACCCCTAGAGAGGTAATTACAAATGATTGTTGTTGCTTTATGCTGGTAAGTTTAGGGTACTATGTTATGCAACAATAGATGACTAGGACATCTGGGTTTCAGTACAAGCAATTATGGACATAGGCAGCTATGCTTATGCACGGGGACAGTCCTACATACTCAGTGCTAAGCAGAGGTAGAGGCATCAAGCATAGATCCCAGAGACATTGCACTTCCTGGTTCTCAGCCCTGTCAGTTGTTTATACAGCCGGACCTTGAGAAATCTGCCAAATAGGAGTTAGAAGTTATTTGACCATCAAACTCCTAACAGATCCCTGCCTACTGGCCTTCATTTTCCTGGTTATTTGTAAACACAGAATTTGGCTAGATTTCATATTTAACCCTTGAAACATGAAAGGACAGCCCTTTACTGGCAAATAAGGTTATTAGTACATTCACCCCCAAGATGGCCTCCTAATCTATTGACAGGAAGTTCAGATTGCTACAATACAAAGTTCTGTCTATCCTTTTTCTGTGTTGATAAAGCTGTCCTAATTTTCTCTGCTCAAAGGGGCTTTATATCTACTTCCCATCTAGGGGAGGGAGGCTCTTTATGCCTCCGTGCAGATTTGTGTCTTTAATGATAACTAGGGTAACAGTTTGGCCCCTCTCTCACTAAAGCAGATAAAGAAAACCACATGTTTAATCAACACAATGACACAAAAATGAATGATCCAATCGTAATTCGACCCCCAAGATAGTGCAGGTTTTAGTGCATATGAAGGTACTACTCAGCGCAAACAATAAGGAAAAATTTGGGATGTTAACTTTATCAATGATAATTGAATTATAGATATTGGAGGTGTCTCCAGTTTGGCCAATATTTTCTTATGTCTATGAACGAATAGGTGTAAAAGCAAATGCTATTAACATTCTTATATTTGCTATAAACATCTTGATTTTATAATTTTTTAGATCTAAAACTTACCGCAGGCTGAGTGTGGTGTCTCATGCCTGTAATCCCAGTGCTTTGAGAGTCTGAGGCAGGAGGATCACTTGAGGCCAGGAGTTTGAGACCAGACTGTGTAGTATAATGAGATCCCCTTTCTAAATTCTTTTTTAAGTTAGCTGAGTATGGTGGCACACACCTGTAGTCCTAGCTACTCAGAAGGCCAAGAGAGGAGGATAGCTTGAGCCCAGGAGGTTGAGACTGTAGTGAGCTATGATTGCTCCACTGCACTCCAGCCTGGGCAACTGAGCAGAAATTTGTCCCTAAAAATTATTTCTTTTAAGTTATGACAAATAGGAAATATAAAACACAAATGAAAAAAAGTCAGTATAAGGAGCATTTTTCAAGTTTATTAAGATATTAATGCAGCTACCTTATTTTTGGCCAAGTACAGAAAAATTAACTTGGAGGAGAATTGGCAGAATTCGTGATGAGATAGACATAAAATTAAAAAATATATATATAGAATAAAGTACCGAGGGTTGTGGCAGGAAAACCAGTGTGGGGATAACCCCAGATTTGGCTCATGAAACCCAGTATATGTAACCAGTTGCCTAATGGTCCCTTGGGATGAAGTCCTGGTTCATGTTTTTGGAACACTAAAGTGGCCGCCTGGCCTTCTAGAGAGATTTCTATTGTCTAATGAGTTTTGATCTTCCATATCTGAATCCTACAGGACAAAAGCTGGCCAAAATTGAGGGTTTTTTTAGTTCAGAGAAGAAGAAAAAAAGCATAGCTTATAATATTGAGCAAGGTTTTTAACGATAGAAAGAGCTGCAGGGTTTCCTGGAATCCAAGACAATGCTCTTAGCGAGAGCTCACTTGGGCTTCGTAACCATGGTTTTCCAAGGCTCAACTGTATAAAAATAGAATATTTATTTAAAAAATAAAACTTGACAAATAAGCCACTGCTATTTCTACTTGCAGTGAAAACTGCCTCAAGTCTGCCAAAGTACAAGTTCATATAATCTGGTAAATGTGCCGCACACATAACGAGGTTCCCTGGTACTGGCAGTCTGCTTCCTCTTAGTCACAAGGTGACTCTTAAGAGTGCTCAGTGAATGATGCCGAGAAACCCTGAAACCCTGAAAGCTGTTCATCAGAGAGCCTTTCTTTGGCATCCAAAGGTCCTCCTCAAGCTGGAGGAAATATCCAGTATCCAAAGAGCCCCCTGTAACTGTCCTTCGACCTCCATCCCTAGACTGGTCCCTACAGCAGATGGAAGGACCACATTCAGATGCCTTTTCTTCACGATCTTGATTTGTGAATACTTGTGATCAAGGGGTCACATCTCTGACCTCTACCTCAATTTTTCGGTTGAGCCACAGATTTGCAGGAAGAGAAGTAAGTGATTTGGAAAGAGACTTCAATGTTTAGCAGAGGGAGCTTTATAGGAAATAAAATACATGCATGAGAGTTTTTAAAATCATTGTTAAAGAGGAAATTATATTAAGCTGGAATGAATACTGATGTCTATGAATATTTGGGTTTTCCTTGATTTATTACTTTCAAGGATCTCCTGTTAATCCTAAATAACTAAAATTTATCAGGATTAAAGAGTGCCTTGATTAACATGATAATAAGGAATGTGGCTCTGCCACTTATCAGCTATGCATGCTCCCTTGTCTATATTCTTATCTTCAGACAATCCATAGTCCACAGAGACACGGTTTAGAAAGCTTCATAAAGAATGTTTACAGTTACTTACCATGCTGCACACATCACAAACAACTTTTCCTGTCAAGAAATGGTCTCCGATGTCTAACACAAAATTTATTTTTTGCAACCTCATCTGATTTTCTTTCATCTCATGCACTGAGGAGCTGAAGCACAACCATGCACCAATTTCTTATAAATACTTTTTGTAGATTTTCTATGAAAAGGGGTATATTTCTGAAAAATAGATAAATTGAATTTAATTTTAAAAGCACTAAAGAAGCTTACCTTTGGAATTCACCCAGTAGTAAATCATTTTGTGATGTGGATTCATTTGCTTTACTTCCAACTAATTGTACTTTTGAAGCAATTCCATCACTACATTTCTAAATGTATCTTTTTTACAATGAACCTATTATGTTATTATATAGTGATTACTGATAAGGTAAAGGCTACTAGAAAAGTTTTATTACCAGGGTATTTTTCAATTACTTGTTAATAATGTCATACTTTCTTCTAGTGTTATAATTCCAATGTTAAAATTTAGCCCAATTATTTAGTTGTTTGTTGCTATCACAGACCTAGACATCATAAAAAGTCAAAGATTAAAAACATTTATGCCTTCTCTTTGAAAAGAAAATCATTATAATGCTCCAGTATTCTACTTCCTAATAGACAATTTGTATGAAGGAGCAATGACTCATAATGATTCTACCAGAAGATATTTGTTCCCTATAGTGGAGTGACCAACCTGGGGTCATAAAAAGAGGGAATATGTGGTCCCTGTTTAGCTATAGAGGGGACAGTTTTATAATGCAGTTTTGTGTAGTGGAAGGAACAATGGACATAGGGTCAAAAGATTTGAATTCCAATCTTGATTTAATCCTTTGACACCTGTCTGTCTGAAAATAATTGCCTAACCAGAGCTGTTCTTCAGTTTTTGCATCTAGAGAGAAACAGTTCATCGTTTTCCTCCCTGCTCCATTGGATGTTAATAAGATTAAATTATGTATGCAAAAATATTTTGTAATCACAATTTCACTGTAAGGGGCTTACAATATAAAAATTTAAAAACCAGTAAACAGTTCTATGCCACCTACATGTGCAGAGACATATAGGCCCCAGAGAGAGAGAGAGTAAGGAGAAAAAGATTTTTTTTTTTTTTTTGAAGTGGAATCTCCCTCTGTTGCCCAGGCTGGAGTCTGTGGCACGAACTTGGCTCACTGCTACCTCCACCTCCCGAGTTCAAACAAGGAGAAAAAGATTTTCTAGAGGACATGGGTTTTATTTGGCTTTGAAAAATGAGTGGTGTCTAGAGAAGAAGAGCATAGAACAGAGTTGAGAGGAGCAATATCATCAGAGTCAAAATAATGGAATGAAAATGCAACGTGGAAATTACAGTAACACAGGCTCTATTCAAACTTTAGAAGCTAAAAAATTATCAGGTAGTTTATGGAGCCTGGAGTTCTGCATGATACCACTGAACTCACATTTATTCAATGTTGTTTTTAAAATTCAAATATGAGTATTATAATTAGTATATGATTTTTCCATCAACAATTCTATGATGTTATCACTCTTACATCCATAAAGTTGAGAAAATTGGTCTTATAAATGATAAGTCCTTGCCCAAGATAAGTTAGCATATACTAGAACTAGGAAATTAGTTTGCAACATTTGACTTTAAAAGCCTTGTACTTTCTTCTGAAAAAGGAAAGAACGTTTCTCCACTCTCTACTCCTAAAATAAATAAGTATGAATGTCAATATAAAAAAGCGGAGACCTAAGGTGCATTAATCACAGGAATTTTCCCAGTCTATTTTTTGACAGAAATCATCCATCTAGTTTCCTTACATTATTTTTTTCTTTCTTAGATATCATGTGTGATTTAATGAAGAAAGAGAATCACTCTTTGGTGAGTGTGTTTATTTTTCAAGGTTTCTCCAGCTTCCGTGAGCATAAGCTCACCCTCCTTGTTGTGTTTCTTACATTGTACGTATTCACCCGGGCAGGCAATGTTATCATTGTGAGTATCATTAGTATTGATCGTCACCTCCACACCCCTATGTACTTCTTCCTTGGCATGCTGTCAGGTTCAGAGACTGTCCACACCCTTGTCTTTATACCAAGGATGCTCTTTAACCTCATAGGCCTGAGTCAGCCCATTTCTTTGGCAAGTTGTGCCATTCAAATGTTTTTCTTCTTACTTTGGCTATCAACAACTGCTTCCTGCTCACAGCAATGGGGTATGATCGCTATGTGGCCATCTGCAACCCCTTGAGGTACTCAGTCGTCATGAGCAAGAGAGTGTGTATGCAGCTGGTGTGAGAGACCTGCAGCATTGGCCTAATTGTAGCAATGACACACGTGTCAGCTGTATTCAGGCTGCTTTTCTGTATTCCAAAGCTGCTCCACTTCTTCTGTGTCATCCGACCTGTGATGAAGCTCTCCTGCATTGACACCACAGTCAATGAAATCCTGACTATGACTATCAGTGTGCTGGTGATCCTGATTCCCAAGGGCTCGGTTTTCATCTCCTACATCCTCGTCATTTCTACCATCCTCAAGATTGCATCTGCTGAAGGCAGGAAAAAGGACTTTGCCACCTGTGCTTCTCATATTACTGTGGTTATTGTCCACTACAGCTGTGCCTCCATTGCCTACTTCAAGCCCAACTCAGAGAACACCAGAGATCAGGATCAGCTGTTATCAGTGACCTACACTGTCATTACCCCCCTACTGAACCCTGTGGTGTACACTCTGAGGAACAAAGAGGTCAAAGACGCTCTGTGCAGAGCGATAAGTCAAAAACTCTCCTAACAGAATAGGCCCATTTCAAATAGAGTCTTAGAAGATTTTTTAGAGAAGAAAAAGTGGAACAGTGTGCACGGTCAATAGAGTTAAAAATTTGAAGCAGTGGTTGGGCAAGAGGAGGAGAAAACAAAAGGATTCAGCCATTTGAGAAGGGGGAAATTTCTCCAAAGCACAGCAGGTCTCCATCTCATAAGAGAACAGGGATATTATAGGGTACAAATGCAGAAGAAAGAACTCAGTGGTGTTGGAAAGTAGAAGGGTTGTGTGGGCAGCATGCGACAGAATGAAATCAGGAGAGCAGACAGAGTTAATGAGGGGAAGCTGCTCTAGGGCAAGGTTCAAGTTTTTTTTGTTGTTGTTTTTTGCTTTTTTTTTGCTTGTTTTTTTGAGACAGAGTCTCGTTCTCTCGCTCTGTCACCCAGGCTGGAGTGCAGTGGCACTCGCCATCTCGGCTCACTGCAAGCTCCGACTCCTGGTTTCAGGCCATTCTCCTGCCATTTAGAGCTAAGTAGATTTAACACCTAATTGAATTAATTTCTTTATGGGAAATTTAAGGTTTTTTAAATCGACTAGACACTATAAATAAAATGAGTATCAGAGATAATAAGCATCTATAAAATTCAGCAGCCCTTGAAGTCTGGGTCTTTTTTATATAAGTTCCAAATTGACCATATGAGAAAATGGATATCTAAGTTTTCAGGATCCTGTTTTAGAAATATTTTTGGAAAGTGACTAAAACCCCTCGGTGATAGAGTAAAAGAGGTAGCACCAAGTAATCATATTGGCATTTATTTTATGAGAATATACAAAGGTTGTTGGTGATATTGTATATGAGTGTCTGAACCCAGGGTAAAGAAATTAAAAATTTGCCTTTAGAAATCCTTACAGAACAGAAAGAAGCAACTAGTGGATGAGAGTCAAAGAGGGAATCTAGAGCGTAGATCATGGATTAATGGAATGAGAGATTTCAGAGGATTAAATGGGTAAGGAGAATGTAGCCATCTGGCAACTCAATAATTCAACAAAAGAAAAAGACTCCTCAAACCATCAATCCTACCATTTAAAATCCTCTAGGATGAGAACTAATACACCATGCTTCACCAGTCATCTCCACTTCCATCAGCTCCTTTCCCTACAGTCTGTCATCCATATCCACATAGCGCACAATCCAACAATACCTAGTGACTGATGGTTTCCCATTTTATTCTCATGCCTTAATACAGCCTATTGTTAATGAGAATCTTCTACTGATGCCCTCACTGCCCACTCATCAGAGTGTTCTCTGGCTCACTTTGAAATAACAACCTGAACACCCCTATTTTTATGAAACCTCTGATGAGATACACACAAAGAAACAAAAGCACTCCTTTTACTCCTTCACATCACAACCTTCAAACACATATTGATATAAATGACCATAATGAACATTTCCCATAATGTCTTTATGAATGAAAACATGAAATAGGTAGTGTGTGATGTTGTAACTGGGTGAAGTCTTACCTAGGTGGACAGTTACACCTGCTGTTTAGTGTCTCACTTGTACCAAGTGATGAGTTTTTCATAGGACACATTCTCCTTTATGTTAATTTCAAAAGTTAGGGCTGTGTTCAAATATCTTAATTTCTCAAATAGCCCCTTATGGTTTAGTCTTACAAAGATTCAATTACATTTTTGAGGAAATTTATGGTGAAATGCAAGATAATCCAAAATGAAGTTACCCTGTAATTGCCAATGGTCACTTTTACTTTTACTCAGTAAATACAAATATCTTATTTTTATTTCAAATTGTAGCCTCAAAAATGCTGCCCTATACCGTCAGCCTTCTCAGTAATAGATAATCTATATTTGCAAACTTAGTCACTTAAAATATTAGGCAGAAGTCTTGAGAGATCAGCAGAATGAAGTAGAAAGAACATAACCATTTGAAGAAAAATACTCTATTTTCAGGCCGGGCTCTAATTTTATATACCGTATATATTTGAATTAACTATTTAATTTCTTTGAGCCTCAGTTTTCTCACCTATAAAACTTATATTCAAAGTTTGTTGTCAAATGCATGAAATAATAAGTATAAAAATATTATGAAGCAGGGTCAGATATTCTTTATTCTTGTTAGAGTAAAACAGCTACACTCCCCATAAAGTGAATCTTTCCTTATCTGCAAAATGGAGTCACCAGTTGTTACTCTGCTTTTTTCTGTCAGGTTATTGTAAGAATCCACTACACTAGAATAACCACAGTAGAAATTGCTGTAATAACTGGAAAAAGTGTTAAGAAATATTATGTATTATTATCATTATCATCACTGCTGTTAGCTAACATAGTCCATATATGTTTACCTCTCTGATTTTTCTTGGCCATTTTATATTATTTTACTAAGTAATTTTGACTCCTACCTTCCTCCCACCTACCTTTAACTTCTAATTGCTATTGCATCTTTCATTAAGTCTGCAGGTCATATTATTTTGGTTCCTTACAAAACAACATTTCCAAAACTTTGCATTATCTTCTTTTGTTAGCAATTCCAGAAGTGAATGCCTATCCTCCTGCTCCAAATTGAGCATCTTTCTTTTTCCTACTAGATCAGCGAATGTTAATCTCTTTCCCATGATCCATGGCCCTCAGTACAAAAATGCATGTTATCATATAACCCAGTATGTGTGTTATACACACATATACAAACTAAAATGCAACAGTCACAAAACAGTACTTAGCCTTACTGCATGCAATGCATTTTGATGTTTCTTATTCTAGTCTATTCTGTTCAATTCTTTTTAGTTTTGTAATAATGTTAATGAATAGAAGTGCATCTAATATACATTTTGACCAAATGCTCAATGCGTGAGAGTTAAAAATCTGTGTTCAGCTGAAGTCAGAGCTGAAGCCCAATATCAACAGACTGTTTTCCTGTGTTACTAAAATAAAATTGAAATCTTGTTTTAAAACAATGATATTTAATTATTAAACATTTAGTAATTGAGTTTAAACATTTGAATTCTTAGAGGAAGAACATTTAGTCTTCATTGTCAGCTTCTAGAGTCTTCTAGCAGTCATTAAAACACATATTCATGATACTGGGTACATGTTCACTTTTCAACTGAGAAACTGAGATTGGTGGAACAGCAAAATATCTTGGGGGAAAATACCTTATTTTTCTCTAACTTTTTTTCTTCATATTTTTTGTTAAATATGGATTAAAAATAATTTATCCTGGATATTATCTTTTATGATTTTGGTGACAAGTTAGAATTCTGCTGTAAATTCATCTAGAAAAGTTCAAAAAATTCACTGCTTAAGTGTAATTAAGAAGCTAAAAATTAATACAGTGCTTAAAACTAGCTCAATATTGCCAAACAATTTTAATTTTATAAATATTTATTGACTCTACAAGGACACAATATGCTTTCTAAAGCAATCTAATAACCAACACACCATCTCTTACATTTATGTGAAATATTCATTTCTTTTCTCATTTATTTTACTACATAAAACTCTTGTTTGTCCAGAAAATTAACAACTCTCACAATTATCATAGATTTATTATTGCATTTTGCTCTTTCAATAATAAATATAATGTATATTTTAATTGACTGATAGAATTTCAACAAATGAAGCATATAAAGCTAACTCTGAGTGAGAGAATGACTAACTATATTTGACAATGCATTTTCAAATTTTTAAAAATCCAAATGACTCTCTTTATTCAGATTACTGATGCTGTTAGACTGATTACAGCTAATAACCTGTGGTATCACGTGATCATTTTTTCATCTAAATATTTAGGAATGCCCAAAAAATGCCACAGAAGAAGGTTTTCAGCTATTGAGTTTAAAGGGTGAAGCCAACATAACAAAAAAATAGCAGATTTTGTCTAAATACCAAAAGCAAATTACACTGACGTATCCCTCGTATGACCCACTACATTCAAGAAAAACAAAGAATATGGACACCATAAGAGAATACTCCAAGTGAGTGATTCACTGAGTTGGCTGAAATGGTAGGCAAGCATCTGAGAAGTAGGCCTCCTCTTCTTTTTATTCTTTTATTCTGAAATGATGGTACATTAATCAGTATTTTTCTGATTCAAAAGCCATACATTCTCTGTGAAAAAATTCAGACAACTGTAAGGAAGAAAATGGAACCTCTGGGCTTTGAATGTTTACTATGGCACACTGAGTACAGATATCATTTCTTCTCTCTATACTCCCCAACCCTGCCCCTACCAAATCCTAGAAGCGATAGGAAAGATTTAAGTAGGATTTTGACCAGCGCTTGAAAACAAAACTGGAATTTCTAATGAACCAGCAACTATGAGGAATGAAAGGAAGACTCAAAACAATGCAGTTAGATTGATGAGCCATCTCAGAAGTATATGAGAGTTAAAAGTGGAGTCCCGTAACAAAAGTTGAGGGCAACACAAAAGTTATTTCATATCCTGAGGAGAAGAAAAATAAAAAATAATTTAAGACTCCAGGGGAAATTAACAGGGAATATTAGCCCAGAGGAAGTAGTCCTCCCCATCACTTCTTGCTCCCAGACAAGCAGAAATAGACAGTGTTGGTGGTTTCCAGTTGAGAACTGCGCTTGGAGAGAGAGGCATGGCAGGGCACAAGAGTTTGGCAATAACAAAGATGTAGGGGATAAAGAACAGGACAAAAATACAGGAGAAAACAACTAGATACTAGAAGTATTGAACTAAAAAGTATTAATATTTTGTTTTTTATAAATGTATTTGTTATAAGAAAAGTAAACTCAAATATCTCATCTATCATAAAGCTTCACATACTGGAAAATACTCACCATTATTTAGAACAAACAAAGTTTTAGGAATTATGTTCAATATAATTTAAAAGTAGATAGAATTCTGATTAAATACAGATGTTACATGCCCATTATTTGCTTCTTTCTCTTAAAAACCCTATTAAATTTGAGTTAAGAAGGAAAATAGATTCACATCCATAGCAAAAGAGAATAGAAACTGAAAGCAAATAGAGCTCAACAAAATTTTGGAATCTGGAAAGCCCATTAATAAACCATTATTGCCTCAGCACATAGGAGAATGCTGATTAAAGCCTGAGGCAGAGAAAACAACAAAAATGCCAATTTATCACCCAGAATGCCAGAAGTATTCAAAAGCCGAAAGTAGTATCTCTGAACATAATGCTGTGCAACTGGTCTAAGAAACTAGAGTTGCTTGAAAGTTTTTATGACATGTTGCACAATCAGAACCTCACCCCAACCTCAGCAGAAGGCTGGAGAGTTACTTTCCAGAAAGACTTGCAGAGATGAAGTGAAGCAGAGGGTGCTATGTAATAATAATTTTTTTTTAAAGTGGAGGAGAGGTAAAAGAACATCAGCAAACCTCACAAGATAACCAACAATAAGGGTTATAGCTGTCAATCAGGAAAGTGAAGGATTTTGCCCTGTGGAAATGAGCATTTCAAGGGCAAAGACTTACAAATCTAGACACTTCGATGTCCTATTTTGAAAAAGCAACCTTACCCTAATAAAACTAGCTACATCACATTACCCAGTTTTATCACACTGGTAAATAAAGCCCAGTAGTCTTCATATCCCACCCCACCACACACACACACATATACTTGCACACAGAGCTTTCTAACAGTTTGTTAGTATAATCACTCTAGTTATGAATGGACTTGAAAGGATCACCATGATTTGAAGAAAGACGTTAACATAAAAAAATCAATATAGTAAACAAATAACAAAGAAACATGGGAGAAGCAGGGTATGAAGACTTTTGAAAGATAAGTATTTAACATTTTTAGAAGGATAAGACAAGATAATGGTGAAATAAAGCAGAATATTATATAAAAGCCAAGTTCTGAGAAGCAAAAAGAAATTTTACAAATAAAAAAATACATTAGCAGAGACCATGTGAGGGGAAGATGGCACAGTAGGGAGCACTAGGAATCTGTTTTCCCACCTAGAAAACAACTGTGCTGGCAGAATCTATCTGATGTAAATATTTGGGAACTATGGAGTCTATTAAAGGCTTTCAACATCCAGAGGAAGGTATGAACTACAGTTATTCTGGTCAATTTCGGCTTTAAGCGCAGTAGCAGCTACCCACCTGCTCACAACCAGCCACTTGGAAGATAACTTTGCACGTGTGCTGGGAGCAACCTGTACACAGCTTGCAGGATCCAGGGTTACCATGTCTTCCAAATGTCAGGGATCTGTGCTCTGATCACTGATTGTTACTTCTGATCATAGACATACAAACAAAGAAGTAAGGGTTGTTGCATCTCCCCTGTGTTATTGCAAGCTCCTCCTTCAGCTGATGTGACTACCAGGGGATTTAAAGGGTCAGCACCTCTCCTTCAGTTTTATTTTTCTCTGTTTTTCTTTGGAGAGCAAGACATTAAAGACTAGGACATTGAAAACCAACTGCATTTACAGGGAAAGTCAGAAAGTAGTCATCCATGCTCAGGGCAGGGTGCAGGCTCAGAAAAGACTTCAGAAGACCTTAAGTTTATAACCCAGGCTGATCTTGGGACAATAACAAGAACAACAGTAATAACAATAACAAAAAGCAGCAAACTCTGGGAAAGAAAATAATCTAATTTCTAGAGTTACCACATTATTAGATTCATGTCCAAAAATCAATAAACAATGAAAAGGTGTAAAAAACAGGAAAGTATGTCCCATTCAAAGGAAAAAAATAAATAGATATGTTCTCTCAAAAAGACATAATGACAGGTCTACTAGACAAAAACTTTAAAACAATTCCTTAAAGATGCTGAAAGAGCTAAAGGAAGATATAGGGAAAGTCAAAAAATGTCGTATGAAAAATTAGAAAAATTAAGAGAAAACCTAAAAGGAAAAAGAAATATTTGAGCTGAAAATTGCAGTAAGTAAAATAAAAATCCATTTGAGGAAGTAAAAGATTTGAGCAGGCACAAGAAAGAATCAGCAACTTGAAGACAAGACAATGAAAATCACTGAGTCTGGGGAAAAAAAAGTTGAAGAAAGGTAAACAGGGCCTCAGAGACCTATGAAACACCATTAAATGGACCAGTATACATGCTGGGAGTTTCAGAAGGAAAACGGATAAAGGGGTTGGGAGACTATCTCAGAAATAATGATGGAAAAGTTTCCAAATTTGGTGAAAGACATTAATATAAATATGCAAGAAGCTTAATAAAGTATAGACGCATACCAATACACATTATAAGCAAACTTTCAGAGGACAAAGACAAGACTATCTTTAAAACAGCAAGAAAAAGCTACTTGTCACATGCAAACCATCCTTAGTAAAATTGTCACCAGACTTTTCGTTAGAAACTTTGGAGGTCAGAAGGCAGTGGGCCAGTATATTCAAAGGGCTAAATGAAAAGAACATCAACATAGAATTCTATATCCATCAAAACTTTCCTTCAAAAGTAAAATAAAACTTAAAAAAAACTTTTTATTTTTTATTTCAGTAGGTTTTTAGGGGGACAGGTGGTGTTTGGTTACATGAATAAGTTCTTTAGTGGTGATTTATGATGCTTTGGTGCACCCATCACCTGAGCAGTGCACACTGTACCCAATGCATAGTCTTTTATGCCTCACCACCTTCCACCCTTTCCTCTGAGTTCCCAAAGTCCAATTTATCATTCTTATGCCTTTGCATCCTCACAGCTTAGCTCCCACATATGAGTGATAACATGTGATGTTTACTTTTCCATTCCTAAGTTACTTCACTAAGAATAATAGTCTCCAATTTCATCACAGTTGCTGCAAATGTGATTATTTTGTTTCTTTTTATGGCTGAGTAGTATTCCATGGTGTGTGTGTGTGCGTGTGTGTGTGTGTGTGTGTAGTTGACCACATTTTCTTTATTCATTTGTTGAGTGATGGCATTTAGGCTGGTTTCATATTTTTGCAATTGCAAATTGTGCTGCTAGGACTTCTTTTCCTCTGGGTAAATATCTAGTAGCAGGATTGCCAAATCAAGTGAAAAATCTACTTTTAATTTCTAAAGGAACCTCCACACAGTTTTCCATAGTGGTAATACTAGTTTACATTCCCACCCACAGAGTAGAAGTGTTACCTTTTCATTGCATCCATGTCAACATCTATTATTTTATGAATTTTTGATTATGGCCATTATTGCAGAAGTAAGCTGGTATTGCATTGCAGTTTTGATTTGCATTTCCCCAATAATTAGTGATGTTGAGCATTTTTCCATATGCTTGTTTTCCATTTGTATATCTTATTTTGAGAAATGTCTTTTTATGTCCTTAGCACACTTTTTGATGGGATTGTTTGTTTTATTCTTGATGATTTGTTTGAGTTTTTTGTAGGTTCTGGATATTAACCCTTTGGCAGATGTATGCATTGTCAAAATTTTCTCCCACTCTGTGGGGTGCCTTTTAACTCTGCTTATTTTTTCTTTTGCTGTGTAGAAGCATTTTAGTTTAATTAAGTCCCATCTATTTATCTTTGTTTTTGTTGAATTTGCTTTGGCGCTCTTGGTCATGAAGTCTTTGCCTAAGCCAATGTCTAGAAGGGCTTTTCTGATGTTATCTTCTAGAATCTTTAGGATTTCAGGTTTTAAATTTAAGTCTTTTATCCATCTTGAGTTGATTTTTTTGTAAAGTAAGAAATGAGGATCCAGTTTCATTCTTCTACACGGTGCTTGCCAATTATCCCAGCACCACTTGTTGCATAGGGTGTCCTTTCCCCACTTTATGTTTTTGTTTGCTTTGTCAAAGATTCCCAAAGTAACAAAAGCTGAGAGAGCTGGTTGCAACTAGACCAACCTGCAAGAAATGCTCAAGGTAGTCCTACAGAGTAAAATGAAAGGAAACTAGATAGTCACTCAAAGCAAAATAATTAAAAATCTCAATAAAGGTAAATACATGGACAATTATAAAAACTATGATTTTAGTCTCTAATCCATCTTGAATTAATTTTCGTATAAGGATTTTAACAATGGTTTGTAACTCACTTTTTGCTCTCTACATTATTTAACTAACCAATACATTAAAAATATTTATCTAAAAGTTAGTATTATTACATCTTTGGTTTATAACTTCACAACTTGTTTTCCACATAATTTGAGAGACTAATGCTGCTCCTGCCCTGACAGATTCTCCTGTCGGGGTCACAGGGACTCTAAGATTGCTACCTGCACCTTCGCTGTCCATGCTGTCCCGGGTGGTACTTTCCGACGCCGCCACAGCGGCCTGGTCTCTGAAGAATGCAGCCTTCCTAGGTCCAGGAGTATTGCAGGCAACAAGGACCTTCCATACAGGGCAGCCACACCTTGCTCCTGTACCACCTCTTCCTGAATATGGAGGAAAAGTTCGTTATGGACTGATCCCTGAGGAATTCTTCCAGTTTCTTTATCCTAAAACTGGTGTAACAGGACCCTATGTGCTCGGAACTGGGCTTATCTTGTATGCTTTATCCAAAGAAATATATGTGATTAGCGCAGAGACCTTCACTGCCATATCATTAATAGGGATAATGGTCTATGGAATTAAAAAATATGGTCCCTCTGTTGCAGAATTTGCTGATAAACTCAATGAGCAAAAACTTGCCCAACTAGAAGAGGCGAAGCAGGCTTCCATCCAACAAATCCAGAATGCAATTGATATGGAGAAGTCACAGCAGGCACTGACTCAGAAGCGCCATTACCTTTTTGATGTGCAAAGGAATAACATT
Source organism: Trachypithecus francoisi (assembly GCF_009764315.1). NCBI lineage: Eukaryota > Metazoa > Chordata > Mammalia > Primates > Cercopithecidae > Trachypithecus > Trachypithecus francoisi. The sequence continues at coordinate 89,988,777 of NW_022681470.1, read as the reverse complement.
GCTATGGCTTTGGAGGTTACTTACTGGGAACGACTGTATAGAGTATATAAGGAAGTAAAGAATCGCCTGGACTATCATATAGCTGTGCAGAACATGACGCGTCGAAAGGAACAAGAGCACATGATAAATTGGGTGGACAAGCACGTGGTGCAAAGCATCTCCGCACAGCAGGAAAAGGAGACAGTTGCCAAGTGCATTGCGGACCTAAAGCTGCTGGCAAAGAAGGTTGAAGCACAGCCGGTTATGTAAATGAATCTATCCCAACTGAGACAGCTAGAAATAGTTGACAGACTAAATGGAAACTAGTCTATTTGACGAAGTCTTTCTGTGTTGATGTCTACTGAAGTTATAGTTTACCCTTCCTAAAAATGAAAAGTTTGTTTCATATAGTAAGAGAACGAAATCTCTATCGGCCAGTCAGATGTTTCTCATCCTTCTTACTCTGCCTTTGAGTTGTTCCATGATCACTTCTGAATAAGCAGTTTGCCTTTATAAAAACTTGCTGCTTGACTAAAGATTACCAGATTATAGTTTAAATTTGCAATTAATTCTACCATCTTGCAATAAAGTGACAATTGAATGAAAAAAAAAGAGACTAATGCATTTTAAATGATTATTAATTTATTGTTTTGGATAGGATACACAGTGTATAAAGATAAAATTTTATGACATCAACAGACAAAAGATTTGAAGATGGAACTGTTAAAGGAGCAAGTTTTTGTATGTTATTGAAATTAAGCTGATATAGATTCAAATTAGAGTATTATAACTTTAGGGCATTAAATGTAATCTCCATGGTAGCCACATATCCTAGAGATATTGTGGGTTTGGTTTCAGATCACTGCAGTAAAGTAAATATCACAATAAAGTGAGTTACACAAATTTTTGGCTTCTCAATGAATATAAAAGTTATGTTAAACTATACTGTAGTTTATTAAGTGTGTAATGGAATTATGCCTTAAAGACAATGTACAGACCTCGATTTTAAAATACATTACTGTTTTTAAAAATGCTAACAATCATCTGAACCTCCAGTGAATCTTTGTGCTGTTAGAAGAGTTTGCCTTAATGTTGATGGCTGTTACTGCGCAGAGTGGTGGTTGCTGAAGATTGGGGTTGCTGTGCCAATTTATTAAAATGAGACAACAATGAAGATGACCACATCAATTGATTTTTTTTAGAGACAAGGTCTTGCTCTGTCATCCAAGCTGTAGTACAGTGCTGTAATCATAGATCACTATAAAGTCCTGAGCTCAAGAGATCCTCCTGCCTTGGCCTCTTAAAAAGTTGGGACTACAGGTGTGAGACACCACACCTGGCCAATTTTACTTATTTATTTGTAGAAATGGGGTCTCATTACATTGCCCTGGCTGGTCTTGTACTTCTGGTGATAAGCTATCTTCCTGCCTCCACCTCCCAAAGTGCTGGGATAACAGGTGTGAATCACCACATTCAGGCTTAATTGACTCACAAAATATTTCTCTGTAGCATGCAATGCTGTTTGATGTCACTTGACCCACAATAGAATTTCTTTCAAATTGGAAGTTAATTCTCTCAAACCCTGCCATTTCTTTAACAACTAAGCTTAGGGAATATTTTAAATCATTTGTTGTCATTTTAATAATGTTCACAACCTCTTCACCAGGAGGAGACTCTATCTCAAGAAACTATTTTATTTGCTTATCCATAAGAAGCAATTCCTCATTTGTTAAAGCTTGATTATCAGAAGGCAGCAATTCAGTTACATCTTCAAGCTCCACTTCTAACTCTAGTTTTCTTCCTATTTCCACCACATCTACACCATGAGAATTGAAATAAACTCCCTCTAAACTTCTGTTAAGGCTAATATTGTGATCTTTTCTCATAAATCATGAATGTTCATAATGACATATAGAATGGCAATTTCTTTTCAGAAGGTTTTCAATTTACCTCACCCAGATCCACCAGAGGAATGATTATCTATGGCAGCTACTACCTCATGAAATATATTTTTGAGTAATGAAACTTGAAAGTCAAAATCACTTCTTGATAGATGACCTAAAGAATGAATGTTGTGTTAACAGGCATGAAAATATTAATCTCCTACCACATCTACACCAGAACTTTTGGGTGACTAGGTGCATTGTCAATATTTTGAAAGATATCTTTTTTTTTTTTCCTGAGCAGTAGATCTTAAGAGAGACTTACAATATTCAGCAAACCATGGTTTAAACAGATGTGTTGTAATTCAGACTTTGTTCTTCCATTTATAGAGCACAGGCAGAGTAGATTTAACATAATTCTTAAGGGTGTTAGAATTTTCAGAGTGGTAAAAAACCACTGACTTCAACTTGAAGTCAACATCTGCAGTCATCCCCTAACAAAAGAGTCACTTGTCCCTTGAAGCTCTGAAGCCAAGCATTGGCTTCTCCTCTGTAGCTATGGAAGTCCTAGACAGCACTGTCTTCCAATGGAAGGTTATTCTTAAAATATGTTATTTAATGTAGCCATCTTCATCAATTATCTTAGTTATATTTTATGGATCATTTGCTCTAATTTTTGCATCAGCACTTACTGAATTACTGTGAACTTTTATGTTATGGAGACAACTTATTTCCTTAAATTTTATAAACCAAATTCTGCTAGCTTAAAATCTTCTTCTGCAGTCTCTTCACCTCTCTTGGCCTTCATAGAATTAAAGAGACTTAGGGTCTTGTTCTTAATTAGGCTTTAGCTTAATGGAATGTTATGACTGGTTTTCTCTCCTATACTGACTTCTAAAAGTTTCTTCATATCAGCAATAAGGCAGTTTCACTTTCTTATTTGTGTGTTAAGTGAAGTAGCAAATTTAATTTCCCTCAATAATGTTTTTCTTTGCATGCACATCTTGGCTAATCACTTAGCACAAAAGGCCTAGATTTGGCCTATCTCAGTTTTTGACCAGCCTTTCTCACTAAGCTTAATTATTTCTAGCTTTTGATTTTAAAGTGAAACACACTCAGTTCTTTCACTTAACCACTTAAAGTTGATTGTAGAGTTACTAATTCATCAATATTCAATATTGTTATGTCTTAGTGAATAGGGAGGCTGGAGGAGAAGCAGAAAGATGGGAAAATGGCCAGTCAGTGGAGCAGTCAGAACATATACAACATTTATCAATTAAGTTTGCTGTCTTATATAGGTTCAAACAAAACAATTATAATAGTAACATCAAAGACCACTTACCAAAGATCATAATAGCAGATATAATAATAATGAAAAAGTTTAAAATATTATCAGAAGTATTCAAATGTGATACAGAGACATGAAGTGAGCACACACAGTTGAAAAAGATGGTGCTAATAGCCTTGCTCAACACAAGATTGCCACAAACTTTCCATTTGTAAAAAACACAGTATCTGTGAAGTGCCATAAAACAAAGTGCAGTACAATAAATTGTGCCTGTAGTATGGAATATATACAGAAAGAAATGAGAAAACAGTTTAATCCTTTCACTGTAAAAAATAAGCACAAAAGAAGACTGCAATGCAGAAAATGAGGGACAAAAAACCTATAAGGCATGTAGTAAACAAATAAGAAATGACAGGAGTAAGTTCTTCTTTATCAGTAATTACTTTAAATGTAAATGGATTAAGCTCCCTAATCAAAAGATCAGACCTGTAGAATGGATTAAGAAAATATGCTCCAATTGCATGCTGTCTACAAAACACTCTCTTTAGATCCAAAGGCAAATATATATTAAAAATAAAATGAGAGAAAAAAGATTTTATACAAATAGTAACCAGAAGAGAGCAAATATGGTTGTATCAATTTCAGATGAAACAGGCTCTAAGTAAAAAAAAAAAATTACAAGAGACAAAGAAGGACATTACATATTAACAAAAGACTTAATACAGAAAGAATATGTAACAATTGTAAACATTTAAGCACCTAATATATATACATATGTATGAAAAGTTGATGGAACTGAAGGGAGAAATAGGCAGTTCTACAATAATAGTTGGAGACTTCACTATCCCACTCTCAAAAATAGATAGAAAAATCAGACAAAAGATAAGTCAGAAAATAGATTACTTGAACAGCACAATGAACCAACTAAATGTATCAGACATTTACGTAACACTGTACTCAATAATAATAGCATACACATTCTTCTCAAGTGCAATTGGGGCATTTTTCAGATTAGACCACAAATTAAGTCTCAGTAGATTTTAAAATATGGATAACATACAATGTATCTATTCTGACAACAGCAGGATGAAATTAGATATCAATAACAAAAGTAAAACTTGAAAGTGCATAAATTTGTGGATATTAAAAAACATGCTCTTAAATAATCAATGGATTAAAGAAGAAATCAAAAAGAAAATTTGAAATTATGTAGCAACATTAGAAAATGGAAACACAACATACCAAAGTTTATGGAATGCAGCTAAATCACTGTTAAGGAGAAAACTTCTACCAACAAACAAAACTCCAAGTGAGGAGAGGAAGAAAATAATAAAGATTAGAACAGAGATTAGTGAAATAGACAATAGAAAAACAATAGAGAAAATCAATAAAATTAAAAGTTGGCTTTTTGGAAATTTAGTAAAATTGACACACCTTTAGCTAGATGGACTAAGAAAAAAGGAAGAAGACTCAAGTTACTAAAATCAAATTAAATTGGGAACATTACTATTCATTATATAGAAATAAAAAGGATTAGAGGTACTATGAACAATTGTACATCAACAAATTGAGTAACTGAAATTAAATGGTTTGTGAACACAAAATCTATAACAACTAAATTAAAAGGAAACAGAAAAACTTATTAAAGTAAGGATATTGAAGCAGTAATAAAACATCTCCCAGCACAGAAAAGCTCTGAATTTGATGGTTTCACTTCATTGGCAACTTTATAAAGAAGAACTAAAACCAATTCTCAAACTTTTTCAATAATTTGAAAAGGAAAAACTCTTCCTACCTCCTTCTCTAAGTCCAATTTTACCCTGATACCAAAGCCAGACAAAGACGGTAGAATAAAAGAAAACTACAAACCAATATCCTTTATTAACATTAATGCAAAAATCCTCAATAAAATGCTAACAGACTGAAATAAGCACCATATTATAAAGATTATACAATATGACCATGTGAGATTTGTTCCTGGATGTATAAATGGTTTAATATGTAAAAATTGGTCAATATAACACATTAACAAATGAATGGAAGAAAACACAAACACCTCAATTGATGAAGAAAAAGCATTTGGTAAAATTCAACACTCTTTCATAATAAAAACTTAACAGACTATTAACAGAAGGAAACTACCTCAACTTAATAAAATTTGTATGTAAAAAATCCACAGTACACATTATCAGTGGTAAGAGTGAAAAATTTTTCTCTAAGATCAGAAGCAATGCAAGAATACCCACTTTTGACATATCAATTTCACATAGTGCTAGAAGATTTAGTCAGATAAATAAAGTAACAAACAGAAGCACAAGGCATCCAAACTGGAAAAAGAGAAGTAAAATTATCTCTATTCACAGACTATATAATTGTATACATATGGGGGGGCAGAGCAAGATGGCCGAATAGGAACAGCTCCAGTCTCCAACTCCCAGCGCGAGTGACACAGAAGACCGGTGATTTCTGCATTTTCAACTGAGGTACTGGGGTCACCTCTCTAGGGAGTGCCGGACAATCGGTGCTGGTCAGCTGCTGCAGCCTGACCAGCGAGAGCTGAAGCAGGGCGAGGCATCGCCTCACCTGGAAGTGCAAGGGGGAAGGAAATCCGTTTTCCTAGCCAGGGGAACTGAGACACACAACACCTGGAAAATCGGGTAACTCCCACCCCAATACTGCACTTTAAGGAAACAGGCACACCAGGAGAATATATCCCACACCTGGCCGGGAGGGTCCCACGCCCACGGAGCCTCCCTCACTGCTAACACAGCCGTCTGCCGCGATCTATCTGCAAGGCAGCAGCGAGGCTGGGGGAGGGGCGCCCGCCATTGCTGAGGCTTAAGTAGGTAAACAAAGCCGCTGGGAAACTCGAACTGGGTGGAGCTCACAGCAGCTCAAGGAAGCCTGCCTGTCTCTGTAGACTCTACCTCTGCGGACAGCGCACAGCTGCAGTCCAATAGGGGAAAGAGCGGGGGCTGGTGCAGACGCGAACGACTCTGTCTGACAGCTTTGGGGAGAGCCGTGGATCTCCTAACTCGGAGGTTGAGATCTGAGAACGGACAGACTGCCTGCTCCAGTGGGTCCCTGACCCCTGAGTAGACTAGCTGGGAGACATCCCCCACTAGGGGCAGTCTGACACCCCACACCTCACAGGGTGGAGTCATCCCTGAGAGGAAACTTCCAAAGGAAGAATCAGACAGGTACACTCACTGTTCAGCAATATTCTATCTTCGGCAACCTCTGCTGCTGATACCCAGGCAAACAGGATCTGGAGTGGACCTCAAGCAATCTCCAACAGACCAACACACAGTCCTTCTGACTGTCAGACGGAAAACTATCAAACAGGAAGGACACCTATACCAAAACCCCATCAGTACGTCACCATCATCAAAGACCAGAGACAGATAAAACCACAAAGATGGGGAAGAAGCAGGGCAGAAAAGCTGGAAATTCAAAAAATAAGAGCGCATCTCCCCCTGCAAAGGAGCACAGCCCATCGCCAGCAACGGAACAAAGCTGGTCAGAGAATTACTTTGATGACATGAGAGAAGAAGGCTTCAGTCCATCAAACCTCTCAGAGCTAAAGGAGGAATTACGTACCCAGCGCAAAGAAACTAAAAATCTTGAAAAAAAAGTGGAAGAATTGACAACTAGACTAATTAATGCAGAGAAGATCATAAACGAAATGACAGAGATGAAAACCATGACACGAGAAATAAATGACAAATGCACAAGCTTCAGTAACCGACTCAATCAACTGGAAGAAAGAGTATCAGCGATTGAGGATCAAATGAATGAAATGAAGCAAGAAGAGAAACCAAAAGAAAAAAGAAGAAAAAGAAATGAACAAAGCCTGCAAGAAGTATGGGATTATGTAAAAAGACCAAATCTACGTCTGATTGGGGTGCCTGAAAGTGAGGGGGAAAATGGAACCAAGTTGGAAAACACTCTTCAGGATTTCATCCAGGAGAACTTCTGCAACCTACTAGGGCAGGCCAACATTCAAATTCAGGAAATACAGAGAACGCCACAAAGATACTCCTCCAGAAGAGCAACTCCAAGACACATAATTGCCAGATTCACCAAAGTTGAAATGAAGGAAAAAATCTTAAGGGCAGCCAGAGAGAAAGGTCGGGTTACCCACAAAGGGAAGCCCATCAGAATAATAGCAGACCTCTCAGCAGAAACTCTACAAGCCAGAAGAGAGTGGGGGCCAATATTCAACGTTCTTAAAGAAAGGAATTTTCAACCCAGAATTTCATATCCAGCCAAACTAAGATTCATCAGTGAAGGAGAAATAAAATCCTTTACAGATAAGAAAATGCTTAGAGATTTTGTCACCACCAGGCCTGCCTTACAAGAGACCCTGAAGGAAGCACTAAACATGGAAAGGAACAACCGGTACCAGCCATTGCAAAAACATGCCAAAATGTAAAAACCATCGAGGCTAGGAAGAAACTGCATCAACTAACGAGCAAAATAACCAGTTAATATCATAATGACAGGATCAAGTTCACACATAACAATATTAACCTTAAATGTAAATGGACTAAATGCTCCAATTAAAAGACACAGACTGGCAAACTGGATAAAGAGTCAAGACCCATCAATCTGCTGTATTCAGGAGACCCATCTCACATGCAGAGACATACATAGGCTCAAAATAAAGGGATGGAAGAAGATCTACCAAGCAAATGGAGAACAGAAAAAAGCAGGGGTTGCAATCCTAGTTTCTGATAAAACAGACTTTAAACCATCAAAGATCAAAAGAGACAAAGAAGGCCATTACATAAGGGTAAAGGGATCAATTCAACAGGAAGAGCTAACTCTCCTAAATATATATGCACCCAATACAGGAGCACCCAGATTCATAAATCAAGTCCTTAGAGACCTACAAAGAGACTTAGACTCCCATACAATAATAATGGGAGACTTCAACACTGCACTGTCAATATTAGACAGATCAACGAGACAGAAAGTTCACAAGGATATCCAGGAATTGAACTCATCTCTGCACCAAGCGGACCTAATAGACATCTATAGAACTCTCCACGCCAAATCAACAGAATATACATTCTTCTCAGCACCACATCGTACTTATTCCAAAATTGACCACATAATTGGAAGTAAAGCACGCCTCAGCAAATGTACAAGAACAGAAATTATAACAAACTGTCTGTCAGACCACAGTGCAATCAAACTAGAACTCAGGACTAAGAAACTCAATCAAAACCGCTCAACTACATGGAAACTGAACAACGTGCTCCTGAATGACTACTGGGTACATAACGAAATGAAAGCAGAAATAAAGATGTTCTTTGAAACCAATGAGAACAAAGATACAACATACCAGAATCTCTGGGACACATTTAAAGCAGTGTGTAGAGGGAAATTTATAGCACTAAATGCCCACAAGAGAAAGCAGGAAAGATCTAAAATTGACACTCTAACATCACAATTAAACGAACTAGAGAGGCAAGAGCAAACACATTCAAAAGCTAGCTGAAGGCAAGAAATAACTAAGATCAGAGCAGAACTGAAGAAGATAGAGCACAAAAAACCCTCCAAAAAAATCAATGAATCCAGGAGTTGGTTTTTTGAAAAGATCAACAAAATTGACAGACCGCTAGCTAGACTAATAAAGAAGAAAAGAGAGAGGAATCAAATAGACACAATAAAAAATGATAAAGGAGATATCACCACTGACCCCACAGAAATACAAACAACCATCAGAGAATACTATAAATGCCTCTACGCAAATCAACTAGATAATCTAGAAGAAATGTATAATTTCCTGGACACTTACACTCTCCCAAGACTGAACCAGGAAGAAGTTGAATCCCTGAATAGACCAATACCAGGCTCTGAAATTGAGGCAACAATTAATAGCCTACCCACCAAAAAAAGTCCAGGACCAGATGGATTCACAGCTGAATTCTACCAGAGGTACAAGGAGGAGCTGGTACCATTCCTTCTGAAACTATTCCAATCAATAGAAAAAGAGGGAATCCTCCCTAACTCATTTTATGAGGCCAACATCATCCTGATACCAAAGCCTGGCAGAGACACAAAAAAAAAAGAGAATTTTAGACCAATATCCTGATGAACATCGATGCAAAAATCCTCAATAAAATACTGGCAAACCGGATTCAGCAGCACATCAAAAAGCTTATCCACCATGATCAAGTGGGCTTCATCCCTGGGATGCAAGGCTGGTTCAACATTTGCAAATCAATAAACGTAATCCAGCATATAAACAGAACCAAAGACAAGAACCACATGATTATCTCAATAGATGCAGAAAAGGCTTTTGACAAAATTCAACAGCCCTTCATGCTAAAAATGCTCAATAAATTCGGTATTGATGGAATGTACCTCAAAAAATAAGAGCTATTTATGACAAACCTACAGCTAATATCATACTGAATGGGCACAAACTGGAAAAATTCCCTTTGAAAACTGGCACAAGACAGGGATGCCCTCTCTCACCACTTCTATTCAACATAGTGTTGGAAGTTCTGGCTAGGACAATCAGGCAAGAGAAAGAAATCAAGGGTATCCAGTTAGGAAAAGAAGAAGTCAAATTGTCCCTGTTTGCAGATGACATGATTGTATATTTAGAAAACCCCATTGTCTCAGCCCCAAATCTCCTTAAGCTGATAAGCAACTTCAGCAAAGTCTCAGGATACAAAATTAATGTGCAAAAATCACAAGCATTCTTATACACCATTAACAGACAGGCAGAGAGCCAAATCAGGAATGAACTACCATTCACAATTGCTTCAAAGAGAATAAAATACCTAGGAATCGAGCTTACAAGGGATGTAAAGGACCTCTTCAAGGAGAACTACAAACCACTGCTCAGTGAAATCAAGAGGACACAAACAAATGGAAGAACATACCATGCTCATGGATAGGAAGAATCAATATCGTGAAAATGGCCATACTGCCCAAGGTGATTATAGATTCAATGCCATCCCCATCAAGCTGCCAATGAATTTCTTCACAGAATTGGAAAAAACTGCTTTAAAGTTCATAAGGAACCAAAAAAGAGCCCGCATTGCCAAGACAATCCTAAGTCAAAAGGACAAAGCTGGAGGCGTCACACTACCTGACTTCAAACTATACTACAAGGCTACAGTTCACCAAAACAGCATGGTACTGGTACCACAACAGAGATATAGACCAATGGAACAGAACAGAGTCCTCAGAAATAATACCACACATCTACAGCCATCTGATCTTTGACAAACCTGACAAAAACAAGAAATGGGGAAAGGATTCCCTATTTAATAAATGGTGCTGGGAAAATTGGCTAGCCACAAGTAGAAAGCTGAAACTGGATCCTTTCCTTACCCCTTATACGAAGATTAATTCAAGATGGATTAGAGACTTAAATGTTAGACCTAATACCATAAAAACCCTAGAAGAAAATCTAGGTAGTACCATTCAGGACATAGGCATGGGCAAGGACTTCATGTCTAAAACACCAAAAGCAACGGCAGCAAAAGCAAAAATTGACACATGGGATCTAATTAAACTCAAGAGCTTTTGCACAGCTAAAGAAACTACCATCAGAGTGAACAGACAACCTACAGAATGGGAGAAAATTTTTGCAACCTACTCATCTGACAAAGGGCTAATATCCAGAATCTACAAAGAACTCAAACAAATATACAAGAAAAAAACAAACAACCCCATCAAAAAGTGGGCAAAGGATATGAACAGAGATTTCTCAAAAGAAGACATCCATACAGCCAACAGACACATGAAAAAATGCTCATCATCACTCACATCAGAGAAATGCAAATCAAAACACAATGAGATACCATCTCACACCAGTTAGAATGGCAATCATTAAGAAGTCAGGAAACAACAGGTGTTGGAGAGGATGTGGAGAAATAGGAACACTTTTACACTGTTGGTGGGATTGTAAACTAGTTCAAGCATTATGGAAAACAGTATGGCGATTCCTCAAGGATCTAGAACTAGATGTACCATATGACCCAGCCATCCCATTACTGGGTATATACCCAAAGGATTATAAATTACTGTACTACAAAGACACATGCACACGTATGTTTATTGCGGCACTATTCACAATAGCAAAGACTTGGAATCAACCCAAATGTCCATCTGTGAAAGACTGGATTAAGAAAATGTGGCCCATATACACCATGGAATATTATGCAGCCATAAAAAAGGATGAGTTTGCATCCTTTGTAGGAACATGGATGCAGCTGGAAACCATCATTCTTAGCAAACTATCACAAGAACAGAAAACCAAACACCGCATGTTCTCACTCATAGGTGGGAACTGAACAATGAGATCACTTGGACTGGGGAAGGGGAACATCACACACTGGGGCCTATCATGGGGAGGGGGGAGGAGGGAAGGATTGCTTTGGGGAGTTATACATGATATAAACGTCATGCACATGTACCCTAGAACTTAAAGTATAATAAAAAAAAATAAGAAAATAAAATTGTATACATATAAAACACTGTAGATTCCACACAAAAAAAACCCTGTCAGAACTGTTAAATAAATTCTGCAAAGTGCAGGATACAAAGTCAACACAAAAAGTCAGTTACATTTCTTTATACTAACAATGAAAAATCTGAAAAGACAATTATAAAAGCAATTTCATTTACAATATATCAAAAAGAAAAAAATACTTAGAAATTAATTTAGCCATGGAAGTGAAAGACTTGTACAATTAAACTACATAACTTTCCTGAAAGAAATTAAGGACAGCATAAGTAAATGGAAATATATTCCATATTCATGAATTAGGAGACTTATCATTATTAAGATGTCAGTATATCCAATGCCATCTACAGATTAAATGCATTTCCTACCAAAATTTCAATGACATTTTTTGAAAAAATAACACAAATTCATTCTAAAATTTATATGAAATATTGAGGAACCACAAATAACCTAATCAATCTTGAAACAGAAGAACAAAGCTGGAGGATTTACACATACTGACTTGGAAACTACTACAAAGCTATAATAATCAAAGTATTGTGGCATTGGCATAATTATAGGCATACTGGTAAATGGAAGAGAATAAAGAACTCAGGAAACAGTTCCATCTTATGTGGTTAAGTGATTTTTATAAGGGTGCCAAGATCATTCACTGGGAAAAGGACAGTCTTTCCAACAGTGCTGGGAAAACTGAATTTCCACAAGCAAAACAATGAAGCTGAACCCTTACCTAACATTATATACAAAAATTAACTCAAAATGGATCAAAGACTTAAAGGCTTGATGGAAGAAATTTCTAAGCAACAAAGTATTCAAGAAGTAGCATGGCTGCTTCTAACAGCCTATGCTCAGATGTGGGAGCAAAAAAAGTAAGTTGGAAATTATATTTAAAGGAAAGCAGAGAGTAAAAGTTTGAAAAATTTGCAGCCTATCCATGTGGCAGAGAAATAGAAAGCTTTTTCAGGAAAAGAGTTCACAATGGGATAAAGGACTTGAAAGGATTTTAGAAACCTTAACAACAACTCCTGCCATCAAAGATTCAGAGGCCTAGAAGTGGAAAATGGTTTCATAGACCAGACCCAGAACCCTGCTGCCCTGTATAGCCTCAAGAAACTACTCTCTGAATCCCAGCTGCACTGTCTTCAGCATTGGCTTAAAGGGCCCCAGATACAGGCCCAGCTGCTACTTCAGAGCATGAAAGCCATAAGCCTTGATAGCTTCCATGTGGTGTTAAGCCTTTGGGTGTACAGAGTGCAAGAGTTGAGGCTTGGGAGTCTCTGCCTAGGTTTTAGAGAATGTATGGAAAAGCCTGGGTGTCCAGGCAGAAATCTGCTGCAGGGAGCCCTCATGGAGCACCTTTACCAGAACAGTGCAGAGGGGAAATGTGGGGTTGAAACTCCCACATAGAGTTCCCCCTGGGGCACTGCCTAGTGGAGGTGTGAGAAGAGGGCCATCATCCTCCAAATCCAAGAATGGCAGATACACTGACAGCTCACACCCTTCACCTGGAAAAGCCACAGGTGCTCAACTCCAGTTCATGAGAGCAGCAGTGAGGGCTGAACCTTGCGAAGACACAGGGACAAAGTTGTCCAAGTCCTTAGAAGCCCATCTTTTGCACCAGTTTGACCTGGATGTGGAATACAGAGTCAAAGAAGATTATTTTGGAGATTTAAGATTTAATGACTATGCTGATGGGGTTTGAAAATACATAGGGCCTGTAGCCCCTTTCTGTTTTCCAATTTCTCCCTTTTGGAATGGGAATATTTACCTAATGCTCATACTCCCATTATACCTTGGAAGTAACTAACTTATTTTTTATTTTACAGGCTCATAGGTGGAAGAAACTTGCCTTGTCTAAAATGACACTTTGAACTTTTGACTTTTGAGGTAATGCTGAAATGAGTTAAGACTTTAAGGGGCCATTGGTAAAGCGATGTATTAGTCTATTCTCACACTGCTAATAAAGACGTACCCGAGACTGAGTAATTTATAAAGAAAAGAGGCTTAATTGACTCACAGTTCAGCATGGCTGGGGGAGCCTCAGGAAACTTACAATTATGATGGCAGTGCAAGCAAACATGTTCTTCTTCACATGCCAGCAGGAAGGAGAATGAGAACAGAGCAAAGTGGGAAGCCCCTTATAAAACCATCAGATCTTGTGAGAACTCATTCACTATCACAAGAACAGTATGAGGGAACACAATCCCATGATTCAATTATTTCCACCTGGTCCCACCCTTGATCCATGGGGATTATTACAATTCAAGATGAGATTTTGGATAGATACATAGCCAACCACATCAAGCAATAATTGTATTCTGAAATGTAAGGAGGACATGAGATTTGGGAGGGGCCAGGGGTCATATGATATAGGGGGAGGGGCCACGGGTCATCTGGATATTTGTCCCTGGCCAAATCTCATGTTGGATTGTAATCCCCAATGTTGAAGGTGGGACTGGATAGGAAATAATTGGATCATGGGGGAGTGGATTTCTCATGAATGGTTTAGAACTATCTTCTTGGTGCTCTCATTGTGATAGTGAGTAAGTTCTCACAAGATCTCATTGTTTAAAAGTGTGTGGTGCCCTCTCTCTCTCTCCTCTCTCTCTCTGTGTGTGTGTGTGTGTGTGTGTGTATGTGTGTGTGTATGTGTCTCTTGCTCCTGCCACATGGGACACCTACTTTCCCTTTGTCTTCTTCCATGATTTTAAGTTTCCTGAGGTCTCTCTAGAAGCAGATGTCTGTGTTATGCTTCCCATACAGTCTGTGGAACCATAAGCCAATTAATGCTCTTTTCTTTATAAAATACTGAGTGTTGGTTATTTCTTTATAGCAATGTGAGAACAGCCTAATACACTCAATATCACTAAACTTTATGGAAACGCAAATCAAAACTTCAATGAGATACTACCTCACACCCTGTGAATGACTATTACAAAAAAAAAAACCAAACCAAAACAAAACAAAACCCAGAAAATAACAAATATTGGCAAATATATAGAGAAATAGAACCATTTAGCATTGCTGGTAAGAATGTGATATGAGACACCTGTTGTAGAAAGCAGTATTAAAGTTCCTCAAAATTTAAAAATACGGTTACCATATGATACAGCAATTCCACTTCTAATTATATAATCAAAAGAATTGAAAGTAGAACCCTGAAAAGACAAATGTGCATCCATGTTTACAGCAGCATTATTCACAATAACTAAAACACTGAAGCAATAAAGTGTCCATTGGTGGAAGAATGGATAAACAAAATGTGTTATAGACATACGGTGGAATATTATTCAGCCTCTAAAAGGAAGGAGTTCCTCTTAAAGGAATTCCTTTAAAAGGAAATTATTATTTCATTTCATTATTAAATTATTTTCTATTATTATTAAAATGTTAATAACATGGATGAACCTTGAGAACATTAATGCTTAGTAAAATCAGTGAGCCACAAAAAGGCAAATATTGTATTACTCCACGTATGTGAGGTACTTAGAGTAGTCAAAATCATTGAAACAGAAGTAGAGTGGTGGCTCCCAGGAACCAGGGAAAGGGAGAAATGGAGTCATATGGTTTGGCTGTGTCTCCACCCAAATCTCATCTTGAATTGTAGTTCCCATAATCTCCACATCCCATGGGAGGTGATTGAATCACAGTGGTCACCCTCATGCTGCTGTTCTCATGATAGTGAGTGAGTTCTCATGAAATTTGATGGTTTTATAAGGGGTTTTACCCCTTTTGCCTGGCACTTCTTTTTTGCCTGCTACTATGTAAGATGTGCCTTTGCTCCTCCTTCACCTTCAGCCATGATTGTGTGGCCTCCCCAACCATGTGGAATTGTGAATTCATTAAACCTCTTTTCTTTTATAAATTACCCAGTCTCAGGTATGTCTTTATTAGCAGTGTGAGAACAGACTAATGAAGTAAATTGGTGCCAGTAGAATGAGGTGTTGCTGTAAAGATATCCAAAATGTGGAAGCAACTTTGAAACTGGGTAACAGGCAGAGGTTGGGACAGTTTGGAGGTCTCAGGAGAAAATAGAAAAATGTGGAAAAGTTTGGAACTTCCTAAAGACTTGTTGAATGGCTGTTACCAAAATGCTGATAGTGATATGGACAATAATATCCAGGCTGAGATGGTCTCAGATGGAGATGAGGAACTTCTTGGGAACTGCAGTAAAGGTCACTCTTGCTATGCAAAGAGACTGATGGTATTTTTTCCTTGCTCAAGAGATCTGTGGAACTTTGAGTGTGAGAGATGATATAAGGTATCTGGCAGAAAAAAAAAATTCTTAGCAGCAAAACATTCAAGAGAAAGCAAAAGTTTGAAAAATTTGCAAAATGACAATGCAATAAAAATTAAGAAACCTTTTCTGGGAAGCAATTTAAGCCTGCTGCAGAAATTTGCATAAGAAACAAGGAGCTAATATTAATCACCAAGACAATGAGGAAAATGTCTCCAGGGCATGTCAGAGAGCTCCATGGGAGCCCCTTCAATCACAGGCCTAGAGGCCTAGGAGGAAAAATGGTTTTGTGGAGTGGGCCCAGGACCCCTCTGCTGTGTGGAGCCTAGGGATTTGGTGGCTCTGCATCCCAGATGCTCCAGCTGTGGCTAAAAGAGGCCAAGGTACAGCTCAGACCATGGCTTCAGAGGGTGCAAGCCCCAAGCCTTGGCATCTTCCACGTGGTGTTGAGCCTGTAAGTGCACAGAAGTTAAGAATTGAGGCTTGGAAACCTCTGCCTAGATTTCAGAGGATGTGGGGAAACAAGTAAATGTCCAGGCAGAAGTTTGCTGCAGGTGTGGAGACCTCATGGGGAACATCTGCTAGAGCAGTGTGAAAAAGAAATGTGGGGTTGGAGCCCCCACACAGAATCCCCACTGGGGCACTGCCTAGTGGATCTGTGAGAAGAGGGCTGCCATCCTCCAGACCCCAGAAGGGTAGATCAACCAAGAGCTTTTACCAGATGCCTGGAAAATCTGCAAACACTCAAGACCAGCCCATGAAAGCAGCCAGAAAGGGAGCTGCTTCCTGCAAAGCCAGAGGAGAGGAGCTGCACAAATCTATGGGAGTCCACCACTTGCATCACCACACTTTGGATGTGAGACATGAAGTCAAAGGAGATCATTTTGGAACTTTATGGTTTAATGACTGCCCTATTGGATTTTGGACTTGTATGAGGCCTGTAGTCCCTTCATTTTAGCCAATTTCTCCAATTTGGAATGAGTGTATTTATCCCATGCCTGTACCCCAATTGTATCTAGGAAGTAACTAACTTGCTTTTGATTTTACATGCTCATAGGCAGAAGGGACTTTCCTTAACTCAGATGAGACTTTGGACTTGGAATGAGTGAAGACTTTGGGGACTGTTGGGAAGGCACGATAGTGTTTTGAAATGTGAGGACATGGGATTTTGGAGGGGCCAGTGGTGGAATGATATGATTTGGCTCTGTGTCCCCACCTAAATATCGTCTTAAATTGTAGTGTCCATAATCCGCAAGTGTTGCAGGAGGCAAATGGAAGGCACAATGGGAGGTAATTAAATCATGGGACAGGTTACCTCATGCTGCTGTTCTTGTGATAGAGAGTGAGTTCTCATGAAATCTGATGGTTTTATAAGGGGTTTTTCCCCCTTCTGCTCAGCACTTCTCTCTTGCCTGCTGCCATGTAAGATATGCCTTTGCTCCTCCTTCACCTTAAGCCATGATTGTGAGGCTTCCCAGCCATGTGAAACTGTGAGTTCTTTGAATCTTTTTTTCTTTTAAATTACCCAGTGTCAAATTATGTCTTTATTAGCACCATGGGAACAGACTAATACATGAAGAGTTATTGTTCAATGGATATAGAGATTCAGTTATACAAGATGAAAAGAGTTATGGAAACAAATGGTGTTTGAAAGTTACACATTTGACAATGAGTTACTATCCAAAATGTGTAGAAAACTCAAAGAACTCAACAGAAAATAATAAAATAGTAATTTTTAAATGGGCGGAAGATGGATAGACATTTCTCAAAAGAATACATAAAAATGTCCAACAAGTATATGAAAAAATGCTAATTATCACTAATCATCAGGAAAATGCAAATCAAAATCACAATAAGATGTCATCTTATTTTATTAGAATGGTTATTATTTAAAAAGTCAGAAATGACAAGTGCTGGGAGAATACAGAAAACAGGAAACCCTTATACACTGAGGGTGGGATTGTAAATTAGTCTGTACAACCATTAGGGAAAACAGTAGAAAGTTCCTCAAAAAATCAAAAATAGAACTGTAATGTGATACAGCAATCCCACTACTGAGCATATGATCAAAGAAAATGAAATCAGTATGTTGAAGAGATAGCTACACTACCATGTTTATTGTTGCCCTTTTCACAATAGCCAAGATATGGAATCAACTAAGTGTCCATCAGTGGATAAATGGATAAAGAAATGTGGCATATATACACAATGGAGTAGTATTCACCCATGCAAAAAATGAAATCCTGTTATTTGCAGCAAAGCAGCTGAACCTGGAAGACATTATGTTAACTACAATGAGCCAGGTACGGAAAGACAAATGCCATATAATCACTTCTGGAATCTTAAAAAAATTGATCTCACAGAAGTGGAGAGTAGAGTAGTGGCTACCAGAGGCTTTGGAAGGTGAACTTCAAGGGAAGATGGATAGAGGTTGGGCAAAGGATACATAAATACAGTTAGATAGGATGAATACATTTTAAAGATCTATTGTACAGCAAGGCAACTATAATAATGACAATTTACTGTATTCTTGAATAATGCAAAGAGAGAGAATGTTAAGTGTTAGCACAAAAAGGATAACGGTGAGGCAATACAACTGTTCATTAACTAAAATTACACATTACATATGTACATATAGTTCAAAACGTCATGTACAAGACAAATGCCTGCAATTTCTCTGTCAAATAAAAACATTTAAAAAAATTTTTAAATTTAAACAAAAAGAAGACAAAGAAAAAGAACAAAATAAACCCAAGGTAAAATGAAATAAGATGATAATAACATGAAAATTTAATAAATAAATAAAAATCAAATAAACATATCAAAATAATTTAATAAAAATTACAACAAAAATCAGTCTTGAAAAGATTATTGACATTTAACCTTTGGTAGGCATGATGAAAAGCAAATGGCAAAAGGATCACTTACAATAAAAATACTTCCCGAGGGGCGGAGCAAGATGGCCGATTAGGAACAGCTCCAGTCTCCAACTCTCAGCGCGAGCAACACAGAAGACCAGTGATTTCTGCATTTTCAACTGAGGTACTGGGGTCATCTCACTGGGGAGTGCCGGACAATCAGTGCCATTCAGCTGCTGCAGCCCAACCAGTGAGAGCTGAAGCAGGGCAAGGCATTGCCTCACCTGGGAAGCGCAAGGGGGAAGGGAATCCCTTTTCCTAGCCAGGGGAACTGAGACACACAACACCTGGAAAATCAGGTAATTCCCACCCCAATACTGCACTTTAAGCAAATGGCCACACCAGGAGATTATACCGACACCTGGCCGGGAGGGTCCCACGGCCACGGAGCCTCCCTCATTGCTAGCACAGCAGTCTGCGATCTAACCACAAGGCAGCAGGAAGGCTGGGGGGGGGGGCGCCCGTCATTGCTGAGGCTTAAGTAGGTAAACAAAGCTGCTGGGAAGCTCGAACTGGGTGGAGCTCACAGCAGCTCAAGGAAACCTGCCTGTCTCTGTAGACTCTACCTCTGGGGACAGGTCACAGCTAAACAACAAAAGGGGAAGCAGCAGAGTCCTGTGCAGACGCAAATGACTCTGTCTGACAGCTTTGAAGACAGCAGTGGATCTCCCAACACGGAGGTTGAGATCTGAGAAGGGACAGACTGCCTGCTCAAGTGGGTCCCTGACCCCTGAGTAGCCTAAGTGGGAGACATCCCCCACTAGGGGCAGTCTGACACCCCACACCTCACAGGGTGGAGTACACCCCTGAGAGGAAGCTTCCAAAGGAAGAATCAGACAGGTACACTCGCCGTTCAGCAATATTCTATCTTCTGCAACATCTGCTGCTGACACCCAGGCAAACAGCGTCTGAAGTGGACCTCAAGCAATCTCCAACAGACCTACAGCTGAGGGTCCTGACGATTAGAAGGAAAACTATCAAACAGGAAGAACACCTATACCAAAACCTCATCAGTACGTCACCATCATCAAAGACCAGAGGCAGATAAAACCACAAAGATGGGGAAGAAGCAGGGCAGAAAAGCTGGAAATTAAAAAAATAAGAGTGCAACTCCCCCAGCAAAGGATCACAGCTCATTGCCAGCAACGGATCAAAGCTGGTCAGAGAATTACTTTGATGAGATGAGAGAAGAAGGCTTCAGTCCATCAAACTTCTCAGAGCTAAAGGAATAATTACGTACCCACCGCAAAGAAACTAAAAATATTGAAAAAAGAGTGGAAGAATTGATAGCTAGAATAATTAATGCAGAAAAGGTCATAAATGAAATGACAGAGATGAAAACCATGACACGAGAAATACGTATCATGCTTCAGTAACCGACAACCTTCAGTAACCACAAGCTTCAGTAACCGGCTCGATTAACTGGAAGAAAGAGTATCAGCGATTGAGGATCAAATGAATGAAATGAAGCAAGAAGAGAAACCAAAAGAAAAAAGAAGAAAAAGAAATGAACAAAGCCTGCAAGAAGTATGGGATTATGTAAAAAGACCAAATCTACGTCTGACTGGGATGCCTGAAAGTGAGGGGGAAAACGGAACCAAGTTGGAAAACACCCTTCAAGATATCATCCAGGAGAACTTCCGCAACCTAGTAGGGCAGGCCAACATTCAAATACAGGAAATACAGAGAACACCACAAAGGTACTCCTCCAGAAGAGCAACTCCAAGACACATAATTGCCAGATTCACCAAAGTTGAAATGAAGGAAAAAATCTTAAGGGCAGCCAGAGAGAAAGGTCAGGTTACCCACAAAGGGAAGCCCATCAGACTAACAGCAGATCTCTCGGCAGAAACTCTACAAGCCAGAAGAGAGTGGGGACCAATATTCAACGTTCTTAAAGAAAAGAATTTTCAACCCAGAATTTCATATCCAGCCAAACTAAGTTTCATCAGTGAAGGAGAAATAAAATCCTTTACAGATAAGAAAATGCTTAGAGATTTTGTCACCACCAGGCCTGCATTACAAGAGACCCTGAAGGAAGCACTAAACATGGAAAGGAACAACCGGTACCAGTCACTGGAAAAACATGACAAAATGTAAAGACCATCGAGGCTAGGAAGAAACTGCATCAACTAACGAGCAAAATAACCAGTTAATATCATAATGGCAGGATCAAGTTCACACATAACAATATTAACCTTAAATGTAAATGGACTAAATGCTCCAATTAAAAGACACAGACTGGCAAACTGGATAAAGAGTCAAGACCCATCAGTCTGCTGTATTCAGGAGACCCATCTCACATGCAGAGACATACATAGGCTCAAAATAAAGGGATGGAAGAAGATCTTCCAAGCAAATGGAGAACAAAAAAGAGCAGGGGTTGCAATCCTAGTCTCTGATAAAATAGACTTTAAACCTTCAAAGATCAAAAGAGACAAAGAAGGCCATTACATAATGGTAAAGGGATCAATTCAACAGGAAGAGCTAACTATCCTAAATATATATGCACCCAATACAGGAGCACCCAGATTCATAATGCAAGTCCATAGAGACTTACAAAGAGACTTAGACTCCCATACAATAATAATGGGAGACTTCAACACTGCACTGTCAACATTAGACAGATCAACAAGACAGGAAGTTCACAAGGATATCCAGGAATTGAACTCATCTCTGCACCAAGCGGACCTAATAGACATCTATACAACTCTCCACCCCAAATCAACAGAATATACATTCTTCTCAGCACCACTTCACACTTTTCCAAAATTGACCACATAATTGGAAGTAAAGCACTCCTCAGCAAATGTAAAAGAACAGAAATTATAACAAACTGTCTCTCAGACCACAGTGCAATCAGATTAGAACTCAAGACTAAGAAACTCAATCAAAATCGCTCAAATACATGGAAACTGAACAACCTGCTTCTGAATGACTACTGGGTACATAACGAAATGAAGGCAGAAATAAAGATGTTCTTTGAAACCAATGAGAACAAAGATACAACATACCAGAATCTCTGGGACACATTTAAAGCAGTGTGTAGAGAGAAATTTATAGCACTAAATGCCCACAAGAGAAAGCAGGAAAGATCTAAAATTGACACTCTAACATCACAATAAAAGAACTGGAGAAGCAAGAGCAAACACATTCAAAAGCTGGCAGAAGGCAAGAAATAACTAAGATCAGAGCAGAACTGAAGGAGATAGAGACACAAAAAACCCTCCAAAAAATCAATGAATCCAGGAATTGGTTTTTTGAAAAGATCAACAAAATTGACAGACAGCAAGCAAGACTAATACAGAAGAAAAGAGAGAAGAATCAAATAGATGCAATAAAAAATGATAAAGGGGATATCACCACCGACCCCACAGAAATACAAACTACCATCAGAGAATACTATAGACACCTCTACGCAAATCAACTATAAAATCTAGAAGAAATGGATAATTTCCTGGACACTTACACTTTCCAAGACTAAACCAGGAAGAAGTTGAATCCCTGAAAAGACCAATAGCAGGCTCTGAAATTGAGGCAATAATTAATTCCCTGTCAACCAAAAAAAGTCCAGGACCAGATGGATTCACAGCTGAATTCTACCAGAGGTACAAGGAGGAGCTGGTACCATTCCTTCTGAAACTATTCCAATCAATAGAAAAAGAGGGAATCCTCCCTAATTCATTTTATGAAGCCAACATCATCCTGATAGCAAAGCCTGGCAGAGACACAACAAAAAAAGAGAATTTTAGACCAATATCCCTGATGAACATCGATGCAAAAATCCTCAAAAAATACTGGCAAACCGGATTCAGCAGCACATCAAAAAGCTTATCCACCATGATCAAGTGGGCTTCATCCCTGGGATGCAAGGCTGGTTCAACATTCGCAAATCAATAAACATAATCCAGCATATAAAGAAAACCAAAGACAAAAACCACATGATTATCTCAATAGTTGCAGAAAAGGCTTTTGACAAAATTCAACAGCCCTTCATGCTAAAAACGCTCAATAAATTCGGTATTCATGGAACGTATCTCAAAACAATAAGAGCTATTTATGACAAACCTACCGCCAATATCATACCGAATGGGCAAAAACTGGAAAAATTCCCTTTGAAAACTGGCACAAGACAGGGATGCCCTCTCTCACCACTCCTATTCAACATAGTGTTGGAAGTTTTGGCTAGGACAATCAGACAAGAGAAAGAAATCAAGGGTATCCAGTTAGGAAAAGAAGAAGTCAAATTGTCCCCGTTTGCACATGACATGATTGTATATTTAGAAAACTCCATCATCTCAGCCCAAAATCTCCTTAAGCTGATAAGCAACTTCAGCAAAGTCTCAGGATACAAAATTAATGTGCAAAAATCACAAGCATTCTTACACACCGGTAACAGACAAACAGAGAGTCAAATCATGAATGAACTTCCATTCACAATTGCTTCAAAGAGAATCAAATACCTAAGAATCCAACTTACAAGGGATGTAAAGGACCTCTTCAAGGAGAACTACAAACCACTGCTCAGTGAAATCAAAGAGGACACAAACAAATGGAAGAACATACCATGCTCATGGATAGGAAGAATCAATATCGTGAAAATGGCCATACTGCCCAAGGTTATTGATAGATTCAATGCCATCACCATCAAGCTACCAATGAGTTTCTTCACAGAATTGGAAAAAACTGCTTTAAAGTTCATGTGGAACCAGGAAAGAGCCCACATTGCCAAGACAATCCTAAGTCAAAAGGACAAAGCTCGAGGCATCACGCTACCTGACTTCAAACTATACTACAAGGCTACAGTAACCAAAACAGCATGGTACTGGTACCAAAACAGATATACAGACCAATGGAACAGAACAGAGTCCTCAGAAATAATACCACACATCTACAGCCATCTGATCTTTGACAAACCTGAGAGAAACAAGAAATGGGGAAAGGATTCCCCTATTTAATAAATGGTGCTGGGAAAACTGGCTAGCCATAAGTAGAAAGCTGAAACTGGATCCTTTCCTTACTCCTTATATGAAAATTAATTCAAGATGGATTAGAGACTTAAATGTTAGACCTAATACCATAAAAACCCTAGAAGAAATCTAGGTAGTACCATTCAGGACATAGGCATGGGCAAGGACTTCATGTCTAAAACACCAAAAGCAACGGCAGCAAAAGCCAAAATTGACAAATGGGATCTAATTAAACTAAAGAGCTTCTGCACAGCAAAAGAAACTACCATCAGAGTGAACAGGCAACCTACAGAATGGGAGAAAATTTTTGCAATCTCTACTCATCTGACAAAGGGCTAATATCCAGAATCTACAAAGAACTCAAACAAATTTACAATAAAAAAAAAAACCCATCAAAAGTGGGCAAAGGATATGAACAGACATTCTCAAAGAAGACATTCATACAGCCAACAGACACGTGAAAAAATGATCATCATCACTGGCCATCAGAGAAATGCAAATCAAAACCACAATGAGATACCATCTCACACCAGTTAGAATGGCAATCATTAAAAAGTCAGGAAACAACAGGTGCTGGAGAGGATGTGGAGAAATAGGAACACTTTTACACTGTTGGTGGGATTGTAAGCTAGTTCAACCATTATGGAAAACAGTATGGCGATTCCTCAAGGATCTAGATTTGGATGTACCATATGACCCAGCCATCCCATTACTGGGAATATACCCAAAGGATTATAAATCATGCTGCTATAAAGACACATGCACACGTATGTTTATTGCGGCACTATTCACAACAGCAAAGACTTGGAATCAACCCAAATGTCCATCTGTGACAGACTGAATTAAGAAAATGTGGCACATATACACCATGGAATATTATGCAGCCATAAAAAAGGATGAATTTGTGTCCTTTGTAGGGACATGGATGCAGCTGGAAACCATCATTCTTAGCAAACTATCACAAGAACAGAAAACCAAACACCGTGTGTTCTCACTCATAGGTGGGAACTGAACAATGACATCACTTGGACTTGGGAAGGGGAACATCACACATCGGGGCCTATCGTGGAGGGGCGAGGGATTGCATTGGGAGTTATACCTGATATAAATGACGAATTGATGGGTGCTGATGAGTTGACGGGTGCAGCACACCACATGGCACAAGTATACATATGCAACAAACCTGCACGTTATGCACATGTACCCTAGAACTTAATGTATAATAAAAAATAAAATAAAATAAAATAAAAAAACTAAAAAATAAAAATACTTCCCAAAAATGACATAACTAAGAATACAAATAAAATTTTAAAAATTGTCAGATAATAGCATGGAAATCTTTAAATCAATAAATTTGAAAATATAGATTAAATTTACAACTTATTTAAAATATAAATTTACACCATTAACCTGAGAATAATTAGGAAATAAACACACCAATAAGCCAAAACAAATAAAAATAATTGTTAAAACACACATTGCATACCTGCTCAAGAGAAAGGCATGAGAACAGATGCTTTTCCAGGCTAGTTTATCAAATCTTTTAAGAGACAGATATGCAAATTATTTCCGGTCTCACAAAAAGAATCTCCTCAACACAAATCATAAGGCCACTAGCCTCTGAAACCGTTATATTTTTACCAGATATAGGCAGTTAAAAATAAAAATTAAATACCTTTGTCATCAATAGATTGGAGCTAATATTCTAAATAGAATTTTAACTAAAGGAATCCATAGTTAAATTAAGCAGGTCCAAATGTGTTTAAGCTAAAAAGACAAGGGTGACTTAACATTTAAAAAGACATTAACATAATTTACTATCTCAAAAATTAAAGAATAAAACACATGATTATCTCAAAGGATGAAGAAACTTAAAAATATTATAGATTCAACACATAACTGATTTTAATCATTTTTACCAAACAGAGGCTAGAAAGGAACTTTCTTTTCCTATGAGTAGCTATCAGAAATCTAGGCCAAATATCAAACTTCATGACAAAACATTATGAGCATTCCAACTAAAATCAGAAAAAGACAAAAATAAATATACATGGATAAAAAAAGACAGTATAATTTTTTCTACTCTTTTCTTCTGTTTGATTAAAAACACAACTGCAAAAAGAAATAACTACAAAAATGTGTTGATAAATTTGCATAAAGATGTTATATGTATGACAATAATTGCACAAAGGGAGATTAGGAGTCATATTTCAGTAGTTTTTGTACACTAAGCAAATTAATAGGAATAGGAATAGGAAATAGATTATTGCAAGGTAACAAGTTAATTATAATCCTTGAAGCAATCACTAAGAAAATATTTAAATATTTAAATCTAGTAAACATGTTACTTAAATTGTGAAACTAGAAAATATCTACTTAAATATAAAAAAGGCAGGCCTGACATTCCTGTCTTCTTATATTAATAAGAAAAATTAAAAAAAAAAAGGGGGCAAAAAGGCATGACATATGGGGAAAAAAGGATAAAATGGTAAACATAAATTCTACCTGTTCAGTAACTACATTAAGAAGAAATAAGTTAAATCATCCAATCAATAGGCAGATATTGACAGAGTTGATTTAAAAATATGATTCAACTGTATGTCTGTCTACAAGAGACAGACTACAGATTCAAAGGCATAAACAGGTTATAAGTAAAAGGATGGAATAAAATATGTCATGTAAACAGGTGCCTAAAAAGATCTATGGCTACATATTAATATCAGACAAAATAGATTTCAAGGCCAAAATTGTTATAAGAGAAAAGAAAGATATTTTATAGTTGTAAAAGTTCAATTCATCAGGAAGACTTAACACTTGCAAATTAAATATGCACCTAAAAATAGAGCATCAAAATACATGAAACAAAAACTGACAGATTTGGCTGAGTGCAATGGCTCATGCCTGTAATCCCAGCACTTTGGGAGGCTGAGGCAGGCAGATCAATTGAGGCTGGGAGTTCAAGACCAGTGTGGCCAACATGGCAAAACCCCACCTCTACCAAAAATACAAAAATTAACTGGGGATGGTGTCATGCTCCTGTAATCCCAGCTACGCAGGAGGCTGAGGCAGAAGTACTTGGACTCAGGAGGCAGAGGCTGCAGTGAGCTGAGATTGCACCACTGCACTCTAGCCTAGGTGACAGAGATTCTGCCACCAAAAAAAAAAAAAAAAAAAAAAAAAAAAGCTTTATCAAGACTAAGCAAGAGGAAAAGAGAGAAGATGCAAATTGCTAAAACAAGGAATTAAAAAGAGGACATCTTAAGTTTCCAGTGTGGTTACTAAAAATAAATAAGTAAATAAACAAATACTAAAAAGTGGCCATCACCTTTAAAAAATATAAACTATAGAAATAGATTTAAGAAGGGATAGAAAATCTGAGTAGTCCTCAAACAAGTAAAGACATTGCATCAGTAATGAATAAACTTCTCATAAAGATAGATCAGACCCAGATGGCTTCACTTGCCATCCTCTGGGGACAGGGCATAGCTAAACAAAAAGCAGCAGAAACCTCCGCAGAGGTAGATGCCCCCGTCTGATAGCTTTGAAGAGAGCAGTGGATCTCCCAGCAAAGAGGTTGAGATCTGAGAACGGACAGACTGCCTGTTCAAGTGGGTCCCTGACCCCTGAGTAGCCTAACTGGGGGACATCCCCCCCAGATGCAGACCGACACCTCACACCTCTCACGGCAGGGTACACCATGAGATGAAGCTTCCAGAGCAAGAATCACACAGCAACACTCGCTGTTCAGCAATATTCTATCTTCTGCAGCCTCCACTGCTGATACCCAGGAAAAGAGGGTCGGGAGTGGACCTCAAGAAAACTCCAACAGACCTATAGCTGAGGGCTCTGACCATTAGAAGGAAAACTAACAACCAGAAAAGACACCCACACCAAAACCCCATCAGTACGTCACAATCATCAAAGACCAAAGGCAGATAAAACCACAAAGATGGAGTAAAAGCAGAGCAGAAAAGCTAGAAATTCAAAAAATCAGAGTGCATCTCCCCCTCCAAAGGAACACAGCTCATCGCCAGCAATGGAACAAAGCTGGATGGAGAATGACTTTGATGAGTTGAGAGAAGAAGGCTTCAGTTGATCAAACTTCTCAGAGCTAAAGGAGGAACTACATATCCAGCGCAAAGAAACTAAAAACGTTGAAAAAAGATTTGACGAATGGCTAACTAGGATAACCAATGTAGAGAAGTCCTTAAAGGAACTGACAGAGATGAAAACCATAACACGAGAACTATGTGACAAATGCACAAACTTCAGTAACTGATTCAATCATCTGGAAGAAAGAGTATCAGCGACTGAAGATCAAATGAATGAAATGAAGTGAGAAGAGAAGTTTAGAGAAAAAAGAGTAAAAAGAAACAGGAACAAAGCCTCCAAGAAATATGGGATTATGTGAAAAGACCAAACCTACAATTGATTGGTGTGCCTGAAAGTGATGGGGGAAATGGAACCAAGTTGGAAAAAACTCCACAGGATATCATCCAGGAGAACTTCCCCAACCTAACAAGGCAGGCCAACATTCAAACTTAGGAAACACAGAGAATGCCACAAAGATACATCTCGAGAAGAGCAACTCCAAGTCACATAATTGTCAGATTCATCAAAGTTGAAATGAAGGAAAAAATGTTCAGGGCAACCAGAGAGAAAGGCCGGGTTACCCACAGAAGGAAACCCATCAGACTAACAGCAGATCTCTCAGCAGAAAAACTATAAGGCAGAAGAGAGTGGGGGCCAATATTCAACATTTTTAAAGAAAATAATTTTCAACCCAGAATTTCATATCCAGCCAAACTAAGTTTCATAAGTAAAGGAGAAATAAAATCCTTTACAGACAAGCAAATGCTTAAAGATTTTGTCACAACCAGGCCTGCTCTACAAGAGATCCTGAAGGAAGCACTAAACATGAAAAGGAACAACAGGTACCAGCCATTGCAAAAACATGTCAAAATGTAAAGTCCATCGATGCTAGGAAGAAACTGCATCAACTAACGAGCAAAACAACCAGCTAATATCATAATGACAGGATCAAGTTCACACATAACAATATTAACCATAATGTAAATGGACTACATGATCCAATTAAAAGACACAGACTGGCAAATTGGATAAAGAGTCAAGATCCATCAGTCTGCTGTATTCAGGAGACCCATCTCACAGGCAGAGACACACATGCGCTCAAAATAAAGGGATGGAGGAAGATCTACCAAACAAATGGAAAACAAAAAAAAGCAGGGGTTGCAATACTAGTCTCTGATAAAACAGACTTTAAACCATCAAAGATCAAAAGAGACAAAGGAGGCCATTACATAATGGTAAAGGGATCAATTCATCAGGAAGAGCTAACTATCCTAAATATATATGCACTCAATACAGGAGCACCCAGATTCATAAAGCAAATCCTTAGAGACTTACAAAGAGACTTAGACTCCCACACAATAATAATGGGAGACTTTAACACCCCACTGTCAACATCAGACAGATCAACGAGACAGAAAGTTAACAAGGATATCCAGGAATTGAACTCAACTCTGCACCAAGCACACCTAATAGACATCAACAGAACTCTCCACCCCAAATCAACAGAATATACATTCTTCTCAGCACCACATCACAATTATTCCAAAATTGACTACATAGTTGGAAGTAAAACCCTCCTCAGCAAGTGTAAAAGGAGAGAAATGATAACAAACTGTCTCTCAGACCACAGTGCAATCAAACTAGAACTCAGGACTAAGAAACTCAATCAAAGCTGTTCAACTACATGAAAACTGAACAACTTGCTCCTGAATGACTAGTGGGTACATAACGAAATGAAGGAAGAAATAAAGATGTTCTTTGAAACCAATGAGAACAAAGATACAACACACCACAATCTCTGGGACACATTTAAAGCAGTGTGTAGAGGGAAATTTATAGCACTACATGCCCACAAGAGAATGCAGGGAAGATCTAAAATTGACACCCTAACATCACAATTAAAAGAACCAGAGAAGCAAGAGCAAACACATTCAAAAGCTAGCAGAAGGCAAGACATAACTAAGATCAGAGCAGAACTGAAGGAGATAGAGACACAAAAACCCTCCAAAAAATCAATGAATCCAGGAGTTGGTTTTTTGAAAAGATCAACAAAATTGATAGACTGCTAGCAAGACTAATAAAGAAGAACAGAGAGAAGAATCAAATAGATGCAATAAAAAATGATAAAGGGGATATCACCAGCAAACCCATAGAAATACAAACTACCATCAGAGAATACTATGAACACCACGACACAAATAAATGAGAAAACCTAGAAGAAATGGATAAATTCCTGGACACTTACACTCTCCCAAGACTAAACCAGGAAGAAGTTGAATCCCTGAAAAGACCAATAGCAGGCTCTGAAATTGGGGCAATAATTAATAGCCTACCCACCAAAAAAAGTCCAGGACAGATGGATTCATGGCCAAATTCTACCAGAGGTACAAGGAGGAGTTGGTATCATTCCTTCTGAAACTATTCCAATCAATAGAAAAAGAGGGAATCCTCCCTAACTCATTTTATGAGGCCAACATCATCCTGATACCAAAGCCCGGCAGAGACACAACAAAAAAAGAGAACTTTAGACCAATATACCTGATGAACATCGATGCAAAAATCCTCAATAAAATACTGGCAAACTGGATTCAGCAGCACATCAAAAAGCTTATCCACCATGATCAAGTGGGCTTCATCCCTGGGATGCAAGGCTGGTTCAACATTCGCAAATCAATAAACGTAATCCAGCATATCAACAGAACCAAAGACAAAAACCACATGATTATCTCAATAGATGCAGAAAAGGCCTTTGACAAAATTCAACAGCCCTTCATGCTAAAAACTCTCAATAAATTCAGTATTCATGGAATGTATCTCAAAATAATAAGAGCTATTTATGACAAACCCACAGCCAATATCATACTGAATGGGCAGAAACTGGAAGCATTTCCTTTGAAAACTGGCACAAGACAGGGATGCCTCTCTCAACACTCCTGTTCAATATAGTGTTAGAAATTCTGGCTAGGGCAATCAGGCAAGAGAAAGAAATAAAGTTATTCAGTTAGGAAAGGAAGAAGTCAAATTTTCCCTGTTTGCAGATGATATGATTATCTATTTAGAAAACTCCATCATCTCAGCCGAAAATCTCCTTAAGTTGATAAGCAACTTCAGCAAAGTCTCAGGATAAAATATCATTGTGCAAAAATCACAAGCATTCTTATACACCAGTAACAGTCAAACAGAGAGCCAAATCAGGAATGAATTTCCATTCACAATTGCTTCAAAGAGAATAAAATACCTAGGAATCCAACTCACAAGGGATGTAAAGGACCTCTTCAAGGAGAACTACAAACCACTGCTCAGTGAAATCAAAGAGAACACAAACAAATGGAAAAACATATCATGCTCATGAATAGTAAGAATCAATATTGTGAAAATGGCCATACTGCCCAAGGTTATTTATAGATTCAATGCCATCCCCATCAAGCTACCAATGACTTTCTTCACAGAATTGGAAAAAACTGCTTTAAAGTTCATATGGAACCAAAAAAGACCCCACATTGCCAAGACAATCCTAAACCAAAAGAACAAAGCTGGAGGCATCACACTACCTGACTTCAAACTATACCACAAGGCTACAGTAACCTAAACAGCATGGTACTGGTACCAAAACAAAGATATAGACCAATGGAACAAAACAGAGTCCTCAGAAATAATACCACACATCTACAGCCAT
The DNA here is from genome assembly GCF_009764315.1 of Trachypithecus francoisi. Classification (NCBI taxonomy): domain Eukaryota; kingdom Metazoa; phylum Chordata; class Mammalia; order Primates; family Cercopithecidae; genus Trachypithecus; species Trachypithecus francoisi. Next base: position 89,957,240 of record NW_022681470.1, on the reverse strand, counting down.
CTGATCTTTGACAAACCTGAGAGAAACAAGAAATGGGGAAAGGATTCCCTATTTAATAAATGGTGCTGGGAAAACTGGCTAGCCAGAAGTAGAAAGCTGAAACTGGATCCTTTCCTTACTCCTTATACGAAAAGTAATTCAAGAAGGATTGGAGACTTAAATGTTAGACCTAAAACCATAAAAACCCTAGAAGAAAACCTAGGTAATACCATTCAGGACATAGGCATGGGCAAGGACTTCATGTCTAAAACACCAAAAGCAACAGCAACAAAAGCCAAAATTGACAAATGGGATCTAATTAAACTAAAGAGCTTCTGCACAGCAAAAGAAATTATCATCAGAGTGAACAGGCAACCTACAGAATGGGAGATAATATTTGCAATCTACTCATCTGACAAAGGACTAATATCCAGAACCTATAAAGAACTCAAACAAATTTACAAGAAAAAAACAAACGACCCCATCAAAAAGTGGGCATGGGATATGAACAGACATTTCTCAAAAGAAGACATTCGTACAGTCAACAGACACATGAAAAAATGCTCATCATCACTAGCCATCAGAGAAATGCAAATCAAAACCACAATGAGATACCATCTCACACCAGTTAGAATGGCAGTCATTAAAAAATCAGGAAACAACAGGTGCTGGAGAGGATGTGGAGAAATAGCAACACTTTTACACTGTTGATGGGACTGTAAACTAGTTCAACCATTGTGGAAAACAGTGTGGCAATTCCTCACGGATCTAGAGCTAGAAATACCATTTTCCCCAGCCATCCCATTACTGGGGATATACCTAAAGGATTATAAGTCATGCTGCTATAAAGACACATGCACACGTATGTTTATTGCGGCACTATTCACAATAGCAAAGTCTTGGAATCAACCCAAATGTCCATCAGTGACAGACTGGATTAAGAAAATTTGGCACATATACACCATGGAATACTATGCAACCATAAAAAAGGGTGAGTTTGTGTCCTTTGTAGGGACATGGATGCAGCTGGAAACCATCATTCTCAGCAAACTATCGCAATAACAGAAAAGCAAATACCGCATGTTCTCAGTCATAGGTGGGAATTGAATAATGAGATCACTTGGACACAGGAAGAGGAACATCACACACCGGGTCCTATTGTGGAGAGGGGGTACTGGGGAAGGATTGCATTAGGAGATATACCTAATGTAAATGACGAGTTAATGGGTGCAGCACACCAACATGGCACATGTATACATATGTAACAAACTTGCACATTGTGCACTCGTACCCTAGAACTGAAAGTATAATTTAAAAAAAAAAGAAACAGTAGAAAAAGAAGAAAAAAAAGGTATATTTTATGTTAGCTGAATTCTAATTCAATAAGGTTATTATTTTAAAATATCCCATTTGAATAACAACAAAAGACCTGAGTATCTTTTAAAAACGTATCAAAAATACACTATATCCTTATGTAAAATCTCATGTAAAATATTATGTAACTTTAAGGAAGGATGTAAATAAAGAGCCATATCCATTGATCGCTTTTCTTTAAAGTACACACGATGTCAACTTTCTTTTATTTTTTTCTTGTGACAGTCTCACTCTCTCGCCCAGCCTGGAGTGTAGTGGCACAATCTCGCCTCACTGCAAGCTTCACCTCCCGGGTTCATGCCATTCTCCTTCCTCAGCCTCCTGAGTAGCTGGGACTACAGGCCCCACCACCACGCCCGGCTAAGGTTTTGTATTTTTAGTAAAGGTGGGGTTTCACCGTGTCAGCCGGGATGGTCTCTATCTCCTGACCTCGTGATCCGCCCACCTCAGCCTCCCAAAGTGCTGGGATTACAGGCATGAATCACTGTGCCTGGTCAGATGTCAACTCCTTCTGAATCAATCTACAAGTTCAGTGCAATCCTAAAAAATAAACCCAGTGAGACGTTGCGTGAATACTAACTCTAAAATTAGTTCAGAAGTATAAACTCAATCATTTAACAAGTATTTACTGAGTACTTATACTATGTCAAGCATTATTAAAGTTGTTAAGAGTACAATAATTGAAATAACAAGCTTTCATGGAACTTATATTTAGCACTAAAATAGACAAGATTTTTAGAAAAAAATTACAATGAGTTTCTTGATCTAGCAGATATCAAGATATATATCACCAATATTAATTAAAGAAGCATAAAACTGGCACAAAAATGGCCCAAATAGATTTATACAGCAGAATATAGCTCAAAAACAGATGTTTACACATATGCTAATTTTGCATATGAGAAAGAGAAAAGGAATGTGATTAAATAGACACTGCTTTGATAAGTGCAAACATGAAGCTCTCTTTGAATAGATTTTTTTTTAATGAACTTTTTGGCTCTGAACTCCAGTGTGCTTAGAGCAAGTAACTATATATATGTATGTATGTATGTATAAATCCATCTCCCTGCTCAATATTAGCAGTCCAAAGATAGGGTCTCAATTGATTATCAGCTGATGCTATGAAGTAAAACATAGACTCTAGTTTGCTGATTGGGGTCAAGGAATAAGAGAAAATCAGCAAGAAAACAAGTTTTGGAAATTCCAGCTCTCACTCATATACTGAGCACTAATGGGTAAGAAATCCCCCTTAGAATCTCCTGACCCTGGCTCCACATCCCATTTCTTCCCCATCTTCCACTCAGGCATCTTTTTTCTGATGCTTCTTTTAATGGGCCAAGAAATGCTCAAAGGCAATAGAGGTCTGTGACCTTCTCATTAGTTTTGTTTGCTCACAACTCCCAAGAATTGATGCTTCCTCACCCCCACTTCAAGTTCTTTGTATTTTGTTTTTCTTTCCTTTTTGTATTCTAAAACTGAGTGTGATCAGTGTGAAGAGTGAGAGCATTAATAAATACAGCTCATAGCAAGCAACGGTTTTAAACACTAGTCTAAGTGTGCTCAAAGAGTAGTGGGAAGATCTCTTCCAGGGGATCTATGAGATCAAACTGTTTTCACAATAATACTGATATTATTTACCTTTTTCATTAATTCCCTCATGAGACAGGAGTGTTCCAGAGGTTATATAACATGTGATATGGCAACAGATTAGATAAAGAAGCACACATAATAATCCAGATATCTTCTATTAAACCAGACATTAAAGAGACTTGCAATAATGTAAAGTAGTGCCATTCTTCTAAATATTTTGTTGTTTTGGTTATTTTTCATAAAAAATGTTATTTATATTAACACATAATAGGTTCATTGTTATTTTCAAATAAATTAATAGTTTTACAATTTATCAATTTTAATTTCTACTACGGTAAAATAATATGGACTAAAGCTCATAGGGTCCCCAATAATTTTTAAGAGTTGAAAGAGTTCCCATGATCAGAAAGTTGGTAGTCTTGAAGGTCACCAACTTTCTAAGAGCCAGTCATGGCAGAGTAGCATAAACAGGTAATAAAGCTGTCAATAGACATCACTTGGAAAACTTAGTGAATAAAATGATTAATATACTAGGTTTTGGGGAATAATAGTTTAAATCGGATAATGTGTATGAAATTTCTAGCAAAGCATTTAATGCATAGACAATAATTAATGCATAAGTGCTTTCTTTTCTGACTTTGTAACAAGAACCAGCAGGCTCAGGGAGAGAGGTGGAGCAAGATGGCAGAAGAGGAAGGACACCAAGTTAACAACTACCTACACAGTAAAACACCACCAAAAATAAGGTGAGCACTCATAATACCTGGTTCTAACTTCATATTGCTGAAAGAAGCACTGAAGAGATAGGAAAACAGCCCTGAATCACCTATGCCACCCCTTCCCAATCCTCACAAGCATCTGTGTGGTGCAGAGAGCATCTCTAGGTGCTGGAGGAAGAGGAACAAAATTGTGAAGCATTGAACTCAGTGCTGTTCTATTAGAGCAGAAGGGAAAACCAGACAAACTCAGGTGACACCCATACACAGAGGGAGCATTTAAACCAGCCCTAGCCAGAAGGGAATTGCTAATCCCAGTGATCCGAAATATAAGTGCCTGCAAACCTCACCACCAAGGGCCAAAGTGCTCTCATTCACTAAGTAAACTCGAAAGGCAGTACAGATCATAAGGACTGCAACACTCAGGTGAGTCCCAGGGCTGAACTAGGCCCAGAGATAGTGGACTTGTTGTGGGGGGCGGGCATGGAATAGACTGAGACACTAGCTGAGGAAGCCAAGGGAGTGCTGGCATCATTCCTCCCCTAACCCAAGGCTGCACAGTTCATGGCTGCAAAAGAGACCCCTTTCTTCCACTTAAGGAAAGAGGAGGAAAGAGTGAGGTGGCCTTTGTCTTGCATCTTGAATACCAGCTCAGCCATGGCAGAATAGGGCACCAGTCTGTCAGAACCCCCCTGTTCCAGACCCTAGCCCCCAGCCATCATTTCTAGACACACCCCGGTCCAGAAGGAAACCTGTTGCCTTAAAGAAAAGGACCCTGTCCTGCATTCATTGACTGCTAAATGAAGAGCCCTTGAGTCCTGAATAACCAGCAGTGATACCCACGTACTACATTGAGGGCCTTAGAGAGCCCCTGAGACTTGCTGGCTTGAGGTAAAACTCAGCATATTACTAGCTATGGTGGCTATGGGGCAAAACTCCTTCTGCTTGAGAAGAGCAGAGGGAAAAGTAAAGGGGACTTTTTCTTGCACCTTAGGTACCAACACTGCCACAGGGGGTAAAGCACCAAGTGGAATCTTGGGGGTCCTTGTTTCCAGAACTGTACTTTTGGATGGCATTTCTGGACCTGCCCTGGGCCAGAGTGGAGCCCACTTTCCTGAAGGGTGAGTCCCAGGCTAGACAATATTCACCACAAGCTAACTTAAGAGATCTTGGGCCTTAAAGGAATATTGATGGTAGTCTGACAGCACTCCTTGTGGCCATGGATGGTGGTGGCTATGGAAGTGAGGTTCCTCTGCCTTTGGAAAAAAAAGGGAAGAGTGGGAAGGACCGTGTCTTGTCGTTTGAGTGCCAGCTCAGCTGCAATATAATAGAATACCAGACGGACTCCGAAGGTTTTTGACTCTAGTCCCTTAATCCTGGATGGCACTTCTGGACCCACCTGGGTCTTGGGGGACCTTGCCACCCTAAAGCAAAGGACACAGGTCTGGCTGCCTTTAACACCTGTTGATTATAGAGCCCCAGGGCCTTGAGTGAACATAGGCAGTAGCCAGGGACTGGCTACAGCAGGCCTTGGGCAAGCCCTGGCACTATGCTGGCTTCAGGTCTGTGCAGTCATAGTGATGGTGGCCACAGGAGTGCCTGTTTCACTACACTCCCAGTTGGAGGTGGCTCGGAAAAGAGAAAGAGACTCTGTATGCTTGGAAGAAAGTAAGGGAAGAGAATAAGAAACTCTGCCTGGTAATCCAGAGAATTCTGATAATCTTATCCAAGACCATCAAGGCAATACCTGTATGTGTCTGCAAAAACCACAGCATTATTGGCCTTAGGGTGACCCCTAAAGCAGAAACAGCTTAAATTACAACATCCAAGTCCTTTCAAATATCTGGAAAGCCTTCACAAGAAGGATAGTTGCAAATAAGCCCAGACAGTGAAGATTACAATAAATACATAACTCTTTGATTCCCAGACACTGAAGAATATCTACTAGCATCAACCATCAACACTGTCCAGAAAAACATGACCTTACCAAATTAACTAAATAAGGCATTAGGGACCAATCCTGAAAAAACAGAGATATGTGACCTTTCAGAAAAGGGATTCAAAATAGATGTGTGGAGAAAACTCAAGGAAATTCAAGATAATACAGGGAAGGAATTCAGAATTCAACCAGATACATTTAACAAAGAGACTGAAATAATTTTAAGAAACCAAGCAGAAATTCTAGAGCTGAAAAATGCAATTGGTATACTGAAGAATGCATAGGAATCCTTTAATAGCAGAATGGATCAAGGAGAAGAAAGAATTAGTGAGCTTGAGGAAAAACTATTTGAAAATATACTGTCAGATGAGACAAAAGAAAAAAGAATAAAAAACAATAATGTATGCCTACAGAATCTAGAAAATAGTCTCAAAAAGGTTATTTTTGAGAAGTATTATTGAGAACTGGTAAGAATTATTGCCCTCAAAGAGGTGCTAAAGAAAGAGATAGGGGTAGAATGTTTATTCAAAGGGATTATAACAGAGAACTTACCAAACCTAAAGAAAAATATCAATAGCAAGTGCAAGAAGGTCACAGAACATCAAGCAGATTTAACCCAAAGACTACCTCGAGGCATTTAATAATCAAACTTCCAAAGGTCAATAACAAAGAAAAGATACTAAAAACAGTCAAAGAAAAGAAAAAAATAACATACAATGAACCTCCAATACATCCTGCAGTGGACCTCTCAGTGGAAACATTATAGGCCAGGAGAGAATAACATGGCATATTTAACGTGTTGAAGTAAAAAAAACTTTTGGTCTAGAATAGTATATCCAGCAAAAATATCCTTCAAATATGAAGGTAAAATGAAGACTTTTCCAGACAAGCCAAAGCTGAGAGATTTCATTAATATCAGACCTGTCCTATAAGAAATGCTGAAGGAAATATTTCAATCAGAGAGAAAAGAAATTGATGAGCAATAAATAATCACCTGAAAATGGAAAATTTACTGGTAATAGCAAGTAAACAGAAAAACACAGAACATTATAACACTGTAACTGTTCTGTGTAAGTAAACTAATCTTATACTAAATAGAAAGACTAAATGATGAACCAATAAAAAATAATGACTACAACAACTTTTCAAGACATAATCAGTACAATAAGATATAAATAGAAACTACAAAAAGTTAAAAAGTGGGAGGACAAAGATAAGGCAAGTTTCGTTTTTGTTAGTTTTCTTTTTGCTTGTTTGTTTATGCAAATAGTGTTAAGTTGCTATCAAGTTAAAATAATGGATTATAAGACAGCATTTGTAAGCCTCATGTAACCTCAAACCAAAAACTATACAATAAATATACAAAAAACAAAAAAGGAAGAAACTATATTATATCAACAGAGAAAATCATCTTTACTAGAGGAAGATAGTAATGAAAGAAAGAAGGAAGAGAAGATCACAAAACAACCAGGAAACAACAAAATGGCAGGAGTAAGTTCTTACTTATCAATAATAACATTGAATGCAAATGGACTAAACCCTCCAGTGAAAATATATTGACTGGCTGAATGGATGAATAAACAAGACCCCCTGATCTGTTGCCTACAAAAAGCACTTCACCTATAGACACATGTAGAATGAAAATAAACGGATGGAAAAAGATATTCCATCCCAATGGAAAACTAAAAAAAGCAGGAGTCACTATACTTATATAAAACAAAATAAATTTCAAGATGAAATCTATAAGAAAAGACAAAGAGTGTCACTATATAATGATAAAGCAGTTGATTCAGCAAGGGGATATAACAATTTTAAATATATATGTACCCAATATATAAAAGATATATAAAGAAAATATTATTAGAGCTAAAAAAAAAAAAAGAGATAGGCCTAATACAGTAAGAGCTGGAGACTTCAATACCACACTTTCAGCATTGGACAGATCTTCCAGACAGAAAATCCATAAAAAAAACCTCAGACTTCTTCTGCACTATAGACCAAATAGACCTAACAGATATTTACAGAATATTTCATCCAAGCGCTGTAGAATACACATCCTTTTCCTCAGCACATGGATCATTCTCAAGGATAGACCATATATTAGGTGACAAAACAAGTCTTAAAACATTCAAAAAATTTAAATAATATCAAGCATCTTCTCTGGCCAAAAGGGGATAAAACTAGAAATCAATAATGAGGAATTATGGAAAATATACAAATACATGAAAATTAAACAATATGCTCCTGAATGACCAGTGGGTCAACGAAATATTGAAAAGCTCCTTGAAACAAACAATAAAGGAACCGCAACATACCAAAACCTATGGCATACAGCAAAAGCAGTACTAAGAGGGAAGTTTTTAGCTATAAGTGCCTGCACCAAAAAAAAAGAGAAAAAACATCCAAAACAGAAAAAACATCTAATGATGATCTTATAGGACTAGAAGAGCAAGAGGAAACCAAACCCAAAATTAGTAAAAGAGAAAGAATAAAGATTAGAGCAGAAATAAATAAAATTAAAATTAAAAAACACAAAAGATCAATGAAATAAAAAGTTGAGTTTGTGAAAAGTTAAGCAAAATTGACAAAGCTTTAGCCAGACTAACAAAGAAAAAATAGAGAAGATCTAAATAAATAATATCAAAAATGAAAAAAGGTGGCACTATAACTGATACTGCAGAAATTCAAAGGATGATTAGTGGCTACTATGAGCAAGTATATGCCAATAAATTGGAAAACCTAGAAGAAATGAACAAATACTTAGATACTTACAACCTACCAAGATTGAACCAAGAAGAAATCCAAAACCTGAACAGATAAACAAGTAATGAGGTTGATGCCATAATAAAAAGTCTCCAGGAAAGAAAACCCAGGACCTGATGACTTCACAGCTGAATTCTACCAAACATTTAAAGAACTAATACCAATCATACTCAAATTATTCCAAAACATAGAAGAGGAAGGAATACTTCAAACTCATTCTACAAGGCCAGCATTATTCTGATGCCAAAACCAGACAAAGACACATCAAAGAAGGAAAACTACAGGGCAATATTTTTTATGAATATTGATGCATAAATCCTCAACAAAATAGTAGCAAACTGAATCCAACAATACTTTGGAAAGATCATTCATCATGACCAAGTGGGATTTAATTCTGGGATGCAGGAATGGTTCAACATTTGAAAATCAATCAATGTGATACATTACATCAACAGAATACAGGACAAAAACCATATGATCGTTTCAACTGATGCTTAAAAAAGCATTTGATAAAATCCAACATCCCTTCACGATAAAATCCCTAAAAATCAGGGGCTAGAAGGAACATACCTCAATGAAATAAAAGCTATATATGACAGACTAACAGCTAGTATCATACTGAATTATACTAGCTGAATGGGAAAAACTGAAAGCCTTTCCTATAAGATCTGGAATACAACAAAAATGCCCACTTTCATCACTGTTATTCAGTATAGTACTAGAAGTCCTAGCTAGAGCAATCAGACAAAAGAAAGAAGTAAAGGGCATCCAAATTGGAAAGGAAAAAGCCAAATTATCCCTCTTTGCAGATGCTATGATCTTATATTTGAAGAAACCTAGAGACTCCACAAGAAAACTATTAGAATTAATAAACAAATTCAGTAAACTTTCAGGATAAAAATCAACATACAAAAGTCAGTAGCATTTCTATATGCCAACAGTCAAAAATGTGAACAAGAAATTTTTTTTAAAATCCCATTTACAATGGCCACACATAAAATCAAATACCTAGGAATGAACTTAACCAAAGATCTCTATAATGAAAACTATAAAACACTGATGAAAGTAATTGAAAAGGACACTAAAAAAAGGAAAAAAGATTCCATGTTCACAGGTGGAAGAATCAATATTGTTAAACTATTTATAGTACCCAAAGCTGTCTACAGATTCAATGCAATCCCTATGAAAATACCAATGATATTCTCCACAGAAATAGAAAAACCAATCATAAAATTTATATGGAACCACAAAAGACTCAGAATAGCCAAAGCTATCCTAAGCAAAAAGAACAAAACAGGAGGAATCACATTACCTGACTTCAAATTATACGACAGAGCTATAGCAACCAAAACAGTATACTAGTGTCATAAAAACAAACACATAGAAGAATTGAACAGAATAGAGAACCCAGAAACCAATCCACACACCTACAATGAACTTATTTTAAACAAGGTACCAAGAACATAAACTAGGGGAAAAGACTGTCTCTTCAATAAATGGTGCTGGGAAAACTGGGTATACATATGCAGAAGGATTAAACTAGACCCTATCGCTTACCATGCACAAAAATCAAATCAAAATGGATTAAAGACTTAAATCTAGGACCTCAAACCATGAAACTACTGCAAAAAAACATTGGGGGAAATCTCCAGGACATTGTTAACCTGGGCAAAAATATCTTGAGCAATAACCCACAAGCACAGGCAACCAAATCAAAGGTGGACAAATGGGATCACATCAAGTTAAAAAGCTTCTTCATAGTAAAGTATACATTCGACAAACTGAAGAGACAACCCACAGAATGGAAGACAATATTTTCAACCCACCCATGTGACAAGGGATTAATAAACAAACTATATAAGGAACTCAAACAACTCTATACGAAAAAAACTAATAATCTGATCAAAAATAGGCAAAATATTTGAATAGACATTTCTCAAAAGAAGACATACAAACAGCATGCAGACATATGAAAAGGAGCTGAACATCATTGATCATCAGAGAAATGCAGATCAAAACTACAATGAGAAATAAAGATGTTCTATGAAATCAATGAGAACAAAGATACAACATACCAGAATCTCTGGGACACATTTAAAGCAGTTTGTAGGGGGAAATTTATAGCAGTAAATGCCCACAAGAGAAAGCTGGAAAGATCTAAAATGGACACTCTAACATCACAATTAAAAGAACTAGAGAAGAAAGAGCAAACACATTCAAAAGCTAGCAGAAGACAAGAAATAACTAAGATCAGAGCAGAATTGAAGGAGATAGAGACACAAAAAAACCTCCAAAAAATCAATGAATCCAGGAGTTGGTTTTTTGAAAAGATCAACAAAATTGATAGACCTCTAGCAAGACTAATACAGAAGAAAAGAGAGAAGAATCAAACAGATGCAATGTAAAATGATAAAGGGGATGTCACCACTGACCCCACAGAAATACAAACTACTATCAGAGAATACTATAAACACCTCTATGCAAATAAACTAGAAAATCTAGAAGAAATGGATAATTTCCTGGACACTTACACTCTCCCAAGGCTAAACCAGGAAGAAGCTGAATCCCTAAATAGACCAAGAGCAGGCTCTGAAATTGAGGCAATAATTAATAGCCTACCCACCAAAAAAAGTCCAGGACCAGATGGATTCACAGCTGAATTCTACCAGAGGTACAAGGAGGAGCTGGTACCATTCCTTCTGAAACTATTCCAATCAGCAGAAAAAGAGGGAATCCTCCCTAACTCATTTTATGAAGCCAACATCATCCTGATAGCAAAGCCTGGCAGAGACACAACAAAAAAAAGAGAATTTTAGACCAATATCCCTGATGAACATCAATGCAAAAATCCTCAATAAAATACTGGCAAACTGGATTCAGCAGCACATCAAAAAGCTTATCCACCATGATCAAGTGGGCTTCATCCCTGGGATGCAAGGCTGGTTCAACATACACAAATCAATAAACATAATCCAGCATATAAATAGAACCAAAGACAAAAACCACATGATTATCTCAATAGATGCAGAAAAGGCTTTTGACAAAATTCAACAGCCCTTCATGCTAAAAATGCTCAATAAATTTGGTATTGATGGAACGTACCTCAAAATAATAAGAGCTATTTACGACAAACCCACAGCTAATATCATACTGAATGGGCACAAACTGGAAAAATTCCCTTTGAAAACTGGCACAAGACAGGGATGCCCTCTCTCACCACTCCTATTCAACATACTGTTGGAAGTTCTGGCTAGGGCAAACAGGCAAGAGAAAGAAATCAAGGGTATTCAGTTAGGAAAGAAGTCAAATTGTCCCTGTTTGCAGATGACGTGATTGTATATTTAGAAAACCCCATCATCTCAGCCCAAAATCTCCTTAAGCTGATAAGCAACTTCAGCAAAGTCTCAAGATACAAAATTAATGTGCAAAAATCACAAGCATTCTTATACACCAGTAACAGACAAACAGAAAGCCAAATCATGAATGAACTTCCATTCACAATTGCTTCAAAGAGAATCAAATACTAATCCAACTTACAAGGGATGTCAAGGACCTCTTCAAGGAGAACTACAAACTAATGCTCAACAAAATAAAAGAGGACACAAACAAATGGAAGAACATACCATGCTCATGGATAGGAAGAATCAATATCGTGAAAATGGCCATACTGCCCATGGCAATTTATAGATTCAATGCCATCCCCATCAAGCTACCAATGACTTTCTTCACAGAATTGGAAAAAACGGCTTTAAAGTTCATATGGAACCGAAAAAGAGCCCGCATTGCCAAGACAATCCTAAGTCAAAAGAACAAAGCTGGAGGCATCACGCTACCTGACTTCAAACTATACTACAAGGCTACAGTAACCAAAACAGCATGGTACTGGTACCAAAACAGACATATAGACCAATGGAACTGAACAGAGTCCTCAGAAATAATACCACACATCTACAGCCATCTGATCTTTGACAAACCTGAGAGAAACAAGAATTGGGGAAAGGATACCCTATTTAATAAATGGTGCTGGGAAAATTGGCTAGCCATAAGTAGAAAGCTGAAACTGGATCCTTTCCGTACTCCTTATATGAAGATTAATTCAAGATGGATTAGAGACTTAAATGTTAGACCTAGTACCATAAAAACCCTAGAAGAAAACCTGGGGAATACCATTCAGGACATAGGCATGGGCAAGGACTTCATGTCTAAAACACCAAAAGCAACAGCAACAAAAGCCAAAATTGACAAATGGGATCTAATTAAACTCAAGAGCTTCTGCACAGCAAAAGAAACTACCATCAGAATGAACAGGCAACCTACAGAATGGGAGAAAATTTTTGCAATCTGCTCATCTGATAAAGGGCTAATATCCAGAACCTACAAAGAACTCAAACAAATTTACAAGAATAAAACAAACAACCCCATCAAAAAGTGGGCAAAGGATATGAACAGACATTTCTCAAAAGAAGACATTCGTACAGTTAACAGACACATGAAAAAATGCTCATCATCACTGGCCATCAGAGAAATGCAAATCAAAACCACAATGAGAAACCATCTCACACCAGTTAGAATGGCAATCTTTGAAACGTCAGGAAACAACAGGTGCTGGAGAGGATGTGGAGAAATAGGGACATTTTTACACTGTTGGTGGGATTGTAAACTAGTTCAACCATTATGGAAAACAGTATGGTGATTCCTCAAGGATCTAGAACTAGATGTCCCATATGACCCAGCCATTCCATTACTGGGTATATACCCAAAAGATTATAAATCATGCTGCTATAAAGACATGTGCACGCGTATGTTTATTGCAGCACTATTCACAATAGCAAAGACTTGGAATCAATCCAAATGTCCATCAGTGACAGACTGGATTAAGAAAATGTGGCACATACACACCATGAAATACTATGCAGCCATAAAAAAGGATGTTTGTGTCCTTTGTAGGGACATGGATGCAGCTGGAAACCATCATTCTCAGCAAACTATCACAAGAACAGAAAACCAAACACCGCATGTTCTCACTCATAGGTGGGAACTGAACAATGAGGTCACTTGGACTCGGGAAGGGGAACATCACACACCGGGGCCTATCATGGGGAGGGGGGAGGGGGAGGGATTGCATTGGGAGTTATACCTGATGTAAATGACAAGTTGATGGGTGCTGACGAGTTGATGGGTGCAGCACACCAACATGGCACAAGTATACATATGTAACAAACCTGCAAGTTATGCACATGTACCCTAGAACTTAAAGTATAATAATAATAATAATAAACTACAATGAGATATCATCTCACCCCAGTTAAATAGTTTCTATCCAAAAGACAAGACAATAGCAAATGCTGGCATGGATGTGGAGAAAAGAGAACAACTGCACACAGCTGGTGTGAATGTAAATTAGCACAACCATTATGGAGAACTTTTTCGAGGTTCTTCAAAAAACTAATAATTGAGCTACCATATGATCCAGCAATACCACTGCTGGATATATACACAAAAGAAAGAAAACCAGTATATCGAAGAGATTGTACTCCTATGTTTGTGGCAGCACTGTTTGCAATAGGTAAGATTTGGAAGCAACCTAAGTCTCCATCGATACATGAATAGATAAAGAAAATGTGGTACATATACACAATGTAGTACTGTTCAGGCATAAAAAAAGAATGTGATCCAGTCTTTTGCAACAACAGGAGTGGAACATTATGTTAAGAGAAATAAACCAGGCACAGAAAGACAAACATTGCATATTCTCACTTAGATCTTACTTTAGATCTCACTTGTTGGATGTAAAAATCAAAACAATTGAACTCACGGACATAGAGAGCAACCAGAGGCTGAAAGGGATAGCTGGGGGCTTGAGGGGGAGATGGGGATTGTAAATGGGCACCAAAAATATAGAAAAAATGAATAAGACCTACTATTTGATAGCACGACAGGATGACAATAGTCAATAATAACTGGACCTTTTGAAATAACTTGAACATTCTCTTGAACAGGCCTGAGTTGGGGAAACTGGAGGTAATTCAGCCAATAATAGCATTTAATATCTTACACCTCTTAGACAATCCAGGAATGAATATAGACCCTGGGAAAGGAACTAGGCACCTATTGTCTCCAGTATCCTTTTTCATACCCATAGGCAGAATTGCAGCATAGGATTCTGCAGGTTGTGCAGTGCATGACAGTGCCACATCCAAAGGAGTATCATTTACAGCTCAAACATCATAGATTTGTGACAATTTATTAGGCAAGGGCAGTAAAATTATTATGGCAGTTTTCAACAGAAATGTCTAGAGAAGATGCTTTTTTCCCCTAAAATGCATAGACATGCTTCATAGAACAGTGACAGCCTTGCCTGTACTATTGCCTATACAGCCTTGCCTGTACATGGTCTTCTCAAGACCATGATTTTTCTCAAGAAGTTCTAGCTTCATGTTACTCCATTCATTACAAAAAGTAAATGACAATGATAAGCGAACTAGATCCAAATCCTATCACTACAAATGTCTAGTTTTGTGTGCCTGGGCAGATAAATTCTATCTATATGTGCTTTAGTATTTTCAGGTCTAAAATAGGGACAATAACATAATTGTTTCCCAGCTTACTCTATAGGGTTCATTAAGGATCAAGTGACATCCTATGTGTGAAAATTCCTTATAAATTATAAAGTGATGTACAAACATATAAAACTTTGTTGTCAATGTGATATTAATTCCTTGTCTTTATATCCCATGATAATGGTGGTACAAAACATGAGGTAGCACTATCGAGGAGAAATAGCATATACTCATGGCTCACCATGGGCTCCGTGGGGTGAGGGTGATGCCCACACCACTGAAAGAGGAACTAGTAAACTTATACTAAAGTTTGTGAACAAATAAAGACATAAGGGAAAAAGGTGGATCTAAGGGGGAAATTGTATAAAAAACAACTAAATTAACACATTCCATTTTCCCCTCTGAAGGTTCCCTAGCCTCAAAATAGAATAACATATCTGAAGCTTTTTACAAAGTGTCCAACATGAATCTTCCATTTTTGTGTTATTTGGCAGGAGTAAGAACTGGTGAAACTCACAGGCCCTTTTACCTGGTTTCATGGGAATATGACTACTAATCTGAGAGAAGGCATGTCCTGTGATGATATTTCAGGAGCAAGCCCCATAGGAGGCTCCCTGGATTGTGAAGAATCACAATATTCCTGACTGCCAAAACTTTGGAGAAGTAAGCACACGAAGGGAGGCCATCACAATCTTGACACACTGAACAGTTTCTTCTTCATGGCTCTGCACAGAGCATCTTTGAGCTCCTGTTCCTCAGGCTGCACATGACAGAGTTCAGCAGGGGAGTGATAATGATGTAGGTCACTGAGATGAGTTTGTTCTGCCCCAGAAAACTCTGGGACTTAAGCTTCAGGTAGATGATGGAAATACAGCCATAGTGGCTGATGACCACTATGAGGTGGGAGGTGCAGGTGGCAAAGGCCTTCTTCCTACCCTCAGTTGAAACAATCTTAAGGATGGTGCAGATGATGAGGTCATAGGAGATAAAGATCAGGCCCATATATAGGACAAGAACACAGACACTGACAACAAAGTTGATGATCTCATTGACAGTGGTGTCTGTGTACGCCAGATTCAGAAGGGGTCTCACATCACAGAGGAAGTGGGAGATGACAAAGGTATCACAAAAGGGCAGGCCAAACATGGATGTTACTTGGACAATGGCCATGCCCAGGCCAATCCTCAGTGACCCAGATCCCAGCCAGACACAAGCCTTCTTACCTATGAATACTGTAGGGGGTTGCAGATGGCCACATAGCAGTCATATCCCATGGCTATGAGCAGAAAGCTGTTGTTGATGTCAAAAGTCAGATAGAAGAGCTGAATGACGCAGCCTTGCTGACAATAAGGTAGTGAGGATTCAAGAGGTGAGAAAGCGTATGGGGAATAATGGCCACCATGCAGCAGGTCTCAGAGATAGACAACAATGTTCAGGAAGAAGTACATGGGGGTGTGGATGTGATTGTCCAGACGAATAATGGTCACAATAATCACATTGCCAGAGAGAGTCAGCAGGTACAAAGTTAGAAAGACAACAAAGAAGACAACTCTGTGCTGTCACATGAAGCTGGAGAAACCTTCAAAGAAGAGCTCAGTCACAGCAGTGGACTTTGACCTTGGCACTGAAGAATGTCTAAATCTGAAGGAAATGAACAAAGGAAAGACAGAGGTGAGGCTCCAACTATGTAACAGATTACACAGTGGTCTAAGCAGCAACAGTTTTTTGGATTCCTTGGGTAATGTTCCAGGCACAGGGGTTATCTTTGCTCCTCTACTGATCAAGAGCTCAGCACTCTTGGAAATAAACTAAGAAACTTCTAATGACCTACTGAATTAAGGGCAGAGATCAAAGGGAAGGAAAGTTTCAACATAATGTGAACAATGAAATTACGAAAACAGCTACCCTACTTGACCATTAAAGAGGTGGGTCCAGGTCCGAGAGGAAGAAAATGTTGAATGGGCCAGGCACTTCAGTTTCCTCTGTACTTACCCTCCATCTGAATCTTTGATGACACAACGAGGAGGCAGAGATAGTGAAGGTTGATAAATATCTGGGGTGATCCATTCATTTCTGTCAGTATGAATTGCCAGGAAAGACTGCCCTGGGACAGTCCCAGATCAAGCATTCTTCCCAAATATCTGGAGTCCTGGGCATTACTTTCCTTAGCTCTGCTCCTTTAGATGACTAGTGCAAAGCCAGGCTATGGGAGAGCCAGTCAAACTACCATATTGGCCATGTGTTCAGAAATAGAGGTCAATGTTTTGGTCTTCTTTTCCAGTTGTTACCGTAACAAACATTTCTGCAATAGAAAACTTTGTAACATGTCATTTAACATGTAAGTGAGTAACAGGTAGTGAAAAAATGCAAAGTCAAAGGTTATGAGCATCTTCAACTTTGATAGAGTGCCATGTTTTTCTCTATAAAATTTTTACCAAGTGATCTGTCACAAAAAATGTGTCAAAATGCAATTTTCCATTGTTATGCCTCAAAGAGGAAATAGAGTGTAATGGGAAGCAGTATGCACTCTGAAGCCACACTGCCCCGAATTTAATTTTGTTTCTGCCAGGTCCTAACTATGTAACTGTGGGCAAGTTATTTAACTTGTCTGTGTCTCAATTGCTTTATCTCTAAAATGGGCTTAATGATAGCACCTTCTTTACAGAGTAATTGTGAGGATTAAATCCATTAATATCTCAAAGTGCTTAGAAAAGTGGCACCTAGTGAATGCTAGATGGTAGGCTGTAAGTGTACATAAAGTCTGAAGCATTCCATCAGCAGAGATATTAAAGGAGGTGTGCTTAACCAGGAAGACTTCCAATGATGATTTTAGAAAGAATTGGAAGGCAAAGACAAAGGGCAATAATTACAGACTGTGCATGAATACAATCAATTTTATAACCTATTCAATGTGGTTATGCAGTTAATTCTTATATTTCTCAATGAGATCTGTGACAAAATTCACAACTGATTCTTAAAGGGAGAAGTATCCCAAAGAAGAGCATTAATTTATTTATTTTTTCATCAAATATTTCTTATTCCCATACTATTTGTCAAGGTCTATGAATTCAATGGCTAGTACATTTTAGTTTCCCAGTAATTATTTACTGAGTGAATAAAGAATTGGAAAGACGCCCTGATGTTAAATAACTCACAATATCAATAGAAGAGAAAGGTAAATGGGAGTAACAATGTAGAGAGCAAGGGGTGATATGATAGAGCTTAGTGTAGGATGCTATGGAAACATGAAGAAGGGTTCCTGACTCAGTCTTAGGGTCAGAAAATACTATAAAGGAGGTATCATCCAAGATAGTAAAGGAAAAATGAATAAGGCATATGTTGCAGGCAGCATCAAGTAAGAGGGCCCAGCATTTCTAAGATCCAGATTAAGCAGCATGAGAATCACTGTAGCTCAGTGGTTACACATGGAGGACCCAGAAACAGAAGGCCCGACGATGAATTCTCATTCCACCTTGGGCAAGGTCTGAACCTGTCTGTAACACAATGTCCTCCTCTATAAAATGGATAATGTTAGTACTTAACTCATAAGAATACTGTGACGCTCAAATAAATTAATGCATAAATCATTGAGCCGAGTGACTGACACATAGCAACATCCCAAAAAATGTTGGCCATAATTATCATTATCATGATTAGGGAAGATTATGCCATATTTAGGGAATAAAAGAGTGGTTCCGAATGGGTCTAGGACTATGTGCTTCATAGCAACATTAAAGAGGCTGAGTCCTGGAACTGCTATAAGGAAGAAAGAGAAACCAAGTTGTGACCCTGGGATTGAAAACCACCTTGGTGTGTGGGGTTTTCCAAAACACAAATGATGAATTTGATATGTCACCATGTACTTCCTAGTATTGTGTGAGTTGAATGAGCCTATATTAGCTCTGTGCACTCCATTCATAACCGTATTTAAATGAATCACATCCCTTCTCTGCTTCTTTTACTGCAGACTTCAGAGTCTCCTCTTATCAGGCTACTTGCATACTGGAGCTCTTGCGACTCTCACCAGGGTATTTCCCCAGCTATTTTCTGAATCTTCTGGAGTAGTGTGAATGAGGAATTCACCTGCGCTGCATGAAGCTGACCAAGGAGTTGCATGAGGATTCTTTTCTTTTGACTACTCCCCGATTAAACCCATCTCCATTTTGTTTTTATCTTTTTAGTCCTGTATACTTGGGAATAGCCTATTGTGGCATAAAATTCCACTTTCTTTTTAATTAGTAAGCAAGAACATTGTGCTTTAAATATACTCCATACTCTCTTTTTCTAATACATTATTTTGCAATTTCTCACCGAGACTTAGCTGCCTTTTCCTACCAGCTGCAAAGAGATTTTGGTCATTCATTTCCATTGATTTTATATCTTCACAAACTTTGAGGAGTCTACCTATACATTTGCATAAAGATAAGTAACCACTTAACTTTACATGTATTATCTATCTCTAATCTATCCATAACGATAAAGTCTCTCCATTATTTTAATGGCTCAAATGTTGGAGACAGCTTTTCCAATTTTTAAAAAACTATATTACTTGTTTTTATTAACCTTTCTTAAATGTATGTATAGCTCATACTTATTTCAATGAGTTTTTTAGGTTTTTAAATTGACACATAATATTTTACATATTTATGGGGTACATGTGAGTATTCGTTACATGCAGAGAAAGTATAATGATCAAATCAGGGTGTTTAGGGTATCCATCACCTTGAGTATTTACGGTTTCTATGTGTTGGAAACATTTCAAGTCCTCTCTTCCAGCTACTTTGAAATCTACAATACGTTGTTACTAGCTGCAGTCACCCTAACCTGCTGTGGACCATGAGAATTTATAACTTCTAAATATATGTTTGTACCCATTGACCAACCTCTCTTCATCACCCCCCTCCTACCCACACACCCTTCCTAGGCTTTAGTATCTACCATTCTGTTCTCTACCTCAAAGAGATCAACTTTTGTAGCTCCCACATATGAGTGAGAACATGTAAAATTTTCCTTTTTGTGTTCGGCTTACTTAACTTAATGACATCAACTTCTATCCATGTTGCTTCAAATGATGAGATTTCATCCTTTTTATGGTCGAACAGTATTCCATTGCGTTTATATACCACATTTACTTTGTATATTTGTCAGTTGATGGAAACT
Source organism: Trachypithecus francoisi (assembly GCF_009764315.1). Taxonomy (NCBI): domain Eukaryota; kingdom Metazoa; phylum Chordata; class Mammalia; order Primates; family Cercopithecidae; genus Trachypithecus; species Trachypithecus francoisi. Next base: position 89,937,159 of record NW_022681470.1, on the reverse strand, counting down.
TAGGTGAATTCCATATCTTAGCTATTTTGAAGAGTGTTGCAATAAACATAAAAGTGTAGACATCGCCTCAATATATTGATTTCCTTTCTTTTGAACAAACACCCAACAGCAGAATTGCTGGATCATAAGGCAGCTCTATTTTTAGCTTTTGAGAAATGTCATACTGTTTTCTATAGCAACTGTACTAATTGACATTCCCACCAATATTGTATAAGAGTTCCCGGGGGACGGAGCAAGATGGCCGAATAGGAACAGCTCCAGTCTCCAACTCCCAGTGCGAGCAACACAGACCGGTGATTTCTGCATTTTCAACTGAGGTACTAGGGTCATCTCACTAGGGAGTGCTGGACAATCGGTGCTGGTCAGCAGCTGCAGCCCGACCACCGAGAGCTGAAGCAGGGCGAGGCATCGCCTCACCTGGGAAGCGCAAGGGGGAAGGGAATTCCTTTTCCTAGCCAGGGGAACTGAGACACACAACACCTAGAAAATCGGGTAACTCCCACCCCAATATTGCACTTTAAGCAAATGGGCACACCAGGAGAATATATCCCACACCTGGCCGGGAGGGTCCCATGCCCACGGAGCCTCCCTCATTGCTAACACAGCAGTCTGTGATCTAACTGCAAGGCAGCAGCGAGGCTGGGGGAGGGGTGGCCGCCATTGCTGAGGCTTAAGTAGGTAAACAAACCCGCTGGGAAGCTCGAACTGGGTGGAGCTCACAGCAGCTCAAGGAAACCTGCCTGTCTCTGTAGACTCTACCTCTGGGGACAGGGCACAGATAAAAAAAAAAACAACAACAAAAAGGCAGCAGAACCTCTGCAGACGCAAATATCTCCGTCTGACAGCTTTGAAAAGAGCAGTGGATCTCCCAACACGGAGGTTGAGATCAGAGAACGGACAGACTGCCTGCTCAAGTGGGTCCCTGATCCCTGAGTAGCCTAACTGGGAGACATCCCCCACTAGGGGCAGTCTGACACCCCACACCTCACAGGGTGGAGTACACCCCTGAGAGGAAGCTTCCAAAGAAAGAATCAGACAGGTACACTCACTGTTCAGCAATATTCTATCTTCTGCAACCTCTGCTGCTGATACCCAGGCAAACAAGGTCTGGAGTGGACCTCAAGCAATCTCCAATAGACCTACAGCTGAGGGTCCTGACTGTCAGAAGGAAAACTATCAAACAGGAAGGACACCTATACCAAAATCCCATCAGTACGTCACCATCATCAAAGACCAGAGACAGATAAAACCACAAAGATGGGGAAAAAGCAGGGCAGAAAAGCTGGAAATTCAAAAAATAAGAGCGAATCTCCCCCTGCAAAGGAGTGCAGCCCATCACCAGCAACGGATCAAAGCTGATCAGACAATGACTTTGACGAGATGAGAGAAGAAGGCTTCAGTACATCAAACTTCTCAGAGCTAAAGGAGGAATTACGTACCCAGCGCAAAGAAACTAAAAATCTTGAAAAAAGAGTGGAAGAATTGACAGCTAGACTAATTAATGCAGAGAAGGTCATAAACGAAATGACAGAGATAAAAACCATGACACGAGAAATACGTGACAAATGCACAAGCTTCAGTAACCGACTCGATCAACTGGAAGAAAGAGTATCAGCGATTGAGGATCAAATGAATGAAATGAAGTGAGAAGAGAAACCAAAAGGAAAAAGAAGATAAAGAAATGAACAAAGCCTGCAAGAAGTATGGGATTATGTAAAAAGACCAAATCTACGCCTGATTGGGGTGCCTGAAAGTGAGGGGAAAATGGAATCAAGTTGGAAAACACGCTTCAGGATATCATCCAGGAGAACTTCCTCAACCTAGTAGGGCAGGCCAACATTCAAATTCAGGAAATACAGAGAATGCCACAAAGATACTCCTCCAGAAGAGCAACTCCAAGACACACAATTGCCAGATTCACCAAAGTTGAAATGAAGGAAAAAATCTTAAGGGCAGCCAGAGAGAAAGGTCGGGTTACCCACAAAGGGAAGCCCATCAGACTAACAGCAGATCTCTCAGCAGAAACTCTCCAAGCCAGAAGAGAGTGGGGGCCAATATTAAACGTTCTTAAAGAAAATAATTTTCAACCCAGAATTTCATATCCAGCCAAACTAAGTTTCATCAGTGAAGGAGAAATAAAATCCTTTGCAGATAAGAAAATGCTTAGAGATTTTGTCACCACCAGGCCTGCCTTACAAGAGACTGAAGGAAGCTGAAGGAAGCCCTAAACATGGAAAGGAACAACCGGTACCAGCTATTGCAAAAACATGTCAAAATGTAAAGACCATTGAAGCTAGGAAGAAACTGCATCAACTAACGAGCAAAATAACCAGTGAATATCATAATGGCAGGATCAAATTCACACATAACAATATTAACCTTAAATGTCAATGGACTAAATGCTCCAATTAAAAGACACAGACTGGCAAACTGGATAAAGAGTAAAGACCCATCAGTCTGCTGTATTCAGGAGACCCATCTCACATGCAGAGACATACATAGGCTCAAAATAAAGGGATGGAGGAAGATCTACCAAGCAAATGGAGAACAAAAAAAAGCAGGGGTTGCAATCCTAGTCTCTGATAAAACAGACTTTAAACCATCAAAGATCAAAAGAGACAAAGAAGGCCATTACATAATGGTAAAGGGATCAATTGCAGGTTGAGTGGGCTTGACTTAAGATCTCAACAGTAGTGTGCTCGGGCACCAAACACTGGGTGCCTGGGCTAGGTGATTTCCAGGCCTCAAACAGGGTGCTGAGTACTGGTGTGGGTGGAGGTGGGCTGGGCAGTCTCCCCAGTGGTGCATCCAGGTATTGGCTTTTGTAGGGAGACACAGTGTGATCCCTAGGCCCCCAGCAGAATGTTTAGTTGGGGCAGCAGTGGCTGCACTGTGGCCCTGCTATTGAGGAGGGTGGAGTTGCTTTCAGTGGAAGTAACCTTAGGCATGTTGCTGGGGAATGTGCATGTTGCTTGTGCCTCAACCCTGCACCAGATCGCAATGGAGGCAGGTGTAAGCTGTGGAATTTTTCCTTGGGGCACTTAAAAATGTGCAGCCATCCGTCTGCAGGTGAGATGCAGGGGTCTCTGCCCATAGTTCCCACCTTGATCCCAGGAGTAGCAGCTGTAGGTACAGAATGTCAGTGGGGCTTCAGGGATGTGGAGATGCAGAGGCTGTTAAGCCCCAGGGCAGGACAGAGACTGGTAGAGGCTGGGCTCTCAAAATGATGCTGTGTTGCAGCTACACAGGACTCCAGGGGTCGTGGAACCCAGCATGAGCTCCCTCTGGAGCAGTGCCTTTGTGTAGTCTCCAGGCATTCCCTATGCAAGTTTTGAACCTTACTAGGGTTGAGGTCCTTTCCTGTGGCTGGAATTGTAGGAGTCTTGGGTGGAAATGAGGACCACTGGGGGGCTTCTCGCTTACCCTTTCCCTACGTTAGGGAACATCTTCAGGCTGCCAGCAGATCCCAGCTGAACAGGCTACATTGCTTCCCTCTCCTTGCATGCTTCTGGTGCTTCCCATAACTGCTCTGTTGAATTCAAGTGTTCTCAAATGAGCTATTCAAAGTAATTATATACTCAATAATTTGGTTCCTCTCTGTGGAAGAGGTGAATACCAGATGCATTTAGTCAGCCATCTTGAAGCCCCTCTTCTATTTCAATCCTTTCCAATTTTTTGAAACCAAAAATACCTTCTTTTTCTCTTTATACAACAGATGGTTCATATCGCCTCTTAAAGAACATATCTCCCTTATAAAAGTCATGCTGCTTTTCTCCTACAGGTGATGCCAATGTTTTTACACTTTATTATAGAGGCCAATGTTTACCCCACCCACTGCCACACACAATATATCTTCTTTCTGGTTTAGCTTTTGGATTACATGCTTGAATTGACTGTGACAGTTTTCTGTGGGCCTCTCACATTTCTGTACATATTGTGAAGACAGGCATTGATGATCCGTTGATCCATATGATTTCAAAGATATTGTATAGGGACAGCCTTGGAATGCAGAGACAGTATCTCCCTCTGGAGCAAAGAGCAGGCAGGCATACCGCATATTATAGTAGATTTAGTCTCCCTAAGCCCAGGGTTGCACATTTCTAGTATAACTCACTGTACCTCCCATATTCAAGTAAAATACTGCAGATTTACATTTTCCAGAAGGGTTTGAAAGTTGGAGAGGAAGCGCAGTGTAGACAATGAGGAGATTAAGAAAATTATATAAACCATGCAGAGAGACTTTCCTCCAGTCTCCTTTTCCTCCTTTGACTCCCACAATTCTGGCAACAAGGTTTACAACCACCAGAAAGAACATTAAAGGAATTTTTCCTGGGGAAATGAAGAATCCTGAGAGAATAAACTTATAGATACTGACATCTGGGTGCTTTCCAATGAAAACTACTTGCCATTGTGTTGCTGTCAATACACAGAAACACACCTAGAAATTTCAATTGACTCATTAGAGCTTCTTTTAAAATTAGATATGAGTGGACAGCCAATGTGGTTTCTAACATTAAAAGCCACACTACAACTGTAATCCCAGCTCTTTGGGAGGCTGAGGGAGGTGGATCACTAGGTTGGGAGTTCGATACCAGCCTGGACAAGATGGTGAAACCCCATCTCTAATAAAAATACAAAAAATTAGCCGGGCGAGGTGGCAGGTGCCTGTAATCCCAGCTACTCAGGAGGCTGAGGCAGAAGACTTGCTTGAACCTGGGAGACGGAGGTTGCAGTGAGCAGAGATCATGCCACTGCACTCTAGCGTGGGTGACAGAGCAAGACTCCATCTCAAAAAAAAAAAAAAGCCACACTGGAACAAGCAAACAGAAAAAATTAAAAAATTAAAAAAGAGACAGATAATGCATTAAAGAGGAAATAATTTAATATTTACATATGTGTGAATATGCACATATATGTATTTGTACATACATATGATTTAAATATGTGTAAATACACCTATATGTATATGTGCATATATGTGTGTATACATGTATGTGAATACACATATATATTTAAATTAGGTATGTATTATATATAGATATGTAAATATGTAATATAAATATATAAGTAGAGTATCTGCACCAAGATGGCCGAATAGGAACAGCTCCAGCCTCCAGCTCCCAGCATGAGCGACATAGAAGACGGGTGATTGCTGCATTTCCAATTGAAGTACTGGGTTCAGTGCACTGCGGCATGTTGGACAGTGGGGGCAGGACAATAGGTGCAGCCCAGTGAGCTAGAGCTGAAGTAGGGTGAGGCATTTCCTCACCCGGGAAGTGCAAGGGGGAAGGGAGTTCCCTTTCCTAGCCAAGGGAAACCGTGACACACAACACCTGGAAAATTGGGTCACTCCCACCCTAATACTGTGCTTTACCAAAGGTCTTAGCAAACCGGCACACCAGGAGATTATATCCCGTGCCTGGCTCGGAGGGTCCCACGCCCATGGAGCCTCCCTCATTGCTAGCACAGCAATCTGAGATCTAACTGCAAGGTGGCAGAAAGGCTGGGGGAGGGGCACCCGCCTTTGCTGAGGTTTAAGTAGGTAAACAAAGCAACTGGGAAGCTTGAACTTGTGGAGCCCACCGAAGCTCAAGGGGGCCTGCCTGCCTCTGTAGACTCCACCTCCAGGGACAGAGCATAGCAAAAAGGCAGCAGAAACCTCTGCAGATGTAAATGTCCCTGTCTGACAGGTTTGAAGCGTAGTGGTTTTCCCAGCATGGAGTTTGAGATCTGAGAACGGACAGATTGTCTGCTCAAGTGGGTCCCTGACCTAAGAGTAGCCTAACTGGGAGACATCCCCCACTAGGGGCAGACTGACACCTCACACCTCACACGGCTGGGTACACTTCTGAGATGAAGCTTCTAGAGGAACAATCAGACAACAACATTTGCTGTTCAGCAATATTCAGTCTTCTCCAGCCTCCACTGCTGATACGCAGGCAAACAGGGTCTGGAGTGGACCTCGAGCAAACTCCAACAGACCTGCAGCTGAGGGTCCTGACTGTTAGAAGGAAAAATAACAAACAGAAAGGATATCCACACCAAAACCCCCAACTGTACATCACCATCATCAAAGACCAAAGGTAGATAAAACCGCAAGGATGGGGAAAAAGCAGTATAGAAAAGCAGGAAATTCTAAAAATCAGAATGCCTCTCCCCCTCCAAAGGAACGCAGCTCCTCGCCAGCAATGGAACAAAGCTGGATGGAGAATGACTTTGATGAGTTGAGAGAAGAAGACTTCAGATAATCAAACTTCTACAAGCTAAAGGAGGAATTACAAATCCAGCGCAAAGAAACTAAAAACCTTGAAAAAAGATTGGAAGAATAGCTTACTAGAATAACCAATGCAGAGAATTCCATAAACAAACTGATAGAGGTGAAAATCATGACATGAGAACTACATGACAAATGCACAAGCTTCAGTAACCGACTCGATCAAGTGGAAGAAAAGGTATCAGCGATTGAAGATCAAATGAATGAAATGAAGTGAGAAGAGAAGTTAAGAGAAAAAAGAGTAAAAAGAAATGAACAAAGCCTCTAAGAAATATGGGACTATATGAAAAGAGCAAATCTACATCTGATTGCTGCACCTGAAAGTGACAGGGAGAATGGAACCAAGTTGGAAAACACTGTGCAGGATATCATCCAGAACTTCTCCAACCTAGCAAGGCAGACCAACATTCAAATTCAGGAAATACAGAAAATGCCAAAAAGATACTCCTTGAGAAGAGCAACACCAAGACACATAACTGTCAGATTCACCAAAGTCGAAATGAAGGAAAAAATGTTCAGGGCAACCAGAGGGAAAATTCGGGTTACCCACAAAGGGAGGCCCATCAGACTAACAGCAGGTCTCTTGGCAGAAAAACTACAAGCCAGAAGAGAGTAGGAGCCAATATTAAACATTCTTAAAGAAAAGAATTTTCAACCCAGAATTTCGTATCCAGTCAAACTAAGTTTCATAAATGAAGGAGAAATAAAATCCTTTACAAGACAAGCAAATGCTGAGAGATTTTTTCACCACCAGGCCTGCCTGACAAGAGCTCCTGAAGGAAGCACCAAACATGGAAAGGAACAACTGGTACCAGCCACTGCAAAAACATTGCCAAAATGTAAAGACCATTGATGCTAGGAAGAAACTGTATCAACTAATGAGCAAAATAACTAGCTAACATCATAATGACAGGATCAAATTCACTCATAACAATATTAATTTTAAAAGTAAATGGGATAAATGCTCCAATTAAAAGACACAGACTGGCAAGTTGTATAAAGAGGCAAGACTCATCAGTTTGCTGTATTCAGGAGACCCATCTCATGTGCAGAGACACACATAGGCTCAAAATAAAGGGATGGAGGAAGATCTACCAAGCAAATGGAAAACAAAAAAGGCAGGGGTTGCAATCCTGTCTCTGTAAAACAGACTTTAAACCAACAAAGAAGGCCATTACATAATGGTAAACGGATCAATTCAACAAGAAGAGCTAATTATCCTAAATATATATGCATCCAATACAGGAGCACCTAGATACATAAAACAAGTCCTTAGAGACTTACAAAGAGACTTAGACTCCAACGCAATAATAATGGGAGACTTTAACACCCCACTGTCAACATTAGACAGATGAACGAGACAGAAAGTTAACAAGGATATCCAGGAATTGAACTCAACTCTGCATTAAGTGGACCTAATAGACATCTACCGAAATCTCTACCCGAAATCAACAGAATATACATTCTTCTCAGTACCACATCGCACTTATTCCAAAATTGACCACATAATTGGAAGTAAAGCACTCCTCAGCAAATGTAAAAGAACAGAAATTATAACAAACTGTCTCTCAGACCACAGTGCAATCAATCTAGAACTCAGGATTAAGAAACTCAATCAAAACTGCTCAACTACATGAAAACTGAACAACTTGCTCCTGAATGACTACTGGGTACATAGCGAAATGAAGGCAGAAATGAAGATGTTCTTTGAAACCAGTGAGAACAAAGATACAACATACCAGAATCTCTGGGACACATTTAAAGCAGTGTGTAGAGAGAAATTTATCGCACTAAATGCCCACAAGAGAATGCAGGGAAAATCTAAAATTGACACCCTAACATCACAATTAAAAGAACTAGAGAGGCAAGAGCAAACACATTCAAAAGCTAGCAGAAGGCAAGAAATAACTAAGATCAGAGCAGAACTGAAGGAGACAGAGACACAAAAAACCCTCCAAAAAATCAATGAATCCAGGAGTTGGTTTTTTGAAAAGATCAACAAAATTGATAGACCGCTAGCAAGACTAATAAAGGAAAGAGAGAAGAATAGATGCAATAAAAAATGATAAAGGGGATATCCCCACCGACACCACAGAAATACAAACTACCATGAGAGAATACTATGAACAGCACTATACAAATAAACTAGAAAACCTAGAAGAAATGGATAAATTCCTGGACATTTACACTCTCCCAAGACTAAACCAGGAATAAGTTGAATCCCTGAATAGACCAATAGCAGACTCTGAAATTGGGGCAATAATTAATAGTCTACCAACCAAAAAAAGTCCAGGACCAGACGGATTTACAGCCAAATTCTACCAGAGGTATAAGGAGGAGCTGGTACCATTCCTTCTGAAATTATTCCAATCAATGGAAAAAGAAGGAATCCTCTCTAACTCATTTTGTGAGGTGAACATCATTCTTATAGCAAAGCCCAGCAGAGACACAACAAAAAAAAAAGAGAATTTTAGACAAATATCCCTGATAACATCGATGCAAAAATCCTCAATAAAATACTAGCAAACTGAATCCAACAGCACATCAAAAAGCTTATCCACCATGATCAAGTGGGCTTCATCCCTGGGATGCAAGGCTGGTTCAACATACACAAATCAATAAATGTAATCCAGCATATAAACAGAACCAAAGACAAAAACCACATGATTATCTCAATAGATACAGAAAAGGCCTTTGATAAAATTCAACAGCCCTTCATGTTAAAAGACTCTCAATAAATTCAGTATTGATGGAACGAATCTCAAAATAATAAGAGCTATTTATGACAAACCCACAGCCAATATCATACTGAATGGACAAAAACTGGAAGCACTCCCCTTAAAAACTGGCACAAGACAGGGATGCTCTCTCTCACCACTCCTATTCAACGTAGTGTTGGAAAGTCTTGCCAGAGCAATCAGGCAAGAGAAAGAAATAAAGCGTATTCAATTAGAAAAAGAGGAAGTTAAATTGTCCCTGTTTGCAGATGACATGATTGTATATTTAGAAAACCCCATCCTCTCAGCCCAAAATCTCCTTAAGCTGATAAGCAACTTCAGCAAAGTCTCGGAATACACAATTAGTATGCAAAAACCACCAGCATTCTTATATACCAATAACAGACAAACGGAGAGCCAAATCATGAGTGAACTCCCATTCACAATTGCTTCAAATAGGATAAAATACCTAGGAATCCACCTTACAAGGGATGTGAAGGACCTCTTCAAGGAGAACTACAAACCACTGCTCAATGAAATAAAAGAGGACACAAACAAATGGAAGAACATTCCATGCTCATGAATAGGAAGAATCAATATCATGAAAATGCCCATACTGCCCAAGGTAATTTATAGATTCAATGCCATCTCCATTAAGCTACCAATGAGTTTCTGCACAGAATTGGAAAAAACTACTTTGACGTTCATATGGAACCAAAAAAGAGCCCGTGTTGCCAAGACAGTCCTAAGCCAAAAGAACAAAGCTGGAGGCATTACGCTACCTGACTTCAAAGTATACTGCAAGTCTACAGTAACCACAACAGCATGGTACTGGTACCAAAACAGAGATACAGACAAATGGAACCGAATAGAGCCTTCAAAAAACACATCTACAGCCATCTAATCTTTGACAAACCTGACAAAAACAAGAAACGAGGAAAGGATTCCCTGTTTAATAAATGGTGCTGGGAAAACTGGCTAGCCGTAAGTAGAAGGCTTGAACTGGATCCCTTCCTTACGCCTTACACAAAAATTAATTCAAGATGGATTAGAGACTTAAATGTTAGACCTAAAACCATAAAAACCTTAGAATAAAAACCTAGGCAGTACTATTCAGGACATAGGCATGGGCAAGGACTTCATATCTAAAACACCAAAAGCAATGGCAACAAAAGCCAAAATTGACCAATGGGATCTAATTAAACTAAAGAGCTTCTGCACAGCAAAAGAAACTACCATCAGAGTGAAGAGGCAACCGACAGAATGGGAGAAAAATTTTGCAATCTACTTATCTGGCAAAGGGCTAATATCCAGAACCTACAAATAACTCAAACAAATCTACAAGAAAAAACAACCCCATCAAAAAGTAGGCAAAGCGTATGAACAGACACTTCTCAAAAGACGACATTTATGTAGCCAACAGACACATGAAAAAATGCTCATCATCGCTCACCATCAGACAAATGCAAATCAAAACCACCATGAGATACCATCTCACACCAGTGAGAATGGTGATCATTAAAAACTCAGGAAACAACAGGTGCTGGAGAGGATATGGAGAAATAGGAACACTTTTACACTGTTGTTGGGACTGCAAACTAGTTCAACTATTGTGGAAGACAGTGTGGCGATTCCTCAAGGATCTAGAGCTAGAAATACCATTTGACTCAGCCATCCCACTACTGGGTATATATCCATAGGATTATAAATCATGCTGCTAAAAAGACACATGCACACGTATGTTTATTGTGGCACTATTCACAATAGCAAAGACTTGGAATCAACCCAAATGTCCATCACTGACAGACTGGATTAAGAAAATGTGCCATATATCCACCATGGAATACTATACAGCCATAAAAAAGGATGAGTTCATGTCCCTTCTAGGGACATGGATGCACCTGGAAACCATCATTTTCAGCAAACTATCGCAAGAACAGAAAACCAAACACCGCATGTTCTCATTCATAGGTGAGACTTGAACAATAGGAACACTTGGACACAGGAAGGGAACATCACACACTGGGGCCTGTTGTGGGTGGAGGGGGAGTAGGTGGGGAGGGATAGCATTAGGAGATATACCTAATGTAAATGACGAGTTAATGGGTGCAGCACACCAACATGGCACATGTATACATATGTAACAAACCTGCACGTTGTGCACATGAACCATAGAACTTAAAGTATAATAAAAATAAAATAAAATAAATAAATATATAAATATACATATATGTATATTGAAATACATGTATGTGTATGTGTGTGTATATATATATGATGTGTATGCACACGTGTTTAATATCCTCAATGAGATGAAAGAACTGAGTGTGTCCATGAAATAAAAACAGGCTTCTACAAAAATAAAACTTTGGAAAATAAGACCATTTGTTTCAATAATAAATTAACAATTTGGAAGGTAATTTTGAGGAAGCCTTCTAGAAAATGTAATAGAAAGATAAAAAAGGAAATAAGAGACAAAATAATGTGAAGATTGGTAGAAGAGGTATAATGTCCAACAAATATGAGTTCCAAACAAGAAAATAGAGGAAGAAAAACATCAAGGAAAACAGTATTTCAAAATACTGAAGAATATAAATTTCCAGATTGAGTAACTAACATATGAAGAAAGAAAATAAGAAAGGAACACACACTGAAGAGTACCATCACGTTACATCAAAATTCTAGGGATAAAGAAAAATGCTAAGAGTTTCCAGACAAAGAAAAGGAGAAAAACACATCGTATTAGAAGACTGAGATTTCAAATGGAATTAAACTTTTCAATAATTACACTAGAAGCTGGTAAACAATGAAACAATGCCTTCAAAACTGTGATATAAAAATATTTCTAAAAGAGATTAATACATCCAACAACACACAACATATGTGGATACAATAAACATATATTTAGAGAAGTGGACATTTCAAAAAATTTACTTCCCATTTTCTTGTTCTCAGATAGTTATTGAAGAGGTTCTCCATCAAAATGAGGGATCTAGAAAGCAGGGAAACTAACATAGGCGAGGGACAAGAAAATCCTAGCATGTTGGTGAGGAAAAGGTCCAGCACTATAATCCTGTAGCAGTCCTAGAGAACAATCAGATCCAGATTTCAGGAGAGTAAAGAACTTCAGAATGGTGGTATTAGGCCAAAAAGAAAAAAAATAAAATAACTAGAAGCCTAAATAAATAAATAAATATGACCTGGGGAGATTACCTCATGTATTTGACTCTATCTAACTGTATCTATAGAGAAAAGGTTTTATAGTTCTGATGGAGAGTTTGAGGATTGATTCAAGATACTTGAAAACTTAATAACAGAGTTCAGTTACAAAAAATTAGCAAGAAAATAATTGCAAAGGAAGAGATATGCACTTATAGTAAGCTGCACGGTTCAGCTGTGAAAAATATGTTCATATCATAATAATGTATGTACTGAAAATAGATTTAATTTTTACTGAAAGGATGAAGGAGAACTATGTGGGTGTATTTGTGTTCATGTGCAGAGAGATGGTGTTGTAAATGAGCTAGGAAGTCGAGAGATAATGCCTAACATTTAGAAATCAAGAAGTATCATTATGTGCATATTTTATACAATATAGCAAAAATATAAAGATGTATAACATAAGAAACAGGTAAAAGAACTGAAAGTGGCTGCCTCCAAAAATCAAGAATTATGTGTGGATAATAACTAACTTTTAAAATAATGTAGTGCTATTTCACATCTTAAATTCTATATTTGGATTATTTAGCAAAAATAAAATTAAACTCTAAAAATTAAGGATGACTGCTGGAGAAATAGAAATGCTGGATATCTAACTGCATAGTGGGCATAATGAACAATGGAAACAAATTTTTAAAAACAACCAAAAGGCTGGCTAAGAAACAAGTAGAATTAGGAAAACATAGTAAATAAAAAATATAAAACATGATGTAATATTCAAAAATTTATTTAATTACAATAAATGTGAATGGATTAAGCTAATTCATGGAAACACAGAGGCTCTCAGACTGAATTTTTATAATCTGCCACTTTAATTTTTTTAAATGTATATTAAAATGACAAAAAGTTGGAAAATAAAGAGGCTGAAAATGGTATTCAAGCAAATGAAAACAAAAATAAAATTGATATAATAATGCTCATAACAAACAAAATATAATTTAAAGTGAAAACGACTAAGGAACTTATGATGTTGATAAAATAATTCACCAGGAAGATATTCCATTTATGAATGTATAAGCTCCTAACAACTTAGTTTCAAAATGTACTATGCAAAAACTGATAAAACTACTAGGATATACTGACAAACACACAATCATAGCTGCAGATAACACATTTTTTTTCTGAAACTAACAAAACATTCAATGGTTCAGTAGGACTTAAAAGAGTTGTAGCAATAATTAACAAAGCTAATCTAAAGCTCAAACCTTCACAAAAAGAATGTTCACTCTTTTGATCCCAAAGGATATCTCAATATTGATATTACATAAATATTTTTTTCATGGCCCACAATGCAATAAAATAAGAAATCAATCAAAAAAGAGGTAGCCAAACTCCTCCATTAACCTCCTTCAAAGGTTTATATACATCATAGATAGTTAATAAACACATACATAGCATTTATTGTATATTAGCCATTATTCTAAGCACTTTGAAATATTTACTCATTCAGTCTTTAATATTGCTTGAGGTAGGTACTATTATTCCTCTCAATATGCAAATAAAATTGAAGCACAGAGAGATTGAGCAATATGTCCAAGGTTATGTAGTTAGTGAGTGTCAGAGAGAGACACAAGTGCTCTTGACTCCTGTATTAAGTTTATTCTCTTAACATAAATATCTAAATACACTATGAGGTAAAGAAGAAACAAAAATACAATTTTTAAATATATACTACTACGACTTCACAAAAAGACTGCAAAACTAATGACGTACATGCAAAGTAGTTCTCAGAACTGCTTTATATATGTACTGGAAAATAATAAATGAATATTTAAATTCAAAAAGTTTCAAAAAGAGTAGCAAATCTAGAGAAGGTAAAAACAAATAATTATGATGAATTTAAATGCAAAAATAAAGAAAACTAAAACCATAGAAATTTTATTTTTTAAGTTCGGCTAGCTGAAGAGATTAATTAGAAATGAAACCCCTGACAACCATGGTCAACAAAAATCAAAGAGACACAAGAAACAATATAAAGTAGGATACAAGGACAGACACAGAGGAACAAAATACTTATAAAAGCACATTTTGAACACCTATATATGAATTTATTTTTAAAAGGTATGCAAAAGGGCAGATTTGGAGAAAAGGATATATTACCATAATTAGACAAGAAATAGAAAATATAGTAGAATAAAAACCCCATAAAAAAGGAAATGCTAGTAGTGAAAAACCTACTCTTTCCAAAAACGAAGACATGAAAAACAACATCATGCTCAGAGGATAGAAAGGTGTGAGATTTAGCTAGCATTTAAAGAGGCTGCTAATTGCAAACCTTTCATACCAAAAATAGCCAAGTAGGAAAAGATAATTATTGGCCAATAATGGATAGATGAAAAATAGTAAACTGAATTCAGCAGTACATAAAAAGATCAAGCAAGGGTTTCCTTTAAAATGTATGAATGAGCCAATATTTTAAAAATCTATTAATGTAATTCATCCCTATCAACTTAAAGAATAAAAACATATGATTATGTCAATGAATGCAGAAAAGAAACTAGTTGAAAATTTAACAGACCATTTATGATAAACTTGCAAACAAATCAGGAATAGAAGGGAACTTCCTTATATCTGCCAGAGATCTATAGCAAGCATCATGTTTACTGGTTAATAAAACATGAAAAGCATTTAAAGTCTGAAAAAAGACAAAAAAGTATCTGTAACTGTTAGTATTGAATATTATATTCCATAACCAAATGCAACGTGAAGAGAAATAAATAAGAGAGATAAAAATCAGAACAGAAAAGACAAAGTTGTCAAAATGTGCAGATGATGTAGTCATCAATATATTCTTCTCCTTTGTCAGAAAAAAGCCTACATTCATCCTAGATTTTCTTAGCCTTTTTCCTCTAAACCCATCTTTCTTCAGATAAACACACAATAAAACTTATATTTTAGTCACTTTCCTGTTCATAATTTTAGTATTGGGGTTTCCTTTTCTTTCTCATAGGTTTCAATTCCATTCTATTTCTAATTTCAAAGAGCTACATATTTAAATAGCTACCAGGAGAACTATAAAGAAGAGACATTGACAAAAAAGGCCCAAGATTAACTGATTATTTCAAGGTCTTGATAGGACTTGCTGCCCAACTTTAAGACTTCCTTAACTGCTCCCTGAAGGATTTCAAACAGTCCTAACGAAGTTACACATTCTCAAGCAATCATAAATATGCCGTAAATTCATCTCTTGCCTGTGGGACTTTGGATCTTAATAGCTTATGAGCTCAAGTATTTTCAGTTTCTGTTGGGTAAATGTTTGAGGGCCTTAAGAGAGATTATGTGGAATTGAACTGAACGCCAGGCAACTCTTCCGTGCTTGTCAGTCTCTCACAGCTTACTTGGCTTGTCAAAGACACCACAATAAACTGCTTTCAAATATTTATTTCTCAGTATGCTGGTACTCAGAAAGGAAATCCTTTCCATTTTTTGAGTCTCTAAGAGAAAGGTACAAACTGAGCACCAGAACTAGGAATTACTGAAGAGCCCAAGTCTTAGGGTATCCTGGGGGATTTGATATCCAATTCTCTTCCAACCTTCAGAAAGGCCCATCTTGGGCTCACCTTCTAAAAGAAGAGCAAGGGTGGGTCAGTTGATCATCTAAGTGCTGGAGAGAGAAAGAGGGGGTTACAGGAATTACTTCAGTAAAGGTCTTCCTTCTGATCTTCCTCAAGGAGAAGGTGCTCAGCTTTTTGTGGGTAACACACAGGGGTGGCCAGGTACTGCAAAGCAGGCAAAACTGGCTTACACTACAGATACAGTGTTCCCAGTTTCTGCTGTATTCCATGTTCCTAGCATGCGAGAGATATTCTACGAGTATTTGCTGAAGAAATCAGTAAATGAATGAGTCTGGTTCCCACAACATTCAAATTGAAGAGGCCTCAGAATTGGTCCTTCAGCAGTTAGGGCATAGAGACCCTGGAGTGTGAGTGATTTGTCTCACGAAGCTGCATCCTTAAACACGATTGGTTCTGAGGCCCTCCTCATAATGCCATCATAAGGCATGGGGTCCTCTTCAACCACGGAGCAGTGCAGGACCTTATGCTGATGCAAATACTTCATTCCTGTGGGAAAAACCAAGACTGTCTAGTACTAGCTGTATGATTGTTGATGAGCCACTTTTATAATGAGATCCCCAGACATCAGAGTGTTTGATAGTGCTATTGCTGCCTTGCAGACAGTCATTGTGGTTTTGGGGAGAGGGATTCCAGGTCATGGGAGAATGGTCCTCTTGGGCAACCAGCAATTCAGACTTAAAGAGACAGGGCAATGGAGAGGTGCAGGAGAGCCTGGTGCTGCTTTCTGTATGTTTGTTACTCCCAGATCTGACTGATCAGGGAGATAAATTAACTGAAACATCCTGGTAGGTTCTGTTTTACTTCTAGTCCTCCATTTCAGAAAATTCTCTGTGTGCTGTGTCTGCCACAGTACAATAGGAGTACTGGAAATTCTGGTTTCAAGCCTCACTCTCCTGAATCCTGAATAAGCCTCTGTCCTGCCCAGTGATATGTAAGTCACATTTCAGGACTTGATAATGCAGGGATTCTTGTTCTGTATCTAAATGTGACCTCATGGCCCTCATCTCATAACCTCATGACCCTCATTACTCTCTTTTATCTCCTGAGATAATTATCAAGTGGAAAAAATGAATATACAGCTGTGTCACAAAACTTAGGAATCAAAAAGCATAAATAGTGAAAAAAAATCACCCAGAAAGGATAATCTGGGTATCAGTCTTAAGAAATCTGGGCAATTTCCAAAGCCTAAATGCCTCACCCAGTGTATTCCCATTGAAATGCTGTCCAGTCTCTACAGCCCTCAACAAACCATCTCCATCCCAGATTGTGCCACTCAGCTCTTCTTCATAGCAGTCTCTGAGATAGATATTAACATAGTCTTCATCTTACAAGTGAAAAAATTGAGGCCTAGAGAGGTGAGAACTGTTTCCAAAGTCATATATGAGTAAGTGGGGCTTGAGTTTGATCACAGAGGTATTTAACTCCAGACTACCCTGCCCCCAATGCCCACACATTTCAAAATCTAGAATTGGATGAGAAGTGAGTATGGAAAGTAAAGACCGGACCTTCCAACAGAGATTGAAGAAATTAATAACAACAACTATCCATGAACATGAAGAAAAGAAAGAGAGGAAAAAAAATAAGGTGTGTGTGTGTGTGTGTGTGTGTGTGTGTGTGTGTGTGTATGCCTGAGTGGCCAAGCATACAAGTAGAATCCAGAGTTATGGGGAGTGGGGATGGGAAGGATGGAGGAAGGGAGAAAAGCAGAAATTTAATGTAGTATTTGCCTGTTATGTATCAGGAATTGCACTTGGCAATTTACATACAGTAATTCATATGATCTCCATAGCAACACTATGAAGTAGATATTATTATTCTATTTTATAGATGAGCAAATGGAGACAAATGAAACGAGCAAAGAAAATCAGGCTTCCCTCCATTTACACTGGGGTTAAAGCCAGAGATTACTGTGAACTTAAATATTTTGTTGTTTCTATTGCTGTTGTCTTATAGTTACTAGTATTTTAAATCTGTAAAAAACCTTCCAAGACTTTATTGTGTTTAGAGACTAAAAAACAGAAGCAGAAACTACCCTTCACACAGAACGTGGAGACTTGGGTATTAAACACGTGATATTTGGGACTACTGGAAGAAAGCAAGACTGAAAAGAGAAGTGGCTACACACCACAGAATGTTCTAGGTCAGCACACTGGACTATCCACACGGGATAAAAGGGGTGTCTCCTCTCACTTTCTTATTCCAGACATCGGCCACTGTGAATTTGAACCTTGAGAGAAGGCAGTGCTTTCTACCTTGACTTACCAAATGGAAGCCCTTCTGAACACCGATGGAGCAGGTCTTGAGGAGAGGAACTCCAGAGTCCTGGGACACAGGAGGATGGTCCTCTCTTGACTTCCCAGGAGTGTGCCTCACACAGCCATCTGTTCTTGGCTTGAACTCATTCACTCCTTAGGTACGTCCCTTTGCACTGGCCTTCGACAAGCAATGTGCCATTGCTTATTTAAACCAGGTAAGTCTGAGTAGAGTTTCAGGCCTGGGCACACGTATTCAGTGCTTTCTCTGGTCTACATCTACTTCTAGCTAAACCAGTTAGGGATTTCCAATACATACAGTCTCTGACTTTATAATAGTGTGAGAGTGATATGCATACAGAAGAATTTATACTTCATGTACCTATACAACCATTTGGTTTTTCACTTTCAGTACAATATTCAAAAATTACCTATGATATTCAACACTTCATCATAAAATAGACTTTATTTTAGGTGATTTGCCCAGTTGTAGGCTAATGCAAGCATTCTGAGTACTTTCAAGTTTAGCTAGGGCAAGCTATGATGTTCAGTCAGGTGCATTAAATGCATTTTTAACATGGTATTTTCAACGCATGATGGGTTTGTCAGGATGTAGCCTCATCATACATTGAAGGGCATCTGTACTCAGTTTTCATAATTGCTTCCTGTCAATATACATATACTACATCTGTCCCCAAGTCTCAGCAACCAGAGAACCTTTATGGGTCTTTCAGCACTTGCCCGTGTCTGAATGTTGAGAGCATCTGAAACCCAGAGCTACACCCCATTTCTGTGCCTGCATATGGCTGATGATCATCCTGGACCAGCCCAGTGTTTCCAGCCTGGATGCTCAACATTTCCACTTCATCTCTTTCAGACTCAGATTCTCCTCAATGCCAAGGCCCAATTTCATGGCTGTGACAGAGTTTACATTTGAGGGTTTCTCCATTTTTGAGTGGCATCACAGATGCATCCTCTTTGTGGTCTTTTTGGTCTTGTACCTTTTGACCCTTGCCAGCAATGCTATCATCTTGACAGTTATCCCCCTTAACCATCAATTTCACACACCCATGTATTTCTTCCTGAGTGTGCTGTGTATTTCTGAGACCTGTTATACTGTGGCCATCATCCCCCAAATGCTGTCCAGTCTCCTCAGTCCTCAACAAACCATCTCCATCCCAGACTGTGCCACTCGGTTCTTTTACTATCTCACTTTTGGTGTCAATAACTGCTTCCTGCTCATGGTCATGGCTTATGATCACTATGTGGTCATCTATAAGCCGCTTCCTGCTCATGTTCATGGGGTATGATCACTATGTGGTCATCTGTAAGCCCCTATGGTATTCGGTCATCATGGGCAAAAAGGCTTGTATACAACTGGCAAGTGGATCCTGGAGCATTGGCCTGAGCACAGCTATCATTCAGGTGTCTTCTGTGTTCAGCCTTCCCTTCTGTGATGCTAATCTCATCTCCCACTTCTTTTGTGATATCCGGTCCATAATGAAGTTCGCCTGTGCAGACACTACTATCAAGGAATTTATTACTTTGCTCATCAGTCTCCGTGCCCTTGTTCTGCCCATGGTCTTGATCTTAGTC
The DNA here is from genome assembly GCF_009764315.1 of Trachypithecus francoisi. Taxonomy (NCBI): domain Eukaryota; kingdom Metazoa; phylum Chordata; class Mammalia; order Primates; family Cercopithecidae; genus Trachypithecus; species Trachypithecus francoisi. The sequence continues at coordinate 89,917,526 of NW_022681470.1, read as the reverse complement.
TCCTATGTCCTAATTGTCACCACCATCCTCAAGATTGTATCAGCTGAGGGCCGGAGAAAGGCCTTTGCTACTTGTGCCTCACACCTCACAGTGGTCATTGTCCACTATGACTGTACCTCTTTCATCTACTTAAAACCCAAATCCCAAAATTCCCTGCAGGACAGACTTATCTCTGTGACATACACTGTTTTTACTCCTCTGCTGAACCCTGTTGTATACAGCCTGAGGAACAAAGAGGTCAAGGATGCCTTGCTCAGAGCTTTGGGCAGAAAGCCTCTCTCTTAGGTGCTGGTCAGTTCAATAACAGTCAAAGAAAAAGAGTTTGATGAGGTGTCACAGTGAGAACAATCAGATGAGAGACAGTATGAGAGCACCAGGTGGCTGATTTAGGCAGCATCTAGGAATCTATTCCTCTCATAGATTGAAACAAGGAAGAAAAATATTAATGAAAAAAGAAATAGATGGATTTACCAAGTCAGATATATGGGTTTACCAAGCATGATGAAAATCAAATAAGATAAAGGATATCCATGCACTGCACTATAATGTTAGATGTTGTTCTTGTTACTCTTGGCATAAGGTATTGTAAACCAGTAGGGAGAATAGGAAGAATATATACTATCATATAGAAGTTTATGTAAGATGGACTTGACTTCATGAATGACACAAAGGGTACAAAAGGCCACCATCCCCTCTTGTCTGAGGATGGGACCAATTCTAGGGCACAATTCTAGATCCCTCCATTAGATCAGGCTGAAGTTATGCTCCAGCTGAGACCGTGTTCTTGCATAGTGATTCTCCTTCCCCATACTGCTTCTCTCATTCCCTTTCCTCTGAGGGCACTCCTTAGTCAATCACTGTAACCAAGACCTTATTTCAGGCTCTGCTTCTGTGGAAACTGACCTAAGCAAGGTGGTACCTATGTCTACGGGGCAATTACTCAGACACTGCAAGTACTCTTTTTGCATCTGTTGCACTTAGAGCAGTGCCTGGTGCATAGTAGATGTTAGGTATTTATTAAAAGGAAAAAGAAGGAAGGAAAGAAAAAGGAAAGAAGATTGCTGTGAGCAGCTAAAATACAATTAAAAGGTAGCTCTTCTCCCTTGTTTTCCTTTTATTATTTTAACACTTTCAGGCTGTTTGCCACTCTTTGTGACATCTCCTTTTGGTACATTTATTGAATGTATCCTAGATAGTAGCCATTATTTTAAGTATGTTATTCATTTAAACTTCACTATAAATCTATGACATAATTTTATTATTCTTTTTTATGGATGAGGACACTGAGACCTCAAATAAGTTAATTCCTCAAGGCAGAATCAGGATTTAAACACATGCAGCCCAGCCCTGAAGTCTGTAGTTGCATTGTAAGCTCATGATGTTCATTTTAACCGGCTTTTTCCTCTATAATAACTAAATTATACTACTCCATACTCCTAGGAAAAGGAGGAGCCTCCACCCCATTCCAAATTGTGGATTTACACATATCTCGGATCCTATTCATGATATCTTTGGACTTTGCAATCAGCCTGGAAGTTCAGAAATAGTGTATTATAATACACTCCATTTCCTAAAATAGCTTGGTGCATCCCTTTTTCACTCAGCACAACCCCAAAGAGGAAAATAGGAAAGGAAGTTTAAAGTGGGCCAAGGACTGTTATTGTTTACCCTGAACCCCCGCTCTAAGAACCAATGACCTTGAGTAGGAGATACTAAAACAGTATGATATTGTAGGTAGAGTACAGGCTTTGAATGGAGAGGCATACATTCCCAATCATAGATCTGTCATTACAAGCATGTGTCCTGTTATGATACTTAACCTCCCTGGTTTTTGTTTCCTATCTGCACGGTAAGGCTGACAATATCACCTCCCAGGGTTGCTGTGAGAAGTCAACAATGTTATGGACCTCTACATGGGAAGCTATTAGTGCCTTCTCCACCACCACTCTCCACAGACATTGCTCCTGGGTCACTCTGAGGTCAACATCAAGTCACTCTTGATGTGAACACAGAGCCCTAGCTTTAACAATAGGATTCTCATTTGTTCTTTGTCAATAGAATTCCCTTTTACCTAGGAGGTCTTGACTTTGTAACTGGACTTCTCTTATAGTCCCTGATCCTGTGTTCTGGTAAAAGGAAACTAACTATTCCCCCAGTGTCTTCCAAGTATTGCTTCCTGGATATACCCAGGACCTTATTTCAGGCTCTGCTTATGTGGAACTAGACCTAAGCAAAGTGGTATCTATGTCTATGGGGAATCACTCAGACTTCACTCTAAGTGTTCTTTTTGTGGTTAATAAACCACTAAGAGCACCTGTCTGCATTTCTCCTCCAGATTCCCTTTATTTATGCCTGCCTTACTGACCTGCCAAATACATCTCATAATATCATTCCCTCTTCTCTCCTAGTTGTCTCAGGGTCACTGCAAGAAGTCCCAGGGTTTCTGTGTGCGTCAGTTCTCACATGCAGTCTGTATAAATACTGACAAAAGCATCTGCAAGTATTTTTTAAAGTACCATAATTCATTTGAAAGCGCCAATTACTAATTCATAGTTCTCCTTTTCAGAACTTATTTTTCCTATCAATAGGTACAAATAGTATAACTATTATTATCCAAATATTATCAATTTGGAGATCCAAGAAATATTTGAAAGTAAAAAGTGGTTTTCATACACAGACAATTTGGACACACCAGCTCTAGGTGACAGAAATAGTGTGGAAGATGGTGTGGGAGTAGACATAACTTTAGGAACCTAGTTAAATCTGTTTTGAGCCCTATTCGGGGCCCTGAAAGACTCCCATTGACAATTCCAAAGCCTTCTTAAGAGGTCTAGACCCAGGATCCTAAGCTAAATTGAATGCCATAAACAAACTATAATAAGAACCACTGGAATCTGCTCCCCAAATAAAGCAGTCTGCAGAACTAGAAGATTTTTTTTTTTTTTTTTTTTTTTTTTTGAGGCGGAGTCTCGCTCTGTCACCCGGACTGGAGTGCAGTGGCCAGATCTCAGCTCACTGCAAGCTCCGCCTCCCGGTTCACGCCATTCTCCTGCCTCAGCCTCCCGAGTAGCTGGGACTACAGGCGCCCGCCACTTCGCCCGGCTAGTTTTTGTATTTTTAGTAGAGATGGGGTTTCACCGTGTTAGCCAGGATGGTCTCGATCTCCTGACCTCGTGATCCGCCCGTCTCGGCCTCCCAAAGTGCTGGGATTACAGGCTTGAGCCACCGCGCCCGGCCCAGAACTAGAAGATTTTATACAGCAGGTTCTTTTGGCTGTTTTGCCAGCTTTGTTTCTATAGTCACTCCACATGTGTTCATTTTTTTCTAGCATAAAATCCCAATATACTTGCTATTGGTGGCAGATTGGACTTTCTGTACATCTCTAATCTGTAAAATTAGATACTGCTACTGACTTCAGAGGGTTATTTGGAGGCTTATGTGAGACAAAAATCTGTGAAAGTGTTTGATAAATATTAATTGCTACTGAAGTGGTATACCTGTCCTTTTTTTCCAGATAACACATTTTTATATCATCAACCCAGTTCCCCATTTCTACAATCTTCCTAATTTGTCCCAAAGCAATAGTATCATAAAGCCTTGAGCTCTTTTGCCCAATTCCACTCCTTTCCTGTTGAGATCTCATAGCCCCCAATGATATCTAATCATGAACCTTTAATGTGCAGATCATTTTCTTTGATTCATCTGTTATAAGAAGAAGCTATATATCCTGATGAGAGCAGTTTATGAAATTATTGGTTCTTTCCTCTCCTTTGAGCCACACATTGATTCAGTTACAAGTCCTATTGATTTCCCTCAAATGTCTCTCACATGTGTCCCTCCCCTCTGGGCCAATTGCCACACCTTTAGATCAATCCCAATTATCTCTGTTACATCAGCAGCCTAGCTGGTTTTTCTTCCTCTTTTTTACCAACTTCAAATCCATCTTCCCACCTCGCAGGTCAATATACCAAATCTCAGTGCAGGCTATGTTTGTTTGTTTGTTTATTTATTTATTTATTTTCAATAAGGAAACAAAATCACCAGAAAGACCGGAAGAGGGCATACGATGGTTAGTGGCTTAAAAAAAAAAAAAAAAGAGAATCACTTCCTTGAGAGGCCAGTTGCTAAGGAACTTTAAAGTCTAAGAGCAGGAGAGATAAGTGAGAATCACTTGAGAGGCTCTTAAAAGTGATACATTCAAATACTCTTTTGTAATCTGTTCTCACTTTACCTACACAATGTAATTTTCCATAATCAACCTGAGTGTAATCAAGGACTATCTCCTCCCTGTCTCACTTACCGTTACATTTCAGTTATTATGATTGTCTATCACCTGCAACTAAACCATGAGCTCCTCAAGGTTTAGTGCAGCACCTCGTCCATTTCTGTATTTCCAGCAGCTAGCACAGGGCCTGACATATGCTCAGTACTTAAAGAATGAATGAACACAGATAAATATCACATGAAAGACTAAGAAATTGTGAAAGAAGTAATAAACAACTCATGGAAAGTATTCAGTGAGAAGTAAATTTGGAGTTGGGTCTTCACAGACAATTAGAAGCCTACAAAATAAAGGGAAGAAAAATCTGGGTAAAGAGAACAGAGTTCGAAAGCTAATGTCTGTTTCCTAGCCCTCAGGAGAAAACCTTTGGCTCTAAAGATGGTGTACTTCCAATCCTAAATGCCACAGGGCAAAGACAGGCACCATGAACTGTCCTCTGCAGAATGATGACCATATTTAAATACTTCTATTCCAAAAAGAAAACCAGATTCTTTTATTTTATTTATTTTTTTTTGCTGTCTTTTTTTTTATTATTTTTTTTTTATTTTTTATTATACTTTAAGTTCTAGGGTACATGTGCATAACGTTTATATCATGTATAACTCCCCAAAGCAATCCCTCCCTCCTCCCCCCTCCCCATGATAGGCCCCAGTGTGTGATGTTCCCCTTCCCGAGTCCAAGTGATCTCATTGTTCAGTTCCCACCTATGAGTGAGAACATGCGGTGTTTGGTTTCTCTTCTTGTGATAGTTTGCTAAGAATGATGGTTTCCAGCTGCATCCATGTCCCTACAAAGGACGCAAACTCATCCTTTTTGATGGCTGCATAGTATTCCATGGTGTATATGTGCCACATTTTCTTAATCCAGTCTGTCACAGATGGACATTTGGGTTGATTCCAAGTCTTTGCTATTGTGAATAGTGCGGCAATAAACATACGTGTGCATGTGTCTTTGTAGTAGAGTATTTATAATCCTTTGGGTATATACCCAGTAGTGGGATGGCTGGGTCATATGGTACATCTAGTTCTAGATCCTTGAGGAATCGCCATACTGTTTTCCATAATGGTTGAACTAGTTTACAATCCCACCAACAGTGTAAAAGTGTTCCTATTTCTCCACATCCTCTCCAACATCTATTGTTTCCTGACTTCTTAATGATTGCCATTCTAACTGGTGTGAGATGGTATCTCATTGTGGTTTTGATTTGCATTTCTCTGATGGCGAGTGATGACGAGCATTTTTTCATGTGTCTGTTGGCTGTATGGATGTCTTCTTTTGAGAAATGTCTGTTCATATCCTTTCCCCACTTTTTGATGGGGTTGTTGTTTTTTTCTTGTATATTTGTTTGAGTTCTTTGTAGATTCTGGATATTAGCCCTTTGTCAGATGAGTAGGTTGCAAAAATTTTCTCCCATTCTGTAGGTTGCCTGTTCACTCTGATGGTAGTTTCTTTAGCTGTGCAAAAGCTCTTTAGTTTAATTAGATCCCATGTGTCAATTTTGCTTTTGCTGCCGTTGCTTTTGGTGTTTTAGACATGAAGTCCTTGCCCATGCCTATGTCCTGAATGGTACTACCTAGATTTTCTTCTAGGGTTTTTATGGTATTAGGTCTAACATTTAAGTCTCTAATCCATCTTGAATTAATTTTCGTATAAGGGGTAAGGAAAGGATCCAGTTTCAGCTTTCTACTTGTGGCTAGCCAATTTTCCCAGCACCATTTATTAAATAGGGAATCCTTTCCCCATTTCTTGTTTTTGTCAGGTTTGTCAAAGATCAGATGGCTGTAGATGTGTGGTATTATTTCTGAGGACTCTGTTCTGTTCCACTGGTCTATTTCTCTGTTGTGGTACCAGTACCATGCTGTTTTGGTTACTGTAGCCTTGTAGTATAGTTTGAAGTCAGGTAGCGTGACGCCTCCAGCTTTGTCCTTTTGACCTAGGATTGTCTTGGCAATGCGGGCTCTTTTTTGGTTCCATATGAACTTTAAAGCAGTTTTTTCCAATTCTGTGAAGAAACTCATTGGTAGCTTGATGGGGATGGCATTGAATCTATAAATAACCTTGGGCAGTATGGCCATTTTCACGATATTGATTCTTCCTATCCATGAGCATGGTATGTTCTTCTATTTGTTTGTGTCCTCTTTGATTTCACTGAGCAGTGGTTTGTAGTTCTCCTTGAAGAGGTCCTTTACATCCCTTGTAAGCTGGATTCCTAGGTATTTTATTCTCTTTGAAGCAATTGTGAATGGAAGTTCATTCCTAATTTGGCTCTCTGCTTGTCTGTTACTGGTGTATAAGAATGCTTGTGATTTTTGCACATTAATTTTGTATCCTGAGACTTTGCTGAAGTTGCTTATCAGCTTAAGGAGATTTTGGGCTGAGACGATGGGGTTTTCTAAATATACAATCATGTCATCTGCAAACAGGGACAATTTGACTTCTTCTTTTCCTAACTGGATACCCTTGATTTCTTTCTCTTGCCTGATTGCCCTAGCCAGAACTTCCAACACTATGTTGAATAGGAGTGGTGAGAGAGGGCATCCCTGTCTTGTGCCAGTTTTCAAAGGGAATTTTTCCAGTTTTTGCCCATTCAGTATGATATTAGCTGTGGGTTTGTCATAAATAGCTCTTATTATTTTGAGGTACGTTCCATCAATACCGAATTTATTGAGCGTTTTTAGCATAAAGGGCTGTTGAATTTTGTCAAAAGCCTTTTCTGCATCTATTGAGATAATCATGTGGTTCTTGTCTTTGGTTCTGTTTATATGCTGGATTACGTTTATTGATTTGCGAATGTTGAACCAGCCTTGCATCCCAGGGATGAAGCCCACTTGATCATGGTGGATAAGCTTTTTGATGTGCTGCTGAATCCGGTTTGCCAGTATTTTATTGAGAATTTTTGCATCGATGTTCATCAGGGATATTGGTCTAAAATTCTCTTTTTTTGTTGTGTCTCTGCCAGGCTTTGGTATCAGGATGATGTTGGCCTCATAAAATGAGTTAGGGAGGATTCCCTCTTTTTCTATTGATTGGAATAGTTTCAGAAGGAATGGTACCAGCTCCTCCTTGTACCTCTGGTAGAATTCAGCTGTGAATCCATCTGGTCCTGGACTTTTTTTGGTGGGTAGGCTATTAATTGTTGCCTCAATTTCAGAGCCTGTTATTGGTCTATTCAGGGATTCAACTTCTTCCTGGTTCAGTCTTGGGAGAGTGTAAGTGTCCAGGAAATTATCCATTTCTTCTAGATTTTCTAGTCGATTTGCGTAGAGGCATTTATAGTATTCTCTGATGGTTGTTTGTATTTCTGTGGGGTCGGTGGTGATATCCCCTTTATCATTTTTTATTGCGTCTATTTGATTCCTCTCTCTTTTCTTCTTTATTAGTCTTGCTAGCGGTCTGTCAATTTTGTTGATCTTTTCAAAAATCCAACTCCTGGATTCATTGATTTTTTGGAGGGTTTTTTGTGACTCTATCTCCTTCAGTTCTGCTCTGATCTTAGTTATTTCTTGCCTTCTGCTAGCTTTTGAATGTGTTTGCTCTTGCCTCTCTAGTTCTTTTAATTGTGATGTTAAAGTGTCAATTTTAGATCTTTCTGCTTTCTCTTGTGGGCATTTAGTGCTATAAATTCCCTCTACACACTGCTTTAAATGTGTCCCAGAGATTCTGGTATGTTGTATCTTTGTTCTCATTGGTTTCAAAGAACATCTTTATTTCTGCTTTCATTTCGTTATGTACCCAGTAGTCATTCAGGAGCAGGTTATTCAGTTTCCATGTAGTTGAGCAGTTTTGATTGAGTTTCTTAGTCCTGAGTTCTAGTTTGATTGCACTGTGGTCTGAGAGACAGTTTGTTATAATTTCTGTTCTTGTACATTTGCTGAGGAGTGCTTTACTTCCAATTATGTGGTCAATTTTGGAATAAGTGCGATGTGGTGCTGAGAAGAATGTATATTCTGTTGATTTGGGGTGGAGAGTTCTATAGATGTCTATTAGGTCCGCTTGGTGCAGAGATGAGTTCAATTCCTGGATATCCTTGTTAACTTTCTGTCTCGTTGATCTGTCTAATGTTGACAGTGGAGTGTTGAAATCTCCCATTATTATTGTATGGGAGTCTAAGTCTCTTTGTAGGTCTCTAAGGACTTGCTTTATGAATCTGGGTGCTCCTGTATTGGGTGCATATATATTTAGGAGAGTTAGCTCTTCCTGTTGAATTGATCCCTTTACCATTATGTAATGGCCTTCTTTGTCTCTTTTGATCTTTGATGGTTTAAAGTCTGTTTTATCTGAGACTAGGATTGCAACCCCTGCTTTTTTTTGTTCTCCATTTGCTTGGTAGATCTTTCTCCATCCCTTTATTTTGAGCCTATGTATGTCTCTGCATGTGAGATGGGTCTCCTGAATACAGCAGACTGATGGGTCTTGACTCTTTATCCATTTTGCCAGTCTGTGTCTTTTCATTGGAGCATTTAGTCCATTTACATTTAAGGTTAATATTGTTATGTGTGAACTTGATCCTGTCATTATGATATTAACTGGTTATTTTGCTCGTTAGTTGATGCAGTTTCTTCCTAGCCTCGATGGTCTTTACATTTTGGCATGTTTTTGCAATGGCTGGTACCGGTTGTTCCTTTCCATGTTTAGGGCTTCCTTCAGGGTCTCTTGTAAGGCAGGCCTGGTGGTGACAAAATCTCTAAGCATTTGCTTATCTGTAAAGGATTTTATTTCTCCTTCACTGATGAAACTTAGTTTGGCTGGATGTGAAATTCTGGGTTGAAAATTCTTTTCTTTAAGAACGTTGAATATTGGCCCCCACTCTCTTCTGGCTTGTAGAGTTTCTGACGAGAGATCTGCTGTTAGTCTGATGGGCTTCCCTTTGTGGGTAACCCGACCTTTCTCTCTGGCTGCCCTTAAGATTTTTTCCTTCATTTCAACTTTGGTGAATCTGGCAATTATGTGTCTTGGAGTTGCTCTTCTGGAGGAGTATCTTTGTGGCGTTCTCTGTATTTCCTGAATTTGAATGTTGGCCTGCCCTACTAGGTTGGGGAAGTTCTCCTGGATGATATCCTGAAGAGTGTTTTCCAACTTGGTTCCATTTTCCCCCTCACTTTCAGGCACCCCAATCAGACGTAGATTTGGTCTTTTTACATAATCCCATACTTCTTGCAGGCTTTGTTCATTTCTTTTTCTTCTTTTTTCTTTTGGTTTCTCTTCTCGCTTCATTTCATTCATTTGATCCTCAATCGCTGATACTCTTTCTTCCAGTTGATCGAGTCGGTTACTGAAGCTTGTGCATTTGTCACGTATTTCTCGTGTCATGGTTTTCATCTCTGTCATTTCGTTTATGATCTTCTCTGCATTAATTAGTCTAGCTGTCAATTCTTCCACTTTTTTTTCAAGATTTTTAGTTTCTTTGCGCTGGGTACGTAATTCCTCCTTTAGCTCTGAGAAGTTTGATGGACTGAAGCCTTCTTCTCTCATCTCGTCAAAGTCATTCTCTGACCAGCTTTGATCCATTGCTGGTGATGGGCTGCGCTCCTTTGCAGGGGGAGATGCGCTCTTATTTTTTGAATTTCCAGCTTTTCTGCCCGCTTTTTCCCCATCTTTGTGGTTTTATCTGTCTCTGGTCTTTGATGATGGTGACGTACTGATGGGGTTTTGGTATAGGTGTCCTTCCTGTTTGATAGTTTTCCATCTGACAGTCAGAAGGACTGTCTGTTGGTCTGTTGGAGATTGCTTGAGGTCCACTCCAGACCCTGTTTGCCTGGGTATCAGCAGCAGAGGTTGCCAAAGATAGAATATTGCTGAGCAGTGAGTGTACCTGTCTGATTCTTCCTTTGGAAGTTTCCTCTCAGGGATGACTCCACCCTGTGAGGTGTGGGGTGTCAGACTGCCCCTAGTGGGGGATGTCTCCCAGCTAGGCTACTCAGGGGTCAGGGACCCACCTGAGCAGGCCGTCTGTCCGTTCTCGGATCTCAACCTCCGCGTTGGGAGATCCAGGGCTCTCCCCAAAGCTGTCAGACAGAGTCGTTCGCCTCTGCACCGCCCCCGCTGCTTTCCCTATTGGACCTCAGCTGTGGGCTGTCCCCAGAGGTGGAGTCTACAGAGACAGGCAGGTTTCCTTGAGCTGCTCTGAGCTCCACCCAGTTCGAGCTTCCCAGCGGCTTTGTTTACCTACTTAAGCCTCAGCAATGGCTGGCGCCCCTCCCCCAGCCTCGCTGCTGCCTTGCCTATAGATCGCCGCAGACGGCTGTGTTAGCAGTGAGGGAGGCTCCGTGGGCGTGGGACCCTCCCGGCCAGGTGTGGGATATATTCTCCTGGTGTGCCTGTTTCCTTAAAGCGCAGTATTGGGGTGGGAGTTACGCGATTTTCCAGGTGTTATGTGTCTCAGTTCCCCTGGCTAGGAAAATGGATTTCCTTCCCCCTTGCGCTTCCAGGTGAGGCGATGCCTCGCCCTGCTTCAGCTCACGCTGGTCAGGCTGCAGCAGCTGACCAGCACCGATTGTCCGGCACTCCCTAGAGAGATGACCCCATACCTCAGTTGGAAATGCAGAAATCACTGGTCTTCTGTGTTACTCGCGCTGGGAGTTGGAGACTGGAGCTGTTCCTATTCGGCCATCTTGCTCCGCCCCCCCCCAGATTCTTATACTAGATAGAATTCCTGCCTATAAGCAAAAGGCCCTAAATTTCCTGAAATCCAAAATGGTATGGCTCTAAGTTTGAGCTGCCTAGATTTGTCAATATGGATTTCTGAGACACATCTGCAAAAAAAATAAAAACTAAAAAATAAACCACATGCACACATGCACACTCACTTATTCAAATAATTAAAAATCAACTAAATAAACCAGCTTCCTCAAATATTATTCCAACTTGAAGCAAAGACTTTCCCCAGGCTCCCCAAGCATAGCCTGGAATTGAGTAAATGAGCCTTATACATAATGAGACCTCCAGGTACCTGTTATCTGCATCCTCCCAGCCCCAGGGTGGCTCCCAGAATGTCTTCAGGGAGTGACCCCCAGAAGCCCAGCTGCCTGATCCTGGGAGAGCATCTTCTCTGGCTTCAAAGAATTTTCCACACAGAGGCGTTGTCAAGAATGCCTGTGACTCAAATCTGACTATATTCCTACTAGGGTATGTTTATGCCCTGCCTGCTCAGCCTCAGGTCCTGCTGTAGGCACTCTTGGTCACCTTGCTTACCTTGGTCACCTTGCTCACCTTGGTCACCCTGTGCCTATCCATTGTGGCCAAGGGAGCCTGACATTTCAATCCTTACTCCTCAGCCTCCTCTAGCCCAGCTCTCCTGTTGTGCCTCAGTGCTAAGCAGAGTCATGTGAGTGGTCTTTAGAAGAAGGACTGAAATGGGGCTCATTACATATGGGCTGACTTTAATTTATTGTAGTATTTCAGCTCCTATCACAGCTGGACAGGTCTTCATAAGCTATATTTGCTCTTCCTTCCATTTCCTTTGAAGAATTATAGGCTTCCAAGAGTTGGGAGGATGCTAACCAAATCATAATAGCCATTCTTCTACCTCAAGACAGACAAGTTTCAGTCAGATAAGATGACATTTTAGCCATGTGTTTTTCAGTGGGAACTCTATCGGTATTTGGAATAAGACAATTCTTCCTTGGGCAGAACCACCACAAGTTTTGCAGGACATTTTACATCTTGAATGGCCAAGAGCTTCTGTGCTCATTATTGTAAGAGTTAAAAGCTCTGCCAAGCATTTCTGATTTTACCATAGAGGTGCCATACCACTCTGCGGCTGGACTACTACATAGTTTTTGCTCAGAAGCCTCACAGAAGACAAATGTCTTTAGACATATATTTTAGTATCAAATGATTTTCTTTATTGGAAAATATTCCCTATTGCAGCTTTACTTTCTTTTTAGCATTCTTAGTGTAAATGATTAACAGCTGGTCATCAGCGTCTTTTAAATAGATTTTTATGAACTTGAAGAAAGTCTCCATGCATACTAACCTTCATCATTAATGTGATTTACTTTATGCAAAACTTCTCTTTCTGAATATGCATAAGCAAATCAGAATATAATTTAAATACCCTACAGAAGCTTACTGTTTAAAGAGATAAAAATGTGAAATATTACATAAATTGAACTCATCCCCTTCCTTCAACAAAATGATGTACCTTTGGTGTAGCTGTTTTTTTTATATTCAGGGTCTGCTTTTGCTTTAGGTGAGGGACACTTAAATTTGCTGTATCTTTCCTGATACAATTGTTTATCTCTGCAGAGTGGGTGTAGGCTTACTCACAAAGCTGTATTGGCTATAAATTTGCCTTCTGGTTTAGGGAAGGTAAAGATGTAGCATAGTTTATAACATACGTGAATCAGTGCTCTGAACTGTCAGCAGACTTCCATCGCTCAGACAGAAGTGGGAGAGGCTGGTCGTTGGCTAAGATTTTCCTTTTTCTTCTTGAAGACAAGATGAACCTTTCTACTTTGCTTCTACTTCTTAAAGGATGTGCAAGGGGGATGATTCATAGTCTTGAAAGAAAATACATCACTAGTCCATCCCTAAACAAATTATTTTAAAGCACCCAATCCATGCATAATTTGGAGCTAGTGACATATGAAAAGATGTAAAGGGTATTTTAAAGTTGCTGAGCATTTGTGTGAGGTGAGGCAGAAATAATGAGGTAAAAATAATCCAAATAAACATGAGAACCTCCGAGTGTAACATGGTTTTATGAAGGGCTGAAAATGTGCACTTGTCTCTGAAGAGTAGGAAAGAAGAGGAGAAAAGAGGAGTCATTCCAGATGTCAGGGAAGAAGAGTAAAAATGAAGTAGGAGCATGCATGGTTATACAGTGAAAAAGTGAGACTATATGATTCTGTGATGCATGGAAAATTATAACAGATGGTCACAGAGTAAAAATATTTTAAGTAAAGATAAGTAAACCCAGGGATTAACTTAATCCACTAGGAAATATATCCCCAGATTTATAACTGAGAACTATTGAACTTCAATCGATTTCAGAAATGTGCTTCCACTGTTTTACTGAGACTACGTGACTTTCATGCTTTTATGTTTCAGATTTGGGAACCAATCAATGAAAACAGAGAACTTTACTCTCATCACTGACTTTGTTTTCCAAGGGTTCTCCAGCTTCCATGAACAGCAGATCACCCTTTTTGGAGTGTTCCTTGCACTATACATCTTAACCCTAGCAGGCAATACCATCATTGTGACCATCATCCGAATAGATCATCATCTTAACACACCCATGAACTTCTTCCTGAGCATGCTGTCCACTTCAGAGACTGTATATACATTGGTCATTCTCCCAAGGATACTCTCCAGCCTCGTAGGTATGAACCAGCCCATATCATTGGCAGGATGTGCCACACGGATATTCTTTTTTTGTAACCTTTGGCATCACTAACTGCTTCCTGCTCACAGCAATGGGATATGATTGCTATGTGGCCATCTGTAACCCCCTGAGATATATGATCATTATGAACAAGAGGGTGCGTATCCAGCTTGTCCTGGGGGCCTGCAGCATTGGGCTGATTGTAGCAATAACACAAGTGACATCTGTATGTAGGTTACCCTTCTGTGCTAGAAAGGTGCCCCACTTCTTCTGTGACATCCGACCTGAGATGAAACTCTCCTGCATTGATACCACTGTCAATGAAATCCTGACTTTGATTATCAGTGTGCTGGTGCTTGTTGTACCTATGGGTCTGGTTTTCATTTCTTATGTTCTCATTATCTCTACAATCCTCAAGATTGCTTCAGTTGAGGGCCGGAAGAAGGCTTTTGCCACCTGTGCCTCCCACGTCACTGTAGTCACTATCCACTATGGCTGGGCCTCCATTGCCTACCTCAAGCCCAAGTCAGAGAACACCAGACATCATGACCACTGATCTCAGTGACCTACACTGTCATCACTCCCCTACTGAACCCTGTGGTATATACCCTGGGAAACAAAGAGGTCAAAGATGCTCTGAGCAGAGCTGTAGGTGGGAAGTTTTCCTGACCATTTAGGAAGAGTTCTCCTGAGGCTGTCAACATCCACACTAGCCAGGAATATGAGGTGTAAACTCGCAAACCCTTGTCTCCTAGAGACCTGCCCCTTAAATAAGAGGCAAAAGAGGAATAGCAGTTTCATAAAACTGGGAGTCTGAAGCTTTAAATAAAATTACTGGATGGAGTGTTATCCGTGTTTTGGGGGAAAATAGACAGACAAGGATAAGATATGCCTAAATAAAAGGTCAGAGGGGCCGGGCGTGGTGGCTCAAGCCTGTAATCCCAGCACTTTGGGAGGCCGAGATGGGCGGATCACGAGGTCAGGAGATCGAGACCATCCTGGTTAACACGGTGAAACCCCGTCTCTACTAAAAATACAAAAACTAGCCGGGCGAGGTGGCGGGCGCCTGTAGTCCCAGCTACTTGGGAGGCTGAGGCAGGAGAATGGCGTAAACCCGGGAGGCGGAGCTTGCAGTGAGCTGAGATCTGGCCACTGCACTCCAGTCCGGGCGACAGAGCGAGACTCCGTCTCAAAAAAAAAAAAAAAAAAGGTCAGAGGATTTTGTACTGACCTTTTGGTTCCTTTGTGAATCTCCATGTAATGAAGGCAATAGAAAGCCCCTTGAGAAAATGGAATCCAAGACACACTTAAAATCTTTTTCTACAATCCCTTTCTTCCTATGCTAGAGCACCAGGGCTTCTGAAACTGGATTCCCTATTGGAGTATGTTTATGACATGTCTAGTAATAAGTTACTGTGTGGGGAGGGAGAGTGGCCTCAGGATTAGATAGCCCAGGAGAAATATATTTTCTCTCTGGGATGTGTTAATTTATCCCAGATTCTAGCAAAACTGCTTATTAAATATGGTGAGCATAGACAGTTTAATTAGAGATCGTGGCAATTCTACAGTCATCATGGCAGTCCTTTGAGGGCACAATCTGAGATACTCCTGGATCCTTTCAAATTTGGTTAAATCAGAAAACACATAATGGGCAAGAGCTATGAACTAGCCTCTGTGCTAGGTCCTGGAGAAATAAAGATAAAAAAAGCTTCCTTGCCTGGCTCCAGGAAGCTACAAGTCTAGTGGCAAAAACAAGCATTTGACAGTATGGTTTCAGTTCTTTATGATAAGTGGCGTTTACAAACAATTAAAGAAGAACTCAGAAAAAGAAAGAAAAGGAAAAGGGAAGAGAGAGAGACTGTTGGAGATGTCAGGGAAGTTGTTTTTTTTTTTTTAATTATACTTTAAGTTCTAGGGTACATGTGCATAACGTGCAGGTTTGTTACATATGTATACTTATGCCATGTTGGTGTGCTGCACCCATCAACTCGTCACATAGGCATGGGCAAGGACTTCATGTCTAAAACATCAGGGAAGTTTTAAAGAGGAGGGGACCTGTGATGTAAACTGATTTTAAAACACAAGAGATTGTCTGAATGATAAGAAAGAACTCCAAAGAGAAGAAACAATGTAGCTACAGGTACTAAAACAAAAGGACTAATCAGGGAACGAAAAATGATTCAGTTGTGCTGACTTCAGGACATGGAGGAAGTGGGGATTGAAGGAGATAAAACCAGAAGGGTAGGTTGGGGTCATATTCTGAAGGCCTCATATGCCAAATTAAGGAATCTCAGTTTTAACTTTTTTTTTTTTTTTTTTTTTTTGTGAGACAGGGTCTTGCTCTCTCTCCCAGAATGGAGTGCAGTGGCGCGATCTCAGCTCACTGCAAGCTCTGCCTCCTGGGTTCACACCATTCTCCTGCCTCAGCCTCCCGGGTAGCTGGGACTACAGGCACCCATCTCCACACCTGGCTAATTTTTTTGTGTTTCGAGTGGAGATCTCCTGACCTCATGATCTGCCCGCCTCGGCCTCCCAAAGTGCTGGAATTACAGGCGTGAGCAACCGCGCCCGGCCAACTTTTTTTTTTTTTTTTTAACAAAGTCTTGCTCTGTTGCCCAGGCTGGAGTGCAGTGGCACAATCTCAGCTCACTGCAACCTTTGCCTCCTGGGTTCAAGTGATTCTCCTGTCTCAGCCTCCCGAGTTACTGGGACTACAGGCTTGCACCACCACACCCAGCTAATTTTTGTATTTTTAGTAGAGACAGGGTTTCTCCTTGTTGTCCAGGCTGGTCTCGAACTCCTGACCTCAGGTGATCCACCCACCTCGGCCCCCCAAAGTGCTGGGATTATAGGCGTGAACCACTGCACCTGGTCAGTTCTAACTTTTAAACATGGGAACTAGCCAGGACTTAGGAGAACTAGAATTCAGTTTGTGAAGCATCACATATGAATTCTTAACGTTTTTATCATACTTAGCTCCCCTGAGATATCTAAAAAGCCATATGGGGGAAGGGGTCTTTGGACTCCAAGCCAAAAAACTCATGAGTAAAAAGAAAATGTGACTAAGGTATTGGGGAGAATACACAGAAATAATTATGTACTTAAGATGAAGCTGAATCAGATTGTCAGAGAGAACATGGAGTGGAGGCTGTCCAAGGACTGTCGTGTAGATTTGGGGTTTAAGATGCAGATGAGCATCAAGGGAAGAATAAAGATTTACTGTCAAATCAGTGACTAGGCTGGGCCTCAGACCTGGTGGAAGTATGGTCTCAGGGCACACTTTCTACTAGGCTGAAAGGGTGAACTCATTAATCAGAAAAGCCTTCAAACAAACAAACAAACAAATAAACACCAGAGATCCAAAGGACACATGTATCTGCATTCCAGACCACAATAGAACTACTTGGGTATTTTTCAGGATTAACAAGGTCAATGGCAAAAATAAAACCATATCTAAAGTTCTCTAAGAACATCATAAGGTGGCTAAAAGTAACTAAGACAAGTTGCTAACTAACAAGAAAAAAAATTGAAAAATTAAAAGCAAAATATTGCTTGTAAAGATTTTGACAAGCATTCAGTAAACATTCATGACATGTTTACCAGTCATTCAATAAACATTCATAAAGTCTTTACTATGTGCCAGACACTATGCTAGACATAAAAAATCTTGAAATAAGCCCTGTACTATCCCTTAAATAGTTTTCAGTCTTGAAAGGGAGATAGGCTTATGCAGAACTCACCATAATTCAATGTGATGGAGAAATGAACAAAGTATGCTTAATATTTAATGACAAAAATGTAAGCCTCAGGATATTTTTTCCTGATCTATATAAAGCTAAATCTCATCAAGCCAAGAATGGACTTTGCATGTGGAAGTTCAGTGAAATAAATCTGTTACCTGGACAGTAAGGTTGCCTTGATCTGGGTGTAGTGCTATCTCCTGGGGCCAAAGGCTATGCACCTCCTGCTGGGCATCAGAACATTTCATCACTATGGAATTTTAGAACATTTATCACTTAGGTTTTTCAGAAATCTTGTTTGAACAGAATAGCTTAACAGTCAGACATTATGAAATCAAATGTTTTCAACATTCCTGTTTTTTGGACCTATTTTAGTCACCATTCATGCTCAGTATCACTGCTTTCGTACTGTAGCCCCTTGCCACAAAACAATTTCCCAACCATTATCTCACTAGGTCCTCAGAACAATCTCAAGGGAGACAAGGATAAGGCTCTCATTACACAAATAATAAGACTGAGATAGAAAAAAGAGTGAAGCCAGAACTTGAACTTGCACCAGTTGGCTGGCAATTTTCTGTTTTCCTAGAATAAATCCTCACCCAAGGGCAACTCACAATGGAGACAGTGATGTACTAGAGAAATCAAACTAGGCAAAATTTACATTCTCCGGGCCTCAAACATTCTAAATAAATCAAAACCTCATCCCTGAGGCTTTTCCAATAGAGGGCCTATATAAAAGGGCCACCTGGGACCCTTACTCTAGCCAGTGGGGATTCATGAGGAAGAGCATCTCCAGCACAGCACAAGCTGTAAAGTCTTATTCATGCGGAACCAGCTAAGATTTTAGGGAACGTAAGTATCCATTTTCTCCAATATTAAAACAAATCATAGAAAAGCATTTAGAGCTCCACAAGCAAACCTAACCCTTACTTAAACAGATTCAAGAATTCAGTAGACACTGTGTTGTGTTAGATCTGGAGCCAGGTGCTGGGAATAACAGTGGTCAATTATGCCAAGTGTCTGGTCTGTGGACAGAGAGACTGCTCTCTCTCTCTCTCTCTCTCTCTCTCTCTATATATATATATATATATATATATAGGCTATGTTAATTTTTGATAGACTTATGAATGATAAACTAAAGCACAGAAGGAAGAAAGCTTTAGTTCCAATGGATGTTTTTAAATTATAAATAAAGAATAATAAATGCAAGTTCTTGGCCAGTCACCCAGCTCACCTCTCTTCAAGCACATATTAAACCCCATTAGCAACAAAGGGACAGATCATGTAACAGAGGGATTTGAGATCTTTATGGTGGTGCATTACCCTTTTTCATAAGGAAACCTTCAGCAACTCAATTTTTAAACTCTTATTTCTGTGGATGCCATCTAAGACTTTAGAAAGCATGAGTACCTCACTCACTCACTGCCTAGTAGAACTGAGGCTAGGAAATGTTAAATGCCTTTTCAATATTTCGGTTGGACACATACTCCCTCCTCCCCAACAATCTACAGACATATATCTCTAGAACATCTGTAAGCCCAAAGGAAAGCCTATGCACTTGTACTGGGAGGGGGTAGGGAGACATAATACAAACCTGAAGGCCCCTGAACTGAGATAGAGGTTAATGATTCACCTGCAAAAACCTCTTGAAATTGAGGGTCACAACATTTAAGCAACTCAACCAGGAATAGGGAGTTAATGAGAGAGCTAAGGCTTGAATTCAGTCTACTGACGTCAAGTCTTCCCATTCCTTATGTTGTAGCTGTGAGAAGTGACTGGTAAAAATGGGCTCTTCACCAAAGTCCACCATGGGCTCCCAGTATTCACTAAAAGAAAACTTTCCTACTTTAAAAACAAAATAGATTGACCTGGAGCAAGATGGCCGAATAGGAACAGCTCCAGTCTCTAGCTCCCAGCGTGAGCAACACAGAAGACGGGTGATTTCTGCGTTTTCAACTGAGGTACCAGGTTCATCTAACTGAGGAGTGCCAGACAATCAGTGTGGGTCAGCTGGTGCAGCCCGACCAGTAAGAGCTGAAGCAGGGCGAGGCATTGCCTCAGCTGGGAAGCGCAAGGAGGAAAGGAATCCCTTTTCCTAGCCAGGGGAACTGAGACACACAACACGTGGAAAATCAGGTAACTCCCACCCTAATACTGTGCTTTACCAAGGGTCTTAGCAAATGGCACACCAGGAGATTATATCCCACACCTGGCTGGGAGGGTCCCATACCCATGGAGCCTCCCTCATTGCTACCACAGCAGTATGCCATCTAACTGCAAAGCAGCAGTGAGGCTGGAGGAAGGGCACCCACCATTGTTAAGGCTTAAGTAGGTAAACAAAGCTGCCAGGAAGCTCCAACTGGGTGGAGCCCACAGCAGCTCAAAGAGGCGGATCTCTGTAGACTCCACCTCGGGGGACAGAGCATAGCTAAACAAAAAGCAGCAGAAACCACTTCAGATGCAACGACCATGTCTGAAAGCTTTGAAGAGAGCAGTGGATCTCCCAACACGGAGGTTGAGATCTGAGAAGGGACAGACTGCCTGCTCAAGTGGGTCCCTGACCCCTGAGTAGCCTAACTGGGAGACTTCCCTCACTAGGGGCAGACCAACATCCCACACCTCACATGGCGGGGTACACCCCTGAGACGAACCTTCCAGAGCAAGAATCAGACAGGAACATTCGCTATTCAGCAATATTCTATCTTCTGCAGCCTCTGCTGCTGATACCCAGGCAAACAGGGTCTGGAGTGGACCTCAAGCAATCTCCAACAGACCTACAGCTGAGGGTCCTGACTGTTAGAAACAAGAAGGACACCCACACCAAAACACCATCAGTACATCACCATCATCAAAGACCAAAGGCAGGTAAAACCACAAAGATGGGGAAAACGCAGGGCAGAAAAGCTGGAAATTCAAAAAATAAGAGGCATCTCCCCCTTCAAAGGAATGCAGCTTATCGCCAGCAATGGATCAAAGTTGGACAGAGAATGACTTTGATGAGTTGAGAGAAGATGGCTTCAGTCCATCAAACTTCTCAGAGCTAAAGGAGGAATTATGTACCCAGTGCAAAGGAACTAAAAATCTTGAAAAAAGAGTGGAAGAATTGATAACTAGAATAATTAATGCAGAGAAGGCCATAAACAAACTGACAGAGATAAAAACCACGACACAAGAAATGTGTGACAAATGCACAAGCATCAGTAACCGACTCGATCAACTGGAAGAAAGAGTATCAGTGATTGAGGAGCAAATGAATGACATGAAGTGAGGAGAGAAGTCTAAAGAAAAAAGAAGAAAAAGAAATGAACAAAGCCTTCAAGAAGTGTGGGATTATGTGAAAAGACCAAATCTACATCTGATTGGGGTGCCTGAAAGTGAGGGGGAAAATGGAAAAAAGTTGGAAAACACTCTTCAGGATATCATCCAGGAGAACTTCCCCAACTTAGTAAGGCAGGCCAACATTCAAATTCAGGAAATACAGAGAATGCCACAAAGATACTCCTTGAGAAGAGCAACTCCAAGACACACAATTGTCAGATTCACCAAAGTTGATATGAAGGAAAAAATGTTAAGGGCAGCTAGAGAGAAGGGTCGGGTTACCCACAAAGGGAAGCCCATCAGGCTAACAGCAGATCTCTCAGCAGAAACTCTCCAAGCCAGAAGAGACTGGGGGCCAATATTCAACATTCTTTTATTTATTTATTTATTTAGTTATTTATTTATTTATTTTTTAAATTATACTTTAAGTTCTAGGGTACATGTGCATTACGTGCAGGATTGTTGCATATCTATACTTCTGCCATGTTGGTGTGCTGCACCCATCAACTCGTCAGCACCCATCAACTCATCATTTACATCAGGTATAACTCCCAACATTCTTAAAGAAAAGAATGTTTAACCCAGAATTTTACATCAAGTCAAACTAAGTTTCATAAGTGAAGGAGAAATAAAATCTTTAACAGATAAGCAAATGTTAGAGATTTTGTCACCACAAGGCCTGCTCTAAAAGAGACCCTGAAGGAAGCACTAAACATGTAAAGGAACAACCAGTACCAGCCATTGCAAAAACATGCTAAAACGTAAAGACCATCGATGCTAGGAAGAAACTGCATCAACTAACGAGCAAAATAACCAGCTAATATCATAATGACAGGATCAAGTTCACACATAACAATATTAACCTTAAGTGGAAATGGACTAAATGGTCCAATTAAAAGACACAGACTGGCAAAATGGATAAAGAGTCAAGACCCATCAGTTTGCTGTATTCAGGAGACCCATCTCACAGGCAGAGACACACATAGGCTCAAAATAAAGGGATGGAGGAAGATCTACCAAGCAAATGGAAAACAAAAAAAACAGGGGATGCAATCCTAGTCTCTGATAAAACAGACTTTAAACCATCAAAGATCAAAAGAGACAAAGAAGGCCATTACATAATGGTAAAGAGATCAATTCAACAGGAAGAGCTAACGATCCTAAATATATATGCACCCAATACAGGAGCACCCAGATTCATAAAGCAAGTACTTAGAGAATTACAAAGAGACTTAGACTCCCATACAATAATAATGGGAGACTTTAACATCCCACTGTCAACATTAGACAGATCAATGAGACAGAAAGTTAACAAGAATATTCAGGAATTGAACTCAACTCTGCACCAAGTGGACCTAAAAGACATCTACAGAACTATCCACCCCAAATCAACAGAATATACATTCTTCTCAGCACCACATCACACTTATTCCAAAATTGACCACATAATTGGAAATAAGCACTCCTCAGCAAATGTAAAAGAACAGAAATGATAACAAACTATCTCTCAGACCACAGTGCAATCAATCTAGAACTCAGTACTAAGAAACTCAATCAAAACCACTCAACTACATGGAAACTGAACAACCTGCTCCTGAATAACTACTGGGAACATAACAAAATGAAGGCAGAAATAAGGATGTTCTTTGAAACCAATGAGAACAAAGATACAACATACCAGAATCTCTGGGACACATTTAAAGCAGTGTGTAGAGGGAAATGTATAGCACTAAATGCCCACAAGAGAAAGCTGGAAAGATCTAAAATAGACACTCTAAAATCACAATTAAAAGAACTAGAGAAGCAAGAGCAAACACATTCAAAAGCTAGCTGAAGGCAAGAAATAACTAAGATCACAGCAGAACTGAAGGAGATAGAGATACAAAAAACCCTCCAAAAAACCAACGAATCCAGGGGCTGTTTTTTTGAAAATATCAACAAAATTGATAGACCGCTAGCAAGACTAACACAGAAGAAAAGAGAGAAGAATCAAATAGACGCAATAAAAAATGATAAAGGGGATATCACTACTGATCCCACAGAAATACAGACTACCATCAGAGAATACTATAAACACCTCTAAACAAATCAACTAGAAAACCTAGAAGAAATGGATAATTTCCTGGACACTTACACTCTCCCAAGACTAAACCAGGAAGAAGTTGAATCCCTGAATAGACCAATAGCAGGCTCTGAAATTGAGGCAATAATTAATAGCCTACCAACCAAAAAAGTCCAGGACCAGACAGATTCACAGCTGAATTCTACCAGAGGTATAAGCAGGAGCTGGTACCATTCCTTCTGAAATTATTCCAATCAATAGAAAAAGAGGGAATCCTCCCTAACTCACTTGACGAGGCCAACATCATCCTGATACCAAAGCCTGGCAGAGACACAACAAAAAAAGAGATTTTTAGATCAATAACCCTGATGAACATAGATGCAAAAATCCTCAATAAAATACTGGCAAACCGAATCCAGCAGTACATCAAAAAGCTTATCCACCATGATCAAGTGGGCTTCATCTCTGGGATGCAAGGTTGGTTCAACCTACGCAAATCAATAAACGTAATCCAGCATATGAACAGAACCAAAAACAAAAACCACGAATACCTCAAAAGATGCAGAAAAGGCCTTTGACAAAATTCAACAGCCTTCATGCTAAAAACTCTCAATAAATTCGGTATTGATGGAACATATCTCAAAATAATAAGAGCTATTTCTGACAAACCCATAGCCAGTATCATACTGAATGGGCAAAAACTGGAAGCATTCCCTTTGAAAACTGGCACAAGACAGGGATGCCCTCTCTCACCAATTCTATTCAACATAGTGTTGGAAATTCTGGCTAGGGCAATCAGGCAAGAGAAAGAAATCAAGGATATTCAGTTAGGAAAAGAAAAAGTCAAATTGTCCCTGTTTGCAGATGACATGATTGTATATTTAGAAAACCCCATCATCTCAGCCCAAAATCTTAAGATGATAAGCAAATTCAGCAGTCTCAGGATACAAAATTAATGTGCAAAAATCACAAGCATTGTTATACACCAGTAACAGACAAGCAGAGAGCCAAATCATGAATGAACTTCCATTCACAATTGCTTCAAAGAGAATCAAATACCTAGGAATCCAACTTACAAGGGATGTAAAAGACCTCTTCAAGGAGAACTACAAACCACTGCTCAGTGAAATCAAAGAGGACACAAACAAATGGAAGAACATACCATGCTCATGGATAGGAAGAATCAATATCGTGAAAATAGCCATACTGCCCAGGGTCATTTATAGATTCAATGCCATCCCCATCAAGCTACCAATGACTTTTTTCACAGAATTGGAAAAAACTGCTTTAAAGTTCATATGGAACCAAAAAAGAGCTCGCATTGCCAAGACAATCCTAAGTCAAGAGAACAAAGCTGGAGGCATCACGTTACCTGACTTCAAACTATACTACAAGGCTACAGTAACCAAAACAGCATGGTACTGGTACCAAAACAGATATACAGACCAATGGAACAGAACAGAGTCCTCAGAAATAATACCACACATCTACAGCCATCTGATCTTTGACAAACCTGAGAAAAACAAGAAATGGGGAAAGGATTCCCCTATTTAATAAATGGTGCTGGGAAAATTGGGTAGCCATAAGTAGAAAGCTGAAACTGGTTCCTTTCCTTACTCCTTACACAAAAATTAATTCAAGATGGATTAGAGACTAAAATAATAATATAGAATTATGATATTTTATACCATAAAAACCTAAAACCATAAAAACCCTAGAAGAAAACCTAGGTAATAGCATTCAGGACATAGGCATGGGCAAGGACTAAAACACCAAAAGCAATGGCAGCAAAAGCCAAAATTGACAAATAGGATCTAATTAAACTAAACAGCTTCTGCACAGCAAAAGAAACTACCATCAGAGTGAACAGGCAACCTACAGAATGGGAGAAAAATTTTGCAATCTACTCATCTGACCAAGGGTTAATATCCAGAATCTACAAAGAACTCAAATTTACAATAAAAAAAAAAACCCCATCAAAAACTGGGCAAAGGATATGAATAGACATTTCTCAAAAGATGACATTCATACAGCCAACAGACACGTGAAAAAATGCTCATCATCAATGGCCATCAGAGAAATGCAAATCAAAACCACAATGAGATACCATCTCACACCAGTTAGAATGGGAATCATTAAAAAGTCAGGATAAAACAGGTGCTGGAGAGGATGTGGAGAAATAGGAACACTTTTACACTTTTTACACTGTTGGTGGGACTGCAAACTAGTTCAACTATTGTGGAAAACAGTATGGCGATTCCTCAAGGATCTTGAACTAGAAGTACCATATGACCCAGCCATCTCATTACTGGGTATATACCCAAAGAATTATAAATCATGCTGCTATAAAGACACATGCACACGTATGTTTATTGTGGCACTATTCACAATAGCAAAGACTTGGAATCAACCCAAATGTCCATCAGTGACAGACTGGATTGGAAAATGTGGCACATATACACCATGGAATACTATGCAGCCATAAAAAAGGATGAGTTCATGTCCTTTGTAGGGACATGGATGCAGCTGGAAACCATCATTCTCAGCAAACTATCGCAAGAACAGAAAACCAAACACCAAATGTTCTCACTCATAGGTGGGAACTGAACAATGAGATCACTTGGACTTGGGAAGGGGAACATCACATACCGGGGCCTATCATGGGGAGGGGGGAGGGGGGAGGGATGGCATTGGGAATTATACCTGATGTAAATGACGAGTTGATGGGTGCTGGTGAGTTGATGGGTGCTGACGAATTGATAGGTGCAGCACACCAACATGGCACAGGTATATATCTGTAACAAACCTGCAAGTTGTGCACATGTATCCTAGAACTTAAAGTATAATAATAATAATAAAAATATATTTAAAAAAACAAAGTAGATTAGGTTAAGTAAATAGGAAGATGTATTCAATAGGTTTAGTAAACAGAGAAAGAGTATACATTTTCCTTTGGTGATATAATTTTCTTATCAAAGACTAGAAGTGGATGTTGCAGTTTCTAGATGTTACTCTTGAGGCTTTCAAGGATCCTCAAAATAGCTTCAGAGTAGGCTGTGCTCCCACCAGAGTCTGGTTTTTCTTCCTGTCTGCTCATTTGCCGTATGTAAGCCATCTCATTTTTTTCCCCATTTGGCTTCTGGACCCCTAGCCTCAATAGCTGCTTCACTCTTGCCCTGGAAATGAGCTTACTCTAGCTTCTTATGGCCTGTGGACCCTTAATGTAACATGTTAGCAGCAGCAGCATATAGTTTATAAAGTATTTTCATCTGACCCTCACCACATGTCTGCGATATTCATAAAGACAATCTCATCGGCACTTTGTCTGTTAGGAAACGAAGGCTCAGAGGAGAGATGGGTAACTCTGATAGGTAGTCAAAGTCATATAGCTGGTGATTGTCAGAATTACTGAAACCCAGGTTTTTGCCCCAATCCTCCTCATTGCATTGTTCTTCTTTGCTTAAGAGAAGTTCCCTTCATTTACTGTGTAGCAACTGAGGTTTAGCTGCAGCATTCCTCCATCCTGATAACCCAACACATCTGTATTTAAACATTTTCTGCCTTCTTTGGAAATGACAGCAAAGCATGCCCTCAGGCACGCTGTGTTGTTCCATTATTGTGGCTCAGAGGAGAGTTTTCTAGCTGCTTCCATATTGTCTCAACTTGCCTAAATATAAGGACTTAATTTTTTATCCCCCACTCCCCCCTCCAATTTCTCTCTAATGTTTCTCTTCTTCTCTTGTGCTATTTCTACCTCTTCTTTTTCTTCTGTTCTAGAGGCTTTTATCTTTTTTCTTTGATCTTTCATGAGGGACTATCTACAAAGGTATTTTGGGTGGGAAAATTGCTAAGCCACTTCTGGATGATCAGTAAGCCTCCAGCTGGTTGCTATCAATAAACCTCACTAAACTGCAACAAGATGGACATTGCATCTTGGTTCTAAACTCTCAGAAAGTTGCCTACATTGTTCAGACAAGACTGGTCAGTGTTTCATTGCTAATTTCACCCCTGTGTGATTCCTTCCCTTGACCTTGACCAGCCCAGAGCTGTATCTAGTTTAAGAAATTAAAAAATCTGCTCTCCAAGTACACATGCAGATATTTCTATTGTATATATTTTGGAACTTAAAAGTCAAGAATTTTTTTTCACTTTTGTTTCTCAAGCATTTTAATTATCGCACTTTTTTTGAAGGAATTGAGGAGTTGAGTGACTAAAGTTTAATTCTATGAACTGGAGATAGGAGGTGGGGAGAGGAAAGGCCTTTAGGATGAAAGTAAAATGTAAGATGAAATGGGGGAAGGAAGGAAAACAATGGAAATATTTTTCAAATTTATTTTTCTAGTCTTTCATTGGATTTGTTAATTTCTTGATTTAGAATGTTTATCCCACAGAACAATTTAGACTCTAGGCTTTCTGTTACTGTGCAATTTTAGCTAAATTTCTTATTTCCAACCAAACTAGAAATGAATAGATACTACTGTTAGTGTTCAATCTGTACAACTTCTTTTGAAGGTTTAACCAGAGGAAAAGGAGTTTAGAAGTTATCATTCCATCCTTAGAATCAGAAAAAGCTGGACAAACTAAAAACCAATAACTTTTTGGGACCCATTAGATAACTGAGGTTGCAAGTCAGGTTGCCATCTGGATATCTGAAGAGATATTATAGCTAAGACACAGCTGAGATCTGCCTCCTTTCAGGAGGCACTGGAGCCATAAACTAGAGTACTCAAATGGCAATTTTCATGAACTGTTGGGAGCTGAGTATGGACTAGCTCGACAGTGAGAAATTTCTGGGGGGTCACAGTCTTATAGGAGCTCCCACACTTTCATGGATTTTGCATACAGGAACCTCACCAGATTCTCATGGTGAAGATTCAAAAAGGATCTCCTCTTGGCTGTGGCAGGGGGAAGGGAAAATTAATCATTGTGAAATACACTCACATCCTTCTCCATAACAAAAGCCTGTATTTAATAGAAAACTAACTTTGCTAGAGTCTTAGGTCAGGAGAAGGGAATCCTTTCCACCCAGTCACCTTTACCCTTTCCATCTTAACTAAGAGGGAAAAATAATCAACAGGGGTCAGGACTTCAAATGAGCAGATGGGCAATTCTGCAGGCAGGGAAAGGAGATGACCTGGGGAAAATATACTAGAGGAGAAAAGCGTGTGATGGTCACAGCTTTGAGACATGGGCCAACTAAAAGACTGAGAACTAATTAGTAGATAATAGAAAACTTCCTCTACCCTAACTTACCACCATACCAACAGAGCTCCAGTATAATAACAGTGGATTACAGCTGAGAGAGTGTCAGATGTAGACTTTTTGAGGAAGAGTACTTATGGGAACCCAAAGTCAAAATGAGAGACAAAACAAGGACAGTAGAGGAATTTGAAGTCTCTGACCAGATTAGGAATAAAGAACTTTTTCATCTTGAAAAAGAATATTTTTTAAACCCACAACTAACATTATACTTAATGGTGAGAAATCAAACTCTTTCTCCCTAAGATCAAGAGCAAGACAAGGATGTTCCCTCTCAGCACTTCTATTCAGCATTCTACCAGAAGTCCTAGTTTCTCCAATAAGACAAGAAAAAGAAACAAAAGGTACATAGACTGGAAGAAAGAATTAATGTTGTCTTTACTAACAATTGACATTATTGAATAAACCCCAAAGAATCTACAAACAAAACTTCCAGGACTAATGAGCATGGTAATGTAATAGAATACAAGTTCACTATACAAAAGTCAATTATTTTTCTATGCACCAGTAATGAAAAAATGAAATTAGAAATAAATACCACAAATAATAAAAGAAAAATAAATCTAAAAAAGGTATAGAATTTTAATATAGAAAACTACATAACACTGAATAGAGAAATCAAAGATTATCTAAACAAGTTGAGATATTTCATGTTCTTGGATTGAAAGAGTCAGTATTGTTAAGATACCATTTTCTCTCAACGAATTTACAGATTCACACAATGCTAATCAAAATCTCAGCAAGCTGTTTTCTAAATATTGACAAACTGCTTCTAAAGCTTTTATGGAAAGATAAAGGATCTAGAATAGCCAACACAATACTGAACAGAACAAAGTTAGAGAACTGAAAGCTACCTAAATTGAACTTGTATCCAAAATGTACAAAGAACTCTTACAACTCAATAATAGCAAAACAAGTAACCCAATTTAAAAATGAGCCAAAGAACTGAACAGAAACCTCATCAAAAATCTGTGGATACACTTTGGGAGGCCAAGGCTGGTGGATCGCGAGGTCAGGAGATCGAGACGATCCTGGCTAACACGATGAAACCCCATCCCTACTAAAAATACAAAACAACAGCCGGACTTGGTGGTGGGCATCTGTAGTCCCAGCTACTTGGGAGGCTGAGGCAAGAGAATGGCATGAACCCAGGAGACGGAGGCTGCAGTGAGCCGAGATCGGCCCACTGCACTACAGCCTGGGTGACAGAGCGAGACTCTGTCTCAAAAATAATAACAACAATAATAATAAATCTATAGATAGCAAATAAGCACATGAATAAATGTTCATCATTTCTTATTAGGAAAATGAAAGTTAAAATAACAATGAAATACCACCACGTACTTATTAGAATGGCTAAAATTTAAAACACTGACAACTCCAATTGCTGGTGAAGATGTGGTTCAGGAGAAATTCTCAGTCATTAAGGGTTGGGATGCAACATAGTATAACTACTTTGGAAGAGAGTTGGACAGTTTTACACAAAGATAAACATATTCTTGCCATATGATCCAGTAACCACACTCCTTCGTGTTTATCTAAATGATGAAAAACTTTTGTCTGCAAAGAAACCTGCATACAAAAGTTTATAGCAGCTTCTTCATAGTTTGTAGAAATTTTAGTCAACCAAGAAGTCCTTCAGTAAGTGAGTAGGTAAATAAGCTGTTGAACACCCACACAATGGAATCCTATTCAGTATTATAAGTAATAAGTTGCTAAACATTTTAAATTTTGACAAAGTTTTAAATTTTAATGAAACTCAATGTATCATATTTTTTCATGGATCATAATTTTCGTGTAAAGAACTCTGCCTATATTTATGTATGTAGTCTACTTTGACTTAATTTTTATATAAGATGTGAGACTTACGTTGAACTTTATTATTATTATTATTATTATTATTATTATTACCTGTGAATCTCTAAGTGCTCCAGCATCATTAATTGTTGAACAGGCTATCTTTCTCCATCAGATTACTTCGTAATCCCTCTGAAAAATAAGTAGGACGTATTTGTGACTATTTTAGTTTCTCTATTCTGCCCTATTGATCTGTTTATCTATCCTTCTATCAATACTTAACAGTCTTTATTATTATAAATATATAATAAGCCTTAAAATTTGGTAGACTTATTTCTCCACTTTATTCCTTCTTTCCTATATTATTTTAACTATTCTAGTTCCTTAGCTTTTCCATATGAAGTTTAGAATAATCTTTTCTATATCTACAAAAAAATTCTGAGATATTGATAGAAATTACATTATATCTATATATCAGATTGGGAAGAAGTAATGTATTCACTATGTGAGTCTTCCAATCCATAAACACTTATACCTTGTCACTTACTTTGATCTTTAATTTTTTTAATCAGCATTTATAGCTTTGAGCATACAAGTCCTGTACATATTTTGTTATACCTACAGCTGTTTCACTGTTTTTCCAGTTGTAAATGGCCTTTTGGTACTAATTTCAGTGCCCACGTGTTCATTACTAGCATATAGAAATACAATTGGTTTTTGTAGGTATATCTTATATTTTATGATCCGACTGAACTCACTTATTAGTTCTAAGAGATTTTTGTAGAGTCCTTGGAATTTCTACATAGACAATTATGTGTTCTGCAAAGAGAGACATTTTATTTCTTTTTCTCCCAATCTGTATGCTTTTTATTTCCTCTTATTGCCTCATTGTGCTTGCTCGTTACAGCATTGTGCTAATAAAAGGAAGTAGACATATTTACCTTATTTTCAAACTTACAGGTAAAGCAGTCAGTCTTTCATTATTAAGTATAATGTTAGCTGTAGGATTATAATGGTATTATGTCTCTCTCTTTCTCTGTTCGATTTCTTTTCTCAGAAGCCTACCTTAACTGATATTAATATACTCCCCACGGTTTCTTTTAATTAATGCTCACATGATTATTATTTCCCATTAGTTTATTTTCTACTTGCCTATATTTAAAGTTAATTTCTACTAGACAGCATACATTTAGGTCATGTTATGACATCTACTCTGCAATCTGTTTTGATTTGGTATATCTAGACCATTTATATTGTATGTAATTATTAATATGCTAGGACTTAAATTTGCTATTTTATTTCTTGTTTTCTATTTTATCTGTTTTTTTTTGTTGTTGTTGTTGTTTCTCTTTTTTATGCCTTCCTATAGGCAACATGGATATATTTTCAAATTCCATTTTGATTTTTCTGTTTCATTTTAGATGTAGATTTTGGTATAGATTTTTAGTGGTTGTGCTAAGTATTATATTATATATCCAAAATTTATCATAATCTAGAGGTGTCATCAATTCAGCAGTTTGAGTAAACAGTAGAAACCTTACCTCCATTTATATACCTTTATCCTCCTTCTTTTATAACATACTTGTCTTAAATATTTCCTCTACACAAATTTAAAACCACGTCGGGGGGCGGAGCAAGATGGCTGAATAGGAACAGCTTCAGTCTTCAGCTCCCAGTGGGAGCGACACAGAAGACAGGTGATTTCTGCATTTTCAACTGAGGTACTGGGTACATCTCACTAGGGAGTGCCGGACAATCGTTCCTGGTGAGCTGCTGCAGCCAGACCAGCGAGAGCTGAAGCAGGGCAAGGCAATGCCTCACCTGGGAAGTGCAGGGGGAAGAGAATCCCTTTTCTTAGCCAGGGGAACTGAGACACACAACACCTGGAAAATCGGGTAACTCCCACCCCAATACTGAGCTTTACCAAGGGTCTTAGCAAACGGGCACAACAGGAGATTATATCTGACACCTGGCTGGGAGGGTCCCATGCCCACAGAGCCTCCCTCATTGCTAGCACAACAGTCTGCGGTCTAACTGCAAGACAGCAGCGAGAATGGGGGAGGGGTGCCTGCCATTGCTGAGGCTTAAGTAGGTAAACAAAGCCTCTGGGAAGCTCAAACTGGGTGGAGCTCACAGCAGCTCAAACAGGCCTGCCTGTCTCTGTAGACTCCACCTCTGGGGACAGGGCACAGCTACACAACAACAACAACAACAAAAGGAGCAGAAACCTCTGCAGATGCAAACGGTTCTGTCTGACAGCTTTGAAGAGAGCAGTGGATCTCCCAATAAGGAGGTTGAGATCTGAGAAGGGACAGAATGCCTACTCAAGTGGGTCCTTGATCCCTGAGTAGCCTAACTGAGAGATATCCCCCACTAGGGGCAGAACGAAAGCTGACACCTCACATGGTGGAGTACACCCCTGAGAGGAAGCTTCCAAAGCAAGAATCAGACAGGTATACTCACTGTTCAGCAATATTCTATCTTCTGCAGCCTCTGCTGCTGACATCCAGGCAAACAGGGTCTGGAGTGGACCTCAAGCAATCTCCAACAGAACTACAGCTGAGGGTCCTGACTGTTAGAAGGAAAACTAACAAACAGGAAGGACACCTATACCAAAACCCCATCAGTACATCACCATTACCAAAGACCAAAGGCAGATAAAACCACAAAGTTGGGGAAAAAGAAAGGCAGAACAGCTGGAAATTCAAAAAATAAGAGTGCCTCTCCCCCTGCAAAGGAGCACAGCTCATCGTCAGCAATGGATCAAAGCTGGTAAGAGAAAGACTTTGACGAGATGAGAGAAGAAGGCTTCAGTCCATCAAACTTCTCAGAGCTAAAGGAGGAATTATGTACCCAGCACAAAGAAACAAAAAATCTTGATAAAAGAGTGGAAGAATTGATAACTAGAATAATTAATGCAGAGAAGGCCATAAACAAAATGACAGAGATGAACACCATGACACGAGAAATACGAGACAAATGCACAAGCATCAGTAACCGACTCGATCAACTGGAAGAAAGAGTATCAGCTATTGAGGAGCAAAAGAATGAAATGAAGCGAAAAGAGAAACCTAAAGAAAAAAGAAGAAAAAGAAATGAACAAAGCCTGCAAGAAGTATGGGATTATGTAAAAGGACCAAATCTAGATCTGATTAGGGTGCCTGAAAGTCAGGGGGAAAATGGAACCAAGTTGGAAAACACTCTTCAGGATATCATCCAGGAGAACTTCCCCAACCTAATAGGGCAGGCCAACATTCAAATTCAGGAAATACAGAGAACGCCACAAAGATACTCCCCGAGAAGAGCAACTCCAAGACACATAATTGCCAGATTCACCAAAGTTGAAATGAAGGAAAAAATGTTAAGGGTAGACAGAGAGAAAGGTCGGGTTACCCACAAAGGGAAGCCCATCAGACTAACAGCAGATCTCTCGGCAGAAACTCTCCAAGCCAGAAGAGAGTGGGGGCCAATATTCAACATTCTCTTTTTTTTTTTTTTGAGATGGAGTCTCACTCTGTCGCCTGGGCTGGAGTGCAGTGGCAGGATCTCAGCTCACTGCAAGTTCTGCCTCCTGGGTTTAGGCCATTCTCCTGCCTCAGCCTCCTGAGTAGCTGGGACTACAGGCACCCGCCACCTCACCTGGCTAGCTTTTTGTATTTTTTAGTAGAGTCGGGGTTTCACCGTGTTAACCAGGATGGTCTCGATCTCCTGACCTCGTGATCCACCCGTCTCCGCCTCTCAAAGTGCTGGGAATACAGGCTTGAGCCACCGCACCTGGCCAACATTCTTAAAGAAAAGAATTTTAAACCCAGAATTTCATATCCAGCCAAACTAAGTTTCATCAGTGAAGGAGAAATAAAATCCTTTACAGATAAGCAAATGCTTAGAGATTTTGTCACCACCAGGCCTGCCTTACAAGAGACCCTGAAGGAAGCCCTAAACATGGAAAGGAACAACCGGTACCAGTCATTGCAAAAACATGCCAAAATGTAAAGACCATTGAGGCTAGGAAGAAACTGCATCAACTAACGAGCAAAATAACCAGTTAATATCATAATGGCAGGATCAAGTTCACACATCACAATATTAACCTTAAATGTAAATGGACTAAATGGTCCAATTAAAAGACACAGACTGGCAAAGTGGACAGAGTCAAGAACCATCAGTCCGCTGTATTGAGTAGACCCATCTCACATGCAGAGACATACATAGGCTCAAAATAAAGGGAAGGAGGAAGATCTACCAAGCAAATGGGGAACAAAAAAAAAAGCAGGGGTTGCAATTCTAGTCTTTGATAAAACAGACTTTAAACCATCAAAGTTCAAAAGAGACAAAGAAGCCATTACATAATGGTAAAGGGATCAATTCAACAGGAAGAGCTAACTATCCTAAATATATATGCACCCAATACAGGAGCACCCAGATTCATAAAGCAAGTCCTTAGAGACTTACAAAAAGACTTAGATTCCCATACAATAATAATGGGAGAATTCAACACTGCACTGTCAACATTAGACAGATCAATGAGACAGAAAGTTAACAAGGATATCCAGGAATTGAACTCATCTCTGCACCAAGCGGACCTAATAGACATCGACAGAACTCTCCACCCCAAATCAACAGAATACACATTCTCATCAGCACCACATCACACTTATTCCAAAATTGACCACATAATTGGAAATAAAGCACTCCTCAGCAAATGTACAAGAACAGAAATTATAGCAAACTGTCTCTCAGACCACAGTGCAATAAAACTAGAACTCAAGACTAAGAAACTCAATCAAAACTGATTAACTACTGGGTATTACTGAGTACATAATGAAATGAAGGCAGAAATAAAGATGTTCTTTGAAACCAATGAGAACAAAGATACAACATACCAGAATCTCTGGGACACATTTAAAGCAGTGTGTAGAGGGAAATTTATAGCACTAAATGCCCACAAGAGAAAGCTGGAAAGATCTAAAATGGACACTCTAACATCAGAATTAAAAGAACTAGAGAAGCAAGAGCAAACACATTGAAAAGGTAGCAGAAGGCAAGAAATAACTAAGATCACAGCAGAACTGAAGGAGAGAGAGATACAAAAAACCCTCCAGAAATTAATGAATCCAGGAGTTGGTTTTTTGAAGGGATCAACAAAATTGATAGACCACTAGCAAGATTAATAAAGAAGAAAAGAGAGAAGAAGCAAATAGACACAATAAAAAATGATAAAGGGGATATCACCACCGACCCCACAGAAATACAAACTACCATCAGAGAATACTAAAAATACCTCTATGCAAATCAACTAGAAAATCTAGAAGAAATGGATAATTTCCTGGACACTTACACTCTCCCAAGACTAGACCAGGAAGAAGCTGAATCCCTGAATAGAGCAATAAGAGGCTCTGAAATTGAGGCAACAATTAATAGCCTACCCACCAAAAAAAGTCCAGGACCAGATGGATTCACAGCTGAATTCTACCAGAGGTACAAGGAGGAGCTGGTACCATTCCTTCTGAAACTATTCCAATCAATACAAAAAGAGGGAATCCTCCCTAACTCATTTTATGAGGCCAACATCATCCTGATACCAAAGCCTGACAGAGACACAACAAAAAAAGAGAATTTTAGACCAATATCCCTGATAAACATGGATGCAAAAATCCTCAATAAAATACTGGCAAACCGGATTCAGCAGCACATCAAAAAGCTTATCCACCATGATCAAGTGGGCTTCATCCCTGGGATGCAAGGCTGGTTCAACATTCGCAAATCAATTAACGTAATCCAGCATATAAACAGAACCAAAGACAAGAACCACATGATTATCTCAATAGATGCAGAAAAGGCCTTTGACAAAATTCAACAGCCCTTCATGCTAAAAATGCTCAATAAATTCAGTACTGATGGAAGGTATCTCAAAATAATAAGAGCTATTTATGACAAACCCACAGCCAATATCATACTGAATGGGCAAAAACTGGAAAAATTCCCTTTGAAAACTGGCACAAGTCAGGGATGCCCTCTCTCACCACTCCTATTCAACATAGTGTTGGAAGTTCTGGCTACGGCAATCAGGCAAGAGAAAGAAATCAAGGGTATTCAATTAGGAAAAGAAGAAGTCAAACTGTCCCTGTTTGCAGATGACGTGATTGTATATTTAGAAAACCCCATCATCTCAGCCCAAAAATATCCTTAAGCTGATAAGCAACTTCAGCAAAGTTTCAGGATACAAAATTAATGTGCAAAAATCACAAGCATTCTTATACACCAGTAACAGACAAACAGAGAGCCAAATCATGAATGAACTTCCATTCACAATTGCTTCAAAGAGAATCAAATACCTAGGAATCCAACTTACAAGGGATGTAAAGGACCTCTTCAAGGAGAACTACAAACCACGGCTCAGTGAAATAAAAGAGGACACAAACAAATGGAAGAACATGCCTTACTCATGGATAGGAAGAATCAATATCGTGAAAATAGCCATACAGTCCAAGGTCATTTATAGATTCAATGCCATCCCCATCAAGCTACCAATGAGTTTCTTCACAGAATTGGAAAAAACTGCTTTAAAGTTCATATGGAACCAAAAAAGAGCCTGCATTGCCAAGACAATCCTAAGTCAAAAGAACAAAGCTGGAGACATCACACTACCTGACTTCAAACTATACTACAAGGCTACAGTAACCAAAACAGCATGGTACTGGTACCAAAACAGAGATATAGACCAATGGAACAGAACAGAGCCCTCAGAAATAACACCACACATCTACAGCCATCTGATCTTTGACAAACCTGAGAGAAACAAGAAATGGGGAAAGGATTCCCTATTTAATAAATGGTGCTGGGAAAATTGGCTAGCCATAAGTAGAAAGCTGAAACTGGATCCTATCCTTACTCCTTACACAAAAATTAATTCAAGATGGACTAGAGACTTAAATGTTAGACCTAATACCATAAAACCCCTAGAAGAAAACCTAGGTGATATCATTCAGGACATAGGCATGGGCAAGGACTTCATGTCTAAAACACCAAAAGCAATGGCAACAAAAGCCAAAATTGACAAATGGGATCTAATTAAACTAAAGAGCTTCTGCACAGTGAAAGAAACTACCATCTGAGTGAACAGGTAGCCCACAGAATGGGAGAAAATTTTTGCAATCTACTCATCAGACAAAGGGCTAATATCCAGAACCTACAAAGAACTCAAACAAATTTACAAGAAAAAAACAAACAACCCCATCATAAACTGGGCACAGGATATGAACAGACATTTCTCAAAAGAAGACATTCATACAGCCAGCAGACACATGAAAAAATGCTCTTCATCACTGGCCATCAGAGAAATGCAAATCAAAGCCACAATGAGATACCATCTCACATCAGTTAGAATGGCAATCATTAAAAAGTCAGGAAACAACAGGTGCTGGAGAGGATGTGGAGAAATAGGAACACTTTTACACTGTTGGTGGGATTGTAAACTAGTTCAACTACTGTGGAAAACAGTATGGTGATTCCTCAAGGATCTAGAACTAGAAGTACCATATGACCCAGCCATCCATTACTGGGTATATACCCAAAGAATTATAAATCATGCTGCTATAAAGACACATGCACACGTCTGTTTATTGCGGCACTATTCACAATAGCAAAGTCTTGGAATCAACCCAAATGTCCATCAGTGACAGACTGGATTAAGAAAATGTGGCGCATATACACCATGGAATACCATGCAGCCATAAAAAAGGGTGAGTTTGTGTCCTTTGTAGGGACAGGGATGCAGCTGGAAACCATCATTCTCAGCAAACTATCACAAGAACAGAAAACCAAACACCGCATGTTCTCACTCATAGGTGGGAACTGAACAATGCGATCACTTGGACTTGGGAAGGGGAGCATCACACATCGGGGCCTATCATGGGGAGGCGGAAGGGGGAGGGATGACATTGGGAATTATACCTGATGTAAATGACGAGTTGATGGGTGCTGATGAGTTGATGGGTGCTGACGATTTCATGGGTGCAGCACACCAACATGGCACAATTATACATATGTAACAAACCTGCACGTTATGCACATGTACCCTAGAACTTCAAGCATAAGAATAATAAAATAAAATAAAATAAAATAAAACCATGTCAACCCTTATAGCACCAACAGTTATAATTTTTGAATTTTTGTTTTAACCAAACATAATTTTTAAAACTCCAGAGAAGGAAAATCTATTTTATTTACCTCTATTTTCACATTCAATTTTCTTTCTTCCTCCCTGATATTTCAAGCTTCTTTCTGGAACTGTTTTCTTTTTAAGAGAACATTCCTGTCTGTGAGGGAGAGGTATGTCTCATTGCCACTTCTAGGTGACTTCCACTGACCCTATGAGTGGGTGGTCTTATTACTACTGGCTGGCAATGTAATTCCTGACATGTAACTCAGCCTCTTCTGACTCCATCCCAGCAGGGGAGGAGCTGGGCATCTCATTACTGCTGGGTGGAGTGGACACGGATGTTCAGAAAGAACTTCTATTGGCCATTCTTTTAGGGTAAGTCTGCTGCCAATAAATTCTTAATTTTCTTTCATCTGATGGTGTCTTGTTTTCCCTTTCATTCCTGGGGGGTATTTTTGCTGGATATAGAATCCTGAGTTGTTTTGTTCAGTACTTTAAAAATGTTGTATTGTTTCCTTGTAACTTTGTGGTTTCTGATCAGAAATTCTCTCCATTTGAGTTTTTATGTTTGGTTGGCTGTTTTTTTCTGTTTGCTTGTTTGTTTGTTTTCTGGTATAGGTAATTTGTTGTTTCTGTAACTGCTTTTGAAAATTTTCCTTTTTCCATAGCTTTCAGAAGTTGGACTATGATGCGTCTTCATGTGAATTAGTTTTAATTTATCTTGTTTCAGGTTCTCTCAAGTCCTTAAATATGTAGCTTTATGTCTTTTGCAAAATTTGGGAAGTTCTCAGCCTTTAATTCTTTGAATACTTCGAAAGAGAATTCAAAGAATTCTTTCAGCTCTGTCCTCTTTCTCCTTTGGTTCCAGGAAATCTGTTACACAAATGATACCTCCTTTGTCATATTCTCCCAGGTCCTTGAAGCTCTATTGATTCTTTTCTGTCTATTTCATCTGATTTTCAGACTAGATAATTTCTATTTTTTAATCATCCAATTCACTGATTCTTTCCTCTGTCCTCTCCTGTCTAGTGTTGAGCACATACATTGATTTTTTTTTCAATTCTAAAATTTTCAATTTTCATCTGGTTCTAACTTATATCTCCTTCCTTTTTTTTTTTTGTCTGAGACTTTCTATTTATCTGCTAATATTTTCTATTCTTTGTTTTAAGCATGTGCATAATTGCTCATGAAGCATGTTTATGGATGGCTGCTTTGAAATCTTTCAGAGACTTTGGATCTTTTAAAAAAGATTCTGCCTTTGCTGGCTTTCTCTGATACTGCTGTTGCAGAAGATGTGCCACCTCATTAATGCCAAGTAGGGACAAAAACCCAGGTTAACCACTTCGTTTCCACTGACACCTGAAGGGAGGTCAATCTTCTTATTACTGATGATTGAGGATGGAAGTTAAACTTTTTCACTAGGCTTCCACTTAAACCATCCTGGCTGGGAGGGGTAGGTGTGCCTTGTTACCACTCCTGTGTGACCTCCACTGACTTCCACGGACACTATGAGAGGGACTGTCTTATTGTTACTGGCTGGTAGTATAAGTCCTGACACTCAACTTGGCCTCCTCTGACACCACCCCAGCAGGGAAGGAGCAGCACACCTCATTACTGCTGAGTGAAGAAGACACAGAAGTTCGGGCTCCCTATGTTGTCTCTCCTCAACATTTTAAAACCTTCTGTTTTGTGTGATGCAGAGCATTTAAGCACTCCAAATCTCTCTTCCAACCAAAATATCCAAATTCACCTTAATTTGGATG
The DNA here is from genome assembly GCF_009764315.1 of Trachypithecus francoisi. Taxonomy (NCBI): domain Eukaryota; kingdom Metazoa; phylum Chordata; class Mammalia; order Primates; family Cercopithecidae; genus Trachypithecus; species Trachypithecus francoisi. Next base: position 89,877,816 of record NW_022681470.1, on the reverse strand, counting down.
ACAGGTGAGTGCTTTACTTTAGCATAGTCCAATCCCTTAAAAGAGCAGTTGGAATTACACCTCTCAGTACTTTTTTGCCTTAAATTACATATTTGGGTTACTTCCTCTGTAATGGGTTTTCTGATTTTATTCCAATTTTCTTGCTGAGTTTTCACCAAAATTAATCTTAGCCTCTCAGCCTTTAAAAAAAAAAAACAAAGACATCATTTATGAAGATATATACATATTGGTAATATTACAATAGAGTTTTAGTACCCATAGCTTCATTATTAAGATTGTGAACTGCTAAAATCCACCAGAAAATAATTTTTTAAATTTTAAATTGTTTTTAAAAATTATCACATAGAAAAGTTGACTTTTGTGTTTGTGCAATTCTATAAATTTAGCAAGTATTCATTTGTATAACCAGCACCACAATTAGGATACAGAACCATTTGATCATCTAAAAAACTCTTTCATTCTATCCCTTCAGTCACAAGCCTCATTCACCCTTAATCCTAACAATTGCTGATCTTTTCTCTATTACTGTAGTCTTCTCTTTTCAAGACTGTAATGTAAATGGAATCATACAGTATGCGACCTTTTGAAATTGTCTTCTTACACTTAGCTTAATACTATTGAGATGCATCCAAGCTGCTGAGTCAATCGACAGTTTGTTCTGTTATAATGCTGAATGTTATTTCATTGTATAGATATATCTCTTGTTGTTTGTTCATTGAAGGAGATTTGGGTTGGCTACAGTTTTTGGTAATTATGAATAGAGGTGCTAGAAACATTAGCCTATTGGGTTTTGTGTGAACATAAATTTTCATTCTATTTGGATAAATAGCAAAGAATGAGGTTTCCATGTCATATAGTGAGTGTATGTTTAATTTTATAAGAAACTGCCAAACTGTTTTCCAGTGGCCGTGCCTTTTTTCTTTCCCAATGTGATAATTCCAGTTGTTCTGCATCCTTGCCAGCAGTTGGTAATGTGTGTGTGTGTGTGTGTGTGTGTGTGTGTTTAATCTTTTAGCCATTCTTTTACATGTGTAGTTGTATTATAGAGGTCTTACTTTCTATTTCTTTAATGGCTTATAACACTGAATAGCTTTCCATGTGCTTGTCATCATTACATCTTAGGGTGAAGTGTCTGTTCAAATATTTTGACATATTTAACCGGATTGTTTATATTCCAAGTCTTGAATTTTGAGAGTTCTTTATATATTCTGGATACAAGTCTATTGTCAGATATATTTTTTACAAACATTTTATCCTGGCCTATTGCTGGTATTTTCATTCTCTTTATAATTACTTTCACAAAGCAAAAGTTTTTTATTTTGATGAAGTTTGATTTATCAATTTTGTCATTTTTCAACACCATGTCTTAAAACTCTTTGCCCAATTCCAGTTCGGGAAGATTTTCTCCAAAAAGTTTCATAGTTTTAGATTAACATATAGATCTATAACATATTTAAGTTTATTTTTGAATAAGGTGAAAGTTAGGTCAGGTTTCATTTTCCTATTAAAAAGATTATCCTTTCTTCAATAAATTGTTCTTGTATTTTCGTCAATTGTACATGTTTGTGTAATATTTACCATTGTCATTCTGGAATATAATGTGTCTTTTGTAAGATCAGCCCTCTTCCCATCACATATCTTTGTATTGCTTCATTTTGTCTTCATTTAATTCACTTATTTCTAGGAATTTTGCTAGAAATTTTTAGCTAGGAATTTAGCTGGAAATAACGGTTGTATGCTTGAGGCAGGAGAATAGGGTCTGTAGGCAGAGGGAACCTAAGGCTGTTTCATGCCGACTTCCTAGAACTAAATTGAAAGGAAAACCCTAACTTTCCACGCCTAAGTAAGGAAAGGACCAGAGTCTTCTCCCTTTGACCATTTCTGCAGGCAGATGAGAAATTGTCTGTCCACAACAAATCAGATTTGTTGGGGTCCACAACCAGTCAGACTGATTGTGGGTGGAGTCTTTGTTTGCATGGAAGTATAAATTTGTGACTTCACCCTAGCCTCTGATTGGCAACAAATCAGATGTTTGCGCAGGAGTGTGACCTTTGTAACTTCACTTCAGCCTTCGGTTGACTGCTTTCTGCAATGAATCAGACTGATTGCAGGCTACCATTTTGTTGACATGAGGTGAGCATGAAGTGGCCAATGGGAAACTTCTAGGGAGTATTTGGACCCAAGAAGATTCTGTATCCTGGCCCTAGAGCCACTGCTCAGCCTGCTCCCACACAGTGGAGTGTACTTTCATTTTCTTTCTTTTCTTTTTTTTTTTTAATTATACTTTAAGTTCTAGGGTACATGTGCATAACGTGCAGGTTTATTACATATGTATATTTGTGCCATGTTGGTGTGCTGCACCCATCAACTCGTCAGCACCCATCAGTTCGTCATTTATATCAAGTATAACTCCCAATGCAATCCCTCAGCCCTCCCCCCTCCCCATGATAGGCACCGATGTGTGATGTTCCCCTTCCTGAGTCCAAGTGATGTCATTGTTCAGTTCCCACCTATGAGTGAGAACATGCGGTGTTTGGTTTTCTGTTCTTGTGATAGTTTGCTAAGAATGATGGTTTCCAGCTGCATCCGTGTCCCTACAAAGGACGCAAACTCATCCTTTTTTATGGCTGCATAATATTCCATGGTGTATATGTGCCACATTTTCTTAATCCAATCTATCACTGATGGACATTTGGGTTGATTCCAAGTCTTTGCTATTGTGAATAGTGCCGCAATAAACAAACGTGTGCATGTGTCTTTATAGCAGCAGGATTTATAATCCTTTGGGTACATACCCAGTAGTGGGATGGCTGGGTCATATGGTACATCTAGTTCTAGATCCTTGAGGAATTGCCATACTGTTTTCCAGAATGGTTGAGCTAGTTTACAATCCCACCAACAGTGTAAAAGTGTTCCTATTTCTCCACATCCTCTCCAACACCTGTTGTTTCCTGACTTCTTAATGATTGCCATTCTAACTGGTGTGAGATGGTATCTCATTGTGGTTTTGATTTGCATTTCTCTGATGGCCAGTGATGATGAGCATTTTTTCATGTGTCTGTTGGCTGTATGAATGTCTTCTTTTGAGAAATGTCTGTTCATATCCTTTCCCCACTTTTTGATGGGGTTGTTTGTTTTTCTCTTGTAAATTTGTTTGAGTTCTCTGTAGATTCTGGATATTAGCTCTTTGTCAGATGAGTAGATTGCAAAAATTTTATCCCATTCTGTAGGTTGCCTGTTCACTCTGATGGTAGTTTCTTTTGCTGTGCAGAAGCTCTTTAGTTTAATTAGATCCCATTTGTCAATTTTGTCTTTTGCTGCCATTGCTTTTGGTGTTTTAGACATGAAGTCCTTGCCCATGCCTATGTCCTGAATGCTATTACCTAGGTTTTCTTCAAGGGTTTTTATGGTATTAGGTCTAACATTTAAGTCTCTAATCCATCTTGAATTAATTTTTGTATAAGGAGTAAGGAAAGGATCCAGTTTCAGCTTTCTACTTATGGCTAGCCAATTTTCCCAGCACCATTTATTAAATAGGGAATCCTTTCCCCATTTCTTGTTTCTCTCAGGTTTGTCAAAGATCAGATGACTGAAGATGTATGGTATTATTTCTGAGGACTCTGTTCTGTTCCATTGGTCTATGTCTCTGTTTTGGTACCAGTACCATGCTGTTTTAGTTATGGTAGTCTTGTAGAATAGTTTGAAGTCAGGTAGCGTGATGCCTCCAGCTTTGTTCTTATGACTTAGGATTGTCTTGGCAATGCGGGCTCTTTTTCGGTTCCATATGAACTTTAAAGCCGTTTTTTTCAATTCTGTGAAGAAACTCATTGGCAGCTTGATGGGGATGGCATTGAATCTATAAATAACCTTGGGCAGTATGGCCATTTTCACGATATTGATTCTTCCTATCCATGAGCATGGTATGTTCTTCCATTTGTTAGTGTCCTCTTTCATTTCACTGAGCAGTGGTTTGTAGTTCTCCTTGAAGAGGTCCTTTACATCCCTTGTAAGTTGGATTCCTAGGTATTTGATTCTCTTTGAAGCAATTGTGAATGGAAGTTCATTCATGATTTCACTCTCTGTTTGTCTGTTACTGGTGTATAAGAATGCTTGTGGGCCGGGCGCGGTGGCTCAAGCCTGTAATCCCAGCACTTTGGGAGGCCGAGACGGGCGGATCACGAGGTCAGGAGATCGAGACCATCCTGGCTAATACGGTGAAACCCCGTCTCTACTTAAAAATACAAAAAACTAGCCGGGCAACGAGGCGGGCGCCTGTAGTCCCAGCTACTCGGGAGGCTGAGGCAGGAGAATGGCATAAACCCGGGAGGCGGAGCTTGCAGTGAGCTGAGATCCAGCCACTGCACTCCATCCTGGGTGGCAGAGCAAGACTCCGTCTCAAAAAAAAAAAAAAAAAAAAAAAAAAAAGAATGCTTGTGATTTTTGCACATTAATTTTGTATCCTGAGACTTTGCTGAAGTTGCTTATCAGCTTAAGGAGATTTTGGGCTGAGACAATAGGGTTTTCTAAATATACAATCACGTCATCTGCAAACAGGGACAATTTGACTTCTTCTTTTCCTAACTGGATACCCTTGATTTCTTTCTCTTGCCTGATTGCCCTAGCCAGAACTTCCAACAGTATGTTGAATAGGAGTGGTGAGAGAGGGCATCCCTGTCTTGTGCCAGTTTTCAAAGGGAATTTTTCCAGTTTTTGCCCATTCAGTATGACATTGGCTGTGGGTTTGTCATAAATAGCTCTTATTATTTTGAGGTACGTTCCATCAATACCGAATTTATTGAGCGTTTTTAGCATGAAGGGCTGTTGAATTTTGTCAAAGACCTTTTCTGCATCTATTGAGATAATCATGTGGTTCTTGTCTTTGGTTCTGTTTATATGCTGGATTACGTTTATTGATTTGCTAATGTTGAAGCCGCCTTGCATCCCAGGGATGAAGCCCACTTGATCATGGTGGATAAGCTTTTTGATGTGTTGCTGGATCCGGTTTGCCAGTAATTTATTGAGGATTTTTGCATCGATGTTCATCAGGGATATTGGTCTAAAATTCTCTTTTTTTGTTGTGTCTCTGTCAGGCTTTGGTATCAGGATGATGTTGGCCTCGTAAAATGAGTTAGGGAGGATTCCTTCTTTTTGTATTGATTGGAATAGTTTCAGAAGGAATGGTACCAGCTCCTCCTTGTACCTCTGGTAGAATTCAGCTGTGAATCCATCTGGTCCTGGACTTTTTTTGGTTGGTAGGCTATTAATTATTGTCTCAATTTCAGAGCCTGCTATTGGTCTATTCAGGGATTCAACTTCTTCCTGGTTTAGTCTTGGGAGAGTGTAAGTGTCCAGGAAATTATCCATTTCTTCTAGGTTTTCTAGTTGATTTGTTTAGAGGTGTTTATAGTATTCTCTGATGGTAGTCTGTATTTCTGTGGGATCAGTAGTGATATCCCCTTTATCATTTTTTATTGCGTCTATTTGATTCTTCTCTCTTTTCTTCTGTGTTAGTCTTGCTAGCGGTCTATCAATTTTGTTGATATTTTCAAAAAACCAGCCCCTGGATTCGTTGATTTTTTGGAGGGTTTTTTATGTCTCTCTCTCCTTCAGTTCTGCTCTGATCTTAGTTATTTCTTGCCTTCTGCTAGCTTTTGAATGTGTTTGCTCTTGCTTCTCCAGTTCTTTTAATTGTGATGTTAGAGTGTCAATTTTAGATCTTTCCAGCCTTCTCTTGTGGGCATTTAGTGCTATAAATTTCCCTCTACACACTGCTTTAAATGTGTCCCAGAGATTCTGGTATGTTGTATCTTTGTTCTCGTTGGTTTCAAAGAACATCTTTATTTCTGCCTTCATTTCGTTATGTACCCAGTAGTCATTCAGGAGCAGGTTGTTCGGTTTCCATGTAGTTGAGCGGTTTTGATTGAGTTTCTTAGTCCTGAGTTCTAGTTTGATTGCACTGTGGTCTGAGAGACAGTTGGTTATAATTTCTGTTCTTTTACATTTGCTGAGGAGTGCTTTACTTCAAATTATGTGGTCAATTTTGGAATAAGTGTGATGTGGTGCTGAGAAGAATGTATATTCTGTTGATTTGGGGTGGAGAGTTCTATAGATGTCTATTAGGTTCGCTTGGTGCAGAGATGAGTTCAATTCCTGGATATCCTTGTTAACTTTCTGTCTCGTTGATCTGTCTAATGTCGACAGTGCAGTGTTGAAGTCTCCCATTATTATTGTATGGGAGTCTAAGTCTCTTTGTAAGTCTCTAAGGACTTGCTTTGTGAATTTGGGTGCTCCTGTATTGGGTGCATATATATTTAGGATGGTTAGCTCTTCCTGTTGATTGATCCCTTTACCATTATGTAATGGCCTTCTTTGTCTCTTTTGATCTTTGAAGGTTTAAAGTCTATTTTATCAGAGACTAGGATTGCAACCCCTGCTTTTTTTCTTCTCCATTTGCTTGGTAGATCTTCCTCCATCTCTTTATTTTGAGCCTATGAATGTCTCTGCATGTGAGATGGGTCTCCTGAATACAGCAGACTGATGGGTCTTGACTCTTTATCCAGTTTGCCAGTCTGTCTCTTTTAATTGGAGAATTTAGTCCATTGACATTTAAGGTTAATATGGTTATGTGTGAACTTGATCCTGCCACTGTGATATTAACTGGTTATTTTGCTCGTTAGTTGATGCAGTTTCTTCCTAGCCTCGATGGTCTTTACATTTTGGCATGTTTTTGCAATGGATAAAACTGTTGTCCCCCTCCATGTTTAGGGCTTCTTTCAGGGTCTCTTGTAAGGCAGGCCTGGTGGTGACAAAATCTCTAAGCATTTGCTTATCTGTAAAGGTTTTTGTTTCTCCTTCACTTATGAAACTTATTTTGGCTGGATATGAAATTCTGGATTGAAAATTCTTTTCTTTAAGAATGTTGAATATTGGTCCCCACTCTCTTCTGGCTTGTAGAGTTTCTGCTGAGAGGTCGGCTGTTGGTCTGATGGGCCTCCCTTTGTGGGTAACCCGACCTTTCTCTCTGGCTGCCCTTAAGATTTTTTCCTTCATTTCAACTTTGGTGAATCTGGCAATTATGTGTCTTGGAGTTGCTCTTCTGGAGGAGTATCTTTGTGGCGTTCTCTGTATTTCCTGAATTTGAATGTTGGCCTGCCCTACTAGGTTGGGGAAGTTCTCCTGGATGATATCCTGAAGAGTGTTTTCCAAATTGGTTCCATTTTCCCCCTCACTTTCAGGCACCCCATTCAGACCTAGATTTTGTCTTTTTACATAATCCCATACTTCTTGCAGGCTTTGTTCATTTCTTTTTCTTCTTTTTTCTTTTGGTTTCTCTTCTCACTTCATTTCATTCATTTGATCCTCAATCGCTGATACTCTTTCTTCCAGTTGATCAAGTCGGTTACTGAAGCTTGGGCATTTGTCACGTATTTCTCGTGTCATGGTTTTCATCTCTGTCATTCGTTTATGATTTTCTCTGCATTAATTATTCTAGCTATCAATTTTTCCACTCTTTTTTCAATATTTTTAGTTTCTTTGCACTGGGTACATAATTCCTCCTTTAGCTCTGAGAAGTTTGATAGACTGAAGCCTTCTTCTCTCATTTCGTCAAAGTCATTCTCTGAGCAGCTTTGATCCATTGCTGGTGAGGAGCTGTGCTCCTTTGCAGGGAGAGATGGGCTCTTATTTTTGAATTTCCAGCTTTTCTGCCCTGCTTCTTCCCCATCTTTGTGGTTTTATCTGCCTCTGGTAGTTGATGATGGTGACGTACTGATGGGGTTTTGGTATAGGTGTTCTTCCTGTTTGATAGTTTTCCTTCTAACAGTCAGGACCCTCAGCTGTAGGTCTATTGGAGATTGCTTGAGGTCCACTCCAGACCCTGTTTGCCTGGGTATCAGCAGCAGAGTTTGCGGAAGATAGAATATTGCTGAACAGTGAGTGTACCTGTCTGATTCTTACTTTGGAAGCTTCCTCTCAGGGGTGTACTCCACCCTGTGAGGTGTAGGGTGTCAGACTGCCCCTAGTGGGGGATGTCTCCCACTTAGGCTACTCAGGGGTCAGGGACCCACTTGAGCAGGCAGTCTGTCCCTTCTCAGATCTCAACCTCCGTGTTGGGAGATCCACTGCTCTCTTCAAAGCTGTCAGACAGAGTCGTTCACGTCTGCACAGGCCTCTGCTGCTTCCCCTTTTGTTGTTTAGCTGTGCCCTGTTCCCAGAGGTGGAGTCTACAGAGACAGGCAGGTTTTCTTGAGCTGCTGTGAGCTCCACCCAGTTAGAGCTTCCCAGCGGCTTTGTTTACCTACTGAAGCCTCAGCAATGGCGGGCGCCCCTCCCCCAGCCTCGCTGCTGCCTTGGTTAGATCGCAGACTGCTGTGCTAGCAATGAGGGAGGCTCCGTGCCCGTGGGACCCTCCCAGCCGGGTGTGGGTATAATCTCCTGGTGTGGCCATTTGCTTAAAGCTCAGTATTGGGGTGGGAATTACCCGATTTTCCAGGTGTTGTGTGTCTCAGTTCCCCTGGCTAGGAAAAGGGATTCCCTTCCCTCTTGCACTTCCCAGATGAGGCAATGCCTCGCCCTGCTTCAGCTCTCGCTGGTCGGGCTGCAGCAGCTGACCAGCACTGATTGTCCGGCACTCCCTAGTGAGATGACCCCAGTACCTCAGTTGAAAATGCAGAAATCACCTGTCTTCTGTGTCTCTCGCGCTGGGAGTTGGAGACTGGAGCTGTTCCTAATCGGCCATCTTGCTCTGCCCCCCGTGTACTTTCATTTTCAATAAATCCCTGCTTTCATTCTTTTGTTGCTTCATTCTTTCTTTGCTTTGCTGGGCTTTTTTGCAACTCTTTGTTCGAAACACCAAGAACCTGGACAATTTGCAATCACGACTCTCTACAGGTGACATGCTGACTGACACTGTGTCTTTGCAGTCTTCTCAAAAGAGTAGAAAATCTTCTCCAAGTGGCATTGCTCTTCATTACACAGAAGCAGAAACAGACATTCTTATTCCTACAGAGCCCGTCATGACAACAGCTGCCCTGCAGCACCTCTTCCAGACATCACAATGGGAAACAGGAAATACACTGTCCCTCTCCAACCTCTGCCTTCATCTCCCCTCCCCTTGTACAAGTTCCTTCACAGAAACTCTTTCACATAAAAATTATTTTATGCAAATGGATTCCTGTGGAATTCAACTCTGACAAGTCTGAATCCCAGTGGAAACACAAGTTAGCCTCAAACTGAGAACTTCATACTACATTCAGAATATGTTTTCATGTTTCCGAACTGTCACCAACAATGAGATGACAGGAACCTGAACCAAAAGGATGAGAGTAGAGACAGAAAATAAATGTTGTTACAAAGGCTAAATCAGAAATTTGTCCCAGATCTAACATGGATCGTGAAAAAGAAGATAGAATAAAAGAACACTCTTACCATTCTGAGTGCCGAAAGCAGGAGGTGGTTCCTAAACATGTGAAATTTGGGTGAGTTCGGTTGTAAACATATTGAGTTAGAGATGACTTTAAGGACATTAAGTGAAAATACACAGCAGAAAGTTGGAAAGATAGGTAAGAAGTTCTTAGAATATAAAATAGGAAGCTATCAATAAAAGGTGAAAAAGTTAAGCTATGAGAATGAACAATATCTCTGAGAGAGAGATTATAGAGAAAGAAAAGCAAAAGGGTGAGGATTTAGCCTTGAAATTAATGAGTAGCATTCAAGTGGTTACTGAAGACTGGTCAAAGAGAGTTGTTAAATGCAAACAGAAAAGAGGTAGTTGAAAAGGGGCAAAGAGTTTTCCTTTGCTGCAGGCACTAAATTAATTTTTGTTTTAATGTAAGGAGTTTTTAATATATTTGTTTTGTTTTGCTTGCTATTGTTTTTGTGTGTTTGCTCTACCAGCTGATGCTCAGGAATATCATTCTCTACTTGGCCCTGCTTTATCTTCTTCTATAAGGAAGAAAATAATTTCTGCTCGCTGAGGGGTGGGAAAGCCAGGAGACTAAACTTTCACACTATCACCAACAATATGACATCCTGTAATAATCATTTTCTAATTTTACCCTTTCAAAAAAAAAAAAAAGAGAGAGAGAGCGTTTCTGCTTTCAGCAGTTTTATTGCTACCAGATATCTTCTGATTAATTATTTGCCTTTATGAATAGCTGTTCTTTCCAAAACAATCTAAGAGGCTCCTTATATATTCCAAGACTTAATCAGATTATACACAAAGAGGTTTTCAAATTAAGTATTTAGTTTTCCAATTACAAATTAAAATACTGTAGACCCATTTGGAAAAAATGGGATATTATAAAAAATACATAAAGAAGAATGAATGAATGATTCAAAATCCAACTAAGGACATTATAGTAAGAACATTTCTTATAGTTTTTTATGTTGGGATAATATTTTATATAAAAAGTCACATTTTGCTTTTTCACTTAATAAAGTAAAAGATTTTCTCTACAGTGTTACAGACACTTCATAAGCATAATATTTAAAGCATGCAAAATAATTCATCATATGTGTGTCCAATATTTATTAGTCATTACCCAGTTTTTAGCATTTGAATTGCAATCTAATTTTTTTCAGTACAAAAATATTGTAGAAAATTGTAGTTTCTAATTTTTTAAATCATCAATTTTTTACTCATTCCCACATAAAATAGATTTAATATGAACATCAATTTCGGTTAAATGCAAAAGGGTGATATTTCACTGCATATGAAATTCTTCAGGTCCTCTCTGCATATGAAATTCCCATGGTGCACAAAAATGGTCCAAAGACTTCTTTCTGGGTAATGAATACAAAACTAGAGTTAATCCTTCTCCTTTGCTGTATTAATCCCAAATCTCTCTTCTCATAACTCTATTTCCCTTTCCTTTTAAAAAAATCCTAATTACTTTAAATTATTTTCTGCCATAAAGTTCACTGGGCTTTGGTTATTTACAGGTATCCTATACAATGAGAGAAGAATATATCTTCATTGTGTTCAAGTACCCAGATAGATGAACCTGCTGTTATAAGGTATTATCTTAAAGCCTTTCTGATGTTTTCTCTTAGGACTTGATTGCAATGAAATGTTCACACTGGGACTGGGGTACATAGAATAGTAGGCAGAGAGTTATTATTGTGGGTTAAAAATTTGTTGGCCAACAGTTTATAAAATTTTTCAACTAAAGCAATTTTTAAAAACATGTAATCTGAGAATAATATGGTGTCGAAATAAAACTGTATGGTGTTTTCTCTACAAACAACTTCTCCTGCTTCTCTTACTATACCTTGCTAGAGTTCTATTTTTGACCATCTTACTCTTTGCCTCCAGAGTTGTGGGGCAGATATGCAGTTTGGTCTTTTTATGGAATCACTGAGCACGAGACATTGGAATGACCTGGTACAAAGGCTTCATTTTATAAGTGAGGTAACTAGATCTTACAAATTTTAAGGAATCTGTCCTACAACATGCAGCTAGCTGGTTCATGGCTGATTCGAAACTAGTATGTTTTCCAAAACACTATGCTACATCATAAAAATGGATAATTACAAGTTAGCTGAAAACATTTCTTCTGGGAGGGTAAATCATTCAGAAAGAAAAATTGGGATGACTTTAGGCTTTAATTTAAAAACTGTTTGTAAAGGCATGAACCATACAGAGCAAGAGCATAAATCTGACTCAGGATAAATCCAACCCACTTTAGCCATGGTGATCTTCCCTTCAGTGAGAGATGAAAAGAGGGACCTTGAAGCTTGTTTTACCAAATGACTTCAGTTGTATATTAGTCCATTTTCACATTGCTATAAAGAATTGCCTGAGACTGGGTAATTTATAAAGGAAAGAGGCTTAGCTGACTGACTCACAGTTCAGCATGTCTCGGGAGGCCTCAAGAAACTTACCATCATGGTGGAAGGCAAAGGCGAAGCAAGGCACCTTCTTCACAGGGTATCAGGAAGGAGAATGAACACAGATGGAACTACCAAACACTTATAAAACCATTGGATCTGGTGAAAACTGACTCACTATCATGAGAACAGTTTGGAGGAAGCCGCCCCCATGATTCAGTTGCCTCCACCTTGTCACTCCCTTGATACTTGGGGATTATGGTGATTATGAGGATTACAGTTCAAGATAAGATTTTGGGTAGGGACACACCCAAACCATACCAAAACCATTTTAATTACAGTGACTATTTTAATAACCTCATCCTCCCCCATAATGTTGTGCATATATACAAGGGTTGTGGGTTGGGGCATATTTGTCATGGAAAAAAAAAAAAAAAAATTGTATGTATGTTTCCCAGGATAAAACTTCCAGTATATCCTCAGAACCAATGTTAAATTAATTTTTGTTTTAATGTAAGGAGTTTTTTGTATATCATCCTTAGTTGATTCTCCCCAAAACTAAGGAGATCTTCTCCAAGATAACTTTTTTCATTATTATTTATATAACTGGCTAGGACTTTAAAATGACAGTTTGCCTTACTAAAGAAATACAGAAAGAAAAACTAAAGGGAAAACTAAAGGTTCTGCTTTTTTGAGCACCCAACTATGTAAGTCAATACACGTTTAAAAACAAGATCTCTCTGTATCTCCCAATACCAAGTATTGTGTTTTGCACAAACCAGTTCACCATTAAATATCTATGGAAGGAGATAAATATCCATGGAAAGGAGAAAAAGAAGGAAAGGGGAGAAGAAAGAAAAAATATGTATGAGCTATAGACAAAGAAGAAAAAGAAAGAACTAACATAACCAACACCTAACCATTTGTTGGACATTTGGTTTATAGTCTTATTTTATCCTAACAAAGAGAATAGGAATTTTATCTATACTTAGCTGATGAAGGAAATGAAGTTCAAAGTTCATGTATAGTTGAGGAGCCATGAAGAGAGAGATTCAAATTTCTGCCCTTCCAGTTCTCCCTGTCTTCACTATGGTATTTTCCTAGGATCACTGTAACAGCTTCCTGACTCTCCTTGCTTCCACTTTAGCTTCCCTAAAAATAGTAACTGCTCAGCAACCAGAGCCTCTTTAAAATATAAATCAGATTGTGTCACTGTTCCCTGCGTGAATCATTCTAGTGGCTTCCTTTTGCATTTAGAATAAAATGTAAATTTCTTCATAAGTCTAAAAAGCCCTACCTGACCTGGCCTGTACCTGTCTCCAATACCCTATCACTCTCACTCTCACTAGCCTCCAGCCACACTACTTGCCAAGAATACAAGAATACAAAGCCTACACCCAGCCTTGGCCTTTCAACTTCCCAGATTCCTCCTGCCTGAAACACTTTCACCTGCAGGCCAAATCTGACTCCCCAACTCCTGCCTGTTTTTCTAAATAAAGACTTACACGGGAGCAGTGGCTCAATTCCAGTACTTTGGGAGGCTGAGGCAGGCAGATCACGAGGTCAGGAGTTCGAGACCAGCTTGACCAACTGAAACCTCATCAGTCAATGTGAAACATCATCTCTACTAAAAATACAAAAATTAACTGGGTGTGAGGGTGCACACCTGTAATCTGAGCTACTTGGGAGACTGAGGCAGGAGAGTCACTTGAATCTGGAAAGCGGAGGTTGCAGTGAGCCAAGATCACACCACTGCACTCCAGCCTGGGCGCAGAGCGAGACTCTGACTCAAAAAAAAAAAAAAAAAAAAAAAAAAAAAAAAAAAGAGTTATTATTACACAGCCACAGCCATTTATTTATGTATTATCTATAGCTGCCCTAAATTATGACCTGTCTGCCTCTATCTGTTCACTTATATGATGTTTCCTTCTCAATTGCTGCTTCCAAAGAGAGGCCTTCTCTGACTACCCAGTCTAAAATACCTCCTTGCCACAAATCTTATCATCCTATTGTTCTTATAAGAGTTATTTTACTCATTTATTGATGTATTAACTATCTAACTCCTCTTTCTAGAATCTGTGTTCTATGAGAGTAGTAACCTTACAAGTCTTATTTATAACATTTGCCAGTTACTAACATAGAGTCATCTCTTGATAAATATTTTTAGTAAATGAATATATGATGGAACACTTTGTTTTTATTACTCCAAAATTCAAGATTTTTTATTACATAATGACTGTCTCTAACAACAAAAGAACTTCTGGCCATAGGAAAAGACAATGTATAATTAAGCAATTTTTGTTCAGTTCTGAGGATGTACTTGATATTCAGCAGAGACAGGCATCATACCATCTTCAAGAAAACCGTAAAGTCTATGAAACACAGAGTACACATTTGTAGAATACACACTTGTAGAGTACTCTCCAACTTAATGGGCAGTGCCATATGAGATCAATTTGTAACCACCAGGCAAAAGCATTTGGAAGGTTTCCATGTGGAGAGGAGCTCGTTCTGGGTTAGTCCTGGAAAACACTTCAAAGTAAGCAGTGTGTCTTTTGAGCTCAATAACTTGACTTTTGTCTTTATAGCATTCCCTCTTTCCACTGATGCAATCACTATCCTCCTGCTGATTAATCCTCATATACCCAACCAGTATCAAAGCTGCTATGGTCTGAATGTTGTTGTCCCTAAAATCCATATGTTGGAACCTAATACCCAATATGATACGGTGGGGCCTTCAAGAAGTGATTAAGTCATGAGTGCTCCACCCTCATAAATGCAATCCATACCCTTATAAAGCATGCTTGAGAAAGCTTCCTTGCCCCTTCTGCCAAGTGAGGACACAGCAAGTGCCATCTGTGTGAAACAGGCCCTCATCAGAACCAAATCGGCTAGCGCCTTAATCTTAGACTTCTCAGCCTCCAGAGCTATAAGCAATAAATTTCCACTGTTTATAAATTACCCAGTCTAAGGTATTTTGTTACAGCAGCCCAAAAAGACCAAGAAATAAGCCCATAAGAGAGCTACCAAAGCTTCTCATAGCCTTTTCCGATAAAGTTTGCTCATCTTGAGGCTGATTCCTGAAATACCTTTATCTGCTACTAAAAGTTGATGGTAATACACTGATCATGCAAATAAAAAACTGGTACCAAGTCAGCTGATATGTTGCTCCCTACTTGAGAGAGCTGTTCTTGGAAAGCCATTTGCCTTCATTTAGGGTCATTAAAAAAGAAGATATTTTAAACCTTTTTGCAAGCCAAGTTACTAACATTACCTCCTGGATGTCCCTAAATGTGTAATATTCTATCAACCAAGTCTTGGGGTAAGAATGGCTCTAATTAGTTGGGACGTCTTTAATAACTGTAAAGTGAGTATATAGGATTAGATAATCTCTGAGTCCCTTCAATTCCAAAAGCCTATGCTTTTATAATGAACTTTACAGACTTCAGAGCAGTGGGAAAGCATATGGAGTATGGACCCTGAATGAAACATCACATTGATGGGAAATAGAATGTTGTTTTTTTGGGGGGGGAAATGCCTTAATCTTGTTAAGCTGTAGTTTCCTAAGTACAATGTAGACATAATAATGCCTGCCTCTTCTGTAGTTATGATAATTACAACGTGCTAGTTGCATATAAAGCAACTTAGAGCTGTAGCTAGCTAATAAATGAAACCTAGTTTTATTATTATTTTTCTAGGGTTCTCAACTCTCAATATATTTATGGTAGTATGATACTGAATATTACATTGGTTATATTCTGATAAAATCATCATCTTAGGAAATGGGACATACTAGAGATAAATTTCAAAGAACTGGAAGAATATGGAAGAGTTGATAAAGTGAGCCAGCAAGGATAAGCTCTTGTCTTGGAATTTGGAGGGTTAATTAACACAGCTACACAAATGAACTATGACCTATTTTTGACCTTAAATCAAGAAATTTGTTCTCAAAGGGAGATTATTAAGGACACATGGGGGTGGGAAGGGACATAAGTGAGAAAAATATGTGTTGGCCTTGTCTTCAGACAGATAAACTGCTTTTGTAGTGTAAAACAAGATGGAACCTGCCTTATTACAGCTAAGATTTAGAACAGAAGGTGCAAGCTGCAGGTAGACTATATTAACCCGAATGTGATTAGGAATGATTGTCCTACACTAAGGAGACTTGAGACTTGGTAAAGTTCCTTGTTATATTTACCAAATGTCTTAGCATTGAAATCTTTACTTTCTAAACTTATCCAATTTATTCTGTGTAATGAAATGAAGAAATTCATGTTTCCCAAAATTCCTCTTAGGGAGACTTTGTATTTATTCAAAAGAAATTACTTTTTTTGGAGTATGAGACCCTAAGGAAATGCCGAAAGAACACAATACAGCAATTAAATTGTTCCACTTACTAAAGGGATGAGGAATTTTAACAAGAGTGAATCTTAGAGACGGAGGAAGGGGCCAGTGAGGCAGGAAGATAGTGGAGAGAGGGAGGAAATAGTAGGAGGCAGCTAGAAGCCCTATTCATTGAGTAACAAAGAAGTGATTTAGGAAAATATTAGAAATGACTAATTGGAGGGGGTGCTAGATTTGCTTTAAGGGTGCAATGTAAAGTCCTTCATCTATTTTCTTTAACAACTCTTCAAGAATACCATTATCGTTGCTTACCCAGGCTTTTGGAGATTATTTTGCAGACTTGAAGAGGTGCCAAGTTATGTGTTCAGATTAGTACCGGGAGAAAACAGAATGTTCCAGAGATTCATAACTTAGGGGACAGGGTGGGAGAGCCAATATCAGAGTCAGATGTAGTCATATTTCTTTATGGTTTCTCATAATGTTTTTAATGAACTTTTTTTAAAATACCTCATCTAAACTATAATATAGATAATTAAAACCAGAAAAGCAGGAGGTCTTGAAATGTGATAGGAAGACCCTCACAAGAGGGAGACGCAAACTTAGAAGGTAGAGTTCAGAGACTAGTTCTGGCATTAATGTCCAAAGGAAATATAATTAGATTACATATGTAATTTTAATGTTTCTTATAGCCAAAATTTTTAAATGCAGAAATAAAGAAATAAAATTAATTTGAATAATGTATTTTATTAACTCAATATTTCTTTAAAATATAATTTTATTATGTAATTAGTAAAAAGTATTAGTGAGACATTTTACATTTACTTTATACTAAGTCTTTGAAATTCAGTGTGCATTTTATTCTTATAGAACAGTTCGATTCAGACTCAGCACATTTCAAGTGCTTAGTCCTACCATACTTGATAGCACTGACTTAAATTGTCAATCCTATAAATAGTTACATCACAGATGGACAAATTGACAGTAAATCCATCTTTTGAATATTATTGTCATGATTTGGGGTTGAAAATTAATACTCTTGATTATGAATAAATGGTTTAAGAAAGAAGACCCAACAGTTATTCAATATTACTACATTTAGCTGCTGTAATAAGCAATTCCATATGTTATCACTTTTAATCCTTTCAAAAAACATCTGATGAGGGATCGTTATTGAGATGAAAATGGTGGACTTGTGTTCAATATCTACTTCACTCTTCTAGTTTGCCTTTCCAAATGGCAGAGAGTGAAAGGCTAAAAAGTATGTTTCCTGGACTCCCTTGAAACTACAGTTCTCAAGGTGATTTTGGTTCAATCAATCAGATACATATATGTAAGATTTAGAGGTGGGTAGTAAGACGGAGACTACATATCTTCCCCCCCTCCCTTTTTTTTTCTTTTTTTTTTTTTTTTTTTTTTGCCATTTTTACTGACAAGCACAGGGACTGATTTTTCAGCAGCAGAACTGAACAAAGGTGCCATCTTCCAGCCTTTCCTTATGGGTATTGAGAAGCAGGGCCCTGGGCAATGTTGCTGGAGTAGATTAGAGCAAATGCAGTGTGACTCTAGAGGCAGCATCTCTCTAAATATGGAACTTTTGAATTTTGTGGATTTCTAATGCTGGTTGTAATGGTGTACATTGTGGAGGAATCTGCATCGCAATTGTAAAAGAAGCAGGTGTTCCTTTGATGACTCAATTTTGCAGTATGGATACAGCGGCTCCTCCTCATTGCTCATGCTAGATTCTGTTCCTTTCATCCAATGGTTCTGTAAGCCATTGCCACAGAACATTACACTGATCCACCATATCAGTCACATCATGTTGATCAAACAGGGTGAGTGCAATGTGGCTAGCATACTAGAGGGTTTGGTAAGATACATGTCCTACAGAGATTTAAAAAAAAAAAAAAAACTGTGAACATTCAGAAACTTGTCATTTTGGTTTCAGAAGTCCCATGGTCAGAGGTATGCCATGACACTCCCTCCAAAGTAAACAAGCTGGTGCATCTCACATCCCCTACCACAAGAAAAAAGGAAGCACAATACTTGATAGGCCCCTTTTCATTCTGGAGGCAGTAAGTTCACACCTAGGTGTAATGCTCTAGCTTTTATATTACATAATAGACTTGCAACTTTGAGTAGGACCTGAAATAGAAGGAGTTCTGCAGCAGATACAGGTTGCAGTGCAATTAGACCTGTCACTTGGGTTATGTGATTTAGCAGACCTTATTTTGTTGTAGCTGTCAATGGTGGAAAAATATGTAGTGTAGAAGATATGGCAAACCCTAGAGGAAGAATCACAACATGGGTCTTCGAGGTTCTGTAGCAGGGTTATGCCTTCTACAGCAGAGAATCACACACTTTTGGAAAATCAGCTCCCAGCAAGCTATGAGGCCCTAGTAGAGATAGAATGTTTGACAATAATGGACACCAGTGATCATGCATATAGAATTTTTCTTCATGAAGTAGTTCTTCTTTGACCTTCAAAATTGTAAAGTCAGGTAGGCCCAGTAACAATTATTCAAAAGATCCACAGTATACATCAGAGACAGCACAAGCAGGACCAGAAGGCATAAACATAAAAGGAAGTTGCATAAACATGTAAACTAAATCTCCATGTCACCAGCCAGGGTGGTATCTGCATCACCCTTCCTCAGTTTACTGTGAAGGTTCTGCACAGCCAGCTAAAATAAAGAAAATGTACTAGCTTGGTTTGTGTATGCATCAACTCAATATGTGGGTACAAGTCAAAAATAGATGCATTATAGCCTCACTCAAGGATAGCCTTCAAAGATGGTGCAGGAGGAAAGTTTTCCTAATGGGTGGGGCTTTGGATGGTACACCTGATTATTCACTTTTTGCTAAATGAGAAGTGCCCCTACATTACAATATGTGCGGACTCATAAGCATAACAAATAGCTTGATTTGTTGGTTAGGACCCTAAAAGGAAAAGGATTGGAAGACTGCAGACAAGGAAGTCTGAAGTAGAGGCATGTGGATGTATATGTGAGAGTGGATATGAAGTGTGATCCTTGCATTACACATTTGTTACTACCAGGAAGCATCAACCATAGAAGAATCACTAAACAATCAAGTAGATGGAGTGACTCTGCCACTTGATATTAGCCAGCTTTTATCAGTGATCACCTTAGTCCTGATTTGACAGGAAAATCTGCAACAGTGGCAAAGGTAGAGGCTATGCATGTATTGCTACTCACTAAGCTTTTGATAACAACTAGCACTTCTGATTATCCAACTGCCAGTAACAGAGACCAATAATGAACTCCAAGTATGGCACTATCTATCAAGGAGACAAACCAGCTATTTATTGGCAAGGTGACTACATTGGGCTCCTTTCTTCCCGGAAGGGTTAGCAGTTTATTCTCACAGGACAGAAACTTACCCTAGGTAATGGTTTGCTTTTCCTGCCTGGAGAGCCTCTATCTGCACCTCTATTAGGGGGTTTACAGACTACTAGATCCTCAAGCATGAAATCCTGCTCTATAAAGCATCCAACCATTGGACCCACCTTGCAGCAAAGGAGGTGCAGGAGTGGGCCCATGACCATGGGATGCACTAACTGTACCACAAACTGAATAATTTAGAAGCAGCCTGCCTGAGAGGATATTGGAATGAACTGCTAAAGACACAGCTGAAGTACCAGCTTGGAATAAACCATTTGCAAAGATAAGGTGCTTTCTTCCAAAACACAGTATGTACACTGGATCAGAGACATCTGTCTATATGATGCTGTGTCCCCAGTGGGAATAATGCATAGGCCCAAGAAGTAAAAACAGAAGTAACCCCACTTATCATCATTTCTGTGGGCCCTTGGGAGAATTTGTGCCTTCTCTCTGTTTATTCTGAGTCTTGCAATGTTAAAGGCAATGTTAAAAGACACACCCTACACAGGACACACCAAGGGTGCCATTGAATTACAACCTATGACTGCCACCTGGACATTTTGGATTTTTTTATATTCAAGGACTAGCAGGTAAGAAAAGGAATCATCATTGTGACAGCAGGGAGAGGTAGGGATGTTTTTACACAATAGGGACACCAAGGAATAATTGTGGAACTCAGTGATCCATTTAGATTAGATATCTCTTGGTAATTCCCTGACAATTGTGATTGTGAATGTTCAAGTGCAGTAACTTCTACCTGTGAAGGATGTGATTACTAGAGACTCAGATATCTTAGGAACAAGGGTTGGAGTGAAACCACAAGTAAGCCACTGATAACTTTAGAAGTGAGAGCTGAAAGTGAGGGGGAAGTTAGAATTAATAGATGAAGAAGGAAATAATAGTATCAGTTGTGGCCCCAAGACAGACTGCAAAGCTGAAGGCTACAGTTTTTCCCACTAACTTCCATTGTCTAGGTTTCTTTTCAGAAAGAAAAGCTTCCTAGAAGCCTTAAAGAGGTACTGCCTGAAGGTATATTGAAAATGTATCCATGCCATATAAAGGGTAGACTATTAAAGGTATGGAGATATCCTGTTCAGATTCCCTCTTCAAGAAAGAATTTGTTATCTTTATGCAAAGAATATGGGCAGATAAGAGTATCAAGATGTTAACACCTCCAAATCCACGGGAGCTTTTGATTCAAGGTCATATTCTTTTGGAGGTCTCCCAGCCACTGACTAAACAAGACTGTGGTACAGTGGCCATTTCTACCAATATGGGATTCCTTTACTAAGTGGTCATCTCTCCAGGGTTCCCCAATGGGCTGGGAGAGACTTTGTCAAATCTACAGCACAGCCTAATCACGCACACTCCCTATCCAAGCTCCCTCCCTTTTGCTTTCATAGATCACTCCACAATAGAACTTTCACACTCCTATGTCCAACTCAGATTCTGTTTCCTGAAGGACTCAGATGAAACATAGTGTTACCTTTTTACTTGAAGGTTTCGCCTTGGTAGGGAGAAGTATTGTAAACAAATACATAAATGTAAAAATAAAATGTTGCACATTATTTTTAATAAAAGAATAAAGAGCAAGGGTAATATAGAGGTGTTTTTATTAATGTGTTGGGCTTGTAAGCCTTCTCTAGAAAAGTGACATGTGAGTAGAGACCTGAATAATGCACAAAAATGTGAGCTATACAGATATCTGAAGAAAGAGAATATGTTTTTGCCTTATATCACATTCAACACAGTGGCTTTTCCAAGTCACCAACTATAGCCCTATTCATTCCATTCTTAGTCAGTGATCTGGTATCCTACCTTACCAGGAATATTAAGGCATTTTGATATGTGTTCCTTCAAATCTCTGCTCTTAATCAAATGTCTCTCTGTATCTTTATTCTACCTTTGTTGTCCTGTGACCCTCTTTGGGAAAGAAGAGTCTGCTCTCATGGCCAACACTAATCTCTCCATTTGTAGCTGAAGACAAACAATGTAGTGCTGTTCTCAACTGCCAAGAAAAAATAATGCATTTCTGCCTCCGGGGAACACTGCCATTTTCACAGAGTATGAATCAGAAACTGCTGACGCTTCATAAAATAAGACAGATGACTCTCAGTGCCATATTGCAAAAGGACATGTTCAGTAGACTGTTCATTAATTTATCATTTAGTGAGCACCTGCTTATGTGCCTCATATTAGCAGTGATAATAGAAAGACAGCCAGGACCCCAAGCCTTTGGCCAGCTGTCTCCTACTATAAATTCTTAATAGGGCACGTTCAGCACAGATTACACTCCAGGAAATTGCATACATTTGTCCCTACATAAAGTCCAGTGTCTGATGACCAGGGCTGGTTCACATGTGCCACCTGAGATTTTCTTCAGCTGGTGAAGATGTAAAGTCTTAGGATAACCTCTTTGACTTTTCCCACAAGGTATACTATAGGAATTCGGCTAGCTGGGGTTTTTCGTTTGTTTTCTAATTTGTTTGTTTTAATGAAACAGTAAAAGGAGGGACAGAAAGAAGATCCTAAGAATAAGAACCCAAATCTCCCTAAGGCCCAGAGTACAGTCCAGGCTTCCCTCACTCCAAGAGCTCACTCCAGGCTTCTCTCTGTGCCCTTTCCAGTACTGTTGGCCTGTCCTGATGCAGAAATGCTTCAAAGCCCGGGAAAGTAGGCACTATTGCTGTACCTGCCCCATTGGAAACAGGGGAGAAGCAATAATAATTTCAATGGGCAACCTTCTTGAAAAAAACATGTATCCTCTTTGACCAACCTGTTAAAAGATATACCTGTTTCTTTTACTCCTCCCAACATCAACACTCAATTATAGTGCCCCAAGAAACCTAAGAATCTTTTTACTTTTATTATAAAGTTGACAATTACTTCCGTTGTCAATGATGTATCCTGCTTTTTATGACTTGTCAGAAAATAAATAATCATATAATAAATAACTGACAAATCGCTACATATAAAGTTCAGTATTTTCCATGTCTAAGTGCATCAGAATTTATGTTCAGCTAGTACTCTTGCCATTGTTGTCTGGATAAACTTGGGAGGATTGCCTCCACACACAAACATCACCACTTACACCTTGCACCTCTGGATTCTTCCCAACTCTCACAGAAACTTTGTTCCTGTTCCTGAAATTGTGATTTCCCATCATTGTGAAGACAATAAAAACTTTGGGAGCCATGGTGATAAGCTCTTAGAAAATCTTTCTCCACTCCACAACTGGATGAATTATTTTCTTTCTTTCATCAAGATCAAGTCTGCTACTTGTTCAGAACCCAGATCTAGCACTATAAAACTTCAAAACAATTCTTTCAAGTGTGTAATAATATTCAATGTGTTCTTAAACACAATGTCTGCTATGACTCTCAAAAAAATTTTTTTAATTGTAAAGTGAGCATAGCAGAAAGTGTTAGCTCCATTTTATAGGAGAGAAATGTAGTACACATTTTTTGTGAACCTGTCAAATGCCAAATTTTTTCTTCACTGTAACTGCCTTTGCTCTGAATCCATATTGTTTAATTCTCAAAATTTGTCGCTTTAGGCTGGGCGCGGTGGCTCAAGCCTGTAATCCCAGCACTTTGGGAGGCTGAGACGGGCGGATCACGAGGTCAGGAGATCGAAACCATCCTGGCTAACACGGTGAAACCCCATCTCTATTAAAAATACAAAAAACTAGCCGGGCGAGGTGGCGGCGCCTGTAGTCCCAGCTACTCGGGAGGCTGAGGCAGGAGAATGGCGTGAACCTGGGAGGCGGAGCTTGCAGTGAGCTGAGATCTGGCCACTGCACTCCAGCCTGGGTGACAGAGCGAGACTCCGTCTCAAAAAAAAAAAAAAAAAAATTTGTCGCTTTATAATGTGACCCTATCTCTGGTCAGAGTTGGCTGAATCAGAAAAGTTTATCAAATCCCAGTTGGATCACTCTGATTCCTTCATTTAGGAATTTGGAACTAGGAAAGAAGTAGAAATTGGGAAGTGAAAATGTAGAGAAGAAAATGAAACAGTAGAGTCAGGGAGTGGTGGGGAAAGATGAAAAGAAACTGTCCATGTAGATTAAACTATAACATTAAATTGATAGCTTTTGTGAGGAAAATAGCCATCTGAACAGAAAAAAAGGAATTAAATAGATTACAGACAGAAATGAAGAAAAAAGTGAGAGATAGTGCTAAAACTTCCCAATTCCATCATCTAATGTCTTCTTAAGATATGGCTACATTCTTGCACTTAAGTTTTATGGGATGCTGCTACAATTTACAATGAATTTTTCTTTTTCTTAAGCTAGGTCTAATTGATTTCTACATTTGCAACCAATATGAAAAATAAGATTCAAAGTGATTAATACTACCAAAGATCACCTTGTCTGATAATGAAAAATGAAAAATTCAAAAGCAAAGCCCAGGTCCCCTGACTTCTAGTGAATAAATTATGATTAATTCAACATAATTAATCATAATTTTATCTCAGGGTTATTTTATCTTAGAGACATCTGTGTAGATCAAGATGGAGCAAAGATAGAAAGATTTGTGCATCACAGTCAAAAGGAGGAAGACAGTCCCAAAATTGAAAAAAGCAAAGATGATTGTAAGGTTGAATGTTGGCCTCGAAAAGATATGTCTACCGGGAACCTGTGGAGGTGGCCTTATTTTGAAAGTGTCTTTGCCAATACAGTTAAGTTAAAGATCTTGAAATGAGATCATCCTGGATTGGGTGGACCTTAAATTCAAAGACAAGTGTTGTCCTCATAAGAAGAGGAGAACATGAGAGAATACTTGAGTATGCTTAATGAAATAATTTTCACAGAAAAGAAGTCAATGTGAAAACAGAGGAAGAGATTGGAGTGATGCATCTGCAAGCCAACAAACACCAAGGATTGCTGGAAACACAGAAGGATGTGAGAGAGCCATGGACTTGACCAGCTCTGTAGAGGCCTTGATTACGGACTACTAACCTCCAGAACTGTGAAAGAATAAATTTCTGTTGTTTCAGGTCACCAAGTTTGTGGTCATTTTTTATAGCAGCCACAGGAAACTAATGCAATGCTTAACAATATAAATAAATAGGGAGAATGAAAAGAAATTAGAGAGTAAGAACTAAAGAATACATTATTATAACCTGAGATATTTAAGCGATAAAGTCCGTATGAGAAGGCTAGGGTCAGTAGTCACTTGATTCAGGTGTGGTCATCTAGCTTTTATTTAACACTTTGAAAGTGCTGGGGAGACACACTGCTGAGGATACAGGGAGAAGAAGAAAGCATTTGACTTCAAGGAGCTCCCAGTTTGTAAGCCTGTGTTGGGGTTGAATTGTTGACACCCATGCTGCTGAAGAATAATTATCATTCTTAAGTTTTTTGCTAAATTTTATTTATTTGGAAAAATTTATTGAGAAATTAGTTGTTTTTCTTTTTTCTGTTATGGCCTCATTAGAGAATACATGTCTTTTTTTTTTCTCTCCTCATTGACACTAACAAATATGCTATATGCTTCTCTACCATTTCTTACTTTGGAAGCTCTTTGAATGCAGGAGAGTAGTAAACAGAATTTTTTCCATACACTTCAAAATGAGAAAGGCCACCAAGTGGGAATGGTGAGAGACTGTGGCTTTTCCAGGGAAGCGGGTGGTACAGCTTCAAGGGAGTTCAGTCTTCTAGAGGAGGAACAGGAGAAGATGGGTTGCTTGAAAGAGCTCCATGTCATGGATTCATGGATATCTGCACAGTCTTCAAACACAGCACCCGACAAGCAGAGAGATCCCAGAAGAAAACAACTGTATGAATGTCCATGGAGTAAACTCTGTGAAAAGAATCAGTTGCAGATTATAATAAAACTAGAACCTGTGAGGGCATCTTTTATTTGTGGTGGCATCAAGGAGAAGTAGACCATGAGATATGAGTTCTCCCACCATACTTTTTCTTTCACTGAAAAAGAAGAATTTATATGATTTACAGAGTAATGAGTCAGACTAACATAAGCTGATTAGTTCATTTGCAATTTTAATGAAAAATTCAGTTTCCTATAATGTATATTTTATAGATAAAATAAACAATATATGTTTTATAACTCTTCAAGTGATGGTTACATCTCAGGGTGATTACATAACACTTGAGTATAGTTAATGAAATAATTTTTCTAGGAGGAACTTGTGATAAATAGCTCCAGAAAAACCTGTGACTATCTCAGAAAGTTTCTTACTTCTTCTTAACAAATGGAAAAAGAAACAGAGTCTCATGCATTTAAATTTCATGTTCTCTTAGTACCTTGTGCTCCCAGTGTCACTAGATTGTGAAAGTTCTTCAACCTCTTCTCACTTACTTTACTAGGGGAGACATTGCAAGTTTTACATGTTAAAAATACAAAGAGCCTGACCCTACAGGAATCTTTCTTTCCGGGCTTTTTCATTGTGAGTAGTATATTCTTTTGATTTTGATCATAGTTAAATAAAAAATATGTAAATTATAATTTCTATCCACAAGAATATAATTTCTATCCACAATTTCTAACCAACAAGAGTCCCCGTGACTCACCTGGCACAGAATTTGGGAAACTTCAAGTTGATTCCCAGGCCTAAGTATGGAACAGTCTTTATCACTTTCCAAAATTTAGCCTGTCCACATTTTCTTGTGCTGCATAAGCCCAGGGTCCCAATATAATCCAGTAGAGAAAGAGAAACTAGTGTTGAATTTCTCATGGATTTTGATGAGCAGAAACTTGGTCATAGAATTAATTTGATTTAGAAAAATAAAGAAACATGACATTTATTATCCCTAGAGATTTATAAATTGATTCAAACTTATCATTACTGCACATGGAGAATCCATGCTTAGGAAGGACTACCTGTGCTTATTACTCAAAAAATCAGGGTAATGTGAGCAACGTTGAAAAATATTGACTAAAGATTCATCTTGGCCAGGGCACAGTGGCTCACACCTATAATCCCAGCCCCTTGGGAGGTCAAGGCAGGCGAATTGCTTGAGCTCAGGAGTTCGAGATCAGCCTGGGCAACATAGTGAAACCCCGTCTCTACAAAAATACAAAAAATTAGCCAGGTGTGGTGGTACGCCTGTGGTTTCAGCTACTTGGGAAGCTGAGGAGGGAGGATTGTTTGAGCATGGGACATGAAGGTTGCAGTGAGCTGAGATTGCACCACTGCACTCCAGCCTGGGTGACACAGTGAGACCTGGTCTCAGGAAAAAAAAAAAAAAAAAGAAGAAGACTCATCTTTAAATCTTTAATCTTTTGTGATGCTTTGTTCATTATGCTTAATATATATGATCTGCCCATAGCTTTAGAAAATGATGTAGTATTAGTCTGTAAATCCTCCTTTCTTTAGTATTACATCTTCTAAAAGTTTATGCAGAATACATACTTCCTCAGCTACCAACTCAGAAAGGAAAATCCCACTGGTATCCAAATCAATTGTAGTAGACCGAGCCCTCTCCCTTGTAATGACTGCCATTCCCACTTCTCCAGACACTCTCTCCACCCCATCAGCCCACCAACAAAACTTACTGTCTATGTATGTTGCAGTGGCAAGCACCGGTCTGTTGTCCCTCTGGGCCTTGACCTTGAGTAAAAATTGGTTCTCCTTCTAGTGCTACATTTTTTTTGTTGCTCAAAACACAACACTACCGACTTGAAACTGTGACATTTCCTATTTGCTTATATTGTTGTTGCTATCTCTTTCCATCAGCCCAGCAAGACTCATGTGTAAGATCTAGGGAATTCCTGGCTCTCAAAGAATCTAAGCTCTCAATATCTCAGACTGAAGCCCCAACCCAGCCTTTGGTCAGAATTATAAAGTGCATTTATCACATAAAAAATTATCTTGAATACCAAAATTAGACGAAAATAAGATCCTTGAAAGTTTCTGCTGCATAGCCCTTTTATATTTATTGAGCACCTGTTGATCCATTACCAAATAAATTTACTGTGCATATTTGTTATAGTCAAGAAACAAAATGGACAAGTTCTCTGCTATTCTAGTAGTTATGGGGAGACAATAAATATTTAACAAATAAATACATAATATTTCAGATGGCAAGAAATGCTGAAGAGGAAAAGTCAGGCAAGGGCAGTAAGGAGTGCTAAAGAGCAGGGTTTCTATTTTATATGTGATAGTTCAGGAAGACATTACTAACGAATGACTTTGCTGCAGAAACTTGAAGAAATGAGGGAGTCAATCATGCAACTTCATGGTCAAAAAGCATTCCAGAACAAGCAGAGAACCATTTCAAAGACCTTGTGGCAGTACTGTGCTGCGCATGTAGGAGGAACAGGAAAAAAAAGCCAGAATGTATGAAACTGAGTCATCTGGAAGGGCAGTGGTTCTCAAATGAGGCTACACATTGAAATCACCTGGGGATATATTTTCTTAAATGATGCCTTGATCTACCAGTCTGATATTGTGATTCAGATGGTCTGGGGTATAACCAGGGCATTAGGATTATTTTAAAAGCTTCCTCAAGATATTCTAATGTGCAACAAATTTGGGCTAGAAAAATATGATAAGGTTGCCTTAGGAATATTTGAGTCCTCAGTGTCTTTAACACAGAGTGAGATCAGAGGGTCTATGTGTTGTTTTCCAACTGTCTACTGTTTTTTTTAGTGGCAAAGTAGATTGAAAGTTGGATTTAACCAGGTTTGGAGATGTTTCACGTAAATGCAAAGGAAAGAGAAATTAGTTGATACTCTGCCAGAGAGTGATTATATAAAGGGACCATGGAATCTAAGCTGGGTAAGAAGAGAAGCTAGGACAGGAGAAGACTAAGAAACAGTGTTAGGATCAACAAAGTGCTATTTAGGTCAAAGATTTGTTCCCTCAGATACTAAAAGGAGAAAGCTGGAAACATAGGCAGTGATGGACATAGTGATTAACAGAGGGGTATAGTTATTGATAATGGACAGATCTAGCATATGACACAGAAATATTTGGCTGAGCTAGAGTGAGAGCAAAAATTATCGGAGGATAAGACAAAAGCACCACGGTTTTGAGAGGACAGTCTACAGGGTTATTAAAATCACTAAGAATTATGATAATAGCATTACAGAGAGTGATAGTAATGTAGAATTAAAATATTCAAGGAAATAAAGGGAATAATGAGAAGTGTTTTTAAATGACAAAAACAAAGAGACAGTACCAATAGTGGAGTCTGATAGTAGGAGTTTCAAAGCTGAAAAGTTTTTAAGGAGGATGGATAGAAATGGACTGGAAGCAGCAGTGAGGAGCAAAGAGCTACCCTATTCCCAGAACAGAAAATATCTACTCTATAAGGGGCCACAATAGAGACAGAGCTTCAAGGGATTGCCAGATTTCAGTGTGAACACAAAGGTGAAGGAAACATTCAAGAGAAGAGACAAAGATATCAGGGACCTTGCCAGTGATGGGCCATGGATCCTCTAGGGAAAGGATTTGGCAATTGGAAGTGGAAAAAGAGCAATTTAGACTGTGAATGAAGACCTCAATCAAGAGGGATGACTTGATGTATTTGATGTGAATATGTGTCAAGCCATTCAGACAGTGTCAGGTATAGAGTAAGTGCTCTGTAGTCAGCCACTCTTAGTTGTGTGTGGTAACTGATGAGCACAGGGATGTAGGTCACTATGGAATTAGTTCCAATAGATTCTTGGGATGGTTATACTGATAAATATGTGATTTGGGGGGGAAACTGTGAGTACAAGTCTTTACAAAAACTTGTGGAGTTCTGGTCTTGTATAAATGGAAGTAAGTACAGGTCCTAAAAAAGGAAAGGAGAGCCTAGATCACCACAACTCAATTAAGTTAAATAAAAGCTATTAAGAAAATACTTCAAAAAACTCTGGAGAAAAATAATGTCTTCAGTGGACCTGAAATTTTTAGGAATTCCTGAAAGCTAGAAAACAGCAGGACACCAATGAGTACTGTGTGGTGCTTATAACTTTATGTTCACACACTCTCACATACTCTTCCCTTCAAATAATGGAGCCTAACTCCTTTCTCCTTGAGTGTGACCTGTGCTTAGTGACTTGCTACTAATGGAGTAGAATGTACAATAGGGACCGCATGTGACTTCTGAGGCTAGGTCATAAAAGGCAGTGTGGCATTATCCTTGCTCTCTTCCTGGGATCACTAGCTCTGGGAGACTCCAACTGTCCTGTCACGAGGACACTAAGCAGCCCTGAAAGAGGGCACACATGGGAGAACTTAAGGTCTTTTGACAACAACCAGCTCTAACTCACTAGTCATGTAAGTGACCCCCTTGGATGCTGGTCCTCCAACCCTAGTTAAGTCTTCTGATGAGCCCAGGCCAATACCTTGACCCATGAGAAGCTCTGAGCCAAAACCACCCAGCAAAGCCACTCCCAGTGTCCTGATCCACAGAAACTTTGTGAGCTGGTAAGTTTTGAAGTAACTTGTTATGCATCAGTAGATGGTTGTACATTATGTTTGAGCTTTGATGTTAGACTGGAGACCCTTTTTTTCATTTTTATTTTTTAAAATAAACTATAATTGGCATGTAATAATTTGTGGAGTATATGGTGATGTTGTGATACATATATAGTGATCAGATCAGGGTAATTAGCATATACATCATCTCAAACATTTATCATTTCCTTGTGTTGGGTACATTCAATATCCTTCTAGCTATTTGAAACTACATAATATATTATTGCTAACTTCAGTCATCCTACAATGCTATAGAATACTAGAACCTTTTTAAGTA
Source organism: Trachypithecus francoisi (assembly GCF_009764315.1). NCBI lineage: Eukaryota > Metazoa > Chordata > Mammalia > Primates > Cercopithecidae > Trachypithecus > Trachypithecus francoisi. Next base: position 89,847,531 of record NW_022681470.1, on the reverse strand, counting down.
GAAAAATTTCTCATCTCTTTAACTTCTTTTCGGGGGCATGACCCATTCTTCTTAGGCTGGATACATACCAATTTAGGAACAGGACAGAGATAGGATGGGGTGGGAGAAGAGATCTTTCTCTTCACCTACTTACTGAGCCTTCACTAATATACTTCTCATCCTGCAGCAAGTCATGTACCAAGCTCAGAGAGCAGGTTTATATTTTTATAACATCCCTCAAAGCACAGAAAAGAGACGAATTTCTTAGTATATTAATGCACAGGAGTTGTGCTAAGAGGCAGTCACTCTTGGCAATATAAAAAGTCTGATGGACTATAGATGTTTGACCCTGAGGCCATATCATCCACAGCTTCTCTTTTGTTGTATTTGTTTTATTCCCTCTAAAGTGTATTAAATTTTTCTTTCAAGCTACAAAAGCAGTACCTACTTGTTTGTGCAATAAAACAACTGTCAGCATATAAAGAAAAGTCAACAATCTCTTCACTTTTCCTCATTCCCAAAGTAATCAGTGTTAACAGTTTATTCTCTATCCTTTTGCCCCTTATCTTTATGCATTAACAAATATAAAGCTACCTATTTTCCTTTGTTTCTTTTATTTTTACCTAGACTAAACCACATGCATTACTCTGCAATATGCATTTTTCACTTAGAATATGCTATAACTGTCACTTCAGATTAATACACACAGGTTTAACTCATTTTATGTAGAAGCATAATATTCCATAGTAAATATGGACTATAATTTATTCAACCATTCTCCTGTTAATGGTTGTTTTAAATACTTACAATTAAAATATAGTGTGACAGTCATTCTTTTAAATATATTTTTACATACAGGGACCTATTAGGTTGTTAGACCTTAGTGATTTAAGAGTCAATGGGTATTTTTTTTTAATTTTATAACAATGTTCCAAGTAACTTTAAAATATTTGTAGCCTTTCACAGTTATACCACCAATGTATGAATCCCAGTTTCTCCATATTCTTGGCAGGGCTGAAGAGTTCTAAACTTCTGTAACTTGAGGCAGAAATGATAACCCAATACTGTTTGACTTGCCCTTCCCTGATCAGATGCTGCGCATCTTCTCATGTGTTTTGGGACACTGGCTCTTCTTTCAGTATCCACAAGATTTGCTGAAGAAGACAAGAGAAGGTGGATATTTTATTTTGTTTTGTTTTTTGAATTTTAAAATTGAGTTGAAGAGACTTTATTTTTTAGAACAGTTGTGGGTTCACAACAAAGTTGAGCAGAAAGTACAGAAAGGTCTCACATACCCTCTGCCCACTCCCACATACAACCTCCCCAACCATCAATATGCAGCACCAGTTACAGTCCATGAACCAACATTCATACATCATCATCAACGAAAGTCTAAAGTTCTCATTAGCATTCTCTTTTTGTGTTGTGCAGAATATGGGTTTTGACAAGTTTACAGAGACATATATCCACCATTATATACTCATACAAAATAGTTTCAAAGTCCTGAAAAAATCACCTCTGTTTCACCCATTCATCTTTGTCTCCTATAGCCCCTGGGGGTGTTGTTTATCAAAGTCACCTAACACAGCCTGTTAAGAGAAAGTTAGATTCTTTCTGACATGGAAAGATGGAAATGGTAGAGATGGCTCCCAATCAAATGCTGGACTGATAACGTTCTGTTAGACAGTGTAATGCCTGTGTGACATAGCTGAATTTCTACTCTGCCATAACTTCACTGATCTTTAAGAAAAAGAATACCTGCAATAAAAAGTTTCTCTTTGGGGGGTGGAGCAAGATGGCCGAATAGGAACAGCTCCAGTCTCCAACTCCCAGCGCGAGCGACACAGAAGACTGGTGATTTCTGCATTTTCAACTGAGGTACTGGGGTCATCTCACTAGGGAGTGCTGGACAATCGGTGCTGGTCAGCTGCTGCAGCCCAACCAGGGAGAGCTGAAGCAGGGTGAGGCCTCGTCTCACCTGGGAAGTGCAAGGGGGAAGGGAATCCCTTTTCCTAGCCAGGGGAACTGAGACACACAACACCTGGAAAATTGGGTGACTCCCACCCCAATACTGCGCTTTAAGCAAAGGCACACTAGGAGATTATATCCCACACCTGGCCGGGAGGGTCCCATGCCAACGGAGCCTTCCTCATTGCTACCACAGCAGTCTGTGATCTAACCACAAGGCAGCAACGAGGCTGGGGGAGGGGCGCATGCCATTGCTGAGGCTTAAGTAGGTAAACAAAGCCACTGGGAAGCTCGAACTGGGTGGAGCTCACAGCAGCTCAAGGAAACCTGCCTGTCTCTGTAGACTCCACCTCTGGGGAGAGGGCACAGCTAAATAACAACAAGAAAAGCAGCAGAAACCCGACTATGTCTGACAGCTTTGAAGAGAGCAGTGGATCTCCCAACACGGAGGCTGAGATCTGAGAATGGACAGACTGCCTGCTTAAGTGGGTCCCTGACCCCTGAGTAGCCTAACTGGGAGACATAACCCACTAGGGGCAGTCTGACACCCCACACCTGAGAGGGGGGAGTACACCCCTGAGAGGGAGCTTCCAAAGTAAGAATCAGACAGGTACACTCGCTGTTCAGCAATATTCTATATTCTGCAACCTCTGCTGCTGATACCCAGGAAAACAGGGTCTGGAGTGCACCTCAAGCAATCTCCAACAGACCTACAGTTGAGGGTCCTGACTGTTAGAAGGAAAACTATCAAACAGGAAGGACACCTATACCAAAACCCCATCAGTACGTCAACATCATCAAAGACCAGACGCAGATAAAACCACAAAGATGGGGAAAAAGCAGGGCAGAAAAGGTGGAAATTCAAAAAATAAGAGCCCATATCCCCCTGCAAAGGAGCACAGCCCATCGCCAGCAATGGATCAAAGCTGGTCAGAGAATGACTTTGACGAGATGAGAGAAGAAGGCTTCAGTCCATCAAACTTCTCAGAGCTAAAGGAGGAATTATGTACCCAGCGCAAAGAACCTAAAAATCTTGAAAAAAGAGTGGAAGAATTGACTGCTAGACTAATTAATGCAGAGAAGGCCATAAACAAAATGACAGAGATGAAAATCATGACACGAGAAATATGGGACAGATGCACAAGCTTCAGTAACCGACTCGATCAACTGGAAGAAAGAGTATCAGCGATTGAGGATCAAATGAATGAAATGAAACGAGAAGAGAAACCAAAAGAAAAAAGAAGAAAAAGAAATGAACAAAGCCTGCAAGAAGTATGGGATTATGTAAAAAGACCAAATCTACGTCTGATTGGGGTGCCTGAAAGTGAGGGGGAAAATGGAACCAAGTTGGAAAACACTCTTCAGGATATCATCCAGGAGAACTTCCCCAATCTAGTAGGGCAGGCCAACATTCAAATTCAAGAAATACAGAGAACGCCACAAAGATAATCCTCCAGAAGAGCAACTCCAAGACGCATAATTGCCAGATTCACCAAAGTTGAAATGAAGGAAAAAATCTTAAGGGCAGCCAGAGAGAAAGGTCGGGTTACCCAAAAAGGGAAGCCCGTCAGACTAACAGCAGATCTCTCAGCAGAAACTCTCCAAACCAGAAGAGAGTGGGGGCCAATATTCAACGTTCTTAAAAAAAAGAATTTTCAACCCAGAATTTCATATCCAGCCAAACTAAGTTTCATCAATGAAGGAAAAATAAAATCCTTTACAGAGAAGCAAATGCTTAGAGATTTTGTCACCACCAGGCCTGCCTTACAAGAGACCCTGAAGGAAGCCCTAAACATGGAAAGGAACAACGGGTACCAGCCATTGCAAAAACATGCCAAAATGTAAAGACCATCAAGGCTAGGAAGAAACTACATCAACTAAAGAGCAAAATAACAAGTTAATATTATAATGGCAGGATCAACTTCACACATCACAATATTAACCTTAAATGTAAATGGACTAAATGGTCCAATTAAAAGACACAGACTGGCAAACTGGATAAAGAGTCAAGACCCATCAGTCTACTGTATTCAGGAGACCCATCTCACATGCAGAGACATACATAGGCTCAAAATAAAGGGATGGAGGAAGATCTACCAAGAAAATGGAGAACAAAAAAAAGCAGGGGTTGCAATCCTAGTCTCTGATAAAACAGACTTTAAACCATCAAAGATCAAAAGAGACGAAGAAGGCCATTACATAATGGTAAAGAGATCAATTCAATAGGAAAAGCTAACTATCCTAAATATATATGCACCAATACAGGAGCATCCAGATTCATAAAGCAAGTCCTTAGAGACTTACAAAGAGACTTAGACTCCCATACAATAATAATGGAGACTTCAACACTCCACTGTCAACATTAGACAGATCAACGAGACAGAAAATTCACAAGGATATCCAGGAATTGAACTCATCTCTGCACCAAGCAGACCTAATAGACATCTATAGAACTCTCCACCCCAAATCAACAGAATATACATTCTCTCAGCACCACATCGCACTTATTCCAAAATGACCACATAATTGGAAGTAAAGCACTCCTCAGCAAATGTACAAGAACAGAAATTATAACAAACTGTCTCTCAGACCACAGTGCAATCAAACTAGAACTCAGGACTAAGAAACTCAATCAAAAGCGCTCAACTGTATGGAAACTGAACAACCTGCTCCTGAATGACTACTGGGTACATAACAAAATGAAGGCAGAAATAAAGATGTTCTTTGAAACCAATGAGAACAAAGATACAACATACCAGAATCTCTGGGACACATTTAAAGCAGTGTGTAGAGGGAAATGTATAGCACTAAATGCCCACAAGAGAAAGCAGGAAAGATCTAAAATTGACACTCTAACATCACAATTAAAAGAACTAGAGAGGCAAGAGCAAACACATTCAAAAGGCAAGAAATAACTAAGAAGGCAAGAAATAACTAAGATCACAGCAGAACTGAAGGAGATAGAGACACAAAAAAACCTCCAAAAACTAAATGAATCCAGAGGTTGGTTTTTTGAAAAGATCAACAAAATTGATCGACTGCTAGCAAGACTAATAAAGAAGAAAAGAGAGAAGAAGCAAATAGATGTAATAAAAAATGATAAAGGGGGTATCATCATGGACCCCACAGAAATACAAACTACCATCAGAGAATACTATAAACACCTCTACACAAATCAACTAGAAAATATAGAAGAAATGGATAATTTCCTGGGCACTTATACTCTCCCAAAACTAAACCAGGAAGAAGTTGAATCCCTGAATAGACCAATAGCAGGCTCTGAAATTGAGGCAATAATTAATACCCTACCCACCAAAAAAAGACCAGGACCAGATGGATTCACAGTTGAATTCTACCAGAGGTACAAGGAGGAGCTGGTACCACCCCTTCTGAAACTATTCCAATCAATAGAAAAAGAGGGAATCCTCCCTAACTCATTTTATGAGGCCAACATCATCCTGATACCAAAGCCTGGCAGAGACACAACAAAAAAAGAAAATTTTAGACCAATATCCCTGATGAACATCGATGCAAAAATCCTCAATAAAATACCGGCAAACCGGATTCAGCAGCACATCAAAAAGCTTATCCACCATGATCAAGCGGGCTTCATCCCTGGGATGCAAGGCTGGTTCAACATTCGCAAAACAATAAACGTAATCCAGCATATAAACAGAACCAAAGACAAGAACCACATGATTATCTCAATAGATGCAGAAAAGGTCTTTGACAAAATTCTACAGCCCTTCATGCTAAAAACGCTCAATAAATTCGGTATTGATGGAACGAACCTCAAAATAATAAGAGCTATTTATGACAAACCCACAGCCAATATCATACTGAATGGGCAAAAACTGGAAAAATTCCCTTTGAAAACTGGCACAAGACAGGGATGCCCTCTCTCACCACTCCTATTCAACATAGTGTTGGAAGTTCTGGCTAGGGCAATCAGGCAAGAGAAAGAAATCAAGAGTATTCAGTTAGGAAAAAAAGAAGTCAAATTGTCCCTGTATGCAGATGACATGCTTGTATATTTAGAAAACTCCATTGTCTCAGCCCTAAATCTCCTTAAGCTGATAAGTAACTTCAGCAAAGTCTCAGGATACAAAATTAATGTGCAAAAATCGCAAGCATTCTTATACACCAGTAAAAGACAAACAGAGAGCCAAATCATGAATGAACTTCCATTCACAATAGCTTCAAAGAGAAAAAAACACCTAGGAATCCAACTTCCAAGGAATGTAAAGGACCTCTTCAAGGAGAACTAAAACCACTGCTCAGTGAAATAAAAGAGGACACAAACAAATGGAAGAACATACCATGCTCATGGATAGGAAGAATCAATATCGTGAAAATAGCCATACTGTCCAAGGTCAGTTATAGATTCCATGCCATCCCCATCAAGCTACCAATGAGTTTCTTCACAGATTTGGAAGAAACGGCTTTAAAGTTCATATGGAACCGAAAAAGAGCCCGCATTGCCAAGACAATCCTAAGTCAAAAGAACAAAGCTGGAGGCATCACGCTACCTGACTTCAAACTATACTACAAGGCTACAGTAACCAAAACAGCATGGTACTGATACCAAAACAGAGAAATAGACCAATGGAACAGAACAGAGCCCTCAGAAATAATACGACACATCTACATCCATCTGATCTTTGACAAACCTGAGAGAAACAAGAAATGGGGAAAGGATTCCCTATTTAATAAATGGTGCTGAGAAATTTGGCTAGCCATAAGTAGAACGCTGAAACTGGATCCTTTCCTTACTCCTTATATGAAAATTAATTCAAGATGGATTAGAGACTTTAATGTTAGACCTAATACCATAAAAACCCTTGAAGAAAATCTAGGTAGTACCATTCAGGACATAGACATGGGCAAGGACTTCATGTTTAAAACACAAAAAGCAAAGGCAGCAAAAGCCAAAATTGACAAATGGGATCTAATCAAACTAAAGAGCTTCTGCACAGCAAAAGAAACTATCATCAGAGTGAACAGGCAACCTACAGAATGGGAGTAAAGTTTTTGCAATCTACACATCTGACAAAGGGCTGATATCCAGAACCTACAAAGAACACAAACAAATTTACAAGAAAAAAACAAACAACCCCATCAAAAAGTGGGCAAAGGATATGAACAGACATTTCTCAAAAGAAGACATTCATACAGCCAACAGACACATGAAAAAATGCTCATCATCACTCGCCATCAGAGAAATGCAAATCAAAACCACAATGAGATACTATCTCACACCAGTTAGAATGGCAATTATTAAAAAGTCAGGAAACAACAGGTGCTGGAGAGGATGTGGAGCAATAGGAATATTTTTACACTGTTGGTGGGATTGTAAACTAGTTCAACCATTCTGGAAAACAGTATGACAATTCCTCAAGGATATAGAACTCGATGTACCATATGACCCAGCCATCCCATTACTGGGTATATACCCAAAGGATTATAAATCATGCTGCTATAAAGACACACGCACACGTATGTTTATTGCGGCACTATCACAATAGCAAAGACTTGGAATCAACCCAAATGTCCATCTGTGACAGAATGGATTAAGAAAATGTGACACATATATACCATGGAATACTATGCAGCCATAAAAAAGGATGAATTTGTGTCCTTTATAGGGACATGGATGCAGCTGGAAACCATCATTCTTAGCCAACTATCACAAGAACAGAAAACCAAACACTGCATATTCTCACTCACAGGTGGGAACTGAACAATGAGATCACTTGGACTCGGGAAGGGGCCTATCATGGGGAGGGGGGAGAGGGGAGGGATTGCATTGGGAGTTATACCTGATATAAATGACGAATTGATGGGTGCTGACGAGTTGATGGGTGCAGCACATGAACATGGCACAAGTATACATATGTAACAAACCTGCACGTTATGCACATGTACCCTAGAACTTAAAGTATAATAAAAAAGAAAAAAAATAAAAGTTCCTTTATAACCAGACCAACTGAAACTGGTTATAACCAAGAGAGATGAACTTCAAAAAGCCTCAGGCTTCATATAATCTCATTTCATGCTAAATGACACTTCCGTCAGTTCTGTGACTGTTGAGAATCGCCATGGCAACGACCAGAAGCCATAAAAGAACAAAAAGGAAGGGAGAACTCTGGTTCCAGGGAGTTCACGGTCCATTTTTGGAAAACACATGAATAATTCTTCCCTCAATTTTAATGTCATTAAAGAAACATTCATTAACGAAATATTGTATTTTAGCCCTCTCACCCTTCGCTAGTGGAGAAGCTGCTCTGTAAACCATGTCCCCACATCTGAATTCTATGGCCATCGAATAAAGCTTGCTCTGCTTGATGCTCAATTTTCATTTTGTGTATTGGCTTCATGACACAAAACAGGCAAAGACTCCATCTTTTGGGGGACCACCTTTGTCAGCAACACTTCTGCTGAAGACAAGATGAATGATGCAAGCAATGTTGAATGCTACCAGATATCAAAACCGGATAATTTTTTTTTTATTATTATACTTTAAGTTATAGGGTACATGTGCATAACATGCAGCTTTGTTACATATGTATACTTGTGCCATGTTGGTGTGCTGCACCCATCAACTCATCAGCACCCATCAATTCATTATTTATATCATGTATAACTCCCAATGCAATCCCTCTCCCCTCCCCCCTCCGCATGATAGGCCCCAGTGTGTGATGTTCCCCTTCCCGAGTCCAAGTGATGTCATTGTTCATTCCCACCTATGAGTGAGAACATGTGGTGTTTGGTTTTCAGTTCTTGGGACAGTTTGCTAAGAATGATGGTTTCCAGCTGCATCCATGTCCCTACAAAGGACGCAAACTCATCCTTTTTTATGCTGCATAATATTCCATGGTGTATATGTGCCACATTTTCTTAATCCAGTCTGTCACAGATAGACATTTGGGTTGACTCCAAGTCTTTGCTATTGTGAATAGTGCTGCAATAAACATATGTGTGCATGTGTCTTTGTAGTAGATAATTTATAATCCTTTGGGTATACACCCAGTAGGGGATGGCTGGGTCATATGGTACATCTAGTTCTAGATCCTTGAGGAATTGCCATACTGTTTTCCAGAATGGTTGAACTAGTTTACAATCCCACCAACAGTGTAAAAGTGTCCCTATTTCTCCACATCCTCTCCAACACCTGTTGTTTCCTGACTTCTTAATGATTGCCATTCTAACTGGTGTGAGATGGTATCTCATTGTGGTTTTGATTTGCATTTCTCTGATGGCCAGTGATGATGAGCATTTTTTCATGTGTCTGTTGGCTGTATGAATGTCTTCTTTTGAGAAATGCCTGTTCATATCCTTTGCCCACTTTTTGATGGGGTTGTTTGTTTTTTTCTTGTATATTTGTTTGAGTTCTTTGTAGATTCTGGATATTAGCCCTTTGTCAGATGAGAAGATTGCAAAAATTTTCTCCCATTCTGTAGGTTGCCTGTTCATTCTGATGGTAGTTTCTTTTGCTGTGCAGAAGCTCTTCAGTTGGATTAGATCCCATTTGTCTATTTTGCTTTTACTGCTGTTGCTTTTGGTGTTTTAGACATGAAGTCCTTGCCCATGCCTATTTCCTGAATGGTACTACCTAGATTTTCTTCAAGGGTTTTTATGGTATTAGGTCTAACATTAAAGTCTCTAATCCATCTTGAATTAATCTTCCTATAAAGAGTAAGGAAAGCATCCAGATTCAGCTTTCTACTTATGACTAGCCAATTTTCCCAGCACCATTTATTAAATAGGGAATCCTTTCCCCATTTCTTGTTTCTCTCAGGTTTGTCAAAGATCAGATGGCTGTAGATGTGTGGTATATTTCTGAGGGCTCTGTTCTGTTCCATTGGTCTATATCTTGTTTTGGTACCAGTACCATGCTGTTTGGTTACTGTAGCCTTGTAGTATAGTTTGAAGTCAGGTAGCGTGATGCCTCCAGCTTTGTTCTTTTGACTTAGGATTGTTGGCAATGCGGGCTCTTTTTTGGTTCCATATGAACTTTAAAGCAGTTCCTCCAAATCTGTGAAGAAACTCATTGGTAGCTTGATGGGGATGGCATTGAATCAATCAATAACCTTGGGCAGTATGGCCAATTTCATGATATTGATTCTTCCTATCCATGAGCATGGTATGTTCTTCCATTTGTTTGTGTCCTCTTTGATTTCACTGAGCAGTGGTTTGTAGTTCTCCTTGAAGAGGTCATTTACATCCCTTGTAAGTTGGATTCCTAGGTATTGATTCTCTTTGGAGCAATTGTGAATGGAAGTTCATTCATAATTTGGCTCTCTGTTTGTCTTTTACTGGTGTATAACAATGCTTGTGATTTTTGCACATTAATTTTGTATCCTGAGACTTTGCTGAAGTTGCTTATCAGCTTAAGGAGATTTAGGGCTGAGACGATGGGGTTTTCTAAATATACAATCACGTCATCTGCAAACAGGGACAATTTGACTTCTTCTTTTCCTAACTGGATACACTTGATTTCTTTCTCTTGCCTGATTGCCGTAGCCAGAACTTCCAACACTATGTTGATAGGAGTGGTGAGAGAGGGCATCCCTGTCTTGTGCCAGTTTTCAAAGGGAATTTTTCAGTTTTTGCCGATTCACTATGATATTAGCTGTGTGTTTGTCATAAATAGCTCTTATTATTTTGAGGTACGTTCCATCAATACCGAATTTATTGAGCATTTCTAGCATGAAAGCTGTTGAATTTTGTTAAAATCCTTTTCTGCATCTATTGAGAAAATCATGTGGTTCTTGTCTTTGGTTCTGTTTATATGCTGGATTACGTTTATTGATTTGCGAATGTTGAACCAGCCTTGCATCCCAGGGATGAAGCCACTTGATCATGGTGGATAAGCTTTTTGATGTGCTGCTGAATCCGGTTTGCCAGTATTTTATTGAGGATTTTTGCATCCATGTTCATCAGGGATATTAGTCTAAAATTCACTTGTTTTGTTGTGTCTCTGCCAGGCTTTAGTATCAGGATGATGTTGGCCTCATAAAATGAGTTAGGGAGGATTCCCTCTTTTTCAATTGATTGGAATAGTCTCAGAAGGAATGGTACCAGCTCCTCCTTGTACCTCTGGTAGAATTCAACTGTGAATCCATCTGGTCCTGGACTTTTTTGATGGGTAGGCTATTAATTATTGCCTCAATTTCAGAGCTGCTATTGGTCTATTCAGGGATTCAACTTCTTCCTGGTTTAGTCTTGGAAGAGTGTGAGTGACCAGGATTATTCATTTCTTCTAGATTTTCTAGTTGATTTGCATAGAGTTGTTTATAGTATTCTCTGATGGTGTTTGTATTTCTTGGGGTCGGTGGCGATATCCCCTTTATCATTTTTATTGCATCTATTTGATTCTTCTCTCTTTTCTTCTTTATTAGTCTTACCAGCGGTCTGTCAATTTTGTTGATCTTTTCAAAAAACCAACTCCTGGATTCATTGATTTTTTGGAGGGTTTTTTGTGTCTCTATCTCCTTCAATTCTGCTGTGATCTTAGTTATTTCTTGCCTTCTATTAGCTTTTGAATGTGTTTGCTCTTGCCTCTCTAGTTTTTTTAATTGTGATGTTAGAGTGTCAATTTTAGATCTCTCCTGCTTTCTCTTGTGGGCATTTAGTGCTATACATTTCCCTCTACACACTTCTTTAAATGTGTCCCAGAGATTCTGGTATGTTGTATCTTTGTTCTCATTGGTTTCAAAGAACATTTTTATTTCTGCTTTCATTTCATTATGTACCCAGTAGTCATTCAGGACCAGGTTATTCAGTTTCCATATAGTTGAGCCGTTTTGATTGAGTTTCTTAGTCCTGAGTTCTAGTTTGATTGCACTGTGGTCTGAGAGACAGTTGGTTATAATTTCTGTTCTTGTACATTTGCTGAGGAGTGCTTTACTTCCAATTATGTGGTCAATTTTGGAATAAGTGCGATGTGGTGCTGAGAAGAATATATTCTGTTGATTTGGGGTGGAGAGTTCTATAGATGTCTATTAGGTCTGCTTGGTGCAGAGATGAGTTCAATTCCTGGATATCCTTGTGAACTTTCTGTCTCGTTGATCTGTCTAATGTTGACAGTGGAGTGTTGAAGTCTCCCATTATTATTGTATGGGAGTCTAAGTCTCTTTGTAAGTCTCTAAGGACTTGCTTTATGAATCTGGGTGCTCCTGTATTGGGTGCATATATATTTAGGAGAGTTAGCTCTTCCTGTTGAATTGATCCCTTTACCATTATGTAATGGCCTTCTTTGTCTCTTTTGATCTTTGATGGTTTAAAGTCTATTTTGTCAGAGACTGGGATTGCAACCCCTGCTTTTTTCTGTTCTCCATTTTCTTGGTAGATCTTCCTCCATCCCTTTATTTTGAGCCTATGTATGTCTCTGCATGTGAGATGGGTCTCCTGAATACAGCAGACTGATGGGTCTTGACTCTTTATCCAGTTTGCCAGTCTGTGTCTTTTAATTGGACCATTTAGTCCATTTACATTTAAGGTTAATATTGTGATGTGTGAAGTTGATCCTGCCATTATAATATCAACTGGTTATTTTGCTCGTTAGTTGATGCAGTTTCTTCCTAGCCTCGATGGTCTTTACATTTTGGCATGTTTTTGCAATGGCTGGTACCGGTTGTTCCTTTCCATGTTTAGGGCTTCCTTCAGGGTCTCTTGTAAGGCAGGCCTGGTGGTGACAAATTCTCTAAGCATTTGCTTATCTGTAAAGGATTTTATTTCTCCTTCACTGATGAATCTTAGTTTGGCTGGATATGAAATTCTCGGTTGAAAATTCTTTTCTTTAAGAACGTTGAATATTGGCCCCCACTCTCTTCTGGCTTGTAGAGTTTCTGCCTAGAGATCTGCTGTTAGACTGATGGGCTTCCCTTTGTGGGTAACCCGACCTTTCTCTCTGGCTGCCCTTAAGATTTTTTTCCTTCATTTCAACTTTGGTGAATCTGGCAATTATGTGTCTTGGAGTTGCTCTTCTGGAGGAGTATCTTTGTGGCATTCTCTGTGTTTCTTCAATTTGAATGTTGGCCTGCCCTACTAGATTGGGGAAGTTCTCCTGGATGATATCCTGAAGAGTGTTTTCCAACTTGGTTCCATTTTCCCCCTCACTTTCAGGCACCCCAATCAGACGTAGATTTGGTCTTTTTACATAATCCCATACTTCTTGCAGGCTTTGTTCATTTCTTTTTCTTCTTTTTTCTTTTGATTTCTCTTCTCGCTTCATTTCATTCATTTGATCCTCAATCGCTGATACTCTTTCTTCCAGTTGATCGAGTCGGTTACTGAAGCTTGTGCATTTGTCTCGTATTTCTCGTGTCATGGTTTTCATCTCTGTCATTTCGTTTATGACCTTCTCTGCATTAATTATTTTAGCTATCAATTCTTCCACTCTTTTTTCAAGATTTTTAGTTTCTTTGCACTGGGTACGTAATTACTCCTTTAGCTCTGAGAAGTTTGATAGACTGAAGCCTTCTTCTCTCATCTCGTCAAAGTCATTCTCTGACCAGCTTTGATCCATTGCTGGCAATGGGCTGTGCTCCTTTGCAGGGGGAGATGCGCTCTTATGTTTTGAATTTCCAGCTTTTTTGTCCTGCTTTTTCCCCATCTTTGTGGTTTTATCTGTCTCTGGTCTTTGATGATGGTGACGTACTGATGGGGTTTTGGTATAGGTGTCCTTCCTGTTTGATAGTTTTCCTTCTGACAGTCAGGACCCTCAGCTGTATGTCTGTTGGAGATTGCTTGAGGTCCACTCCAGACCCTGTTTGCCTGGGTATCAGCAGCAGAGTTTGTGGAAGATAGAATGTTGCTGAGCAGTGAGTGTATCTGTCTGATTCTTACTTTGGAAGCTTCCTCTCAGGGGTGTACTCCACCCTGTGAGGTGTGGGGTGTCAGACTGCCCCTGGTGGCGGATGTCTCCCAGTTAGGCTACTCAGGGTCAGGGACCCACTTGAGCAGGCAGTCTGTCCCTTCTCAGATCCAACCTCCGTGTTGGGAGATCCACTGCTCTCTTCAAAGCTGTCAGACAGTGTCGTTTGCGTCTGCAGAGGTTCTGCTGCTTTTTTGTTGTTGTTTTGTATCTGTGCCCTGTCCCCAGAGGTGGAGTCTACAGAGACAGGCAGGTTTCCTTGAGCTGCTGTGAGCTCCACCCAGTTCGAGCTTCCCAGCGGCTTTGGTTACCTACTGAAGCCTCAGCAATGGCGGGCGCCCCTCCCCCAGCCTCGTTGCTGCCTTGCGGTTAGATCGCAGACTGCTGTGTTGCAATGAGGGAGGCTCCGTGGGTGTGGGACCCTCCCGGCCAGGTGTGGGATATATTCTCCTGGTGTGCCTGTTTGCTTAAAGCGCAGTATTGGGGTGGGAGTTACCCGATTTTCCAGGTGTTGTGTGTCTCAGTTCCCCTGGCTACGAAAAGGGATTCCCTTCCCCCTTGCACTTCCCAGGTGAGGCAATGCCTCACCCTGCTTCAGCTCTTGCTGGTCGGGCTGCAGCAGCTGACCAGCACCGATTGTCCAGCACTCCCTCGTGAGATGACCCCAGTACCTCAGTTGAAAATGCAGAAATCACTGGTCTTCTGTGTCGCTCGTGCTGGGAGTTGGAGACTGGAGCTGTTCCTATTCGGCCATCTTGCTCCTCCCCCTGATTGTGTCAAAACCTGATAATTTTTAGCGATACAGATAAGAAGAGTGTAGCTTGAACTGTTGATTCAAGTCCTGTTGAGTGGTCACTAAATTCACTCATACTACAAGTTCAGATACGTGGAGAAAATACAAATTCTTTATTGTCAATAGCTAATTTGCCTTCCTGCTCGGTCTCTAGTCATTGGTTAACAGGCATAAAGAAATGTATTACATAATTTAGTCCTAGTCCTATGCAGTAATTTCTACCATTCATTTAGATAGTAGCCTCTCATTTGGAAAAAAACACAGTCTCTCAGGTAAACTTCCCCACCCTTGTCTCTCTTCCCAAGATATTGTTGAAACTGAGGGCTAATCTTTTTCGTCACTTGCTTTTTGTTGATTTTTTTTAACCCATGTAGCTGAAAGCCACACTGCTAGACACTACAACTTAGCCTTCATGAGCTCCCTTAAAGATAATGCCTCTGATGTATATGTCACCATGGTAACAATTGCTTAAGTTGTTTTCAGGAACTTGGGACTCAGCTTTTGTCCAACTTAAACCAGTTAAGACCACTGACCTTTCAACTGGGCCTCACAAATGCTCAAGAGGTGAGCTTTTGATGTCCAAGGGCCAAAAACTCTTCTCTAAAATCACACTAACACCACCATTTTCTGAACGTGCATCCTCTAAGGAGTCATGAACACCAACTACACTTGTACACATCACCAGTTACCTCATTTATCCTTACTGCCAATCACTTTTCTTCATGATTTAGATCACCTTGCTTCTTTACCCCATGAATATCCCTGAGCCAGCCTTATCTTCAGGGAAGCAGATTTGAGAGCTGTTCTCCTGTCTCCTCTCTGGGATTCCCTGTGAATAAATCTCTACTGTAAAACTCATCATTTCAGTAATTTTCTGTCTGCGTAATGGGCAGAATGAGCTTGCTTTTGTATCAATATCTGGGTGGTAGTGAGAAGGGTGTGTGGGTGATGCTTCATTGGTGGAGAAAAGAGGAAAGGGTCTCCCTGTCTCTGTGTGTGCCCACCGGTCTCCAGATCCTTGCTATTGTCCTCCTGCTGGCTGCAATTCTGTAATGATT
The DNA here is from genome assembly GCF_009764315.1 of Trachypithecus francoisi. Lineage (NCBI taxonomy): Eukaryota > Metazoa > Chordata > Mammalia > Primates > Cercopithecidae > Trachypithecus > Trachypithecus francoisi. The sequence goes on along the minus strand of NW_022681470.1, from coordinate 89,831,855 downwards.
AATTTGATATGTCAACTTAAGTAGGCCATGATACTCAGACATTTCATCAAACATTATTCTATTCTAGATATTTTCATGAAGGTTTTCTTTTTTTTTCTTTTTTTTTTCTTTTTGAGATGGAGTCTCACTCTGTCACCCAGCTTGGAGTATAGTAGCACAACCTCAGCTCACTGCAATCTCTACCTCCTGGATACAAGCAATTCTCCTGCCTCTGCCTGCTGAGTATCTAGGACTACAGGTGCCCACCACCACACCCAGTGAATTTTTTTATATTTAGTACAGACAGGGTTTCACCATGTTGGCTAGGCTGGTCTTGAACTCCTGACCTCAGCTGATCCGTCCACCTCAGCCTCCCAAAGTGCTGGGATTACAGGCTTGAGCCACCGCACCAGGCCCTTCGTTAAGGTATTTTTAAGATCAGACTAACATTTAAATCACTAGACTTTGAGTAAAGCAGATTATCCTTTATAAAATGCGTGGCCTCATTCAATAAGTTGAAAGCCTTAATAAAGAAAGACTGACCACCCTGAAGAAGAAGGGATTCTGTCAGCCATCCACCTTTAGACTCAAGCTGCAATTCCTCCCTGGGTCTCCAGGCTGCTGCCTTATCCTGCAGATTTTGAACTTTCCAGCCTCCCCAATCATGTGAGCCCAATTCCTTAAAATAAATCTTTCTTGATAGATATATACATAGACAGATAAAGACAGGGTGATAGTTGCTTCCTTGGACCACCTGTCTTCTGGTTTATCTGGACAAAAAGATACACATACACACACTTATATGTATATACATATGTGTGTATATATATGTGCGTGCACACACACAAACACACACATACACACACACTGTAGTCTGTGGCTGGTGAACAGATGATCCACTCTCCTGGCTTGGGTTATTCTTCCATGACATCAGTCATATCTTCCTGATTCAAGGTGGACTCGCATCTTTGGGTGTTTGCCACATCCTCCTGCAGAACCCTCAGCTTGACAATTCTCTCTTCTCCAGCTTCAGTTGTGCTGTTTACTTTCCTTGCCACAAGTTTCTGGGAAGTCCTATAGCCCTTGTTCTATCGTCTATACCTAAAACCACTGAGAGTGTCTTGGAAATGTCCTGTATGCCTTCTCTCTGTCTGACCACACTGCTCTGCTCTCTTATCTAGGCTGAGCTGCCTTGTTTCTGACTGTAGGCTCCTGCACATCAGATATCTGGAATTCAAAATCAGATCTGAGTCAGATTTTGATCTTAGACTTCCCCTATTTTTATCTGTTTCATATATAAGGAATCAATCCTCATGGAAGAGCTACTAAAGGTAGAAATACCTTCTTCTCTATACTATAGGAAAACTTTAGGATTTACTTTTCCTTGGAGCTAATTGTTGATAAGTAAAGTATGTATGGGGAGGAATGGAGTGCTTCTAAAATAATTTAGAAAATTATTTCATAGCACAGTAATCTAGATTGTAAAGTTATTTACTTATTGCATAATCTTATTGTGTCAGAAGCTAAGTATTGTCTGGGTCTTCCTTCTTGCATCTCTTCTATTACATTTATTAGCATTTTCTTCACCCCCCACTTTATCCCAGATGGAGCCAAAGGACAACTAGGCAAAGGACTCAGCCTCAGCATGTCAAAAGAAAAACATTTATATTATGCTCACTATGTACTATTCTAAAGAGTTACTTAATTTATTTCATCATCATAAAGGCTCTATGAAGTAGACACTGATACCATTCCTGCACTTGAGGAAACTAGAGTACAGAAAGTTTAAAAACTTGCCCAAAATCACATGGTTATAAGAAGCTGAGCCAGGACACAAACCCCGACATTCTAGCTCCAACATCTTTGCTATTAATCACTGCTATAGCTATTACATTCACTGTGAATCATGCTCCTGGAATTTTTGTGCCATACAACAATCCTGTTGGAACACCAGTTGAGAGTGATCTATGCTAAGACCTAAGCCCCGAGTTCCTCTCTGTGTGGCCATTGTGGGTCCAAGTCCCTGGAATGATTATTCTCTCAGCTTCACACTGGTGAGGCTGTCAGGGAAGGTATTAGCACAAATAGGTGAAATTCCATGCCAAGTTCTGAGCAGAAGGTCACAAATCACTTTTATCTTCCATGCATTCTATGAAAGACATCTAAGCCACTTCCCTAAAATGACCTGACAGACTAGGCTTTTGTGACCCAAGTGCCAAGGACTACCTAAGCTTAGGGTATATGGTAGTGAACTAGGAATCTGTGGAGAATATAGCTGAGGAGTGAGGAGAGTAAGGCCTCTGATGCTATGAACTGCTCTGGACTCTGGGCATGGCTAGCATGGGCAGACTAGCTGCCACCAGCTCCAATTTCTGCTCAGCAGAGAGGTAGAGAGCACATTTGGCCATCTACCCCATAATTAATCTATGAGCTAATGTCCATGGTCTGCTGTAAGGCAGGTGGTGCAGGGAGGCAACTTTTATTACCCCACCTGACAAGCTCAGGATGGAAGAGAGAGAGAGAGAGAGAGAGAATGTGTGTTTTGGGGGATGGGATGGGATGCTGAAAATGAATGTAGGCATCTTTGAATTTAGTGATTTCCCAGTGCATAAGAAATTCAAACATAATTAAGGAAGAATCTTCAAATAAAGAGATTTTAGTATTCTTACATGAGCTGAATGAAAATGAAGCAGCACAGAGCATATCCATATTTTAAGGAACACTCAAGTCGTAGAGTACTAGGTCAAGCATAAATGATGCAACAGACAATATTAAATATCTCTTAATGACATATTTGAATCTCAAGGTTTTAATGCATTTACAATTGCAGTGATACATGAACAGTCTGGAAAATTTGAGTGTGACTGATTTACATGACACTAAACAAATGGGTAGATAATGACTAATACAATATATCCTACAGCAACTTAGTAGGGAGTCAGTAGTCTTCTGGGTAAAACTTAAGAAGTGGGTATGATCAGATACACATGCTCAAAAGATAAGAAAGAAATAGTCATCAAATATTTGTCTCAACTGGAATTTTCATTTTAAAAGCATGCTTTATCTCCAGAGCTCCAGCACTTTTTGACGACAAATGAAGGAATTTTGAGATATAAACTTTTTAATAGTGTTCTCCCATGTAAATGATATAATTATATTCAGAAGAACTTTGAATAAGCATTTGAAAACATTCCTTGGCCAGGCACGGTGGCTCAATCTTATAATCCCAGCACTTTGGGAGGCCGAGGCAGGCGGATCACTTGAGGTCAGGAGTTCGAGACCAGCCTGGCCAACATAGTGAAACCCTGTCTTTACTAAAAACACAAAAATTAGCCTGGTGCTGTGGTGTGCGCCTTTAATCCCAGTTACTCGAAAGGCTGAGGCAGGAGAATTGCTTGAGCCTGGGAAGTGGAGGTTGCAGTGAGCCCAGATCGCACCACTGCACTCCAGCCTTGGCGACAGAGTGAGACTCTGTCTCGAAAAAGGAAAAAAAAATGGCAAGTCATTTACAAGGTAAAATAAAGCAAAACACAGAGAACGAAGCAATTTTGTTACTCCACCAAAAATTGCACTATTATATGAGTAAAGATAACCACACCCTGTTTTAATTTTGAGGTTACAGGATCTGTCCCTCTCTTCAGAGCCGGCAGACAGGAAAGATTAAGTCCAGTGAAGCTGCTACCGCAGCTGCCCCTCCACCTAGGTGCTCTGTCCTAGGGAGATGAGAGTTTTATCTGTAAGCCGCTGATTGAGGCTGCTGCATTTCCTATAGAGATGCCTCGCTCAGTGAGGAGGGATCTAGAGAAGCACTCTTGTCACAGCGGCTTTGCCGCACTGTGGTGCATTCCTCCCTCTCCCAACCTCCCAGTCTCCTTAGCACTGTCAGAGGAAAACAGTCTACTAAAGCCTCAGTAATGGCGGATGTCCCTCCCCCAACCAAGCTCCATTGTCCCAAGTCAACTCCAGATTACTGTGCTGACAGTGAGAATTTCAAGCCAGTGGTTCTTAGCTTGCTGGGCTCCCCAGGAGTGGAGCCCGCTAAAGGAGACCTTTTGATTCCCTGGCTTCAGCCACCTTTCCAGGGGAATGGATGGTTCTCCTGTCTCACTGGAGTTCCAGGCACTGCTGGAGTAGGAGAAACTCCTGCAGCCAGGTTGGTGCCTGCCAAAACACCTGCCAAGTTTTGTGCTTGAAACCCAGGACCCTGGTAGTGTAGGCTCAGGAGAGAATCTCTTACTCTGTAGATTGCAAAAATCTGTGGGAAAAGCATAGCAGTACCTGGGGTGGGTAGCACAGGCCCTTGCTGCTTCCCTTGGTTGAAGGGAGGGAGGTCCCCCGGCTCCTTGCACTTCCCAGGTGAAGCAACGCCCCACCCTGTTTCTGCTTGCTCTCCCTGGGTTGCACCCACTGCCTAACCAGTCCCAGTGAGATGAACGGAGTACCTCAATTGGAAATGCAGAAATCACCTGTCTTCTGGGTTGGTCTGGCTGGAAGCTGCAGACAGGAGCTGTTTCTATTCAGCCATCTTGGCCTGACCCCCCATACAAATTTTAAATAGCTTTCTTTTTTATTGGTTGTAAAGAATGTCATTGGTATTTTGATAAGAATTGCATTGACTCTGTAAATCACTTGGAATACTATGGACATTTTAACAATATTAATTCTCCCAATCCATAAGCACACATTATCTTTCCACTTAGTTGTTACTTCTTCAATTTCTTTCATCTCTGTTTTATCGTTTTCATTGTGGCGTTCTTTCACTATCTTGATTAAATTTATTCCAAGGTATTTTATTTTTTCTAGCTATTGTAAATGGGATTGCTTTCTTGATTTCTTTTTTAGATTTTTAGATTATTCATTATTGGTGTTAAGAAATGTTACTGAGCCCATTTGTATGTTGATTTTTTTATTCCGAAACTGTATTGAATTTGTGTATTAGTTCTAGCAATTTTTTGGTAGAGTCTCTAGTGTTTTCTACATATAAAATCGTGTCCACTGGAAACAGGGATAATTTGACTTCCTCCTTTCCAATTTTTAGGCTTTTTTCCCCCCCTTTCTTTTCCCTAATTGCTCTGGCTAAGACTTCCAGTACTAAGGTGAATAGGAGTAGCAAAAGCTGGCATTATTTCCTACTCTAGATTTTTGGGGGAAAACTTTCAACTTTTCCTAATTTAGTATGGTGTTAATGTGGATTTGCCATATATAGCCTTTATTGTGTTGAGATATGTTCCTTTTATATCTAAGTTATTGAGAGTTTATATCATGAAAGGATGTTGAATTTTATCAAATGCTTTTTCTGTATCCACTAAAGTGATGGGTTTTGTCCTTGATTCTGTTAATATCATGCATCATGTTTATTGATTTCTGTGCGTTGAACCATCCTTGCATGACTGAAGTGAGTTCCACTTGAGTATAGTGAATGATCTTTTTAATGTGCTGTTGAATTCCATCTGCTAGTATTTAGTGGAGGATTTTTGTATGTATGTTCATCAGAGACATTTGCCTTTAGTTTTCCTTTTTTGCTGCTATTGTGTCTTTGTCTGGTTTGGGTACCAAGGGATGCTGGTCTTATACAATAAATTTTGTATTTTCTTAAATATTTTAGGATAGTTTGAAAAGTATTTGTATTGGTTCTTCTTTAACTGTTTGGTGGAATTTAGCACTGAAATCATCAGGTCCTGGACTTTTCTTTGGTGGGAAACTTTTTGTTTCTGAATCAGTCTTCTTACTCACTATTGGTCTGTTCAGAATTTTTATTTCTTCATGATTCAATTTTAGTAGCTTGTATGTGTCTAGGTATTTATCAATTTATGTTAATGGTTTTCCCATTTATTGGCATATAGTTGTTTATAATAATCTCTAACAATCCTTTCTAAATCTTTGGTATCAGTTGTGATGTCTACTTTTTCATCTTTATTTTAATCTTCTCTCTTTTCTTATTTGGTCTAGCTAAAGGTATGTCTTTTTTATCATTTAAAAACTTTGTTTTATTGATCTTTTGTAACTTTATACTATAATTTATTATTTATTTTCTTTTTATATTTTTGGGTTTAGTTTTTTCTTGTTTTTCTAATTCCTCAGGTGGATCATTACATGGTTTATTTGAGCTCTTTCAAATTTTTGGTGTATGCATTTATTGCTATAAGTTTTTCTCAAATAACTGCACTTGCTGTATCTCATAGATTTTGGTATGTTGTATTTTCATTTTCATTGTTTCAAGAAAGTTTTAATTTTCTTTTTAATTTCTTAATTGACCCATTTGTTATTCAGGACTATGTTGTTTAATTTTTGTATATGTTTATTGTTTTCAAGATTCTCCTGTTATTAATTTCAGATTTTATCCCACTGTGGTCAGAAAAGATACTTGATATGATTACAGTATTTTTACATTTTTTTGAGACTTGTTTTGTGGCCTAACATGTAATCTGTCCTGGAGGACATTCCATATGCTGATGAAGAATGGATTCTATAGCTGTTGGGTGGAATATTCTATAAAAGTTTCTTAGGTTCATTTTATCTAGAGTCCATTTTAAATCCAATGTTTCTTTGTTGATTTTCTTTCTAAATGATCTGTTTATTGCTAAGCATGGGGTATTTAAGTCCCCTACTATTATTAAATGTTACAGTTTATCTCTCTAATTAGATTTATAACATGTGCATTATAAGTTTCAGTATCCAAGTGTCAGATGCATATATATTTATAGTTGTTATGTCCTCTGGTTGAATTGACACCTTTGTAACCATCTTTCTGTATTTTTACTTTTCTGACTTAATGTCTAGTTTATCTATGTGTAGCTACTTTTGCTCCCTTTTGACTTTCATTTGCATGAAATAATCAGTTCTCATCCCACTTGCACAGAATATCCTTTTTCATCCCTTTACTTTCAGAGCCTTATGTGTGTCCTTGCAGGGAAAATGACTCACTTGTAGGCAGCATCTAAATGGGTCTTTTTTTCTTTTTTATGAATTCACTCACTCTAGATTGTTTAATTGGAAAACTTAATTAATTTAAATTCAAGGTTATTACTGATAGGTAAGAACTTACTACTCTCATTCTCCTAGTTATTTTCTGGTTATTTTATAGATCTTCTGTTCTTCTCCCTCTCTTGTTGTTTACCTTTGTGGTTTAATGGTTTCTTTAGTAATAAGTTTTGTTTCCTTTCTCTTTTTCATATGTGTATCTGCTATAGTTTTTTAAATTACTCTGGGTTTACATAAAACATTACAGCTAAAATACCATTATAAGTTGATAACAGCTTAGCTTTAGTCACATACAAATATTCTAGACTTTTACCCTCTTTCCCACAATTTGTCATTTTGTTGCCTTAATTTAAATCTTTTTATGATGTGTATTTCTTTTTTTTTTTTTTTTTTTTTTTTTGCTTTTCTTTTTTTTTTTTTTATTCTACTTTAAGTTCTAGGGTACATGTGCATAACGTTTATATCATGTACAACTCCCCAATGCAATCCCTCCCTCCTCCCCCTCCCCATGATAGGCCCCAGTGTGTGATGTTCCCCTTCCCCAGTCCAAGTGATCTCATTGTTCAGTTCCCACTTATGAGTGAGAACATGCGGTGTTTGGTTTTCTCTTCTTGTGATAGTTTGCTAAGAATGATGGTTTCCAGCTGCATCCATGTCCCTACAAAGGACGCAAACTCATCCTTTTTGATGGCTGCACAGTATTCCATGGTGTATATGTGCCACATTTTCTTAATCCAGTCTGTCACAGATGGACATTTGGGTTGATTCCAAGTCTTTGCTATTGTGAATAGTGCTGCAATAAACATACGTGTGCATGTGTCTTTGTAGTAGAGTAATTTATAATCCTTTGGGTATATACCCAGTAGTGGGATGGCTGGGTCATATGGTACATCTAGTTCTAGATCCTTGAGGAATCGCCATACTGATTTCCAGAATGGTTGAACTAGTTTACAATCCCACCAACAGTGTAAAAGTGTTCCTATTTCTCCACATCCTCTCCAACACCTGTTGTTTCCTGACTTCTTAATGATTGCCATTCTAACTGGTGTGAGATGGTATCTCATTGTGGTTTTGATTTGCATTTCTCTGATGGCGAGTGATGATGAGCATTTTTTCATGTGTCTGTTGGCTGTATGAATGTCTTCTTTTGAGAAATGTCTGTTCATATCCTTTGCCCACTTTTTGATGGGGTTGTTGTGTTTTTTCTTGTATATTTGTTTGAGTTCTTTGTAGATTCTGGATATTAGCCCTTTGTCAGATGAGTAGGTTGCAAAAATGTTCTCCCATTCTGTAGGTTGTCTGTTCACTCTGATGGTAGTTTCTTTTGCTGTGCAGAAGCTCTTTAGTTTAATTAGATCCCATTTGTCAATTTTGGCTTTTGCTGCCATTGCTTTTGGTGTTTTAGACATGAAGTCCTTGCCCATGCCTATGTCCTGAATGGTACTACCTAGGTTTTCTTCAAGGGTTTTTATAGTATTAGGTCTAACATTTAAGTCTCTAATCCATCTTGAATTAATTTTCGTATAAGGGGTAAGGAAAGGATCCAGTTTCAGCTTTCTACTTCTGGCTAGCCAATTTTCCCAGCACCATTTATTAAATAGGGAATCCTTTCCCCATTTCTTGTTTCTCTCAGGTTTGTCAAAGATCAGATGGCTGTAGATGTGTGGTATTATTTCTGAGGACTCTGTTCTGTTTCATTGGTCTATAGCTCTGTTTTGGTACCAGTACCATGCTGTTTTGGTTACTGTAGCCTTGTAGTATAGTTTGAAGTCAGGTAGCGTGACGCCTCCAGCTTTGTCCTTTTGACTTAGGATTGTCTTGGCAATGCGGGCTCTTTTTTGGTTCCATATGAACTTTAAAGCAGTTTTTAAATTCTGTGAAGAAACTCATTGGCAGCTTGATGGGGATGGCATTGAATCTATAAATAACCTTGGGCAGTATGGCCATTTCCACGATATTGATTCTTCCTATCCATGAGCATGGTATGTTCTTCCATTTGTTTGTGTCCTCTTTGATTTCACTGAGCAGTGTTTTGTAGTTCTCCTTGAAGAGGTCCTTTACATCCCTTGTAAGCTGGATTCCTAGGTATTTTATTCTCTTTGAAGCAATTGTGAATGGAAGTTCATTCCTGATTTGGCTCTCTGCTTGTCTGTTACGGGTGTATAAGAATGCTTGTGATTTTTGCACATTAATTTTGTATCCTGAGACTTTGCTGAAGTTGCTTATCAGCTTAAGGAGATTTTGGGCTGAGACGATGTGGTTTTCTAAATATTCCATCATGTCTTCTGCAAACAGGGACAATTTGACTTCTTCTTTTCCTAACTGGATACCCTTGATTTCTTTCTCTTGCCTGATTGCCCTAGCCAGAACTTCCAACAGTATGTTGAATAGGAGTGGTGAGAGAGGGCATCCCTGTCTTGTGCCAGTTTTCAAAGGGAATTTTTCCAGTTTTTGCCCATTCACTATGATATTAGCTGTGGGTTTGTCATAAATTGCTCTTATTATTTTGAGGTACGTTCCATCAATACCGAATTTATTGAGGGTTTTTAGCATAAAGGGCTGTAAAATTTTGTCAAAAGGCTTTTCTGCATCTATTGAGATAATCATATGGTTCTTGTCTTTGGCTCTGTTTATATGCTGGATTACGTTATTTGATTTGCGATTGTTGAACCAGCCTTGCATCCCAGGGATGAAGCCCACTTGATCATGGTGGATAAGCTTTTTGATGTGCTGCTGAATCCGGTTTGTCAGTATTTTATTGAGAATTTTTGCATCGATGTTCATCAGGGATATTGGTCTAAAATTCTCTTTTTTTGTTGTGTCTCTGCCAGGCTTTGGTATCAGGATGATGTTGGCCTCATAAAATGAGTTAGGGAGGATTCCCTCTTTTTCTATTGATTGGAATAGTTTCAGAAGGAATGGTACCAGCTCCTCCTTGTACCTCTGGAAGAATTCAGCTGTGAATCCATCTGGTCCTGGACTTTTTTTGGTGGGTAGGATATTAATTGTTGCCTCGATTTCAGAGCCTGCTATTGGTCTATTCAGGGATTCAACTTCTTCCTGGTTTAGTCTTGGAAGAGTGTAAGTATCCAGGAAATTATCCATTTCTTCTAGATTTTCTAGTTGATTTGCGTAGAGGCATTTATAGTATTCTCTGATGGTAGTTTGTATTTCTGTGGGGTCGGTGGTGATATCCCCTTTATCATTTTTTATTGCATCGATTTGATTCTTCTCTCTTTCTTCTTTATTAGTCTTGCTAGCGGTCTGTCAATTTTGTTGATCTTTTCAAAAAACCAACTCCTGGATTCATTGATTTTTAGAGGGTTTTTGTGTCTCTATCTCCTTCAATTCTGCTCTGATCTTAGTTATTTCTTGCCTTCTGCTAGCTTTTGAATGTGTTTGCTCTTGCCTCTCTAGTTCTTTTAATTGTGATGTTAGAGTGTCAATTTTAGATCTTTCCTGCTTTCTCTTGTGGGCATTTAGTGCTATAAATTTCCCTCTACACACTGCTTTAAATGTGTCCCAGAGATTCTGGTATGTTGTATCTTTGTTCTCACTGGTTTCAAAGAACATCTTTATTTCTGCTTTCATTTCGTTATGTACCCAGTAGTCATTCAGGAGCAGGTTGTTCAGTTTCCATGTAGTTGAGTGGTTTTGATTGAGTTTCTTAGTCCTGAGTTCTAGTTTGATTGCACTGTGGTCTGAGAGACAGTTTGTTATAATTTCTGTTCTTGTACATTTGCTGAGGAGTGCTTTACTTCCATTATGTGTTCAATTTTGAATAAGTGCGGTGTGGTGCTGAGAAGAATGTATATTCTGTTGATTTGGCGTGGAGAGTTCTATAGATGTCTATTAGGTCTGCTTGGTGTAGAGATGAGTTCAATTCCTGGATATCCTTGTGAACTTTCTGTCTCGTTGATCTGTCTAATGTTGACAGTGGAGTGTTGAAGTCTCCCATTATTATTGTATGGGAGTCTCAGTCTCTTTGTAGGTCTCTAAGGACTTGCTTTATGAATCTGGGTGCTCCTGTATGGGGTGCATATATATTTAGGAGAGTTAGCTCTTCCTGTTGAATTGATTCCTTTACCATTATGTAATGGCCTTCTTTGTCTCTTTTGATCTTTGATGGTTTAAAGTCTGTTTCATCAGAGACTAGGATTGCAATCCCTGCTTTTTTCTGTTCTCCATTTTCTTGGTAGATCTTCCTCCATCCCTTTATTTTGAGCCTATGTATGTCTCTGCATGTGAGATGGGTCTCCTGAATACAGCAGACTGATGGGTCTTGACTCTTTATCCAGTTTGCCAGTCTGTGTCTTTTAATTGGACCATTTAGTTCATTAACATTTAAGGTTAATATTGTTATGTGTGAACTTGATCGTGTCATTATGATATTAACTGGTTATTTTGCTCGTTAGTTGATGCAGTTTCTTCCTAGCCTCGATGGTCTTTACATTTTGGCATGTTTTTGCAATGGCTGGTACCCGTTGTTCCTTTCCATGTTTAGGGCTTCCTTCAGGGTCTCTTGTAAGGCAGGCCTGGTGGTGACAAAATCTCTAAGCATTTGCTTATCTGTAAAGGATTTTATTTCTCCTTCACTGATGAAACTTAGTTTGGCTGGATATGAAATTCTGGGTTGAAAATTCTTTTCTTTAAGAACGTTGAATATTGGTCCCCACTCTCTTCTGGCTTGTAGAGTTTCTGCCGAGAGGTCTGCTGTTAGTCTGATGGGCTTCCCTTTGTGGGTAACCCGACCTTTCTCTCTGGCTGCCCTTAAGATTTTTTCCTTCATTCAACTTTGGTGAATCTGGCAATTATGTGTCTTGGAGTTGCTCTTCTGGAGGAGTATCTTTGTGGCATTCTCTGTATTTCCTGTATTTGAATGTTGGCCTGCCCTACTAGATTGGGGAAGTTCTCCTGGATGATATCCTGAAGAGTGTTTTCCAACTTGGTTCCGTTTTCCCCCTCACTTTCAGGCACCCCAATCAGACGTAGATTTGGTCTTTTTACATAATCCCATACTTCTTGCAAGCTTTGTTCATTTCTTTTTCTTCTTTTTTCTTTTGGTTTCTCTTCTCGCTTCATTTCATTCATTTGATCCTCAATCGCTGATACTCTTTCTTCCAGTTGATCGAGTCAGTTACTGAAGCTTGTGCATCTGTCCCATATTTCTTGTGTCATGGTTTTCATCTCTGTCATTTCGTTCATGATCTTCTCTGCATTAATTAGTCTAGCTGTCAATTCTTCCACTCTTTTTTCAAGATTTTTAGTTTCTTTGCGCTGGGTACGTAATTCCTCCTTTAGCTCTGAGAGGTTTGATGGACTGAAGCCTTCTTCTCTCATCTCGTCAAAGTCATTCTCTGACCAGCTTTGATCCATTGCTGGCAATGGGCTGCGCTCCTTTGCAGGTGGAGATGCGCTCTTATTTTTTGAATTTCCAGCTTTTCTGCCCTGCTTCTTCCCCATCTTTGTGGTTTTATCTGTCTCTGGTCTTTGATGATGGTGACGTACTGATGGGGTTTTGGTATAGGTGTCCTTCCTGTTTGATAGTTTTCCATCTGACAGTCAGAAGGACTGTGTGTTGGTCTGTTGGAGATTGCTTGAGGTCCACTCCATATCCTGTTTGCCTGGGTATCAGCAGCAGAGGTTGTGGAAGATAGAATATTGCTGAACAGCGAGTGTACCTGTCTGATTCTTCCTTTGGAAGTTTCCTCTCAGGGGTGACTCCACCCTGTGAGGTGTGGGGTGTCAGACTGCCCCTAGTGGGGGATGTCTCCCAGCTAGGCTACTCAGGGGTCAGGGACCCACCGGAGCAGGCAGTCTGTCCGTTCTCAGATCTCAACCTCCGCGTTAGGAGATCCACGGCTCTCCCCAAAGCTGTCAGATAGAGTCGTTCGCGTCTGCAAAGGCCCCCGCTGCTTCCCCTATTGGACTGCAGCTGTGCGCTGTCCACAGAGGTAGAGTCTACAGAGACAGGCAGGCTTCCTTGAGCCGCTGGGAGCTCTACCCAGTTCGAGCTTCCCAGCGGCTTTGTTTACCTACTTAAGCCTCAGCAATGGCGGGCGCCCCTCCCCCAGCCTCGCTGCTGCCTTGCGGATAGATCGCCGCAGACTGCTGTGTTAGCAGTGAGGGAGGCTCCGTCGGCATGGGACCCTCCCGGCCAGGTGTGGGATATATTCTCCTAGTATGCCTGTTTCCTTAAATTGCAGTATTGGGGTGGGAGTTACCCAATTTCCCAGGTGTTTTGTGTCTCAGTTCCCCTGGTTAGAAAAACGGATTTCCTTCCCCCTTGCGCTTCCAGGTGAGGCGATGCCTCGCCCTGCTTCAGCTCTCGCTGGTCAGGCTGCAGCAGCTGACCAGCACTGATTGTCCGGCACTCCCTAGAGAGATGACCCCAGTACCTCAGTTGAAAATGCAGAAATCACCGGTCTTCTGTGTCGCTCGCGCTGGGAGTTGGAGACTGGAGCTGTTCCTATTCGGCCATCTTGCTCCGCCCCCTGATGTGTATTTCTTAACAATGTATTTAATTTTGGTAACTGTAGATGATTTTTAACCTTCATACTAGATATTTGAAAGATTTACATACCACCATCACAGTAATGCAATATTCTGGAATTCATTATGAGCTTATCTCTCAGTGTGTTTTATATTCTATGATTTAATGGTAATAATTACAGTCCTTTCACTTCCAGTTAAAGCATTCCCTTAATCATTTGTTGTAAGGTCAGTATAGCAGTAATATGGTTTGGCTGTGTCCCCAACCAAATATTGTCTTGGGAGGGACCCAGTGGAATGTAATTGAATGATGAGGGCAGGTTTTTCAGCAGTATCACTTATTCATGATAGTGAATACGTCTCAGAAGATCTGATGGTGCTATAAGGGGGAGTTTCCCTGCACAAGCTCTCTCTCTCTTTGCCTGCTGCCATCCATGTAAGATGTGACTTGCATGTTCACTCTGATGGTAGTTTCCTTTGCTGTGCAGAAGTTATTTAGTTTAATTAGTTCCTATTTGTCAATTTTGGCTTTTGTTGCCATTGCTTTTGGTGTTTTAGACATGAAGTCCTTGCCCATGCCTATGTCCTGAATGGTACTGCCTAGGTTTTCTTCTAGGGTTTTTATGGTATTAGGTCTAACATTTAAGTCTCCAATCGATCTTGAATTAATTTTTGTATAAGGAATAAGGAAAGGATGCAGTTTAAGCTTTCTACTTACGACTAGCCAATTTTCCCAGCACCATTTATTAAATAGGGAATCCTTTCTCCATTTCTTGTTTTTGTCAGGTTTGTCAAAGATCAGATGGCTGTAGATGTGTGGTATTATTTCTGAGGGCTCTGGTCTGTTCTATTGGTCTATATCTCTGTTTTGGTACCAGTACCATGCTGTTTTGGTTACTGTAGCCTTGTAGTATAGTTTGAAGTCAGGTAGCATGATGCCTCCAGCTTTGTTCTTTTGGCTTAGGATTGTCTTGGCAATGCAGGATCTTTTTGGTTCCATATGAACTTTAAAGCAGTTTTTTCCAATTCTGTGAAGAAAGACAATGGTAGCTTAATGGGGATGACACTGAATCTATAAATTACCTTGGGCAGTATGGGCATTTTCACAATATTGATTCTTCCTATCCATGAGCATGGTATGTTCTTCGTTTTGTTTGTGTCCTCTTTGATTTCACTGAGCAGTGGTTTGTAGTTCTCCTTGAAGAGGTCCTTTACATTCCTTGTAAGTTTGATTCCTAGGTATTTTTTTCTCTTTGAAGCTATTGTGAATGGGAGTTCATTCATGGTTTGGCTCTCTGTTTGTCTGTTACTGATGTATAAGAATGCTTGTGATTTTTGCACATTAATTTTGTATCCTGAGACTTTGCTGAAGTTGCTTATCAGCTTAAGGAGATTTGGGGTTGAGACAATGGGGTTTTCTAAATATACAATCATATCATCTGCAAACAGGGACAATTTGACTTCTTCTTTTCCTAACTGAATACCCTTGATTTCTTTCTCTTGCCTGATTGCCCTAGCCAGAACTTCCAACACTATGTTGAATAGTAGTGGTGAGAGAGGGCATCCTGTCTTGTGCCAGTTTTCAAAGGGAATGCTTCCAGTTTTTGCCCATTCAGTATGATATTAGCTGTGGGTTTGTCATAAATAGCTCTTATTATTTTGAGATACGTTCCATCAAAACTGAATTTATTGAGCGTTTTTAGCATGAAGGGCTGTTGAATTTTGTTGAAGGCCTTTTCTGCATCTATTGAGCTAATCATGTGGTTTTTGTCTTCGGTTCTGTTTATATGCTGGATTACGTTTATTGATTTGCATATGTTGAACCAGCCTTGCATACCAGGGATGAAGACCTCTTGATCATGGTGGATAAGCTTTTTAATGTGCTGCTGGATCTGGTTTGCCAGTATTTTATTGAGGATTTTTGCATCGATGTTCACTACAGAATGTGAGAAAATTTTTGCAATCTACTCATCTGACAAAGGGCTAATATCTAGAACTTATAAAGAACTCAATCAAATTTACAAGAAAAAAACAAACAACCCCATCAAAAAGTGGGCAAAGGATGGGAACAGACAATTCTCAAAAGAAGACATGCATACAGCCAACAGACACATGAAAAAATGCTCATCATCACTCACTACCAGAGAAATGCAAATCAAAGCCACAATGAGATACCACCTCACACCCATTAGAATGACAATCATTAAAAAATCAGGAAACAACAGGTGCTGGAGAGGATGTGTAGAAATAGGAACACTTTTACACTGTTGGTGGGACTGTAAACTACTTCAACCATTGTGGAAAACAGTGTGGTGATTCCTCAAGGATCTAGAACTAGAAATACCATTTGTCCCAGCCATCCCATTACTGGGGATATACCCAAAGGATTGTAAGTCATGCTGCTATAAAGACACATACACACGTATGTTTACTGCGTCACTATTCACAATAGCAAAGACTTGGAATCAACCCACATGTCCATCAGTGACAGACTGGATTAAGAAAATGTGGCACATATGCACCATGGAATACTATGCAGCCATAAAAAATAATAAGTTTGGCCAGGCGTGGTGGCTCAAGCCTGTAATCCCAGCACTTTGGGAGGCCAAGACAGATGGATCACAAGGTCAGGAGATCGAGACCATCCTGGCTTACATGGTGAAACCCCGTCTCTACTAAAAAATACAAAAAACTCGCTGGGCGAGGTGGTGGGTTCCTGTAGTCCCAGCTACTTGGGAGGCAGAGGCAAGAGAATTGCATAAACCTGGGAGGCAGAGCTTGCAGTGAGCTGAGATCCGGCCACTGCTCCCCAGCCTGGGCAGTAGAGCAAGACTCTGTCTCAAAAAAGAAAAGAAAATAATAATAATAATAATGAGTTTCTGTCCTTTGTAGGGACATCGATGAAGCTGGAATCCATCATTCTCAGCAAACTCTCGCAAGAACAGAAAACCAAATACCACATGTTCTCACTCATAGGTGGGAATTGAATAATGAGATCACTTGGACACAGGAAGGGGATCATCACACACCAGGTCACATTTTGGGGAGGGGGTAGGGAGGAGGGATAACATTAGAAGATATATCTAATGTAAATGACAAGTTAATGGGTGCAGCACATCAACATGGCACATGTATACCGATGTAACAAACCTGTATGTTGTGCACATGTACCCTAGAACTTAAAGTATAATTAAAAAAAAAAAAAAAAGAAAGTACAGATAAGCAAAAAGAAAAAAAACAAAAAAAGATGTGACTTGCTCCTCCTTGCCTTCCACCATGATTGTGAGACCTCTCCAGTAATATGGAACTGTAAGTCCATTAAACATCTTTCTTTTGGAAATTGTCCAGTCTCAGGTAATGTGTTTATCAGCAGCATGAGAACACACTAATACAAGCAGTGATACATTTCCATAGCTTTTACTTGTCTGGAATTTTGTGTCTTCATTTTTGAAAGATAGCTTTGCTGAGTAAAGTATTTTTAGCTGATGATTTTTTTCTTTTAGCACTTGGAGTTGGTCATCCTATTTGTCATCCTATTCTCTCCTGGCCTGCAACGTTTCTTCTCAAAAATCTGCTGATAGTCTAATAGTGGTTCTCTTACATATTGACTTGATTCATTTAGAATTCTTTCTGTCTTTGACTTTTGATAGTTTAATTATAATGTACCTAGGAGAGGATCTCTTTAAGTTGAATCTAATTAGGATCCTTTAAGCTACATGGATCTGGATATTCATATCTCTCCAAAGATATGAGACATTTTCAGCTATTATTTCATTAGATAAGCTTTCTATGGCTTTCTCCATCTCTTCTTCCTATGAAAATCACATAATGCAAATATTTGTTCATTTAATGGTTGGTGTCCAAAAGGCCTCATCAGATTTCTTTGCTATTTTTCATTCATTCATTTTTTTTTTTTTTTTTTTTTTTTTTTGCCCCTGACTGGGTTATTCAAGAGACTGGTCTTCAAGTTCAAAAATTATTTCTTCCGCATAATCTTAGACTGCTGGTGAAGCTTTTAAGGGTATTTTTATTTCATTTACTGAAGACCTCAACTCCAAGGTTTCTAAGTTTGTTTTTAATGATATCTCTTTGTTGAGTTTCTCCTTCAAATCATGATTTATTGTCTTGATTTTATTGTATTTTCTATCTGTATTCTCTTATATCTTCCTGAGTTTTCTTAAGATCATTATTTTGCATTTTTTCAAGTACTTTGCAAATTTCCGTTGCTTGAGGTCAGTTACTGGAGATTTATATTTCCTTGGTGATGTCATGTTTGTTTGCTTTTTCATATTTTTTGTGTCCCTGTGTTGATATCTGTGCATCTGGTGGAATGGTCACTTCTTTCAATTTTACACAGTGGCTATTATAGGGAAAGATTTTTGCCTGCAGATGTGTCCTAGGGTATTGTTTGAGTAGGGTGCATTATCTTTGGCTCCCTGTGGGCTCAGTAGTATAGTCTCCACACAATTCCTGTAGCTGTAGTCAATGTCAGCATGCCTTCAAATACCTTAGTGGCCTAGGCCTCAGGAGTTTGTGCAGCCGTTCCACTAGATTGGGTATAGCCACCCCACTGGAGGGTGGGGAGGTTGGGTACCAGGCCATTCTGCATGGGTGCATAGAGGCTGCTCTGCTGGTGTCAAGCCCAGCCTCCCCACTGGAGGCAAAAACAGCAGTCTGTTTTATCAGTGCTTGAAGTCAGCTGTACCAAGTTTGGGCATGTCCTATTTACTGGGGAAAGGGACATGAGGCTGCTTCACCAGGGTCAGGTATTGCCTCTAAACTAGGCACGACTATCTGTTCTTTGGAGAGTGGAGCATCATCTGGGCCTGGGTTCCACAGTTACAGCTGTACTGCTGGGCCTATGCTCCAAGTAGCTGAGGTTGGCATGCTACAGTCACTGGGATGGAAAAGATGAAGTGTCTCCTAGGCAGCTTATTCTTTTTTTTTTTTTTAGACAGAGTCTCGCTCTGTTGCCCAGGCTGGAGTGCAGTGGCATGATCTCGGCTCACTGCAAGCTCCACCTCCCAGATTCACACCATTCTCCTCCCTCAGCCTCCCAAGTAGCTGGGACTACAGATATCCACCACCACGCCCAGATAATTTTTTTTTTTAATAGAGACGGGGTTTCACCATGTTAGCAAGATGGTCTCGATCTTGTGACCTCGTGATCCACACGCCTCAGCCTCCCAAAGTGCTGGGATTACAGGCGTGAGTCACTGTGCCCAACCAGCAGTTTATTCTTAAGGGGTAGGGAGCTATGGCTACCTGACTAGGAATAGTGCACTACCATGTATGGGCATGGTGTAGTGGTGGTGGAACCTTGGGGTGGGGAGATGCAGTGGCTACTGGCCCTGGAACATGATGTACTAGACAAGTGACTTTTGTCTTAAGATGGCACTTTAGGGTAGTAGCTTAGATCATGGAGGAGGGAGCATAGTGTGAGTTGCTTCTTTGAGGTAATACAGCCATGTGAACTCCAGGCAGTTTCTTTGACTAGTCTGGGGGTCTTTGCAGACTGAAGAGTTCTTCAGCAGCAAAGACTGCAACAAGTGTCTATGGCTTTAATTGGAGTAGCTGGGGATCTCCCATTCACTTTTTCCCTGTGGGAAGAGTCCATGCTGATTCTAAGCTGATCCTAATTGGGGAGATGGAGTGGCAAAGACAGGGTATTTTGTTGCCTTTTTAATGCAGCCATCCCAAATCTCCATGCTTCACAGGATCTCTGACACGCCCTGTTTTACTCAAGCACTCTCCTTCAGATACTCTAGTTGAAATGTGATTGTTTATTGTTTTGGTCCTTTTTTGTGCAGGGACAAGCATTAGGCAGCACTAACCAGCCATCCTGCTGATGTCACACCCTTCTATTTTCTTCCCTAGAGATTCTCAATGTGAGGATTTCATCACAAGGCCTTTTGTGAAGGCTTTGCCTCTATCCATCTTAAGAATTTCTCAGTCAACACGAAGGGCAAAAACAAAAAAATACCTCTTCCCTTAAAGGGTACAACCTAGTAGATCCACATCTCTTCCATTTACATTGACCTATTGGAAAAATGTGATCATATGGCTATATCTAATTATGGGAACTGTTGTTTTTAGAGTTTCCAAGTGAGATATTGGTGGATCACTAAGAGTCTCTTACACTTTCACCAAACCAGTGATGATTCTTAATGTAGGCTGTCCACACACTGATGAATGTGCAAAATGATTCATTGGACTGGGAAGAAAATACTTGACATTTTATTTATTTGTATCTATAACATAATAAAAATAAGGTTTACAAATATGTAATGTGCATGTTGGCAATGATACACTCAGTGCCTATTTGAGATGGACTCACTTTACATACAATACACATGCTTTCCTAAGTGTGAATCTATGGCGTAGGACCATTAACAGTAGGAACCCTCACACATTATGCACTTTCAGCATATTGAATATTAAGATGAAAATAATGTACATGTATCTGTCTACATAAATTTACAGATGATCTTATCTAGTTTTTATTACATTAACCATCATAAAAGGAATGAGGAATTTTAAAAGATTCCTGAGAGAAATTGCAAATTGAAGAGAATCTTTATAAAGCCAGCACAAGCAAACAACCAAAAAGTGGAAGTCCTATCACTTTTCCTGCTAGAACAATCTCTTTATTGGCTACACTAGGAGCTGAAACAATTACACATTTACTTCCATTATTATTAATGATGAACTTTGCCTTGATGATATATGGCGATGCAAGAGACTAGCTAATATAGGCAGTAAATGATCATAATTGATAAAAAATTAGTATTATATATTTCAAATTTAACTCAACTATTTAAATGTTCTATTTTTGTGTTTTTAAATGCACAGATTAGTATAATAAACTATGTATAACTTACAAATAAATGAATTTGTAACTAAGAGATAAATTCAAAACATTGTAAAGAAAGTTGTGAATGTTAAAAAAAAAAAGTTTGAAGACCACTGCACTACACCCACCCCAGCCTCTCTCTTAGGAATGTAATGAGAGTTATGTTATAAAACTGCCAGCTTCCTTCAGTAGGGAAAATGGTTATGACACGTGTCTTTTCCCTCTTCTTGAGAGCCGGAAAGGAGCTGGCATTCAATAGAAAATAATGAAGAAGAGGTATTAGAGAAGAGAATGATGGAAAAATATCAATCTTCCACCACAGGAAGAATATAAAAGATTATATTTCAAGTTAAGGTAAGTGAGCAAAGACAGGTCAGTTCCTAGTTAAGATATCGGGTAAAAAAAGAAAAAAAAACATTCATACAGCCAACAGACACATGAAAAAGTGTTCATCATCACTCGCCATCAGAGAAATGCAAATCAAAACCACAATGAGATATCATCTCACACCAGTTAGAATGGCAATCATTAAAAAATCAGGAAACGACAGGTGCTGGAGAGGATGTGGAGAAATAGGAACACTTTTACACTGTTGGTGGGACTGTAAACTACTTCAACCATTGTGGAAAACAGTGTGGTGATTCCTCAAGGATCTAGAACTAGAAATACCATTTGACCCAGCCTTCCCATTACTGGGGATATACCCAAAGGATTATAAGTCATTCTGCTATAAAGACACATGCACACGAATGTTTATTGCAGCACTATTCACAATAGCAAAGACTTGGAATCAACCCAAATGTCCATCAGTGACAGACTGGATTAAGAAAACGTGGCACATATACACCATGGAATACTATGCAGCCATAAAAAAGGATGAGTTCGTGTCCTTTGTAGGGACATGGATGCAGCTGGAAACCATCATTCTCAGCAAACTATCACAAGAACAGAAAACAAAATACCGCATGTTCTCACTCATAGGTGGGAACTGAACAATGAGATCACTTGGACACAGAAGGGGATCATCACACACTGGGTCCTATTGTGGGGAGGGGGGAGGGGGGAGGGATAGCATTAGGAGATATACCTAATATAAATAGCGAGTTAATGGGTGCAGCACACCAACATGGCAGATGTATACATATGTAACAAACCTGCGCGTTGTGCACATGTACCCTAGAACTTAAAGTATAATTAAAAAAAAGAAAAAGAAAAGACCACCAAAAGAACAAGGGTGAGGCTGTCTCCACCAGAGAACTGACTTACGAAATGTACAAATATTAGAAGGGCCCTTCTTTTTCTGTTGGTGGATCTTTGCATGTGCTGAAGGCTGAGCTGCATTATAAGCTCAGCTCCACTTTTTGGGGAAGAACACCTTTGCTACAATCCTGCTCCATAATAGCCTTTCCGGGAATGCTGTCATGCAGTTATCCCAGTAAACCAGAGCAGAGCTGTCTTCCTCTCCAGGGAGCGATGTGGGCCACAGCTTGTCTCTTCTCCTGCCTGGATCCCCCAGAGTTTCTTTCCAAGGACAGGGGAAGCTTGCGTGAGACATGCTGATGCTCTCAGGTTTTGTCCTCTCTTAGGAACTTTGTGAACCTCGTGTCACCAGCCCCCTCCACTGGAAGCACTAAGTTTCTCCTTGTCCTAGGTGCTGAGGGTTCTCAAGAGAGGTAGAGCCCTTTCTTTTTCTTAGCCAGAGAAGCGAGATTTCCAGCTATGAAAGAAAGCAAAAACTTTATTTCTAATGAGGTTAGTAGCTGGGGCCTTCTCCATACCTCCCAGTTTCTGAGCTCTCCGTCCTGCTGAAAAACAAAGACAATGCAAATTCAGGTCCTAGTTCATCTAAAGAGACCAATGATGTTCTTACATCTTTTCTACAATAAAATGATGTCAATAAGAACAGTTTCTTCTCAGTCCACTCCATATTCTCAGCCTTCAGCAAGACAAACATCATGCGCTGAGGCATAATGATCCTTCTCCCCAAATCAGACAAATGTTAGAAAAGAACTGCAGTGAATTAGAAAAACAAGAATGAAATCTAAGACCACTATCCTGTTATCTGGTCTCTCCCCCTCCCTTGCATGCAGCCACGTATTCAAAGATAATTTCATCGTGTATCTTAAAAATCCCATTGCTCACCACAGGTAGTTTCACCCTGTAGTTTTTCTTACATTTTACAAATTCAAGCTACCTGACTCCTCTGTTCAGTCATTTTAGGCTCTGAAGGGGAAGGGGCTGTAGAGTCAGGAAAAATTGTGAGTGTTGATCTCATGTTTCTGATTCAGTATCCCTCTAGTACAGCTGTGGCCTAGCTGGTTCATTTTGCTAAGCTAGCATGAAGAAATTCCACTTATTGAAGAGAAATGCTGTTTTTCTCAGAAATAACAGTGAAATCAAATGATAGAAAGACATTCCTCTTAACTGCACGAAGTTGGCTGCATTATTGGAGAAATAATTCTCTCCATCAGTGATATTTTGGAAAGAATGATGTCAACCTGGACATTCCAGCTCCTATTTCATTTTTTAATACTAGGCTTTATTTGATAAAAGCTCATTCTCTATTTCTATCTTCTGCCCACACTTCTCCAAGGACAGTTCTACTTCAGCTCCCAGGGAAGACCTCCCTTTCTGGGATAGAAAGTTAATTCTTCCTTAATGGAGACCCTCAGAACAAGCATTCGAGCAGATCAACCACATCCACATACAGAATTAAGACTATAAGGGCCAAACGCTCTACCCCTCAAAGAGATTATAGAGCAGTGAAAAGTAACTTTTAAAATTTCATTGATCTATAAAATTTCCCATTTTTAAAATTTTGCCAAGTAATTTTTTAAAAATCTGTAATTATTACTGCTTTATTAAATTAACAATATTTTGTATCACCAAACTACCAAGGCATCATTGTAGGGACACTTCTTTAATTTAGTGTTTTATTTAAAAAGACTTATTATTATTTTTCAAATTTATCATATTGCCCTTTTTTGTTTTTCCCCCCGCCCCAATCTAGGGAAAAAATAGTGGAGATTTGAGAAATACAAGTCTTTGTGTTAACCACTGGGCTAGAGGAGAGTAGCAGAGAGCAAGCAGCTTCCAGAAGTTTATTCTGTTATGTGTTAAAAGTGAAAGACAGGGAAAAGAAGCCGACATGATCATTCTGGGCTTGAAGGACACATTTTTACAGGCTTTTAACCCACAGGATGTAAACTTTTTTTTATTGTACTTTAAGTTCTAGGGTACATGTGCACAACATGCAGGTTTAATACATAGGTATATATGTGCCATTTTGAAGATGAGACTATGTCTTGGAATTCTTCAGATTCCCATGCTGTCAAACAAAGAATGTATAGGCAGTGCAAACATAATAATATTTTTATTTTATTACGTATTGCTTGCTATAATTGATTTTTACAATTTGTCTCACTTATTCCATACTTAACATTTATTTGCACACTTATTTTTCTTCTGTTGTGCAATCTTGTGTACTTTAACTAAAAATTAAACCCCTAAAAATTGATAACTTTATTTTTTATATAGTTGGATAGCAGATATAAACCTCAGTCTATGAATATAGGGATATAATAAAATTTACTTTTTCTGTATTTTGGCCTGTGTTTTTCCTTTTTTATTGATACACATAGTAATACATATTTATGGGGGTACATGGGATATTTTGATACCTACCATGTGTAATGGTAAAATTAGGGTAATTGGGATATTTATCACCTCAAACATTTATGATTTGTGTTGGGAACATTCCAAGTTTCTTTGCTAGCTATTTTAAAATGTACAATAAATTCTTGTCACCCTGAGGGATTAACAAACACTAGAATTTATTCCTTTTAATTGTATTTTTGTATCCATTCACCAATCTCTCTTCATTCTCCCCTCTCTCCAATCCTTTCCAGCCACTGATGATCGCCATTCTACTTCCTATCTCCATGATATCATATATTTTTAGTTCTCACGTATGGGTGAGAATGTGATATTTGTCTTTCTGTGCCTGGCTTACTTCCTCTAACATAATATCTTCCAGATTCATCCATATTGTCACAAATGACAGGATTTCATTTTTATGGCTAAATTGTAGTCCATTATATATATATCCTACATTTTCTTTATCCATTCATCCATAGATGAACATGTAGGCCAATTCCATATCTTGAGTATTGTGAATAGTGCTGCAATAAACATGGAACTGCAGATATTTCTTCAATACACTGATTTCCTTTTTTTTAAGGTATATACTCAGCAGCAAAATTGCTAGATCATATGGTAGTTTCTATTATTAGTTTTATGAGGAACTTCTATATTGCTTTTCATACTTGCAATACTAATTAACTTTTCTACCAACAGTGTATGAACATTCCACTTTCTACGTATCCTTCCTCATTGGTATCATTATTTTTGGTCTTTTTGATAATAGCCATTGTAACTGGCTATATCATTTTAACTGGTCATTTCATTGTGGTTTTGATTGCATTTTCCTGATGATTAGTGATACCAAGCAGTTAAAAATATACATATTGGCCATTTACATGTTTTCTTTTGATAAATGTATACTCAGGTCTTCCTCCCCATTTTAAATCAGATTATTTGGGATTATTTTTGCAAGTGAGGTGTTTGAGTCTCTTGTTTCTTTCCTCTTGCTGCTTTTAGGATCCTCTCTTTGTTCTTTTTTTTTTTTTTTTTTTAGCTTATCAGCTATCTTTTTTTAAATATTTTTTATTATACTTTAAGTTCTAGGGTACATGTGCATAACGTGCAGGTTTGTTACATATGTATACCTATGCCATGTTGGTGTGCTGCACCCATCAACTCGTCAGCACCCATCAAGTCATCATTTATATCATGTATAACTCCCCAAAGTTCGAGTGTCAT
This sequence comes from Trachypithecus francoisi, assembly GCF_009764315.1. Classification (NCBI taxonomy): domain Eukaryota; kingdom Metazoa; phylum Chordata; class Mammalia; order Primates; family Cercopithecidae; genus Trachypithecus; species Trachypithecus francoisi. Next base: position 89,806,669 of record NW_022681470.1, on the reverse strand, counting down.
ATGCCTTGGAGTATTGTTTTTGAGTTTAAACTGCCTGGTGATCTTTGACATCCTTGTGCTTAGATCTCTATGTTTCTCTAGGCTTGCAGTTTCTCCATTATTATCTCTTTGATTGAACATTCTACCACTATCTCTTTCTTCACTCCCTTTTTAAGGCCAATGATGCTTAGATTATTTTTGAGGCTATTTTTTAGATCTCACAAGCATATTTCATTTTTTCTTTCTTCTCCTATGATTGTGTGCTTTCAAATAGCTTGTCTTTGAACTCTTTTTTCTGCTTGATCAATTCTGTTGTTGGGATACTCTGATGCATTTTTTAGTTTCCCGACTGTATTTTTAAGCTCCAGGATATCTGGGTGTTTTTAAAAATTATTATTTCAATCAAAAGATTTTTCAATCTATCTAATAAATTTCTAAATTGATTTCCTATTTTCTTAAAGTTTATTGTGCTTCCTCAAAACAACAATTTTGAATTCACTTTCTGAGACATCACACATTGTCTTCACTCCAGGATGTCACTGGTGACTTCTTTAGAACATTTGTTGAGGTTATATTTCCCTGAATGTTCTGGATGCAGGTGAACATTCATCAGTACCTGATGTTCTAGTTCTTACAAAGGTGCTTTCTTGTGTGAATAGTTGTTCAGATGATTTTACTGAGGGAGGACAACTGCTCAAGAATACTATTCAACCATCTTCTCCACCCTGCTTCTCCAAACCTGATCTATTTTTTTTTTTTGAGCCTGTATCCCATTGAGCTTTGAAAAAATATAGCCTCACTTTACTAGGGATTCCTTTCTGTTCTGTAAGTTGTACCAGTTTTTCAGAGTCTTGTGAATATTCAACAGCACAACACTCCTACAGGAGTGGCCCTATAGGAATTGGGTCATCTGTCCACACAGGTAATCAACTGAAAGATGTCCATTATCTTTATCAATTTCCTTTTCAGATCCAGTAGTTCTCTCTGCTGCTTTCATGCCAGACCTGGGACATGAAATTATAGTGGAAGTATTTGACACAATTCTATCAGAAGCTGATAGACTAGGTAAATGAAAAATTGTATGGAGACACAAAGTTTGAACAATTCATTAACAAACTTGATTATATTTACATATACATGTATACAGATATAGATGTTGCTACTCACCAACTGCAGAATACACACTCTTTTCAAGTGCATACAAAACATTTTTTAAACTTGACTATGTGCTAGGTCATCAAGCAAATCTCAAAAATTTCAAAGAATTAACATCATGTAGTTGTATATTTTCTGACTTAAAATTAAGCCAGAAACCCAAAACTATTTAAAAATTATTTTTAAATTTTTAAATATATTGTTAACAACCAATGGGTGAGAAATAAATCTCAATGGAAATTAGAAAATAATTTATCTGAATGATAATAAAGACAAGCCATGTAAAAACTTGTCAAATATTGCTACAGAAGTGATTATAGAGCAATATACAGCTTTAAATGCATATCTTAGAAAAGAAGATAAAAATCAATTATGCATTTGTAACAAATCAAACTAAGGATCTATAATTCAATAAATTAAGGCAAGAATTTGTCAAATAGAAAAGAAGAATAAACTAGAGAAGATCAATAAAACAAAAAGTTTATAATTTGGAGAAACCAATGAAGTTAATATTCCCCTACCTAGACAATCAAGAAATAAAGAAAGCAAGTACAAAAAACAAATATCATGAACGTATGGGCATGTGAAATCATAAGAAAATATTGCAGATAATTTTATATCAAATATGTGAAAAGTTTTAGATAAAATAAACCTAAAAATATAACTCATAAAATCAAACACACAAAAAAACTGAGAATCTAAATAAACTTATATTAAACAAATTGAATTTGTACTTTTACATCTTTGTATAAAGACAACACCTGGATCAGATGATCGCTGTTAAGCACCAATCTTACAAAAATTGCTCCAGTTAATTAAAATGAGGGAATTTTTCCCAATTTATTTAGTAAAAGCATGACCTGATAGCAAAATATGACAAGGACAGTAGTAATGTTTAAACCTGGTTATTCATCACAAATGTGTTGGATTTACTCCAAGGATTAAAGCTGGGGTTAATACTTTAAAATCAATACATTTATTTCACCACAACTACAAAAATAAGAAAAGCATGTCATCATCTCAATCAATGTGGAAAAAGACTTTCATGAAATTCAGCATCCATTCATAATGAAACTCTTAGCAAACTAATCCCAGAAGAAAATGCTGCAAATACGTTTTAGAACATAGATTTATTTAGTCACATCATTCTGGCTGTTCAAAATATATTTTCGTTTACTCTTTAATTTTCTGCTGCTCAGGGTAATAAAGAACTGATTAATGAAGAGCTTAACAACTATACACAAAGCCCTCTGTTTAGGACAAAAATCGTTTTACAAGCTCAACAAAGCATTTAAAAATTAAATTTTGCAGGCAACTTGAAGTGTAAGCAATGCAAATGAAGTAGCAGAAACATAAGGAAACTAAGCTAATAATGATCCAATTCAAATGCCAGTCATATTTATTTCTGAATTCGTGGATGGGGCTTGGTGATACCAAACATTTTACTCTAGAGTTCAGAAATGAACTCTTTTCCACTGCTCTAGAATATCAGGATGACAGACGTATCTCACATATACACACACAAAAAGAATCCCCGATAGCCAGATTACTTCCAGAAAGAACTGGTCCTTGTGGAACCCATTTCCATAGAAACCCTACTTGTGTCCCAGGACTGTCTTGGAATGAGTCCACAAAATATCCCTGCTATAGACCTTGCCTCACCATGCCTTTCTGTTGACCCAGAGTCCAGCAATGCCTCAGGAGGACTCCTAAGGCTAGTAGCAGTGAGCACTGGGGTGGTTAAATCTTTAATGAGAACTAATTCACTGTTTTTGTGCTAGGTTTTAAAGAAATGGAGCCTGCAGGTAAGGGTGAAGCTAAAGAAGGCTCAAGAACAAAGTAAATGTCTGCAGAAGTTTCTCCAGCTGTAGAACCAAGCTCACATAGTAAGTTATAGATTCTCTAAGAAACAAGAACTCATTCTTATGTATGCCCAAGAAAGAGAAAAGAAGAAAAATATTTACCCAACAAAATGTTAGGTAAGAAAAAAGTAGATTGAACCTTTTTATTAGCAGTTTCTTTCCCACTTTTCCCACTTGCCCTCCATCCCACCCCACTACCTCTCCTATATGTCCGAGCAAAGTCCAAAGCCAGCAGCAGTGTGAGCAGGCAACACAACACCCTCACAAAGTGCTAAGTGTCTCACTAGTTAGGAGAGCTTCTGCCACAGGGCTCAGACCATTTAGAGTTTACCTACTTAGGGTAGGAGGTGGAGGGAGTTGAACAAAATCAATAATTTGTGAATGATTTTTCACTTCTTCACATAGATAGAGTCTGAGCTTCAGAAAGGTAGAAAGAGAATGACCTTTGGCTGAGAAATCAGTGATAGTTAATTATTAAAACTACCAGTTACTGTTTGCCTCCCAACCTTTGTTTCCCAGATTCCAGTAATGAGAAGATCCAGAAGCATTTGAAAGTATTCATGTCAATGAACAGTCAAAGTAGAGAAAAGATGTATATAGCCAACATCTTCTTGCCCCAGTACCCCAAGTTTGGAGGTCTTTGTTTCATTCTCAAAGGACAGCTCTGCTTATCCTTCCAATGATCACTGCCAAGTTCTCTTTAGCCATGGTAAAGTCTCCCTGAACTCTGGTCTTGTGGTCTGAAGGACAAATTCTTAGGGTGGGTATGTTCACTTCTCTCATATTGATTAGAACAGTAGTTCCCAGAACAATGACAATGTACTCCATCTTCCTCCCTCCCTCCCTCTCTTCCTTACTTCCTTCTGCTTTTTTTGTTTGTTTGTTTGTTTTTGGAAATTTATTTTTATTTTTTATTATACTTTAAGTTCTAGGGTACATGTGCATAACGTGCAGGTTTGTTACATATGTATACTTATGCCATGTTGGTGTGCTGCACCCATCAACTCGTCAGCACCCATCAATTCATCATTTATATCGTGTATAACTCCCCAATGCAATCCCTCCCTCCTCTCCCCTCCCCATGATAGGCCCCAGTGTGTGACGTTCCCCTTCCTGAGTCCAAGTGATCTCATTGTTCAGTTGCCACCTATGAGTGAGAACATGCGGTGTTTGGTTTTCTCTTCTTGTGATAGTTTGCCAAGAATGATGGTTTCCAGTTGCACCCATGTCCCTACAAAGGATGCAAACTCATCCTTTTTTATGGCTGCATAGTATTCCATGGGGTATATGTGCCACATTTTCTTAATCCAGTCTGTCACAGATGGACATTTGGGTTGATTCCAAGCCTTTGCTGTTGTGAATAGTGCCACAATAAACATACGTGTGCATGTGTCTTTGTAGTAGAATAATTTATAATCCTTTGGGTAAATACCCAGTAGTGGGATGGCTGGGTCATATGGTACATCTAGTTCTAGATCCTTGAGGAATTGCCATACTGTTTTCCATAATGGTTGAGCTAGTTTACAATCCCACCAACAGTGTAAAAGTGTTCCTATTTCTCCACATCCTCTCCAACACCTGTTGTTTCCTGACTTCTTAATGATTGCCATTCTAACTGGTGTGAGATGGTATCTCATTGTTGTTTTGATTTGCATTTCTCTGATGGCGAGTGATGATGAGCATTTTTTCATGTGTCTGTTGGCTGTATGAATGTCTTCTTTTGAGAAATGTCTGTTCATATCCTTTGCCCACTTTTTGATGGTTGTTTGTTTTTTTCTTGTATATTTGTTTGAGTTCTTTGTAGATTCTTGATATCAGCCCTTTGTCAGATGAGTAGATAGATTGCAAAAATTTTCTGTAGGTTGCCTGTTCACTCTGATGGTAGTTTCTTTTGCTGTGCAAAAGCTCTTTAGTTTAATCATATCCCATTTGTCAATTTTGGCTTTTGCTGCCGTCGCTTTTGGTGTTTTAGACATGAAGTCCCTGCCCATGCCTATGTCCTGAATGGTACTACCTAGATTTTCTTCTAGGGTTTTTATGGTATTAGGTCTAACATTTAAGTCTCTATTCCATCTTGAATTAATCTTTGTATAAGGGGTAAGGAAAGGATCCAGTTTCAGCTTTCTATTTATGGCTAGCCAATTTTCCCAGCACCATTTATTGAATAGGGAATCCTTTCCCCATTTCTTGTTTCTCTCAGGTTTGTCAACGATCAGATGGCTGTAGATGTGTGATATTATTTCTGAGGACTCTGTTCTATTCCATTGGTCTATATCTCTGTTTTGGTACCAGTACCATGCTGTTTTGGTTACTGTAGCCTTGTAGTATAGTTTGAAGTCAGGTAGCGTGGCACCTCCAGCTTTGTCCTATTGACTTAGGATTGTCTTGGCAATGCGGGCTCTTTTTTGGTTCCATATGAACTTTAAAGCAGTTTTTTCCAATTCTGTGAAGAAAGTCATTGGTAGCTTGATGGGGATGGCATTGAATCTATAAATAACCTTGGGCAGTATGGCCATTTTCACGATATTGATTCTTCCTATCCATGAGAATGGTATGTTCTTCCATTTGTTGGTGTCCTCTTTGATTTCACTGAGCAGTGGTTTGTAGTTCTCCTTGAAGAGGTCCTTTACATCCGTTGTAAGTTGGATTCCTAGGTATTTTATTCTCTTTGAAGCAATTGTGAATGGAAGTTCATTCCTGATTTGACTCTCTGCTTGCCTGTTATTGGTGTATAAGAATGCTTATGATTTTTGCACATTAATTTTGTATCCTGAGACTTTGCTGAAGTTGCTTATCAGCTTAAGGAGATTTTGGGCTGAGACGATGGGGTTTTCTAAATATACAATCATGTCATCTGCAAGCAGGGACAATTTGACTTCTTCTTTCCTAACTAGATACCCTTGATTTCTTTCTCTTGCCTGATTGCCCTAGCCAGAACTTCCAACACTATGTTGAATAGGAGTGGTGAGAGAGGGCATCCCTGTCTTGTGCCAGTTTTCAAAGGGAATTTTTCCAGTTTGCCCATTCACTATGATATTAGCTGTGGGTTTGTCATAAATTGCTCTTATTATTTGAGGTACGTTCCATCAATACCAATTTTATTGAGCGTTTTTAGCATGAAGGGCTATTGAATTTTGTCAAAAGCCTTTTCTGCATCTATTGAGATAATCATGTGGTTCTTGTCTTTGGCTCTGTTTATATGCTGGATTACGTTTATTGATTTGCGAATGTTGAACCAGCCTTGCATCCCAGGGATGAAGCCCACTTGATCATGGTGGATAAGCTTTTTGATGTGCTGCTGAATCCGGTTTGCCAGTATTTTATTGAGAATTTTTGCATCAATGTTCATCAGGGGTATTGGACTAAAATTCTCTTTTTTTGTTGTGTCTCTGCCAGGCTTTGGTATCAGGATGATGTTGGCCTCATAAAATGAGTTAGGGAGGATTCCCTCTTTTTCTATTGATTGGAATAGTTTCAGAAGGAATGATACCAGCTCCTCCTTGTACCTCTGGTAGAATTCAGCTGTGAATCCATCTGGTCCTGGACTTTTTTTGGTGGGTGGGCTATTAATTGTTGCCTCAATTTCAGAGCCTGCTATTGGTCTTTTCAGGGATTCAACTTTTTCCTGATTTAGTCTTGGGAGAGTGTAAGTGTTGAGTAAATTATCCATTTCTTCTAGATTTTCTACTTGATATGCGTAGAGGCGTTTATAGTATTCTCTGATGGTTGTTTGTATTTCTGTGGGGTCGGTGGTGATATCCCCTTTATCATTTTTTATTGCGTCTATTTGATTCCTCTCTCTTTTCTTCTTTATTAGTCTTGCTAGCGGTCTGTCAATTTTGTTGATCTTTTCAAAAAACCAACTCCTGGATTCATTGATTTTTTGGAGGGTTTTTTGTGTCTCTATCTCCTTCAGTTCTGCTCTGATCTTAGTTATTCTTGCCTTCTGCTAGCTTTTGAATGTGTTTGCTCTTGCCTCTCTAGTTCTTTTAATTGTGATGTTAGAGTGTCAATTTTAGATCTTTCCTGCTTTCTTTGTGGGCATTTAGTGCTGTAAATTTCCCTCTACACACTGCTTTAAATGTGTCCCAGAGATTCTGGTATGTTGTATTTTTGTTCTCACTGGTTTCAAAGAACATCTTTATTTCTGCTTTCATTTCGTTATGTACCCAGTAGTCATTCAGGAGCAGGTTATTCAGTTTCCATGTAGTTGAGTGGTTTGGATGGAGTTTCTTAGTCCTGAGGTCTAGTTTGATTGCACTGTGGTCTGAGAGATAGATTGTTATAATTTCTGTTCTTGTACATTTGCTGAGGAGTGCTTTACTTCCAATGATGTGGTCAATTTTGGAATAAGTGCGATGTGGTGCTCAGAAGAATGTATATTCTGTTGATTTGGGGTGGAGAGTTCTATAGATGTCTATTAGGTCCGCTTGGTGCAGAGATGAGTTCAATTCCTGGATATCCTTGTTAACTTTCTGTCTTGTTGATCTGTCTAATGTTGGCAGTGGAGTGTTGAAGTCTCCCATTATTATTGTATGGGCGTCTAAGTCTCTTTGTAAGTCTCTAAGGACTTGCTTTATGAATCTGGGTGCTCCTGTATGGGGTGCATATATATTTAGGAGAGTTAGCTCTTCCTGTTGAATTGATCCCTTTACCATTATGTAATGGCCTTCTTTGTCTCTTTTGATCTTTGATGGTTTAAAGTCTGTTTTATCAGAGACTAGGATTGCAACCCCTGCTTTTTTTTGTTCTCCATTTGCTTGGTAGATCTTCCTCCATCCCTTATTTTGAGCCTATGTATGTCTCTGCATGTGAGATAGGTCTCCTGAATACAGCAGACTGATGGATCTTGACTCTTTATCCAGTTTGCCAGTCTGTGTCTTTTAATTGGAGCATTTAGTCCATTTACATTTAACGTTAATATTGTTATGTCTGAACTTGATCCTGTCATTATGATATTAACTGGTCATTTTGCTCCTTAGTTGATGCAGTTTCTTCCTAGCCTCGATGGTCTTTACATTTTGGCATGTTTTTGCAATGGCTGGTACCGGTTGTTCCTTTCCATGTTTAGGGCTTCCTTCAGGGTCTTTTGTAAGGCAGGCCTGGTGGTGACAAAATCTCTAAGCATTTGCTTATGTGTAAAGGATTTTATTTCTCCTTCACTGATGAAACTTAGTTTGGCTGGATATGAAATTCTGGATTTAAAATTCTTTTCTTTAAGAACATTGAATATTGGTCCCCACTCTCTTCTGGCTTGTAGAGTTTCTGCCGAGAGGTCTGCTGTTAGTCTGATGGGATTCCCTTGTGGGTAACCCGACCTTTCTCTCTGGCTGCCCTTAAGATTTTTTCCTTCATTTCAACTTTGGTGAATCTGGCAATTATGTGTCTTGGAGTTGCTCTTCTGGAGGAGTATCTTTGTGGCATTCTCTGTATTTCCTGAATTTGAGTGTTGGCCTGCCCTACTAGGTTGCGGAAGTTCTCCTGGATGATATCCTGAAGAGTGTTTTCCAACTTGTTTCCATTTTCCCCCTCACTTTCAGGCACCCCTGTCAGACGTAGATTTGGTCTTTTTACATAAATCCATACTTCTTGCAGGCTTTGTTCATTTCTTTTTCTTCTTTTTTCTTTTGGTTTCTCTTCTCGCTTCATTTCATTCATTTTATCCTCAATCGCTGATACTCTTTCTTCCAGTTGATGGAGTCGGTTACTGAAGCTTGTGGATTTGTCACGTATTTCTCGTGTCGTGGTTTTCATCTCTGTCATTTCGTTTATGACCTTCTCTGCATTAATTAGTCTAGCTGTCAATTCTTCCACTCTTTTTTCAAGATTTTTAGTTTCTTTGCCCTGGGTACGTAATTCCTCCTTTAGCTCTGAGAAGTTTGATGGACTGAAGCCTTATTCTCTCATCTCGTCAAAGTCATTCTCTGACCAATTTGATCCATTGCTGGCGATGGGCTGCGCTCCTTTGCAGGTGGAGATTCGCTCTTATTTTTTGAATTTCCAGCTTTTCTGCCCTGCTTTTTCCCCATCTTTGTGGTTTTATCTGTCTCTGGTCTTTGATGATGGTGACGTACTGATGGGGCTTTGGTATAGGTGTCCTACCTGTTTGATAGTTTTCCTTCTGACAGTCAGGACCCTCAGCTATAGGTCTGTTGGAGATTGCTTGAAGTCCACTCCTGACCCTGTTTGCCTGGGTATCAGCAGCAGAGGTTGCGGAAGATAGAATATTGCTGAACAGCGAGTGTACCTGTCTGATTCTTCCTTTGGAAGCTTCCTCTCAGGGTTGTACTCCACCCTATGAGGTGTGGGGTGTCAGACTGCCCCTAGTGGGGGATGTCTCCCAGCTAGGCTACTCAGGGGTCAGTGACCCACCTGAGCAGGCAGTCTGTCCATTCTCAGATCTCAACCTCCGCGTTGGGAGACCCATGGCTCTCCCCAAAGCTGTCAGACAGAGTCGTTCTCGTCTGCAAAGGCCCCCGCTGCTTCCCCTGTTGGTCTTCAGCTGTGCGCTGTCCCCAGTGGTGGATTCTACAGAGACAGGCAGGCTTCCTTGAGGTGCTGTGAGCTCCAGCCAGTTCAAGCTTCCCAGCAGCTTTGTTTACCTACTTAAGCCTCAGCAATGGCAGCCACCCCTCCCCCAGCCTCGCTGCTGCCTTGCGGATAAATCGCTGCAGACTGCTGTGTTAGCAATGAGGGAGGCTCCGTCGGCATGGGACCCTCCTGGCCAGGTGTGGGTATAATCTCCTGGTGTGCCTGTTTGCTTAAAGCGCAGTATTGGGGTGGGAGTTACCCGATTTTCCAGGTGTTGTGTGTCTCAGTTCCCCTGGCTACGAAAAGGGATTCCCTTCCCCCTTGCGCTTCCCAGGTGAGGCGATGCCTTGCCCTGCTTCATCTCTCGCTGGTCAGGCTGCAGCAGCTGACCAGCACTGATTGTCCGGCACTCCCTAGTGAGATGACCCCAGTACCTCAGTTGAAAATGCAGAAATCACCGGTGTTCTGTGTCACTCACCCTGGGAGTTGGAGACTGGAGCTCCCTTGTGCTTTTTGAATACTCACTATAAGCATCGCACAGGCCCAACCTTATTCAGCACCCTGACTTTCAGCAGATTGCATCACCTTCTCTTTTATAGAGATCTAAGGGCCTTTCCACTCAGAACCCAAAACCCCATAGGGTAACCTTCTCTCTCTGGCATAGTATCCTCTGGAAAAAAAATGTGTGCCTACTGCTGCACAAATTCTGGAGCTAAGGACAAACACCTTCACAAATAATTCCTGTTTCATGTGATATAGTCTGAAGAGGATGTGGAAAGTGCTGATAGGTAATGCTGTGGAGTCAGTATCATTTAGGGAAAAAATTCACTCAACTGCTGATTCTGGAAATACTATTCTCTATAATCTTAACTTTAATAGTTTAAATTTAACCTGGTTCCTTTCTATTCTCAAGATTAAAACCTTGCTATTATAAACCAATAAAGGTTTATCAGTGTCTACCTAGCACAATTTACGTTTGATAGGTACACAACACATTTCTTAGGGAAACAAATATCTCCTCAGTGAAACTACATTTTGTTTATTTTCTAATAAAAATTTTTTACATTTAAAAATGCAAACATATATAAATCATTATTATTGTAATTCTGTGACTAAAGTCACAGTGGTTCTTAGAGATTATTGCTTCTTCCTCTTCTCAATACATCAGAATTCCTTCTACTATTGAGAAAAGAATTTGGAATTGTGGTAAAAATTTGGAGGTCAATTGCAGTAGATTCCTAGAAAAATATTTTAAAACTCTCAAAATTCAACAGTAAGAAAACAAGCTAATTGAAAATAGGCAAAAAATACATTAATACTATGGAATATTGATCAGCAATAAAAACGAATGAACTATTGATATATGCAAAACTTGGATGACTCTTACATTGAGTTTGTTTTTCTTCGTCTAGCTTTTTAAGATAGAAAGATAGATCACTGAATTTTTCCGGTTCCTCAAATGTTATATAACAATGCAATGCTATAAATTCTCACTAAGCTCTACTTTAACAGTATCATGCCAATTTTTAAACTTTTCTTTCAATTTAAAATTTTCTCTAAACTTTCTTTAGATTTCTTCTCTGAATCATGGGTTAAAGTGTGGTGTTTAATTTTTAAACACTCAGGTATTTTACACATATATTTATGTTATAGTAGAAGGTACTCTGTATCATTATACTGCTTTGTAATGTATTTTAAAGGATTTAGACTTATTTTAAGTTCCAGCAAATGGTTTCTCTTGATGAATGTCCCATGAACACTTGAAAGGAACGTGTATTCTGCCACTTTATAATGAAGTGCTTTATAAACAACAGAGCTCAAGTTAGCTAAAACTGTAGGTCTCCTTTTTTTATTTTTCAACATTTTCTTTTCTTCAATTATTTTTATTTTTTTCTTTAATTTTATTGATTTTATGTCTACTTGTTACAACAATTATTAAGGGAGAAGTATTAAACTATCCAGTATAGCACAATATAATTGTGAGCTTGTCAATTTTTCCTTTCAGTTTTATCACTTTCTGTTTTATTTATTTTGAAACTCTGGTATTAGGTGCATAGATATGTAATATGTTATGTCTTCTTGATTCTTGATGTCTTTTATCATTTTGGAATGATAATATCTATGATAATATTCTTGTCAGACTATTTCTATTTATCCATGATAATACTCTTTATTCTGGAGTCTACTTTGTCTGATATATGGTATGAAACCTATGATGCTTACTGTTTTGCATGGCATATATTTTCCATCCATTTACTTTTATCTATCTGGTATTTATATTTAAAGTACACTTCATACAGACATCGTATAAGAGGTACTGCTTTTTAAATTCAGTTTGGCAAACTTTGCCTTCTAATTGAGATGTTTGGTCTACTACATTGAATTGCTAATATGTTGCTAATATGGTTGGATTTAAGTCTCCCATATGGCTATTTATTTTCTATTTTATTTATTTGTTTTTCCTGTAGTCCTCCTTTCCTGCTTTGTTTTGCATTAATCCTGTATTTTTAGTGTTACATTGTACCTGTTAGATTGGCTTCTTCAGCCCCTCCATCCCCTCTTCCTCCTCCCTATTTTTCTTCATCATTGATCTATGTCTATCCTTAATTCACATCATATCATTTAAACATAATACAAGAAAATTAAAAAGTTCGATGTCATTTACTCATCCTTCTTCTATGTGCTGTTTGTAATTCATTTTATTTCTATATATGTCATAAACTCTGGAGTTCACCATTAAGTATAAGTATGGCTTGTTATTTTAAAGGACAACAAATTGTACAAATCTAAAACAAACCAATCATTACGTTTATGATAATAGCTGGCAGTTGAGAAAATTCTTTCCTATTTCTAGGTTGCCAGAAGTTTTTTGGTGAATGAAGGTTAAATTTTGGCAATTTTTTTCCTGAATCAATTTTCAGTTAATCACATGAGTTTTCCTATATATGGCAAAATTTTATTAACTGGTTTTTAAATGTTAAACCAACCTTTTATTTCTGAGGTAAATTTTACTTGTTTATTATATATGACCCATTTTAATTATTGTTGGGTTTTATTTACCAGCATTTTGTTAAAGAACTTTGCTTTGCATCTGTATTTATGAGGGACATTTTTCTTTAGTTTTTCTTTTTTTATGTTGTGCATGAAGACTTTGATTTTGATATCAGAATAAAGCTGGCCTTATAAAACTAAATGGAAAGTATTTTCACTTCCTCTCTAATCAGGAAGTTTGTGGTGACTTAGCACATGTTCTTCCTTAAATCTTTTATGGAATTTACTACTGGTGTCATTGAGCCTGGCACATTATTTGTGGGAAAATTTAATTTAATTAATTAATAGATATATGGGCATTCAGATTTTCCATTTCTTATATCTTCTTGAGTGAAATTTGATCACCTGTGACTTTTGAAGAATCATCCACTTCTTTTTTTTTTTTTTTTTATACTTTAAGTTCTAGGATACATGTGCCTAACGTGCAGGTTTGTTACATATGTATACTTGTGCCATGTTGGTGTGCTGCACCCATCAACTCATCAGCACCCATCAATTCATCATTTATATCAGGTATAACTCCCAATGCAATCCCTCCCCCCTACCCCCTCCCCATGATAGGCCCCGATGTGTGATGTTCCCCTTCCCAAATCCAAGTGATCTCATTGCTCAGTTCCCACCTATGAGTGAGAACATGTGGTGTTTGGTTTTCTGTTCTTGTGATAGTTGGCTAAGAATGATGGTTTCCAGCTGCATCCATGTCCCTACAAAGGACGCGAACTCATCCTTTTTGATGGCTGCATAATATTCCATGGTGTACATGTGCCACATTTTCTTAATCCAGTCTGTCACAGATGGACATTTGGGTTGATTCCAAGTCTTTGCTATTGTGAATAGTGCCGCAATAAACATACGTGTGCATGTGTCTTTATAGCAGCAGGATTTATAATCCTTTGGGTATATACCCAGTAGTGGGATAGCTGGGCCATATGGTACATCTAGTTCTAGATCCTTGAGGAATTGTCATACTGTTTTCCAGAATGGTTGAACTAGTTTACAATCCCACCAACAGTGTAAAAGTGTTCCTATTTCTCCATATCCTCTCCAGGACCTGTTGTTTCCTGACTTCTTAATGATTGCCATTCTAACTGGTGTGAGTCAGGCAAGAGAAAGAAATAAAGGGTATCCAGTTAGGAAAAGAAGAAGTCAAATTGTCCCTGTTTGCAGATGACATGATTGTATATTTAGAAAACCTCATCCACTTCTTAAAAGTGGTGGAATTTATTGGCACAAGTTCTTCATAATATTCCTGTTTTAATCTTATATGTACAGAATTTATAGCTAAGAGTCCCTCATTAATTATGTCTTCCTCTTTTTTCTTGGCTCATCTAACTGGAAGTTTATCAAATTTCTTAAAATTTTTAAAAATTTGGGTTTTTTGACTTTATTTTTGTCTGCTTTTCAATTCATTGATTTCGGTTCTCATCTCTGTTATCTTATTCTATCCAATTTGGCTTCAATTTTCTGTATCTCTGTATCTTTTAGCTTCTTAAAATGCTTAATCATTGAATTTGGACATTTCTTATTACCAATATAAGCCTTACAAACTACAAATTTCTGTCTAAGAACTGCTTGATGTTTTTTCTACAAATCACTAAAGCACAGTTTATTGTTTTCCAATCTTTTCTCTCTGTGTGCTCCTTATTTTGACAATTTCTATTGCCTTGTCTTCAAGTTAAATGACCTTTGCTTCTGCAAGTTCTAGTCTGCTACTAACCTTATCCAGTGAAATTTTTATTGCAGATATTTTCCTTGATTTCTGGAAGTTACATTTGGTTCTTTTATATCACTCATTCCTCTCCTCATGACATCCATATTTTCTCTTAACCTTGAACAAATTTGTACTATTTGTAATTGTTTTAGCATCTTTTCATTTCTGTCTCTTTCATTTCTGTCATCTCTTTCATTTGTGTCTCTTTTTTTTTTTTTGACTGACTTTTCTTCTGATTATAGGTGACGTACTTCTTCTTCATATATCTGCAGTTTTTTAGTGAATGTTGGATATTTTTCATTTTATGTGTGGAGAGCTGCATTTTTTTCTTGTGTATTTTAAAAGAGTATTGAACTGTGTTCTGTTAGGTATTTGAGTTGCTTGTAAATAAGCTTGACCCTATTGAACTTTCTTCCTAAGTTTGATATGGCATTTCTCATTACCCATTACTTCAGTGTTAGAGTAGCCCTATCACTAAGGTATAGCCTTATTGAGATCTCAGTTGAGGGCCCACAGTATTCAGTTAAGCATTTCTACTCTAGCAGGTTACAAAATCCCCCAGCCAAGTGTAAACTTTATAATCTCTGTTTAGCCCATATCTTCCCATAATTCTTCTCTACCAGCCTTATGGTATCTGGCCCAGTGTACACATAGTTTCGTATTCTGTTACAGACACGAGGGGTGCTTATGCAAATTTCTGGGACTCTTATTTTGTGCAGCTTCCTATTTTCCCATGCTCTGCCTCATAATTTCCATTTATATTGCCAGTGTGATCCACCTGGCAGGTTTCTTTAGTATAGGCTGACTTCACGAACACCAAATTCCTGCAAAATGGTCAGCTTCAACAACATCCAGCTCTTGCAGTACACAGTAATTAATAGCACCAAGTTTCTCTCAACATCCCTCTTTGCATGGTGGAGTGCCTCTAGCAAGACATATTCTTCTGAATAACTTTCTCCAGTACATTAGAGAGCATATTTTTTGCAAATTTCAAAAGTAGAGATCCCACCAAGTTCTCTCTGAATGGCATATTGCAGCATCTTAATTGCCACAGTGCAACCACACAGTGGATCAATGCTGAGATAGGGTCTCACTCTGTCACTCAGGCTGGAGTGCAGTGGCACAATTACAGACTCAGTGCAGGCTCGACATCCTGGTTTTCAAGTGATCCTCCCACCTCAGCCTCCTGAGTAGCTGGGACTACAGACACATGCCACCATGCCTAGTTAGTTTTTGTATTGTTTGTAAAGATAGAGTTTCACCATGTTGCCCAGGCTGGTCTCAAACTCCTGGGCTCAAGAGATCCACGCACTTGTGCCTCCCAAAGTGCTGGCATTACAGACATGAGCCACTATACCAGCCTGTACCCTCTCTAATAAAGTCTGGGTATAAGCCCTGGTGCAGGAAGGGTTGCCTCTGGGTACATGTCAGTTTTTTAATGTTTATCTTTATTAAATTTTCCTTAATCCATACATGAAGTTTCTAGATAAAACATGATTTCTTGATAAAATATGATCTCTTACCATGTTCACTGTACAACCAATAGCCAAAATGATATTGCAGTATTAGTCTCTCCACACCCAAAATCCTGCATTATAAGACCCAAATAGAAAAAAAGTATGATGCACAAGTGGCAGAATTACTCTCTATGTAAGAGATGAAGAAACATATATGTCCTCCGTTTATAAAGGGGAAAAATCATTTTTATCCCTCTCCTTCTGAGTCTCCTTGGAACAGAATAGGAAAAGTCCTTACTCTAACTCTTTGGTTTGTATATCAATTTCTCCAGGGGGAGGATAAACCCAGTATCTATGGCTTTTACAACCTAGATGTTTCTTCATGGCCCTAGGTTTCTCCCCTTTTGGGATGTAAACAACTAGGGAGATAATGCTTTAATTTTGGTGCCTAACCCAAAATTACTATTTGGCTCTCGAGATAATAAGGCTTACAATATGGAAGCAATTAGCTCCACCATTAGGGAAACAAATGTTTACAGATTTAATACTCAGTGTATCTGAAAAACAAAATGTTTCTAGAGGAAATGAAAGCAAGCATTCTCTATTCTTATAATGTATACATTTCCATGACTCTGAAGACTCAGGTTTTTGTAAGAATGCTAAAAAAATCCATGAAAAATTTGTTTTCTCACACTACTCTATCTTAACCCTAGGGGCAGTGACAGTTACTTATATCTGCTATTCCTATATTCTTTAGAATTATTTTTGCTAATCACTACCAAATACTTCATTACTCAGGTTCCCTCTTGTACTTAATAATTCATTACATTAAACTCCCTATTCAAATCACTGTGTGTTTTTTTCTCCTAATTGGACCCTGACTTACACAATATGAGAACTTACCCTCTTATTCATGCATCTTTATTACTAAGGCCTCTAAAGTATGTGTTGCCTTCCCTTTGACTGATCCAATTTGCATAACTTTATCAATATAAGTTAATAAGTGTGATGTTTTATGAAGTCTTATGACAAGCAGCATTTTTGTGATCTGTATTATGACAGAGGGCAGCAGAATTATCATAGCCCTAAGGCAAAGCTGTGAAAGTATACTATTGGTCCTGCCAGGTAAAAGCAACTGCTTCTGGTTCTCCTTTAAGCTAATGTGGAGAAATAGTCACTATTTCAATAGCTACATACCAAGTGCCAGCTGCTATGTTCATTTGCTCCAATAGAGATATTACATCTGGAACAGCAACTGCAGTTAGTGTGATAAGCTGATTAAGTGTACAGTAGTAGTCCAGAGTCTTTCTCTAATTTACATCTAACTTTTTCACAGACCAACCTGTGAGAATTAAAGAGGGACATGATGGGTATAACCACCCCTGCCTCTTTTTAGGTCTTTTAAGATGCCATTAATCTCTATGATTCCCATGGTAATGCAGAATTGCTTCATATGTACTATGTTGGTAGGAAGAGGAAGTTCTAGGGGCTTCTACTTAATACTTCCTTTTATAATGGCCCTCATGCCAGGGGTCAGGGAACCACTTTGAGTATTCTGCCAGTTGCTATGTATGTCTATTCTAATTATACATTCAGGAACTGAAGAAATAACCACAGGGTGGGTTCTTGAACCAACTTACCAGACAGTATGCCAGACCAGAGCTAACACTACTTCTATCATGTGACTTAAGTTAATATAGCAGAGCATCACGGTCTCTCAACCAGTTTCTAGATCTATCGTAATTCACAGAACCATGTCCCTCAATTGAAAGGGAGTTCAAGTCTTCTTAGGGAAGTATCACTGATGCAAGCACACACTGTAAATCTTCCACCAAAACTTCCCACAAAGGGATCTGTGGCCGTATACTAGAGGTATATACATATACTCCATTGAGAAGTCGAAAACACTCAGATATGTCAGAATAACTTGACCTTGTCCCTGAATTGATGCTAATATCTCAAAACCCAAAATGTTACTGTGGTCCCCCAAGAAAAACAAAGGCTTACAGTGGTCACATGAGCAAAATGGCATGTTCTGTAGATGCAAGTTAGCTTCTTTCCCCAGACACTTCAGTGCTTATACAAAGGTCTGATATTCAAAGTGGCCACGTTAGCAGGGATAGAGACTACACACGGATTTAATAATATGGGCTTCCCCTTACCAAGGCTGACCCAGCTAACACTGCTGTTGAGCACATAATTTGTTGAGAATGGAGACAAATAGTAAACCCTAACTATAACACCATGTCTTGTGAAAAATGGCCTCATAGCAGGTTGATTATTTGAACATCTTTTATAATGGAAGGGGAAGAAATTTGCCTTTGCTGGAATAGGCATATATACTAGACATGGATTTGCTTTCTTGCTTCTGGCAGGAAAATGCTTCTGGCAGCACCACTATCCATGGGTACACAGAATGCTTTAAATACCTTCATGGCATTCCCTATAGCATTGCTTCTGCTCAATTTAACAATAAAGGAGGTACAGCAATGGATTCATGTCCATGGGATAAATTTGTCTTACTACATGCTTTATTGTCAAAAAATTGCTTATGTACTTGAAAAATGAAGGGCATACTAAAGACTTAGTTACAACACTAGTTGGGAAATACCTTGAAATTATAGAGTTCCATTTTGTAGAATGTACTGTATGTTTTGAATCATGCTGTTATATAGTGCTGTCCCCCCATCATAGCTAAAATTCAAGGGGTCAGGAGTTAAAGGGTGGAAGTGGGAATGATTTCTTTTATTCCTGTTACCACGCCTAATAATTCACTTTTAGAGTTTTTTATCCTGTCTCAGCATCCTTGAACTCTGCTGGTTTTAGCACCCCCGGGGAAAATACTTCTACCAGAAAACATAACAATAGTCCATTTAATTGGAATACGAAACTGCCATCTGGCCAGTAGTGGCTCCATATGTCATTGAACCTGCAGGCAATCTCCTGTTACAATTAATTCATTATATTAAATTTTCATTGTTGAACTTACTATGTGATTCTGTCTCAAGAATGGACCATGGTTAATATACTGGTTTTCTTAACTATAAGCATTTAAACTACAATTTCTAAGTACTGGTTTAGCTGAATTTCACAAGATTTAGTATTGTTTGTCTTCATTTCTATTCAACTTGTAATATTGTCTAATGTCCCTTATGATTTCTTCTTTAGTCCATCAGTTATTTAGTTGTGTTGTTTAATTTCTAAATGCGTAAGAATTTTTTATATTTTTGTCTTATTATTAACTGAATTTTGTTATGATCAGAGAAGTCTATTATTTTAATTTTTATAAGTTTATTGAGTCATTGTATGATTCATCACATGTTCTCTCTTGATTCCATCAGCACTTGAAAAGACAGTATGTTCTGTTTTTGGTTAGAATGTCCTTAGATATCAATAGGTCAAATTGATAGAAACTGTGAAACAGATGTTGTATATTCTTATTTTATGTCTACTTGTTAAATCAATTGATAAAAGAAAAGGGCTAAAAACCCAATTAGAATTGTGAGTTTGTCTGTTTCTCTTTTGATTTCTCCTAGTTTTTGCTTTATTTATTTTGAAGTTCTGCTATTAGGAGCAGGAGCATTTAAGATTGGTATGTCTTACTGATGAATTAGACCTTTACCATAATGAAATCATTTTCTCGTCTATGGTTATATTTATTATCTTTATGTCTACCTTGTCTGCTAATGATTTAGAAATAAAGGTGAAAAACATTTTTAAGTAGGTGGAAATTCAAATAATTTCTACACTACCAAAAATGCTATAGAATGTTCTGGAATGTATAACCACTCTAGTATAATTAGAGTTTGCATACTATATCTTTCTCCGTACTTTTTTCAATATATCTACATATTTTTATGTTTGTCTTCTCAAATAGAGTATTCTTGGGGTTTGCTTGTTTACATCTATTCTGGTAAAATACAATGACTGCCTTTTCACAGACATGTTCAGTATACTTAGGTTAAACATAATTACATATATTGTTGGATTTAAGTCTACCATTTTGCTAATTTTTTAGGAGATGAGATCTCAGTCTGCTGCCCAGGTTGGAGATCAATGGCAAGATAACAGCTCACTGCAGCCCCAAATTCCTAATCTCAAGCAATCCTCCCACTTCAGCATCCCAATAAACTGGAGCTACAGGCACACACCACTATGCCTTGACATTTTTTTAAAAATTTTTCTTAGAGATTGGGGTCTCACTATATTGCCCAGGCTGATCATAAACTCCTGGCCTCAAGTGATCCTTCTCTCTCAGCCTCCTGAGTAGTTGGGATTTCGTGCATGTGTCCCTACACCCAGCTTTTGCTATTTTTTTCTATTTGTCCTATCCTTTACTTGTTCCTATTTCTCACTGCTTTCCTCTTTTGGATCAAACAAAATTTTTAGTATTCTATTTTATTTCTCTATTATCTTCTTAGCTATACCTCTTTGCATTATTCTACTTGCTGCTCTGTGGATTAATATGCATTCATAACTCACAACAATTTTCTTAGAGTTAAATTGTACCACTTTTATTAAACAAAAGCATCTCATAAAAGTATATTTATATTTGCCTATTCCTTTGTGCTATAGTTGTCATAAGTATGATGTCAACATACATTATAAATCTCACGATAATATTTCATAATATTTTTCTTTAAATGATAATACATTATTTAAAACAATTGAGAATAAAAGGTATTCCTTTATATTTATCCACATATTTGCCATTTTCAATTGTCCTTATTCTGCAAATATAGAGCTTGCATCTGATGTCATTTAACTTCAGTCTGAAGAACTCCCTTTAGCATTTCTGGTAGTGCATAAATTATCTAAATTTTTACTTACCTGAAAGTATCTGTACTTTACCTTTATCTTGAATAAAATTTTTGCTGGATATGAAATTCTAGCACAACATTAAAAATGTCGTTGAATGTATTCTGGCCTCCATTCTTTCTGATTAGAAGTCAAGTAAAATTATTCTTGTTCCCTGCTATGTAATATGTCATTTTTTTGTATAAATTTCAGGGATACAGGGGCATATTTATTACATGAATGTATTATGTAGTGGCAAAGTCCAGGCTTAAGGTAAGCATCACCTGAATAGTGTGCATTGTACCCATTAAGTAGTTTTTCATCCCTTACCTTCCTCCCACCCTCCTACCATCTGAAGACTCCAGTGATGATTATTTCATGAAGCCTGTGTACATGTGTACACATTATTTAGCTACCACTTATAAATGAAAACATGTAGTATTTGACTTTCTGCCTCTGAGCTGTTTCACTTAAAATAATGGCCTCCAGTTCTATCTATGTTTTCATGATTTCATTCGTTTTTGTGGCTTAGTATTTTATGATGTGTGTGTGTCATTTTCTTTATTCAATTACCCAATCATAGACATTTATGTTGATTCTATCTTTGCTATTGTGAATAGGGCAATGATAAACATGTGAGTGCCGGTTATGTTTTTGATATAATGATTTATTTTTTTGGATATATATCCAGTAGTTGGATTGCTGTATCAAATGGTACCTCTATTTTTAATTAATTGAAAAATCTCTGTATTGTTTTCCATAAACATTGTAGCAATTTACATTCCCACCAACAGGGTGTAAGCATGCTCTTTACTCTTTACTCTGTATTCTCACCAACATCTGTTATTTTTCCACTCTTTAATAATAGCCATTTTGACTGTTTTAAAATTATCTCTCACAGTGGTTTTGATTTTTATTTCTCTGATTATTAGTCATGTTGAGTGTTTTTTTATAATCTTGTTGGCCATTTGTATGTCTTCTTTTGAAAAAGAAGTCTATTCACATCTTTTGCCCACTTTTTAATGTGGTAATTTATTTTTTATTGTTTTTATTGTTTAATTCTGGATATCAGTCACCTGTTGGATGCATAGTTTATAAATATTTCCTCCTGATTTTCTGTTCACTCTGTCCTGTTGCTGTGCAGAAACTTTTTGCTTAATTTTTATTTGTTTATTTTTATTTTTCTTCCTTGTGCTTTTGTCATAGTCGCAAATTCTTTGCCTAGACCTATATCTACAAGAATTTTCCACAGGTTTTCTTCTAGTAGCTCTATAATTTCAGGTCTTAAATTTAACTTTTTCATCCATCTTGAGTTGATTTTTACATATGGAGAAAGAGAGATCCAGTTTCATTATTCTGCGTACAGTAATACAATTTTTCCAGCACCTTTTATTGAAAAGAGTGTCCTTTCCCTAGTGTATGTTTTTCTCAACTTTGCAAAGGTCAGTTACCTAAAGATATGTGGGTTTATTTACAGCTTTTTTTCCCCATTCTATTTCATTGATCTATGTGTCTATTTTTATACCAGTACCATGCTGTTTTGCTTACTGACCAGCTTTATAGTACAATTTGAAGTCAGGTATTGTGATTCCTGTAGCATTGTTCTTTTTGCTTAGGATTGCTTTGGCTACTCAGGCTCTTTTTTGATTTCAGATGAATTTTAAGATTATTTTTCCTAATTCTGTGAAAAAAATGATGTTGGTAGTTTCATAGAGATTGCATTGAATCTGTACATTCCTTTGAGCAGTATGGTCACTCTAACAATGTTAATTCCCTGATTCATGAGCATGGGACTTTTTCCACGTATTTCTGTCATCTAAAATTTCTTTCATCAGTGTTTTGTAGTTTTCATTGTAGAGATCTTTCACTTCCTTGGCTAAATATATTTCTAGATATGTTAGTTTTGTAACTATTGCTAATGGAATTGACTTCCTGATTTGGTTATCAGCTTGATTTTACTGGCGTATAGAAATGCTACTGATTTTTGTACATTGATTTTGTATCTAAAACTTTACTGAATTTGTTCATCAAATCTAAGAATGTTTTTAGAGGAGTCATTAGGGTTTTCTAAGGTTATAACATCAGTGAACAGAGATAGTTTGACTTCCTCTTTTCCAGTGTGAATGCCTTAAATTTCATTTTCTTGCCTAATTGCTCTGGCTAGGAATTCCAGTACTACATTGAATAAGAGTGGTAAATGTGTGCATTGTTGTCTTATTCCAGTTTTTAGAGAGACTGCCTTCAACTTTTCCCAATTCAGTATTATGTTGGCTGTGGTTTTGTCATATATGGCTTGTATTATTTTGAGGTATGTTCCTTCTATGCATAGTTTGTTGGGGGTGTTATGCTGATTTTTATCAAATGCCTTTTTTGCATCTATTGAGATAATCATATGGTTTTCATTTTTAATTCTGATTGTGTCATGAGTCACATTGATTGATTTGTGTATGTTGAACCATCCTTGCATCCACAGAATAAAATCCACTTGTTTATGGTGGTATTTTTTATGCAATATTGGATTTCATTAGCTAGTATTTTGTTGAGAATTTTTGCCTCTATTTTCATCAGAGATACTAGTCTGTAGTTTTGTTTTATTGTTGTCCTCTTGTAGGGCTTTGGTTTTAGGATGATACTGACTTTATAGAATGAGTTAGGGAGTATTTACTTCCTCTCTATTTTCTTGGAATAGTTTTAGTAGGATTAGTACAAATTCTTTGCATGTTTCATAGAATTGGATGTGAACTCACCTGGTCCTGGGATTTTTTTGTTGTTGGCAGAATTTTATTACTGACTTAATCTCATTCGTCTTTATTTGTCTGTTCAGGATTTCTACCTCTTCCTAGTTTAATCTTGGGAGACTGTATGTTTCCATGAATTAATACATTTCCTCTAGGTTTTCTAATTTGATATGTAGAGTTGTTCATAGTAGTCTCTGATGTTCTTTTGCATTTCTGTAGTATCAGTTGTTAATGTCTACATTTTTATTTATAATTGTGTGTATTTAAATCCTCTCTCTTCTTTTCTTGGTTAGTGTACCTACAGTTTATCAATTTTGTTAATCTTTTCAAAAACCAAGTTTTCTTTCATTGCTCCTTTCTATTGTTCCCTTGGTCTCAATTTTATTTAGTTTTTCCCTGATCTTTGTTATTTCTTTTCTTCTGCTAGCTTTGGGTTTGGTTTGTTCTTGTTTTCTATTTCCTTGAGGTGCAATTTCAGATTGTTAATTTTTGATCTTTTTATTTTTGGTGGAAGATTTTTGGTGTAGGCCTTTGACACTATAAACTTTCCTCACAGCATTGCTTTTGCTATATTCTATAAGTTTTGCTTGTGTCTCCATTTTTATTAAATTCAAAAGTTTTTCAAACTTACAATTTAATTTTGTCATTGATGCAAGATTGTTCAAGAGTATGCTGTTTAATTTCCATATATTTGTATAGTTTTGAGAATTCCTTTTGGTATTGTTTTCTACTTTTATTTTGCTATGTTCTGAGAAAATATTTGCTACTATTTAATTTATTTTAATTTACTGAAACTAGTTTCATGGCCTAACATACGCACTGTATTGGAAAATGTCCTATGTGCTATGAGAAGAATGCATATTCTGCATTTTTTAGATAGAATGTTAAGTCAGTGTCTGTCAGTTCCCTTTGATCTAAAACCTAATTTATGTACAATGTTTCTTTGTTGATTTTCTGCCTTGATGATCTTTCTAGTGACATTAGTGGGGTATTGAAGCCCCCCCCCACTATTATTGTATTGCTGTCTCTTCATGTCTAGTAATATTTGCTTCATGAATCTGATTGCTCCAGTGTTTAGCACATATATATTTATGATTGTTTTATATTCTTGTTGAATTTTTATATTTATCATTATATAATAACATTCTTTGTCTCTTTTTAATGTTGTTGGTTTAAAGTATATTTTATCAGATATAAATATAGCTATTCCTGCTTGCTTTTAGTTTTCATTTGTGAGCAATACCTTTTTCCATCCCTTTGCATTAAGTCTACGTTTTTACCAGTAAGTTGTTTCTTAGAAGCAGCATAGAGTTGGTTCATGTTTTAATTCATTCAGACATTCTATATCTTTAAAGTAGAGCGTTTAATCTATTTACATGCAAGCTTAAGATTGATATGTAAAATTTAGTTCCTATCATAATGTTAATTTTCTAGTTATTTTGAAGATCAATTGTTTCTTTGTAATTGCTGCTTGTCTTTGTGGTTTGGTGGAGTTATGTCATGTTGCCATTTGATTTCTTTCTCTTCTACCTTGTATAATTGTTTCTACAATGTCTGTGAGATGTATATTTCTGTGTGTTTTATGATGGCAAATATCAACCTTCCATTTCCGTGTTTAGGACTCCTTTGAGCATTTCTAGTAGAACTGGTCTGGTAATAATGAATTCTCTCAGCATTTGTTTCTCTGGGAAATATATTTCTCTCTTTCATATAAAAAGCTTATTCTTGCAGCGTACAAAACTCATGGTTGACAGTTTTTTCTTTAACAACTCTAAAAATAGGATCCTAATCCCTTCTGGCTTGCAAGGTTTCTGCTTAGAAATTCACTGCTAATATGATGAGGTTTCCTTTATTGCTGGCTAGACAATTTTATCTTTTTATTTTTTATTTTTTTATCATACTTTATGTTCTAGGGTGCATGTGCACAATATGCAGGTTTGTTACATATATATACATGTGCCATGTTGGTGTGCTGCACCCATTAACTCATCATTTACATTAGGTGTATCTCCTAATGCTATCTCTCCCCACTGTCCCCACCACACAACAGGCCCCAGTGTCTGATGTTCCCCTTCTTGTGTCCAAGTGATCTCATTGTTCAATTCCCACCTATTAGTGAGAACATGCGGTGTTTGGTTTTCTGTTCTTGCGATAGTTTGCTGAGAATGATGGTTTCCGGCTGCATCCATGTCCCAGCAAAGGACACAAACTCATCCTTTTTTATGGCTGCACATTATTCCATGGTGCATATGTGCCACATTTTCTTAATCCAGTCTGTCATTGATGGACATTTGGGTTGGTTCCAAGTCTTTGCTATTGTGAATAGTGCCACAATAAACAATCGTGTGCATGTGTTTTTATAGCAGCATGATTTATAATCCTTTGCGTACATACCCAGTAATGGGACGGCTGGGTCTAATGGTATTTGTAGTTCTAGATCCTTGAGGAATCGCCACACTGTCTTCCACAATGGTTGAACTAGTTTACAGTCCCACCAACAGTGGGAAAGGGTTCTTATTTCTCTACATCCTCTCCAGCACCTGTTGTTTCTTGACTTTTTAATGATTGCCATTCTAACTGGTGTGAGATAGTATCTCATTGTGGTTTTGATTTGCATTTCTCTGATGGCTAGTGATGATGAGCCATTTTTCATGTGTCTGTTGGCTGGATAAATGTCTTCCTTTGAGAAGTGTCTGCTCATATTCTTTCCCCACTTTTTGATGGGGTTGTTTGTTTTTTTCTTGTAAATTTGTTTGAGTTCTTTGTAGGTTCTGGATATTAGCCCTTTGTCAGATAAGTAGATTGTAAAAATTTGCTCCCATTCTGTAGGTTGCCTGTTCATTCTGA
The DNA here is from genome assembly GCF_009764315.1 of Trachypithecus francoisi. NCBI lineage: Eukaryota > Metazoa > Chordata > Mammalia > Primates > Cercopithecidae > Trachypithecus > Trachypithecus francoisi. The sequence continues at coordinate 89,780,541 of NW_022681470.1, read as the reverse complement.
TGGTAGTTTCTTTTGCTGTGCAGAAGCACTTTAGTTTAATTGGATTCCATTTGTCAGTTTTGGCTTTTGTTGCCATTGCTTTTGGTGTTTTAAACATGAAGTCCTTGCCCATGCCTGTGTCCTGAATGGTATTGTCTGGCTTTCTTCTAGGGTTTTTATGGTGTTAGGTCTAACATTAAGTCTCTAATCCATCTTGAGTTAATTTTTGTATAAGGAGTAAAGAAGGCATCCAGTTTCAGCTTTCTACTTATGGCTAGCCAGTTTTCCCAGTACCATTCATTAAGGGAATTCTTTCCCCATTTCTTGTTTTTGGTCAGGTTTGTCAAAGATCAGATGGTTGTAGATGTGTGGTATTATTTCTGAGGTCTCTGTTCTGTTCCATTGGTCTATGTCTCTGTTTTGGTACCAGTACCATGCTGTTGTGGTTACTGTAGCCTTATAGTATAGTTTGAAGTCAGGTAGCTTGATGCCTCCAGCTTTGCTCTTTTGGCTTAGGATTGTCTTGGCAATGTGGGCTCTTTTTGGTTCCATATGAACTTTAAAGCAGTTTTTTCCAATTCTGTGAAGAAAGGCATTGGTAGCTTAAGGTTGATGGCATTGAATCTATAAATTACCTTGGGCAGTATGGTCATTTTCACGATATTGATTCTTCTTATCCATGAGCATAGAATGTTCTTCCATTTGTTTGTGTCCTCTTTTACTTCATTGAGCAGTGGTTTGTAGTTCTCCTTGAAGAGGTCCTTTACATCCCTTGTAAGTTGGATTCCTAGGTATTTTATTCTCTTTGAAGCAATTGTGAAAGGGAGTTCATTCATGATTTGGCTCTCTGTTTGTCTGTTATTGGTGTATAAGAATGCTTATTATTTTCGCACATTAATTTTGTATCCTGAGACTTTGCCGAAGCTGCTTATCAGCTTAAGGAGATTTGGGGCTGAGATGACGGGGTTTTCTAAATATGCAATCATGTCATATGCAAACAGGGACAATTTGACTTCTTCTTTTCCTAATTGAATACCCTTTATTTCTTTATCTTGCCTGATTGCCGTGGCCAGAACTTCCAACACTATGTTGAATAGGAGTGGTGAGAGAGTGCATCCCTGTCTTGTGCCAGTTTTTAAGGGGAGTGCCTCCAATTTTTGCCCATTCAGTATGATATTGACTGAGGGTTTGTCATAAATAGCTCTTATTATTTTGAGATACGTTCCGTCAATACTGAATTTATTGAGAGTTTTTAGCATGAAGGGCTGTTGAATTTTGTCAAAGGCCTTTTCTGCATCTATTGAGATAATCATGTGGTTTTTGTCTTTAGTTCTGTTTATATGCTGGATTACGTTTATTAATTTGCGAATGTTGAACCAGCCTTGCATCCCAGGGATGAAGCCAACTTGAACATGGTGGATAAGCTTTTTGATGTGCTGCTGGATTTGGTTTGCCAGTATTTTATTGAGGATTTTTGCATCGATGTTCATCAGGGATGTTGGTCTAAAATTCTAATTTTTTGCTGCGTCCTTGCCAGGCTTTGGTATTAGGATGATGTTGGCCTCATAAAATGAGTTAGGGAGGATTCCCTCTTTTTCTACTGATTGGAATAGTTTCAGAAGGGATGGTACCAGCTCCTCCTTGTACCTCTGATAGAATTCAGCTGTGAATCCGTCTGGTCCTGGACTTTTTTTGGTTGGTAGGCTGTTAATTATTGCCTCAATTTCAGAGCCTGCTATTGGTCTATTCAGGGATTCAACTTCTTCCTGGTTTAGTCTTGGGAGAGTGTATGTGTCCAGGAATTTATCCATTTCTTCTAGGTTTTCTAGTTTATTTGTGTATAGGTGTTTATAGCATTCTCTGATGGTAGTTTGTATTTCTGTGGGGTCAATGGTGATATCCCCTTTATCATTTTTTATTGTGTCTATTTGATTCTTCTCTCTTTTCTTCTGTATTAGTCTTGCTAGTGGTCTATCAATTTTGTGGATCTTCTCAAAAACCCAGCTCCTGGATTCACTGATTTTTTGAAGGGGTTTTTGTGTCTCTATCTCCTTCAGTTCTGCTCTGATCTTAGTTATTTCTTGCCTTCTGCTAGCTCTTGAATGTGTTTGCTCTTGCTTCTCTAGTACATTTAATTGTGATGTTAGTGTGTCAATTTTAGATCTTTCCTGCTTTCTCTTGTGGGCATTTGGTGCTGTAAATTTCCCTCTACACACTGCTTTAAATGTGTCCCAGAGATTCTGGTATGATGTATCTTTGTTCTCATTGGTGTCAAAGAACATCTTTATTTCTGCCTTCATTTTGTTATGTACCCAGTAGTCATTCAGGAGCAGGTTGTTCAGTTTCCATGTCATTGAGCACTTTTGATTGACTTTCTTAATCTTGAGTTCTAGTTTGATTGCACTGTGGTCTGAGAGACCGTTTGTTATAATTTCTGTTATTTTACATTTGCTGAGGAGGGTTTTCCTTCCAACTATGTGGTCAATTTTCAAATAAGTGCAATGTGGTGCCGAGAAGAATGTATATTCTGTTGATTTGGGGTGGAGAGTTCTGTAGATGTCTATTAGGTCCCCTTGGTGCAGAGCTGAGTTCAATTCCTGAATATCCTTGTTAATTTTCTGTCTCATTGATCTGTCTAATGTTGACAGTGAGGTGATAAAGTCTCCCATTATTATTGTATGGGAGTCTAAGTCTCTTTGTTAGTCTCTAAGGACTTGCTTTATGAATCTGGGTGCTCCTGTATTGGGTGCATATATATTTAGGATAGTTAGCTCTTCTTGTTGAATTGATCCATTTACCATTATGTAATGGCCTTCTTTGTCTCTTTTGATCTTTGTTAGTTTAAAGTCTGCTTTATCAGAGACTAGGATTGCAACCCCTGCCTTTTTTGTTTTCCATTTGCTTGGTAGATCTTCCTCCATCCCTTTATTTTGAGCCTATGTGTGTCTCCGCACATGAGATGGGTCTCCTGGATACAGCAAATTGATGAGTCTAAACTCTTTATCCAACTTGCCAGCCTGTGTCTTTTAATTGGAGCATTTACATTTACATTTAAGGTTAATATTGTTATGTGTGAACTTGATCCTGTCATTATGATGTTAGCTGGTTATTTTGCTCATTAGTTGATACAGTTTCTTCCTAGCATCGATGGTCTTTACATTTTGGCATGTTTTTGCAGTGGCTGGTACCGGTTGTTCCTTTCCATGTTTAGTGCTTCCTTCAGGATCTCTTGTAGTGCAGGCTTGGTGGTGACAAAATCTCTCAGCATTTTCTTGTGTGGAAAGGATTTTATTTCTCCTTCACTTATGAAACTTGATTTGGCTGGATATGAAATTCTGGGTTGAAAATTCTTTTCTTTAAGAATGTTGAATATTGGCCCCCACTCTCTTCTGCCTTGTAGAGTTTCTGCCAAGAGATCTGCTGTTAGTCTGATGGGCTTCCCTTTGTGGGTAACCCTACCTTTCTCTCTGGCTGCCCTGAACATCTTTCCCTTCATTTCAACTTTGGTGAATCTGACAATTATGTGTCTTGGAGTTGCTCTTCTGGAGGAGTATCTTTGTGGTGTTCTCTGTATTTCCTGAATTTGAATGTTGGCCTGCCTTGCTATGTTGGGGAAGTTCTCCTGGATAATATCCTGCAGGGTGGTTTCCAACTTGGTTCCATTCTCCCCATCACTTTCAGGTATACCAATCAGACGTAGATTTGGTCTTTTCACATAATCCCATATTTCTTGGAGACTTCATTCATTTGTTTTTACTGTTTTTTCTCTAAACTTCTCTTCTCACTTCATTTCATTCATTTGATCTTCAATCACTGAAACTCTTTCTTCCAGTTGATCGGGTCGGTTACTGAAGCTTGTGCATTTGTCACGTAGTTCTCGTGTCATGGTTTTCATCTCTATCAGGTCATTTATGGACTTCTCTGCATTGGTTATTCTAGTTATCCATTCGTCAAATCTTTTTTCAAGGTTTTTAGTTTCTTTGCACTTCGTTTATAGTTCCTCCTTTAGCTCTGAGAAGTTTGATCAACTGAAGCCTTCTTTTCTCAACTCACCAAAGTCATTCTCCATCCTGCTTTGTTCTGTTGCTGGTGAGGAGCTGCATTCCTTTGGAGGGGTAGAGGCACTCTGATTTTTTGAATTTTGAGCTTTTCTGCACTGCTTTTTCCCCATCTTTGTGGTTTTATCTACCTTTGGTCTTTGATGATGGTGATGTACAGATGGGGTTTTGGTGTGGATGTCCTTTCTGTTTGTTAGTTTTCCTTCTAACAGTCAGGACCCTCAGCTGGAGTTTGCTTGAGGTCCACTCCAGTTAGTCTACTTCCTGTTAGGCTCTCCCAGTTAGACTACTCAGGGGTCAGGGACCCACTTGAGCAGGCAGTCTGTCAGTTTTCAGATCTCAACCTCCATGCTGGGAAAATCACTACTCTCTTCAAAGCTGTCAGACAGGGACATTTACATCTGCAGAGGTTTCTGCTGCTTTTTGTTTAGCTATGACCTATCCACAGAAGTGGAGTCTACAGAGGCAGACAGGCCTCCTTGAGCTGCGGTGGGCTCCACCCAGTTCGAGCTTCTGGGCTGCTTTGTTTACCTACTTAAGCCTCAACAATGACGGACACCCCTCCCCCAGCCTCGCTTCCACCTTGCAGTTAGATCTCAGACTGCTGTGCTAGCAATGAAGGAGGTTCTGTGGGCATGAGATCCTCCAAGTCAGGCGCAGTATATAATCTCCTGGTGTACCCTTTGCTAAGACCCTTGATAAGTGCAATATTAGGGTGGGAGTGACCCGATTTTCCAGGTGTTGTGCGTCAGGGTTTCCCTTGGCTAGGAAAAGGAATTTCTTCCCCCGGTGCTTCCCAGGTGAGGCAGTGCCTCATTCTGCTTCGGCTCTCGCTTGTTGGGCTGCACCCACTGTCCTGTCCCCACTGTCCAACATGCCCCAGTGAGATGAACCCGGCACCTCAGTTGGAAATGCAGAAATCACCCGTCTTCTATGTAGCTCATGCTGGAAGCTAGAGGCTGGAGATTTACCTATTCAGCTATCTTGGTGCCCCCTTGACAATTTTATCTTGATAATTTTAGAATCTTTTACTTTCACATTGACTTTAGACAGTCTGTTAACTGTATATTGTGGTGAAGTCCATCTTGCTATGTATTTTCCTGATGTTTGCCAGGCCTTTTGTATCTGGATGTCTAAATGTGTTGTAAAATAAGGGATGATTTTATCAATTATTTTTTAAACAGATTTCCTAAACTTCTTGCTTTTTCTTCTCCCTCAAGAATAACAATGATTCATAAGCTTGGTCATTTTCTGTAGTCTCATACTCCTTAAAGGCTTTGTTCCTTCTTTTTCTTCATTTTACTTTATTTTTGTCTGACTGGATTAATTCAAAAGACCTGTCTTCAGATTCAGAGAGTCTCTAGTCTGCATGATATAATCTATTGTTGAAGGTTTCAGCTGTATTTTGTAACCCATTCAAAGAATATTTCATTTCCAGAAAAGAAAAAAAATTAAGACATCTCCTTAGTAAATTTCGGCATTATATCCTGAAGTGATTTTCGGATTTCTTTGTATTCATTTTTAGATTTCTCTTGTATTTCACTGAGCTTCTTTAAAATCAGTATTTTGAATTTTTTCTGGCTTTTGAAATATTTTCTTTTGGTTAGGATTCATTGCTAGAAAATTACTGTTCCTTTGGTGCATCATAAACCCTTGTTTTATAATACTTCCAGAATAATTATGCTGATTTCTTTGTGTCTGGGCAAACAATCACTGCTTAATTTTGAATTTACTTTCATTAATGCAGGCAGGACCTTCTTTCTTGAGGGTGTCACTATGATTTATGTTGGATAGGGTCATTTGTGCCTCTGGGTGCATTCACTAGTAAAGACTCTATGTTTTTTGGTTATAAATAGCTGTAGTGTGCCAGCTTTCTCAAATGCTGGTTGTCATAGTGGTGCACCAGGTGTGTGAGCAGGCTCACTGCCCCCTGACAAGCTAAGGTGGCATGGGCAATGGTTTTAGTAGAAGTTAGGAAAAGTTTGTCTCCTTCCCAAGTGCTGCACTCTTGTATCAGCAGATTTTGTACTGGTTTGTGCCAGTCAACTTCTTAGCCAGTAGGTGACATTTTCAGGTAAGAGCCAGCTGAGGTGGTATCTGTAGGGTTTATGTTTGATCTGTGTTAACAGCTGGAGAAGTGCTCCAGTGTTTCATGTGGTCGGTTGGGCTCTGGAGCACTCAAGAGCTTCAGTGCCACCCTCCCTCTAGGAGGGGATGGTGGAACCAGGTAGGGGAAGCCTACACTCAGGCCCTCCAATGGCAAGTGCAAACACCAGCCCTGACAGGGTGGTGGGGGAGTCCTCAGGCCTCTGGAGGAAGTTGCTGAGGTCTCTTTATGGTAATCCCAGTACAACAACCTCAACAGGTAAAAATGGGATCAGTTTCTCCTTCACATCTCTGGGCATTCAGGATGTTCAATTAGATTAGACATTGTTATTTGCTTCTAGGCTGCAATTATGTTAGCAAATTTTGTATTGGACTAGCATAATTGTTACGGGTTCACCTCCTGGCCATTAAGTGGTGCTTGCAGGTGAGAGCCAGCTATGGTGGTAGCAGTAAGTTTATGCCTGATCTTTGTTAACCAGGAGAAATGCTCAGGTGTTCCAGGTGATGGGTTGGGCCATGGAGCTCTCAGTGGTTCTAATCTCATGCTGTGCCTCTGAGGCAGGGGTGAGTAGACAAGCTGGGGAGGGCTGGGATGGTGAAACCTGCACTTGGGCCCTCAATCGTGGGCATATGTGCTGGCCCTGACAGGAGTCAGAAGGCAGTTGTTAGGCCCATGGAGCAATACTTCAAGGAGGAGTGAAGCAACTGTTACCATGCCATAGAGCTGGCATGGGTAGAGAGGCAACTCGTGCACCATGGCCAAGCAGGCAGTAGTGGAACCCACCTTGCTTTAATGCTTTCAACCTGGGAAAGGTCTTTGCCACAGCTTGCAGCTGGCAGCAAGCTAAGACAACCAGCCAGGTCACAAGTAGTTTGTCTTCAGATGGCAAAACTGCTGCAGGCCAAAAACTTACTGCCTGTGTCAAAACCATGGCTCCCAGGCCAAATCTCTTCAGGTCCAGTCTTGCAAAGAAAGAGTTATCAACTCCCATGTCTGTGGCTAAAGCTCATATCACATTCACCTCTTTTCTAGCCATGAGGACTTCTCCCCTACTCAAGGCCAGATCACAAATTTCCCTACCAAAATTCTCCAAACCAATAACTGCCTCCTATGCTGGTTGGCAGTTTCCTGGGCACTCCTGGTTGGTTTTGTTTTGTTTTGTTTGACAAAATTTCACAGTGTAAATTTATACACAGTATTTTGCTATTTCTAAGTGGGTGAGATGTGCTAACAAGTTTCTAATTTTCCATCTTGGAAAAAATTATGTTATTTTAGCCTGGTGACTTTCAAGACTTTTTTTTCATTTCTGGTTTTAAATATTTGACTCTGCTTACATATATTTGATGTTGTTCTATTTACCCTACCTGGAATTCACTCAGATTCTTGGATCTGTATCTTATATTTTTTAATAATATGAACATTTTAGCCAATGTTTTTTCAAATATTTTTGTGACACATACTATTCTCTCTTTCTGAGACTTCAAGTACATGTACATTAAATGTCTTGTATTGTAGCACAAGTCATTGAGACCCTGTTCATTGTTATTCATTTTTTCTCCATTCTTCAGATTCAATAATTTTATTAATCATTCTTCAAGTTCATTGACCCTTTTTTCTGCCAACACCAATCTATTGTTAAACAGGAAATTTTTATTTCATATATTTTAATTTTCAGTTCTAGATTTCTTGACTGAGATTCTACATATGTTTACTTATTATAAGAATATTTTTCTGTAAGTTCTTGAACCTATACACACTAGCTACTTTAAAGTCTCTGACTACTGAATGGAGTCATCTTAGGGTTGACGTGTTGACTCATTTTCTCTTGATAGGGGTCACAATATTCTGTTTTTTACAATGCTGAGCATTTTGTAATTACATGCTGAAAATTGTGGACGATAAATTATAGAGATTCTGGTCATTAACCTGGGGGCACTTGCTATCTCTGAGTAGGCTTACTGTCAGGAAATTTTACTAGAATAAAGTTCTTGAACTTGTCAAACTCATTCACCTTGACCTGCTACGAATACATGCAAATGAAATTCACCAGTTGAGTTAGGAATTCTTTTCTCTGAGTCTTCACAGTACTCTGTGTATGGCATTAGTCACACTGCACTGAAATGGGTTGCAAGTAGATTGTTAGCTACTCAACGCAAGACTCAGATCTTATTTATCTCTACATTCCTGGCACCTAACCCAATGTCTGACAATCAGAGTGAACAGGCATTTCATATTTGTTGAAGTAACAAACTAGCTACTCGGGAGGCTGAGGCAGGAGAATGGTGTAAACCCGGGAGGTGGAGCTTGCAGTGAGCTGAGATCCGGCCACTGCACTCCAGCCCGGGTGACAGAGCAAGACTCCGTCTCAAAAAAAAAATATATATATATATATATTCATGATCATCAATATATTTTATTTGCAGAGTCAGGGAAGGAATTAGAACATTTTAGAAAAAGTTCATTAATTATGAGTGTAATGAAGTTTTAGGATCTCAAAAATAAAGTTTATTCATTGTACCTTATTCTCTGATGAGAATTAATACAGTGTGTGTGTGTGTGTGTGTGTGTGTGTGTGTGTGTTTGAATGAATGAATGAAGTAATAAAAATGGACAACGTAATAAAAAACATGGAATTCAGAATTACTAGATTTGTAGTTAAGGCTCACTTTCATTTTAGTCCTACTGCTAGTTCTAACAAGGAATATGACCTTGGAAAAGTAATTTAAACTACCATTTGCAATGGATATGTCTGAAAACTGGGGGACTAATACCTTACAGGAGTGCTATAAGAATCAAATGGGATGATGAATACAAAAGACCCTTGTAAACTCTGAAGAGCTATATAAATATTAAAGATAGTTATTAAATGAAAGAATGCAAATAAAGCATTTTATTACAATGCCCATTACATCTAAAACTTTTAAATGTTAGCACCCTCCCACAAAAATATACATATGCATGCATGTATACATATGCACACACATCACACACACTCACACTTGTGTTCACACCTTAGCAGCACAACAAAACTAACTTAGGTTCTTGCACACTTTAAACATGTCTTTTTAAAAGTTAAGCTCTGTGTGACACATACTACCTGCTTATCTTTGGCTTAAGTTTATCTCTCCTGACCACTTCCCTCCTTTCTCTTCTCCCAGAAACATTTGCACCCATCAATAAAATGTATTATTCCACTCGTTGTTGGAAGTGCTGCAGCCATTTTCTCCTCTAATCCATTACAGGTTACAACTGATGAATGTAAAAGGATATCAGGCAAAACTAGTTTTTCTCTAAAGAAGTTACAAAGTCAACACTGTAAAAATCATTTTCAGAAGTTATAAGATCCATAATAGTCTTTTCATAATTTTTCTAAAGGTAAATGTTTAAATGTCTTAACTCTTGATTTTATATGTCAGGTTATCAAGCAATTATTTTAAAGATTGTCAAACTAATGGTCCTGCTTCTAGCTAAAACATATTAATCCAGTGTACAATTTTAAGTGGCTAACTAATGTAAATATATGATAAATAGTCAGCAATCCTGCAATGAAGGAAAATAATTTCAAGTATGCACTCAGGATTGTCACCTGTACTCTGTTATTTTCTCTGTTACTTGATCTTAGGTAAAAGGAGTCTATCAGACAAACAGAAAGAATATGACAAGATGTATCTATCAAAAAATACACCTGAGGAAATCTTTGAACAAGACTTTATACTCAATAGATGTTCACACATCCATTCATGCAAAGGTATATTAAGCACTTATTTTTTGCCAGACTAGTATTCAACAGGGCAGTGGGCATACAGATGAATAAAACACCTGCCCAACTAACACTTCCGGCTTTTTCAGATTTCTGTGTCTCTGTCAGACTCTTCTCTTTCCCTTATCATCTTCCCTCATCCTTTGCAGACACAAGTTGACCCAATGCCACAAAAAGTTAATTAACTATCACCTCTTTATGAATGTTTTCTGACCTTCTAAATAGATTCTTTTTCTGAACAACACCCCTGACCCCAAACAACAATCCTGTGCATGTGCCTTTAGCAAGTTTTGTACTTCTTGTTATTTTGTCTGCCTTCCCACTGGACTGTGAATAACAAGAAACTGAATCTCTGCATTAGCCATTATTGTAACCCCAGAGATAGTTAATTGCTTGACACATAGTGCTTGAAAAAGGTACATTGATTTAATAAATACGTGATATTATAACTATTTTTCTAGTGAGTAAAAGAGCTTAACAAAAAATGTATTAAAATAAAAGTATTTGAAATGTACAAAAGAAGAAAAATAAAGGAGTATGGACAGAGTGAGACATTGGGGAATAATCATGATGATGATAATGACAACAAAAATAATTGAGATAGTGAAAATAACTGCCACATTAATTATCAATATAAGCGTTTTCATAGACAATAGGAAGCAGCAACAAAATGACTCACTCCTCCTAATTCATCCTGCAGGAGGGATCTGTGACCACATAGACTTACCCACTCTTATCCTATTGCACTTTGCCTGTAGATGCTGCTTTCTCTAGTGAGTCTAAATCCATGCAAAGTATGTAAAACAACTAACACTAGTGGGGTATTCACTCATCCACAAAGTGTTGGAGAGCAGGAATGGTATTGAAACACTTAGGGGTTACAGGAGGGAATACAGGAAGGGATGGAAGAAGACTGAAAAACTTTCAATAAGACCACACTTGGCCTCTGATATTCCCCCATAATCCATTATTCCTCAACCTCCAAGCTGAGAACCAACCATACCTTCCATATTCTCTAACTAGTGTAAGAACAACAATGCTTATATAGGCAAAACTGGACCAGGTCAAAGGATCCTTATTTAAGAGGATGTAAGGATATTGTGGAAGTCAATAGTCTCTGAAGGAAGAAAGTTGGATCTGGTCTCATATTTCTGTTTGGATTTGAGGGAAGAAATTCTTATGCCAGAGTTAATTCTCTAAGAATACGATGAAAAAGTCACGTTAACACTTATATTAGAAATGTAGTGGATAATTTCAAAAAAGTTTAAAAATCTTCTGACACCCGCTCAGGCACCCCCTAGAAAACTATGAACCTCAGGTTGAGACACCTTTTGAGAAGGATATCAGGCTGATCAGTAGGGAGATCCTGCTATCAGCTATGATGTTATCCAACTGGGACAGCCAGATGAAGGGGACACTGTGCAGAGACCCTTCACTTCCAGTTTGTGACCTCCTCACAAAGGGATCTGTAGAAGACAGAGAAGATCACAGGTCACCTAGAAGACATTGAACCCTATTTCTGTGGTTAGGAACAGAAAAATAAAACTGGACAGTAAGAGATAGGAATCAAGTAATAGAGAAAATAACAGAGTACAGGTGACAATCCTGAGTGCATACTTGAAATTATTTTCCTTCATTGCAGGATTGCCTTAATCCTGATAGTAAGAGATAGGAGAGTAAGAGATAAGAGATAAAATGACTTGAAGATGGAACAACAATAGATGTCATGAGTGTGTGAAAACAGATGTTTCCATACCTGCGTCTCTTAAAAAGTATCTTCCAGGTCTGTCTCAGAGTAGAGATAAACTCTGGTGGGAAGATTCATAAAACAAATATTCCCACAATGTTTCCCATTGAGTGTATATAATAATGTAGCATAGTTATGCTTATTTTGCAGATAAATATCTGGAAAAATATAAAGTTTGCACAGTTTGCTGAGAGAATGGAAGTTAATGGCATTTACCTTGGACCCTAGAATTAGTACAACCAATATCTAAGACAACAACTTCAATGTCACTGAAGCTACTACATATAAATTAAAAATCTAAAAAACTACCATAAGTTGAAAAGAGACAAGTCTTTATGAAAAGTGCATCTGGATAAAAATGTAGTTTCAGAGAAAAGCCACCAGTATGTGTTCTTTCTGCTTATCCCCTAGGGAACAGCAGAGATTTCTGCCTTGATTGCTCAGAAGGAAGGAATACACATAGAAATGAACACTATTTGAGAAGCGAATACAGCTGGATAATAAAAGAAGAGACTTTTTTTTCAAAGCTGTTCATTTTTCAATCAGCAAGATTAAGATATAATTACAAAATGACTGTCACATGGAATATTATTTGACTCCTGAGAATGAAAGCTTTATTTTTTATGTAAGCAGAGAGAAATAAAGGTTGGTGTCTCTGCAGCTTATTTCCCTAACACCCCTGCCACCTATGTTCCCACTTCCCCTACTCCACATCCCCTAACCAGACAAGCACAAAGATTTGACTGTCAGAGAGTTCAGGTAAAATGGGAGCCAAAAAGCTTTCAAAACTGAAATATTCAAGCACAGAGACAGGTAGTCTTAATCCAGCTTGGAGTGAGTCTTGTATCTGGTAACCAAATTCAACAGAGCAGAAATCCTGCTTTCTGCCATCCTTAGAACACTAAATAGAAAAGCATTTCTATTCTCTGACAGTATTCTCAACAAATATTATATTTGATGAACTTGTGTATTGTGGCATGTTTGTGAGTAGACACACTACACTGGGCTAACGGTCTCTTGATTTAATAATCCAATCCAGGCCAGGCGCGGTGGCCTTTGGGAGGCCGAGACGGGCGGATCACGAGGTCAGGAGATCGAGACCATCCTGGCTAACACGGTGAAACCCCGTCTCCACTAAAAAATACAAAAAAACTAGCCAGGCGAGGTGGCGGGTGCCTGTAGTCCCAGCTACTCGGGAGGCTGAGGCAGGAGAACGGCGGGAACCCTGGAGGCGGAGCTTGCAGTGAGCTGAGATCCGCAGACAGAGCAAGACTCCGTCTAAAAAAAAAAAAAAAAAAAAAAAAAACATTAATCCAATCCGTTAAGAAACATTTCTGCCCACAACTCTGCGTAGAGCATCCTTGACCTCCTTGTTTCTCAGACTGTAAACAACAGGGTTCAGCAGGGGAGTGATGATGGTGTAGGACACTGACAGAAGGAGGTCTTGTTCTGTAGCGTTTTCTGACTTGGGCTTGAGGTAGGCAATGGAGGAACAGCCACAGTGGACAATGACCACAGTGAGGTGGGAGGCACAGGTGGCAAAGGTCTTCTTCCAGCCCTCAGCTGAGGCAATTTTAAGGATGGAAGAGATGATGAGGACATAGGAGGTAAATATCAGGCCTATGGGCACAAAAATCACAAATTAACTTACATCATAATTTATTATCTCATCGATAGTGATATCAATGCAAGAAAGTTTCATGACTGGGTAAATGTCACAAAAGAAGTGGTCCACCACTGTGCCACAGAAGGGCAAATTGAACATGACTGTCACATGGAGAACTGCCATAGACCAATGCCAAAGGACCCACACACCAGTGGGGCACATAAGCCCTTGCTCATGATGACAGTGTACCTCAGGGGCCTGCAGATGGCCACATAGCGGTCATAGCCCATTGCAGTAAGCAGGAAGCAATTATTAATGGCCAAGATAACAAAAAAGAACATTTGGCTTGCACAGCCTGCCAAGGAGATAGGCTGGTTATGAAAAATGAGGCTGCAAAGCATTCGTGGCACAATAACTGGTGTGTACACCTTCTCTGAACTAGCCAGCATGCTTAGGAAGAAACACATGGGAGTGTGGGGATGATGGTCAATGCAGACGATAGTCACAATGATGATGTTATCAGCCGGAGTTAAAATGTAGACAGTTAGAAAAACCCCAAAGATGGTTATCTGATGCTTTCCCAAACTAGAGAATCCCAAGAAGATGAATTCTGTCACTTCTGTGAAGTTCTTTCTCTGCATTCTGCTATATCAGTGTCTGAAAGCAATAAATGGAGTCAACAAGGAGTAAATTCTCAACCGCAATTGGACTTTAAAACAAAGAACAAGGATAACTGTACTGAGACTGAATCCAATTTCCTTCTTTTTGATCATAATGCTCATTCAGGGTCCTTGCACATGAAGAGAGACGCCTACTTGTGCCTCTTTGGGGCTGTATACATATGAACATTGTCACTGTAGAGCAAACTACTTTCTGTGCATGGAAACGGCTCCTGCATGCATGCTCACTTCACAAACATTATAGTGATGTTAGGAAGGGAAAAGGACAGCAAAGAGAAAGCCATGCTTTATATTTCAACCAATAATAATATCCACTCTTTAAACCCTCTTAACAAGGAGGACTCTGGTGAAGTGCATGTCAAGAAAACCATAAAGATGAAAGTTTAGTGGAAAAAAAAAGATGTAGCAGTTTGAAATATTTGAAGACAGAAAACTTTGGGACATGATCACTGGATTTCATAACAGGGTCACTAACGAGCTTTTACACAGCATTTCAGTTGAATTATGAATATAGAAACATGATTTTGGAGAGGTAATGTGGTCCAAATATGTTATTGTACTCTCAAAACAGAACAACTAAAACACAGATTCTGCCATTATCTCTCCACTAAAATTGATCGCTCAAGTCCCCAAAGAAATCTTTTTTTTTTTTTTTTTTGCTGATTCTAGTAGGCCTTTTGAGTGAAGTCAGGAAGAGAGAGCTGTGACAGAAAACATTGTGTAGTTGCCACTGTCATTATGAAGGATTGGGACAGCTTGAGGTGTAGAAGAGACTCCGGAGTTGAGAGAGGAATCTGCAGCTATCTGTAGCCCAACTGGCTTAACTGTTTTTAAAAATATGGTGAACAGACAATTTTGAGAAGCAGAGACACTGGTCCCTTTTTTCAAAAAGCAAGCACATATAAACTGTATGGCGAGCATACATCTAATCCTGTGGTTCTCTTTAGTGACTGTTCTCCCTTTATTTTCAGAAGCATTAAAACTGGCTTTCTTTCCCACTCTCCATAATTCCCTGCAATTGGCTTTGGCATGTTCATGCCCATGAGATTGTTTGCTCAAATATCACCAAAGAATTCTTCATTGCTAACGTCACTGGACTTTGCTTTATCTCCTTTTTCTCATCTTTCTCTGTTTTAACACTTCGAACTCCTACCTCATGGAAACATTCTCTGACTTTGGTTTCCATGAAACCACACTGTTTTTCTCTCTTCCCAGCACTCATTTTGTTACCTTCCATGAATCTGCTCATTTTCCCTCTACCATAATTATGTATGCTCTTCTCTGGTCAATCCTTGACCCTCCTGTGTGCAATTTCTATGATGATTGTTCTCAAATCTCTGTTTTCATCACCAATCTTTTTCCCAAGTCTCCAACTTACCTCACTCTTGGCTTCTCTATTAGTGTTTCTTGCAATCATAATAAATTTCATATTTTTGAAAGTGAACTAAACATTAACCTTTCTTATACTCATGAAAAGCTCTGCATTTCCATTTTTCTGTCTTCTTTAATGACCTTGCCATTATACCTGTCCATTAATGGGTCAACATTTTGGAGCCATATCTATATTGACATCACATTCAGTGGGCTTTTTCTTTAAAGTTGTGTTTCCTGTCTGTACAATTTCTGAATTCACAATGACCCACTTAAGACTAGGGTACCAAATCTTCTAGCCAGAATAATAAAACATTTTCCCATTATAAAATTTATATGAATATGCAGAAGACCAAGAATGCTAAGACAATTTTAGGAAAGAAGTACAAAGTTAAAGAACTTACACTACTTCACTTGAAGGCTATGGTAATCAAGATAGTATGGTATTGATGCAAGTGCAGGCAATAGAAAAAAATGGAGAGTCCAAAAGTAGACCCACATATATCTAGCCACTGATTTTTGATAAAGTGCAAAGATATCTCAGTGACAGTATTTTCAATGAATGTTGCTAGAAAAAATGAATGTCTGTATGGGTAAAATGAACCTCAAACCTTATCTCATATCACACACACACACACACACACACACACAAATTCAGGATGAATCACAGATATTTATATAAAAGATAAATCTTTACAAATTCCAGACAAAAAATAAGAAATAAAATCTTCAATACCTTGAAATGAGCAAAGATTTCCTGGATATAAAACAAAAAGCATAACCCATAAGACAACAAAATCACAAACTGCACTTTATCAAAATCAAAAGCTTCTAATCTTCAAAAGACA
This sequence comes from Trachypithecus francoisi, assembly GCF_009764315.1. Classification (NCBI taxonomy): domain Eukaryota; kingdom Metazoa; phylum Chordata; class Mammalia; order Primates; family Cercopithecidae; genus Trachypithecus; species Trachypithecus francoisi. The sequence continues at coordinate 89,764,385 of NW_022681470.1, read as the reverse complement.
TCGTTAGAAAAATTAAAAGGCTTGGACAGGTGCAGTGGCTCATACCTGTAATCCCAGCACTTTGGGAGGCTGAGACAAGCTAATCACTTGAGATCATGAGTTCGACACTAGCCTGGCCAACATAGTAAAACCTCATCTCTACTAAAAATACAAAAATTAGCCAGTCTGGTGGCACACACCTGTAATCCCAGCTACTCAGGAGGCTGAGGCATGAGAATCACTTGAAGCTGGGAGGTGGAGGCTGCAGTGAGCCAAGATTGTGCCACTGCCCTCCAGCCTGTGTGACAGAGTGAGACCACATCAAAAAGCAAAAAAGAAAAGAAAGAAAAGATAAATGAAAAGGAAAACCACAAATAGAAGGAAATATTTACAATACATATGTCTAAAATTGTAACCAGCATATATAAAGAATTCTTATAACTCAATAATAAGACACATTTTTCATGGGCAAAATATTTGAAGAGATATTCCACAAAATTAAGATATAGAAATGTTCAGTAAGCACAGGGAAGAATGTTCAACATCATTAGCCATTAAAAAACTTGTAAAAGAAAACCACAATGAGATACCACGACACACTCACTTGAATGGCTAACATTTAAAAGCCTAACAACAAAGAATTTTGGCAAGTAAGTAAAGAAGTTGAAACTTAAACATTACTGGTGGAAATGTAAAACAGAATCACCAAGATGGAGAACAATTTGGCAGTTTTTTATAAAGTTAAATATGTACTTACTCCATCCCTCAGTAATTTTTTCTACATGTTGACACAATAGGAATGAAAACGGGTGTCCACATAGAGACAGGAATATGTAAATAGCCCTATCAGCTTTCTTCCTAAATGTCAAAAAATTGCAAATAACCCAAATGTCCAAGATATAATACATCCATATAATGAAACACTGCTCAGCAATAAGAGGAACAAATTTCTAAGACTAACAGCAACATGGCTGAATCTTTAAAACAGTATGCTGAATCAAGTCAGACACAAAAGAGTTAATATGGTATGATTCTATTTATATGATACTCTAGAAATACAAATCTAATTTATACTGACAAAAAAAAAAGTGGTTGCCAGAATTGCTGGGGAATTGACCGAAAAAGAACACAAGGGAATTTATTGGAGTAAAAGAAATGTTATTGATTGTGAGGGTGGTAATATAGGTGTATACATTTGTCAAAATTCACCAAATTGTACACCAAAAAATTAGTAAACTTTGCTATGTTATATTTTAATTGTATTGCATTGTATTATATTGTATCATACTGCATTATACTTCATCAAAGTTAATTCATTTGGACACAAATAAGATTGTATCCCTATGAATCTGTTGCTACTAGACTTACCATCCTTTAGGTGGATTTATTATGATGCAAGAAACATTGGAATTGGCTGGGACTTGGGAAATCTGGAACCTGATCTGGAGTCTGTCAATGTCAAAACAAAACATGTGGTCTGGGGCAAATATGTCTCCATGGCCTCAAATGCCAAATAAGGAGCTTAAACAAGATTGTCTCTAAGTTCTAATATACTAATCATATATCACTTCTCTGGTCTGGTAAGAACACCTCTGCTTGGCTGATAAGGCCCTGCACTATCAGACTATTCTTACACAGCAAATCTGCCATCTTCACTATCTCCTCTACTGCAAAAAAAAGCCAACCTTCCCAGGGTCTAGGAACATTCCAACACTCATTGTCAAAGCTGTGCCTGTGTTCATATTCTTCTTCTTAACTGGGTTACCTCCACTCCCCGTTGCCCACCCAGATTCCAAGTCCTCTGTGCTTGGAAGCACATCCTTATCATTCACAGAACAATCTTAACATAAAATCCCCAAATGAAATCATATTCTTATTCTTTGCTTAAATACAGAATTTTTAAACGACCAAATTAGATCTATTTTTAATGGTTAAAAATTGTTTCTTAGGAGTATTTCAAGAGTCAGCTCATTGCCTAGCATCTTCATGAAATCATCTCACAACAACCCTGTTCCTCACTTCTCTTTCTTTCACAAAGCCTATACCCAATGGTGTGCTGGAGGCAGTTTGCACCAGCTCACCAGAGAAGATTGCTACCATTCTTTCTCAGCTCCATATTCTGTAGTATCATCTGGGTAGATTAAGATCTACTATAGAGAAATAGTGTTAACTCAGAAATCAACAATCAGTATCAGGACTATTTTTTTTTCCTGGAGAGTTGGTTGTTAAAAATCTACCAACACACCACTGCCTTCTTCCTTGTACCATATGCTGTGGTCCAGTCTATGTTATCTTGCATTGTTGTCTGTTTTCTCCTGTGTGTCAGTCTTCTTTCCCAAATTAGATTGTAAACACTATGAAAGAATGTGCCAGGGCTAAATCTTCTCAGTCCTTCACACAATTCACTCAGACAAACCTTCAATATGCACTAGGTGATTGAAGAGTAGGAAGAATCCGGAATTCTTATTGTATTTTAATTGGAACTCAATTTGCCAAGGAGACAGAGTTAGCTACCCATGAAAATAGTGGGACTCACCAGCCTCCAGCTCCCAGCATGAGCAACACAGAAGATGGGTGATTTCTGCATTTTCCACTGAGGTACTGGGTTCATGTCACTGGGTAATGTTGGACAGTTGGCACTGGTCTGAGGGTGCAGCCCAACCAGCGAGAACTGAAGCAGGGCAAGGCATCACCTCACCTGGGAAGTGTAAAGGGGAAGGGAATTCCTTTTCCAGCCCAAAGGAAATTGAGACACACAACACCTGGAAAATCAGGTAACTCCCACCCTAATACTGCACTTTACCAAGGGTCTTAGCAAATGGCACACCAGGAGATTATATCCCACACCTGGCCCAGAGGGTCACACACCCACGGAGCCTCCCTCATTGCTAGCACAGCAGTCTGAGATCTAACTGCAAGGTGGCAGCTAGGCTGGAGGAGGGGTGTCCACTATTGCTGAGGCTTAAGTAAGTAAACAAAGCTGCATGAAAGCTCGAATTGGGTGGAACCCACCACAGCTCAAGGAGATCTGCCTGCCTCTGTAGACTCCTCCTCTGGGGACAGGTCATAGTTAAACAAAAAGCAGCAGAAACCTCCACAGAGGTAAACGCTCCCATCTGACAGCTTTGAAGAGAGCAGTGGATCTCCCAGCACGGAGGTTGAGATCTGAGAATGGACAGACTGCCTGCTCAAGTGGGTCCCTGACCCCTGAGTTGTCTAACTGGGAGGCATCCCCCACTAGGGGCAGAATGACACCTTACACCTCACCCAGCAGGGTATACCCTTGAGACGAAGCTTCCAGAGCAAGAATCAGACATCAACACTTGCTATTCAGCAATATTCTATCTTCTCCACCTCTGCTGCTGATACCCAGGAAAACAGGGTCTGGAGTGGACATCAAGCAATCTCCAACAGACCTACAGCTGAGGATCCTGGTTGTTAGAAGGAAAACTAACAAACAGAAAGGACACCCACACGAAAACCCCATCAGTATGTCACCATCATCAAAGACCAAAGGCAGATAAAGCCACAAAGATGGGCAAAAAACAATGCAGAAAAGCTGGAAATTCAAAAAATCAGATCTCCTCTCCCCCTCCAAAGGAATGCAGCTCATCGCCAGCAATGGAACAAAGCTGGATGGAGAATGACTTTGACGACTTGAGAGGAGAAGGTTTCAGTCGATCAAACTTCTCAGAGCTACAGGAGGAACTATGAATGAAGCACAAGGAAACTAAAAACCTTGAAAAAAGATTTGACGAATGGCTAACTAGAATAACCAATGTAGAGAAGTCCTTAAAAGAATGGATAGAGATGAAAACCATAACACAAGAACTATGTGAAAAATGCAAAAGCTTCAGCAACCAACTTGATCATCTGGAAGAAAGAGTATCAGCGATTGAAGATCAAATGAATGAAATGAAGCAAGAAGAGAAGTGTGGAGAAGAAAGAGTAAAAAGAAATGAACAAGGCCTCCAAGAAATATGGAATTATGTGAAAAGACCAAACCTACGACTGATTGGTGTGCCTGAAAGTGCTGGGGAAAATGGAACCAAGTTGGAAAACACACTGCAGGATATCATCCAGGAGAACTTCCCCAACTTCGTAAGGCAGGCCAACATTCAAATTCAGGAAATACAGAGAATGCTACAAAGATACTCCTCCAGAAGAGTAACTCCAAGAAACATAATTATCAGATTCACCAAAGTTGAAATGAAGGAAAAAATGTTCAGGGCAGCCAGAGAGAAAGGTTGAGTTACACACAAAGGGAAGCCCATCAGACTAACAGCAGATCTCTTGGCAGAAACTCTCTAAGCCAGAAGAGAGTGGGAGCCAATATTCAACATTCTTAAAGAAAAGAATTTTCAACCCAGAATTTCATATCCAGCCAAATCAAGTTTCATAAGTGAAGGAGAAATAAAATCCTTTCCACACAAGAAAATGCTGAGAGATTTTGTCACCACCAAGCCTGCACTACAAGAGATCCTGAAGGAAGCACTAAACATGGAAAGGAACAACCGGTACCAGCCACTGCAAAAACATGCCAAAATGTAAAGACCATCGATGCTAGGAAGAAACTGTATCAACTAATGAGCAAAATAACCAGCTAACATTATAATGACAGGATCAAGTTCACACATAACAATATTAACCTTAAATGTAAATGTAAATGCTCCAATTAAAAGATACAGGCTGGCAAGATGGATAAAGAGTCTAGACCCATCAGTTTGCTGTATTCAGGAGACCCATTTCATGTACAGAGACACACAGAGGCTCAAAATGAAGGGACGGAGGAAGATCTACCAAGCAAATGGAAAACAAAAAAGGCAGGGGTTGCAATCCTAGTCTCTGATAAAACAGACTTTAAACCATCAAAGATCAAAAGAGACAAAGAAAGCCATTACATAATGGTAAATGGATCAATTCAACAAGAAGAGCTAACTATCCTAAATATATATGCATCCAATAGAGGAGCACCTAAATTCATAAAGCAAGTCCTTAGAGACTTACAAAGACACTTAGATTCCCATGCAATAATAATGGGAGACTTTCACACCCCACTGTCAACATTAGACAGATCAACGAGACAGAAAGTTCACAAGGATATCCAGGAATTGAACTCAACTCTGCACCAAGCAGACCTAATAAACATCTACAGAACTCTCCACCTCAAATCAACAGAATATATATTCTTCTCAGCACCACATCACACTTATTCCAAAATTGACCACATAGTTGGAAGTAAAGCACTCCTCAGCAAATGTAAAAGAACAGAAATTATAACAAACTGTCTCTCAGACCACAGTGCAACCAACTAGAACTCAGGACTAAGAAACTCAATCAAAACCGCTCAACTACATGGAAACTGAATAACCTGCTCCTGAATGACTACTGGGTACATAACAAAATGAAGGCAGAAATAAAGATGTTCCTTGAAATCAATGAGAACAAAGATACAACACACCACAATCTCTGGGACACATTTAAAGCAGTGTGTAGAAGGAAATTTAGAGCACTAAATGCCCACAAGAGAAAGCAGGAAAGATCTAAAATTCACACCCTAACATCACAATTAAAAGAACTAGAGAAGCAAGAGCAAACACATTCAAAAGCTGGCAGAAGGCAAGAAATAACTAAGATCAGAGCAGAACTGAAGGAGATAAAGACACAAAAAAACCCTCCAAAAAATCAATGAATCCAGGAGCTGGTTTTTTGAAAAGATCAACAAAATTGACAGACCACTAGCAAGACCAATAAAGAAGAAAAAAGAGAAGAATCAAATAGAAGCAAAAAAAAATGATAAAGGGGATATCACCACCGACCCCACAGAAATACGAACTACCATCAGAGAATACTATAAACACCTCTACGTGAATAAACTAGAAAACCTAGAAGAAATGGATAATTTCCTGGACACTTACACTCTCTCAAGACTAAACCAAGAAGAAATTGAATCCCTGAATAGACCAATAGCAGGCTCTGAAATTGAGGCAATAATTAATAGCCTACCAACCAAAAAAAGTCCAGGACCAGACAGATTCACACCTGAATTCTACCAGAGGTACAAGGAGTTGGTTCCATTCCTTCTGAAACTATTCCAATCAATAGAAAAAGAGGGAATCCTCCCTAACTCATTTTACGAGGCCAACATCATCCTGATACCAAAGCCTGACAGAGGCACAATTAGAAAAGAGAATTTTAGACCAATATCCCTGATGAACATCGATGCAAAAATTCTCAATAAAATACTGGCAAACCAAATCCAGCAGCATATCAAAAAGCTTATCCACCATGATCAAGTGGGCTTCATCCCTGGGATGCAAGGCTGGTTCAACATATGCAAATCAATAAACGTAATCCAGCATATAAACAGAACCAAAGACAAAAACCATACGATTATCTCAATAGATGCAGAAAAGGCCTTTGACAAAATTCAACAGCCCTTCATGCTAAAAATTACTCTCAATAAATTCGGTATTGATGGAACATTTCTCAAAATAATAAGAGCTATTTATGACAAACCCACAGCCAATATCATACTGAATGGGCAAAAACTGGAAGCATTCCCTTTGAAAACCAGCACAAGACAGGGATGCCCTCTGTCAACACTCCTATTCAACATAGTGTTGGAATTTCTGGCTAGGGCAATCAGGCAAGAGAAAGAAATAAAGGGTATTCAGTTAGGAAAAGAAGAACTCAAATGGCCCCTGTTTGCATACGACATGATTTTATATTTAGAAAACCCCGTCGTCTCAGCCCCAAATCTCCTTAAGCTGATAAGCAGCTTCGGCAAAGTCTCAGGATACAAAATCAATGTGCAAAAATCACAAGCATTCTATTACACCAATATCAGACAAACAGAGAGCGAAATCATGAATGAACTCCCATTCACAATAGCTTCAAAGAGAATATAAAACCTTGGAATCCAACTTACAAGGAATGTAAAGGACCTCTTCAAGGAGAACTACAAACCACTGTTCAGTGAAATCAAAGAGGACACAAACAAATGGAAGAACATACTGTGTTCATGGATAGGAAGAATCAATATTGCAAAAATGGCCATACTGCCCAAGGTAATTTATAGACTCAATGCCATCCCCATTAAGCTACCAATGACTTTCTGCACAGAATTGGGAAAAACTGCTTTAAAGTTCATATGGAACTAAAAAAGACCCCACATTGCCAAGACAATCCTAAGCCAAAAGAGCAAAGCTGAAGGCATCATGCTACCTGACTTCAAACTATACTACAAGGCTACAGTAACCAAAACAGCATGGTACCAGTACCAAAACAGAGATATAGACCAATGGAACAGAACAGAGTCCTCAGAAATAATACCACACATCTACTGCCATCTGATCTTTGACAAACCTGACAAAAACAAGAAATGGGGAAAGGATTCCCTATTTAATAAATGGTACTGGGAAAATTGGCTAGCCATAAGTAGAAAGCTGAACCTGGATCCTTTCCTTACGCCTTATACAAAAATTAATTCAAGATGGATTAGAGACTTAAATGTTAGACCTAAAGCCATAAAAATCCTAGGAGAAAACTTAGGAAATACCATTCAGGACATAGGCATGGGCAAGGACTTCATGTCTAAAACACCAAAAGCAATGGCAACAAAAGCCAAAATTGACAAATGGGATCTAATCAAACTAAAGAGCTTCTGTATAGCAAAAGAAACTACCATCAGAGTGAACAGGCAACCTACAGAATGGGAGAAAACTTTTGCAATCTACCAGACAAAGGGCTAATATCCAGAACCTATAAAGAACTCAAACAAATTTACAAGAAAAAAAACAAAAAATCCCATGAAAAAGTGGGCAAAGGATATGAACAGACACTTCTCAAAAGAAGACATTCATACAGTCAACAGACACATGAAAAAATGCTCATCATCAGTAGCCATCAGAGAAATGCAAATCAAAACCACAATATGATACCATCTTACACCAGTTAGAATTGCAATCATTAAAAAATCAGGAAGCAACAGGTGGTGGAGAGAATGTGGTGAATAGGAACACTTTTACACTGTTGATGGGACTGTAAACTAGTTCAACCATTGTGGAAAACAGTGTGGCGATTCCTCAAGGATCTAGAACTAGAAATACCACTTGACCCAGCCATCCCACTACTGGGGATATACCCAAAGGATTATAAGTTATTCTGCTATAAAGACACATGCACCCGTATATTTATTGATGCACTATTCACAATAGCAAAGACTTGGAACCAATCCAAATGTCCATCAATAATAGACTGGATTAAGAAAATGTGGCACATGGCCAGGCACAGTGGCTCAAGCCTGTAGTCCCAGCACTATGGGAGGCCGAGACGGGCAGATCACGAGGTCAGCAGATCGAGACCATCCTGGCTAACATGGTGAAAACCCGTCTCTACTAAAAAATACAAAAAACTAGCTGGGTGAGGTGGCAGGGGCCTGTAGTCCCAGCTACTCGGGAGGCTGAGGCAGGAGAATGGCATAAACCCGGGAGGCGTAGCTTGCAGTGAGCTGAGATCCGGCCACTGCACTCCAGCCTGGGCGACAGAGCGAGACTCCATCTCAAAAAAAAAAAAGAAAAGAAAAAAGAAAATGTGGCACATATACACCATGGAAAACTATGCAGCCATAAAAAAAGGATGAGTTCATGTCCTTTGTAGGGACATGGATAAAGCTGGAAACCATCATTCTCAGCAAACTATCGCAAGGACAGAAAAACCAAACACTGCATGTTCTCATTCATAGGTGGAAATTGAACAATGAGATCACTTGGACACAGGAAGGGGATCATCACACACTGCGTCCTATTGTGGGGAAGGGGTACGGGGGAGGGATAGCATTAGGAAATATCCCTAATGTAAATGACCAGTTAATGGGTGCAGCACACCAACATGGCACATGTATACATATGTAACAAACCTGCACATTGTGCACATGTACCCTAGAACTTAAAGTATAATAAAAAAAATAATAAAAATAAAAATAAAAAAGAAGAATGGCATGAAGCCCGGAGGCGGAGCTTGTAGTGAGCTCAGATCACACCACTACACTCCAGCCTGGGCTGGAGCACACTGTGTCTCAAAAAAAATCATATGGAACCAAAAAAGATCTCATACAGCAAAGGCAATCCTAAGCAAAAAGAACAAAGCTGGAGGCATTATACTACCTGACTTCAAACTATACTACAAGGCTACAGTAACCAAAACAGCATGGTACTGGTACAAAAACAGACACATAGACCAGTGGAAGAGAACAGAGATTTCAGAAATAAGACTGCACGTCTACAACCATTTGATCTTTGACAAACCTAACAAAAACAAGCAATGGAGAAAGGCTTCCCTATTTAATAAATGATGCTGTGAAAACTGGCTAGCCATATGCAGAAAATTTAAAGTAGACTCCTTCCTTACACCTTATACAAAAATTAACTCAAGATGGATTAAAGACTTAAATGGAAAACTTGAAACTATAAAAACCCTAGAAGAAAAGTTAGGTGATATCATTCAGGACATAAGCACAGGCAAAGATTTTATGACAAAAATGTCAAAAGCAATTGCAACAAAAGCAAAAATTGACAAATGGGATCTAATTAAACTAAAGAGCTTCTACACAGCAAAAGAAACTATCATCAGAGTGAACAGACAACCTACAGAATGGGAGAAAATTTTTGAAATCTTTCCATATGACAAATGTCTAATATCCAGAATCTACAAGGAACTTAAACAAATTTACAAGAAAAAAAACAAACAATCCCATTAAAAAATGGGCAAAGGATATGAAGAGTTCTCAAAAGAAGACATTTTGAGAATGTATAAAACATATAAAAAAAAGCTCAATATCACTGATCATTAGAGAAATGCAAATGAAAATCACAATGAACTACCATCTCATGCCAGTCAGAATGGTGATTGTTAAAAAGTCAAGAAACAACAGAAGCTGGTGAAGCTGTGGAGAAATAGAAATGCTTTTACACTGATGGTGGGAATGTGAATTAGTTCAACCATGGTGGAAAACGGTGCAGTGATTCCTCAAGGACCTACAACCAGAAATACCATTTGACCCAGCAATCCCACTACTGGGTATATACCCAAAGCGATATACCTCCTAGTGAAGGAATGTAAGTCAAATGAAAGAGATGTTCATTGCATGTATGTTCATTGCAGCACTGTTCACAATAGTAAAGACATTAAATCAGCCCAAATGATAGACTGGATAAAGAAAATGTGGTACATACATACCATGGAATACTAGGCAGCTATAAAAATGAATGAGATCATGTCCTTTTCAGGGACATGGATGAAGCTGGAAGCCATCATTCTCAGCAGACTAACACAGGAACAGAAAACCAAACACTGCATATTCTCACTTATAAGTGGGAGCTGAACAATGAGAACATATGCACACAGGGAGAGAAGCATCACACACTAGGGCCTGTTAGGGGATGGGGGGAGGAAGATCATCAGCATAAATAGCTAATGCATGTGAGTTTAATACCTAGGTGGTGGGTTGATGGGTACAGCAAATCACCATGGCACACATTTACCTATATAACAAACCTGCACATCCTGCACATGTATCCTAGAAATTAAAATTTAATTAAATTAAAATTTTTAAAAGATTGTAGATTAACCTCTGTAGTGTTTCCAAGGCAGACGGCACTATGTGAGTAGGTAAAATTTGGTATTTTCCAAAGACATCAATTTGTTAGCTAATTCCATTTCAGCAGTATAGATTTTTTGAGAAAATCATAGTTTGAGTATTAGCAGTTAGACTCTTTCTGGGAGACTTTTCATGGGGTATGTCAAGTTCTTGGCATCCAGAGTTCCCTATATTTGCACAATGCCAACTCTCCTTGCCTGATGCAGTTCCTTTCTCCTGCATATCACTCAAAGTTCTTCTCAGACAGTTGCAAATGATGTTTTAATTTTTCCATTTGACTTCTGTTTATTTTTCTCTTTACTACATGGAAGTTATGGAATGGTGTGAAGACTTGTAATTGCTTTTTATTACATAAGACCATTCCATCAGCTTAAGATTGTGCATTTTTGATTTAGTGCATGTACACACCGGGATCATAATCAAGTGGTCATATCAACTGTGGCACCTGCTTCCATTCAGCACAGTTAAATGTCCTTAAACCTCCACAGCATTTCAATAAAGGTCAGAAAAATGAATTCTTGAGTTGTCCGCAAATCCTGTTCTACCTCATGTTTTCAATCCAGTAACCCCTAAATTCAGTCTTTCCTCAAGTTTATAGTGACCTTGATATCTTGCATAACCCTTCAGACCTTAGAAGTTATCTGAAGCATATTCATAAATCCTTTAGTTAATCTTCGGTTATCTCCATGGTCTTTGCCTTTTACCTGTCCTATGTTTGTTTCAGCTCTTCTATCTGACAGAAGCAATGTCATCACTAATTCTTCCTCCCCCAACATTGTTTTTACATTTGTATTTTGTTAATTTCAAACTTATGAAAAAGTTGCAACTATAATACAAGTAACTCCTGCATACCCTGTTCCTAGAGACATCAATTGTTTACTTTTTGTCTCATTTGCTTCATCATTTCTATCTCTAAATTACTTGAGAGTGAGTTGGAGTCATCATGCCCCTTTACTCTTAAATATGTTAGTGAGTGTTTCCTAGGAAAAAGGAAATTATCTTATATAAAAGGTGATCAAATTACAAAGACACTAAATCAAGAATCACTATCATACCTAAAAACTTAGTGTCGTATAACACAAATTAAGACATAAAGTTCAGTTTTCCACATCACAATTCCAAAACATCCCCTTCTGATTTCTGCTTACCCTTTATTGCTTTCCCCCAAGGCCTTGAGAGAAACAATGACTTATTCCAGAAAAGAAAGAGTAGAACAATTACAGCCCCGTCACCTCACCTTTTCTTACCTCTTATTACCTCTCCTTCCACCTGATCAAGAACATTGTTTCTGAGAAGGATAGTCTCCTCAGAGTGACTCATCACCCAATAGGAGTGTTCATTTAGAAGCTGTGAAAATGCTCATTCTCATTTTTTTCCATGACTTAAATAATTTCTCTTACTTTCTCCTTGACTATGGCTCATTTATCTTTCCAGGCAAGATTGAGTGCTATTTTTTCTCTTCAAATTTTCCTTTTTTATTTTTCTCAAACTTAAAGACAACTTCAAAGTACAGTAACTCCTTTTTAAACCATTAGAGAGTAAGTTGCTGACACAAACGTCATCACCCTCAAATATCTTAGTATTTCCAACAAACAAGGACATTCTCCTTTGTAACTATGGAGCAATCATCAAATCAGAAAATAAACATTTATTAATTATTACTATGTAATCCTCAGATTCCCAGTCAATGTTTTTCCAAGTGTGTCAAACACTTCCTTTATAACCAAAAAAAAGCTCAAACTCAAAGTTTTCATTTATTGTTATTAACTTCCTTAAAACTAGAAAAGTTCCTCAGTTTTTGTCTGCCTTTCATTACCTGGACACTTCCAAAGATTACAGGCTGGTTATTTTGTTGAATGTTCCTAAATTTTTATGTTTAGATATTTTCTTATGACTAGATTTATGTTACAAGTTGTTTGCAGGACAGAAGGAATGCTGTTTTTTTTTTTTCATTGCATGCTATCAAGAGTCATGTGATTCTGAATTATGCTATTTCTAATGATGTTTGCTTAATAACTTGATTAAGATGATATAAATCAAAAGATTCTCTCTTTTGAAGTCACTTTTTCTCTTTTAAATTAATAAATATTTTTCAGGAAGGTAGTTTGAAACTAAATATCCTGTTCTTCAAACTTTTTAATAATTTTTATCTATATCATTTTGGATTCATGGTTTACTATTTTATTTAATGATTTGTAATTACCTTAATTACTTATATTAGTATTCAAATTATTGCAAGTGTGGTCAGTGGGATCTCCTTTAAGCTAGCTTTACTGTCCTTTCAACTTGTTTCCATTATCATTAATCATCAGGAAGGTGCAAATCAAAACCAAAATCATCTATCACCTCACATCTGTTAGAATGACTATTTTTAAAAAAAAGATAACAAGGCCGGGCGCGGTGGCTCAAGCCTGTAATCCCAGCACTTTGGGAGGCCGAGACGGGCAGATCACGAGGTCAGGAGATCGAGACCATCCTGGCTAACACGGTGAAACCCCGTCTCTACTAAAAAAATACAAAAAACTAGCCGGGCGAGGTGGCGGGCGCCTGTAGTCCCAGCTACTGGGGAGGCTGAGGCAGGAGAATGGCGTAAACCCGGGAGGCGGAGCTTGCAGTGAGCTGAGATCCGGCCACTGCACTCCAGCCTGGGCGACAGAGCGAGACTCCTCCTCAAAAAAAAAAAAAAAAAAAAGATAACAAGTATTACCAAGGATGTGAGAAAGTTAAAACCCTTGTACAATGTTGGTGGAAATGTAAAATGGTGCAGTTGTTTTGAAAAATAGTAGGTTTGTTAAACGGAAGATTTTCAGAAAATTAAAATGGTACTACCACATGATCCAGCAATCCCACTTCTGGGTATATATCCAAAGAATCCAGATCAGCATCTTGAAGAGATATCTGCATTCAGTGTTCATTGCAGCATTGTTTACAATAACCAAGATATGGAAACAATTTAAAATGTGTAGGACATTATGCTAAGTAAAATAAGTCATGATTTCACCTACATGAGGAATCTAAAATAGTTAAAGTCATAGAAACAGAGGAAAATGGTGATTGCCAGTGACTGGAGAGAGACAGAAATGGAGAGATGCTGTTTAGTTCCAGTTATACAATATGAGCAAGTTCTAGAGATCTGCTCTATATCATTGTGCCTGTAGTTAACAATACCATATTGTGCACTCAAAAATTTGTCAGAGGAATAGATATTATGTTGTGTTCTCACCATAATTATAAATAATCTTTATTCTATGGGAATGTGTGTTGTAAAGGGCTTGAGTCAGAGGGTGTATTTTCCTTTCTTTTCCCTTAATTATCTTGTCACTTTAAAAAATCCATACAGATTTTAATTCAACAAAATATTTACTAAGTCCCTACTAAGTATAAAACAAAGGGTTAGGTGGTGGATGGAATGAAGAGAAGGACAAACTACTTTAAGGATCTTCCCATCTCTAAGGGCGTTTAGATGGCACCATGTTACATATATAAATACCTATAATATGAAGCAGAATATTGTAATTACCAGAGAAATTTCATAATAACAACCACGATGTTGAAGCACTTCCTATGCTTCAAAGCACTGTACTAAGTACATTACGAGCCACTCAAACTCCATGAATGTGGGGATATTCCTGTTTCACACATGAGGAACTATAGGTTCAAAACATTTGAATGCTTCCCTAAGTGTCCACATTTATAAAATGAGAAAGCTAGATTTGAATTCCAGGTTTGTCTAATTCCAAAACCTTTGCACTTCAACACTATGGTATTCAGAAGATGAAAACATCCTAATTTATTCGATCAGGAGAGACTTCATGGAGATGGCATATGAAACAGAATTTTAAGAAGCATTGGAGTTTTGGAAGCAGAGAGATATGTCTGAAAGCTACTTCAGTTATAAAGAAGAGAATGGATCAAAGTATTTAAAAGGAGAGACCCAGGGCATGTAATAGAATTTATATGTAAACAAGTTTGACCACACAATAGGACTTGTGAAGGAAGCAAGGCCAGACTAATATATTGGGAAAGAATTGTGAATGGCTTCAGATCCCAGGATAATGATTCTGCATTTCTTTCAAGACACAAGAGGTAACTTAAGCAAACTCCAACTGTAAACCTCACTCAGACTTTCAGGGAAATGACAAAATGGGGAACTGCTTTGAGAAAGTGGCAAAGTATGACCCACTCTAAAGATTAGAACAGGAGAAAAAAAGATTATGGGTGGCAGTTACTGATTCAGGAAAATTCATCCAAGAATGTTGGGAGGAAAGATGAAGAAGAATGGATGAAGTGCTGGCAAAAAAAAAAAGAGGAGTGTTCAGGAATAGAGTAATCACAATAAGATGTAGAGCAGATTAACAGAATTTAAAAAGCAAAATAAATGGAATAATACATTTCTAGGGTTAAAACATTTCAGCTTGATATTTGGGGAAAAAAAGCAAGGTTGAGTTATTATAACTCCATTCATGACCATTTAACCACAAGAGACATGGAGGTCATTGTTAAAGTCCAGCAAGAAAGTCAAGAAAATAAAATCTGCATAATGCATGGCACACAATAGACATTCACAGAAAGTGTGTTTAATGAATGTGTTCATGCATGCATGTTAAGAGAGTATCAAGGATTATAAATCATTCTACTACAAAGACACATACACATGTATGTGTATTGCAGCACTATTCACAATAGCAAAGACTTGGAAGCAACCCAAATGCCCATCAATGATAGACTGGATAAAGAAAATGTAGCACATATAAACCATGGAATACTATGCAGCCATAAAAAAGGATGAGTTCATGTCCTTTGCAGGGACATGGATGAAGCTGGAAACTATCATAATGGGCAAACTAACACAAGAACAAAAAATCAAACACCACATGTTCTCACTCATAAATGGGAGTTGAACAATGAGAACACATGAACACAGGGAGGGGAACATCACACACTGGGGCCTGTCAGCGGGTGGGGGTTTGGGAGAGGGATAGCATTAGGAGAAATGCCTAACATAGATGATGGGTTGATGGGTGCAGCAAACCACCACGGCACATATATAACTATGTAACAAAGCTGCACATTCTGCACATGTGCCCTAGAACTTAAAGTATAATAAAAATAAATAGATAAATAAATAAGAATATATAGAGGACAGGTTTTTGTATCACCTGATGCAGTGAAACTAGAAGTAATAATGAGCATGGTGGGTGGCAAAAATCAATCTCAAAAAAAATCTTAAGCACTGGGAGCAACATATTGAATTTAATAAAATGTTATGTCACTGAAAAAAAAAGAGAGAGTGTCACCATATATGATTTTTAAACTTTGTCTTAAATGGCTGGGGTCAGAAGATAACAAAACTGTCAGTCAACTGCTGACCTCTCTAAGAACGGTGGCTGAGTATCTGGGAAGGCAAGTCATAATATGAAAAGGGAGAGGGAAGGAGGCAGGTGAGAGATGGTCAGAACAATTCCCCAGAAACTGGAGGGGATATCCTCCAATTTTCTGAATTTCCTTAACAAAATGCTGGCATATTACACTAAATGAATGGGGGGAGGGGATACATTTTCAATGTTTATATCAGATAGCAGAATCTCAGAATGTTCTACAAACAGACAACTACTTCACAGAACAAAAAAGAAAGAAGAGGCCTTGTTTCCTCAGCCCGTTAGAGGCCCAAGCTCAGGGAGATCCTCCACATGGCTCAGGAGCTCATGGAAGAACACAGGGTCCTCAGACAGCACGGAGAGTAGCATGATGCCCTCTTGACATGGCCAGGCCAGCCCCTCATTTCATCCATAACACTGCAGCTCTGTAACCACTGTCTTTCCAGCAGCAAAATCTGGGTCACAGGACTTGGAGTTCTAGCAGTCACTTGTGTCTAATAAATAACTCCCATTGATTTTCCAGCCCAGGATCTCACCACTCCTTCCCCATCAGCAGCTCTGATTGCTGACACCAAGGTGGCAGCGTTGGAAAATCACTCACACATTATTGGTGCTCTTCTTCCCCTATCCTCACCCAAGGTGCATATAAACCCTGAATAGCCTGCGGCCTAAAAATGTGAGTCTCTACATCATTAACTTAGAAGCTGAGTGGGCACAACCATTGTGCTGTCTGCTACCCTCATCCCAGTCACTGCTGCTGCTGTAAGAGCCCCAAGCTAAGAACATGGACAAACTGCTGTTTGGGGTTTCTGTCCTTACCAGCCTTCTGGAAGCCATTGCTCAGACAACTAGGGAGGTCAAGGGTATACAACTATGTGGAGTAGGATAGGTGGGGGTGTCAGGGACAGATGGTAGGAAGAAAAGACAAGAGATTACCGAATATAAAATTGAATTTGTGATTTTTTTCCTGTTCACATTTCAGGTGAAGATTATTATATCATTTTTTTTCTCTCACAGACATGATTGGGAAGGTGTTTATTTTTCCTAAAGAATCAAATAGTGCTCATGTGAGCTTGATCACACAGCCGGAGAAACCTCTGCAGAACTTTACTGCATGTCTTCATGCTTACACTGACCTCTCCCGTGGCTACAGCCTCTTCTCCTACAGCATCCAGACCAAGAGCAAAGAGATGGTCATTTTTAAGTCTCAAATTGGGGAGTACAATCTTATCATTGGGGGTGACAAGGTTGTCTTCAAGGTCTATGAGAATTTCCCCATCCTGGTGCACATCTGTGCCAACTGGGAGTCCCCCTCAGGCATTGCCGAGTTCTGGGTCAATGAGAAGCCGTAGGTGAGGATGCAGCTAAGGCAGGGTTTCTCTGTGGGAGCTCACCCCAAGATTGTCCTGGGGCAGCCGCAGTATTCCTATGGAGGCAAGTTTGGTAAGAGCCAGTCCACTGTGGGAGAGATTGGAGATGGGTACATGTGGGACTCTGCTGCCCCCATAAGAAATCTGGATTGTGTATCAAGGTATCTACATCAAACCCAATATTCTGGATTGGTGGGCATTGAACTATACAATGCAAGGTTATGTGGCCACCCAGCCCCATAAATAGAGTTGAAGTTCTTCTTCAACAGGACAAAGTTACTGGGAAGGAAATCCGCAACATGAAAGACCAGTGCTGAAGACAATTCTGCTTCATGCCTTATGGCTATTTCTCTGTTTTCTCTGAATTTCCTATCTGTTGAACAGCTTAATTTACAATAAAAGTACAATGCCTCCTAGCATTTGTTTAGTGTTTTTTCATGGCCCCAAATGGGAAGTCACATTTTTAAGTGTGGCCATTATTCAAAAAATGGGGAACAACCAGGATATAATGAAAAAAAGAAAACTTGGAATAAGAAGGAAAAAGTAAAAGGTTTAACACTTAATTAGTACTAAAAACTTTCAGACTTTTCATTTAATGAAGTTTATTCCTATTTTACTCACAAATGACAATTACTTAATTAATCACAATTGTTGGATTGTGGAATTCAACTGAAGGATACCACATTGGATTTCCAGGTCACAGCTAATAAAAATAGAAAGTTAGAACAGTTCTGGGATTGCTCTACCCATGAAGAGCTCTTGCTCCTTTCCTTATAGTACATCCCTAGACCTGTTCCAGTAAAACACATGCATGTAAACCAGAGCAGCAGGACTATCGGCACCATGTGGGCCAAGGTGAATCTTCCTCATAGCCAGTAGCCCCAGAAGCACTGTATATAATTAAAGATCATACAATGTCCCACAGTCATCAAGAAAATATGTTCTGAACAGTACTCATGTCACCTTTGCTTAAAATCCGCAAAAGGTTCCCAGACACTTACATAATAGAGTTGTCATTTGAGACTGCCTGCAAAGGTTTCCTAAATTCTAAGGAAGAGCTGCTGCATGTATTTCTTACAAGTCCCATTAATTGGTAAGAGAATGGTAAGTAGACGAGAATAGGCAGGTGTTTTGTTGATATGAGAAATGTTTTACTTTCCTCTGCCATCTCCTGACTTAACCACAAATTTTCTGTTTATAATACATGTATTAATCTGTTTTCACACTGCTATAAAGACACTACCTGAGACTGAGTAATTTATACAGAAAATAGGTTTAATTGGTTCACGATTCCACATGGCTAGGGAGGCCTCAGGAAACTTACAATCGTGGCAGAAGGTGAAGGGGAAGCAAGGCACATCTTACATGGTGTTGAGAGAGTAAGCAAGCAAAGGGCAGGTGCTACACTGTAAAACCATCAACTCTCATAAGAACTCACTGTCACAAGAACAGCATGAGGGAAATGGCCCCCCGATCCAATCACCTCCCACCAGGAATCTCCCTCAATATGTGGGAATTACAATTTGAGATGAAATTTGGCTGGGGACACAGAACCAAATCATATAAATACATTTTTTCATAATTTTGTATTTTTCATATTATAAGGAACAAACAAAATCCTACCTTTTCTATTTGATGAATATAATGACACTAATCTTTTGCCAGCATTAATTTAATGCATTTTAGTTTTTCCTTTAAAACATCTCTCCCATGCAGCCTTTCATCCCTAGGACTCAGGTATGTGACATATTATTCCCAGGTGGGCATAATTTAGTAAGACAAGAAAGTATTTAAGTGTGAGTGTGAGATCTCCACATGTGGGAAGTGTGGAAAAGTCCACATGTGGGAAAGTCTATAAAATCTATTCTGGTGCAGCTACAAGCTGGTGGTGCCTCTGTCAGGCAAGATCCCTGAGTGATGGTATATAGCAGAGCACCCCACAGTGCACAGTGTACTGTGGATATGTCCTACATTATATTAAGCCACTGAGAGTCTGGCTTCTATTTGTTGCTGAAACATAGCCCTGTCCAATGTAAGATACCTACTGAATGATAGATAAGGGAAAAAGAAGGAAATAAATCACAGCATAATTTGTTCCTTCTCTCTTAAGGGTTGTGTGAAGGAAAAGGCAGACTGAAGAGAAATGGAATCAATTACATTTGTGTGTCCTGATCCCTCCTATCCGGGCTGCCTATATAATCCAGGAATCATCCTATCAAAGTGAATGTGGTGGTTCAACTCGGTTTAGGAGAGGGTCCTAGAAATCTAGCTTAACTTGTGATCTCTGTTTCCAAATGGGAAATCTGTTTCCTCAGACCCTGAGAGTAGTTCAGAAAGCAGGTGGTATGAAAGTCAATAGGGCTTCGACAGGGCGTGGTGGCTCATGCCTGTAATCTCAGCACTTTGGGAGGCTGAGGTGGGTGGATCATGAGGTCAGGAGATTGAGACCATCCTGGCTAACACGGTGAAACCCCATCTCTACTAAAAATATAAAAATTAGCCGGGCATGGTGGCGGGCACCTGTAGTCCCAGCTACTCGGGAGGCCGAGGCAGGAAAATGGCGTGAACCCGGGAGGCGGAGCTTGCAGTGAGCCAAGATTGCGCCACCGCGCTCCAGCCTGGGTGACAGAGTGAGACTCGGTCTCTAAAAAAAAAAGAGAGAAAGTTAGTAGGGCTTCTATGAGACCCACATGGGAAAAAGAACATTCCCTTTTCTGTACCCAGTCACCATCTTTGGGAAGTGCAGGGAAGAGCATGGAAATTGGAGACATTGATCAATTATTCCAGAAGACTGCCATCTAAAGGGATGACTTAAGTTATCAGTCCAGGCACCCCTCACCACCACATTGCCTACTGAGTAATGGTTCATGAAGAAGACCAGAGAGTTACCATGTGAATAAAATACTCAGCCTTTTATTCATGTGAATAAAATACTCACTACACAGATAGACCCATTGGGAACTTGTGGAAATGAGACTCCTCTCCTGTGAAACATGGAGAAGTTCTGAGGACTGGCTTATAGAACTTTGATACCACATAACCACTTTATTCCTTCATTCACTTGTCTAATAAGCTAATATTTATTTCACATATACTATGTGCCAGACCCTGTGCTAAGCACAAGAGATACAGGACAGAGCAAAACAGATGGAATCTCTGCCCAAGGAGTTTTGTCAATGGAACAAATTTCTCCAACTCAACAATTAACTAATGTTGTAAACACTGGCTCCTGAATATTGACATTTCTCCAACTTCTAATTAATGCTGTACCTTTCCTCCCCATCTCTTCTTCAGGAGAAGAAATAAAACTTTTTCAAAAGTATTAATTCCCATTGGTAATAAGTTACAATAGTCAGTTAGTCGTGTTAACTGAATTGGAACTCTGGTAACCTTCCCTTGGTATCTTTTGTAACTGTCAGATACATTGGCAGTGGTAGCAAAGGAGAAAAAAAATCCCAACTTGGGAAACACTTGTGCCATTCATAACCCACCAGGGAAAAAAATTTTTATCTGCGCAGTACAGAGGCTTAGAAACATAACTGAAAAAAGAAACCAGAGTTAGAGATCATGATCAGTTCTGACCCTTCCAGTTGTCATAGGGCCAATGAATCCCTGGGGAACAATGGATATATCGGTGTCCTAGGATAAATGCCCAGTGGGCAGAACAGTCACTAACATCAATGTCTCTCTTTTGATCCTCTACCATATTCATGGGTAAGTCTACTACCTATGGTGGGGATGGGGCAAGGAGTCTACAGTAAACTCTTCCCAAGCAATTTACTAAGGAATTTTCCAGAAAAAAGCACATGATATGGTTTGGCTAATACAGCACATGTAGTAATGCTCTGCTCCATACCATTATAGCCCACAATTTACTTAGGGCAATTCAGTGTAGATCCTTGAGATTACAGTAAATAATAGTCTACTTAACTCTACAATAAAATTTAGCTTCAGATTGAGTTGAGATGACAAAAAGTGAAAGATTTGACCTAGAAGTGTTCATTGCTAGTTCCTTTTGAAGTATGAGACTGAACTTTTCAGATGACCCAAAGAGATGCCCCAATGCTGATGTGAAAAGAGGAACCAGACATGGATCACTTTGACTTGATATAGATAATAGCTCTTTGGATTATAAATTAGCTTCATTTGGGCTTCAGAGTTTTCCATTATCTTCCATGACTAAGCATCATCGTAAGTTGCACTACATAAATATAATACTATTTTAGCAGTCAAAATGGTTAAATATCAGCAATTTCATTTGTGTGTTTCAACCTAATAGATACACAGAGAAACAACCTCATAGTTGGGATAGTACAGTGTTTTCTATCTGGAATAACACAACTGTAGGAGTCAGGGTTGACTGGAGTATTGCCGCTGATATACTGCATGAGGCCTGGTGGCTCCAGAGGGCCCATTCAGCTATGTCTCTAGGAGATAAATGACCTCCAGTGGAAACAAAAATGTGCACAGTGATGTATTCCTTCAGTGCAACCTCTTGGTACCATCTCCCCACCTCACAAGCATGGACAGACAGATGAAAGAGTAGATAGAGAAAGAGAGGGAGAAGGAACAGAGGAAAGAGAAGAAAGAAAAGGAAGGGGTAGATAGGTAGACAAAACATGTTGTAGCCATTCAGAATGCATTCAACTGCCAACACTCCAACTCCTTTGGGACAAACAGTGGCTTAAACTAACAAAGATACATCTTTTTATGTGTATCATACCAAGAGGTTCAAAGCAAATGGTCCAGAGTGGTGCATTTTTAATGTCTCCTTCCAGATCATGTTGATTCTAACAATGTAGGTCACAAAATGGCTTCAGCAGTTCCAGACATCACATTCACTTTCAAGGTAAGAAGAAAGAGAAAGAGGCAAGAACCAGAAATATCCATCCTATTTTTTAGAAAAGCCAAAGTTTTCTGGAAGCCGTCTACCCCATCTCACTCCATGCAGAAATCTGCTGTCTCATTGGCTGAACCTATGTTACCTGCAAGATGCTGAATTAGTGGGTATGCAGTGCCAGCAAGGTTATGGCAATGTTGTTTTTCTGAAGCAGGATTCCAGCATCTAGAGACTAGCTTCACAGGTTTCAAGAGGCTGTTGTGGTAGTAGTGGTGGGAAAAACAAAACAAAACAAATCTGTGATCCAGTGTCTGGTCACTAGCTACATTGCTGCCGACAGGCATCGGCCCCAGCATCAGTGGCTTTCTGAACCCTGGATCACTACTGCAGTGGGGAGTTTGTGAATGCTGCAGGCCTGGGAGTGACCTCCTGATCCCTCACCTTCCTGACTTTTGCAGAGACAGAAGCACCCCTGGTGGGTTACTTCAATAATCTTGTTCTGAGAGTCATTCCTAAAGACACAGCTTAGTACCTGCTTCTACAGTCCTTCGTGATTTTGTAAACACTTAATTACATCGTTTCAACATCTTTTTGTTTACAATAGCTTGCATGGTTTATGCTTCCTGCAACAGGACTCTAACTGATGCACAAGCCTACTTACTGTTTTGCCACAGGTAGTGAAGTGAAAAGCAGGCTCTGCAGGCCTCAGTCTCTGCCCAGGCCTGTCAAGAAGAAACTAACAAGAACTAATTTCCTCAGCCTCCCAGAGTCTCCCTAAAAGAACACATATTTACCTTCCAGGCACAGTCTTAATCACAAAGACCTGAATCTTTGTAAATGTCCATGGTTCTGACATTATTTCTTTCTTGAACAAATGACACTTCGTTTGCATCCTCAGATTTCGGTTTCCGGTTCTCTTTCTTTTTCTTTTTTTTTTTTTTTATTGTATAAAATGACCTTAGGACTGACATACTGATACATGAATACATCGCAGGATATTCAGCCTCCAGAATTTATGATCATTTTTGGAAGCTCTTTCTCTAAAGAACAACTTGTTTGAAATTTATTAATGAATTTCTCCTCTCACAGAGTCACCTTTAGGGAATAGAGATTGTGGAGATGGAGAGTTGTATAAAGATCTTTGCTGCAACTGTGAGTTGCCTGGGGTCAGTTGTGGCTGGGCCATGACAAGGACCTGACCTGAATGAACCTCACAACCACCAGAATATAAGTTGTCCAGAGTGAGGGGATGTGTGTACTTACCACTATGTGCTCAGCACCTAGAACAGTGCCTGACACATAGTGGGTGCGCAATAAATATCTGTTGAAAGGATATATAGTGATACCTCAGAGTCCACACTTCACTAAGCCTGCAACATCGTTTAGTCACCAAGGCAAAGTCATTGGAAAGGATACTATCCTCACTTCCCTGTCTCTATGCTGCCTTTCTTCATCCTCTTACTTAATGTATATCAAGTACTAGATTCCCTAGATTCCCTCTGAATAATAATACAAGAACTGAAGAAAGAAAACATGAGGCCTACTCGGGGCTCTTAGGGACTCATTTCCTGGTTCTAGGGTTCACTACTCCCAGGGCCAGTCTCTAGCCTTGGTGAAAAGCCTTAAATCCCACTCCTAAATAGTATTGTATTGCTCTTCTACCCCAAAGAGAGGCACATTAAGGGATGGATTACCCAGTCAAATTGATCTGATTGCCAACTCTAACAGGTAAATAGCACTAAAATGTAATGAGATGGGTGAAACTATAATATTTAAGAAATTAGATTGGAGTAAATATTTTGGAAATCAACAGAGGGATGTGTGTGTGTGTGTGTGTCTGTGTGTGTGTGAGAGAGAGAAAAGGTGTGATGTGTAGTAAAATAAGACAGCCAGGGAATATGCTTAAGTCATCATAGATATATTTTAAATAGCTGGATTATATAGTTTAAAATACAAACATTTATTATCTCACACAGTGTCTGAGAGTCTGAGAGTCAGGAATCCAGGAGCAGCTGAGCTATGTGGTTCTGTCCAGGGTATCTCATGAGGCTGCAAACATGTCAGCCAGCATGCAGTCATCTCAAGGCCAGCACTAGTGGATCCACTTGAAGATACCCCACTGACAGCTAATGACAGACAGCTACATTTCGTACTAGATTTTGGCAGAAAGCTTCAGTTTCTCACCAGTTCCTGGGTGTCCTCATCTGAGTGATCCAAGAGCAAGTGAGATTGCAAGCAAGAAGCTGCAGTGCTTTTTATGACCCCATTTCTGAAATCACATTTTCTTTTTTTTTTTTTTTTTTCTATTCATCAGAAGTGACTCACTAAGTCCAGTTTACACTCAAATAGAAGGGGAAGCTCCATCTCCTGAAGGGAAGAGTATCAAATAATTTGTGGACATTTGAAACCACTGTGCTCTCCAAAGGACGGTGGATCTGGTTAAGTACATGATGTTTGCTAAATTCACTATGCAATTTTAGGACGAAATGCTCAGCATATTGAAAGGTGTTCCCTCTTCTGTCCTCCCCAACAGTACCTAAGTTTTCTTCTAAATAACTATTTGACAACTATTTAAAGAATACTTCCCAGATTGTGAAAGAAAACATATAAAGAATAAAGGATACGGCAATTGGACAGTTTAAGCCCCCTCTGGCCTTCCCATCTTATATAAGGGGAAGAGAAAAAAATAAAAAGGACTCTGGCCCACTTGAAAAGACCAAAAGTAAAAAATAAAAGCTCCAGCCTGGCCAACATGGCAAAACCCCGTCTCCATTAAAAATACAAAAATTAGCTGGGCATGGTGGTATAGGCCTGTAATCCCAGCTGCTCAGGAGGCTGAAGCAGGTGAATCGCTTGAACGCAGGAGGCAGAGGTTGCAGTGAGCCAAGAATGCACCACTGCACTCCAGCCTGGGCAGCAGAGCGAGACTTCATCTCAAAGAAGAAATAAAGCAAAACAGATTTAATCATAAGATGATTGGGCACTTATCCTCTCCAATACCTTACCACCACATCAACAGAGCTCCAGCATAACAGTGGATTACAAATGATAGAGTAGCAATGTATCCAGAATTGGCTCCCTCCAGTGGGTTCTTGGTCCCCCTGACTTCAAGAATGAAGCCACGACCCTCGCGGTGAGTATTACAGTTCTTAAAGATGGTGTGTCTGGAGTTTGTTCCTTCTGATGTTCAGATGTGTCAGATGAGTCCGGAGTTTCTTCCTTCTGGTGGGTTGGTGGTCTCGCTCACTTCAGGAGTGAAGCCACAGAGCTTTTCAGTGAGTGTTACAGCTCTTAAAGGTGGTGCAACCTGAGTAGTTCTTTCCTCCTGGTGGGCTCGTGGTCTCCCTGGCTTCAGCTGCAGACCTTGGCAGTGAGTGTTACAGCTCATACAGGTAGTGCAGACCCAAAGAGTGAGCAGCAGCAAGATTTATTGCAAAGAGCAGAGCAAAAGAACAAAGTTTCCACGGCATGGAAGAGGACTCTGGCTGATTGCTCCCCTTGGTGTGGGTGGCCAGCTTTTATTCCCTTATTTGGCCCCACGCACATCCTGCTGATTGGTCCATTTTACAGAGCACTGATTGGTCCATTTTTACAGAGTGCTGATTGGTATGTTTACAAACCTTTAGCTAGACACAGAAGGCTGAGTGGTGCGTTTACAATCCTTTAGCTAGACAGAAAAGTTCTCCAAGTCCCCACCTGACCCAAAAGCCCAGACAGCTTCACCTCTCAGCAAGATAGGGATTCTACTTAAGAAGGAGTCTCTAGAAACATGCAAGGAAAACAGGCAGACAAAAATGAGAACAGTAGAGGAACTTGACAACTACAGCTACAGTAAACAGTAAACACGGCTTCACTCTTCTTAGCCAGATAAATGCGCCTAAAACCTCATGCTAAAGACTATTTACCTCAGTTCTTATTGCCTAATACATCATGTACAAATTATACATCCTGAAAAGCAGGAGGAAAAGTCTGAAGAGACAAGTAAGCATCAGAACCACATACAGATAGAGCATAGATCTTGGAATGATTAGAAGCCTAGGAATTTAAAATAACTATGATTAATATGCTAAGATTTCTAATGAAAAAAGCTTGTGGATTCTTTCCTTGACCATACCCAGTCTACTGACAAATCCATCAA
The DNA here is from genome assembly GCF_009764315.1 of Trachypithecus francoisi. Taxonomy (NCBI): domain Eukaryota; kingdom Metazoa; phylum Chordata; class Mammalia; order Primates; family Cercopithecidae; genus Trachypithecus; species Trachypithecus francoisi. The sequence goes on along the minus strand of NW_022681470.1, from coordinate 89,738,020 downwards.
AGGTATTCTTAATTTCTGTTACAAATTTTTTATTTCTAACATTTTCTTTTGGTTCTTTTCTAGTTTCCATTGCTCTGCTTACATTACTCATCTGTTTCTGCATATTATCCATTTTTCCCATGACAACATCTAGCATATTTTGTAGTTGGTTTTAAGGAAATTGCCTAACAAGAGAGGGCCAAAATACATGAGGCAAAAACTGATAGAAATAGGAGAAACTGATAAACTCACTATTATCATCACAGTCTTCAACACCACCCCACACCATCAGTAATTGACAGATCCAGCCAGCAGAAAATTAGAGAAGATATAGCTGAACTGAATAGCAACAGAATTTAATTGACATTATGGAATCCACTGTTCAACAACAGTGGAATACACATTCTTCTCAAGGTCACATGGAACTTTTATCACAATAGATCACATTCTGGGCCATGAAACACAACTTAACAAAATAATAAACATCACACAAAGCATGCTCTCAGACCCCAATAAATACTATTAAACTATTTTTTAAAAACCAGAAAGATAGCAGGAATGTTCCAAAATATGCAGATTAAACGATACATTTCTAAATAAAATGTAAGTCATAGAAGACATTTCAGAAGAGATTTTAAAATGCTTGTACTAAATAAAATACAACTTATCAAAATTTGTGAAATGCAGAAAAAGCAGTGCTCAGAGGGAAATTTGTAGTATTGAATGCACATATTAGCAAAGAAGAAAAGAAATAATAAAAATTAAAGCAGATATCAACGAATTAAAAGCAAGAAAAAAGTTGAAAGAGAAAATCATTGAAATTAAAAGCCAGTTCTTTGAAAAAAATTAATAAAATTGATAAGCCTCTAGCCAGGCTAACCAAGAAAAAAAAAAGAAAGAAGTCACAAACTGCTACTATCAGAAATTACTACCAATCCTATGGATATTAAAAGGATAATAAATTAGTATAATATAAATGTCTCTATGCTCTCAAATTTGCTTACTTATTTAGAAGAAACGGAAAAATTATTTGAAAGACATAATCTACCAAAACTCTCACACAGAGAAATATATCATCTGAATAGCTCAACATCTATTAAAGAAATTACATTGATAATTAGTAATCATCCAAAAATAAAAACAAAGGGCCAGATGGTTTCACTGGTGAATTTAAGAAACAAATATTTAAGAAAGAAAGTATATTAATTATCCATAATCTCTCTCAGAAAATAGGAGTGGGAACACACAACTTGAAAAAAATCATCGTTTTCAAAATCCACAGATACTTGATAAGGAACTAGATGCTTTTCTCCTAAGATTGGGAAGATGTCCTCTGTTATCATTCCTATTAACATTGTATCAAAAGTCTTAATGCAATAAAACAAGGAACTAAAAGGTACATACACTGGAAAGAAGAATCAAAAAGGTATTTGTTAGCAGAAGACATGATTATCTATTGTTGACTGGGAAAAAATAAAAAGCCCTCCTGGAACTAATAAGCAATTATAGCAAGTCTGCAAGATAATGAACAAAAGTGTGCTGTTGGTTAATATACAAAAGTCACTTGCTTTCCTGCGTACCAGCAATGAACAATTGGAATTTGAAATTAGAAACACATCATTTACATTAGTACCAAAAAATTGAAATACTTTGGTATAAATTAACAAAATATGTGCAAGATCTATATGAGGAAAATTATAAAATTGATTTTAAAAATCAAAGATCCTAATAAACAGAGATGTACTGGTTTTCCCAAATTAATCCATAGATCTAAGGCAATCACAATTAAATTTTTAGCAAATTATTTGTGGATATTAACAAACTGATTTTGAAATTTACATAGAAAGAAGAAGACCCTGAATAGCCAACCCAATCCCAAAGCGGAACAAGAAAATCCTAGAGTTAACACTATTCAAGACTTTAATAAAAAATGATGTGGTGCTAGAAAAAGAACAGACAAGTGGATCAATAGAATGGAATAAGAGTTCAGAAATAGACCTACACAAATAAACTGATCTTTAACAAAGGGGCACAGGTAAGTCAATGGAGAAATGATTATCAAAATATGGTGCTAAAGCAACTTGTTAACTACATAAGACTACAGGAATCTAGACACAAAACACATACCTTTCACAAAAAAAATTAACTAAAATGAGTTATAAAACCTAAATGTAAAACACAAAACCATAAAATTTATAGAAGATAACAAAGGAGAAATTTAGGTGACTTTGGGTTTGAGAATGACTTTTTAGATAAAACACCAAAAGTATATCCAAGAAAAATTTGATGTTAGACTTTATTAAAATTATAAACATTTGCTCTGTAAAATACTTTGTTGAGAAAGTGAAAAGACAAGCCACAGACTGGTAGAAAATATTTACAAAACACATATCTCATAAAGGACTTCGATCAAAAATGTACAAAGAACTCTTAAAACTCAACAATAAAAAAATAAACAGCCCCACAAAAAATGGACAAAAGATCTGAATAAACACTTCACCAAAAAAGTATTCACATGGCAAATAAGCATATAAAAATGATACTCAACAATGTGTCTCCTTAGAGAACTGAAAATTAAAGCAATGAGATACTACTACACACCTATGAAAATTTCTAAAATAACCTGACAATACCAAATGCTGGCAGGGTTGAAGAAGCAACAGGAATGATCAATTATTGCAAGTGGAAATGCAAAGTGGTATAGCCACTTTAGCATACATTTTTATAGTTTATTTAGAAATACAACATAGTCTTACCACAGGACCCAGCAATCACACCAGGTGTTTACCCAAATGAATTGAAAATTTATATTTATACAAATATCTGCACACAAATGTTTACAGCCTCTCTATCTATGATTCCAAAAACCAAAAGCAACCAAGATATCTCTCAATAGGTAAATGGATAAACAAATTCTGATATGTCTATACAATGGACTATTACTGAGCAATAAAAAGAAAATAAGCTATCAAGCCATAAAGAGACATGAAGAAACCTCAAATGCATATTCTATGTAAAAGAAGCCAGTCTTAAAAGACTACATACTGTATGAGTCCAGCTACATGACATTGTAGATAAGGCAAAACTATAGAGACAGAAAGATCAGTGGTTCCTAGGAGGAGGCAGTATAAATAGGTAAAGCAGAGGGGATTTTTTTAAGTAGGTAAGCTATTCTGTATGACATTGTAATGGTAGACACATGACATGCATTTGTCAAAACGCAAAGAAATGTACAACACAAAGGGTGATCTCTAATGTTATGCACATTAGTGAATAATAATGTATCAGTATTAGTTTATCAGTTGTAATAAATGCACCACATGAATGCAAGGTATTATTAAGGGAAACTGTGGCTGGGTGCGGTGGCTCACACCTGTAATCCCAGCCCTTTTGAAGGCCTAGGTGGGCAGATCATAGGGTCAAGAGATCAAGACCATCTCAGCCAACATGGTGAAACCCCATCTCTACTAAAAATACAAAAATTAGCTGAATGTGGTGGCACGCACCTGTAGTCCCAGCTACTTGGGAGGCTGAGACAGGAGATTCACTTGAACCTGGGAGGTGGAGGTTGCAGTGAGCTGAGATCGGGCCAGTGCACTCCAACCTAGTGACAGAGCAAGACTCTGTCACAAAAAAAAAAAAAAGGAGGGGGGCGGAGCAAGATGGCCGAATAGAAACAGCTCCAGTCTCCAACACCCAGCGCAAGCAACATAGAAAACCGGGAATTTCTGCATTTTCAACTGAGGTACTGGGGTCATCTCACTAGGGAGTGCCGGACAATCAGTGCTGGTCAGCTGCTGCAGCCCGACCAGCGAGAGCTGAAGCAGGGCGAGGCATCGCCTCACCTAGGAAGTCCAAGGGGGAAGGGAATCCCTTTTCCTAGCCAGGGGAACTGAGACACACAACACCTGGAAAATTGGGTAACTCGCACCCCAATACTGCGCTTTAAGCAAACGGGCACACCAGGAGAATATATCCCACACCTGGCCAGGAGGGTCCCATGCCGACGGAGTCTCCCTCATTGCTAACACAGCAGTCTGCCATCTAACTGAAATGGCAGCAGCGAGGCTGGGGAGGGGTGGCCGCCATTGCTGAGGCTTAAGTAGGTAAACAAACCCGCTGGGAAGCTCGAACTGGGTGGAGCTCACAGCAGCTCAAGGAAACCTGCCTGTCTCTGTAGACTCCACCTCTGGGGACAGGACACAGCTAAAAAACAACAACAAAAAAGCAGCAGAACCTCTGCAGACGCAAACGACTCTGTCTGACAGCTTTGAAGAGAGCAGTGGATCTCCCAACACGGAGGTTGAGATCTGAGAAGGGACAGACTGCCTGCTCAAGTGGGTCCCTGACCCCTGAGTAGCCTAACTGGGAGACATACCCCACTAGGGGCAGTCTGACACCCCACAACTCACAGGGTGGAGTACACCCCTGAGAGGAAGCTTCCAAAGGAAGAATCAGGCAGGTACACTTGCTGTTCAGCAATATTCTATCTTCCACAACCTCTGCTGCTGATACCCAGGCAAACAGGGTCTGGAGTGGACCTCAAGCAATCTCCACCAGACCTACAGCTGAGGGTCCTGACTGTTAGAAGGAAAACTATCAAACAGGAAGGACACCTATACCAAAACCCCATCAGTACGTCAGCATCATCAAAGACCAGAGACAGATAAAACCACAAAGATGGGGAAAAAGCAGGGCAGAAAAGCTGGAAATTCAAAAAATAAGAGCACATCTCCACCTGCAAAGGAGCGCAGCCCATCGCCAGCAATGGATCAAAGCTGGTCAGAGAGTGACTTTGACGAGATGAGAGAAGAAGGCTTCAGTCTATCAAACTTCTCAGAGCTAAAGGAGGAATTATGTACCCAGCGCAAAGAAACTAAAAATCTTGAAAAAAGAGTGGAAGAATTGACAGCTAGACTAATTAATGCAGGGAAGATCATAAACAAAATGACAGAGATGAAAACCATGACACGAGAAATACGTGACAAATGCACAAGCTTCAGTAACTGACTCGATCAATTGGAAGAAAGAGTATCAGCAATTGAGGATCAAATGAATGAAATGAAGCGAGAAGAGAAGCCAAAAGAAAAAAGAAGAAAAAGAAATGAACAAAGCCTGCAAGAAGTATGGATTTATGTAAAAAGACCAAATCTACGTCTGACTGGGGTGCCTGAAAGTGAGGGGGGAAATGGAACCAAGTTGGAAAACACTCTTCAGGATATCATCCAGGAGAACTTCCCCAATCTAGTAGGGCAGGCCAACATTCAAATTCAGGAAATACAGAGAACGCCACAAAGATACTCCTCCAGAAGAGCAACTCCAAGACACATAATTGCCAGATTCACCAAAGTTGAAATGAAGGAAAAAATCTTAAGGGCAGCCAGAGAGAAAGGTTGTGTTACCCACAAAGGGAAGCCCATCAGACTAACAGCAGATCTCTCAGCAGAAACTCTACAAGCCAGAAGAGAGTGGGGGCCAATATTCAACATTCTTAAAGAAAAGAATTTTCAACCCAGAATTTCATATCCAGCCAAACTAAGTTTCATCAGTGAAGGAGAAATAAAATCCTTTACACATAAGCAAATGCTTAGAGATTTTGTCACCACCAGGCCTGCCTTACAAGAGACCCTGAAGGAAGCACTAAACATGGAAAGGAACAACCACTACCAGCCATTGAAAAAACATGCCAAAATGTAAAGACCATCTAGGCTAGGAAGAAACTACATCAACTAATGAGCAAAATAACAAGTTAATATTATAATGGCAGGATCAAGTTCACACATAACAATATTAACCTTAAATGTAAATGGACTAAATGCTCCAATTAAAAGACACAGACTGGCAAACTGGATAAAGAGTCAAGATCCATCAGTCTGCTGTATTCAGGAGACCCATCTCACATGCAGAGACATACATAGGCTCAAAATAAAGGGATGGAGGAAGATCTACCAAGCAAAGGGAAAACAAAAAAAAGCAGGGGTTGCAATCCTAGTCTCTGATAAAACAGACTTTAAACCATCAAAGATCAAAAGAGACAAAGAAGGCCATTACATAATGGTAAAGGGATCAATTCAACAGGAAGAACTAACTCTCCTAAATATATATGCACCCAATACAGGAGCACCCGAATTCATAAAGCAAGTCCTTAGAGACTTACAAAGAGACTGAGACTCCCATACAATAATAATGGGAGACTTCAACACTCCACTGTCAACATTAGACAGATCAACAAGACAGAAAGTTAACAAGGATACCCAAGAATTGAACTCATCTCTGCACCAAGCAGACCTAACAGATATCTATAGACCTCTGCAACCCAAATCAACAGAATATAGATTCTACTCAGCACCACATCACACTTATTCCAAAATTGACCACATAATTGGAAGTAAAGCACTCCTTAGCAAATGTAAAAGAACAGAAATTATAACAAACTGTCTCTCAGACCACAGTGCAATCAAACTAGAACTCAGGACTAAGAAACTCAATCAAAACCGCTCAACTACATGGAAACTGAACAACCTGCTCCTGAATGACTACTGGGTACATAACGAAATGAAGGCAGAAATAAAGATGTTCTTTGAAACCAATGAGAACAAAGATACAACATACCAGAATCTCTGGGACACATTTAAAGCAGTGTGTAGAGGGAAATGTATAGCAGTAAACGCCCACAAGAGAAACCAGGAAAAATCTAAAATTGACATTCTAACATCACAATTAAAAGAACTGGAGAAGCAAGAGCAAACACATTCAAAAGCTAGCAGAAGGCAAGAAATAACTAAGATCAGAGCAGAACTGAAGGAGATAGAGACACAAAAAACCCTCCAAAAAATCAATGAATCCAGAAGTTGGTTTTTTGAAAAGATCAACAAAATTGACAGACCGCTACCAAGACTAATAAAGAAGAAAAGAGAGAGGAATCAAATAGACGCAATAAAAAATGATAAAGGGGATATCACCACCGACCCCACAGAAATACAAACTACCATCAGAGAATACTATAAACACCTCTATGCAAATCAACTAGAAAATCTAGAAGAAATGGATAATTTCCTGGACACTTACACCCTTCCAAGACTAAACCAGGAAGAAGTTGAATCCCTGAATAGACCACAGCAGCTCTGAAATTGAGGCAATAATTAATAGCCTACCCACCTAAAAAAAGTCCAGGACCAGATGGATTCACAGCTGAATTCTACCAGAGGTACAAGGAGGAGCTGGTACCATTCATTCTGAAACTATTCCAATCAATTGAAAAGGAGGGAATCCTCCCTAACTCATTTTATGAGGCCAACATCATCCTGATACCAAAGCCTGGCAGAGACACAACAAAAAAAGAGAATTTTAGACCAATATCCTGATGAACATCGATGCAAAAGTCCTCAATAAAATACTGACAAACCGGATACAGCAGCACATCAAAAAGCTTATCCACCATGATCAAGTGGGCTTCATCCCTGGGATGCAAGGCTGGTTCAACATTTGCAAATCAATAAACGTAATCCAGCATATCAACAGAACCAAAGACAAGAACCACATAATTATCTCAATAGATGCAGAAAAGGCTTTTGACAAAATTCAACAGCCCTTCATGCTAAAAACGCTCAATAAATTCAGTATTGATGGAACGTACCTCAAAATAATAAGAGCTATTTATGACAAACCCACAGCTAATATCATCCTGAATGGGCAAAAACTGGAAAAATTCCCTTTGAAAACTGGCACAAGACAGGGATGCCCTCTCTCACTACTCCTATTCAACATAGTGTTGGAAGTTCTGGCTAGGGCAATCAGGCAAGAGAAAGAAATCAAGGGTATTCAGTTAGGAAAAGAAGAAGTCAAATTGTCCCTGTTTGCAGATGACATGATTGTATATTTAGAAACCCCATTGTCTCAGCCCCAAATCTCCTTAAGCTGATAAGCAACTTCAGCAAAGTCTCAGGATACAAAATTAATGTGCAAAAATCACAAGCATTCTTATACACCAGTACCAGACAAACAGAGAACCAAATCATGAATGAACTTCCATTCACAATTGCTTCAAAGAGAATCAAATACCTAGGAATCCAACTTACAAGGGATGTAAAGAACCTCTTTAAGGAGAACTACAAACCACTACTCAGTGAAATCAAAGAGGACACAAACAAATGGAAGAACATACCATGCTCATGGATAGGAAGAATCAATATCGTGAAAATGTCCATACTGCCCAAGGTTATTTATAGATTCAATGCCATCCCCATCAAGCTACCAATGAGTTTCTTCACAGAATTGGAAAAAACTGCTTTAAAGTTCATATGGAACCAAAAAAGAGCCTGCATTGCCAAGACAATCCTAAGTCAAAAGAACAAAGCTGGAGGCATCACGCTACCTGACTTCAAACTGTACTACAAGGCTACAGTAACCAAAACAGCATGGTACTGGTACCAAAACAGACATATAGACCAATGCAACAGAACAGAGCCCTCAGAAATAATACCACACATCTACAGCCATCTGATCTTTGACAAACCTGAGAGAAACAAGAAATGGGGAAAGGATTCCCTATTCAATAAATGGTGCTGGGAAAATTGGCTAGCCATAAATAGAAAGCTGAAACTGGATCCTTTCCTTACCCCTTATACAAAAATTAATTCAAGATGGAATAGAGACTTAAATGTTAGACCTAATACCATAAAAACCCTAGAAGAAAATCTAGGTAGTACCATTCAGGACATAGGCATGGGCAGGGACTTCATGTCTAAAACTCCAAAAGCAACAGCAGCAAAAGCAAAAATTGACACATGGGATCTAATTAAACTAAAGAGCTTCTGCACAGCAAAAGAAACTACCATCAGAGTGAACAGGCAACCTACAGAATGGGAGAAAATTTTTGCAATCTACTCATCTGACAAAGGGCTAATATCCAGAATCTACAAAGAACTCAAACAAATATACAAGAAAAAAACAAACAACCCCATCAAAAGTGGGCAAAGGATATGAACAGACATTTCTCAAAAGAAGACATTCATACAGCCAACAGACATATGAAAAAATGCTCATCATCACTGGCCATCAGAGAAATGCAAATCAAAACCACAATGAGATACCATCTCACACCAGTTAGAACGGCAATCATTAAAAAGTCAGGAAACAACAGGTGTTGGAGAGGATGTGGAGAAATAGGAACACTTTTACACTGTTGGTGGGATTGTAAACTAGTTCAACCATTATGGAAAACAGTATGGCAATTCCTCAAGGATCTAGAACTAGATGTACCATATGACCCAGCCATCCCAATACTGGGTATATACCCAAAGGATTATAAATTATTCTACTACAAAGACACATGCACACGTATGTTTATTGTGGCACTATTCACAATAGCAAAGACTTGGAATCAACCCAAATGTCCATCTGTGACAGACTGATTTAAGAAAATATGGCACATATACATCATGGAATACTATGCAGCCATAAAAAAGGATGTTTGCGTCCTCTGTAGGCACATGGATGCAGCTGGAAACCATCATTCTTAGCAAACTGTCACAAGAACTGAAAACCAAACACCGCATGTTCTCACTCATAGGTGGGAATTGAACAATGAGATCACTTGGACTCGGGAAGGGGAACATCACACACTGGGGCCTATCATGGGGTGGGGGGGAGGGATTGCATTGGGAGTTATACATGATATAAATAATGAATTGATGGGTGCTGACGAGTTGATGGGTGCAGCACACCAACATGGCACAAGTATACATATGTAACAAACCTGCATGTTATGCACATGTACCCTAGAACTTAAAGTATAATAAAAAAAAAAAGTGCGGGGTAGGGGAACTGTGCAGGGGAACTATGTACTATCTACTTAATTTATCCATAAACCTAAAACTGTTCTAAGAAATAAATTATATTCATTTAAAAATATGTATGATCATATAATCGATTTTTAAAGGCATTTAATAATAGCATTCATTCATGTTTTAAAACTCATAGACTAAGAGAAGAGTTCTTCCTTCCATTAATTTTTAAATTTGTTCTCTATACTGTTTTTTTTTTTTAGCAACTTTTTTTTAAACAAAACTGATAGGTAAAGGAGAGGAATATAAATAATAAAGATAACTAACATTGTAAAAGTATTTACTGTGTGCTAGCCACTGTACTAGATCCTTCATGCAAAATTAATACATTTAAATACCACAGAAACCCAGTGAGGTAGGTACTGTCATCATTCCCATTATCTCAGATGGACACCTAAGACACTGGGAGGTAACTCGTAGAGTTCTGTCAGAAAGAGGCAGACGGGATTGGGAGGGAGCCAGCGTCTGGGGTTGGAGTCTATGATCCTTCTCTCTACACTATACTTCCTAGACTGCAAATATGAAACTTAATCTCTTGTGTCCAGAAACAATCAATTTTTTTGCCTCATTACCAAACAAACTCTTCTCACTTGAAACTTGCTCCATGCCATTTTTTCCTCCCCGCTACACCCATCTTTTTCATCATAAGTCCCAGAAGTCTCTCCTGCTTTCTTCAAGAGCTACATCATCTTGGGGTTAGAATCTTCCTTATGCATACCTCTGTTGGACTCACTCACTGAAACACACATAAGACAGGGTCCTGAGGACACAGAGTACATGGAATCCTCAAACCGTAAACACAGAACAACATTCTTAGGATGTTTACTCCTACAACTATGGGCCCATGCAAATGGATGTCCAAAGGAGGGAGGCACAAGCTGGGTGGACCTCAGCAGTGCCAAATGCCAGTTGAATTTTAAGTGTGATTGTGCGGCCATCCCTTTATTTATTTATCCCATCTCCAGCCCTCCATCGCATTACCCACAGATCTGCTTCAATCTTCCTATTTTCTTTATCTTCAAGCTTCCATCTCACTCAGCAATCTTGGCAGACAATCTCCTTTTGAGTTTCCAGAAGGTCAATTTGTCTAAGTTGGGTTTTCAATGTCTCTTCTCTCCTTTTACTGAAAAAGCTCTGTCTCTCTCTCTACCTCACTCATTTCTAAGAACAACTGTCCCTCCTCCTGACAAAAACATTAATCTGCCCATATGACCATCAGAACATTTAAGAACAAGATGATTTTTAGCTTCCAGAAGTGCTTCCAAATGAGACAGTAACAACCACAGAAGTTTTAAAAAATAAAACTAAGAAAGAAAATGTTACTTCATATGGTAGATGTGTTTAATAAAATTTCTCTAAACATTAATTTTAAGAATAAAATCATTATGGACCTACTTAAAACTCAGTACAGAAAACTCAGTTGTACTCTAAAAACGATAGGATTCTATGGCAGAAATGGCTGGCTAGCCCTCCACCAGTGATTTGTGCTCCCACTCACAGCCAGAATATAGCATGGTTGTTGAGACACAGTTAACCAGTCCAGAATCACATTTCCCAGCTCTTTTGCTTCTACACCTGGCCACAGGAATAGTTCTTGCCATAGTAATGCATGCGGAAGTGGCATGTACCACTTCCAGCCCATCATGGTAAAGAAGCAGGTGAGGTTTTTCCATTGTACTTCTCCTGTTGTCACCTGGAGATAGAACATCCATCGCAGGACTTCTTTTCTTAGAAGCCCTAAGAAAAGCAGAGCCATATGATATAGGGTCCTTGAATTGAGAATTAGAGGAGAACTTCTTGCCAATCAGGAGCATGTAGTTATATTTCACATGAGCCAGAAATAATATTTAATTACTTAAATATTGTTTCTTAATTATTAAATATTATTTCTTAATTAATTTTTAATATTAAGGATTAATATTAAGCCATAAGATTTTGTAGTAAGTTACAACAAGTATTACCCTTACCTAATATGAGTGTTGTCTATTCTCAACTTTTTAAGTCTTGCTTCTTTACTTCTTGCAAAGCAAAACTCAAAGATGCCTAAAACAGAGACTTTTTACACAAAGTAAGTGATCAATAAATGTGTTAAGATAACATTGATTTTTTTGGAGTTCTGAATCCTATTGCTTCTTTAAAACCTTTTTTTTAATTTAAAGATATATCCAACTGAAACATATGGAAATGAATGACAAACCTATGAAAAGTGCTCATTCCCCCCCTCACACTAAAAAAAAGAAAGAAAAAAATACATTTACTTTGAAAAGCACTGCTCTTCTTCCCTTCTTCCTCTTCCCATACCACCAGATCTGCTTAAGCTTCTGCCATGAGACTCTGCCTTTGAGAAAGTCATGGTGGTTATCTCTTAAGGAAACTTCTGCTTCTTAAATCATCTAAAATGTCTTGCTATTTTTATTAACAAACATTTCAACTTAAGTTTCACTTTTTCAGAGAGGCTGTTTCTTACCACCCATTGATCACCTGGTTGCCCAAAACAGAAACCTGAGATTTACCATCCCTGCTCTTCACTTACAAGTTTTGACAAAGGAAGTGGAATGTGAAGGTTACAAAGGTGTGAGTGGTCATGGTATGTCCTAGAAACAAGCACTTGAGCAAAGAATGTATGAGATAATTTGGGGTGGATTGAAATCTTGTAAGTTGTAATACAGCCTCCTATTTAGTGTCTTTGACTTATCTTATTCCTGTCACAGTTGCTTATTTTATGTGTACTTCTCATCACTTCTCTCCTCTAAAATCCTTCAAAAATATGCTCACAGCAACAAGAATAAAATCCAAAGTATCCATATACTTTAAAATATTCTATAATTTCTGCATTTTCTAAACAGAGCTGAACACAACTGGCTTGCACATTGGCTTCCTGAACTCTCTAGCTGTCTGCAATGCTCCTTTTTTCCTTGTCACAAAGCAGACTTTACTCATCTTTTCAGATCCCAATCAAATGTTGCCTCCTGCACAAAGCCCACCTGTAGCCAACTCTCCACTTTCGTAGTGACAGTTAGGATCCTTCATTAACTGTGTTTGCAGATCCCTGTAATGTAACCTTTACTGCTCCTATTTTGCTGCCATGTGAGAGAGAGTAATTACATTGTTACTGTCCCAGAACCGACTAAGTAGGACTCATCTCTGCATCCTTAGTGGTGGGTGCAGTACTTGATACTTGAAGAGTGGCTAGATGTATTTATTGAAAGAAATTATTATGGTAAAAAGGACATTAGCCAAATCACAAAATGAAAACATAAAAACTCCGGGAATAGTAACATGAGGAGCTCAGCAAAAACCTTGTTTTGAACAGACATCTTTTCAACTGGTCAGAATTATCGAAGCAATCGTTTATGAAGTCTCTGGAGATTGACTGAAAGGCTTATAACGCCAACCACCCTACCACAATCACCTACCTAGTTGTGCACCTACCCCAACGTCTGCACTTTTTTTACATGTTAGTTGCTCTCTTCAGACCCTGTGCTTCTTAAAGGTAAAGGTCATATCTGGCTTAGGCAAGTGACTGGTACATTATCAATACTCGGCATTTATATTTTGATTGAAAATATGACAACATTTTCTATTGAAAAAAGATGTGTTTTTAAAACTGGAAATAATACCATAATAAGAACAAAAATATTAAAGGTATTTGCAAAGTTCTATGAAAGAAGAGATGAAAAAGCAATCAATCTTGTTTGGATGGAGTAGAAGAGAAGAGAGTAGAGTAGCCAGTCATGATGATTATGATAATGGTGGTGGATCCTACCATTATCACCACTGATGGAGCCTAGCTTCTTCAAATACATTCTCTATCATTCTCTCCTCTAGTCCCACCTCTCTATCTCATAGCACTCCTTATCATTTCTCAAACATTCCAGGATTTGGCATAAGCTTTTGTGCTGTTTTATGATAACTTTAAGATATATTTATATGTGTATTCATGTAGACATATAATGTTGCAATACAAAACCTCTTACTGTAATTTTTTTACCAAAATAGTTTTGTAAAACCCTATTCTGTAGATTTTTATCTTGGGTAGATCAGAGACTTCTTTGAAAATCTGGTGAAAAAATACATTTGCAATATTTTGCACACAATTTCAGGGAGTTTACAAACCCGCTGAAATTCATTCAAGAACCCCCTAGGGACCTAGGGACTTCAGCTTCAGAATCACCCCTGAAGGCACAAAATGTGCTGATTATCACTGAGGCATTGATTTCACCTATTAACATACACAGTTCTGTCAAATGAGAGAAAAGAGCACCCACTATACTTGGGACCCTCGACCTCCAGCAGTCTGTTGGAGGGAGAGAAGATCACAAGTGACCAAAAATGTGCCTCAGACCTGCTTCTGTGGTTACAAAAATATGTATAGCAAAAGTATAAGACAGAAAATGGAAAGACTTTACCTTGGGCTGAAGCAATACTGAGTCACTTATTCCCAAAATATAGTAGTGTATGAAATAGATCCCACCATACCTGGGCTTTGGGAGCATACCTTGTAGCGCTGTCTCACAGTGGATATACGTGATAATTTTCTTAATTACACATGTAACTATTCACCAAGGAAAAAGTGTAAGATATGAGCAGAGAAGAGCTCTTCAGAAGAAAAATTCTACTGGGAAACACAAAAATAAATGTTAAGCCCCTTATCCCACTACCTCTCACCCACCCAGAAGAAGGGAAAAATAGTACTTGGAGTTTTAAATTATTAAAAATTGTGGTCCACACTTAGAGAAGAGCAACCAAAGCCACTTACCCAAAATAAGCCACCACCAATCAACAGTTACCATGCAGCCACTGTGGAATTAACAATTCCTGAAAGCCTTCAAGGAACAAGAAAATAAATGTTTAAGAAGAGGACATCCAGATGAAGGCACCATTCTTTGAGAAGAGCCACCCATCTGTTCTCTTTCTTCTTAGCTTCTGGGGCTGCAGCAATAATGTGGTTTTAAAAAGTCTTTGTTTCCTCCTACAGAAGTAAAGAGTACTTCACCTAAATACACACTATTTAAGTGGCCAGTGGGGACGAATTCATGGAAAGAAGGACCTCTCTTTGCTAAACTATTTATTTTTCAATCAGCACATGGCAAGGAAAGCCTTTTTGAAATGACAATTAAGGGTCATAAAGCTGAAATCATGGAGCTGCAGAAAGTCTCAGGTGGTCCCTGGGATTCTTTAACTGAAGTCACTGCTGCCATTATCATCAGTAGTTCTGCTCCACTCAAGGACAAAAGTCAAGCACCAAATGGCCAGGTGAAGTGGGAGCTAGGAAGATTTTCAATCAACTCGCTCACACATAAGAATAAGTCATCAAAATGCTCCTGGAGTGCCACCCGCCTCTGCAGTAATGTGCACCCTGAGCAGAAATCCTAGATTCTGTCTTCTTTCTAGAAGTAGAAAAGCAGTCTAAGTGTTTGAACCAATTCACAACAGAGCTTTCTATTTGGTCTTCTTGTGAGATGCAAAATGTTTATGAGCAGGAAAAACATTGCCCTGGACTAAAGGTCTCCTGACGAAATGAGTCAATCTGTTAAGAAATATTTCTGTCCACAGCTCTGTACATGGTATCCTTGGCCTCCAGGTACCTCAGAGTGTAAACAACAGTGTCCAAAGGCAGAATGAATGCTGACAATGTAGGCCTCTTGTAGAAGACCTGTTTTCTATTGAGTACATTAGCTTGTGCTTGAGGTAGGCAGTACAAGCACAGACATATAGAAAATGACCGTGATGAGGTAGAGGTTGGGGGGCACAGGTGGCAAAGACCTCAGATTAGGAAATTCTAAGCATGATGGAGGTAACAAGGACGTCAATATAGAAAAGGCAAACCAAACCCATGGACACCTGCACACATGTGTGGTGAATAAAATAATGTTTATTTCATAGATAGTATTGTCAATGCAGGAGAGTTTCATGACAAGAAGGGTGTCAAACAAGAAGTGGTCTAAATAGCATATGTGCTCCTTTTGTACATCTGTGACACTGTGGTTATTTAGACCACTGTCATGACCAGGCCAATGCAAAAGGCACCACATACAAACTGGGCACATACCCTCTTATTCACAAAGACTATGCACTCCAGGAATTCCCAGACAAATACACAGCAGTCAATGGTGGTCAATATGACAAAGATCATTATTTATAATTCAAAGGATGAATGTTTGAGGGGATAAACACCCTATTCTCTATGATAAGCTTATTTCACAGCGGATGCCCATAAATATATACACCTACTACGTACCCATAAAATTTTTTTTTAATCTTAAATAAGTTTTTATAAAAAAGAAAGAAAGAATCCAGAAATTTTTAAAAAGATGACAAAAAACAAGAAAATATCCTGGTTCTGAGCTATGAGACTAGATAGTATTGCGGAATAGGGACTAGTGTATAAAGTCTCTGAACTAACCAGCATTCTTAGGAAAACATACATGACCAATGTGGGTGAGAGTCAAGATCATGGCATTCCCTGCTGAAGTTAAGATGTGGATGACATCACTCACAGAAGCTGGAGACAACCAAGCAAGGTGAATTTTGTCAGCTTCTGTGAGGTTCTTTCTTTGTATTTTGAAGTTTTAGGGATAACAATAAAATAGATCAGCATAAGAAAACTCTTGTGCTGCCATGTTTCTGTCATGAGCAGAAAATGGCATAGTTGACAAGATGACAGGAGTAGTGCAAGACAGCTCTAGCCAAGACCTCTTGTAGTTGCACAAGCAAGGAATCTGCTTCTGCATCTTCAATGCATGTATTGTCTATCACTGTGGACTGGAAAATATAATCCTAGACATAGAAGAGGGAACTTTTAAGCATACTCGAGATATAGAGTTACACTGAGTCCCTGCTATTATATTTTTCTTCTTTGCACATCTCCTCCCAGAAGACCCAGGTATTATGAAGGGATTGTAAACAGCATGAAGATGGCTGTGGCCAGTGGGTGCCAGTGAATGGTAAATTTTATTTAAAAATTTATATTTAAAAAATGAATAAACACTAATCTCAGCAATGAAATCTGTATTTTAAAAAACTGTAAAAATGGGTTGCTCAAATAGAAGTGTGAGCGTGAAGGGATGTCAAGAAAGATAAAGACTAAGATAGAGATATGGTGACATTCCAGAGAGCAGCTTCAGGTGAATTCTGAACACAAAGTGAGATTTCAGTGAGGTAATATGGTCGAGGTGTCTCACTAAACCTAAAAGTAGAAGATAAAAAAAAAAAAAACTTAGCAGAGATTTTCTTTTATAAATGAACCCTGAAATTAGGAACAGAGAAATGAGATCAAGAAAAGACTCGGGTGTATCAGCACGACCTGGAAAGTGACTGACCAATTTGTGAAGCTGCCAGAATTGCAAAGGGGAGGTAGGAGTTCACAGCAGCCTGCGCCTGGCGTTTAGAGCCTGAAAGAGCTACTTTGGTAGAAAGGTCAGTTGTAATCTCAGGTGGACACTAATTTTTCTCTGTTGTTGGCTGAAATGTTATGAGGTGGGCAACAAAGACATGACAGCCACTCTGTCAAGAAGAGACAATCTATAAACTGTGTGGGAAATATACATTGAATCCCGAGTCTCCTGTGGAGAATCTTGTTTCTCTCCTTTTGTTCTTTGTCAGAATTACTGAACCTTAGGAAACAAACTCCCTTCCTCTTTCTCCCTCCATCATTCCCTGAAACTTGGCTTCTGACATGCTCACTTTATGAAAATTGCTCTTTCAAAGGTTACCAATGAAGTTTTTATTGCTAAATCCAGCACACATTCAACTTAGATCTCTCTGATGCATTTAATACCACTGGATACTGCTTCCTGGACACTTACACTGACTTGGTTTCCATGACACCACACACCATCCTCTCTGCCAAACATAATTTTTTGTCTCCCACGTCCCTACCCACCTGCCATTCTTATCTTGTCTCTAACACCATGAATGTGAATGCTTCCTCAAGTCGGTGCTTGGCTCCCTGACCTTTTCTCTCTTCTCTCTTCCACCGAAAGACAAAATTCATTTTTGTTTCATTATTATTTATATGTTGATTCCTCTGAAACCTGTATATCTAATTCCAAGTGGCAGTCACATATTTCAAATTCTCCAAGACATTTCTTATATGTAGGTCATACTATCATTTCAAATTTAACAATTGAGGAACCAAGTTTACCACTTACCCTCCACCTCCTCCAAGTGAACATCCTCTCAATTGTCCTATCTGCACTGGCAGTGCCATGTTTTTCCACATCATTTGTAGTCAGAAATATGGTTCCATATTCATATTTTTTCAATTCTCATCTTCGTCCTTTTTTGCCTTTACAATAAGACCCTGCCATCAGTCTAAGTTGTGTATCTTTGGTTTTATCCAACCACATATCAGAGTGATAATCAGTTACTCTTGATGCATGCATCCATTGCCTCTTTCCATCTAAATGCTCTCAAATTCCCTCACAGCTAACAGAACACACAGCAAATAATTTTTTACTGAACACAAATCTTGTTCTACCCTGTGTTCTACTCAGTCTCTTCCTATTCCCATTGGTTACTGTGATTTAATGTCTTCTAACCATTGGTTACTGTGATTTAATGTCTTCTACAAATACCTAATGTCTCAGAAAGCATCTTTAAGGTGTTCTTTAATCCCTCAGGTGATCTTCAGTTATATCTCATACTTTTGCCTTGTTGAAGCTCCGAGTCAGATCCTCTTTCTGCTGCTGCCGATGCCTTCTTCCACTATGCTCTCTGAGGGCAAACTTTGTTGCATGGGCAATTAATGTAGCCAAGACAGCTCTGTTTGGGGCACACAGGTAGACCTGCTTCTCTTCAACATACTGTATCTTTTCTTCCCCACCCTCAACTCTTCCATAGCCATCCAGACAGGTGCCGCCACCTTGACCTGAACTTTCACTGGCAGGAAGGCACCCAAGAGGATCCAGCAACAGTGAGGATTGGCTCACTGTGAGAACTGCTCCCAGTTCTGAAGACCCAGGATTCATTTTCCCACATCCTGACATCAGAACTTTTCCTTTCTGCAATAGAAAGAATTCTGTTTCCGTTTTGACAACCCTTGAAGTGCAGGCTGCTCTCTTCCAAGGCCTGAGAAGCATATTCCAGGGAAGGAAACTAAACAACAGAATCAGGCTCCACTTTTTCTCCATTTTCCAATTCTACTATAGATCCTACCTTCCAACCAAGCTTTTCTCTTCACAGTGTATGAACACAACATTTTTATATTCAACTACAAACCCTGGCACTTGGCCTCAACAGCTATGTAAAGCCCTTATCTCCAAGCTCTCTCACCATGAGTCTAAGGCTGTGTCACTTATCCCCAAGACCTGTTCCCTGGACTCATTTCCCATTAGAGAAGACTCTCATCTACATTAATTTGCAAACCATTTTTTGTTAAAGAGAATGATTATTTATTTATGAAGAAAACTAAAAGCATCTGGTGAGCCCTGTGTTCTCTGAGTTTTATGGCACTTATTAATTAACATCTGGAAATGTTAGGGAATTGCATAGTCCCTGGTTTCTCAAGAAAGGTTACCTTCCTGCTCCTACTTCCAGCATTACCTGGTCATATTACTTAATTGTATTCTACTTTTTGTTGCTAATAAACTGTTTCTTGTAAAGAAAAAATCCTCACTCAAAGCTGAGTCCTTTGATTCCACAGTATGTAATAGTTTATTTTCATGTGTAAGAAAAATTGTTAGATAAAATCAATGATCTAAATATAAATAAGTCCTAATACCCAGATTCAACCTAGAAGGGATCAGAGATAAACACAATAATAGGTATAATATGAGACAGATAGTGGTAACAGCCATAAAGACTCTAAAATAATGTTAATAATAACCATTCAGATACTGTTCCATGTGCTTCATGTGTATCATAGTATCTCATTTATCTTTAGAGAAACACTATGAGGTAGATAGTTTTATCTTCATTTCACAGAGAAGGAAACTAAAGTTCAGAGGGTTTTAATGACTTGCAGAATAGTCAGCCACTAGTAAATGGCAACATTGGAATTCTATCCCAAAGTCTTTTATCTTAACCATATGGGAAGTACAAAAGAGGAAAATAACGTATAGTTGGGACATTAGAAAAGTTTTCATGAAGCAGATTGTTTTCTATTTTTCATATTTTTTGTATAAATTCAAGGCATACAAGTTTAGTTTTATTACATAGACAGCAATAACATAGTGGTGAAGTCTGGGCTTTTGGTATAACCATCACCTAAATAAGCTTGAGATTAATGTTGAAAAATGGCTGGAATTCCAAGAAACAGAAAAAAATAAGAGAGAAATTCAAGACAGAACGAAGGCAATGAATAGAAGTAATGAAATCAGAAAATCCAGGAATGTATAAAGAACAACATTTAGAGGGGTTTGAATGGAGAATAGGATTAGATTCTGAGATACAGCCAGGTTAAAGCCAGATTGCAAATGGCATCGGCTTCCAAGCAAATTATCTTTATCTAATTCAGGAGTCAACAGATGCATAATCCCAACTTTATCACTAACCCATACTGTGCAACAGGCCAGATAAGGCTTCACAACCTGGGCTTCCATTTAGAGAAAAAAGTAGAGAATGGAAACTCCCCAGGGATAAGAATAGGAAGGATACTTTGAACAATGATAAAGAAAGTGTATTCTTGGTGGCAGTGATTGTGTCATTGAAAAGGCTGATTAGGTCTGGGGTGAGCTAAGAGAAGAGAGAGTGAATAAGAAGCTAAACAGTAGAATGAGAAACAAGACGCCATATAATTTAGGGATGAGAGAGAAAGAAATAATGTGGCTAGAAAGAGGAACATCAGTTTGATATCTCAGAGGCAGACAAGGTTTGAGTGATGGTTAATAAACTGTACAGAGAGAGAATGAAGTAGATGTAGAAAGAATGAAGATGGAGATCTCTGGGGTTGTGCAAGAGTCAGTGACCACTGAATCCCTAGCACCTAGTGTAGTACCTGAGAATTAGTGAATAAATGTGAGTATTAGTGGGGTCATCACCAAAGATGGATTAGATATACACTCAATGATCCAGGACTCAAAGAAGAGGAGAGAAAAACTTGGGGAGATGTTGACATCTCTGCAGGTAGTATGAAGTAACCAGAAAAACAAGTAATAATGAGAAATGGAAAGATCTAGGATAAGGAGGTACCATGATATGCAAAAGAAAAAAAGCGCTGAGTAGAAGTAGCAGAAAAATACTAAGCTTCATGGGGACAGAAAGTTTATTCTCCGAGTCCCTCTTTCCCCTTAGCTTTGCCTGAATGTATTACTTGATGTTGAATTAGGCAAAGGTGAAGGCACTGTTTAGGGTCTTCAGCAGAAAGTAGAATCCTAGAATATCCCACAAATAGAAGACAACTTGAGAACTATAAAAGAAAGAAAAGGCCTTGTTCCCATAGCCCACGAGAGGGTTGAGCTCAGCAATACACTCCACATGGCTCAGGAGCTTCTGGCAGAGCACAGAGCCATCAGAGAGAGGGGCCCAGAGAGCAGAGAGAGACTCTGCTGACATGGCCAGCCCAGCGCCTCATCCCATCCATAACCCTACTGCTCTGCAATGACTCTCTTCCCAGCAATAAAATCTGGGTCACAGGAGTTGGAGCTCTAGCCATCACTTGTCTCTAATAAATAACTCCCATTGATTTTCCAGCTCAGGGCCTCACCACTCCTTCACCGTAAGGGCCAGGGGGCAGACCTGGAAAATCCCTCACACATTATTGGTGCTCTTCCTCCCCTATCCTCACCCAAAGTGCATATAAACCCTGAATAGCCTGAAGTCTAAGGGCGTGAATATCAGACGCTAGGGGGACAGCCACTGTGTTGTCTGCTGCCCTCATCCTGGTCACTGCTAATGCTATAATAGCCCTAGGCCAGGAATATGAACAAGCTGCTGCTTTGGGTCTCTGTCCTCACCAGCCTCCTGGAAGCCTTTGCTCACACAGGTAAGGAGGTCAAGAAATGGTCAAGAATCATAAAGTGAGAAAATAGGTTGAAACTGAGACATCTTTTCTCTGCATTTATGCTGAAGGTCATTATCTTTCTTTCTTTCTTTTTCCCACAGACCTCAGTGGGAAGGTGTTTGTATTTCCTAGAGAATCTGCTACTGATCATGTAAACTTGATCACACAGCTGAAGAAGCCTCTACAGAACTTTACCTTGTGTTTTCGAGCCTATAGTGATCTCTCCCGTGCCTACAGCCTCTTCTCCTACAATACCCAGGGAAAGGATAATGAGCTAGTAGTTTATAAAGAAAGAGTTGGAGATTATAGTCTATACATTGGAAGACAAAAAGTTACATTCAAAGTTATTGAAAAGTTCCCGGCTCCAGTGCACATCTGTGTTAGCTGGGAGTCCTCATCAGGTATTGCTGAATTTTGGATCAATGGGACACCTTTGGTGAAAAAGGGTCTGCGACAGGGTTACTCTGTGGAAGCTCAGCCCAAGATTGTCCTGGGGCAGGAGCAGGATTCCTATGGCGGCAAGTTTGATAGGAGCCAGTCCTTTGTGGGAGAGACTGGGGATTTGTACATGTGGAACACTGTGCTGCCCCCAGAAGAGATCCTGTCTGCCTATCAGGGTACCCCAGTCCCTGCCAATATCCTGGACTGGCGGGCTCTGAACTATGAAATCAAAGGATATGTCATAATCAAACCCCTGGTGTGGGTCTGAGGTCTTGACTCAACAAGATCACTTGAAAATGAAATGACCATCTAAGAGATCTGCTCAAAGCAACTGGATACCAGATCTTACACCTGCAGCTCTTTCTTCTTTGAATTTCCTATCTGTATATCTGCCGAATTAAAAAATATATATTGTATTATGCTACCTGCATTTGTTTAGTGCTTATCATAGTCCCATATCTTTATCTTATATCTACTACTTATCTATCTACTACTTATTTGGTAATTGGTGTTTCATTATCCTGAAAAATCAAATTGCCAAGTATGGAGAGGAAAACCTATAAGTAACTAGAAAGGTATATCACAAAACCAGGGCACCCAATAAGCAGGACAGTGGCAATACTTAAAAGCTACTAACAATCATTTTAATAACGATTCAAAATATGTGTGGAATTGCAATCACAATACTTCTGTTTCTCCAGCTACAAATCCATCAAAAAGACGTCTGAGGTTGCATCAGGGAGACAACTATAATGAAATAAGTAAGCAATAGTTGAGAACCTAACAGCAAGTAATGAGACAGGAAGAATAAAACTAGAAGTCAGAATGAAAACCAAAAAAGTATGAGACTGGGATGGTTTTGTATGAAGACAAACATAACTTTATGTCTCAAAAACCTCAGTAGGACTGTACAATACTTGATTTTCATAATGCTGTCCTGATGTCATCAAAAAATGTTATACTCTGAATATTGCTTACATGAATATGCTGTCTGAAATTATTCCATGGATTCACACTTCTTACAGGATGTGATTTAAACCTCTAAATATGACATTGCCCTCCATAACCTGGTCCCACTTACTCTCTGAAATGTACACAGAGAATACACACAGAATACTCTCCGAAATGGACTTTCCATGTACATTTCAGATACAACTGTTAGCAGAGCAAGTGACATCCTAACTATCACACTGCAAAATAATTGTCAGATGCTATTACTAGTAGTTATTTTTATGGTTATGAAAAGCATGGAACACAGTGTCTGGCCCACCATCAACAGACATGACTTGCATTCCCAGAGAAGCAAGGATCCCAGAGGGAGTTTGGGCTATATATATTGGAAATAAGACAGGCTTTTCTCACTGATAATAAGTAGAGCATGAAGTCAGTGGAATCAGAAAGATAGCATCCAGAACAGTTTCAGGATGGTAACCAATGTGATGATTTCAAACTCATGAGGCCATTTGGCCAGAATGAACAGAGGCAGTAGCCAGATATGAAGAAGTAGGATAGAATCTAGAAACTCCATAATGGGGCAATGGGGTGGAAGCAGGGAGGACCAGACAGAACCTGTGAAGATTTGCTGAAGTACTTAAAGGGAGCAGCAGGGGCTTCATAAGAACATTTCAACCTCATTTCTGGTGAGGTGGTAAGATGGTTTGGATATGGTTTGTTTGCCTCCCCAAACTTCATCTTGAACTTTTATTCCCAATATGGTGTTGTTGGAAGGTGAGTCCTAGTGAAAGGCGTTTGAGCTATGGGGGTGGGTCCCTTGTGAATATTTTGGTGCTATTCTCACAGTAATGAGTGAGTTCTCACTCTTATGAGAGTACATTAACTCTTGTGGGATCAGATTGGTTCTTGCCAGATTTAGCTATTATAAAACCAGGATGTCCTTTAGGTTTTGTTTTCTTTGCATATGTTCACTTCCCCTTTGACTTTCTCCACCATGTTTTGATACAACACAAAACCCCTCACCAGAAGCCAGAGGCATGATCTTGAACTTCTCAGCCTGCAGAGCAATGAGCTAAATAAACCTCTTTTCTTTATAAATCACTGAGTCTCAGATATTCTTTTATGGCAACACAAAATGGACTAAGACAGGTAGAACTTATTTAGAACATTGAGTTTGTTAGGTAGACAGGGATTTAAGCAATATGAGAAATTATTAATTTCTGATTGACAGCTCATGAGTTAAGGCTTGCTTTATGCTTTCTTAACATTAACCACCTTTCCATAAACTTGTACTATGAGTACTAGAAGGGTCTGCCTATTCTTGCATATCAGATATTTCTATCATGTTCACTAACATTGTGTTTTGATTTAACAATCCCTTTGCCTAGGAACCTAAAACAAGTTTTAGAAATGAAACCAGTGTACTTCCAAGTGATATAATCCATTCATTCAACTATTTATTAAGCAACTTCTCAAAAATACGCCAGGCAATGCCAGGTACTGAAAATATAATATTGAGTAAAACAATCATGGTGCTTGCTATTTTGGAATTTACATTCGAATAAGTCTGTGTTAACTACATGTGGGTTTCTCCTGAAAATAATCAGCCTGTATTGTAATCCATCCCTCACATGTTTAGGCTTTCTTCTATCTCAGGTTGATATCATAGTCCCCCTCTCACTTTCCCCTAAGTTAAAGGTATTATTTATTCTTGGTGATCATTTGCAACTACTTGCACAGATCTCAGGATAGAGTATTTGTGACAGGTTTCTTGTTCTTGTGAACCCTCTGCCTCTTAAAATGGCTCTTTTGAACAGAATCCAAAATGACTACATGTAAGCTCTTTCTTCTATGTTGTCTGTACTTCAGCCAAAAGAAACATTTATACATCTCTTGTCCCTATAAATTCTAGAAGTCTCAGATGGTCTTAATATAGACAACACTTTCCTATTTACACAGTGTTGCAGCTTTCTCAAGTCCTTTGAGTTGCCCAATAGCAAGAGGGATATTTCAAGCTTCCTCAGTGATTCCACAGAAGCCCCCACACTAGGCTTGAGGTTGGTAAGGAAGTAAAAAATAATAATCTTCTCAAGATACAAATAGCATAACCTAATACTCCCTCAAAGAAGCAACAACAGCAAAACAGCAGCTGTCTGCAAAGAAGTTCTTTGGAGAAGTTCCTTCCTATGCCCACATTCTGCCTTCTCTGTGCACCTTGTTTTAGCCAAAAGATAGAAGAGTTGTAGAGATGGTTCTTAATCATTTCCTTCATAAACTTTTTATTTGAGTGAATCTGTATATATTATTTTTATTATTAATATCTATCATATTGATGGCTCATTCAAAACTGAAGAGAGTCCATTTTAACATCATTTATAATAGAGATGGTGATATGGTCTGGCTGACCAAAATCTCATATTAAATTGTAGTTCCCATACTGCCCATGTGTTGTGGGAGGGACCCCGTGGGAATTAATTGAATCATGGGGGTGGCTACCCTCATGCTGTTCTCATAATACTGAGTGAGTTCTCACAAGATCTGATGGTTTTATATGGGACTTTTCCCCCCTTGCTCCACGATCCTCCTTCCTGACACCATATGAAGAAGGATGTGTTTGCTTCCCTTTCTGCCATAATTGTAAGTTTCCTGAAGCCTCCCCAGCACTGT
This sequence comes from Trachypithecus francoisi, assembly GCF_009764315.1. Taxonomy (NCBI): domain Eukaryota; kingdom Metazoa; phylum Chordata; class Mammalia; order Primates; family Cercopithecidae; genus Trachypithecus; species Trachypithecus francoisi. The sequence continues at coordinate 89,712,190 of NW_022681470.1, read as the reverse complement.
GGAACTGTGAGTCAATTAAATCTCTTTCCTTTATACATTATCCACTCTTGGGCAGTTCTTTATAGCAGCATGAGAACGGATTAATAAAGATGGAATTTCTGGTAACGTCATCTTGGCATTTTTCTCAGATATAGTTGTTGTCACAACAATGAAAGCAGCAAAAGTCACAGAGCAAACTACTTGAATAATTCAGAATCTATAAAGAAAATGGAAGGATTTGGAGGTGCAACAATCCAGGAACATAGTTGTGTAGTGATTTAACAATTACAGAGATAATCACCCCCTTTCCCATACTTGCCACTAAGGCTGGTAGATACTAGGAAACAAGTAGTACACAAGATGTACAATGAGTTGCTAAAACCAGGAGTCATCTCTAATAAGAAAAGCAATTTTTGACTCTCTCTCTATCTTATGCAAGTAAAGATCTGATTCTTATTTTTGGCTGTAGAAAAACAGGTAAGAGCATTTAGCCACATAGCTTCAGGACTGGTTTTAACAGAAGTCCATAAATAATTTTCCTGGATGAGAAGGCTTGCAGGTAGTTTTCTGTGAGTTTTGTGTGGGAGACTCTGGGTGGAGCTCTGAGATTAAAGCAATGAGGCCTCTTAGTTTGGGATATGCCTTAGCTAAGACTTGAGTTGAAGTAGAAGTTTTAAAAAATATTTTATCTGCACTGGATAGGATCAATGTATAGTCACATTTGGAATGCAATGTAGAGACTTTTTAGGTATTCATGAGACTTTCCATTGTTTAGAAAGAATAGGTGTCCAAGACCATTCAAACGACAGAAGAAAAAATGAAACATGACCTGAATTATCTTTAATCCTTGTCTTGTCAAGACTAAATAGCTGATTATAATATAAACTAACTCCAATTTGTATTCCAGAATTTTCTGTCTTGTTTTTATCTGGCTGTGGCCACTTTTCTGAGTTTAACCTGGGAGATTTGAGCACTGGTAAAGGCATCTGCATCATGTCACATACAACCACAGGATCCAGAAGCAAAGCTAATCTAATATTATTGACATATTTCACTGAAGCCCATAATCTATGAGGGGTTCACACAGCTGTGCCTGGGGTGAGATGCCAAAGACAAATACTTCATCTAGAGTTCCAGCTGTTGCAGCAGCTTCTCTCAGTATCCTTATGGGGATCCTATGACGATTCAGTTTGACAATGAATACAAAACACCTACTCAGTCCCTGTTCTGGCACTCAGTCCCAGTGCAAGTGCTCAGTGATTGTTAGCTATAAAGATGAGGAGGATGATGATCTCAAATTTAATCATCTGCCCTAACTTCTTTTTATATTCTGACAAATCAAAATGAGCACTCTTGCTCCATTTTCCGTTTCTACCCCCAAAACTAATTCTTACCTAACCTAACCAAAGCATGGCCTCTGCTAGCAGGAGAAATGATGTAAGCTATTTCTATATACAAAGAGAGACACCATATCTTACTTTTATATGAGCACATTCTCACTGATAGTAACTGACCAAGGACCAAACATTAACAGGGGTTCAAAAGAAGAAAAGATGGTGCCATGTGACAACATGTCTTCAACTGTGTTGAGCTATTTTTTTCCCTGAAGAAAAATAAGTAGCAGGCCATGTGAGACCAAAGCTTGCTCAATATTCCTAGTGTGATCTGCTTGTAATGAGATCCTCCAGCTCATTTCTGGATTCTGACTCTGTGCAGACCCATGGGAGACATGGTAAGTCTCTTGACAAATTGATGCAGGAGACCAGAGCTAGACAGAAGAACGTCTCCTCTGAGAGTCTCTTTCTAATCACAGAATGTAAGGGGGCAGCTCTTCTAGAGCCAAAGCAAAAAGGGCCAAAGGGACTCTGTGAATGTCACCCTGTGCTTCAGCCAGAGTCCAGTGAAATGTAAGTGACCCAATAATCTAATAAGGCTGAGAATCAAATAAGGCTAAACTTTTAAAGACATCAAGAGTCTGTCATTTATTTTTCCAGACAAATGATAATCAGATTTCCTAGAATTGTAATGATCTTTTGTAAATTAGTCACGATTATTCTAAAACTGAACACAGAGAGATTCCACAGACTCCAGAAGGTAGATGGACACTTTTAGGTCTGAGAAGGCTTCTAGACAAAAGAAAAGTTATTATCCTCTTATTTATTCAAATAGCTCTCATGATTATCAGCTTCTTAAGATGTTGACGACTCTTTCCCTGGCTCCTTAGATCTATTTTGTTTAAAAAAGAAAGGAAAGGGAAGGAAAATAAGGGAAAGGAAGGGAGGGGATGGAAACTCTACCAAAAAGGCAGGTGACTATTTTTTTTTTTTAACTGTGTAATTCCTTTACACACAAAACATAATTATAGAAGTTTTGCCTACCTGCATATTTTAATTTTTTTAACACAGATTCTGTTTCCAGCAACAAATTTTGCTTATAAAGATCAAAATATCTGTGGGCATCCATGGCTGTTGTAATAATTTCTTCCCCTTGCAAATGGCATTTCCTTTACACTTTCAAATTGTGTTTTCCCCTCCACTTTATTTTTCTTTTTCCTCTGGTAGGAATATTGACTTCATGACTAACATTTTGATGCATGAGCACATTTCAGTATTTTTACTCTCCCACAGGGTTTTTATCCTTCCGGAATGTATAAATCATTTTGAAAGCTTCTTTCTGTTCTATACTGTGCTTTTGAGATTATCCGCTGGTGTGTTCCCTCCACAGAAACACCCTTAGGGTTCAGTCAGAGAAGGCCCAGATTTGGGTGGTAGAAGGGCTGCTGCTACTGTGCTCAGCTGCACTCGCTTCTGGCTGGGTGGAGACTCAAAAAAAGCAACAAGTAGAAAAAAAGAGAGAGAGAGAGGGGTGAGGGTAGCCATCTGGTGTAACACAGCCCTTAAGTTCACTGAGACACATTCTAACCACTGAGAACTCACCCTGGCAAACCTCCACGGGTGAGACCAACCCACGCATTCCACACATTTTTCTGGCTCCATGGTACCCTCTGGGACCTCTTCTCCCTTCCCAAGCTAAACATTGGTGCTCATTGCTGCCTGATTTTGTATGTGTAAGGCTCCAAGAAGACCAAGGAGAACTAACAATGTGATTTCCTCCTGTATCTCAGACTTCCTTGTCTCTCTCACCAGGGCCTTCCTCACTTCCAGGGACAGTAACAGTTGTGTATTTGACATTTGAGCCATAATTTCTCACAGTAATAATTTTAGATTGCTTCTGCACCTCAGAAAGTGACAGGTTAAAAAATGAGACAACCAGGCAATTGCCCTTAATCACAAAGGAACTCCAAAACATCGTTGGATAGGTAGCAAAATGAAGTGAAACACATAATAGAACTCCTTTCAGGGAGAGTGATGTGGTTGGGAAGAACACTTGGAAAACTCAGGGCGAACAATGACACCTACTCTAGGAGGTGTGGATGGCCACTAAGTGCACTCTATGCAGGACAAAGCCCAATCACTGTAGGGCTCATTTGTTTGTTTGAGCTAAGCCTAGTGTTGGGAGATGCCCTGTAGCTGAGCTCCACATGCAGGAGAAATGATAGCTTCCCCTATGGCAGGGCTTTACCTTTCCCTGACACACCACACACCTTTCCTCCAAATAAATACTAAACAACATGGAAAGAACATTGGTTTGAAGGGGCTATTCTTGCTCTCAAATCTTACTCTGACCTTTCATTTTTGCATTTGTTTCCCAAGTTTTATGAATATCTTAAGATATTATTTTGTTGCCCATTCCATACAATTCAAATGTATACCATAGGCAATAAACTACCTTTCCTGGGCTTATGTACCTGACCCAGTTTCCCTGCATCTAGTGAATCCTTAGCCATCCTGTCTATATCTTCACAACTTATTCCAAGAAAGTAAATTTATATTTACATGAAACATTTTTACAACAAATCAGTGACTGCTTTACGGTGAAAGCAGCACTTTCCAGCTCCTAAATTAAAGATACCAGAAGATTTTTCCTCCTCCTGATTTAATTCAGTTTTGTATGTTCCCTCCTTCCCTACTCCAAATACGTCTATAGTTTTTCTGGATCAGCATAGCCTTAACTATATTTTGTCATTCATTGCAATAGGCTCATTAGGAAAGGGAAAAGGCACAAGAGATCTGTTGTTCTCATCTAACACATTAACAAAATTCTTCTTTTTTTACTCCACATAATCAGGCTTTCCAGCCCAGGACTCTACTAGAGCTGTGGCCAATAAGGTCATTGGTAGCCTCCTTCTTAATCAATTGAATATATGTTTTCAGTTGTCATCCTCCTTGACTTCTCCAAGTTATTTATGAGTCATAATTTTATGCTTAAAATATTTTAAAATGAGCCATTATCATCCCCGTAGAAATGATAAAAGTCAAAGTTCCCTATAGCACCCCCAGCACAATATAACTAATTCATGATAATATCAAGTTCATATTCTTTCAGGCTTTTTCCCCCACATATGCAAATATTTATGAACATCCACAAACACACACACACACACATGCAAATATTCCTAACCATATGGCAGCACATCATAGTATTGTTTCTAAATATCTCATTTTGTGGTCGTTATTTAACGTATTCCACACGTCTGTTCATGGTAGGACACTATAACAGCACAGTCCAGCGTAACTTTTACCAACAAAAGAAAATGTTTGACAGCTGAGCTGTCCAATATGGTAGCCACTAGTCACATGTAGCTTTTTATCACTTGAAATGTGGCTAGTGTGACTAACTGAATTTTTAATTCTCTTTTATTTTAGTTAATTTAAATTTACATAGCGATAGCTCCATCCTATCCTTTCTAAAAAGCTGCTTGGAGTTGCACTGTCACTCTCTTTAATCTTTGCCTATCCAACTCGTATCTCAGTGGTCTTTTAAGGCAAATTCCTTTAATTTTAGTAACACACTCACTTCTACTCGAAACATTTGCCTCATTTTCCACGATGGACTATTTTCTAAAACACCCACAATGTTTCCTAGATTCCTAGTGGCAGTTTCCTAAGTGTGGCAAAATCCCCCAGCCTGTTAGTGTTACTTGTTATTTAAGTAAAATGGTTTAAATCATCATTTGATATGTGATGGAAATCCCAGACCCACTCACCAAATTTCTAGCAAATATTGTGTGTGCTTGTAACGGGGATAGGAGGGCAGGAGAAGGCCTTGTATTTCTTCTAGTCATTACAAGCTAGTGGTTTGTGCTTGTAAGGGGGATGGGAGGGCAGGAGAGGGCCTTGTATTTCTTCTAGTCATTACAGGCTAGTGATTTTTCTTCCTCAGTCTGGATTTTACTCCTTGCACATGATACCTTTTTCTGCACTGTGCCATCATCCACTTCTCTTTACTTCCTAACTACCACTAACTGAAAATTATACATATAAAAGCTTTAAACATAGGCTCTTGAGACTCTCAAGGGAGTTTACATTACAATATAGTTCAGCAAACAATTTAAATCAAATTTTTATTCTCTTTATTCACCTCTTTATTCTTAGAATTCCCTTTGCCAAAAAGAAATCAGCTATTTTTCTTTTTTAATTCAAAGTCCAACTTTCTGTTGTGTTGCTGGTTCTCCTCTCTTTTTCCAACAGCTTACACTTCTCTCTCTAGTTTACATGTCTCCAAACCTTAAGCTCCTGTTAATACCTTCACAATAAATCAATTTTGCCGAAGGTTTGCCTCCCCTAGACCATCTAGGCTGGGCCCAGAGTACCTCATCTTCACGCCCACTGAAGTGTTCCCAAAGGTCAGCTCTCACTGACCTTGATTCTGCTCCCCTACACTGTCACCAGAAGCTATCCACCAATGGTTCTAATTCAGTAAGTCCAACTCTCTCACCCCCATTTTGTTGTCTCAGCTGTGTGGATTTTCACAGGATGACATGGGATAGGACCCCTGTGCCATGCATATTGTAAAGGAAAATGCCTTCCTCCATGTGCTACAAAACAGCACATTTATGATGGCACTTTGAAAAGATATGGGCTGTGGTGTCACATATTGGCAATTCCTTGGCCAGAGGCTTAACAGTGTCAGCAGTGCTAGAAGATTAAGAGGACAGCACAAACAGAAAAGGGAGAAGATGGTGAAGTAGCTATATAACATGAACTAGAACGCTTCTGATTACAAAGCAGAGAAATTGACATTTTTTCTTAGTGTTTTTCTATAGTCATTGCTCTATCCTTGTTCTAGAATTCATGTCATGATAACAATTTCTTGACATTGACTTCTTGCATTGCTTTCAGACATTGCAATTAAAGAATGCAAAGAAAGAACTTCACAGAGGTAACAGAGTTTGTTTTCCTGGGATTCTCCAGATTCTACAAACATCGGATCACTCTCTTTGTGGTTTTTCTCATCATGTACACATTAACCGTGGCTGACAATGCCATCATCGTGACCATCATCCACTTTGACCGTCACCTCCACACCCTCATGTACTTCTTCCTGGCATGCTGGCTAGCTCAGAGACAGTGTACACACTGGTCATCATTCCACAGATGCTCTCGAGCCTCATAGCCCAGACCCAGCCAATCTCTCTAGCAGGTTGTACTACCCAAGTGTTCTTCTTTGTTACCTTGGCCATCAACAATTGCTTCTTGCTCACAGTGATGGGCTATGACCACTATGTGGCCATCTGCAATCCCCCGAGATACATGGTCATCATGAGCATGAGGGTGTGTGTCCAGCTGGTATGTGGAGCCTTTAGCATTGGCCTGGCCATGGCAGCTGTCCAGGTAACATCCATATTTACCTGACCTTTTTGTCTCAGGGTGGTTGGTCATTTCTTCTGTGACATCCTCCCTGCCATGAAACTCTCCTGTATTAATACCACTATCAATGAGATAATCAATTTTGTTGTCAGTTTATTTGTCATCCTGGTCCCCATGGGTCTGGTCTTCATCTCCTATGTCCTCATCATCTCCACTAACCTCAAGATTGCCTCAACTGAGGGCCGGAAGAAGACCTTTGCCACTTGTGCTTCCCACCTCACTGTGGTCATTGTCCATTATGGCTGTGCCTCCATTGCCTACCTCAAGCCCAAGTCAGAAAACTCTACAGAATAAGACCTCCTTCTGTCAGTTACCTACGCCATCATCGCTCCCCTGCTGAACCCTGTTGTTTACAGCCTAAGGAACAAGGAGGTCAAGGATGCCCTACACAGGGGCATGGGCAGAAACATTTCTTAATGCATTATTCCTCTACATAAATAGACATTTATTCATAGAAATGTGTGTCCTCACTTACATTAAACAACCTTAAGACTCTGTCCCATGCAGTCTATGCTGCAATGGGATGTGCATGTCTTGCTTTAGTATATTTATTACAAAATTTTAGTCTTTGTTTCCATATATTTCAAAGTTTTGTCCAGGCATTTTCAACTACGGATGTGAGAGGTCAAGGAGAATGGGCATGACTTTTAGGAAACAATATCCGAATTTCTAGGATGAAGAAAGGGACTTCTTAAAAGTATATTAAATGTGATTATACTGTGTTTAAAAAATAAAAAGCAATGTGTATCATTTTGTAATGCAATCTACAGAAAATAAAACTACAAAATCATCTCAGCAAGGTAAGGATAGTCAATAATGATGGATTCCCCTGAAATAAAATAGTATCAGAATTGTCAGGGAAAAGTGAAATGAGTGTATTAAATTTAAAAAATAGGAAAGTTGGAAAACACTGGTTTAGTCCTTGAAAATTTAGTCTTTGTTATTCAATTTATGCTAAAGCCTTTGCTTTTATCCAGTGTAGTCATCAGATGCTGGCCACATGGCCATAGATCATACTTAACTCTCACTTTTCTAATCTAAACGCCCTAATTCAGTTCTCTCTGGCTGCTGGTTCTCTCCATGGGATCAACTTCTCTCTGATCATTATGAAGAAAAATTGAATTGGTCAAGAAGATCTGTGCCCTGTTAGAATGAGAACCATAAAAGCATTCCTCATTTGCACATACCATGGCACTTCCTGGTAGCATAAAGAAATGAAAATAGAACAAAACAAATAGTCCCAGCAGGCAGGAGTAGTTGAGAAGTATAATTGTTAAATCACTCAATTCACCAAAAAAGGCTAACAAGAAAAAAATATATTTTTTTCCTTAGTAGACTCCTTTGAGAAAAATACCCTTTTTCCCAGGGCTTTCTGGGAGTTTTTTTGTTGTTTGTTTCATGCCTGTACATACCTTCTATATGATTATCTTAGGTGATAAGTGATGGTAGGGAGGGTTTAAGACTTTTGTTGAGTGCCTCCTTCTACTGAAATACTTTTTGTCAAGAATACTTTGCTGCTTATCCCCTAATGCCATTTTTCTTTTTTTCTAAAGAGTCATTTTTTTTTTCTTTTCCCTCCACTGAGATGGAGTCTCATCTAGGGTAAAGAATATCTTTACAGATTTCTGAACTCTAGGTTGGGGAGACTATAGTTCTTTCAAGATCTAACCAGTTCTTCCTAATTCCTGTCCTGTGTCTTTGTAATGTCTACATCACAGAAATAAGACTCCCCACAGAAGCTGTTGGGGACTCAAAGGTTGGGTCCAAGAGTCTTGGACATGCTATGAGGTCTTTCTTGACAGTGCTTTCAGGGTCAGCCCACTACAGATCTAAACCTCTATACCCAACAACAGTGTGGCAGCTTCCCTCCAGAATGAGAGTGTCTCTCCTGGCAGTATGAAAGAACCCCTCCCACTGCCATCAAGGCCACCTATACTGCCAACTCTTAATTAAAACCTGCCCTTCTCCATTCCCTCTGGACTAGCAACTACTTGTACATCCTCAGACCTGTCTTTTTGTGTGTAGAAGGGAAGAGGTAAGACAGAGAGGGCTGCTCTGAGCAGGAAAGTACAATGATGGAAGGTGGATGGTGATTAAACCTGCTCTATCCTACTCCAGTGGCAGTGGCCACCTCACACTGCCCATTACTCCCCTTTCTACTTCCACACACAGCCATTCTCCTTCATTAGTTCAGGAATCAAAGACAAAGGTTTCTCCAGTATCCTCTCTACATCTAAATGCTGCAAAAGCAGACATACCACAGGCCACTCATACAATCAAAAGTTGAATGCCACAGCGGGGCCCACAAAGAGCTGGCAGAAAATATGAGTCATAAACCTTGAAGGCGAAATATCTTTGTCTCTAATTCTGTTATCCACAGTAGTTCAACTATGTGTCCAATTTTTTAAAAATAAACATGTGTGTTTCCAATTTCTTCTTGCTAATAAGATGTTGTCTTACATGGTAGATAGAATAGAGATTCCCAGAGTCAGAAGTGCTGAATTTACTTCCTCACTCAGCACCCATCAGAACCTTTTCGTGAATATAATGTTTTTAATTCTGCCTCACTTGTTATCAAAAGCATTTTTTAATCCCCTTACCCATTTGTTTTGCACAGGCTGGTATCCAGTGACAAATGCTACTTCACATTGTTTTCTGCAGTATCGTTTACCTCACTCCCACCCAGGCAGTTAGTTGCTCTTTCTTAAGTGTTCCTAAAGTTATTTGTGGGAAATTACATTAGTCTAACATTTTTTTCATTGTGCTTTCCTGGCTAGTTTCTATCACTGGATCACAGGAATACTGGGATCAGGAACTGCTTTCCTCATTATGATACCCCCTGCATGGAACAGCACTTGGAGAGTAGGTGTTCAATAAATCCTCACTTAGTGGTTGAGTACCTACTATGTACAAGGACCATGCTTGGACTTTTTGGTGTATCTTGATGAACTAGACATATCTGCTATCATTGTTTGTTCAAGCTGCTTTAACAAATGACCAAAGAGTGGATAATTTATAAACAACAGAAATTTTGAGCCCACAGTCCTGGCGTCTGGGAAGTTCATGACCAAGTCACTAACAGGTTTAGTGTTTGGTGAGGGCCCAGTATCTACTTCCAAGATGGCATCTTGTTGCTGCATTTTTCAGATGGCATGAATGCTGCTTCTCACATGGGAAGCAATGGAAGGGCAAAAATGGACCTATCTAGTTACTCCCAACCCTTTTATAAGGTCACTAACCCATTTATAAGGTTATATGGTTTGGATGTCCCACCTAAATCTCATATTGAAATGTAATCCCCAGTGTTGGAGGGTCTGGTGGGTGGTGACTGGATCATGGTGATGGGTTTCTCATGAATGGTTTAGTACCATCCTCTTAGCACTGTGCTTGAGATAGTGAGTTCTCACAAGATCTGGTCCTTTAAAAGCGTATGGCACCTCCCACCTCACTCTCTTGCTCCTGCTCCCACCATGTGAGACACCTGCTTCCCCGTGACCTCCCACCATGATTGTAAGCTTCCTGAGGCCTACCCAGAAACAGATGTCCGTGTTATGTTTCCTGTACCGTGTGCAGAACCATGAGCTAATTAAACGTGTTTTCTTTATAAGTTACTCAGTCTCTGGTGTTTCTTTATAGCAATGCAAGAATAGTCAAATACATAAGGGCTCTGCCTTCATGACTTAATCACCTTCTAAAGGTCCCGCTTCTTAATGATATCACTTTGGGGTTTAAGTTTCAACATGAATTTTCAAGGGGACATAAACATTCAAACCAAAGCACCTGCTATCTTTTTTCTGTGTCCTCTGCAGTGGGCCCTCCCCTAAATACAAACAGAGCCATAAGCTCGACCACTGTGGCAGAGTCACTCGGGTCTGCCTGTTCTTCCTCTTTCACTGGCCTTTCTATGAGCCAACTTCTCAGTTGCTTTAAGACCTCTCTCATTCCCGGCGTTAACTTAGTTATTTGCACTGATTAATCCCTTAGCAACACAGAACTAGAAACAGTCAAGATTTTCACAAAAGGGAGTAGAGTTACCAAGAAAATCATTGTTACTCATATGAGGGTGTAACCTTTGAAATGCATTTAAAGAGAAACAAGTTTTTAAATAGAGAGTGATGTGCCATATACAATTAAGAATCAGGGCATCTTCTAATTATACTTTTGGCAACACAATAAACAAATTTATTGTGAGGCTAGAAAATCATCCCACAATTTTACATTTTGAATTATAATGGAACAAAAACTTAGCTTCCTTTGTTGCTGGAGACCAAATCCTCAAGTTTCTGACCTCCTAATTTCCCAATTCCTATTTCTTCTGCAATGAAGACAGTGACTAGATGAGATAACAGACATGAAAATACCAACCACCAGCAATAAAAAGCCTAATTGAGGGAAGCAACTAGCTCTGGAAAATGACAGAGGAGAGGAGGAAAGAAGGAGATGACTCTGAGGATAGACACCAGATGAATATCACTTTTCATTAACTCATTTCTGAAGAAAACAGGAATTGCAAAGCAGCAAAGCAATGTAACATAAAGCAGAAGACAATTACCACTTATTGAGGGTTTACTACAGAGCAGATATCATGTGAAATGGTAGTTGTGTACATTATTTCACTTAAAACTTCAATTTTATAGTGCTTGGCACTTCATAAGAGTCTTCAAATATAATGTCCTATTTGATCCTTATAGTAACCTTATGAAATATGTATTGTTATTGTTTTATTGTTTCATTGTTATAAAATATGCATTGTTTCTACCATTAACGTTTTAGGTTCATGGTAGAAACATTACCTGACTTGCTTCAAGTCACACAGTTGGTAACTGACAGAACTAGAGCTGATAGCAACATTCACCAACCAACTTCAAAAGGTATTTTCCACTATATCACCACCATCTCTCATCTTTAATCTTTTTGAAAGACAGAATATGCTTCCCAACTTTTAGAACTCCGGTCTCATCTTGGACATCACTTCCACCAAAAAGTCTTCCCTAAATAATTTATTAGATGCTCCTTTCATAAGCATCCACACCATTCTAAGATTGTTTCCTCCCTGGCCATGTATCAAAATTGCCTATTTCCTAGTCTGCCTCCCTTACCACACAGTCAACCCCTCGACAGAACTGCTTTCTATATCCTCAATGCTAGGACAGTTCTTGGCATAAGATACACCTCCATAAACTTATTAAGCACAAAATTGAAATGTACACATCTATAGCTTCTTCTTGATGGTTAAGTGTGCTGACAATGACCATCATTGTTCTCCGGTGCTGTGAGGCAACCAGGTTCTCAGGATGATGGGCCTTTCCCTTGCTTTGAAGAGCTCACAGTATCCTTTCTTATCTGCTATTTCCAAATTGTGAGAGAGGAGAAAAAGCAGATGAACAGTATATACGACTACCTGTAAAGTAGCACCCTTGGGGATAGCACTGCCTAGAGATGAAGAAGGATTTCCAATCAGATTGCCTGGGTTCTAATTTTGCCTCTGCCACTCACTGGATGTTCTAACCTCTTTATGTATTTATTTCCAGATTTTTTGATGGGGTAGCGATAGCACCTAGAAAGGTAGGTATCATTATTCCCATTCTTATATATGGAGTTTGGCAGGGTTAAGTGAAGTGCCACGTAGTTCAAAGTAGTAAAGCTGTCTGCCTGACGTCAAATTCTGTACTCCACTCTCCCACTATTTCACAGGACTTGTCGAAAACAGATAATAAATCTCCACATGAATATTTGGGTCTATACAAAAATCTACATAGTATCATAAACCCATTTATCAAAGTTATATTGCATGCAGACACCATGCCAGACACTAGTAATGATTAAGATATCACAACCCATGCCTTCTTGTGCTAATAGAGAAGCACATGAGAGTCCAAAAATGAAGCAAGTAGTTACGATAAATTGTGATAAATCCTATGACAGGGGAAATATGGAATGCTGTGAGAACACACATTGGTGGGTTCTAACCAAATAAAGGGGTCAAGGAAGAGCTACCAGAGAAAGTAGAGTTTAAGCTTAAAATCTGAAGATTTAGTAGGAATCAGCTGGATTGGCAGAAGGGTCTAGGAAAGAAAGATCAAAAGTATATTCCAGGCAGAAGAATTAGCAATGCAAAGGCGTGTAAACAAATTAATTACAAAAAGTTTAATAGAGCTGGGGTATAACATTCATGGAGTATTGATAGAAGAGCAAAGAAGAAAGACAGCAGTAGTCACGTGATAAAGAACTTCAAACCCATACTACAGAGTGTGCACTCTAAAGATAATGAATAACATTTATGTGACTTTAAGTAAAGCAATGGTATGATTTAATGTGTAATTCAGAAGGCTCACCCTGCTCATGGAGGGGAGAAATGGATTATAAGGGAGCAAGACTGGCAGGAAGACTGATTGGGAATCTACAGCGGAAATACAAAGACAGGTGTTGGTAGGCTGGGCCAGGTGGAAGCTGTGCTGATGAAGATAAATTGACAGATTTAAGAAATCTGTGGGAGGCAAGATTGACATTTCCTGGTGATGGATTCAGTGTGAGAGGTAATGGAGCCAAACATGATCCTGATTATTTCTGACATAGGCAATGGGGTGAACAGCAGTGTCCTCAACCAATACAAGGAACACTGGAAGAGAAGCAAGTCAGGGTGTAAAAAAAGATAATGAGTTTAATCTTTGGACTTTTGAGGTTGAGATATCTGTGAGTAATTCAAGTGGAGAGATCAAGGAAGCAGCTAGATACATGGACCTAGAATTCAGGAGAGTAGTCTGAGCTAGAGAAGTAGCTGTAGGAATCAGAAGTACACAGATGGCCATTTTTGAAATGGGAATGAATGGGTCCACCCAGGGAGGATGTGGAGAAGGAGAGAAGTCCACATAGGGTGAATGCTGAGGAGCGGCTGATGTGATGGAATACTGCACAGGAATGTGAGGGTAGCCCTGACAATGAAAAACCTGTCAGGAAAGCAAGGTGTGGGGAGGAGGAGAATTCTCTGCACCAGGTTCCAAGGTCTTCAATGACTGATAATCTCTAATGTCCATTGGAATATGGGAGTGGGAGCAGGGGACAATTAAGACTCTCAGATTTACCTTGAGTTGGATCTGGGATCCAGCAGCTATTGTGCAGAAGACGAAAATTGTCCACTCTTCTTCCAAACCTCTTCCTCCATAATTTTTGTACCATGGGGCCACAAAGAAGTCAGGTCAATGTAGCTAGAGGTCTCTGTCCATCACACATGTACTGCCCGAATGCATAAGTGGGGGTCCAGCTGCATCTCACACCACCACCACCACCGCCACCACCACTATCCTCACAGTGTTTGTTCCCACCAAAGTGGAAGATACAAATGAAAGGGAACAGAAGAACAGCAGGATGTTCTAGGTAAGCTGCCAGGCAGAAAGCCTCATATCAACATTCATGGGGCGGGAGCAGATGGCAGACCCTATTCATCCCATTATGCTGTGGCCAGGAAATTAAAATACTATTCTCACAGTCCTGTCCCAGTATCTTGGATGTTTCAGCACAGAAATTTAAACATGAATCTTTCTGAACTCTTTTCTCATCCTTGTGAATAGGCTGAAATGTGGTTAAGAGGGTATGAAAAAGCTGTGATACCTTAATCCTTAAGATGACAAAGGAAGCTTGGAGGCTTCTCAGGACCAGAGGCCCCTCCCCTCCTGGGCCCAGTTGCCTTTGGATGTGTCATGCCAGGAGGCCAGACCTTCAAGGAACACCTGTGACAGAATACTCAGTTGGGTTCTTCTTGTTATCTGAGAATGAAAGCCCTTTCTGAAAAGAAGACCCACTTTAAAGATGGTCACTAACATTTAGGGCCTGACACCTCCCTCAGACTTCATTAAAGAACACCAGAGCCAGCCTTATTACTACTCTCAATCAAAACCACAGGCTTGTTTTCTTTATTAGTCCATTTTCACACTGCTGATAAAGACATACCTGAGACTGGGTAATTTATAAAGAAAAAGAGATTTAATGGACTCACAGTTCCATGTGGCTGGGTAGGCCTCACAATCATGCTGGAAGGCAAAAGGCACATCTTACATAGTAGCAGATAAGAGAGAATAAGAGCCAAGCAAAAGGGAAAACCCCTTATAAAATCATCAGATCTCGTGAGATCTCGTGAGACTTATTCACTACCACGGGAACAGTATGGGGGAAACTGCCCCTTTGATTCAATTATCTCCCACTGGGTCTCTCCCACAATACGTGGGAATTATGGGAGTTATAATTCAAGGTGAGATTTGGGTAGTGACACAGCCAAATCATATCATCTTCCTTCTAGTCCCTCCCTGCAATGAAATAAGAGGTGAAATTAGAGGCTGCTGGAAGCAGCCTTGGAGTACAATTTTGTGGTTATAGGAGATTTCTACCCACTCCATCCTTTCATTTCCCTAAAAAGAAACATTACTTACAGAAAGGGGCAAGGCTGCAAAAAGCTTACTGGCATCTCACTTCCTTGTTAGATGTCTTCCTGGGCAGCAAACTCAATTATCTTATCCTGGACCCAAAAGGCAAGTAGAAAGTGAGTCAAGGAAAGATATCCAGGTGTACCTTAGGGCCTGAAATTCCATGTGATGTCTTGATGTCTTTGAGCCTCACAAGCCCCAAAGGCTCAACCCTGAGTCCCTGGCTCTTGCCAAATACATCTCCCACCCAGCAGGAAAGGTTCCCTATCCAGCTCATTCCTCTATTAGCTGGACTGGCTACACCCTCCATAGTCCCCAACTTAACTCTTCTGCCAGGTTTAAAATTATTCAAACAGGGCAATCATATCTTCCTATGGGAATCAACAGTCACCTCACCCCCTTGTAAATACAAAGCATTCCTCCCATAGCCCCTTCTGGTTTACTCTGTTCCTGGGTACAATTTCATGTGGTCCTGCAGGGCATGTGATGTTCTTCTTCCCCAGGCTGTGAATCTGTATGACTAATAAACTGCCAGTCTCATCTGCCCAGTGCCAAATGTTGTGTTTGGTCATCTTGTACTATCAAGGGTTAGGATCTTTCTTTCACCAACAAGGTGAAGAGGTGGTAGTCAGAACAAAGGGTAGAGGATATTACAAGAACATATGAGTTTCTTGGGATCGAATGGGCTCTGCAGAGTGTGTTGGCTTGAGATAACTTGCAGGTTGTCCACCCAAAGGCAGCCTGCAAAGGTGTCTAGCAGCAAGAGATTGCATGTGTCTCCTGGAGGTGGGCTGGGAGAAGGGGACAGGGGCAAGCAACTCTGCATGCCCATGTCAAGGGGCTCTCTGGGAGACTTTGTGGGGCCCTCCACAAAAACCCATGCATGTGCCAGAGCTGACATTTAGGCCTGCCCCACACAGAAACCTGTCAATGACAGCCAGAGAAGCCATGGTAACCACTCCTAGGAGACTGTAAACAAGGTTGCTAATTGAATTAACAGACCATTTTCTCTGTCCATCTCCTTACTCACCTCAACACCTCCAGGAAGTATGTCATGATGCAGTGGAGAAATTTCAAAGCCAGTCTAGCACTTCCCTCAATCACACTTTCAAAAGCTGCTTAAGTAGGAGAGGAAGATAGATAAATAGTAGACCACACCTTTCTCATCCCGGCACCCAATACAAATAGCTGGCATAGGAAGAAAATCAAAAGAACAAGCCATTATTCCCACTGGTTTTCCTCTCTTGCAAGCTACAAATCTAGCCATTGACAAGGCCAGCAGAGAAAGTTAGGAGAGGGAAATCTCAACTTGTAGTAATTGAAAGAGAAGGAAACATTATGGGATCTGCCCAAAATGGCAGTAAGAGGCAGGAAATAGAAATTTTACAGAGAATGGTTGGAAACAGAAGCTGAACAAAAAAAAAAAAAAAAATCAAACTGTTTACATTCATCCAACAGTGTAAGTGATCAATAAACTGCTTACATATAAATAGGATTTTGTAAAACTGTTTAGATCTCAGCGGAGCCCATCTAGTAACATGTAAGAATTTTATTCGGCCTTCGGAAGTAAGACCTTTGTACACATTTTAAAAATTGTATTAGGCATGTATGCAGAAGAGTATACTCGCCATTTAACAGGCATTTGATAAACGTTTATGGAATTGGCAGAACTGTGAGGATGAGGTTAGGCCTTGGCTGCAAAGAATGGGGGCATGCTATGAATGAGGCCTGGGTTTCAACTGGCCTAAAACAAAGCTTTGCTATGTATGCAAGAAGGCTTTGCTCTAATTTCGGCAGAAAAGACTTCCTCAACCAGGTTTGTAGGAAAAAGGGTGCAAGGAGGAAACATTAGATTCCTCTGATTATTCAGTCGTGTTCCTTTTCAGATACCTACGTGCCTAGAAGAACAATAAATCACTTACCCACGTTTCTTATCTGGCATACCCTTTCCATTCTCTTAATTGTGCCCCTCATCCATCCCCAAGCCCTCTCAGGTACCTTGAGACATCTAATAACAACCACAACCCTCGTACCTCTGAAAAACCTTGGAGAACCTAACACCAAAAGCCAACAGATAAAGAATGAAGCACCCGCCAAGGCAGAGGGCCTGATGTAAGCATTGGGCCTGTCACACCAGGAGCAAGACGCAGCTTTCCTGGGTCCTCACTGAAGCCCACACCTTCCCAGTGCCCAGTTTAGAGGCTGCCCCATAGGCTTTTAAAGGCAGTGAGGGAGTGGTTTGAGAGCTTTCTTTGAGGTTTAATTAACATTCACAGTAAGAAGCAAAAACTTGGATTTCTAAATTTAATTCATAGGCATCACGGGATAGTCCTTATGTGTGAAGTAGTGAGATCTAGACACCTCAAACCCAGGGAAGGTATTAACTTCTGATTCATGTCAAATTACTATCTGACCAGTCTTTACTCGAAAATCCATGTTATTACTGATTAATGGGTGGGTTAACGTTCCTTGGGCCTGGTTCTTTAATCATTCCTTTTCAAGCCTCCTTCCCCTAGGAGAAGAGCAGTATAGTAAAAAAGAACATAAAGATACATAAAATATGACAATATACAATTACTTATCTACACATACATATATTTAGTCTTATTTTTTATTTTCTGTAATGGAAGGACTGACCTATAAGAACTGAAAACATGGTTCCAGGCAAGATGGCCAAATAGGAACAGGTCCGGTCTGCAGCTCCCAGTGAGACCAATGCAGAAGGCAAGAGATTTCTGCATTTCCAACTGAGGTATCCCGTTCATCTCACTGGGACTGGTTAGATAGTGGGTGCAGCCCATAGAGGGTGAGCAGAAGCAGGGTGGGGCATCACCTCATACGTGAAGTGCAAGGGGTTGAGGAACTCCCTTCCCTAGTCAAGGGAAGCTGTGAGGGACTGTGTCATGAGGGACAGCACTATCTGGCCCAGATGCTATGCTTTTCTTATGGTTTTGGCAACCTGCAGACCAGGAGATTCCCTTAGTGCCTACACCACCAAGGCCCTGGGTTTCAAGCACAAAACTGGGTGGACACAAAAAAATTTGAGCAGACACCAAGCTGGGTTTCAAGCACAAAACTGGTGGACAAAAAAAAATTTGGGCAGACACCAAGTTAGATGCAGGAAGTTTTTTTCGTATCCCAGTGGGTGCCTGGAACCCCAGCAAGATAGAACCATTCACTACCCTGGAAAGGGGGCTGAAGCTGGGGGCCAAGAGGTCTTGCTCAGCGGGTCCTACCCCCATGGAGCCCAGCAAGCTAAGATCCACTGGCTGGAAATTCTCACCGCCAGCCCAGCAGTCTGAAATCAACCTGGGAAGCTTGAGATTTGTGCGGGGAGGGGCATCCACCATTACTGAGACTTGAGTAGTCAGTTTCCCCCTCACAGTGTTGAGGTAGAAGGCAAGTTCAGACTGGGCAGAACCCATTGCAGCCTGGCAAAGCCACTGTAGCCAGACTGCCTCTCCAGATTCCTCCTCTCTGGACAGGGCATCTATGAAATAAAGGCAGCAGCCCCAGTCAGGCGCTTATAGATAAAACTCCCATCTCCCTGGGACAGAGCACCTGAAGGAAGGGGCAGCTGTGGGCACACCTCCATCAGACTTAAATGTCCCTGCCTGCTGGCTTGGAAGAGAGCAGCATATCTCCCAGCACAACTATTGAGCTCTGCCAAGGGACAGACAACCTCCTCAAGTGGGTCCCTGACCCAGGTGCCTCCTGACTGGGAAACACCTCCCAGCAGAGGTTGACAGACACCTCATACAGGAGAGCTCCAGCTGGCACCTGGCAGGTGCTGCTCTGGGATAAAGCTTCCAGAGGAAGGAACAGGTAGCAAACTTTGCTGTTCTGCAGCCTCCACTGGTGATACCCAGGCAAACAGGGCCTGGAATGGACCTCCAGTAAACTCCAACAGATCTGCAGCAGAGGGGCCTGATTGTTAGAAGGAAAACTGACAAACACAAAGGAATAGCATCAACATCCACAAAAAGGACATTCACACAGAAACCCCATCCGAAGGTGACCAACATCAAAGACCAAAGGTAGATAAATCCACAAAGATGATGAAAACCCATCCCAAAGAGGCTGAAAATTCCAAAAACCAGAAAGTCTCTTCTCCTCCAAAGGATCACAACTCCTCGCCACCAAGGGAACAAAACTGTACAGCGAATGAGTGTGAAGAATTGACAGAAGTAGACTTCAGAAGGTGGGTAATAACAAACTCCTCCAAGCTAAAGGAGCATGTTCTAACCCAATGCAAAGAAGCTAAGAACCTTGAAAAAAGGTTAGAGGAATTGTTAACTAGAATAATCAGTTTACAGAAGAACATAAACGACCTGAGGAAGCTGAAAAACAAAGCACAAGAACTTTGTGAAGCATACATAAGTATCAACAGTCGAATCGACCAAGCAGAAGAAAGGATATCAGAGATTGAAGATCAACTTAATGAAATAAAGTGTGAAGACAAGATTAGAGAAAAAAGAATGAAAAGGAACAAACAAAGCCTCCAAGAAATATGGGACTATGTGAAAAGATCAAACTTATGTTTGATTGGTGTACCTGAAAGTGATGGGGAAAATGGAACCAAGTTGGAAAACATTCTTCAGGATATTATCCAGGAGAACTTCCCCAATTTAGCAAGACAGGAAAACTTTCAAATTCAGGAACCACAAAGAACTCCACAAAAATGCTTCTCAGGAAGAGCAACCCCAAGACACATAATCATCAGATTCACCAAGGTCAAAATGATGGAAAAAATGTTAAGGGCAGCCAGAGAGAAAGGTCAGGTTACACACAAAGGGAAGGCCATCAGACTAACAGCAGATCTCTCAGCAGAAACTCTACAAGCCAGAAGAGAGTGGGGGCCAATATTCAACGTTCTTAAAGAAAAGAATTTTCAACCCAGGATTTCATATCCAGCCAAACTAAGCTTCATAAGTGAAAGAGAAATAAAATCCTTTACAAGCAAGGAAATGCTGACAGATTTTGTCACCACCAGGCCTGCCCTACAAGAGTTCCTGAAGGAAGTACTAAACATGGAAAGGCACAATCGGTACCAACCACTGCAAAAACATACCAAATTGTAAAGACCATCAACACTATGAAGAAACTGCATCAACTAACAGGAAAAATAAGCAACTAGCATCATAAAGACAGGATCAAATTCACACATAAAAATATTAACCTTAAATGTAAATAGACTAAATGCCCCAATTAAAAGACATAGACTGGCAAATTGGATAAAGAGTCAAGACCCATCAATGTGCTGTATTCAGGAGACCATCTCATGTCCAAAAACCCACATGGGCTCAAAATAAAGGGGATGGAGGAAGATTTACCAAGCAAATGGAAAGCAAAAAAAAAGTAGGGGTTGCAATCCTAGTCCCTGATAAAACAGACTTCAAACCAACAAAGAGCAAAAGAGACAAAGAAGGGCATTACATAATAGTAAAAGGATCAATGCAACAAGAAGAGCTAACTATCCTAAATATATATGCACCCAATACAGAAGCACCCAGATTCATAAAGCAAGTTCTTAGAGACCTACAAAGAGACTTAGATTCCCACACAATAATAGTGGGAGACTTTAACACACCACTATCAATATTAGACAGATCAAAGGGACAGAAAATTAACAAGGATATTCAGGATTTGAACTCAGCTCTGGACCAAGTGAACCTAATAGACATCTGCAGAACTCTCCACTACACAAATAAACAGAATATACATTCTTCTCAGCACCACATTGCACTTATTCTAAAATTGACCACATAATGGGAAGTAAAACACTCCTAAGCAAATGCAAAAGAACAGAATCATAACAAGCAGTCTCTCAGACCACAGTGCAAACAAATTAGAGCTCATATTAAGAAACTCACTCAAAACCTCACCACTACATGGAAACTGAACAACCTGCTCCTGAATGACTACTGGGTAAATAACAAAATGAAGGCAGAAATAAATAAGTTATTTGAAACCAATGAAAACAAAGACACAGCATACCAGAATCTGTGGGACACAGGTAAAGCAGTGTTTGGAGGGAAATTTATAGCACTACATGCTCAGGAGAATGTGGGAAAAATCAAAAATCAACACTTCACCATCACGATTAAAAGAACTAGAGAAGCAAGAGGAAACAAATTCAAAAGCTAGTAGAAGACAAGAAATAATTAAGATCAGGGCAGAGCTGAAGGATATAGAGACACAAAAAAACCTTCAAAAAATCAATGAATCGAGGAGCTGGTTTTTTGAAAATATGAACAAAATAGATAGGCTGCTAGCCAGACTAATAAAGAAGAAAAGTGAGAAGAATCAAATAGACACAACAGAAAAATGATAAAGGGGATATCATCACTGATCCCACAGAAATACAAACTACCATCAGAGAATACTGTAAAAACCTTTACACAAATAAACTAGAAAATCTAGAAGAAATGGATAAATTCCTGGACACATGCACCCTCCCAAGACTAAAGTAGGAAGAAGCCAAATCCCTGAATAGACCAATAATAAGTTCTGAAATTGAGGCAGTAATTAATAGCCTACTAACCAAAAAAACCCTAGGACCAGATGGATTCACAGCCAAATTCTACCAGAGGTACAAAGAGGAGCTGGTATCATTCCTTCTGAAACTATTCCAAACAATAGAAAAAGAGAGAATCCTCCCTAACTCATTTTATGAGACCAGCATCATCCTGATACCAAAATCTGGAAGAGACACACACACAAAAAAGAATATTTCAGGCCAATATCCCTGATGAACATTGATGCAAAAATCCTCAATAAAATACTGGCAAACCAAATCCAGCAGCACATCAAAAAGCTTATCCACCATGATCAAGTTGGCTTCATCCCTGGGATAAAAGCCTGGTTCAAAATACAAAAATCAATAAATGTAACCCATCACTTAAACAGAATCAATGACAAAAACCACATGATTATCTCAATAGATGCAGAAAAGGCCTTTGATAAAATTCAACACCACTTCATGCTAAAAACACTCAAAAAACTAGGTATTGATGGAACGTATCTCAAAATAATAAGAGCTACTTATGACAAACCCACAGCCAATATCATACTGAATGGGCAAAAGCTGGAAGCATTCCCTTTGGAAACTGGCACAAGACAAGAATGCCCTTTCTCACCACTCCTATTCAACACAGTATTGGAAGTTCTGGCCAGGGCAATCAGGAAAGAGAAAGAAATAACGGGTATTCAAATAGGAAGACAGGAAGTAGAATTGTCTCTGATGACATGATTGTATGCTTAGAAAATCCCATTGTATCAGCCCAAAATCTTCTTAAACTGATAAGCAACTTTAGCAAAGTCTCAGGATACGAAATCAGTGTGCAATAACTGAAGCATTCCTATACACCAATAATAGACAAATAGTCAAATTATAAGTGGACTCCCATTCACAATTGCTACAAAGAGAATAAAATACCTAGGAATACAACTTACAAGGGACATAAAGATCTCTTCAAGGAGAAGTACAAACCACTGCTCAAGGAAATAAGAGAGGACACAAATAAATGGAAAAACATTCCATGCTCATGGATAGGAAGAATCAATATCATGAAAATGGCCATACTGCCCAAAGTAATATATACATTCAGTGCTATTTCCATCAAGCTAACATTGACTTTCTTCACAGAATTAGAAAAAAACTGCTTTTTAAATTTCATGTGGAACCAAAAAAGAGCCCATATAGCCAAGACAATCCTAAGCAAAAAGAACAAAGCTGGAGGCACCAAGCTACCTGACTTCAAACTATATTACAAGGCTACAGTAACCAAAGCAGCATGGTACTAGTACCAAAACAGATATATAGACCAATGGAAGAAAACAGAGGCTTCAGAAATAACCCCACACATCTACAACTATATGATCTTTGACAAACCTGACAAAAACAAGCAATGGGGAAAGGATTCCCTATTTAATGAATGTTGTTGAGAAAACTGGCTAACTATGTGCAGAAAACTGAAACTGTACCCTTTCCTCATACCTTATACAAAAATTAACTCAAGATGGATTAAAGACTTATATAAGACCTGAAACCGTAAAAACCCTAGAAGAAAACATAGGCAATACTATTCAGGACATAGGGATGGGAAAAGACTTCATGACTAAAACACCAATGGCAACAAAAGCCAAAACTGACAAGTGGGATCTAAATAAACTAAAGAGCTTCTGCACAGAAAAATAAACTATCATCAGAGTGAATAGGCAACCTACAGAATGGGAGAAAATTTTTGCAAGTTACCCATCTGACAAAAGTCTAATATCCGGAATCTACAAGGAACTTAAACAAATTTACAAGAAACTTAAACACAGGAACTTAAACAAGGAACTTAAACAAATTTACAAGAAAATAATCTAACAACCCTATCAAAAAGTGGGTGAAGGATATAACAGACACTTTTCAAAAGAAGACAGGTATGTGGCCAACAAACATATAAATAAAAGCTCATCATCACCAGTCATTAGATAAATGCATATCAAAACCACAATGAGATACCATCTCACACCAGAGAGAATGGTGATTATTAAAAAGTCAGGGAACAACAGATGCTGGAGAGGATGTGGAGAAATAGGACCGCTTTTACACTGTTGGTAGGAGTGTAAATTAGTTCAACCATTGTGGAAAACAGTGTGACGATTCCTCAAAGATCTAGAACCAGAAATACCATTTGACCCAGCAATTTCCATTACTGGGTATATACTTAAAGGAGTATACATCATTCTACTATAAAGACACATGCACACATATGTTTATTGCAGCACTATTCACAATAGCAAAGACTTGGAACCAACCCAAATGTCCATCAATGATAGACTGGATAAAGAAAATGTGGCACATATACACCATGGAACACTGTGCAGCCATAAAAAAGAATCAGTTTATGTCTTTTGCAGGGACATGGATGTAGCTGGAAACCATCATTCTCAGTAAATGAACACAGGAACAGAAAACGAAACACCTCATGTTCTCACTCATAAGTGGGAGTTGAACAATGAGAAAAAGGGATGCAGGGAGGGGAACATCACACATTGAGGCCTGTCAGAAGGTGGGGGACAAGGGGAGGGATAGCATTAGGAGAAATATCTAATGTAGATGATGGGAGAATGGGTGCAGCAAACCATCATGGCACATGTATACCTATGTGAGAAACCTGCATATTCTGCACGTGTATCCCAGAACTTAAAGTATAACTAAAAAAAAAAAAAAAAAACCTGAAAACATGTCTTATTTCCACAATTAATGATGTGGGCTCTGCTATAATAGGCTAGTGGATTTCTTCCCAAGGAAATAAAAGGAGCTGGAAGGAGAGCCAAAAAAGGAACAAGGAAAGGTGGAAGGCTCCATAGACGGATTCATAGAGAAAACGTGATCCAAAAGAGAAAGCAGTATGCAAGTAGTGACAGCCAAGCTGGCCTGGAGAATTATCACAGTGAGTGAGGGGCATTGTTTGAGCCCCTTGGTGTACCCAGATACCTTACCAATCAACCACCCAGTCTCCACAAGAATGAAAGCTACACATGGCCTACAAAGATAATTCCATGTCAAGTGATCTTCCAGTCTTTACCCAGATAGAAACTTTGATCCACCTCCACCACTTCTGCACCTGCTGAGCAGAATAAGATCCAGTTCACGTTTTCTAGCTGTGGCAGGGTATTCTACTGTACTCATTTAATTCATCCCCTGTTAATTAGTTTGGCACTAATCTTTTTCTATGGCCAACAATGCCAAAGTTAATTAACCTCTTCATATGCTGTCCTATACATGTGCAAGTATAAAGCAACCTGGATAAATCCTAAGCACACAGCACTCAGTAAAGAAAAAGTAAGACAAAATTAAATATAAAACATAAGAATGTCATAGACCTGGAAATGTGTGCATATGAAACCAACAAGTTTCTAGAATAAATGTAAAATAGATACATATTAAGTGTAATAGAATGACTTCAGGAAGGTGTAAGAGAGTTAAATCATCTGTATTATAACAGGAAGTTAATGGATTATTTCAATTTGATAAATCAAGAAGAGAAGTAGCATAGAAATAGAGAAATAACTACCAGAAGACAAAGCTAAATGAATTGCTTCTAGGAAGTAGGACTTAGGGGTGAAGAGGGATGAAGCTGGAAATCACTGTTTTTCATTTTATACAGCTTTTTAGTATTATTTTGTTTTTAAGCTATGGAATTGCACTACCTTAATAAGAATAAAATTTAGAAATTAAAGTAATAAAGTCAAAACTAAATAGCCCTGTGGGTAAAGATATAGAAAATAATGTATTAAGATTTTGAATTTCAAATCCAAAGGAGCTTTTTTAAGTGTATATATGTGTGTTGTGTGTGCATATATGCATATGATTAAATTTTCCTCTAGGAAAATTACATTATCACAATAATAAGTGAGACTGCTCTTTTCCTCATATTCTCACTAACATCAGAAATTAACTTTTTAAAAATTCTTCATGGTAAGTTTCCAAAAAATGTCAGGAAATGATTGTTTCTCAAAAATGAATATTCATGACACACTTCAAACATACACTCACAGGATAGGTCTAGCTACATAATTTTGGGGGGTCAATGCAAAATGAAAATGCAAGGCCCTTTGTTCCAAATTATGAAGAATTTCAAGGTAGCATCAACAATGTATTATAAACATGAGTACAGGGCCCTTCTAAGCACAGGACTCTGTGCAAGACGTCACATGCCCATGAAGTTCTGCAGCTGAAAAATCTGAAAATGTTTCACTTTTAATAAGAACCTCAAGTGTCTTTAATTCGGATTCCCAGGAACTATATTTTGGGAAGCACTGCTCTGGGTCCACCCATATGGGCCAGAGAAACACTCATTGGCAGCTGCTGATAACAAAAAGTTTAATTGGACTTGAAAAAATTATAGTTAACAGTAGAGCACATTTCAGTCTTAAGTCACCAGTGGCATAAGATGAAGGTGTCAGATTGTATACCAAAAGAAAAGAGCACATATGATTCCACAGACTGAAGGTCCTGGACTGAGGTTTGTTACATCAGCTTTGGGTATTAAAGAGGGAACTTGCTGTCAAGGGTAAGAAAGGACCCCAATTCTTATGTTTAGAACGGGACCAAACAGGTAACTAGAACAGAAAGTCAGAACAGGGAATATGCGTTAATTAACTCAACTATCATTTCCTGAGGTTTTTGATAAACAGTCCTTCTCCAAGGAGTTAACAATACAATGAGTGACTTGAATAAATTGATATTGGTAAATGTTATAATAGAGTCATACCTATGATATACCCTAGAAGCAGAGCAAGACTACAACAGAAGAATATAGGTTGGGTAAGACAGAAAAGAAGGAGTCTTTCAATGGAAGAGTAGGAGTTAGATAGCAGAAAAGGATAGAATGAAAAATTGCAACTAAATGAAAAGCATAAAAAAGAAAGAGTATGTTGAATTAGGAGAGCATGGAAAAGCTCAGTTCTCTGGATGGTCTCTAAGGTGGCATATCACAGACAAAAGGCCAGAGCAGGGGCACCATAAAGTAGGTTACCAAATAAGGGATCTTATACAGGCCAGCAGCCTCATGGAACCTGAATGTGGAGAAAGATAGTCAAAGAAATCCTGTTGCTAAGCAGAATCAATCTTTCTTGCCTGAAGCTCAGATGGGCTTGGGAACCCCAAACTTGGGTATGGGGCCAAAATTCTAGATGGGAAAGCAGAAAGCCCACCTCAGGAAAGCAAAGTAAGACTTCCATTGAGAAGTAAATCTGAACAGAGAGGGAAGGCTGAAATTGTTTTCTTTCAACTTTTTTTATTTTCCTCCTCACATGTGTTTTAAAAAAACTTTAGACAATATAAATTTAACTGAGTTTATTTGAGCAAAGAACAATTCATGAATCAGGCAACACTTAAAACTGGAAAAGGTTCAGAGAGCTCCACTTCAGCAATGTAAGCAGTTGGCTTTTATAGGCTGAGCGTGGAAGCAAAGCAAAGACATTACTTGATTGGCTACAGCTAGGCATTTGCCTTAATTGGCTATCGTTTGATGGGAGGTCACTAGTTATATAAACAATCAGCTAGTTAGTTGTCTGTGATTAGCTGAAGCTCAATTCAAAGTTAATCAGGTACACGGAATACCTCTAAGTTTAGTTTTAATTGGAGCATTTAGTCCATTTACATTTAAGGTTAATATTGTTATGTATGAACTTGATCCTGTCATTATGATATTAACTGGTTATTTTGCTCATTAGTTGATGCAGTTTCTTCCTAGCCTCGATGGTCTTTACATTTTGGCATGTTTTTGCAATGGCTGGTACCGGTTGCTCCTTTCCATGTTTAGGGCTTCCTTCAGGGTCTCTTGTAAGGCAGGCCTGGTGGTGACAAAATCTCTAAGCATTTGCTTATCTGTAAAGGATTTTATTTCTCCTTCACTGATGAAGCTTAGTTTGGCTGGATATGAAATTCTGGGTTGAAAATTCTTTTCTTTAAGAATGTTGAATATTGGCCCCCACTCTCTTCTGGCTTGTAGAGTTTCTGCTGAGAGATCTGCTGTTAGTCTGATGGGCTTCCCTTTGTGGGTAACCCGACCTTTCTCTCTGGCTGCCCTTAAGATTTTTTCCTTCATTTCAACTTTGGTGAATCTGGCAATTATGTGTCTTGGAGTTGCTCTTCTGGAGGAGTATCTTTGTGGCGTTCTCTGTATTTCCTGAATTTGAATGTTGGCCTGCCCTACTAGGTTGGGGAAGTTCTCCTGGATGATATCCTGAAGAGTGTTTTCCAACTTGGTTCCATTTTCCCCTCACTTTCAGGCACCCCAATCAGACGTAGATTTGGTCTTTTTACATAATCCCATACTTCTTGCAGGCTTTGTTCATATCTTTTTCTTCTTTTTTCTTTTGGTTTCTCTTCTCGCTTCATTTCATTCATTTGGTCCTCAATCACTGATACTCTTTCTTCCAGTTGATCGAGTCGGTTACTGAAGCTTGTGCATTTGTCATGTATTTCTCGTGTCATGGTTTTCATCTCTGCCATTTCGTTTATGACCTTCTCTGCATTAATTAGTCTAGCTGTCAATTCTTCCACTCTTTTTTCAAGATTTTTAGTTTCTTTGCGCTGGGTACGTAATTCCTCCTTTAGCTCTGAGAAGTTTGATGGACTGAAGCCTTCTTCTCTCATCTCGTCAAAGTCATTCTCTGACCAGCTTCGATCCGTTGCTGGCGACGGGCTGCGCTCCTTTGCAGTGGGAGATGCGCTCTTATTTTTTGAATTTCCAGCTTTTCTGCCCTTTTTCCCCATCTTTGTGGTTTTATCTGCCTCTGGTCTTTGATGATGGTGACGTACTGATGGGGTTTTGGTGTTGGTGTCCTTCCTGTTTGATAGTTTTCCTTCTGACAGTCAGGACCCTCAGCTATAGGTCTGTTGGAGATTGCTTGAGGTTCACTCCACACCCTGTTTGCCTGGGTATCAGCAGCAGAGGTTGCCGAAGATAGAATATTGCTGAACAGCGAGTGTACCTGTCTGATTCTTTCTTTGGAAGTTTCCTCTCAGGGGTGACTCCACCCTGTGAGGTGTGGGGTGTCAGACTGCCCCTAGTGGGGGATGTCTCCCATCTAGGCTACTCAGGGGTCAGGGACCCACCTGAGCAGGCAGTCTGTCCGTTCTCAGATCTCAACCTCCGCGTTAGGAGATCCACGGCTCTCCCCAAAACTGTCAGACAGAGTCGTTCGCGTCTGCACCGGCCCCGGCTCTTTCCCCTGTTGGACTGCAGCTGTGCGCTGTCTGCAGAGGTAGAGTCTACAGAGACAGGCAGGCTTCCTTGAGCTGCTGTGAGCTCCACCCAGTTCGAGCTTCCCAGCAGCTTTGTTTACCTACTTAAGCCTCAGCAATGGCGGGCGCCCCTCCCCCAGCCTCGCTGCTGCCTTGCGGATAGATCGCCGCAGACAGCTGTGTTAGCAGTGAGGGAGGCTCCGTGGGGGTGGGACCCTCCCAGCCAGGTGTGGGATATATTCTCCTGGTGTGCCTGTTTCCTTAAAGTGCAGTATTGGGGTGGGAGTTACCCGATTTTCCAGGTGTTGTGTGTCTCAGTTCCCCTGGCTAGGAAAAGGGATTCCCTTCCCCCTTGCGCTTCCAGGTGAGGCGATGCCTCGCCCTGCTTCAGCTCACGCTGGTCAGGCTGCAGCAGCTGACCAGCACCGATTGTCCGGCACTCCCTAGAGAGATGACCCCAGTACCTCAGTTGAAAATGCAGAAATCACCGGTCTTCTGTGTCGCTCGCGCTGGGAGTTGGAGACTGGAGCTGTTCCTATTCGGCCATCTTGCTCCGCCCCCCCTAAGTTTAGTTTTGTAAAATTTGTGTAAGGCTTCCAGGTACAGAAACAACCTCAGAACAATCACCTTCTGCTTACTTTGCTTTAACACATGTTAAAGTGCTAACACTTGTTAACACTTTAAGTGTTTAACACATGTTAAAGGGTCAGTGTAGACTGACAGTCATGTGAGCATGTCATGCAACAGGTCAAGCAGGGATGTACCTTTGAACCCAGCCTGCATCCGAGACAGAGCTCTGGTGCCTGAAACAGCACAGATGTACCTCACCAGATAAAAACACAGAAGCACAGATGTCCATATTCCTCTCTTGAAAACTCTGTCCTGTAGGCAAGTTGGGTTGAGGTAGCAGGTGGTTTTGTTCTAGAGTCGGGTTTTTTTCCATCACATACATTTTTATGTCTGATTACCATATATTGCTTAAAATATTACTTAATCCATTACTGATACCTTAGAACTTACTTGTTTTTAAAGGCCTCAGGAGAAGTGGCCACAGGTTATTTTTTTTTTATTTTTTATCACACAGTCATTTACACATGAATCATATTTACAGAGAGTTATCCTGTATCACCTATTTGAATTTGTTTCTACACAAAACAAGATTCCCTCCAGGCATGGAGCTTATGTATAAATATTTTGTTCCTTTGCAGCCTCAGACTGTCAGTATTCCCCACCACCACCACCTTTTCGTTTCCTTTTTTTCCTCTATGTGCATTGCCTTTGTGTACACATCATTTGCTATCTTAATTATTTGACAAACAAGTATTTCCGTCATCTTTCACTCCTACTGAAGTTTCTTCCCTGTGGTACTTTCAGTGAGTACCATCATATTATTTCTGCTTCAATGTTTGAGATTCTTTCTTGTTTGTTTGTTTGTTTTTTGAGATGGAGTCTTGCTCTGTCACCCAGGCTGGAGTGCAGTGGTGTGATCTGGGCTCACTGCAAGCTCCGCCTCCTGGGTTCACGCTATTCTCCTGCCTTAGCCTCCCGAATAGCTGGGATTACAGGCGTGAGCCACCACGCCCGGCGGAGATTCTTTCTTAATATGGTATTGGAAAGTTTTCTGATGGCATCTTCCTTGTACAGAATTACCTCTAGACCTCAGAGAAAAAAGGGGCCCAACATTTAGAGTATGAATTTCTCAACTTTTCTCTCAGTGAGAAAAATGATGTGACACAGTTAACTGATGCTATGATAAGGCTGAAAATCATAAGACACACACAAATAAAATACCTCACAAGCCACTCCAACCCAAACATTGCAGCTACCAGTAAGTACAAAATGGCAAGAGAGGCTTTTTGCTATTGTAGACACTTTAGGCTTTGACGAGATTTGCCATTTTTCATTTGAAGGCTAACCTTATTATTGACCATGTTGTAACTTTATGTAAATAAAACTATAGGCACATAGTGCCCTGATATGGTTTGGCTCTGTGTCCCCACCCAAATCTCATCTTAAATTGTACTCCCATAATTCCCATGTGTTGTGGGAGGGACCTGATGGAAGATAATGGAATCATGGGGGTGGTTTCCCCAATACTGTTTCTGTGGTAGTGAATAAGTCTCACAGGATCTGACGGTTTGATCAGGGAATTCTGCTTTTGCATCTTCCTCATTCTCTCTTTGTCTGCCGCCATGTGAGAAGTGCCTTTCACTTTCCACCATGATTGTGAGGCCTCCGCAGCCACATGAAACCATAAGTCCAATGAACCTCTTTCTTTTGTAAATTGCCCACTCTTGGGTGTGTCTTTATCAGCAGCATGAAAATGGACTAATACATGCCCTGACCCATGAAACAAAGAAGTACATAGAAGTAGAAGGTAGTACCAAGTACTAAGTGTTACTCAGAATTAAGTGGTTGAGAAGTATGGCTCTGATTGTTCAGAGGAGAGAGAGCTTGGTAATCTTACTTAGTCATTGCATCTACCCTCTTATACAGAAACGCTTACAAAGACACAGGAATAGGTAATGATCCTATTATGCTCATACACCTGGGTAAAGACTTGCCTGACGGGAAAAGAAAGAATCAGAACAATATGAAGTTGGTCTCACAGGTGGCTAGGCTATGAGGAGCATTAAGATGAGGCAGAAAGACAGGGACAGAAGCTGAGGGATGTCACACAAACAGAATGTTTCCACGTCAAATGATCATACAAATGCTGTAACTCTACCTTAATTTTACCCTGTATATAAGGAAACAGACCAGAGCAGTTAAGTGACTTGGTCCATGTCAGAAAGCTTGTCATTAGTAGCAAGTTCCAGACTGGCATGCCAGTGTCTGACTACTGTCTACTCCACCACATTCTTCAGGTTGACCTGAACTCTTCATGAACAGTAGGTTAGAGTGTTAACATTCTCCAACATGGAATGAAGAGTCTAGGGTAAAAGTGGTGTGTCAAAATTCAGGGCAGACACACAGTTCAAAGGAATAATTCATAAGCAAGGATAAGCACAGAAATGCACTAAAAGTGACTCCAGATTTTCCAAACTAGTGGAAATCCTACTTCAGCCATTTAAATCGTGTATTAATTTATCAAATCTAAGCCACCATACAAATTATTATAGTTATTATTATTACAATTATTACTAAGAAAATGGTGAACCAATTGACACTATCAAAAATGTTAGGAATAAAAAACTTACCTTGAGGAATAGGGGAGAGTTTCCAGTAGAAAGAATGATGAAAAATTTGGTTTCCACAATGTTAAGCTAGAAGTGACAGAGAACTACAACTGAAAATATGGAACATAATGACAGCAAGTATATTTTAAGTGAATGAATAAAAAATACTTTATCAAATTGTTTAGGGAAATATTCATGATGAATCAGGATATGCAGAGCTGCAACTTGAGGAAGAAAACAGAATTTAAAATGTAGATTTGGGAGTCACAGTAAAAAGTTACATTTATTTAGTGCTTTTTACCTATCAAGATTGCTCTAAGTGCTTTACACAAATAAACACATTTAATCCTAGCTAAGTTCAAGAGCTTAACTACTGTACTATGTTGTGCTTTCCTGTTCCTGCAACAAAGAAATGATAAATGACTAAGATCAGATGACCTCTTATAGTTAAAAAATGTGGAGAAAAAAGGCAGGAGCCCATGCATATTCATGGCTATATGGAGGGACTAGGGCCAGGATAGAGAAATATTACAAGGCAATAGAGTGGAAAGATAGAAACCAGAAAGGTTTATCAGTCAGAGTCCAACTAGGAAAACAAAGTCCACTCGATACATGTAAAACAGAAAAAAATTAACACAGAAAATTGGTTACACAGGCAATAAAAGAGCTGACAATACCAACAGGATACAATGAGGTAACCCAAGGATTAGCAACATCAAGAATCTGGTACCACCCTAAATAAGAAGGACAAAGAAAGCAGCATCTTAGCTTGGGTTCTTTGCTCTTTTCCATGCCTCCCACTGCAAATCACAGGCTGAAATCAGAGCTTATGTGTAAGTAGTTTATTTAGGAAGTGATTTCAGGAAGCTGGAGTGAGGTACCAGAATGAGAGGAGGAGAAAAATTCAAGATAAGGGTGCATTGTTTAGATCACTGCTTTGGGCAACTGAAACTCACTTGCACACAGGATCTTTTGTGGATCATGTAGAAGACTCAGATCTTTTTCCACATAAGGATTGCATGAGAGAAGTGTTTGTTCATCAGCTTCCATCTCTCCTCGGTGGAGAGTCACTGTATTTGTTCTCACACTGCTATAAAGAACTACATGAGACTGGATAATTTATGAAGAAAAAAGGTTTAAGTGACTCACAGTTCCACAGGCTGTACGGGAGTCATGGTTAGGGAGGCTTCAGGAAACTTACAGTCATGGCAGAAGGGCAAAGGGGAAGCAAGCACATCTTCACATGGTGGCAGGGGAGAGAGAGCAAGGTGGGAGGTGCTACACACTTTTTAACAACCAGATCTCATGAGAACCCTGTCACAAAAGCAGCGTGGGGGAAGTCTGCCCCTAGATTCAATCACTTCCCATGTGGACCCTCCTTTAACATGCAGAGATTATAATCGGACATGAGATTTGGGTAGGGACACAGAACCAAACCATATCAGTCACCTTCGGGGTATTGATATCCTACAGTTTCTGTTTGTACATGGTTGCTTGCCATACAGACTTTCAGAAACCTCTACAGTGTAGTAGAAATCCCATGAGAGAAAGTGAAAGATGATTAGCATTGATGTGAGACCCTATAAGCTTGAGATGAGTTGAAACTGTTGACTTGTTTACTGCAGTTGTGCTGAAATGAAGCTGGAAAGTTGTGAATTAGGGCACTAATGGGGCCTGATAGAAGAAATGGTATCAGTACCCAGTATCAGGATCACCCAGTAAATGTTGGGGTTAGAGTGGGAGTCATGGAAGATATGTTGCTGCTGCTGGAGATGCCACCCAGGGCAGAATGAGCGATAAACACTCTTGTTTTTCCATTAACTTCTGTCCTCCAATCTCCCACTGTCCAAAGCCAGCCAGAAGCCTGTTGACACAGGACCCTATCAAACAAACAGCAAATATATTTTCCACTCCTGTGGCTAGCCTTTTCTCTCTCCCAATAGTGTCTTTTGATGAACATTCTTTATTTTAATGCCATCCAATTTATCAACCTTTTCCTTCATGGTTAGTGCTTTGGGTGTCCTGTCTAAGAAATCTTTCACTTTCCCCAAGGTCATGAGGACATCCCCCATGTGATCTTCTAGAAGCTTTATTATTTGTCGTATATGTTTGCATCTACAATCCACCTGGACTTTATTTTTAAGTATGATGTGAGGTCAGGATTAGGTTTCATTTTTTTTCCATTTAGATATTCAGTTGATTCAGGATAATTTATTAGGGAAAATATTTTCCCACTGCTTTTCAATGTTACATTGTTGTAAGTCATGTGCCCTATACATTGGGGGTCTCTTTCTGGTCTCTACTCTGTTTTATTGATCTTAAGTCAAGTGTCCATATATTGGGGTCTTTTTCTAGTTTCTACTCTGTTTTACTGATCTTCTATTCATGAGTCAAAACCATAATATATTACTTTCCATTTAAAACAAGTCTTGAAATTTGGCACAGTAATCCTCCAACTCTTCTTCAAAATTTTCTTAGCTATTCTTGTTCTTTTGCATTCCCATGTAAATTTTAGAATTGACTTTTTAATTTCCACAAAATAAACTATTTGGATTTTTATTGATATTCCATAAAACCTGTAAATTAACTTGGGAAGGGATTTTTCTTAAATTTTATATGTAGTATATGTAAAATCTTCTAAAAGTATATTAGAAAACTTTAAAGAATCTGAAAAAAGAAACACAGTAGACCTAAATAGGCATTTCAGAGAAAAAGATATCCAAATGGCAAAAAAGCATGCGAAAAGTGTTCAACCTTAGTAGTGATCAGGGAAATCAAATTTAAAGCCACAATGAAGTATCACCACACACTTGCCAAAAGAGTTAAAACTTTCAAAGGTAACAATGCTGTGTTGGAGAGATGAGGATCACCTTGAATTCTCGTGCAATGATAACTGAAAGAGTAAAATGGTATATAACCACTTGGGAAAATTATGTAGTAAACTTTACTAACTATAAATATGTATATATCCTTTGAGTTAGCAATTTCATTTCTAATTATAACTTAAAGTACACACATATTTTCACCAAGAGATGTATACAACAATGTTCATTAAAAATAATTATAATAACAAAATAGTGGAAACTTTCCACATGTTCATTAATAGTACAATGGATAAATTGTGCTATATTCATACATTAGAATGTTGCAATGAGAATAAATAAATTACCGCTAAATTGAACAATATGAATAAATCTCACAAACATAATTTTGAGGAAAAGAAGCTAGACACAAAACAACACAAACTATTTTATTCTATTTTATACAAAGTTCAAAAACAAACATGGTCAAGCTATGATGTTAGAAGTCAGGGTAATTATAATTTTTAGAGAGAAGAGAGAGAGTAGTAATTGGGAGGAGGCATGAGGAATACTTCAGGAGTCCTGAGAATGTTCTATTTCTTGACCTAGTGGTAGGTTTATGGGTGTTTCACTTTATGATAATGCGTTCAGCTATACATTTCTAATTTGTGTACACTGCTGTATGTTGTGAAAGTTGCAAGAATCAAAAAGGAGTCACTTGTGTTGAAAACCCTGCCCAAATAGAGCTGTGCAAGGTCATAAAGGGAGAGTTCTTATGCACAAATGCCTGATGACAAGAATTATCACAAAAGACTGCAAAAACCACAACCTTACACAAAGGCTATCATCACATACACACATACACACACACACACAAATACTTCTGTGAGAACATCACTCAGTAACTGCCTGTCCACTCTCAGACTAGTGCCACCCTTGTTACTGAACCTTGTAGACAAGGAGAATTATCTCAAAACAATATGTAACCCTTCTCATTCTTCCTTTAAAAATATACATTTTTTCCTATATCATTTGTTTTTTGACTTTGCTTTTGTAGTAAACGATGTTTAGCATAGTTGAATTTATCAATATTTTCATGACTGATGTATTTTGTGACATGTTTACATAGGTCTTCTCCTAACCAGAATTATTCTTAAAGACTTCCTTAGTTTTCCTAATCATCTACAGCAAGCTTCTTACATTTACATTTTTAATCCTCTTGGAAACCATTTTGGTCTAGAAATTGTGTTCCTTTACCTCCCTGAATATGAGCATAGTTTACTATGGCATGTGTATTGCTCTTGCAATGCCTATTTCCAAATAAACAGGATTTTTTTAAGAAAGTCTTTTTCTATGTTTGTCAGATTGACAATATATATAATACTTCCATTTTAAAATCTTATTTAGAATAAGATAATGTATGTAAAGTGCTAGTTACAGTGATTGACACATGTTAAGCACTTAGTATTTAGTAAACATTAGCTATAGTGGATTAAATACTGGAAGCTCAACAATGTAAAGCTGCAGTAGTTTGGATCTTTGATGCCTTTATCAATACCCTGTAGCTAAGGCTAGAGTTGCAAAAATGTGTAGTGACAGGGATGCAGGCTAAAGACTGTTCAGTGACCTTGCCAATTAGAAGAGTGGGGGATTTACCCATTTACATAATCTCCTTTCCTGAAGTTGAAGTAACCCTTCTGTCACTCCCTCATTGTGTGTAGAAAGAAAATTGTACTCTCATGTTGTTGTTTAATTTTTAGTCTTTGGGGAAACGCATATCCTTGCAAAGAGACTTTTTTCTCTTTTCCAATTCATATCAATTAACACTTATGATCCTACACATAATTGAAACATTTTCAATTATAAATGTTAAAAGGAACCTTGCTCCCATGAACATGCTTCTATTACTTTTTGACAAATAAAATGATTTTCACACACTATCCCTCTATATCCTGCTTTCATTAAGTTTTGGGCCTCCCAATTTCAAAAATCTGAAGTTACAACTCTCATCTGATTTCAGCTTTGGGATTATCTGAAGTTACTCTGCAGACTTCTGGGAAGAATTTCTTTCCGTTACAGGGTTCTTTTGTCTCAACTGGGCCATCATCTATAGTCAGCCTAATCTATTCCCATTTCATTACATCTTCTTGGACAATGAGCACAGGTTTGCCTCCCTAGTTATGCTTCCTTCCTGCCCTACCTAGTGAGATTCTACAATCCAGCCCTGTGTGCCTGCTTCACTTCACCAATGCACTTGAATCCCATTTCTAACCGGTCTGTCCCTTTCAGTCCTAAATGAAAGACTCTTGCCAGACAGCAGCCTCTATATTCTCTGGGCAGTAGTTCTGGACTTGAATATTTACACTCTCATTCCATCAGAATAGAAAAGTTCTCTCTTTTGTTAACTGGTGTATCTCTAGCTCTGTGCCTTAGTAGGCAATCAATTCATATTTGTTTTTGAATTAACACCCTGTGGTTGGGACAGCAGATGTCTCATAGTGTCTTAGGCATAATGTCATTGTACTGTTTCACTTCACTGGAAACACACTGGACAATAAGCCCAGCTGGTAAGTCCCACAGGGATAGAACAAGAGGAAAGATGGAAATTAACCTAGTGCCCTGGTTCATAAGGCCAGAAGTGGCATCGCAAATCAATATTGAATCATGGAGAGCAAGCCATTGGTGCCTACAAGACAAGTCAAAGCAAACTATGCTTCAGGAGAGCATTAGAATACAGGTGCAGAGCTGAAGAGTTCCTAGGACTTAGCACAGAGTAAATACGGATCACGTGAATGAATAGATTAATTAATTAATTAAAATAGGGCCTTCATGGGAACTAAGGAAATTAAAAGCCAAGAAAGCAATTTAGAGTAGGTAATTGTAGATCACTATTATGTGATGCAGACTATTATACCACGTAGCACAATGTTACCGTTACAGTACAACACTAGCATAAAGGTAATATTGTGCTATGAAGTCTGGTCACAAAAATCTATCTCCTTTATATCCTGAGATCAGGATTCCTCTCCAAACATTCTCCTGAAATTGCAGTCATAAAATCTGGCTAAACACAAAGCCAGTGGCCACAGAGAGTGTAGCAGTTTGCTCTCCTACAGCAATAAATGAGTGTCTCTTTCCCCCATGCTTGCCAAACCACTGTGTTTTCAAACGTTTTGATCCTTGTCGTCTGATTGATGAAAATTAGCATTGCAGTGAAGTTTATATTTGCATTTTCCTAATTATAACGAAAGTTGACCATCTTTTAATGAGTTTCTGAGCTGCTGATATGTCTTTTCCTCTGAACTACTTATTTATGCCTTTTGCCTGTATTTCTAGTGGGCTATTGGTCTCTTTCCAAACAATCTGTAAAAATCACTCATATTGTACAAAACTTAGTCCTTTTTAACATGACCTGTAAATACTTTTTCCTACATCATTGTCTTTTGACTTTGGTTTTATAATAAACAATGTTTAATGTGGTTGAATTTATCAATATTTTCATGACCATGACTGTTACATTTTGTGGCATGTTTAGGTAGGCCTTTTCCTAACCAGAATTATTCTCATTTTTTTTATTTTTTATTTTATTATACTTTAAGTTCTAGGGTACACGTGCATAATGTGCAGGCTTGCTACATACGTATACTTGTGCCATGTTGGTGTGCTGCACCCATCAACTCGTCAGCACCCATCAACTCGTCATTTACATCAGGTGTAACTCTCAGTGCAATCCTTCCCCCCGACCCCCTCCCCATAATAGGCCCAGGTGTGTGATGCTCCCCTTCCCGAGTCCAAGTGATCTCATTGTTCAGTTCCCACCTATGAGTGAGAACATGTGATGTTTGGTTTTCTGTTCTTGTGATAGTTTGCTGAGAATAATGGTTTCCAACTGTATCCATGTCCCTACAAAGGACACAAATTCATCCTTTTTTATGGCTGCATAGTATTCCATGGTGTATATATGCCACATTTTCTTAATCCAGTCTGTCACTGATGGATATTTGGGTTGATTCCAAGTCTTTGCTATTGTGAATAGTGCCGCAATGAACATACGTGTGCATGTGTCTTTATAGCAGCATGATTTATAATCCTTTGGGTATATACCCAGTAATGGGATACCTGGG
Source organism: Trachypithecus francoisi (assembly GCF_009764315.1). Taxonomy (NCBI): domain Eukaryota; kingdom Metazoa; phylum Chordata; class Mammalia; order Primates; family Cercopithecidae; genus Trachypithecus; species Trachypithecus francoisi. Next base: position 89,673,170 of record NW_022681470.1, on the reverse strand, counting down.
TCATATGGTACCTCTAGTTCTAGATCCTTGAGGAATCGCCATACTGTTTTCCATAATGGTTGAACTAGTTTACAATCCCACCAACAGTGTAGAAGTGTTCCTATTTCTCCACATCATCTCCAGCACCTGTTGTTTCCTGACTTTTTAATGATTGCCATTCTAACTGGTGTGAGATGGTATCTCATTGTGGTTTTGATTTGCATTTCTCTGATGGCCAGTGATGACGAGCATTTTGTCACGTGTCTGTTGGCTGTATGCATGTCTTCTTTTGAGAAATGTCTGTTCATATCCCTTGCCCACTTTTTGATGGGGTTGTTTCTTTTTCTTGTAAATTTGTTTGAGTTCTTTATACTAACCAGAATTATTCTTAAAGACTTCCTTAATTTTCCTAATCATTTTTAGCAAGATTTTTACATTTACATTTTTAATGCACTTGGAAACTATTTTGGTCTAGAATATCAGTGTATATGATGCAACCTTTTTGATTCCAGATGGCTACCCAGATGTCTGACTATTCTTCCTTTCCACTACTGTTTTAAAATGATACCTTCATCAGACCCTAAATTCTCACACACATTTGGGTCCATATCTGGACTCTATTCAGATACATTGGTCTGTTTATGTGCTATCATAATACTATTTTAATTTGTATAACTTTATGTTTAATAGTAGAAATTTCCTTGGCCATTCTTGCTTTTTAACTTTTCTCTATGCATTTTAGAAACAGTTTGCTTTACTTCAAAAAGCAAGTCCTCTTGGTGATTCAATAAGATGACGCTAAATTTATGGATTGACTTGCATAATCCTGTCCAGGAAAAATACTTCCTTCCTAATTCCTTCAAGTTCCCTTTATGTTTCCCAAGAGGTTATAGAGTTTTCTTCAACTAGATCTTGCACATTTCTTTAGATTTTTCTCAGAAATGTACCTGTTGTTGCTGTTGCCATAATAATTGGATTCCTTCTCATCAAATCCTCTAATGGTTATTTGTATAAATGAAGGTTTTGCTTTCTTACATGAATTTTATATACAGTCACTCTTCCAAATTTTTTATCATGGGAATAAACTTTCACTTGATTCTTTGGGTTTTCCCAAAAACAATTTCAATTCTCCTTCCTTCTCTCTTTCCCTCCCTCTCTTTTCCTCTTCCTCTCTTTCACTCTCCCTCTCTTTCCCTCCCCCTCTCTTTGCTCTCCTAATTTTGACTAGTATCTCTCTGCAACAATGTTTAAACATTTTTATAATGGTAGAAATCCTCTAGTCATATTTTTGTTGTTGATCTCTGTTATAAACTTCATGTATGTATCCTCCCAAAATTCATATGCTGAAACCCTAATCCCCAGTAGGATGGTATTAGGATGTGTCATCTTTGAGGTTCATGAGGATGGAGTCCCCACTGTGAGATTAGTGTCCTTGTAAGAAAAGAAAGAGCTAGCCCTCTCTATTTCTGCCACCTGAGAATACAATGAGAAGATGGCCATTTGCAATAGAGCCTTCACTGAAACCTAGCCACGCTGGCACCCTGATCTTGAACTTCCAGTTTCCAGAACCGGGAGAAATTAATGTTTGTTATTTGAATCATCCAATTTATGATTTTCTGTGATAGCAGCTCAAACTAAGACAATCTCTTAACATGATAAATTATATCAACAATTCTTACCTTCTGAGACTTTTTAATACCTATAATAAACCACACCTGATATTTATACATTATGCTTTTAATTATGCTTTCATATCTTTATATATTATGGTATTAGTTTCTTTTGGCTAATTTTATTCAGGGTGTTGGCATCCATTTTTATAAATGACATTGGTCCGTGGTTGTTTCGTGTTCAATCTTTATTAGACTTACAATTTTATTCATTCTTGATGAAAGAATTTGAAAGCTCTCCTTCTTTCATATGCTCTAGACCTGCACTGTCCAATATAGTACCCAACAGCAACATGCGGCTGTTTAAATTAATAAAAATTAAATAAAATTAACATCCAGTTTCTCAATAGAACTAGCCGCATTCACATGCTCAATAGCCACATGTCCCTGACTACCACACTGATCGGCAAATAAGAACATGTCCATCATCACAGAATGTTCTAATTTACAGCAATGCTGTAGGAGAACTTAAAAAGGAATAAATCGTCTGTTCTTTAATATGATGCTTTGAAGGAATAGCACCTAGAAAATATTTAGGTCCTTGATGAAATTGATGTTCTGATTTTTCCACTTTTTCTGGAATTCATTTGAAGATTTATATATTCCTAGAAAATATCCATTTCTTTAATGTTTTTACATTTATTTGAATAGGTTGAAAAATGTCTATTATGTTTCTCTTAATTCTATTTAGTTTTCTTTTCATCTGTAGTTACTTCCTCAATAATCTTGTTATTATTTGAGAAATGTGTGCCACCTGTTTTCTTGATTAGATCATGTGATGGTCACCTACAGTACCCAGTTGTTCAACCAAACACTAATCTAGGTATTGTGAAGATATCTTGTGGATGTGAATAAAGTCTATCATCAGTGTACTCTAAGTAAAGATTTTCCTAGATAATCAAGAGTGAGTGTGACTCAATCAATCAAAAGGCCTTAAGAGAACAGAGACTTCTCAGAAGAAGAAATTCTTCTATGAACTGCAGCTTTAACTAATGCCAGAGTTCCAGCCTGCCCTTCCTAGTAGCCTGCCCTGTGGATTTCAGAATTACCTAAGCAGTCCCACAATCGCATAAGCCATTATGTTTCTCTAGTAGAACCCTGATTGATACAAATTTGCTATTAGTTTTTGTTTTACTAGTTTTTCAAAAGGACATCTTTCATTTACTTATTAGCTTTATATATCATTTCCCTTTTCTCTAAATCATTAATTTTTGCTTTCATCCTTCATATTCCTTCATTGTTATCCATAAAATTATTTTATTGAATTTTTAATAACTTCTTGATATATAGAAGTAATATATTTATTCTCACTATATATTAATATATATTTGAGGTTATAAATATTTCTCTGAATACTGCAAAGTATTCTATAAGTTATAATGCTGTTCTAGTGTTGTTATTAAATTTCTACATATTCTGAATTTTAGTTTGGATTTTTTCTCTGAGCTATTCAATAGAGTAATTGGGGAATATTGTTTCGGTTTTTCCCCCAAAATTTCATTATTCTTATTTCCTTCCATTTTTATTACTTTATATCTTCTTTTATGATAAGAAAAAGTTTTTTGTTTTATTTTCATTTTTCTGAAACGTGTTATCTTGTGTGTAGAGAAATGTATGGTCAAATTTTGTGAATATTCCATGAGGACTTGAATGAAAAATGGACTCTGTTTTTAGGCTACAATTTCTTATATATCAATTTGATCTTATTTTTGAGATTGAGGGCTTCTATATACTTAGCTAGCTATCTTTTGTCCACTTGAGTGTGAACTGAGAAATGTTCATATAGATATTAATATGTATTAATGAAAGCTCCATAGATATTAGTATGTATGTATTTCTTCTCATATGTTCTATAATTTTTTATTTATGACTATTAATGCTATGTAGTTAATGAAAATATATTTGAATTTTTCTCCCTTGTGAATTGCACCATTAAATATCACAAAGTGTACTTTTTTCATCCTTAAAATACCTTTACCCCTAAATTCAACCATGTCTGATATTCTTTCTGATGAATTTGCCTAGTATAACTGCCTTTATTTTCGTTTTCAACCTTTCTGAATCACTTTGCTTTAGAATTGAGTGTTGCGCCGTAACTTATTCTGACTCTTTTCCTTTACATGAATGTTTGGCCTATTTACATTTATTAATATAATAATTTGAATTTTGATTCTGACATTATATATATATTAAAATCTGGGGTTTTCTCCCATATAGAATTTTTGTTTCCATTTCTTTGTTTTGGGTATATCTTTCTTTTGATAATTTCAAGTGTTATTTTTGTCCTAGTAGTTTTTTTGGATAATAACTCCTTTGTATAATACCCTTAAAACTCCATTTTCTTAGAGAGCACTACTAGTCATCTATCATGAGCAATTATGAAAATAGTGTATTTCCTCTACATCCTGTTTACTTTCCTCTCCCTAAAAACATCTGATTTTAGTTTATTGTATTATGTATTTATTATGTTTATTTAGGCAAGACATTTGTATTCCTTTTTCTTTTTTTTTTACTTTAAGTTCTAGGGTACATGTGCACAACGTGCAGGTTTGTTACATATGTAAACATATGCCATGTTGGTGTGCTTCACTCATTAACTCCTCATTTACATTAGGTTTATCTCTTAATGCTATCCCTTCCCCCACCCCCTCCCTACAATAGGCCCCAGCGTGTGATGTTCCCCTTCCTGTGTCCAAGTGATCTCATTGTTCAATTCCCACCTATGAGTGAGAATATGCAGTGTTTGGCTTTCTGTTCTTGCAATAGTTTGCTGAGAATGATGGTTTCTAGCTGCATCCATGTCCTTACAAAGGACACGAACTCATCCTTTTTTATGGCTGCATAATATTCTGTGGTTTATATGTGCCACGTCTTCTTTTTTTTTTTTATATACTTTAAGTTCTAGGTACAGGTGCATAACATGCAGGTTTGTTACATATGAATATTTGTGCCATGTTGGTGTGCTGCACCCATCAACTCGTCAGCACCCATCAATTCATCTTTATATCATGTATAACTCCCCAATGCAATCCCTCCCCTCTCCTCCCTCCCCATGATAGGCCCCAGTGTGTGATATTCCCCTTCTCGAGTCCAAGTGATCTCATTGTTCAGTTCCCACCTATGAGTGAGAACATGCGGTGTTTGGTTTTCTCTTCTTGTGACAGTGTGCTAAGAATGATGGTTCCAGCTGCATCCATGTTCCTACAAAGGACACAAACTCATCCTCTTTTATGGCTGCATAGTATTCCATGGTGTATATGTGCAACATTTTCTTAATCCAGTCTGTCACAGATGGACATTTGGGTTGATTCCAAGTCTTTGCTATTGTGAATGGAACTGCAATAAACATACGTGTGCATGGGTCTTGTAGTAGAATAATTTATAATCCTTTGGGTATATACCCAGTATTGGGATGGCTGGGTCATATGGTACATCTAGTTCTAGATCCTTGAGGAATTGCCATACTGTTTTCCATAATGGTGAACTAGTTTACAATCCCACCAACAGTGTAAAGTGTTCCTATTTCTCCACATCCTCTCCCACAACGTTGTTTCCTGATTGTTTATGATTGCCATTCTAACTGGTGTGAGATGGTATCTCATTGTGGTTTTGATTTGCATTTCTCTGATGGCCAGTGATGATGAGCATTTTTTCATGTGTCTGTTGGCTGTATGAATGTCTTCTTTTGAAAATGTCTGTTCATATCCTTTGCCCACTTTTTGATGGGTTGTTTGTTTTTTTCTTGTATATTTGTTTGAGTTCTTTGTAGATTCTGGATATTAGCCCTTTGTCAGATGAGTAGATTGCAAAAATTTTCTCCCATTCTGTAGGTTGCCTGTTCACTCTGATGGTAGTTTCTTTTGCTGTGCAGAAGCTCTTTAGTTTAATTAGATCCCATTTGTCAATTTTGGCTTTTTGCCGTTGCTTTTGGTGTTTTAGACATGAAGTCCTTGCCCATGCCTATGTCCTGAATGGTACTACCTAGATTTTCTTCTAGGGTTTTTATGGTATTAGGTCTAACATTTAAGTCCCTAATCCATCTTGAATTAATCTTCATATAAGGAGTAAGGAAAGGATCCAGTTTCAGCTTTCTACTTCTGGCTAGCCAATTTTCCCAGCACCATTTATTAAATAGGTAATCCTTTCCCCATTTCTTCTTTCTCTCAGGTTTGTCAAAGATCAGATGGCTGTAGATGTGTGGTATTATTTCTGAGGACTCTGTTCTGTTCCATTGGTCTATATCTCTGTTTTGGTACCAGTACCATGCTGTTTTGGTTACTGTAGCCTTGTAGTATAGTTTGAAGTCAGGTAGCGTGACACCTCCAGCTTTGTCCTTTTGACGTAGGATTGTCTTGGCAATGTGGGCTCTTTCCTGGTTCCACATGAACTTTAAAGCAGTTTTTTCCAATTCTGTGAAGAAACTCATTGGTAGCTTGATGGGGATGGCATTGAATCTATCAATAACCTTGGGCAGTATGGCCATTTTCACGATATTGATTCTTCCTATCCATGAGCATGGTATGTTCTTCCATTTGTTGGTGTCCTCTTTGATTTCACTGAGCAGTGGTTTGTAGTTCTCCTTGAAGAGGTCCTTTACATCCCTTGTAAGTTGGATTCCTAGGTATTTTATTCTCTTTGAAGCAACTGTGAATGGAAGTTCATTCCTGATTTGGCTCTCTGTTTGTCTGTTACTGGTGTATAAGATGCTTGTGATTTTTGCACATTAATTTTGTATCCTGAGACTTTGCTGAAGTTGCTTATGAGCTTAAGGAGATTTTGGGCTGAGACGATGGGTTTTCCAAATATACAATCATGTCATCTGCAAACAGGACAATTTGACTTCTTCTTTTCCTAACTGAATACCCTTGATTTCTTTCTCTTGCCTGATTGCCCTAGCCAAAACTTCCAACACTATGTGTAATAGGAGTGGTGAGAGAGGGCATCCCTGTCTTGTGCCAGTTTTCAAAGGGAATTTTTCCAGTTTTTGCCCATTCAGTATGATATTAGCTGTGGGTTTGTCATAAATAGCTCTTATTATTTTGAGGTACGTTCCATCAATACTGAATTTATTGAGCATTTTTAGCATGAAGGGCTGTTGAATTTTGTCAAAAGGCTTTTCTGCATCTATTGAGATAATCATGTGGTTCTTGACTTTGGTTCTGTTTATATGCTGGATTAAGTTTATTGATTTGTGAATGTTGAACCAGCCTTGCATCCCAGGGATGAAGCCCACTTGGTCATGGTGGATAAGCTTTTTGATGTGCTGCTGAATCCGATTTGCCAATATTTTGTTGAGGATTTTTGCATCGATGTTCATCAGGGATATTGGTCTAAAATTCTCTTTTTTTGTTGTGTCTCTGCCAGGCTTTGGTATCAGGATGATGTTGGCCTCATAAAATGAGTTAGGGAGGATTCCCTCTTTTTCTATTGATTGGAATAGTTTCAGAAGGAATGGGACCAGCTCCTCCTTGTACCTCTGGTAGAATTCAGCTGTGAATCCATCTGGTCCTGGACTTTTTTTGGTGGTAGGCTATTATTGTTGCCTCAATTTCAGAGCCTGCTATTGGTCTATTCAGGGATTCAACTTCTTCCTGGTTTAGTTTTGGGAGAGTGTAAGTGCCCAGGAAATTATCCATTTCTTCTAGATTTTCTAGTTCATTTGCGTAGAGGTGTTTATAGTATTCTCTGATGTTAGTTTGTATTTCTGTGGGGTCGGTGGTGATATCCCCTTTTTCATTTTTTGTTGCATCTATTTGATTCCTCTCTCTTTTCTTCTTTATTAGTCTTGCTAGTGGTCTGTCAATTTTGTCTTTTCAAAAAACCAACTCCTGGATTCATTGATTTTTTGGAGGTTTTTTGTGTCTCTATCTCCTTCAGTTCTGCTCTGATCTTAGTTATTTCTTGCCTTCTGCTAGCTTTTGAATGTGTTTGCTCTTGCCTCTCTAGTTCTTTTAATTGTGATGTTAGCCTGTCAATTTTAGATTTTTCCTGCTTTCTCTTGTGGGCATTTAGTGCTATAAACTTCTCTCTACACACTGCTTTAAATGTGTCCGAGAGATTCTGGTATGTTGTATCTTTGTTCTCATTGGTTTCAAAGAACATCTTTATTTCTGCCTTCATTTCATTATGTACCCAGTAGTCATTCAGAGCAGGTTATTCAGTTTCCATGTAATTGAGCGTTTTGATTGAGTTTCTTAGTCCTGAGTTCTAGTTTGATTGCACTGTGGTCTGAGAGACAGTTTGTTATAATTTCTGTTCTTTTACATTTGCTGAGAGTGCTTTACTTCCAATTATGTGGTCAATTTTGGAATAAGTGCAATGTGGTTCTGAGAAGAATGTATATTCTGTTGATTTGGGGTGGAGAGTTCTATAGATGTCTATTAGGTCCCTTGGTGCAGAGATGAGTTCAATTCCTGGATATCCTTGTTAACTTTCTGTCTCGTTGATCTGTCTAATGTTGACAGTGGAGTGTTGAAGTCTCCCATTATTATTGTATGGGAGTCTCAGTCTCTTTGTAAGTCTCTAAGGACTTGCTTTATGAATCTGGGTGCTCCTGTATTGGGTGCATATATATTTAGGAGAGTTAGCTCTTCCTGTTGAATTGATCCCTTTACCATTATCTAATGGCCTTCTTTGTCTCTTTTGATCTTTGATGGTTTAAAGTCTGTTTTATCAGAGACTAGGATTGCAACCCCTGCTTTTTTTTATTCTCCATTTGCTTGGTAGATCTTCCTCCATCCCTTTATTTTGAGCCTATGTATGTCTCTGCATGTGAGATGGTCTCCTGAATACAGCAGACTGATGGATCTTGACTCTTTATCCAGTTTGCCAGTCTGTGTCTTTTAATTGGAGCATTTAGTCCATTACATTTAAGGTTAATATTGTTATGTATGAACTTGATCCTGTCATTATGATATTAACTGGTTATTTTGCTCATTAGTTGATGCAGTTTCTTCCTAGCCTCGATGGTCTTTACATTTTGACATGTTTTGGCAATGGCTGCTGGCGGTTGTTCCTTTCCATGTTTAGGGCTTCCTTCAGGGTCTCTTGTAAGGCAGGCCTGGTGGTGACAAAGTCTCTAAGCATTTGCTTACCTGTAAAGGATTTTGTTTCTCCTTCACTGATGAAACTTAGTTTGGCTGGATATGAAATTCTGGGTTGAAAATTCTTTTCTTTAAGAACGTTGAATATTGGCCCCCACTCTCTTCTGGCTTGTAGAGTTTCTGCTGAGAGATCTGCTGTTAGTCTGATGGGCTTCCCTTTGTGGGTAACCCGACCTTTCTCTCTGACTGTCCTTAAGATTTTTTCCTTCATTTCAACTTTGGTGAATCTGGCAATTATGTGTCTTGGAGTTGCTCTTCGGAGGAGTATCTTTGTGGCGTTCTCTGTATTTCCTGAATTTGAATGTTGGCCTGCCCTACTAGGTTGGGGAAGTTCTCCTGGATGATATCCTGAAGAGTGTTTTCCAACTTGGTTCCATTTTCCCCTCACTTTCAGGCACCCCAATCAGACGTAGATTTGGTCTTTTTACATAATCCCATACTTCTTGCAGGCTTTGTTCATATCTTTTTCTTCTTTTTTCTTTTGGTTTCTCTTCTCGCTTCATTTCATTCATTTGGTCCTCAATCACTGATACTCTTTCTTCCAGTTGATCGAGTCGGTTACTGAAGCTTGTGCATTTGTCATGTATTTCTCGTGTCATGGTTTCATCTCTGCCATTTCGTTTATGACCTTCTCTGCATTAATTAGTCTAGCTGTCAATTCTTCCACTCTTTTTTCAAGATTTTTAGTTTCTTTGCGCTGGGTACGTAATTCCTCCTTTAGCTCTGAGAAGTTTGATGGACTGAAGCCTTCTTCTCTCATCTCGTCAAAGTCATTCTCTGACCAGCTTCGATCCGTTGCTGGTGACGGGCTGCGCTCCTTTGCAGTGGGAGATGCGCTCTTATTTTTTGAATTTCCAGCTTTTCTGCCCTGCTTTTTCCCCATCTTTGTGGTTTTATCTGCCTCTGGTCTTTGATGATGGTGATGTACTGATGGGGTTTTGGTGTTGGTGTCCTTCCTGTTTGATAGTTTTCCTTCTGACAGTCAGGACCCTCAGCTATAGGTCTGTTGGAGATTGCTTGAGGTTCACTCCACACCCTGTTTGCCTGGCTATCAGCAGCAGAGGTTGCCGAAGATAGAATATTGCTGAACAGCGAGTGTACCTGTCTGATTCTTCCTTTGGAAGCCTCCTCTCAGGGGTGTACTTCCCCCTGTGAGGTGTGGGGTGTCAGACTGCCCCTAGTGGGGGATGTCTCCCATCTAGGCTACTCAGGGGTCAGGGACCCACCTGAGCAGGCAGTCTGTCCGTTCTCAGATCTCAACCTCCATGTTGGGAGATCCACTGCTCTCTTCAAAGCTGTCAGACAGAGTCGTTCGTGTCTGCTCAGGCCTCTGCTGCTTCCCCTGTTGTTTTTTTAGCTGAGCCCTGCCCCCAGAGGTGGAGTCTATAGAGACAGGCAGGTTTCCTTGAGCTGCTGTGAGCTCCACCCAGTTCGAGCTTCCCAGCAGCTTTGTTTACCTAATTAAGCCTCAGCAATGGCGGGCGCCCCTCCCCCAGCCTCGCTGCTACCCTGAGGCTAGATCGCCACAGACTGCTGTGCTAGCAATGAGGGAGGCTCCGTGAGCGTGGGACCCTCCCAACCAGGTGAGGGATATATCCTTCTGGTGTGCCCGTTTGCTTAAAGCGCGGTATTGGGGTGGGAGTTACCCGATTCTCCAGGTGTTGTGTGTCTCAGTTCCCCTGGCTAGGAAAAGGGACTCCCTTCCCCCTTGCGCCTCCCAGGTGAGGCGATGCCTCCCCCTGCTTCAGCTCTCGCTGGTCAGGCTGCAGCAGCTGACCAGCACCAACTGTCCGGCACTCCCCAGTGAGACGACCCCAGTACCTCAGTTGAAAACGCAGAAATCAGCGGTCCTCTGTGTCGCTTGCGCTGGGAGTTGTAGACTGGAGCTGTTCGCCACATCTTCTTAATCCAGTCTGTCACTGATGGACATTTGGGTTGATTCCAAGTCTTTCCTATTGTGAATAGTGCCACAATAAACATACGTGTGCATGTGTCTTTGCCCACTTTTTGATGGGGTTTTTTTCCTAGTAAATTTGAGTTCTTTGTAGGTTCTGGATATTAGCCCTTTGTCAGATGAGTAGATTGCAAAAATTTTCTCCCATTCTGTAGGTTGCCTGTTCACTCTGATGGTAGTTTCTTTTGCTATGCAGAAGCTCTTTAGTTTAATTAGATCCCATTTGTCAATTTTGGCTTTTGTTGCCATTGCTTTTGGTGTTTTAGACATGAAGTCCTTGCCCATGCCTATGTACTGAATGGTATAACCTAGGTTTTCTTCTAGGGTTTTTATGATTATAGGTCTAACATTTAAGTCTCTAATCCAACTTGAATTAATTCTCGTATAAGGAGTAAGGAAAGGATCCAGTTTTAGCTTTCTACTTATGGCTAGCCAATTTTCCCAGCCCATTTATTAAATAGGGAATCCTTTCCCCATTTCTTGTTTTCATCAGGTTTGTCAAAGATCAGATGGCTGTCGATGTGTGGTATTATTTCTGAGGGCTCTGGTCTGTTCCATTGATCTATACCTCTGTTTTGGTAACTGTACCATGCTGTTTTGATTACTGTAGCCTTGTAGTATACTTTGAAGTCAGGTAACGTGATGCCTCCAACTTTGTTCTTTTGGCCTAGGATTGTCTTGGCAATGTGGAGTCTTTTTTGGTTCCATATGAACTTTAAAGCCGTTTTTTCCAATTCTGTGAAGAAAGTCATTAGTAGCTTAATGGGGATGGCATTGAATCTATACCTTACCTTGGGCAGTATGGCCATTTTCACAATATTGATTCTTCCTATCCATGAGCATGGTATGTTCTTCCATTTATTTGTGTCCTCTTTGATTTCACTGAGCAGTGGTTTGTAGTTCTCCTTGAACTGCAAACTTACATCCCTTGTAAGTTGGATTCCTAGGTATTTGATTCTCTTTGAAGCAATTGTGAATGGAAGTTCATTCCTGATTTGGCTCTCTGTCTGTTACTGGTGTATAATAATGCTTGTGATTTTTGCACATTGATTTTGTATCCTGAGACTTTGCTGAAGTTGCTTATCAGTTTACGGAGATTTTGGGCTGAGACAATGGGGTTTTCTAAATATACAATCATGTCATCTGCAAACAGGGACAATTTGACTTCTTCTTTTCCTGACTAAATACTCTTTATTTCTTTCTCCTGCCTGATTGTCCTAGCCAGAACTTCCAACACTATGTTGAATAGGAGTGGTGAGAGAGGGCATCCCTGTCTTGTATCTGTTTTCAAAGGGAATTTTTCCAGTTTTTGCCCTTTCAGTATGGTATTGGCTGTGGGTTTGTGATAAATAGCTCTTATTATTTTGAGATACGTTCCATCAATACCAAATTTATTGAGTGTTTTTAGCATGAAGCGCTGTTGAATTTTGTCAAAGACCTTTTCTGCATCTATTGAGATAATCATGTGGTTTTTGTCTTTGGTTCTGTTTATATGCTGGATTACATTTATTGGTTTGCATATGTTGAACCAGTCTTGCATCCCAGGGATGAAGCCCACTTGATTATGGTGGATAAGCTTTTTGATGTGCTGCTGGATTCAGTTTGCTGGTATATTATTGAGGATTTTTGCATCAATGTTCATCAGGGATATTGATCTAAAATTCACTTTTTTGTTGTGTCTCTGCCAGGCTTTGGTATCAGGATGATGTTGGCCTTGTAAAATGAGTTAAGGAGGATTCCCTCTTTTACTATTGATTGGAATAGTTTCAGAAGGAATGGTACCAGCTCCTCCTTGTACCTCTGGTAGAATGCGGCTGTGAATCCCCCTGGTTCTGGACTTTTATTGGTTGGTAGGCTATTAATTATTTCCTCAATTTCAGAGCTTGCTATTGATCTATTCAGGGATTCATTTTCTTCCTGGTTTAGTCTTGGGAGAGTGTAAGTGTCCAGGAAATTATCCATTTCTTCTAGGTTTTCTAGTTGATTTGTTTAGAGGTGTTTATAGTATTCTCTGATGGTAGTTTGTATTTCTGTGGGGTCGGTGTTGATATCCCCTTTATCATTTTTTATTGCGTCTATTTGATTCTTCTCTCTTTTCTTCTTTATTAGTCTTGCTCGCAGACATTTATATTCTTAAGTATAGTTATAGCTGCAATACTTAATACGTCTGTTTTATGTTACATCTTTTGATCTCCAGCTACAAAAAGTGAGGAAACCAGTATACCCAGTATACCTACCTCCTACTTTCTTTCTAGCTTTTTCTTCTATTATAATATGTATATGTATATTTCATCATGTCACATGTAATATTTATATTGTCAGAGCACATAACCTTTATAGTCTCTTCTCATCCCTCAATTACCACAATTGTTAAATTCTAACCATACAATTCAGTAAATTATTCTTGCCATTTTCTGTCTTATCATTCTTAGTTGGCTAAAGTTCATTCACCAGTAGATCCTTGAAGAAGTGTTCATGGAAACAATATTTATTGAATTTTTGTCTGATGAAAACATAAAAGCAAAAGACAAAATATTTTTATTTTGCCTTTATTTTAAAAAAATTCAACGAAGGTAATTTTTTGGAGCACGTTTTTTCTTAAGAATTTTGTGAGGACTACTCTACCATCTCTCATCATAGTATAGTAAGGCTCTAGAGAAATCTGAGGTTGGCTTAACTTTTTTTTCTGTCATAAGTGATTTGACATTTTTGTATGCCTTCCAAATATTCTCGATATACAAGTTTTGCTGGGAGTCTATTCTTCAGAAGCCAACTGTCTTACCTACTCTTACTCCCATTTTCTTACAATACTGTTGTATAGTAAAGATCTTGTGATGGTTTCTTTTCTGGCTACTCAGCTTGACTGAGGCATTTTTTTCTGGAGCTGAACTGTGTTCCAGGTTACCTGGAGTTTTCTTTATGATTCTTGGTTTTATGTCATACTGATTACCCATTGCTTCTCTCAACCAATTAAGATAGGAATCTGTAGAATACCTCACAGTGAGAAATATTCCCCTTCCCTGATTCACATGCTACAAGACTGACACATATGGCTTGCTGCATGATTTCTCACTTAGTCCCACTTTCTCTGGTTCTGGAAACAAACTGAGTCCAGGAAAATTCTTTCTGACAGTCTGTGTTCTATATTTACCATTATTGAAAATGAATAATTTACTTTGTACTTCAGTGTGTACTCTGAACTTTAAGAAGTACATTTTGCTGGCAAACTCCCTGGTTCCTTCTGGACATAACTACCCATGTTCAACTTTCCCTGCTTTTAGAAGCCATTTCACCCATTTTGCAATTCAACATTTCGGTTGTTTTCTAATTTTTTCATATGTAGAATTTATATTTTAATTCTTATTCCTCTCCTTGCTTTTACATCATTTCCAAGAAGTGAAGGAAAATATCAACATCATGCTACCGTCTTCAAACTGAGAATCTCTTTAAGGATTCCAAATATATTGTGAAGGACTGGCTCAGCATCCAGTCAAAAAAGAACTAAAATAGTGAAAGCATTTTCAAAACACCAAAGCATCACGAGAAGGCAATTTTTTGCTTATGTTAGTGTCTTTGCTTGAGACTTATTAGATCATGTGGATAACATAAATTCAGACTACAAACTACTGTAATGTTCAAGTCTGGGGTTTCCAGTTTTAGGGGTGCATTTTTTTCACTTAGAGCTTGATTATATACCCATGTCCTTGTAATTTCCTTGTTTGGGTCATTAATTTTTTTCCCTAGTTCTCCTTTCCCTGAAGATCCTAGGTCCTTGCTTCCACAGGAGCCTCAGCCCTACCTCCTCACTTCCCAAAGCATCTTTTCCTTCACCTATAGGGATATTAAAACCCAGGCTCCTACAGGTTTCACTATCTTAAGGTCAAGAATTAGGAAAGGATCTCTGGCCCTAAATAGCATAATCAGGCAACAAAGACACATAGCGGCCTCCAGGTGAATTAACTAAAAGGCTTCCTATAGAACAGTTCAGCAGTAATTATTCTTCTTGTCCCCTAACAATGCACAGCTGTTTAACACTTTGGCGTGAATCACAAGGACAAAATCCCCAGATCTTCGCTCCAAACAAGCAAAACTCTACATAAAGAAGGCTCTTATTTCAAGTCTTTGGGTGAAGAGAAAAGCAAAGAACACCTGGAATAGCTTCAGATTTCCACAATAAGCAAGATGTTCTTTACAGAACAACCAGCCAGACCCAGAAGTAGAACACATTGATGTTTTTTACCGCCAGTATAAATATTTGCTTACTTTGTCAGTAGTGGGTCCTCAGCTGTCTTCCTCTCCCTGCCTACATACACTATGAGGAATCTTATCCCTCAGCCGTAGTAAGACCTCCCATTTGGAGAAGGCAATTTGGGGAAAGGCACTTTAATAGCAATTCAAGCCAAAAAATTCTATCAGGCCTTTAGGTGATGAGGAAAAATTTCAGACCTAGAAGACTATATCCAACCAAAGTATGAATCAGCTGTAAAGATGAAACCAAGACTTTTTTGAACATACAAAGATTTAGAACATTTACTGTTTATGTACTATTTCTATTTTTTTAAAAAAAAACTTATTCTAGATTACTTTTTAGCAAAACAAAAAGTATTCAAGAAATTATAATATACTTCCTGTTTCTAGTAATGGCAGACACATTTATTCAGAAAACAGCTTAACAGCTAGGTAAAACATTTTTAAATCTGAAAGAAGAAAGAGAAAGAAAGAAAGAAAGAAAAAAGAAAGAAAGAAAGAAAGAGAAAGAAAGAAAGAAGAAAGAAAGAAAGAAAGAAAGAAAGAAAGAAGAAAGAAAGAAAGAAAAGAAAGGAAGGAAGAAAGGAAGGAAGAAAGGAAGGAAGAAAGGAAGGAAGAAAGGAAGGAAGAAAGGAAGGAAGAAAGGAAGGAAGAAAGGAAGGAAGAAAGGAAGGAAGAAAGGAAGGAAGGAAAGAAAAATGAAGAAGGAAGAAGGAAGGAAGGAAAGAAAAATGAAGAAGGAAGAAGGAAGAAGGAAGGAAGGAAAGAAAAATGAAGAAGGAAGAAGGAAGGAAGGAAAGAAAAATGAAGAAGGAAGAAGGAAGGAAGGAAGGAAGGAAGGAAGGAAGGAGAGAGAGAGAAAGAAAAGAAAGAAGGAAGGAAGAAAGGAAGGAAGGAAAGAAAAATGAAGAAGGAAGAAGGAAGGAAGGGAGGAGGAGGCAGGGAGGGAGGGAGGGGAGGAGGGAGGGAGGGAGGGAGGGAGGAAGAGAGGGAGGAGACAGGGAGGGAGGGAGGGAGGGAGGAAGGCAAGCAAGCTGGGCACAGTGGTTCATGCCTGTAATCCCAGCACTTTGAGAGGCCAAGGCGGGCAGATCACAAGGTCAGGAGATCGAGACCATCCTGGCTAACATGGTGAAACCCCATCTGTACTAAAAACACAAAAAATTAGCCGGGTGTGGTGGCAGGTGCCTGTAGTCCCAGCTACTCAGGAGGCTGAGGCAGGAGAAAGGTGTGAACCCAGGAGCTGGAGCTTGCAGTGAGTTGAGATCACGCCACTGCACTCCAGCCTGGGTGACAGAGCAAGACTCCGTCTCAACAACAACAACAGCAACAACAACAACAAAAAAAAAAAAAAGAGGGAGGGGAGGAGAGGGGAGGGGAGGGGAGGATTCTAAAACAATTACAAGGCCGAAACTGAAGGTAAACTAGAAACCCAAAGAGAGAAATTAATATGGAAGCTACTTTGGCCCTAAGGGTATTTGCCAGTCCTAGCCAATTTGAACTTTTATTTTCCCTTTCAACTTTCATTTCAGAAATAATTTAAGTTCTACATTATGTATTTTACATTAAACTTCTACTTTAGTAGTTTTGCATGTGTTTAGCCTTTTATGAATGAAATTATGTATGTTATTCTATGCCTGGCTTATTTGGCTCAACATTATGTTTTTGAAATTCATCTATTTTTTGATAGTGTATAGCTGTAATTTATACACGTATTTCACAATATATTTATCATGTATGCTGTTTGATACTTGAGTTATTCTTGGCTTGGGGGATGCTCTAAATAGATCTGCCATACACAGACTTATACAAATCCCAGTACACAGGAATGTCCTCAAATCAATTCTCCAATATTACATTTTGTAACACCATTTGGCAACAATTTAATCTATAGGGGCCTTGACCATTTAATCATCCCTCAAGACCTCACACCAGTTCACTACACTGACAATGTCATGCAGATAGGTCCTGAAAACAATGTTACAGGGCCAATAGGTTCATATACCTGCTTCAGTAACATACCAATACACTGAGACAGCAGGATTTACAGCAGAGAAAGAGTTTAATTTCAGGGTGGCCAAGCAAGGAGATGAGATGAGACCTTCAAATTAATCTCCCTGAGGAGTTCTTGGCTGTGCCTTTTAAGGGGCTCATGGGAGGCAAAAGGCTGGAAAATTGGGGTCATAGACTGGTAGGGGTAAAGGGGATGAAATCATCAGTATGTGGAAATTGTATTATTTGGTGAGTTAGCTCCCCATGGGGTCCTTCAGACCAAATGATGTCAGTAGTTTCATTAATAAGCAGGACCTGAAAGAATACCTCAAAGGAAAAACAACAATTCATAATGTTCAAGTTGTTATCTATAGAGCATTTAAGAGTAACTATAATCTTGTAATAGGCCTACGTGATTCTAGGACAATAGGCACCAAACAGTTATGAGGAAACATGTCAGAGAGCAAGCTCACATAATGATTATTGATGAATGGGCTGCAAGCTTAACCCCCTTCCCTTCTTCCCTGATTAATTTTATAAAGTTTATAGGAATGGTTTCATTAAGAAGTAGCAAGTACTTTCCATGTTTTAGTAAGGCCTACGTAGTAAGTTCCACAAAAACAAAGAAGGGGGCCAGGCACCATTTCTCACGCCTGCAATCCCACCACTCTGGGAGGCCAAGGCAGGCAGACCACAACGTCTGGAGTTTGGGACCAGCCTGGCCAACATGATGAAACCCCATCTCTACTAAAAATACAAAAAAATTAGCCGGGCATGGTCGTGGGCACCTGTAATCCCAGCTACTCAGGAGGCTGAGGCAGGAGAATCACTTGAACCCATGAGGCGGAGGTTGCAGTGAGCCGAGATCATGCCACTGCACTCCAACCTGGGTGGCAGAGAGAGACTCCATCTCAAAAAAAGAAATAAAGCAAAAGCATTCATGCAGCCCATTCACCTGTTATTTCAGAGTGACCCATTCATAAAGAGCCTAGAGCCTGAAAATATCTGAACATAACATCTCATACAAATTCCTCACTGAAGACGAGATGCTTAATAATCAGAGCATCAGGAGAACTATTTCGTTGTTATCAATCACAACTCTTTTTCTGGCCAGCACGTTCACTGCTAAATGAACTAATAAATTAAAGGTCATGGTGGAGGTATACATGGACTTACTAGCATGGACTTCCACTCACCAAATCTGACTTGGTTACTTAATGCTAAACTCCTGACATGGAAAATGACATTATTCTCTATACGAATAGGGTAGCAATTTGTCCTCAAGAATAGACACATTATGGATTTAGATTTGTTTCCCTGCTCATCACATATCTGTCAGCACCACCTTTAGTGGTTATACTAAATTTCTTATGCACCATTGTGGCATCCTTCATAATAGTGCCTCTGACAGAGGAACCCATTTCACAGTGAAAGAGTGGAATAATCTGATGCCCATGGAGGGAAATGGCCAAATTATTTTCTAATTATTATGGACTTATAAAAGGCTTTTGCAATGAGATGTGTGTGTGTGTGTGTGTGTGTGTGTGTGTGTGTGCCTGTGTGTATTGTGGCTGCTGCAGAAAATTTTTAAGTTTTTTAATTTGTATATAAAATATGATAAATAAGTAAATAATAAGTTTAAAATTTTGATCACTATATTATTATATATGCAAAGATTCATTTTCACACTATCTTTAATAATTTATAATATAAAAAGACATTTTTACATTTAACAAGTGACATGCTACTTAATTTGCTTTAAGTTACATGTGAGTATCTAACTATATTATAAATAAATTCTTAAAATTGATATTATATCATGCTTGATTTAGAACCCAAATGTAGCTCTTTGTAACACATTGTTAGATACGATCATGGCAAATTTTCTATGTTAATAAAGAGAGTGCTTAACTTGCCACATAAGAGTTTTGATTAGCTGAATGCCACTTAAAGATTTGGTAAGATCATCTTGAGGTGAATTTGCTGAATTATTGTCATTAACTTATACTTCAACATCAAGCTTCATTATGTTTCTTGTATTTATCAACAGTCCATTATGAGTATAAATTAAATAGCATGCAACTATGAATAAAATAATTTAAAACTGTTTAATGGTCAAAACTATTAAACAGTTTCTGAGTGCATTCATCTAATTGCCAGCAGTCGCAGAGAATGTTCATTCTATATCTGCTCAAGAATAACAAACTGTCCCATTTCCAAAAGGCAAACTAGAAAATGTTAAATAGCTTGTTAGATACTTAGCCAAATTTTGTTACTATCTTTAGCCACACAAACTTCCTTGAATACATCTATGAACCCTGGGAATTTGTGAGCCACCAGATAGGGAAGGCTGGTATACTCTACCACAAAAGTCTCATGATGCCAGCTCTGAGACACAGGCTAGGCTGCTGTCTTACAGCATGCCATTAAACTCTGACCAGTCTCATAGTCAACAACCAAGGCATGGAGGTGGGAGTGACACCTTTACCTGTTTACACTTACCTTGACTAATTCTAAAAAGGGTTTGAGGCAGCTTGAAAAAAATTCAGGGAACATTAGTTCACAAATAAGCAAATAAGGCAATAAGGATAAAGGAAAAATAAGGGTAAATAATTAAGTGTTATAGAAATTATAACACCTAAGAGAAGAAAACTTACACTGGAAAACACAACAAAGATTTTCCAGATTTGGTACACAGACAATCACGGGGCCACTAGAAGGAAGTTGCAGAATCTTGGCTTCTGTGACTAACTCTCCACAGGAAATAGGGTTGCTATTCTGAAAAGGGAACTAAACATCTTAGGGAGTCTTGGAGATCAAAGAAGAGGCTCTGACCATGTTCATCTTTCTTTTTGCAAACACTCCTATTTAAATTGGTGAGCCAAGCTTGGATATATTAAACTCCGACCACCCAAAACATATTACAGCATATTAGGATCAAATCATATATGCCTTAATGCTGCCACAACACCAAGCTGCCAGGAAAATTCTTTGTTCTAGTATGCACAATTTTAAATATTAAGAGAAGACAATCCAAATTCTTTTTTTTTTTTTTTTTTTTTTTTTTTTTTTTGAAGCGGAGTCTCGCTCTGTCGCCCGGACTGGAGTGCAGTGGCCGGATCTCAGCTCACTGCAAGCTCCGCCTCCCGGGTTTACGCCATTCTCCTGCCTCAGCCTCCCGAGTAGCTGGGACTACAGGCGCCCGCCACCTCGCCCGGCTAGTTTTTGTATTTTTAGTAGAGACGGGGTTTCACTGTGTTAGCCAGGATGGTCTCGATCTCCTGACCTCGTGATCCGCCCGTCTCGGCCTCCCAAAGTGCTGGGATTACAGGCTTGAGCCACCGCGCCCGGCATTATTTTGTGTTTTTAGTAGAGACGGGGTTTCACCGTGTTAGCCAGGATGGTCTCGATCTCCTGACCTTGTGATCCGCCCGCCTCGGCCTCCCAAAGTGCTGGGATTACAGGCGTGAGCCACCGCGCCCGGCTCCAAATTCTTAATAAGTAGTAACACTAGTTGTTTAGATCCTCAGGATTGAGGATCAACCCAGTAGGAGAGAAAAATCACAATCAGATGATGTCCTAAGACAAAGAGAACATAGAATTACTGAAGTCAGAAAAAAGTCAAAATTCAAGAAAATCTTGTGACCAAAAAAAAAAAATGAAGATTGTGTTTTCCTTTTATTTTTCCTTGCTTACTATTTGGAAATAATTATCATCCCCTTCTCTTTATCTATCTAAAGAGGGATTATATTTTTTCTTCTTTTTCCTCCTGTTTCCACTTATCATTGCATATACAATGTGATTTTTGGGGGGATACTTACATTATAATGCTATCCATAGGTGGCAGAATATTTTAGATGAATCACAAAAAACTAGAGAAATAATCATTCAAAGAGCTAGAATCAGGGAAACAGTGGCAGAGGACATTGCCCTGAGATGCAGTAAATATGTATAACTTTGGGTTGTCACCAATAATGGAACCCAGTGGTGATACCTCTCCTATCAACTCTGCTGCCTGATCACACCTGATGATATAGGGGCAGACAGCACCCATGATGAGACAATCAAATTCTCTCTCCCAGGAATCTGGAATTTGTACTGGAGAGCACAGAGACTCATAGTTGAAGGCTCTGAGTCATACTCATGGCAAAGACTCATGAGCAGATCCACAGACTCAGCTACTAAGGATGCAAGAATCATCATGTCACCACCTTTCCGCACTTTAATCAATCAGTTGTTCTTTAAACTCTCTGAAATACTCCAATATCTTTTCACTTAATTCCTTTGTTGTTAAGGTCTTTAGTGTTTTAGATGGTCTTAAGTTAGTAAGACTGACAGATTTTATTATAATACAAATATAATAACCAGTACAAAGGTAATAAAATTATAATGAAATTTTCATCATAATTTTTTATGAAACATAAAAAGTGCATTCCAAAACTCACCTGGAAGACCAAGCTCACAAGAATAACCAACAAAACGTGAAAGAGGGAAAATAGTGATTGGAGAATTGCCCTGCCAAACATCAAAATGTACTATAAAATCATAGTAATTTAAATATGTGCTATTTATATGATAATACACCAAAGATAAAAGGAAGAGCAGTTTCAGAAGCAAATTCACTTACATGTGAATTTAAAATATTTTAAAGGTAAAATTTTAAATAAGTAAAGAAATTCAATATACAATTTTCTACCCATATAAGAGAAAAAAAGTTGATCATCTTTCACAATATAGATAAAATTGAATTGAAAATTATTTAAGCTTTAAAAGAGATTTTATAAATGGCAAAAATATTAAAATTTTAACGATTATATTTATAATCTTTGAGTGAGTAAGGTTTGCTTACATAAAAAAATGCATAAAAATTCTACTCTCTAAGAAATTGAAATTTCTATACAGCAAAAAAAAAGTAATAACATTTTTTAAATGCCATAGAGTTAAAAATCAATTAACAAACTTGGAAAAATATCTGGTACACATAATAGACAAAAATTAATTAGTTTAATATACAAAGAGTTCCTAGAAATCACTGAAAAACAGATTAATAATATGGTAGGAAAATGAGCAAAGCATTTGAAAAGACTACTCATATCAGAAATATGAATGTCCAGTAAACATAAAGAAAGATGCTTAGCCTTGGGAATTACGGAGGAGCAAAATGATACTTTTTTTATGCATCATATTGGCAAACCCTTTAAAGTTTGAAAATAGCAGGTGGGAAATACTGGAAATGGGAGAAAAAGCACTTATATGCCCATTTGGTGGGAATGTCAACTTTTTACAGTCTTTATTAAGCAATTAAGCAACATTTAGTAGAATGTTAAGTCATATAGCCTTTAATCTAGCAATTTCATTCTGGGTACTTGTTATAAAAACATACATATATATATACAAAGAGATATGATTAACAAGATTCTTGACTATAAGAGCAAAAAAATGGTAGACATAACACAGATGTTGGATAAAATTAAAGGCATCTCAAATACCAAGGATGATAAGCTAAAAAAGCTGGAATGGAAAGTGAGGGTTGTAAAGGGCTGCTCAGAATCCCACAGTGTCCATTCCAGCTAACGAACTCTGCAAGGCCTCTGATGTTAGCAAAATCCAGGCCTGTGAGAGAAGCTGGTAGAAGAAATATACAGGAAAACGGTGGACCCAAAGAGCTCTTGTGAGCACAGGCTGGCTGGAGCCTCATAGCACAATGTTAACTATGGGAGCAGTAACCTGGGCATGATAGAGTTTGTAGGAGAAAACAAACCTAAAAAGGAAATAAATAACTAAAGTTCAGATGGAAGATCCATTAGCCAGAAAAATTGCTATGACCATGAAAACAAAATGGTTACTTCAGGCAGCAGATCAAGAATAAAGAGGAGAAAATTGAAAGAATTGCCAAGAAGCCATTCGAGTAATGAAAAGGAAGCTGGATAATGAATTTGACCTCTACATTAGTTTGCTGGAGCTGCTCTAAGTACTACAGATTGGGTGGCTTCACATCAGAAGTGTATTTCCTTTCAGTTTTGGAGGCTGG
The DNA here is from genome assembly GCF_009764315.1 of Trachypithecus francoisi. NCBI lineage: Eukaryota > Metazoa > Chordata > Mammalia > Primates > Cercopithecidae > Trachypithecus > Trachypithecus francoisi. The sequence goes on along the minus strand of NW_022681470.1, from coordinate 89,650,193 downwards.
ATGTCTGAGATCAAGGTGTGGGCAGGATTTTCTTCTGAGGCCTCTCCTTGGCTTGTCAGTGGCCATCTTTACCCTGTGTCTTCACCTGATCTTTTCTCTATGTGTGTCTGTGTCCTAATCTCTTCTAATGAGAATACCAGTCATATTGGATTGGAGCCCAATCGCATGACCTCATTTTACCTCCATTGACTCTTTAAAGGTCCTGTCTCCCAATAGTCACATTCTGAAGTAATGGGACTGAGAATTGCAACATATGAAATTGCTGGGGACACCATTCAACCTGTAACAGCCTCCTCCTCATAGTTGGAAGTCATCTGCCTGGAATGTATCCCATGCTCCTTCCCCACTACACTGTTCCATGCTGACGCTAAGAAATCCTACAGGACTCAACTTAGATGCGATTTCCTCAGAGACATCTTTCCCATTCCACATAACCACAGCCGAAATTGAGCTCCTCTGTTTTACTTTCTCATATCACTTATAGTCTGAAAAAACAATTATTTATTCTTTATGTTAGTTGTCACAGTTTACAATAATATAGCCATGCAACTGGGGTGTTAGTTGTTGCTGTTGTTGTCGTTGTTGTATCACCCACCATCTCAAAATGTAGCTTTATGGACTTTGAGTTCACTACCACCTCAAAAGTAACAAAGTTCCTAATACATATGAACAATAATAACAGTTAGCAATTATTGAGACTTTACTGTGTGTCACTTTGCTAAGCACTTCATTTATGTTAACTCTTTATTCCTCTATCTCTATGATGTAGATAATATGGTTATCCTTATCTTATAGATGCAAAAATGGTAGGTTAATAAATATGCTCAAAACTACACAGCAAGCAAGTAGAATTTTGGATGCTCAATAGGTATCTGTTGAACTGGTAATAAATGAATAAATTAGCCTAACTGCATATAAATATGGGGAAAATACAGTAATTGATGGCTTACTTACATTATGGAATATTATATAATCTTAGAAAAGAAAAAGATTTCTATGTAGTAACATGGGAAGAAACGATATATTAGTAAATGAAAGGAGCAATCGTGTCTCCCCATTTGTAAGCGTGTGTGTGTGTGTTTGTGTGGTGTGCATGCATGTACATGTACATCTTTATGAATGCTGAGAGAAAGGCTGAATAGATGTACCCCTAGGTTATATTGGAGAATGGTAAAATAAATTTAGGGGAAGGGAGACAAAAAACGAATATATAAGCTCCAATTCCTTACATATATATATTTTTAGATGGAGTTTAGCTCTTGTTGCCCAGGCTGGAGTGCAGTGGTGCAATCTCGGCTCACCACAACTTCTGCCTCCCGGGTTTAAGCGATTCTCCTGCCTCAGCCTCCTGAGTAACTAGGATTATAGGTAGGCACCACCAGGCCTGGCTAATCTTGTATTTTAGTAGAAATGAGGTTCCTCCAAGTTGGTCAGGCTGGTCTTGAACTCCCAACCTCAGGTGATCTGCCCGCCTCAGCCTCCCAAAATCCTGGGGTCACAGGCGTGACTCACTGCACCCGATCTTACTTACATATTTTTAAATATTTTATAAGAAGACTCTATTATACCTAAATTCTTTTAAATATTGAAAGGGAAGGAAAATAAGTGAATAATTAAGCTATTTTACTGAGTTTATGGTTTAATTTTTTAGAGATAGCCCCAGAACAGTTTTCAAGATGGTAGATTATATAGCCTTCCTTTCCCACTGTCACTTTGCAGTAAAACAGAAAGAGAGGGACTACTCAGATGTCTAATAAAATTTTTAATATCTTTTTTAAGCAGTTGAAAGTTGACAAAATTGGATATTAGAAGCAAACCAGAAGCCACAGTACATACAAAATAATATTGCTTCACAGGGTGGAGATAGCACCAATGTGTACAATGATTGGAGAGAGCGGGAGGTGTTCCAGCACACGCAGGAGGTAATTACTGAAGTACCCACAGAAACTAACAGATAGATACACATCCCCAGTCCCTTCCTGCAATAGCAGGAAGCAGCAAGTATGTGGGCTTCCAAGTTGAGAGACAAGGCAAGCATCCCAGGTGTCTGACAACACTTTGGAAAGATGGCAGATCTCCACTCCTAGAATATTTAAAGAAGTATCAGCACTTAATGGCAAATATTGCCTGCCCCTCACCCTCTTTTACAGAGCAACGTTATGTTACCTCTTCCCAGAATGATATATCAAAATAAGTATAGCAGGCAGACTGAGAGAGTACCTCAGTTATAAAAGTGAACAAACAACCAAAAATCTCCAAATATTCACAAAAGCCAAGAATATAGAAGACAAACACAAAACTCAGTAAACAATAGCAATTATACCAAATGAAACAAAGCAAAGAGTAAAAATAACAGAGATTTAACATAAGACTATAATACCCTTGAGAGGTACAAGATGATATTTTACCCATAAAAAAACAAGAATTTAGAATATATATATATGCTGAATTATATATATATATATATGTGCTGAATTTTATATATATATATGCTGAATAATAACCTGGACTCAAACACAAAACCAAATAGTGAGCTATAACATCAAGCCTTAAACTTTTACCCTGAAAAAACAAAGCTGAAAAGTATGAGATAATGATAAGAAATAAGAGACAAGGTGCAGAAGTTGAACATCCACTCATAAGTCCTACAACAAAATAGAAAAATAATGAGCATAACCTAAACAGCCTAGATTCTGGGAAACAGTGGCAGAGGACAGAATCTTGAAATCCAGTAAATGGATATGACATCGGGTCATTTCCAACAAGTGGGCCCAGCAGTAATACCTAGACTATTAAACTCTGCCACCTCATCACAGCTGATGATGTAGGAACAGACACAGCACCCAAGCTGAGATAATAAAATTCTCTCTCCTAGGAGTCTGGAACATGGAGCGGAGAGCACAGAAGCTGAGATTTCCACGTCATGTTAACAGCAAAGAGCCGGGGAGAAGATTCACAGATTCAGTTGCTAAGGTATAAAAGAATAGTCACATCACCACCCTTCTTCACATTAATCAATTTAAACAATATTTTCAATTCTCTGAGATACTTCAGTATCCTTTTTAAGATGTATATCTTATATTTTTTATATGTATCTTATATTTTATTATATATCTTAATATAATATAATAAATAATAATTCTGCCCATTTCTGCAAATTATTTTTATCTTCTTTTCTCTCTTTCCTTTCCTTCAGAGACACCCATCAAACGTATGTTGGTATGTTTGATCTGTCTCAAAGGTCTCTGAAATCTGTTCATGCTTTTTAAATCTTTTTTCTCTGTTATTCAGATTAGGAAATTTCTTTTTATCTATCTTAGAGTACATCGATTATTTTTCCGCCATCACAAATCTGATGCGAAGACCCTGTAGTCACATTTTTTTCTTTTGATTATTGTACTTTTAAACTCCAGAATATAACTTCGGTTCTTTTTAAAATAATTTATATCTCATTATTGAGATTCTCTATTTATTGAGTCATTCCCAGCACCCTTTTCTTTAATTCTGTAAAGATGTTTTCCTTTAGTTCTTTGGGCCCACTCCAGTCTCAGCTGCACATACACACAGCCTCCAGTCAAACCAAGAAATAGGAAGCCTCTATCAAATTCTTTATGGCAGTCTCACTTTCTAGTATTCCTGTTTAAATTCCTGGCTAGTCTGCTAGTCTGTGAGTTGCTCCAAACAGCAGCATAGCTTCAGGCTAGTAAAGACATTAGCCCTCCCAGTTCGCTTGCCACTGGAATCACCTAGCAGTGCTTCTAATCAAATGAGTCCTTCCAGCTGTGGATGCAAAGTTCCTGATTTCATGGCCTGTTCCATGGTATGCCAACAGACCTGGGAGTGGGGAGTGGGAGAACCCCAGGCAAGACTATCACAGACTCATGCTGTTCTTACACAAAGTTCAGTTGCTTTCCAAGAATAAAAGTTTCAACGTTTGTGGTATGCTTATGGTAAATTTCTAGAGTACTGAAGTGGTTATTTTTGACAATTTTGTCCAGCTCCATAGTTGTTTTTTAGGAAGAGGATTTCTTACCTTCCTAACTTCATCTTGTTGGATACTGAACCATCTAAAATTCATTTTAAATTAAATGTTATTATTGTGAAACATTTATTAAATAATAATCTGGCATCCAGAATCAAAATATTAATATAATGATAATAGATAAATTTCCTAGATAATTAAAACTGGCTAATTTGCTTGATTGATTAATTTGAGGCATTATTAAACAAATATATGTTTATCATGTATGTTAATATATGAGGATAATCACTTGAGGAACAGAATACTTAACTTCTAAATTATTAGAAGATAAATACTAAAATAAATAAAATTTTGTCAACCCAAACAAGATAGATGGGGGGAGAAGGAAATCATATAGAATTCTAAATTGAAACCTCAGAAATAAGTCCAAACATGTCAGTAATTATATTACATGTGCTTAGGTAAATCTAATCTATTAAAACTCAGAGATTCTCTATGTTAATACAATAAAACTATATGCTGTTTACAAGAGAGATGCTGAAAACAGAATGACACAATAAGGAAAACATAAGATAGGAAAGAAAATATCAGACAAGTAATAAAACAAAAGAAAACTAGCATAACAATGTTGAGAGCAAACACAATAGAGTTCAAGGCCAAATGCATTTAAGAAAGAGGAAAAGGTATATTTATATTAATAACTGAAATAACATAGAAGCATACATATTTTATATAGCAATATTTTATATTAGTACTTATTTAAAATCATAAACACCAGTCACAAAATTGTACATACAAGCAACACAGGTTTGAAAAGAAGTAAAAAAAGGAACCACAATAAGAGATGACCCAATGCACAGTTATAGTACTATGAAACAGCTCTCACTGAAAACAAGAGATCAAATAATCTTTTTAAAGAAACAGAGAATGATACAGCTAAAAACATTTAAAAGTATTAACTATATACACACAGACACATACACATGCATATGCTTATATGTAAACCAAGAATAGGTGGCTATTCACAGGAAAAACATGTATATTTCACCGTTTATCAGCAACAAAGTAAATTTTAACAAATTCCAGAAAACTGCCATCATATGTGTCATATTCAATTGGAAATTTAAAACTAACAAATGACATTCTTCTTCTACCTCCCCAAAACACTCTTTAGTGATTTTCAAGTATACAGTACATTGTTATTAATTATAATCACCATGTTGTACAATAGATCTCTTAAACTTATTCCTCTTGTCTGAAAATTTGTATCCTTTGAATTGAAAATTGCTAAAAGCGTAGATTTTAAGTGTTCTTACCACAAAAATATGTGAGTTAAATAACCCATACATATTTCAGGATGTCATGTTGTGTACCATAAATATATGCAATTTATATTTGTCAATAAAAAACAAACTTTTAATGTTAAAATGAATATTATAATTTAAACCTAGAATGAGTTAGAGTAACACATAGCAAGACTTTGGAAATGTGCAAAGAGTACACACAAAAACATTTATAATTATAAATACATTCATTAAAAAATTGTAACTTTAAAAATAATCTGCATTTTAATTCAAAGAACTAAGGACATGTAAAACAAAACAAATGGCATACAAGAAATAATGAAGATAAAATCAAATATTATTAAAATATTAAGACTATAAGATCTATCAGTAGACTCAAGTATTAAAAGCCAGCACTGTTTACTGAAAAAGATCAATAAAATAGATCATATGTTTGATCAGAGGAAGAGTAAAATGGTGTAAATAAATAATAATAGAAATTAGAAAAAAAACAGAACTATAGAGAGGATACTACATGTAAGTTTGTACAATAAAATGAAAACCTAAATAAATTGGACTATTTCTAGGAAAAAGGTGATTTCTTTAGAAAGAGTAGGAATAAATTTTTAAAAGACCTATACCATAGGAGAAATGAAAATGTTTAAAGAGGAAGTTCGTTCCTCTTTAAAATGCACTAGACCCAGATGGATTATTCATAAATTCTAGCTTTTTTTTTTTTTTGGAAATGGAGTCTCACTCTGTCACCCAGGCTGAAATGCAGTGGCACGATCTCAGCTCACTGCAACCTCCGCCTCCCAAGTACAAGCAATTCTCCTGCCTCAACCTCCCAAGTAGCTGCAATTACAGGTGCCTGCCACCATGCACGGCTAATTTTTGTATTTTTAGTAGAGACAGGGTTTCACCATGTTGGCCAGGCTGGTCTCGAACTTCTGACCTCAGGCAACCCGCCGGTGTCGGCCTCCCAAAGGGCTAGGATTACAGGTGTGAGGCACTGTGCCCAGCCTAAATTCTAGCTTATTATTAGGAAATAGAGCATTCCCAACATACACCAAGTGTTTCAGAATATAGAAAAAAATAAAAAGCTAAACGACTATTTTACATTGCTAATATAACACTGTTACAAATTTCAGACAAGAAGAGTATAAGAAAATTATATATCAATCTTATTTAAGAATGCAAATATTAAAATTATATAAAATTAACAAATTAACTTGTATATGTAATGGAAAATGCATATACTTTTTATAACCAGGCAGTATTTTTTTTTTATTATGCATGTTTGTTACATATGTATACTTGTGCCATGTTGGTGTGCTGCACCCATCAACTCGTCAGCACCCATCAACTCATCATTTACATCAGGTATAACTCCCAATGCAATCCCTCCTCCCTCCGCCCTCTCCGTGATAGGCCCCAGTGTGTGATATTCCCCTTCCCGAGTCCAAGTGATCGCATTGTTCAGTTCCCACCTATGAGTGAGAACATGCGGTGTTTGGTTTTCTGTTCTTGCGATAGTTTGCTCAGAATGATAGTTTCCAGCTGCATCCATGTCCCTACAAAGGACACAAACTCATCCTTTTTTATGGCTGCATAGTATTCCATGATATATATGTGCCACATTTTCTTAAACCAGTCTGTCACAGATGGACATTTGGGTTGATTCCAAGTCTTTGCTATTGTGAATAGTGCCGCAATAAACATATGTGTGCATGTGTCTTTATAGCAGCATGTTTTATAATCCTTTGGGTATATACCCAGTAATGGGATGGCTGGGTCATATGGTACTTCTAGTTCTAGATCCTTGAGGAATCGCCATACTGTTTTCCATAATGGTTGAACTAGTTTACAATCCCACCAACAGTGTAAAAGTGTTCCTAGTTCTCCACATCCTCTCCAGCACCTGTTGTTTCCTGACTTTTTAATGATTGCCATTCTAAATGGTGTGAGATAGTATCTCATTGTGGTTTTGATTTGCATTTCTCTGATGGCCAGTGATGACGAGCATTTTTTCATGTGTCTGTTGGCTGTATGAATGTCTTCTTTTGAGAAATGTCTGTTCATATCCTTTGCTGACTTTTTGATGGGGTTGTTTGTTTTTTTCTTGTAAATTTGTTTGAGTTCTTTGTAGGTTCTGGATAATAGCCCTTTGTCTGACGAGTAGATTGCAAAAATTTTCTCCATTCTGTAGGTTGCCTATTCACTCTGATGGTAGTTTCTTTTGCTGTGCAGAAGCTCTTTAGTTTAATTAGATCCCATTTGTCAATTTTGGCTTTTGTTGCCATTGCTTTTGATGTTTTACACATGAAATCCTTGCCCAAGCCTATGTCCTGAATGGTATTCCCTAGGTTTTCTTCTAGGGTTTTTATGGTATTAGGTCTAACATTTAAGTCTCTAATCCATCTTGAATTAATTTTCGTATAAGGAGTAAGGAAAGGATCAAGTTTCAGCTTTCTACTTATGGCTAGCCAATTTTCCCAGCACCATTTATTAAATAGGGAATCCTTTCCTCATTTCTTGTTTTTCTCATGTTTATCAAAGATCAGATGGCTGTAGATGTGTGGTATGATTTCTGAGGACTCTGTTCTGTTCCATTGGTCTATATCTCTGTTTTGGTAACAGTACCATGCTGTTTTGGTTACCGTAGCCTTGTAGCATAGCTTGAAGTCAGGTAGCGTGATGCCTCCAGCTTTGTTCTATTGACTTAGGATTGTCTTGGAAATACAGGCTCTTTTTTGGTTCCATATAAACTTTAAAGCAGTTTTTTCCAATTCTGTGAAGAAACTCATTGGTAGCTTGATGGGGATGGCATTGAATCTATAAATAACCTTGGGCAGTATGGCCATTTTCACGATATTGATTCTTCCTATCCATGAGCATGGTATGTTCTTCCATTTGTTTGTGTCTTCTTTGATTTCACTGAGCAGTGGTTTGTAGTTCTCCTTGAAGAGGTCCTTTACATTCCTTGTAAGTTGGATTCCTAGTTATTTTATTCTCTTTGAGGCTATTGTGAATGGGAGTTCATTCATGATTTGGCTCTCTGTTTGTCTGTTACTGGTGTATAAGAATGCTTGTGACTTTTGCACATTAATTTTGTATCCTGAGACTTTGCTGAAGTTGCTTATCAGCTTAAGGAGATTTGGGCTGAGACAATGGGGTTTTCTAAATATACAATCATGTCATCTGCAAACAGGGACAATTTGACTTCTTCTTTTCCTAACTGAATACCCTTGATTTCTTTCTCTTGCCTGATTGCCCTAGCCAGAACTTCCAACACTATGTTGAATAGGAGTGGTGAGAGAGGGCATCCCTGTCTTGTGCCAGTTTTCAAAGGGAATTTTTCCAGTTTTTGCCCATTCAGTATGATATTGGCTGTAGGTCTATCAAAAATAGCTCTTATTATTTTGAGATACATTCCATCAATACCGAATTTATTGAGCGTTTTTAGCATGAAGGGCTGCTAAATTTTGTTAAAAGCCTTTTCTGCATCTATTGAGATAATCATGTGGTTTTTGTCTTTGGTTCTGTTTATATGCTGGATTACATTTATTGATTTGCATATGTTGAACCAGGCTTGCATCCCGGGGATGAAGCCCACTTGATCATGGTGGATAAGTTTTTTGATGTGCTGCTGGATCCAGTTTGCCAGTATTTTATTGAGGATTTTTGCATTGATGTTCATCAGGGATATTGGATTGAAATTCTCTTTTTTTGTTGTGTCTCTGCCAGGCTTTCGTATCAGGATGATGTTGGCCTCATAAAATGAATTAGGGAGGATTTCGTCTTTTTCTATTGATTGGAATAGTTTCAGAAGGAATGGTACCAGCTCCTCCTTGTACCTCTGGTAGATTTCAGCTGTGAATCCGTCTGGTCCTGTACTTTTTTTGGTGGGTAGGCTATTAATTATTGCCTCAATTTCAGAGCCTGCTATTGGTCTATTCAGGGATTCAGCTTCTTCCTGGTTTAGTTTTGGGAGAGTGTAAGTGCCCAGGAAATTATCCATTTCTTCTAGATTTTCTAGTTGATTTGCATAGAGGTGTTTATAGTATTCTCTGATGGTAGTTTGTATTTCTGTGGGTTCGGTGGTGATATTCCCTTTATCATTTTTTATTGCGTCTATTTGATTCTTCTCTCTTTTCTTCTTTATTAGTCTTGCTAGTGGTCTATCAATTTTGTTGATCTTTTCAAAAAACCAACTCCTGGATTCACTGATTTTTTGGAGGGTTTTTTGTGTCTCTATCTCCTTCAGTTCTGCTCTGATCTTAGTTATTTCTTGCCTTCTGCTAGCTTTTGAATGTGTTTGCTCTTGCTTCTCTAGTTCTTTTAATTGTGATGTTAAGGTGTCAATTTTAGATCTTTCCTGCTTTCTCTTGTGGGCATTTAGTGCTATAAATTTCCCTCTACACACTGCTTTAAATGTGTCCCAGAGATTCTGGTATGTTGTATCTTTGTTCTCATTGGTTTCAAAGGACGTCTTTATTTCTGCCTTCATTTTGTTATGTACCCAGTAGTCATTCAGGAGCAGGTTATTCAGTTTCCATGTAGTTGAGCAGTTTTCATTGAGTTTCTTAGTCCTAAGTTCTAGTTTGATTGCACTGTGGTCTGAGAGACAGTTTGTTATCATTTCTGTTCTTTTACATTTGCTGAGGAGTGCTTTACTTCCAATTATGTGGTCAATTTTGGAATAAGTGTGACGTGGTGCTGAGAAGAATGTATATTCTGTTGATTTGGGGTGGAGAGTTCTGTAGATGTCTATTTGGTCTGCCTGCTGCAGAGATGAGTTCAATTCCTGGATATCCTTATTAACTTTCTGTCTCGTTGATCTGTCTAATGTTGATAGTGGGGTGCTGAAGTCTCCTATTATTATTCTGTGGCAGTCTAAGTCTCTTTGTAAGTCTCTAAGGACTTGCTTTATGAATCTGGGTGCTCCTGTATTGGGTGCATATATATTTAGGATAGTTAGCTCTTCCTGTTGAATTGATCCCTTTACCATTAGGTAATGGCCTTCTTTGTCTCTTTTGATCTTTGATGGTTTAAAGTCTGTTTTATCAGAGACTAGGATTGCAACCCCTGCTTTTTTTTGTTCTCCATTTGCTTGGTAGATCTTCCTCCATCCCTTTATTTTGAGCCTATGTATGTCTCTGCATGTGAGATGGGTCTCCTGAATACAGCAGACTGATGGGTCTTGACTCTTTATCCAGTTTGCCAGTCTGTGTCTTTTAATTGGAGCATTTAGTCCATTAACATTTAAGGTTAATATTGTTATGTGTGAACTTGATCCTGCCATCATGATATTAAGTGGTTATTTTGCTCGTTAGTTGATGCAGTTTCTTCCTAGCCTCGATGGTCTTTACATTTTGGTATGTTTTTGCAATGGCTGGTACTGGTTGTTTCCTTCCATGTTTAGGGCTTCCTTCAGGGTCTCTTGTAAGGCAGGCCTGGTGGTGACAAAATCTCTAAGCATTTGCTTATGTGTAAAGGATTTTATTTCTCCTTCACTGATGAAACTTAGTTTGGCTGGATATGAAATTCTGGGTTGAAAATTCTTTTCTTTAAGAATGCTGAATATTGGCCCCCATTCTCTTCTGGCTTGGAGAGTTTCTGCCAAGAGATCTGCTGTTAGTCTGCTGGGCTTCCCTTTGTGGGTAACCCAACCTTTCTCTCTGGCTGCCCTGAACATTTTTTCCTTCATTTCAACTTTGGTGAATCTGGCAATTATGTGTCTTGGAGTTGCTCTTCTGGAGGAGTATCCTTGTGGTGTTCTCTGTATTTCCTGAATTTGAATGTTGGCCTGCCCTACTAGGTTGGGGAAGTTCTCCTGGATGATATCCTGAAGAGTGCTTTCCAACTTGGTTCCATTTTCTCCCTCACTTTCAGGCACCCCAATCAGACGTAGATTTGGTCTTTTTACATAATCCCATACTTCTTGCAGGCTTTGTTCATTTCTTTTTCTTCTTTTTTCTTTAGACTTCTCTTCTTGCTTCATTTCATTCATTTGATCTTCAGTCGCTGATACTCTTTCTTCTAGTTATCGAGTCGGTTACTGAAGCTTGTGCATTTGTCACCTATTTCTCGTGTCATGGTTTTCATCTCTGTCAGTTCATTTATGACCTTCTCTGCATTAATTATTCTGGTTATCAATTCTTCCCCTCTTTTTTCAAGATTTTTAGTTTCTTTGCACTGGGTACGTAATTCCTCCTTTAGCTCTGAGAAGTTTGATGGTCTGAAGCCTTCTCCTCTCATCTTGTCAAAGTTATTCTCCGTCCAACTTTGATCCATTGCTGGTGATGAGCTGCATTCCTTTGCAGGGGGAGATGCGCTCCAATTTTTTGAATTTCCAGCTTTTCTGCCCTGCTTTTTCCCCATCTTTGTGGTGTTATCTGCCTTTGATCTTTGATGATGGTGACATACTGATGGGGTTTTGTTGTGGGTGTCCTTTCTGTTTGTTAGTTTTCCTTCTAACAGTCAGGACCCTCAGCTGTAGGTCTGTTGGAGATTGCTTGAGGTCCACTCCAGACTCTGTTTGCCTGGGTGTCAGCAGCAGAGGCTGCAGAAGATAGAATACTGCTGAACAGCAAATGTACCCGTCTGATTCTTGCTTTGGAAGCTTCCTCTCAGGGGTGTACTCCACCATGTGAGGTGTGGGGTGTCAGTCTGCCCCTAGTGGAGGATGTGTCCCAGTTAGGCTATTCAGGGGTCAGAGACCCACTTGAGCAGGCAGTCTGTCTGTTCTCAGATCTCAACCTCTGTGTTGGGAGATCTACTGCTCTCTTCAAACCTGTCAGACAGAGTTGTTTGCGTCTGCAGAGGTTTCTGCTGCCTTTTGTTGTTGTTGTTGTTGTTGTTGTTGCTGCTGCTGCTGTTTAGCTGTGCCCTGTCCCCAGAGGTGGAGTCTACAGAGACTGGCAGGCCTCCTGAGCTGCTGTGAGCTCCATCCAGTTCGATCTTCCCAGGGCTTTGTTTACCTACTTAAGCCTCAGCAATGGCGGGCACCCCTCCCCCAGCCTCGCTGCTGCCTTGCAGTTAGATCACAGACTGCTGTGCTAGCAATGAGGAAGGCTCCGTGGGCATGGGACCCTCCCGGCCAGGTGTGGGATATAATCTCCTAGTGTGCCCGTTTGCTTAAAGCGCAGTATTAGGGTGGGAGTTACCCGATTTTCCAGGTGTTGTGTGCCTCAGTTCCCCTGGCTAGGAAAAGGGATTCCCTTCCCCCTTGCACTTCCCAGGTGAGGCGATGCCTGGCCCTGCTTCAGCTCTTGCTGGTCGGGCTGCAACAGCTAACCAGCACCAATTGTCCAGCACTCCCTAGTGAGATAAACCCAGTACCTCAGTTGAAGATGCAGAAATCACTTGTCTTCTGTGTCGCTGGTGGTGGGAGCAGGAGACTGGAGCTGTTCCTATTCAGCCATCTTGCTCCACCCCTAACCAGGTAGTATTTATTCCAGGAATGGAAGAAGGTATGGTAGGGGAAAAAAACTATCAAAACTTACTTTGTTTCACTAACTTAGGAAAAAATATATGTATCAAATATATACATAAATAAAATTTAAATTCTATTTTTAATTTGCAAGTTATCAATAGACAAAATATTTTTCATTTGAGAAGCATGTTTAAGAGTAAACCTGCAAACATCATACTTAATGCTGAAATATTTTAAGTATTACAAATCAGAAATAAAAGAGATGCCTTCTGTCACATCCATTATTCAAACGGACCTCTTTCCTAGAGGTCTTAGCCACAGGAACAAATACAATTTTTAAAAAGCATAAATATTGGGAAGGAAGATATAAAACCATAATTGTTTCTAACCAATAGAATTATTTATCTAGAAAATCCAAAACAATCAACTGACAATTAGAATGAGAGAGAAACCAAACACGTGATCAGTAAACAAAAAGTAACAGCATTCCTTTACAAAGGCAATAACCCATTAAAATACTAAACAATAAGATCTTTAGTAATGGCAAAACGCAATAAAAATATCCAATACTACAAAACTAAAAGTGCAGAGACTCATCAGATATCAAAAAGTATTTTAAAGTATATCATCTAGATTAGCATATTACTAGAGCTATAACAGACAAGTAAAGCAATGGAACACAGTAGAGATCTAAGAACAATTCAATATAATTTAATGTACAATAAAAGTAACCTTCAAATTTGTAGGGGAAAAAAACTTATGTTTAATAAATAGTACTGACATAACCAGCTATCAATTTAGAAACAAGATAAAATTATTGTCTAACCTCACATCATTCTCAAAAATAAGAAAATCTACATAAGCATAAAAACAGAAATTTAAAATTATAAGAAACACGTCAGAATATTTTATGACTTGGATATAAAAGACCTTGAAACAACAGAAAACAAAAACTAAAAAAGTAAATAATTGATATATTTGGTTACATTAAACTTTTAACATCTGTAAGGCTAAAGACTTCATTAAAACCTTTCAAGACAATGTACACATGAGGAGAAAGTATTTGCAATATTCACAACTCACAATAAATTCATTAGTATCTAAAATCTAAAGATAAAAAATTAAGAATCAAGTGGCAAACAAACCAAGAAAAAGATAGAGAAAACCTTTATATGTATGTACAGAGTAATTTATACAGATGGTTGCAGAATTGTGAGAAATTGGAACCAACAAAAATTTCCACTAGGAGGGAATTTTTTTTCTTTTCTTCTTTTTTTTTTTTTTTTTGAGACAGAGTCTCGCTGTGTTGCCCAGGCTGGAGTGCAGTTGCACAATCTCAGCTCACTGCAACCTCCACCTCCCAGATTCAAGCGATTCTCCTGCCTCAGCCTGCTGAGTATTTGGGACTACAGGCGCCCGCCACTACGCCCGGCTAATTTTTGTATTTAGTAGAGATGGAGTTTCACCATGTTGGCAATTCTGGCCTCCAACTCCTGACCTCAGGTGATCCACCCGCCTTGGCCTCCCAAAGTGCTGGGATTACAGGTGTGAGCCACCACGTCCAGCCCAGGAGAAGAATTTTTAAATGAACTATCATTTATATTACAAAATACTTATACGACAATTTTTTTAAATGAGGTAGCTGGGTTTACAATCACAGGGTAAGATCTGCAAGATATATTGTTGAGATAAAAAAAAACTGTTGCTGAAAAACACCTACACTCTTGCAGGTATTTAACAAGGGATGGAGCAGAAGAGAAAAAGAGATCCTGAAAGGATATATAACAAAACTAAGATAATATGCCTCTAGAGTAGTAAATGGTATTAACTGGGAGTAATTAACGATTTTTTGCTCTTGTTTGATTTTAACTTCTATAGGGTTTGAATTGCTTGCAATGATAATGCATTCATGTATCATTTTGTGCAACCTTACTATTTAACCTTTAAAAAGAAGATATAAACCTAGCCTCACATTCTCACATGACCCACCCCCAAAGCAAGTAAGTGACATAGCTAAGAGACACCAAAAGGGCCTCTCTTGTTCTTAATCTTGAACTTGTTCTTGTTCTTCAGGGTTCTTACAAGAATATACTTATGGAATAAACATCTGCAGTGACCCTGAAGAGGGACTCTAATGGGAAACATCTTATGTTCTCTAGTTTGATACATTGGGAGAAGAAAAGAGTAGGAACAGACTGAAGATTAAAGACTGTGACATGAGGTAATCCTTGCTAATCTAGAATGTTGCCTCTTCAAATAATTTTGGGGAGCCACTGACTTGTGGGAAAGTCCACCCTTCACTATGGGCCAAAAAATCATTTGAAGGTCCTTTCAGTTTTTTTATGTATTTTAGGCCCTCCCATTGAACTTGGAAAACATATTGAAATAATCAAATGTACAATGTTTCAGCTGAGCAGGTTATATTCTGTTAAGTAATACAAATTGCATGTGCCATTTAACATATCTTTATCTCTGCAGATTGTATTCTAATAGGCAAATTTATTTTCCCTGTGTGAAAGTTTCTTGCTGATTTTTGGAAGGTTTGTGTGTTATCATTCATGTTCTTATTCTCCAAAGGGGAGAGTGGTAAGATGGCTAGAAAAGATGTTCAGACATAACATTCCATCACTGGAGAAGAGAGTGGGAAAGAGACTTGGCCAGACTGTTGCCTACTCTGGACTATAATTGTCCCATATGTGATGTTATTTAAGACAAAATAACCCAGATGGTGTCAAAGGTACTGATGCCTGTCTACCATGTTTTGTTGCCTTTGGGAAGTCTAAGGGTAAAACGCCACCTCCTTGAATAGGAGTGAATTTCAGCTTTCCAAAAGAAACAGGCAGTCACACTGTTATCCTCATAAACAGGCAAGCTTTCACAAATAGTAAAACTTGGAACTTTACTTGAGGAGAGTAGAGAACTGTTCCATATATATCCCTGTCTTCTAGAAGCTGAAGCACTAGATTTAAAAGGAGAGTTAGTTTCAAAGGGACTCCCACTGAGTCAGGGAGGGAAAGGAAGGTCTCCCTTTAGCGTGAGCTCAGGGGCCTCTAGATAGTAAAAGAACCCAGATCCAAGCAAAGACCAGTCTAACAGTGTGCTCATATCCAACAGTGTGTGCCCATGAATTCCAAATCGTATTTATCTGAGGTCTATTTACCTCCCCTGTACATTCTTTACCTAATTTTCTTATTATCAAAGTTTGAGAGGTTGAAACTAGGCACTTATAATAAAGGTTTAGGGAAATGGCTGTAAGGCCGATTTTTTGGATTGTTGTTGTTGTTAGGTGACAGTTCCATAAAAGAATTTAGACAAACCTATGAACTTTGTCATATATTTTTAACATTTTTTGTCTTTATTATTTTATTAATATACAATACATGTACATATTTTCAAAGCACATGTGATAATTTAGTACACTCATATAATGTGTAATAATCAAATCAGGTTAACTAATATATCTATCATCTTAAATATTTATCTTTTCTTTCTGCTAGGAATATTCTTATTATTCTCTATTAGCAATTTGAAGTGCTCAATATCTGAAATGTTCCATCTATGTTGAACAGATTATTGTTGACTATAGTTACCCTACTGATGTATGGAATTTATTTCTTTTATCTTATTTCTTCTAACTGTATATTTGTACCCATTGATCAATCTCTCTTCATCCCTTCTGCCTCCTACTCTTTTTTTTTTCTTCTAATTATACTTTAAGTTCTAGGGAACATGGGCACAATGTGCAGGTTACATATGTATACATGTGCCATGTTGGTGTGCTTCACCCATTAACGCGTCATTTACATTAGGTTTATCTCCTAATGCTATCCCTCCCCCCTACCCCCTCCCCACAATAGGACCCGGTGTGTGATGTTCCGCTTCCTGTGTCCAAGTGATCTCATTGTTCAATTCCCACCTATGAGTGAGAACATGCGGTATTTGGTTTTCTGTTCTTGCGTTAGTTTGCTGAGAATGATGGTTTCCAGCTGCATCCATGTCCCTACATAGGACACGAACTCATCTTTTTTATGGCTGCATAGTATTCCATGGTGTATATGTGCCACATTTTCTTAATCCAGTCTGTCACAGATGGACATTTGGGTTGATTCCAAGTCTTTGCTATTGTGAATAGTGCTGCAATAAACATACATGTACATGTGTCTCTATAGCAGAATGACTTATAATCCTTTGGGTATATCCCCAGTAATGGGATGACTGGGTCAAATGATATTTCTAGTTCTAGATCCTTGAGGAATCGCCATACTGTTTTCCACAATGGTAGAACTAGTTTACAGTGTCACCAACAGTGTAAAAGTGTTCCTATTTCTCCACATCCTCTCCAGCACCTGTTGTTTCCTGATTTTTTAATGATTGCCATTCTAACTGGTGTGAGATGGTATCTCATTGTGGTTTTGATTTGCATTTCTCTGATGGCTAGTTATGATGAGCATTTTTTCATGTGTCTGTTCACTGTATGAATGTCTTCTTTTGAGAAGTGTCTGTTCATATCCTTTGCCCACTTTTTGATGGGGTTGTTTGTTTTTTTCTTGTAAATTTGATTGAGATCTTTATAGGTTCTGGATACTAGCCCTTTGCCAGTTGAATAGATTGCAAAAATTTTCTCCATTCTGTAGGTTGCCTGTTCATTCTGATGGTAGTCTCTTTTGCGATGCAGAAGCTCTTTAGTTTAATTAGATCCCATTTGTCAATTTTGGCTTTTGTTGCCATTGCTTTTGGTGTTTTAGACATGAAGTTCTTGCCCATGACTATGTCCTGAATGGTATTACCTAGGTTTTCTTCTAGGGTTTTTATGGTTTTAGGTCTAACATTTAAGCCTCTAATCTATCTTGAATTAATTTTCGTATAAGGAGTAAGGAAAGGATCCAGTTTCAGCTTTCTACTTATGGCTAGCCAATTTTTCCAGCACCATTTATTAAATAGGGAATCCTTTCCCCATTTCTTGTTTTCATCAGGTTTGTGAAATATCAGATAGCCGTAGATGTGTGGTATTATTTCTGAGGACTCTGTTCTGTTCCATTGGTCTATATCTCTGTTTTGGTAACTGTACCATGCTGTTTTCATTACTGTAGCCTTGTAGTATAGCTTGAAGTTAGGTAGCGTGATGCCTCCAGCTTTGTTCTTTTGGCTTAGGATTGTCTTGGCAATGTGGGGTCTTTTTTGGTTCCATACGAACTTTAAAGCAGTATTTTCCAATTCTGTGCAGAAACTCATTGGTAGCTTGATGGGGATGGCATTGGATCTATAAATTACCTTGCGCAGTGTGGTCATTTTCACAATAGTGATTCTTCCTATCCATGACCATGGTATGTTCTTCCATTTGTTGGTGTCCTCTTTGATTTCACTGAGCAGTGGTTTGTAGTTCTCCTTGAAGAGGTCCTTTACATTCCTTGTAAGTTGGATTCCTAGGTATTTTTTTCTCTTTGAAGCTATTGTGAATGGGAGTTCATTCATGATTTGGCTCTCTGTTTTTCTGGTACTGGTGTCTAAGAATGCTTGTGATTTTTGCACATTGATTTTGTATCCTGAGACTTTGCTGAAGTTGCTTATCAGCTTAAGGAGATTTTGGGCTGAGACAATGGGGTTTTTTAAATATACAATCATGTCATCTGCAAACAGGGACAATTTGACTTCTTCTTTTCCTAACAGAATACTCTTGATTTCTTTCTCTTGCCTGATTGCCCTAGCCAGAACTTCCAACACTATGTTGAATAGGAGTGGTGAGAGAGGGCATCCTTGTCCTATGCCCATTTTCAAAGGGAATGCTTCCAGTTTTTGCCCATTCAGTATGATATTGGCTGTGGGTCTGTCATAAATAGCTCTTATTATTTTGAGATACATTCCATCAATATTGAATTTATTGAGAGTTTTTAGCATGAAGGGCTGTTGAATTTTGTCAAAGGCCTTTTCTGCATCTATTGAGATAATCATGTGGTTTTTGTCTTTGGTTCTGTTTATATGCTGGATTACGTTTATTGATTTGCATATGTTGAACCAGCCTTTCATCCCAGGGATGAAGCCCACTTGATCATGGTGGATAAGCTTTTTGATGTACTGCTGGATTTGGTTTGCCAGTATTTTATTGAGAATATTTGAATCAGTGTTCATCAGGGATATTGGTCTAAAATTCTCTTTTTTTGTTTTATCTCTGTCAGGCTTTGGTATCAGGATGATGTTGGCCTCATAAAATGAATTAGGGAGGATTCCGTCTTTTTCTATTGATTGGAATAGTTTCAGAAGGAATGGTACCAGCTCCTCCTTGTACCTCTGGTAGATTTCAGCTGTGAATCCATCTGGTCCTGGACTTTTTTTGGTTGGTAGGCTATTAATTATTGCCTCAATTTCAGAGCCTGCTATTGGTCTACTCAGGGATTCAACTTCTTCCTGGTTTAGTCTTGGGAGAGTGTAAGTGTCCAGGAAATTATCCATTTCTTCTAGGTTTTCTAGTTTATTTATGCAGAGCTATTTATAGTATTCTCTGGTGGTAGTTTGTTTTTCTGTGGGGTCAGTGGTGATATCCCCTTTATCTTTTTTTTTTTTTTTGCATCTATTTGATTCTTCTCTCTTTTCTTCTTTATTAATCTTGCTAGCGGTCTATCAATTTTGTTGATCTTTTCAAAAAACCAGATCCTGGATTCATTGATTTTTTGGAGGGTTTTTTGTGTCTCTATCTCCTTCAGTTCTGCTCTGATCTCAGTTACTTCTCGCCTTCTGCTAGCTTTTGAATGTGTTTGCTCTTGCTTCTCTAGTTCTTTTAATTGTGATGTTAAGGTGTCAATTTAGATCTTCCTACTTTCTCTTGTGGGCATTTAGTGCTATAAATTTCCCTCTACACACTGCTTTAAATGTGTCCCAGAGATTCTGGTATGTTGTATCTTTGTTCTCATTGGTTTCAAAGGACGTCTTTATTTCTGCCTTCATTTTGTTATGTACCCAGTAGTCATTCAGGAGCAGGTTGTTCAGTTTCCATGTAGTTGAGCAGTTTTGATAGAGTTTCTTAGTCCTGAGTTCTAGTTTAATTGCACTGTGGTCTGAGAGACAGTTTGTTATAATTTCTGTTCTTTTACATTTGCTGAGGAGTGCTTTACTTCCAACTATGTGGTCAATTTTGGAATAAATGCAATGTGGTGCTGAGAAGAATGTATATTCTATTGATTTGGGGTGGAGAGTTCTGTAGAAGTCTATTAGGTCTGCTTGGTACAGAGCTAAGTTCAATTGCTGGATGTCCTTGTTAATTTTCTGTCTCATTGTTCTGTCTAATGTTGACAGTGGGATGTTAAACTCTCCCATTATTATTGTATGGGAGTCTAAGTCTCTTTGTATGTCTCTAAGGACTTGCTTTATGAATCTGGGTGCTCCTGTATTGGGTGTGTGTATATTGAGGATAGTCAGCTCTTTCTGATGAATTGACCCCTTTACCATTATGTAATGGCCTTCTTTGTCTCCTTTTATCTTTGATGGTTTAAAGTCTGTTTTGTCAGAGACTAGCATTGCAACCACTGCATTTTTTGCTTTCCATTTGCTTGGTAGATCTTCCTCCATCCCTTTATTTTGAGCCTATGTGTGTCTCTGCATGTGAGATGGGTCTCCTGAATACAGCAAACTGATGGGTCTTGACTCTTTATCCAATTTGCCAGTCTGTGTCTTTTAATTGGAGCATTTAGTCCATTTACATTTAAGGTTAAAATTGTTATGTGTGAACTTGATCCTGTCCTTATGATATTAGCTGGTTATTTTGCTTGCTAGTTGATGCAGTTTCTTCCTAGCATCCATGGACTTTGCATTTTGACATGTTTTTGCAATGGCTGGTACTTGTTGTTCCTTTATATGTTTAGTGCTTCTTTCAGGAGCTCTTGTAGGACAGGCCTGGTGGTGACAAAATCTCTAAGCATTTGCTTATGTGTAAAGGATTTTATTTCTCCTTCACTGATGAAACTTAGTTTGGCTGGATATGAAATTCTGGGTTTAAAATTCTTTTCTTTAAGAATGTTGAATATTGGCCCCCACTGTCTTCCGGTTTGGAGAGTTTCCGCTGAGAGATCTGCTGTTAGTCTGATGGGCTTCCCTTTGTGTGTAACCCGACTGTTCTCTCTGGCTGCCCTTAACATTTTTTCGTTTATTTCAACTTTGGTGAATCTGACAATTATGTGTCTTGGAGTTGCTCTTCTCGAGGAGCATCTTTGTGGCGTTCTCTGTATTTCCTGAATTTGAATGTTGGCCTGCCCTACTAGGTTGGGGAAGTTCTCCTGGATGATACCCTGCAGAGTGCTTTCCAACTTGGTTCCATTTTCCCCCTCATTTTCAAGCACCCCAATCAGATGTAGATTTGGTCTTTTCACATAATCCCATACTTCTTGGAGGCTTTATTCATTTCTTTTTACTCTTTTTTCTCCACACTTCTCTTCTCGCTTCATTTCATTCATTTGATCTTCAGTCGCTGATAGTCTTTCTTCCAGTTGATCAAGTCAGTTACTGAAGCTTGTGCATTTGTCACGTAGTTCTCGTGTCATGGTTTTCATCTCTATCCGTTCTTTTAAGGACTTCTCTACATTGATTATTCTAGTTATCCATTCATCCATTCTTTTTTCAAGGTTTTTAGTTTCTTTGCACTAGTTACGTAGTTCCCCCTTTAGCTCTGAGAAGTTTGATCAACTGAAGCCTTGTTCTCTCAACTCATCAAAGTCATTCTCCATCCAGCTTTGTTCCATTGCTGGCGATGAGCTGCATTCCTTTAGAGGGGGAGATGCGCTCCAATTTTTTGAATTTCCAGCTTTTCTGCACTGCTTTTTCCCCATCTTTGTGGTGTTATCTGCCTTTGATCTTTGATGATGGTGACATACTGATGGGGTTTTGCTGTGGGTGTCCTTTCTGTTTGTTAGTTTTCCTTCTAACAGTCAGGACCCTCAGCTGCAGGTCTGTTGGAGTTTGCTCGAGGTCCACTCCAGACCCTGTTTGCCTGGGTATGAGCAGCGGAGGCTGCAGAAGATAGAATATTGCTGTAGAGTGAGTGTTGCTGTCAGATTCTTGCTCTGGAAGCTTCATCTCAGGGGTGTCCCTTGCCATGTGAGGTGTGAGGTGTCAGTCTGCACCTGGTGGGGAAAGTCTCCCAGTTAGGCTACTCAGGAGTCAGGGACCCACTTGCACAGGCAATCTGTCCGTTTTCAGATCTCAACCTCTGTGCTGGGAGATCCACTGCTCTCTTCACAGCTCTCAGACAGGGGCATTTACCTCTGCCGAGGTTTCTGCTGCTTTTTGTTTAGCTATGCCCTGTCCCCAGAGGAGGAGTCTACAGAGGCAGGCCAGCCTCCTTGAGCTCTGGTGGGCTTCACCCAATTCGAGCTTCCCAGTGGCTTTGTTTACCCACTTAAGCCTCAGCAATGGTGGGCACCCCTCCCCCAGCCTTGCTGCAGCCTTGCAGTTAGATCTCAGACTGCTGTGCTAGCAATGAAGGAGGCTCCATGGGCATGGGACTCTCCAGGCCAGGTGTGGGATGTAATCTCCTGGTGTGCCTTTTGCTAAGACCCTTGGTAAAATGCAGTATTAGGGTGGGAATTACTGGATTTTCCAGGTGTTATGTGTCTCAGTTTCCCTTGGCTAGGAAAAGAGATTCCTTCCCCCTTGCACTTCTCAGGTGAGGCGATGGTCGCCCTGCTTCAGCTCTCACTAGTCAGGCCACACCAGCTGACCAGCACTGATTGTCTGGCACTCTCCAGTGAGATGAACCCAGTACCTCAATTGAAAATGCAGAAATCACCGGTCTTTTGTGTCACTCACGCTGGGAGCTAGAGGCTGGAGCTCTTCCTATTCAGCCATCTTGGGTGCGCCTCCTGCCTCCTACTCTTCCTGGCCTCTGGTAACTATAAAACTACCCTCTATCTTCATAAGATCCAGTTTTTTGGCTCCTACATATAAATGAGAACATGTAATATTTGTCTTTCTGTGCTTGGCTTACCTCACATAATGACCTCTGGTTCCCATCCATCCATGCTGCTGCAAATGACACGATTTCCTTCTTTTTGAGGCTGAATAATATTTCATTGTGTAAATAGACCACACCTTCTTTGTCCATTCATCCACTGATAGACATTTGGGTTGATTCCATATTTTGGCCATTGTGAATAGTGCTGCAATAAAAGTGGGTGTACAGATATATATTTGATACATTGATATGGTTTTGCTCTGTGTTCCCATGCAAATCTCATCTCAAATTGTGATCCCCATGTGTCGAGGCATGGGGTGTGGGGAACTGGTGGGAAGTGATTGGATCATGGGGATGGCTTCCCCTATGATGTTCTCATAATAGTGAGTGAGTTCTCACAAGAGCTAATGGTTTTAAAAGTGTTTAACAGAGCTCCCCCTTCACTCACTGTCTCTCTTGCCACCATGAGAAGATGTGCCTTGCTTCCCCTTCACCTTCAACCATGATTGTAAGTTTTCCAGCCATGAGGAACTATGACTTAATTAAATATCTTTTATTTATAAATTACCCAGTCTTAGCATTATCTTTATAGCAGTGTGAAAACGAACTAATACATATATTGATTTCTTTTCTTTGGGGTATATACTCACTAGTAGGACTGCTAAATCACCTGGTAGTTCAAATATTTTTGAATTTGTTTTGCTAGTATTTTGTTGAGAATTTTTGCATTTGCACCAGTGATACTTGCCTGTAGTTCATTCGTTCTTTCTTTCTTTCTTTCTTTCTTTCTTTCCTTCTTTCTTTCTTTCTTCCTTTTTTCTTTTGTGTGTGTGTGTGTGTGTGTCCTTGTCTGGTTTTGATATCAGGGTAATACTGGCCTCATAAAATGAGCTTAGAAAAATTCCATCTTCTTCAATTTTTTTAAAAGTTTGAGTAGAATTGATATTAGTTCTTTAAGTGTTTGTTAGAATTCAGCAGCAAAGTCATCCACTCTTTGGCTTTTCTTTGATGAGAGACTTTTTATTATGGTTTCAATCTCATTACTTGTTATTAGTTTCTTGAAGTTTTCTATTCCTTCATAGATCAAGCTTGGTAGGTTGTAATGTGTCTCAGAATTTATCCATGTTTAGGTTTTCCAATTTGTTGGTGTGTAATTGTTAACTATAGTCTCTAATGATTCTTTGCATTTCTGTAATGTCAGTTGTTGTTGTTTTTTTTTCATTTCTGATTTAATTTATATAGATCTTTTTTTCTTGGTTAGTCTAGCTAACAGTTTGTGGATTTCATTTGCCTGTTCAAAAATCTAACATTTTGTTTTAATGATCTTCTGTATTGTTTTTTAGTCTCAATTTTATTTACTTCTACTCCAATGTTTATTATTTCTCTGCTTCTACTAATTTTGCGTTGTGTTAGTTCTTGCTTTTCTAATTCCTTGGGGTTCATTATTAGGTTGTTTATGTGAAGTCTTTACACTTTTTTGATGTAGACATTTATTGCTATAAACTTCACTCTTATACTGCTTTTGCTGTGTCCCATAGATTTTGGTGTGTTGTATTTCCACTCTCATTTGTTTTAACAAATATCTTAAATTTTTTCTGAATATCTTCATTGACTCATTGGTTGTTCAGGAGCATGTTGCTTAATTACCATGTGTTTGTGTATTTTCTGAGGTTCCTCTTGTTATGGATTTCTAGTTTTATTCCATTGTAGTCAGAAAGGTACCTGATGTCATTTTTACCTTTCTGAATTGGTTGAGTCTTGTTTTGTGGACTTATAGTTTATTCTGGAAAGTGTTCCCTGTGCTGAGGGGGAAAAAAAGTGTACTCTGTAGTTGTTGGATGAAATGTTCTATAAATGTCAGTTAGGCCTATTTGGTCCAGTGTGTATTTTAACTCTGATTTTTGTTATTGATTTTCTGTCTGGAAGATCTGTCCATTGCTGAAAGTGGGTTGTTGAAGTCCCCTACTAGTATTGTATTGCAGTCTGCCTCTCCCTTCAGATCTATTAATGTTTGCTTTGTACGTCTGGGTGCTTCACCATTGGGTACATATATACTTAAAATTGTTATATTCTCTTGCTGAATTGACCCCTTTATCATTATATAGTGACCTTCTTTGTCTCTTCTTATAGTTTTTGTCTTAAAATCAATTTTTTTCTGATGTATAGATAGCAACTCCTGCTCTTTGTTGGTTCCATTAGCATGAAATATCTTTTTCCATCCCTTCACTTTCAGTCTGTGTGTGTCTTTACAGATGAAGTATGGTTTTTGTAGGCAGAATATAGTTGGGTCATCTTTTTGTATCCATTCACCCACTCTGTCTTTTAATTGCAGAAATGAGTTTACTTACATTCAGTGTTATTGTCGATAAATAAGGACTTACTACTGCCATTCTGTTGCTTGTTTTCTGGTTGTGTGATCAATTCTCTCTTCCTTTCTTACTGTCTTCCTATGTGGTTCAGTGATTTTCTATGGAGTATGTTTTCATTCATTGCTTTTTATTTTTGGTGAATCTATTATAGGTTTTTGCATTGTGGTTATTATCAGACTTAACAAAAATATCTTATAGATATAATAAGTTATTTTAAAGAGATGACAACTTATTTTAGATTACAAATAGAAGAATAGAAACAAAGGCAAAGAAACACAAAGAAAACACCTAAACTTTAACTCCACTCCCATTACATTTTGACTTTTAGTTAACTCAATTTACATATTTTATATTACCTATCATTTAGCAGGTTGCTATAGCTATTACTGTTTTTGATCAATTTTTCTATTGGTCTGCATACTAGAGTCATGAGTGGACTGCACACTATCATTGCAGTAATAGAGTATTGCATTAGTCAGGCTTCTCTAAAGGGACAAAACTAATAGGATGGAGATATATAAAGGGGGAGTTTATTAAGGAGTATTGACTCACACGATCACAAGGTGAGGTCCCACAATAGACCATCTGCAAGTTAAGGAGCAAGGAAGCCCGTCCCAGTCACAAAACCTCAAAAGTAGGGAAGCCGACAATACAGCCTTCAGTCTGTAGTTGAAGGTCCAAGAGTCTCAAACCTGAAGAACTTGGAGTCTGATGTTCAAGGACAGGAAGCATCCAGCATGGGAGAAAAATGTAGACTGGGAGAATAAGCCACTCTCGTCTTTTCACATTCTTCTGCTTCTTTTTATTCTGGCCAGGCTGACAGCTGATTAGATTGCAACCACCCTGATAGAGCGTGGGTCTGCCTTTCCCAGTCCACTGACTCAAATGTTAATCTGCTTTGGCAGCACCCTCACAGACATGCCCAGGAATAATACTTTTCATTCTTCAAGCCAATCAAACTGACACTCAATATTAACCATCACAAGTATTATGGGTTTTATACCTTGAAAAGTTTTCTTTCTGCAAGTTAGTGGGTTTTGGTTTTGTTTCTTTGTTTTCTTTGTTTTGTTTTTGGTTTTGTTTTTAATTTCAGATTGACGAACTCCCTTTAACATTTCATGGAAGACAGGTCCGGTGGTGATGAATTCTCTCAGCTTTTGTCTGGGAAAGACTTTATCTCTCCTTTATATTTGAAGGATAATTTTGCTAGATACAGTATTCTTAAATGGTGGTTTTCTTCTTCAGCACTTTGAAAATGTTGTTTCACTAGCTTCTGGCCTGTTTCCTGTTGAGAAGTCTGTTGCTAGACAATTGGACTTTTTGTTGTTGTTATTTGCTTTTTATTTTCTTACTGCTTTTAGGGTCTTCTCTTTGTCCTTGACCTTTGAGAGTTTGATTACTATATGCCCTGTGTTAGTCTTATTTAAGTCAAATCTGTCTGGCATTCTCTGATCTTCCTGTACCTGTATCTTCATATCTTTCTCAAGTGTTGGGAAGTTTTCTGTTATTATTTTTTTAGCAAGATTTCTACCCCTTGCCCTTGCTCAACTCCCTCTTGAACACTAATAATTCTTACATTTGGTCTTTTCTGTATCTTGTAGTCAATCTTTATTCTTTTTCATTTTTTTTTTCTCCTCTAACTGTGAATTTTCAAATAGCCTGTCTTCAAGCTCGGTGATTATTTCCTCTGCTTGATCCATTCTGCTATAGAGAGTCTCTAATAAATTTTTCAGTTCAGCAAATGTATTTCTTGCTTCTAGGACTTCAGTTTCATTTTTTTAATTATTTCAATCTCCTTGCTAAATTTAGAGATAAATTTCTGGATTCCTTTTTTGTGTTATCTTAGAGATCACTGCGTTTTCTTAAAATTGCTATTTTGAATTTTTGATAAAGCTCAAGTATCACTGTCTCATTAAGATCACTCACTGGTTCCTTGCCTCATCCATTTGAGGAAGTCATGGTTCCCTGTTTACTGTTGTTTCTCATCGATGTACATGTATGTATTTGCATTGAATGATTGGTTAATTATTCCAATCTTCTCTGTTTAGTTTATTTTGTCTTTATTGGATATGTTTGCTTAGAGATTTTTTGGAATTTACTCATTAGATTTCTTTTTTATTTTTCCTGTTAGGTCACTGCCACCATTTGGCACTAGATGGTCCCTTAATCCCAGCTTTGCCTCAGTTCTAGTAACTGATCAGAGCATTACCCATCCTGTATGGGAAAGATCTCAAAGAAGACATTTCAGCAGTTTGAGAAGTGCTGGCTAAGGGCTTATGACTGGGGGACCCATGGAATGTACCTCCTATTGCATGGTGCTGCTAAACAGCCACTCTGATTTGGTGTCTCCTTTGGTAGAACTACAGAATAAAGTTACCAGGACATGGGATGGTCATCTTACCTCACCCCTTTGTCCCTGACTGTCCTCAGAGCTACTTCTCCCTTCAGGGACTTCCAATAATTCCCTTGAGCTGAGGCAAGGACAGGTATTTTGCCAGGGAACTCAGGAGGGGAAGGTAATTGTCTACCTTGATCTCACTTATTTTCAGTGTAAAAACTGAGTCAGAGGAATTTTCTACACACTTGGTATCAGGCAGATTGTGGGGATAGGCACCAAAGATATGGAAGTCTGATTCTTTTATCATCTTCTCAAAGTTTTTTCTCTTCTCTATGGCCCTGGGAACTGTCTCATTCTCATATTTGAGTTCTAGGATATTGTTGGTAATAATCTCAGTGCTATATATTTGGTGTTTTTGTGTTCTTTGGGGGTGAGGGTAGTGAAGCCTACTTGCTTCTACACTGACATTTTGGTTCCAGAAATCTAGAGAAAGTTCTCATACAAATCTGGCAATTAAAAGTTTTCATCATAACTTTAAAAATAATTTCAAAGAACATAACTAATACGTTTTAAATATTGATATTTTCAGATAAAATATTACATTATTTTTAAATACATTACATAGAATATTTGAAATCAAATATTTCATCAATTTGAAAATAGATAAGCTCTTCTTTAACAGTCAAAATAGATAAGCTCTTCTTTAACAGTCAAAATTTTACATCATTTGTTTTATTCTTTGAACTCATATTTCCATTCCGCTTCCCCCATAGAATTTTGTCATGATGTAAATTGTATGCCTAAAAGTATTTTATAAGGCTGGGCATGGTGACTCATGCCTTTAATCCCAGCACTTTGGGAGACCAAGGCAGGCAGATTACCTGAGGTCAGGAGTTGGAGACTAGTCTGGCCAACATAGTGAAGCCCTGTCTCTACTAAAAATACAAAAATTAGCTGGACATGGTCGTGGACACCTGTAATCCCAGCTTGTTGGGAGACTGAGGCAGGAGAATTGCTTGAACCCAGGAGGCGGAGGTTGCAGTGAGTCAAGACCACGCCACTGCACTCCAGCACTCCAGTCTGGGCGACAAGAGTGAGATTCCATCTCAAAAAAAAAAAAAAAGAAAGAAAGAAAGAAAAGAAAAAAATAAAGTATTTTATTGATCACTGTATCCTAATTCTCTGCAAAATAAATAAATAAATAAAAATACATTTTTATTTAATTTCCAGGGGCTATAAGGATCTAAATGCTAAAGTGTTTTTTCTGGATTAAGTTATTATTCTAATTTGTATTTGTATGTGATAAAAAGTATATTTTGTCAGGAAATATATTTCCTAATGAGGTAGATGTGGTTTTTTAAAAATATATAGTTAACATATACATGGATGAACATTTTTTATTACTAGTGTGAGATAGGATTTATCATCAATTTTATTCCTTTTTTAATGTAAGCCCTGAGACAACTGCTCATATATATAAGTAAATGCAAATGCAGGAAGCTTTATTGTAGTAATGTCCTTCACTTTTTTTTTTTTTTTTTTTTTTTTTTTTTTTTGAGACGGAGTCTTGCTCTGCCGCCCAGGCTGGAGTGCAGTGGCCGGCTCTCAGCTCACTGCAAGCTCCGCCTCCGGGTTCACGCCATTCTCCTGTCTCAGCCTCCCGAGTAGCTGGGACTACAGGCGCCCGCCTCGTCGCCCGGCTAGTTTTTTGTATTTTTTAGTAGAAACGGGGTTTCACCGTATTAGCCAGGATGGTCTCGATCTCCTGACCTCGTGATCCGCCCGTCTCGGCCTCCCAAAGTGCTGGGATTACAGGCTTGAGCCACCGCGCCCGGCCCACTTTCTTTTAATTCTTTACAAGTTATATGCAAAACAGAAACAGTAATCAATCAACAAAAAAATTAATTTAAATCCTCTGACAACTCCATAAAATCTTCCTGTACTTTTAATGAAAGCAAAGAATTGGAACCACCTGAGTTGCAAAAGGATTTGTTACCAATCGCTATACTTGTTTTCTTTCTCAACACCAGCGCCAGTATTTTGAATTACCCCTTTGGCTGGCCCATAGATGCTTTTCCTGTTACTCCTTAGCATGCCTTCAGGAACCTCCAGGGAAATGTACACCCTAGTTTGAGATCATCTGGGATAGGTGAGAGCAGTTACACCCTGAGGAAATTAGTGTTGAGATAGATAAATACTATTTGCAGAATGACTGACAGTACCTGAGGGACAAATGACTAGCTGAGGTGGCAATGATATCCAGGGCATATTTGTGGAACTATTTAACATTCCATGAAGACTCCCAGAAATATTGGGTGATAAAGAAAGAATTCCTTGAAGTCACTGTGACGGGATCCCACAGTGTTTTGAGCATGTAAATAAAGTAGCATTTAATTTTAATAGAGAAAATACAGCTGTTTTTCCTTATTCTCTCATGAATCATCCAAAAACAACAAGAAAAGAACAAAAAGACAAACATCGTCCTCAATAAAACCATGAAATATCTGTCTCTGACCTCATATGAGAAGTGGAGTGGCCATATGCAATGAAGATTTTTTTTAAAAAACATTTGAAGTGATTTATTCTGACCCAAATATGAGTGACCATGGCCCATGACACAGCCCTCAGGTGGTCCTGAGAACATGTGCCCATGGTGCTTGGGGTACAGCTTGGTTTTATATATTTTAGAGGGGCATGAAACATCAATCAAATACACATCAGAAACACGTTGGTTTGGTTCAGAAAGGTGGGACAATTCGGGCTGGGCGCGATGGCTCACGCCTGCAATCCAGCACTTTGGGAGGCCAAGGCGGGCAGATCATGAGCTCAGGAGTTCGAGACCAGCCTGGCCAATACGGTGAAACCCCATCTCTACTAAAAACACAAAAATTGGCCAGGCGTGGTGGCACACACCTGTGGCCCCAGCTACTAGGGAGGCTGAAGCAGAAGAATCACTTGAACCCAGGAGGCGGAGGTTGCAGTGAGCTGAGATCACACCACTACACTCCAGCATGGGCAACAGACTTCCAAGTAAATTTAAATATTTTCTGGTTGATAATTGGTTGAGTTTATCTGAAGACCTGGGATCAATGGAAAGGAATGTTAGGTTAAGCTAAAGGGTTGTGGAGACCAAGTTTTATTGTACAGAGGAATCTCTCAGATAGCTGACTTTGGAGAGAGAGCAGGTTGTAAAATGTTTCTTATCAGACGTAAAAGGGTGCCTGGTTCTTAGATGATTATCTACTGGATCTGCAAAGAAAGGAAGGAAAACAAAGGGGGAAGGGTATTCTCTATAGAATGTGGCTTTTTCCCACAAGAGTCTTTGCAGGACAACTTCAAGGTATGGCAAGGAAATATATTTTGGGTTTAAATATTTTCCTTGTCTTGTAGTGTTATGCCAGAGTCAGACTGAAAAGTAAGTCATGATATATAGGGTCAAATAAAACTCATCTGATGAGGATTTATGATTTGTAAGGCATGACTCCCTAGACCCCTTAGGTAGGAATTTGGGCAAGATAAAATATCAGAGCTTAGTCCTCAGTACCCCCTCCAGGCCAAAAAACATTCCACTGAATGTACATGCAGGCCAACAGCAGCAGGTCCCATGGCACTAGGAAGGGTTATTCCTAGAGTTGTCTGATCTGGTCA
The DNA here is from genome assembly GCF_009764315.1 of Trachypithecus francoisi. Classification (NCBI taxonomy): domain Eukaryota; kingdom Metazoa; phylum Chordata; class Mammalia; order Primates; family Cercopithecidae; genus Trachypithecus; species Trachypithecus francoisi. The sequence continues at coordinate 89,619,198 of NW_022681470.1, read as the reverse complement.
TTTAGCGAGGTCCCACAGGGCTAGGATGGCTCATTCCTAGAGTAGTCTGGTTGATGGTCATAGTTTTGAATATTAGCAATTTGGATAATCAGGGGAAGATACGGTTTGACCTGATGTAATAGCCAATTGTTTAAGGGGTGAGATGGAGTCAGATCTAGGGTTTAGTCTAAAAAAACACATTCCAGATTAGACCCATTTTCTGAGCGATCATGATCTGGGTCTTTAATTGTGCCTTTCCTTCTGTTGTATCTGGCACAACATTTACAGGAAATATATCATGCTAATACAGTGACAAATACCATAAAGATAGCAAGGATTAGGCATCCAAGAAGGTTATAGGTAGAGTCAAAGGGTAGTAAACAACCTAACAAGCCAAAAAAATCAATGCATGCATCATCATACACTTTGATCACACTCCCAATGTGTTTACCCTCCTCATGAAGCATTATTTGAACCTTGTGATAAATCTACTTGAGAATTGTAGGACTGACATTAAATTAGAATTTAATAACTTTAATCTCTTTTCTAGCCAATTTATCTCCATTGGCATAGCATCCTGAGGAGGGTATAAATTAAATGCAAGAAATGCCTGGTCCTTGGTGTCTAAAATTGTTATAGACTTGTTAACAGTAGACAAATCTATTCCCCACCCCCCCTCACTTTTGTATTGCACCATATACTAGTATTTGGGAGAAAAAAGGTTTGGTCACAGGAGAAGTCATATAATTCTACAGTGTCATTTTTCCCTCGGCAGGATTCCCTACAGCTGAGGGCCTGAAGAGTCAAAAGATTTATAGCCAATTAATTGGTCTAGGCCAGATAGGAATGGCTGTGGACAGGCATTTGTTACCTCTTAAAAGTATTAAGTAAAAAGCCAACAGAAAAACCAAAAGGAAAAGTTATAAGACTGACTTATTTTTAATTTCAAGCTTAGCTGCTATGAGCTTGGATTTTGTTACAGACATAGCCGTTAGCTATACAAAACATAAGCATTGTTCTGAAAAATTCAAAAGATAGAGAAAGAGAGAGAGATAGATAGATTTATCTTCACAACTCTTAATTGGGAGTATTATACCCAGGAGGCTTTGTTACAAGGTATTTTATACTGTTAGTAAATATTTTCCTTTAATTTTATAGTAAGCAGAAAATTTTTATGGTTGGGGTGAATGCAAAAGTGACACATTAATAGTTTAGAAGGCAACTAAACTTATTTCACCAGCTGTTTAGGCATTTTTTATACCCCCTTCTTGATTTGGAGGATTTGATCTTGTCCTAATTTTATCCCCTAAAATCGGCCCTTCCAATCTTATGTACCCACCTCTTTTGCAATAGTGCCTGGGCCTAGAGGGAGGTAGCCTGTTTAGTTTTAGCAACAAAGGATTAGCAGTGAAACAGGTCTGGGCCCAGTGGGATGCCAAATGAGAGAGATTCATGTCTCTGGTCTTCAGAGTACCATGATTTTTGTTTCCTTGGGAGTAAAACAAAAAGAGATAAATAATATTCATAACTTAACAATTTTAAGAATAATGTGTAAGTCAGAACAGAAAAAGGAACCTATTCCGTTTGGGCACCAACTAAAAACATGAAGAAAAATTATAATCTGGTACTTTCTAGAGGATTACTATAGCCAAGAAATAATGATTTAATCTGCACTTTAAAAATCAGGGCTGAAGTCTATTATTAAACGTTACACTTGCCCTTGAAACAATTTTTTAGCCGGCTTTTTTATGAAAGGGAATATTATAGCAAGGCCAATTTGTGTGCAAGGTTAGTTTTCGGCTTATTATGCTTGCCTGATTATTTGCATAAAATACAACAAGAAATTGACTGCCCATATAGACTCCTTTTAAAGTTGGTTTTGCTGAAACTTTACCTAAGAATAGGCTATTTTAGTTTCAGTCTTGGTAAAATAATCAGTGTTTCTAATTGTTTAAAAAAAAAACTTATTATTGAACTTCTGCAGACAACTATATTGCCATAAAACTACAATCTGAATTTTGGAGGATTCAGAAAGGTAAGTTTGCTTATAAAAACATACTTTGCCCAGATGACTTAAAAGAAAAAGATTTTCCTGATCCTCCTTTAACCAGAGCAGCAGCTTTTAAGATAAAATGTTTGTTTACCTTGGAAATGTTATTTACAAACCAAACAGCTTATGAGAGTTATTAGACACTATAGAATTTAGCAGCTTTTCACAATTAGTCCTAGGAAAAGAGCTGTCTGCTTATTAAGTACCAAGATTTTATGTAAACCAATTTTATTTCATCATGGAACTTTTTGGGAAACATAGGGGTAACTTCAGTTAATATTCCATAGCAATGCAGTAAATGCCCCATCAAGTAGAAATGCTCTAGCTCAGTCGTTACTGAAAAGCACTCACAGCTTTTTGTTGTTGTTGTTGTTGTTGTTGTTTTTCTGAGAAAGAGTTTCGCTCTTGTTGCCAGGCTGGTGTGCAATAGCACGTGATCTCGGCTCACTGCAACCTCCTCTGGTGAAAAAGATTTGGGTTCCCAGCAGGGAGTTGCATCTGTAAGACTTTAGATAATTAGTAAAAGTTACAGGAGCCAAGAAAAGATGAAGGAGAGAGCCATCATTCAAGGCCACTTCCACCAGAGGAGAAGCTCGAACTCGGTGGGGCTTCAGTGGGCCCTGTTGGTACCTTAGCTCCAGTTTAGGGCAACTCCTTTGGTGTCTTGAATCTTCTCTGAGGCTCCACGTGTTTGGGCCCCAGATTATTGTTGATGAAAAGAGTCAAACTCTGTAAAGTATTTGAAGAGATTTATTCTGAGCCAAATATGAGTGACCATGGCCAGTGACACAGCCCTCAAGGAGGTCCTGAGAACATGTGCCCATAAAGATTTTTTTTAATTGGGATATGGGGAAGATACCAAGTCAAGATGCATGTGGTTACAAATAAGAATTTTTAAAAAGGCAGAATAAACATCTTGTAATAACTTAATAAAAAATGTGTAAAAGAAGAAAAGCATATTGAAATGTATATCATGCTCTTAAACAGAAAAATTCAGTATAACAATGTCAGCTCTTCCTTAATTAATCTACTATTTTTATGTGATCCTGCTAAAATGGCCAACAGGAACTAAAGTTAGACAAGCTGATTATAATGTATCTATGGGGAAAAGAAAATTCAAGAATGAACATAAAGTTCTAAAAAGGGAAGATAATAAGGAAAGAATGTAATTAAAACACTGTGCTGCTATCACATGAATAGACGTATCAATGAAACAGATTAGAAAGTCTAGGAATGGACACAAAAAAAAACCATGCAGGAATTATAATTAAAAAATGAACTTTCAAATCAACGGAGAAAATATGGATTAGTCAATAAATGGTATTGAAACATCTGACTAGTAAAGCAGGAAAAAAGAAACACATTTGGATTAATACCTCATATTACATATCAAGAAAATGTCCAAGTTGATCAAATATCTGAATCCTAAAATCAAAACCATAAAAGCACTAAGAAAAATATGGAAAAATTTTGTTTAATCTCAAAGTTGGAAAAGTCTTTCTATATGTGAAGGGAAACCCTGAAGTCACAAAGGAAAATATTGATTAATTTAACTCTGTAGAAATAAAAATGCATACATAAAACATCCAGTATAAATCAGAATATAAATGACAGACTGGGAAAAAATATTTGCAACTCATATTCAAAGGCCTAATTTCTTTAACGAATAAGAAACAAAATCAATGATTCAAAGAAAAACATGAAGAAGAAATAGCAAAAGACAATTTGTAGAAAGGAAAATCAAACAATTATAAAAATTAAGGGGTATACAATCTCAGTCCTTATTTTTAAAACATGTTAATCAAAACTACAATGGGCTATAAGTTTTCACCTATTGCATTATCAAAGAGCAAAATTTGAGAATTCACCAGATTGCTCTGCCAGTTTTAGGGTTATTGTCCCTCAGCTCCAATCTCGCCTTCTAAACACTGTGATGCTGGTGCTGGCACTCTGCACCCCACATTCATCATTGCCCTCTGGCTCCCTGGTAGGCTCGGCCAATGAGAAGTACAAGAGGTAGAGAGGAAAGCTGAAAGAGGAAAAAGGGACTTGTTCCTCCCGGTCCGCTTCCTGTTCCTGTCAATTTCACCTCAGCAAATTTTTTTCACCTGAAGCATCAGTTCTTAGCCACTGCAGCAGATGAATCCAGTTTGCAGTTTTTCCACCACTTGAAGATTATTCTCCCCTCAGAGAAGCATCACTAGCCAACCAGTGCTCCCTGCTAGAAGTCTGGTCCCAACCCCACCGGGTCCCTCCTCCGAGCTCACGGTGTCAGATGAACCATATTCTGTGCTCAGAGATCTGAGTTTCAATACTGTAAGGTCCCTCCTCTAAGTTTCTCAATTTTAATAATTTCAACTTCTTCACTTGTTCTTCTTACCCCTAGAGATAGTGGCTGTTTACTGCAGTTGCTACCTCCCTGATACCTTAGTATTCCATTCTTGCCTTAATTTTCTTCTTAACAACGTTACAACTAGTCAATAATTCTTTGTATTAAATTCTTCCTGTTGAAATAGTTGCTGTGGCTTCTGATTGGATCTTGACAGTACAAGTAGCCAAAGATGTGGAAACACTAGTAATTTTATACTATTGGAGGGAGCATTAATTGATACATCCCCCACCCCTTGCCCCCTGCTCCCCAATAAGGTTGGCAATTGACTGACAATTTTATTTCTAGGAATTTATCTTACAAATAGACATATGTGTGTGCAAATATTGTGTATAAAAAGAAATTAACTATAGCTTTGTTTGTAAAATCAAAAGAGTGGGGAGGAAATTTAAATTCAACAGCAGGAAATGTAAAGTAAATTACAGGGTATTAATAGTGAAACACTGAGTAGAAATAAAAAATAATCTTTAAAAAGCTTTATGCAAAACCAATATGGGATGATCTCCAAGATATTGGTAAATACAAAAAGAGAGGTGTGAAACAATGTGTCTGTATATTTCTCCTTGCATTTTTTTAATTTAAAAATATATACATTTGCATAGAATATTTCTGGGAGGATACACAAGAAACCATGTGCCTAGAGAAGGGGGATGATGAGAAAGATTTAGATTTTACTGTGTATTCTTTTGGACTTCTTGAATTTTGTAGTACATACATGTATTATCTATTAGAAAAAAATAAATGCAAATAAAATTAAAATATCTAGTGGGGGGAAAGACGTTCAGAGGATTTTTCAGTTCAAATTGCAAATTGTGCAAAAATATATATCTGCTCTCCTTCTCCCAAGGCCATGTTAAAAAGATGTTAAGAGAATAAAAATTATATATACCCACAACAATGAAGAGAATAAGGGAGAAGCTACTAGCAAGTGAAATATTTCTAAACATTTCTGGAAGAGGAAAATGTAGATGGCAGATTCTAACACTGGACAACAAGAAAATTATACAGAAGAATGTATGAGGGAGTTGGCAGAGCTGCAGCCCAGAAGGAAGAAAATCGACCCAGGAAAACCTAGAAAAACCCAGCCTGTCTAAGAGGCTTCCAACCACAGACAGTAGGACCTAAACCCTGAAAACTTAACAAAGTCAACTCCAGCTGTCCTTCCTCTAATCCTGTGTCCAGAATGGTTGATATGGAAGTGTTTTGCTTCTAGGCCAAAAATAAATACATAAACAAAAGGCACTTTTCTAAGGAAATTGACCAAAACAGAGAGCACAAAGGGAGCTAGTGATGGAGTTGAGGTCCCAAAGGTCTAGGAGTCCAGATTGTGTTATTCAAGGATCCTCGGCCTACACGCTGACTCCCCATACTCATCTGAAAAAGAAATCCCACCGATGGAGGCACTCCCTGAACTCTCTCTGTAGTCCTGTTTTTAAATATGATGCATAAAAGATCACTAGATAATTGAGGGAAGAATGCAACATGTAGGAAAAAGACTGAATTAAGAGGAGAAAAGTAACTCTAAAGGTGGCACAGATGACTTAGGAAACAGAAGAGAATTTTAAAATAAAACTCTTATATTCTCAGAGATTATAATCAAGTGGATACTATGAAAAAGGAGCAATCAGAGAACCAAAAAAAAAAGAGCACTTAGAAATAAAATATATTATTGCCAAATTAAGAATTATTAATTATTAATGTAAAATGAAGAAAATATCTCTGAAAATAGAACCTAACGTGTTCAAAGCAAATACAAAGAAGCACAAAATAAAATGGTAAGAAGGCCAATCCTGAAGTTCCAATATCCAACCAGTATGAACTCTAGAAAGAGAAAACAGAGATTGGGTAAGAATAAAATAAATTATATAAGAAATTCCCAAAATTAGATAAACAATTTTCCAGACTGAGATGGTTACTAAGTAACTACAACAATGAATGGAGGAAAAAATACCCACATCTGGTCCCAAATTTTTGGAATTTCAGAACAGCAGGGATAAAAAGAAAATACTAAAAATTTCTAGAGAAGAACAGAACAGTTCACCAAGTAACGAGAAATAGATTGACATCAGACTGGGAAAATCAATGCAAATTTTAAAAGAGAAAAACCTCCAAAGTAGGAAAAAAAAAAATACTTTCAGTTTAGAATTCAATAGTCATTTTGACATCAATCCAGTATGAGAACAGAAATAAAGACATTTTTAGACATTTAAGATCCCAGGGTATCCATCTCCTTCATTGGAAATTACTATAAGACATGCTCCAGAAAAGAGTATAAGAGGCAAACCGAAAAAGACAAAGATGTGAGATCAAAAACTGGAACTCCAATATAGGAAAGTAATGAAAGGAAGACTCAAAATGACACCTTTTAGGCCAACCTAAATAATAATCAGCCCTGATTAGAGATCAGGGTTCCACAGAAGAGGTATCAATAGGTCAAAGTTGTGTGGAGGGAAATAAAAGGATGCCTTTGGTTTGACAGTATCTTTGCTGCTACAAAAACAGACAATAGGGGAACAAAAGATAATTAGACAAAGACAGACAATAGGGGAAAAAAAGATAATTAGAAACTCCAAGAAACAAACAACAACAAAAAAGAGCTGAAAAGGAAACACAGTCATACTATAGCATTTGGCTCTGCAGTGAACAATAGTCACAGAATTATAATCACTACTGAGCCTCTGCTTTTAAAATTTATCAGTAAACAAAACTCATAATTGGTATTGTGTTAAGAATAGATCATAACACTATTACATTTAGTGATCTAAGAATATAAAACAAAAGAGAGATGAAAAGGGAAGGAAAGAATAAAAGCAAGTATAGGGGAGGGGCGGAGCAAGATGGCCGAATAGGAACAGCTCCAATCTCCAACTCCCGGCGCGAGCAACACAGAAGACCGGTGATTTCTGCATTTTCAACTGAGGTACTGGGGTCATCTCACTGGGGAGTGCCAGACAATCAGTGCTGGTCAGCTGCTGCAGCCCGACCAGCGAGAGCTGAAGCAGGGCGAGGCATTGCCTCACCTGGGAAGCGCAAGGGGGAAGGGAATCCCTTTTCCTAGCCAGGGGAACTGAGACACACAACACCTGGAAAATCGGGTATTTCCCACCCCAATATTGCACTTTAAGCAAACGGGCACACCAGGAGATTATACCCACACCTGGCCGGGAGGGTCCCACAACCACGGAGCCTCCCTCATTGCTAGCACAGCAGTCTGTGATCTAACCACAAGGCAGCAGCGAGGATGGGGGAGAGGCACCCACCATTGCTGAGGCTTAAGTAGATAAACAAAGCCACTGGGAAGCTGGAACTGGGTGGAGCTCACAGCAGCTCAAGGAAACCTGCTGTCTCTGTAGACTCCACCTCTGTGGACAGGGCACAGCTAAAAAACAACAGGGGAAGCAGCAGGGGCCTGTGCAGACTCGAACGACTCTGTCTGACAGCTTTGAAGAGAGCAGTGGATCTCCCAACATGGAGGTTGAGATCTGAGAACGGACAGACTGCCTGCTCAAGTGGGTCCCTGACCCCTGAGTAGCCTAACTGGGAGACATCCCCCACTGGGGCAGTCTGACACCCCACACCTCACAGGGTGGAGTACACCCCTGAGAGGAAGCTTCCAAAGTAAGAATCAGACAGGTACACTTGCTGTTCAGCAATATTCTATCTTCTGCAACCTCTGCTGCTGATATCCAGGCAAACAGGGTCTGGAGTGGACCTCAAGCAATCTCCAACAGACCTACAGCTGAGGGTCCTGACTATTAGAAGGAAAACTATCAAACAGGAAGAACACCTATACCAAAACCCCATCAGTACATCACCAACATCAAAGACCAGAGGCAGATAAAACCACAAAGATGGGGAAAAAGCAGGGCAGAAAAGCTGGAAATTCAAAAAATAAGAGCACATCTCCCCCTGCAAAGGAGCACAGCCCATCGCCAGCAATGGATCAACGCTGATCAGAGAATGACTTTGACGAGATGAGAGAAGAAGGCTTCAGTCCATCAAACTTCTCAGAGCTAAAGGAGGAATTACGTACGCAGCGCAAAGAAACTAAAAATCTTGAAAAAAAAAGTGGAAGAATTGACAGCTAGACTAATTAATGCAGAGAAGGTCATAAACGAAATGACAGAGATGAAAACCATGACACGAGAAATACGTGACAAATGCACAAGATTCAGTAACCGACTCGATCAACTGGAAGAAAGAGTATCAGCGATTGAGGATCAAATGAATGAAATGAAGCGAGAAGAGAAACCAAAAGAAAAAAGAAGTAAAAGATATGAACAAAGCCTGCAAGAAGTATGGGATTATGTAAAAAGACCAAATCTACATCTGATTGGGGTGCCTGAAAGTGAGGGGGAAAATGGAACCGAGTTGGAAAACACTCTTCAGGATATCATCCAGGAGAACTTCCCCAACCTAGTAGGGCAGGCCAACATTCAAATTCAGGAAATACAGAGAATGCCACAAAGATACTCCTCCAGAAGAGCAACTCCAAGACACATAATTGCCAGATTCACCAAAGTTGAAATGAAGGAAAAAATCTTAAGGGGAGCCAGAGAGAAAGGTCGGGTTACCCACAAAGGGAAGCCCAGCAGACTAACAGCAGACCCCTCGGCAGAAACTCTACAAGCCAGAAGAGAGTGGGGGCCAATATTCAACATTCTTAAAGAGAAGAATTTTCAACCCAGAATTTCATATCCAGCCAAACTAAGTTTCATCAGTGAAGGAGAAATAAAATCCTTTACACATAAGCAAATGCTTAGAGATTTTGTCACCACCAGGCCTGCCTAACAAGAGACCCGGAAGGAAGCCCTAAACATGGAAAGGAAAAACCAGTACCAGCCATTGCAAAAACATGCCAAAATGTAAAGACCATCGAGGCTAGGAAGAAACTGCATCAAATAACGAGCAAAATAACCATTTAATATAATAATGGCAGGAACAAGTTCACACATAACAATATTAACCTTAAATGTTAATGGACTAAATGCTCCAATTAAAAGACACAGACTGGCAAACTGGATAAAGAGTCAAGACCCATCAGTCTGTTGTATTTAGGAGACCCATCTCACATGCAGAGACATATATAGGATCAAAATAAAGGGATGGAGGAAGATCTACCAAGCAAATGGAGAACAAAAAAAAGCAGGGGTTGCAATCCTAGTCTCTGATAAAATAGACTTTAAACCATCAAAGATGGGAAGAGCTAACTATCTTAAATATATATGCACCCCATACAGGAGCACCCAAATTCACAAAGCAAGTCCTTAGAGACCTACAAAGAGACTTAGACTCCCATACAATAATAATGGGAGATTTCAACACTCCACTGTCAACATTAGACAGATCAACGAGACAGAAAGTTCACAAGGATATCCAGGAATTGAACTCATCTCTGCAGCAAGCAGACCTAATAGACATCTATAGAACTCTCCACCCCAAATCAACAGAATATACATTCTTCTCAGCACCACATCGCACTTATTCCAAAATTGACCACATAATTGGAAGTAAAGCACTCCTTAGCAAATGTAAAAGAACAGAAATTATAACAAACTGTCTCTCAGACCACAGTGCAATCAAACTAGAACTCAGGACTAAGAAACTCAATCAAAACCGCTCAACTACATGGAAACTGAACAACCTGCTCCTGAAAGACTACTGGGTACATAACGAAATGAAGGCAGAAATAAAGATGTTCTTTGAAACCAATGAGAACAAAGATACAACATACCAGAATCACTGGGACACATTTAAAGCAGTGTGTAGAGGGAAATTTATAGCACTAAATGCCCACAAGGGAAAGCTGGAAAGATCTAAAATTGACACTCTAACATCAGAATTAAAAGAACTAGAGAAGCAAGAGCAAACACATTCAAAAGCTAGCAGAAGGCCAGAAATAACTAAGATCAGAGCAGAACTGAAGGAGATAGAGACACAAAAACCCTATAAAAAATCAATGAATCCAGGAGTTGGTTTTTTGAAAACATCAACAAAATTGACAGACCGCTGGCAAGACTAATAAAGAAGAAAAGAGAGAAGAATCAAATAGATGCAATAAAAAATGATAAAGGGGATATCACCATGGACCCCACAGAAATACAAACTACCATCAGAGAATACTATAAACACCTCTACGCAAATCAACTAGAAAATCTAGAAGAAATGGATAAATTCCTGGACACTTACACTCTCCCAAGACTAAACCAGGAAGAAGTTGAATCCCTGAATAGACCAATAGCAGGCTCTGAAATTGAGGCAATAATTAATAGCCTACCCACCAAAAAAAGTCCAGGACCAGATGGATTCACAGCTGAATTCTACCAGAGGTATAAGGAGGAGCTGGTACCATTCCTTCTGAAACTATTCCAATCAACAGAAAAAGAGGGGATCCTCCCTAACTCATTTTATGAAGCCAACATCATCCTGATACCAAAGCCTGGCAGAGACACAACAAAAAAAGAAAATTTTAGGCCAATATCCCTGATGAGCATCGATGCAAAAATCCTCAATAAAATACTGGCAAACCGGATTCAGCCTCACATCAAAAAGCTTATCCACCATGATCAAGTGGGCTTCATCCCTGGGATGCAAGGCTGCTTCAACATTCGCAAATCAATAAACGTAACCCAGCATATAAACAGAACCAAAGACAAGAACCACATGATTATCTCAATAGATGCAGAAAAGCCTTTTGACAAAATTCAACAGCCCTTCATGCTAAAAACGCTCAATAAATTCGGTATTGATGGAACGTACCTCAAAATAATAATAGCTATTTATGACAAACCCACAGCTAATATCATACTGAATGGGCAAAAACTGGAAAAATTCCCTTTGAAATCTGGCACAAGATAGGGATGCCCTCTCTCACCACTCCTATTCAACATAGTGTTGGAAGTTCTGGCTAGGGCAATCAGGCAAGAGAAAGAAATCAAGGGTATCCAGTTAGGAAAAGAAGAAGTCAAATTGTCCCTGTTTGCAGATGACATGATTGTATATTTAGAAAACCCCATTGTCTCAGCCCAAAATCTCCTTAAGCTGATAAGCAACTTCAGCAAAGTCTCAGGATACAAAATTAATGTGCAAAAATCACAAGCATTCTTATACACCAGTAACAGACAAGCAGAGAGCCAAATCAGGAATGAACTTCCATTCACAGTTGCTTCAAAGAGAATAAAATACCTAGGAATCCAACTTACAAGGAATGTAAAGGACCTCTTCAAGGAGAACTACAAACCACTGCTCAGTGAAATCAAAGAGGACACAAACAAATGGAAGAACATACCATGCTCATGGATAGGAAGAATCAATATTGTGAAAATGGCCATACTGCCCAAGGTGATTTATAGATTCAATGCCATCCCCATCAAGCTACCAATGAGTTTCTTCACAGAATTGGAAGAAACAGCTTTAAAGTTCATGTGGAACCAAAAAAGAGCCCACATTGCCAAGACAATCCTAAGTCAAAAGAACAAAGCTGGAGGCATCACGCTACCTAACTTCAAACTATACTACAAGGCCACAGTAACCAAAACAGCATGGTACTGGTACCAAAACAGAGATATAGACCAATGGAACAAAACAGAGTCCTCAGAAATAATACCACACATCTACAGCCATCTGATCTTTGACAAACCTGAGAGAAACAAGAAATGGGGAAAGGACTCCCTATTTAATAAATGGTGCTGGGAAAATTGGCTAGCCATAAGTAGAAAGCTAAAACTGGATCCTTTCCTTACTCCTTATACGAAAATTAATTCAAGATGGATTAGAGACTTAAATGTTAGACCTAATACCATAAAAACCTAGAAGAAAACCTAGGTAGTACCATTCAGGACATAGGCATGGGCAAGGACTTCATGTCTAAAACACCAAAAGCAATGGCAGCAAAAGCCAAAATTGACAAATGGGATATGATTAAACTAAAGAGCTTCTGCACGGCAAAAGAAACTACCATCAGAGTGAACAGGCAACCTACAGAATGGGAGAAAATTTTTGCAATCTACTCATCTGACAAAGGGCTAATATCCAGAATCTACAAAGAACTCAAACAAATATACAAGAAAAAAACAAACAACCCCATCAAAAAGTCGGCAAAGGATATGAACAGACATTTCTCAAAAGAAGACATTCATACAGACAACAGACACCTGAAAAAATTCTCATCATCACTGGCCATCAGAGAAATGCAAATCAAAACCACAATGAGATACCATCTCACACCAGTTAGAATGGCAATCATTAAGAAGTCAGGAAACAACAGGTGCTGGAGAGGATGTGGAGAAATAGGAACACTTTTACACTGTTGGTGGGATTGTAAACTAGTTCAACCATTATGGAAAACAGTATGGCGATTCCTCAAGGATCTAGATTTAGATGTACCATATGACCCAGCCATCCCACTACTGGGTATATACCCAAAGGATTATAAATCATGCTGCTATAAAGACACATGCACACGTATGTTTATTGCAGCACTATTCACAATAGCAAAGACTTGGAATCAACCCAAATGTCCATCTGTGACAGACTGGATTAAGAAAATGTGGCACATATACACCATGGAATATTATGCAGCCATAAAAGAGGATGAGTTTGTGTCCTTTGTAGGGACATGGATGCAGCTGGAAACCATCATTCTTAGCAAACTATCACAAGAACAGAAAACCAAACACTGCATGTTCTCACTCATAGGTGGGAACTGAACAATGAGATCACTTGGACTCAGGAAGGGGAACATCACACATCGGGGCCTATCATGGGGAGGGGGGAGGGGGGAGGGATTGCATTGGGAGTTATTCCTGATATAAATGACGAATTGATGGGTGCTGATGAGTTGATGGGTGCAGCACACCAACATGGCACAAGTATACATGTGTAACAAACCTGCACCTTATGCACATGTACCCTAGAACTTAAAGTATAATAAAAAAAATTAAAAAAATAAATAAGTAAATAAATAAATAAAAGAAAGTATAGGGATACTCATTATTTTATTCTCTAAAATGTAAAGTGAGGTAAAAGAAATACTGGATACAGTTTCCCTGCTGTCTGGAATAAAAGTAAATGTTACAAAGTAATTAGCAGATTAAAATGGCAACACACCTTCATTTAGGGGAGAGGGAAAGATAAGCTGACTCTTTTTTTTTTTTTTTGAGACAGAGTCTCACTCTGTCTTTCCCAAGCTGTAGTGCAGTGGCGTGATCTCGGCTCACTGCAACCTCTACCTCCCGGGCTCAAGTGATTCTCCTGTCTCAGCCACCTGAGTAGCTGAGACTATAGGCATGTGCCACCACACTGGCTTATTTTGTATGTTTAGTTAGAGACAGGGTTTCACCAGTTTGGCCAGGCTAGTCTCGAATTCCTGACCTCAGGTGATCCACCCGCCTCGGCCTCCCAAACCTTTAGTATTATAATAGGAAGTCTATATATAATGTTTAAAATCGGCAAAATAAGAAATAGCAATGTAAGACTTTTTTAGAGAAGTGGAGACTACCTCCATAAAAATATAAATAATTTTAAAAGTTTAAACAATTGCCTCCATGGAGTGTGATTGGGGGTGGAATGGTGAAGCAAGAGACTGCTGTTTTTCTTTAAAACACTTCTGCACTATTTCACCTTTTCATTACAAGCATAAATTAGTTGGATAAAATGTAAATATATTTATAAAATTTTAAAGAAAGTGCTACTTCAAGTATTTGTGAGGCTTTGGACATTGGGGTTTCATATAGATGTGGGAAATGTGAAGACCAATAAATATCTTATGTAATTATTTAAACTGGCCTAATAATCTTTCCACTATTTTCTTCGAGGTTTTCAGTCAGAAAAAAAAAATGAACAATTTGAAAACTATATGAAATTTTCTAGATACTCAAAAAGCTGTTCCTTCAATTCCCAAAGTGTTAGTAAGTTAAGGAAAAAATAAAAACAAAACAAAATACTGAATAGGATATGAGAAGACCGAGGGTTTTTTCCCCACATCTGAATCTGACTCGCTGTAGGATCTTTAGAAAATCGATGTTCCTGCTGGCATTTGGTAAGTGCTTTTGCAAAGTGGGAGGGCCTCTCTAGATGAGTGGACCTCAGAGGAGGTGACACCATGCCCAAAGGCCAGTGTGATATTTTTTTGGTGGGGGGAGCTTTTTTTTTTTTTTTTGAGACAGGGTCTCCTTCCCATCACCTAGGCTGGAATGTAGTGGCAAAGTCACAACTCACTGCGGCCTCAACTTCCTGGGCCCAGGGGATCCCCTCACCTCAGCCTCCCAAGTAGCTGGGACTTCGGGTGTGTACCACCACCCCCGACTAATCATTGTATTTTTAGTAGTTGGGGTGGGGGATATTTTTCATTGTCACAAAGATTAGGGGATGTGTTGGCACTAGAGGGCAGGAGCCAGAATGCTCTAAGTCCTCTAATACTGGGGATGGTCCCACAAAACAAAATTGTCCCTCATGATTCTCAAAATGTCCTTCCAGACTTTCATGTAATTTTGAAAATAATGTATTTATGTAATTACCGAAGCTTAGTACTTTCTTCTATTTGTTTTGCATGTAAACATCAAATATATTTTATAGAATTTTAACCTAAGCTGGATTTTCCAGGAGTGCAAATACCATGTAAATTGAGGGATTATTTTGTTTTACTTCCAAATTTTACCAAGAATTGTTTACCAGTTCATAAAATTACATGACCAATCACAAGGCTGTTGATCTCTGACTTAGTAACTCTGCCCGCATGGATTAGCCTACATTTGTGGCTGCTGTATTCACCATGAATCTACTTACAGACATAAGCATCCGATTTCTTCATTATATCATCTACTAAAGGCATGCCCAAGCATTTTCATATTGAAATACATAATATTTTATTATACATTGATTTACTTTTATTTATTTTTATAATTTAAGCCTTCTATTGACATGTTTAAGTTATGTGGTAGGTTATATTATCTATTGGTTTTATTTCAAAACAATGAAGGGGATGTTATAAATAATTGTTATGTAAAAAGAATATTGACTCTGATAGGACCAAAAACTTTTGGTCTAAGTAGTTTTTACAACCCTTTCCAAGTATATAGTTCTCATTTTTAATAGCCCCTGTTTTTCAATATGTTTTTCATATTAATATGGAGCAGAATATGCTCTCTAGAAGGTTATCTAATGATTAAAAAAAAAATCAAGGGCAACCTAACTATATGCCCAGTTGTGCATCAGACGACTATCTAGAGAGAATATAGTCATCCAAACATCTAGGAAGTATCCAGATAGTCTAGAATATTGGTTGCTTTCTCCCTCCTATCCGTTCTTGTGTAGAGGCCAAAGGCAACAAACATGGATGTTCCAGGCACCTGGGGGCTCCCCTTCAGCATCTGTTGTACCAAGTGGGATAGATAACCCACCACCTTCCTATAGCCATTGCAAACATGTCACTAAATATCTGTTGTTAAGCAGCCAACCCCTACTTTATCAGATCTCAATACCCTACTTATACTATTTCTTCTACCTAGAATTTTCTTCTCAAAGTTCTGCACTAAGCAGAATTTTACTTGACTTTCAAATTTTACTAAAATATAATGACTCCTGTGAAGACTTCCTCCCTATTGTCTAAGAAGAATAGATCACTCCCTCCAGTCTTTACTTACACACACACAGCAACATACATATATATATACATACATGTATATATGCATATACATCTATCTGATATACATAACACACGTACATGTGTATTATATGTCATACATATATGTATATGTACCAGAACATTTATATTATGAAAGCATAGCCATATGTTTATATGAATCCTCTCTTGCTAGACTGAGGGCTATCGAATGGCAAAGACCGTCCCATTCTTTAGCTATAGGGTTTCATTCAATAAGAGGTTCTCAGTATTAGATCAGTGGTGGAGTAGATGAAAAAACCGAAGGATTTCCTGAAATTTTCACAAAAGTGTTTGTTTTCATTGCTGTCATTCTTAATATTTTCTCATGACACATCATATCCCTTTACTTATCTGTAACTTAAAGTCTTTTTGTGTTGGGTTTGCAGGACTACAAAAATGTGTCTCAGGATACATTGACAATGGGGATTCCCACCACTGTAATCTCTTGTAGGCAGCTGCTTATCTCCTCTGTACCACAAATGTCAGAGAAAACTTGCCATTGTCAATATCCCCTCACGCCTTGTACTGATACATCTAGAAACGCTTTAAGTGCCCCAGTGCCTTTCATGGTAGATGGAGCAGAAATGGCAACAGGCATCCTCCACATCAATATTTATCCCCATGATTTTGTCTTTCTTGTTGCTTACTGACACTCTCTCTTCCTTCTCTAACTCTTCTGTTGCTTCCTGCAACTTGAGCCTAGTTCTATTCCTACTGGGTGCTCCTGGCTAAAGGTCATCCTGCCCTGCTGACACCAAGTGTATATGATCCTCCATGCCCTATTGCAAAAGCTTAGGAAGGGGGTTGCTCATTGGGTTTTTAATCTCCTCCAAAGCCCCTTTTTGCTGTTTATCCTGGGTCCATTTCCTTGGTTCCAGGACTTGCTTCAGAGATCACCATCCCAGTCATCTCAAGACAGCCATCTGTCTTGGTCACCGCACACTGCTTGCCTCTCAGTGAGAGCCACACTTAACTTTCTATCAGAGAGACTGCATGTCTTTTACTGAAATATCTTAGACCCACATCCTGATACCAAACATTCTCATAACACTGTATTTTCTCTCCTACTTGAAGCATGAAGTTTCCATATCATCTCAGATCCTTAAAATAAAACCTATCCAGGGTGCAATTTCGACTAGCAATACATAAAATGGCACAACAAACATAATGTTTCCCGGAGTACCTTTGATACTGTAGGCCTCACAGTCCCAAGAGAAATAATAATATTATGGCCTTACTACTTATGCACAGGAACAGAGTCAAAAGATGTTCTGGTATGCTTTTTCTTTTTGTTGTTGTTGTTTTTGTTTTTGTTTGTTTTGTTTTTGTTTGTTTTGTTTTGGTTTGGTTTTTTTTTTTTTTTTTTTTTTTTTTTGAGACAGAGGCTCACTCTGTCACCCAGAGTGGAGTGCAGTGGCCGGATCTCAGCTCACTACAACTCCGCCTCCCGGGTTCACACCATTCTCCTGCCTCAGCCTCCCAAGTAGCTGGGACTACAGGTGCCCGCCACCACGCCCAGCTAACTTTTTGTATTTTTAGTAGAGACGGGTTTCACCATGTTAGCCAGGAAGGTCTGGATCTCCTGACCTCATGATCTGCCCTCCTCAGCCTCCCAAAATGCTGGGATTACAGGCATGAGCCACCGCACCCAGCCCACTTTTTTTTAAACTAAATAGCAAATAAACTCGCCTCTAATGAAGAAAGGGAAAAATAAAATGTAGTAGAGTCCTAAGAAAAATACTGCCCAAAACAAGGAAAAAATACATAAAGTGCATACTTCTAAAGATTTTCCCCAGAATACTTTAAATAATTTGATAACAACTTGTTTGCCCTCTGGTAGAAACAAGAGAAAAGTAGGCCCCCAACATGATAGAAGGCAATTTTTAAACCTACCCAAATTTTATCTTTTTATTATTCCAGTGAAAGTCTCTACTTCCCTGCTCTCCTAATTATAAGGTTTTATGATTGAGATTACTCTTGCTTTCATGCTACACTTATTTTCCTTTATCTCAAGGAAGGAGGCTAATTTTGCTCTATTGAATACAATATCTGCTAGCCACATGTGGCAATTTCATTTTTAATTAAAATTAAGTAAGATTTAAAATGCAATTCTTCAGCCGTGCTGGCCGTGTTTCAAGTGCTCATAGCCACATTTGGCTAGTGACTATTTGGACAACGCAGATAGAAAACACTGCCATCACCATAGAAAGTTCTACTGGACAGCACTGGTCTAGAGGAATTTCCATTTCAGTCAGGGCTGATTAAAGTTCCTTTGTAATAATAGTACAGAAAGGTAATATTGCCACAGAGGATTTATAAAACTAAGAGCCAAATGTCTTGCCCTTTTCAATGTGACTAAAACTCCTAGTGCCATAGAGTATGATGCAAGCAGTTCACACATAAAAAGATAGGAACTCTGTCTGGGCATAGACGTTTATGGACACTGATGAGGTGGTACAGGAAGAGTATTAATAAAATATTGATTTTAAAAAGTGATAACTCATGAGCTGAATGCAAGGTACTCGGAGGCAGCGCTGAAAGCGGCATGAAGTGATCACTTTAGGAGTAGTCAGAGCATGTCCTAAATTCCCTTAGCCAGCTTTTCAGAGATAATCCCTAGGTTCAGCTACGAAAGGGTGGAAAGCAGGGGTGAGATTGTAGAAATGAGCATTGGAAATCATAAGATCAGGATTCTATTTCCAGTATCAAAACTCACCACTTCAGAGCCTGTGTGTGTGGTGTGCGGATGTGCACACAGTGTCCAGCCAAGGGAACCAGTGGGGACTGCTATCTCCCCACACTACACTCCCTGAGCCATGCACTATGGTATAATGTTAACCCATTCATTCACATAAAAGCACCATGTGGGCTAGCAGGAGCCCAAATGAGCCTTGGAGGTTTTATTTAATTCTTCTTTGCTAGCACTTCAGTTATATCTTCTGCAAAATGAATGCAATAGACTGAGTAGCTATATCCTAATTCCTGAAAACAGTGAATATGTTTCCTCATATGACAAAAGGGACTTTGCAATTGTAATTAAATTAGGGATCTAGAGATAATCCTGGATTGTATAGGTGAGCTTGATATAATGACAAGAATCTTTATGAGAGGAAGGCAGGAAGTCAGAGAGGAGAGAAAATGTTATAACGCTAGCTCTGAGAATGGAGGAAGAGGCCACACACCAAGGAATACAGGCAGCCTCCAACTGCTGGAAAAGGCAGGAAAACAAATTTTCCCCTGAAGCCTCCAGAAAGAATACAACCCTGAGGATACATCCATCTTACACTTATGACATCCAGAATTGTAAGATAATAATTTCTATTGGTGCTGTTTTAAGTCACTAAACGTGATCACTTGATACAGCAGAAATAGAAACTAAACCAATGGCATTTTGAGTTATGTCTAAAATCCTTTTCAACTTAACAAACTAATTCCACAGCTTTGATTCCTTCTGAAAAAAAGAAAAAGTACAACATATGGCTTACTTTTCACTTACGAAGAAACATGCATTCTTTGGTACTGATGAAGACAGAGCAGAAAAGGGAAGCCAGAATCCATGATGCAGTATTTCAGCAGACAAAGGCAAAAAAAAAAAAAAAGCTTCTGGGGCTGAGACATGGAGCCAGTGTGAGGTGTCATCTCCAAGAGACACTTTTCAGGACCTCTGCTCTTTAGAGGGATCGCAGCCCCAGAACCGCAGCCGGGACTTGGTGAACACTCCACTCTGCACCTCAAACACCAGCACTATCTAGTCCAGGACACTAGGACTGAAGGCCCTTCCCCCGACCGTGATAGACTGTGTTTCTCTCTTCTGGCAACAACACATAGTACTACATGTTCATTTCTCCAGTGTCTCCCACAAGGACTCGTTCTTATCAAAGACCACCCGCAAGGAATCTGCTCCTGCCCCCAGAGTAATGCTTATCTCTGTTCCCACAGAGCATTGCTTTTCCAAATGCCTCTTCACCATAGGCTTCCCATCCACCCAGAGCTCAGTAATCATTGAAGTGGACCCCCTGGCTCCCACAGATGTGCAGCAAAGTAAGAATGGCCCAAAGACCTTGAAAAGGCCTCCCATCCCACTCAATCAGTACGATATAAAGCAGTCTCTTCCCTCAGTCTCTTCCCTCATAAGGCAGTCTTATTAGCATGGGTCTAGGCATCACAAAAAGAGGTTGCACCCACGTGCAGACTCAGGGTGGACTTCTACTGACTGGTGAAGACCACTCTTGATTTCTATTGTGCTTATCTGTTCACAAAGAAATTCTTGCTGTCTTTGAGAAACACGAGAGCCTTTTTGCCCATGTCTGTGGAAGAAATAAAAGGGTGGACATAAGAAATTGAATTATCTAGTATATTTGTAAAAGACAATATAAGAAACAGGAGATTCACTCCTTGTCTTAATCTCACAATTCTGGGTATTCTCTACTCCATGCATCCTCTCCCCAGCCCACACAAGGCTCTTCAAAGTCTCAGACCAGGGACTGGCTCTCAGACGTAGCCTGGGGCTGCAAACTGACTTCTGAGGCAAGGTACAGAAAGGCTGGTGAGGACCAGGAAACAGTGAGAGTTTTGCCAGTTCAGTCCTCCTGCTGTTATTCTCTAGGGAGGATGTCAGTATCTGCATTCTCAGGGCACAAATGTCTTAGACACCCTTGAATCCAAATATTAGCAAGCAAATGTGTGAACCATTTTCCAAAACTGCCTATGAAGGCATTAATTTGCAGACAAAGTGCAGGATCATTCTCAGGCTTGGAAATCGAAGAAAGACATTTATTAGGGTTTCTGGCATTCCCAGAGCACCACATTTCTATGGTCATAATTGAAAACCTGGGAAAAATTTATTCCATTCACCATTTTAAGGAAATTATTCAAAATATGAAGACCCTTTTTTCATCCTAGCATTGTTTAAAGGGGTAAACAATTAGACCAAATACTCATTCTGCCCATTGATTCAAGCCAGAAACCCCTCAACTGCTTTGTCTTCCTAACTTCCAGTAACCTCTTCCCACATAAGCACTTTTCATATCTTTATATCCATCCAAAATTTATTCCATTCACCATTTTAAGGAAATTATTCAAAATATGAAGACCCTTTTTTCATCCTAGCATTGTTTAAAGGGGTAAACAATTAGACCAAATACTCATTCTGCCCATTGATTCAAGCCAGAAACCCCTCAACTGCTTTGTCTTCCTAACTTCCAGTAACCTCTTCCCACATAAGCACTTTTCATATCTTTATATCCATCCAAAATTTATTCCATTCACCATTTTAAGGAAATTATTCAAAATATGAAGACCCTTTTTTCATCCTAGCATTGTTTAAAGGGGTAAACAATTAGACCAAATACTCATTCTGCCATTGATTCAAGCCAGAAACCCCTCAACTGCTTTGTCTTCCTAACTTCCAGTAACCTCTTCCCACATAAGCACTTTTCATATCTTTATATCCATCCAACATCACTGATGAGAACCATGTAATCTCCCGCCTGGATCTCAACAAACCTCTGCTTTATGTCTTCACAGTCTCCCTGTCCCTCTCCAAACTAGTTTTCACAAAGCAGCTAAAACAATCATTCTAAAATAAAAATATCAATTCTCACACTTAAAATACTTCAGTGGATCCCTATATTAGGATGTGCAATCATCTGCATGAAATCTACTCCAGGGGACTTAACCAAATGTGGGGTTTCTTCATCTTGCTCCATAAACAGTCTGCAAGGAGGGAGCTCAGTACTGGTACAGTCGCTCTGCAGTGGCATCCGGGAAGCAAAATTGTTCTGTCTCTGCTCTACCCTCCCTAGTGTTGACTTCTAGCCATTGCTGCCATTTGAGAAAGAAGAGTAAGGAAATAAATCAGCAGAAACTGCAAAATCCAACTCGGTATCAATTGACCACACTGGTTCACACAGCCACTCCTGTCTCCAAGGGGGTATAGAGAAAGTTAAGTATTTTAACCTTCTAGTCACTAAAGAAAAGCAAAGCAAGGAAAAAATGGGATTAGAATGAATGTTAAGTGAGCTAACCCTCTTAACTCTTAAGAACCTCAGGATGCATTATAAGCTCCTTGACAATTGGGGCCATGTTTGATCCTCTAGCTTCATTTCTCTCAATACCCCAGTGTTGACTTTTCAATTCTTTTTGATTTTTCAATGCTTAAAACATGCCAGTATCTCTCTTACCCCATGTGTCTGCACATGCTATTCATTCTCATTCATCCTCATTTGGCCAGCTAACTCCTGTTCTTCTTCCATTCTTAACTTACATGAAACATCCTCTAGGAATGATTTCTGCCCCTCCCAAATCTAGATTAGGTGATCATCCCACTTATCAACTGTGTTGACATTGACTATTGGCTTGTGCATATCATCCACTATGACAAAGTCCTTGAAGAGGGTGACCAGGACATGTCATGTTCACTATTATGTTCTCAGTGCCTGGTCCAGGCTCTGTCACATAGTTAAGGGTAATCATTGTTTATTGTATAAACAAGTCAGAATACTCATTGAAGTAGTTATTTGTTAATGCTATTCCTGAATATATTGGAATATGTCTTATTCTAAGCAAGTAACATTGAGCTTCCTTGTCTCAGGGGAAGTTTGTAACACAAGCAACCAAATATGTTGGAGATAATCCCCTGTTTAATATTTGTTCTCTAAAACCCCAAGCTCTTGCAGAGATTATGCTGGAAGTTAAGAAAGGCAGACACATGGAGGCTTCCTGGGGGAATGAAGAGCACACCTCAGGCTGGCAGGTCTGGTGGGCATCAGGGACCTGGCTCACTTTCTGCCAGCCCTCTGGGAAACGAACAGAGACCCTAAGAAGATGGCTGCAAATTGTACCTCTAGATCAGGGGTGACCAATCCATTGGCTTCCCTGGGCCACATTGGAAGAAGAAGCATTGTCTTGGGCCACACATAAAATACACTAACACTAATGATAGGTGATAAGCTAAAAAAAGAAAAATCACAAAAAAAAAATCTCATAATGTTCTAAGAAAGTTTGTGAATTTGTGTTGAGTTGCATTCAAAGCTGTCCTGGGCCGCATGTGGCCCACAGGCCATGGGTTGGACAAGCTTGCTCTAGATCCTTAGGACTCCCAACCTGGACCAAAATATCTGTGGCCTACTTGGCAGAAGCAGCAGAGTTACAGACATCGAGGATCCAGGTGGCCTTGGACAATGATCATCTCTGCAGTACCTAGTGGGCCTCTGAAATTTAAGTGTTAATGTAAGACTCCTAGAACCCTTACACAACCTTGGGGCAATGAATAGGGAATCCCAGTGGTGACCAAATTAGAATTTTTCAGCAACTCTATAGGACAGAAGCTCAGAGACTTATTTAATTTGATTTAAACCAAATAGAGATGTGACATTTCTTGCTCACCTGAGTTTATTGAATAAGATTTATATTCACTACATAAATGGATGGCTTAGTGATTTATGCTACACACATGTGATGGATGAAATAATAAGCAGTCATTCAAACTAACAGTGACTTACTGAGAGAGAAATAATAAACCTCACAATGACAAAGTCCTATAAATGGAGCTTATTACCTGGTTTTATTCTCTCTAGACACCTTATTTTAACCTAAAAATTTGGATCCATTCAGTCAAGGTCTTTCAATACAAGAATACCTAAAATATATTTATCAAAAATCCTTACAAAAATAGCAAATGGATCCACTGAGAGTGACTGCACTCACAATCTATAATGAGAACAATGTGTTTATTATACCTGTACAGTCATAATTACTTGGACTTTCAGGCTAGACCATGTGTAATGATTTGCCTCTTCTGTTTCAGTTCACTGAAGAAAGGGAGAAGCCTTAATCTGTGTAAGATAAATGAACTAGTGTCTGTTGTGGCTACATCTAGATGCTATTTCCTAAGTCCCCCAGTATTCCAAAATCCCATGCAATTCAATCTACTTCTTTGCTTTGATAACTTGTTTATCAATCCTCAGTATGTGTGCATGCACTTGCTCAAAGTAAAGCTCAGGAGGACTCAGTCTCTATTGAATTTTCTGCAACATCTGGCTTTTCCCAGGCCTTACCTGCCTGAAAAAGAGAACTGAATCACATCAACTGAAATGCTCCATGGCCCTTCCCCTTGGCCAGAATTATACTCAGTTATTTCTGAGAGTCTCTAGGTGTGTTCATATGAGGTCTGCCCTCTCTTGGACTTTTACTGTTGTCCACTTCTCTGAAGCTCACAAAACCTCTCTTAGGTAGTGCCTTCAGCCACCCATTGCCATCACTGCTGCGCACTGTGAGAAGCCGACGATCACTCCAAGGATCCCATCCCTAGGGCTTCCAAAGCCACCCTCACCAGGTGCCAAGGCTTGATGCTCTCTCTTCAGTTCTCAAGGCAGGGAAGCTTTGCTATCTTCCCCATAAAGCAGGGTAAACTTTTTTCTCTGCCACTCAATGGAGTACTGAATCTGCATTGCTTGTCCTCCCTATATGGCTGAGTTCTCCAAAAAATACAGTTTATTTGGTTTCTATGTAGCCCCGAATCTCCAAATGGCTCGTGTATAGATCCATGCGGCCCAACTAGGAGAAAAACATCTGAGATATACACTAAGCTATCCTCCTATCTCAAGTTTTTCCCCAAACGTCTCAAACAGGGACAAAAAGTCCTTGAGCAAATGAAGTCCTCCTGGTCCTGCTTCTATTTTATCAGACATGTTCTAATCCTGTTTTATGGTCTCTGCTATAGAGGGAAGGCTATAACTTGCTGGAATTTAATAGTAGACTACTTGTTTTTATCTCTCTAGTCTCAACCATCTATCCCTGCCTACTTCTAAACCACAGACACAAAAGCAAAATATCTTCTCTGACCACCAGGATCCCCTGAGATTTACATAAAGCTTTAGGTAAGATTTGCAAAGTATGTGTAACTTTCTCTCTTCTGCCCATCCTATGGAAAACTAAAGCTGTGAGTGATTATATGAGCCTTTTCCTTGTATTGTCCTCTATGCACAATTGAACAAAACGAAGTGATCTAAAAATTATATCTCAGAGCCCAGAGACTTTAATCATAAGTTAATCACAAATTATTGACTCATTTATTTTAAGAAGCTATGTCCTGTGCATTGTAATTTTTCTCAAATATTCCCCACCAGGAGAAAATACATGTGCCCCCAAGTTCCATTCAAACTCTCACCACATCTGAATACTTCCTTGACCCCTGTTCCATTCACAATCTTCGCCTCCTCTATTTCAAAAGTAAAATAAATCACTCTACTAGTTTTTACTCCAGTGGTTCAGTATTCCCTAATCTGTTACAACATATATCTCATTGAAATATAGTTGTTCGTAGATCTTCCCCACCTGTAAGCTACAAGGACTGAGACCGCATCATCTTCACTGAATCAGTGATTCATGAATTCACTTATTCAATAAATATCTTGTTTCACTATGTGCAAGGCACTGTGCTAGGCTCATTAATCAGTCCTCTATCTCAAGAGACATTAAATGACTAATTTTTACCTAAGCAAAAGGGAAGAAAAGAGTTAATTAAGGAATATAAAGGATTTGCTCACTGAAAAACAATTTTTTAAAAAATGCAGCATGCACCTGCAGTCTCAGCAACTCTGGACACTGAGGCAGAAATTGCTTGAAGCCAGGAGTTAGAGACCACTGTGTGCTAAGTTGGTGCCTGTGACTAGTCACAGCCTAGACACAGAGCGAGACCCCATCCTTAAAAATCTGAAAGAGAAAGAATTGCCCAACTCTTCCCTCAAAAAAAAAAAAAAAAAAAGTTCATTCTTTAGTTGATTCCTTCAAGTATTTCTTCCATGATACACTGAGCTGTTCTGCCAGTCTATGATGCTTCTCACCTCTCCAAATCCCTTCAAGCCGCGGACTGGTGTCAGTCTGTGGCCTGTCATCATGGCCTCATGGTTTGGGGGTGGGGTTCTCTCTCCTTCTTTTGAGTGAACCCCAAAAATGGACATAAACTCTTTTCTAAATTCTCCAGAACACAGCTAAACCCATGCTATTATAGTGAATAAAACATCACTCAATTATCTTAAGAGAAAAAACAATGCAAAGAGAAACTTAGATATGGTTCTTGGATATGAGTATTCTTGGAACCCACAGGTTCTGGTTTCTCCTCAAATCACCTCAGCCCACTTCTCTCACAGCTCAAGGGATGCCCCGAGGTAAGAGCCAAGGAAGATTCTGAAACATTTCTATCCTTCCTCTCCAAGCCTAGGCCAGAGAGATCAAGTACCTAAGATGGGAATGAGTTCCCTCTCCTTCCTGCTCCACATCTTCCTGTGAGTTAAGATGATCCTCTTCCCAGAAGGATCTACACTGGGAATGCCTACACCCTTTGTGTGAAACTCAAGATCTACCTTCATGTGCAGCCTTACCTATGAACCCAAACTCAGAAGGTAATAGCCCAGCCACAGGGTGAGAGATAAGCACACAATTACAGTTAGAGGGGACGGGTGGATACCTCCCTAAACTATCAGCACCTGTGACCTGCTTCTCCAAATCAGCTTCTTTTGTTACTCTATTTCCCTTCTCTTGACCATAAAACTCACTTCCCATTGGGCACTTTGTCCCATCACACTTGACTTGTCTTGAATTTTTTTTTCCACCTTTGACTTCAGAACATCCAAACCAGAGCATTTGCTTGTCCACCCACACACACACACATGCACGCACACACATATACCACCTGAAAATAGCCAAGCATGAACAATACATCCTGCAGGAGACCATGGATTATTACATCATAAAGCAAACCTGCCACAAACATGAAATGTAATACCAGTTTTGTGTTTTATCCTAAAATGAGTATACACATTGCATTCTGATTTCTAACATACTGATTTTTTTCATGTTCAGTTGAGGTTCAAAACCACTCAAAATTGCACTAAGTAACCCAACCATGTCCCATCTCTCTTGGGTAAGAGCTGAGGCTGATATACAGAGCATGTCAGTTTCAAGGTCTGGACTGAACTGAACTGAGCTGATACTTGACAAATCAGATTCAGCAACCAGGCAATTGCTGTTGCCTGTCTGGTATTATATTTCAAGAGTCTAGGCTCCTCATTAGATATAAATAGAATCGGATTTTGATGGCTCTGGTCTAGTGTGTTATGGAGAAAGAGGTATTTGTTTGTTTGTTTTTATGCTTTATTTCTATGTCAGTGTAATCACCCAGGTGAGAAACCAAAATAATGCTAACGAGGTGCCCACCTTTTCAACTTACTCTTGGTGAAAATTTTGATCAGCGTATTTTCTTACTGAGAAATCAAATAGTTTTTGTCATTTGTTAGGTTAAGTGATTCTGATCCACTGGTCAGTTTATTTTACTATTTTTGAAAAATCATGCCAAATACATTTATTTTAAGCAAAAAAAGATGGTAGTGTTCTTTATTTTACTATCAAAGTTATAATTTGTATAATTTTTAATTTGTATAAATAAAGAATTTCAAACAACCCATAGTCTTCATAGTCTGTTTTATTTCATCAGTTCTCAAACATCATCTTCATTGCGGTGTGTTTGTTATATGCCATAAAAACTTCAGTAGTTTTGCCTTACAGTTGTTAATTGTGAGTATTCAAGCTCTTACAAATTGCTAAATAAGTAAAATTTGTAGTCCTCTCAATTATTAAGATAAGAATTTAATCAATTTAACCTATCTGGAAGTTTAACCTTTTGGAAAACACTTTTTTCTGTAAACTTAAGTAATCAGTCTATCTTTAATTTGTAAACTCTAACCAACACCTTTTCAAGCTAATTCAGTATGAATATATATGGCTGGTAAATAAAAACGAACAAACAAACAAAAAGCCATTTTCAAAACTAGTTGCCTATTCATAATTAATTTCCCTTAGAAAATAACTTATAATAAGTGAAAACAAAAAAAATTATTTGAGGAGAAAAATCTCTCCCTTTCAAAAATTTTTCAAGTATAAGAAATATTTGTGCAAAAATTATATTCAAACCTAAACTAAGTAAGTTACTTTTAGTTAAATAATTTCAAAACCAAAACTATAAAAATTGCTTCAAATTTTTACAGGAAAAGAACTTATATTTCGAAAGATGAGTAAATGTGAATATTCTTCCTAAGATTTAAGATGGAGCCTCCAAAAGTAAGAGTGCAGCTAAGTGTGCAGATTTTGAGGAAAAAACAAGTTTTCCACTCATTCACACTGAAACATGATAAAATCTGTATTTGGATAGGCATCTAAGAATATCCTAAACCATTTAACTTTAAATTTGCTGTTTACTGCCAATTAACAATGACAAAGGCTAGTTCTGTCATCTTCTCTATTTAGTCCATGACACCTAACCATGCCAGTCATACTCTTCTCTGATGACTGCTTTTCTGAATTTCCCTGATGATCCTACTCATTTTTGGTGATTTCAAGCTTGCACTGCAACCTGTCTTTACTCAAACAAGCCCACCTTGTCATTTGAGTGCAATTTATAAATGTTCATAATTTTAAGAGAGAAATGAATAATGACAGTAAAATAGCAAAATTTAGAAATGCAGTTTTGTGTTCTTGAAGGTATACAAATTAAATTGAGCTTTAGATAAATATTTGATTAACACAACTATGGGAGAAATTTGAAATAAATTGTGGAATTAGTCTGTGAGAAAGCGAAAAAGATAAAAACATGGTCCACGGATTCAGCTGCATATGGCTGGATCTGTGAGATTTCACCTCCTTCCTTCCCTTCTCGCATACACCGCCCACAACCTAGGAACTGGGATCAATGATCGGCCCAGGGATGTGCACCTGGCCCAACCTAAACCAGATCAGAGCAGTTGAACTTTCTGGAGCAAAGATGTGACGAGTGAGCCTGGAAGCTGCCAGTGACCAGTTTCCAGCTACATAAAACAACCAGGCATGAAAGGATGAAGAGAAATGGAGAGAAGCAAAGGTGACAGAAAGCCCTGGCAACATCCTTGTGGCCCAGCCACACCTTTTGCCTCTTAGCAAATTACTACCTTGGAGCAATAGAGTCCTGATTCGTCTTATGGTGGTTTATGTTACGTACCCTCCCAACACAGCAAACAAAACATAATATAGAAAAAGAGCTCTCCCTTATCCTCTTTGTATCTACCTAATTCAGCACTTACAGAACAGATACTCTTTATAAGACTCTAGGGTTTGCATTTTTAAGTAGCCTCACTTACAGATTCATCTAATTAGATACAAAGCTCTCTGCTCTCAAAGCACTTATAATCCAGCAAATAATCCTGCAGCAGTCATATGTGAGCTGATTTTCAAGATGTGTAAGGAATTCTCCAGTTGTTTGAGGCAGGCACGTGCATTCAATCTAAGAAACACACATCAAGCAAAGGCAGAGGCGCGAGGCTGCATGATGTTTGGGAACAGCAAATAACTGCATTTCTGAGGCTTAACGTATAGAGGGAAATGAAAAGAATGGAGAAACAGATAGGCATAAACTCATTAAAGACTCTGAAGGACCTGCTAAGGAATTTGGATTGATTAATCTTCCAGGTCAGGATCTCCAAAAAGGAGTTTGCACAACCCAGGCAGGGACAAGGTGGTTCCATGTTTTTATATTTTTCTCTTTCTCAAGGAACCACCTTGTCCCTGCCTGGGTTGCGGCAAGGACAAGGGACCACCCACATGATTCATTCAGGCAAGACCAGCTACATAATTCATAGGTCTCAGTGCAAAATAAAAATACAGGGCCACTTGTTCCAAATATTTCATCATTTCAAAATTGCAACAGCAGAGCACTAAACCAAGTATGGTGCCTTTCTGTACACAACTATACAGGTTGCACACTGATAAAGCTGGCCTGCATCCCAGGAAGAAAATACTGGAACTACCTTATATTTATTTTTATCACATTATTTCCTAATTTTCAATACCTTATAATGTACATAATTATATTTAATACGTATAATTCACAATTAAATGGATATGTTTAGCACATATATGTAATTTACTAATAAATGACTATTTTTAGTATGTATATGTAATTCACAGATAAATGAATATATAAATATTTGTAGAGTGTGCCTAAAATGTATAACTGATAGTACATGTAATCAATCAAGGTTAAGGACTCTGCTATCATCCTAAGACTGGGCCCAAATCCCCTGATGGAGAGAGTCTAGCTATGCTGGCGTGGAGTGTAAGGGGGAACAGGAAGAGAAGATAAAAGAGAGAGAAAAGACAGAGAGACAGTGGCAGAAGAAGGCAGAGAGAAACTCTAGCAAAGAGAGAGAATGAAATTCTGGCTCTCCTCACACTCTAATATCATTTTAAAAAGCATAAAAAGGAGTACTTTTTAAAAATTCAGTAAACCCAAAACTATGAGAATCATCAAATCTGACCCATCAATTAGGATGTCTCCTTCTTGGATTAGAGAGGATGAATAATAAGAAGCAAGAATATTAAATATTTCTCCATTGCCCTTCTTGTATTATTTCTGCTGACCCATTGGGCTGAATAGGATTCGTGGTAAATTGGAGCCAAGGCTATTCTCCCCCAAGTAAGACGATCAAAGCCGTGTCAGGGATGTCCTGATCACTCTCTCATTTCCACTTTTCAGTGCATCAGTCTGGAACCAGTGAGGCTCCTGCTCAGTCACAGGAACTGCCTTCATGGTGTTTCCCACAGAAGCTCAGGAAGTGGGTTTGAATATTGCAGTAACTCAAAGGCCACATGATCCAGGAACTGAATCTTTATGTTTTTAAAAAATGTTTAATATTTACTCCACTTTTTAAAAGGGAAATAAAACGTAAATGCATATTACTAAAAGAAATAAGCCAATATGAAAAGGCTACATACTAGATGATTACAACTCTATGACACTCTGGAAAAGACAAAACTACGGAGACAATGAGAAAATCCGTGGTTGCCAGAAGTTAGTAAGAAGGAAGAGATGAATAGGCAGAGCCCAGAAGATTTTTAGAGCAGTGAAACTATTCCATAAGATACTACAATAGTGGATACATGTCATTATACATTTGTTCAGACCCATAGAATTCACAATACCAAGAGCAAACCCTAACATAAGCTGTGAAATTAGGGTGATAATGATATGTCAGCGTAGGTTCACGGGTTATCACAAATATACCACCATGGTGCAGGTTGTCGACAGTGGGGAAGCTGTACATGTGGAGAGACCAGGGCATATGGGAACTCTGTATTTTCTGCTCAGTTTTGTTGTGAACCTACAACTTCTCTAAAAAAATAAAATTTATCATTTTTTAAAGCAAGATACATTTTCATGGAAAATGCCAGTGATTTTTGAAACTATCTGTGATCCCTTCCCTTTCAAGAAAACCACATTAACACTTTAGTTTGACACTCTTCAGTATTTTTCTAAGCCTACGCACGCACACATTTTCCTCATAAAATGGGAAAATACGAGTATTAATACACTTTCTTTTTAATGGAAATGTAGCATAGGTATATGTCTACGTCAAAACATTCAAAGACACAATGAAGTGAACTTTATTGTAATCACCATGGTGGGTCCTGTGGATTGCTCCCCTCACTCATTCTCATCCCACCCACGCTGCTGGAATGATGATAAGCTCAACATTACATTCCCCAGGCTACCTTGTAGCTCACATTCTGGACGTCAATCAGATTCTGTCTATTCAGTGAACTTACATGAAATGTGGAAGATGTAACTGTGGTGGGGGCCCTTTTCCTCCCCTCTATCAGGTAGTTTTGGCTGGCTAACAAGGCCATGGCAACATGAGGTTTCCTGGCTGCCATGTACCAGAGCCCATTCTCCAGGACCCTAGATCTTGAGAAATAGCCACTACTGTTTCTTGATTCAAACTCTCTGCCTGGGATGGTAGCTATGGGATTATGTTCACAAAATTGGAATTTCTGTGGTGGCTTCAAAGGAGACATCAGTGTGTCACTTCTCAATTCTTCTAGGAGTCTTTTTATTCTTGGAGGCCAACCAAGAGCCTACTTAATTTAGTCCTTCTATTAATTTGGGCTGGACACAGTGGTTCATGCCTACAATCCCAGTGCTTTGGGAGGCCAAGGCAGGAGGATCTCTTGAGCCCAGGAGTCCAAGCCTGCAATGAGCTGTGATCACAACACTGCACTACAACCTGGATGACAGAGTGAGACTTTATCTCAAAAAAGTAAAAATTGAAAACACTTAATTCTCTATATGGAATTATTTCCCACTTAAAATATTTAAAATAGTTTCTCCTTTCTACACTGAATACTGACACAATTCAATCACTTTAAAATTTGTATAATAAATAATAGAGTTCCCTCCTCTGCCTATTTATTGTAACACAAACACAATCCTTTCCAATTTATTTTGTATTTATACAGATCTACCTCTTATCTATCTATCTGCTTGCTATCTACCAACTGTATGTCCATACAAACAAAAATGTTTTTGTGTTGCAAAATTGAATTATGCTGCACAAACTAATCTGCAATTTGCTTTTTTCCCTGAGCATTTTTCTTGAATGGTACATGTAGATCAGTCTGTTATTTTTAAATAGCTGCACAATATTCCATAGTGTAGTGATAGTACAATTTATTCAGTCATATTCAAGAATTTCCCTGTTGATGATCACATGGGTTTTCCAAATGTTTGCTGTTAGAATGTTATGATGAATATCTTTTTACATATCACCACAAGGACTTTGATCTTACTATTGTAAGATAAATTTCTTTAAGCAGAATTACTAGGCCAAAGAATATGAGCCTTTCAAAATTTTAATAGATACTGTCAAATTAAATTCCAACAAGCTTCTACAAATTTACACTGCCAGCACAAATGCATGAAATGGCTTATTTCCCCATTAAACTAGTGATAACTGGATAGTAAAAACTTTTTTTGCCAATCTAATAACACAAAAAAGTAGTATACCATTGTTGTCTCTAAATTGCTTTTCTTAGATTACAAGTAAAATCAATGTTTACTGGGCATCTGCATTTTATTTGCGATGATTGTCCTTTCACATCTACACTTTGCCATTTCTTTTTTCCATCTATTTGTAAGCACCTTAAGTATATTAAAGATATTAGCCCTTTGATACACACACATACACACATGTGCACACACACGGAGAGAAAGAGAGGAGAGGCAATATTCTTCCAGTTTTTCATTTGGTATTTGTTTCTGTTTATATTAACTTTGCCACTGCAAAATTTTATGTAGCTATGGATAACTGTGTTGCTTAGAAAGTCTCCATGACTTTGAGATTTTACAAATATTTTCCTAAATGTTTTAATGCTTTTGGTGTTTTGTTGTTTTGTATATAAAGATTTAACTCATCAAATGTTTAGTTTTGTAGATGGTTAAAAATTAAGATGTAATTTATTTCAAGTGGATAGACAATAGTTGCAGCCCTAACTATTTTCTGAGCCATTTTTTCCTCCACTGAAATGAATTGCTATACTACATATGTACCTGAATCTGTCGCTGAATTCTTATTTGTTTCACTGATTTATTGTCAATTCCTGTTTTAATGCCATATTGATTTGATTCTAGTGGCTTTATAGATATTAAGTTCTGGTATCTGGTAAAAAAAATCCCTAGTATTATTTTTCTTTTCAAAAATTTCCTGGCATTTATTACATATTTATTCTTCAAAATCAATTTCAGACTTATTTTCTTTGATTAATATAAGCTGGACATTTTATTCAAATAATAGTAAATGTATGCATTAATTCAGGAATGATTGACATTCTTGGAATGATTGAGATCTTATAATATGAAGTCTCTCATCCAGGAAGATGTCATGTCCCTCCAATTTATTCATGTCTTGTCCTTCAATAACACTCCCTTTTCCTTCATATGGTTCTTGTGACTCTTCTATTAAGTTTTTCCTTGAGAGATTGACAGTTCTGTAGAATATGACAAGCTAGCCTGGGCTCAGGGCTCTTCCCTTGAGCTGAACTCTGCAGAAACCACCAAAGTGAGAAGGATCCCAATACAAAAAAAAAGTAGGGAGAAATACTTGGGAAGAACAGAGGTGACAGAACACCAATGTGATAGAAAAAAAGGTTAGGGCAAAAGGAAAGCAGGTCCTACAACTGGGGAAGGGGCTGGGAAACCACTTTCTAACTGGGCCTTTTATTGTCTTTCCCACATTGCCCTGCGAGGATTATTATTCATTCTATCAAAGTGGGTTGATGAGAAAAACTGCATCCCAGCCCAGCACTAGCACCAGCCTGAGTCACATCAGGGAGACTCTAGCTGGGGTGAAATGCTCATAACAAGAAGTTCACAGAGTCTGGCCAATTACTGAGCATACCTCTTCTCCTCCCTTCCTCTCTTACCTCACCCATATAAGAATCAGTCACAACAGAGGAAGACATTATCTGGAAAACTGAAATTCTTGGGGCAGAGGTGTTAGGTAGGTAGGGGGTCCCAAAGGACAGGGCTACCTGGTGGCAGAAATGAAGTAAACAAATAATTGAGACCTTATTACAACACTAGAAGCTCTCCACACTGAGACATACTCTGTTCCCACTCCCAAACTCACCTGGAGGAGAACAAGCTGGAGTAAAGTACGTATGACCATCAAGGTACAGATGACCTGTCAAGGTAGTTGATAATTCTAAAGGAGTATGTGTTTGTACAGAAAAGAGCTAATATAGCAGGCCTGAGGCTGCTACCATTAGAAACGCCTATCTGCAAGCCTAAACTTTCCCTTTTGCTGTAAGAAAATGCAAGAGTGCTCTAAAAAAATAAAATATAATATAAAATAAAAAATCCATAGAGCGGGCATCATACTTAATCTCAAGTTATTGAAATCATTCCTCTCGACATTAGAAACATGAAATGGATGTCTACAGTTACCATTTTCTTTTAAGTGAAGGAGCTAGACAGTAGAATGAAACAAAAAATGATTTAGGAGTCCATAGTGACAAAAATAACTGAATGAATAAATGAGGAGAAAATAAAACTTTTCACTTAAAAGTAGAAGTAATGATGGAAATAGAAAGTGACCATTTGATAAACTATCATAGTAATAATTAATCTATCCAAAAAACATAGATAGATGCCACAACTAGTGAGTGAAAGTCTGATGGGAAATGATATATTTACCTAGTCTTAAAGTATCTCCTTACTACATAATTATTAATTACAAGAAATAAGTTTCAATGGAGGAAAACAGATAACATCACTTTAATCAAACGATCAAGTAACGAGAAAAGTCAAAATTGTGTCCTTCTTGATCGAACACAATGAGAAGAAAACAGTCCCAAATCTGCAATATTTCTGCCAAAAAATCATAACCTGAATCTAATCATTAGAAGACAAGACATCAGACAAATCTGAACAGAGGAATATTCTGGTTACAGCCTTCTGGTGTTAAAGTTCTGAGAGTTAAAGAAAGACTGGAAAGGATGAGGAAATGCTCTAGAAATCAAAAGTGACTGAAGAAACATGACAACTAAATGCAGTGTATAATCCTGGTTTGTATCTTTTTGCTATAAAGGACATGATTGGGACAATTGGTGAAAGTTGAATGGGATATGCAAATTAGATAATGGTGATATTTCAGTGTTAATTTCCTGATTCTGATGGTTGTATTGGGGTCATGTAGGAGAAGGTCTTTGTTTGCTTGAATTATACACTAAAGTATTTGGGGATGATGGGGCATCATGTCAACAACTTACTCTTAAATGATTCATAGAAAATATTTTATGTAAAGTTCCAAGATAGCCACAGCTAACCTACGGAATTAGAAGTCAAAATAATGCTAACCTTCAGCTGGAGAAATTGTGACTGGGAAGTGGATGGGGGGCTTATCTGATGTCTTCTTTTTTTTTTTTTTTTATTTATTTATTTTTTTTATTATACTTTAAGTTCTAGGGTACATGTGCATGACGTTTATATCATGTATAACTCCCCAATGCAATCCCTCCCTCCTCCCCCCTCCCCATGATAGGCCCCAGTGTGTGATGTTCCCCTTCCCGAGTCCAAGTGATCTCATTGTTCAGTTCCCACCTATGAGTGAGAACATGCGGTGTTTGGTTTCTCTTCTTGTGATAGTTTGCTAAGAATGATGGTTTCCAGCTGCATCCATGTCCCTACAAAGGACGCAAACTCATCCTTTTTTATGGCTGCATAATATTCCATGGTGTATATGTGCCACATTTTCTTAATCCAGTCTGTCACAGATGCACATTTGGGTTGATTCCAAGTCTTTGCTATTGTGAATAGTGCCGCAATAAACATACGTGTGTATGTGTCTTTGCAGTAGAGTAATTTATAATCCTTTGGGTATATACCCAGTAGTGGGATGGCTGGGTCATATGGTACATCTAGTTCTAGATCCTTGAGGAATCGCCATACTGTTTTCCATAATGGTTGAACTAGTTTACAATCCCACCAACAGTGTAAAAGTGTTCCTATTTCTCCACATCCTCTCCAACACCTGTTGTTTCCTGACTTCTTAATGATTGCCATTCTAACTTGTGTGAGATGGTATCTCATTGTGGTTTTGATTTGCATTTCTCTGATGGCGAGTGATGATGAGCATTTTTTCATGTGTCTGTTGGCTGTATGGATGTCTTCCTTTGAGAAATGTCTGTTCATATACTTTGCCCACTTTTTGATGGGGTTGTTTGTTTTTTTCTTGTATATTTGTTTGAGTTCTTTGTAGATTCTGGATATTAGCCCTTTGTCAGATGAGTAGGTTGCAAAAATTTTCTCCCATTCTGTAGGTTGTCTGTTCACTCTGATGGTAGTTTCTTTAGCTGTGCAAAAGCTCTTTAGTTTAATTAGATCCCATTTGTCAATTTTGGCTTTTGCTGCCGTTGCTTTTGGTGTTTTAGACATGAAGTCCTTGCCCATGCCTATGTCCTGAATGGTACTACCTAGATTTTCTTCTAGGGTTTTTATGGTATTAGGTCTAACATTTAATTCTCTAATCCATCTTGAATTAATCTTCGTATAAGGGGTAAGGAAAGGATCCAGTTTCAGCTTTCTACTTATGGCTAGCCAATTTTCCCAGCACCATTTATTAAATAGGGAATCCTTTCCCCATTTCTTCTTTCTCTCAGGTTTGTCAAAGATCAGATGGCTGTAGATGTGTGGTATTATTTCTGAGGACTCTGTTTTGTTCCATTGGTCTAGATCTCTGTTTTGGTACCAGTACCATGCTGTTTTGGTTACTGTAGCCTTGTAGTATAGTTTGAAGTCAGGTAGCGTGACGCCTCCAGCTTTGTCCTTTTGACTTAGGATTGTCTTGGCAATGCGGGCTCTTTTTTGGTTCCATATGAACTTTAAAGCAGTTTTTTCCAATTCTGTGAAGAAACTCATTGGTAGCTTGATGGGGATGGCATTGAATCTATAAATAACCTTGGGCAGTATGGCCATTTTCACAATATTGATTCTTCCTATCCATGAGCATGGTATGTTCTTCCATTTGTTTGTGTCCTCTTTGATTTCACTGAGCAGTGGTTGTAGTTCTCCTTGAAGAGGTCCTTTACATTCCTTGTAAGCTGGATTCCTAGGTATTTTATTCTCTTTGAAGCAATTGTGAATGGAAGTTGATTCCTGATTTGGCTCTCTGCTTGTCTCTTACTGGTGTATAAGAATGCCTGTGATTTTTGCACATTAATTTTGTATCCTGAGACTTTGCTGAAGTTGCTTATCAGCTTAAGGAGATTTTGGGCTGAGACAATGGGGTTTTCTAAATATACAATCATGTCATCTGCAAGCAGGGACAATTTGACTTCTTCTTTTCCTAACTGGATACCCTTGATTTCTTTCTCTTGCCTGATTGCCCTAGCCAGAACTTCCAACACTATGTTGAATAGAAGTGGTGAGAGAGGGCATCCCTGTCTTGTGCCAGTTTTCAAAGGGAATTTTTCCAGTTTTTGCCCATTCAGTATGATATTAGCTGTGGGTTTGTCATAAATAGCTCTTATTATTTTGAGATACGTTCCATCAATACCGAATTTATTGAGCGTTTTTAGCATAAAGGGCTGTTGAATTTTGTCAAAAGGCTTTTCTGCATCTATTGAGATAATCATGTGGTTCTTGTCTTTGGTTCTGTTTATATGCTGGATTACGTTTATTGATTTGCGAATGTTGAACCAGCCTTGCATCCCAGGGATGAAGCCCACTTGATCATGGTGGATAAGCTTTTTGATGTGCTGCTCAATCCGGTTTGCCAGTATTTTATTGAGGATTTTTGCATCGATGTTCATCAGGGATATTGGTCTAAAATTCTCTTTTTTTGTTGTGTCTCTGCCAGGCTTTGGTATCAGGATGATGTTGGCCTCATAAAATGAGTTAGGGAGGATTCCCTCTTTTTCTATTGATTGGAATAGTTTCAGAAGGAATGGTACCAGCTCCTCCTTGTACCTCTGGTAGAATTCAGCTGTGAATCCATCTGGTCCTGGACTTTTTTTGGTGGGTAGGCTATTAATTGTTGCCTCAATTTCAGAGCCTGCTATTGGTCTATTCAGGGATTCAACTTCTTCCTGGTTTAGTCTTGGGAGAGTGTAAGTGTCCAGGAAATTATCCATTTCTTCTAGATTATCTAGTTGATTTGCGTAGAGGCATTTATAGTATTCTCTGATGGTTGTTTGTATTTCTGTGGGGTCAGTGGTGATATCTCCTTTATCATTTTTTATTGTGTCTATTTGATTCTCTCTCTTTTCTTCTTTATTAGTCTAGCTAGCGGTCTGTCAATTTTGTTGATCTTTTCAAAAAACCAACTCCTGGATTCATTGATTTTTTGGAGGGTTTTTTGTGTCTCTATCTCCTTCAGTTCTGCTCTGATCTTAGTTATTTCTTGCCTTCTGCTAGCTTTTGAATGTGTTTGCTCTTGCCTCTGTAGTTCTTTTAATTGTGATGTTAGAGTGTCAATTTTAGATCTTTCCTGCTTTCTCTTGTGGGCATTTAGTGCTATAAATTTCCCTCTACACACTGCTTTAAATGTGTCCCAGAGATTCTGGTATGTTGTATCTTTGTTCTCATTGGTTTCAAAGAACATCTTTATTTCTGCTTTCATTTCGTTATGTACCCAATAGTCATTCAGGAGCAGGTTGTTCAGTTTCCGTGTAGTTGAGCGGTTTTGATTGAGTTTCTTAGTCCTGAGTTCTAGTTTGATTGCACTGTGGTCTGAGAGACAGTTGTTATAATTTCTGTTCTTGTACATTTGCTGAGGAGTGCTCTACTTCCAATTATGTGGTCAATTTTGGAATAAGTGCGATGTGGTGCTGAGAAGAATGTATATTCTGTTGATTTGGGGTGGAGAGTTCTATAGATGTCTATTAGGTCCGCTTGGTGCAGAGATGAGTTCAATTCCTGGGTATCCTTGTTAACTTTCTCTCTCGTTGATCTGTCTAATGTTGACAGTGGAGTGTTGAAGTCTCCCATTATTATTGGATGGGAGTCTAAGTCTCTTTGTAGGTCTCTAAGGACTTGCTTTATGAATCTGGGTGCTCCTGTATTGGGTGCATATATATTTAGGAGAGTTAG
The DNA here is from genome assembly GCF_009764315.1 of Trachypithecus francoisi. Taxonomy (NCBI): domain Eukaryota; kingdom Metazoa; phylum Chordata; class Mammalia; order Primates; family Cercopithecidae; genus Trachypithecus; species Trachypithecus francoisi. The sequence goes on along the minus strand of NW_022681470.1, from coordinate 89,579,666 downwards.
CTCTTCCTGTTGAATTGATCCCTTTACCATTATGTAATGGCCTTCTTTGTCTCTTTTGATCTTTGATGGTTTAAAGTCTGTTTTATCAGAGACTAGGATTGCAACCCCTGCTTTTTTTTGTTCTCCATTTGCTTGGTAGATCTTCCTCCATCCCTTTATTTTGAGCCTATGTATGTCTCTGCATGTGAGATGGGTCTCCTGAATACAGCAGACTGATGGGTCTTGACTCTTTATCCAGTTTGCCAGTCTGTGTCTTTTAATTGGAGCATTTAGTCCATTAACATTTAAGGTTAATATTGTTATGTGTGAACTTGATCCTGTCATTATGATATTAACTGGTTATTTTGCTCGTTAGTTGATGCAGTTTCTTCCTAGCCTCGATGGTCTTTACATTTTGGCATGTTTTTGCAATGGCTGGTACCGGTTGTTCCTTTCCATGTTTAGTGCTTCCTTCAGGGTCTCTTGTAAGGCAGGCCTGGTGGTGACAAAATCTCTAAGCATTTGCTTATGTGTAAAGGATTTTATTTCTCCTTCACTGATGAAGCTTAGTTTGGCTGGATATGAAATTCTGGGTTGAAAATTCCTTTCTTTAAGAATGTTGAATATTGGCCTCCACTCTCTTCCGGCTTATAGAGTTTCTGCCGAGAGGTCTGCTGTTATTCTGCTGGGCTTCCCTTTGTGGGTAACCCGACCTTTCTCTCTGGCTGCCCTTAAGATTTTTTCCTTCATTTCAACTTTGGTGAATCTGGCAATTATGTGTCTTGGAGTTGCTCTTCTGGAGGAGTATCTTTGTGGCATTCTCTGTATTTCCTGAATTTGAATGTTGGCCTGCCCTACTAGGTTGGGGAAGTTCTCCTGGATGATATCCTGAAGAGTGTTTTCCAACTTGGTTCCATTTTCCCCCTCACTTTCAGGCACCCCAATCAGACGTAGATTTGGTCTTTTTACATAATCCCATACTTCTTGCAGGCTTTGTTCATATCTTTTTCTTCTTTTTTCTTTTGGTTTCTCTTCTCGCTTCATTTCATTCATTTGATCCTCAATCGCTGATACTCTTTCTTCCAGTTGATCGAGTCGGTTACTGAATCTTGTGCATTTGTCACGTATTTCTCGTGTCATGGTTTTCATGTCTGTCATTTCGTTTATGACCTTCTCTGCATTAATTAGTCTAGCTGTCAATTCTTCCACTTTTTTTTCAAGATTTTTAGTTTCTTTGCGCTGGGTACATAATTCCTCCTTTAGCTCTGAGAGGTTTGATGGACTGAAGCCTTCTTCTCTCATCTCGTCAAAGTCATTCTCTGACCAGCTTTGATCCGTTGCTGGCGATGGGCTGCGCTCCTTTGCAGGGGGAGATGCACTCTTATTTTTTGAATTTCCAGCTTTTCTGCCCTGCTTCTTCCCCATCTTTGTGGTTTTATCTGTCTCTGGTCTTTGATGATGGTGACGTACTGATGGGGTTTTGGTATAGGTGTCCTTCCTGTTTGATAGTTTTCCGTCTGACAGTCAGAAGGACTGTCTGTTGGTCTGTTGGAGATTGCTTGAGGTCCACTCCAGACCCTGTTTGCCTGGGTATCAGCAGCAGAGGTTGCCGAAGATAGAATATTGCTGAACAGCGAGTGTACCTGTCTGATTCTTTCTTTGGAAGTTTCCTCTCAGGGGTGACGCCACCCTGTGAGGTGTGGGGTGTCAGACTGCCCCTAGTGGGGGATGTCTCCCAGCTAGGCTACTCGGGGGTCAGGGACCCACCTGAGCAGGCAGTCTGTCCGTTCTCAGATCTCAACCTCCGCGTTAGGAGATCCACGGCTCTCCCCAAAGCTGTCAGACAGAGTCGTTCGCGTCTGCACCGGCCCCCGCTCTTTCCCCTATTGGACTGCAGCTGTGCGCTGTCCGCAGAGGTAGAGTCTACAGAGACAGGCAGGCTTCCTTGTGCTGCTGTGAGCTCCACCCAGTTCGAGCTTCCCAGCAGCTTTGTTTACCTACTTAAGCCTCAGCAATGGCGGGCGCCCCTCCCCCAGCCTCGCTGCTGCCTTGCGGATAGATCGCCGCAGAAAGCTGTGTTAGCAGTGAGGGAGGCTCCGTGGGCGTGGGACCCTCCCGGCCAGGTGTGGGATATATTTTCCTGGTGTGCCTGTTTCCTTAAAGCGCAGTATTGGGGTGGGAGTTACCCGATTTTCCAGGTGTTGTTTGTCTCAGTTCCCCTGGCTAGGAAAACGGATTTCCTTCCCCCTTGCGCTTCCAGGTGAGGCAATGCCTCACCCTGCTTCAGCTCTCGCTGGTCAGGCTGCAGCAGCTGACCAGCATCGATTGTCCGGCACTCCCTAGAGAGATGACCCCAGTACCTCAGTTGAAAATGCAGAAATCACCGGTCTTCTGTGTCGCTCGCGCTGGGAGTTGGAGACTGGAGCTGTTCCTATTCAGCCATCTTGCTCCGCCCCTCCTATCTGATGTCTTCTAATGATTAGATTCAAGTTACGAATTTTGGGCAGAAATATCACATAATTAGGGCTGTATTCTTCTCATTACTAGAATTACTATATCTGGGTAATGGCTCCACAAGTATGTTTGCCTTGGGAAAATTCACCAGGCTACATACTTGTGATTTCTGCATTTTTCTTATGTATGTTACATTTCAATTTAAAAACAAAAGAGGTCCTTGCCTCCTAAACATCAATAAATCAGCACATGTTAACTAAACACACACACACACACAACACACACACACACACAGAGCAGAAATCTCCCTATCAAGAAGTGATTGTGCTGTAACCTTTTCAACATCTCTGAGGAAAATTCACCAACATGTGTACTGTTTCCTATTATGGAGACAGTATTTGAATTACTTGTATCTCGTTGAAAAATTCAGAGATCTGTAGTGGTATGCAATTGTTAGACCTCTCCTGAAGCTACTTGATCCCCTATCTATCCCATGTATTCTTAATAATCTTTTAATCTCCATTTTCCTGCCTGCTTTATTCCCAGAAGCATAGTGCTGAAATAAATGTGGGCTCTGTCTCTGGACATTCCCTCCTTTCTCTAAGGAGCAAGCAACCTCACATTTGTAACGAGCCATTCTGTGAGCAGATTGATGGTCTAACAACTCCTTGCTCTTTAAGTATTTTTCCATCCTCAACAGAATCCAAAGCATTTCTTAGCTGCTGCTTCCTTCTGTAGAATTAATTAATTCATCAAATATTTATTGAGAACATACTAAGAATCCATACCATTCTAGAAACTAAGAATACAGTCGGGAACAATGTCTCTACTTTCATGGAATTTACAGTCTAGTGGAGAAGCCAAACTGTAAAGAAACAACAATATTTTTAGATAGTAATATTTGGTTAGAAAACAATAACAGGATTCTGATGTGAGACAGAATGATGTAGAAGCCAGCCAGTCACATGAGGCTCTGAAGAAAGAGTGCTTCGGGTGCAGAGAACATATGCAAAGGCCTTGAGACGGAAGCAAAGCAAGCATATTGAAACTCACTGCTATACAAGTTCCAGGTGACCGTGATTTTGTCTTATGTGGGTATGGGGATGTTGCTGTTTCTGGTTTTACTGCTTATCCAAAGCATCGAAAGCTAGTGCCTGTCATATCACAGTCATTCAATATATATTTGTGGAAGAAATGATCAGACAAAATGGCAGAGGGGCTGGAATTCAGAGAGTGAGAGAGAAGCGTGACAGAAGGAGCACGGGTCCAAAAACACAGGGCCATGAGGGCCAGGTAAAGGGTTTGGAATTTATACAAAAGGCAGTGGGAAACTTTTGCAGGTTTTTCACCAGGAAGAGACTTGATCTTACTTACATTTGAAAAGATCATACTCCTTGTTTAATGGAAATAGGGAAGCCTGAATGGAAACCCTTCTCCTTTGAACCCAGCTTCCCAGTAAAGGGCCTATAGACTCCAACTTAATGCTGTATGGTTAGTGCTTCCAGGCTTTACTCTCAGGAGTCCAGCAGCAACCCTAGTGTCTTGGACTCAGCTCCTCCCCAGCCACCACCATTCCTCAGATTGAGAGTTTCCAGTCCCAAAGCAACTTGGGCTATTCAATGATACAAAAACCTTTCCTTCCTCTTCTTTTCCTCAAAGGCGTGGTCTGATGTGCTTCCTCTAGTGCCCCACTCCCTTTCTCTCCACGCCTCCTCTGTTCTATTGAAGGGAGCCCTGTTGCTGGGTTTTGAAAGCTACAGCCAGCTGCCCCTACAGATCCTATTCTTCTTTTTTTATTTTTTTTTTTATATTTGAGATAGAGTCTCACTCTGTCGCCCATACTGGAGTGCAGTGGTGCAAACTTGGCTCCCCGCAACCTCCAACTCCCAGATTCAAGTGATCCTCATGCCTCAGCCTCCTGAGGAGCTGGGATTACAAGCGTGCACCACCATGTGGCTAATTTTTTTTATTTTTTTAGTAGAGATGGAGTTTCGCCATATTGCCCAGGCTGGTCTCGAACTCCTGGCCTCAAGTGATCCACCTGCCTCGGTCTCCCAAAGTCCTGGGATTATAGGCATGAGCCACTGCACCCAGACAGATCCTGCTCCTCTTACCCCCTGTAGGGCCAATGTGGTCGGATCACAGTATCTTCCTTTCTGTTTCCATTTCCTGTTCTTTTAAGATAGAATAAGGCCTTTTAAGTAGATTTTTATCCTCCATGTGTTTCTGATGTCCTCCTTAAAATCTGAATGAGACTTTTCTGAGTACATGCCAAATTCTGAAGCTTCCTTACCCTCTCACCGACTCTTCCGTCAGTCTCTGAATCAACCTGTTTCCTGTAGCCACAACATTCTAGGTATAGGCCTTTCAAATTCTCCCCTTATGCTTTAACTTTGTGATAATTTCTATGACTTTTTTTTCAGCCCAAGCTGACACATTCTCTCCATATAATCAGGTGTCCCTTCTTCACTATCTACCCCTTGATGGATCCCTTCACCACACTGAGGCTCTGACCCAGAGCTTGGGTAATTGAAATCATGATCACTAACAATCATATTAGTCATAAAGTATAGATAGCATGCATTGAGCACTAGCTTGTGCAGTGAAATGGGGCCTATATTATCTCCCATTTAAAAAATGAGGAAACCTGAAGAATACAGCATTTAAGTCATTTACCTAAGGTCACCCAGCCATTATAAGATGAAACCAGGACCTGAACTCAGTTAGTCTGGTTATCTTAACCCTTGAGGGTGAGATGGAGCAGGGACCCCACTTAGAAACCTGCCAGCCCACATCCCTCACCCATGCATGGAAATAAAGGAAAATCTTGAGCTCCTTCAAGGGAAATTCCAGGTACCTAGCTAGCCTGGAGAAGTAAATAAGCCACTTGATAAGCAAGAAGGTAATAGTAGCTTAAAGCAATAGCCAAGGAAATTAGAATAACGGGATGTTTGGTTCCCCTATAGAAACTAAAAATAACATCCTAATATATGTTCCTGAGTTGTTTTTCAGAAACCCAACCCCCCACCAAATGCCATTATCTGAGATCTCTGTGCCAGTGGATGGAAAATGCTGTCTTCTTCAGATGACCAAAGATAGTGGGGAACTGAGGACTGAACACTGACTGCTGTTCTTCGTTCTAAATTTCTTCCTGAGAGGCCTGAAGAAACTCATGCCCACAGACCAGAGCTCAATATTTCTGTGGACCCCAAGTTTTTAGACAAACCTTAACCAATCACATATCAGAAAATCCACCTGTGATCTGTGGCCCTCCCAACTTGAGATGTCCCCCTTTTTAGGCCAAACCACCGTATGGCCTCCATGTGTTGATTTATGTCTTTGCCTGTAATCTCTGCCTCCCTGCCTTTAAAAACCCTTCCATGTAAGTCATCAGGATGTTTGTGTCTTAGATTCTCCTTGTCTGACATCTTGCAATAAAGGCTTCACTTTCTCCCACTGCAAATCCTGTTGTCAGCATTTGACTTTGCTGCACCAAATGGGCAGACCCAAGTTCGGTTGAGTAACAGGGGTGGAGAGGAAAGGTAGACTAAGAAACTGCAAATGAAGCATATAAATGTACAGATTATGCCTTCAAAGTCCCTCTTTGACCCCAAACATGAGTAAAGCATAGAGAAGAATAGGATCTATTTCTGACTTTCAGACCCAGGCATCAACAATACAAAGGCCAAAGATTCCATGTATCAGGACTCAGTTTGTTTTGAAATGAGCCTGCCCCAGCTCCTGAAGAACTTCACAACTTTAAAGTTGGAGCTCCAGGACAAGTCTGCCCTGATTCTAAAAGTAAACCCACCCCTCATGGGGAAAGACTCTTTGTGCTATTTGTGAGAGACTGCCCACTACACTGTTACTCCTCTTAGAAGTCTGAAGTCCTGCCCAGGCTCCACTCTGGCTGTTTGCAGGTGAGAATTTCTCCATAGAGGGGCTTTCCTCTCTCTTCATGGTACTCTTAGAGTTTTGAGGAAACAATATCACCTCTTTGCCTGTTTAGAATAAACTGAGAAATAAATACTTGAATAAAAATCACATCAGCCTTGTGGCTAGCAATGCTTGATTTGAAGGACCCAGCTCAGATCTCAAGTGAACATGGCCTTCCTAAAACTTTCTCCCCTGAAGATCTATGCTTTAGGACAGAACTGCAATGAGAATCTCCACTTGCTTCATACCTAGTGAAGAGTGAAATGTCCCAGAGCCCCAGAGATAGCTGTCATGCGTAGGCAACCTTGGACCTCTTTGCTGGAAACTGATGGATATCAGATGTGGGACATGGCACTAGTCTCAAGGAGAGGAGCCAGACAGAGGAAAGCAAAGCTTCCCAGACTATCAGCCTCTCCAAAAGAACCCAAGACCTAATCTTGTCTGATGCTGCTGCTATTGTTAACTGTGTCTTCCACAGCATTCTGAGTCATCCCTTTAAGAGAGACATAAAGACACAACTACGAAAAAGTGCACCTGAGAGAGTCTGTGACAATCAGCAGAAATTGGTGGAGGTGGGGAGTATGTTAGTCCATTTTGCACTGCCATAAAGGAATACCCGAGACTGGGTAATTTATAAAGAAAAGGGGCTTAATTGGCTTCAGTTCTTCAGGCTGTACAGGAAGCATGGTGCTAGCATCTGCTTCTAGCAAGGGCCTGAGAAAGCGTACAATCATGGTGGAAGGTAAGGGGGTGCCAGTGTGTCATATCGCAAGAACAGGGACGAGAGAGGGAAGGGAGGGATCACAGGGTCTTTTAAACAACCAGATCTTTTATGACCAAACTGAGCGAACTCACTCATCACTAAGTGGATGGCACTAAATCACTCATGAGGGATCTGCCCCCATTATCCAAACATCTCCCACCAGGCCCCACCTCCAACATTGGGAACCATATTTCAACATGAGATTTTGAAGGGACAAACATCCAAACTGTTTCAGGGGATCGTTTCAAAGGGGAGTTGAAAGAGGCTAATCCTGGGGCTGAAATACTTGAAATTCTTAGTATTACCTAAGTCCATCAGCCAGCTTGCAAAGATTCCTAGGGAAATTGTGGCCAGGTAGGCGGAAAGGAGACAGAGAGAATGTACCCTTCACACTGTATTTGAATGAATAGTGAGACTGAAAAGTACTAAAATATAAAAGAAAATTATCTAAAGCATGCAAAAGATGTATGTCAAAAACTTTAAAGATTAATCACAGGAAAATGTAGAAAACTTTAGACAGTAACTGTATTAAACTTTTAAGTATATTGAAGAAAAGAGAATTGATGAAAAATCATTGGAAAAGAACATATTAAATCTAACAAAGAATTTAAGGAAACTCAAAAAGCATCACAGAATTTTCAATGGCATTAGAAAAAGTAAGGATCCCAATATGCAAAGCAGAAAATAAATCAGTAATATGGAAGAAGAGAGATTTGAAAAAAATAAAGTTTAAAATATAAGGATGCAGGACATGGAGAAAAGTGACCTGAGGGATGATAAATAAGAAATCAAAAACCAATAGAAATTTCACCTAATGAATATTGGTCAGCCTTAAGAAAGAAAATGGAACAAATTAAACAACAACAAAGCATGTCTTAGATTTCTTGAATCTTCAAATAGAAAGGATTTTAAAAGTTACAAATAATTCTAATTTATAATGACCACATTCTAATGATGAGGGCAGAATGCTGGAAAATACTCCTGTATTCCTTAGTTAATACAATAAAGCACAATAAACTATGGTAGGTATATGGATAAAGGCAAATGAAAATATTGGCAGAACTATAGTTGGACACACGCTGTCTTTTTTAGGAGAAAAAGTCTGGCTCATTTGCTCTTAGACAGACATAAAGGCAACAGCTCTCAGCTTTGGCAGAACACTGGAATCACTTAAAGAGGTTTGAAAACATGGATGCTTGGGTCTCACCTCCAGGAAATAAGATTTAATAGGCCTGGGATGTAGCCTGGTGATTCTAAGCCATGAATGGGACCCTCTGCTCTGCACTGGCCCTTGTGCTGATGAAAGCAGAGTGAAGAAAGAAGGGAAATACAGGACCCTTGGGGTGAGAGAGCCATGTATGCAGGACAAAAAGACCTCAGAACCAAAGTCAGGGAAATGTCAGGTGTAATCCCAGGAGGAACCTTTGGGACCTGCAGTCGGGCCTCAGGGCCACCACTAGGGCTTGGTGAACTCTTCCCCGTGCACTTCATATGTCAGCGTCCGCCAGTCAGGGACATTAGGACTGAAGGCTACACCAACATAGATGGCATTAATGTCATCTGGCCATCTAATCTAACCTAATATCTAATCTCACAAAGTCCCACATGTTCACATCTTCAATATCTCCCACCAAGGACTGGTTTGTGTCAAAGCTCTCACTGAAGGAATTCTGCTCCTGCCCCAGGATGATGCCTGCCTCTGTCCCCACAGTGTATCCCTTCTTCAGACTCCTCCTCACCGTGGGCTTCCCATCCACCCAGAACTCCGTGATCCCTGAGACCGACTCCAGTTTAAACAGAGGTACATGGTGCAGAATTCTTCGGAGACTTTAAAATTATCCCAGTTCCACCCACGGATGTGCTGTAGCCTCCAGTCTTTTCCTTAGAGAGGAGGATTCATTATCTAGTCCTCACGCCATAAGAAAAAAAGGCTATGTTCACAGGTCAGGTGCATATAGACATGGAGACCACAATAAAGGTCTTGAGTGCCTTCTTTAGCTCTGCACTCAGGATCACAAAGGAATTGTCTGACTCTGGCAAAACACAAAACCCTTTTTGTTCACATCTGTAGGATAGAAAGCAGAGAGAGAAAAGGTCATCCGTTAAGCTTGTCAGGCCACAAAGATGTATTCCTCACAACGTACAGAGAGATTGGACTTAGAAACCACAGCCTGAACTCTGCCCCAGACCACAACCTCTCACCCATGCTGGCCCTTTTCCCTAACTTGGCTTTGCACAGTCATATTCCCAGGACAAGATCTCAGCCATCAGCAGAAGCAGTGCCTCCCTGTCTGAGGGAAAGCACTGGGAGGCTGATGAAAACCAGGAAACATGGAAAACTCCGTGTTTAGAGACCAGGAAACTCCATGTTCCCTCCCTGCTTTTGGTGTGCCTGGAATTTGGATCATTCTCTTGAAAAAAGTATCAGTGGCTGAGATTCTGGGTTTGGACATCTGAGATCCCTCTGTTTCAAGTCTGCCCCACCTTGACCTCATATGTGCAGCAGTCAGGATGTCTCAGCTGGTAAATGATTTTCCAAAATTGCCCCCTTGGAGCCATGAATCAAAGCTCTAAGAGCAAAGAGAGCAAGATAAATCACAAAATGAGAGATCAATATGGGTTATTTATCAGAGAATGTGCGATGCCTGCTGGTGCTCCAACAACTCTGTGTGGCATTAGGACAGTCACATTTTGAGAATCCATTCCAGGGAAATGATGTAAAACACTGGGAGGGGAACTTTTTTCACAAAGACAACCACTTAACATTACTTAGGATAGCAAACAGAAAATTGGGGCATGTTTAAGTAAACTGTATATGTCTACATCCACCAAATAGAATAGATAGCCATTTAAATGTCAGTGGTGAATCTTATGATATAACATGTAAATAAAAATGCTTTTGATAAAAGAAAAAATAACAGACTTGTATATACATTATTTTTAAAAGAAGTGACTATTTTAGAAAAAAAGTATAAGGAATGCTTCCAGACAACATGTTCTTATTATAATAATGGAATTATGGAGGATTTTTTTCCTTACTAACTTTTCATAATGTGGTTGTGTCCGTTCTAAAATGAAGTTTGCGTGTATGTGTGTGTGTGTCTGTGTGTGTGTGTGTAATTAAGAAGCAAGGAAAGAGGGAATGAAGATCCCATTTTCTGAATAAGACACCCAGTCTCACTGTGGTTACTTGGCTTTATGCCCAGAATGCTTAAAACAGAGCAATATCAGCTAGATATCCTGAGCTATATATACATTTAGGTACCACAGTATTTCACAATATATTAATTCCCATATAAGACATCATTTCATGTAAAAAGAATCTGGAGCTTATTCATCATGATCTCATCATGAGTTTTCCCATTGATATCCAATGAGAAATTGATAATAGAGGCTGTTTCTCCATTGACTAGGAGAACTAACTAACATGTGGGTAGCATATTCTAAACACGCAAGAAGAAAAGGACTATTACAAATGGTGGTACATTTCTGGACTGGTTTTTTTAATGATGTATAGTTTAAAAATGTTTCATATCCTTTTACAAACTTTTTGCATCTATTTTTTTAATTATAAGACTGGCTTAAAGTAATTGCTCCAAAAACTTTTGTTCTCTCATTCTAACCATTTGCCCAATAAAAGGTACATGTATAATTTAAACAAAAATAAATCGTATCGGTGAAAAGATTGGTACAAAGAAGGAAGAAGACGTTTTTCCGATACCAAATTGCCTTCTTGTTAGTGTCTGGGCTCCTTAGGTGAGTTAAAAGAATGCAGCTACCAATGCAATAGGCGAACACTGGAAATTTCATTGATTTCATGGAGCCCACTACATTATAGGAACTACCTCTAAAATGGATATGCTGTAAAGAAGGCCTAAAATTGAAAAAGAGAGACAGAAGCAGAGAGAAATAGAGATGGAGAGAGCAAGAGCTAACGCAAAAGAAAGAAAAGCACGCAAGAGAGAATGAAAGACCTTCCCACAAACCATTTTACAACCCACCCCTGGCTCCAGCAACCTGCCAGTGCAGCTCTGTGACTGCTTGCAGCATATCACAGAGCATTCAGTGAACTTTATCAGGAGAGAAGTGTAACAAGCTTGCAATGCAACCTTTACCCTTCCCTCAGCTATATTTGTTTGGGAAGCCTCTTCTCTCTTCCTCCTACATCTGTGATGCTCTGATAAAAATACTTAAGGATTTCAGCTTTTCAAATATCTTGGCACTTTGGTTTCTCCACACTACAGAGATACAAAGTATCAATTGAGGAAAAAGGAAAACACAAATACAATATTTGTCATCACAGTGAGGCTTTACTGAATAAATAGGAACACACTAAATACAGGGCCGTCACTTTATTTGATCCTAGAGCTACGACTCCAAACTCCAGTGTTGAAATGGAGTTTGGTATGCTCCCCTGACTCAAACTGAAACCACGATAGCATAAGAAAATTAAGAAACAAGGGGTATATCCGTCAGAAACAACCACATGAACAGTCAGGGACCACAGCTGTGACTCTGCAATCTTTTCTAAACCAACACTCACTCTAGAAGAGTGGCACCTAGAAGAGTGACTATTGGAGACATGGCTGTACATTGTAATCATTAAGGAGGTTTAAAAGTAATGATGCCTGAGCCTCACCACCAGATAATCCAACATAATTATCTGGTTACGGCCTAAGCAACTGGATTTTTGAAAGTTCTCCAGGTGGTTCCAACATTCACATCCAAAGTTGAGAATTTCTGGCCTAGAGAGTCCCTTGCATGTCTCTATGTGTTTGGTGAATGCCAGTAGGATGTAAAGTTACATCTAAGAGTGTGCATGACTATAGAAGAGATGGAGGTCAGAGAAGAACTTTGACAATATGGCACAATTGTATTCATGCTAAGGCTGAATAGGATTTCTATGTGCAAGCCATTCTCCTAAGCACATAAGAACAAAATAAAAAGTAGGGTGATTGCCAGTGGATCTGCAATGGTAGCTGACACTGAATATACAGCATCCTGGAATGACTTCCGCATAAGAAAAAACACACACATCCCCACACCCTCCCTCTTGCGCTAGGGGTATAAGTGTAGGGTGTAAGCTTCTGTTGCATGTAGAAGTGGTTACAGTGGTTAGAAGCATAGAGTTGAGTAGCCAGACTGCCTAGGTTCAAATCGTAGCTCTGAGCAAGTTAATTAACCTCTCCAAACCTCAGTTTTCTCATTTGTAAAATGAGGACTATAAAATATTACATAACTCATAGGATTGTCATTAAACAAGTAAATACATTTAAAAGATTTACAACAGTACCTGGCATGGTAAGAGCTCAGTAAGTGTAAGAAGTTTTTGTTTCTGTTTTTGTTTTGTTCTAAGATTGTGTGTGATCTTCCCTGTGTGATTAAGCAATTATCATCCTAGGGGCAGTGATGAGACTTTGGAGATCACTTATCTGTGTGTATGAAGGGCATAGGACAGAAGGGTCCACACTGAATGAGGCCTGAAAGAATGCAACAGAAGTAGGCCAAGGGGATGACCTGGGTACAGATGCACTAGATGCTTCTTTAAAGGTGACCACCTGCCTGCAAGCTTAGTGGAAGCCAGGCATGTCCCTGAGGTAAGAAATCTGAGCTGTCAGGAAAACACTACAGTGATAGCTCTAAAAGCACATGGTACAAAAGGGCTTGTGCTCTTGCATATTCCTGAGCGCTAATCCCAGAGAATCTACTCTAGGAGGACTGGGGTCAATGAATCTATACTCAAACATCCCAGATGAAAATGATGCCTGTAATCAGCAGACTATAAGTGATCACTGGGCCAGGTGATCCAGGAAATTTGAGCTAGGAGTCTGCGTTTTCTGAAGGAAAAGGCTAACAATCCCACTTAACCTACGTTCTAGTACAGAAGAAATGAAAAGATGCATAGATGAAATAGAGACAGGGAGCTGAAGAGAAAATCCAGGCAAGTATGACAACCCATCTGAGACTAGTGGGCAGTTGTCCTAGGATAAAACTACCTAGAAATCAAAGTAGTGCTTCTCTTTTCCCTGGGATTCTAGTGGTCAGAAATCTATGCTTTGGAAATCTGATCTAGGTGGTGGTGGTGGTTAATCGTCTAGAGCCATTTCCTTCCTTTGTCAATCTTTGCTTCCCTGGGGCACATCAAACTTGAGGATAGTGAAAGCATGGGGGAGAATATCACAGATTTAACATTCTACTTACTTTGTCAGCTGGGACTCCAAATCCATTTCCATCAGATCCTGGTCTCACTTTTGAGGCAGCCTGTAGTCTCTTCTCCGGGGCCTGGATAAACCAGGTGTCATCACAGAGGTGGCTTCTCATCCACTCACCTGGCCTTACATGCAGCCCATTCTTAAGACTGTTCTTTCCATGACCATCTCTTTTTGTAAAGTGTGCAAGGCTTGTTGCCTAGCCAGTGAGCTAATATTTTTTTCTGACACAGGGAGATTTTAGGTTTCTGATCTGCACGTCACTATATTGCATCCCACACTAAGTCGCTTACATGAGGGTCGGGCCTGGCCCTAACCCTTATACCAACGTGGCTATTTTCAGTTCCAAAAAGGAAGTGTTCTATCAAGTAGCAGCCTCCATCATCTCTGATTCATACTATTGGTCTACTTTCTCTTATTTGGCCTGTAAATGCACCACAGTATCTCTTCAAGCACTAGGCCACCACCCCTCTTTCACCTCCTTTCTATTATCAGTTTTATAGACCATTTGTCCCTATGTCTTTTTAACTCATTCCCTGAGGCCTGATTCCACTTCTGGAAAAATTGGATCCATGGTCCCTACTCTATCAGAAAACCAGTGCTGATGACATGGCTTTATTAGCATCAGCTAGAAGTGGCCACGGTGGATGCTTGATCTTACTCTCCACTTACTGCAAAAAAAAAAACCATTGCTTAGAACCAACATGCCCAAATCAGAATCATCTTTGGCAGATGTCATCTAATATTTAATTGGATTACATCTAATAGCTCTATATGGTATGACAATTCACCAGTTACCTGGAAATACATTTTCCAACAAGATTACATTGATGTATCCACCAGTGGGCTAAATTACTTAAATTTAAACATCCTACGAATGCTTTGTTAAGATTTGTTAATGTTCTCTGAATGCAAATACCAGGTGTTCTCAAATTATTAAGGCCAGAGGCTGTCTACTACATTATGTATAGTAAGATGCAAGCAATTGAATTCTGAAGAAAATATTAGCTCAACCCACATCGCTGGGGAGTTGGGATGGCCTTTTATAATTAAGACATATCTGGATTATTTAACTAGAAAAGAGTATCCATCCTCTCTTCTGCTTAGCTGAATGTGAGGATGGATGGATCTGCCCTAATTGGACAACAGAGAATATTTGCACTCTCCTTTTTGTCTGAGAATGTATCCTTGACTTCTGTGCTTACAAATGGTTATCAAAAGTCAATTAGAGAAGTCAATATTCATAAATAATGGCTTCAAAGATTTGTTATTCATCCTTCTAACATTCCAAACTTAATTCTTAGCAAATGAGAAACTTCAGCTGCTGCCAACCGAGATAAATTCTACCAAATTGTATTTTTATGGCGTATAATGAATCTACATTTATGGATATAATACAAAATGGCTTAATAACAATAAGAGCAGAAAACTGTTATAAGAGCTTACTATGTGCCAGGCACTGCAGTAAGTGCTTTGCTTGCATGATTTTCTTTAATTCTTATTGCAATCCTTTGAGCTACTTACTATTATTTCTCCTGCTTTGTAGGTAAGAAAACTGAGGCATAAAGAGGTTATATTACCTAAGCTCACATAGCTAGTAAGTTGTAAAGCCAGGATTTGAACCTAGGCAGTCTGATTCCAGAACCTCTGGGCTTAACTAGTTTACCATATGCCTTCCCTAGGTAACCATTTGATACACAGGAATCCCCATAATTCATTCCTGGCTGTGGTCTTTATGGAGTAACTTCTACTGGTCACTTAGTACTGAAAGACCGTGTTGAAGGACACTTCCGGAGGAAGCCAGCTGCTGTCATCTTTGAGTGGTCTGTTTCTACAAAGAACCGGAACCAACTGGGACAAGTGCATTCCAGTCACTGAACCTGGCATTAGATTCATGGATCTCAATGATCTTTAGTTTTTGCTCCCAAATTGGAATAATGATAGAATGAGAGTATTAAAACCCCCACAACTGGCCATACATGAATGGCCAGCTGTCTCAAAAGAGGGACTGTGCTTGTCAGAGGGAATCCCTTCAGGGGACTCTCGGGGACAGGTTAAAGTGCCATGGACATGTTGTGTAATGGGCAGTGTAAAGTTACAGGGACTTGGTTTCAAAGGCCATTACAGAATTAGTCACAACCTCTACAGCAACCATCAGAAAACAGCTTGGACTCGCTCAAGTAAACAGGGGCTTTATTGGCTTATGGACCTGGGCAGTCCAGGTGTAGATCTGGTTCTGGACAAGGCTGATTCAGAGACTCCATGTGGTCAAGGCTCTGTTGTTTGTCAATCCTTTGGCTCCTCCACTTCCAGTTTGGCTTCTGTCCTCACAGTCTCTCTCCATGTGGCAAACAAGATGGCTACTGGTGGTCCCAGGTTCATGTCCTTTCAGATTGGAAATCCAGCAGCAAGAAGATGTCTCACTCCAAAAGGCCATAACTCAATCCTTGGAAAGGCTATAATTGGTCCTGCTGGGAACACATAACTATCCAACTATCCTCCAGATAGGGAGCTGGGGAGATGGGAGATGAGCTACTCTGATAGGACACCCTGTGGTTCATGTCCACTCTTGTGGCCTGGGTATATTGGGAATGAGGGGTTGAAGAAGGAATTCGCAGCCCCACAAGGTTCATGTGGAAAAGGGGAGGAGTTTCCCAGAAGAGCCATAAAATTAAGAAAGCACTGCGAGCAAACGAAAACCATTGTTATGTAAGTTCTTGGCAGTAACAACATATTTATACCTAGTGCCTCATTTTGCTCTGGAAAAAAAAGCAGACCTTCTCTGCTAGGGCAATTCTAATGGCCTTTCCAGTGTGCTTTGAGAAAAATGGAGGAACAGTGCAATATTGCTGGGCTTCCCATTTCAGGAGACCTGGGTCCAGCAGTTCCATGCCATGATCATGAGCACTCTGGACCCAAACTGGAGACCTGGCCAATGTCCTGATTCTGAGACTGAAGAGCCCTGTGAATGTGGGCAATGCCCTCCTGATTTCTGGGGGTCCTGGGCGGGGAATTAAATAGAAGACCAGCACTTCCTTCTCAGTTCTTGCCTTGTGACATTTTTTAAAACATCATTTCTCCTTTCTGGGTGTCAGTTTTTTCATCTATGTGAGGGTAAGACATTATCTCCAAGATCTGTCCAACTTAAAAAGAAATAAAAATGAAAACAAAACGCCTCAAATTCTGATTCTTTTGGACAAAGTTTCCCAGCATAGTTAACGAGCTCCCAGACCAGACACTTTACCTCCATTCTCAGGTGCTGAGGAGGGTGGAGCAGGCCTGCAATGCATATAGGGGAACAAAGGCCCAGAGACAGCCACATGGGAACCGTGCAGTGTGAAAAACCGGGAGGTACCAGAGACAGAGATGTGGGGCGCATGCGGTGTAAAAAACCGGGAGGTACCATCAGGACCACAGCTGGGGTTTGATGAACACTTCACCTTGCACTTCATACTTCAGTGCCCGCCAGTACAGGACATTAGGACTGAAGGGCCCGCCAAGATAGACGGTGTTAATCTCATCTGGTGACAGCACAAAGTCCCACATGTTCACATTTCCAATGTCTCCCACCAGGGACTGCTGTGTTTCAAAGCTCCCACCAAAGGAATCCTGCTCCTGCCCCAAGATGATGCTTGCATCTTCCCCCACAGTGTATCCCCTCTTCAGACTCTTCCTTACCCTGGGCTTTCCATCCACCCAGAGCTCCACGATCCCCGAGGCGGACTCCCAGCTTGTACAAATGTGTACTGGAGCTACTGTGACTTCAGGAACCTTGAACAATATTTCAGACCCACCCACTGTAAAACTGTATCCTATATCCTTAGACCAAAATATGAGAATCTCATTATTTTGTCTCTTGGTGGCATAAGAGAAAATACTGTACCCACGGGTTGAGGAGAGCTCCGTGTAGAAGTGGAGGCACACAGTGAAGGCTTTGAGAGGCTTCGTTAACTGTGCTTTGAGGGTTACATAGGAATTATCCGACTCTTTGGGAAACACAAAAGCCTTCATCGACATGTCTGTGAGCCAGAAAAACAAGCAAATATGAGAGGTTTCTCAGATCACAATGATCTATCCCCTCACTTACGTATAGAGTTTAAAGTTGAGAAACAGACTGACCCCTTCTCCAGTTACACACACACATCACACACACACGCACACACACATCATGATGGGTGCTCCACTGTTCTGTTCATACAGTCTTAGACCCCATCCCCATACCTCAGATCGAATCTCTCCCATAGCCTGGGGTGGCCCTTACCTCTCTGGCCAAAAGCATGAGAGAGGCTGGTCAAGACCAAGAAACACAACAGCTTCTCCATGGTCACGCCCTGCTGCCAGTGATACAAGGACCTGAATTCACTCCTTTGGAAAAGATGTATTCGGCTGAAAATTCAGGGGCTAGAAGTCCTAGATCTCTTGCCTCAGAGCTACCCCCTCCTGCCTGGATTTATATCCAAAGCAGTAAGGGAGTTTGTGCCACTTTGTAAATAATTTGCCATCATTGCCTGTTGGGGCAAGTGTCAGAGCTTCGGGAAGAGGAGAAGCAAAATTATTCCAGAACAGAGAAATCAATGTGGGTTATTTATTACAAATTCCTATGACTACTGAATTATCAATTCTTTGTGACAGGAAAAATGAAGAAATCTCCCAGGGTTCCACTTTGGCTATCTATCCTGAGAAAATAATGGGAAATGGTAACATATTAAATGAGTGGCCATCTGGGTGCACATGGTAGCTGTCTCTCCAACACCCACTTCAGCCCAAGTCATAGAGTTTGACGAAGGAAAGCTGACAGCTTCTGGATATAGATATTTTCACTAACCTCTTTCAGAATTTGCTTATTTACAGATTGGGAAATGAGAAAAACAAACATGCCCTTCCCTGAGTCATGGACACATTTTCTCAGCCAACTGATTATGCTTATTAAGAGCTCTCGAAACATCTTGGCACTAAATGACAGCCCTGACAGTAAAAGTCCTGTGAAATGTGTGCTGATCACAGACATAGCATTATGTCAGAGTTTCTTCCAACATTTTCTCTGAATATGTAAAGCTTCAGGCAGGAGTCAGGATAATCTGATTCTACTCTTTCCTCTGTCCATAAGATTCAAGGAATCCCTCCACACTGTCTGTCAATCTTACTACAGTTCCCTACTTAACTCACTCTTCAAAATGACTATTATACTCCTCCTTGCTCCTCAAGTCCCCAAAATCTCATTCATTCTTTTACTCAGCTGATGAACTCACCTTTCATCGAGAAGTTAGAAGCAATCAGAAAAGAACCACCATATCCTTTGTAGCAGAGGCTTCTAGCCATTCCCTCACATCCATTCTCTACTTCTCATAAGATAAGAATAACATTTTCAGTTGGGCGCTTGGTCATCCCCTCAAACACCAAATTTCCCAGCCCCCACTGAAGATTGCAGTGATGATGTGATTAAATTAAGGCCAATGAGATATGAACAGAATAGGGACAATCTCTAGGTTGTACTCTTTAAGAAAGGTATATGCTTTCCCCTCCCACTTCCCCCTTTTTCCCTTTGGCTAGTATTCAGTCATGATAGCAGGAGATGGAACAGTTCACTTTCAGGCCAGCAAGTGTAAGCTGCATGTTGAGGTTGGCATGGCAACAAGATAGATGGAGCCTGGATAATTGAGTATGGAGCCACTGTATCAGCTGTAGACTGCCTACCTGAACATTTACTTAAAGGAGAAATATTCTCTTCTTTTGTTAAATCACTTTGAACTCAGTCTTTCTGTTCTTAACACCTAACTGATATCCTTATACATCCTCCTACAACCCAGTGTACCAGCCTTTCTGTCTTCCTCTATTAAAAGTGATGAGCTCTCCCTGTATTACATCTAAGGCCAACCCTTGCACTTCTTCAGTGAATCCCAGACTCTGTCGACCACACAAGGGATTTTGCTCCTATAGGTATCCTATCTTCTGCATTATATTAATTTATTCATCTTTACTTAATCATTTCCACAAAACCATACTATAATAAATTTAATATTTTAGAGAAAGAAGAAAGAAAAGAGAAAAAAGGAAGGATGGGAGGGAGAGAGGGAGGAAGGAAGGAAAGGTTTATGGGTGTTTACAACCTCTATTTTCCAATCTCCTGTTCCCTCCTCAATCCATGGAAATCAGACATTGGCCTTCACCACTCTAGTGAAGCCAACATAAACAAATGCCTCTCTCTTTAAATTTTATAGTGAATTTTCTGTTCTTATTTCACCCAGCTTCTCGGCAACATTCAACACAGTTTATAACTTTCTCCTGAATTCTTATTTGTGTGTGTGTCTGAGATGGAGTTTCTCTCTGTCACCCAGGCTGGAGTGCAGTGACACGATCTCAGCTCACTGCAACCTCCACCTCCTGCATTCAAGTGATTTTCCTGCCTCAGCCTCCCGAGTAGCTGGGATTATAGGCACATACCACCATGCCCAGCTAATTTTTTATATTTTTAGTAGAGATAGGGTTTCATCATGTTAGCCAGGATGGTCTCAATCTCCTGACCTCGTGATCTGCCCATCTCAGCCACCAAAAGTGCTGGGATTACAGGCATTAGCCATCATGTCTGACCAACTTCCTCCTGAATTCTTGCTCCTAGTTTAAAAGCGAAATAATTTCAAAGTTTTATGCCTAAAAGAAGTGGTCTTCTGTCCCACCACTCTCTATCTGATATGGTTTGGCTCTGTGTCCTCACTCAGATCTCATCTTGAATTGCAATCCCCACATGTCAAGGGAGGGACCTGGTTGGAGGTGGGTGGATCATAACAGCAGTTTCCCCTATGCTGTTCTCATGTTAGTGAGTGGGTTCTCACAAGATCTGATGGTTTAAAAGTGTTTGGCAGTTCCTCCCCACCCTCTGTCTCTCCTGCAACCTTGTGAAGAAGGTACCTGCTTCCCCTTTGCCTTCTGTGATAATTGTAAGTTTCCTGAGGCCTCCCCAGCTGTGCAGAACTGTGAGTCAATTAAACCTCTTTTGTTTATAAATTACCCAGTCTCAGGTAGCTCTTTATAGCAGTGTAAAAACAAACTAATACAGAAAATTGGTACCAGGATAGTGGAATACTTTAGGAATACTAAGATTCCTAAAAATGTGGAAGCAACTTTGGAACTAGCTATGGGCAGAGGCTGGAACAGTTTGGGGGGCTCAGAAGAAGACAGGAAGATGTGGAAAAGCTTGGAACTTCCTGAGTTTTGTTGAATGGTTTTGACCAAAATGCTGATAGTGATATGGACAATGAAGTTCATGCAGAGGTGTCCTCAGATGGAGATGAGGAACTTATTGGGAACGGTAGTAAAAGTCACTCTTGCTATGCTTTAACAAAGACACTGGTGACATTTTGCCCATGCCCTAGAGATCTGTGGAACTTTTAAGAGACATGATTTATAGTATCTGGCAGAAGAAATTTCTAAGCACCACAGCATTCAAGAAGTGACCTGGCTTTTTCTGAAAACATACAATCATATGTGTTCACAAAAAGATGATCTGAAATTGGAACTTACATTTAAAAGGGAAAGAGAGCATAAAAGTTTGGAAAATGTGCAGCCTGATCATGTGGTAGAAAAGAAAAACCCATTTTCTGGGGAAGAATTCAAGCTGGCTGCAGAACTTCTCGTACGTAATGAGGAGTTGAATGTTGATAGCCTAAATAATGAGGAAAATGTCTTCAGGTCATTTCAGAGATCTTCATAGCAGCCCCTCCCATCACAGGTCCAAAAGCCTAGGAGGAAATAATGGTATCGTGAGCCAGGCCTAGAGCCCTGCTGCTCTGTGCAGCCTAGGAACATGGCATCTTGTGTGCCAGCTGCTCCAGCTCCAGCCATAGCTAAAAAGGGGCAATGTATATAGCTCAGGCCATTGCTTCAGAAGGTGCAAACCCCAAGCCTTTGTGGCTTCCAAGTGGTGTTGAGGATGCAGGTGCACAGAAGACAAGAGCTGAGCTTTGAGAGCTTCTGTCTAGATTTCAGAAGATACATGGAAACACCTGGATGTTCAGGCAGAAGTCTTCTACAGGCATGGAGCCCTCATGGAAAACCTCTACTAGGGCAATGCTGCAGGGAAATGTGGGGTTGGAGTCCCCACACAGAGTCCCCACTGGGGCACTGCCTAGTGGAGGTGTGAGAAGAGGGCCACTGTCCTCCAGACCCCAGAATGCTAGATCCACTGACAGCTTACACCTTGTGCTTAGAAAAGCTGCAAGTGTTCAATGCCAGCCTGTGAAAGCAGCCACAGGGGCTGTACCCTGCAGAGCCACAAGTATGGAGCTGCCCAAGGCCATGGAAGCCTACCGCTTGCATCAACATGCCCTGGATGTGAGACATAGAATCAAAAGAGATTATTTTGGAGCTTTAAGATTTCATGAGTGCCGTGCCAGATTTGGGACTTACATGGGGCCTGTGGCCCCTTTGTTTTGGCCAATTTCTCCCATTTGGAACAGGAACATTTACCCAATGCCTATGCCCTCTCTGTATCTTGGAAGTAAGTAACTTGTTTTTTATTTTGCTAGGCTAATAGGCATAAGTGACTTGCCTTGTCTCAGATGAAACTTTAGACTTGGACTTTTGAGTTAATGCTGAAATGAGTTAAGTTTGGGTGACTGTTGGGAAAGCATGATTGGTTTTGAAATGTGAAAAGAACATGAGATTTTGGAGGATCCAGAGGAATCATTCCTCATGGAGGAATGATATGGCTTGATTCTGTGTTCCCACCCAAATGTCATCTCAAATTGTAATCCCCATGAGTCGAGGGAGAGATCTGGTGGGAGAAGATTGGATCATGGAGGTAGTTTTGCCCATGCTGTTCTCATGGTAGTGAATGAGTTCTCACGAGGTCCGATGATTTAAATGAAAGTTCTTGGCAGTTCCCCCCTCCCTCTCTCTCTCTCTCCTGCTGCCTTGTTGAAGAAAATGCCTGCTTCCCCTTCACCTTCCACCATGATTGTAAGTTTCCTGAGTCCTCCCTCAAACATGTGGAACTGTGAGTTGATTAAAAATTTCTTTTGTTTATAAATTACCCACACTCAGGTAGTTCTTTACAGTAGTGTGAAAACCAACTAATACACCATCCTTGACTCACAAGTAGAGCTGAGAGATAGACCGTGCCTCAATAACATTGTTTGAGTCTCTGAATCCAGTCTCACCTGATGCCAGCTTCTCCTCACATCTTCTGAGTTTCATTAGTCAATAAACTCCCTTTTTACTTACTGTACACATTTCAGCAGGTATTATGATACTTACATTTGACTAACTTTTGACAAATAGAAATGCCTTCCTAACAACACCCTGAATCCAGGACATTGTGTGTCCAAACCAATCATCACTTGCCCTGAAATAATACATACACTGGTATCCTTGCCACCAGAATCCTTCCAGAGAAGCACAGGTTTTATGCAAGGGGAAGCATTTAAACTGAGTCACAAAAATTGAAGTGGGAGGTTCAAAACTAAGAGAATAATATGAGCATGGTTACTGCCAAATTTCATCTTCTATTGTTTTGTACACAAACTCTGAAAAACTTTTTTGAATCTCTATAACCGTGATTGTTCACGTTAGTAAATTAGTATCTTTCCAGTCTAAAATTGTATGAATTTGCAAGACAAAATTCTAAGATATCCTACTTCACAGATTGTACCAAGTCATTCTTTTATTCAGACTCTATCCTACTTAATTTATTAGTGTAGCTTCTACTTGGTATTTACTACTTCCTAATCACTATTAGAATTGCTGTTCTGCTTTATCAGCAAAATAGTTACATTTGTACTTGTAACATATTGCTGTTTGTCTCTGTTGCCAATATTTCTATAAACTTATTACTAAAATAATCTGTAGAAAATTTGGGCCTACGGTCTTTCACATGAAGCAAGTGAGAGACTGTGAAGATTTCTTGAACAAAGAAAGAGTAGAGTCAGATCAGTGTTTTAGAATTTTTATTGGCAGCAATATGAATAATATATTGGTGTGAGAGAGATTATAAATTGGGAGACCACTTTGTGGGTCTTAGTTCATTAATTCAACCAAGACATATCTTAGGAATATTTTCTAGGGATCAGGCAATAAGCCAGCTAACTAGACAAATTGTGTTAAAGATAATGTGATTTAACACTTGAACCTGGAAGGCAGAGTTGCAGTGAGCCGAGATCGTGCCACTGCACTGCAGTCTAGGTGACAGAGACTCTGTCTCAAGGAAACAAACAAACAAAAAAGATAATAAGACTCAAAACTAGCACAGAAGCAGTAGGAATGCAGAGAAGAGGATGAACGTAAAAGATATGTCAGTAAGAAAATTCATAGGAATCAAAAACTGATCAAATATGGAGCTATACAGAGCAGTGTTCAAAGTTATGTAGCTAGTACTCCTATGTCAAACACTATGTGAATGAGGCCAAGAAGGTTTGATTATTGGTACATAGACCAGTTGATTTTACTTATTTTGTGGTCAAACATTACAACTCTAACCTTGGCTAGGCAACTAAGAAAGATAATCTAAGGTCAAGAATAACTGTACAGATAGATTAATGCAAATACAGCATCATCATCTCTATTAAAAAAAAAGTGAGAGGAAAGTCAGACTCTTTTATTTATGGATAATAGCATTTCTTTCTTGAAAGCCAGCCTATTGCAAAGCCTGGCACAGAGTTGGTGCTCAGTAGTGCTATGGGGTGAATAGATAAAGGAATAACTGAAGGAATGGCAGAAAAAGCATGGAAGACAAATTTCATCAATGGTGGACTGAGCACTAACACTAATATCATCTTCCCACTTCAATTCCTATGAATAACAAAAAAAAGCATTTTTTAATATAAGTTAATGTAGGGCCAGAAAAAAAAAAGTTTCATTCAACAGAAATAAATAGAAGAATCTCTGGAAGTCAGAAAGCAGATAAATTATATTAATAGAAGAAACCATAACCCAGAACATATGCAGAGGAAGGTCCACTATAAAAATCTGAAGTGTTTCGGGGAATCTTGAAAGAAAGGGACAATGGAAACAAGTGGCACAAAGTGTTGGAGAGATTGATTAAGGGGTCGCTGCTACCATGCCTCTGGGCCAAGCATTAAGCAGCAGAGGCATTTGCTCTTAGTCTGAAGCAATCAAAGTCCTTTGGCCTGACAGGTGGGACCTCGCCCAAGGAGTCCAAAGACACCCAGGAGGAAACCCCATGCTCCCACATCCAAAAGACAAATTAGTAGTATACCCTGCCAGCACTTCTGGCTCATTCCTCATAATCCCTAGAGATAGGCTACAGAAAACAGGAATGGCATCCATAGATACACTGAGAGAATTAATACCATGAAAAGTGGGTACCTCATTCAACAAATACAACAATAGGAAACAGAATATAAGAGCAAATAGAGAAGTTTTTGTTGAGAAGTATAATCAATATAATCAGAGTATACAAAGTTTAGACAAAAAATAAATAAGACAAAAATCTTGAGAATCAAAACTATGATACTCAAAAAAAGGATTTCAGAGAAAGAAAACATTGAGATTGAAGGTAGGAAAATAATCAAAGAAATAATACAAAAACATCTTAGAGTAGCTAACAAAAGTAAGTGATCAGATCAAAAGAGCTACAGAGCACCAAGCAAGTATTAAAAAGATCTATGTCTAAATAATGGCAAGGACTTTGATAATTAGGGTACAGTGAAAAATTGGAAAAATCTCCAGGTAGCATGTATATGTATACTAGAAAGGAATGAGAATCAACAGGTGTTAGAAAAGTATCAAGAAAAAGATAGATAATTTAAAACGAGC
Source organism: Trachypithecus francoisi (assembly GCF_009764315.1). NCBI lineage: Eukaryota > Metazoa > Chordata > Mammalia > Primates > Cercopithecidae > Trachypithecus > Trachypithecus francoisi. The sequence goes on along the minus strand of NW_022681470.1, from coordinate 89,554,556 downwards.
AAAAACTACCTGACTTATTTTAAGAATCCAGTAACAAGTTAACACAAAACCCAAACAAAAAAGGTACAAATAAAAGAAAATGAGAAGCCATTCTTATTTATAAACATAGACGCAAAAATCCTACATAAAGTATAATCAAGTCAAATCTATGTGTAAAAAATTTGAAACATTATAACTAAGTAGAGTTGTTAAGCAAACAAAAGAAAATGTCTAGGAAACACTCACATGCCCACTGGAGCAGCAGTTACTGGGGACACTCACAGTTGGAGCTGTAAGAGGCCCTCAAAAACCATCACAGTCTAGGGCCACGCTCAGGGATCTGGTAACACAGAATATCAGACTCTAGGAGAGGGATCCCTATCCTTGAGCTATGAAGTTGCAAGATTAGAGAAGTACTGGCTTCTTCCCTGGTGTGACCATAGTCCATGAAACCATAGCAATACGGTGTGACAACCTAGCATTCATAGTTTGAGGGGGCATCTGCCCTTCCCTGGTGTGGCTGGGGGCTGAGATCCAAACCTTGCAGTTGCAGCTAAATGACTCGGCAAGCTTAGAAAGGATGAAGCACAAAAACATTCATAGCAAGAGTCAACAGCCATTCCCTGACATGACTGAGGGCTAAGTGTCTAAGTCTTGTGATTGACAAGGATTATTTGCCTGAGCCGTTTCCATTGTGATTTACAGTAGTCCAGCACTTTTTCTGTGTAGCCAGCTACAGAGGGTCATCTTGGAAAAGGTAAAATAATTAGCACTTACATCTCAAGGGTTTTCCTCAGAAATGCAGGGATAGTTTCAGATAAGAAAAACCTACCAAGGTAATTTGTATTTCTTTGACAGACTTAAATAGCAACATCATAAGACCATTCCAATAGATGCCAAAGTTTTTAAATTTATCATTTCTCCATTCTTACTAAATTAAGAGTAAAAAGAATTTCTACTAAAAATCTACAGCAAATATCATACTTAAAATGAAATTTTAGAAACTTCCTTTTAGAGTTAAGGGTATGGCAAGATGCCTACTATCAATCTACTGCATTGTCCAATCCAATGCAGCAATATGAGAAAAAAAAAGTGGTCTGATGATCAGAAAAGAAGAAAAGTGTACAATAATTTACACATATGATGGTCTATATTAAAAATCCTAGAAAATCTACACATAAACTATTAGAATCAATAGGAATTCACCATTTGTGTTGGTATAAGGTAATCATAAAACACACTAAGATACTTATTTCTTATAGCAGAAACCAACTAGAAAATAAAACATATAAGAGATCCCAGTCACGTTATCAATAAAACTAATAGAGCACCTGGAAGTAGGTCTTACAGAAATGTGCAACACTTTTATAAAATATTATATTATATTACTAAAGAACATAAAAATGAATAAACGGAGACCTAGACCACATCCATTGAGTGACCCAGCAACATAATAGTGTTAATGCTCCCCAAATTAATGTATATGTTCCATTAAATATATTCATACCCTATGATCCAGTAATTCTACTTCTAGGAATATAACCTATAAAAATTCCCTCAGAGACATATACAAGGAAATTCTTTGCAGCACTGCTTGTTACTGGGAAAACAAATAGAAGGAATTCAAATGTTGTTCAGTTGGGAAATGCATATTCATATGAAGGAATGGTGTACCACAGTTAAAAAGGATAGAAAAGATATGTATATATCCTGCCCTCCAACAAATACAAGGGTTTGGATGCAAATTAGTCCGTGTATAATTAAAATATGAAAATAAAAACTTACATAAATAAAAGAATAGTGCCAGTATAACATATAAGTTATATTTATTCATATACCATCTTCCCTAACAGGTAATGTAGTAAAGAAATAAAGTTCACACTTTCTCACAATTAAAGAAAAATCCTTAGTAATATGCAAGTATTTTAATATAAAGGCTGAAAATTCTACCTAGTACTGTTAGTGCATACAGTAGATAGTTTAATGGCTTCAGAAATTATTATGCATTACACAGTGTTAAGCTTTATTGTGATGCTGCAAGTGCTGATGAAAGAGTTGCCATGACATTTCTCTCTATGTTAAAATTTTGTTTTATTGATGACTAAAGCTACACTCGTTATCAGATTTTAAATTTTGGTGAAGCCAGCCTCTATTAGAAGTGATATCCCTCAAAAGGCATACACTTCAAAAGAGGTTGTGGGAGCCCTGGGCTGAAGGCTGCAAAAGTGTGACTGGTTGTGAGGTTGGTGAACATATCTGAGAAGTCTTCATAATGCTAATAATTTCAGTGGGATTTTTACTGTTCATGTTGGCCCTCTGGTGTGTTAATGAATAGGTTTTGAGTGGTCTGTCCCTAGTTATCTATAGACCTAATTATCTATGGGTCTAATTATCCCACAAGCTCTGTTATTTTTAGTGCATGATTATGCAGAAGATGAGAATTTTCAGGAACGCATGTATCACATTATAGCAAAAAAATTCCAAAAGGATATATCTCAAAAACAATATTGAATTTAAAATATAAGTTATAAAAAGTTATTTAAATGGTATCTCATAGTTGGCTTTTAAAATTCAAAACAAGATTATATAGCATACATAAATATCTATCTGTGTATCTATTACGTTTATGGGTATTTAAAACAACAGATAATTCATCCCCAAAAACACAACTTCAGTCTAATAAGAAGACAAACATCAGAGAAACCCAAATTGACTTTCTACAAAATACCTGACCAGTACTCCTCAAAATTATCAAGGTTATGAAAAAACAAGGAAAGACTGAGAAACTGTCACACACCAGAAGACACATAATGACTAAATGTAATGCAGTATCCTGGATTGAATCCTAAAACAGGAAAAGGACGTGAGTGTAAAAACTGGAAAAAGACTGGAGTTTGGTTCATAGTAATGTACCAATGCTGTTTTTCAGTTTTGACAAATGTACCATGGTAAGATCAGATGTTAATATTAGGGAAAGTTTGGTGAAGGGCATCTGGGAACTCTCTAGAGCAGCATTTCTTTCTTCTACATCATTTTCTTATATAATTAACAGAGCCAGAGTCAGTTCTGGAGGGGATGACTCCATTTAAATAAAAAATAAATAAATAAAATGTGCTTACTACTCAAATGTAGCTTCAAGATAAGACCCCCTAGTACCTCCTGTTGGTCTTCACTACATTCTATTCGGCCATAGCACTTGTTTCTGTGTAACATGAAACAAGTCAGTTATGACTGGTAGGTGGGGGGATGACAGCAGTGTGACACAGACATTGCATCTCTGTTTTCTCAGCCAGTTTCTATTTTCCACAACCAAGTACCAGCAATGATCACAAAATACACTAACACCGGGGAACACAGCCAGCTGGAGAAATACAGAACTGAATATTCTTCGTCTCCGACCATCTGGCCATGAGCTCCATCTTAGAAGTAACTACCATGCTGTACCCTCTGACCATGATATATCTGGCCTTATGTCTCCATCACTCAATCTTTCTTTACATGCCTATCAGGTGAGATTTACCTGTTCTTTTTTAAGGTAAAGTTCAATATTTGGTGTATTATGTCTTAACTTATTCATGATAATAGCTTTATCAAGATAATTACTATTTTGAAATTGCTCCAGTTACGTTGTTGCATAAATTTTGAATGATACGTTCCAAACCATATTTTACCCATAATATCTGCTATCTTTTACGTAACTTTGGAGAATAAGAGGTTACTTCATAACATGCTATGTTATAGCAGAAATGCTGGCATTGAGAAATTTTCCCAAAGAGACTTCAAATCTTATGAGATCACTTACAAGTGGTTTTCTGTCTTTAAGATCTGGTGAAAAACATATGCCAGATTCTGACATGAAACTATCTACAGAAAAAAAGGATGGATTCCTGGAAATCCTCAACAAACAGCTGTTTCACCTGAAACTGCTAATGTAAGTCTCTTAGTGGTAGACTGCCATGGTAGAAATATTGTATAGTAGAAATCTGAGCAGCAGGTTACATAAATCTGAAAGGGTTTACTGAAAGGATATTTCTTATGAGGAACTAGAACTAGGAATACAAGAAATTCTCTCTCCATCTTTCCATCCTGCTGAAACTGAAGGAGAACCTCTCAGTTTTAATTCAAAATTATAAATAGAAGAATAATCCACCCCATCCAGATTAGGTCAGGAGATCACTGTTGATCTAATCAGCTGTCATCAGGATTTAAGAACACATCGTAGAAACACGGCTGCCAGAAACCATCCTTGGATGTTGCATTGGGGATCTGTTATCAGAAAAAATGGTCCAAAAAGACACCTGAAATACATCCACTATAATGGAGATCAGAAGATCTGCCAGAACAGTGATGATGAGGGTATGTTCACTAATAAATAGCAGATGAAAGCCTGTTTTGCAACCATCCTGTCCAATGCTCTTATTTATAATTGATGACCTAAGACACCAACAATCCTGACATTCCCCTTGCAGACTCTGGATTGAGCTGTTCTCTCTCTTCTTCAAAGACCTACTCAGTCTCCTGGGCTTCTCACTCGATCAGCTACAGAATCACTGTGTCTTGTTAGTTCCACTCCACTTATTTGCTGTTGCTCCTCCAAGTATATTCACAGACATTTTCACTTTAAATGTTGTTTTTGGTTTTGGTTTCTGCAATAAGTTCCAATGAAATAGATATAAGAAAATAAAAATAACTAACCTGAGAAGTGTCATGAAATCTGATAAAGCCCTTATAGAAAGAGTTGTCTGGATTTTTTCAAATGTCATTTGCAGGCACCATTCTTTACTAGTTTTATGATTTAGTCTTATACTCACCAATAAGGTCTGTATTAGTTCATTTTCACACTGCTATAAAGAACTAGCTGAGACTGGGTAATTTATAAAGAAAAGGGGTTTAATTGGCTCACAGTTCCACATGGCTGGGGAGGCCTCAGGAAACACAATCAAGACAGAAAGTGAAAGGAAAGCAAGGCACATCTTACATGATGGCAGGAGAGAGCAAAAGAGCAAAGGAAGAGGGCCACACACTTATCAAACAACCAGATCTCATGAGAGTTCTATCACGAGAACAAGGTGGAAATCTGCCCCCACGATTCAGTCACCCCCCACCAGGTCACTCCCCTAACATGTGAAGATTACCATTCGAGATGAGATTTGGGTGGGGACACAAAGCCAAACCATATCAGGGTCATTTCATCACCTCTGGCTATGGGAGTCAAGAGTCATCTTACATCCTTCACAGGAAGGAGGGTTTAGACTATATACCCATGGCCAAGCTACTCCAATTCCAGGAGATTTATAAAGCACAGTGTTCAGTATCAGATACACACCACAGACTTAGTGTTGAGCCTGTACAGCATGAAGCACAGGACAACTTTGTTGGTAATTCCCATGGAAGTCCAAGGTGGCAAATTCTGTAAACTAATTTGGTTCACTCAAGACCACATTCTCCTCTAGCTTACCTTCCTAATCTGTCATACTTACAAAGTTAAAAACTACATTGCCCAGAACTTTTGCTGCTAAGGCTCTACATGTGACTTAGGTTTAGCTAAGCAAAGACACTCACATGATATTTGGATGCACAAAGAATTTCCAAATCCAGTTGGAAATCCATTTCTAGATCCTTGGATTCCATGTGACTTGTTTCTGGAACTGAGCCATCTGAGCACACATCTGTTCCTAAGCCTTCTCAGAAGCTGTTCTTCCCTTTCTCCTGTTTCTTGATGAACTTTCTCTCACTCTACTATAAAACAAAACAAAACACAACCAATGGTGGCTTTCAGATTACTTAGCCTTAAGAGCATATGCCTTTCCCTTCAAATGGATAAAGCTTAAACACAATGTCTAATAAAATTAGTGGGACGATTTCTGATATTAATACATAATTCCGATTTACTTATACTCAAAAGCCAAACTCCAGAATTAGATATATGTGTTCACATACATTTTCTGAAGAAATATCATGCTTTTTACGGTACATCTTGCTTCCTAAAGTTTTAGCCTCACATCACATAAATTAAGTAACAAGAAAGAGGAAAATTGGTATGTCATTTTTTATAATTTTATAAATTTTTACCTGTATCATTTTAATTTGGACTTTGCTGATTTTAATAACCTATGCACAAGATTCTTTCCATAATTTATAACTTAGTGGTTTTCATAATAGTCTTTGGAAGTGATATTGTGATATTGGAAATACATCACAATATTTTTCATTATTGCTAAATATACAAAAGAATTTTGTTGATGAATATTTAATTTTATATTTTTAAGAATACATCTTAGTAATTAGATTTGCACTTCCAAAGACTATTATGAAAACCACTAAGTTATAAATTATGGAAAGAATCTTGTGCCTGGATTAAGAAAATGTGGCACATATACACCATGGAATACTATGCAGCCATAAAAAAGGATGAGTTTGCGTCCTTTGTAGGGACATGGATGCAGCTGGAAACCATCATTCTTAGCAAACTATCACAAGAAGAGAAAACCAAACACCGCATGTTCTCACTCATAGGTGGGAACTGAACAATGAGATCACTTGGACTCGGGAAGGGGAACATCACACACTGGGGCCTATCATGGGGAGGGGGGAGGAGGGAGGGATTGCATTGGGGAGTTATACATGATATAAACGTCATGCACATGTACCCTAGAACTTAAAGTATAATAAAAAAAAAAGAAAAATATTGTGATGTATTTCCAATATTTGAATAATTTAATGCTACTAACATTCTGTAGCAAAATTTATTTTTTGATATACAAATTTTTGCAGCCAGATGCAGTGGCTCACACCTGTAATCCCAGCACCTTGGAAGGCTGAAGCAGGTGGATCACCTGAGGTCAGGAGTTCGAGACCAGCCAGGCCAACACGGTGAAACCTCATCTCTACTAAAAATAAAAAAATTAGCCGGGCATGGTGGTGGGCCCCCGTAACCCCAGGTACTCGGGAGACTGAGACTGGAGAATCGCTTGAACCTGGGAGGAGGAGGTTGCAGTGAGCTGAGATCACACCATCACATTCTAGCCTGGGCAACAAGAGTGAGACTCCACATTAAAAAAAAATGAATTAGGAGTTTTGATGGATTGCACTATGGTCCTTTAAAAATAGATATTAAAATTCTAACCTCCAGTACTTCAGAATGTGAGCCTATCTGGATATAGAATTGTTACCAATGTAATTAGTTAAGATGAGGTCATACTGAAGTAGAGTGGGCCCCAATCCAATATGACTGGTGTTCTCATAGGAAGATGGTGACGGGAAGACACAGGGACACAGGGAGAACACCACGTGACAACAAAGGCAGCAATTGGAGCGGGGCCGCTGGAATGCCGAAGATTGCCAGCAAGCCACCAAAAGCTAGAAAAACACAAGGAAGGATTTCCCTACAGCCTTCAGAGGAGGCATGGCCCTGCTCACATCTTGATTTCAGATTTCTAGCCTGTGAGAAAATTAATTTCTGTTGTTTTAAGCCACTGTTTGTGGTACTTTGTTTTCTAATACAGGTACATTTCACACAAATTTGATTTCAAATTTGAAGTGCACTGTCATTTTCTAGTCAGAGGAGTTTACATTATATAAGATTTAAATGTTTTAAAATGTGCCAATCTGTAGCTAAGATCCCAATAAGAAAAAACCAAGGTGTTGAAGAAAACAGACATGAGGATTCTCCTGGACATGATAAAAAAGCAGCAGTTTGGGGTTTTATAAAAGAGTCAAGTTCTGGTAGGGAGGTTCCAAAATGGCTGAATAGGAACAGCTCCAGTCTACAGCTCCCAGCGTGAGCAATGCAGAAGACGGGTAATTTCTGCATTTCCAACTGAGGTAGCAGGTTCATCTCACTGGGGCTTGTTGGACAGTGGGTGCAGCCCAGGGAGCATGAAACGAAGCAGGGTGGGGCATTGCTTCACCCGGGAAGTGGAAGGGGTGGGGGAATTCTCTTTCCTAGCCAAGGGAAGCTGCGACTGATGGTACCTGGAAAATCGGGACACTCCCACCCTAATACTGCACTTTTCCAACAGTCTTAGCAAACAGCACACCAGGAGATTATATTCTGCACCTGGCTCAGAGGGTCCCATGCCCATGGAGCCTTGCTTACTGCCAGCACAGGAGTCTAAGATCCAACTGCAAGGTGGCAGCCAGGCTGGGGGAGGGGTGTCTGCCATTGCTGAGGCTTGAGTAGGTAAACAAAGCTGCTGGGAAGCTCAAACTGGGTGGAGCCCACTGCAGCTCAAGGAGACCTGCCTGCCTCTGTAGACTCCACCTCTGGAGGCAAGGTATAGCTGAACCACAGGCAGCAGAAACTTCTGCAGACTTAAACATCCCTGTCTGACAGCTTTGAAGAGAGTAATGGTTCTCCCAGCATGGAGTTTGAGATCTGAGAACAGACAGATTGTCTCCTCAAGTGGTCCCTGACCCCCAAGTAGACTAACTGGGAGGCACCTCCCAGTAGGGGCCAACTGACACCTCATACAGCCCAGTGCCCCTCTGAGATGAAGCTTCCAGAGGAAGGATCAGGCAGCAACATTTTCCATTCTGCAATATTTGCTGTTCTGCAGCCTCTCCTGGTGATACCCACACAAACAGGGTCTGGAGTGGACTTCCAGCAAACTCCAACAGACCTGCAGCTGATGGTCCTAACTGTTAGAAGGGAAACTAACAAACAGAAAGGACATCGACACCAAAACCCCACCTGTATGTCACTATCATCAAAGACCAAAGGTAGATAAAACCACAAAGACAGGGAGAAACCAGAGCAGAAAAGCTGAAAATTCTGAAAATCAGAGCACCTCTTCTCCAAAGAACGCAGCTCCTTGCCAGCAATGGAACAAAGCTGGATGGAGAACAACTTTGACAAGTTGAGAGAAGAAAGTTTCAAACAATCGATAATAACAAACTTCTCTGAGCTAAAGGAGGATGTTTGAACCCATCACAAAGAAGCTAAAAACCTTGAAAAAAGATTAGACAAATGGCTAACTAGAATAAACAGTGTAGAGAAGACCTTAAGTGATCTGATGGAGCTGAAAACCATGGCACGAGAACTACGTGATGCATGCACAAGCTTCAGTAGCTGATTTGATCAAGTGGAAGAAAGGGTATCAGTGATTGAAAATCAAATGAATGAAATGAAGCGAGAAGAGAAGTTTAGAGAAAAAAGAGTAAAAAGAAACGAACAAAGCCTCGAAGAAATATGGGATGATGTGAAAAGACCAAATATATGTCTGATTGATGTACCTGAAAGTGACGAGGAGAATGGAACCAAGTTGGAAAATATTTTTCAGGATATTATCCAGGAGAACTTCCCCAACATAGCAAGGCAGGCCAACATTCAACTTCAGGAAATGCAGAAAAAGTCACAAAGATATTCCCTGAGAAGAGCAACTCCAAGACACATAATTGTCAGATTCACCAAAGTTGAAATGAAGGAAAAATATTAAGAGCAGCCAGAGAGAAAAGTTGGGTTACTCACAAAGGGAAGCCCATCAGACTAACAGCAGATCTCTCACCAGAAACTCTACAAGCCAGAAGAGAGTGGGGGCCAATATTCAACATTCTTAAAGAAAAGCATTTTCAACCCAGAATTTCATAACCAGCCAAACTAAGCTTCATAAGTGAAGGAGAAATAAAATCCTTTACAAGACAAGCAAATGCTGAGAGATTTTGTCACCACCAGGACTGCCTTAAAAAAGCTCCTGAAGGAAGCACTAAACATGGAAAGGAATAACCGGTACCAGCCACTGCAAAAACATGCCAAATTGTAAAGACCATTCATGCTAGGAAGAAATGCATCAACTAATGAGCAAAAAAACCAGCTAACATCATAATGAGAGGATCAAATTCACACATAACAATATTAACCTTAAATGTAAATGGGCTAAATGATCCAATTAAGAGATACAGACTGGCAAATTGGATAAAGAGTCAAGACCCATCAGTGTGCTACATTCAGGAGATCCATCTCATGTACAGAGACACACATAGGCTCAAAATAAAGGGATAGAGGAAGATCTACCAAGCAAATGGAAAACAAAAAAAAGCAGGGGTTGCAATGCTAGTCTCTGATAAAACAGACTTTAAACCAACAAAGATCAAAAGAGACAAGGCCATTACATAATGGTAAAGGGATCAACTCAACAAGAAGAGCTAACTATCCTAAATATATATGCACCCAACACAGTAGCACCCAGATTCATAAAGCAAGTCCCTAGAGATCTACAAAGAGACTTAGACTCTCACACAATAATAATGGGAGATTTTAACACCCCACTGTCAACATTAGACAGATCAATGAGACAGAAAGTTAACAAGGATATCCAGGAATTGAACTCAGCTCTGCACCAAGCGGACCTAATAGATGTCTACAGAGCTCTCCACCCCAAATCAACAGAATATACATTCTTCTCAGCACCATATCACACTTGTTCCAAAATTGACCACATAGGTGGAAGTAAAGCACTCCTCAGCAAATGCAAAAGAACAGAAATTATAGCAAACTGTGTCTCAGACCACAGTGCATTCAAACTAGAACTCTGGATTAAGAAACTCACTCAAAACTACTCAACTACATGGAAACTGAACAACCTGCTCCTGAATGACTACTGGGTACATAACGAAATGAAGACAGAAATAAAGATGTTCTTTGAAACCAATGAGAACAAAGACACAACGTACCAGAATCTCTGGGTGTAGAGGGAAATTTATAGCACTAAATGCCCACAAGAGAAAGCAGGAAAGATCTAAAATTGACACCTTAACATCATAATTAAAAGAACTAGAGAAGCAAGAGCAAACACATTCAAAAACTAGCAGAAGGCAAGAAATAACTAAGATCAGAGCAGAACTGAAGAAGACAGAGACACAAAAAACCCTTCAAAAAAAATCAATGAATCCAGGAGCTGGTTTTTTGAAAAGATCAACAAAATTGATAAACCACTAGCAAGACTAATACAGAAGAAAAGAGAGAAGAATCAAAGCGATGCAATAAAAAATGATAAAGGGGTTATCACCACTGATCCCACAGAAATACAAAATACCATCAGAGAATACTATAAACACCTCTGTGCAAATAAGCTAGAAAATCTAGAAAAAATGGATAAATTCCTGGACACATACAGCCTCCCAAGACTAAACCAAGAAGAAGTTGAACATCTGAAGAGACTAATAACAGGCTCTGAAATTGAGGCAATAATTAATAGCCTGTCAACCAAAAACAGTCGAGGACCAGACAGATTCACAGCCGAATTCTACCAGAGATACAAAGAGGATCTGGTACCATTTCTTCTGAAACTATTCCAATCAACAGGAAAAGAGGGAATCCTCCCTAACTCATTTTATGAGGCCAGCATCATCTTGATACCAAAGCCTGGCAGAGACACAACAAAAAAAGAGAATTTTAGACCAATATCCCTGATGAACATCGATGCAAAAATCCTCAATAAAATACTGGCAAACTGAATCCAGCAGCACATCAAAAAGCTTATCCATCACAATCAAGCTGGCTTCATCTCTGGGATGCAAGGCTGGTTCAACATACACAAATCAATAAACATAATCCATCGTATAAACAGAACCAAAGACAAAAACCGCATGATTATCTCAATAGATGCAGAGAAGGCCTTTGACAAAATTCAACAGCGCTTCACGCTAAAAACTCTCAATAAACTAGGTATTGATGAGACATATTTCAAAATAATAAGAGCTATTTATGACAAACCCACAGCCAATATCATACTGAATGGGCAAAAACTGGAAGCATTCCCTTTGAAAATGGGCATAAGACAGGGATGCCCTCTCTCACCACTCCTACTCAACATAATGTGGGAAGTTCTGGCCAGGGCAATCAGGCAGGAGAAAGAAATAAAGGGTATTCAAGTAGGAAAAGAGGAAGTCAAATTGTCCCTGTTTGCAGATGACATCATTGTATATTTAGAAAATCCCTTTATCTCAGTCCAAAATCTCCTTAAGCTGATAAGCAACTTAGCAAAGTCTCAGCATACAAAATCAACGTGAAAAAATCACAAGCATTCCTATACACCAGTAACAGACAAACAGAGTGCCAAATCATGAGTGAACTCCCATTCACAATAGGTTCAAAGAGAATAAAATACCTAGGAATCCAACCTACAAGGGATGTGAAGGACCTCTTCAAGGAGAACTACAAACCACTGCTCAACAAAATAAAAGAGTATACAAACAAATGGATGAACATTCCATGCTCATGGATAGGAAGAATCAATATTGTGAAAATGGCCATACTGCTCAATGTAATTTATAGATTCAATGCCAATCCCCATCAAGCTACCAATGACTTTCTTCACAGAATTGGAAAAAACTACTTTAAAGTTCATATGGAACCAAAAAAAAAGCCTGCATTGCCAAGGCAATCCTAGGCCAAAAGAACAAAGCTGGAGGCATCCTGCTACCTGATTTCAAACTATACTACAAGTCTACAGTAACCAAAACAGCATGGTACTGGTACCAAAACAGAGATACAGACCCATGGAACAGAACAGAGCCCTCAGAAATAATACCACACATCTACAACCATCTGATCTTTGACAAACCTGACAAAAACAAGAAATGTGGAAAGGATTTCCTATTTAATAAATGGTGCAGGGAAAATTGGCTAGCCATATGTGGAAAGTTGAAACTGGATCCCTTCCTTACACCTTATACAAAAATTAATTGAAGGTGGATTAAAGACTTAAATGTTAGACCTAAAACCATAAAAACCCTAGAGAAAACCTAGGCAACACCATTCAGGACATAGGCATGGACAAGGACTTTATGACTAAAACACCAAAAGCAATGGCAACAAAAGCCAAAATTGACAAATGGGATCTAATTAAACTAAAGTGCTTCTGCACAGCAAAAGAAACTACCATCAGAGTGAACAGGCAACCTACAGAATGGGAGAAAATTTTTACAATCTACACATCTGACAAAGGGCTAATATCCAGAACCTACAAAGAACTTAAACAAATTTACAAGAAACAATCAAACAATCCCATCAAAAAGTGGGCAAAGGATATGAACAGACACTTCTCGAAAGAAGACATTTATGCAGCCAACAGACACATGGAAAAATGCTCATCATCACTGGCCATCAGAGAAATGCATATCAAAATGACAATGAGATACCATCTCATGCTAGTTAGAATGGCGATCATTAAAAGGTCAGGAAACAACAGGTGCTGGAGAGGATGTGGAGAAATAGGAACACTTTTACACTGTTGGTGGGAGTGTAAATTAGTTCAGTCATTGGGGAAGACAGTGTGGCAATTCCTCAAGGATCTAGAACTAGAAATACCATTTGACCCAGCGATCCCATTACTGGGCATATACCCAAAGGATTATAAATCATGCTGCTATAAAGACACATGCACACATATGTTTACTGCGGCGCTGTTCACAATAGCAAAGACTTGGAACCAACCCAAATGTCCATCAATAATAGACTGGATTAAGAAAATGTGGCACATATACACCATGGAAAACTATGCAACCATAAAAAAGGATGAGTTCATGTCCTTTGTAGGGACATGGATGAAGCTGGAAACTATCATTCTGAGCAAACTATCTCAAGGACAGAAAACCAAACACCGCATGTTCTCAATCATAGGTGGGAACTGAACAATGAGAACACTTGGACACAGGAAGGGGAACATCACACACTGGGGCCTGTCATGGGGTGGGGGGAGCGGGGAGGGATAGCATTTAGGAGATATACCTAATGTAAATGACGAGTTAGTGGGTGCAGCACACCAATATGGCACATGTATACATAGGAAACAAACCTGCACGTTGTGCACATGTACCCTAGAACTTAAAGTATAATTTTAAAAAATCACCTTGTATACCTTAAATATATTCATTTTGTATTTGTCAATTATACCTCAATAATGCTGGAGAAAACAATTGACTTATTTTGTATAAAATATATATTAGTTATTAGAATCATGATGGAAAATGGTGGCTTAACAAATTTAATTATTCAATTATTAAATTTTTCTCAAGACAAAAAGAAAGCATCAAGTTCTAATAAAAACATAAGGAAAGTTTTTCAGTCAAAGTTCCAAGGACTACCAAAGTAGAACTGAAAGCAAAACACCAATACTAAACACAGCGAATATGACACAGAACATGTTATTCTTTCTAATAATCACCATTCTACTTGTGTTCTTCACACAAAATATTGCCAAACAATACTATGAGAAATATCTCTAATGTGATATACAGTAATTTATTTACAGAACGTGCATATTCTAAAATTAAATCAATTAATTCTTTGTGAGGAAAGCTAAGGGCACTAGAAAAATTATCAGTAAGCTTAACATTTAAATTCAGTTATTGGGGTTGGCTTAGACAGCGTCATAAAGATTAGCATTGCTAACTAGTTTCACTATTTTCCTACTGAAAAACAAAATTTTACATAAATGTGGAAACTATGATAATACCTACTACACTATTGATAGGGGAAAAGATTTCACACACCAATTGCAATTTTACATACATTGTCCTTATATACATTCCCTTTTCTGACATTATTGTAGTTTAAATAATGAATGAAATAACCAAATAATAATTGTATGATGATAATAATGACAACAGCAAACATTTCTATAGCACTAACCACATGCCAGACATTGTTCTACATGCATTCTCATATTAACCCAAATAATCCTTCCAACTGGAAGGAAGTACAACATTATCTCCATTTTACAGATGAGGAAACTGTGGCACTGAGAAATTGCTCACCAGATTATAATAAAGATTGTGGTAGACAAAGTATGCCTTACCAGTAGGAAAATCCACAGATGTTTCCAAACATCCCAGTTAATTGTATTCATATTTATAGAGAAGAAACTGCATGCAAAGAGTACTTCATGATATTATTTTTAAATTTTGAAAATCTTTATTCACATTTATTTGGCTTACACTAGAAATGGGACTAATGGTCTCTATAAACAAAATAGTTGCCCAGGCCAGCTTTGTGGCTATGAGAGCAATACAGTCACACACCCAGCCCTGCTCTTAGGAGGTCCTTGTGCTTACAAGATTCCATGCTGACTTTAACACTCAGTTGTCACCATCTTGAAAGACTTAAATTTTTTAACAAAAAACTGTTACATTTTCATTTCGTACTGGGCCCCATGAATTCTGTAATTGGTCCTGATTGTTACAATGACTGTGCAAAGATGAAGTTTTATGTCTTTTGCCCATGCTTGAAAACTTGTTTTAGCTTGAGAACATGATTTTATTGATAAACAAGCTTTGGTTGCAAAAAGTAGAGTTTTGACTTGTAGGGAGTATTGGATGTTGCCATTTAAATTGTAAATATTACAAAATCAAGGGAGTTAAACTTGCATCTTTTTAAATTGATATGTGAGGAAGTGGGATCATCTGATCTCCAGCTAGTTGCTGCATTCAGAAATAAGATGGTTGTCATGGGGATGCATAATAGCATGTTTATTTGGATTGAATATGAAGTCAGAGTCAGACTTTTTCTGACAGAAAAGAAGTTGATTTGGCTGACTACTTTGACAATGAATAGTGGCTTTGCTCATTAAATAAGGTAAACATATGTCTCAGATTTCCCAGGGCAGTCGAGGTTTGTCTGTTGTCCTGGCATAATTAGTAACCCACCATCATTAAATTAAATAGTAGATAATTTCCAAACATTGACTGAGTTAAATCCCTAGATCTAAGATTTTTCACTCCTCCCCAAAAAAGTACATAATAAATGTATATTATCAAAATATTATATTAACAAAGGTATATTAAAATTTGTATCTAAATTTTGTTAAACCTTCAAGGTTAAACAGTTACCTCTAAAAGGCAGTAGACAAAAATCAAAGGCCATTTAATAGATTTTAATAAGTTTAAGGGTCATTTGCTAAGTCTTTGTAAACTGTTATCAACATAATTCCAAAAAATCAAAATTTGGAAAACATCTTTTTGCAAGTCAGGTGGCTTTTTATTTCTTTGTTTTCAGCAAATGTAGAGAATCTGTCCCTGATAGAATATTATATGTAACTTTTATGATACAGAATTTATAATTTGGGGCATATAACCTGGAAGGATTTCAAAGAATTAAGCAAAGGAACTAGCATAATTGTTCTGATGCCATCTACTTCTTCACATGAACAAGATTTCTCAGAAATTACATTTTTTAGAGAGGAGAAGAAAATAAAACTGATGTTGAATGCAGCTCATCACTGCTATAAGCAATATCCGTGTACAGACATATAAACTATGGTTCACCCTTGAACAGCAGGGGGTTGTACTGTGTAGGTACAATTATACACAGATTTTCTTCCACCTCTGTCACCCCTGAGACAAAACCAATCCCTCCCCTTCTTCCTCTTCCTCAGTCTATTCAGTATGAAGATAGTGAGGATGAAGACCTTTACAATGATCCACCTCCACTTAATGAATAGTAAATATATTTTCTCTTTTTTTTCCCCCTTTTTTTTTTTCTGAGATGGAGCCTTGCTCTGTCGCCCAGGTTGAAGTGCAATGGCGTGATCTCAGCTCACTGCAACCTCCACCTCCATGGTTCATCCATTCTCCTGCCTCAGCCTCCGGAGTAGCTGGGACTACAGGCGCCCGCCACCACACCCAGCTAATTTTTGTATTTTTTGTAGAGACGGGGTTTCACTGTGTTAGCCAAGATGGTCTTGATCTCCTGACCTCGTGATCCACCCACCTCTGCCTCCCAAAGTGCTGGGATTACAGGCGTGAGCCACCGTGCCCAGCCCTCCTTATTAATTTCTTAATGACATTTTCTTTTCTCGAACTTACTTTATTGTAGGAATACAGTATATAATACATATAACATACAAGATACATGTTAATCAATTATTTACATTATTGAAAGCCTTCTGGTCAATAGTAGGCTGTTAATAGTTAAGTTTCTGGGAAGTAAAAAGTTATATGCAAATTTTTGACTATAGGGTATGGGGTGGGGACCTAACTCCCACATTGTTCAAGGGTCACCTGTAGTTGGAAGATGAATAAAACTAGTCAGTGAAAGTCTGATAAGGAAAAGATTTATATACTCTTAAGGTATCTCCCCCAAAATCCTTGTTAATTACAAAGAGGAAATGTGTAACTTTATAGTGGTGAAACCTAGCAGATACCACATTAGTTAAGTGATCAAATTTAGTATCGTCAATAACATAACCAGGCAGCTTAACTTCAAAATGCATTTTAAAAACTTTTCTTTTTCTTTCTCTTAGGTCGCAAGATGCAACCTTGAAGCTTACAGCAGAAACCTTGTTTTTCTTCTCCTTAGTCTTAACATACAGCCTTGAAGTGTACTTTCTTTAAAACACCAGGTTGCTCCCTTTCTCACCGTACACTCTTACACCATGCACATTTATCTAACTGTATGCTTGTGTCTAATTATATGCTTACTTAGAAGTTCCAGGGGCTAATCTTGAGACAGACAAAGCCTGGAAATCCAGCTGCAGAATTCCAGCGATTAACTCAAGGCAGCTAGTCAAAAACATGGCCATTGTTGAGATGATGCCAGCCCACCCTCCAGGTAGACTGAGACCAAAGATAACCATTGAAACAAGACACACAGGACCTGAGCTCAGCACAACCCCTGCATGTCTCCCCTGTCAAGTCCCTTCATTTTGAAACCTTGCCTTCTCCCCAGAAGTTCAAAGTGGTTGCTTTGGTTGGAAATCTGGCCACCTCCCCAGTATTAGTTTTAGTTAATAAAACCACTTTCTTTCTTCCAGACCTCACTCTTGTTAATTGGATTCTGCAAGCAGCAAACATCCAGATGTGCATTCGTTTGTGATAATAGGACAAATTCAAATTGTGTACCACTGGCTAGATGTAATGAGGAGAAAAATGCAACTATTCTGTGATATTACTGCCAAAAAATACCTGACCTGATTCCAATCATAAGGGAGCATCCCAACAAACCCCAAAAGAGGAACATTCTCCAAAGCAATTGGCCTGTAATCTGCAGAAGTGCCAATGTCATGAATGTCAAGACAATTTGAAGAATTCTCAGAATGAAGGAGTCTAAAGAGACATGGTTAACTAAATGCAATGTGTGATCTATTTTGGGTACTTTTGCTTTAAAAAGGACATATTTGGAACAATTAGTGAATTTGCAGAGGGTCTGGGGATAAGATGGTACTAACATATTGGTGCTAATTTTTTAATTGTAATTGTTGTTATGTACTTGTAAAGGAAAATATCCTTGCTTGTAGAAATTATACATTAAAGTGTTTGAGGGTTATCTTAGACATGCAGTGCCATGAGCAGTCTGAGTTTCCATTCCTGTTGAAATGGAAATACCAAAACCTAGGTAATTTATAAATAATGGAAATGTATTTATCTCAGCTCTAGAGGCTGGGAGGGAAGCACCAGATCAAGGTGGCAGAAGGTTTAGTATCTGGTGAGGGCCCAGTCTCTACTTCCAAGATGGTGCCCCAAACATAGTGTCCTCACATGGCAGGAGAAATGGAAAAGGGAACGAGCCTAGCTAATTCTCTTGACCCCTTTTATAAGGTCAGTAATCTCATTCCTGAGGATGGAGCACTTATGACTTATTCACCTCCTAAAAGCCCAACCTCTTAATACTATCACACAAGGTCTTAGATTCCAACATATGAATTTGGAGGGGACATATACATTCAAACCATAGCACAGGTAATAGAGTATCACGTCGGCAACTTATCCTTAAATGCTTCATGAAACAGAAAGTTCTTTGTATTATTCTTAAGGGAAAAAAACAATTACCTTCAATGACTTCCATGTCACTCGGCCAAAGTCTTCTACAGTGGCCTTCAATTCCCTCCATGATTTTCCTCTATTGTCATCTTGTGCCCCATTTCTCCGGATTTTTACCCTTAATCTGCTCTAGTGACACAGGTTTTCTTGCTTTTCCTCAAACCCATCAGGCACACTCCCACCTTAAGGCCTTTGCACTAACTATTCCCCCTGCCTGGAATGTTCTTCCCCAAGAAATCTACCTGGTCATCTCCTTCATCTCCATCAAGTTTACCCAAATGTCATTGTTTCAATGGGGCCTACAAGGACCATCTTTTTTTTTTTTTTTTTTTTACTTTAAGTTCTGGGATACATGTGCAGAACGTGCAGGTTTGTTACATAGATTTACATGTGCCATGGTGGTTTGCTGCACCTGTCAACCCATCATCTAGGTTTTAAGACCCACGTGCAATAGGCATTTGTTCTAATGCTCTCCCTCCCCTTGCCCCCCACCTCCTGACAGGCCCCAGTGTGTGATATTTCCCTTGCTGTGTCCATGTGTTCTCATTGTTCAGTTCCCACTTATGAGTGAGAACACACAGTGTTTGGTTTTCTGCTCCTGTGTTAGTTTGATGAGAATGATGACTTCCAGCTTCATCCATGTCCCTGCAAAGGACATGAGCTCATTCTTTTTTATGGCTGTATAGTATTCCATGGTGTATATGTGTCACATTTTCTTTATGCAGTCTATCATTGATGAGCATTTGGGTTGGCTCCAAGTCTTTGCTATTGTAAATAGTGCTGCAGTAAACATACATGTGCATGTGTCCTTATAGTAGAATGATTTATAATCCTTCAGGTATATACCCAGAAATGGGATTGCTGGGTCAAATGGTATTTCTAGTTCTAGATCCTTAAGGAATCGCCACACTGTCTTCCACAACGGTTGAACTGATTTACAGTCCCACCAACAGTGTAAAAACATTCCTATTTCTCCACAGCCTCGCCAGCATCTGTTGTTTCCTGACTTTTTAATAATCGCCATTCTAACTGGCACAAGATGGTATCTCATTGTGGTTTTGATGTGCATTTCTCTAATGTCCAGTGATGATGAGCTTTTATTCATATGTTTGTTGGCAGCATAAATGTCTTCTTTTGAGAAGTGTCTGTTCATATCCTTTGCCCACTTTTTGATGGGGTCATTCAATATTTTCTTGTAAATTTGTTTAAGTTCCTTTTAGATTCTGGATATTAAACATTTGTCAGATGGGTAACTTGCAAACATTTTCTCCCATTCTGTAGGTTGCCTGTTTACTCTGATGATAGTTTATTTTGCCGTACAGAAGCCCTTTAGTTTGATTAGACCCCATTTGTCAATTTTGGCTTTTGTTGCAATTGCTTTTGGTGTTTTAGTCATGAAGACTTTGCCCATCCCTATGTCCTGAATGGTATTGCCTACGATTTCTTCTAGGATTTTTATGGTTTTGAGCTTTACATTTAAGTCTTTAATCCATCTTGAGTTAATTTTTGTGTGAGGTATAAGGAAGGGATCCAGTTTCAGTTTTCTGCATATGGCTAGCCAGTTTTCCCAGTACTATTTATTAAATAGGGAATCCTTTCCCCATTGCTTGTTTTTGTCAGATTTATCAAGGATCAGATAGTTGTAGATTTGTGGTATTATTTCTGAGGTCTCTGTTCTTTGAGGAACTTGGTCTATATGTCTGGTTTTTGTTGTTGTTGTTGTTTTTTAGCAGTACCATGCTGTTTTGGTTACTGTAACCTTGTAGTATAGTTTGAAGTCAGGTAGCATTATGCCTCCAGCTTTGCTTTTTTTGCATAGGACTGTCTTGGCTACACGGGCTCTTTTTTGGTTCCATATGAAATTTAAAGTAGTTTTTTCTAATTCTGTGAAGAAAGTCACTGGTAGCTGGACGGGAACAGCATTGAATCTATAAATTACTTTGGACAGTATGGCCATTTTCACAATATTGATCCCTCCTATCCATGAGCATGGAATGTTTTTCCATTTGTTTGTGTCCTCTCTTATTTCCTTGAGCAGTGCTTTGTAGTTCTCCTTGAAGAGGTTCTTCACATCCATTGTAAGTTGTATTCCTAGGTATTTTATTCTCTTTGTAGCAATTGTGAATGGGAGCTGACTCATGATTTGGCTCTCTGCTTGTCTACTGTTGGGGATCACCTTATTTTAAAAGGAAAAAAAAAGTCAGTCTTTTTTTCACACTCTTCATTCCCAAATCCTGCTCTAGTCATTTCGTTTTTATTTCTCCAGAGCATCTATCCCCTTTTACAGACCACATAATATAATTGTATATTATGTTTATTATTCATTGTGTTTTTCTTCTGATAGAATATAAGCTTTATGGAAAGAGAGATTTTTGTTTTCTTCGCTGATTTATCCCAAGTTTCTAGAACAGTGTATGGCACATAAATATTCATGGAATAAATCAAAGTGTTTCCAGTTCTGGGTGTAGGATAAAATGTATTTGAAATAATATTTTGTAGTTTTTATTTTTTATTTCTCAAAATAAAAAAATTGGATTTTAAAAAAGGAAGCAAAGAATAGGACTTGCATTTCTGTCAATATAATAGACTGGAAAAATTCAAACTATAGAAAGTTTACAAGTACTGGTAAAAAATAACAAACATAATTTTAAATGCATAGTTAATCTACAAAATGGCAAAGGAAAGCCCCAAGAGACGATACAAAAATGAGTAGGAAAGCCACAGTGAAAGATAATAAGAGCATGGGGTTATCTTACTTGCCCAGGCCTTGGCTTCAGGGGCAGGAGACAAGACCTTGTGTGGAGTGGGAACTGAGACCTAACTGCCTACACACACAGACACACACACACACACACACACACACACACAAAGCCAAGACCATCAGAGTGCTACATCGTCACTAAAATAGTATGGAAACATAAAAGTATAAGTTATGCTTTTTTTAAAATTTAGCCTTGGTTAGAAAAATAAGACCAAAGTAAAAACTAGATGCCTCAATTAACAATTGTTGATGAAGAAACATTTCTAAAAGGGAGAGTGGGATGTTGTTGACTCCAGTGATTTTAAGAAGTCAAGCAACAATAGCCATCACAAAAGAGAAGTAAATATGTACTTCCTACCATAAAAGTTAATATTCCCCCCTCACTCACATAAGATAGAGTAAGTTTCTATTCCTTAAAACCAACGGAGCTCAGAAATTAAGGAAATATTAAAAAAAAAAAACCCTGCATTGATAGGGTTTATCAAAGGGATAAGCCAACTGAAAGATCTCCCACTGACCAAAACTAAGCAATGAAATAAAGTACTATTTAATTATAATCCAACATATAAGATAAATATCATGATCAGTATTGATATAAATACAGGATTGAATAAACAAATGGAGAGAAGAGACGAATATCCAGTACAGAGCTCCAAATAATTTATGTACACACCTAATCTCCAAGGAGGGTCAGTTAGCAAGGAGGGGAAACTCCCACTCCTTAGGTGTGAGCTGCACGCACAGACATTCTTCCAAGGAATGCAGAAGTAAGGAAAAGAGGTGCAGGAAGAGGAACTTTAGAGTAAAGAGACCTGACAAACATCATCTCAACCAGGTGGTCAGGGTCAATATTAACAGTCATAAACCATGCTGATAGGTTGTCCTTTTGGTGTCATGTGATGAAAATGACACTTACCTCTGTACCTTCCTACTAGAAACCCTTACCCAAGTCTAATCATAAGAAAAACATAAGGTAAATCCTAATAGGAGGACGTCCTACAACCTACCTAACCAATATTCTTTAAAACCGCCAAGGTTGGCTGGCACTGTGGCTTACACCTGTAATCCCAGCACTTTGGGAAGCTGAGGCGTGAGGATCTTGAGGTCAGGAGTTTGAGACCAGACTGGCCGATATGGTGAAACCCTGTCTCTACTAAATTAGCTGGGCATGGTGGCGCCTGCCTGTAGTTCCATCGGGAGGCTGAGGCAGAAGAATCTCTTGAATCTGGGAGGCGGAAGTTGCAGTGAGCTGAGATTGTGCCACTGCACTCCAGCCTGGGTGACAGCAAGACTCTGTCTCAAAAAAAAAAAAAAAAAACGCCAAGGTCATCAGGGAAAGCCTGAGAAGCAGTCACAGCCAAGAGAGGCTTAAGGAAACTTGACAACTAAATGTAATGTGGTATCCTGAATATCATTTTGGAACACAAAAGGGATACTAGGTAAAAACTAAGGAAATCTGAATAAACTACAGACTTTAGTTCAAAGCATTTTATCAGTTTTGATTCACTCACTGTAACAAATGTACCACACTAAAGTAAAATGTTCAGGAGAGGTGAAATTGTCAGAAGGAGGGGCTGAGGTGGTATATGGGAACTCTCTGTACTAACTTCTCAATTTTTGTGTAAATCTAAAACTGTTCTAAAACATAAAATCTATGATAAAAATAGGGTGAATAAAAATAAATGGAACTTAATCAATATCATTATTTTATTATGATTATTGAACTGGGAAAAATTTTACCCTGAGATTCAAGAATAATTTATGGGAGCATGTTAAATGATGTCATGGAGATCCAATCAGTAAAATGACCCAGTTTCTTCCATAAATTTCAAGGAAATAAGTGACAAATGGGGAGTAAATTAAAGGTGATTTAGGAGACATATAAACCTATGAAATGTGAGGACCTTGTTTGGACCCTGATTTAGAGAAGCAAAATTCCCTGTCTCACTTTACTCAGTGTCTCACTTGTGCTTCCCAGGTTCACATTCCAAATAAACTGTCTGGCAGAGCACGGTGGCTCATGCCTGTAATCCCAGCACTTTCTGAGGCCGAGGCGGGTAGATCACCTGAGGTCAGGTGTTCGAGACCAGCCTGACCAATATGATGAAACCCCATCTCTACTAAAAATACAAAAGTTAGCTGGGAGTGGTGGCATGCACCTGTAATCCCAGCTACTCAGGAGGCTGAGACAGGAGAATTGCTTGAACCCGGGAGGCAGAGATTGCAGTGAGCCAAGATCATACCATTACACTCCAACCTGGCAACAAGAGTGAAACTCCATCTCAAAATAAATAAACAAACAAACAAACAAACTGTCTGTACCCAAGCCCATGTCTCAGGGTCTACTTTTGTAGAAACTCAAAGAAGGACATTCATCATCAAGAAATTGGTTAAATAAATTATGGCATAACGCATAATCGCTTACTATACAATAATTTTAAACAGTGAATTAGATCTACGTGTGTTGACATGGAAAGATCTCAAGACACTTTCTAAAACATGATTCTTTTGTATAAATGAATTATAATACATGCATGTCCACTAGTATGTAAATAATCATTTTTCTAGATGTTTACATCTAAAATTAACAGTGATTACTTCTGAGCAGTGGAAATTCTCTCATGCCAAACGTTTTCTGCTGGCAAGCTGGCTCACTGATTTAAAAAAAAAAAGGCCCTGATTTATAGCATTTGCTGATTTCCATGGTGTAAATGCTCTATACCACTATGTCTGATTTCAACCCACAGATGATTTAACAGGCTCCTAATAATTACTGAATAACAATTCATTCTTGTGAGCCCGCATGGGTCACCTTCAATACACTACTGGGTGAAAATGTGCATTAATATTATTTCATATGCTAGTTGAATTTATTTCAATGATACTTTTAAATAGATTATACTTAAAAATAAAAGAAGAAAACTGTTGAACACATGCTAAGATTTCCATTTCTAGTTCTTGGTTACACATAGCCTTGGAAATAAGCCCAGGCCCATATTCCCTGGCCACAAAGGAAATCAGGCAGCAGAGATTAAGATGAAGAAAATGTGTCTTACTATTCTCTTCCTTTCTGAGCTTTCATTAGAACTCATGTCTGTGAACCAAAATAAAAGGAGAAGAAGAAAGGTCATCATGCAAGGGAGGTTCCTGTGGATATTTCCTTGTGCTCTTCGGTTTATTAAGAAGATGAGATCATAAACAGGAAGAGAAATGAAGAGCACTGAGAGAGGTAGACAGGGACATTACAATTTATATGTGCATTTTTGTGACGCTGATCATTTCTGAAAACTATCTCAGAGTCATTTTCTTTTAAAATGGCTACTACTGCCAAATATTAAATCAGGTAATTCTTGAATTTGTCCTAACCCTCTTATATTCATCAAAAGCCTGTCTTCCTCCCGATTACAAAAAGATTCAGTAGGAAAGAGCAGTTAATTAGAAATCAAGAAACCTGCATTATCATCCTTATACCGGTACTGTTTTGCTGCAAACGCCTCAACAAGTCACTTAACCTCTCTGAGCCTCTATTGTCTTCTATAAAACAAGAGCTTTCAATTATAAGGTTTCTGAGGACTTCTTTGGTTTTAAAAATCCTACAATTTTCTTATTTCTACTGGCCAAACCCTCTTAATGAAGCTCGTTCCTCTCAAGAACTTGCTTAGATCCCCTGAAGTGTTCCTGGGTCCAATAGAAAGAGAGCAGAAAGAGCCAGTGCCTCCATGTAGACAGCACTGGTATGGTGCCAGGACCTGAGACAAATAGGAGGGGCATCCCCAGGTGGCACCATGGGGACCCTGCTCTGGACCCCAGTGCCACATCTGGGGTTTGGGAAATACTTCATCAGCACCCACCAGCCTAGGACACTAGAACTGAAGGCCTCACAACATGGATAGTGTTAATACCTCTGTGACAATACAATGCCTCTTCTGCTAGTATCTCCATTATCTCCTTCCATAAACTAGTTCTTCATGAAGTCCCCACTGAAGGAGTGCTGTTCCTGCCCTGTGCTCTAAGATCATCTTTGCCTCTGTCTCTTCTTCTTTTTTTTTTTTTTTTTTTTGAAATGGAGTCTCTCTCTGTCACCCAGGCTGGAATGCAGTGGCGCAATCTCGGCTCACTGCAACCTTCGCCTCCTGGGTTCAAGCCATTCTCCTGCCTCAGCCTCCTAAGTAGTTGGGATTACAGGTGCCTGCTACCACACTTGGCAAATTTTTGTACTTTTAGTAGAGATGGGATTTCGCCATGTTGGCCAGGCTAGTCTTGAACTCCTGACCTCAAGTAATCCGCCTGCCTCAGTCTCCCAAAGTGCTGGGATTACAGGCATGAATCACTGCGCCCAGCCCAAACTATTCTTTCTTCAGGATCTTCCTCCCTGGGGGGCTTTCATTCATCAGAAATCAACAATATCTGAGCTTGGCTCTGAGCCATACAGATATAAAATAGGAGCATGCAAGCCTTGTGACTCTTGACAGGGGGAGAGAGAGAGAAAGATCTAAAGGGGATCCCATTATTACTGTGGTCCCTGGTGGCAAAGGAGAACAAACTCCAGCTTACTGTGAGATCGGAGAAGATTCAGGCACTGGGAAAGGCCAACAGCAGCTTCTTCAATTGTAGTTTACAGCCTCTTAAGTCTTAGTTGACACTTTACAAAGATGAAAGCCACTCCCCTGAGGTTTGTGGGAGAAACAGAACAGTGAAAGAAAGTAATTTTCTTTAAGAGCAGAGGCCTCACTTTGCCACCAGGATTGTTAAGGAGCATAAATCCCTAGCAATAATTGCAAAGACCTTTATGCCACTTTTCAGAGCATAAATGCCTTTCAGCACATTGTTTAATCTGATTTCACAACAAGCTGTGAGTTATTGGTGTCACAGGAAAGACTGGAGAGGGGACCAGGAAACCTGGATGCAGGCCTGGACTTAATCACTTATCAGCTGGTGACTTACTTGAGCTACTTGTTCTCAGGCCACACTTTACCTTCATTTTACAGATGAGGAAACTGAAGCTCCAAGGGCTAAGTAACTTGTTCTTACCCACAGGTGACAATATGGGCCAGACTGGAAAGAACGAAGACTGAAACAGCAACTTCTTTATTATAGAGTACGGCACAAAAATAAAAAAAGATAAAAATAATACACAAAGCCTTCAATAGGCAAAGAGGGCAGAAAGTAGGCCTACCGAGGTTAAGGAGACGCGAAGTCCATCACTGAAAAATCAGCATGGGTTATTTATTAGAGAAATGATAGCTGTGTGAATGCCCAATCCAAGTAGAATCCATAAAGAGCAAAATAGGGGGTGACTGTGACTCACATATGTGTCTTCCTCTGAGCCCCAAGTATGACAAACCACCCTGAGGCTGCCAAAGAGTCACAGGCCCCCACCTGCCAGTCATAGCCAGTCATTAAGAGTCTTACAAAAGGAGTCATTGAGTTACATCCTATGGTTCCTCTGGTACCTCAACTAGTAAAGAAGGGCAGAGGCCTAGAAGTGCAGAGTCCAGGAACCTAAGAATGCCTTGTTTCACATAATGTCATTTCATTTTTATACTAAATCTACTCTTAAAGGTTTTAAGTCATGCCTCTTAGTTGTGATGAAACAAGAAAAGGTGATTTTTATGCCCAGGTATCAGCTTCCTATCTAAACATTTCAAGCACACTCTTCTCAAGTTTGTTTTTTGCATCCTGAAGAGTCCTTGCTGTGGTAACCATTTATCTGAAAACTTGTCCTTCGATAGGACCCCTCCCTCTGTTCCACCATGCTAACACCTGGGGAATGGGCTTTTCCCAAAAGGATAAGGAGGCGCTGGAACCAGAGTCACCATGGCCATGGCCAAAGACTCTGACAGCAGCTGGGATGGAAGATGAGGTGGAGGTGGGAATAAGCTGAAACACTGCTTTGCACCCTCAGGGGGCACCATTCACACCATATTCCTGTACTGGGCAGCCCTCCTGTGAGCCCATCTTTCTTTTTTTTTTTTTTTTTTATTATACTTTAAGTTCTAGGGTACATGTGCATGACGTTTATATCATGTAGAGCCCATCTTTCTACTTCCTGCTTTCCAGTTGCTATCTCCCTACCTTGAGTTTTGTTCCTTTTGATTTTTATAGGGAAAAGTGCAAGGTAAGGAAAATATATTAATGTGCAAATTTTTTTCAAATATAGTCTTTTGGGAAGTGTAGTGGGTGAGACTCAGATTCACACTAAGGAATGGCAACGTCTGCCATTGAAGACCCTATCCCAGCCTCCATGATGCACAAGTAATCACCATGACATGGTTTGGTGCTGACTCAGGGAAGGAAGAACCATTGATCCCAACATCTCTCTGCACCACCTGAGTATTGATTCCTGTGTACAACTTGTGTTGTACTGTGTTAGCCTCTCCCCATTAACATTTACAGAATGTGATTTATGTACCTCAGAGAGTCTGATCCATCTTATTTTATATGACTAAGTCAAAAGAAAAGTGCAGAGACTATTCTTAGCATTCAAAAAAGTAAAAGACAGCTGTTCCACATATGCACCATCCCAGTCAAATGACAATATATAGAGTACACATAGACTGAGGAGATGACAAGTACACGCATACTCAGGGTGAGCTCAGTAGAATGGTGAGGGGTTGCATTAGTACGAATTGCATTCACCTGGCCAGGCATGGTGGCTCATGCCTGTAATCCCAGCACTTTGGGAGGCCAAGGCCGGTGGATCACCTGAGGTCAGGAGTTCAAGACCAGCCTGACCAACACAGAGAAAGCCCGTCTCTACTAAAAATACAAAATCAGTCGCATGTGGTGGCACACGTCTGTAATCCCAGCTACTCGGGAGGCTGAGGCAAGAGAATCGCTTGAACCCGGGAGGCAGAGGTTCTGGTGAGCCAAGATCAAGCCATTGCACTCCAGCCTGGGCAACAAGTGTGAAACTCCATCTCAAAAAAAAAAAAAAAAAAAAATGCATTCACCTGTAGTATCAGAGACCCAAATACAGTGGCTTAAGCAGAACTAGGGGCTCATCTTCTTCCATAAAAGAAGTCAAGATAGAAGGCCCAGGAAGTGGTTTTGTTGCCCCATAAAGTTACCAAGATCTCAGATCCCCTCCAACTTATGGACCAACCATTCTTATTAGGTGGCTTCCATTTTCAAAGTCACAAGATGACTGATGAAATCTGGCCAATCCATCTGTTTTCAAAACTAAAGGGGCTGGTGGGGGAGGGAAAATGGAAAGACTAAGGTCAAAAGATGAGACCCCAGAATTTCGTCTCACTTCAAGGAACACTCTCAGAAGTCCCACCCAAACCCGTCTGTTCAAATCTCATTAGCTAGAACTTAATCATATAACAAAATGTTATAAGAATGCAAGGGAGGCTAGGAAATGTTGTCTCTTCACTGTGCATAAAGTAAAACCAGGGTTTATTTCTAGGAAGAATAGTAAAACAGATATTGGGTGACCAAAGAGTGGGTGCTGTCATAGCATAGTATAATCTGTGTGAAGTCAATGTGGTGGGCCATGTGATCTCAGCTGAGCAGAGTGGATAAGAAATCACTAAGATGGTGAAGGGTGTGAGCTTAGCAGAAGAGTAAGAAATGTACAGAGCCAACTGTGAGAGTGACAATGTGGTGTGTGGTGTATAACCTATGGGGGCTCAGTGGGAAGGTGAGGCTGTGCACAGTCAGTCTGGGTTCGTGGGATCATTTAAATGTAAAGCAGAGTCACTGCAGGGTCAATGTGCACAACCAATATGGTCTGAATGAGTTGGTGAGAGGTGTGCACAACTGGTGTGAATTCAGAGGGCAAATTAGCGTCTGGTTGGCCTGTAGAAATGCACCTTCATTAAAGCCTTTATTTCTCTTTTGCAGCTCTTTGAGAGCATCCTTTCATAAGAACTACTCAGCAAGATCAGAGAAACTTGGAAATATCCTGTGGTCATATAGAGAGGCCATGCCCACCCCTCCATCTAGATAAGTGGTTTGTAATTAGGGCCTGCCTTCATGGGGCAGTTGATACAGGTACAGATACAGGTGCAGGTGATTCCTCTTGTCAGTTCCAAGCAGGTGCCACTTTGCTGCTGTCCTTCTATGACCAAGTTTCCTCCAGTTAGCAGGCTTCATACATCACAGCAGGCAAGTTTATACACCTTAACCCAAAGCCAGTACTGCTAACAAATTACCTTGACATGTTGATTGCTTCCCTTAACTCACCCTGGAGGCCTCCAGAGGCCTTCTTCCCATCACCACAAACACTTCCAATTAGTGCATTGGTTTATCAGGAACTCTTTTCTTGGTGCTCTAGTCTGCTCTCCATGACCTTGGTTGCCTGAGTGATACATCCTTTGATTTGTTTCTACATCCTGCTTGGATTTTTCCCCTGCTCATTTCTGTCTCTGCTTATACAGGATGTGTTTTATTGCCACACAGACTTAGTTGGTAGCCTCTGTGGCATCATCCAACACTGACTGTCCCTCAGTCAACTCTAGAACACCTATAGGTGGCCTCTATAAGAGACATTTCCAGGAACAGAATGCCAAACACACTGTTTATCAGACTTCTTGAGTTGCACAATGGGAGGAAATCGTTGCTTAGGAGTTCAAAAGACACACACCTGGAAGGGTGCCCTGTTGCTTGTCCAGTCAATGCCAAGTTAATGATGGGAAGGAACTGCTGGTGTGTCACCTGATTGCCAAGCACTCTCCCAAATCCTTCCTGAGGTCAACATTACCAACCCCACCAAACCCTACAGTTCACAAATCAGCTGCAAGTGGAGCGTAAAAAATGCAACATTGTGGAATTAACTACTTATGGGCCACACCTGAAATTGCTTTATTTTGGTCAGAGAAGTGGTTGCAACATGCCTTTAAAACCATCATGAGCTTCTAAGAGATGACAATGACTCATAGACTTATCTGTCATGATCAGTTAAAATTCTAGAAATAAACTCAACGTGAATTCTTAAGAACAATGGTTCGAAAGAACTGACATTTGAGAATCCATCCCATTTTACTTTGTAGATGCATTGATACATTTGTGGAAAATGACAAGAAATTAATCTTGAGCTCCTTTGCCCAAGAGGTCACCCATAATTGTATACTCTCAACATACCTGCAAGACAATGTGCTGGAGCTATGCCAGGATCTGATATTATTGAGTCTGATTTTCCCAACTGAAGATCTTGATTTGGATTAGTTATCTTGAATGTGGACATTCTTCTTCCCTTAATAATATCCTATTGAGATAAATTAGGATTTCACACAACTTTAGTAACTTTACCCGTGTGAAAAACTGACTTTTGCTCACTTTTGGAATAAGGAAGGAGCAGCAGAAATTATTACCCATGAATCCTATGTAAAAGATCCTGTGTCACAGAAATGTGTCTGGTCTTCTTTGGAAAGGTAGACTGACCCCAATTTCAGGACACCACAGGAATTCAATATAAATTTAGAATTCTATGTTACAATTTACAGAGGAGTAGCTAACTCAACAACTGGAAAGGATAACAATTACTGTCTCTTGATTACAAAATTTTTTCTGTTCAAGCCTTCTTTGAACTTTTATTACATGAAGTCAACTCCATGATCAGAAAGGCCATGAGAATTGTGCCAAATGCTAGATGAAGATGTGAGTTTGTCAACCCTTTCACCAGTCCTCTTGTTTACCTGGTTGCCCAATGAGATCGAGTCTCTCTATTGGATCAAGACTGGTGTTGACAAAGAGTCCTAGAGCCAAGATGGGAAGTCAGATAGAAAAATACAACGAGTCTAAGAATTACAGGCAGGACTGGGAACAGGAAAAGTCAATAAGGCTCCAAGCCAAATGAGTAGTCAGAAATCACATGCATATGAGGAGTTCAGGTTAAGTGCGTAGGTTAACAACCAAGCCAGCAGTTAGAAACCAGGAAACCCACAGGCACCAGGGAGCAATGCAAGTCCAAGGGTCAGAAAACAAGTAAAAGGCCAAAACAGTCAATTAAAAAGCACCATCATGATGAACTTCACAAAAGTCCCTGCTGTTTCAGGGAAGAAGGCTCTTCCTTCATTTCTGTGAGAGATATGACCATGCGAGGTTGCACAGATGGAAGCCGAGGATCCATGTTAAAAGAGTGGAGTCAAATGACAGAGGTGCTATGTCTGGAATCATGCTGAAGGATGCATCATGACACCTCTAGACAGTGCAGTAATTAACCACCTATGTCACGTCAGGATTTCAGGGCACGCTGGCCAGGAACAGCCACATCCCTGTCAGTACCATTCTTCCACCTCCTGGCACCCTTTCCCTTCTGGTTCCCAAGCCCAGGAAATTTCATACTGCCCATCAGTGATCCAGATTCTTCCTAGGAGGCACAGTGCTCAGACTTTCCCATTTCCTAAAGTCTTCCAAGTGAAAGAAAAAAAAAATGCTTCTTTTTTTTCAATTTAGAAGGCATATCACAGATGCTAAGAGGAAGCAAACGTATCAAACTCTGAGTTTAAATGATAAATATCCTTAGCTCTCCTGAAGGTATTTCAATTTGAAGGAAAGAACTAATTAATATAAAAGTGCCTCTAGAACTCTGCGCCAGCATGCTAGAGGAATAAGGGTTAAAAACAAAACATCCCTCTTTAAAAAAAATTACTTAAGCATACAACTTGAATTATAGTTGTAAAAAAAGTTGGTTTTCCTTCACGTTGAAAAATACTTATTAATCAAGACATCTAAAGACTCTGTTTAAAGGCGATAACTGATTCATCTCCCTTATCTCCCTTTTTAATCAGGTATAGTTCTAGGAATAAACACAGACAATTTGAATTTTAATGATTTCCAACAAGTGATATTTGACCACATAAAAAATTCAAATATTTCTGTTTTCTAGGACAAAAGATAAATTATTGCAGAGGCCACGCTGCACAAAAAAAAAAAAGCAGGGGCTTGAAATTGTCTTGGCAAGTCCCTCCCCATCGCTGGTCCCAGTATCCTTACAGAGATAAAAATATAGACTTTGCAGGGCCAGGCAAGGTGGCTCACACCTATAATCCCAGCACTTTGGGAAGCCAAGGTGGGCAGATCACTTGAGGTCAGGAGTGCAAAACCAGCCTGACCAACATGGTGAAATCCCATCTCTATTAAAAGTACAAAAAACAAAAATTAGCTGGGCATGGTGGCAGGCACCTGTAATCTCAGCTACTCAGGAGGCAGAGGCAGGAGAATAGCTTGAACCCAGGAGGTGGAGGTTACAGTGAGCTAAGATTATGCCACTGCACTCCAGTGAGACTCCATCTCGAATATATGTATACATACACACAGAGAGAGAGAGAGAGAGAGAGGGAGAGAGAGAAAGAGACTTTGCAGAGTTCTTGTGAAGATGAAATATTATGCATGAGAAGTATCTAGCACACATTGTAGCACACCATAAGTGTTCAATGAATAGTAGCAACTGCTACTTTTATTCCACTTACCTAACAAATGTCCAATCACTTTACACTGTAAATACACTTCTATCTAATGGAAAGAAGAGAGAAAAAAGCAGGAAGAGCATCGAGGTGCAGTGGCAGAAATTCCAGTAAAGAGTAGAAAACTAGGTAATGATCCCATTTTCATCATCAGTTAGTGGTGTGAGTCTTTGCAAGCCACCTAACTTCACTGAACCTCAGCTTCCTCATCTGAAAAAAATGAAAGATTTGAACATATAACTTTGGTCACTCCCAGATGTGAAGGTCTCTGCCACTAATTACCTTCCCAAGCAGAGAGAAGACTGGTAAAAGATTGTCCCTGTCTGGGGACAGCCTATCCCTAGGTGATCAGATGTTTGCCCAACACAGCTCTGAACTCACCCTTACACCTACAGCTCGCAATCCTGCCTCTTATATTTGGGCCGTGCTCAAGAGCACAAATGAATTTCTACTCCTAAGACCAGACATCAACCCTAATCACTAATACATGGTCATCCAAAGATTTAGGATAATTTGCTTTAGTTACTTATGCCTCAGTTTTCTCCTCTGTAACAGTAGGAGAGCAATATTCACCTCATTGAGTTTTTATGAAGATTAGATAAGACATGCTTGTGAAAGGGAGTTATCACCTGTACAGCATTGTACAACACTAACATAGCAACTATGATTATTGTTGATTTACACTGCTGGAAACACTCTATGGAAAACAGAACAGAAGTTGCATTCTGTGTCAGGACACCGTGGTTCATCCACCTGAGCTCTTGCCTTCTGTGGCTTTTGTAAGCCTAGAAGAATCAGGCAGAATGGCATTGAATTCTGCTGTAATCAGATACTGATTCTCTTCCTAACTGAGAAAGGAGGATTATTTAAACTTTCACTTATAGGAAACTGGCAGGAACCTGTTTAAATGGCCCGAGTAAGTTTTCACCTCTTTAGCAATATCCTACCCATGTGATCCCAGTTTTCCCTATTTCAAGAGGTAATTGCAGAATTCCAGGAAAGCCACCTATTACTAATTGTAACAAATCCATCAATCTCTACAAAGACCAGCAGACCTTTCCCTCCAGAGCCCCACTCTTGGGCTTTGCTGGGCTTATTGCTCCATGGATCACCAGGCTCCTATGGTCACAAGGAGGCTGTAAGAAATTCAAGGCCATCTAAGAGGAAGCCGAGCATGCTGCTGTGTTCCTCAGGGATGTCCTGAAATGTCCCCTGTTTGCAGTGTTGTGAAATGTTGTAGAGTCTCTTTCAGAATTTCTTCCTCCATACCAAAGCCTAAAAACTATTTGTTGATAAAGGTTTTAGGCAGTTACTTCAGGACATAGTCCCATGTGTTGGGTTTTCTGAGCAGTCAGCTATGTAGAAACTTTAGTTAACATTCTCTCTCTCTCTCTCTCTCTCTTTCTCTCTCATCCTTCCCATCCACATTTCCAGGTCGCATGCCCTTGGCAGGGTTGAACCTGTAAACAGAATAGTAAGCAACTACTTGCCTGATGTAATTTGAGATGTATCACAATCCCCCTGTTCAAAATATCTTCCCCACCAAATGCCACAGGGCCTAAAATTCCCAGTATTCAACTCATGGCAACTAGTCTTCTCTTCCTTCACCCCATCATCTCTCCTAACACCTGCATGTGTGAAGCACGTCCATCCTTCCAGGCCTAGCTCAATAACACTTTTTCCTGAAGCTTTCGTGATTGCCCAGTTGGAAGTGATTTCTCATTCCTCTGAACATTCAAAAAGCTTCACTTGTGCCTCTTTTATATTATATATTACTTTATATTTAAACACATGTACTATATCCCACCAGGTATAATCTGGAGTTTCAATTCCTCAGCTGAGTCTTATTTATCTTTGTACCACCATCCCATCCTCAAGCAACCAGGGCCAGAGCTGACACTTAATAAAGAATCAGTATCTGACCAATGGGTGCTATATGGCTGAATGAGGAGTAAGACACAGCTTTTCCTGAGCTGAGATTTTGCTGCTCACTAGCTCTGTATACTTTAGCAGTCACTTCAGAGCCTTATTTTCTTACTATAAAATAAGGTCATTGAAGAGTTATAAAATTCCAGAGCCCTCTCAGCCATCATTGCTAATCTACTGGATGATCTTACAACTTATACTGGTTTAGCAAAAGCCCAACATTATTTGCATTCACTTTTGGAAATAGCTTGACAAAATATATACTGTATTAAGGTCTTTAAAAAGAAAAAAGGTAAATTAAAAAAACAGTAAGATAAGGCCAAACAAAAAGCAAACACACAGAAATAAATTACTGATGGTCCTATTTACTTACAAAGTGGGACATAAATTTAGCTTTTAGCTTCCTAGCAACCAAAGCAAAAATGTATTAAAGTAAAAGTCTATTGCTTGCTCGAGAAAATACAGATTTTCCTGTTATTAAAATTCAAGAGAAATTGATGTAAACTTTGTACTCAAAAATCCTAACAATGAATATGCCAAAAAGTTTCATAGAACTATTTCCTGCAGCATCCTTTTACAAGAATGTTCCAGTTATCTATCACTGCACAACACCAAAATAGTGGCTTAAAGTGACAACATTGTGTATTATTATCTCTCAGATAAGGGGTTAAGCTAAGCAATTCTCACTTAGAGTCTCTTACAGAACTGTAGTCACCAAGTGAATGGGTCTGAAGTAACCTGGAGCCTAAGCTAGGAAGATTCAAACAACTGGAGGCTAGAACAGTTGGTCCTCTTCAGATATCTCTCGGTGGTCTCTCCATGTGACTCCAGCACGGCAGTGTTAGAGCAGCTAGAACTCTTACGTAGAAGCTCAAGTGCTAAGAGGAAGACAGCCAAGCCAACTTTCGCACCTTTTATGAGTTAGCCTCAAAAATCACATAGTATCACTTCTAACACACCCATTTGCTAGAATCAAATCACTAAGACCAACCTGTATTCAAGGGAAGGGTAGTTTAGTCTCCATCTTTTGATGGGGGAGTGTCCAAGAATGGGAGAATATGTTTTAAAACCATGATTAAGGAAAAAATAGAAATTTGCTATTCAATAAACGCTATTCTTTGGAAAGCCAAAGAAGAAATACTTCAGCTTGATTCAGGGATAAAATTTAGAATTACAGAGTTGTGCTGTTCAATATGGAAGCCACTGGCATGAGTGGCTATTTAAACTTCACTAAAATTAAATTAAACATTTTCAGTACCATTATTTTGTTTTAATAGCCACATTCCAAATGCTCAATAGCCACACATGGCTAGTGACTATTAATGATGGATACACAGTTACAGAACATTTCCATCACTGCAGAAAGTTCTATCGAGAAACACTTATCTAGGATGATGAAAGAACAATATATCCTTAATGGAGGCTGAGGTGTAGGGAGCATTACTTGAGCCCACAAATTTGAGGTTCCAGTGAGCTACGATCATGTCACTGCACTCCAGCCTGGTGACGGAGCAAGACCTTGTCTCTAAAAGGAAAAAAAAAAAAAAAAAAAAACTGTATATCCAGCTGTCGATTAGAGCTGCTAAGTCTTCTAATTAAGCTTTTGGTAGAAATTGGGCAAAAGAGATGTCCAAATTGTAACACTTGACAAGACTATGAACTGCATGAAATCTGTGTTGCTAAAAAAAGGCAGTCCATATGCCTTTAAAATCAACCAAGTAGATGGTAGATTCACTTCCTTTAAAGAAAATGAAGGTAGGCCTGGGTGATTGCTGTCAAAATGGGCAAGTTCATAAAACCTGGGAAAGTAGTGTTAGTCTGGGCCAGACACTACACCGGATGCTATTCTGGATGCAAAAACCATCATCGTGAAGAACATTGATGATGGCACCTTAGAATGCCCCTATAGCTGTTCTCTGGTGGCTGGAATTGACTGTTATCCTTGCAAGGTGACAGCTGCCATGGGCAAGAAGAGCACCCAGAGGTCAAAGATCAAGTCTTTTGTGAAAGTTTGTAACTACAGGCACCTCATGCCCACAAGGCACTCTGTGGATACACCCTTGGACAAAACTGTCATCAACAAGGATGTCTTCAGAGACCCTCCTCTTAAACACAAGGCCCAAAGGGAGGCCAAAGTCAAATTCAAAGAGAGGTAAAAGAACAAGTGGCTCTTCCAAAAGCTGTGGTTTTAGATTTTTGGGGGGGCTCATTAAAAATTTTAAAAATAACAATAAAAAAAGGAAGAAAAAAGAATGAAGTCTCCTAACCAAGACCCAAATCGCTGGCCACCTTGCCTCCATGTGGAGGTTTTCAGTGAAGGACTTGTCAGTAAGGGCAAGATTTTCCTCCAGACTTTCACACACTGTTTTCTCAAAACATTTGGGGGAAAGAAAAATAAAATCAAAGCTACAAAGTTCATTCCCTCACTCTTTAATTCAACATTTACTGAGTAGGCAAGGATGCTATGATTTGTATCTGAAAAAAAAAGATTGAAATAGATTTTACTAATCTCCCAAGTCCCAGAAATAAACAAACAAATGTCAATAACATGCCCAAGGAATATCCACTTTTAAGTAGCATCATTTTCTACTGAAACCACCAGAGAAAAATGGTTGCAAAACGTACCCCTAAATAGCTGAAAGAGTCAGCCAGCTATATATAATCATTAGATATAAGCCAATTAAATTGCAAATACTATCTGCCAAAAACGATGATTTTGAATATAGAAAAGTTGAATTCAAGCCACTCTATTTTCCAGTAAGACAAAGAGGCCATTTCTTGTTAGTGACAATAAAATTACATCACTAGCATAGACAGTAGTTATTTTTGTACTTTTTATAATAAGGGTACATGCAGCTAGATCACACACAAATTGTTTCAAATCATTAAGATACAAATTAAAAAGAAGAGTTGGAGGAAGCAGAGGCAGAACACAGTTTCATTTTTTTAAAGACCGGAATTATCTGATCTGTTAGGAAACCATTCTCAGGAACATTTGTTGTGGTATAAAGCTCAGACTGCACATAAGCATCAGTTATCAGATCTTACAGCCCAGCTGCATTACATATCTTCTCCTTCACCCTCCCCACCCTCTCTCCACCCTTTACCCTGCTCTGTGTCTCAGGAAGCTGACTTGCATGGGCTGCATCAATGGGCTCCCTCTCCATAGCCCTTCTAAAGGAGTTCAGCCAATGGGAGGTACCCGCAAGAGATTAGAGACTGGGAGAACAGGAAGTTAGAGAATTTAACCCCCCAGCTTCCTCCCTACTGGGCCACCGTAGGTTGGCTGCATTCCTCACCCAAATGCTGATGTCAAGCAGTCCTCTTCATATGGCTCCACTCTCCAAATCCCCATAACCCCTCACTTCGTTTGATTTTTCACCCATGAGTTGCAGTGGCTCCCTGCTATTATTGTTGGCCTAAGGAACTATACCCACCTCTTGTAGGTTTTCCTTAACTCTGCCTGCATCTTTGTATCTAGTTCCTTTTTTTCTTTTTCTTTCCTTTTTTTTTTTTTTTTTTTTTGAGAAGGAGTCTTGCTCTGTCACCTAGGCTGGAGTGCAGTGGCGCGATATCGACTCACTGCAACCTCCGCCTCCCAGGTTCAACTGATTCTCATGCCTCAGCCTCCCTAGGAGCTGGGATTACAGGCATGCACCACCATACATGGCTAATTTTTGTGTTAATATTTTTAGTAGGGATGGAATTTCACCATGTTGACCAGGTTGGTCTCCAACTCCTGACCTCAAGTGATCCGCCTGTCTCAGCATCCCAAAGTGCTGGGATTATAAGCATGAGCCACTGCACCTGGCCTGTATACAGTTCCCTTCATTAAAGTCTCCTTAGTTACTCGAATCGTGTGCACTGTTTCCTTACAAGTCCTGATGATACATGAATTCATTACTAGTTTTTAATGCCCAGAGACCAAAGAAAGATCAATTAAATATACAAGCAATCTTAAAGTTATTCCTGAAAGATTTTTCCAGCACATCAAAAAGAGTATAACATGATTAATAATGGAATATTGTACCTGAATCCAACCTGTTCCTCAGGAAATATTAACGAAAAAAAAATGAGAACTATAATTTATGAAAAACATTTAAATGAAAAGTCTGCCAAAATAATGACTATGATTTCATACAGTAATATTGCCCTTTTTAAAAAAAACAGGGGGCAGGAAAGTTTAACCAGACAAAATTAATAAGAGTAAACAAATTAGCCCTCAATTAGAGCAGAACTTGAGCAGTTCGGGTGGTAAGAAGTCTTTGTAATCAACAGCACTACATGAGGAAGTAATATCAGGACGCAATCAACAAATAGACTTGTTATCCCAAAGATAGGTGAAGTTGTCCTGGAGTTAAGTCCCTGAAGCTACCCTGCCCCCTACCACTGCGGTGCAGTGAATGAACAAAATTCTTCACGTCAGGCAAATCTGCTTTCAAAGTAGGCCCAGCACTTTGGGAGGCCGAGACGGATGGATCACAAGGTCAGGAGATCGAGACCATCCTGGCTGACACAGTGAAACCCCGTCTCTACTAAAAAATACAAAAAACTAGCCGGGCAAGGTGGTGGGCACCTGTCGTCCCAGCTACTCGGGAAGCTGAGACCGGAGAATGGCGTAAACCCAGCAGGCGGAGCTTGCAGTGAGCTGAGATCCGGCCACTGCACTCCGGCCTGGGGGACAGAGAGAGACTCCGTCTCAAAAAAAACAAAAAATACAAAAAAGAAACAAAAAAAAAACCACTTATAAAGTGAAGGAAATAATATTTCCAATGTAGAGTAGTTGCAAGGATTAAATAGAAAAATACATATAAAATACCTAGCACAGGCCGGGCGCGGTGGCTCAAGCCTGTAATCCCAGCACTGTGGGAGGCCGAGACGGGCGAATCACGAGGTCAGGAGATCGAGACCATCCTGGCTAACACGGTGAAACCCCGTCTCTACTAAAAAATACAAAAAACTAGCCGGGCGAGGTGGCGGGCGCCTGTAGTCCCAGCTACTCGGGAGGCTGAGGCAGGAGAATGGCGGAGAAGCTCGGGAGGCGGAGCTTGCAGTGAGCTGAGATCCGGCCACTGCACTCCAGCCCGGGCGACAGAGCAAGACTCCGTCTCAAATAAAAAAAAAAAAAAAAAAAAAATACCTAGCACAGTGCCTGGTTTGTTCGAGTCATTAAGAAATGGAAATTCAAAAGGAAATCCAACAGAAGGAAACCAAAGACTTACATTCTGAGACCAGCCTGAAAATCAGCAAGTAGATTAGAAACATATATGAAGGAATAGGTTGACAAAGTGTCTCAGCCAGGCTTCTGTGGGTCATGTACATTTCAAGGACCTCTATAGTGGATGAATTCCTTTCTCAAATTCCCTTCTGTAAGAAATAATCACCTAAGAGAATTTTCTCATTCTCTTCCTGGAAGATCTCCAGCTTTCCTTCTTTTTCTTGCACTTTATGTTTCAGGTTAATTAACACTTTCCCCAATGTACATACTGATCATTTCTTGCTATCACAAACTATCCTAGAGGCCGGCACAGTTCAAATGGGTACTGGACTGAAGTAGGCACACCATTGGCAAGTGGTTGCCCTTCCAGCTGACTGGAAAGTTTTCTGGCCCTTTGTTCCAGAGGTGCCCTGAGTGCAGTGCCCAGCCGGGTCCTCCGCTCAGTCTTTTGAGATCATCCCATCTGAGTGACTAAACATTGCCTTTGGGTGGATGGGCCACACCCAGGACCCAGAAGTAAGATCATCATTTCCTTACAAAAGGGAATGCTTTTTCCTTCCATTCTATTCTTTGTGTTATGCCAGAAACTCATGACTGACCCTAAAATTCACATTTTAACAGCAATCTTTAAGATATAAAGATTCTTCAGCAGGACCTTAAGGAAGTGGGAGTGAGAACAAGGTATTTAGACATATGAGAGAGGAAGAGTGTTCCAAAAACTAAGACACTTCACAGTGTGTTGGAAAGTCCCATGAAAGCACATGTGAGAGAACCCTGAAGACAAATCAATTCAGAAATTCCACCCTCTCCCTGGAGTTGGTTTACAGACCTTGCAAACGTAGGCCCAGTTCCCCCAGTTTTCCTGATTCTGGGATTGGTGTTCCGTGGATCCTCACGACGAACTTCCTAGTAGA
Organism: Trachypithecus francoisi; assembly: GCF_009764315.1. Lineage (NCBI taxonomy): Eukaryota > Metazoa > Chordata > Mammalia > Primates > Cercopithecidae > Trachypithecus > Trachypithecus francoisi. The sequence goes on along the minus strand of NW_022681470.1, from coordinate 89,513,591 downwards.
CTCCTCAATAAAATATGCCATGGTGAACAGAAAGAACTCAGGTAAAAGGGATCAACATGTAGCAAACTCCTACTATGTGCCAGGCATTGCACAGCATTTTTTATACGTTATCTCAGTCAATCCTGATAGTAACCCCATCAAATAGACAGTGTAATCCCCATTTCACAGGAAAAAATGAAAAGACTCTGAGAAGTTAGGTAACTTACTTAAAATTAACTTGTAGAACAATAATTTGCACCAGATCTTCCTGTTTCGTAGCCCATTCTCATTTCATTCTGCCACACATTCATCAAGGACATCATCCATTGCTCAGCATCTTTACATGTAGCTATGAAGCCCTGTAACACATTCTGTTTATTCTGGCATAGGCTCTTCATCTTTTACACAAAGTTGCCAAAAGTGTCAATGACTTCTAGAAATCCAGATAACCCAAATGTACAATATCCCCCACTCTACTATTTTCTACATGTAACTGGGTGCTTGACAATGAACACCTGTATCAGTTGTCTGTCATTGCATAATAAACCAATACAAAGCTAGTTGCTTACAACAACAATTTATTATATATCATGATTCTGTCAGTTATTTGGGCCATTCCTTCATTGGTCTTACATGAGCCTACTCACAAAGCTGCATTTAGCTGGTAGGTCATCTGGGGATAGGTAGAGCTTGAGGCAACAGGGCCTCTCTCTACACATAGTCTTTCATAACAAGTTTTTTTACAACATGGTGATCTCAGGGCAGCTTCCAAGATAACAAGCCTCAAAGTGCATGCATTTTACAAGCTTATGTCCCAAGCCTTTGTCCAAACCCCAAATCATTATGGGAGGGGGGCTAGGGGCATGAATACCATAAGGCACAATTCACTGAGGATCATTATTGTAACAATGTACCACAGCTGGCCCTCTGATCCCAATGACTGACATCCCTCCCATCTGCAAAATGCATCACTCATCCCAAAACCACCAAAGATCTCATCCAATCATGGCATCGAACTACAAGTCTAGACTCCTTATCTGTCTCAGGTCCAGGTGCGGCTGAGGCTACTTGGGTGCAGTGCCTCATGCAGCTCCACAGGTGTGGCTTCTCATCATTCAGGAACCCATGAATTTAAAAAAAAAAAAAAGTTATTGCCTCCATGCATACTCATCACACAATCGTGAGACTGGTACACTCAATAGATACTCCCATTTAAAAGGGGGAGGAATAGAAAGCCACAAAGCCATCTGGTCCATAGCAATTCTGAAATCCAGTCATGAGTATACTGCAGGACCTTCTACTCTAGGTATAGAAAATGGTACTTGAATATAGCCTGGTTTACCTACTTCTACTCTCTGGAAGTGGTTGCCTCTGCTTTCTCCAAGATAACCTATGTTTTCAATAAGAATAGCCTGTGTGTGCAGCTGAGTAATTTTCTCAGCTTACCTCCTGTTTCTATTTATTTTGAACTTCCTGTACATCAGTTAGTCTAAACTAATCCAATATCTTTCTATGTGGGCTTTCTATGTGCCAGGTGATAGTCCACTTGATTAGACAAAAGCTGTACCCACAACTATTTTTGAGATAGGACTCTACTTTGGTTCAGTATGTCAAGGTGCCGTGGAAAAATGCCCTTAAAATTCTTAAAAGCCATTTTGCCTAGCTGAGAGAATCTAATAGTCACTATTTTAAATCATTCTGTGGTCTTAAGAAAGTCTTGTAGCCACACCCTTGATTTGATTTGTACCCTGAGACCATTTCTAACTTTGAGAATCTTTTGGTAGTAGGAGAGACTGGAAATGTGAGACAGTTTTATTTCCCACCTAGCATATCCTGGGCACTCCATATTTGCTTTAAAGTCTGATTGCAAATGGAGCAATTCTTTTTTTTTTTTTTTTTTTTTTGGTTCATCTCTCTCTTCCTATATCCTATTATGTATCACTTTTAAAAAGCTAATTGGCCCCTTCAGCATTCTAAATGGAAACTTCCTTAAGCCAAATCTACAAGTTCATTAAATATGTTTTTTTCTCTTCCAAGTTTCTGGAGATGACAGTGTTGCCAGTTATTCTACTACTATATAACGTGATTTGCCCTTTATCAGCCTCCAGTAGCGGTTTCCTCTCAGGTCCTCAGGCTCCACTAATAATCTACTTGCTGTACCTATTGCCTCTGCTAACCACTCAACCCCAAAGCCAATGCTGCATAGTTTAGCTTTTTGTTAGAGCAACATACCATTTCTGGGTATAAATTTTTATATCGGGCCGGGCGTGGTGGCTCAAGACCGTAATCCCAGAACTTTGGGAGGCCGAGGCAGGCAGATCACCTAAGATCAGGAGTTCAAGACCAGCCTGGCCAACATGGCAAAACTCCGTCTCTAATAAAAATACAAAAATTAGCTAGTCATGGTGGCAGACACCTGTAATCCCAGCTACTTGGGAGGCTGAGGCAGGATAATCACATGAACCTGGAGGGTGGAGGTTGCAGTGATCTGAGATCATGCCACTGTACTCCAGCCTGGGCCGCAGAGCAAGACTCCATCTCAAAAAATAAAAATAAAATATAGAGAGATAGATAGATGGATAGATAGATAGATAGATAGATCAGTTTTCCATTCCTAGGAAGTAAATAACCCCCAAATTTAGTGGCTTAACAGCAATTTCTATTTCTCATGATTCTGTGAATTAGCTGGGTCACACTTCTGCTGGTCATACCTAGGATCATTCATGCAGCTGCATCCAGCTTGGGGACTGGGCTCAACTGGTCTCTCCTACTATATGGTATATAATCCAGGGCTTCTTTATAGCATAAAGGTCTTAGGGTCCCAAGATGACAAGACCCAACATGCAAGTGCTTATCAAACCTCTGCTTCTATCAGATTTGTTTTGTTTTATTTTGTTTTATTTATTTTATTTTATTTTATTTTATTTTATTTTATTTTATTTTTTGAGACAGAGTTTCACTCTTGTTGCCCAGGCTGGAGTGCAGTGGTACCATCTTGGCGCACTGCAACCTCTGCCTCCCAGGTTCAAGCAATTCTCCTGCCTCATCCTCCCAAGTAGCTGGGATTACAGGCATGTGCCACCACGCCCGGCTAATTTTGTATTTTTAGTAGAGACGGGGTTTCACCATGTTGGTCAGGGTGGTCTCAAACTCCTGATCTCAAGTGATCCACCTGCCTTGGCCTCCCAAAGTGCTGAGATTACAGGCGTGAGCCACCGCACCCAGCCCACATTTGTTTATATCACATTAGCCAAGGCAAGTGCAATGCTGAGTCCAGTACAAATGTAGGAGAGGCATATATAAGGATGTGGATACTAGGAGGTGTAATCCATTCAGGTCATTGCTATAACCATCTGCTGCAAAACCAAAATGTAAGTTTCATGCTTTTATCTGGATCTTTATTCAAGTATATAGCCCAATATCTTGTTCACTTGGACTTATTTGGCATGTTTGTTTAATTGAATTAAAGAGGTAGAAAGTTTTAGAAACACAAGGACCAGAAAGGCTGAAACTATGATAGTTTTGGAAATCCAAAAGACTATAGAGCAAAGCTAACCATTAAAAAACATGTTTTTCACCATTTTTCCATGTTCTTGTGAATCAAATATGTTTTCTGACCAAAGGGATTTAGGGTATCATAATTTTCAAATAAATGACTGACTCATCAACCTTGTCTCTGTCATGGTCATAGAAATAAATTCTATATGAATTTGCAAATTTTCTCATTCTAAATAACTGTTTGAACATCTGAATAATCACACAATGTAGATTCCTCTGTATTTGCACAAGAGAAAGAGAATTAAATAGAATTACTGGCATTTCAAACCCAGTATTTGAATTTTGCTAAGATTAGACGCTAGACTTGATTTGTCTTTCCCATCTGAGGATATAGGTATATTTAGTTTTTCACTAAAATAAAGAGAATCATGGCTGTGTTTTAATGGCCTCAAAGGTTCTTTTCCTAACAGTCATTTTCTCCAGAAGAGGTTGAGATTTTTCATCAATAGTAGTGGATAATGATGAGCACATTTTGAAACTGACTCATGATTAATGATGTCTTCCTTTCAAGGATTGATAGACCATAAAACTCTGCGCTAAAAGACACATTCTTCCCTTGCTACCAATTGTGAGTCTAAGAATCCAGGTATGTTTGCACTATTTTTTTCCCATGAAGCAGAATATCCTCATCAAAGTGTAACAAGGGGATTCACTGAGAACTCAATTTGCATGTGCTGCTTTTTTTTATTTTGTTCTGTTCTATTTTGTCTATTTGCTTGCTTGTAATACAATAACTCCTCTGCCTAAGTTTCCAGTTCTAGCAAATGATGTTCCTACCCCAACGTAGGGAACAACAGGAGGGGTTCCTGAACCTATTTTTGGGGATCAGATGGGGCCAGTAATGCATACTCTATTTGAAACTCCGGCTACCAATTGGTCCTGATAAGTATGTGCAGCCTATTGTGATGCTGATGATAACAATAGCCAGTGTTTATTGATTCCTCACTGTGCCAAGCATTGTTCAAAGCACTTTACAGGATTAACTCATTTAATCCTCACAACTCTCTGAGGTAGGCATTATGATTTATCTCTACTTTATAGAGAAGAGCATTGAGTTGTAAAGCAATTTATTCAGGGTTAAATAGTTTGAAGTGGCAGAGCCAGGATTTGAACCCACCACCAACTCTATTGCTTCAAAGACACTGGTCTCAAGCAGAATTCAGAATTTTTTCCTACATCTGTGGCCTTGGGACTGTATCCTTAGCAGGATGTCACTGATACTCACAGGCTTTGATGTTATTTGACCTATCTGACTTTCTGATGCTTTGCACAAACTGTTAATAGAAAGGCAATTATAGTCACCTAAGGCCAATGACATCTTGGCCTAGATTGTCTCCTTGATTGTTTGGGAGACTATATTCTCCTAGAATCCAAATGGGATTGCTACCCAGGTCACTATCTGTGCTGATGTGTCATGGCCTCCAACCCCACAAAGCTGGAACTCTCATGCGCCATGCGCCCTCCCTAGTCACCACCACCATGTCCCACCCTTACACATAGTCAATCCAAATGTTTCCTGAGGGTGTACTGTATGTCAGGTTCATAGTATACACACAAGATAGGCCCACATACTGGGGGCTTTCATTCCCAACAGCCCAGACTTCCAATTTGAGAAACATGATTACTTTGGGGAAATACCAACCTGGCAGTAATTGGTGGGGAGAAATGTTTTAGGAAAGATTCAGACTAAACCACCTTTGTGGTCCCTTCCAACCCCACCCCCACCCTCTTAATTTCTCTCTAAGGCAAGCATTTATTAGTTTGATTTCAACACACACACTTGTACCTGTAATTACTATATAATGTCTGTTTACTTTTTTAAATGAAAATGAATTTAAATTAATCTTGTTTTGTGAATTTCAAGGCACCCCCTGAGATAAATGAAGACACTCCAGGGTGTCATCAAGCCAGTGCTGGGAATCCTACTCTACAAAGTAGAGAAGAGAGCTCATTAAACCTTGAAGGAGCCAGAGGGGAGAAATGTATATAGATATAGAGAGAGCACACTAAAAAGAGAGTTTTATATGTGCATTACACATGCACGCAAATATATGTGAAAGGTGGTGCACCAAAATGTGGTTATCTTTACGCGACTTGTTTCTCGTAAACTTAATATCAATGCCACTCATGACTAAGTTCTCTGCACCAGAGAGGAGATCCTGGGAGCAACATTTCCAAAATCCTTCCCATAGATCTTGAGTGCCAATGAGAGGCACCTATGTAAGATTTGGAAAGAAAAGAGAGACCATCATTTGCCAGAGACAGGTAAGTGTATAGGCAGACGAAAGGCTGAAAACAGCATTCAAGTGAATTTCTTGAGACCCCCCACATGAGTGCCAGAGACTGAGATAATTGGTGAGAATTTCCCAGAAGTTCCTGAGACTTACAGTGGAATTGCTCCCAGGAAAGATCTTAAAGAGAATCTCATTTGGATGTTACCAGCTCAGATCAGCCCACCTGCCAGGTATGTAAACCCTGAATTCCTTATACTGCTTCCTTTCATACTAGGAGAGCATAGAATGGTTTCTCTTTTCCTAACTGAACACCAACTAATATAAATAGGTAATAGGTGATCATTTTTAAAATTTTGCATGTGTATGTATTTTAATGCTTTTACAACATATTATTTTATAATATAGCAATAAAAGCTTTAATATGTGTTTAATATATAATGTCATAAATATTCTAATACACACACTGCAGAAGCTCAGAAGAGGGACACAAAACATGAATTGGAGCAGGGAAAGCTTCCTAGAGAAAGTGGTCTGTTTCCAAAGTGAAACTTAAGGAAGTTGAGGTGTTGCTGCAGGCCAAAGGTAAGAGCAGGGCAGGAAAAAAGCACAGCATGGGCACACGCACATGGGAGAGCTCTGCTTCTCTGACTGACTGCACATTGTTCAGTGTGATGGTAAAAGCACTGCTGCAGAGGAATGAGGTAAGGTGAGGCTGAAGGAAAAAGCAAGAGGCTTCATCCTGGAGGGCTTGATATGCCAGTCTGTAAATCTTGGGAGTTTGTTCTTGAAGACAAAAAGGAGTTATTGAAGAACTGGAAAAGTAACTTCTGTGCTCTATAAAAGTCTGCGGATGCACAGAGGGGAAATGTGTAGAGGCCGGAATAGAGTAGGCCAGTCCAGGGATCCACAGAGATGAAGGGTCCTAAGGAGGTTTTGGGGGGATGGGATTTGGGTGGGAAGAAGGCCTGTTACAGAGGGGAAAGGAGGGGCTTGTGTGAAAAAAGGTTGTCCATAGTGCCTTCTTTCCCGTAAACTACAGGGAGGCTAGAGACATTTAAATTGGAGGATAATGACTGGGACACTTTTTGCCTTGCCTGGAAAGGAAACTAGTGTAAAGGTAGGTAGAGTAGGAAGCAATGTTTCAAGCATTCCTCTAGAAAGGAAATCTGGAAACTAAGCCCTTCCTTGGAACAAAAAACAGGAAAGGTACATGTACATTAAGCATGTTTTTCTTGGACATCTTTCTAACCTGTAGATAAAGCCAATGTGTTGTTCTAATCCAGGATTCTTAGGTGTTTCTAATTGACCTCAAGTTTTCACCCAGGCCAGTTAGGCCCCTTTGAGGCCTCTCTCTCTCTGCTGACCAGATCCTCCGCCCATAGCCCTGCTCAGCTAAAACTTCTCAGCTCCAGAGAAGACACATCTGGAGATCTCCAACTCACCACCTCTGTGACCAGACCACTTTCTGGGTGCTACCGACGACCAAAGAAAAAACAGAGCTGCAGGACAGACAAGCCTCACACCAGGGCTTCTTAGTCATAGGTGTGCTTATGAGCCACCTGAGGATCTCATAGGTTGGACGGCCTGAGATTCTGCATTTATCACAGGCTCCCAGGTGACATCAACTGCGGATCACACCTTGAGAAGCACTGGTCTAAAGGTGGTGGAGGCAGCAGCCAGGAGTTAGGAAGCTGCCAAAAGGAAACCAGATGCTGACAGTTTGTGAGCTCCACTGGTTCATCATATTTGTTGCATCTGCACTGAAAAATGAACCTATGCAGCCTATAGTTTCAGAGACTGAAAAACTTAAAACAAAGGGGAAAGAAAAAAAGCAATACAGCCGTTTAGAAACTTCAAAGGTTTAGTGCTGTGGTGAGCATATTGAAGATAAGAAAACAAAGTAAATAAAGGCAACTGTATTGGTTTTCTATTGCTGCATAACAAATTGCCACAAACGTAATGGCTAAAGAAACACCATTTATGATGTCAGTTCTGTAGGTTAGAAGTTGGCCACAGGTTAGCTGAACCTCTGCTCAGGGTCTCCTCAGGCTGATATCAAAGTGCCGGCCAGGCTATGGCTCAGCTGGGGCTCAAGGCAGCATGAACAGAAGTGAGAGAGTCCACCAAAATGGTTTTGATCACAGAAGTGCCTCTCCCCTAACTGAGTGCTCCCTCTTGATTCCACTCTCACCTGTCTTTGTTGAACGGCTTTTCAAAAACCAAAGCCTAGTCCCCACCTCCGTCCCCATCTCCAGCTCCCATGATGATAGCATCTGATGCGAGGCAGCATTCCCAACACCCCAACTTAAACTTTCAATGCGCTCCTGGGATGGTCTAAGAAAAAAAAAAAAAAACATAATTTTAAGTGCCATAAAGGCAATTGGCTTGTCAAAAGTACAAGAAATCAACTAGTAAATTAGGAGATTTCAGTTACGGTATGTTCTGCAACAGTATACGAATCACAAATTTTTCAACAAGACAAAAAAAAAGAGAAACAAGGAAAAGCTATCAGTGCCATCTTGTGGAAAGACCTATATTAAAATGTCCAAGGTAATCTGGCCACACCCCAGACCATTTCAGAGCCTCTACTCCGAAGGCTGACACACATCCAACTGACATGAGGGTAGCTTCACGGTTTGTTTGCGGGCAATGGTTCTGGTAGAGGCTCCATTCTAATTGCTTGCTTCTTGTGCCATGACCAATTGTTAAATAATTTGTATATCATCTCTAACCATACAAATACCACAGCAACCTATACCTCCAATACCATACACACACAAAACTCATGCCCAGACTACTCTGGTTGGTTCCCCCACAGAGCATGGTTCTCCAAATATGGAAAATTTGCATTAACCTATCACAACATCCCTGCATACACACTTAGACCACGACTGCTTACAGCATAATTCTTCCTTTTTGAATTAACCTTATTTTAATTTTATTTTACTTCTTGAGTTTATTGTAAGTTATTTTTCTTCTTTCCTTCAAATTGAATATTTTTATCTACATTAGCTACATATTACTGCATAATAAATTACCCAAAATTTGACGGCTTACAAGAATAAATATTTATTATCTCACAGTTTCTATAGGTAAAGAATTCAGGAGAGGCTTAGCTGGGTTGTTCTGGCTCAGGGAATCCATGAGGCTATAATCAAGATGTTGGGTAAGTCATCCAAACTATTCATGGGCTGGAGAATTCACTGCAACAATAGTGAGCCACTGACTTGATGGTTGGTAGGAGGCTTCAGTTCTTCACCACATGGATCTCTCCACACAGCTGCTTGAGTGTTCTCATAACATGGCAGCTGGCTTCTTCCCAAAGCTTCCCAAAGCTTCCCATGGCAGGTCTTCTTTCCAAAAGAGAACAAGGCAAAAATTAAGTATTTTTGATGCAGCCTAGGAAGTCACACACCACCATTTCCACAGTATCTTACTGGTTACAAAAATCAGCCCTATCAATGTGGAAAAGGACTATGCAGGCATGAAAAGGCTCATTGGGTGCCATCTTGGAAGCTAGTTGCCATGTCATTTCTTCTTAGGTTCAGTTTCCAGATCATTGAATCTTAGGTGTGAAGTGTGCTTAGACATTAAAAACTCAGAACACTGAGGGCACTGAGCATTCTGACTGTAATCCAAGGGCCACAGGAACCTGGACCCAAGCAATCCTTTGCATTGGTGGAACACAGGGACCTACCTGGAGGAAGAAATTCTCTGATTCCAATTGCACCCCTAATTGCCACTAGCATCAAGCCAATCAGGGAACTGGGGCTTCAACATGAACAAGAACTAAGTCAAAACATTCTTATCAGCTGGAAAAAGGGAAGCTGGGATACCCTAAAAATGATCTGTTGAGCCTTATTTCTTAAGTTCAGGGGTACATGTGAAGAATGTGCAGGTTTGTTACGTATGTAAAAGTGTGGCATGGTGGTTTGCTGCACAGATCATCCCATTACCTAGGTTTTGGGCCCAGCATCCATTAGCTATGCTTCCTGATGTTCTCCCTCCCCCAGTCCCCACTCCAGACAGGCCCCAGTGTTTGTTGTTCCCCATCCCCATGTGTCCATGTGTTCTCATCATTCAGCTCCCACTTATAAGTAAGAACATGCAGTGTTTGGTTTTCTCTTCCTGTGTTAGTTTGTTGAGGATAATGGCTTCCAGTTCCATCCACGTCCCTGCAAAAGAATGATCTCATTGCTTTTTATGGCTGCATTGTATTCCACGGTGTATATATACCACATTTTCTTTATCACTGATGGGCATTTAGGTTGATTCCATGTCTTTGCTATTGTGAATATGCTGCAATAAACATACAGTGCATGTATCTTTATAATAGATGATTTATATTCCTTCGGGTATATATCCAGTAATGGGATTGCTGGGTCTGCTGAACGTTTCATTGGACAGTAGACAAAATGGAAAGAAAAATCCCTCTCTTCATAAGACATTTCTGGTAGTTCCAACTCAAGCTTATCTTCCCCCCACTGACTTCTTTTGCACTTGTTTTTACTGCACAATTGGCTTTTTAATATGTATTATCTGATTGTCTTTGATGAGCAATTTAATACTTTATTATATGTCCTAAGAATAATTACATCAGAGTCTAAATCCCCCCCAAGGATGTTGTAAATTCCTTGAAGTCAGGGAAATTTCTTAAGCTTATTACTCAGCCCACTATCAGTGTCAATAGATTGTTCTCCAGGAACATGGCCCCTCCAACACTCTCATATACACATGCCATCACACACATGCATACCACAGAAGCAGTGCTCTGTAAAGAACAAGCTTTATTTATCCCATTTCACAAAAATACTAATTAGACATAGCCAAGATCATACTGACACAGCCATTCTTTATTTAAAAGCATGGTCAAGTAAAAAATACACTTCAAAGAGATACTATCCAATACTCAACACGGTCCTCAAACTTGTGCATTTAAAAAGAATTACAAATGCACATTGCCACGTGGTCTGACAGACTCACATTCACTCCTACAAATGTACCTTCCCAGTCTTGCCAATGCATTCTACTTATTAATTTCCCATTGATTTGTTTATTTAACATTCTGAGCCCTGTGGCTCAGGCTCCATATTAGATGTGTGGAATTCAAAGATGGAACAATGCATTCTTGCCTCCTGTGCAAATATCCTCAATCCAATGAAATTACTATACTGGGAAGACATATTTATACAAGGTGAGATGGGAGTACAAAAAAACAAAAACAAACAAACAAACAAAAAAAGCCTAAATCTTCCTGAGGGTCAGGTAACTCTGTACAGAGGAGAAAATAAAAGATGGTCAGTATCATGTATGTGGGCAGACAAGGAGGTGGTTAGTTGCAGAAGTCCCGTTAATTGCAGAAGTCCGAGCCAGGAAACCATCAGAGAGGGTTTTTCCTTACAGTTTGAGGCCCCCTGGGCCCAAAACAAAACATCAAATGGCACCCGTGACAATGGGACACAGCTTAAGGCAGGGACCCTGGGTCCTTTCCATCTGGGTCTGCTGGAAGGGAAGAGCAGAGCTTCCTAAAAAGGAAGCCAACTGGCCTGTCCACAGGGAGGCCCCAATGGTTTGATGGGTGCACTGCTAGCCCTGCAGAAACCCACAAGATGGAGAGAATCACTATTAGGGGACTCAGGGAAGAGGAAGATCTAGGTCTCCCAAAAAAATTTTCTCCTTCTGGAGAATATGGGCTTCGAGCTGGGTATCAAGGAGGCAAAGACGGGGCACATAGGAGGGCAGGGAGTGAAGTGGAAAGCTCCCTGATGAGTAGGGGAAGCAAAGAAAGGAGAACAAGGCAAAGGGACTAAGAAGAGGTTAACTTACAAGAACAAGTGCGACCAGAAATCCTGAAGAGCAGTTGGATAGGGAAGAGAAGTCGGAGGTCAGGGGGTGGGGGGAAGAGGTGACTGGTGGCTGAGAGGCCATGGCTAGGAAACAGAGAAAGGAATAAACTGGGGAGGGCCGGTAAGATTGATAGGAATTTATGTAGGAAATGAGAGTGCAAACAGGAAGGGCTTAATTAGGGCTGTGATTGTCTGGAAGGAATAAAAGGGGAGATTTGGCAGATCCTGGAACCTGGGGAAAGTAGTTGTCTGGGTAAATGGTAAGTGTATTTCCCACAGGGTCAGAGCAGGCTTTGATCTTTAGGAGAAGACAAATTCCTTTCCATCTTGCTGAAGCCAAAGGCTTAAATGGTCAAACGTGTGTCATAGGTAGGTGCAAAGGGAAGGAAATATAATACACCCTCATGGCCAAGTGCCCTGGGCTTGGATCACTGTGTCCTTGGCCAAGTTAACCAACTTCTTTAAGCTTCCAATGATTCATGTACAAAAAAGATACAAAAATGCCTTTCACATGTGGTTCTTCCAGAAAGCGCTTGGCACAGGGCCTGGTACATAAACAAATTCAGTAAGGGTTAACATTTTCATAATTACAGTTAGTCTGCATCGCTAGAAGCACATTACTCAAATGAGGATATGGACTGGTCAGATGATAGCGGAAACGGTGTTCAGATCTAGGGGTCCCCACCTTGTAAGAACAACACTATCTAGCCTGCCCAGGGGACAGTGACCCAGAGAACTAGGAAACCTTGAAAAATGAAGAAATATGAAATACTAATAAAAATTAAGAAAACCCACAAGCGTTTAACCCAGATAATATTTGGGGACATGAGGGGGTTATGTGAAGAGAAAACAATGTTCCATTTAACTTTAGGAAATGGCGGTGTTATTAAAGATTTTGGAGGCATTAGTCATCATCCTTTGGTCAAGTTTATTAACCTCTCCAGTGCTTCTGTTTTTTCATCCATAAAATGGGATTCATTAGATCACCTACCTTATAAGATTACTGTGGCAATTAAATGAGTATGTGTTAAGTGCTTAGAAGACTATCTGGCACATAATAAATGCTCAATAAGTCCTGAGGAGCAACTGGATTGACAGGAGAAGTGGGGGTTGACTGTTGGTGCTGGTTATTATTATTACTATAATTACTATAATTATAATAAAGGTAAGTTTTTAATAGTTCCAGCAATGAAAAAATGAGAATAGCCTCCTGTGCAGCAGTAATTCCCTCTCACTGGAACAGTTCAAAAAGTCGCTGGTAACTACCAGTCAGTAATTAGAGAGCAGACTCCTCGTCCTGGGAGAAAGCCGATTTGTCATCTCTTAAACCCCAGGGCATCCAGCGTGAAGGAGGTGGAACTAGGCCGGCCCGCGGGGAGCCAGGGGCAGGCGCTAGTGACGCAATGACTGCAACACGCCGCCAGGGCGCAGCAGAGCCCGACCCCGGGTTGCCCCATCCACAGCAAACAATTCCTAACTCGCTCCAGGTCTTCCTTCTTAGCTGAGTGGGTTGAACCACGCGGAAGTAACCCCGCCCATTATGATGATCCAGCCAATCACCGCGTGACCTGCTCGGGCGGGGCGGTATCGTGGCGCTTCCCTCGGTAGCTCAGAGCTTGGGTTCCTCGTTCCAGCCCCGCCCCAGGCTCTAGGCCAATCCCCGCGGCAGGGCAGAGCGTCCCCGAGGGCGGCGCCCCGCAAACCACGTGGCCTGGGAGGTGCCGAGGCCAGGTAGGTGGTGGGTTAACCAGCTCGGAGCGGGCGAGGAGACGGGTGGGAGGAGCGGGGCTGGCCAGCCTCGTCCCCCATGACCCGCTGTCCTGTGCCCTCTCCCAGCGATGGGCGTGCAGCCCCCCAACTTCTCCTGGGTGCTCCCGGGCCGGCTGGCGGGGCTGGCGCTGCCGCGGCTCCCCGCCCACTACCAGTTCCTGTTGGACCTGGGCGTGCGGCACCTGGTGTCCCTGACGGAGCGCGGGCCCCCTCACAGCGACAGCTGCCCCGGCCTCACCCTGCACCGTCTGCGCATCCCCGACTTCTGCCCGCCGGCCCCCGACCAGATCGACCGCTTCGTGCAGATCGTGGACGAGGCTAACGCACGGGGAGAGGTCAGCGGGCGGGGTCAGCGCAGGGAGGGAGGGGCCTAGAAGGTCATCCCGGGACGCGGGCGTAGCTGGGGAGACCCGGCCTGGAATAACTTTACTGGGCTCCGGGAGGTACTGGGGGCAGACAGTAGGGCCGGGAGACTGGGAAGCCAGTGCGGGGGAGGGGGGCGCTAAACGGAAGGAACTAAAGAGAGGGTGAAGTCGTGCGAACTGGGCTTGAGAGGCAGTGAAAACCAGCTAATACTGTGAGTTGAGAAAGAGAAGGGTGTGGACAGACACCTGAGAGAGGTGGGGGTTGAAGTCAGGTGGAGCATGTTTACCGTTTTTTGGAGTAAAGCTGCCCAAATATAACGGAACGTAAGTGGCTCCATGTAATGTTAATTTTTCTAGCAACCGCATTCTTAAAAAGCAAGGAAGCAGATAAAATTAATTTTGGGGATCTTAATGAGATATTTTCATTCTTTTTTCCACTACCTCTTCATACCCTGTTGCGTTTTTCACACTGCATCTCAATTTGGACTAGCCACATTTCAAGTACACAGTAGCCACATTAGCCGTGGCGAGTGGTTTCTGAATTGAACACCACAGTGGAGGGCTGTGCGGAGGCGGGCAGCTCTTGAACCAGCCACTGCAGAAGCCTCCTAGCCACCCAGTGCAGGGACAGCCCTCCCTGACTTTGCTGCAGAGCCCTGGACCTGGCACAGAAGAAGGAGCTGTGGGGAGAACCAAGTGAGGGACAGGAGACAGTTGGGTCTGGGGGAGTTGGGCGGCACCCATCGAGCTCCCTCTTCATAGGCTGTGGGAGTGCACTGTGCCCTGGGCTTTGGCCGCACTGGCACCATGCTGGCCTGTTACCTGATAAAGGAGCGGGGCTTGGCTGCAGGAGATGCCATTGCTGAAATCCGACGACTACGACCCGGCTCCATCGAGACCTATGAGCAGGAGAAAGCAGTCTTCCAGTTCTATCAGCGAACGAAATAAGGGGCCTCAGTACCCTTCTACCAGGCCCTCACTCTCCTGCCCCATGTTGTCGATGGGGTCAGAGATAAAGGGAAGTGGACTAAAGTATTAAACCCTCTAGCTCCCACTGGCTCAAGACACTGAAGTAGCGCACCCCTGCAGGCAGGTCTTGATTGAAGGGGAGGCTTGTATTTTTTTGTTGAATAAATGAGTTGTACAAACCAGGGCACGTTGCATGGTACTTTATAAAGCATTCCCACACATCAACTTATTTCAGCCTCACTGTAGCCCTGTGATACAGGAAAGGCAGATGGGCCATCTCTGTTCTTTGGATGAGGTGGCCAAAGCTCAGAGAGGCCCATCATCACACTTCCAGAAAACAGAAGGATGGGCCAAAACAGCAACACACGTCTTCAATCCCTTGAAGATGCTGAAATACTATGTATCTGTTCCCTACAATATTCGATGTGTTTTCTGGGGGAGCTAGTCAATGAAAAGGATTCAGGTCCGGAGTAGCCTGGCCTCCTGGCATTCCCAGGTCTCTGATGCTCACAGGCCAGGAGGCCTCTCCGTATAGGCCCACCTGCTGCACACGTGTCACCCTTGTTTCTCTGGGGGTAGAGACAGCCTGGATGTCATACTCACAGATAACCACCATCTCCATCTCCTCAGGGCTGGGCGTCTCTTACCAACCTCAAGTGCTGCTCAGCTCATCTGGGTGCTCTGGCCCATTCTGCTGCCCCACAATCTCAGGCCAAAGGACTCAAGAACAGATCCAATCTAGGCAGTTACACAGAGCAGATATTTAACAATTAAATGAAGAGTTCTAGGGCTCTAAATCTTGCCCATGTTTCTCAGATGTTATCTCCAGTTATCCCCTATTGGACCCCATTCTGCCCTCCTGTTGGGCCCTATTTTGCCAGCACCACTAAACTTTTGACTTATGAGAGATGGGAAGAATGGCATATATCCACCCCATGGACTCTTTGCTGTAGGTCTGCCTGAATCCCTGTGCTCTTTTCTGCAATAGCAGGCTGAATAAGATAGAAATACACCGTGAAATGTGTGAATTCCTGTATGTACCTGTATGAGTCCTGTTAGATCTGGAGGCCACACAGTGGAATGAGACATGATTCCTGCTCTCGGGAGCTCAGGCTGCTGGAGAAGGTGGGCACAGATAGAGTCCACCACAGACAATGGATGCTATTGTAGACATGCATTCCAGTTCCAGTGGAGACACAGAAAAGGGGGGAGTCAAGGGCTCCCCTGTAGATCTCATCTTTTGTGTCATAGACCAGAGATAGGCCTAGCCACCTGGTCCTTTGTGCTGCTTTCCACCTTCCACTACTAACCACCCAGTTCATCCCTGTCCAACTCAACCTTAAACAAGGGATATCAGCTGAAGTCTTGCCAATCTAAGGCCATAAGATGCCATCTCCCCAGTTTTCCTTTATTTGTCAAATCTGAGTGATAGTTCCTTCAAGCTTAGTCCTCACCTAGCCTACTCAGGTGAGGATGTCTCCCAAAGAGAAGAAACGCACACATTCCAGGCATTCCAGCTGCAACAGAGGAAGGAGAACGCAAATAGAGGATGCACTGAAACCCTTACCCTCCTGTCACCAAAAGTTCTGTCTACCCTGCTCTCCCCCATCCACGCCTCCTCCAACAGTATGGCCCCATTCTCTTTGGAACATCTTCCAAAGGAGTGTGTGTGTGTTTTCATGTGAAGGGAGTAGGGCATGAAGGGTGTGAATGGACCACTTCCTGAACCCCTCCCCTCCAGTCAGGGATTACCAGGATGGAGAGAGAGAGGGGTGTGAGGCACAAAGCTTCCCTGAGTTCCTGGCTCCGCTCTGGTCCTCACCTGTTAGGCCATACAACCAATCCTTGCCCTTTCTGCCTCTTTGTTCCTGTGTCACTCCATCCTCCCCACATCTCTGCATTGTGGAAGAGGAATATACCCTTCCCTTCCTCCCAAGGCTCCTTCAAAGGAAACAAAATTTTTCTAACCCCATTAAAGCCCTGTGTACTGCCTCCATCCCCATAATTTAAGCAAGTCTCCTCTGCCTCAAGAGTTCCTTAGGGAAATACACATATAATTAAGTGCTTATGGAAACTGCTTTTTAAATAAGTAAGAGTTGGCTTGAAATGAAAAACTCTGCCCTTATCCTTCCATCTACATGGGAGGTTAGCCTGAGGCTTCCTTTAGGCTCATTTCCACTCCCAATTGTTTTTGTCTTCTCACCAAGGCCTCTTATGTCTATGGCTACCAATAAGGGGTAACAGACTAGCTATGTCCCCATTCTACACCGAGATAGATGAGATAGATGATCCGTGCCACCATCTAAAAAGAACATTCGCCTCAAACCAAGATTTCTCAACTACTGACGTTTGAAAGAGGGTGATTCTTTGTTGTCGGGGCTGTCTGTGCGTTGTTGGGTCTTTAGCAGCTTGCCCAGCCTCTATTTACTAGATGCCAGTAGGATGCCCTTCCTCCCCCCAGATGTGACAACCAAAAATGTCTCTAGACATTGCCAGATGTCCTCTGGGGGAGCAAAATCGACCTCAATTGAGAACTACCGCATCAGACCAACAAGCACTGGATGCGGTCATTGACTTTCATTTCCTCTGGGAGTGGATGTGGGAACATACTTGGTAATGTCTCCTGTGGATGCACACATTTTAATAGGGCAGAAATCACCAACTCAAACCTCCTACCTTTTCAAGCAATGTCTTGTAGCCATCCCTGGTCCCTCAGCCTTTTTCCTGGCTAGTTTCCCAAGACAGTGATAGACACCACTAACTTCCCATATTCAGGAGACTTTGATTCTCAATGAGCTGCTGATGGGCACAGCTGCAGTAACATCTACTCCCACCCTCATGGTTTTTTACGTTTAATGTTTATTCTCTGGTACATGATCAGAGTTCTCTGCTGAACAGAGGCTTCTCTTAACTGGAAAACATCCCTTCATATCATATCTGCAGTAGTCACCTCTTGGGTTCCTCTTTCAGAAAATTGTCCAGATGCAGAAACAACTGGAAGCAGGTCAGAAGGAGCACCAGCCACACTCTTCTTTGAGAAGATTCCTCCTCATCCTTCCCTGACTGGGGCCCTTTTGCTCTCTGGGTTCTGGATTCCATGACTGCCTCACAAGTCATGTATCCCAACATAGGCGTCCTGCTGCAGAGAGGACTGGAGTGGGGAAATAGGCCACACACTGCATACACTGAGGCTGGCACACATCTCCCTTGGAGCTATACTTGGTCATCACCCTTACATCCTGACCATTCATAACACGTGGGGCTCCTATCCACAGGAGGCTCATCACCACTCTTCCTCTGTCTGACGAGGTCCCAACTGCCCCCTATTATCCCCAAGATCCAGTCTTCCCGGGGCAATGGTGAGCACATTACCTGGGGCAGAGATTTGATCCAAACCATAAACCATTTCCCAGAATGAACTGCACCTGTGTGCCAAGCTTCAAATCAAATGTTCTGCTGTCGGTATCCTGCCATTCTTTCTGAGAATCTGGTCTCACAGGATTGCTTTGTCACAAAACAATGTCAATTACCACAAATGCATTTTTCATTTTGTCATGACCGTACTTTTCTTACTTATAGGATCATAATTGCCATCATTTACAAAGTGCTTACCATGTAGCAGGTGTTTTACATACATTGTGTTATATTATTTTATCCTTACAACTCTGCAATTCATGTATTTCCCCCTTCTTATAGATGAAGGGACTGAGATTTAGAGAGATAAGTAACATGCCCAAAGCCACACACTGTTGATGGAGCTGGGATACAAACTCAAGTCATAACTTCAGAGCTCATGTTTCTTTGGCCAGGCATCCCACTTGCCAAGACTTTTCCTGGTTTCAGCCCACAAAGGAGTCTGCCTTCACAATTGGAGCTTGGCCTCATGGGCCGTCTCATCAACATGGCTTCCAATGACCACCCTTTTTATTTTTCTTAGGAAGCCAAAGAACAACGCTGCATCTCACACTGATGTCAATAGCACCTGAATTATGTGCTTCTCCTTAAAATGACCCAGTGACATTTTGGGCTGGATGATAAAAAATAAATTAAAAATGTGGCCTGAGTATTTAAGAGCAAAATAGTGACACTGATCTATCAAGGTGGTTCTGTCACATCCACTGTTATCTAATTCAAAGCAAACAGATAACCTTATCTGGCATAACAGTCTTAAGGCATGTGTGTCTGGTATCAAGCCCTCAAAAATGTCTTTTTATGTCTGATGATTTACTGAAAACCCTAATACCCTTTCTGTTTTCTTGTTACTTGAGCCCTTAATGCATGCCAGGCACTATGCCAAATGCTTTACAGACATTATCTCATTCCATCCTCAAAAAAAAAAACAAACAAACAAAAACAAAAACCCTATGAACAAAGTATTACAATAACCAGTGCACAGATGGATAAACTGATCCAGAGGGTTTAGGTGATCTGCCCACAGTCACCAAGTTGAGCAGGATTCAAACTTAGGGCTGTCTAACTGTAAACCGCCTTCCTTCTTGGGAGCAGTGAGAATAGACTTTGTTGTAATTAGAAAATATGTAACAGCATCTCGTGTTCCCCAGAATGGAATCATCTGGACTCACAGGGCCATCAGTGGCGCTCTCCAATCACACGACTTTCCCAGCCCTGCTGCTCAATGTTCAGTGGCATAACTCTGACTTGGGAGTGTGCAGGCTGCCAGCACAGTCATCATCTCTAACAGGCTTCTGCCTCAAGCCTCCAACACCATCTAAAATATAATCCCCTGTTGACTTAGAAATGAATTACATAAGCACTTCTTCCATTACTTTAAAATTTTTCTCAGGTTATTAGGATTCGAGGCATGCTCTTGAGAAGTCAGCATGCTTGTCCAAGCAAGTAGAAATTTAAGAAACACTTTGGTGCATGTCCATGCCTGAAGTTGATGACTTATTTGCAACCTTGATAACAGAGTTTCTTGTGCCAATAAATTGCTTAAATTGCTTTGACAACTCTTTCACCCTATTTTTCCACTGACTTACTCTGTCACCATGGATATATAATCATGAAACAAATTAGTGATGTTTTCAATGTGTGGCATTCAGTATGGCAAAGAGTTCTGGGATTATTTCCTTGCTAGCTTTTGTCAATGAAAAGAGTCAAACTCTAAAATATTTTAAGAGATTTACTTTGAGTCAAATATTAGTGAGCATGGCCCGTGGCACAGCCCTTAGGAGATCCTGAGAACATGTGCCCACGGTGGTTGGGGTACAGCTTGGTTTTATACAATTTAGGGAGGCACAAGACATTAATCATCAATCAAATACATTTAAGAAATACATTGATTTGGTTCAGAAAGGTGGGACAACTCAAAGCAGGTGGGGAGGGGGCTTCCAGGCTATAGATAAATTTAAACATTTTCTGACTGACAATTGGTTGAGTTTGTCTAAAGACCTGGGATCAATAGAAGGGAAATGTTCAGGTTAAGATAAAAGATTGTAGACTGGGCACACTGGCTCACGCCTGTAATCCCAGCAGTTTGGGAGGCCAAGGTGGGCGGATCACGAGGTCAGGAGTTGAAGACCAGCCAGGCCAACATGGCGAAACCCCGTCTCTACTAAAAATATAAAAATTAGCTGGGCATGGTGGCATGCGCCTGTTATCGAAGCTACTCAAGAGGCTGAGGCAGGAGAATTGTTTGAACCTGGGAGGTGGAGGTTGCAGTGAGCAGAGATCACACCATTGCACTTCAGCCTGGGCGACAGGGCAAGACTCCATCTCAGAAAAAAAAAAAAAAAAAAAGATAAAAGATTATGGATACTAAAGTTCTTTTGAAATCTTATAGTGGCTGCTGTTAGAGATAATAGATGACAAATGTTTCCTATTCAGGCTTTTAAAAGGTGCTAAATTCTTACTTACTCTCTTCAGGATTAAGGGGGCCTGGAAGAAAAAGATCTAGCTATGTTTCTAGAAATTCTTTACAGATGCACACGTTCCCCCACAAAGGACAGCTTTGCAAGACCATTTCAAAATATGGCAAAGAAACATGCTTTTGGGGTAAAATAATTTGACTTTCTTTTTTGTCAAGTAATGTTATGCCAGAGTCACATTGGAAAGTAAGTCACAATATATAGGGTTAAATATAACCCATCTGATGAGAATTTGTGGTTTGAAGGTCATGACTCCCCAGGCCCTTAGATAGGAATTTGGGCAAGATAAAAAAAAAAAATCAGAGCTTAGTCCTCACATTTTAAATTATTATTATTGTTTTTACTTTTCTTTTTTGAGATGAAGTCTTACCTGTCACCCAGGCTGGAGTGCAGTGGCACAGTCTCGGCTCACTGCAACCTCCGCCTCCTGGGTTCAAGTGATTCTCCTGCTTCAGCCTCCCAAGTAGCTGGGACTAAAGGCACCCGCCACCACGCCCAGCTAATTTTTTGTATTTTTAGTAGAGATAGGGTTTCACTGTGTTAGCCAGGATGGTCTTGATCTCCTGACCTCGTGATTTGTTTGCCTCAGCCTCCCAAAGTGCTGGGATTACAGGCATGAATCACCGTGCCTGGCCAGTCCTCACTTTTACAGTAAGCATACCACTGTATCTTCTTTAATAATACACATTGAGCATTAGTGACTCTACTCCAAACTCAAGGGGACCCCAAGGGAAATATTCATCCATGCACCATCCCACAGGTGATACCACTTATCTTCTTCACTAGATTTTTGTGCCCTTGGGCTCCCCTACCCCAGTGAAGTTCACTGGTTTGCATGTTTTCCATAGGTACTCTTCATGAGATCTAACTGGGGCTGGGTGCAGCCTAGAGCCATGGAATAGAATTAAAGTAGCCACACTGAGATCAAGCCTACAGGCAGAACCATGCCATTCTTGACCACGACCTGTAAGGACCTAAAGAATCCAATCATTTTCTTCATCTCCTTCCTCACCTCATATACTCCTCTCTCCCACAGGCTTTGTTCTCTTCTTTCTGCCTGTGTTGGGGGTCCCCAGAACCACTCTCAGGTTGGATATTTTGCTAGAAGGACTCACAAAACTCAGAAAAGCTGCTATACTCTTTTTTTCCTCTCAAAATATTACCCTGTCTTGGTATACTCTCGATTATAGTGTATTACAATGAAAGGAAGTGGGTTAAAATCCACAAAAAAGAAAGGTACGGTCCAGGCGCAGTGGCTCACGCCTGTAATCCCAACATTTTGGGAGGCTGAGGCAGGTGGATCACGAGGTCAGGAGATTGAGACCATCCTGGCTAACACGGTGAAACCCCATCTCTACTAAAAATACAAAAAATTAGCCAGGGTGGTGGCACGTGCCTATAGTCCCAGCTACTCAGGAGGCTGAGGCAGGAGAATCTCTTGAACCCCTGAGGTGGAGGTTGCAATGAGCCAAGATCACACCACTGACCTCCTGCCCTCCTGCCTGGGTGACAGAGTGAGACTCCATCTAAAAAAAAAGAAGAAAGAAAGAGAGAAGAAAGAAAAGGAAGAAAGGAAGGAAGGAAGGAAGGAGGGAGGGAGGGAGGGAGGGAGGAAAGAAAGAAAGAAAGAAAAGAAGAAAGAGAGAGAGAAAGGAAGGAAGGAAGGAAGGAAGGAAGAAAGAAAGAAAAGAAAGAAAGAAAGAAGAAAGAAAGAAAGAAAGAAAGAAAGAAAGAAAGAAAAGAAAGGAAAAGGAAAGGAAGAAGAAAGAGAAAAGAGAGAGAAAGGGAGGGAGGAAGGAAGGAAGAAAAAGAAAGAAAGAAAAGAAAGAAGAGAAAGAAAAAGAAAGAAAGAAAAGAAAGAAAGAGAGAAAGAAAAGGAAGGAGGGAGGGAGGGAAGGGAAGGAAGGGCAGAGTTCAGAAGAAACTAGGCACAAGCTTCCAGTTGTCCTTTCCCAGTGAAGTCACGTGGACAGTGCTTAATTCTTCCAGCAACAATGTATGACAACACATACAAAATATGGCCAACCAAGGATGTTCACCTGAGCCTTGATGTCCAGAATTTTGTTTTTAGTTTAGTTTAGTTTTGTTGAGGTAGTGGGGGTTCAGTCACATAGGCATGGAGCATTCACATAACTCAGTCTCCAGCCCCAACACAGGTCAGACTGAAACAATAGGGCCCAAAGCAACCTAGGCATATAGAAACAGGTGTTCACCATAAATCACATTGTTGGTAGAAATGATGTGGCCTGGCTCACGGTCTCAGGTATACAAAGACACTCTTACCATGCAGGATATTTCAAGGGTTCAGAGGTCTCAGAAGCTAATCAAGGGCAGTCTCAATGACCCTTGGAATGTGCAGGGTTTGGGCAATCCGGGCCTGCTCAGTTTATCTTTTACTGCACACTACTCCACGCTACTTTTCCTGCACACTCTTTTTGCCCTCTCCACATGACAGTCTGGGTACGTGGGATAATTCGCTCTCCAGCTCTTTGCCTAGTTCTCAACTCCTACTGACCCCTACTGGTCATCACTTTTTTAAAAAGTTTAAACATCACTTTTTCAGGAAAAGGTTTCCAACAGGCCCCCATATATTCCCAAAGTATCTCTCCTACTTTGAGGCCTTTTGCTCACCAATAAGGATTCATTTAGGCATTTAATATTTCTCTGTATGCTGCTACAGTCTAAGGGCCATGTGTGTACCTGCAGCACAGTACAATGCCTGGCACATAAATACTCAATAAACAGATGATGACTGACTAACTGATGTGCTGTCACTTACCCGGGTATCTGCACATAGGTGAATAAATGGGAAGAAAGTAATAAACCTAGGAAATGGATAATCTAGTGGAGGAATACATGACATATGTACCCTCCTAAGTGTAAATGCAAAGTTGGATACAATTAGCCAATATGCAATGCATAAATACTATCCCATTAAGCAATGGGATAGTGATTAAAGAGATAAAAGGAGTGAAATTCGAAAAGTTGAACCTTCAAAGAGATGTGGAGAGTGAGGTTGGATAGCCTAAAGGGATCTACAAATGTTGGATGTTATTAAAAATACCAATGTTGTGTGTTGGGTGCAGAGTCCCTATGGGAAGCCTTAGATAGAGGGACAAATAGGTATCAGTGAGGGGAGGGAAAATATGGGGAGTCGCTTGGCATAGATGAAGTACAAACCTCATCCAGTGGGTAGCAGGAAACGCGTGGTTAGGTGAAGATAGTGAAAGGGCAGCAAAACTCATGCCAAAAGATTTGGATCATCTCTGATCAACAGTGTGGAGTCACCACAGTTTTCTGAGTAGAGGACATGTCACTAGGTCCAATTTTTCTTAAGTTACACTCTGACAGAATGGCTCCGTTACTTAGCCACAATGTGGTGCATTATGATTTAACGTTGCCAAAGACAGACAGGGTCTCTCAGCTGCTGATTTTTAAGGCTTTTCAGAAGATAAGAGTTAAGTAAGAACCTACTTTTCCTGCTTGCTGGAAGTTAATGACTTTAATGCTTTGCAAAAGAAAGTAAAAGGGTTGTTAAGTCAGAGTGCTCACCCTCTGGGCCTGCAGGTTATGATTTTTTAATGCTTTTCAAATGGGAAAGTATCTCAAGTGAGTGTCATCCCTGCATGCTAGAAATATATGTCTTTCAGACGGCAGCTGGCACAGCCTCCTGCACACCCACTGCTCAGCCTGATTCACTGCATTCACATTTTAAATCTCGGAATGTCGCCATATCTCAGTTGACCCAATTCACAGGTCCACAGAGGCAGCGACCCCAGGGGCTGCAACTCAGCCCAGCCTTTCTTCCTATTGCCTCAGGTCAGGGGGTGTCCTGGGCCTTCAAAATTTTTGCCTCAGTTACATCCCTACTCCCTCCCCTTCTCTGTCACTACATCTGTCCACTTACCCTCAAACCTGTCTTCTCTTCTCCAAATAGTGATCAATTTGTCAAGTACTAATAAGCCACAGAAATCAGGTAGTATGTTTTTTCTGTAAGCAGAGGGCATGGTGTGTGCTGAGGAGGGAAGAGCTGGGGACTGCAAAGACAGCTCCCCACAAAGGAACACCCCCGGTCCTGGAAAAGTCAAGGCAGCTGAGTCTGGCAACTCAGGCATCTCCTGGTCAGCACTGTTCACCTGAAGACCTAGAAAATCACAGACCAGCACGGGCACCAGGGAGTCCTCTCCTGTCCCTCACAGGGAACTGCAGAGCCCAAGATGGGACTGGGTGGGGGGACAAGCCTGGGTCTCCACATGGTGTTCTGCAATCCTGTGGTCCCAGATCTGCCCTGGCACCGGTGCTCAAATCCCTCCAGGGATGAAGGAAGGCTGGGAAGACATGGTTCCAGGTCCATGCAGGAGTCAGGCCACACTCTTGAGAGCCTCAACCCACCCCAACCCACCTCTGCTCCTTTAATAACCCGGAGGCCACAAAGGAAGTCAATGGGATCCCCAGGTGAGGCAAATCAGAAAGAAACCAGGACATTACAAATTAAAATAAGAATAACAACAATAAGATATGATTTTATATACAGCAGGATTGGGCACACATACACCCACCCTACACACACACACACGCACATCCACACACACGCACACATTCACACACACCAAATCTCAAAATACTAAAGTTGACAAGGCTAAGGGGAAACGGGTGCTCCTAAACTGCTGAGGATATGTAAATCAGTATAGTAACCTTGGAGAGTGATATATTGATTATTTCACCCCAAAATCCAGCCACTTCACTTTGTATGTGGTTATATATATTATATATTATATATAATTATTATATATTATATATATATATAATTATTATATATTATATATTATATATATATATTTGCAGACAAATTCTGCATTTGAGTAAGTTAGCCACGTTTGTGAAGCTCCTCACTTATTCACTAACCCAATGCATATTGTATTGAGCACCTACTATATGCCAGACACAATTCTAGGGTCTAAAAATTGAGTGTTAACAAAAGTCAAATGTCTGCCTCCATGGAGTGTATATATAGTCTTGTTTACATAGCCAAAAACTGAAAACAACCTGAAAATACATTGCTAGGAGAATAGACAAACACTGAACTGGAGACACCAGTATTAACACAGATGTATTTTAGAAACAATGTTGGGTGGGTAGGAAAGAAACTTGCAGATACAAAGTACTATTTGTATGAATACAAGCAAACAATACTGTAAATTGTGTGTTGATACATACATATGTTACACAAATAAATGGTTTGGATACCTACCAAACTCAGAATCTTAGCTGCCTCCCAGAAAGGAGAGAAAAGACCAGGAAGGAGAACTTCAAGTTTAACTGAAATGTGCTTTGTTTCCTAAAAAGAAAACATCTGAAGCAAATGTATACATGAAAATGTTCGCCATGTGTATTTAGGATGTTAAGCATACAGATGTTTGTTGTGGCACATTGGGTCCTTTTTCATTTTAGTTCAAAATAGGGAAGCTTTTGTTTTGTATTGCTTTAAAATTTTAGAAAAGAATTAGGAGAGAGGAGGATTAAGACTCCATCTCCCAGTGACTCAGGTGCCAGAGCCTGCTCTAAATGCACCTCTGGGATCCTGACCTCCAACCACCTGACCATTGGACAGGACGACTGGGAGAGAGAATAGCAGAGTACCCCTCCTGCTGCTGCTGCCCTAGATCTCAGCAAGCTGCTGGGTGCCTTCTGTGTCCCCCTCCCCACCACCAGCTAAGTCAGTGAGAGTGTGGAGCTCCGTAAATTCACCCACACTGCCGTGGGAGTGGAAATTTGCCAACCACTTTGAAGAGCAATCTGGCGCTATCTAGTAAAGTGGAAGAGTCACATACTCTATTATTCGGAAATTCTGTTTTTAAGGTTTTACCCTGGAGAAACTCTCAAACATGTTCCCAAGGAGACATGTGCAAATATTCTTTGCAGCATTGTTTATAATGGCCAAAAATAGAAAATGGCACCATTATCCATCATTAGAAGAACAGATAAAATCAGACATATATATCCAATGAAATACTATGCCACCGTGGAGATGATGAGAGCCACACGTGTCAGTGTGAATTCATCTGACAAGGCTGAGGAAAAGGGTGAGTTGCAGAGTCCTCCACAGTGAAATACCATTTACATAAAATTGTAACTGTTCCAAACAGTACCATATATTGTTGATCAGTGCAGGTGTATGTAGTGAAAGTGTGAAAACACACTTGGAAGGGATGAATACCAGGTTCAGGTGTTACTTATGGGAAGGGAGAAAGAATAGAATTGGGGAGGAGTATATATGGGACTTCAGCTGATACTGCACTATTTTATTTCTTTAAGAAAAACAAAAACTTGAAGCAAATATGGCAACATTTTCGAATTAAAAAGTGCTGGGTGATGAGTACCCGAACGTTTCTTATGTTCTTTCACATGCTTTTCGCTTTTGAATATTTAATAATATTTATTTATTTATTTAGAAAGGGCAGGAAGAGAGGTGGGGGGTAGCGGAAGAGCCCCTGAGACAAAGGGAAGAGCGGCCAGGTGCAGTGGCTCATACCTGTAATCCCAGCACTTTGGGGGCCAAGGTGGGTGAATCACTTGAGGTCAGGAGTTCAAGACCAGCTTGGCCAACATGGTGAAATCCTGTCACTACATCAAATACAAAAATTAGCTGGGCATGGTGGCAGGCGCCTGTAATCCCAGCTACTCAGGAGGCTGAGGAAGGAGCTTGAACCCGGGAAGAGGAAGTTGCAGGGAGCCCCAGATCGTGCCACTGCACTTCAGCCTGGGCAATATAGTGAGACTCCGTCTTAAAAAAAAGACAGAGAGAGAGAGAGAGAATGAGAGAGGAGCACCTAAGAAAGAAAGGTGTTGGCAGATCTGAAACATCAGCCAGAACATAGTAAGAGGGGGCATAGCCTCAGGGCAGGCCAGAGAGACAGAGCTGGGCATGCAGGGCGCTATAAAAGAGGTGATGATTTATTCTTAGTGGAATGGAGAGATAGGGAGCTAGGGGCTTTAGCCAGAGGAGTATTTACATTGATCTGTTTACACTGATTAGGTCACTTTTGTCTGCTCTGTGCAAGACAAAAAAAAGGAGAGTAGGAGCAGAGGCCAGGAAAAGAATTAAGAGGCCTTTACAGTAATGCAGGCAAAGGACATTGGGGAACTCCATTGTAATGGTGGCAGAAAAGATGGAGAGAATAAGGTGAATTTGAGATATATTTTTAAGAGGAATCAATAGAACTTGGGAATAGGTTAGATGTGAAGTGTGACTCTGAGGTTCGGATTTGAGTAACTGGTGGTGCTGTTTACCGGCTGAGAAGACTGGTGGGGATGAGACCAGGAACCATGACAAGAATTGTTTGTGCATCTGTTTACTCGTTCCCAGCAAGGAGGAGAGGGACAGTTTTATTTTGGGCATGTCAAGTTCGAGATGATTGTGACCCACCCAAGTGGAGGAGTAGAGCTGGGCAATTGCATATTCAGGTCCAAGATCCTCGAAAGAAGTTGAGTCAGATCAGGAAATATAAATTTGGGTGTCACCAGCATATGATTTCGAGCCATGAGAATAGGGAGACAGTATAAATAGCAAACTCTGAACATCCCTACATTTAGTGTCAGGAGAAAGAGGATGATCCGGCAAACAGACTAAGGAGTGGCTGGTGAGGCAGGAGAATCAGGAGAGGGGACATGATGCATGCCAAGACAGAAAAGCATTTCAGAGTGGAACGTGAAATGTCAACAGTTCAAACGCAGAGTGGCCAAGTCAGCAGAGGGCAGAGAATCCCCTGTTGGAGCCAGCAACACAGGAGCCTTTGTGTCTTTAGCAAAAGCAATTCAGTGGAGTGGTGAGAGCTAAGGCCAGATCACCCACTATTAGGGAGTGAGTAGGGATTGCAGAAGAGGAAAGAGTGAGTGTGGGTGAGTCTTCTGGCCCAAACGGAAGGGAGGAGAAAGATGGGGAGGAAGCTGAAAAAGATGAGTGAGGCAAAGGAGAGGTTTAGTTTGCTTTGGATGTTATTGTACATGTCTATATACAGATGAAAAAAATCCAGTGAAGAGACAAATTGATGGTGGGAAAGAGTGGAGGGAATTAATGCAGGAAGGAATACTTTGAGAAGAGGAATGAGTAAGGAATCCAAGCCGTGCAGCCTCATTCAGCAAAGTCAGGATTCTAAATCAAGCCTGTCTGATGCACACACCATGCTCATTCCTAGGTGCCTCTTTCACTCACCCGTGAGTGTCCAACTCCCAGGGTCCAGTGCACTAAATCCTTTACCATCATCTCCCCTAAAGACACAAGTTTTATAGTCTTCCCATTTCCATCTGGGTTCTGCATCTACCCAAGGAACTGGAGGAGAAAATAAGCAAACTGAAGAAAATTAAATCTGACCTATTTTATGCATTCTATATAAATGCATGAAATAGATTATGTTTGACAGTGGTAAACAGAGAACCCAAAAAAATCCAATTTATCACTTTAATTATATATGCTTTTCTTCCTCAATCTCCAGCCAAAAATGAGCCTCCAGTCATTTTCAGTTCCTTCTGTGGAGCCATTCCCTAATTTCTAAAGCTGTTTTTGGTAACCACAGACTTCCAGTCAAGGATGTTTTATCTGAAGCACACTGAAAACATAACATGCTGCCTACGATGGCACATGTGAGGAGGAATGCGGTGGGTATGTATGAAATTGAAAGTAAGGAAGTAGAGGGGAATGTGGAGTTCTGATTCAAAGGAACAGCATGAATTAAACTGATGTCCCTCCGAAGAAATTGATATTCTCCTACTGCCACGAAGGAAAGTAATAGGTGCTGAGTTATTTGGATACTAAGCTAATTCAGAGTCAACCAACCACCTTCAGTAAAGTAACCTTACCCTAAAATCTACTTATTCATGAATAGGAGAGTGTAAGAGGACCTGAAGGAGGGCAGGTGAGAAGGCAGTTAGCAGCCATCACACTGCAGGGAGAAGGGGACCTCTGCCTTATTGCAGTCTCCATCTCACACATATGTGTCGAACACATGCTTCCAGGCACTGAGGGTACAGCAAAGAGCAAGACAGAAATGGCCCTTGCCCTCAGAAAGCTTGCAGTCTCTTGGGGGAATGCACACAAGAGGCAATTACAGTGCCAGGGAAAAGTGCTAAATCCTCAGACAGGGGATGTATGTGCACCTAACTCAGCCTGGGTGGGGAACGGTGGTCAGGAAAATGTTTCTGCAGGAACAGTTAAATAAACTGTTTTTTTTGTTTTTTTTTTTTTTGAGACGGAGTCTCGCTCTGTTGCCCAGGCTGTAGTGCAGTGGCACGATCTCAGCTCACTGCAAGCTCTGCCTCCCAGGTTCACGCCATTCTCCTGCCTCAGCCTCCTGAGTAGCTGGGACTACAGACACCCGCAACCACGCCTGGCTAATTTTCTTTCTTTCTTTTTTTTTTTTTTTTTTTTTTTTTTTGTATTTTTGGTAGAGATAAGGTTCACCGTGTTAGCCAGGGTGGTCTCGATCTCCTGACCTCGGGATCCGCCCGCCCCGGCCTCCCAAATTGCTGGGATTACAGGCGTGAGCCACTGTGCCTGGCATAAACTTTTAAATCTAAGACATGACCGAGATTTAGCCAGACTAGCCGTGAGGGCAGGCAATCAGGAGATAATAAACAAGAAAAACATAAAGCACATGTGTGTGCCCACAAATACACAGTATCTATTATCTTAAAGGGTCATGTGAATGGGAACATTGTTGCTGCTTTATTTTGCGCTTTGGGGAAAATCAGAGTCATGACAAGCCGCTTCAGACTCACAATCAGGGTTAGTGGTGCTGTTGGATAATGTAGGAAACAGAAAAGGACCAGGTTGGGAGGTCGAGGCTGGGTTCAGCCTTGACAGGTTGAGTAAAAGGAGCTTCTGAGACCTCCACGTGGAGCTCTCAGGTAAGCAGTCAGATACTTATATCTGAAACTCGGGCTTATGGCTTGGGCTAGAAAGATATATTTGGGATCTATTGCATTAGAGGTAGCAAGTTAAACCATGGCACAGATGAGCATCCTCAGTGAGAGAAATACTCTCACTAAAAGGGAAAGTGAAAAGAGAAAAGGGCATGGGGCCAGGGGATGAAGAACTTCTTCACAGCCACTAGAGGAGGGAGGCTGAGCCTGCGGAAGAACACGGGAAGGTGTTACTGGGAGAGATGGTAGGAAAAC
The DNA here is from genome assembly GCF_009764315.1 of Trachypithecus francoisi. Taxonomy (NCBI): domain Eukaryota; kingdom Metazoa; phylum Chordata; class Mammalia; order Primates; family Cercopithecidae; genus Trachypithecus; species Trachypithecus francoisi. The sequence continues at coordinate 89,482,809 of NW_022681470.1, read as the reverse complement.
CAGGACAGAGTTGCTTCACAGTGGTTTAAAGTGGAGGGAGTAACCCACAGTAATGACATTAGCATGTACCCAAACAAAATGAGGACAAAACCCATCCATTGGATGGGCCAGAGATGTGAAAGAACCACATCTGAAGCCAAATTGGAATGGGTTGAAGATGAGTGAGGAGTAAGCTAACACACACCAGTGCTTGCCAAAATCTACTGCTTTGTGGAACATATAGAAAATTATATCTCAGTGGACATTGGCCAGTTGCACAAGGCTGCTCCCAGCTGGAAGTGTGGTCCCACACAGATTCTCTGAGGGCTAAGGAAATCAATATTTTATAACACCTATAGCCATTTGAGATACACCAATGTGTCTCGGAATACCAACTGGTAAGGTCTGCCATAGACCAGTTTCTCAACTAGAGTGCCTATGAGTTGGGGCTCCCAGGGGGGCGTGGAATCAAGGTGAGCTTGCTGGCTTGGTTTGGTTTGGTTAGAAGAGTTTTTAAGGCCTTAGCATCTTTCAGAAGCATCTATGGAAAAAATCCAGTTGAGATGGGGGGACTGGATTCATAAGAGAGAAAAGGGTAGTATAGCATTGGTGGTATAAGGCTCCTCAGAAGATACAAAAGAATCCAATTTCAGGTGAAGGGTCAAATGTACAAGATATAGTGTGTGCAAAAGTGTAATTCTCTCCACAATACTAGAAATTGAATGTCGTTATTACCGTGTTACAAATTTAGAACCTGAAGCTTAGTGAGATTAAGTCACTGCCCCAGGTTCCTTGCCTAGTAAGCTGCATAGCCAGGACTATAACCTGTATTTCTCTGACTCCAAAATTTCTAACAATTATACTTAGGTGCTAGGCCTAGAGACACAAAGATGAGCTAGATTCAGTTCTTGGCTTTGAAGAAGTCATATGCTAAAAGTATACAGAGACACTAAAATAAATATAACACAGTGTGAGAAATAGAATAATGGAGACATGGGGGAAAATAGGAACCACAAAGACTACACCCAAGTATATGCCCATCACTTCCTGAACTCATGGAGGCAGGGGTGGACTAGACATACAGCAAGGGCTAAAAAGAAATACAAATACCTGGATGGATGGATGGATGGATGGATGGATGGATGGATGCATGGATGGATGGATGGATGGATGGATAGATAGAGAATAATAGTACGAACAAAGATTCCCTCCTTAGGGCAAGTGTTGTTCATGTGGCCACAAGAGGTCGCTGTAGACCTGACACAAAAGAAGTTTTTTTTTCCACTGGTGCTGCCATGCTCTCTCCAATAGCTTTCCAGAAGGAAGGGGTAAGGATGGAGAGAGGAAATGAGGATGGTGACCAGATGCCCCATAGCATTTTCTGCCCTCTGTAGGCCAGACCCAGAGCTTCATGCCCAGTCTGGCTCCATCTTCACCCGACTCCTGGTCATTTCCACTCCTGTCTTAAGTTCTAAGCTTTTGATGTTTCTCCAACGTGTTCTGTCTTTCAGACCTAACTCAGGAATGGTCTCAGGTTTCTCCATAGGCCTGTGGTTCCGGCTATGGATGAGGATCCAATCACAGCAGACTTTCTGGCTGAGTGCCTTTGCACAAATTACTTATCTTTCTGGGCTTCACTCAAAATACTAAGGTCGAGAGGAAGGCTCTGGTAGTTAAGGCTTCCTGGCCCACACTTCTTACAATAGCTCACCTTCCCTGAGCACTTCCTACTCGCGGGCATTGGTCTAAGTCTGCAGTATCCAAGAAGGCAGACACTTGTCACATGGAGCTGTTTAAATTTTTTAAATTTTCAACTAAAGTAAAAACAATTAAAACCTCAGTTTCTCCATCTCATGAGTCGATTTCAAATGCTTAATAGCTCTACGTGGCCACCGAACTGGACAGCCCAGAAAACATTTCATCGTCACTGAAAGTTCTATTAGATCTTGCTGTCTGAGTGCGTCTCATGTTTTTAATCTTGTTTAACCTTCATAACAACCCTATGATGCAGGTATAATTATTTATCCACTTTAAAGATAAGGACCCTGAGGCACAGACTGGTTAAAAACTTACCCAGGGTCTCTCACCAGATTCGTATCCGGAATGAGGATTCAAGCTCAGATATTGGGCTCCAGGGCCTACCATGCAGAGCTGTCCCTTACCCCAAGCTCTCCTGCTCTCCCCTCTCGCCTCTGGGAGCTGCAATGACTTATCCTATTCCCCAACGGCCATTGTCCCTGACTAATGCCGCCCTGACAACTGACTCTGAGCGATGAGAGCACCTGGGCCTGGAGCCTCTTCTGGCTCCAGAAAATAGAGTGTGGATGAGGATCCACACTCTATTTTCCTCCCACCTCCTTTTAGCCCCTGAATTCCCTTAGAGTATTAGTGTTAGTATCATAGGTTTTAATATCTCCGCTAACCCATCCCATTATCAGTTCAAGGTCAGCCTGAGTCCTGGAAGATTCCTAACCTGGGCAGCAGCCCTGTTGCTGCTCCCTGAGGGTCACCTTCATCCCCAAGGGAATGACATGCAGCCAGCTCAGCTCAGAGAACTGGTTTCGCCAATACCTCTGAAGGCACAACAGCATCTCACTCTGCAGGAGAAGTGTGAAAGGTCCGATGCAGTTCATGCTCTCATGCCGCTAGAACCCAGTGAAAGCAGAAGTTGCCAGGGCAGAGGCGTCAACCATTCTGTGTGCAAACCACCATAGTTATTTGCAAGCTAGACCACTTGTGGTTATCCCCTCTCTCTCCTGCCCCAGGGCCTCCACACAACCACAGGACCTGCAGCTGAACGAAGTTGAAGACAACTCAGGAGATCTGTTGGAAAGAGAACGATAGAGGAAAATGTATGAATGTTGCCATCTTTAAGTGAGTGAACAAGAGATCTACTTCCCACTTTACTTCCTCACTACTTTTACCTCTTTCCTAAACAACTGAGTCACCAAAAAAAAAAAAAAAAATTGCCTGGCAGTGTCAAATTAGTTTCCCACTTCCACTGAATCAGAGAATCTAGGGCAAGAAAACTTAGAAAATTCTCTCTCTCCATCCCTGGCCTCAGCAATAAGCACATCAAATTCCATCAGACTGTGTAGAACTTCTCACTTAAAGATTTCCAGGAATAACTTTACTGCAAGAAACTGCTTAGCCGGGCGTGGTGGCTCATGCCTGTAATCTCAGCTACTTGGGAGGCTGAGGCAGGAAAATCACTTGAACCCAGCAGGTGGAGGTTGCAGTGAGCCAAGATTACACTCAGCCTGGGCAACAGAGCGAGACTCCTTCTCAAAAAAAAAAAAAAGAAAGAGAGAGAGAGACAAGAAAGAAAGAAAGAAAGAAAGAAAGAAAGAAGAAAGAAAGAAAGAAAGAAAGAAAGAAAGGAAGGAAGGAAGGAAGGAAGGAAGGAAGGAAGGAAAGAAAAGAAAGAAAATGCTTCCTAGTATTTTGCCTGACTCTGTGTTTCACCGTAAACTCTCATGTTCTGTCCACAGAGGAGATGGGAATGTGGCACCTCTTTCTCTGTTGAGGGAACACTGAATAATTTCCAGTGTTTATCTATTACAAATGATGCTGCTATGAGCACTCATGTGCATAGTTTTTGATGCCTGTATGTATACATTTCTGTTCAACATCTACCCAGGAGTGAAAATGCTGAACCATCAGGGATCCTTGTGTTTAGTTTTGGTAGATTCTGTCAAGCCATTTTCTAGTGACTGTACCATTTATATTCCCACTGGTGGTGTACAAGAGTTCTAGTTTCTTCACATCCTCACCAATACTCAGTAGAGGATTGCATGGGGCAGGTCACTGGGCTCCCCCAGACCCAGCTCAGTCTCAGCCAGTATCACTCCCTTATTCTTATGGAAGGTGTAGTGGTATCTTACTGTAGTTTAAATTTGCGTTCCCACAGTGATTTATGATATCAAGCTCCTTGTGCTATGTTGATTTGACATGTGGATATCTGCTTCTGTGAAGTACCTATCCAATTATTTTTGCCCATTTTTCTAGTATTTATCTGTCTTTTTCTTATTGATTTGCAGAAATTCTTATATTTCTTGTGTGGGCCCTTTGTCAGCCACATGTATTTAAACTATCTCATCACACCACAACTCGCCTATTCCCTTTCTTAATAGTGTCTTTTAAGGAAGAGTTATTCTCAAAATAATACCTGACAGTCTTAAAAGCCTCAGATTCCAAAGCTCCATCTGTGTTCTACTCCATACTCATCGATGCTTGATTCCTTCTAGAACTGAGGATCCTGTGAACCGTCCTCAGGGCTCCACTTCTTCATCGCATTGCAGCGTCCACAAGCATTTACCGCTGGAGACAGGAGCGCCTTGGAAGCTGGGAGGTCGCTTGGGGGTCAAGGGGTAGATGATCTTAGTTTTCCAGTGCTGCGCTCCCAGACCGAATGATGCTGAGGACAAGCAAATTCGGGCAGTCTCTGGATCTTTCTAGTGGAGGTGTCCCGTAATAATGTTCCATCCTAGTTCCCTGGCATAGGCTTGCTGAAGCCACAGAAAATGTAAGGGATTTATTAGTGAGTTACTGACTCCTTCATGCTTAGTGTTCAGGAAAATTTATTCATGTAATACTTCTTCAGCCACAGAAGAAATACCAGTTAGAGCTTTGTAAGTTTCTTTCCCACTTCCTATTTCAACTATCAAGCTATAGCACCACCCAGCTTAGGTCACTCACCCACCTTCGATCCTGAGGCCTGGTTGCTCTCTGCCAGCTTCGCCCAGCCTGTTTCTGACCTGTGTTCCCTCCTCTGTGCCAGGACAGGCCCCATGCTGCTTTGGACGGCTGTGCTGCTCTTTGGTAAGTCAATGAGCTTGGGCATCCCCTCCTAGAGCACTAAGGACCATAAGTCATCCCTGAGACACCAAGTTCCTCATCTTACCTTTTCCAATTCCAGTGGTTTTGTGGCTGGAGCTCAAGACAGGTGTGTGCACCTGGGCATGCTTGGGAGAGATGGGCACTGGGGTAGGAGAAACTCCTCAGTGTTTCCTATCCCATTGTCCTGCGTCCTTGGCAGGGCAGCCCTTTGATACGTCAGAGATAAATTAGGGAGAAAGAAAATCACATTACAAAGTCCCCTAACTTCCCAATGACATTTCTACCTTGTGACATCAGGTTAAAATACTAATCATAGTTGTCTCAAAAGGAAAGTTACAGAAAGGAAGGAGGCCGCTGGGGGCAACAGGGCAGGAGTCAGGGAAATGAGGGATAACAGTACCAGACATTTTGCTCAGCAATGGGAGGTGGAATTTTACAGGGTGACATATTTTTATGGAGCCTCAGCATTTTCTTAGAACCACTTAACAATGGTCAGACCTCTCACCTGGTTGAAAGGCCTGTGCTCTGAGTAACCAAAGCCCTTTTCAAATTGACCATCTCTCTTCCGCGTACATCTCTCTGTTGGAGGCTGTTTCAGACCCATGGGGCTGGTTTGAAGAATCAACTTCATTATCTGATCCATGTCTCTCTCTCTTCTCTCCATTTCTCCTCATGCAGGTTACTTGTAACTGACGGAGCTGGTCTAAGGGTGGAGGATTGCACGGGGAGGGTCACTGGGCTCCCCCAAACCCAGCTCAGTCTCAGCCAGTATCACTCCCCTTATACCTAAAAGAAATAATTTGTGCATATATTTTGTTTCACTTTACAGTTTCCAAGTGGACCTACTTTTTAATTCTTGGTCCCAATAGCTTGTTTGCTGTTTGTTTTCATTGAACTAGAAAAGCAAAACTGTTCCTAAATATAACCTCTTCCTGGACAGAGTTTGTGAGAATTTGACCCTGTGAGGAAAATGCCTGTTCCACTCAATGTTCCTTCTCCAGCGTAGCGTGTTACTCTGTGTGTTTTATGAATGGCCATTTGGACAAATGGAAAGGTCTAATGCTCACACTGAGGCAGTGCCTGGATATACTCCAGGCACAAGACTCACAGGAGCAAATGGCACTACCTTGTAAAAGGAACAGCCCTTGGAGTTGTCTAGATACAGTCTGAGAGTGTTCCAGCTTAGAACCCAGGGCAAGGATGACAGACAGCAAAGGAGGAGAGGAAGGGAGTCAGTGACCGGCTGACTGGTGCACAGTGTAATGGAGAACCCAGCACCAGCACATTTGGTCCCATGTGATGCTCAGGGACCCCAGAAAAACAGCCAAAATCACAGGCCCTGCGGCTGGGTGTGTAGAAACATGTATCATGTAGAGCTGCTATTTCCTCTCTCAAGAGCAGGATGTGGTCATAATAAATTGGTGGCTATTACTATTATTGGCTGTCAGGACTCCAGCAGGAAAGGAACCCTGACACTGAGCATGCTGGGACCTGGCTGAATGTGAAATATGTACTTAAAGTTTGGGAAATTAAGCTTAATTTTCCTCTGAGCTGAACATTAGCCAACTTCTCTCCTACCGCTGGAGCCTGCTCCCTGCATACTCACACAGTGTCCATAGGAGGTGTCATGGGGTCCCATACAGTGCTCCCAGCAATGTGACTGCTGCGGCTTGGCACAGCACCCTGTTCCACAGTGGCAGAGCTCAGTGGTGAGAGAGTTATTCGTGGTGAGCTGAAATCTGCCTCCCTGATCCCTCTAGTTTCCATTTCTGTCCTATAAAGTAACTCAGAATAAGTCGCTCCCTTCTTTTAAGCTTAGCCCACCAAGTATTTTGTGTCTCTCCTCTTGTATCTTTCCCAGATAAATATCTCCCGATCCCTCAGAAAATCTAAGAGGAAATTATCCTGCTGCTAGAGTTGGCAGGGGCTGCTGCCTTCATTTTTTGGAACTCTATTATGGAACTTGGTTTGACAGTAGCTCTTGGCCACCTCATTATACGGTCACCTCATCTTCAGCCTATATAGCTAATGGAGGTCCCTGGGCCCTCATTGCAGAAACTGCTGTAAGCAGGTGTCACCCACTGTGTATGTTCCCAGTTGGCTGCTGTTTTAATTGCAGAAAGCAAGTTTGTAATCCCACCTCCAAGATCTTGCAGTACCACAGGCAGCAAGTCATCGGGATTTGGGGGCATGAGCTCATTTTAAGTGCATCTATGCTTCCTGGGAGCTTTCTGTCTTGTTTTTGGCTTCAGTGGCCTCAACCCTGTTTGTTTAGCACTTTGTAGCTGCAAAATTGTTTTCCAGTGAGGAGGGGAAGGGAAGGAAGACATTACTACAGAGTAAAGTCTCTATCACTCTGAGGTCAGGCCTTCTTTCTGCTTTCAGTTAATGTAGTAACCACTTTCCCAGGCAGTGGGTCAATATAACCTTCACAACTACACTGTAAGAAAAAAAAAATGACTATTATCATTTCTATTATGTGATATGACAGAACAAGATATTGAAGGCTCTTGGAATTTAGACAACTTGTTCAAGTTCATACAGAAAGAGTCAAATTCATGACTCAAGTCCAGGTCATCTGGTTCCAAATCCTGCATGCTTTCCTCTACACCAAGCTCATAGATGAGGGTTAGGGGTGGAAATGGAGGGATGATGAGGAAGAGACTCATTGTTCTGCACACTCTTGAGAACTTATGACTGAGCTGACCCTGAGCTGAATAGAGAATGGAACTGAAAGATTCCATCTGTGTCCAAAGTATTGTAAAAAACAAAGATGACGCCATGTGACAGAGCCAAACATCTGCTCTTAGAGGGTTTTCACCCACCCCTCCCAAGGCCATTCTTGCATTTTCTTGGTGTTATGTAAAATACCTAGGACATGTCAGCAATGAAGGACACAAATAAATGTATGAGGATTGGCTGGACTGACTGCACTCAGCCCTATATTCATTCATTGTTTCACACCTTGCCCCAAAGTCCAGAAGATTCTTCACTGCTTCATATCCAGCTGTGACTTTCAATTTCGAGTCTTCCATTACTTGGGTTATTCAAACCTACCTAACCATATCTGTCCTCATTTTGTGAGTTGGCCTCTCTTCCCAGGTTACCTATTCTCACACTATTCATTTAAAAGGATGAATGCAGCACATCCAAGATGCAAGCATGATGTGGGATGCATCCAGTTTATTTGTAGTTCTCTTATTCATCTGTGCTGCCTGACAATGTCTCACATCCTTTAATGATTACTCTTTCAGGGGACTTGGCCTCCTCAGTCTGATCACTTCTGTACCCTTTTCACCAGAGTTCTGTGGACAGATGGGACCACAAGAATCAGGCCCTGCCCTTGCAATATGGGTTCTCTGGCACATTCGTGCAAGAGTCTAGTCCTGTGTTTTCTACTTTTTGCTTCCCACCTCATACAACTGGATGCAAAGGAAAGCATTTGTGCATTTATTCAGCAGATGCTTACTGAACACAGACTATGTTCCAGGCACAGGTCCTAGGCATAGAAAATATAGCAATGAGTAAGATAGGCAGAGTCCCTGCTAATGTGGAGCTTACATTCTAGACAGACAGACAAGTGATAACATGTAAGCAATTTAATGAATAAGATAAATTCAAATAGTGATAAGTGCTTTGATGATAATACAATGAGGCATTGTTTTAGTGACTGGGGAAAATTCTTCTGATTGGAGTCTCAGGGAAGACGTGTTTGAGAAGGCAATATTTGAACTGAGATAGAGCAAAGAGTTCTAGGGAGTAGGTCCACCAACACTGAGTGGTCAAGTGGCTGACTGGTTGGGTGGTTGAATAGTTGGATGGTTGGGTTGTTGGATGATGGGATGGCTGGGTGGCTGGATGGTTGGGTGGTTGGGTGGATGGGTGGATGGGTGGTTTGGTGGCTGGGTGGTTAGGTGGTTGAACAGTTGGATGGTTGGGTTGTTGGATGATGGGATGGCTGGGTGGCTGGATGGTTGGGTGGTTGGGTGGATGGGTGGATGGGTGGTTTGGTGGCTGGGTGGTTGGGTGGTTGAATAGTTGGATGGTTGGGTTGTTCGATGATGGGATGGCTGGGTGGCTGGGTGGTTCGATGGTTGGGTGGATGGGTGGATGGTTGGTTTGGTGGCTGGGTGGTTAGGTGGTTGAACAGTTGGATGGTTGGGTTGTTGGATGATGGGATGGCTGGGTGGCTGGGTGGTTGGGTGGCTGTGTAGTTGAATGGTTGGATGGCTGATGGCTGGGTTGCTTGGTGGTTGAGTGGCTATGTGGTTGGATGGTTGGATGGTTGGGTGGATGGGTGGATGGGCGGTTTTGTGGCTAGGTGGTTGGTTGAATGAGTGTAAGTCCCAGTTGCTGAAGTGACAGGCCTCCTTGTCAGAAAGCTCTTTTTGCTACTTAACCTAATTATGTTACTTTGTTATCTTGCAGTTCCCTGTGTTGGGAAAAATGGTAAGTTGTATCCATGTCTCTTCTAATTCAAAGTATGTCTATGGGCCACAACTTACTGGATGGGAACAAGACAGTGCCATGGGATCCCCCAGAAACATCTGCAGAGCAGCACCAGACTAGACCCCTTCCTCAGGTGTCTTGGCCAGTTCCCAGGAAAAGGAGGAACCTGAAACTCCACTAGTCTAAGGCTGAGGGTAGTCCCAAGGTGACCCAAGCCTCAGCAGTGGGGCTCTAGGCCTCTATCCTATACCCTTAAAAGTGGCTATGGCCTCTTCTTCTCTCCATGTGGTTCTGGAGCTCTTATATTCTTAACTCAACAAGACTGGGACTCCCTTCCTTCATTTTATGTTCAGAGAAGCAGGTACCTTTGTCTGCTGATCAGCCTTCCTTCCTTCCTCAGATCCCCTTCCCTCCAGCCCATTCGGTGACACTGACCTCCATGGAGCTTTCTGTCAAACAGGAAAAAATTCTGATCTATGAAATCTTGACCTCCAAGGACATACTCTGTGATTCCAGGGGGAGATAATTCAAACCAATACTTAGTGCTGTTAGAAAAAGCAGTAGTGGAAGCAAGGCTTGCCATTCAGTAATGCGGTAAGCATCATTTCTTCCAGGGTGAGGAGAGTGGGTCCTAAGGATCCAGAAGATCTAGACAAGAGCAGGATATGCTGAGGCTCCCTGACAGTTACTCTTCATTAGTCTCAAGCCATCAGGACGGCTCAGAAGGCTGTCTGGGAATGGGGGTGTCTGGCTTATCAAAGATATGATACAGCCTGGGGACAGATACAGACTGGGGACAGGCTCAGCCTGCCCTGCAGGCAATGATGCTGCTGCCCTGCAGGTGATAGTGGATTCCTGGGAGCTCTTCTTCTGCTCATATCAGGGCACAGAATACATTTTAGGAATAGAGACAGAGAGAACAGATCCCTTCCATGAGAGTGGTGGAAGATGAAATGCCCTGCTGAGGTAGAGATGGAGGCTGGGCCTGGAGAAGCCCAATGAGGAAGGCAGGAGGGAGAGAGCTCAGGCTGTGGCACCTCCAACACTCCCTACCAACTGCTTTCTGGTGGACACAGATGCTGCTATTAACAGAAGTGAAGGCTGCAGAAAGTGTCACATTAGGTAGCCAGAGGAGGAGAAGCCAATCTAGGCTGGAGGGAATTGAATCAGGAGGAATGAGGCAAGAAAATGAGCAGAATGAATGCAATTAAGCCAAGCTTGGCAAGGCAGACAGAAAAGTGCAATATAAAGGAAGACAAGGAGGGTGGGTGGGAGGAAAGCCACAGAGAAGACACAGGGAGAAGAGAGAAGGGGAGGGGAAGAGAAAGGAATAAAGAGAAAGAGGGAAGAGGAAGGAGAGAAGAAGGAAAGGAAGGAGAAGGAGTAAAGGAAGTCCAGGTCCTGCCCTTCTCTGGTCAGCATAAAGGACTGGAGACAGTGACACTGCACTGGTGCCATCCAAGGGCCTCCATCCCAAGAGGGAGGCCTTAGGCTGGGGGACAGAGAGAGAGAAGTGACCGATGGGACCTGCAACTCCAGGGCTGCCCTGTTCCTCTGTCTCACAGCCTGGCTGTACCTCCAAGCCTGGCCAAACCCTGTGTTTGAAGGAGATGCCCTGACTCTGCAATGTCAGGGATGGAAGAATACACCACTGTCTCAGGTGAAGTTCTACAGAGATGGAAAATTCCTTCATTCCTCTAAGAAAAACCAGACTCTGTCCATGGGAGCAGCAACAGTGCAGAGCGGTGGCCAGTATAGCTGCACTGGGCAGGTGATGTATATTCCACAGATATTCACACTAACTTCAGAAACTGTCATGGTTCAAGTCCAAGGTGAGTCACCAGCTTGGGAGTTTGTGGGGCAGGAAGTGCCACTCAAGGATCCCGTCTCTAGAGGCCAGCAGCTCTCTGGACAGGACCCCTGTCTCTGGCTGCCCCTCATGCTGGGCCAATGAATGGGGCCCCGAGGTTTCCCAAGATGTTGTCTCAATACTCCCCTGTCCCCACTGTGGGGCACATATGGAGCCAGGGGAAGGAGAGGGGAGATTCCTGGGAGGGGGCACTGGGAAGAGCCAGGCTCACCCTTCCCCTCTGTGGACTAGAGGACCTCGAAGGGCCCCTCTGCCTCTGACTTCCAAGATTCCAGAAGGGCCTGGCTGTGTGGGAGTCACTTCAGAGCCTGTGGGTAAGGACAAGAGGACAGGTCCTGGGGATGAAACTGCCTCCCATCGGCATCCCCAGGCTGCAGCCCGGGATGAGTAGAAGCTCAGGCCTCAGCCTCCTGGGGCTTCATCATCCGGGACTCCCCTCCTGAGTCCTGGGCCTGCATCTCCCCAGAGCTGTTCCCACCTCCTGTGCTGAGTGCCACCCCCTCTCCTGAGCCCCGAGAGGGTAGCCTGGTGACCCTGAGATGTCAGACAAAGCTGCATCCCCTGAGGTCAACCTTGAGGCTCCTTTTCTCCTTCCACAAGGACAGCCACACCTTTCAGGACAGGGGCCCTCATCCAGAACTCTGCATCCCAGGAGTCAAGGAGGGAGACTCCGGGCTTTACTGGTGTGAGGTGGCCCCCGAGGGTGGCCAGGTCCAGAAGCAGAGCCCCCAGCTGGAGGTCAGAGTGCAGGGTAAGTGTGTGAGAGACTGGAGATGCCCCCAGGGGCCTGGGCATCAGGCAATGGGATCCCCTGGGGGGAAAGGAGTTGGGGAAAGGTCCCCAGGAGAGGAGGAAGCCAGGGTCCTGGGTGGTCAGGCTGAGCCTCCCACCTGATGTGTGTCCCAGCTCCTGTGTCCCGTCCTGTGCTCACTCTGCACTACGGACCCACTGACCCTGCTGTGGGGGACATGGTGCAGCTCCTCTGTGAGGCCCAGAGGGGCTCCCCTCCAGTCCTGTACTTGTTCTACCTTGATGAGAAGATTGTGGGGAACCACTCAGCTCCCTGTGGTGGAAACGCCTCCCTCCTCTTCCCAGTGAAGTCAGAGCAGGATGCTGGGAACTACTCCTGAGAGGCTGAGAACGGTGTCTCCAGAGAGAGGAGTGAGCCCAAGAAGCTCTCTCTGAAGGGTGCGTTTTGTCCTCCAACAAAGCTTTGAGCCCCAGCAAGCTGGCAGGGGTCAGATCTCACCCTCTGTGTACCTCCCACCACGCCTGGCACAGTGCTGGACCCGTGGCAGCCACTGCATGACCGAGCATGGACCTTAATTGGTCCATCTGTTCACTAAGCCTGGCAGAGAAATATTGAAGTCCATGGAGTGGGGAGCATCATGGGAGGAGCAGTCACCTGGTCACTCATGGTGTCACCATCATCATTGCTGCCATCCCCTGAGCCATCCTTCATGCCCATCTACGAGGCTCCCCCAGGCTAGATGCTTCCTCTAATACCAGTCATTCTGCCTCTTCCATGCCAGGCTGAAATGCATTTCTGAATTTTATCCTCAGTACTCATGGCCAGCTTCTTCTCCCCATTCCCAGGTTCTCAAGTCTTGTCCACTCCCACCAGCAGCAACTGGCTGGTTCCTTGGCTGCCTGTGAGCCTGCTTGGCATGATGGTCATTGCTGCTGCACTTCTGGTTTATTTGAGACGCTGAAGAAAAGCTGGTCAGTAACTCTTCTTGGCTTTCTTAGCTGCTGAATCCCTGTGGCAGGCCCTGCCCAGGCTTTGGAAAGCCAGAATCTGACAGGGCCAGCCACTCTCTTCTCCTGGGTGTGGGGTGGGAGGGGGGACTTCTCTTCCTGTGTCACACAAAGGGGCACATGGAAGGACAGTTAATGCTTCCAAGACATATACACACATGCACTCGCTCACATGCTCACAGTCATTCAGAGATGCACACAAACACACAACTGCACACTCAGGCATGAAGAGAACATAAACCAAGGAATTATTACAAGCCAAACATGATGTATATCAGTATCCTTTACATTTGAAAGACAATCTGTGGCTAGGAATATGACAAAAAAAAAAAAAAAAAAAAAAAAAAGACCTCCTCCTTTCTCTCTCATTGAGCTCTGCTAAGCAGAGCTCTGATCTGCTTAGACTGGCACATAGTGGGTGCTCAGTAAATTCTCATTCTAATCTAAGCAGATCGCCCCAGCAGGTTCCCAGGCTGCCCTTTCTCCTCTGTGCATTCTCTAATGCTTCTAATCAAAGTCACTGAAAATAAAAAGGTAGGTTAAAATTCTGATGTAGAGGAAAACAGTCAGATAAATGACATTTCAGGTTATCTATTTATTTTGATATTCCAGATTTTCTTCTTCTTCCTGTCTCAGTCGTGATCATAAGAATGAATGTTGGCTTTCAAAGCAATTAGTTTGGGTGGCCACACGTTTATTCCAACTCTAACCTTTGCTCGGCTCAGGCCACATGTAAGGAATGGCTACCAGTGCCAAAGCTATCTGGTGTTGGTTCATTCCTAGGGCTTCAAATCTGCCTACAGAGGTTCAACTCAACCCCACTTCCTCCTCTGCAGGGGCAATGTTTTTACTTTCTGCTTGTCTGGGACAAAAGTGATTGCTCTCATAGACCTCCAAAGACAGATGTACTTATTTAAGTTTGCAGCTCCCTCTGTTGAGAAATTTGGGACGAGTTTTCCAGGAGCTAGGCCATCCTGCTAATTAAGGAAGACCACCCAGTCATACATTCAAAGCATTCCTTCCTGCATCCAGCAGGGTACCTAAAAGGATCTCTCCCGAGCCCTAGTCCCAATACCCTGCCTCACCAGGCACCTAGTTAGGGCTTGGAACAGACTTCAACTTCCTCTCCCCTTTTGAATTTGTAGTCTTTGTCCATACAACTTCCCATCTCCACCCTTCTCACTAGTCTTGAGTCTGGATTCAATACAGGCTAGACTTGCTTTAAGTATCCCTTCTTAGTGGGGGAAAAGGAGAGGAGACCCAGACCTATTGGGGAGACAGCTGAAGTAGGGAACCACAAACCAAAGATCTGTGAGTTCTACTGTCATTGTGTCTAATGAAGTCTCCTCCAAATGGCCTAGCCTGGCCTCAGTAATACAGGTGTTTCTGTTTCTGTCCACTCACCTCTGAGTCAAAGCATTAAAGGCAGAGTAATGGCAGAGTAATGTAGCACAACTGCCTCCCTCCCCAGCCCCAAACAAGATGGTGAAACAGTGGCCACTATTGAAAGATCCTCAAGAAGAAGATGCCTTTCACAGAGAACAAAAGAGCATCCCCTTGATGTAGAGGTTATAGACCATCACCACCACACCCACTGCCAACCCTGGAGCAGGTAGGCTTCATTTTACTAAGGATCCTATCTCTCATGCAAACAGGACTGCTGGTGGTGATCTTAATATCTCAGAATCTCAGGCGCACAAAATATTCTTTAGAATATTGCTCAGAAAGTCACTTTCAGGACCAATTCCATAGCTACGCAAGAAAAACAGCCAGATCAATAGCCTTATTCTCCAAATCCAGCTCTGGGAGACTCACAACCATTTCCAAATATCATAGCTGTTCTTTAACAAAGAGAAATATGCCACCACCAAACACAGTCAACAGATGTAATGTCCAAAGTCAATTTTTAGAACATTTGACCAATGATGGTGTTACTGGAACAAGGATATGGTCATGCAAGGGGTCCACTTCAAAGTAGCACTCACCTGCATGTACAGGTTCTGCTATGCTTGTTTAAAAGCATTCCTTTTACTACCTGTTGTCACACATCCCATAAAACAAAGTTCTATCAAACTCATGGAACTCTTCATTGAATGGAGACTTGGAAACTGAGGCTCATTTCTTAGCCCTGACAAATGAGCACTGAAGAATGCTTAATCACTGGGGATCTGTCTAAGTCTCCATAAATCCCCTCTTGATTTTACAGGAGAAGCCATTTCCACATATCCTACCCGCTGATTCTGATGCTTTCTAGCTGTTAGTGTAATGAGTATTTCTTGGGCACCAGGCATGACCCAAGTGTTCTAAAATCTACATGTGACCCAATTCCTATCCCAAGAGTTACCTTTAAAGATCTGGAAGCACCTGCTGTTCCAGAGGCAGTGTGCTAGTGGAGAAAAGGCATGCAAATCTGGATTAAGATTCTGTCTCCAACACTTACTGTGACCTTATAGAAGTCACCTTTCCCAGCCCCAGTCACCTCATCTGTGAAATGGAGATAAAAATATCAACCTTTGCAAGATGGTTGTGAAAAATATTAGATACCAAAGAATTAGGAAGAGAGATGTTTTTGAAATCCAACTATGTGCTGGTCACTGGTTAGGTGCTTTACTAGGAAGATTATATTTTATTTGGATTGCCTGGCCCTGTGTCTGGCATATAGTGTATGGTCAAAGTTATTAGCTTTTCTTCCTTCTGAAAAGCAGCTTGACTGGTAAGCCTAGGCCCCCTCCTAGGAGGAGAGCAAAAATGTGATCCATTCTTGCTCACCTTACTTTCTCCTAGTTTGTGATTCCCATGGAGCCATCTAGGGTATTTTTTCAAAGGAAGCATCCCATAAAAATCAACCATGTCCAGACCTGTGAATTAGCCCTCCTAATCAAACTGGCCTCAAACCTCTGCTGGAGGCCTCCCTGTCATTCTTGTTCACAGTTTTCCTGTCCCCTGTCCCACCTGCCCTCTAAGAGACACCCAGTGAATCATGCCTTTGTATCTCCCAGGGCCCCTTCCATCCCAGATACCACCCCCAGCTCCAGGTGGAGAGCAGTGCCCACTATATGCCAATGGTAAGGACTTCCAGCAGGACGGTGGTCTGCTCATGTGGGCCAAGAAGAGCTTCTTAAGGGAAGTAAGAAGGGAGCTTTCCTGAGCCCTGTGTCTCAGGAATTGGAGGCTTCTGGGGAAGGAAAACAAACAGCTTCTAGAAAGGGCATGAGGAGGGAGTGCTGTGGAGTTGGTGGTGGGAGAGGGAGGTGGGAAGGGAGCCAGGGCTGCAGGAGACGGGGCAGGGAAGGTTTGGACCAAGGGTTGGCAAACCTATGGCAAAAACCCAGCACACTGCCTGTTTTTGTAGATAAAGTTTTACTGTAACACAGACATGCTTATTCGTTTATTTTGTTTGAGAGCTTTCATATTACAGAGTTGAATAGTTGTGACAGAGATTATACAGGTCACCAAGCCAAAAATATGTACTACCCTTTTTACAGAAAAAGTTTGTCAACCTCTGGTTTAAACAGTGTCAGGGCTAGGGAAGCTGCAAAAAAAAAAAGTGCTAAGGGGGCCTGACTCCTCTTGCCATGATGGCTATCCCCACGTTAGTGACCAACCCCATTGCCACTTATCACCATAACAGAGCCCCTGATGGGCTTCTCTCCATGTCTTCAGGACACTTATGGCATGAGGTGGGAGAGTCAAGTGGATCCTATTTAAGCCTCATTCCTTCTTTCAGTGCATCACCAGAAAGAGAAAGATGAAGGTGTTGTCTACTCTGTGGTGCATAGAACCTCAAAGAGGAGTGAGGGTAAGTGATCTCAGACCAAACTTGGTACTTTTGCGAACAGAAGTTTTGGACCTACAATGAAAGTATCACTACCACTGTCATTACCACTTTTATCATTACTGTGACCACCACCATTATCACCAAGACCATCGTATTTATCTCCATCCATCTCCTCTTTCACTACCACCTTCACCTTCACACCATCATCAGTGCTACCATGACCACCACCACCTATCTCCTCCACTACCACGCTCACCACAGACACCACCATGACCACTACATTCACCATTCTCAACACCATCTCCTCCACCACTGTTACCATGATAACTGCAGGGAGTTTTTTGCCCTTTCCTGAGCAATGTGAAGGACAAAGAAAAGAGAGAAAAAATGATGTAATCTTCCTTTGCTCCAGAGTCTAAGTCTAAGCAGGACAGCCCTCACTATAAGATGGAGTCAAGAAGACCATGAGCTCCAGCCACAGCTATCAGAGTCAGGTGGCAGAGGTGGGGGAAAGGCTGGTCCTTTAACAGAGAAATAGGTCACGTGGCATCATGGGAAGAGTTTGGGTTTCTGAGTCTCAGAACTGAGTTTGAAACCTGACTCTATGTACTTACTTACTGTGGACTTGGCAAGTCAAGTGTCCTCTCTGAGCCTAATCTATAAAGGGGAGACAATGCCTGCTTTGCAGGATTACTATAAGTTGTTAGGAATGGAACCTAGGTTCTAGAAACAAGCCTTAAAAATTGTCTACATGTAATAGATGTTCAAAACAGGGAGTTTTGTTGTTGCTGTCATTTTAATGTCTTACCTGCTCTGCTAGTTCAATTCCTAGTCTGCAAAAATGGGTTTGAATTGGCATAGGGTTTCTGCTCCTTCCCATAAATGGCAGTAGGGGAAATGAACAATCAAAGAGTCTCTTAACTGAAGGGCAGTTCCCCCAGGACCTGAGGTCACACAGCTGGTGTGTAGTCCAACTGGAACTAGAACCCAGGTCTCCCCATTCCAGATTGAGGAGGAGTGAAAGGAATATCCCCCCGCTGGCTTCCCTGGCTCTCTAGAGGAAGACAACCGGCCAGGAGGGGTGGGAAGGAGATGTACTTGCTGTGAAGCACAGAGACCTGACCTGAACTCACTCTTTCCCCACAGCCAGGCCTGCTGAGTTCGCCACGGAGAGAAAGGTGAGCTGGGATCCCTGCTCCTTTCTCACCCTCTGTCTTACATCTGCTTCCTCATCCTAAGCCAACTCTTCCACAGGACAGTTCTATCATCTATGCAGAGGTGAGATGCCTGCAGCCCAGTGAGGTTTCATCCAAGGACGTGAATATAAGAAGCACCCTCCAAGAATCCCTTGGCGACTGTGAGGAAGTTCTCTGCTAGTGACGGTGTTCTCCTATCAACACACGCCCACCCCCAGTTTCCAGTGCTCCTCAGGGGGACAGCAGGCTCCTTGACTCTTTCTGGGGCTCCTTCAATTCCCAAACCCAGCATCACGGAGCCCCGGAGCCCTTGTCCTGGTCAGGAGCACCTGAACCATGGGTTCTCCTCTTAGCAGAAGACCAGCCAATGGAATGGGAGGGGAGATAGCCCACCAACACACACACTTAGGGTCAGTCAGTGACACTGGACACAGAAGCCACAGAAAGCATGTTACTTCCCCCCGATATATATATATATATATATATATATATATATATCTCGTCCTTCAGGAAGCATCCAGAAGGAGGCCTTGTTGTCATAGGAGATGACAGCTCCATGTGTGTTGTTGTCCCCGAAGACCTTCCAGTGGGACAAGATGATGTGGTGGAAGACAGTAATATTGATGATCCGGACCCTGTGTAGACCTAGGTTAATGTGTGTGTTTATTTATGTCTTAGTTTTTAACAAAAAAAGTTTAAAAATTAAAAAAAACATTTAAATAGAAAAAATATATATATGTATATATATGAAATAGTTACATGCCACATAACAGCATTTCAGTGATAGACTGCATACACAACAGCGGTCCCAGAAGATTATAATGGAATTGAAAATTTGCTACTGCCTAGTGATATCATAGCTGCCTTAACATCATAATACAATGCATTTCTCACACGTTTGTGGTGATGCTGGTACAAATAAGCTACAGTGCTGCTAGTTATATAGAAATATAGCACATACAATTATGTACAGTACACTATACTTGATAATGATAACAAACAACTATGTTACTGGTTTATGTATTTACTATAACTTTTTTTTTTGAGATGGAGTCTTGCTTTGTCACCCAGTCTGGTGCACAATAATACGATCTTGGCTCACTGTAATCTCTGCCTCCTGGGTTCAAGCAATTCTCTTGCTTCAGCGTCCTGAGTAGCTGGGACTACAGTTGTGCACCACCACACCCGGCTAACTTTTTTATTTATTAGTAGAGATGGGGTTTCACCATGTTGGCCAGGCTGGTCTCGAACTCCTGACCTCAAGTCATCCACCCGCCTCGGCTCCCAAAGTGCTGGGTTTACAGGTGTGAGCCACTGCGCCTGGCCCTGTATTTACTATAACTTTTTATCGTTATTTTGGAATATATTCCTTCTACTTATTTTTTTTTAAGGTAACTATAAAACAGCCTCAAGCAGGTCCTTCAGGAAGCATCCAGAAGGAGGCCTTGTTATCATAGGAGATGACAGCTCCATGTGTGTTGTTGTCCCCAAAGACCTTCCAGTGGGACAAGATGATGTGGTGGAAGACAGTAATATTGATGATCTGGACCCTGTGTAGACCTAGGCTAATGTGTGTGTTTATTTGTGTCTTAGTTTTTAACAAAAAAAGTTTAAAAATTAAATTAAAAAATTAAATAAAAAAGCTTATGTAAAAATATTTTGTATAATTGTGCAATGTGCTTGCTTTAAGCTAAGGTTTATTACAAAAGTCAAAAAGTTTTAAAAACCTAAAAAGTGTATAAAGTAAAAATGTTACACTGAGCTAAGTTTCATTTATCATTGAAAAAAAAACATTTTTTTTTTTTAAGACAGTCTCACTCTGTCACCCAGACTGGAGTACAATGGTGCCATCTCAGGTCACTGCAACCTTCGCCTCCTGGGTTCAAGCGATTCTCCTGCCACAGCCTCCCGAGTAGCTGGGATTACAGGCATGCACCACCACACCCTCCTAATTTTTGTATTTTTGGTAGATACAGGGTTTCGCCATGTTGGCCAGGCTGGTCTCGAACCCCTGACCTCAAGTGATCCACCCGCCTCAGCCTCCCAAAGTACTAGGATTACAGCCATGAGCCCCTGCGCCCGACCTGAAGAAAATACTTTCATGAATTTAGTGTAGTCTAAGCATACAGTGTTGATAAAGCCTGCAGTAGTGTGCAGTAATGTCCTAGGCCTTCACATTCACTCACCACTCACTCACTGACTCACCCAGAGCAACCCCAGCCCTGCAAGCTCCATTCACAGTAAATGTCCTATACAGGTATTTTTTTTTTCATCTTTAATATTGTATTTTTACTGTACCTTTTCTGCGTTTAGATATGTTAACTACGAAAATACCGTTGTATCACAGCTGCCTACTATATTCAGGTTTGTAGCCTAGGAGCAATAGGCTATACCAAAAAAAGAAAATGAAAAAGAAAAGAAAAGAATAGGCTATACCATATAACCTAGGTGTGTAATAGGCTATACCATCCAGCTTCATGTAAGTACACACTATGATGTTTGTACAGTGATGAAATTTCCTGACAACGCATTTCTCAGAATGCATCCCTGTCATTAAGTGACTCACGCGTGACTTGGTACGTGTGTGTGCACGTGTGCTTCTATGATGGTCCTCAGTCCCTTTGAATATGCTTACCTTGACCCTGAAAAGAAAGAGCATCTGCTGCCCTTTCAGAGCACTTGGCAAGTCAGAAATGCTTCTAGATGTATTTGCATGCACTTATTTTAAAAAGAAAAAAAAAGCCAAATACACTTTCTCACATTGTAATTTTGCCTTACTGGCTGTTATTTCTCTTTGCTGGCCCTTTTCTCAGTCCAAATGCCAATTGGTGGAGAGGGAAAAGAAATGAATGAAAGGGGCACTGTTGTCGAGTGGTTATGCCAGCAGGAAATATCACCAGGTTTACCCTGAAGCATTGTTCTCTCAGAGGAATAGGAAAACATTTTGAATCTCTCTCTATTTTGTTCTTAAAGGTCAGTTCTTGGGATATTGACGACTACTGTCTGAGAGATGCTGCGGGGAGATTTTCAGGATTGTGCGGTCTTTGAGGCTGGTGTTTTTTTAAGACAACATTGACCACTGTTCAGTGTCCACATGATCATTGTAAGGTTGCAATGCCACATGATAGTTGGTTACATAAGACACAATTCCAGTGACTGAAGGTGGTTACACTGTATGGTGGTGTGTTCAAGATGGCACTGGCATCTTTGAGGGGGGCCTGGCTGTGCAGCACCATTTGATTTTTTTAAACACTCTAGAGATCTGGTGGTTGTTGCTGTTGTCCTTTCCTGTGAAAGTCACAAGAGAAGTTACAGTCCAGGTGAACCTGGAGTTTACAGAGTTGGTTTTGTTTCTGTTTTATGTTTTGCTTTGTTTTTTAAATTTACCTATAGCTGTTGATACTATTGCCTGCATGCTATTTCTAGTGAGTGCTAAATACAGTGTGGTCCAATGACAATAACAGCCCATGGTACTGCCAGGACTGTCCGTGGGCGTATCAGTGAAAGCCCCCATGTGGGTGGAAGAAACCTGTCATTTCCTTCTTACATGTGTTTGAAATACTAAACGAATAATTTGCTCTTCTTAGGAAAAAATGACACGACAATAAAAATTTTTTTAATTAAGGGTTTTATATAATGGATATGCCCCACCTCTCAAACTAAAAAAAGAAAAGAAAGAGCATCACTCCACACCCCAGAGGGCTAAGCCCAGGGCAGCTCTGAATGCATTTCCAGCTTCCAAGCTGCTGCTGAGCCCATGAGTGACCGCAGGGCTGAGGAGCCTCTCAGAGGTTCAGCAAGACCAAGGTCAGCCAGAAAAGCGCCTGGCCCAGACAATGTCATAGAGTCCTGACACCACAGCCAGAGCCTCACAGGCACTGAGAGCTCTGCCTTTCCACACAGCCCTATTCCTGCTCAAATTCCTTCCAGTTTACCAAAGACAGAACTGAGGCTTGCCCAAAGCCCTGGTGTGTGGAGTACATCAGAAAACTCAGTTACCCCTTACTTGTTTAAAAAGGTATACGGTTGTAGCATCTAGTTTTTTGTTAATAGAGGTCTATCAATTAGTTTCATATTGTTCATCAATATCAACAATTTGCAATACCTGATAGTTTGATTTGGTTTGTTCAAGGAGTCCTTACTCCTTGATGACTGAGGGTGGTCAATAAAGGATTGGTTGTACTTGTTCCTATGAGGCTCTGGCTCCAGCTTCATAGGCCCCTGCTCTGGAAGCAGAGAAAGTAAGGTTCAGCTTAGAGATGTTGGACTGCATCAGACTCCACCCAGCTGGCTGATGAAGTAGATGTTAGTGTGATCAGGGATCTCCTGGCACCGTGGAAGCTGCAGGCATCTAGCATCTCCCCTGGACCAGCTGTGTTGACATCACCTTGGAGCTCGTTAGAAATGCAGATGCCCAAACTCAACTCCGACCTGCTGAATCAGAACCTGCATCTCAATAACGTCTCCAGGCAATGTATATACCCATTAAAGTTTAAAGTTTAAAAAGCACTGGTCTACCTACAAGATATAAACTTCATCAGAGTACATTCTACCCCTCCCCATCCTCATCTTTCTCTTCCTCATCCTCCTCTTCCTCTCTCTCACAGATGTCCAGTCCATGTCCAGAATACTCCAGGGCCCCTCCCATTTGTCAATAATCAGAGACCCCCCTGGGAGGACTGAGAAGCACAAGCCAGGTAATCTAGAAGCTCAAGGTTCTCACTGGTCAGTCAGGATGTACCAGCAAAAGCCAAGGCCTTGCCACTTCCTCTATAAAATAATGCCCCCTTGTAAAAAGTAAAAACATAGACAAGACAGCTCATGAAGGAAAACTGATGATGGAGACTTGGGAGGAACCAGCCCTTCCAGATGTCCCCATAGTCCACCTCCTTCTTGAGTTTTCCTATCTCTCCACCTTCCCTGCCCCACACCAGTAATACTCAATGTGTGGTCCACAGCCTCCTGCCAGTCTGTGAATTGATTTTTACTAGTCCATGACAAGTTAAGCAGAAAAATTGAAGCAAGAATTTAGAAGCTTTTAGAGCAACCTGACAAAGTAATTTTATGTTTGTTTAATACAATCATAAAAATCAGGGCTTGTATTTTATATGTCTTCTTAATTTCATTTTTCTAGTAGTTTTATTCTATTGTCTCTACAAAAACATAGGCCTGCAATGAATTGGAAATGAAAAAGAAAAACAGGTCTTTCAAGACAGATAGGTGAGAAGTCCTATCCTACACACAGACACACAGACACACACACACACACACACACACTATTGGCCTGGCCTCTCAGGCACTTTGCTCTCTGCCTAGAATACCTCTTCTCTCCACCCAGCTCTATTTGCATGGCTGAAAACATCCTTTTCCCTTTGTTTAGAAAAGAATGAGCCAGGATTTTTCCAAATGAACAATTACTAAGAAAATTGAAGAAAAATAAAATCTCAAAAAATAACATAAAGTAGAGATTTCAAAGGAGGCCCTGCCCTTCAGCCCAGATTCACTGGTTTCCCCTGATGTCAGCCCATGGAGTCCCAAAGCCCCATTTCCAGTCCTCAGTTATCACAGCAGGAACCTGCTTCTGCTCTGCAGGACACTGGTGGGCTGGGCCATCTCCAAGAAAGAATGGGGACATCCACCATTCTCTAGAGACAGACCCTGCAGACACTGAGGTGGGGTACCCTGGGGAGACCAGAGAGCTGCTTCCCTACTTCCCCTTTTCCATAGCCCTCCTGGCCTGCCACAGCTCCACTGGCCATGCTAGCCACAGGACTCCCCGCCAGTAGCCTCCTCACAGTCTCAAGGGTCTGCCCTGTGAAACATTGCTTCTCGCTTCAAGTCAAAGCTAAATGCAAACACTTATTCAGCCAGAGTGACTTGTCTGTGCCTCCTCTTAGGGACCTGGGTTCTGTGGGGTCACATTACCTACAGGGTAAAAAGAGAGAAAAGAACTCTAGCTGGGTTGAGGGTGGAGAGGCAACCTGGAGCAACTCCTTAAGTGAGAGAGCAGGAAAAAAACCTCCATCTGGGAGCCTTGTGGCTGCCCTCTGGTGGCGCTCTCAGGTATTTGAGGTCTTGCGCTGGCTTATACTGATCTGACCCACTCACTGGACGGCTTCAGTGTAAGATGTGATTAGACACTCGTGCTTGTTTTGTATGTGAATACACAATCTAGATACAAGCAATAACAATGAAACGTGGTCCTTCTCTAAACCTGGAAGATTGAACACATTGGGATTTCTTTCAGTTCCAGATTTGTTCTCTTAGATTTGGCTAAGAAGTAAGGCTTTATTTAAATAAGCATCCACCAAATAGCTCTGTGTCCTTCATCTTCATATCGACTGTGATAACAGTGACTACTGACAGGGTGTACAAGATGAGAAAGACCCAGGCTTTTCCCTCCAGTACTGGGATCTTTTGTGCCCTGCCACCTGTTCACATCTCCCTCTGCACTGCTGAAGAGGCTACAGTTGGCAGGACCTGCAGCCGACAGCACGTCTGCTCCTTCAGCATTCATCACTTGCTGTGCCTTTGCTCAGAGGGGCCCTTCTCTCAGGTTCTTTGGAATAAGAACCCATGTTGAACTTGTTCTGGAATTCTTTCCCACATGGGGCACAGATTCTTATTGTGACTGATCCTCTCAGGAGTATTATGAGTTCTTGACCATCAGCTTGAGTTCTTGACCCCATGAGACTTACACATGCTCGATGCTCTTTAGTGTTGGTTGGATGCATTAGTGTGCACAAGATTGGAACCAGGTGTTCGATGAGTGAGTGAATGCCTGCATGAGCTTCCAGTTTCCCCCTCTCTACCTCAAGAGAGCGCAGTGTGGTTTCGTTTCTGTTTTATGCAGGCTTCCTTCAAACCTCTGGGAAGGTGTATCTTTGCCTCAAAATCAGACAGACCTAAACCAAAGATCCCTTCCATCCAGACTCCTGCAAGCTGTTTCATCCCACTCACTTTCTCCTCTCTCCTCAGTTTCTCCCTCTCCAGCTGTGTGCACCATGCCTCTAGTTCATCTAAGACTCCACTCCCTCTACTTCTCCCCAGCAGGGCCAGGATCAGGGTGAGACAAGAGAGGCACCTCAGGCACAAAAATTAAGGAGGCACTCAGCGCCATCTCATGAGAAGTAAGGCCATTTCGCATCCATTTCCCATCTCCAGAGGCTCAGCAACGGTGGGCGTTTCTAAGAAGTGACAGAGACAGGCTCCTTCCAGGGTCTTCTCCCTCTAGACCAGACTTCCTGCCATGTCATGGCACTGCTGCCTAAGCTGGCTAGCCAGGGAGGGGTGCACACGGGCTCCGTTGCCCCAGGCAGCCTCTTGGTCTGTGGCTCCTCATAGCATGGTACCTGCTGACAGATTAAATGAAAGCAGACACAAAGACAGGGCTTAGGTGGGGTCCTACCTTCCCCTTTCAGTCCCCATCCCACACCACCCCCTCAAAGCAGTGCCCAGAGGCCTCCCCACTCCCTAGTAACACCCTTCCTCTTTGACTTCCACCTTTGGCTCCCAAAAAGCCTGCTAAATGCCCGCTCCTTCCAGCTGCTTTGCCTCTGCCTCCTTTCCTCCCTGGCTCCCCTTCTCTCTCAGCTCCTCAGGCACCCCACCTTTCTTTCCCTTCTCCATCTTTCCTCATGGGAGAAGTGTGGCCCCATTCTGCCTGCAGGCGCAAAGCTTCACCCAAATTCCACCCCGCCCTGGAACTCCACATCAAGTGGTTCAGGGTTAATGGTCAAGTTCAGGCAGCTTATGTGGCCTTGGTCAACACCTGCTCCCTCACTCCCAGCCCGAAGTGAAGGTGGGCTAATGGTGGGTGCAGGCTGTTCCACATGGCTGATGGAGCTGCTATGCCTGCCTCGGTGACCAACGCAGCAGATGCAGCTGAGAAAGGCCCCAGGGAATGGAGTCGCAGCACTGGCTGCCAGCTGCTCTCTTAATTAAGGAATGTGGGGAGTGGCCCCTTTGAACTCACCAGCTAATTTACTCCTGTGCACTCCCCTCTGTGGCTGGGTAATTAATATGGTGTGAACCAGTGATTAGCAAGTAGAGAGAACCTGCCTGCCACAGACTTAACCCTTCCCTGCTTCTGGAAAGAATCACCGCCTTCTTAGTTCATCTTTCTCCAGTGGTCACATGGGCAGTGAGTTTTTCCCTTTGGGGAGGTGGAATATTTTTCAGTCTTCACTCCACCTCCTCCTACCCCCTTTCTCAGCTTCCCCAAAACTCCCCTCAAGGAAAAGGGCTTCCGGTGGGGGAAGGACTGCAATTCATTCCTTGCTTGGATGGACAACTATGGGTGACCAGCTCTGCTTAGTGGCAATGTAACTGCCCACTGCCTTCTCCAAAGGAATTCAGGATCTGGCTCCACGTTGACCCCATACCTGCATCCCACAGCCCTCCCAGTCCTAGGCTTTGACATTTTAGAATCATTCAATCCAATCCCCAACAGATGCCTGGAGGGCTTTGCCTCATCGAAAGCCTGTCCTTGGCAATATACAGGGTGCAGAAATGAAGGAGATCCCTCCCCTCATGGAGCTCCCAGTCTGTGAGCAGAGAGTCAGAACAGGGGACTGCCCAGCCTGAAACATGCCTTTATCTGATTTACCCAGGTTTCCCTGCTTCTCTCTCCCTGGCCATTTAGTAGCAACAGTTAGTATTTGAGTGCTAACTGCACCCGACCCCAATTTAAACCTTCACATGTGTTCATTGGCAATACTAAGAGGTAGGTATTGTTAGTCATTCCCATTTCACAGGTGAAGATACTGAAACACAAGGAAGTTACTTTGCTCAAGGTTTCACAGCCAAGTTTTGAACTCAAAAAGTCTGATTCATGTTTGAGTTCTGAACTCCTGCCCTCATCTGATTGTATTCTTAAGTCTCACCTCAAATACCACCCCCTCCACAGAGCCCTCCCCAGCCCTCCACCTGCCCTGGCAGGGTCAAATCTGTCCTCTGGCTCTCACAGCCTCCAGGACGTACATCTGACATTGCTCTTGCTACACTGGTTATAATTATTGGCTTATATATCCCATCTTCTGTGAACTCCTTAAGGTCAGGGGCTAAGCTTTCATCTCTGTGTCCCTAGGTCCTGGCACCTAAGTAGATGCTCAATAAATGCCTGATGAATGAATGATGGAATTGGCAAAGGAGTCGTAAATGAGTTCCCTCCCTTGCCCTCTCCACCCCCGCGCCAGGCAGCTTCCCAGTTCTGCCCTTTTCTCGGTACTCCAGACATTTCCTTCATATGCAGGCCCTTCTCCTTCTCACAGGAGAAAAGGGCAGACAATAGCTGCTGTTCAGGTTCCCCTGCCCCTTTATTCTCTCCCAACCTGCCCTGCTGCTGTCCTCCCACTCCCACTTAAAACATGCAACAGTCTCTCCCTTCAAGCAGCGCTTCTGGAGCGTTCCCCCAGTCCACCAGCCACAGACTCACCCTGAGTGGGGTGCTTATTACAACCACAGATTTCTGGGCCCTAGCTCAGCCTGATGGCACCTCTGAGAATCCAAGTGCTGAACACGGTTGAGAGCCACTTGTCTCCAGAATAACTTAACCCAGTTTTCAAGGCCTCCACAATCTGCCCCCAACCTCCTTTTCCATTTTTCCCACCCAGCCCTGAAGGATTCCTGTCTGCTGTCACTTGTCCTCTGTGGAGCCTACTTGGTATTTTCCCACGGCCACATTCCTGCACGCTGTGCTCTCCCCTCCTACCCAGAGCCCACCCCCAACCTCTGGCTCTCTCCTTTCCTCATCCTATCTAAACCATGCCCATCTTCAAGGCACAGCTCAAATTCCACCTTCTCGAGAAGCGTCCCCTGCCCAGATCCACGAAGTCCTCTTTCCCACCCACTTCTGAGGGCTGACTACCTGTTTGCACAAAGTGGTGTCTGTCTGCAGATAAGCCTTCACTTTCCCTGGTGTACCTATCTCTACATTTTGGTTGTGAGTACCTGGAGGGCAAAAACCTTATCCCAAAATCCTCCTGGTCACCACCATATGCCAGTCAGAAGGAGGAATCTTGACTCAGAACAGGATGCCCCAAAAGTGAAAACATCCAGAATAAAATGGAAGTTGGCCCTGGGCCTCGCTAGGCTTTCAGGAGCAGATTCTTGTAAGTCAGCCTCTTTCAGATGCACATGGTTGGCTAACACATGGCGACAACAGCCCCCACACAAGCCACATCCTCCTTGCTGGATCTCACTGGCCTCCCTGCATCCCAGCCTGCCTTACTGCGATCTGTCCCCCTCAATCTAGCTTAAAATCCTTCTGTGGCCTCCCGTGGCCCTGAGAATGAGGACTAACTCTCTGCTCTGCATGCAGGCCCTCCTGAGTCAGGCCTTCTTCTCCAGGCTGGTCGCCCACAGTTATTCTTCCTCCAGCCATCCCAAGCCAGAAGGCCTCCTTCTCAGAACTATATGCCCCATCCTATATGTCTAGTTCCTGGCTGCCCCATCCTATATGCCTAGTTCCTGGCTGAGTCCAAAGCTCAGTGTCCAGTTTGATTGACAGGTGAGAGGCTGTGCAGGGCCAGATACAATGAGCCACACTCCAGACTAGCAGGAATTTTCCTTAGGGGCAAACACGTCCTCTAAAAAACGTTCCCTTACAAGAAACCAGGAAACTTGAAGTGAGAAGAGAAACAGGATGAGGAGGGGGTGACTGTGGCAAAATAGACCACACTTCAAACGTTGAGGTTTAAGTTCCAGCTCTGCACCTCTGTGACCTCTGCAGGAGGCCTAACCTCACTCTGGTTTTCACATTTTCCCATTTCTAACTGGATAACAAGGTGATCCTCTCAGGAGAGTTGCAAGGCTTACATAAAGCCAAACGTGTAGCCATGTCTAGAATGTACTCACTCACTTAACAAATACTCATGAAACATCTGTAATGTGCCGAGCACTGAGGGCAACACAGAAAGGAATAAAAGACCATGCTGGCTAAACAGTCTGTGAAGACCAGAAAACTGTCATCAACAACACATCAAGAGTAAAGAGGGAGGTGTGGGCATGCACAGGGCACAAGGAGAGGGCCTCTCACCTGCCTGTGGTCAGGAAGCCTGGAAGGACATCCTCGCTGACTGCACAGCCAAGCTCTGTTTGCAAGGATAAAAGGAGCAGCAGGGCTAGTCGGGGGAAGGGGGGAAAGTACCACACAGGGAAGTGTGAAATCAGTAGTTCTGAGAAGGAGGCCTTCTGGCTTGGGATGGCTGGAGGGAAGAATAACTGTGGGCGACCAGCCTGGAGAAGAAGGCCTGACTCAGGAGGGCCTGCATGCAGAGCAGAGAGTTAATCCTCATTCTCAGGGCCACGGGAGGCCACAGAAGGATTTTTAGCTAGATTGAGGGGGACAGATCGCAATAAGGCAGGCTGGGATGCAGGGAGGCCAGTGAGATCCAGCAAGGAGGATGTGGCTTGTGTGGGGGCTGTTGTCGCCATGTGTTAGCCAACCATGTGCATCTGAAAGAGGCTGACTTACAAGAATCTGCTCCTGAAA
The DNA here is from genome assembly GCF_009764315.1 of Trachypithecus francoisi. Lineage (NCBI taxonomy): Eukaryota > Metazoa > Chordata > Mammalia > Primates > Cercopithecidae > Trachypithecus > Trachypithecus francoisi. The sequence goes on along the minus strand of NW_022681470.1, from coordinate 89,453,446 downwards.
GCCTAGCGAGGCCCAGGGCCAACTTCCACTTTATTCTGGATGTTTTCACTTTTGGGGCATCCTGTTCTGAGTCAAGATTCCTCCTTCTGAACATGGGACTTCCCAGAAGGACCACAGCTCCTCCCGTGCACCCACTCACCCCGGGAGGTTCTGGATTTTGGTTGTTGAAGGAGTTTACCTGCCTCACCAGAGAAGGATGGCCATGGGGCCCCTGTGGAGTCTGCTTCTCTGGGAAGGTAAGTGGGGCAGGCAGACAGCCGGTCCTTGGAGAGCTGAAGGCCCCTCCCCAGCTGCCTTCGCCAGACATCTGGGCAGGGCTCCCTCAACCCGAGTGAGAACCCAGAAGCTGAGGGTTGGTAAGTGGGTAGGGAAGACTAGAACAAGCTCTTGGGCAACATTTTAAGCTAGGCAGATACAAAGAAATGCAGGGTCCTGGGAGGAAGAAGGTGGCAGCTTGAGGGGTATTCTTATCTGTGGGACATAAGCTGTTTTGTGGCCCAGGGCAGTAAAAACGGAGCCAGCGGAAGTCGGCTGTGAGAATGGTGAGGACCCAGCAGTGTTAGCACGCAGAAGCTCTACAGAGTTTGAGGAGAGAAGCAGAGGGCAGGACAGAGCAGGGTTCCCCACAATCAGCAGAGCATGTTTTCAGCAGCCTGTGGGGGAGCTGAGGTCCCTCCCTGCAGGCCTTTTTAAGGGGAGGCAAGTACTAAGTAGGGATGAGAGAGGCTAAATACGGCCCACGTGGATGTGGGGGTGGCTGATGGTGGTGTGATGTTGGGATGGCTGACACACGGGGTCTCCTCCACACTGGGCGATCCCTCTATCCATCTGATGCCTGAGTTCCCTTCCTTGGTCAACAAGCAGCCAATGTGACATGGGTCAGCACTGCCAGGCCATGGATGAGGGTTTATGGGGTGCGGCAAAGATTAAGATGCCATTGTTTACATCAGAGGCTTATAGGGACTTTGGGTTGCTTTGTCTCTTCTCCCTGCCTTGGTTCCTGGCCCTGAGAGCTCCAAAGCCTGCAGATTTCTTCAACATTTCTAAACGTGTGCGGGAAATCACACCTTAACCTCAAAAAAGGCCTCGGTCTGTTTGGCTCACAAAATCTTTCAAATCATCGGACATGTGAGACAAAAATAATTTGCCTTTTTTTTTTTTTTTTTTGAGACTGAGTCTTGCTCTGTCGCCCAGGTTGGAGTGTAGTGGTGCATCTTGGCTCACTGTAACCTCTGCCTCCTGGGTTCAAGTGTTTCTCCTGTCTCAGCCTCCCAAGTAGCTGGGATTACAGGTCCCTGACACCACACCCGGCTAATTTTTGTGTTTTTAGTAGAGATGGGGTTTTATCATGTTGACCAGGCTGGTCTCAAACTCCTGACCTCAAGTGATCCGCCCTCCTCAGCCTCCCAAAGTGCTGGAATTACAGGCATGAGCCACCACACCCAGCCCAAAAATAATTTTTCAAATGGCCCTTAATGATAAAAGATCTGTGTGACTGACCTGGTAAAGACCCCTTATTTTTCAGTGGTACTGAAGCCTGAGGGGTGGGGGGTGATGTGCAGAAGGCCACACAGCTGATCGTGGCAGCACCAGGAGCAGGTAGAAGCTAGGTCTTGGTTGACATCCAGTGCAATGTTCTTTGTGTGTTACATTCCTACTCTGCGTTAACACTGAAGCCTTCTTCAGTGTGAGAGGAGGTTGTTGGGCCTGGAGGACAGTGAGGCGGAGGAGGGACTGGAATTATCATGGCCGACTGAGCAACCATCCAGAACACGGCTCATTGACCAAACCTTCATCACCTCTTATTCTTCCCTACACCCTGTGCCAGTGACAGGCATGGGGTCAGTCCTCAGCAGGGTAGGTGATTTATTCAATACCATTTACTAGGCTTCTCCCACACTCTGTTCCTAAACGGTGGTGGGCACTGGAAGCACAATGATGGGGAGAAAGAGCTCACAGTCTAGTGGGAGATGGTGACCCACAAACAGGCAATAATAATAGAGGGATAAGGGTAGTCAGCATGGTGACCTCAGGCCACTGTGAGAACACAAGAGAGAATATGTAATCTCTCTTGGTTACATTACCTATGAGGGATAGGGGAGATCAGAGGAGGCAGTGATGCTACAAGAGTGGGCAGAAATTAGTCAGCAAAGGAGTCAGAGGGGCATTTCAAGCAGAAGTGTCTCCTATACACCCCTGACTCAAATACAGTCCCCAAAAGCAGCATCTTGCAGTCTTGCCCCCTGTCTGTTTCTCCTCCTGTTCTGGATCACAGAGAATAATATCCAGTGGATCCCAAGGACCTGGGAGCCATCCTTGACTCCTTTTTCTCCTTCACTCCCCAGAGCTAATCTATTACCAAATCCTACTGATTACACCATCTTCATGTTTCTCAATTCCTCCCACTTCTTTCCATCCCAGTTGCTCCCTTCCTCAATTCAAGTTGCCATCACTTCTCCGTTGGACTAACGTGAACAGCCTCAGTCCTGCCCACCTCCAGTGCATTCTCCACATCTCTGCTGGAGTGATCTTTCTAACCATGCATCTAATCCTGTTACGCTCCTGCTTAAAACCCACCTGAGACCCCCCATTGCTCTACAGATAAAGCTCAAACTCCAGTATTGCTTTCAGGGCCCTACATGATCTGACTCCCACCGACTCTGCAGTGTAATTTCCTATTCCTCACACAGAAAACTACTCTCAGTTCCCCACGGCACCAACTCTCCCCCTCCAGGCCTTTGTCAGTACTGTGCCCTCTGCCGGTGACACTTCCCTATCCTGCTCCAAGCCGCCCTGCACTTGGCCTGGCTGATTCCCATTCCTCTTCGAGGCTCTGCTTAACAATTTGTTTTCTGAGCCCATCAAGGCTGGGTGAGGTCCCCTGTCACCCTACCTGTGTTCTCCCAGGGCATCCCATTTTTCCCTTCATGGTATTTAACAGAATTCATTTTAATTGCTTTCTTGAATGTCTGGCTTCCTCTGTAAGCTCCATGAATGCAGACACTGGGGTTATCTTCCATATGTTTTATCCCCGGTACCTGGCACAGTGTACCCTCAACTTGAGTGGAGGGAGTGTCAGTGGAGGGGCCCCAGTTCACCCCATAGCACCTCAGATGCATGCAAAAGAAGGATGAGGAGCGTGGGGCAGGCAGAGTGACCGGGGCTCTGTTCTTTCAGCCCTACTTCCCATTATAGTTACTGGTGCCCAAGTGCTGAGCAAAGTCGGGGGCTCGGTGCTGCTGGTGGCAGCACGCCCTCCCGGCTTCCAAGTCCGTGAGGCTATCTGGCGATCTCTCTGGCCTTCAGAGGAACTCCTGGCCACATTTTTCCGAGGCTCCCTGGAGACTCTGTACCACTCCCGCTTCCTGGGCCGAGCCCAGCTACACAGCAACCTCAGTCTGGAGCTCGGGCCACTGGAGTCTGGAGACAGCGGCAACTTCTCTGTGTTGATGGTGGACACAAGGGGCAAGACCTGGACCCAGACCCTCCAGCTAAAAGTGTATGGTGAGTGTGTCTGACACTGGCTGCCTGACCCTCTTCTCCCACAAAGCACCAGACAAGCATCCTGAGTCATAGCAGCCAGGGAGAGCTGGGTTCCAGAAAGCTCTGGTCTCTGACCATGTTGCTGACTCAGGGAACAGCTGATCCCTGGTAGTCACGTCTAAGAAAATTCCTCCTGGCTGCAGCAGCCAGGCTTTGCCGTTTCACAGTGCTTGCCTGAACTCTAGCTCAGTCTTTTCTTAGCTCAGTGGCCTTAGACACAATGCTTAGCCTCCCTGGCCTTCACCTTTCTCCTTTGTAAATGGGCATTGTAATACTACCATGTAGAGTACCCACAGGGTGAAATGCAGTGGGATTTGCAGTGGCATCCAAGACAGAGCCTGGCCTGTGCTTCCTCAGTTCTAAAGGATCGTCATAGACTATAAGATGTGCCACTAGTCTATGTACCACTATAAAGGAAAAAAAAAAGATGTTACATACTAAACTATGACATAATGGATTTATTTAAAAATCAAATTATAATGAAACTATGACTAAAAGTATAGAATTTACACATTTCTTAAAAGGGCTTCTTAGAAAGATTTTAACTATATATGATTCATGGGTTCTCTCAGTCATTCATCATTGCAAAACAAACCATCCCAAAACTTACTGACTGAAAACAACGACGATGTTTACTTCTCATAATTCTGTGGGTTGGCAGGCCCAGCTGGGTGCAACTTCTGCTTCACATGGGTCTGCAGAGCCCTTCGCACAGCTACATTCAGTACCTCAGTTGGCTGCATGGACTGGGGGCTGGGTGGACCTTGTTTCCAAACAACTCCACCTTCACCTCCACCACAGCCACCTCCACCACCTTCATCATTTGTCTTCTGGTCAAGAAAAAGGGGATTTCAGCTCTCATTTATCTACCTAATGGGTTAGAAAAGAGGCATAGGTGACCCTAAATCACTGTTTCAGTAAAACCTTAGAAATCTAGATAGAGTGGAAGAGGGGGGAGTCCAGCTTTAAGAATGGAAAGCAGAGGTAGTAGCTTGGAAGAGGGTAGTCATGAGGGAGATAAAGGCTGTAAGCAAATTGGGGAGGTGCCTTGAATTACCCCAGGCCAGCTAACTGGCTGTCCTTGGGCAAGCCATGCAGGGTGCCAATGCAGTTGCAGGTGTCTTTCTGGATGCACACAGCCCTGAGCCTCATCTTGGCAAGCAGAGTACTGGCTGTATTTCAGCACCCCCACCCCCACCACCTGTTACCCTGTGACCCCCTTAGCCCAATGTCCTTGTGCAGTGAATAACCTACCCTACCATACAGTCAGCCCCTGGAGCCCCTCCTCCGGTCTAAGTCTCAGCTGCCGCACATGTGAAATGAGGACATTGAATGTGATAATACATGCAGCACCCACACCACTAAGCTCCAAAATGCCTTGTTCTCAGCATCTGAATTACAGATTTTAAGGAAATTGCTGTTTTATTGCTTCCAAATACATAGCGTGATTAGAACTAATTGCACGAAGCTGCCAAGCAGCCATCCTTAGGAGCTCTGCTTTGACAATAGATAAGAATGATTTGAATTAGCAGATCAGTTACTAGAAATGTCAATGGGTGTTTCTACTGTGCTTGATCGTGTTTGGAAGCAGCTTGTCCTCTTAAGTGATGTAAATATCCCCCCTGTAATCTTTGTTTATACTATTAGTGTGCCCAGCAAATCATTTCTCTTTCATATCACAAATCCCACCAGACTGAACTGGCATTAACGAGGTTTTTCTCTGCTTGACTTTGGAATGCTGTCAGAGACTGAGCTCTCCCGTTGTTACCAGAATGCTCTCCCACTGGCCTCATTTCCACTGAGACTCAGGATTTACTCATCAACCTGTATAGGAAGGGGGATCCGTGGCCTAGGACACCAGGATATCGGTTTGTTCAGTGACCAGGTATTGAGCGCCCACTATTTGCCAGCACTAGACAGCTAAGGTTACTGAGCTAATAAGACAGAGATCTCACCTCTGGGCCCCTCCTTCACAGCATTTTGCACCCTCATAATTATTTTATTAATTATTCATAATCATTTGTCAGTATTTGTCTTTCTCACCAAACTGTAAGCTCCAGAAGGCTAGGAATGTGTTTGTTTTCTTGCCTGACTTAATAAATGCTTGTCATCTCTTGTTGACTGACTGACATATTGTGAGATAAATACTACAGAAAGAGATAGAGTGCTTGGAGAGCTCAGAGCCATGCCTGGGAAGGCTTCACAGTCAAGGCATTAAGCAGTGTGTTCAAACCGGGCCTTGAAGGATGGGTAGGAGTTTTCTGGGAGGACAGGAAGGGAAAGGCATCTATGTGCACAGATGAACCATGTGAAAGCATGAAAGATATTTAAGAGCATGACATATTTGGGAAAACTGCAAATTAATTAGGATGAGCAGGGAGAAGCAGCAGGAGGTACAGCTGGAGAGAAGGGCATGAATCATTTCCCAAAAGGTTTTGAATATCAAGCTAAGGAATTCAGCTTCTGTCCTGTGGGCAGTGGAAAGCCAGACAAGATTTTGGAACAAGAGAGGCCTAGTCAGAGGTGGCATCTAACCCTGGGTGCATCCCAGAGCCAGAGATATGGGCCCTGCCCAGCATCCCTGGGACCCATACCTGTTGTACTTTTCTTTCCCAGATGCAGTGCCCAGGCCAGTGGTACAAGTGTTCATTGCTGTAGGAGGGGATGCTCAGCCCCCCAAAACCTGCCAGGTTTTCTTGTCCTGTTGGGCCCCCAACATCAGTGAAATAACCTATAGCTGGCGACGGGAGACAACCATGGGCTTTGGTATGGAGTCACACAGCCTCTTCACAGACGGACAGGTGCTGAGCATATCCCTGGGACCAGGAGACAGAGGTGTGGCCTATTCCTGCATTGTCTCCAACCCTGTCAGCTGGGACCTGGCCACAGTCACGCCCTGGGACAGCTGCCATCATGAAGCAGGTATGGCAAGGGTCAGCAGTCAATGGTTGAGGGCTTATGAAGCATCAAGTCCACCTCTGACCACACCCCTCCATGTTCAGCACCAGGGAAGGCCTCCTACAAAGATGTGCTGCTGGTGGCAGTGCCTGTCTCGCTGCTCCTGATGCTGGTTACTCTATTCTCTGCCTGGCACTGGGGCCCCTGCTCAGGTAGGAATCCTGCAGGTGCAGGAGGTAGGTGGAGGAGGTGGAGTTCCTGGCGGGGAGGGGATCTTGGACCTCCTCCTATTTAGGCTTCAGATGGTCTGCCCCTTCTCCCACCTCATCTCTTGGCCTTCTCTAGCTCATATCTTGGTTTCCAACCAGACTCAACTACTTGAAGTTTCTTTTGCAGTTCTCCAAATGAACTGTTCCCTCACATCCATCTGCAGACCTTTGTACATAATATTCCCTCTGCCTGGAACACACTTTCCATGATTTCCCACCCAGCCTCCCCCTTCATGTGGCCAACTCATACTCAGTCTTCAAGGTGTGCTTGCTCCAGAAAGCCTTCCCTGACCTCCCCCACACTCAGGCTGATTAATGTCTTTTCTTTAATCTCCATTGCTTACCCCAATCAGAGAACTATTTACATTTACTTCCCCACTGAATTCTGAGCCCTTAAAAGGAGGATGCTGGGTCACCACTGGGCATGTCAGTGGTTCCTAGAACACAAGGGTTCCTGAAACATAGCTGGCATCAACAAAGATTGTTGAGTGGGAGTCTAGACGACTCCCAACCCCTTCTTGCCTGAGATTTCTACAAAATGTCTTCTTAAGAGAAGCTACTCCCTGGCCAGTGGCTGATAGGGCTGCCTTCTTGAGAAGAGGAAGGAAGAGGAAACTCCGAGATCAGACCAGGTTCTAAGCTCTACATCCAGCTCAGTCCCTTCCTCTGCCCCAGGATGCCCTGTCCCTGAAAGAACTACCCGACTGACCAGGGCTCCATGGTCATTTCCATCCCAGGCTGTCGGAGCTGGCTTGTCCCAAGGTGGAGAAAGGGGGTCAGCAAGGAGGAGGCACTGAGGCCTCATTATGATGGGTGTGTCCTAGAAGGCAGGGTCTGGGTCCAGCCTGTAAGCACGGGGACAGGCAGTGCTGATTCCTGTTCATTCTCTCCAGCAGGGAGGAGGGCAAGAGGGATCAGCTGAGGCTGCACTCCATCTGAAAGCCCCATCTGCTGTGGGAGGGTGTGGCCCTGGCCCCTGCCCCAAGAGTCCCCAGGATTTGTGATAAGAAAATGGAAGCCAGGAATGAGCAGGGAAAAAAATAGCTTTATTGAGATATAATTCACATAGCATACAAGTCACCTATTTAAAGTATACAATTCAATGCCTTTTAGTGTATTCGCAGAGTTGTGCATCCATCCCCACAACCAATTTTAAAACAGTTCCATTACCTCCCCCAAAACCCCGTAACCCCTTAGCCATCACCTCCCAATTCCCCCATTCCTCCCACAGCACTAATCTACTTTCTGCCTCTATGCTTTTGTCTTTCCTGGGCATTTCATATAAATAGAACTCTACACTATGTGGCCCTTTGGCCAGGTTTTTTTCACCTAGTGTCATGTCCTCAAGGCTCGTAAAATAGCATCTTTGGCCACTGAGAAGGGACCCAACCACCTAGGATAGTAGAAAACTCCACGCAGGCAGTCCAGAAGCTGGTGCTGGCTCTGCCTCATGGCTTCTGTCCAGTTATTTAACTGGGTCCACCACAGCCCTAACTTTCCATACCTTCTGCAATTAAGCGTACGGCATAGTTGCAGGCCAAGGTTAGACATTAGGAAGAATTTCCTATTCTTGAAGAGCCTCCCTTTCCAGGGTGTTGGAAGACCAGGAGAAATGTTCCTTTCCCTAAGGTGACCTTGGGCTAACACACTGAGGATTCAGAGGCCTGCGGGCAGGCCAAGGATGCCAAGACTCCAAACATTGGAGGGGTAACTTTCTTTCTGATGTCCTTACCAGGGAAAAAGAAAAAGGATGTCCGTGCTGACAGGGTGGGTCCAGAGACAGAGAACCCCCTTGTGCAGGATCTGCCATAAAGGACAATATGAACTGATGCCTGGACCATCAGTAACCCCACTGCACAGGCACGCGATGCTCAGGGACATAACTGGTGCCTGGAAATCACCATGGTCATCATACCTCCCATGGGAATCCTGTCCTGCTTGGAAGGAGCAGCCTGGGCAGCCATCACACCACGAGGACAGAAAGCACCAGCACGTTTCGCACCTCCCCCTTCTCTCTCCCATCTTCCCATATCCTGGCTCTTCTCTGGGCAAGATGAGCCAAGCAGAACATTCCCTCCAGGACACTGGAAGTTCTCCAGGATCCAGACCCATGGGGACATTAATAGTTCAAGGCATTCCCTCCCCCACCACTATTCATAAAGTATTAACCAACTGGCACCAAAGAATTGCCTCCAGCCTGAGTCTTAGGCTCGAAAATATATTAGATATTTGAACTGATAGAGGAACTCTGAGTCACCCATGCCAGCATCAGCTTCAGCCCCAGACCCTGCAGTTTGAGATTCTGATGCTTCCTGATGGCCAAAGCATTGCTATAAGAAAAGGTCTAGAAACAGGTGAAAGTGAGAGGTGGGGGACAGGTGTTTCTCTTTCTGGCCTAAGGACTTTCAGGTAATCAGAGTTCATGGCCCCTCAGAGGTAAATTGCAGTTGTAGACACCAAGGATGGTTGACAACACATAGTTGAAATGGGCACCGTTTTACAGGAAACATCATATTCATAGACATCCTCACCATCTCCCTCCACTCTCACGCCTCCTGCAGGATCTGGGAGTGAGGGTGGAGAGTCTTTCCTCACACTCCAGCACAGTGACCAGGAAAAAAATATTGAATTTGCCCCAGCCAACAGGACGTTCTTGCACAACTTCAAGAAAAGCAGCTCAGCTCAGGATGAGTCTTCTTGCCTGAAACTGAGAGAGTGAAGAGCTATAAAACGCTATGCAGAAGGAACATTATGGACAGAAGGGGTATGAGGCACTCTAGAATCTGCCACATTCACTTTCAATGCAAATGCAGATCTACCTTAGTTCAAGGGGAGGGGACAAAGACCCCACCATCCAACAGGAGGACTGTAGAGGTCACTCTGACTCCATCGAACTTTTTATTGTGGCCATCTTAGGAAAATACATTCTGCCCCTCAGTGATTCTGTCTAGAAAAGCTCTGGAGTATTGATTGCTACTGGAAAAACACTTAATGAGCTAAACTTACCCTTGGGGATTATTAGCCGTTAAGGTTCACAGTTTCTCTCACCCAGGTGTAACTGGATTTTTTTGGAGCCTCACTCAAGTCTTGATAACAGAGAGGAAGGAGGTATTGAAGAAACAGGGGTGGGTTTGAAGTACTGTTTTCCCAGGGTGACTTCACTTTCCCCACCTAGGATGTCAGTCCTGTCCAAGGACCTTCCCTCTTCTCCCCAGTTCCCAGGCAATCACTTCACCTTGGACAAAGGATCAGCACAGCTGGCCTCCGGATCCACATCACCACTCCTCCACTCGATTGTTCCCAGATCCTCCCTGCCTGGCCTGTTCAGAGGTTCCCTGCTGGTAACCTGGCTTTATCAAAATCTCATCCCTTTCCCACATGCACTTCTCTCCTATCACCTTTCCCCAAGATTACCTGAACAGGGTCCATGGCCACTCAACCTGTCAGCTTGTGCTGTCCCCACCTGCCACCTACAGTCATGCCATATGCCTGGTCACTGAATCATGCAAAACTGGCCTCAGCCCCTGAAAATGAGTGAAAAGGAAAGCCCAGGATCTGACAAGGAGCCCTGGTGGGTTTCTGGGGAAAAATACAGCACTCCCCACCTTTCTTCTGTTCATCTCCAGGGCCCCACCTCAAATCAAAGCAGCTCTGGATGAGATGAGACCCGCAGCTCTCCCTCCATAAGGTGACTCTTAGCAACCTCATTTCCACAGTGGTTTGTAGAGTGGTGCACCAGGGCCTTGCTGAGCAGATCCACACTGCTCAAATAAAGTTCCCATCCTCAATGACTCACTTGTCAACTAGTGGACTAATGAACTCTCTGCCAAAAAAACACGAAGTGTTTCCGTGAGACCAATTTTGTGCTAATAAGCGTTGAGACTGATGCTTAAAAAGTCACACCACAACAAATATTGATTGAGGGTGTTGCATGTGCTGGGTACATTTCTTGGTACTTGGGAATCAGTAGTGAAGCAAAACCCTTGCCTTTGAGAGTTTATGTTCTGGATAATATAAATAAACAAGTAAGCATACATCAGATGTTGTTAGTTCTGTTAAGAAAGATAAGGCAGAGTAAAGGGCTACAGAACAATGTGTTGGGGAGACAGGGTCTGTCTTAGATAAATTAATCAATGACAGCTTCAGTGGGGTGCCATTTGAACAGAGGCCCAGTGAAGTGGAGGAGTGAGCGTGCAGTGGCAGGGTGTTCCAGACAAAGAGACCAGAAAATGCAAAGGCCCTAAAGTGACAGCATGGTTGGTGTTTGCAAAGAAGAGAGTGGAGGCCAGAGGGGCTGGATCCAAACAAGGGAGAGAGAAAAGGACAAGAGTCCAAAGAGACGGCCCAGGGCCGCATCATATGGGACTTTGTCAGAATGCCCCTTTGTTGGAGTTACAATGACAGAAAGAACCCCTCAAGAGTCCAGAGATCAGACTCCTCCCAGAACACCCTCTACTTCATTGCTCCAGGATGTTTGTGGTCTGGCCAGAGCCCTCTCCAGATCTTCTTTTGCTTTTTCCTTGTTTTCATTTTATTTTCCTTGAGCAGTAGTTTTTGCATCTGTTCTCCTGTACAAAAGACAAATACAAGAGCTGCTAGGGCAAAGGACTCATGAGACATGATATCAGAGAGAGGAAAAGGGGCATAGCAAAATAAAAGGGTTAGAGAGGACATTTTTCTCATCAATGGAGACATGAACATTCAGTGCTTCATTTTTTTAAAAACTGCTGTATGAGCTGAGATTGTGCCACTGCCACTTCAGCCTGGGTAACAGAGTGAGATTCCGTCTCAATTAAAAAAAAAAAAAAGCTGCTGCAAACATTAATGACACCTGTAGCAAATCTTCCTTCCATGTGTATTAAGAACTAGCACCTGTTCAGTTAATCACTCTTGGTTACTTACTGATCTTCAGAGGAAGCACTGTCTCCTTCCAGATTTGGCTCCATGGCTACTTGCATCTGTTCTGCATACAGCCTGAAGGAAGGGCCTCTAAAATGGCAACAAATAACTATTTATTTGTTGATCTAGGAAAGTTGTAGTGGCTGCCTCCCCTTGGGCTGTGCCTTAGTCAACATTATCTGCCAGGAGGGGCAGGCTGAGCGCACGGGCAAGTAGTGGGGAGACTCCCACAGCGTGACCAGCCCGGGTCCAGGTCTCAAAGCCACATTTCCACGCAGACACTGAAAAACTGGAGTGTCCCGAAGAGAATGACCAGAATGGTGAAAAGTCTGAAAACCTTACCATATGAGAAATGATTACAGAAACTGGTTATGTTGAGCCTAGAACAAAACACTCACGGGAGCACAGGTTCTCAAATATTTGAAGGGTTATCATATAAGCCCAGACTGTGTAACTGGGGCCAATGGAGCATATCACTAAAAGGCAGATATTGACTCATATGAATAATAGGATCTTAAAGCTGGAAGGAAATCTGTGGTTACTCAGTTCAAGTTTTTTTATTTCTTATGTGGAAACCGAAATCCAAAGAGAATGTTACTCCTCTGAAATTACATAATTAGTGGCACAGTCAGAATTACCTTTCGATTATCTGAATCAGTCCAGTCCCTTCCACTGCACTAGATTACCAAGGAAGAATGTTCTGACAAGTGGGAAAATCCAAATATGAAGTAAACTGTTTCAACGCATCTGCTTAAGCAGAAACCATCTCAGAGCAATACTGTAGACTAGAGACTTATAATAATGAATTATAAATGAAAGAAAGAATGGGCAGGCACTGTGGTATACACCTGTAGTCCCAACCACTAAGGAGGCTAAGGTGGGAGGATCACTCAAGGCCAGAAGTTCAAGACCAGCCTGGGCAGCACAGTGAGACCCCATCTCTAAAAGAAATAAATAATTAAAATTAAGAAATAAAAAGAATGAATGAATGAATAAAGAGATGGTCAAAAGAGGCCAATGAAAGGATTTTGCTAGGGTGTCAGAAAAAAAAGCCATGCTTTCTCTAAAGACAATTTATTCTAGCTTCCCTTCTTGTGCCTTTTTTATAGTATGTTGCTTTGGGGAGGTATCAGAATTGAAAAGAGACTGATAGAAAGTAATAATCCCATTACCAGGAAAAAAAAAACGGCAAATCAGTCAAATAAGTGAATATAACACATATAGTCATTAAACATTTTATATTCTTTAGGAAATTTAAAAATAATAGGAAAACACTTATATCAGTCAAGTTTCTTTGGAGGCAAGCAATAGAAACCAACTCTGGTTTTAACTAAAGTAAAAGAGGAAATGTATTAGAAAGTTGTGAGTGGCCGGGCGCGGTGGCTCAAGCCTGTAATCCCAGCACTTTGGGAGGCCGAGACGGGCGGATCACGAGGTCAGGAGATCGAGACCATCCTGGTTAACACGGTGAAACCCCGTCTCTACTAAAAAAATACAAAAACTAGCCGGGCGAGGTGGCGGGCGCCTGTAGTCCCAGCTACTGGGGAGGCTGAGGCAGGAGAATGCCGTAAACCCGGGAGGCGGAGCTTGCAGTGAGCTGAGATCCGGCCACTGCACTCCAGTCTGGGCGACAGAGCGAGACTCCGCCTCAAAAAAAAAAAAAAAAAAAAAAAAAAGAAAGTTGTGAGTAACTTAGAGAACCAAGGAAAATGTTGACCAAGGCTCAGAAAAGACAAAGCCAGGTAGCCTTGAGGATGCAGGCCTCAGGGCCTCCGAAAATAGTTCTGTTCTATCTTCCCCAGTTGCTCACTGAAGATTCAACTCCCCACCAACGGAGCCTGATTGGCCTATTTGAGGCCAAGGGCCCTCCTTTTTGATGGGGTGGGGAGGAGCTGTAGGACCTCGCCAGAAGCATCAACTGGGTTAACAAAATAAAGTACAAAACAAAGCTTGAACAGGTATCTGTAGAACAGGAAATGCACCCATCTGTTCATTCAATAAGCACTTACTATGCACCTACTATGTGTCAGCACCAACTGGGATACGGGAATTACTAAATAGTAGCACCACAAGCCCTGCCCTCAAAGAGCTCACAGACTGGTAAGAAAGCAGTATGTCAACAAAGGATTCCAGTGAGTTCACAGGGACACAGCCCCTAACATGAGCTCAAAGGCACCTCCTGGCCTGTAAGACCTCAGTCCCCAAAGACAGCCAGTCAGGGTCCCAGGGGAAATGGTAAAAGGAGAAAGCATTGCCTGGGAATAAAACTTCAGCTGGCAGGAACAGAAGATGGCATGGTATGGTAGTGTCCTGGGGCAGGCCTTCCCACAGCAGCATCACACTTTTGTTTAACTGTGTTGCCTGAACACCAGGACATCTCATGCTGGTAGCTTGTCTTCAGATTTCCCTTGAGATAGTGTAGAAAAGGGAGAGCCGCTCACAAGGGCTGGGGGCTGGTTCCATTCTCCCGGTGGTGGTTGGGTGGTCCTGGCTGGGACACCTGGGTTGAGATGCTGATGCTGTCCTGTCTGCCAGCCCACCCTGTTGGTCTTCAAGCCTGTACCCACTGGCTGGGCCTGCTTAGCCTCCTCAAGAGTCTTTCAAAGTCAGGTAAAGTAATTTGAACTCAGCCTAACCAGAGAGAAAATGAAGAGGTCAGAGCTCTGTCTGCTGGCTGACCCACTCAACCATATGCCCACCTTCAGTTGGCTTAACCGCAGGAGCTCAGAGTTCCAGCATAGTCACTGCAGTCCCGCTCCCAGGGCAGGGAGCCACTACCCCGTTCCCACCCCCCAGCAAAGCAGATACAACCAGTTGGTAGCCTGGACCTCTCTCTTCCCTGCTCAAAAATACCTTGGGATCCCTCCTGCCCCTCATTGATAAAAACCTGACAGCCTAACAGTCCCAGAAAATCCCTAACAATCCACACACACACCCAGGGTGCTGGATCCCTCCTGAGCACTGAGCACAGATCCCCACATGTAGGGATGCCTCCGCATGAGGACGTGAGAGAGGCAGATGGCAGAAGGACTGACCGCAGGCCTGGTCACTCCCAGGAGAAGGACAAGAAGTACAGGGGAAGGCCTGAGGCTCTTAGCTTACTTGTTGTGCTGAGGCCTGGGCAGTCAGGAGAAGGTGGAGCTCTCATTCGTGCACTCATCTGAGGGAAGCCTACACCAGAGGCCGGAGTCACCAGCCAGCACCTCAGCCAGCTCCAGCCAGCTGCTAATGGAGTGTTTATTCTTCTGTAGGCTGCGTCTAGAAAGGACAAGCCTAACAGGATGCCTGTCGGTCCATTCCCTATCCAATTGCCCCAGGAAGCCACGAGCACAGACAATATCACCCCTACAGCAAGGCAAGAAGGCTGCTGCCCTGGCCTGTACTGCAGAAGGGCAGCTCTGGCTCTTCTCCACAGGCAAGGAGACAACAGTGCTTTCACCTGTAGCTCCCTCTCCCCCTTTTAAATCACATTTCAGAAATACAGATGGGAATTCTGAAGATGGGCTAAAATGCCTACGTGCACCCTGAGTCTGAGGGTAGCTGAGGGGCAGTTTATGGACAAGGTGTGGAGGAAGCTCGGGATGTGCACAGCTGTGAGCACAAGGCTTTTCTCAGTGTGGGCTGGAGCTGCAGGTGAGAAGAGAAAGGATCTGATTTAAGGCCTGGGCAAGGGAGCCAGTTCTTCCTATGCTGGGAGTTCTGGTATGAAACCCCAAAGAGTCCAAGATTTCTGAATCCAAACCTAGCCTTCCAAGGCATTGTGAAGGTATGTTTGTCAAGCTAGGAGGGTAGAACATATTTTACGTAATAATGTGTTAACTCAACTTATAATTACAAATGTTATGGGTGGGCCTCAATATGGGGACCCCTCCCCCGGACTTTTTCCATCATAATTCCCTCCCACCCCCTGAACCTGACACCTGCCCCATGACGAAGAGGAAACCCCCAGCTCTCACTGCAGCTCAAAATGAGCACAGCAACGTGGGTCTAGAATCACACTCCGGACAGCGGGCTCTGATTTTGTGGAGGACTGATTCACGGGTCCATGGCACTCATTCTCTCAGCATGTCTTTAGTGAGTACACACTCCATGCCAGACACACTAGGAATAGACCTGTGGGCACCACAGGCGAGTCTCTGCATTCATGAAGCTTGCTGACTAGTAAGGCAGAGACAGACACTGTACAAATGTACACAAATGTTTAATTAAAACTGTGCTAATCTCTATAGAAAAAAATAGCTGAAAACCAAGAGCCAGAATAACAAGGGAGCAAAATATAGCTGGTGGGTGGACAGAGGGAAGGGCCTCCCTGAGGAAGGACAGTCAAGCTGAGGCCAGTGGGGAGAGGAGGAGTCAGCAAAGCAGAGAGTGAGGGAGCTGCCATGCTGGGAATGAGCATCCACAAAAGCCCTTCTAGAAAGATCTCTGCCCTTGTAAGCATCTGAGGGAAAGTCCCCAGGGACAGAGGGCAATGAGCAGGAGGGACTCTAGGAGGAGAGGACGGCAGAGGTCAGATTATGTAGGGTCTGATAGGACATGGAGAAATTTAAAAGTTAATTATAAATGTAAAAGCCGGCCACTGAAGAGCTTTAAAACAGGAAATGACACAATAAGACTCGCATTTTAAAAGATCATGCTGGCAGCTGCGTGGAGAATGGATTGAAGGTTCTGAGAGTGAAGGCAGGAAAATGAAGTTGTTGCAGGAATCCTAGAAACGAAGGTGGGGAGAGAAAGGGAGAGAAGTGGGTGACTTCAGTGCATATTTAGGAGTTAGAATAGAATAGACAAGACTTAGTATCCTTGGTTGAGGGAGGGGTCAAGGATGACACTGAGGTCTCTGACATGAGTAAACAGGCAGATGAAGGTGCCATTTACCAAACCTGGAAATACAGAGTTAGTTTTGGCTGGGCACAGTGGCTCGCGCCTGTAATCCCAGCACTTTGGGAGGCCGAGGCGGGCGTATAACCTGAGGTCAGGAGTTTGAGACCAGCCTGACCAATCTGGAGAAACCCCATCTCTAGTAAAAATACAAAATTAGCCAGGCATGGTGGCACATGCCTGTAATCCCAGCTACTTGGGAAGCTGAGGCAGGAGAATCACTTGAACCCAGGAGGCAGAGGTTGTGTTGAGCCAAGATCACACCATTGCACTCCAGCCTGGGCAACAAGAGCGAAACTCTGTCTCAAAAAAAAAAAAGAGTTAGTTTTAGGGTGAAGTCAGAAGTTAATTGGTCCTTAATTATCAGGGAAGAGGGGCTTTAAAAGGAACAGATTCTTAGAGGCTGAGCAATATATTGGGTTGAATCATAAGAAAATTGTCATTTTTGTAAGTTTTAAAATAGTCAAATACAGGTAATTTCATACAATTCAATCTAATAAAGGAAATGTAAGATGACTTGAGGAAGAAAAGTCATCTCTTCTGCTGCTCTGACTGCACCTCCTATAAGGACAACTGGGACATTCCTATAACCTAGTAGATGTTGGCAGAGCTCCTTCAACATGAACCTGGGCATGGAGGGACTACAAGACAAGAGGACCTCCCACAGCACTCTCAGTCCACACTGGTTGGGGGCCATGGTGTCCTGGTCAGCTTCTCTACCACCTGGACTGAATTCTGCCTGCCCAGCTCCAGAAAGTCCTGAAACATTCAGGAACCAAGGTTCAGAATGGCAGGGAGTGATGGAACTGCCTCAGTAGCCATGGAGAACTGTCCTTGACCTCCGCCCCTCTGAATCCAACCCACCTCATGCCTTGTCCTGCAGCATTCATAGCCCCATATAGATTGTGGAGGTAGAGCCCCTGATGCTGTCTGAGGAGACTTTCCAAGCAACAGGGGCAGTGACTTGGCCAGGCAGGCATGGTCAGACACAGAAGGGCAGTGCATCAGTCACTCCAAAGTTGCTGGCTTCATAGATACCGTGATTGTCCCTCAGCCCACCCCTGCTGGGGAGCACAGCAGCTGGAAGACTTCCTTCCCTTTCAGCCAACCTGAGACCTCAGAGACCTTAAGATGGAGATGACTCAGCTATTGGCAGCCCCAATTCAGCACCCCCGATTCCAGACAGACTCGGCTCTTGTCTGTCCCCTGCCCCTGACATACTCACGCACTCTGCCCCTTTAACCAGGCTTTTCCCCCGCCTCCCAACTGAGAATATCCTTCTTTATCCATCTTGGTCTCCAACCAACACTTCCAGGCCCAGCCCCAGACACTCCTCCTCTCAGAAGCCTTTCCCTCAAGTGGTCTCTTAGCATCAACTCTCCCAGCTTTGCATGAGCCTGAATCAACAGTTGTGTGTATTGTTCTTTAATTTTTCTAAATGAGATTAATCATCTCACTTGGAAGGCTCCATGTTCCTAGACAGATCAGGTTTAACACCCAGTCCTACCGGTGACACTCAATAAGCACATCGCCAAAACACACTTTGTAACAAAGTGGTTAACTCAAGGTTGGGGAACATGCAGGTGGACAAAATGGGCATTCTCCAGATATCCCCTCCACTGAGGAAGGCGAAACTCTCAGGCCAAGAGATTCCATGTCTGCATCTCCCCTTCCAGGCAGTATAATCAGTCGGCTGGGTTCAGACAAACTTCTACACCTCTTAGGGACCTGTTGGCCACACAGGAGGAGATAGGCCGCTCCTTACTAAAGTCTCACCTCCTGGGGATGGGGGTTAGCTCTTCCTGCTGCAGTTGTTCTGTCTCCTCCATCTCTTTTCTTTCTTGGAAACAATATGTATTGAGTGTATGCCATATGCCTGGCACTTTTTAGGAGCTTAAGTACATTAGCGAATAAAACAGACAAAGATCCCTACCTTGTGTCCCTCCTTGTGGAGCTTACAGAAAGGCAGGGACAAGTCAATTAGCAATCATCGTAACAAATACATGTTATAGCGTGTTGGAGGAGGATAAGTGCTACAGATTAAAGGAAAAAAAGCAGAGTAGGAGGTGGATAAGTGTGATGAGGAGCGCAGGCAGGAGGGTACTGCAATCTTAAACAAGGTGGCCATGGTAGGCCTTACTGAGAGGGAGAAAACTGAGCAAAGATTTGAAGGAGGTGAGAATTAAGCCATTGATAAATCCGGAGGAGAGCCATTTTGGGCAAAGAGAACAGCCAGAACGAGGACCCTAAGGTGTTCAAGAAACAATGAGGTGCCAGTGATGCTCCGGGGAGACAGCCAGGAAGAAGAATGATCGGTTAGATCAGAGAAGTGACATGGATGGCCTGGAGCACTAGTGTAAGGAATTTGATCTTGGGAAGTCATTTCAGGGGTTTGAGCAGAAGAATGATTTAACGATCCCTCTGGCTTCTCTGCTGAGAATGAACTGAAGGTGGGAGGGAGGAAACAGGGAAATCAGTCAGGATGCTGCTGCTGTAACCCAGGCAAGAGATGAGGGTGGCTGTGAGCTGGGAGATAACAGGAGAGAAGGGTTTGCTTCTGGATTTGCAGTAAAGGCAAAGCCGATAGACACAATCATGGTATCTATGAAGCCAGCAACTTTGGAGTGACTGATGCACTGCCCTTCTGTGTCTGACCATGCCTGCCTGGCCAAGTCACTGCCCCTGTTGCTTGGAAAGGCTCCTCAGACAGCATCAGGGGCTCTACCTCCACAATCTATATGGGGCTATGAATGCTGCAGGACAAGGCATGAGGTGGGTTGGATTCAGAGGGGCGGAGGTCAAGGACAGTTCTCCATGGCTACTGAGGCAGTTCCATCACTCCCTGCCATTCTGAACCTTGGTTCCTGAATGTTTCAGGACTTTCTGGAGCTGGGCAGGCAGAATTCAGTCCAGGTGGTAGAGAAGCTGACCAGGACACCATGGCCCCCAACCAGTGTGGACTGAGAGTGCTGTGGGAGGTCCTCTTGTCTTGTAGTCCCTCCATGCCCAGGTTCATGTTGAAGGAGCTCTGCCAACATCTACTAGGTTATAGGAATGTCCCAGTTGTCCTTATAGGAGGTGGAGTCAGAGCAGCAGAAGAGATGACTTTTCTTCCTCAAGTCATCTTACATTTCCTTTATTAGATTGAATTGTATGAAATTACCTGTATTTGACTATTTTAAAGCTTACAAAAATGACAATTTTCTTATGATTCAACCCAATATATTGCTCAGCCTCCTGACCCAACCCAGTGGATGTGGCAGGGGAGTGGTGAAATAGAGAAAGGAATTAAACAAGGACAGAGTCTCCATCAACTGAGAGAGGGAAGACAGTAGGTGGGGTAGAGGCAGTGTCTGGGACATGCTACGTTTGAGACATCTGTTAAACATCTAAGCAGGTATGTGAGTGTGGAGTACAGGAGAGAGGGCTGGCCTGGGTGTATAAATTTTGGTATTATTGGCATGCAGGTTTTAGGTGAATACGTAGAGAGGTGGTGGGGGGCTGGGGAGGAGATTATTCCCATCCTCATTCCTCACTTTCTCAGACTGTGTGCTGCAGTCTCAGGAAGGCTAATGTTTATTGAAAAGACAGAAGCAGATTTCCCCACAGGAACAACATTGTAATAGCAGGTTAGGCTCCTGACCAAGGATCTGTTGCTCAATGTTTTCACAGCAGTGATCACAAACATGGCCTACCTTTAAGTCCTTAGTAAACTGTGAGTGAGAAGCCTGCGTGCGGGACAGGAAAGAGCTTCCAATAGAGTCTGTTAAACCATGACCTGTCCTGCAGAGCTGAGCCTGGCATGGCCCACACCCTACCCATGGGAGGCCCAGACCACCAGTGAGGCTGTTCCCCAGGCCCTTGCTGACTCTGCTCACCAGGTGATGAACACGCTTGGGGAGGGCAATGTTCACATGTACCTCTGAGAAGGATCTGGGCAGATACATGTGGCATTTTCCACATCATGTCCTTGAGGCAACCACAGGCATTAACTATTGTCATTAGACTCCTAAGCTGAGGGAGGAGTCTCTAATACAAACTTCTTCCGCCACACTAATTTTAGGACAGGTCAGTGCAGAGAGGCATTCTGAGCCCTCAAGAAAGTAGATGTTGAGAAGGGAAGAGACATGGCCCCTGCTCTCAGGGGAAGTCTAGTCTGATGGAGATGGGAGGATAACAGGACACTCCCAAGACAGGGTGAGGATAACAAACACTGTATGGGAGCAGGCAAGAGACTGGGATAAGAGGACAGGGTAAGGCCAGTCTGCCTTTCTGAAGAAAGAAGACAGGAAGAGAGAGTATGGGAGTTTCACGGACCGGCCTTGGCAAAGGGCTGAGGTGAGGTGGGAACGGGGCTGAGGCAGGAACTTGGAGCCACAACCCCAGCGTTTGGGGAGACACAGGAGCCAGTTCAGGTGAGTGACTGCAGGAAGAGTCACGAGGCTGCAGATGGCATCCAGGCAGAAGAGGGGCGTAGACCAGGGGCGTCTGAGGGGACTGACAGGAGGAGGCTTCCGAGGCCAGAGGCAAGCCGGAAGTGGGGCCTGGATTGGGCTGAAGGAGTTCACTTCCAAGGCTGAATGAATTCTCCTGAAAACGGTGAAGAAAATCTATGTGCCCCCCAACTCCTATGTGCCAGGAAGGTCCCTCCTCAGCTCTGGGAAAGCTGTGTGGCAACCCTTCAGGAGGGACCCTCCACCTGGGAGGGGTTGTCAAAGTCAGGGCTACAGAGGGCACCACAGTGAGCCCTGGGCCCAGAGGGAGGCCACAGGGGACCTGAGTGCCAGGAACTGAGAGCAGGCAGATGGGAAAGGGCATGGGAGGGTACACCCTGGCCCGGGGGGCCACCCTGAGGATTCTGGCAGCTTATCCCCAGACTGACTCTGTGACTCTGCCGAGCTTGTGTTTCCGGTGCTTCCTGTTATCATTAGGATTATTATTACTAATGAGGATTCCTGTCAATATTCACACCTGCATGTGGATTCCAGGACTCAGAAGCAAGTCCTGGTTCTCCTCCTTCTGTACTGGCGGCTTCCTGGACTCCTTGCCTCTTCCCCAAGATGGTGAGCCATCTCCAAGTTCAATCCCAAGGCTTCATTCTTCGTTCTCCGTTCTCCTCCCGGTGGACCTCCCACTCCCCCAGCCTCTGCCCTTGACCTCTGTGTGGTTAGATCCATACCTCCAGGCCTGTCCTCTTGTAGGAGATGAAATTACATTCTAGGGGGAGATGAAATTACATTCTAGGGATATGGAGGGTTGAGGATCAACCATTTGCTGAGCCGTATGTTCCAGGCTCTGTAATATGCCTGTCACACAAAACAGCCCTATTACTATTCCATTTTACAGACAAAGAAACTGAGGCTTTGGAATTTTATTAAATAATTATAAACCCACATCTGTCTAGCTCCAAAACTGAGGCTTTTTTCCTTTGCAGATGGGAACATGGCTAACTCACTAACATGTACTACAAGTTTTCTTCCTCCTTCCTTCTTTAATTCCTCAAGAAACCTACACAGGAGTCTGCTATCACCTCAAACTCAGCCTCTGTGACAATGTGATCAGCAGTTTCACCCCATCCTCCTCTGCTCAATGTCCTGCCTTTGTCAAGGCTTCAGTCTTCTCCTTGGTGCTCAGTGTCCCATCCTGCCCATCCTGCTAAAATGCATCTAAGAAGACTGGGGAAGGCAATGGCCACAGAGGGGTGGCAGAAGGCCATCCTGTCCACTCCCCACCAGCAGCCACAATGATCACACCCAGCTCCTCCAGATTCCCCAAAGCAGCCACTATCCCCACCTTGTCTGCAAGTTCCCACATCCCCCATGCACCCCTCTGCTGCACATTCTTCCCAACCTAACTACAAAGAACTGAATGGAATCGGTTTTGTTTCCATACACCAGGAATAAATAAAATTGTTACCCCAGATGGGCTGAATGAACACTGAGTTAACTCCAGAGTGTTAACTGTTAACTCCAGAGCAGGGGTTTCCCAGGTTCCCACCAAATCAGGGAAATGAGCCATGAGGAGACTCACTGGGCAGCTTAGGGGACAGGGGTACAGATTCAGTCCTCTGCCTCCAGGCAGGCCCCAACCTAAACCCATAGGAGTGAAGTAGTTTTTGTAACTCTGGAAGGATTATGATTGGGTAATTCCCAAAACTCCTTTGTTTCCAGTGAGGCAAAATAATAATTATTATTTTTTTTTAACCCCTTCCCAGAGTCACCACAGTTTGACTGGGCCTAGAGTAGGTGAAATATAATTGAGCAGCACACGTGGTAATAGATAGTCAAAGAGGAGCACATAGAAGAAAATTCCTTGGGACTCCATATGACTCATGGTCTTGAGAATTAGGGGCTTAAGAGAAGACGACTAGAGGATGACTTCCTAGAGCCTGGAGAGAGAGTCAGAGAAGGAACTGAGACAATGAGGACGCACAAGCATTTCTTGAATAGATTTCTCACGGCTGGATGCCCTGGGAGACAAATGTATGCAAATTCTTTGGATGCCAACGCAGGTTTCTGATGGCTACTGAAAGAGAAACCCGGAACCAAGGGGATATAAATTCTCTCAATAATTTTTCAGTGGCCTGAGGAACCAGAATTCAGCTCCAGCAAGGTGGGGGAGAGATGGAAAAGGTGGAACTAGGAAGTAGGATGAGGACAATTTAGGTAGTATTTAATAGAAGTAGCATAACTTTGTGCTGTTTGCATCTCTCTAGAAAAATAGAGAAAAATCAAGATGTACTTGAGATTTCCATTCTTGAGGCAACACTTGTGAACCCAGCCTTCTGCTTGCCTGCGGTGACACGGTCCACCTAACTTTTCCAAGCCAATTGTTAAATGCAGCCATTATTTAAAAGTAAATTACATACATTTATAACTAAATGATATTAAAACAAAGTTGATAAGTACTCAAAATTCATCACTTCCTGATGACTTTACTATGGTACACTATTACCTAAGCTCTTAAAGTTATTTACTTCCTCCATTGTATCTGTATCATGGAAATACCATACAATCATGTGCTACCAAACATTTCTCCCAATTCCATGCCAGTCACATCGTGTTGGTAGCTTGAATTCAGCCATAGTGGAAGCATTGACATCATGGAAATCAGCAAAGGCTATAAATCAGGGCTTCCCAGCCCCTACCCCACCCTACACCCTACTCCCAAAGCCACTGTTGAACATATGTCACCACAAGTGCTCTCTTCCAGCACTGAACAAGGTTTCATGCAGGAGAAATGAACAAAAAACACCAAGGTGTCCCTGAAGCAAAATTGTTGAAACAGAAACTTCCCTCCCTTATTCTCTTGGGGTGGTAAGTACAGTGACTGTCAGTCACAAGTACAGTGACTGACTTACAGTCACAAGTACAGTTACTGTAAGTAAGTACTGTGATCTCAGCATTGGATTTAGGAACTCTCTACCTTCCCTGTTGACTCACCCTAACAGCAAGTTGTTCTCAGAGTCTCTCTAAAATCTCTCTTGCTGCTTTTTAGTGAGCCTTTCTTGCCAGAGCCTCACTGGTCCCACCCCCCAAATGGAGGCTAAGTCTGATCATGGCTTCCTTGCTCCTGGAATGGGGAAGATGATATCATTCAACAACCTGCATAGCCAGCTGGCTGCCTCTGTCCCTCAGCACCTTGCAGGAAGCTGAGCTGGAAGCTCCTCAGACTGGGAGCACCCTCCCCACGTCATCCTATATCATCCCCTGCCTTAGGGCAAAAGTATGCCAGGCACAGTGTCCTGCTGAAGATCTCTTCATCTATGACAAGTCATCTTATAAGTGCTCATAAATATGACCAAATAAATGAAGGGATGAATGGTTCCTGGAGTTCCCTGCTCTTCTCCTTATTTAATGTCCTTTCCTTCCCATTTCCAAGAACTCCCCACCTTCCCACCCCCAGGACAGTTGTCTCCGGTTCCTTTTGCCTCATTACTGTCTCTCATATCTCCCAGCAAGCTCTATAAAAGCAGAGTTGGCAATGCCATCACCCCTTTGCAAATACCCAAGGCATCTTGAGGGTTTCCTAGTTATGTGTTACTAACAAGGGTTTGGGGGCTTCCTAAAGACACTTTGAGGCCCATGCACACCCCACACCTCCTGTGGCCCTAGAATAGGAGCAGGAAAAATGAGGAAGACTAGCTTCTCCTCAAAAGAAAAGAGACAAAGAAAGAAGAAAGAGGCTGGGCTCTCAACAAGCAGGCAGCTGGGGAAAGGAAA
Source organism: Trachypithecus francoisi (assembly GCF_009764315.1). Taxonomy (NCBI): domain Eukaryota; kingdom Metazoa; phylum Chordata; class Mammalia; order Primates; family Cercopithecidae; genus Trachypithecus; species Trachypithecus francoisi. The sequence goes on along the minus strand of NW_022681470.1, from coordinate 89,428,737 downwards.
GCAGAACGAAGCAACCTTGAAGTACTGTGCTCTTCTGAACACCTCCCACCAACTAGACCAGACAAGTGTCCAGCTGTGTTCCTGTTGCAGCCATCCTGTATGGAGCACAACCACTTTGTCCACTAGAGGCAGCTGAATTAGAAATACAATGCTCTGGGGTCCCTAAGAGTAGAACTTGGATCAAGCGATAAAAGCTATATGGGGACAAAAACCGGGTTCCAGAGAAATGTTCTGTTGAATATTGACAGTGAGAGGCCAAGTGGCCTGCCTTGGAAGGTAGTGAGCTGCCACTGGAGGTTGTCAAGAAGAGGTTGAATACCCTTTGTCAGGAATGCTATAGAAGGAATTCAAATACCAGAGAAACAGCCTGCTGTCCTGGAACCAAACACGCCTAGATCAAATCCTGAATTATCTTTATTATCTTTGTTGCCTTGGTCAAGATACCTAATCCCTCTGAGGCTCAGTTTATTCATCTGTATAATGGGGATAATACACAACCTCATAGGACTAAAGTAAGGAATAAATAAGACAAAAAATCGAAAAGCACCTAACACTTAATAGGTGCTCAATAAATGCCAATCCCCTTCCCACCAAAAGGGGGAGCTGGGCTAGCTGGCCTTGAAGGTCTTTCTACACCAGAGAGTATGACTCTGAAACCCTTCCTGGCTATTAAGAAAGAAGACATACATCTGAAAGAGATAAAAGAAGTCAGGAATAGGTCAATGAGGGGAAGAGAAAGAAGGATGCTAAGAATGGTCAGGGAACATTTAGAGGTCATCCATGACACAGCCCTGTTTCCTCTCATCTGACCTTCTAGAATAAAATGGAAAAGTAGAATTGGGGATTTAAAGTCCAGCCTGAGGGGCCTCAGTTTCCCTATCTGTATAGTGAAGGAGCAGGATTATTTTTTAGTCAGACTTTAGAGTAATCATATTGAACTTTACTTCATCATGCTCAGTAAACACAGATCATTATAAATCCAGCCAAGGCCTTTCCCAGCAACTCATGCAACTAAGTAAAATCACTAATATCTGCAGACTGCACATCCCTTCCCAAGGACAGGGGGCCTGGGAGAATGAGATGACTAGTTTTATGTGACAATGGATGTGAAACAGTGACAGTATTGACTGACACGGAATTAAGGGGAAAATATGAAGGGAAAAAATCAAAGACAGACAGACAGACAGACACACACACACACACACACACACAAACACAGAGCAACCTGCCAGAAGAATAATATTGAGATCCTGGTTTTGGTAGAACTAAATATAACATCCTATATTTTCACAAGCAAATTGCCCAACAAATTGAAATGGAAATATTCTAATGTTACTACAGTCAGATATAATGTCAACAACTTGCTATTCTCCTCAATAATTCATTACAAACCAATTTAAAGACCTAGAGTACATTGAAAACAACCGCCAAAATATTCCAGAGTTAAGTGTAAACAAATAGTATGAAAGAATCAAGAAGGACGACCACATAAAATCAAGGCAGGCCAAACAAACGAAGCCCAAAGTCCAAAAGGATTCTGAGGGAGGTCTAAGCTAAGTTCTAACATCCCTGAAACAAGGGACCAAAGTGGTAAGGTAACACCATCCAAGTTTTGGCATGAAAATAATAGAACCCACACTACTTTCCCTGATACATGTCTCATAGCAGACATGAAACTGCTGACTTCAAGAACTTACCCTTTCAAATATATTTTTGCTACCAAAGCACAAATAATCTAACTAAAATGAACTCTATAAATAGTTATACAAATAAATTACATATAAAATGAGAAACAGATAGCCCAGACAATTCAGATATACAAACACCTACTCCCCTGCGTCACTATGTTGTCCTCATGAGCTCATCAAATACAAAATCATTCACATTCATCAAACACCAGTTGAACTATGAGGTTCCTTCTTAAATCTTGGGCATTTAGGATGGACCTAACTGTTTTCTTAAGTTTAATCTTGCTCAGCACAGGAAATTAATCCAGCCAAGCTTCTCCTATTAATCATTTCTATCCCATATTAGAAATTCTTAAATCATAGGCAAGTGGGAATTACATTAGGAAAGTAGATTCCAATGCCCAACAGAGATGATGTCAAACAAAGAAGGATTAGTAGAGCTTGTCTACTTGTCTGCATGCCCCTCATTGCTGTGTGACCACCTGGTACCTTTATCAACAAAGGAACATCTATAACACTGCCCACTTTACTTACTGTTTGCTTAGCAAATATATCCTTGGAACTTTATCTCAAACATTACTCTTCAATTAAGCACTCCCCATCTCGCTAAACAAGAGAGGACATCTCATGCCTATTAACAAAAACAGTGCTTATTGATTTCCACTTTTGAACCAAAAATGACTAAAACATCCCCCAAAATACATTGTAAATATCACGACAAGGTGTTTAACAAAACAAATGCTGGTAAATACTGAATAGCTCAATTAATCCCTATTTAGGAGTGGCTGACTACTTCAGGGTGTAAGAGTGTGGAGCTGGATCTCAGAAAGGCCTAGATTCTAACCACAGAATATTCTATTATAAGGTAGTAACTGTAAAATATCTAAAAACTTTTTTTTGCTAGCATAAAGTAATGCTGCCACATTCATGCACTTGGTATTTCTCAAACATTTCCTGTGGATGGGCTCTGCACAAGTTGACCAACTGTAGACAAGTGAAACACACACACACACACACACACACACACACAAATAATTGTTCTAAAACACCAGCAGCATCTAGGTGAAGGGACTTACCATACTCTCCGAGTTCCATAATATTCACTATATAAATATTATTCCCCCTCCTTCCTGCACTTCACCCAGCACCCTAGAACTGTGGCACTTAGCTTTTTTAATATAACAGGTAGTTGTCTTATTTTCACTTGTCCTTGTTTCTGTTTCACCGGGTGCCTGTGCCTTCTGTGATCCAAGGACTAGTTTCCTTTTAGCTTTCAACAACATACAAAGACTCCCTGGACCTTCAGAGCACATTATTCTCAATAGAAAATCTTGACATGTGTAAACTTTGAATATTTAGAAATGGCAAGTGTATTGCACCTTGCCAGTTCCTCAAATAGTTTATTTTACGGTCATAGAGATTCTGAGCTAATTCTTTTTGTCTTTGTTTTCCTTTTACCTGCACTTTGTCTGTTGTTGAAAGGAGTGGCACTGGATGGCCCCTTCCACCTCTGACTGCCAGGTATCTAAGCAGGAGGGAGGAGAGGGGCGGGGTCGAGGTGGAGCGACAGAAGCAACCCTCCAGGGCCCTGGGCAGGGCTAGCCACCCCGTGCCCAACCTCCGTGGAACGCGGACAGCCACTTCGGACTCCCGTCTCAATGTTTCTTTATTGTGCTAAGACTGCTGCCTCAGAGCTCAAACCTCACACACAGGACAATTCGTCCAGACAGACCCCCACCCACCCGGCCCCCGGGGCCCTCTGCTTAGGCTGGGGACACCGGGCCTCCGGCCTCAGCCGCTCTAGGACACTCAGCCTCCTCCCTCCCTCTCCCCTGAACCTTCGTTCCCAGGGGTGCGGAGAAGGCTCGGGATCGCCTTCCTCCGCCCTCGTCCGCCCCCTCCCACTTTTGGGGAGGAGGCTCTGCCTCCCTACGCATTTCCTTAGGGAAATACCTTCACCCCCAGCCGCCTGGCAGCCTGGGGCGAGCGAGGTCAGCCCCAGGCCCGACGTGTCCCCAGCTGCGGACAGAGAGCCCCGCGCCCTCCTCCCGGCCGGGGCGCAGCCCGGCCCGGCGCGCGCGCTCACACCAGGAGGCCGTTCTTGCACTGCACCGGCCCCTCGGCGCAGTCGGCCGGCTCCGCGCTCTTGACCTTGACGTAGACCGGGGAGGGGCCCGCTTCGCAGGCGGCGGCGGCGGTGCAGGGCGCCAAGGCCACGTTCTCGGGGCCACCGCAGGGCGGAGGCGCGTACTTGCGGCGCAGGGAGCGGCTGACGTTCTGCGTCGGGTACCCCAGGAGGTGGGTGACGCGGCTGCCGCGCCCGCTGGCCTTGCACCCGGGCGCCACGGCGTCCTCTCTGTGGAAAACAACAGGCGGGCGGGTGAGCGGGCTGCTCCGCGGCGCGGCGTGGGCACGGCCTGGGCAGAGCCGGGGGCTCTTGGCAACCTCTCGTCTCCCGCGCCTCCCTCCACCTGCCCTCGCCTCTCTCCACCTGCCTTCCTCTCTCCCTCGGCCTCGACCTACTCTCTTTTGTGCCCCTTCCTGGGTCGCCGACCCTGCAGCGGTCCCGGGGCCAACATCCCCATCCTCCAGACAGGGCTTGTGCACGGGTATCTGGACAGCCCCGCAGGCAGTCCCCTCCAGGCCCCGCCAATCCCTTTCTGATGTTTCGCAGGCCGACCGCTTCAAATAGAGATCCAGAAGGAGCTGCTTTTCCTCTTCATCTTTCCTTAGCTAACCCTGACCTTGCACGAGCAATCTCTCTCTTTCTCACATCCTGCCCCTCAGTCTTCTCCGTCTTTCCTTCCATCCCCGAGGCATTGCAATCATTAGCACTACTAGACTTGTTCTATTTTTATTTCTAGTTTGCTTCTAATATAAGTTATTAGCACTATTCTTATTATTAGTTCATCTTAAATAATCATGTCAGAGTTCTCACCGGCGCAGTACAGGGGAAATGTGAAAAAACATTGGCCCTGCCCTCCAGGAGCTTACAGTCTAGACAAGACAGACAGGTGCGTAGACAGGAGGGAAATGGAAGGCAGGGAGCAGAGGTGAAGACTGGGGTGGGAAGGGGAGGGAAAAGCCATGCGTTGGGTGGCAGGTCGACATGCCGCAGTCCCAGCACTCCGTGGCGATGGCGGGCAGGGTTGGGGTGGGGGGCCCAGCCGGCCGGTGGCAGGCAGGAGTGAGGTGGGCAGGGCGCCGGTTCCCTGCCGCACAGCAACATGCAGCATGCATCAGGTTTTACCTGATCTCACTAGCCAAGTCGCCGCAGGCCCCTCCGCCGACCCCGCCGCCGTTGCCGTAGCCGAAGGCACCGCGGGCGCCGCCAGCCCCGGAGCCCCCGCAGCAGCAGCAGACGAGCCCCCAAATGCCTACGGCCAGGCAGCCCAGCGCGAGCAGAGAGCCCAGGATGGCGCCGATGATCACACCTATACGCCGGGAGTCTGTGGAGAGAAGTGGAGGCAGGTCAGGCTTTCTCACAGCCTGGCAGGTGCCTGAGGGACCAGCACCAGGAGGTGCCAGGGTACAGGCTAGTGGGAAAGAAAGAGAGGGACCCAGGGGGACTTTTAACCCTGGGACACCCAGTGGGGAAGATATGGGGAGATACAAGTTAACCCCTTGTGTCAGCATGCTTCTCCCAGGGCTTCCAGCTGCTCTGGGCTCTAGAGCTCAGAGTGAAAGCTGTGCTGGGAGAGGTAAGACCCAGCTCAGTAGGGGTAATTGTACCCACTGACCTTGGCCCACTTGTAGGAGAGGGGCTGGGAGCCCCTATTGGCAAATGGATGGCAATGGAAAGGCAGAAGCAGCTGAGGCTCCAAACCAGAGCCCAGCCTCCTTCAGTTCAACCCTCCCAACCACCCAGCCCTCAAGACAGCTGCACCTACCTGAGACCTTTACCTCCACCACACAAACACTGTAGCCCACGTTGTTGGCCACTGTGCACTGATACAGCCCATCGTCTGCTCTGGAGATATCTTTCAACACCAGGTCCCCGTTGTTCAGGCCTGAAAGTGAAGTGGAGAAAGACCTGGTCTCAGAGCTCACACCCCAACCTCAGTCCCTGTGGGGTAGGGGATGGGACACCCACTCCGGAAGAAGGGAAGGCTTATGCATGTGTGTACGCCCACACACACACACACACAGACACACACTCCACTCTCCAGGTGAGTCACCTTCCCCCTGCTGTGAAAGAGATGCAAGAAAGGACCTCTCTCCCAGCAGCAAGACAGAGACACCATTAATTCACTCTGACCTTAGGGAAATACATCCTCTCTCTGAGCCTTGGTCTCCTCCTTTGTACAGTGAGGACAGGGGAAGCCAGGGGAAGAAGAACTCTAAGGTTCCTCCTAGCTCTATTATTCTTTGTGTGACTCAATATTGTCAGCTTCTCTATGTCCTGGGAGCTTTACCCACCTCCCCCATTTAATCCTTTCATGCCCATGAAAGGTATATATTAGTATTCCCTTTCCATATATGAAGAAATTAAGGCACAGGGAGGGTAAGCCACTTGCCTTAGACTTGGAGCCAGTCAGTGTCCCAGCCAGGATTCAAGCCCAGCTCTGTCTGAGACCATGCTCCCTCCAAATTCACCATAGTACTTTTGACTGACTCTCCACATTTGCCTTATCATCTCCTCTCAATAGCAGCTGCTGGGCCAGGCACAGTGGCTCACACCTGTAATCCTAGCACTTTGGGAGGCTGAGGTGGGCGGATCACCTGAGGTCAGGAGTTTGAGACCAGCCTGGCTAAAATGGTGAAACCTCATTTCTACTAAAAATACAAAAAATTAGCTGGTTATGGTGGCACATGCCTATAATCCCAGCTACTCAGGAGGCTGAGGCAGAAGAATCACTTGAACCTGGGAGGCAGAGGTTGGAGTGAGCCAAGATCACGCCATTGCACTCCAGTTTGGGCAACAAGAGCGAAACTCCGTCTCAAAAAAAAAAAGAAAAAAAAGCAGCTGCTGGGATAGGCCCAGAGGGAGGGTCGCCCACAGGGGATTTGATGGCACTGATAACCCAAGGAAACCCCAACAGATCCCAGAGTCCCCGATCTTCCATTCATCCCCAGACTACCCTCGCCCAGTGCCCTCTCACCTTGGTTTATGGAGCTGTGGAAGGACTCCTGGTAGGACAACTCAGAGTGGTAGCTGTGCTGGGAGGTGTAAGACCCAGCTCGATAGGGGTAATGGTGCCCACTGATCTTGGCCCACTTGTAGGACAGGGGCTGGGAGCCCCCATTGGCATAGCACTTCAGCACCACATCATTGCCATGTGTCATGTGGCCCTCAGTCCAGCACATGGGCACTGCAGGTCGTGCTGCAAGGAGGCAGACAATTGTAAGCCAGGGCCCAGCCAAGAGACAGAGCCAGGCTCAAGGGGGCCAAGCTGCCCTTGGCTCTGAAGCTAGGGAAAGAGGAGCTCAGAGGAGTCTGGCCATACCTTGGACAGTAACAATGACCTTCCGGGTGGCCATGGTGGTCTTCTTCACCCGGCACTCATAGGTGGCTGTATCAGATACCTGCAGATTCATGAGGTTGATGGAGGCATCGTACTGGCTTGGGTCTGAGGCTGCAAAGCGGACCCTCTGCTGCAGATGGGGAAGGTTGCCATGGTTGATCCTCTTGTCCTGATAACTAAGGAACTGTGAAGAGAAGAGGAAAACAGGTGGTGAAACAGGCAGGGCCAAGGAGGGCCATGTGGGTTGGCTGCTTTGGGCAATTCACTGAACTTCTCTGAGACTCTGTTTTCTCAGCTGAAAAAATGAGAATAAGGATGACTGAGCCACTGACCTCTTACGGAACTGGTGAGATCAGGTGAGATCAAGCACTTGGAAAAATATATGGTCAGACTGGGAACTTTTTGAAGGCAGAGACTACACCTTATCTTCCCTTTAGAATGGGATGGGAGGAGATAGACTGACTGGCTAGCTTAATTCACAATTGCAGAGCTCTCATCCCCATTGCCTCATTCCCTGAGAGGCCTTGGGGGAGGTTCAAAGTCAGTCTTCTCCCCTTGGGATGTTGGGCTGTCCAACAGGTAGACATCATGAAGCACAGAAGAAGGAGATCCCTGTGCCCAGCACTCACCACGTTCTCTCGGTGGTGGGCGGGGTCTGAGTTGACCTGCATCCACTCGATGTCCAGCCCATTGGGACCATAGTCCTCAGGGTCCAGGACGTAGGGGCAGCCCAGCCTCACATTATCACCTTCTGCCAGGTACAGGACCTCCTGTCCATCCCCGTTGATCCGCACAGCAGACAGCAGTGCTAGGGGGAGGGCAGAGAAGATGGGGTGGTAGGAGCAGAACCAGGGCTTCAGGGGGAGTCAGTGTCAGCCCTTCCCTTCATATTCTCTGTTTGCTGCACCCAGAGGTCAGGGGTGCTTTCATAAAAAGGAGGGCTGCTCTTAGTGGGTGTGTATGTGTGTGTGCACGAATTGTCATAGGCATATAACAGCTGTACATATAGCTGTTATATATGTAGCTGTTATGTATGCTTGTATGTATATATGATTATATGCATGTATGAATATGTACACATATGTACATTGTATGCTTATGAGTATTTGTGACTGTTTATGTATACTGTGAGGATATTCATGTACATGACCATGTAGCGTGTCTGGTTATATAATTTATATGATAGTGTGGATGTGTTTGTGTGTGTGTGAAGGCATGTAGTACACACAGAGTTGTTAAATGCTCTGATGGAGGAGCCTGGCTAATTAAATGTCACCTATCTGGGCTCTGTCTGGGCTGAGTGAACTCCTCCAGTCCAGGGGCAGCAGGGTGGTTACAATGGCTTCTGGGACTCCTCTCCAGCCTGAGAAGCCAAAGACTAAGTGTGTCTATGTGTATCTGTGTATGACAGTGTGTGTCTGTGGCTGTATGCCTCTGTGTGGTTTTGTACAGTGATGTGTGACCATGTGAGGCTATGTAAGTGCTTAAAAGTGACAGTGTGTGCTTGCGCATGACAGTGGACAGCTATGACCAGGAGCCTAACTGTGTTCATGTGTGATAGTGAGTGATGGTGTGCACCTGGAACTATGGCCACAGCTATCTGTAGGACATTGTGAGTCTTTCTTGACTACACAGCATTGTGGACTGTGTGTGTTTCCTCTTATGTGATTGTGTGGCTCACATGCAGCCGCCCCCACAAGCTGGCTCCCAGTGAGGCCCCTCCTGCCACTGAGTCAGTGGCAGGCAATCCTGGGTGAGGAGCTGGGATCCCAGGACCCAGGAGCTCGGGACTGAGCTCTTGTCCCTCCCTGCCCTGAAGCCCCAGCAGGCCTATCCCCAACCGGTTGGACCTAGAGAGGGATAAGACCGGGGAGGTGGGGGGGGCGTAGCCAGAACCCCACCCTGGACACTCTGCACTCCACCTCCCAGTCTCCAGCAACCCTGCCTCTGCAGGCCCCTCACCAGGCCTTATACACTCTCTGTCTGCGTTCTTTTTTGAGTCAATATGTCTTCTGGAGTCACAGCCCCAGATCTCAGCAGTCATTCTGTTCTGTCATTCTGTGGCTCAGGACCACATTTACATGTAGAGATCTCACACGTACACACACACAATTACACCGTCACAGGCAAACAAATTGATACGTGGCCCACTGTCACAAGCCTTCAAAATGCAGATACATACCTATGTGACCCCATCTTCCTACACACACAAACACTATTAGATTCATACAGACACAGACACAATCTGCACAAAAACGCAGAACATATTAATTCAAAAGACACACCCACCGTGTGTTCATATAGTCCCTGTGTGTGTTCATTCAAGACCAGACATATCCATGGAAGCCCTGCCAGGAAGGCTTAGCCGGGCTCCAGAGAGGCCAGCAAGGGCCCTCTCGACACATTCAACACCTCAGGGATCCCTGAACTTCCCCGCTAGGAACACTGGCTGGGTCATCAGCTCTGTCCTAACCCAGCTAAACTCCAAGGTGACCCAGAGCAGGCAGGCTGACTGCTGGGGCTGTAACGGGACCTGGTGATGCCTCTACCAGCTCCAGGCCAAGAGAACAACAGCTCATTCCTGAGATAAGGATCCTGCTGCCATCTGCCAGATCCTGAGGCGGCTCAAGACAAGCCAGGGATGAACCAGAACTCGGCTGAGAGCAGAGGCTCCACCCTGGAGAAACACTGCTGGAAGCACCCACGCAGGGAAGACTCTCTCCATGCCATAGGAGCCCGCCAGGCAGAAGGGTAAGCATTCTGGGAGAGGGGCTTGAGAGGGAGCGACAGGCTGCAAGAAAAGCACCTCCACCCTGCAACAGGCTGAGAGCTTCTTCAATTGTCCCAGGCCAGGAAGCCTCACCCGGCTTTTCTTTCTCCTTAGAAGTCTTCTCAACCTCCTCCCAAGGGTTCCAGCCTTTTCTCACCCCTCCCTCTCCTTGGGAGGTTGTTCCTAATGTCTCACCTTGATTCCTTTTGCTGTAGCACTAAGGAAGTACTATAGGGAATGAGAGAGGAGAGCCTGGAGAGAGGGAAGAAAGGCAAAGTGGAAGAGAGAGCTGGACGGGAGACTTGTGGAGAGACAGGAATGGAGGAATCACAATGGGCTCTCCAAGGAAGAGGACAGTGGTGATTCTTTGCCCCTACAAAAGCTGGCCATGCTTTATGGGGTGTCATCTTAATAGTGGTGCCTACTCTCCGCTTGTAAATTCTTTCTGAATATTCAAGGTGCTTCCAGAACTCCTGACCCTCCCTCTGGAGGTAAGGGAGGGGAGAAAAGGCAGCTCCAGCTGAGGGTATTGATGTGTTAATGCAGCCAGCATTGAGTTGTCCTCACACACCCACTGACACACCATACAGGGGGAAGTCCAGGTCCCCACAGCACAGCTGGAGCCTCCAAGTGGACTTTGCCAGCCCTGCTCTCACCAGACAGAGAGGGGCTGCAGCTATCCTGCCAGAAATGTCATCATTCCCACACAGGCACACACACCCACACACTCACATACACATTCACGCTCACACAAAGGCTGAAAATGTCGCCCTGCCTTCCCACATTCCTCCTTCATGCCCCTTCATCCCAAATCCAGACCGCAGGAGGGACTCAGCCATTTCCAGCCATGTCAGCATAGAATGTCCCTTGGTGGAACTTGCCCCAACCTGAGCAGGAAGCCACAATGTCCAAACTTGAGCCCTGCCCTGTGGACCTGTCCCGGTGGGGTGAGAAGTCTCTGGAGTTGCCATCCCCACCAACCTCAGGCCTCATCCTGGAGTGGGGCACTGCCCTCCCATAGCACAGGGTGCCCAGGGCTGTGGTCTCAGGCCTGAGCTCTCACTGGCCATGATGGAAGCAACCACTCAGACTTACACCAGCCTTAGTCTCTCGCCCTTTCAAGGCAAGTGACTCCCCTGCCCTTTGGCCCTGGCCTTGGGAGAGAAGGAGTAGCGCTGGGAATAGCACACAGTCTGATGAAAATTGATCCTTCCCAAGCTCCTCCTGAGCCCTCACCCAATGCCCGTGCTCACCTCTCTCCTACCCCACCTCCAGCTCCTGCAGGGCAATCAATCCCTCTCCTCCTATTCACAGCACGAGCTTGCAGGGCACCTGCACACATGTGTGAGCCCAACAGGGGACACATAAAGATCCACTCAAAGACCTCCACACCGCAGACACCCACCCTGAACCTCAGGCACAGGGTCTCCTGGGGAGAGGTCCCCTGGCAATACCCACACCCAGCTGCAGCAGGGCAAGGATAGACAACACCCTGCCAGGCATCTCAGGCAGCCCCAGGCTCTGCTGTGAGCCCTCACTGCCCCTTTCCTGTCCACTTGGCTTCGTGCTGGCTATCCCTGCCCTCTGTCCAGCCCCGTACCTGGGCTCAGGCACACGAGTAGAAGGTGGAATGCTCCTCCAACTCCCATGTTTCTAGACTCGGTGTTTCCTCCTCCTGGGCTGGATATCCCGTGGGGTCTTGGTGGTGGGTGTGAGGGGGTGGGTGGGGGGGGGAACTGAGGGCCCAGACACGGCCCGGGGTGGCAGGAAGGTGCAATGAGTGCCCAGCTGGGGAGCAGCCGGAGTTATTTCTATGGGAGGGAGGGGGCCTGGTCCCCGCCTTGGGGAGGAGTCCCAGGAACCCTAATTAGCGGGGTGACAGGGTGGCCTAGCTGGGCATTACTGAGTCTTCACCCAAGCTCTTCCCTGTCCTAAGAGTAGCACAGGATAGCCAGCGGGACTTGTAATTAGGCACCTGTTAAACTTCACTTCCTCCTGGCCACATCCTCAGGGGGACAACAGTCACCTCATTTACAGCTTCCAAGGGCTCCGCTCACCACTCATTTGCTGCCTCCTTGCCTGGGGGAAGTGGGGAAGAGGAAGGAGAAGCCAGGCTTGGGAGGAAGAGTGGCCAGGCTCTGAAGAGTTAATCCTGATCCCAGGGCATAGGGTTCCCCAGGAATGTCCAGCCCACCTTCCCCCGAGGCTTCAGGCCTTTCAAATGGAGTCAGGCCTCCTGAGCTGAAAGAGAAGAGAAGGGGTATGTGCAGGGACAGCGTCTCCTCCTAGCTGTCCCCTCTGGAAATGTCCTCCGCACCCATACCTGACTCAAGGCCATCCCCAAGTGTAGGGGACCCCTGGGAGCAGGGGTGCTATGGGGGATCCAGGATGTGTGGTAGGAGTAAGGTGACTGATGAGCTAGTGAGGGAGTGTTGGAGAGAACAGTGCCAAGAGGATCGGGGAAGGGGGTGCCTGTGTAGGCGTGTGCACCCCTCAGCAATGTGTCTGTGGGAGGGAGGCAGGATGTCCATGCCAGGGTGTCTGTGAGCATGGCTAAGCCCCTCTGAGTGAACCTCTTGAGGGATTGCTTGGTGTCTTGGCTTCTCTGCCCAGAAAGAGTGGCCAGGTCTTGAGGGTTAATGCAATCCCAGTATTAACTGGGTCCTTGAGACCAAGGACCCTCATAACCTGGACTGGTCATCGGGCTGACTAAACCAGCACAGTTCTGGGTAAGTTGGCGCTAGGGTGGGGAGGGTCCTGGTAGGCATGGGGAGCAAGGGGAGGGCCGCCCTTGTTGGCTTGTCTGAGGGGGACAGAATGGGCCTGTGCCTCACTGGACTCCATGGTGGGAGTCAGGACATGAGCGACCCCATTCAATAGCTTGACTCCCTCAAAGGAATCAGGGACTGCCCTCATCCCTACCATGGGGCACAGAAAGGGCAGAGGAGGAAGAGTGTTGGGGAGAGTTATGGGGCTCAGGGATGCTGCCAGGGCCCACCCCTCTGAGGAAAAATAAGACAGAACATTAAGGAAACGCAAGGAGTCCACGCATCTCTGCATTCCAAGCCCTTGCACCCGAACTCCCAACAATAACAGGGCGCTCTGAGACCTACCAGATGTACGCAATGAATATCTTTATTTCCTTATTTATTTTTAGGTTTATGGGATTGTCCTGCTCCCTTTGAAGAGCAGGGATCATTATCCCCATTTTACAGATGGGGAAACAAAGGCCTGAGAAACATGGGGATTCAGCCAATGTGGCTGGTGCCTAAGCTGGGATACCCAGGTACCCAGGGTGTCAGTCCAGAGTGTCCAAAAAATTGTCTTGGTGATCCTGTGGATTACTAGACCCACTCATGAACAAGAACCATGGAAGGTCAGGGTGAGTGGGAGGGAAAACAGGTGATACTACAAACAGAGAGATTGAGGAGAAAGCAGTAAGGTTGTGGTTCCACTAAACTACAGTGCAGGCTTGGGATTTAATTGGGTTCTGGATGTGGGCTAATGTTAGAGCTGGGGTTAAGTTTGGGATTAGTTGAATTATGAATGAGGTTGAGGTCAGATCTGAGGCTGGGATTAGAGTTAAGGTTGGGATTAGGGTTAGAAATACAGCTAGAATTGAGGCTCAGGTTTATGGGCTGGGGTTGTGTTACGATAAGGAATAGAGTTTTAGTTTCATTTAGAGCTCTGCCTGGAAATACAGTTAGGGCTACATCAAATGCTGGGTTTAGATTGATTTAGGATTGGGGTTATCATTGGGTTAGAACTGAGTTTGAGATTCACGTTGAAATAGGCTGTGGTTAGGACTGGAACATGGTTTAAAGACACGTAAGCAGCGGGAGTTGGTGGGGATCAAAGACGAGGTTTTATTTCTAATATAGAAAGACTTCAGCCTCCATCTGCTAAATCCAGGTTTGGCTAGAATTTTCAACCCTTAGTGCGGGAGACTACTAGTAGCACATGTTGATTGGGGTCCCAAGACTTGGAGGAAGCCAAACGTACACAAGCCCATCTAAGGGGTATGAGGCAATTCAATCCCATACAGAATGGACCCTCTGAAGTCCTGCCCCACTACTAAAGCTCACCACCTGGCCAAGCTCCGGGAAAAGCATTTGGGGAGGAGACGTGGGAAGCTATTGACAATGAGTGGGGCTTTGACACCAAACCGAACTAGAAGATGGGGTCCATCAGAGGGAGTCTTACTGAGTGGGGAGGAAGGGTGGTCTCGATTTGGAGTCCTCAGGAGATGGGAGTTGGGAGAAACTGAGAGTCTACATGCTCCTAGAACAGCCACTTTATGGGGCATCACATGGGGGTCTTTCAAAGCCTGAAAGGGCAGAGTGCCATTGTTGTTCCCCCTTGACTCTCTGAGGCTTAATTGCTACCTCCTTGCAATTTGAATCCTGTAAAAGAAGCTGTCAGCCTTCTAGCCCTATACCCTGAGCCCTGCAGGGTTTTCGGGGAGGGCAGTGGTGGGGAGGCTGTGGATGGGGTGAAGGCATTGGGATGTCAGCATAGTTTCCAAAGTACATATCGCAGCCCCACAGTCCCCTCCCTCTGGGACCAGCTCACAGTCTGTATTTCTCTCTGGGCCGTATCCTCAGCAGTGGAAGAGGGCCCCACTCTTAGGAAGAGCCCTATCCCAACTCCTCCCACTCATTTTTCCCCAGCCAGTCTCCACCCCAAACCTCTCATTTCCCCACCCACTTCCTTTTCAAGTTTTATAAAGGTCTGGTCAAGGAGACTACTGGGGTTCCCCCTGTGACCCCAGAGAGAGAGAATAAAGAGATTGGGAGAGATAATGATGAGTTAAGGGGCAAAGACAGAGACTGGGACAGAGACAGACAGAAAGACACATCGTCTAAATGGCCCTTCCAGAGACTCAGAGGGAAACAGAGGAGGCAGAGCGCCCAGGCCACGAGCTGGGAACCAACACAAATTTCCGAAAGGGCCCCCTGCTTTTTCCTGAGAAATCCATGACTCTCCAGGGAAGAATGGCCCTGGTTTGACTGGTATTTGCTTCTATTCTAAGACAATAACAGAAAATCAAAGACAGGCCTAGAAAGGAGTAAACAGGGAGATACAGGAGGTAGGAAGAGGCTGGACAAAATCTCAGAGAAGGCCACAGACTGCTTCCAGTATGAAGTGCAGCCCAGCCCCAGAACCTTTCAGGGAAGGACAGGCAGAGGGCTTGGGCTGCCTACTTTTCCTCCAAAGCCTATTCTTCCTCCAAAGTCCCTTTCACAGCAACTCCACCCCAGCCCTCTAAGCCCTGCCCTTCCCTGCCTGGACCTGCCCACCCCAACCCCTCTCACTAGCCGCCAGACTCCCTGGGCTCAGGCTCAATCAAGCTCCCCACAACCCCTGCCTTGGCTGGCACTGCAATTTGACTCTTTCTAAACTCCTCCCTACACAGTCAGCAAGCTGCTCAGCCCCCGTCTCCCAAGTCCCCATGTAGCGCAGGGCTCACCCTGCAGCACCCAGGGAGGGGTTGTCCTACAGAGGAAACCTCTGAGGTAAGACTCTGGGAACAGAAGCTGTGAGTGACAATGGATAGGCAAAGAGTCACAGAGAAGCCAAGGAGCCTTGCAGCTGCTGTCTGTCCACCCAGCTTTCAGTGACGATTTGGAGGTGGAGGTCTGCCAGGTGAGGCCATGGTTGCATGAGAAGGGCAGGGGGCTCAGAGGTTGCATGGATGGTGATGGGACAGCATCGGGTTCTGGTTACAGAGAGGGATGAGATCGACATGTGGGTTTAAGTTTAAGGGTGTGGGTTGGGCTTGAGACTAAGGCTCAGATCAAAGCTGGCAGGGAAGAGTCGTGAACACAGGTGACACAGGGACATCCCAAGCCCCTGCTCAGGTTTCCCAAACCTCAATGGTTCTGACTGGTACACTTCAGAAGAAGTGGGATTCTAGGAGGAACCTGGATATGCCCACATCTCTCCCATCAAGCAATGTCCTGAAGCTGACAGACTCAGAAGAGCAAGCAGCACACACATGGTCCCCATCAATTAAAGGAGTGGCCAGAGCTGTCACTACATCAACAAAGCACAAGAGCAAAGGGAGGTGATTGAATACCACCAACTGAACTGTTAGCAAGAGAATGAGTGGAGGCAAGAAGAAATCGCTTGTAAAGGGTATGTGATTTCTGGCCGGGCGCGGTGGCTCAAGCCTGTAATCCCAGCACTTTGGGAGGCCGAGATGGGTGGATCACGAGGTCAGGAGATCGAGACCATCCTGGCTAACATGGTGAAACCCCATCTCTACTAAAAAAAATACAAAAAAACTAGCCGGGCGAGGTGGCGGGCGCCTGTAGTCCCAGCTACTCGGGAGGCTGAGGTAGGAGAATGGTGTAAACCCGGGAGGCGGAGCTGGCAGTGAGCTGAGATCCGGCCACTGCACTCCAGCCCGGGCGACAGAGCGAGACTCTGTCTCAAATAAAAAATAAAAAATTAAAAAATTTTTTTAAAAAAGGGTATGTGATTTCCTATGACAGATCTGAGGAAGAACGAAGAGACTTTGCAGATAAAGGTATCTTCACCTCGCCAAGATCAACCACATCCTACAGAACCTTCATTCATTCAGCAAACAGCTGGGCTTTATGCTAGGCCCTGGGGAAATGGCAATTAAGAAGATTCAGTCTCTATCCTTACACAGCACCCCATCTGATAGGGAAATAGCTCCCAGCCTGCAATGTGGTAAGCTGCAGTAATACGTGCAAGGATCCTGACCTAGTGGCAATGATGTTTGAGCTGAGATCTGAAGGATAACTAACAACAGCGTGCCAGAGAAAGGAGTAGGGGGTGGAGAGAAGTGGCCAGGGGAATATTTCTGGGCTTGGTAAGTAAGCCAGGTCCCTGCCAGACATGGCCTGAGAAGAGCAAAGCCAGGAGTGACAGTTGATGATTATTTTTTGACTGAGGAAGGAAGATCCTTCAGAACAGAACCTCTTGGGACCTTCTACCCAGAACACCAGAGCACCTCACAGGGATCAGAGCCAGGCCCTCAGGTGGATTAAGCAACTAAAATTGATCGTCCTGAACCATGAGTCTATCTGTTCATGGGGAAAGAAACTTTGTGATGAATTAATCCACAGGTCCAATGGGACTTTGACCTTTTAATTTGTAGAAATAAAACTTACCTTTGATTTTGCCATCTGGATTCCCCAAACACATATCCACAGAGGGGAACTGTGGTCCCCCTCAACCTGCAGGGTGGCCCCAGGCCTGCCTTGATCCACTGGCAGTTGCCCAGGAAAGTGTGTGGGAGCTGGCAGGCATCAGTATGAAGCCGCAGCTGGTGTGTGTCTCATTCAGAGCCTTTCTCACAAAGTTCGTCCTGACCAATCCTTGCTCTGCCCTCTGTGTTTGTTTCCTGTTGCCTAGACACCAGGATAGAAGGAGTCAAGGGGAAGGTGGTGCCACAGGGGTGGGGCTCAGAGGCAACAGAGTTCGGCTAGGGCTGCAGGGACAGCAGAAGTATTACTTGGCAGGAGAGCAGCAGGCCCAGCCCAAGGGATAAACTTGAAGATTCCCCATTCTCCCAGTTTCCTCCTCTCCCTGAAATGCTCAGGAGAGTCCTGTGTTTCTAGAATGACAGGCATTTCCCCTCAGAGTCAGGATGCATAGCAGCCAGGGTAGGAGATAGCTGAAGAAATATCATGTAAAAGGAGTCTGACCCTGCCTTGTGTGGTCCCAAAGAGCAGAGCTCGGTCCACGTGTTGGATACACAGGAAGACACATTGACTCAATATTAAGAACCTTCTGGGCCGGGCGCGGTGGCTCAAGCCTGTAATCCCAGCACTTTGGGAGGCCGAGACGGGCGGATCATGAGGTCAGGAGATCGAGACCATCCTGGCTAATACGGTGAAACCCCGTCTCTACTAAAAAAAAATACAAAAAACTAGCCGGGCATCGAGGCGGGCGCCTGTAGTCCCAGCTACTCGGGAGGCTGAGGCAGGAGAATGGCGTAAAACCCGGGAGGCGGAGCTTGCAGTGAGCTGAGATCCGGCCACTGCACTCCAGCCTGGGCGGCAGAGCAAGACTCTGTCTCAGAAAAAAAAAAAAAAAAAAAAAAAAGAACCTTCTGGGCATCAGGGCTAATTTGAGACGGTTTGGGTTGCCTTTTGAGGTAGTGAGTGCCCTGTCTCTCAGGATATACAAGCTCAGATTGTCCAACCGCTTGACTAGAGTTTGCAAAGGATATTCAAGCATCAGAGGGTCTTTGGGGTCCCTTTCTGCTTTGAGATTCTAAGATATGGTGCCCATCTCCACTACACAGGGATAGTCTTTCCCAGGGACCATGCAGGAAAGCTCATGCTCTGGACAGTTTCTTCCAGGCCCAGCTCTTCTGCTCCCCACTTCCATTCACCCCCTTCTGACTCTTCTTTCTGGGAGTCTTCTGAGAAAACCCTCTAAAATCTCAACCCTACTCCTGTCCAGCCTCAAAGTTATCAAAAAGTATTGAGATGATGACTACCCCTTTCTTAAGAGGACATGGGTGAGAATTCAAAAAGAAACACGGAGCTTGCACCTCAAGGAGAATGTCCCAACCGGGAGGGGACAGGTTTGGGGGACAGGACAGAGGGAAGGTCTGAGCTATTTAAGCCAGACAAATCAAGAATAACTCTATGGTGTCAGAAATGAGGACCTTCCAGGTAACCTTGGCATGATTTCCCCTGACATAGCTCAGAGTCTGGTAGGGGAGGCAGGTTGCCATAGGCAGCAGCCCAGGAAGGGAAGAGACCTATGGTCTGCAGTGAGCCATCTGCTTCTTCCACAGTTCTCCACCAGGCTCCCACTCTTTGCAGAAGCAGCAGTTAGGAGGAGAGGGAGAGAGGGTGAGAAACAGTGAGGAGCTCACTGTCCCTGAGTCTCCACAGCCCACAAATCCAGACTTCTTGTCTGAGGCTCCAGCGTCTCCTTCCACCATCACCTAAACCACGGTCACTCTTCCTCACCCTGAAAGCCCTGTCTGTCTTTGAACTCTCTCAGCCCCTTTCATCTGAGCCTAATCCAAATGCTTTTACTGAGACCAAGTCATGTCCAGCTGTGACTTGAGTCACAGGTGGGGGTGCTGAGGCTTTCAGGGGTAGTAAAGGACATCCCAGCACCCCACTGAGGAAGGGACAGCATGGCTTAGCTACCAGGGCAGCTGCTGAGTCACATCCAGCTAGAGCCACTTCTGCAGCAGATACGAAAGTACTGAGATCGCCTCCAACCCACAACAGGACGTGGTGTGGGCAACAGGCACATGTGGGCGGGTGGGACATAGATCCCAGCCAGGAGCCAGGAGGCACATGCCTGGGAGGCAGCTGCCTGCAAATCTGACTCAGTGCCCCAGCAGGGAGCCCAACCCCTGGATTCTCTAGAGTGGACTAGTTCAGTCTGACATCATAAGGGCTGGAAGACCCCCAAGGCAGAAGACAGGGAGCTGGGAAGTCCACAGGAAGTTAATATGTACCTTTATACATAAAATAATGTAAAAAGTACATATGAAAAGATCAGATGCCCATATAATAATGTCAATAACAGTGTTGGAAATTAAGAAAAAAGCCTTTATGTTAACAAAGATGATGCAGCAAACTGCACTTCCTACTTATCTCTTACAGCCTCTCACATAGCCCTGTGTTGATTCAGTGGCTTAGGGAGTACACAGAGCTCACCATCTCCCTCTTTGAGCATGAGAAGGAGAAAACTGAAACCTCCTCAGCAGAAAGCACCCCCACTGAAGGTCCAACCTCTAGTAGCAAGACTGAGCCTAGGAACTCACTAGAGTCCTCAAAAGAATGCCCATTTTCTCTTTGTCTCCAGGCCCTAGCCTTACTCTGCAGGCTCAGCTCACACAGTGCCTGCTGGGTCTGCCACTACTATCATGCAGCCTAACCCCACCAGCCCCCACTTGACGCCTGGAGATTTCTCTGTAATTATCCCCACTGCCATTCCTGAATGAGATTGGTAGAGGGTTTATAAAAGATTGCCCAGACGTAGTTGACTGGCCTCAGATCCCAACTGCCTGCCTGGCTCTCAAGAGTGTCAGGCATCTTAGAACTAGTTTCTTACTGGTTCAGACTAGTTCTGAAGCCCATGAAAGCCTGGGTGTGACTTCTTAGGAATCCCAAGAGAAGAAATTGAACCTCTCTTCCACTTCATGGGCCAATTCCAAGATGGAGAACTCCTGATGAGAGTGGAAGGGTCAACCCTGGGGCAAAGCCCTGAGATTCTCTCCCAAACCATCTTCATTTGCTCAGAAGCGGCTATATTCTCTCTTCTCCAAAGCCAGCCTTTATTTACATAACCTATAACTGCCCTTGTGTCCAGGCCCAGTCAAGACAGTCTCACTCACTTTTAGTAAGGCTTTGGGATCTTCCAGGACCCAAAGACCTATATTTTCACCAGCAGCAGCTCTGGTCAAATACTGGCCTTACTTTCAACCTGTGGTGTTGGCCCATTTTTGTCTAAGTGGGCTCAGAAGTTAGCAGTGGGTGTGGAATCCCCTTTCTCCTCAATCCTTTCTTCACAGTGGCCCATTTTTTCCAGCTCTGAGATAGATGACTTAGGTGTGAGACTAGGCAAACTCTAAGCACCCAGGCTCTTTCTGGCTTTCCTGGGAAAGAGTGTCTCCTGAACTAGGCAAAACCTTGTTCCCTGGTCCCTGCAGCATCAGCTAAGCAACAGGTGATGCTCAGAGAGAACCTTTGCCAGTGTGCCAACTGCAGACGAGTCCCGGAATCCTCAGCGGCATTGCCATGTCTTCTCTCCCATCCGAGGCTGGGTACCACATCTTCCCAAGACCCCTAGGGAGGAAGGCATCAGCTTCTCTAGGAAGGAGGGTTGCAGTTAGGGGTGCCAAGCAGGGACGGTGAGAAAGCCTCTTTCCCAAACAGCTGGTGGGGCGGGGCAACAATCTTTCCTGGTGGGAAAGGTGGAGAGGGCGCCTGGGGAAGCTGTGGCTGTCCAGAGGAAAAGGAAGCACAGGAAACAGCTTACCGACTCTCCCTGGGTCCCATGAAAAGAGGACTCTTGCCTGAGGCCCTCGTAACCTGGAGTTGTAAACATCCAGGACGCACCCAGCAGCTTCCTTGCCCCCTCTAGTGCAGGGCCCATCAAGGAAGGCAAGACTGGGTTCTGGATTTGAGAGATGAAACCATCCCCAGGGATAGAGAGGGACCTCATCATCACAGCAGCTGGAGGAAAGCCCTTTCCGCTAGGCATACAAAAACAGGGATGTGGCTCCATCCCTAGAAGCTAGCAGTCCAGCCCCAAAGGAGCACCTGACAACCAGGTGAGAGGCCAAAAAGCCAGAGATGATTCCAAAGGTACAAGAAATTTGGTGGAAGCAGCTCGGGGAGAAAACAGGAGCAGACTGACATAAATGAGAGGCTTCTGAGGGGGCAGCGAGGTCTGTTGTGCTCAGTGAGTGCCTGGAATGTACCTGGCATGTAGTAGGCACTCAGTAAGTATCTGAATAAGTGAATGAATGATTAAAGTATAGTTTGCGGCAAAGTGAGAGAAATTGAAAACAGATGAAAATTGTTTGGGAGCCCCACCTATGGGAGTGAGGTCGACTGAGGACAGCCCAGCCACAGGAGGGGCTGAGTTCAGGTAAGGGGACTGGACTGGCAGGGTGGGGAGTGCAGGGCTCTCGGTGTGCCCTAGTGGGGGATGGGTCAGTGTCTGTGTTGCAGCATGGCCTGGAATTGAAAGGGTTCTGGTGGGAGAGAGCTGAGACGGGCACAGTGAGCTCCAGGTTCAAACATCACTCCCTCCACAGATGTGATCTGAGTCATGGGTGTGATCCTAGTAAGAGCCCTGCCTCACCTGGCCCTGGTGCCTCCTTCACCAGCTCCACCTGGCCAAGCCCCAGCCCCTCCCTGAGAGGCATCTGTAGCTGTGCCTCAATGCCCTGAAATGCTTCTGAACTGGGCGTCAGGGTGGAGCAGAGACAAGATTGTGCTGAAGGTTCACATCCCAGGGAATCACAAAAAGGCCAGGAGACACCAGGACAAAGTGACCTCCTGGCTTAGAAGAAAGCATCATAGAAGCATCTTCCCATTCCCTTACCCTCAGCACCACGCCACCCACACTCAGGTCCCCTACAACCTATTTTACTCCACTTCAGTACCTTGTAGCAGCCACATTCCCACAAGAAAGCCAAGCTGTTCCTTAGAGAAGTCAAATAGATTTAATCTGTAACTATGAAATGTCTAGGTTAGCAGCAATTACAGACACCCAGAAACTGGGCAGAATCTGTCCCCCGAAGGCATCCTGAGGGCCACGAAGGCTCCCCTCAGTTCACAGAGGTAGCTGGTAGGATGTTAGCTTTGCGCTCAGCTTCAATGCAGTACTTCTCGGGAAGGCCAGTGGCTCTGCCGGGGAAATGCAGGCAGGTATAAGGAAAGGTGCTGGACCAGACAGGAGGCGGGAGGAAGCAGGCTCTGGATGGGGTTTACAGAACCTGGAGGACTGCATCCCCCAACACTGCTCTCATAATCCACCACCGAAACATACATTCATGCCAAGGCTCCAGCATCCTGCCAAGGAGCTCCCAGAGAGCCAGCAAGACCCCATCCCAGGACTTTCTGCTGGAGCCCCCTTCTGAGGGATGAGGCCTGGGTGGGGATGCTCCCTGAGCATCTCTGCCATGGCCCTTCACCCCCAAATCCCATGCTTTCCAGCCTGTGGTGCCATCTCTTTGTGGGAGGGAAGAGGATCTGGGGAAGGAGGAGATTCCAGCGCACCTCAGCTCTTCAAGCTTTTTCCTCTTGATGTCATCGATGCGCTCACGGCGTTTCTGGGCCTCCTCTTTGAGGCGCCGGCCCTCCTCAAAGGTGGCAATCCGGTTCTGCACCTGCTTCTGCTGGTTCTCTCGCACCTGGCGCCGGAGCTCGTTGGCATGCTGTAAGCGCCCTGTGGCCTTTTTCTCCTCCTCCAGCCGCTCCTTCTCAATCTGTTCTCTCTGAGCCCTGGGGGAAGGAAACAGGAATGCAATGAACTCAGCTGAGCTGACCCAGGCCAGGAAAAGTGGTGGGGGAGCCTCCTGGGTGGGCTCCTCCAGTAGACATGCCTCAGAGACCGCAGCCCTCTGTGCTCCAGCCCCATTTTGTAACTCAAAGATCAGCCCCAGAAACTGCTGCCCATGCATCCCCACTTCTCCCACCCAGCGAGAACTAGCTCCAGGGTCGCATGACTGGATGTCATGGGCATGCTTAGAAAGGCCCCCAGTTTGGTTTGATGCTCTGCTTTCACTGTTTGGAAAGTCTTAAGAATTTTTGAACAAGGGAGTCCACACTCTCTTGCTCTGTCACCCAGGCTGGAACACAGTGGTGCTATCATAGCTCACCGCAGCCTCAACCACCTGGGCTCAAGTGATTCTCCCACCTCAGCCTCCCAAGTAGCTGGGACTACAAGAGAGTGCCACCACACCCAGCTAATTTGTTGTTTATTATTTGTAGAGATGAAGTCTCATTATGTTGCCCAAGCTACACATTCTTAATTTTCACTGGGCCCTGAAAATTATGTAGCCAGTCTTACACCCAGAGTTTCACCCACTGGGAGATATTGTTGTTCCTACTTCTCCCTGATAACAATGCTTAACTCCTCTCCAGTATATCCTGAGATTTCTTCTCTCTCCTTCCTTCCTTCCTTCCTTCCTTCCTGCCTGCCTGCCTTCTTCCTTGCTTCCTTCCTTCCTTTCCTGCCTCCCTCCCTCCCTCGATGCTTGGAAATGTAAAAGATGCGGTAAAGTGTCATGCTAACTCCACCCTGGTTACTGGAGGAAGGAAGGAGCTCATCCTGATATCTCTCAGTTCTCTTCCTGATCCACCTCTCCAAATTTCCCTTAGAAAGCTCTTCCACAAAAATACTTCATGGACCGTAACATCAGGGAGAAAATCACTAATGGCAACAGGAAAGGCTTAGAAAGCACTCAAATGAAATGCATTTGCATTTCAGAAAAAAATGCATTTATAGGCCTTCTTAAGCTAACATCTAATTTTGTTCTCAACATAATTTAAAAAATGAAATGTAAAATCATCTTAGGCAGGAATTTCTCACCTGCTCTCCTCCCCTAAAGTCACTGATACCCCAACAAAAGGTACCTACAACACTGCTTCATTTCCTCACTTCCCTCTAGCTTTCTTCCAAGATCCACCATACATGTGGCATCCTCTCTACTCCTAGCAACTCTTTCCATCATGCAAACATCTCCTAAAATTCTACACCTTCTACAGAGACCTCCCAGTTTACCTGAAGAGAACTGCTGGCTTCCTCAGCCCTCTGTATTTAGACACCAAATCCTGACTGCCCAGACACATCTCTGATAGCAGGAAGACTCTCTCCTCTTTCCCTTGCCATTGTTTTCCTGTATTTGGAACAGTTTTCTATTGTTTCACCCTCTTCTGAGTGAAGGGGTAAGTGTGGAAAAGGGGGACTTGTATGTGTCACTAGAGAGCCCCGGTGGTGCCAGGCAGTTGAAAATCCAAGTGAGGACGAACCTGGTTATTCCATTGGGTTAGGGCAGTGCTCACAGAGCCTAGCTACATTTTAGAATCACCTGGGAGTTTTTGAAACATATTCACGCATGGGCCTCATCCCAGACCATTTAAATCACAATCCAGGAAGTGGAGCCTGGTCATTATATTTTTCAAAAGCTCCCAGACATTTCTAAAAACCACTTGGTAGGGGAAGTCAGCTATCTCTGCTTAGTCAACAGGCTGAGAAGTATGGACATCCCTCTGTCCAGAAACAAAAGTCCACATATAGGCTGGGCACGGTGGCTCACGCCTGTAATCCCAGCACTTTGGGAGGCCGAGGTGGGCGGATCACGAGGTCAGGAGATCGAGACCATCCTGGCTAACACGGTGAAACTCTGTCTCTACTAAAAATACAAAAATTTAGCTGGGCATGGTGGTGGGGGCCTGTCATCCCAGCTGCTCTGGAGGCTGAGGCAGAAGAATGGTGTGAACCCGGGCGGTGAAGGTTGCAGTGAGCTGAGACCGTGCCATTGCACTCCAGCCTGGGCGACAGAGTGAGACTCCATCTCAAAAAAAAAAAAAAAAAAAAATCCACCTATAGGCCATACAGGAGGCCATGCTTCTGAAGCAGAGAAAGCTGGATTTGGGCAGCGGCAGAGAAGCTTTTGAGTGAAAACATCCACCACGGTGGTCACATGGCCCTGGAGACACTAGGCCTGGATACTAACCTACAACAACAGGTAAAGTTGAACTTCTCCAAAAACGCTGGTCTAACTTTAATAACTGGCTAGTGCATATGCTCCAGGCAAATGATGCAAAGGAAAGACAAATGGGTCGGTAGCAAAAGTAGGACTTAAATTTCTTTTCATTAATATTTATTAGTGCCTGTTAACAGCAACACAGATGTCCAAGGGCATAGAGGCCAAGGAGGAGAGGGGAGACATCTGGAAGGCAGTCTGTAGCCCAAGGGCAGAATCTTTGGGGGCATTTAGGAAGCTACTTTCTTCACTAGGTGTCCAGTGACCATGGCACAACCCTGGGGGCAGAGAAAGTTACAGACCCAAAGGGCATCACAGCAGGGGGGACATGCTGGGGCCTGCAGTCCAATAAAAGGCCAAAAATCTGGCTCTGGTAAGGACAGAGGTTCCTGAAGACCTGCTCTGCCTTTAGTTAGCGGTCTGGGTAGCCTGGTCTGGCATGCAACTAACTACCCATTACCAAAAGGAAGGACCTAGAGCATATGAACCAAGAAAATGATGCTATACTGTTTAATCTCTACTTATCTAAGCATAATGTCTGTAATTTTGTATCTCCTCAATTCAAATTTTGCTTGGCTTGTTTCCTTTTGAAAAATCCTGATGTTGTAGGGTCTGAACCGAGCAAAAAGACAGTCATTCCCAGTTAGACCAGGAGAACACTCCCAGGGACCAGGTCTGGGGGTGGCAGATCTGACTGGTGGAAAATAGCAGAGAGGGAAACCAATGGAGGCTGTGACTGTTGACTGCTTTGGGGGAGGGAGCAGAACAGTGAGAGATGTGAACATTTAGCTTCCACTTATGTGTTGAAATTATCATTGAGCCAAAAGGGAAAACAAAAGTAAAAGGATAAAGAGCCAAGGAAGAAAGATGGATTGATGTAGGTACGGTCCATTCAAACACAAATCTCTAATACCTTTTCTGTGGAATGGGCAAGAGCAGTGTCTTGTTAATTTCTAATGTCCTCCATGGCATCCAGCACAGAGCCCTGCATTTCTGTGCTTTATATTTGTCAAATGAATGGCAAAAGGCTCCCTTAAAGTCCTGCTCCAATGACTCACAACCCTTAGTGTCTGAAGTTCTTATCTCTATCTTTCCTAAACCACTCCTCTTGCAGTTTCATCCCTAATTTGCAGGGGGACATGAGTCAGAGGGCAGCAGAAGGGACCAGATTTTTACCTTCATTTATACTTTTACTGCTCCAGGGTAAATAATCCCAGTCATCGCCAATTCCTTAAGCAATTCCAGGTGCTATCTCCCAATTCTCTAATCACAAAATTCTTGGCTCAAGTGAGTTTTAAAAGTTTCAATCGTCCATCTAGTTATAATGATCCCACCAACCCAGACAGGATGGACGAGCATCTGTTAACATGCCAGACAGCTTCTCTCTATCCAATATGGACCATCCCTGCTATAGTACAAGGAAAGGAATCCAAGGTTCCCAGGCCCCTCCTACCGAAGAATCCTCTCGAACTCATCTCGATCCCGTTGCACCTGAACAGCCAGAGCATGCTCCTTGAAAGCCACCTGTTCGAGCCGACTTTTCCGCAGCTCGGCCTCTGTTTCCATCTTCTTCTGCGCATTTTCCTTTTCCTTTCTGCGCCACTCTCTGTCTGCAACCTCCTGGTTGCGCTTGGCCCGCAAGGCATCCTGGGAAAATTGGCAGGGGACCAGTGAAGGCACAACATAGCTGGAAGTACAGACCAAGTGCCTTTAAGAAGACACCTACTTACAGACTCTGACAGTCTGCTTTGAAAAGCACCATGAATTTCTCTGGCAGCTAGTTATTCTAGGAAAGGATAAATGGAATACTGTCATCAAACTTTTGGGTTAGAAGATAACCTGAGGGGTCATCTTGTCCTTCCAACCCACTCATCCCAGTTCTTTCCCTGTACCTCAGACATCTCCAGGCAGTCTTGAAATCACT
This sequence comes from Trachypithecus francoisi, assembly GCF_009764315.1. Lineage (NCBI taxonomy): Eukaryota > Metazoa > Chordata > Mammalia > Primates > Cercopithecidae > Trachypithecus > Trachypithecus francoisi. The sequence continues at coordinate 89,401,658 of NW_022681470.1, read as the reverse complement.
TCTAATTTCAAAAACTGCTAATGATAGAGATACCACAGTTTCCCCTGGTGACACATTTCACTGGTTGGTTAAGGTTGAAAGTTTTTCTTTATGGAGCAGTGAAAAACTTTCTCTTGAACCTTAAGCACATGCTGCACTGCCCAATCCCTGCTGACACAGGCCCTGGGAGCAGGCCCACCCTTTCCTTCTCAGACTACTGAAGTCTAGGTAACTTGCATCCTTTCCTCCACATCTCCACCCTCGAGGCCATTCTACAGGCTGTCAAAGGGATAGATAGGCAAGGGAATGGGAAAAGTAGAGGGAAGTCAAGACTAAGCAGGTACCTGTTCTGCCTGGTAATCTTGGGCCTTCTCCTGCATGGCCCTCAGGCGGGCAATCTCCTTCTCTTTCTCCCTCCGGATTCTCTCCTGCTCAGCCTCAAACTCTGCTTCTCGAGCCTGCCAGAAGGAAAGATCTTGTAGAACAATTGCCATTGCCCAGCCTTGCAGAGTGAAACAAAACCCCTACAACAGACTTTCCAATATCCCCCCTACCACTTCCTGACTCCTTTTAAAATAGGACAAAATGAGGCCAGGCACCATGACTCATGCCTATAATCCCAGCACTTTGGGAGGCTGAGGCAGGAGGACTGCTTGAGCCCCAGTTCAAGACCAGCCTAGGCCACAGAGAAAAACTCTGTCTGTACTAGAAATCTAAAAATTAGCCAGGCATGGTGGCATGTGCCTATAGTCCCAGCTACTCGGGAAGCTGAGGTAGGAGGATTGCTTGAACCTAGGAAGTCGAGGATGCAGTGAATCATAATTGCATTACTGCATTCCCCTGGGCAACAGAGCAAGACCTTGTCTCAAAATAAATAAATAAATAAATAAGGTAAAATGAATTTAGCAATGCATGAACATAAAAACAATTAACATTTATAAAATGCTTTATTGTTTACAAAACACTGTCCTATGTGTCATCCTGGAGAGCCCTCACAACATTTCATGAGACAGATATTATAGATGAGGAAACTGATGGTCAGAAAGATCAAGGGTCTTGCCCAAGATTGCACAGGAAGTAAACTACCTAACAGGATTTGAACACAGGTACCCTGACCCTGGCTTTCACACTCCTTCCACTATGTCATAGACAATTTTCAAGTTGCAAGGCTACTGGGCCAAGAAACAACAGTGGTTTTTTGCCTGGCTTGTAAAGTACAGCAGGTGGAGGTTATCTCATTAGTGCCTGGGCAAAGAGCCAACCACGCTTTGGGCAGTCCCACAGTGGTTACCAGATACGTAAAGAATGAACCATCAAAATTAGCTCCCTTTCCACCTCTCTGAAAAAACACACATATCCTTAAAAGCTTCCCAAGCCCAGCTTCCCAACAGCCATTTTTAAGCAATCATAAGATGAATGGTGCAGGTTGGAGGGAAATGTGACCTTAATAAAGAATCCTCCCAGCCCGACATGGTGGCTCACACCTGTAATCCCAGCACTTTGGGAGGCTGAGGCAGGCAGATCACGAGGTAAAGAGATCAAACCAGTTGGGGCCAACATGGTGAAACTGCGTCTCTACTAAAAATACAAAATTGGCTGAGCATGGTGGCGCATGTCTGTAGTCCCAGCTACTCCAGAGACTGAGGCAGGAGAATCGCTTGAAGTGGGAGGCAGAGGTTGCAGGGAACGGAGATGGCGCCACTGCACTCCAGCCTACTGACAGAGCAAGACTCCATCTAAAAAAAAAAAAAACCTTCCTTGGCCCTCATTTTACCTGACCAGACTACTGTGAAGCCCAGTGAGTTGTCCTTGTAAAGTTGTACAGGGCTGTTGCCAAGCTGCTTCCTCTGTCCACCCTGCCCTAGATAGCAGGACAGGGAACTCTGGGTGTTTCTACAACAAATCTCTGCTTTTAGCTCTGCAGGGGCAGCCCTGGCTGCAAGAATAAATACCACCATGAAGTCGATAAGGGCTTGTGATATACGTAGATACTTACGGTGGACTGTGGACATGCCCAAGTGCCTGATCCTGTGGCCAGTCTCCCGCCTCTCCCAGCTACACCTTTCCATGATAAAGACAAGATATACTCCTCTCTTGCTTAGAAATTCATGGCGACTCCTTATCATTCCACCCTTCCAGTTCCACTCAAGGCCCAAGACACCCCAACAACTGCTCTTAGGTCTCCATCTCACCACCCTCATTTCTTATTATGTCCACTATAAACTCTCTGCTGCAGCCAGAAAATATGTGCACTAACTCCTACACAGAATTAGCTCATTATCCCCACCTTCATCCACTTGGGAAAACAGTGGTTGAGTTCCAATGGTATAGCATTATTATAGGTAATTTCAGCCTAAGTCTGACTGGACACATATTGAAGGATCCAGTATATTTTGAATCATCAATGACTATTTCACAGGACTATTGTAAAGATTAAAAGAGATAACACATGTTAGCACAGAGCCCATGCACAGACTAGGTGCTCACTAAATGATAGTTATGTGGTTGTTATTATGTAGGAATCATCTATGTCCCCAACCCTGCATTCTCACTCTATTGCTTGCATACAGTGTCCCCAGCATCCAATAAGAATACTAAAGCCAATAAGTGAGCTTAGCTGAGCTTCATTTTCTGTGGTTGTCTTCAGAACATATAGGTGTACCAAATATGCCATTCGAATTATACTCACACCCTCCCCTTGGCCTTCTTTAAAAATCACTACTATAGAGGAGCATAGAGAAGTACAATGTGTTTCTGTCATCATGGAATTTCAAAACTAGCAGGGCAGACAAGACCAACACATGAAGAATATAATAACTTTCCTGCCACTTTGAGTACTTCCCCCTCTTTTTATATAAATCCACGTTCACTTTATCTAAACCACTCTTAAAAGCCTTCTTCTACTCTCCAAACCCCATAGATCCCAATCATTTTATTACTCAACTTTGCCCCAGAATGAACTGACACATTCATGAGCTACATTCATCTGTAACTGTTGGTATGGTTCTCTCCTCCACTGTGCATTTGCTCTGTCTTATAGGTTCCTTGCTGGGAGACAGGGGAAGACTATTTTCTGAGTCTAGCACCCAATACAGGATGCCCAATATAGGCATTTGCACAAGAAATTTATGTAACCTCTGACTCATGATTACCAGGGGTATAATTATGCAAGTCATGACAAAAAACCTACTTTCACCAATGGTTTTAGTTTTCTTTTCTGCCTGCACATGGCCCTCATCCCAACTTCTAATCAAAGGTGTTAATGAGGATAAAGCTAATTTAGGCGTCCTTTCTAAGCTGTCTCTGTTAATAAACAAGTGGCCTGGCTAAGATGAAGAGACAAAGAAGCCAGGCTTTTGAACTAAGGATGTGCATCGTAGAATGAAGGTGCGGCTGCCTTCCACTGAAGTTCCCTCAGTTCTCGGCCCTCCTCTCCCTGTGACAGACATTCCATTCCTAGCCAAAGATCCCAGAAACCTAGTCCCTACCATCTTCTTCTTGGTGAACTCCATCACCATCTGGTCCGCCAGCTTCTCCTGAGCCAGCAGCTCTGCTTTCTGTTTCTGGTTTTCATCATTGATGCGCTTAATCTCAGCTTGCATCTTCAGTTTTTGCTGCTGCCTTTGTTCCATGTCCTGCCAGCAAAAGAAAGAGAGCCTCAGAGTACAAAGAGGTAAGACGAGAAGCCACTGGCATCCAGAGATAGAGAGACACAGATGGGGGGGCGGGGGCGGGGGACAAATGCATTGCCTGCGGTCTAGCGTCCACAACCATCCTTTGTTAAAGCTGTTTTTTCAAGGGTCATCAATGAATTTGGTCTTCAACCAAATGGCCTCTTTACAGTCTTCATCCAACTTGACTTTGTGGCAGCCCCTGATGCTATTGATCTCTATATTTTCAGGAAGCAGAAGCTCTTAAAGTTCCATGGAATTGCCTCTCACATGTTTTGCTAAATCCCACCCCTGTGGCTTTGCTCATGGTGCTTCCTCCTGCCTTCAATTTCCCTCTCCCATTTAAACCCAACTTTCACTCTCCAGTCAATAGTGACGACTGAAATAATACCTATTGCCCTAACTGAGTACTTTCTATTTCTTGAGCACCGTACACAGACTATCTCTAAATATGTCCTATTTATGACCTAAATATGTCCAAAAATCCTAAAAGGTAGGCCTCATTATCTCTCTTGCTCCAATAAAGAAAGTGCGGCCCAGCATTGAAGTGACTTCCCCACCGGCCACACAGCTTATAATCTCTAGAGCTAAAATTTTGAAACCTGTTCTGTGTAAATTAAAGTATCAACCTTCTCTGGAAATCTTGCTTGATTGCCTCAACTTTCAGTTCTCTCTCCATTTCTAAATTCCCTCTGCACTTAAGGTGGCGCCACACCTCTTATAAGGTGATCATACACTGCCTTGCAGGTCCCCACTCATTTCATATGTGTTCGCTCTGCCCCAGTTACAGGACAAGGGACCTTGTATCATAAATCCTCTCTTCCCCAAAAACATGTAGCCCAATGCAAGGAAAATAGCAAATATTCGATAACCCATTGCTAAATGAGGCAGGGAAGGTAGGACCAAAGTGAGAGGCATGTAAGAAAAAAAAAAAAGTTCTTAGACGCACAGAAACATTTGACGGAGATCAGAGTACTAATGTGAACAAGGTCCTTTTTAAGGAAGGATCCCCCTGCCTTTCCCAGCCCTGAGCCTTCAATGTCTCTCAATGATAATACCACTTCTGAGCCAAGCACATTCTCAGGTGCAGAGGGGCATTGGAATTAGGGGAAACAGCTGGCCCCCCAATCACCTCCAATCAATCTCAGACTCCTTAAGTTCTTCTATTGATTAACTCACCCCACCTCCCACACTATTTCCAGCTCCCTCCGTTTCTCCAAAGACTAAATCCCTCCCTGGCCTTCCAGCTCTTCCTCAGCCCAGCTGCTGCCCTGATTCGTCCAACCAAGGTAACTCTCCCTGTGTGTCTTCCTCTAGAGCTGGCTCTCTGCCAGCTTGGCTCACTGCCCAGTTCAGGGCTCCTTCCTTCAGGAAGCCTTCCGAACCAGAGCGGTATGGCAACTGGCTGCCTCTGAGGTCCATGTGGTGCATGAGTCACAGACATTCCCTCTCTCTCACCATACTCATTTCTTTGCACACTCCACTTCTCCCTTTCTGCTTCTCCAACTCTCACACTCCCTTTCCCCCTTCTCCCCTTCTTCCTTTCCTTTCTAACTGCTTCTCACTGATTTTAGGCCTGCTGTTTGTATCCCAGACATCATTTAATCTCACTGGCCCTCAAAGCTAAAAATGCTGTTGATTTCTGATGTATGACATACATGCAATTATGTATTTATTTACTTCTTTCCCTATTTATTTACTTTTTGGATTGTTGTTTTTGTTGGTTCATTTCATTTCCAAGACGACAAAGGACTTTCCCTGTTTCTTTTGAAGCTTTTCCAAAGCAACCCCAGATAAACTCCCTTCACTCTTTTCCCGTTTGCTAGCAAGGTGGGGAACGTTGCCCTTAGTACCACCATGAGATGATACAGTAGGTCTAAAGCTGGGAAGGCACAGGTTTCTACGCTAAAATTGCCCAATAATACTTCCTGGAGACTCAAGGAGTGCCTGTTGGAAGGACATTAAAAGGATAATGACACAACATCAACGTAATGGTGCTGACTCATGGACTCCTAGAACTTCCTCAGTTAGTCCACCAATTCCCACTCCCCACATCTAGTTGGATTTTCCCGCCCTCACTTCTCGCCCACTACCCTGCATATTTGCCCCATAACTTTCCTTCTTGGCCCTTTCCCATTCTCTCTCCCCTGAGCCAGGAAATGGAGTAACTTGGCCAGGTCTCTCATTGTCTTCACTCTGCTATTCTCCTTCTCATGCAGTTCACAGGGCTGTGTGCCCCTTCGGTTTCCCCAGCTACTCAGGTGATCTTCATTCCTCTTCTCTAGTAGCTCCTCACACTGCAGGTGTGGTGAGAAGGCTTCATAATTACAAATCTGCCCACCTGCAGGACTCTTCACGTCCCCCTGTCACTCACCACCATCAAATGCACTAGCTGATGACAACTTGACAATTCATAAACACAGGGGAGGGAGAGAATCGTAAAAGAATATGTGTTCCACGAGTGAAATGGCACCATGAGGAGGCAATCAAACAAATTCAGAATGTGAGATATTCTTAAAGGCAACTGGCCTAGCTGCTTCAAAATATCAGTGTTATAAAAATGAATGAAGAGGGCCGGGCGCGGTGGCTCAAGCCTGTAATTCCAGCACTTTGGGAGGCTGAGACGGGTGGATCACGAGGTCAGGAGATCGAGACCATCCTGGCTAACCCAGTGAAACCCTGTCTCTACTAAAAAATACAAAAAACTAGCCGGGTGAGGTGGTGGGCGCCTGTAGTCCCAGTACTCGGGAGGCTGAGGCAGGAGAATGGCGTGAACCTGGGAGGCGGAGCTTGCAGTGAGCTGAGATCAGGCCACTGCACTCCCGCCTGGGCGACAGAGCGAGACTCTGTCTCAAAAAACAAAAAAAAAAAGAACGAAGAAATGAATGAATGAATGAATGGAGGAACTCTTCTAGATCAAAACAAACTAAAGAGACTCAACGATTTGCAAGGTTTGCAATATGCAAACCTTGATTAACATCTAGTTTGGAAACAAGAAAGCCAGAAAAACGTATTTGGAACAATTGGGGAATGTGAATGTGGATTAACTATTAAATGACATTATGGAATCACTGAATTCAAGTTTTTTATGGAGGAGGTGATAATGGTATTGTTGTCATGTAAGAGAGTGTCCCTGTTCTTTAGAGCTGCAAGCTGAAGAGTTTAGTGGCAGAGTGTCAAGATATCTGCAACTTACTTTCAAATAGTTTAACAATAAAAAATAAATATATATATATATATATACACACACACACACACATACCTAGAAAGAAACAAGCAACTAAGGTAAATGATTAGCAATCATTAAATCTAGGTGAAGAGTTTATGGGTGTGATACAATTTTTTCAACTTTTCTGTCTGTGTGTACAAAATTTTCAAAATAAAAAATTGAGGAAAAAAAAAATTATCCAAGTGCCTGCCATGTCCCTCACTGTGCTAGAGGGTTTTATACATTGTTACACCCCAGAAAAGGCACATAGAAGAGGACATTTTAAGTCTTCTTAGTTTGGGCAGGTATGTCATCATTTCTTTTGCAATAAATATGCCTACTAATTTTATTTGGACTAACAGGAAGAAAAGGTTTGGCTTCACAACACAATTAATGACAATGGGATGCTATGTACTTTGAGTGAAGTAACAGCAGGGAGACTGGAACTCAGATATTGCTACTGTTCATCTACAAAGTATATAATATCCCTAGGTGATTGAGGGAAGACCATAAAACATCCCTGTTTACACTTGTGCAAGGCATGCAGCCATATATTTCCTTTATGTGTCTATTCACAATGATTTGTCAGTCTTGGACCCTAAGTCCCTGGAAGGAAGGGACAATATTTATCCAAATCACTGCTCATCCCCCAGCATGACACCATGGTGAAATAAATATTTAACATGGCAATAAAAAGTTGATGGTGATGATGTTGTGAAATGAGCATGTGCCTGGCAGAAAACCATTCAACACCCTGAAACCCCAGAGTCTTGACGGGTTTTGTTGCTGCTAGTGGTGAAATGTGGCATTGTCTGTCTGGCCTGTTACCTTTAGATCTTCCTCTTGGAGCTGTTCCATATACTCCAGCATCTGCTCCTTCTCCTGCTCCCGCTGCTCAGCAAGTAGTGATCGCTCCTCCTGGTTCTTTTCCATCTGTTCCACAATTTGCCGCCTTCCTCTTGGAGAGAACAGTGCCACAGTGTCTTAGAAACCCAGGGTCCACGTCTCCCAGAGTCCAACCTCCATCTAAACAACCCCCAAAGTGGGTGGTGTCACAGAAACAATTGACAAGTGCCCCCTAAACATCGATATGCTTCATGAGCCCAGACCAAAGTCCTTCACTCAGGAAGGACCTCAAGGGTTGGCCTCCTTTCTCCTGAGCTCCTGGTTCCAGGGCTCACTTTTCCTGAGATTCTCCTTCTTTATTTGTTTGCCCAAGAGGGGCACCCCACTTGATAAAACACTTTCTACCTTCCAGTATATAAAGAGTTTCTGAAATCCTACCACCTCCCAAATCTTCCCAGAGTAATCATAGGAAGCTAGCTGAATAGTAAAAAGCCAAACAAACAAACAAAAAACAAACAACAACAGCAACAAAAAACCCAGGGTCTATAAGCAGTGTTGCCAGTGATTCCCTATGTGTTAATGGGATGTCAATAAACTTGGAAGCATAGACCCCATGACATATGCGTAAAGGCTGGAAGAATGGGAGAAGACACAGATTAGGATGAGGATCGAGGGAAAAGAGTATGAGAGCCACATTCAGATGGAGTGCTCAAATTGCTTCATGACTCCAGATGAAGTAAACAGGAGTAGAGAGTAAAAGGGTTACATGAAAACAAGTTTGGGCTCAATATAAGGACCAGCTCAAATCATTACTGTTGCCTAATAAGACACAGATTTTTCCTTTCCTGGAGCTGTTTATGCAGAAGATGGACAGCCACTTAGCCACTAAATAACCTTTTACTGGGAACCTACTATAGTACACCAGGTACCTACCAGAAGTACAGAGGTGAATGTACCAGGTATAGTATACCAGGTACGGAGATGAATGGTTCCAGAGAATAGGATACAGTTGGGGAGATAAAACTGCCATTCAGTGGTACAAGGATTATTTATAGAGGTAATTCATGTATTGAATGGTTGGCGTTCTAAATCTAGGACACTATTATTCTATAATTTACTTGCTCTGGGACTTGTCCTTTTCAGCACAAAATGAAGGGGAGACTGAATTGATTCATCCTAACATGAATTAAGCACCTATTACAGGCCAAACACTGTGCTAGGCTCAGAAGCTACAGAAATGGATACGATAGGACCTGTCCCCAATGAGCATAGCATCTAGGAGGGTCAGAGAGCCACAGCACAAGAGTGGGGTGCTGGAGTATAAACACAGAGTGATGGGCGCAGAGAAGGGAGCCACTAAGCCTGCCTGGTGACATGAGGGAGGTGACAGCAAAGCTATGTATAAAGGGAAGGAGAGAGCATTTTCCAAGAGGAAAAGGAGAGGAGGGTATTCAAAAAAAGAGAAAACAACAAAAAATTAAGAACTTGTGACATAGCCTGGCATGTGGGGGGCCTGGGAAAAAGCAGAGAGTAGATGGCAGATAGGGGTAAGAAATGAGATTGCAGCCAGACTGTGAAGTGCCTCCCAGGATTTGAGAAATAAGCTTTTAAAAGTTCTGTGATTCCGGCCAGGCTCACGCCTGTAATCCCAGCACTTTGGGAGGCTGAGGCCGGCTGATCACTTGAGGTCAGAAGTTTGAGACCAGCCTGGGCAACATGGTGAAACCCCATCTCTACTAAATGCAAAAATTAGCTGGGTGTTGTCGTGCGTGCCTGTAATCCCAGCTACTTGGGAGGCTGAAGTAGAAGAATCGTTTGAACCCAGGAGGTGAAGGTTACAGTGAGCCAAGATTATTCCACTACACTCCAGCCTGGGCGACAGAGTGAGACTCCCTCTCAAAAAAAAAAAAAAGTTCTGTGATTCTGTGTATCACTTAGTAAAGTTTTAAGATAAGTAAATGACAATAATGACCATTTCGCATTTTTTCCCTCTTTGCTAGGCTACGTGGACCTAAAGATACATGGAAATAGCTTAGAGAGGGAGATGCCAAAACCACATCTTTACCTAATTCTTTCCTCCCTCCTCTTCCTGTCCAGTTCCTCCTGCCTTTGAATGGATTTCTGCCGCTCCACTTCCATCATCTGATCCAACCGCTTCTCCTCTGTGTCCAGTTCTTTTTGGATCTGCTGCTTCTCCAGGATTTGGGCATCCCGGATGGCATGGCACTTAGCATTGAGGATAATCTGGAGAGTGGAGATTAAACTGTGGCACTAGGCCTAGGGATGTGTAAGTTCAAGGGGAAGAAATGGGAACAGAATGCTATACTGCTGAGCATGCCGGAGGTGTGCATGACTGCTCACAAGTCCAGGGAAATAAGAATGTTCTTATATTTACCTTTCCCCTGAATATAGTTGAGCTCAAAAATTTACTGGCCTCCTGCTAGGTGCCAGGGTCTGTGAAAAGAGGGACCTGGAATAGCACCTTTCAGGGAGCTACATCGTAGGGTTTTGGTGGTAATGGGTCACCCTTTGGAAATATGATGAAAGCAGTAGGCCCTCTCCTCCATAAAATTCACTTACAGATATACACACAAAATTTCTATAAAACTTCAGAGGTCCATTGTTCCACTTAAGAGACCCATGAACTCCAGGTTGGACCCCTTGTTCTCCTCAAGGGAGCTAAAACACTCTTGCAGAGGCCAGGCCACAAGATTTTTAAGCTGGAAGAGCCCAACATGACACAAAAGGGATGAACAGCCATGGGCCCATCAATAAGAACCCAAAAGTAAAACCTTTAGAAAATTAAAGGAGGCAAATGTAGAGAAGATTTACCTGAGAGACAGAAATCAGAGGTGCAGGGATTGGGGAACCAGCACTTTTCATTTGGTAAGGAAATGAACCACATACAAATGAGTTACAACAGAATTTAAATGAGCCTCTGGTCTTTATGTTCTCAGCCAAAGGAAGAGCTTTGGGTACTCCAAAAGCATCCAATTGCCTCGACCACCATATGTGGCCAGAACTGAACTAACAGGATGAAAATAAAAGTAGCACTTCACATTTAATTTACCAATCCACAGCCCACAAAGCCTCTCCCGTCTATTAGCTTATTTCATCTTGCCAATGATTCCACAAAGCAGTTTTACCACCTTCAAGTTACAAATGAAGAAAGTGAGGCTCAGGGAGGGCAAGTGACTTGCCCAAGGTCACACAGCAAGCAGGTGGCAGAGCCAGTCCTCACTGTGATCACTGCAACTACCACAGCAGGTGCAGCTCTCCTGCTGCCCCTCCCCTGCCCACACCCCAACCAGTCCCTGACCTTGTCCAGTGTGGGAATAAGAGGAGGGAGGCAGGATGGCAGTGAGTGCTCAGAGGGAAGGGAGAGATGAAGAGCCCACCTTGCTCATGTCCTTGAGCTCCTCCTCCTGCTCCATCCGCAGCTTGTTGGCTCTCTGCAGGAGGTTCTGGGCTCGTTCCTTGGCTACCTCCTCCAGGTCACTGAGCTTCTTGTTGTTGTTGCACACCATCTCCTTCTGTTTCATGATCTTCTTTCGTGTCATCACTGCATCCTAAGGGAGACCAGTCTGGCTCAGTGGGGGATTATTTCATGCGCTCTGTGCCCTGGGCACTAGCCTGGCTATCACAGGTGACCCAGTACAATTTTGCCTCGGCCAGTGATGACATCAGAACCAAGAAGTTCCACAGCCTGGCTTCATTCTCAGTTCTCCCCTTGGCCCCAGTTGCTCCCACCTCTCATCTCAGGTATTGCTCTTTGGTCTCCTTTCTGCAATATTTTTTAAGTACGTAATTTGTGCCTCATTTCAGGGACCCCTAATGAGAGTTCCTCAGTACATTTTGATTCTGCGACCCATCTGCAGAGGCAAAGCCTTAGGGAGGTTAACTACCATGATGGCTTCCTTCTCCTTCTTGAAGGCCTGGTCCCTGGCCTCAAGTTCTTCTCTGGTCAGGACATGGGATGCCCATTTGATTCGCTCAAACTCCTCAGGGCTGATGATTAGGGATTCCCCGGAGGGATACTCTGTGGGAACACTGATACAAGAATGAACAGATTTAGGGAGGTGAGAGGGAAAGTTCTTGGCACCACATTTTAGGCTTCTCTGCTCTCTTCCCCTCTCCCCATCATGCCAGTGGACTTCTCCAGTAGCAGAAGAGACGGCAAGTGTGCCATGAGTCCACTGGGGAGTAGAGGTTCCAAGGTGGGGGTCAGGTAGCACTGCAGGCTAAAAAGAGACATTTTAAGTCCTTTTTCTATAAGGTCCAACTCATATGTTACCTTCTCTGTGCAGCTGAGACCCACCCCCCGTCATGTCCACATGTGCCCACTCTGCCCCCCCCACCCACCAAGATCCAATAGATCACCTCCTCCTCTGAGCCCCTACTGCACTCTGTTCTTACTGCCTGTATCACAGAAAATCATGCAGGCTCTGTTTCCTTTATGAGCTCCTTCAGGACACAAACTCTGTCTTAACCACATTGGTAGCCTAGTCTCTGGCACAGCGCTTGGCACAGAGTGAGAATTCAAAACAAAGCTGTTGAATTAAACTTTAAAAACAGATTATTCCTCAAGGATGACATAAAAAGGACAAGAGGACGCCAGACAAGGTTGATATAGATGCTAGTTAGAAACCTAAGCTTCCCTGCCTATCCAGCCTAGAAAGAAGCTTTGAACCCTAAATATTAATTAAAATCTATGATCAACAATAGCCAGAGACATGTCTATAGACCTCTCCTTTCTAGCTATCCAACGCATTCAACAAACCAATTGCTAATTATAATGATTACAAGCAAATGACATACATTAAAGATGGGGGAGGGAGTAGTTGGGGAGGTGGGAAGAAAGCTGCTTCTGGGTGAGGCAGGTACATGCCAATAAGACAGATGGTCTGAGACAGGAAGTGAAACCTCATCTAATAAAACTAGTGTGTGTGTGTTGGGGGAGGGTGGTCCAGGTGATGGACAGAATGAGTGAGTGGATTTGCAGCTTAGCCAAGATCTTGTGTTTCACGAAGCAGCGTGGCCCTAAACAGCCTAGGATCTGGAGTGACCAGCAGTGATCTGAATCTAAGACAGCAGTTCATACTACTTTCAGCAGCCCTGAAAAATAACCAGCCACTTGTCCTCTGATGTGTTTTCAGGACTAGATGGCTCCAAGAAGGAGCCCTTCCTCCGGCTCCAGGAGTGGCTGCAGGGCTCTAGCCACATCTGGCCATTTGATGCCAGGGCTGACCAGACATGGTCAGTAAGGGACTGCAGTCCAACACACCTCCTGGGGTGTGTACCAGATGTGCCTCCCCAGCTGTGACACAGGTAGCATTTTCTGGGAATTAGGGTTTTAGTAGGTGGAGCCAGGGCAGGGAGAACAGTTGTAAAGGGTGAAGCACTAACACAAGAGCTAAACCACCGAGCAGTGTTGGCTCATGGCACATGGTTGAGCTAGGCCTAAGCCCCACAGGAGGGGCTCAAGCCTGGGGGCAGCTCTAGTCAGGAAGTGGGGCTGAGCTAATCCCAAAGGAAACCAAGGAGCTCCTGTGAATTTCCTCTTATGGCCTTGGAGTCTGGGAGGAAGCCAGGGGCTAATGAGGCATCTGGTCAGTTTCCCTTTGCTTCAGATTCTTAATGCAGCCGAAAGGAAGTGACTCATCTGGATCACTTCCCTTTAGGGAGGGCACTAATGGGGACTTAGGACTCACTAAGCACCTCCCCTCTACCAGTCCCTTAGCTCACACAGCCAGCCAGAAGTAAGGAAGGAGAATGAAGCTGAGAATAAAGGACAGTGGCAATAATAGATACAATGGGAGAAACAAGAGAGGCCAGAACGCAGAAGAAAGAAAGAACTATCAAACAAAAAGGGGAAAATGAATAGGAAAGAAGTGGGGATTGGACAGACAGAATGAAACCAGGTGGATTTATCTATCTCCCTGCAAAGATCCTTAGCAAAAGGATAGGGACTGGGCAAAGAAGGACAGGGGACTGTGTACTCACATGAGCTCTCGGACCATGTCCCGGGTGATGAGCTGGATGGTCTCTGGCTTTCGATCCAAGCCCAAAGCAGTGAGAGTTTTTTGAAGGGTATGCTTATCTCGGAGCAGCACAATGGGGCTGTCACTCTGGCCCTGGGCTGGGGACTATGAGTTCAGAAAGAATAGCTTAGAAGCTTGTCACCTGCACTTCCTGCTGGTCAGTCCTAACTTCAAGGATAGAGCAGCAGGATGCCGTATATCTGACCGTGGCTGGATGTTTTCTGTACTGACCAGCTTTTCTTTTCTTTTCTTTTCTTTTTTTTTGAGATGGAGTCTTGCTCTGTCACTCAGGCTAGAGTGCAGTGGTGCAATCTTGGCTCACTACAACCACCGCCTCCCGGGTTCAAGCAATTCTCCTACCTCAGTCTCCCGAGTAGCTGGGATTACAGACAACCACCACCACACCTAGCTAATTTTTGTGTTTTTAGAAGAGACGGGGTTTCTCCATGTTGGCCAGGCTGGTCTCAATCTCCTGACCTCAAGTGATCCGCCCACCTGGGCCTCCCAAATTGCTGGGATTACAGGCATGAGCCACCGTGCCAGGTCCTGACCAGCTTTTCGGAGAACAAGTCTCTTGTTCTTGTACAGATATTCTTTGCAGAACGGTAGGGATAGTAAGGAGTGGCGGTCACTAGTGTGTGTCTATACCTAGTCTAAAGTCATCAGGAATGAAAGCAAATTTCTGGTCTCTAGATTTTCCTCTCTCCATGAAAGGTTTTCCTTTATGAAAGAAGAAATAATTATCTCTCTAGGACCACACAGGGGGTTTGAAGCAATATAATTTGTTACAGACTCTTACAGTCTTTGACATTGTTATTTTAAATTCTTTCTTACAATTAAATTACTTTAACCCCCGCAAAAAGCCATATTGACGGAGATAGAAATCGCTAAATGACCTGCAGAGGCCTACCCTTAAGATCTATGGGTAGTTCTCTACCAGCTCATTGAGTTGGTGCTGAGGTCAGTGAGTTAGAATTCAGCAAGAACACAGACTGTGTTTTTTTGTTTTGTTTTGTTTTTGTTTTTCAAAATTCTCCGACCTGAAGGAATTAGATAACAAGAAAATGAAATCACCTGTTTCAGAAAATGTCTAAACACAGGAAAGGATGTGTCATTAATGCAGCCACTGTGATCCTGACCAGAGGCAGGGGGATGGCCCCGCTTGTCCTACCTCACTTTGCACTCACAGTCCCCTGTGTGCTGCTGCCACCTGGTGCCCATCTCTGCTTTCACGTGGGCACAACTCAGTCATGCCACAGGCCACTTCTGCCCTCTACTGCCTGTTGAGAGACTTCCTGAACTCTTACCCACCAGTGAGGCCAAAGAAACTAGACAAGGGACAAGCATTTTTCTGATAACCCCCTTTTGCCAGCCAGCATGACTGCTCCTGGAGAACTCAGCCAATTCCAAATCTCTCTTTGCTTTGACTAGAAAACTCCACATGTACCCACAACAACAGCAACAACAACACAAATGTCTGTAAGTGAAATTGCATTTCGGCCAGGTGGGGTGACTCACACCTGTAATGCCAGCACTTTGGGAGGTCGAGGCAAGCAGACTGCTTGAGCTTAGGAGTTCAAGACCAGCGTGGGGAACATGATGAAAGCTCATCTTTACAAAAAATACAAAAATTAGCCAGGCGTGGTGGTGGGCACCTGTAGTCCCAACTACTTGGGAGGCTGAGGTAGGAGAATCACTTGAGCCTGGGAAGCGGAGGTGGCAGTGAGCCAAGATTGTACCATTGCACTCCAGCCTGGGTGACAGGAGTGAAACCCTGTCTTAAAAAAAAATAAAAAATAAATGCATCTGTTGATCCTTTCTCTTACCAACAGGAAAACTGCTGCAGAGTGAGAGTCTTCTGAATGGATTAAGAAGCCTATCTTGATCCCTCTGGAGAGTCCTCTTCAATTCACAATGAAGATGTTGAAGAGCAGGAACAGACACCAACTCTCCTCTCCCCACCTTCCCCACTGGCAGAGGGATTCAGGTCACTACTGGTGTCTCTCTTTCCCTTTTCCCCTTCTCTTAAACTCTCACTGCCCTTCTCTCCATGTCTCATTCTCTTTTTCTCCTTCCCTCTCTTCCTTCTCACCTACTAAACTCCATGTGTCCCAAAATCAGTCAAAGCTCTATTATCTAGCTCTCTTTATCTAGACTAAAGGAGTTGTCAACCTTTTGGTCTAGACAACACTTGTAAATAAAGACCTGCTCATTTCCCAAAGCTAAATAATTGTTTTAGTTGAGCAACTGGGAAAGGAGGATGGTTTTGTGTTGTACTCTGATGGTATTATCCTTGGATGGAGGGGGAAGATGTTGCTCTTGTCTGCAAGCTTAGCCCATCAGCCCTCCAGCAGTTCCGTCACGGAGCTCAACTGCAACTATTGCACTCTCTGCAGCTGAGCCTTCCTTTTGACATTACAACAGATTTTAAACACTGTGAAGACATGAGAGACTGGGGTGGAAGAAGCCGGGTGTCCCTGTTGACATAGGCCCCACTAGATCCCAAAGCTCTGCAGCTCAGGTCTCAGAATTCCCCTTTGTCTTCGGTCTGAGAGTTACCTATGAGAGCAAGGTTACTCAGCAGAAGCTTTGCCCTGAGCTACATTTTTGGGCTTCTGCCTGCAGGTGGCATCGACTTGAAAGGACTTGTTGAGGATTACCTTGATATCTCCAAAGAGGCTCTCATCCACCTCAGAGCTCACGGCTTTGGTCCGATAGCGAGCCTTATTCCTTGACCTGTTGGAAGCGGCAGAAGAGGAGCTCAGGATGCCAGCTGTGCTTAGTGGCTGCAGGAAGAGGCAGAAAGTTTGGGTCATCAGTACTGAGTGGCATCCAGACCCTGAGCAGTCAACAATTCACCAGCCCATGCTGGGGGAGTGGGTGGGCATGTGAAAAAGAAACAGTTAGGGAAAGTGGCTGTGTAAACTCTGAACCATAGGGGACAAAGAGTAACAGATGGAGGGCATCCCCACAGAGCAGGGGGGTCCCTGAAAAAGAGAGCTCTGCACAAAGGAGCATTTCTGTAAAACAGTTGATCTCATAGAAGTAGAGAGTAGAATGGTGGTTACTAGAGGCTGAAGAGAGGAAGGGGAGGGGCATGGGGAGAGGTTGATCAATGAGTGCACAGTTACAGTTAGATAGGAGGAATAAGTTCTGGTGCTCTATTGCACAGAAAGACCACTATAGTTGATAATAATGTACTGTATATCTCAAAAGAGATACACAATATCTAGAGGAGAGGATTTTGAGAAATATAAATGTTATAAGATTAAATGAGATGGTAAGATCTAGTATTTGATAGCACAATAGAATGACTAGAGTTAATAATGCATATAATGTATATTACTATATATAAATGTATATTATATACATTTATACAATAATATATATTAATATACATGTATATAATAATGTATATTATTTATATTGTGTATATATATATATTTTTTTTTGAGACGGAGTCTCGCTCTGTCGCCCAGGCTGGAGTGCAGTGGCCAGATCTCAGCTCACTGCAAGCTCCGCCTCCCGGGTTTACGCCATTCTCCTGCCTCAGCCTCCCGAGTAGCTGGGACTACAGGCGCCCGCCACCTCGCCCGGCTAGTTTTTTGTATTTTTTTAGTAGAGACGGGGTTTCACTGTGTTAGCCAGGATTGTCTCGATCTCCTGACCTCGTGATCCGCCCGTCTCGGCCTCCCAAAGTGCTGGGATTACAGGCTTGAGCCACCGCGCCTGGCCTATATGTATATTTCAAACTAGCTAGAAGAGAGAATTTTGAGTGTTCTCACCACAAAGAAATGACAAGTGTTTTTTTTTTTTTTTTTTTTTTTTTTTTTGAGACGGAGTCTCGCTCTGTCGCCCAGGCCAGAGTGCAGTGGCCGGACCTCAGTTCACTGCAAGCTCCGCCTCCTGGGTTTACACCATTCTCCTGCCTCAGCCTCCCGAGTGGCTGGGACTACAGGCGCCCGCCACCTCGCCCGGCTAGTTTTTTGTATTTTTTTTTAGTAGAGACGGGGTTTCACTGTGTTAGCCAGGATGGTCTCGATCTCCTGACCTCGTGATCCGCCCGTCTCGGCCTCCCAAAGTGCTGGGATTACAGGCTTGAGCCACCGCGCCCGGCTGACAAGTGTTTTAGGTAATGGATATGCTAATTACCCTGATTTGATCATTATACAATGTATATACATGTATCAAAACATCACACTGTACCCCATAAATGTGTACAATCATTATGTGTCAATTAAAAACAAAACTGTTTTGTTTTTTGTGGTTTTTTAAAAAGCAATTCTATAGTCCTCGAAGCTGAAGGCCAAGTCGGCCACATAGTATGGAAGTAAAGATAAAAGAAGCGGGAATGGCAGGAGGAGAGAAGCAACAGTTTCTCATTATCAGACTAGTACCAGTTTCCCAAGAGGACAACCTCTCGTGGGGCAATTTGGACTTGCCTCCCCAGACATGCGCAGTGTCCCCTTTGCCTCCAATCTTTTCAGCTTGTGCTTCAAGTCTTCCTCACAAATGATACCACTGTTTGACCTCCTTCGTATCTCCACAATCTTACAAGGTTATGGTGGGAGCACAGGATATAAAGGATGGAAAAGCGCCTCACCCACTGCTTGGCATGTGGCTGATGCCCAATAAACTTGAGGCAGTGGTGAATGATAAATGATTACTAGCTACAATCAAGCAAGCCAGTTCATAATATCCACTATTTGGCTGTTTCTCTCCCAAGACCCTTTTAGTGTGCCTCAGTCATTTTTTAGCCCTCTACTAACTTCCTATTTTGGCAAATTCCCCATCTAATGAGTTGTGGGAGATAGTGCTCATCTCCAACTATAGAAGCTGAAAACATCAAATATTCACCTTCTCAGCCTGGCCAAGGGACCTAAGCTTACCCAATGAGATGGCCCTGGACTGGCAATGACTAGGGAACTAGTGAACCAAAAGGCAGAACAAGGAAAACCTTTCTGACCCAAACAGAACTGGCAGTCAGACCCAGTGTCTGGTCTGATATCAATACTGATAACGATACCAGCAGCAGCACCCTATGTACAGAGTTGGCAGTTTGGGGGGTACAACAGTGCATCAGGGTCCTTGCCAGACCAGTTCTAGGTTTTGATTGTGGTCTTGATTCCAGCTGCAGAACCTTCCTTTGTTCCTATTTTTGAGCTTTCCAAAATCCTCTTAACACATTCTCTTTTACTTAAATTGGAATTCTGGTTCTGTCGCTTGTAACTAAGAATCTGATTAACACAACCTCCATTCCCAAAGGACAGGCAGCTTCAGCTCAGTCCCAAGAGTAGACATCTATCTTTAAAAGGTAGTATCTACAAGGACTACTGGATGACTCCAGGCTAATGATAAAGCTGACTCAAACCTCACTTTGGAGGAGCCCATATGCCCCACATCTCTCTAAACTGGGTTACCTTGAAGGAATGGGCCAGACACATTGTGTCTCCCCAAGACTGGGAATCAGCAGCTGTCAAGGGAACAGGGTAGACAGGGAAATATACCATGCATTCCAGGTCACTAAGCCCTGGACAGTGTTCTGAAAGCTCTCTCTGATCTGTCATTACCAACCAGACACCCCAGTGTCTGTTACACCTGTATCAGGTTTTCACACTCAATTGGACAATTATTTTCCAGCTGTCTCTGTGCTGTACATTGAACACTGCTATATGTGCATTTCCCTCACTGCCTGGCACAGCCAGCAAAAGGCTTACATAGGAAGTCTCCCTCTACAGCCTCAGCCAGCCCCAATACAGTAGAGCAAAGAAGCTTGGATTTATTAAAAGGTAAAAATAGTAGCCCCAAGGATGTCTAATAACAGCCTCTGAAGGGTTATTATATGGTAGGTGGTGAGCTACGGCTCCCCTTTCCACCAAAAATAGAATAAGAGGAAATGAATAGAAACTTCAGTAGGTGGGATTGAGGCTAAGCATTTGGAATAACTGGAAAAGGTGGAAGGCTTTGGATCATGAGTTTTGTATGTAATTAAGGGAAAAGGCGCAGTGCCTGGCACATACTAGGAACAATATAGCAACGTGCATTTGATGAAGAAAGACGACCTCTCAAGGACAGGACTGCAGACCAGATTGAGATGGATACTTTTCTGGAATACGCCTGCCTGACTCCAAGTCACTCCACCATTCCATATTTTCCAGATCACGTATGTGGTCTCCACTGTGGATAATAACGTATGTGAAAGGGCTTTGGAATACAGATGGAAAGTATTATTGTTTTCCATTTGTTTTCCTGTCTCTTTTCAAGGACTCCAACAGGTTTTCCCTTGTGCTGAAGTGTCCACCAGACTGCAGGTTCCTCCAGGGCTGAGCCTGCATCTCCTGTTTCCTATGCCCTTGGTACCCATGTCAAGAGGAAGTCACAGCAAGGACTGCCTGAGCCAGAACAGAGGAAGAAAAACAGATGACCACAGAAAAGTGGCCACTGAGCAGGACAGTGGGAAGCTCTGAACTCTAGGGTTGGGTGGTTGAGAAAAACCTCATTTGGAAAATGCTGACTTTGAAGCCACAGCCTTACACCAGGGTTAGAATAAACAGTTTTGCCAAGGGTAACATGGATTACAAAGGTCACTGTGTAAACATACTAGAAAAACATGAAGAACCAAGCATAAATGTAAAGTTGGATCCCTCTGGGCCAGAGGCAATAGTGAAGAAGTTCTTTTAGGAGGTGACGGGCTGGTTTTCTTCTTTGCCTGACTAAATAAATATTGCCAAGAAGCTGAACTGTGCGTAAGGAGAAGCGTATCCAGTCCTGCTTATGGGGAGACAGCTCTTGAAGGGAAGGCAGCTGAGAAGGCAGGGGGTCTGGGGAAAATGAGGATTGGGGACAGATAAAGGTGCCAGCCCTGCTTTGATATTTTCGTCTTGGTGACTCAGCTGACTCCCCCTCTCTTCATAAGCCTTCCAACTCCTGGAGCACAAGAATTCAGCCACAGCTAGGAGCTCTATGAGAGACTCTGATGCAGAAAGATTTGCTGATCAAACAAATAATGATTTTGATTTACAGTCATTGATATAGGATGATCTCCATACCATGTTAAGTTGTAAAGAAAACAGACTGTAAGAAACACATAAGTCTGGGTGCCATGGCTCATGCCTGTAATCTCAGCATTTGGGGAAGCCAAGGCGGGTGGATCGAATGAACTCAGGAGTTCAAGACCAGCCTGGGCAACATGGCAAAACCCCACCTCTATAAAAAGTATGAAAATTAGCCAGGCGTGGTGGCATATACCTATAGTCCCAGCTACTTGGGAGGCTGAGGCGGAAGGATCGCTTGATCCCAGGAGGCAGAGGTTGCAGTGAGCCAAGGTTGAGCCACTGCACTCCAGCCTGGAGAGCAAGACATTGTCTCAAAAAAATAATATTAATAAAGAAAGAAAAAGAAATATAAGTATTCTTGGCCGGGCATGGTGGCTCATGCCTGTAATCCCAGTACTTTGGGAGGCCAAGGTGGGTGGATCACCTGAGGTCAGGAGTTCAAGACCAGCCTGTCCAACATGGTGAAACCCCCGTCTCTACAAAAAAATACAAAAATTAGCCAGGCATAGTGGCCCGTGCCTGTAATCCCAGCTACTCGGGAGGCTGAAATCCCAGCTACTTGGGAGGCTGAGAAAGGAGAATCGCTTGAACCCGGGAGGCAGAGGTTGCAGTGAGCCAAGATCACGCCACTGCCCTCCAGCCTAGTCGACTCCATCTCAAAAAGAAAAACAAATGTAGAAGTATTCTTGTAAAGATGTTTGAATGCCAGGTATGTGCCCAGAATGTATTACTGAAAGCATGTTCAAAAAAATGTTTAACAGTATGTCAGGTAAGCTTTACCATCTTAAGATGTTTCTTTATTGAATAATTTCCTGCAATGAGTAGACAGCTATTTTTATGACCAGAAAAAAAAACTATTTTTTTATTTGAAAACAAAGCATAGCAATGGGCCTGGTGCTCCAACTCTGAAAGCAAGAGAGTACAACCCTTAAAAAAAAGCAAAAAAACAAACAAACCAAAAAAACATAGCATTATATATTCTGGTATCCAGGATGTTTCACTCAAATCCAGCAAGACAAAGCTGGAATGGGGCTAGAATAGGTCAGTGTGGAGTTTCCCTGATGTAACTTCAACACCCATCAACTGAACAGGTTGACATGTTCAGGAAAGATATGTCTTTTCCTAGATGTCTTACCCATTCTGATCTAGTTCTTTTTTTGCACAGAGTCACCGCAGGCTGGCAAATTCAGGCTTCAAACTCTTGGTCTGGTTCTACTTCCCTTTCTGAAGACTTTGGTTACCAAGTAAGGGAGATTCCCATGAACCAGACCCCTTGCCTTTTACTCTGAGTGATCCACACAATTATCCTCTTTCTTCAAGTGGGACCAAGCTGGCCATCTGTAGGATGTCACCAGAAGATAACATCCCAGTCAGTACTGAGGTCTCCATCTCTCCTTCTGGAGGATTTTAATCATTATTTTTATAAGAGTTCTGGAAGTCTGCCTAATTGTGAGCCTCACCACCCCTACTATCTCTTCTCATGCCTTTAAATATTCTCCAAACCTATTGAGTAGCACCATATGTACACAAACACACACACCTGGCCTACCAGAGATCACTAACTTAGACCCACTGCTTCTCAAAGGTGTCCATATGCCCAGTCCTGTCCCAGGAATTTCAAAGGGGCTCAGTCAGTGAGTCAAACCCCTGCCCTGAGTGGCTCCTGGATGGGGAATCCCCAATCTGGGTGCTCTGAAGGCCACGAGTCTTGCCCAGGTGCAACTTATGACCTATGAGAGCTTGGAAATAGGAAATTTTTAAAAGAGGACAAAAGGGGAACTAACATTTACCATATGCCCTTAGACACCAGGCATGACAGTAGGTGCTCACATACATACATACGCTACTGGGTTTGTAAGGTGCTGAGAGAAGATGGGACACGGAATCAAATAGAATACATAAGTGAAAAGGGATGCCCCCCACCCCAAATACAACACTGCAGGGAGTCCTCGAAAGTCAGGAACTGCTCTTTGTTGAAGGCTTATTTAATAATTAACAAAACTCTTCTGAAGTCCACTGAGCCCCAGAAAAGCAATGCAGCCTCTGGGCCTGAAGTTTGTCCACAAGTATACCCAAGTAGCAACCTTTGCCACCTGTTGTGCCCCCAGACATTCTAGGTCAGTTCCAATAACCCAAGACTCCAACACTTATCCTCTGGGACCTCCCCTCTGGGACCAACACACTCAAGCCCAGGCATCCCCTTCATGGTTCCTCCCAGGCCATGTTGGCCTTCTCAACCTTCAGGATCCTGACAGTCCTCCCCATTCCAGTGAAACCCAGGCTGACAGGCCTGTGCCAGTCTCTCTTCCGGGCCTTGCAAACCTGAGACCCTCCTCACTCACTCACCCATTTATTCATTCATTCATTCATTCACTCATTCATTCACTGACAAATATTTATTGACTATCTACTGAGGGACATGAAGCCCTGCTAACAGGAGAAAAACCTGAGGCTCAGGCACAGTCACCTTGCTAGTTAGTGGCAAAACAGGTACCACGACCCATTATCTGGCCTCCTCACCAGTGTTTTTTCCCACACCACATCCACAGTCTTTAGTCCACTGAGGCTCCAGTCTGATGGCATCGGGGAGAGGGTTGGGACATCCCTTTCTCTCCAACTGCTCCGCTCAGCGCACTCCACATTTCCAGTCACTATCGACGCTATCCCTAATTCCCCTTCTGACCCCACCTCATGATCTCCCTTGCTTCTTCTAGAGGTGTTCTCCTTACTCCTGGGCCTTCCCGACCCTTAGACCCAACTCTGCCCTCCCCTAGGCCCCCACTTTCCCCACTCAGAGCCCCCACACAATTCAGGACACAAGAGGCCCCATCTGAGGTTCTCCCTCACCATGTCCTCAGCCACACGCCCTGACTCCGGACCTCTGTCGCCGCCCGGGCGCCTCCAAGGCCCTGGTGTTGACGCGTTACCGTGGCAACCACTAGCCCGCGTTCTTCGGCTCAGGCCCCGCCCCCGGCCCCGCCCCCTCCCACCTCCAGTGGGCAGTTGCGTTGTGCTGGTGGCGTAGGGAACAGGAGCCGGTCGCTCCAACCGTTGCAGCCCCGCGCTCCAGCCCAACCGCGGTTCTGAAGGATTGACCCGCCCTGGCGTGCCCTGCTCTGCACTTTGGCTTCGGCCAAACTTTTAGGTCAGAGCCCGAACTTAAAGAGCTTACCATGGGCCGAGGGAGTTCTAACTGTCAGCGGCCCGAAGAGCCTGGCCCAGGGTCACAGTTTTCCCCAGGGACTTCACCTAGGTTACTATGATTACCCTTGCCCCACTGCCCAGGAGGCGCCAAGCCAACCCCGGATGAGTGTAATCTGCAGAGAAGCCAGCAGGATCAGACCAAACTAGTTTCACAGCAGAAGAGAGTCTGGTCGGGTCAAGAAAGAACTTCCAGCCCTGAGGATGTCTCTGCAGTGTCAGAAGCAGTTTCTTAAATTGCGGGCCTCAAATCTCCGGCTAAGAATCACCTGGAGAGTTTATTAAAAATGGAGGCCCTACATTAGAATAAGTCGAAAGCTAAGGAACTGACCTTGGGGTACTACTTCCTAGCTGGTATGTACTGTTCTAGAAAGTACATAGGGGTTTTGTCATTTTTCCAATTTAGTTTGGCCTCTCTACCTCCCAACTTGCAGGGCCAGCATTGACCTCACCTCGGTAGGCTGCATGCTCCAAGCCTCACAAAGCTGTCCCACCAGACCAAGGACATTTGTCTTCCTCCGGTGCTGATTAGCTAAGCTCTTGGTGTGACTCTGTGAGTCTCTGAGCTGCTTTCTCAAACCTCTCTCCAAACCCTCACAGCCAGTCTTTCTGAAGCTCTTACTCCAACTTGGATACTGAAGGCTGTTCACAAGCCCCAGGGGAATGGAAGAAGGGAGACAAGGTCACTTCTTGCTGCTTTTAAAAGGACTTTCTCCAACAGGCTTCACATTCCTTCCCTAGATTTCCCAGTCTTTATCTCCTTTGGGATCAAGAGTACGAAATTGTGTCCCCTTCGCAGAGTCCCACCAAGTGTTGAAGGCTTAATCAGAGGGAGAAGGGAAGGCCTGAAGAGAAGGAGCACAGTCCTTGGGAGGCTTGGGACTGAGAGAAGGGGTTGTTCTGTTCCTGGGAACCTTCCTTACTAAGCCTTGACATTAGAACCCCCTTCCCTGCAGCTCAGAAAGAAGGAAAAACAAGTAACCGGCCCACTGTGGACAAGGTGCTTCCTATATTCTTTTCACCCCATTCTCCCAGGCACATCTGCATGACGTAGTTACTATCACTGTAACCAAAGAGGAAACTGAGGCCAAGAAAAATAATTGTCCAAACTGAAAGTCTGTATCTTAGCCCAGGGTGACTGTCTGAAGATGCAAAGTTGAGGCAGAAAGGGCTGGGCACGGTGGCTCATGCCCGTAATCCCAGCACTTTGGGAGGCGGAGGTGGGCAGATCACGAGGTAGGAGTTCGAGACCAGCCTGGCCAACATAGTGAAACCCCGTCTCTACTAAAAATATAAAAAATTAGCCAGCGGTGGTGGCAGGCACCTGTAATCCCAGCTACTCAGGAGGCTGAGGCAGAAGAATGGCTTGAACCCGGGAAGGGAAGATTGCAGTGAGCCAAGATCACTCCAGCCCAGGCGACAATGCAAAACTCTGTCTCAAGGAAAAACAAAAAAAGGTTGAGGCGGGAGGCCGAGACGGGCGGATCACGAGGTCAGGAGATCGAGACCATCCTGGCGAACACGGTGAAACCCCGTTTCTACTAAAAATACAAAAAAAAAAACTAGCCGGGCGAGGCGGCGGGCGCCTGTAGTCCCAGCTACTCTGGAGGCTGAGGCAGGAGAATGGCGGGAACCCGGGAGGCGGAGCTTGCAGTGAGCTGAGATCCGGCCACTGCACTCCAGTCCGGGAGACAGAGCGAGACTCCGCCTCAAAAAAAAAAAAAAAAAAAAAGGTTGAGGCAGGAAGGAGGAATGACAGAGTGCAGTGTAAGGGACTTGCCTCCCAGCAGGCAAGTACACGCCTATAATCCCAATACTTTGGGAGCCTAAGGCAGAAAGATTGCTTGCATCCAGGAGTTTGAGAACACCCTGGGCAACATAGGGAGATCCCATCACTACAAAAAATCAAAAATTAGCCAGGCATAGTGGTACATGCCGGTGGTCCCAGCTACTTGGGAGGCTGCACTAGGAGGGTCACTTGAGCCTGGGAGGTTGAGGCTGCTCTGAGCCATGATCATGCCAATGCACCCAGCCTGGGTGACAGAGTGAGACTCTGTCTTGAAAAATAAAGTAAATAAAATATAATAAAAATTTATCTCAAAGCTAACAATGCTTAAGCTTCAGGCCTCTCATTTACGTAAGCACATGTCAAGGCTCAGAGAAGAACCCTTGGCAATGTGTCTACAGGCATACCTTGGAGATATTGCAGATCAGGCTTCAGAGCACTGCAATCAAACTAATATCACAACACAGTGTGAGCAACACAAATTATTTGGTTTCCCAGTGCATATGAAAGTTACATTTGCACTATACTGTAGTCTATCAGGTGTGCAATAGCATTATGTCTAAAAAAAAAGTGCAGACTTTAATTTAAATATACTTCATTGCTAAAAAGTGCTAACAATCATCTGAGCCTTCAGCGACATCATCTTTTTGTTGGTGGAGGGTCTTGCCTCGTGTTAATGGCTGCTAAGTGATGAGGGTAGCACTTGCTGAAGGCAGAGGTGGCTGCAGTAATTTCTTACAATAAGACAACAGTGAAGTTTGCCGCATCAGCTGGCTCTTCGTTTCTTTTCTTTTTTTTTCAAGTAGAATTTCACTCTTGTTGCCCTAGCTGAAGTGCAATGACGCGATCTCAGCTCACTGCAACCTCTGCCTCCCGGGTCCAAGATATTCTTCTGCCTCAGCCTCAGCCTCCAGAGTAGCTGGGATTACATGCGCCACCACACCCAGTTAATTTTGTGTTTGTTTGTTTGCTTGTTTGTTTTTAAGACAGAGTTTTGCTCTTGTTGCCAAGGCTGGAGTGCAATGGTGCGATCTCCGCTCACCGCAACCTCCACCTCCCGGCTTCAAGCGATTTTCCTGCCGAGGCCTCCTGAGTAACTGGGATTAGAGGCATGCAGCACCACATCCGGCTAATTTTGTATTTTCAGTAGAGACAGGGTTTCTCCATGTTGGTCAGGCTGGTCTCAAACTCCTGACCTCAGGTGATCCGCCCGCCTCAGCTTCCCAGAGTGTTGGGATTATAAGCGTGAGCCACTGCGCCCAGCTGACTCTTTCTTGAAAGATTTCTCTGTAGGATGTCATGCTGTTTCATAGCATTTTACCCACAGTAGAACTTCTTTCAAACTTGGCATCAGTCTTCTCAAGCCCTGCAGCTGCTGTATAATCTAAGTTTATGGAAGTCTAAATTCTTTTTTTGTCATTTAAATAATGATTACAGTGTCTTCACCATGAGTAAACTCTTTTCTGTTTGTTTGCTGTTTTAAAGCTCCATCGTCAATGGAATAGGAGTAGATTCTACCCCCTAAGAAACAACTCCTCACCATTTCAGTTTCATCACGAGATTGCAGCAATTTGGTCACATCTTCAGGTTCCATTTCTGATTCTAGCTCTCTTGCTATTTCCACCATGTCTAGTATTACTTCTTGCACTGAAGTCCTGAACCCCTCAAAGACATCCATGAGAGCTGGAATCACCTTCCTCCAAACTCCTGTTAATCTCAATGTTTTGATCTTTTCTCATGAATCATAAATGTTCTTAATGGCCTCTAGAATAGCGAATCTTTTTCAGAAGGTTTTCATTTTACTTTGCCCAGATGCATCAGAAAAAAATCATTATGTATGGTAGTTATAGCCTTACAAAATGTATTTCTTAAATAATAAGACTTGAAACTGGAAATTACATCTTGATCCATAGGCTACAAAATGGATATTGTGTTAGCAGAAATGAAAACAATATTGCTCTTCTACTACATCTCCATCAGAGTCCTTGGGTGACTAGATGTATTGTCAATGAGCAGTAATATTCTAAAAAGAATCTTTTTTTCTGGGCAGTAGGTCTCAATAGTGGGCTTAAAATATTCAGTAAACCATGTTGTAAACAAATGTGCTGTCATCCCGGTTTTGTTGGTCCATTGATAGAGCACAGGCAGAGCCAATTTAGTATAATTCTGAAGGGCCTTAGGATTTTCGGAATGATAAGTAAGCATTGCTCTCAACTTAAAGAAACCAGCTGGCTGGGTGTGGTGGCTCACGCCTGTAATCCCAACACTTTGGGAGGCTGAGGTGGGCAGATCATTTGAAGTCAGGACTTTGAGACCAGCCTGGCCAACATGGTAAAACCCTATCTCTACTAAAAATGCAAAAAAAAAAAAAAAAAAGATCTGGGCATGGTGACATGTGCCTGTAATCCCAGCTACTCGAGGCACGAGAATCACTTGAACCCAGGAGGCGGAAGTTGCAGTGAGCTGAGATTGTGCCGCTGCACTCCAGCCTGTGTGACAGAGTGAGACCCTATCTCAAAAATAAAAATAAAAATAAAAAAATAAAGGAAGCAACTGTGTTAACCCCTAGCAAGAACATCAGCCATCCCTTTGAAGTTTTGAAGCATTGACTTCTCTCTAGTCGTGAAAGTCTCAGATGGTATCTTCTTCCGTAGAAGGCTGTTTCATCTACATTCAAAATCTGTAAGTGTAGCCATCTTCATCAATTGTCTTAGCCAGATCTTCTGGATAACTTGCTTCACGTTCTGCATCAGCACTTGCTGCTTCACCTTACACTTTTATGTTATGGAGATAACCTCTTTTCTTAAACCTCATGAACCAACCTCGGCTAGCTTCAAACTTCTTTTCTTCCTCACCTCACCCTTCATAGAACTGAAGAGAGTTAGGGCCTTGCTCTTGACTAGGTGAACTTCTTTTTTCTTTTTTTTCTTTTTTTTTTTTGAGACAGAGTCTTGCTGTGTTGCCCAGGCTGGAATGCAGTTGTGCGATCTCAGCTCACTGTAAGCTCCGCCTCCCAGGTTCATACCATTCTCCTGCCTCAGCCTCCTGAATAGTGGGACTACAGGCGCCTGCCACTGCGCCTGGCTAATTTTTTTGTATTTTTAGTAGAGACGGGGTTTCACCGTGTTAGCCAGGATGGTCTCAATCTCCTGACCTCGTGATCCACCTGCCTCAGCCTCCCAAAGTGCTGGGATTACAGGCTTGAGTCAGCGTGCCCAGCCCAACTAGGTGGACTTAAGGGAGTGTTGTGGCTGGTCTGGTCTTTTATCCAGAGCACTAAAACTTTTTCCACATCAGGAATAAGGCTGTTTCTTTTGCTTGTCATTCATGTGTTCACTGGAATAGCACTTTTAATTTCCTTCAAGAACATTTCTTTTGTATTTGCAACTAGACTAAGTGGCACAAGAGGCCTAGCTTTCAGATTATCTTGGCTTTTGATGTGCCTTCCTTGCTGAGCTTAATCATTTCCAGCTTTTGATTTTTTTTTTTTTTTTTTTTCCAGAGAGAGATGGGATCTTGCTACAGAGCCCAGGTTGGACTCCGACTCCTGGGCTCAAGCCATCCTCTTGCCTCAGCTCTTGAGGAGCTGGTACTATAGGCGTGCCTCCTCACCTGGATCAGCCTTGGATTTAAAGTGAGAGACAGCAACTCTTCCTTTCATTTAAATGCCTAGAGGCCATTGTAGGGTTTTTAACTAGCCTAATTTCAATATTGTTGTGTCTAATACACACATTTATTGATTCAGCTTGGCGTTTTATACAGGTGCTGTTTGCGGTACCCCAGGACAATTACAATAGTAGTATCAAAAATCACTGATCACAGATCACCATAATAGATATAATAATAATGAAAAAGTTTGGAATATTGCAAGAATTACCAAAATGTGACACAGAGACATGACGTGAGCACATGCTGTTGGAAAAATGGTGCCAGTAGACTTGCTCAAACAATGTTGTCACAAACTTTTATTTCGTAAAAACCACAATATCTGTGAAGCGTAATAAAGCACAGTGCTATAAGATGAGATCTGCCTATCATTCAATAACAGGAATACGCAGGCCAGGCACAGTGGCTCACGCCTGTAATCCTAGCACTTTGAGAAGCTGAGGTGGGGGGACGGCTTGAGCACAAAAGCGCAAGAACAGCCTGGGCAACATAGCGAGGTTCCATCTCTATTTTTTCTTTTACTTTTTTTTCTTTATATTATTAGATGAAATTGAAGCCTATCCACCCCATTAAAAAAAAAAAAATTGAGGACAGGAGGCTGAGGCAGGAGAATTGCGTGAACCCGGAAGGCAAAGCTTGCGGGGAGCGGCAATCACACCACTGCACTCCAGCCTGGGCGAGAGAGTGAGACTCCATCTCAAAAAAAAAAAAAAAAGTAGACAAATTTTTAATAGAATAAATAGGCATTTGGATTATTTGTAATCCAATAAGAAAAAGGAAATTCCATGAATACATTGAGAAAATACTAAATGTCTTGTTGATTTGACATAAAACATTGACATTGGTGGAGATTGTGTAAAATTCACATTAGTACACTAAAATGAGGACCTATCACAAACTGGTTAATGAGTGCCACCAATTTCAAAGAACATTTAGGAGCCGGGCATGGTGGTGCATGACTATAGTCCCAGCTACTTGTGGGCTGAGGCAGAAGGATCCCTTGAATCCAGGAGGTCGAGGCTGCAGTGAGCCGAGATCATGCCACTGCACTCAAGCTTGGGTGACAAAGTGTGACCCTATATCAAAAAAAAAAAAGAGAACACTTAGGATTAATTACTGAACAATGGCCTGAAGTCACACAACTCATATAAAAAATTTTAATACAAATTTTCCCAAATTGACAGCTATCATAAAAATTGGCATGATTTAAAAAAAAAACTGGGAAGTGAAACATTCTAATCTGTAATAGAAGTGTTGATCAATCCATGCCTGTGATATTTATCATTTATCTATCAGTCACCTAAATATATAATTTTTTTTATCCACCATTCCTGGCTCATAACTCCCATAAATAGTCTTTTGTTATGATGTTGGGGTGCTCTAGGCCTCAGAAACAGGCCTCAGGAAACAGAATCTCTCTCTCTTTGATCTTCTTCTGCTCTCCTTTCATCTGCCCAAGGTACCACTCTAATCTGGTTGTGGGCCACAAGACCCTCATTCCAGAGAGTCCTGCCCCATACCTAAATGAAGGAATGCTACACAGAAAGGCCAGGAGAAATCTGAACAGACAGGTCCTGCCAGGTTTTCCCCAGTCAGTCTGTTAGTATTAGATTAATTCCTTTGTTCCAATAGCATTTCTACACAATGTCCATGCTTCAGTCATGCCTATCCAATGAAGTCTCCATAAAAGGCCCAAGAGGATAGGGTTCAGGAGCTTCCAGATGGCTGAACACCTCGAGGTTCAGGTGTTCAGCTGAACCTGAACACCTGGTTGGAGGCGGGTGGAGAGGGCATGAAAACTCCACACTCCTTCCTCCATATCTCACCCTACACATCTCTTTATCTGTATCCTTCACAATATCCTTTATATTAAACCAGTGAACGTAAATGTCGCCCTGAGTTCTCTGAGCTGCTCCAGCAAATGAATTGAACCCAAAGAGGGGGTTGTGGGAACCCCAACTTGAAGCTGGTCAGTCAGAAGTTCCGGATACCCAGATTTGTGACTGCTGTCTGAAGCAAGGAGCAGTTTTGGAGGCTGAGTCCCCAACCTTTGGGATCTGACACTATCTCCAGGTAGATAGCAGGAATTGCATTCGAGCTGGTATCTGCTGCAGAATCAACTGCTTGTTTGTTGGTGGGGAGAAAATCCCCACATTTGATCACAGAAGTCTTCTGTCTGCCTTGATTGTTGTTGTTGAGTGAGAAAATAAGGAAAAGCACTTTGAATGTTTTTCCCACACTCACAATGCCAGAGAAAAGACTGAACTGTCTTTCTATTCTCTCTGTAGGAAATAATATAACATTGTTGTCATATGAAGAGACAAAGTATATGCAGGCAAAAATGTAAGGATAAAACTACTGTATTTTAGAGTTGCTTCAAGCAGTTAATTCATACAAATCCTGTGTTACTTTTCTAAATCTTATGATGTTTATAGTATTTGCCAGGTTTTTTAAAATTTGTAATTTGTTGTGAATTTATTATTCAAAACAAATGTTTACTTCTGTAATTAATCTTAATAATTTCGTGTTGTTTTTCACAAATGGAGCTTTCGAAATTGTATAAGCTTCATACCTGACAAAACCAAGGTCCACCCTGATAAGCGGGGAGGCAACCTTCCCCTTCTTAGGAAAACTTGGCTCAAAACTGCAGCCATATCTGGTGCTGCTGGGGGTGGGGAGCAGGGGTGTCCTTACTCTCACCTCCCAACGTAGGCCAAGCTCCACTCACTCTTCTCCTCGTTGTTTTCCAGCTTTTCTTTCTCCCATCTACTTGTGCATCTTTAGAGTCCCTTTCCTTCCCCCGAGCTCACATTTCACTCTCCTCCTAGTTCTCAATCCCATTTTCAACCCGTTCTCGCTGCCCAGAAAGCCAAGGACTGAGAACAATGGGGAAAGTTTAGAGGCTAAAGATGCCTGAGAAAGAGGGCAGGTCCAGATTCTCTGCCCAACCCTAACCCCACGTCAGGCTCTCTGACCCTTCCTGCTCCCAGAGAAGTCTCAGAATAAAGCCTGATTTTCAGCCAGGGGCCAGGATCTCGGAGCCAAGAGAGGAACTGGGTTCAGAGGAGCCAGGAGCAGAGCCCAGCAATCTTGAGCTAGACTTGGTCCTGGCACCTCTATCTTACGGCCACTGGAACTGGGTGCTGGTCACCCACTGGCCCTGAGGTGCTCCCCGCACAGCGGAGGTAGGAGGGATAGGAATTTTGGCCCTCTGATGAATAAGTATATTTAAATGAGAGGAGTCTGGGAGACAAGGTCCAGCATGGCCGTTTGGTTACAATGAAAAGACTAGCCTCTTACTCTAGCATGCCTCCTGTCTAAGAACAATGAGAAAGGAGACTGGTTCCGTGATTCTTGCTCTGTCCTTCCTGTCCCCTTCTCTCCCCTCCTGTCCCCTGCCTTCTCCTCCTCTCTTCCCTGTCCCCTTTCTCTGAACCGCATTTAGGAAACTGCACCTCCCAGTGCAGGGATCAGAGATGCTGAAGCTGGATGTGAAAGAAGAAGGTGAAGAAACTGGGATGCGGATAGCAGGACCATAGATTTGGAATGAGACATGGGGTTTCCACATTCCTGTAGAAGTGTCTTTGTAAGTACACACAGCTTGTGTTAATGATGGTCTATTTCTCTCATATTTCCTCTGAACTCCTTTGCTAACGACTGGGAATTCTCCAGGATAGGGGACCCCCTTCCTTTGGAACTGTCCGCATTGCCCTATATAGCCTCTGCTCCTATTTTAGGGGTGCCCACCTCCCCAAAAAGGAATTCTGCAATGTCCATTCGGTTCTCAGTACAGCATCATTTCTTCTAGGCCTGGTTCCTAGTCAATAATGCCATCTAGGATATCCTAGAAGAAGTCTCCCTGATTTGTGTTCCCCGGGGGAGCAAAGTGAAGAAGAGAAGTGGTGACTAACTTTGGAAACAGATTAGCAGGTTTTCAACCCTGGCTCAGCCACTTAAAGCTGAGAGACCTTGGGTAACTTGCTGAACCACCTGGGTCTTGTTTGCTTATCTGTGAGATAGGGTAACAGCCCCAAAGAGAGATACCATGAAGATAAGACCATTCTGGATAAATCAATCTGCACAGTGTCTGGCTGTTTTCTTTGCACTTCTTCCCCCAGAGCATGGGAATATGGTGGGGTGGGGGGTGGGGGGGGGTTGGGGAGTATTTGTTCTTAATGTAATATAAACACCATCAGGAATCAGATCATAAATCCTCCAAGTTGCACAGAGGCCTGAGAGGCTATTTCACTATTTTCATTATTCTCCTTCTTCCTGGAACACTTGAATTCTCAAAACTGCTTCAAAGTATGGCTTAAAACATAAACAAATACTTAAATACGTGAATTATTTTATTCAACTATTTCCTGCCTTCCCTCTTTCTTCAAAACTTTTTCTCTTTTTCATTCTTAAAGACTGTCAGGGCTTCCTGCTACCTTCTGAGAGACCCAGCACAGGGCATGGAGAGGGGAGAGAGTCTGAAGAACAGGAAGAAATTTGGAACCAAGGAGACTGAGTAGGGGTGAATAAAGCTGCGGCAGAGATGTTAGGGTGAGGGTGGTAGTGAGGAGTACTGAGAGGAGCTTGCTGCTAGAGGCCCTAAGTCTAGAGAGCAGAAGGAGGAAGGAGGAGAAAAGGGGACACAGGCCAGGCCACAGTATTACTGGTGCCCCTACTCCCAGGGAGGGGGAATTAGGCCATGAATGAGGAGCAGAAATGCCAGAGTAATGACAGACAGAGCCCCAGGCTCTGACCAACCCCCTTCCCCACATTCCCACAGTGCGGATATCTCCCAGACCAAAGAGAAAGACATTAGCAAATCTGCAGCCTCCCTGCCTTCTTGAAAACCACATCTCCACCCTCTTGCCCGCCCCAGGTCCTTGGGCCAGCCTTGTCCTGGTATCCTAGACACGCCTCTGCACGCCTGGCACAAGCTTCCCCTCCTACGTGACCAGCACAGGCCCTGGACTGGGTGGCGGATGCTGAGATAAGGCCAAGGAGGGGAAAACCGCCAAAGCCAGGAAGTTACACAGCCTGGTTCCCCTGGCAACCTAGCCACAGTCACCAAACAGTGCAGGGTGGGGGGTAGGGCCAACTCTTGTTCAGGGCCTCAAGGCCAGGACCAACTTTCTTGCTGGAGAAAATTCTCACCCGAATCTCCTAGGTCACTGCTGCCTAAGGATTATGGGGGAAGCCTGTTTAAATGCAAATTCAAGATACCACCTCCACTACCTCTGCCACAGATTCTCAGTCCATAGGTCTCATAGGTCTAAGTGGAATCTGCATTTCTTTTTTTTTTTCTTTTTCCATTCATTTAACACATTTATTTGTGGAAAGCCTACTCTACCAGGCAGCATGTGGAGGCCCAGCAGGGTATTAAGATAGTCACAGTCTTGCCCATGCAGAGACCACATCCCTCAGTGACCACTGGGCCTGTGTCTCTATGAGCAGACCACGTCACGGAATCTGCATTTCTAACCAACATGCCAGGAGAGTCCAATGCTGGCAGTCTGAGGACGTCACTTAGAGAACAGAACAAGTTTTAAGAAGTTGAGATTCCTTGCAGCAGGGTTAGGAGAAAATACAGGATAGGAGCTGGGGTATCCCACCACCCTGTGTCCACTATAGTCTACAGCCAAACTCATCTCCAGGGGTACACTTGACTTTGGGTATTTTCAACAAGTGAGTGACCAGGAGTCCAGAGACCCAGATTCTAGTGCATACAGAACCAATTCAATACAATGAACTTGGACGGAGCTCCTTCTGGGCCTGACACTATCTGTTCTGAGGCCTGTGAGCCACACAAAGATACATAAGACATGCTTTCTACTCCCGAGAACACTGGGACCCTGGGCAAATCACTTACAGTCTCCAGGCTTAGTTCTTCTGTTCTCTCTAAAGAGTGTAAAACTGCTAAAGCCCTACCAAGAGGAGACAAGCCTCTCGGAATTAACAGATATGCTAATACCTTGAAAGTGCAACTCTCGGTATTGTCCTGACCATTGTGGTAGCTTTTATTGCTGGAGATAAAAGTTGGCTGTCTGAGGAGGGTCCAGAAAGATCAGGGAGACTTGGGGACAGAAACCTCAAGTTGTAGGATCCAGGGGCTGGATCTCAGGTACTCTCCATTAGTTCTCATCTAAAGCTGCCAGATCCTCGCTTGCCTCAGAGGAGTGGCGGCTGCAGAACTGAACTTCCTGCACCTCTTCCCAAACCTGACCTCTTCCTTCCTCCACCGTGGCCCTGGGCCTCCACTCACAGAGAAACAGCAGCTCAAGCCTGTTGTAGGCTGAACAGGCTTGTATTTCTGCTAGCTAGGTTCAACAAGTTACTTTTATTCTCTTAGCTTCAGTTTCCTCACCTATAAAATGGGAGAGAGGCCAGGGGCGGTGGCCCGTGCCTGTAATACCAGCACTTTGGGACGCTGAGGCAGGTGGATCACCTGAGGTCAGGAGTTCGAGACCAGCCTGGCCAACATGGTGAAACCCCTTCTCTACTAAAAATACAAAAATTAGCCAGGCATGGTGGCAGGCACCTGTACTCCCAGCTACTTGGGAGGCTGAGGCAGGGAGAATTGCTTGAACCCGGGAGGCAGAGGTTGCAGTGAGCCGAGATCGCACCACTGAACTCCAGCCTGGGCGACGGAGCAAGACTCCGTCTCAAGGAAAAGGGAAAAAGAAAAAGTTCAGGTCCTGCCAACAGTGATGTGAAACAGTTGACAGTTGATAGTCCCAGTGTCTGAGGAGGTGTTTATATGACCCCTTCAGACCTACCCCCAGTTCCAGTGATGTTGATCTGTCCTTACCTGATCCCTGGTTCTCACCCTGACTCAGGCCTTTTTGCCCTTCCCCACCCCAGGCAGGAAAGAAATAGCCCCTCATCCCACACTGAAACTTGACTTGTGACCACAAAGCCAGGGACTGCTCCTTTTTCCAGAGCACTCCCAGCAACTGGCTCTCCCACTCCCCTGGGTTGATCAGGGGAGATGAGCCCTGAGGTATGCGGCCTCAGCACCCCATGACATCACTACCAGTCACCATCCAGGAATTCATCCAGAGCATTGAGGGGTAGGCAGTAGTCCTCCCACAAAGCCCTATTTGCATTTCTCCAAAGGCACATGTCACAGGTTTTCTGAATTACTGTGGCTTCTGGCCAGTGCGGTGGCTCACACCTGTAATCCCAGCACTTTGAGAGGCCGAGGTGGGTGGATCACTTGAGGTCAGGAGTCTGAGACCAGCCTGGCCAACACGGTGAAACCCCGTCTCTACTAAAAATACAAAAATTAGCTGGGCGTGGTGGCTCACGCCTGTAATCCCAGCCACTGGGGAGGCTGAAGCAGAAGAATTGCTTGAGCCCGGGAGATGGAGGTTGCAGTGAGCCGAGATCACACCACTGTACTCCAGCCTGGCCAACAGAGCAAGACTCTGTCTCAAAAAATAAATAAATAAATATTATGGCTTCTATCTGTGTTGTATCTCCCCTACAGAACTATGCACTCTTTGAGCAAAGAGATCACATATTAATAATCCACATCCTCCATAAAGTCTGACATAAAGCAGGACCTCAATAATTGTTAAATGAATGAATATATGAATGAAAAAAATGAGTGTGTATATGACCATTCCCAGGCAGAACTGCCCATTTTCCTCTGCAAGAAGATGCGATTTGTCCTATTATTGAAGACATTCCTCCTGACCCTTAAGATATTCCAAAGGCTAGTAACCTTCAGAGTCAAGAGAATCATTTTTCCTTGTCTAATCTAAATTTCTCTAGATGCACCTTTGGTGCGTTTTCTTCTAATCTACCTCCCTGGCCACTGGGACTAAAACCCATTTCTTTGCAAGAAGACAGTTATTAATTCACCCTTTTAGCCTTTTCTTCAACAAATTTAATCCCAGGCCCTTTATTGTTCCCTCCCTGGGGTCCTATCATCCAGCTCTTTGCTCGTTCCACTGCTCCTTGGGCCTTCTGCCAAACTCTCAAAGGCCTCCTTCAGCTGTTGAGGCAGGAATGGGACATACTGTTCTCCACAGAGCCATGTACAAACACACAGATGCCTACACACGCAGGACAAACACCTCTCTGCACCCATGATCCCCAATTCTTGGTAAACACATACTCACAGGCAGCCTCCACACAGTCACAGATTCATCTCCTCCCACCTGCACCGCACCCCACCCCCCGGTTCCCAGCCCTAGCCCTGCCAATTCCCACACACCTGAATGCACACTCACAGGCATATGAGTAGGCTGCAGAGAGCTACGCTTGTTACCCACAGGTGAGCCAAACTGGGTGGAGCATCTGAAACCTTCTTCCTTCTCCCCCTGTTCCTCCTCTTCTCTGCCTCCCTTTCCCAACTCTCCTTTCCATTGGCCATCATGGGCCAAGCCGGCTTTTCCTCCACCTCCACAGTGATTTTCCACTTCCAGTCTGAAGGCAAGGAGCAAATGAACCGAAGCTGGCTCCTGCCTCTTCTCCTGTCCTCCTCCCATTCGTTCTTTTCCCCCCAAATCCTCAAATCACCTTCCATTCGTCCAGAGCATGCAATCCACTCTCCAACCTCCTCTCCTCTGTCCGTAGGAAATGCAGCTTCTTGGGTGTTTATTTTTTGGAAATGAATAATCCGGAAGCATTGGAAGTGGACAGATGAGCTGGGCTGTATCTCAGATCTGATGACAGGCTGGGTTGCTAGGCCCTTGGGCTGGCTGGGCACTGTGTTGCCAAGCCAGGGGGCTGAGGAGCATGAGGGTGGTGTCATGCTCACTCATTCATTCAACAAATATTTATCCAGCACCTACAACATGCCAACCACTATTCTACATGAGCAAAACCAACAAAAGCCTGCCTTTGTGTAGTGTACATTCTATAGGTGGGGACAGAAAATAAGTAAAATATATTGGGTGTCAGGTGGTGATAAAAGAAAGCAGGAATGGAGCATGGAGTCCAGGCTGAGAGTGAAGTGTGCAGTTTTAAATGAGGTGATCGGGGAAGATTATGTCTGAACAAAAACCTGACGGAGATAAAGGAGCAAGTGAGGGTGGGACCTGGAAGGAGATTGTTCCAGGCGGCAGGAGCAGCCCTGCAAGTGCAGAGTGTTAGGAGACACCTCTATAGAGAGTTGAACAATGAGAACACATG
The DNA here is from genome assembly GCF_009764315.1 of Trachypithecus francoisi. Lineage (NCBI taxonomy): Eukaryota > Metazoa > Chordata > Mammalia > Primates > Cercopithecidae > Trachypithecus > Trachypithecus francoisi. The sequence continues at coordinate 89,363,070 of NW_022681470.1, read as the reverse complement.
GACACAGGGAGGGGAACAACACACACCAGGGCCTGTGGTCAGGGAAGGGCTGCGGTGAGGGGAGGGAGAGCATCAGGACAAATAGTTAATGTATGCGGGGCTTAAAACCTAGGTAATGGGTTGATAGGTGCAGCAAACCACCATGGCACACATATACCTAAGTAACAAACCTGCATGTTCAGCACATGTATCCCAGAACTTAAAAAAAAAAAGACAGAAAGAAAGAAAGAGTTGAACAATGAGAACACATGGACACAGGGAGGGAAAGATCATATACCGGGGCCTGTTGAGGGGGTTGGAGACTGGGGGAGGGATAGCGTTAGGAGAAATACCTAATGTAAATGACGAGTTGGTGGGTGCAGCAAACCAACATGGCACATGTATACATATGTAACAAACCTGCACGTTATGCACAGGTACCCTAGAATTTAAAGTATAATAATAATAATAATAATAAAAGAAAGAAAAATGTAAGAAAAATAAAAAAGAGAGAGAGACACCACTGTAGAGAGCCACACAGAATACGTTGTTAGGAGATGGCAAGAAAAGGCAGAATCATACACAAGCTGGTGCCTAGTCTGGGCTCAGGGGCCCAAAGTGGGGTCAGAGATGAGAGAAGCCAAGTTAGGGATGAAATTGTAACCTCAGGTGAGACAAAATGCTAAAAAGCAGACAGACAAACAAGCTGGAAAATGTTGAGATGCCAGTGGAGGCCAGCTCCACAAGGAAGCAACTGACTCTGCAGTTAGATGGATTAAGGGGACACTAAGATTCCTCACAAGGCTTGGGTGGTGGTGGGTACAGCCAGAAGAAAAGTGAGCCCAATGACTGAGCACCTCTCAAATACAGCTGGTGTCACCCTTGAAAATAAGCTGTTCCAGGTAGTGGGGATAGGGCTACTCAAAGCATCTTTGCCTGTGATCAACAGGACAGTGGTGAAGGGCGTGAAACTGCTGGGCATCAGCTCCCTCTCAGCCCAGGGTCCATACACAAATGTTCTACCTTTTATCCCCCACACTTCCATTTCCTGGCACTATGTGCTAGCTTTCCCCATGCAAGTTGCTTTCCAGCGCTCATTTAAGCCTCACGGCAACTTCATGAGGGAGGAATTATCATCTTCAGCTTACAGATGAGGAGCACCGCCCTGCCACCCACCACCACCTCTGTCCCCTAGTCCCTTGACAGCTTCGCTTCTTGCTGAGCCTAGACGTGCACAGGCTCAGCCAGATTCAGAGCCGGGTTGATTGGATGCAAATCCCTGCTTCTCCCTTAATTGCTTTGTGTTCCTTGGCCCTTCTGAGACCAGTATCCTCATCTAAGGACAAAATGGGGAACACATTACAGTAATATCCACCTCCTGGGCATTTGTGAGAATCTTCTGGGAGAAGGCAGTAGTTCTCAGTGCTGGCACTGTGACAAACAAAAGGCATTTCTCAGAGTTGCGAGGCGTGTGGCCAATAATTTATAGCTATAAATAGTTAAACCAGGGAAGGTGGCAAATGGCTTGTTGTTTTAGTATAAATAGCGAATTCAATGTTTTCTCTGCAATGACATCACTCTCCCTCACTAACATTCCACAAAGCCTTCCTGAATGGGAGATAAAGGATCTAATCTCCTGGGAATTTTGCCCATAGGCTGCAGCCTATCTTATCTGTGCCATAGCCTGTGGGAATGCAGCAAGCAAGCAAATAGTCTCTCCCGAGGTATGAGAAAGGCTGGCAAGGCCTCTCTAGGTGGCAAGGGTAAGCGTGGTGTGGGGATAAGGCTGATAGCTATGGCTATGAAGCATTGGCATGGGGCCTGTCCCCTAGTGGGTGCTTCTTGGGAGAGGGAGCCTCAGAGAAGCAGGGTAACAAAAGGGGAGAGAACAAAAGCTCTGGTTACAAACCTGTTTCCCTCAGGTACAGGGCTGTGGCTTTCTCCTCCTAGGGAGACAGAGATACCCTCAAGTAGAAAAGGGGAGAGGGGCAAGGAAGGCCAGGCCCCTGGGTGAGGCTGATGGGGCTGGAACCTAATGTCAGACTGGCCCAGGGTCCCTCAAATTCCCCCTGGGGAGACACAGGATCTGATTGGGAAGCCTTGGGGTAAAGGTAACACCTAGTGGTTAGAAACTATGGGTGGGGCTCCCAGCACTTTGGGAGGCTGTGGTGTTGGCAAGAAAAGGCAGAGCCATGAGGTCAGGCAGATGGCTTGAGGTCAGGGGTTCAAGACCAGCCTGGCCAACATGGTGAAACCCCATCTCTATGAAAAATACAAAAAATAGCCAGGCACGGTGGCTCACACCTGTAATCCCAGCAGTTTGGGAGGCCGAGGCAGGCGGATCACCTGAGGTCGCGAGTTCAAGACCAGCCTGACCAACATGGAGAAACCCCGTCTCTACTAAAAACACAAAAAAATTAGCCAGGCGTGGTGGCACATGCCTATAACCCCAGTTACTCAGGAGGCTGAGGCAGGAGAATCACTTGAACCCAGGAGTCGGAGGTTGCAGTGAGCTGAGATTGCGCCATTGCACTCCAGCCTGGGTGACAAAGCCAGACTCTGTCTCAAAAAAAAAAAAAAAAGGAACGAAAAGAAAAGAAAAAAAGAAACTATGGAACACTCATGCCTCAGTCAAGGATAGGTGCTGGAGACAACCTGACCCAAAATTGATTATCATGGCCCAAGGCCACCCACCTAGAAAGGAAGTTCTGCTGCTAGTCTCTCCCAGGCACTTAGTTCACAGGTGCTTAGGATCAATCAACAAGGCTTCTTCCCTCCAGCCACCACCACCAACTCACTCCTGCTCATTCCCCAGCTTTCCACCTTTCCTCACCACTGCAACCCCCATCCTCAGCCCCTACACGGGTCTGGCCAACTCCAACACAGACCACCTCGCCCCAAGCCTGCCTGAGGGGCCTCTCACCTGGAGATAGCTTCACTTGCCAGGACTCATGGCTGTGCCAGCAGCCAGCCCCACCCTCCTAGTGACTGAGAAGCTGTTCCGGCTGTAGAGGCAGACCCAGCCAAAGGCAGCAGGCAGGATTACCCAATTCCATTGACTAGAAAGGGCCTTACCTCCTTGTGGACACTGCCTACGCAGTCTGCATTCAGCAGTGAGGTCCTGTCCCCTCTCAATTCCAACCTCCCCTCCCCTAAACCAAGTGAGAATGAGGATGGGGAGGAAACTGAAGACAGAGGTTAGCACTGCAACCTCTCATTTCTGCCCTCCTTCCTGCATCACTCACTGCATTTTGTCCAGTATTCCTCCCTTCCCCACAGTGGCACAGTGGCCCCAGACACAGCCAGAGTCCATTCAAAAATGACAAATTCTTTATTTAAATCAACAAACTCATCTTCCTCAAGCCCCAGACCATGGTAGGCAGCCCTCCCTCTCCGTCCCCTCACCCCACCCCTTAGCCACAGTGAAGGGAATGGAAAATGAGAAGCCACGAGGGCCCCTGCCAGGGAAGGCCGCCCCAGATGTGTGGTGAGCACAGTCAGTGCAGCTGTGGCTGGGGCAGCAGCTGCCACAGGCTCCTCCCTATAAATTAAGTTCCTGCAGCCACAGCTGTGGGAGAAGCATATTTGTAGAAGCAAGGCCAGTCCAGCATCAGATGGCAGAGGCAGCATCACTGACTCCCAGCCATGGAATGAATGGAGGGTACAGAGTTCAGAGACAGAATAGGCCAGGGGGAAAGAGGAGAGGCCTGGCAGTCAGGGACTAAGGGCCCTAAATTTTGGTCCCAGGGGAAAAGAGGAGGCCAGTTGGTCCAGTTTTGATGGGTACGGGAAGGGAATGTATTAGTAAGCACAGGGGAGAGGCTGCCAACAGGCACCTCAGAGGTGACAGGACAGGCTGAACCCCCCACCCTGACAGAAGGGAGCTTGAGAGCTCTGGGGCTCTCTGGGAATGTCACTGCTAAAATATATATCTACATATATATTAACCATTCGTGGGAGGGCAGGGGCAAGGCCTGGGGTGGGATCAGAGGATCTGACGTGGCATCCCGTAGCCAGTCATGCCTGCCTGAGATGCCCCGCGGTTGGTGCCCATCTGTAACCCGATCACATTCTTGCCCTCTTGCAGCTGGTTGTCCGAAAAGTTCCGAGGATTCTCCTTGGATTTCCTGGGTGGTAAGGGAGTGGTGGTTAGAGGAGATCACAGGCTGCCCTAGTAAATCCCTTCCCTGGACAGAACACAGGCTTTGCTGTTGGCTCAAGGGCTGGTGCCAGCTCTGCCCTCAAGAGGTGTAAGCTCTCTGAAGCCACTTCCTCATGTTTCCAAAGGGACAGTCACTTGCCATCCCAGAGGGTGTTGTGAGGATTAAGTGAGATGAGGAATTTTCTGAAAGTGCTTTGTAAAGGGCCAGCTGCTACTGAGATTAGTTATTTCCCAGGGACAGGACTGGGCAGAAACGACGCACCTGCTGGACCCTGCGGCTGTCCCAGCAATACTTACTTAGGGAACCAATTGGGATCCCCAGAGAAGAGTCCATCATCCTGCGCTACTGCCAGCCCACCCAGATTCATCAGCGTCCGCTGCACACAGGCCATGTTCTTTCCTGGGAAGGAGAATGGGAATATGTCAGCCTCCACAGTGTTCTAGATGCCAGCATTCCACCTCTATTGCTAAGTCAGCAGGCCTGGCTTCCTAATTACTTTTACTCTTCATTTCCATACCCTTCTCCATTCCAGCCCCCAATATGACCAAGTGTTCCATGGAACACAAAGACACCCCTCTTTCTCTTCAGGGAGCCAGAAAACAGTCCCTTCTCCCCGGTCAAGAGGGCCCAGCCCAATCTCTGGCCTCCTGGATGACAGGACCCAGCCCCTGGCCCTATCCCACCTTCCCAGAGGTCCACAGTTTGGAAGATGTCGGTGGTGTTAATGCCATAGCGCTCAGCTGCTTGCAGGAACTGAGAGATCTGCTCCATCTGCTTGAAGGCCATGGTGGAGGCCTGGATCTTCTTTACTGGGGCCTGCCCCTCCGGGTACAGTGCATTAATGAGCTCACACAGCACCTGGATGAGGACAACAGAGGTGGAAAGGTGAGAATACGCCTACCTACGGCAGCTTAGTGTGCACCACCCTCAGAACCAGAGACCATGAACCAGAGAGTCTCGTGTCTTGCCTGAAGACAGCTTGGACTCTTTCACTAGAGTAAGCCTCACAGTCCTTCTTGCCAGCCTCCTGCCTCCGAGCCCAGAGTGAAAAGCCAGTGTTTAGTCTTTCCTTGCTAATACACCCTCCCACAGTTCTTTCCTTAGAGATATTCTTCCTCAGTGTCACCTCAGCCTTCCACTGCCTGGGAGACACATTCACCCTTACCCTCCACTCCACGGGAAGGGAGGAAAGTACAGGCCCTCTCACATCCTTGACAAAGATCTTCAGGCTGAGGAAGAGGCTGGGATATGTGTGCCCTCAGTCTTCCCCTCTTCAGGTTAAACAATCCCCAGTCCACTGGACCCAGTCCTGCTCTCCCTGCACTTCCAAGCCAGTGGGGCCCAGCTCTCACCGTGCCATCCTTGAGCCAGTTCTGGAAGTTCTCGCGTCCAGGCTGGGGCCGGCCCACATCCTTTCGGCACTGGGTGGTGATCCACTGGATCAGGATCTGCTCCAGATCTGCATCATACTGTTTCTCAATCTTCTGCTGCACCTCCCGGCTCAGGCCATATGCAGGTCCCCTGTTAGCCATTCCAGTGCGTGGTGGTGGCTGCGGGGGAGCTAGGGAGAGGACACACCCGGGCCTTTGGTCAATACCTTGCAGCCTGGAGAGTGGGGAATTCAGGAATTCTGCCTGCAGGGATACATACCATTTCCCCCAGGGTGAGCCCCAAGGATGAGGACCAGAACTGTTAACAAATGCAACCCTGCTCTTTATAGCCCTGGGAAAGAGAATGATTTGGGGAGAAGGGGAGGAATGTGGAACAGCTTGGGAAACTGGTTGGATCTACCCTCCCTCAACCTCTGGGTTTTCTTTGCCTTTTTTTTTTTTTTAAACTCATCGAGGTTGGTGCAAACCACTGGATTTTAACTGAGCACCTGCTATTTCTGCTAGGGATTGTGAAAGAGATAGAAGTCCTTGGTCCTCAAGTGCCCACAGTGCCATCAGGGAGACACAGTGAGTACATATGAACAGGTAAAGATTGTACACAAATACTGAAGTGCACAGTTCAGATCACATGTTGTAGCAGCTGAAAGAAGCAGATGGGCAGAAGCAGCCTAGGAAGGCTTTCTGGAAGAGATAGGCCTGAATAGGTCCTTAGGGATTTCAGCAAGCAAAATGAATTTCCTACGAGAAACCAGGCAATAAAAACAAATTCTACTTTCCCTTCTAGGAGCTATGATAGGCAGAATCATAGCCCCCCAAAAGTTGTCCATGACGTAATTCCCAGAACCTGTGGATATGTTACCTTGTATGACAAAAAGGGACTTTGTGGATGTGATTAAGATCTCGAGATGGAGAGATTATCCTGGATCATCCAAATGAGCCCAGTGTAATCACAAGGGTCCTTACTAACTGAAAGTGAGAGACAGGTGAGTCAGAGTGGGAGAAGTAACAACAACAACAAAAATGGAAGCAGAAGTTGGAGTCACACAGGGCCATGAACCAAGCAATGCAGGTGGCCTCCAGAAGCCAGAAAAGGGAAGGAAATGGATTCGCCCCAAGACCCCCAGAAGGAACACAGCCCTGCCAACACCTGCATTTTAGCCAGTGAGACCCCTGTTGAAGTCTGTAGAACTGTAAGATGCTGTATTTGTGTTCCTTTAAATCACTAAGCTTGTAGCAATTTGTTACAGCAGAAATAGGAAACTAATACAGGAGCTCTGGGTGATATTTTTGGGGAAACCTGGGAAGAGAAGGCAAGATGGGGAAATACACAGGAGGGTTTCTTTAACTTCATTGGAGGACCTTGATTAGCAAGAACTGGGTGCTTTCCCGATCAATGGCCTGAGTTGGCCAACCTCACTGTGGCAGTGTGTTCCCAACCAACACTCACCACCTGGGTCTGACACTCTGAGGCCGAGCAAGACTGGGGCATGCTACGGATGCCAAGGGGAGCCAAGAACCGAGAACGGTCCCCATTTTCTGTCCCACCCCTACCCTGGTTTGGCTTTTCTCTCTTCTCGGAAACAGAGCTAGCTGTCAGGCTGCTCATTAAAGGGGACCCCCAGGGCAGGCATCTGCATTCAAGGGGAGGAAAGAGAGCCACCCCTTCTTTTTTTTTTTTTTTTTGAGACGGAGTCTCGCTCTGTCGCCCGGACTGGAGTGCAGTGGCCGGATCTCAGCTCACTGCAAGCTCCGCCTCCCGGGTTCCCGCCATTCTCCTGCCTCAGCCTCCCGAGTAGCTGGGACTACAGGCGCCGCCACCTCGCCCGGCTAGTTTTTTGTATTTTATTTTTAGTAGAGACGGGGTTTCACAGTGTTAGCCAGGATGGTCTCGATCTCCTGACCTCGTGATCCGCCCGTCTCGGCCTCCCAAAGTGCTGGGATTACAGGCTTGAGCCACCGCGCCCGGCCGAGAGCCACCCCTTCTAACCACATCTGGCTCCAGGCCAGGTTGGCCTTCAGGGATGAAGTCACTCTGGCTCCCCCTCTCCCACACATCCAGGTTAAACAATCCCACCACTCCCGCTCAGTGGGCCTCAGGACTCTGCGAAATACAAGTGGACCAGCCTGCCTCAAACCCTCAACCCCTCTCAGCTGCAGAGGCTGTGTCTCAGGCCAGTCCCTCCTGTCCCGACTCCAACATGGCTGCTTATCGAGCTGCCCATTTCCGGCAGATCCTCCCCTAAATCAGTTATTTTTAAACCTCATTAAGAGCAACCCGCCCCCTCCACTTCCCCCAGCCCGAAAGCTGGGCCAGATAAATGTCAGTCTGGGCCTCGACCCACAGCACCAGGCACACACACCATCAGCTGGGGGAAGGCAGGAGGGGTGGAGTGGCTGAGTTCTGAGGAGAAAGCAAGACAAGCATTCCCACCCTCCCCAGCGGCCACTCCGCCACAGAAACCTCTAACCTCTGATGCACAGGGGATTGGCTGGAAGACAGGTAGGAGGAGGAAGGGGCTAAGAGCTACTACCACCAGCAAGCCCCCTTTCCGCAGCCCAGTTCCCGACCTCTCTACTGGAACCTCTCTCCCCGAGGCTCGGGGATCACCATGGCACAGGTAAACAAAGGGCAGGAGAATGATTAACCTAGACACTGGGGTTAAGAGCAGAGAGAATGGCCTGAAGCCAGACCCTTCCAGTGCCCCCCAATCCCCAAGGCAGGACAAACTTGGCCTCCCAGACCCACCACTGGGTGGAAAGCGGATGCTGAGGGACCCCCTCCACCGCCCAACTCTGGGGCCTGGACACAGCTGACAGGGTAGCGGCCTCCAGCTGCAGTGTATCTGCTCCACTCTGGGGCCATTGCCCTCAAGCTCTGAGGTGCCAGAGCCATAGGGCGGAGTCCTGAGAAGGGGCAGTTCCAACCAGGCCAGGCCTGGCCAGCAGCTGTTTCTCCTCCCCACCCCCACAGGCAGGCAGGAGCTGATGGGCTGCGGCTGCTGGAGCTGGGAAGGCCCACCCTAGGGACACCCAGGGGACCTGCCCCTGCCCTCCCATAAAGAAAACAGTAAGCAAGTTGCCTACCAGGGTGAGAAGAGATGCCCAGCTGGAAGACAGGTGTGGGGGACCCCCAGAGCTGGGGACCCCAAGGGAAGGTGATAGCTGAACAACCTGGGGGATAGCCTGGCAGCGAGCAACCTAAACCCTAGCGCTACTCCAGCTGTGAGAACAACCCTCACCCTCACCCTCACCCTGGAGTTACATACAACAGGCGGGAAACGGGGAGGGGCCACGCAAGGCACTCGGCCCCACCCAGACCCTAGGCTGGAAGCTTACCTCACCAAAGCCAAAGCCAAAGCCAAAGAAAAGGCGGACATGGGTGGGGGCGGGGAGGACTTCAGCGTTCTTGGCTAGAGTGTTTAATTGGAAGACAAAGGGACTCTCCATCCACCGTGCAGATGGGACACAGGAGAACTTCCCAACTCAGATTTGGGGCAGGGACTGTTCTCAAAGAGCAGCACAAGAAGGGCACCAGCCGACAGAGCGAGGTACCACAAGCAGCAGCAAGGATGGGGGGGCGGCCCACAATTAAGGGAACCACCGTAGGGCAGCCCCTCACCACCCAGAGTCAGGAGCAGAAGAGAAAGCTGAGGCTACACAAACAGGAAGCTCCAAGGCTTGCGTGGGAGGAGGGGATGAGGTGGGGGCCGTTGCCATGGCTTCCGTATACCAAACAGTGTTGGAGGCTGGGTGGGGGCTCCCGGCAGAAACACCCTCTCGACACAGACATTGAGGTGAGGAGGCTGTGAGCACGGGAGCAGAAGTGGGATCGTCCCAGCAGTGCTCGGGTGTAACCAGGTGCAAGGGATTCCTCCAGGAGGCAGCTATAGTGGGGATGAACAGCATGTGGGGGGAAGATAGGAAATTACCCCTGTTGGGGTGAAGAAGCGGACTCAGGAAGTAGTCGTTCAGGAGAAGAAATCCCCTGGGAAGGGAAAGTGTTCTGAGCTAGAGAACCCACAGCTGAAAATTCTGGAAGGAGAAGGGATGGAATGAAGAAAGGATTGGGGCCAATCCCGGGGTGGGGGGCAGGGGCAGAGGCCTTGGGGTGAGGGAGGGAGTTGCGGTTGGACAAAACCTATTTGTTGGATCTGGAATGGTAGGGTCCTACTGGACCCACCCTGCCTTGGCCTCCTCTGCAGTTTTAGGTCTGCCCCTTGCAGTAGGGAGGAGAAACTGGGAGGGGGCTGGAGATAGAGAGCCATCGCTGTCTGGTGCTTTGGAGTCAAAGAGAACACTGGGGGACCCCCGTCCCAGCCCCAGGTCTTCTACATCGGATCCCACACTCCATCCCCACTCTCACCCCGTTTCTCTCTGCCCCACAGATACCAACTGCTCACAGAACTCCCAAGACACCGGCTCCAGGTAGCCCCAGGAGGCCCAGGGCGCGGGGGTAGCGGGGGGAGACGGCAGTCCACTTCCGGTCCTGCAGGTCCGGCCTCCCAGCCGCCACCCCCACAACCACACCCTGGGCCGTTACAGCACATGAGTCACCCACCGCCCTCCCGCCGTTGGGGTGACGCAGTGGTCTGGGCAGCCCGCCCGCCCGCCTGCGGCCACCACCGGGTTTCCCAGCAGCAGGGGGCACCCGGTGGGGGCAGCGGCGCTCGGGCTGAGGTAAAAGCAGCCACCACCACCCCCACAACCTCACACAGACAGGGCACCCCAGGGCGCAGTCAGGGCTGCAGCACCCAGACCCCCGAGGTCGGGGGACCGTCACAGAGATGACTGGAGGTTCACAGAAGGTCACTGTGCGACCCATGCGGAGTCCTCTAGCCCCAGCTCGTGACCTCGAGTCCCCAGAATAGCAAGCTAGCTGGAACAGGAATGAAAAGGGCGGCCTCGGGGACTCAGAGGGCACGCAGTGCCCACACGTGCTCCTGGAACCAGGAAGTGAAGGGTCGCGCGGGAAAGCCCAGGAGCACGAGCTGGCCCAGGGCCGGCGCCACGACCCGGGGTCACTCGGGGCCAGCCAGCTAATGTCCGACGCCCTTTTTTCCCCTCGCCCCAATGAGGACTCGGCGATGGAGCCCGCGGGTGGAGCTCAGTCCCTGAGTCCCTGCTCCGGACGGACGGATGCCCTGTCTATGCATGGGCTAACCTCGCCTGACCTCATCGTCCAACAATGTCGGGTCAGGGCTTGGGGACAGGACCTGACAGCACGGGACGGGGTAAAGTAGTCACCGGAACCTTGCCTGGTGCCAGCCCTTGATCCCCGAGCTCGCTGGAGCAAGTCAAAAGCGCTGGCTTCTTGGTTTCTACAGACCACGCACATCCCCCCGACCCCCGTCCCTGCGACCTGCTCACCTTTCAAGCGGGCTGGAGAGCGCACTCACTCAAGGCAAGGGCTGCAGCTGCAAGTGGTGCGCCCTGCCCAGCCGGGGGTTTTCTGGAGGGTCCCGCCTCAGACGGGGCGGACCCGGGGCGGGGCAAGGGCCAAGAAGGTTTAAAGGCGCCGCAGCGCAGAAGGCGGGAGGACTGCTTGGGACAGAGGGACAGTTGACCAGAGCAAGGGTTAAAGGTTCGGGGAGTCTGGACCTACGAAGGCAGCTGCAGTGGTCTCCACCCGTGAGAACCTCAGCCTCCACCGGGAGCCCGTAGGCTTGTGCCGCAATAGGAAACTTTCTGCCTAGAAAGTTAGCTGAAGACTGTGGGCGTGTTTATGTGGGAAGAAGCCTCCTAGTTTAGAGGCTGGCAAGGTAAATGGAGGCACAGGAAGGCCTTTCCCCGACCCCAGCTGACTAGTGTGTGACAGGACTGGGACTTGCAGGCCGGGACAGCACCCCCACGTGATCTTGCTCATCTCTTACCTCAAGCCTGGGCAGGGACTAACAGTGAGGTCACTCTCTGCCCAGGGCCCTAGGGGCGTGTTCGGTGTTGGGACCCAGGGTTCAGACCTGACTTCTCCCTGCCTTTCATCTCCTTTTCTATGACCTGGTATCTCTTCCTAAATCCTGGAGGGATCACAGCGGGAGACCTCAGCGGGAGGAGGCTGGCCAGGGTTCTTTTGTCTCTGAGGGTGGAGGACAGCACAGTTCAGGGATGGAGAGAAAGCCCCCCACCCTTTCAGGCTTCAGTTGAACAGTATCACCCTGGGTGGAGTTCTTCACACGTTAGAGCCCTCCCTTGAACCTGAGATTCCAGGATGTCAATATCCAGTCCCATCCAACCTTTCTATTCTCTGTACCCTCCCCAAGTCCTACACAGCCCTATATTCCAGTCCCACTGATTGTCAAGCGTTCTCACTCTTCTGTGCCTTTACAAAGGCTATTCCTCTGCCTAGGATAGTTTCCCTTCCTTGACTGGCTCCCCACCTTTACCCGCTGTGTGACCGTTGTGCACATTACTAAAGCATTCTATGCTTGAGTTCCCTGGTCTATAAAACAGAGCTAATAGTACTACCTAATTCATAGAATTGTAGAGAACTAAACAGTCCACCTAGAGGGCTTAGAGCAGTGCCTGGCACATAGTGAATACTATTATTATTATTACCACCATCTGTGAGGGTCCTGAGGACTCCCTTCCAATATGTGGCATTTGTCCCAGCACACGATATTAGCGTTAACTAAATGTTTGTGGCCTTGAATGCACCATCTTCCTTTGTGCTACCACAATAACCAACACATAGCTTTATCACAGAACTTATCACATTATATGGCAACTATTTCTTTACTTGTCTGCCTCACTGACTAGAAAGAACTCCTCAAGGGCATAGGCATGTCTTCAAGAACCTTATTTTCTCAGTATCTACTTCAATGGCTGGCCTTTAGTAGCTGGCCTCAGTAAGCACTCAATAAATGCCTGAATGAATGCTGAATGCACCTCCATTCATTTAATAAGATTCTCCTCTTCTTTAAGGGTCCAGGGATTCTCCTGGCACTTTCTCAAAGACTGATAACACACAGAAACATCTTTCAAACTTTGTTTATTCACCTGTAAAAAACTTCACACACACACGGGCGGGGGGGGGGGGGGGGGGGGGCGCAGACCTAAGATCCCTGTTCCAATTCCCAGACTCACCTAGGGGGTCAGCACATACATTCCATACCAAGGTGACCCAAGCCCACTATCAGGGTCTGTACCTGGGCACCAAAGGGGCAGGCAGGGGCAGTGCCCTAGGTTGAAGCTAGGTCTGTCTGGTTGGGGGCCTCCTTTGCAGGTCCATATGCCTTTTCCCAGCCTCACATTAGGGGTGTTCACAGCAGAGTGGCCTGTTCGGGGTGAGGGACTGGCTGTCGATAGGCTGGTAGCCGAGCCCTAGTAGCATCTCGGCGGCGGCGGAAGGCCAGGAATTCCTCCCGAAGGGCAGCACAGCGGGCCTCAGGGCCAGTAACATGGGCAGTGTTCAGCAGGCAGCCCTCCTCTGGAGTCTTCGCACCTGCAAGAGGTGGGCAGGACAATGAGAAGAAGCCCTGAGGTTCAATGAGTGAAGAGTTCAGGTGTGAAGCTTGTTAGGCCCTTCCAGTACAGATGGCCCAAGGAGGCAAGGTACAGTCTAGGGCAGAGAAGCCTGGGAGACAGGGCCTGACTGGGAATAGATGGGTCCTAAGGTGGCAGGGGGGATGTAGGACAGCATGGCCGAGATGCCTGCCTTTCCCCAGGGCTCACACACCTAGCTCTGGCTCAGCTTCAGGTCTGAGCCGGGAGCTGGCCAAGCCCAGGTGCAATGCCTCCAGCAATTCCACGTCCCCAGGGAATTCTGAGTCCCACTCATAGTTCTCGTCCACAGATGTATTCCTCCTGTAAAAAAAGACAAACATATGGTGTGGGTGGAGGAATAGAAGCTGTTCAGAAAAGTCTGAATTCAGGGACCACAAACTCACATTAGGCCATGGGTTTCCCCTGAAAAATCCCTGGTCCTCAGCAAAAGTTTCTAAAAGGAGACAAGGTTTCCTGTTCCCAGGGTGGGAGTGGAGCAGAGAAGGCGCAGGGTATTGGGAGAGGGGTGAGGTCTGTGGCAGGACTGAGGCAGAGGCAGGGATGGGCAGGGACTGCTCTCACCTCTTGCTGACTGTCACCACATGCTCCCTTCGGGGCCATCTCTCAGGGCCACTGGCCCAGCTGCTGGTGTCTCCTGGAGCAGGGCTGAGGTAGCTGCCTCCAGCAGAGGGGGCTGTGGAGGGGGGCCGCAGGAACGAAGCGCTGCCTCGCCCGCTGCTCTGGCTGGTGAGGCTGCCTCGAGGGGCAGCAGGGAGAAGGCCTGGCAGCAGCCGCTCCCTCAGTGTCCAGTCAGCCAGGGCTGTGTAAGGGGGTTCTGCAGTGGCCCCAGCCCCTACCACAGCCCCAGGAAGTGATTCCCTGGGGGACACAGGAGGGGTGTCTGGAGGACGAAGGAAAGATGAGGTGGGGCAGTGCTGGGTATCCATGTAATCTGGGGGTGCAGCAGGGCTGGGCTCCTCAAGAGGGGGCCAGTCCCCATCCACATTCATCTCTCGGAAGAAGGGCAGACTCAGGTACTGGAGTAGGGGTCCGGGACCTGGCAAGGGACTGGGTGGAGCTGCTGGAGGGGGCGCCACAGGGCTGATGTCTTCAATGCAGAGGGGCTGGGGTGCCCCACTGGGGCTGCTGCTGCTACAGTCAAAGGACCGGGCGAGACACTGGGCTGGAGTCCGAGGTTCTGCCTGCTCCGGGCCTGACCTTTCCTGGGGGGCCGCCACAGTGGGCCCCATCACAAAGCGCCCATCTGGGCCCCGGCAAATGGGCTCCAGGGGTAAGGGTCCCCGGCTAGGCGGAGGATCTGGGTGGAGGCTGGGAGTTCCGGCAAGATCCCCCCAGAGCAGACTCTGGCGCAGGCTGGGAACTGGGGAACCCTGGAGCTTCAGCTTCGCCACGCTGTCAGGACTGCCTGAGCCCAGAGCAGAGCTGGGGAAGGACAGGAGATCAGGGTCTGTGGTAGGGGCAGGTCCCCCTCCCAGGAGCCAGCATCAGGCCTTGAGAGGTTTGGTGAACAACAGAGCAGAGCTAGGGAGAACAAGCGAGGAAAGGACCAACAGGTGGAAGGGGTGGAGGGAAGGCACAGGCCATACTGGACTGGCCTCAGGCTGGGGCCACTGCACATCCCTTCTTACCCTCTCCCACTTTTGTTCCTCTCCCACCCCTAACATCCCCCCAGTAAAGAGGCAAAAAAGGAAGCAGAGGATACTGGCATGTACAATGGAAAAGCAGAAGAAAGCCAAGGAGGTGGAGGCACTTACGGTGCAGCTGACGTCCTGGTCGGAGAGAACATAAGAGGTGGATCTGGAAGGGCACGAGAATAATAGGTGACACAGGCAAAAAACCAGGCCCTCCAGGCGCAGACTCTCTCACCCAACACCAGACGCCCAACCCCATCCGGGTGGGAAAAGCGTAGGCAGGACCAGATGCAGGACTAAGAGAATACACCTGGATCACACAGGCGCGAGGATTTTCCCCCAGGTAGGAGGGACTTAAGGAGGGGCGGGGCCTTTCGGTGCGCTAGGCCCAAGTGCGCAGGACGAGGGCTGGGGGGGGGGGGGCGCTTACCTTGGCGGAGGCGCTTGCGGCGGCGGCGGGTAGCCCTGCGCCGGTTCATGAGGCAGGCGGCCAGGATGCTCACGAGGACGGCCACGCCTAGAAAGCAGACCCCGCCCACCACGCCGGCCAGCACAGGCTGGGGCAGGAGACCCGGCAGCTGCGTGCGCGAAGGGTAGACCTCCAGACCTAGGCAGGGGGCCACGAGGGAGTGTCAGTGGACTCGGAGCCCCACCGTCCCACCCCCCCGCAAGCCCTGGTGCTCCTCCCTCACGCCAGATGCTCACCGGAAGTGGAGACGTTGGCCATGTTGCTGGGGTCGCTGACGTAGCTGCCTGCGAAGGCCACGAGGCGGAACTCATAGAGAACATCCTGCGATGGGGATGGAGTGCCAGGTCAGGGCCCAGCACCGCCCATCCCAGCGGTGCGCGGAAAGACTGTGCAGGTGGGACGGAAGGGTGAGGTAGGATGCGGAGATGAAGAGCTCAAATCAAGATGAGAAGATAGGGTATGGGGAATGGAGAAGGACACAGGAGAGCCCCTAGGAGGCTGCTCCCTGTGTCGCCTCTCGCACACACCTTGATGAGGCCTGGCACCAGCAGCTCTGTTTCTGTGCCTGCCACAGCCGGGTCCAGCACCTCCCAGCCCTGGGAGCCTTGCCGTCCTTCCAAGACGTAGCCATCCAGTCTCTTAGGGGCCAGCTCTGGGGGATCCCAATGTAGGAGTACCCCCCGGGGTGTCCTCACTGCCACCAGACCCCGTGGAGGGGACAGGGGAGGGGATATCTCTGTTGGGGGAAGCCTAGGTGCAGCTGGCGTGGTAGGAAGCCCTGCATGGGACAGAAAGGCAGGTCAGAGCAAGGATTCCCAGCGCCCCTCCCCTGGCCTTCCACGACCCCAGTGCCCAACTCTTCTCCCAGAGCCCCTGAAGACAAGCTCAAATCATCTTCCACAAACCCCTCTGGACCCCAAGCTGGCCAGCACCTCTGCCCCTTCCCATCCAGAACCTCCCATATCCTAACTTTCCTAGCGGCCCTTCCCCATCCTTGTCTCTGCTGTTCTGGGACTACAAGCCTCTCACCTTCAGGAGCAGACAAGACAATTTCGCTGAAGGGACCACTGCCCAGCTTGTTCTGAGCCAGCACGCTGAACTGGTACTGGGTGTGGGGCTGCAGCCCTGGCACTAGGAGGTGAGCAGCCCCCACAGGCACTGCCAAGGACACCCAGTCATGGTGCATTCGGTCAGGACGCTTGGCCCTGGGAGACATGAGGACATGGGGGGTACCTCGTTAGCTAGGTAGACCAGAAGATCTGGGGTCCAGAGATCTAACCAACTCCTCTCTGCTCAACCATCCAAGGTCTCAGGACCTTGGCCCTGAACTCAGAATCTGGAAACAGGGAAGCAGAGCCAGGACTGGTGAGGGATAGAGGGACAGAAGAAAGGGCAGAAGGCCAGATAGGTTCAAGGAGGAGAGGAAAGGAGGCAAGATTGGCGCAGAGAAATGGCAGGAGCAGGTCACTCACAGTGGCGTGTACCAGACACTGAATCTCTGCAGATAGCCACCATCAAAGCCAGGCTCCCAGGAGACATTGGCACCCTTAGGCAAAGGCACCACGGACACATTGGTGACAACATGAGGGCTAGTGCCTGGGCAGGGGGGAATGGAGGAATAGTGGTCAGGGCCTGAGGGAGTGTAGAGAGTAGCAGGGGCCCCAAGGCCAGTGCCCTTCACCCATCATCATCCCAGGGGTCCCACACCCATGATCCCCTTTCTGGGCCTCCAAAAACGATTTCCATGTAATTTCTCCCAGCCCCTGGCCATCTCTCCAGCCACTAACCCAGCACGTAGACGTTGGTGGAGGCAGCCACGCGGGCCACAGCATTGCTGGCACTGCATTCCCAGCGCCCGTGGGCCTCCTTGGTCAATGGTCGCAGGATGAGACTGCTGTTGCTGTCCACCTGGGCCTGGCCTTGCAGCCCCCGGCCCACCTACAGAACCACTGGTGAGCCCTGAGGACACACGCAGCCACCCCTCACCAAGGGCGCCCCTCATCTCTCCAGGCAGCTCCAGTTCCTCCCCACCCTGCCTCTGACAGCCCTCTCCTTCCCACACCCTCCCTCCCACAAAATGGCTGGGGCACAAGAGGCAGGGGTGAAGTGGGCACAGGTACAGGCAGAGCGGGCTCAGGAGCCTTACCTTGGCCCAAGAGACAACAGGAGGAGGGTCTCCTTGGGCGGAGCAGGGGATGAGCAGCTCCCGCCCTACTTCTTGGAAATATTCTTCCTTGGGCTGCTCTATAAAAGCTGGGGGAGCCTGCAAGCCAGGTCTGGCATTGGGAGGGGCCCACTCTTACATCACCGTCTAAGGTTGGCTACTCCCCCTCTCTGTGTTCCTGTCATGCCATGTCTCACCTCACTCTCTCTCATTCCCCCTAGCTAAACACTCACCAAGCCTGTCTCCACCTCATTCTCTCTCCATCTCTCAATTCTTCTGTGGCTCTGTGTCTGTTCCCCAGTGGGTAGGGGCTGGAGGGAAATGGTGGCGTAGTAAGGGCTGGCAGGCTTAGGCAGGACTCTCAGAGATGTACAAACCTCTACAGAACATTCTTCCTCCCAGAGCCCCAGAGAGGGAGGCAGCATGGTCAAGGTTAGTGAGAGTTGGGGCGAACAGGATATCTTACTTCTGGATGCCACCTGCCAAGCATCACCTCTGCAGAAACCTCTGGGATGGCATCAGTCAGCTGCTGCCATGGCCACCATGGGAAACAGACTTGGAAACCCCTCCCCATGTGTCTGCCCCACCCCACCCCCATCAGCCTGGCCTTAGCGCCATCTCCAGCCATCTGACTCACTGTCACCACAGGCCCCCACCCACCCCCGGCCTAACCTTGAGCAGCACGCGGGTCACAGGGGAGGGGCCGGCGGTACCAAGACTGTTGTAGGGGGTGCAGGAGTATTCTCCCAGGGCATCCTCGTTCCCCAGGGCGATGATCAATGAGCCTTCTGTGCCCTGGGACCAGCCAGGGAACTGGAAGGAAGAGGAGATGACAGCTCAGCATCCTCTCAATCTCAATCTCTTCTGAGAGAGGAGCTCAGCAGAGACAAGCCCAGGATGGCAGTACAAGAGAGGGGGCAGGACGAGAAACCCACAGCTATGCAGAGGACTCCAGCAGCTCCATGTCTAGGCCTGACCCCTCTCCGATTTCCAGTGCTTCCTTTCTCTCCTGCCTACAGAGGGACCCCTCCCAATAGTGTGAGGCTGTGACTGCACAACTCCAGGGGGTGCCACTCACAGAAAATACACTGTGAATGGCCACCCCTGGAATTGGGCTGCATGGGGCTTCCTTCACCTGGCTCCCTTCCCAGCACTCCACAACTAAGTTCAGCGTCTTCCACCCCAAACCAGCTCCTATTTCTCTATTAAAGGGCCCACCGTCCTCCTTGCTGAAGTCTGCCTTCGCATGTTCCCTCACTCCCCCTAGCGAAATACTAAGCCAGTCATCCTGAGAGGTCCCTTTTGCTGGGGCATGAGCCCATTCATCTTCATGTCCTCCTCTCTAAATTAGACTCCACAACTCTCACCTGGGCCATTTCAGCAGCTTCAGAACCCCTCTTCCTATGTCCAGTATCTCCTGCTACATTCCACTGGATAAGCTCAATCCCTGATCACAGCTCTGATGCTATCACACCAATGCTCAACAAACTGCAGCGGCTCCAACTGCCTGTAGACTTTTCTCTTAAACAGTCAACAAAGATATACTGAGTACTATTGTTGCAGAAGCCCCAGGTACACTACGATGAAAAGATGGCAATACTGGGCCTCAAAAAATTTATAGTCTCTGCAGACAAAAGATCCCGATTGCCTTGGAATGAGGCAATGGTAACCTGGCATTCACAGTTCTTCCTTTTGATGCTAACCTGTCTTTCCAGCTTTCTCTGCACCATTCATGTCCCTACAGGCACTCCAGTTTCCACCCAATTGGGTGATCCATGATTCCATAACGCATGATTCCATAAATGCACTATACTACTTCCTGCCTCTTGATCCTGGTTTCTGCAAGGGAATGACCGTCTCCTCTTTGAGGCCCATCACCAGAGTCCCAGAATCTGTTGCTGGTCTATCCTCAACCACCCTAAAAGAAAAGTTCCATCCATGGCCTTCCAGACAGTGTTGCTGTCCTCTGCCCAGGCAGTGCCCACTTGAAGGATGGATGCCTCCTTGCCCCTGCCCCCAACCCAGTATCCCACACAGCACCTGGTGAGAAGTGTGTGTTCCCCCAGGACACACAATTCCCCAATCATCACATGAAAGAACCTTCGGTTCTGCTTCTTGACTCTTTGCCATCATTTTCCCCAGAGATCATCTCTCTTCTTTCCCCAGAGAAGACACAAAACCACCACCTTAAACCATGGAAATTTTTCCTCAGTGGTTTTAAGTAGTCTTCTATGCAACATGTCTCATAACACAAATTAAATTCACAAAAGATGTGTGTCCCCAGTCACAGAATTGAATTAAACTGAGCTAACTCCACCCTGCTGTCCTGGGCAGAATAACACCAAGCTGTACTGCCCCAAGCCTGTACCTTGTCCAGCTGCAGGGCCTTTCCATCCTTGGTCCAGCTGACAAAGAGCAGTGGGGGGTTGGCACGAACCGGGCAGCGGATCACCCCCGGCATGCCTATGGGCAGGGGCGTCTCAGGAGGCATAGCTGTCACCTGGGCTGGGTCTGGGGGAAAGTAGTGGCAAGTTGGGGGAGAGGGGCTTGGCCTGGCCCAGGGGAAGGGAGCAGGCTGTGGGAGAAGCTGGGGTCGGGGGCTTACAGAGCACAGTGAGGTAGGCAGAGGCTGAGGGTGGATGCAGGAGGCCATTGCTGGGCACACAGGTGTAGCAGCCGGCATCATCAGGCTGGGTGGCCTGCAGCCGCAGGCTCCCGTCCACCAGAATCCGCACCCGGGACCGCAGGTGGCTGCAATGTGGCATGTGTGAGGAGGGGTCCAGGCCTTGCCCAGCCAAGCGGCTCTTCAGAGACTGTGAATTCCCCACCTCCACCCTCCTAATGAGGGTGACCCCCACCTAATGTGGAAGACATTGGTGTTGTCCTGGAACCAGCTGTAGGTGAGATTAGCAGGGTATGCCTCAGCGTGGCAGGCCAAGGAAACATCCTGGGAAGCATTGACTGTGCAGTTCTTGGGGGGCACCACGATGACTGGGGGTCCTGTGGGGTGCACAAGGGGAGGAAGGTGGCCTCAGCCCACAGTCTTCCCAGAACCCTGAGGTCACCTCTACAATCCTTCCCAGCTCTGCCCTCTGGAATCCTAGGGTTCATTGTTACAGGGCTTTGGGGAATGGAAACAGAAGCTTCCACCTGTATGTAACAAGAATTCATCCTCTCCCTGAGACCCATTCCTCTTTCCAAATTCTCTCTGTTCCATCAAGAGCAACCCCATTCATGCGGTTCCACTGCCTAGGAATGGTGTGTGTGTTTGGGGGAGTCAGTTTAACTCTGCTCATTTACCATTTGTATCCCTGCTTGTCACCTCTTGAATTACTTCTCTGTCTCTGACCCTAACCCAGGTGCCCAATACCTCACCTCAAGATGCTGCAGCAGCCCCTGACTCGAGGCTCCCCTGCGGCTGCCACTCTACTTGCCATTCATATAGAAACAGCCCCTTGAGCCACAGAACACTTCTGCTCAGGAATGTGCAACAGCACCTGGCTCCTACTACACTAAGCTCAAACCCAGCCATGTGGACCCCTGCGATCCAAACCCTCCCTACCTGGCCAGCCATCTTTCCATGTCAGCCCTCATGAACTCTTTCAGGTCAGTGTGGGCAGCTGACTGTCCCCCATCTCCATGCCTTTGCTCCCTGCATCCCCGGTCTGGAATGTCCCTCCCAAGGGCCTGGCCACGCCACATACCTCCTGCAAAAGCACCTCTGCTACTACAGTTCCACTACTTCTTCCCCTCTCTGGGCCGGTACCGCATGAGCAGTCAGTAAGAAGAGGTCATGATGCGAGCTGACACAACAGAGCACTGACTGCATGCGGGACACTGAGTGCTAAGCACTTTACCTGCACGACCTCATTTAATCCTGACCAAAAGCTTGGCGGTGGGAATTGTCTCCATTTTATGGATGAAGAAATGAAGGCTCAGAGGCAGACAGATTGTGAGGTGATTGCCCAAGGACAGCAGGAGAGGCAACGTTCCCATTAGGCTTCCTTATGCCACAGACGACACTTTAACCATTACCAGGCACTGCCTTTTTTACAGTACCTCGGACAGCAACACTTCCCTGTTTCCCCAATTAGTCCCACTTCCCCACAAAGATAATAGGCTCTATGAAGGCACAGTCCAGGCCTTCTACTTCTCAGTTTCCCTTCTAAAGGAAGGATCTTGGCCAGGAATTCCATGTGCCTGTGACTGGGCTCAGCTGGACCTAAGTAAATTCTTGTAACAGACCTGAGAGGTAGACATGAGTCTCTTTATAAAGATGAAGAAACTGGGACTCAAGGAGTTAGCCGGTTCACAGCCTAACACAAGCACCCATGTCCTTTCCACTATAACACACTACTGGGCACTAAGATCGCTTTGTCTGCTTACCAAGCCTTTTAAAATTAAGGTGCTGGTTTCAGAGCGACAGCCTGCATTGGGAGCCCCCTCAGCTTCCACGGGCCCTGCCCTCAGGCACAGATATTCCTATCTTGCTGTGAACCAATTCAACCATAGGTCACAGCCCCCTTGCATAGGTAATCCTGAAGCCCAGCCCTCCCGCCAGAGAGCACCTAGCACTAGCAGCTGGGTGGCGTGGGTGGCGCTGCCCTCAGTGCTGGAGGCTTGGCAGGTGTAGACCCCAGAGCTGCCTCGCTCTACCCGGCGGATCCGCAGTGTCCCGTTCTGCACCTAGGGAAGGAGTGGGTGAGGAAGAGTCCTTTCCCCTGCCAGCCTCAGATCCTGCACTTCTGAGGCTGGCCAGCAGAGGGAGGCAGCACCCCAGGCTCGGGGCAAACAATGCCAACCCCCTCTTCTGGCCCATCTTCCAGCCTGGCCTTTGCCTCCTCTGTCCTCTGGCCCCACTGCCAGGCCCCCACCTTCCCTTCACACTCTATATGGCTCACTCTATCCATCCCCAGGACTCACTTGCACCTGGCCCTGGCCCTGGCCAAGGTCCTTTCCTCGGAGCTTCCACGTCACACGAGGCAGGGGGCTCCCACGGGCCACACAACGCAGGGTCACAGGCTCCAGTTCCTGCACTTCCAACACAGCAGGAGGTGTCTCCTGGAATTGAGGGGGCGCTGCAAGGGAGACAGGCATCAGGGGCCCCAGAGGGGCTGTCAGCGCAAAGAGCAGTGTCCGAGGGCCAGGGAGACGACTCAGGGCTCCAGCCTGCTGCCCACCCACCAGCCCCGCCTCATAGGAATGCTCAGCCCGGGGCCACCCTGTCTGCTGCACCCGGGCCAAGTGAGGATTCTATCAACCCACCCCCACACACTGGCCTGGGACTGAACCCAGGCTGGATGTCCAGAGCCGGTGGGGAGAGCCAAGTCCCCTCAGGAGGAGCACTGTTCTGGGAGTGAGGAGGGCTGGGTCCTAGACTCTGCTCTGCCACTAATCAGTGGCATGACCCAGCCTCACCTATGCAGTGGGAATGATTATGACCTCCTTCCTACTTAGGAGTGAGACAGAAATAATAAGGGCCTGGGTGAAAAGGTATTTTGAAAACACAAAGTGCTATATGTATGTGAGCTGTGTTTCACTCAGGGCCCAAGAGCCCCCTCTCTCCCACCCACTTCCCTGGCCAGGGAAGCAGGAGGGAAGAGAAAGAGGGAGTTCCTGACACAGAGCCTAGAAGACTGATTGGATTTATATTTGAAGAACTGAAAAGGGCAGGAGTATGGGGGAGGGGTGAGATGCAACTACTAAGTGAGCAAACAAGGACTCTCAGGAAGGGTGGGGCATCGGAGTCGTTTGTGGGATAGAAATAGAACTCCCTCTTCCCTTTTCTCCCACCAGCCAGAGTCCCCATCCTCCTCCTCCCTGTCCTTCTCCACCACCTGCCCCACAGCCTCATACAATTGACTGTCAGATGCACCCAGGAGCCGTTAGCAAAATCGTCTTCAGGGATGTGCTGGTCCAGGAAGAACACGCGGCACTCGTACCAGCCCTGGTCTTCCACCCGGAGACCCTCGATCTGGAGAGAGGCCCCCTTCTGCAGCCGGACTCGTCCTGGGGGAGGAGCCCTGAATCAAGGGTGCTGAAGGAACCCCATGGAAGCTCCAGTCCCCTGGTCACACTGATAATTCTTAGAGATAAGAACAGGCTCAGTCTCTCCCAATTACTCTGACGGTGTGAGGTCCACAGAGATGCAGATGGGGTTGGGGTCATTCAGGACAGCTCCCTCCATTCAGCCCCTCTGACCGCTCTTGCTGTTCAACAGCTGGGACCCTGTCTACACAAAGAGAAACCAAGGGGACAGCAGGTGGACAAAACCTTCCCCCCGAACTGCACTCGGCGTCCAGGACTGTTGGGGAAGGAGGTGAAGAGCCAGCACGTAGTCTCCTCTGGACTCTTACAGGATCTGGGCTTTTTTTGTAGGGGAAGGTGTGAGCTCCTGGGAGTACTCCTGATAGAGGATTGTTTCCCTGAAAACCTCAGCAGTGTTTGAGGCCCTAGCAGGGGAACCCAGACCCCGCCTGCCAAAGCCCCTAATCCCTCAGGGCTATTATCAGCAGCCTAAGCGCCTTAGGGTGGCCAGAGTCCAGCCCAGCAAGCAGCAAAGTCAGCAGCCTCCTGACCCCATCCTTTCCATGCTCCGGGGCACTCAGGCCCCAGCTGGCTGACCACATACAGTTCCACAAAGCCACACAACCACAGCACAACCAGACACCTCAATCCCGCTCTTAGTCAGCATCCACACCACACTGCCAGGCTCAGACCAAGGGTGCCTACCCAAGCCCTCAGCACTCTCCCTGGATGCAATTGTGCACCCCAAACGGCTTCATGGGTCCCTGGCAGTGTAGCCTCGTGATACAGGCACACACTTAGGAGCCAGATAGACCTAGGCATGAGTCCAGCTCGACTGTGTACTCTTTTGGGCAAGTTACTTAACCTCTCTTAATTTCAGTTTCCTCATCTGTAAAAAGAAGAGAAACAAAATTGAGATGGGGTGGAGGAGAGAAATAATGTAGGGAAGGCATGTAGCATGGTGCCTGGCATCACCGGATGCTCAAATAAGTTGTTGAACAAATAAATGAGGTCTAGATTTGAAATCAGAAAGCTGCACTCAAGTCCTGGCCCTGTCCCTAAACTGATCACACATCATCTTCCTTTTCTCTCCCTGCATCAGTGAACAGCACCACCACACACCAAGTTACCTTATCAGGAACCTGGCATCTCCTAGATTCCTCAATTACCTCCCATATCTACTTGCTCATTAGGTTTTTCAAATCCTACCTCCTAAACATTTCCCCTTCTCTGCTGTCCTCACCTTTACACGTGTGGCATGTCTCACCTGGGTTTCTCCAACAGCCTACTTGCAGGTCTCCCTGCCTCCAGCCTCCTCCCCTCTACATCACATTGCTCATCCCCACCTTGACCTCCGCTATGAACAAATGGAACTTTCTTTTTTTTTTTTTTTAGAGACAGGGTCTCACTCTGTTGCCCAGGCTGGAGGGCAGTGGTTTGATGATAGCTCACTGCAGCCTCGAACTCCTGGGCTCAAGTGATCCTTCTGCTTCATCCTCTCAAGTAGCTTGTTTACAGGCAAGTGTCACCATGCCTGGCTAATTGTTTAACTTTTGAAGAGAGGGGTCTTGCTATGTTGCCCAGGCTAGTTTCAAACTCTTGGCCTCAAGGGATCCTCCTGCCTCAGCCTCCCAAAGTGCTGGGATTAAGCTGTGAGTCACTGTGCCTGGCTGCATTTTCTGAATCTTATGTTGTATGCAAATGTTGCTCCAAGTCCCTTTGCATAGTGTCCACCTCAGCTCTTCCTAATACTAGAAATTCTGAAGCTGTGAATGTGCTCAGCCCCTCCAATTTGCTTCCATTCTACCTCTAGAGTGATCTGTTTCAGAAAGAAGAGAAAAGAAGGATCAAGTTGAGGCAGGCTTTGTGATCTTAGGCAAGAGTCTTTTTGTACTTAGAATGAGTTCCAGGGTGTGGATTCTCTAGGATGGGTGGACCTGCTTAAAGGGCTAGGTGATGAAATCCCCACCCGGGAGATAAGACTAGGCCTAGTGGGTAAATATTTAACATAATCATACCCTTCTACCTACTGTCAGGCTTCCTCAAGAAGGCTAATCTGCCTGGCTGCTGAACCCTGCAGACCCCAGACTGCAACCTCTTCTATGTCCCACATGACACTTTTCATTATTGTGATCTTCTACCTCCACAAAGAAGGAAGAAGAGGGAAGGAAGATTGAGTGTGGAATACGGGCCATGTAATATTAGGCGTTGTCACCATATTTAATCCTCCCAAGAATTCTATTGTAGCTTAAGGAATTAATGTTAAGTTTCTTTCCAAAATCACATGGCTGGTAGGTGACAAAGCCAGGCTTCTTTCTCCAGATGCAGCATGCTTTCCATGGATACGGGTGTTAGGACCAAGTGCTGTTCAGGGCACTGGGCGTAATTGGTGTATTCTCACTTGGAAGATGCTGGTAGCCAATGGGTAACAGTGCAAATGTTACTGAGAATATCCAAAGAAGCATACTGCGTGTCCTAGCTTTTCTGACAGTTGGACTGCTAGATCTGTAGTGTTACAGAAGAACAGGAAGATTGCCAGCAGGGCAGCCCTGAGTCCTCCTGAGTCCTGGGCCCACCTCCTGGAGGCCTCCCTCCACCTGCAGGGCTAAAGCCTGTTTACTTCAGATCTTCCCGTATGCAGGGGTGTATGAAGAAAACAGGAGACACAGTCTCTGCTCTCTTAAGCTCTCGGAAGGCAGGGAACCCACAGTCATCTAAATGGGCAAGTTCATGTCCACACATCCACAAAGAAGTTCAAAAAATGGTGCTAACTGCGCCCAGACATTGCACTATGAAGCAAGAAGAGTAACGAAGGCTTCTGGGAAGCTGTGACTGGGCAGAGAGTTAACAATAAAAGGTGGTGAGGGGAGGTGACTAGAGCAAGCAGGGGAGTTCTAAGTGGAGAATGAGGTCACTGATTTTTATCAAACAACTCAGGGCAGAGAAAAAAATGCACGGCCCTTCTGCTATGTGGGGCATCTTGAAAATCCCAAGAAATACAGCACAAAAGTGCATCCTGCCATTTTGATGAGTTGGTCTAAGATCCACCTTAGGAAAGCTGGTGTCAACTAAGCCTAACCTTCCTTCTGGAGGCCTGGTCATGGGTTCACACCACATAGGCACTGTGTGGGCACAGGCTGGGACACTTTACACACGGCAGCTAATTGAATCCTACTCTTTCGTCCTAGCTTGTTTTATATTGCTTTCACTCCATGGCACTCGTTGATAAATCCAGTCCCCTCTGCTAGATGCTTCTAGAGTCCTCAAAGACGGGAAGCCTTCCCTTCTGTGTGGTCCCTAATCCTCCAACAGACTCTGTCAGGGTTCCACACACATTCTAGACCACCAGCCCCACAACAGTCCCTGGCCCATCTCCCCTTCACTGCCCAGAGGGTTTATGACAGAAAAGCATTGTCCTTAGCAACCTCTACCTCCTGTTGCTTAGCAACTGCAGTTCCGAGTCCCCTACACAAAGGCTGAGAGGCCCCTTCCACACTGTGAGGCAGTAAAAGGGTTAATGGGCTCAGGGGTCTCCCTCAGGTCCCAACTCCCTCGGCCAGAGGGCCCGACTAAGAGATCCAGACTGAGGTAGGAGTGTGAACAAAGGATAGGAGTAGAGAGTAAGTACCAGAGGCTACTGCTCACAGCACCTGCAACTCAAGCAACAGCACAGACAGAAGGAAGACCCACAGGTAGACAAAGTTGCTAACCATCCAGTGGCTTCAGGCCTGATGGACCTCAAGGCAGGACACAAGCTGGAGAGAAAGAAGAGCTTCAAGTCTCCCTGGTGGAGTCCCAGGAAAAGCCCCTCTCTCTTCCGCCTCCCCTTGCCTTGCCCTCAGTCAGGCAACATTTTGAATCTGTCCAGCCTCAGCCCGGCAGCCCAAGACCCCTCCCAGGCCCGGGCAGGCAGAGGCAGGGAGGGAGGGCTGGTGGGTACAGCCGTTTTTTCTCCACTGGTGCTAATTGGGGCCCGCTTTCATCCATTCCCACAGGGCTTGTGTAGACACATACACTCCTACCAGGCTGTTTGCCAATAACTGCCCCCAGTTTGAAAATAAACTTCCCTTCTGCATCACCTGCCTGCACCTCCTCCCCTCTCCGCTCAGCCCGCCCTGTGGCAAGGCTCAGCCAATCCCAGGGTTTCCCTCAAGATTCAAACTAAAGAGGGAAAAGGTGGGGGTCTCCCCATCAAAATCCTCCCAGGTGGCCTTTCCTGAGTCTCCCTTCTCTGAAGAGGAGGCAACAAGACTCTCTCTTACCCCTAGCCCAGACCCGTCCTTAGAGCCTCCTGCACACTGCCCTCTGAGACCTGGCACTAAACCGCTTAGATTAAGGCTCCATCCAGGATTAGGAGGAAGCAGAGCCATTGTAGCCATTCTAGGGAGCCAGCTGGGGTGCAGCAGAAGGCACCCAGGGAGGCTACACACGATTTTAAGTCCCAACAGGTGCCACCTAAAGCAGCAACCCAGGCCAGCCCCATTCACTGACCTTTGGGGAACCTGGGCCCTCCCCAGCCACCCTCTCTGTACACCTGTGGTTCTCTACTCAGAAGCAGGCTGAGTGCCCCTGGAAAAGCAGAGAGGTCACAGCCGCACCCACCCTGCTGCCCCATCAGCCCATTCCCTAGAAGACTTGAACCCCTGAGCTATCATTTAAGGTGATGGGGAAGGGGGAGAGGGCAGAGGAGTGAGCAGGTAGTAGAGCCAGGACCAAGGTAGGGCCAAATGGGGAGACTACAGATCAGGATGAAGTCTGAGAGGTTTCATGATGAGATCTAGAAAAAGCAGTTACAAAATTAGAATGGATACTTGGAATAGGGCTGCAGGATATCCTTTGGAACAGACCACGTGGAGTCCTAAATAGCACAGCTATAATAGTGAGTGTGTGTGTGTGTGTGTGTGTAAATGAATGAATCTTTCAATGAATTAACACTGCTTGGGAGCACAAACATGCTTGTTAAGCAGAGTGAAGGCAGCAGAGCTGGAGATGAGATCAGGGCAGGGACAGAGCAGTTCACAGGAGGCCTTGCCCAACTCTACCCAGTCCACCTTTCTTGCTGATACCTGCCTACCTTCCACCTGAGGAGAACTCTTACCCACGTAATCAGGGTCAATTCGGGGAGAGTAGAGGCCGAACTGGATGAAGATGGGAAGCAGGAATCCAAAGCGCAGCCACTCGATGACATGCAGGGGGGGCCGGCCGGCTGGGGGCAGCAGGTCACAGCCCAGCACCACACTCTCCCCAGCCCGGCCCACCACCGATACCACCTCAGGCTTCCCTCGACCTGCATGATGGGTGGCATGAGGGCACAACAGGGGGCCAGGGTCAGTGCTGGAAGGGGAGGTGCCATCAGTATCTCTGTAGGCACCTTAGGACTTTGGGTGACTGGAGAAACCCCCAGTTCAGCTTCTCCAGAACCAGCCCTATTCCTCCCCTGCCCTCACATGCTCAAAGAGGAACCCTTGAGGAACACCCCCATACCCACCCCAAGGCTAACAGGGTGTTCTTGAGCCCAGGAGTCCAGCTTACCGTCAGCCCCCTGGCTGATAACCAGGCTGAGGACGGCCAGGCCGAGGCACCACACCATAGCCCAGCTGGCCTGCTCGTCCAGCCCCTCCTATCCACAGGGGCCCAGATGGAGGGGCCAAGGGATGTCCTTCTGATCAGCTCAGGGAGCAGGTTTCAGCTCTCACTCATCTGTACAGTGAGGGCTTGGCTCATGTAACACCCGAGGAAGCTGCTCTCCGGAGAACCACCAGATCTAAATGCAAAGTGCAAGGCAACATGCAGAGTTGGCCAATACTGGAGCCCAGAAGAAACCCCACCATTAGAGAAAGGCACTGGGAAGAGAAAGGAGGGAGGAGCGTAATTAAGTTGGGGGTAGCGGGAAGGGGGGAATCTTGAAGCCCTGAGGAGTAAGAGCAGGGGTAGGAGTACTGGGAGAATGGTGAGTGCTGAATGCAGAGACCAGAAAGGTGAGGAAATAGGGGAGGCTGGGAGAGCTGGGAAGGTCTTAGGAAATGTGGAAGGATTCTGGGGACGCCTGCATTCTGAGAGTCTTGAAAAACTAAGCCAGAAGAGAACTGGGGTTCCTTATATACTTGGAAAAAGATTTTTGAAGGAAGTATGGTAGATCAAGACTCTCAGGCCGGGCGGGGTGGCTCAAGCCTGTAATCCCAGCACTTTGGGAAGCCGAGACGGGCGGATCACGAGGTCAAGAGATCGAGACCATCCTGGCTAACACGGTGAAACCCCGTCTCTACTAAAAAATACAAAAAAACTAGCCGGACAAGGTGGCGGGCGCCTGTAGTCCCAGCTACTCGGGAGGCTGAGGCAGGAGAATGGCATAAACCCGGGAGGCGGAGCTTGCAGTGAGCTGAGATCCGGCCACTGCACTCCCACCACTCCAAGAGATCTCCAAGGGAGATCCAAGAACTCCCCCACATTGCCTCCAGAACTCCTGCAGTTCTCCGGGAACCCCCACCCACCCGCCAAAAATTCCAGAGCGAGACTCCGTCTCAAAAAAAAAAAAAAAGACTCTCATGGCCCAGCCTTCTCTTGCTTCTTTCCTTACTCTTGATGCTTACAAGGTATAGCAGCAAGATGGAACCAGTGCTGTCGCCTTCACCTCACTGTGACAAATAAGGGCCCTGAGGATCTCTGTTCAGAAGAGGCAGAGAGCCAGTCAAGGGCAAATCCAGGGCCCTTAACCCTCAGAAAGTAGTCCCCCGGACACCCCTATACAATCCCTTGTCCCATTTCCCAGGCTTCTATGAAAAACTCTGGAAGCTGGGGACCCAAGGCCTTTCTCCATTCAGTCTCCCTACACTGCTTTGGCAATGAGTGAGGCACTTGGGAGAGGAGGAGCTGCCTCCCCCACCTGCCGGTATGGGGGGCCCAGGCAGCATCCTCCAGGTCTGGACAGGTCCCGGGGCTGGCAGCTAGCACAACTTCCTCATGATACTGCCAAGCAGCCCTCCCACTGCCAGGCACCACCACCGAAGGGCCTCACCCAAATCCCTCCCACTCACTCCCCTCCAATATCTTCGGGGTGCCAGGGTTTGTCAGGCTCTCTCTTCCCCAACCCCAGGCATGGTCCAAAAAAAGCCTGTGAGTCCCTGAAGTGTACAAAATGAGCCCTGGGGCTTGGAGGGTAGGAGCTCCTGACAGCCCCACAGATCCTAGGGCATTCTCAGAGAGCCAGAGGGTCCATGCCAGGGCCCGGCGCAGCCAAGTGGACTCTGCTCTGAGGCCTCCAACCCACTCTTGGCCACAAAGTTCAGGATAGACTATAAAACATCCTCCACAGAGTCTGATCCTTGCCTCTACATAATGATCCTGTACCGTCTAACTTCTGGCAATTCACTAGCAACAAAGCCCCCTGTTTCCCACTGCCTCCAGGCAGCTCTCCCATACTTCCCTGAAAAACCTTTTTCCAAGTATATAGGAACCCCCTAGTTCTCTCCTGGCTGTTTTCCAAGACCCCGAGTAACTAGGTAGCCCTAGAATTCCTCCGAGTCTCCTAATATCTTTCCAATTTCCCGGGCCTCCACTATTTCCTCACCCTTCTGGTCTCCCTACACACCACTCCCTCATCCTCCCATTATTCCCTTTCCAGTTATCGCTACTATGCACAGTCCCCCCCACAATTCCAGCTTCTCGCACCTGATCTCCAATTGCAGCAGGCCCCCTGCGCTACAAGGAACTCCCTTCTGGTCTCCCCGCCCCCCAGCCACTTCTCCCCATCCTCTCCTGCCGAGAATTCTCCTCCCTGGGATTCTCCTACCTCAGCTCACAATACAATTCTGATACCCCACCCCCAACAATTCCTTTCTCCCTCGCATTCTACGGTCCCCTGGAACTCCTCCTTTCTCTTAGAACCCACCAAGAACTCCCCCACATTGCCTCCAGAACTCCTGCAGTTCTCCGGGAACCCCCACCCACCCGCCAAGAATTCCACTTCACTCCCCAGAACTCCCCTAGTTCTGCTCCCTCAACGAATTCCACTTCTCTCTAGAACTCCCCGCTTTCTCCTGTCCCCCATAACTCCGCACTACTCTCCATGCCCCCGCCAGCACCCCCACTTCTATACCCCCAGTACGCCCCCTCCCTCACCTGCTCCGCACCGCTCTGCTCCACTCTCGCCGCTACACAATAGGGGGCGGACCCGCCTCCCCGCCTCGGATGCCCCGAGCGCCTCCCGTCGCCCTGGAGACCGCCAATCCCCCTCCCGCGGCGGCCAATTGGAGCCGCCAGAGGCGCGGTGAGGCGGGCGGGACCCCTGAGCGGCCTGGGAGTTGTAGTTTCAGGAGGGAAGGGTCCGGCAGCACGTGGGCTCAGGTCGCCCCCTTGTGGACCTCTGCACAGCCAAGCGTGGAAAGGCCGGTGGGTCGCTTCCCGCCGCCAGCAACAGGGGCCGCCGGGTCCGGCCAGCGCTCCAGGGCTGCGGGAGCTGGCCCCTTGCCAGGCTATTGGTACGCCATCCTTCTTTCGGAACCTACGGGCGACCCTCTCCGCTCCCCGAACGGGCGCGCCACAGAGGCGGCAGCGAAGGTTGAAATCTGAGCCTGGGGGCAGGAGCACCAGGCGGGGAGCATGACTCCCCGCCCACCTCCCAGGGGATCCACCCAGGTTCCGGGCTCATCCGATCTCCTCCCCCATCCCCATTTCCACCTCCACCCATTGCT
Source organism: Trachypithecus francoisi (assembly GCF_009764315.1). Lineage (NCBI taxonomy): Eukaryota > Metazoa > Chordata > Mammalia > Primates > Cercopithecidae > Trachypithecus > Trachypithecus francoisi. The sequence continues at coordinate 89,331,056 of NW_022681470.1, read as the reverse complement.
TCTCTATCAGGACTGGAAATACCTGTCTGCATTGGCGAGCTCCCAAATCTTGCCCAGGCGCCTCCCACCGTGTGCAGCTGGGGAAGTCTGTGCTCTGAGCGTGGGGTTGCCAAGTCAGCTCCCGCGGCAGCTCCGGCACCAACGACCCAGAGAAACAGGCCCAGAGGGGAGAAACTACAGATATCCTGGCACGGGAAATTGAAAGGGAGGAATGAAATAAAAGATCACTTACTGGACCACTGCAGGGTGCCAGATCCTGGACTAGATGCTTTATAACTCCTGTGTAACCTTCACAGAAACCCTGCGAAGTAAGTAGAGCTCCCGTTGACTAATGAGAAAACTGAGGCTCAGGGAGCTGAAGTAACTTGGCCCAGGCTTTCCCATCTAAGATATGGCAGAGCTGGATTGAGACCCAACCCAAACTTCATCAAACCCACTCCCTAGGAGATATCACCCTCAGACACAAAGGTATCTTGCATATCTTGCCCCTCAGAGATTCCATCTCCTCAGCTTGGTGATGCTGTAGGGATGCAGGGTTGGCTTAAGCAATCATTGCCTGTCCAGGTCCTTGCCATTCAGTTGTCTCCCTTGGAAGCCTTCCTTGAAAGTAACATGCTGATCTCATCCCAATCTGAAGTACTGAGACTCAAACTGGGTGCACCATGCATCAGACTCACAGAATCATTGCTGTAACATCATGAGAGACCCTCCAGGATGGGCCTAAGCACTGCTTGGCCCCAGAATCCCTGGCACATCATTTCTCCATGTAGTCATCCAGGCCCCTATCTGATTACATCCTAGTCCAGGAAGCTCAGCACTACTGTGGTACCCATTCTATCCTTAGTAAGTTCTTCCAGGTGTAAAGGTTTTAGTGCTTTTGGGTGACTGAGATGGAAGAGGCAGGAGCAGTGGGCCAGTCTCTTCCACCATTCCTCCCGCAAATACTCCCAAAGTAGCAGCTTTTCAACAATGCTTTTCAATGTAATACACTGATCTATTGATAAAACTATAATGGAACCATGTTAATGAATGCAGCATAGAAGCAAGGCTAGAAGAAATGGTCAAAGAGCAAAGTGGTTTTGTTTGTTTGTTTGTTTTTGAGGCAGAGTCTCGCTCTGCCTCAAAAACTCGCACCTCAGGAGTACAGCGGTGCGATCTCGGCTCACTGCAACCTCCACCTCCCGGGTTCAAGCGATTCTCCTGCTTCAGCCTCCCAAGTAGATGTGATTACAGGCACCTGCCACCATGCCTGGCTAATTTCTGTATTTTTAGTAGAGATGGAGTTTCACCATCTTGGCCAGGCCGATATTGAACTCCTGACCTCGTGATCCACCCGCCTCGGCCCTCCCAGAGTGCTGGGATTACAGGTGTGAGCCACCGCGCCCAGCCGAGTCAAGTGTTTTTTAGTCTTTGGATCCTTACCAATCACTGGGAAGGATCTCCCTCCCCAGTGTTAGAATTGGCCACACCTCTGATCTGAACTGCTGTCTCCAGTGATTTCTTGAGGGTAAACTAATCTCCTTTGGACATTAAAATAACTTTTTGTTAAATGACATTTAAAATGGTTTTCAATTTTTAAAAGTTTATGATATGGTCTTTTCTTTCCTGGAAACTTATTTTGTGAGTTTTATTGTTATTGCCATCTTTTTTCTGATTTATATATATATATATATAGGAGATTTTTTGGTAAGAAAAGGAACCTAGTCCTACAACTTGCTCCCTCACTGTGCCAGGAGTACAAACTGATTTTAAAAATAGTCCCTAAGGTTCAAAACAAAAGATTTTCCTCTAGGTTGTCCTTGATTCATAGTCATTACTCTCTGGGAAAGCGTATTCAACCAACAAGGATTCCACCTAACCTAAGTATCAGGCAGCCCCCAAATTTTCTTTCTTTTTTTTTTTTTTTTGAGATGGAGTCTCACTCTGTTGCCCAGGCTGGAGTGCAGTGGCACATCTCGGCTCACTGCAAGCTCTGCCTCCCAGATTCACACCATTCTCCTGCCTCAGCCTCCTGAGTAGCTGGGACTACAGGCGCCCGCCACCTCGCCCGGCATTTTTTTGTATTTTTAGTAGAGACGGGGTTTCACCATGTTAGCCAAGATGGTCTCGATCTCCTGACCTCATAATCCACCTGCCTCAGTCTCCCAAAGTGCTGGGATCACAGGCGTGAGCCACCTCGCCTGGCCAGCCCCCATGTTTTCAAATTGCTGACAAGGACATCAGAAAATACTATCTCTCTCCCTCTCCTCCTCCTCCTCCTCTTCCTCTTCCTCCTTCTTCTCCTTCTCCTTCTTTCTTCTTTCTTCTTTCCTCTTTCCTCTTTCCTCCTCCTCCTCCTCCTCCGCCGCCGCCAACACCACTGTGGCCGCGGCTGCTGCTGCTGCTGCTACTGCTTCTTCTTCCTCCTCCTCCTCCTCCTCCTCTTACTCTTCTCCTTCTCCTTCTTCCTTCTTCTTCTTCCTCTCTCTCTCTCTCTCTCTCTCTCAGAGCTGGGGTATTCTCCTCCTCTTGCTTTTGAACATCAAAACTCCAGGCTCTCCAGACTTGGGACTGTGAGTTTATACCACTGGCCTCCCTGGCTGTGAGGTTTTTGGACTTGGACTGAGTCACACTTTTGCCATCCCAGGGCCTTCAGTGTGCATGTCGTAGGACTTGGCCTCCACCATCATGTAAGCCAATTCCTCTAATAAATCCCATCTCATATTTCTATATCTGTATCTATCTATCCTATTACTTCTGTCTTCCTGGTGTATACCTGATATTTCAGCAGGCCTTGGGAAGAAAGGACCTGAGCTGCTCCACAGCCCTGCGCAAAGGGTATGGTGTGACCTCAGAGATGTCTGCTTGGCACCGTTAAGCACAGGTGTTCTCAATCAGCAAGTTTCTCATGGTCTATAGATAGGCAGAGAATTACTTGATATCAAATGGACCCTGAAAGGTGGAACACGTGGACTTTTAGTAGTAACCATATTTGATGTGTTAACATTGCTTGTACCAATTAAGCACCACATAACTATCCCATATTCTAGAATGGAAAGGGTGTCTTGAGTAATCAATAATATGGATGTTGTTAATCAGGTATATATTAAATTATATCTGAGTTAAAAAAGAAAAGAAAACGTTGTCAATTCCAGGGACTCTGTTGACCATATGCCTGTAAGCAGCAGTCTTATTACCAGATCAGTAAAGAAGTGTGGTTTCTCATGTACTGTCATTTAACTTTTTGTGTGCCTGTCTTCTGCCCCAGTGAAACACTAAGCCCCACAAGGGTGTGGATATTGTCCTGTTTGTCTTTGAATACCCCCTTCAGAAAGGCCCTGCTTACCTTTCCAGCCTGGTTTCTCACCTATCCCTTTATCGCAGTGTGCATGGCTTTGCAGGCCTTAGAACTACTGGGCTCTTTCACATATCAGTGTTTTAACACTTAGCTTCCGTCTGACTAGAATGCCCTTTTTGCCTTTCCCCAGACTTACTGCTGATCACAGGTCAAATTTCTGTTGATCTGTTCCCTCCAGGACACCTTCCCTGACTCTTCCCACCATGCCCTCACCTTCACCCCAGCCCTTTTCCCACCTTGTTATTATACACACTCCACAAAACATTCCTTGAAGCCAGAGGTGTCTCTTCTGTCTCCCCAGTGCTTGCCAAGTTCCTGGCATATTGCAGAGGTAGAGGCCTGTGCCTCTCTGAGTTTATATTCAACTTTCTTTAAGATCGCATCCTTCCTCTTCCAGAAGCTCGGCCTCTTTTGAGGCCTCAACCCTTCTCTGCTCAGAGATTGGCTGTGAGAAGAAGGAACTTTGCCAACTTCCAGGGAAATCCCTGGGCCTGTCATACGTTCATTCCTTTATTTATTCATCCTTTTGTTTACTTTCTATTAATTCAATCCTGCAATAACATGAGAAATGAGCTGCCCCTTTGTGTGCAAGATGGACTCAAGGTGGCCTTTCCAGTCAGTCCCCGGCCCTGCAGCAGTGCCTCCTAGGGAAGATATAAAAGGAATCAAAGGGATTGGGGGCTGCTGGCCTTTTTTGGAAGCAAGACTGCTCAGGGCCTAAGGGATGCCCAGAGAACCAGCCTCAAGCAGGGACTGCCTTCCAGAGGGACAAGGGCTTAGGCCCTCAGAAAGTAGAGGGGACCAGTTTACCAGCACTAAGAGCTCTTGGGGCTGGTTTCCCAACCTTACTACCTCCTTCCCAAGCCCCAAGGGGCTCCATCTCCTGCACAAATACCTAGGGAGACCCCTACTCTTGGCTTCCGGCCCTGCCCCATGCCGCTCTCAAGGCCCTCCTCCTGGGTGGTCTTGTGCCAGCCCATGTGTCCTACTTTCCTAAAAGGAAGGTATCCTTGGTCTCATTGGTTGCCCAGTTGAATGTATTCCACTGACCCCTGCACAGACTTCTTGTTCCTTTTTTGGAAGACACTTTGGAGATCAGCATCCTCCCCCTCAAAAACAAAGAGGAAGAGACCCACAGCAATGTCAGGCATGCCTCCTGCCATGCAGTCCTCTCCCCACCCTTCAGATGCCTCTTCTGAAACTCCCCAGGGCCCCCTACCCACCCTGTCTCTGTGGCACCAAGGCACTTGCCTAACTCTGTCTCTGTGGGAGCTCCAAGCTGCCTCTCTGCCTGCTTCTCTCTTCCAGTGTGCACTTCTTGGAGAAAGGGGCTGTGGCTCAATGGAAGTTTGCTGAACACAGGGTCACAGGCCAGAGGCAAGTGGCAGATCAAAGCTCAGTGCTCCAAAATGTCACCTAGGCTCCCCGCCATACATCACAGCCTTCACCACTTCCTGCAATTCACCCACTGAGTATACCTGTCCTGTCAATTGCGTGTTTTCTAATTCTCTCCCCAGTCCCCGCTCCCCCCAACCCCCTGCCCCATGGCAGCTGCGTAAGTAACATCCACAAGATCTGATTTGGAGGGAATAATGGAGACTTGGGCAGGGACACATTAGGCCTGGGAGGCTGATCACTGGTCTATGGAAACAGCAAGAACATAAACTTAAGGGCCTTTGCCAGAGAGTGGGGGAGGGGGGTGGGCATTAACCCAGGACAAGACTCCAAAGAGAAGGCCTAAGACATGGAGATCTATAGGCAGGGACACAGGCAGGACAGTAATACTAATCACAAGCAGAAGTCAAGGTTCCACAATCTCACTAATAATCCAGCATCCCTATGGGGTAGGCGCCAGAGGCCCAGAGCAACTGGCATCAGGGAAATGATGGAGAGGTTGCGGCCTCAACTTAGACCCTGGGTAGGTCTGAACAAGGTCCTTCCCACCTCCCTGTTTAGGACAGCTTCTAGACCAGTCTGGGATAGATGGAGTTGTTAAGCAAATGTGTCTGCCAGGATGAGAGTGGGGTAAGGGAGCAGAAGAATCTTAACAGGAATAAAGCCACTTTTATGCAGGATTCAAAATACCTGAAATTCTCAAGTCACAGGTTCAGTTAGGTTCAAAGAAATCTCTCACTTTTCTTATTTAATGCATAAATGGCAAGCATGTTGGTGGAAAATGGGATAGGTGGTGAGTGACAGCATACTAAAACTGCCCTGTGAGGGGCCTTTTAGACCCACTTCTCTCCCCAAAGCAGGGCCTGAAAAAGCACATGGACTTTGGGGAAGGCACTGGGAGTTGGGGGAAGACAGCAGAGTGGGTTTTGCCAGAGCCACCCAGTGAGAACAGAAGGACCAAACACAGCTCCTGCAGAGTTGTGGTCACTTAATTTGACTTTATTGCCAGCCAGTCTTCCCTCAGAAGTATGGCTCTCTGGATACCCACCCCTGAGCACCTCCTTCCCCTGGAAAGAAGAGAGCTGAGGAAGGATTCTCTGGGTGCTGGGAAGAAACCAAGCTCAGGACTGGGGTTCCCAAGGAGCAGTCAGGCAGGGCTGGAGGCAGGCTTTGCCTTCTTCTTCAGTTTCATTCTGTTTCTCATGAGTTTCTTCATCCTTGGCATTTTGCGTCTTTTCTGGACTCGGATGACCCAGAGCACCGCGGCCAGAATTACCAAGAGCAAGAGGACGAGCAATCCCTTGGCCAGGAGGCAGAAGGCTGTTGAAGGCTTCTCAGAAGCATAGTTGGGATCTGGGATGGAAGAAGGGAGGAAAGGGGCCCATCAGAGGTAGGGCTGGGGTTAACGTTAGGGGGCAGACTCCTACCCAAATTTCATGAAGGGGTCTCAAGTTCACAGTCAGTTGATGTCTCCTTGCAAGTGTCTCTGGAAATATATTCTATGCACAGAAGCTCAGGAACTGAGATCTAGGAATCATTCTGAAGCCAAGCAAGAGAAAAGAAAAGACCTTTGGAAGTTGGGGGCACTAGAAAAAGGGAGAGTCTCCTCTGCAATCCAGCTGTCAAGCCTCCATGGGAGGGGGTTAGCTTCTGGGTTCACTGGGCTCTCTTGGGAAGAGCTTGGGGAGGGAGATGGTACCTCTAGGCACTGTCTTTCATGAGCTCGGTGGGTGTCTCAGGGGTTCTGGTACCTGCACAGAAGGATCCAGCAGGGATGGGGCGAGAACTGACATTGCTGATGGGGTTGCTAGCTCTGCAGGTGTAGGAGAGGGCACTGTCCCCTGGCCTCCAGGATGTGCTGAGGACAGGGCCTTCATGGGATGTATAAGCGCTATTCCCCGAGGAGAGCCAGCTGTAGGTCACGTCCATGCCTCCCTTCTCCACAGAGCACACCAGGGACATATTGCAGGCACCTTCCCCAGAGATCTCAAAGTTCACAGTGATTTGGGGCTCTGACAGCCGTCCTAGATGAAGGGGAAACACAAAGACCCTCTAAACAATCAGGGGTTGGGTCTGTTTTCCTAAGCTCCTCAAAGCTGGGGTACTAATGCGACCCCTTGACAGCCCCTTCACCTAAACAACAAATAGGCAACAGCAAACAAACCCAACCACTGTAAAAACCTGTGGTTCCAAGGTCCCCAAGGCAACTGTCAAGGTAGACAGAGCTGCCTTTGGCATCTTCCACCTCCCCTTTATGTCTTCTCTCTCTTACTTTGTACTCTATCTTCCTCCAAACCCCATTCTGTCTCCTTGATCACATAAAATATTATCACCCCTCTCAGGGGCATTTACATTTTAATCAGTGTCTCTTCAAGCTTCAAGGTAGATGCAATGTGACAGGCACTAAGAAGACATTTGGGTTCAAGCAGAGAGAAGATACTCATTAGTAGCCCTCATCACACAGGGAAATAAAAGGCTCAAGAATGTAGGTGGTGTTCATCCCCAGGATACAATTTCATTGGAAGAGAAAAGTCCCCTACAGGGTCTGTACATGAAGCCCCTGATCCCTGCCACTGCATCGGACAGCCTCCTTGCTCCAGGTCACTCCACCTGTTGCTGCGGTTCAGATACAACCGGTGGATTGGGCACACTCAAACCCAGTATCTAGATTAGGGACAGTCTGCCTCCAGTTCTAGCCTCAAACTATAACCCCGAGTCCTGAGACTCCATGGTGTAAGAAGCTCAGAAGAGCCCTCAAAAACCAGCTTTATGGTTCCCAGCCTAAACTCACGGTAGACACGTAGATTGTACTGCTGCATGATAGAGGTCTGGGATGTTCTCAGGTTGACTTGAGCTTGGTAAAGCCCTGAATCCTCCCAGCTCAGATTGCTGATATGCAGGGAATAGCTGGGGTCCAGGAAGCTCACTCGGCCCTGGTAGTGTGGATTGGTCACCATGATGGGAGCTGGATGTCCCTCTTTCCCTGGCACCACAGTGGCAAGACTTTTGTGGGAGGACCAGATGATATTCTCAATCTCTTCCTTGGGCGGTATTTCCAGGGGGAGGCTGATGGACTCGTGAAGGACCGCAACCACTTCCTCGGGATCCACACCATCTCCAGAGTCTCCTTTGGCTGCATATACAGGAAGAAAAGAGAAGCAAACGGCCCAGCTGGTGTCTCTGGGCTGCTGAACCTGGCAGTGGAGCTGTAGCGTAATCTCAGCTGGGCAGCTTCTATGACTCTCACACGAAATCCTGTTCTCCAGCTGCTGCTTCTGGCTCTAGATTCCCCTTGTCCCTGAGTTAAGCACCTAACAGGAGTTTGCTTCCATCTGTCCCTTCACCCTCCAAGTTTTACCTTCTCCTTTGCCATCTTGGGATTGCTCTTTCTTCCATATCCCCAAGTGTCTCTCGGTCCTGCCCTCAAGCCACACACCCTATTCCTTATAACTAAGGAAGAGCTGATATATTCATTCCCTAAGGAAGGGTCTTGCTGGCCCAGACCCAGAGGGGCAGGAGAACAGAGGTGGAAGGGGACATTCCTGGGCAGGAGCTGGCAGCCTCACTCACCCTCCTGGAGCAGCAAGAGAAGGAGCAGCCAAGTAAAGGCACACATGTCAGCAGCCCCCAGCCCCAGAGGTGTGACTCAGTCGGTCAGTCCCCAGGACTGTGCAGAAGACTGCATTAGGAGGCTCCTAGAGACAGAGAGCCTGACTGATGGTCCTGAGAAAAGGGAAATGATTTTCCCCTGACTACAGCCCTCTGACTTCCTCTGTCCTCACTAAGCCCCTCCCTACCTATCGCGGCTCTCTTAGTTCTCTCTCAGATCCTGATTATCAAGACAGTTTACTCACTGACTCATGATGCCATCCACCAAATTCAGCCCAAATCCCACTTCCTAAATGAAGTCTTTCAAGACTTCCTACCCACCACGGGTCCCCACACACACTGCATGCCCTGAACTCACTGCATGCCCCGAACTCTTAGAACATTCCCTATCCTGTTATTTGGCTCCCAGAATACTCTGCCCTAGCTCTCTCTGGGTAGTTCCTACGTTGCTGTGATCATTTGGTCTTATAAACATCTATATCTCCCCAGACAGACTTCATCTTTCATTTCCTCTGTATGTCCCACTATTGCTGGCCCCATATTAGATATGTGTCTACACTCAATTGATAGCTTTACAATGGATGACTGATGAAGCCTTTTTATTTAAAGCTAGTTATGTTCCCGCCTGAGAGGCTATTAGCAGTGGAAAAACATTTGATTCGATCCTCTTTAAGAAAGCAGTTTGGCTGGGCACAGTGGCTCACATTTGTAATCCTAGCACTTTGGGAGGCCGAGGCAGGCAGATCGCCTGAGGTCAGGAGTTTGAGACCAGCCTGGCCAACATGATGAAACCCCATCTCTACTAAAAATACAAAAATTAGCTGGGCATCGTGGTGTGCGCCTGTATTCCAGCTACTCAGGAGGCTGAGGCAAAAGAATCACTTGAACAGGAGGCAGAGGTTGCAGTGAGCTGAGATTGTGCCACTGCACTCCAGCCTGGGCGACAGAGCAAGACTGTCTTAAAAAAAAAAAAAAAAAGGAAAAGAAAAAAACAAGTAGTTTGGACAGAGTTGATCTATGTTGTTTATATTATGAAAATACTTTAAATTATTTTGTGAGAATACGATGTTGATCAAACCTACATGAAATCAGATTCAGGAAGAGACTGCAGAGGATCAGGTTACTAAACAGCTTCCTGACAGTCAAAGCTGTTCTGAATGCAATGGGTTGCCTTAGAAAGCAGCTTCTGTCCTAGTATTCAAGCTAAGAGGACAATCACTTGCTTGGATTACCTGCAACATCTCTGGCATCTCAGGCTGGATAATCTTTAAGTTTCTTCTAATAATCAATTTTATGAGTCCGTGCTGTGATGAGGAAGTAAGAGTGGTGTCTCAAGACCAAGGGATCAATAGAGGAAGATGTATTCAGTTTTGGTCTTGTGCCAACATTTCACAATTTTAGGTTAGCAAAGTCAGAAATCTGTTAAATGTCTATTGAGTAGCTTCTATGGTCCACACACTGTCTTAAGTGCTGGGAAATTAACAGTGACCAACAATTTTAGATTGTGACTTAGTGGAGCTCATATGCTAACAATTGACATTGAACAAGTAACTACAAGTTTGATGAGTCTTATCAAATGAACAATTGAAGGAGTCTATAACAAGGAGATTTGGCAAAGCTGGAGTCAGGAGGGTTGGGGAAAAGCTATCGAGGAGAGATATTTAAGATGAGACCTCAGTTCTTCAAAGATTGGTAGAATCTGCTTAGTGAAGAAGATAATGAAGTGAGTAGTTCATAAAGTTCAATTTATGAGTATAAAACCTGAGGGATTATAATTTTTTCTTAAAGGTGAATCAGATTTCAGTCTGAGTATAAAACTTTTTATGTAATAAATGTGTTTAACATATAAAATTAGATCCAGCAATCCCACTATTGGGTTTATATCCAAAGGAAATGAAATCAGTATGTTAATGAGGTATCTGAACTCCACACTTATTGCAGCACTGTTCACTACAGCCAACATATGGAATCAACCTAAGTGTCTATCAATGGATGAATGTGTAAAGAAACTGTAGATATATACACAATGGAATACTATCCATCCTTAAACAAAGAAGGAGGCTGGGCAAGGGGGCTCATGCCTATAATCCTAGTGCTTTGGGAGGCGAGGGCAGGAAGATCCCTTGAGGCCAGGAATTTTAGACCAGCCTAGGCAACACAGAAAGATCCCATGTCTACAAAAAAATTTTTTTAACATTATCAGGGCATGGTGATGCATGCCTGCAGTCCTTGCTATTTGTGAGGCTGAGGTGGGAGGATTGTTGAGCCCGGGAGTTTGAGGGTGCAGTGAGTTATGATCATGCCACTGTACTCCAGCAGAAACCACCCAGAATAGAGATGCATCCATTCCCAGCCAGGGATAAGAGAGAGGGAACTAGCGAAACTTGACCAGCAAAACTGCCCTTAACAGAAAATAGTGCATCCTAGCCATCCTCCAGGCCCACAGAATGCAAAGCCACTCAGCTAGGTAAGAGTTTTGGCACCTCCCCATCCTCCTGGAGTGAGGAAACCTGAGTAGGGGGTGGTGAGTTGAGAGGGAGCAAAACAAAACCCAAACAAACAAAACAACAACAAAAAGAAGGAAATGCTACCATTTACAACAACATGGATGAAACTGGAGGACATTATGTTTAGTGAAATAAGCCAGACACAGAAAGACAAATACCACATAAGTTCACTTACATGTGGAATCTATAAAAAAGTTGAACTACAAGTAGAGGGTAGAATGGTGGTTACCATTAGAAGCTGTGGCAGGGGCGGGGATTGGAGAAATGTTGGTCAAAAGATTTCAACAGTCAGTCAGATAGAAGGAATAAGTTCAAGAGATCTATTATACCATATGGTGACTATAGTTAATAGCAACGTATTGTATTCTTAAAAACTGCTAAGACAGGCCAGGTGTGGTGGCTCACACCTGTAATCCCAGCACTTTGGGAGGCCAAGGCAGGCAGATCACGAGGTCAAGAGATTGAGACCATCCTGGCCAACATGGTGAAACCCTGTTCCTACTAAAAATACCAAAATTAGCTGGGTGTGGTGGCACACACCTATAGTCCCAACTACTGGGGAGGCTGAGGCAGGATAATTGCTTGAACCCGGGAGGCGGAGAGTGCAGTGAGCCGAGATCGCACCACTGCACTCCAGCCTGGTGACAGAACGAGACTCCGTCTAAAAAAAAATTGCTAAGACAGTAGATTTTCAGTGTTCTCACCACAAAAAAAGATAGTGGTGTAAGACAACACTTACGTTAATTAGCTCAATTTAGCCATTTCACAATGCATTCATATTTTAAAACAACATGTTTTACACCATAAATAGGTATAATTTTGTGAATTAAAAAATAGAAATAAAAATAAAAGCAAGGAAAGAAAAGAAAACAGGGTCATGAGTATAATGCTCAAAGCTTAAAGGACAAGCATATCAGTTGGATTCTCTGCGAAGCAGAAGCTGGAGTTTGGAGCAAAAGAGGTTTTTGTTTGTTTGTTTTGTTTGTTTGTTTTTTGAGACGGAGTCTCGCTGTGTCGCCCAGGCTGGAGTGCAGTGGCGCAATCTCAGCTCACTGCAAGCTCTGCCTCCCAGGTTCATGCCATTCTCCTGCCTCAGCCTCCCAAGTAGCTGGGACTACAGGCGCCCGCCACCACGCCCGGCTAATTATTTGCATTGTTAGTAGAGACGGGGCTTCACCATGTTAGCCAGGATGGTCTGGATCTCCTGACCTCATGATCCACCCACCTCAGCCTCCCAAAGTGCTGGAATTATAGGCGTGACCCACCGCGCCCAATGGAGCAAAATAATTTTAATGTGGGGAAAGGCCTGGAAAAGATAAATGGAGAAGGAAGCAGCGTGGAGCCAGAAGGGCTTCAGACGTTGATGCATGTCTCACAGTCTCAGCTGACTTAGCAGGGAGCTCTGGCACCGACTGCCCGTTAGAGAAGGCTGGTGGTGGGCAGGCATGTCCAGGCACTGGGACTCTAGCTGTGCAAGAATGTCCTGGTGCCAGGACCCTTGCTGTACACAGCCAAGGGGTGGGGCTGCCAGGAAGAGCATAGATCCCAGAGGTGCTGCAGATAGAGCCTGTCGGTTAACTGCACTTCTTGCAGCCAAAACTGTGTTTACTCTTGAAGGAGGAGCTGAGGCTGCTACAGTGAGTATGCTGATAGCCAGAAGGTAACTGTTCAGATTTATTAAACCTGTCATCATAAGTAGGCATAAACAGTCCATGATGCTTACTGAGGAGAGGAAAATAATTTCCACCCCACTGAACTCTCCAAGTCCAGTGCGGAGAAAGTCACTTCTGAGAGCATGATTGTCAAGTCTAATTTTCATTTCTTTACTTTTTTTTTTTTTTTAAGTGACAGGGTCCTACTCTGTCACCCAGGCTGGAGTGCAGTGGTGCAATCATGGCTCACTGCAGCCTCAACCTCCTGGGCTCAAGTGATCTTCCCATCTCAGCCTCCCAGCTAGCTGGAACTAAGGTAACCACCATACCCAGCTAAGATTTTTAATTTTTTTTTTTTTTTTTTTTTTTTTTGTAGAGATGGGATGTGGCTATGTTGCCGGGCTGGTCTTAAACTCCTGGCCTCAAGGGATGGATCCTCCCGCCTCAGCTACCCAAAGAGCTGCGATTACAGGTGTGAGCCACAGTGCCTGGCCAAGTGTAATTTTCATTCTTGCTCATGGATTGTGATCAAATCTCTCATTGCTCTTTTAATCTTATTCGGTGGGGTAGTCTTCTCTGCCTCAGATGAGAACTCTGGCTGAGGTCTCAGTCCAGAAATGAGTACTGGTCTCGGTTTAGACATGAGTACTTCAGACCGGGCGCGGTGGCTCAAGCCTGTAATCCCAGCACTTTGGGAGGCCGAGACGGGCGGATCACGAGGTCAGGAGATCCAGACCATCTGGCTAACACGGTGAAACCCCGTCTCTACTAAAAAATACAAAAAACTAGCCGGGTGAGGTGGCGGGCGCCTGTAGTCCCAGCTACTCGGAGGCTGAGGCAGGAGAATGGCGTGAACCCGGGAGGCGGAGCTGGCAGTGAGCTGAGATCCGGCCACTGCACTCCAGCCCGGCGACAGAGCGAGACTCCGTCTCAAAAAAAAAAAAAAAAAAAAGAAATGAGTACTTCCTGTCCCATGTAATATGCAAAATTCCAAACTTACTTTATTATCAAATAATCTCCCTTGTCCTGGCTTAGGTCTTCCAGGCTAGAGGCCGGCAGGTGGGGAGGGAGCAGTCTCTGCTCTCTACTATGCTCAGCTTGCCTCTCCCAGTCTGTTCTCCTCACCAGTGCTCCCCCTCAACTGTCCTCCCCCGACTCAAGTTTCCCCACTCCAAGAGGATGGGGAGGGTGGGGAGGTGTTAAAACTCTTCTTACCTTGCTGAGTGGCTTTGCACTCTGTGGGCCTCACAGATGGCTAAGATGAACTATTTTCTGTTAAGGGCAGTTTTGCTGGTTAACTTTTGCTGGTTCCCTCTCTCTTACCCTTGACCGGGGTGAATGCTTCTCTATTCTGGGTGGTCCTTTGCAACTCCTTCCTCAGCCCCTGGACATCTGGCCACACATCTCATCTCCTCCTCCCCAGAGGCCTGTCCAAATGCCCCTATCGTATAGCACCCAGGACAATCAAGCAGGCTGTGTCTCATGGGTGGCCCTCAGCTACCCATCACAAACATTCCTTGGCCCGACAGATCCTAGGATCTACAACATGGCACCATACTCCTGGCTCCCTCGTGGGAGCGCAGTACCAGTTTTAACTCTTCCAGACCTGTCATAGGTGCTTGTGGCCTCTGACTCTCACCTGCAGGGCCGCATTCCAAAGCTCCCTAAGCCCTCCCCTTGAAGTCTCCTTTACTTGGCTTGTGATCAGAGGTAACATCACTATACCTTGGGGAAGAGGTGTGGACTCACAATAAAGTTCTTTCCAAAGAAGTCTCTTTCTCTATCTCCCTTTCTCAGCCCTCCATCCATACATGAGGGGGTTCCCAAGGCAGTGACACCAGTTCTCGACTCCCATTGTATATTCTTCAAGGGCAGATCTCCCTCACATTGCCTTTGATCTCCTGATACCCATCACACTGTCAGCATAACTAAGGCAGGAAGAGATCCATTCTAACATCTTGCTTGTAGCAGACACTTAGGGTTCCCTGTAGCACAACCTGTTTACCCACCTGACTTCTACACTGCTGTGTGGACAGTTTCATGATGGAGTGCCCCATGAAGTTTGCATCTGGGCAGTCTGTTTTTCTGCTTCCAGGCTTTCTCTGATTATCTTTTTTTTTTTTTTTTTTTTGATACGGAGTCTCAATCTGTTGCCAAGGCTTCAGTGCAGTGGCACCATCTCTGTTCACTGCAACCTCCACCTCCCAGGTTCAAGCGATTCTTCCGCCTCAGCCTCCTGAGTAGCTGGGATTACAGGCACATGCGACTACGCCTGGCCAATTTTTATATTTTTGTAGAGATGGAGTTTCACCATGTTGTCCAGGCTGATCTTGAACTCCTGGCCTCGTGATCCACTTACCTCAGCCTCCCAAAGTGCTGGGATTACAGACATGAGTCACCGCCCCCGGCTGCTTCCAGGCTTTCCATATGACAGTGGAAGGCCACTCAACCCAGAAACTGGGAAGTATGCAGGTTTGGTGGGTCCAGCTAAGGGAGTGCCATGTTGGTGGGTAAATGTGGATAAATGTTCCAGCCTCCCTGCCCTATTCCATGAGCAATTCTGAGGCGTGTTCTCCCTGGTTCCTCAGAGGGATTGGGTCCCAGTTGTCCACAACAGTAATCAACTATTAACACACTTTTTTTTTTTTTTTGGCTTTCCTCCCTTCCTTGTCGCATTTTCCTCATTCTTTCTTCTGGGATTATCTCCCAGAAAGACTTCCTCCACCCAAGTTTTTATGTAAGGGTGTGCTTTGGAGAGAGACCAAACTATGACATTATTATATATAATAAAGTAGTTGCACCAGCAATGTTTAGACTCTCTCTTCTTCCTGGATCTTTGGGAGCAATTAAGCCCACGAGAAATCAGACACCCACCCCAATTCTGATGTAACAGCCTTGGGAAAGAGGTTGCAGTGAAAAGCTCCTCCTGCTGTGGTGGAGAGAATGGAGAAAAGATAATAAAAGGCCAAACCTTTGCTCAAACTTTCTCCTCAGCTTCTCTTTGGATCTGGAAAGCTGGGGACCCACAGGGCAGAGCCATGGTACTGGAGGAGCCATTAACAAGTAAGTTCCAAATAAATCACCTCCCGCCTGAGGCAACACGTGTTGAGATCTGCATGTGTCTTCTATCCTTCTATTCTGAGGCTGGCCTGTGCACTTGATATATGGTTTCTTTTTCCTTTCTTTTCTTTTTCTTTTTAAGTGTCAGTGTTAAAAAGGTGATTATTCAATTGAACCATGAAGGTGGATGGAGAGAACTGTAAGAGTCTGCAAATTGTTGAAGTGCACCCAAAGGAGCCATTGTGAAACAGAGGAGAAAAGAGCGTTCCTCACAGAGGGAGCAGCCTGTGCAGGATCCTTGGGGTGGGGGAGACAGCTGCGCACACTGAAGCACAGAGAGAAGCCCACACAGGTGGAGCTGAGAAGAGAAGCAGAGAAGAGTGGAGATGAAGCTACAAAGATGGACTGCAGGCAGCTCACCGGGGGTGTATAGACCTGCTGAGTTTATAAGTTATGCACTTAAGAAGTTTACCTTGGCCGAGCGTGGCTCACGCCTATAATCCCAGCACTTTGGGAGGCTGAAGTGGGCAGATCACGAGGTCAAGAGTTCGAGACCATCCCGGCCAACATGGTGAAACCCCTGTCTCTACTAAGAATATAAAAATTAGCCGAGCGTGGTGGCGCATGCCTGTAATCGCAGGTACTTGGGAGGCTGAGGCAGGAGAATTGCTTGAACCCAGGAAGTAGAGGTTGCAGTGAGCCAAGATAGCATCACTGTACTCCAGACTGGGTGACAGAGCAAGACTCCATCTCAAAAAAAAAAAAAAAAAATTACCTTTGACGGCAAGAGGAAATAGAGGATGGGAGGCAAAGGGAAAACATGGGGTAGAGGGATAGTTTTATTGCCAATGATTTCATTTTAAGCGTGGAGATGAGGCTACAAAGATGGACTGCAGGCAGCTCACCGGGGGTGTATAGACCTGCTGAGTTTATAAGTTATGCACTCAAGAAGTTTACCTTTGGCTGGGCGCGGTGGCTCATGCCTATAATCCCAGCACTTTGGAAGGCGGAGGCAGGCTGTGGAGATTTGAACATATTTAAATGCTGACGAGCAGAACCAGTAGGGGGAGGGGTTGAAGATTTAGGGAAAAGGTGATGACAATGGAGCAAGGCCTCTCTCTGACCCCACACCACCCCACACACACCCAGAAGACAGGAGGGAGCTGAGATTCAGAGCCAAGGGAAAAGAACTGACCTTGGATTACAAGATGGGCCTCGGCTATAATGAGAAGAAAATGGGCAGAGATGCAGATAGGTTTGTATGTGACAAGCAGTTAAGGGAAGGCCTGAACAGTGGTTTTGATGTTCTCTGAAGTGGAGTCAAAGTTATCTGCTAAAATTGGAGGTTTACGTGAAAAGCAGGCATTTCAAGAGAATGGACACAGTTTGAAGCAGGTGAGGTAACTGTATGTTAAGGTTTCTTAAGAAGGTCGTCATGTAAGCCTGTTATCTTGCCCTAATTATTAATAGTGCCCCCTTTCACTCTCAGAAAGTGCTCTAGTTTGGAGGATAAGTTATGGGTAGAGCAGAAGCAAAATCTTACTAAAGGAATCATACTGAAACAGCTAAACTTTAAGAGTTCAAGGTTGCCCTTACCTTTTTCAGTCAACAAATTGCCCTAAAGATTTAGAAGGAGATGGTGGGTGGGCAGTGTGGAAGAGCATGCCTCTGGAACCAAACTACTTGGGTTCCTTTGTCTGCAGGATGGGACACTCACAATACCCGCTTTATAGGGTGGTTGTGAAAATCAGATGAACTAATGACAGAAAGCATTCGGTGTGGAGTTGGCTCATGGTAAGGGCTCAATGAATGTGAGTCATGGTTATTACTGAAGGTTGGTTAAGCATAAAGACAGTGGGCTTTGGCATTAGGAAGACCTGGGGCCCCTTGGTAATTGGCCAGGGTCTGTGATTATTGAAGAGAATACACAGGAAGTCTTAACATAAGACACGTGAATAGGTTTTATTCAAGAATGTTAGCTGGCAGCACCAATCAGCCCATAGTCTAAAGAGACTGCAAGCATTGCTGTTGGGAGGTACAACCCAGCTCGGTGTTTTCCACGCCAGCCGCCCTTTCCCCAGATCAGCCTGTTACATATGCAGAGATGGAACACACCGGGCTGATCCCCTTAACCACACTGCAAGGGCAACCCACTCCTTGTCTCTCAGGCTTCACATATCTCAGATTCGTTCATGCACACACATACCCTTCCCTCAACTTACCTCTTAAGTACAATATGTCTGCCCTTCTTTCCTAAAATGGACTAGGCTCATGTTCTTCTCAATTGCATGTCCTGTGACTCCCTGATGCTTATTGCTCTTAAAATGTAGGTTTCGGGCCGGGCGCGGTGGCTCAAGCCTGTAATCCCAGCACTTTGGGAGGCCGAGACGGGCGGATCACGAGGTCAGGAGATCGAGACCATCCTGGCTAACACGGTGAAACCCCATCTCTACTAAAAATACAAAAACTAGCCGGGCGAAGTGGCAGGCGCCTGTAGTCCCAGCTACTCGGGAGGCTGAGGCAGGAGAATGGCGTGAACCCGGGAGGCGGAGCTTGCAGTGAGCTGAGATCCAGCCACTGCACTCCAGTCCGGGCGACAGAGCGAGACTCCGCCTCAAAAAAAAAAAAAAAAAAAAATGTAGGTTTCATACCACCTGTATCACAATCAAGCTGAGAGCTAGTTAAAACACTTACTCAGGCCAGGCGTGGTGTCTCACGCCTGTAATCCCTACACTTTGGGAGGCCAAGGAGGGCAGATCACGAGGTCAGGAGTTCAAGACCAACCTGGCCAACATAGTGAACCCCATCTCTACTAAAAATACAAAAACTAGCCGGGCGAAGTGGCAGGCGCCTGTAGTCCCAGCTACTCGGGAGGCTGAGGCAGGAGAATGGCGTGAACCCGGGAGGCGGAGCTTGCAGTGAGCTGAGATCCAGCCACTGCACTCCAGTCCGGGCGACAGAGCGAGACTCCGCCTCAAAAAAAAAAAAAAAAAAAAAATGTAGGTTTCATACCACCTGTATCACAATCAAGCTGAGAGCTAGTTAAAACACTTACTCAGGCCAGGCGTGGTGTCTCACGCCTGTAATCCCTACACTTTGGGAGGCCAAGGAGGGCAGATCACGAGGTCAGGAGTTCAAGACCAACCTGGCCAACATAGTGAAACCCCATCTCTACTAAATATACAAAAAATTAGCCGGGCATGGTGGCAAGTGCCTGTAATCCCAGCTACTCGTGAGGCTGAGGCAGGAGAATCACTCGAACCCAGGAGGCAGAGGTTGCAGTGAGCAGAGATCGCACCACTGCACTCCAGCCTGGGTGACAGTGCAAGATTCTGTCTCAAAAAACAAACAAAAACGCTGATTCGGACTCACTGAGTCACGATGGGGGAAAGCAGAGTGTGGCCTGTGAATCCACCTGCTTATCAAGGTCCCCGGGTGATGCTACTCTAAGCTAAAGTTTGGGAATCCCTACACTTCACCTACTCTTCTGTTCTGTTGGAGCAGAGAGGAAGTTCCCCAGCCAGTGATATCTTTTGTTTCCAATCACAAAGGGTTTCTTTCCCCCTGAGTAAAGCCATGAAACAACACTCTGCTTCATTCTTGGTCTGGCCTTTGGAGAACATGAGAGGGGCTCTGGGAGCTTTTAATCTGTTCTCCTGGGCTTTCTGAGGAGCTGTCTCAAGGATTGCCGCAGGGAAGCAGGTGCAGGCCAGGGAGCTTCAACCACAGACAGGGTGCTTTTATCTTTTCACATAGGGAGTTCTGATGAAGAACTTGTTTGAAAATAGGGTGCTGTTGCTAAAAGAAAAAAGTTTAGAATCTATGGATCTTGTCCAACCCTTTATTTCACAAATTAAAAACTAAAAAGCAAACAAACAACAAACAAAAACCAGAGGTTGGGAGTGGTGGAGAGACTTCCTCAAGGTCACAGTTTAACAGCAAACCTGGGGCCAAAACTCCTGGTGTCTTGTTGGTCTCCTGGTGCCTTGTTGGCAGGATTTTACTTGATTAAACTAATTTGAGAAGTAACAAAACTATGCCTGGCATATAGAAAGCCCTCAGTGTTATTATTGTTGCTGATGTCATCAGTGATTTGTATTTGTATTCCTTTGCTGTTATAATTTGTATTTGAGACTGGAGGCACACGAAGAAAGCACAAAGGAAACAGAGGGGAGTGGCTTGAGGGAAGCCGTGGGTCACCCAGACAAGTCTGCCCATGATGCCATTTTTCTTAGTCAGTTCAGCATTTTTCACAATACAGGCTCAAACTCTAACTCATCAATGTCCCAGAGTTGATCAGAATCTGGAATGCTGCCTCATTTTGTCAGAGATGTCATCAAACTGACATATAAAATTAGCCATTCATCCTACAATTATTTATCAAGCTTCAATTAAATGCCAGGCAGTGTTCTAGGTGTGGGACACAGCAATGAACAGGAAAACTTGAAGCTTACATTATGGTCAGAGTCAAGGTTGGGGGAGGGTAAGCAATACGCAACAAACAGATCTGTAACATCAGGCGATAAAGTACCGTGAGGAAAAACAAGGCAGGATAAAGGAACACCAAGGGATGGGGACAAGCAGCCTTCTTTGGTCAGAGTGTTCTGATCAAATAGGCCAGTTGCAGCTCCATCACCCTGACATTCCCTCCCTGTACTCAGTCAGTATGGGGAGTTGTCAACAGAAGGCTGCCTAGGGAACATGGTGCTAGAGGAAAGGAGATGAGCTAAGATTCAACACTCTGATGACAGTCTATGGGGTCCATCTCCAGTGAGGCTCCTTCTGTGAGGTTGCCTGGATACTGTGTCTGGCTGACAGAGTCCCTAGACAGAACTTGAATAGGCACTGTCAGGGTGTATACTTCTATGACTCTCCTTTTGCAATGTGTCCACACCACTCATCTCATTTTTCTAATAAAGTACACACCTTCATTTGATTATTTGTTTCGTTCAGGATAATTTGCATACCTCATCTTTGATCCACTAAGTATTGTCTTAATATTTTGGAACTCAGAAGGCAATCTCATTTCCTCCTTTTCCAGAGCTATTCACTTTCCTTGCCCCCACATTACAATGTTTCTTTTTCAAAAGATATAAATTATGCTTAATTAACAAATCATAATTATATTACATCTACATAGTACAATGTGATGTTTTGATATATAAATCTACAATTCAGTGATTAAATCAAGCTAATTAACATATCCATCACTTCACTTCCTTGATATTTTTGTGGTGATACATTTGAAATTACTCTCTTATTTTGAAATATACAACATATTGTTATTGATTACAGTCATCCTGCTGTGCAGTAGATCTCAAAACTTATTCCTCTTGTTTAGCTGAAACTTTGTACCCTCGAACCAGTAATTCCCCATTCCTTCACACCTCCTCTGCCCACTGCCTCTGGGAACCATTATTCTTCTAGGAATTCAACTTTTTTTATATTCCACATCTAAATGAGATCATGCAGTATTTATCTTTCTGTGCCTGGCTTATTTCACTTAGCACAGTATCCTCTAGAGTCATTTGTGTTGTCCAAAATGACAGAATTTCATTCTTTTTAGAGGCTGATTAGTATTCCATTGTGTGTATACACCTCATTTTCTTTATCTGTTTATCCACTGATGGACATTTAGATTGAGTCCACATCTTAGCTATTGTACATAATGCTACAATAAACATGGGAGTTCATGTTAAAGGGATACCCTTCAACACAGTCATTTTAATTCTTTTGGATATATTCTCAGAAGTGGGATAGTTGGATCATATGGAAGTTACATTTTTAGTTTTTTGAGGAACCTCCATACTGTTTTCCACAACAGCCGTACTAATTTACATTCTTACTAACAGTGTAAAAGTGTTCCCTTTTTTCTGTGTCTTCATCAACACATGTTATCTTTTATCATTGTGATAAAAGCCAGTCTAACAGGTGTGAGGTGATACCTCATTGTGGTTTTAATTTGCATTTCTTAGTGATTAGTGATGCTGAGCATTTTTTAATGAACCTGTTAGCCATTTGTATGTCTTCCTTTGAGAAGTGTCTGTTCAAGTCATTTGCCCATTTTTTAATCAAGTTACTTGTTTTCTTGCTAATGAGTTGTTTGGATTCCTTATATATTTTGGATTTTAACTCCTTATCAGATGTACAGTTTGAAAATATTTTTTCACATTCTGTGGGTCTCTGCACTTTGTTGTTTTTGTTTTGCTATGCATACACTTTTTAGTTTTATGCAATCCCATTTGTTTATTTTTGCTTTTGTTACCTGAGCTGTCAGAGTCAAATCCAAAAAATTCTTGTCCAGACCAATGTAACGAGGGTTTCCCCTTATGCTTTCTTCTAGTAGTTTTACAGTGCCAAGTCTTACATTAAAGTCTTTCCCATTTTGAGGTTTTTTTACTATTATTATTAGGTTTGCTGCACCCATCAACTTGTCATTTACATTAGTTATTTCTCCTAATGCTATCCCTCCCTTGAGTTGATTTTTATGCATACTGTAAGATAAAGATCTAATTTCATTCTTCTGCATGTGGATAACCAGTTTTCCCACACCATTTATTGAATAGATTGTCCTTTCCTCATTGTAGGCTTTTGCAACCTTTGTCAAAAATCAATCAACTATAAATGCATTGGTTTATTTCTGTTCCATTGGTTGCTGGATCTGTTTTTATGCCACTACTATGTTGTTTTGATTACAACTGCCTTATAATATACTTTACAGTCAGGTCGTGTGATGTCTCCAGCTTTATTATTTTTGCTCAAAATTGTTTTGGCCATTTGTGGTTTTTGTTGTTCCCTACGAATTTAAGGATTTTTTTCTATTTCTGTTTAGAGTGACATTGGAATTTTAATAGAGATTGCATTGAATCTGTAGATTGTTTGGGGTTAATATGGACATTATAACAGTATTAACTTTTCCAGTCCATGAACATGGAATATCTTGCCGTTTATGTGTGTTTTCATCCATTTCTTTCACTAGTGTTTTATAGCTTTCAGTATAGAAGTCTTTCACCTCCTTAGTTAAATTTACACCTCACTATTTTATTTTATCTTTTGTTGCTATTGTAAATGGGATCATTCTTAATTTTCTTTTTGGATAGCTTGTTATTAGCATACAGAAATGCTACTAATTTGTGCATGTATTTTGTATCCTGCAACCTTATGGAATTTTTTAAATCAGTTCTAAGGGTTTTTGATTTTTAGGGTTTTATATATATATAAGATCATTTCATCAGCAAATGAAGACAATTTCACTTCTTCCTTTCCTATTAAGATGGCTTTTATTTCTTTCTCTTGAATAATTGCTCTGGCTAGGACTTCGAGAACTACGTTGAAAAGGAGTAGTGAAAGTGGGCATCCTTGTTGCGTTTCTGATATTTGAAGAAAAACTTTCAACTTTTCTCCATTGAGTATAATATTAGCTGTGGGCTTGTCATATATGGATTTTATTGTGTTGAGGTACATTCTCTCATACTTACTCTTTTGAGAGCTGTTCACACCACCCCATCTCATTTTTGTAATTCTTTAGGGATAATGTGCATGCCTCATCTTTGATGTACCAAGTGTTTACTTAGCACTTTGAGACTCAGAAGGCAATCTCATTTTCTCTTTTCTCATGGTTACTCACTCCTCTCCTTCCCATTAAATATTTTCCATTATCACATGCAAAATCTTCTCTCTTCCCTGTCAAGTTCCCCAAATACCTTGCCACTTACAACGGTTTTGTGGCACCCATGGTACTCTTCTCTCTTGGTCAAATCCTTCTTTGTAGGGGAGAGAGGGACTGCCTGGGATTCTGACCTTGGAACATTGAAGGTGGCTCAGAGTTTGAGTCATTGGATTATGAGGCAGGATTTCCTATGTCTGAGAGGTTTCTTCCTCTGAGAGGAAAGAAGCCTGGTAGCAGCACATCAACAATGGAGACATTTTCTTCTAGTCTATGGAAATGGTTAAGAAGTAGGGAAGGGCTGGGCACAGTGGCTCACGTCTGTAATCTCAATACTTTGGGAGGCCGAGGCAGGTGGATCACCTGAGGTCAGGAGTTTGAGACCAGCCTGGTCAACATGGTGAAACCTCGTTTCTACTAAAAAACCAAAAATCAGCCGGATGTGATGGCAGGCACCTGTACTCGGGAGGCTGAGGCAGAAGAATCGCTTGAACCCAGGAGGTAGAGGTTGCAGTGAGCTGAGATCGCACCACTGGACTCTAGCCTGAGTGACAAAGTGAGACTCCATCTCAAAAAAAAAAAAAAAAATAGAAAGAAGAAGAAGAGGTAGGGAAGACCTTGGGGATTCCCCCTCAAACTACTAGAAGAGGAAATGGGAAACAGAAGGAGAAGTGGAGGGTTAAGAAGCAACCACTACAACTGCTCTCTGGATGGAGGAAGAAGAGGTGGAGAGAAGTTTTCTATGATGGACAATTTCTAGCACTAGGGATAGCCAATTTTGCTGACTGTGGCTGCCTAGGGGGATGGAGAAGGGGGTAAGGGGTATAGTCCCTAACTCTACTTTCCCAAGCTCACCTGATGAGGTATTACCCAAAGGCTATGCAGCTGGGTCCTTCCTCTAGAACACTGGCGGCTGAACTTAAAAATAAAAAAATCCATGCAACCTTTCCTCAATGGAAATATTACAAGAAACTCAATATGATAAAAAATAAACTATTCTTGTAGAAGCTGGAGGGAGTATCCCATCTCAGCACTTTGCTTAAATCCCAAGGCAATGCCTTGGAGCCTTAAGGGTTCTAGGGAGCACCGCTGCTCGGGGATTGCAGATGGGCAAAACAATGGGGCAGCATTGCCAGGTGTAATTCCTGGACTTTCATCTCCATTTCAACTAGAATAGCTGGATTTTCCCCTAGTTACATATTGGGCTTATGAAAATATTTCCTGGACAGGGGAGAGGAATATTTTCCTTAAAAACACGTTCCCACACCCCACTCAAAATCCTTTAAAATAGTGTTTATTAACCGGGCGTGGTGGCTCACGCCTGTAACCCCAGAACTTTGGGAGCCCGAGGCAGGCAGATCACTTGAGCCCAGGAGTTCAAGACTCGGCTGGGTAACATGGCAAAACACCATCTCTACCAAAAACACAAAGTTAGCTGGGCATGGTGGTGCAGTGGTGCACTTCTATAGTCCCAGCTACTCAGGAGGCTGAGGTGGGAGGACTGCTTGAGCCCATGGGTGAAGGGGGAGTGGAGACTGCACTAAGCCATGATAGCACCTCTGCACTCCAGTATGGGTGACAGAGAAAGACACTTCTCAATAAATAAATAGATAAATAAATAAATAAATAAAATAGTGTTTATCACCTTTTTGTATAGCCTTAAAACCACAAAAGCATGCCATATGCTCCTATATGTAATCATGGCTCACTCTGGCAGAGGTCCTCAAAGTTGGGCTTTCTGCCTCCATTGAGAATCACTAACCCAGGTTTAGCTGAATTATTAGAAAGATAAAACCTGGCCAGGCATGGTGGCTCACGCCTGTAATCCCAGCACTTTGGGAGGCCGAGGCAGACGGATCACGAGGTCAGGAGATCGAGACCATCCTGGCTAACACAGTGAAACCCCGTGTCTACTAAAAATACAAAAAATTAGCCAGGCATAGTGGCGGGTGCCTGTAGTCCCAGCTACTCAGGAGGCTGAGGCAGGAGAATGGCGTGAACCCGGGAGGCGGAGCTTGCAGTGAGCCAAGATGCGCCACTGCACTCCAGCCTGGGCGACAGAGTGAGACTCTGTCTCAGAAAAAAAAAAAAGAAAAGAAGAAAAAAGAAAGATAAAACCCAAGCCACCTCCTATGGGGACGGTGCAGACTTGCTCCCCTGAAATGCTTTGTTACAATCAATGACCATGGCCTGTGTCAAAAAGTGTTATAAAGCAGGAATATTCAGTGGGGCTATGGGACAGGTAAGGCTAAAGATGCTGTTCATTATCATCGCACAGTGTTTTCTTGAGAAAAAATGCCTCCCAGTGGTAGGAACAGCAGGGCCATCTCTCTGAGCAGCCCTGTGATTTTACAGTAGACTTTACTGTCCTCTTGGAGTTGCTGCTGGAAAGCAGAAAGCTGCATTTGTAGCCCTCCCATAGTCATGGATAGAACACTCAAGCATAGTTTGGACACTGTGCTTGTTCCTTGCTGCAACTTATTTTCCTACCCTACTTTCTTCTAACCTCATCTTCCTAACTAGTATTTTATCTTGTGACAGTGTGTACATTTTCTAAGACGTGCATGAGCGTTTAGCCAAGTGTACAGTCAGAAAGAATACAATCTACACAGGACTGCTCTCACTTCTGATACCACCCGAAAGTTCAAGGAGTTCCAAAAACTACCCTCAGTTTTAGTAATTTGCTAGAAATATTCACAGAATACAATGAAAGCTGTTACATTCATGGTTATGTCTTATTGTAGGGAAAGGACACATATTAAAATCAGCCTAGGAAAGAAGCGCACAGAGTCCAGGGAAGTACTAAGTATGTCCTTTCCCATAGGGTTAGGACAGGGTACTCTTCTGGCATCAGTGTGTAACAATACACACACAATATTTCCAACCAGGAAATCTCGCCCAAGCCTCAGAGTTTTTACTAGGACTAAATCACACGCTGCCCACATGGCTGACTCTCAGTCACTGGCCCTTCCAAAGGGCAAGCTGACACCTTTGGTCTCCAGTCCCTCTGGAGGTAGAAATGATAGTGCTTGGCATAAATCTGTCATCATAAATCACACTGTTGAACTGTCTGATGGCCAAGGCCCCTAGACAAACAAAGACACTTTTATCAGGCATGGCATTCCAGGGCCTAGAGATCGGCACCTCATAGTGGAGGGCAAATGCTAGACCTGTCTTTGGGAAAGGCTGCTGCTTCACTAGGCAACGAAAATTCATCTTTAGAACAAGGCAACGAGAAGGAAGGAAGGAACAAACCAACCAATCAAACCAAATCAGTCCAGGATGGCCAGACTCCTCAATCCTGTCCTGCACTGACAAAGACTGCTGGAGAACAAGATCACTCGGGGAGAAGTCCAGGGTGAAGGATTCCAGCAGGAACCTCTGTCCTCATAGCCATTGAGCCCCTTTATGAGTTGGTACCCTGGGTTGGAGAAGGGGGTTAAGGGTGCCACCCAACTCTGAGTGAGGTGAGGAGAGATATCACATAGTGTCCTCTGAGACCAAGGAAGGTGCAGAGATACTGACGCACATTGAGGCTGACTTGGACTAATTCTGTCACCTCTATTTATTGGGTAAGATTCCCAGGCATAGAAGATTAGGATGTGCAGTAGAAAGTGGGAGTCCTGGCAGCTTTGCAGGACCATTTGGGAAGGACACAGGGTCAGTGTCACAGTTGACACCCAGGTCTTTAGAGTGACTTTCATGAATCTTCAGGCCGCACCTGGACAAAACAGCTATTGTTTCTCCCCTGGCACTCTGAGGAGTCCTGGGGAACTCAGAGGCCTGTGATTGCCCCCCTCCCACCACCACCAAAAAAAAAAAACTTGTCTGTAAGGCCACGGAGCTCCCTCTGCAGAAGAGCATACAGATCCATGTCAATGGCTCACCCCAGCAGACAACTCTGGGGGGAGGGTGCCTAGAGGGCTTGGAGAGTCATGAGGGCCAAGCTGAGGATTCTGGGCTCCTGCAGGTCTCCCAGGCCCACATGCACACGGGACTCCAGCTCCTTCCACTTCTCTGTTCATGCCCTGTATGTGCCTCTAGGTCTGGCCCCCGCCCCACCCCTCACACACACCCTACACCCTCACCGCAGGAAAGTTGCCTGTGTCTTAAGCCAAGAGCTAGAAGGCTCAGCGTTGTTGAGACCACAGGAAACCAGTTCTCTGGAAGGATCCACAACTTCTGTGGTTGTGGAAAGGAGACACATCTCACTGCTTGGGCCCTGTTGCCCTTGTTTTCCTAACGCTTGAGATTCCTCTCCCTCCACACATCTGCCTCCTCCAAGCTCCCCTCACTCCATGCCAGGCTGCTGAGGGTGCAGTGATGACTGAACCATTATCCTAGCCCTCAGGGCTCAGAGCCCAGTTAGAAGACAAGATGCATCAACAAGGGAGACCTTTTGGGCTCACTCTTCTCTCTGGAGATGCTGTTCTCAGCCTTGCAGGACGGGATCCCAGCATCCTGCTCTGACTTCACTGGAAACAAGGGGGAAACAGCTCCATGGGGAGCCGAGTGATTCTCAGGAGAGATCCCCAAGATCTCTCCACTGAGGTAGAACAAGTACAGGATTGGAGGGAAGCCCCTCTGGGCCTCACAGAGGAGCTGCACCACGTCTCCCACAGCAGGGTCAGCAGACCTGTGGTGCAGAGTGAGCATAGGATGGGACACAGGAGCTGGGACGCACATGGGGTGGGAAGCTCAGCCTGACCACCCAGGACTCTGGCTCCTTCCTCTCCTGGGGACCCTTCCCACAACTCCTCTCCTCCCAGGAGGTCCCACTGCCTGATGCCCAGACCCTTGGGGGCGTCGCCACTCCCTCACACACTTACCCTGCACTCTGACCTCCAGCTGGGGGCTCTGCTTCTGGACCTGGCCACCCTCGGGGGCCGTCTCACACCAGTAAAGTCCAGAGTATCCCTCTTTGACTCCTGGGATGCAGAGTTCTGGGTGAGGGCCCCTGTCCTGCAAGGTGTGGCTGTCCTTGTTGAAAGAGAAGAGGAGCCTTGAGGCTGACCTCAGGGGATGCAGTTTTGTCTGACATCTCAGAGTCACCAGGCTACCCTCTCAGGGCTCAGGAGAGGGGGTGGCACTCAGCACAGGAGGTGGGAACAGCTCTGGGGAGATGCAGGCCCAGGGCTCAGGAGGGGAGTCCCGGATGATGAAGCCCCAGGAGGCTGAGGCCTGAGCTTCTACTCATCCTGGGCTGCAGCCTGGGGACGCCGATGGGAGGCAGTTTCATCCCCAGGACCTGTCCTCTTGTCCTTACCCACAGGCTCTGAAGTGACTCCCACACAGCCAGGCCCTTCTGGAATCTTGGAAGTCAGAGGCAGAGGGGCCCTTCGAGGTCCTCTAGTCCACAGAGGGGAAGGGTGAACCTGGACTGGTCCAGGCTCTTCCCAGTGCCCCCCTCCCAGGAATCTCCCCCCTCCTTCCGCTGGCTCCATATGTGCCCCATGGTGGGGAGATGGGGGTATTGAGACAACATCTTGGGAAACCTCGGGGCCCCACACATTGGCCCAGCATGAGGGGCAGCCAGAGACAGGGGTCCTATCCAGAGAGCTACTGACCTCTAGACATGGGACCCCTGAGAGGCACCTCCTGCCCCACAAACTCCCAAGCTGGTGACTCACCTTGGACTTGAACCATGGCAGTCTCTGAAGTTAGTGTGAATGTCTGTGGAATATACATCACCTGCCCAGTGCAGCTATACTGGCCACGGCTCTGCACTGTTGCTGCTCCCATGGACAGAGTCTGGTTTTCCTTAGAGAAATGAAGGAATTTTCCATCTCTGTAGAACTTCACCTGAGACAGTGGTGTATTCTTCCATCCCTGACATCACAGAGTCAGGGCATCTCCTTCAAACACAAGGTTTGGCCAGGCTTGGAGGTACAGCCAGGTTGCAAGACAAAGGGACAGGGCGGCCCCCAGTCTAAGGCCTCTGCTGGGGATGGAGGCCCTTGGATGGCACCAGTGCAGTGTCACTGTCTCCAGTCCTTCATGCTGAACAGAGAAGGGCAGGACCTGGACTTCCTTTCCTCCCTCTCCTCCCTTTCCTTCTTCTTTCCTTCCTCTTCTCTTCCCATGTGCCTCTATCCTTTCCCTTTTCTTCTCCCTTTTTCTCTCTCCCTGATCCTACCATATTTTGGATTTTCCTCCCCATCGACATGTTTGGTTCCAGTTGGAATCATCCCAATTATATAGCTATCTTATTCCTCCTGAACAAATTCCAATTTCTTCACACTTCACATGCTGCCTCAGTCCAGGGTGACTCAATAGTCCCCACCTCCAGTGACAGCTCCAGGTCCGGACCTGTGAGAATCCAGGGATTGAAGGAGCCTGATCTGGCTCGCTCCTACCTTCCTCCTTAAAGGCTCCCAGAGGTCTGGACTCCATTGATGCCCCACACCAATACCAATCCCCAGCAGGGGTTTCAGTTTCCACCCCAGCCATGCAGGGCCCTGTCCTGTCTGTTCTCATCCTGAACTTAAGTTCTCTGCCCTGACTGGGGAGGACAAGGGTCTCTCCCCAGGTGTGGAATCTCCCACAGGTCAGGTAGCCTCAAGAGCCAAAAGCCGTGGCTGGGATCAGGCCTGAGGATCATGACAAAAGATGCAGAAATGGGATTCATGGAAGAGTTCCCTTCTCATTCCCATTATGAGCAAGAAGAACACAGGTGTAATCAGCCTCTTCCTGGACCATAGGCACCTTCTATCACTCCTGGAACTTATGAGGCTCACAGGGTCCCTGAGCACAGGCCCAGGTGCTCAAACCTGGTTTCTCTATTACCACCAACCATAGAGCACTTGGGTTTCCAAGTGTGGTCTGAACTCCGTCCCCAAGCAGTAACATAGATAACTCCTTGGGAGTCTCAATACTTAGATGTATGTCAGAGTTCTCATCTCTTTAACAAAGGTACTGATTCAATGGAAGGCAGAGAAGCAGAATTTATTTGTTATTCATTCATTGACTTATTCATTCATCAATCATTTATTGAGCACCTCTACATGCCAGGCCCTCAGGTATATGCTGGTTCACAATGTAGAAGGCAAGAAAAGAGACAAAGTGTTACAAGTGTGACAGAGGGGGCAGAGAGAGAAACTGCTTAGTTCTACCTGGGGAGGACACCCAAAGAGGTGAGGTCCCCTTGACCTCATCTTGAAAGATAAGTATTCAGTATAAGGGAGATGTAGGAAGAAGCTGTTTCAAGATGTAGCCACGTGAGCAAGGACACAGCCAGGAGTAGTCTGGGAACTGGTGGAGTGTGGCATGCCTGGAGAGATAGACTGTGAAGAGGGTATGCTAAGAAGTAAGCCTGGGGAGGCAGTAATCAGATGAACTCAAACTATACCAGAGCAGTTGGAAAGGAAAGGAGGGATTTGAAATTGGGAGTAATTGAATCAAACTTGCATTCGAGATCTGATGGCTGCCAAGTAAAGAATGATCAGAATGGGATGAGAAAAAGACAGTGAGCCTATTGCAATTGCCTGGGCAAGAGAGAGGTGTCACCTGAAACAATGGCAGTGAGGTGGAAAGGAGGGCATAGATCCCAGTGACACTAAGGAGGCAGGATCTATAAGACTTGACGATACAGACTTGAAGATTTGATGGGGGGCGAGGGGCAAAGGAGAGGGAGGAATTCAGGATAATAGGAAATTGAGGACAAGACACTGATCTGTAGGAAAATGTAAGTTAAAATGTGTCCATCTTCAAATGAGATGTTCTTGGCATGGCCAGGTGGAGATATCCCTCAGTTCAGAGCCTATATGTAACTTCAGGGTCTGTTCTGGGCTGGAGATAGAGACTTGGGAGTCATTTACATTTGGTGGTGCTTGAAGTCAGCTGTGTGAATGGAGCACTCCAGAACTCAAGGAAGGAGTATAGATTGTAATGTGTATGTGTGTGTGTGTGTGTGTGTGTGTGTGTGTGTGTAAAAGTTGTTTTACCCTTTTGCTTTTTATATATAAAGAATATCTATATAATATATATGGCTTAAAATAGCACAAGGGTAAAAACAACTAAGATGTTTATTAATAAGGAATTTGTGAAATAAATTGCGGCCCAGCCATATAATGAAATATAATGTAGTCATGAGAAAGAACAAAGTAGATCCATAAATACCTATATGGAATGAGCCCAAGATAAAGTGTTAGTGAAAACACTAAAAGCAACGTGTGAAACCATGTGTACAGTGCACCTCCATTTGTATATAAAAAGAAACACGCATACATATTCACATACATATGTATGCTTGCATATGCATATAAAATGTTTATAATGTAAGGGAAGACTGGGTAACCAACTCATAGGCTGGGGTGAGTTAGAAACAATTTTTACAATGCACTTCTTTGTTTTTTTTTTTTAAATTTAATGTTTTTACCATATTCACATATATGTTTCAATTAAAACGCTAGATTAAATAAAATATTTCAATCTTCTTTATTTCCCCATATAGCTTTTAATAAACTTCTCTTTCTTGAAGTTACCTGAGAATGGATCCATTCCTTGAAACTGAAGATTCTAAGGAACTGGGTTTCTCAGTATACAGTGGGAATGGTGGGAGGAGGTAAAGAGTAGAAGACAGTATCAAGAATCCAGAGCCCAGCACAGTAGGGCACAGCTGTAGTCCTAGCTACTTGGATTCCTTGAGCCCAGGAGTTTGAGTCCAGCCCAGGCAACATATTGAGACCCCCATCTCAAAAAAAGAAAGAAGGAAGGAAGGAAGGAAGGAAGGAGAAGAAAGAAAGAAAGAAAGAAAGAAGAAAGAAGAAAGAAAGAAAGAAGAAAGAAGAAAGAAAGAAAGAGAAAGAAAGAAAAAGAAAGAAAGAAAGAAAAGAAAGAAAGAGAAAAAGAAACAGAAAGAAAGA
This sequence comes from Trachypithecus francoisi, assembly GCF_009764315.1. Classification (NCBI taxonomy): domain Eukaryota; kingdom Metazoa; phylum Chordata; class Mammalia; order Primates; family Cercopithecidae; genus Trachypithecus; species Trachypithecus francoisi. The sequence continues at coordinate 89,298,966 of NW_022681470.1, read as the reverse complement.
AAGAAAGAAAAGAAGGAAGGAAGAAGAAAGAAAGAAAGAAAGAAAGAAAGAAGAAAGAAAGAAAGAGAAAGAAAGAAGGGAGAAAGAAAGAAAGAAAGAAAGAAAGAAGAAAGAAAGAAAGAAAGAAAGAAAGAAAGAAAGAAAGAAGGAAGAAGGAAGGAAGAAGGAAGGAAGGAAGGAAGAAGGAAGGAAGAAAAGAAAGAAAGAAAGAAAGAAAGAGAAAGAAGAACGAAAGAAGAAAGAAAAGGAAGGAAGGAAGAAAAGAAAAGAAAGAGAAAGGAGATTGTAGCTAGGGGAAGAGTAGGTGAAAAGGTGAACAATGGGACCGGGAAGATTTCCTAATCTCACCAGAGCCTGGCTCTACCTTAAGGTAGGTAGATGGACAAGTGTAGCCACCTGGGTCACAGATGCTAAGATGACATCCAGACAGGTCAGGAATTAAGAAGAAAGGCAGATGAGGAAGGATAAACTATATCTTATAAGACAGATTCCTGGCACTCTTTTCTACGTTTCCTTTTTGCTTTCCCTAGTCCTGCATTTTTGTTGAAGGCAGAAGATTAGAGAGAGAGAGACAAAGAATGGCTGAGCTGATGTCCTTGTTCCCAGTCTGAGTTCCCAGGTAGTACTGGAAGACGTGAGGTTAGCAGATGTAGTCTTTACTTTGGGAGAAAAAGAAGAGTTTTCTGCTAGAAGTTGATTCTTGTCTCTTTTCTACCCTCCTCCCACACCATCTCCCCAGTTATAGAAAAGATTAGTCATGTCCCTGCAGGATTAGCTCCCTATAGGGCCAGTGACAGCATCCTTCAGCTACTGCTGGTAGGGCTAGGACTTCACTTGGTAGAGAAGCCTGGTGTAAATGGAAGAAAGTGACCAAAGAAAAGTGGAAGGCATAGATGTGTGCCACCAGGAACTGGGGAGGGAAAGGACCCTGAGGCTTTCTCGCCTAGATCCAGAGCACAGCCCTGTGCAGACAGGCACAGAAACCAGAGCTCAGTAAGATGGAGCCAGCCATCTACACCTCACCCAGACAGCTGTCCCCTCAGACAGACATGTCCAAACAGCCCGAGTGGTCAGAATGGGACATGAACACAGGTGTACTCATGGAGACATGCAGGAACATGAGATCAAAGTCTCGCCAAACTTTCCATCACAGGGACCTGCCATGGGGAAAAGGGAGGGGGTGAGATTGGATAATAAGGACCTCCTGACAGAAAGAGTGGTTAGAAGTGGGACTGATGTGCACAGAAGTATCTGTGGCCTTTCGTCCTCCCTCTTCCTACATAGATTTGAAAACTGCCAGCCCCCACCACTGCCCCACCCCACCAGGTCATAGTTCCTATTAAGTTCCACAGGAACATTTCTGCGCTGTGTCCTGGCCATCCTGGCTTTAGGGTCTCCACAGAGTAAGCCCATGTCATACCCTCCCCACTTCAGGAAGAACAAGACAAAAGGGCCAGGTGAGACCTCAGCGACAACCACCTCTTCCTCCAAGAAGAAGCAGGCAAGACAAGACTTAGGGGTGGGAGAGGGGGGCAGGGGTGGGGAACTTCATAAAGGAGACCTTGACTTTGGTGTTGTTAGGCAAAAGGTGGCTCTTTAGACAGGACTCCAGATCTGATGAGGTGAATCTTAGGCACATAGGAAGATTTCCTAATCTCTCCAGGACCTCGCTCTACCTTAAGGTAGGTAGATGGACAAATGTAGCCACCTGGGTCACAGATGCTAAGATGGCATCCAGACAGGCCAGCAACTAAGAAGGGAGACAGATGAGGATGCATAAATTGTATCTTATAAGACAGATTCCTGGCACTCTTTTCTTATTTAAATTTCCCTTTTGTTCTCCCTAGTCTTTAATAAAAACTTGACTGAAGGTACCAAGGTGTGTTGAAGTGGAAGCAAAGTTCTCCAAAGTCCAGCATGGTAGACATCAGTGGTGGACAAGGACAGACCCCAAGGCAAGGTGAACCTCAAAAATTGAACCTCAAGTCTATGCAGCCCAGCTGCCCTCCCCACCAGAAAGTCCTTGTTCCAGCCCAACATCAGTGCCTCTGAGTTTGGCTATTAGAAACGAAGGAAGAATTTCCTTGTAAAAATACAGACAGAGCAGTCTCTGGCTTTCTCCTCTCGCAGGAAGGAGGGATTCTCCCATTCCATACCATCTTTCCCCCACACTGGCCCCAGAAATACTTAATTCGACTATGTGAAAATAAAGATTGTTTTTGGCCTGAGGGCATAGGGATCCATTTATCCTTATTCTTTATGAGGCACTAGATTAGCTTCGTATGTTATTAAAAGTGTCTCATCAACGCTGTGGGTATTGTTTCATTTTAACTTCTATTTGGTGATGTTCAGTTTTCTGAATGTGTGGATCACTTAGCATGAGCAGAAAACCTTGCAAAATTGGTGTAGGTAAGGAAAGGTTGTAATAATGGCTACAAAGCAGGAGGAGCATAGGGCTACCTAGGTGGTATGGTTTGAGTTGTTTTGGGAAAGCCCTTCTCAATCACCTCTCTCTAGGACATCACCCCAACACACATGAAATTCTGCTGATGTCTATTTGGTTGCCACTATATTCCCCAAGTTCTTTTAATATGCAAACACTGGTAGGAAAATAAGAAGAAATCACATCATATCTCTGTTTAGAAACTGGTCTAAGATGTTTATAAATGTTCAGAAAAAAAATGTAAATCTCCTTAGGTAAGCAGGCTTAGATGAAACTATGAGCTCATGTTGGCAAATGTGCAAGCTTTAGCATCTAAGCCAAGTGCTTTAAATCAATCTGAGCTTCAAAAGGCAATAGTTAAAAGTCAAACTATGGTAGACAAAAAAATATTTTCTTGACTGGAAGAGATCTTCATGGGACTCTTTACCATGAATGACCTAGAGAAAATAATGTAAGGCAATCTTTTTTTTTTAATTTTAATTCAACTCAACAAAGATGTATTTAATTCTACTATATGTAAGGCACTGTGGTAAGTAAAACTGAGGCCACAGAGTTGCATAAAATAGTTCTGTCCCCAGACAGTCTAGCCATGCAGGACAAAACATGTATGGGAGCACAAAGCAAAGTGTCAGGTTGTTGTGAGAGTTCAAAGAAGGGAGATGGCCCATCCTGTTGGAGGTCTCACCAATAGCATTGAGAAGGGATTTGGAGGCAGCCATAAATTAATTAACTGTACATGAAGGAACTGGCTCAGAGACTGAAAATCACAGGATGTTTTAGGAAACTTTGGGTGGTCAGGTCTGGATGGAGCACAGAATCGGAGCGGGGGGTTTGAGGAAAATTAGGGTGGGGGAGAAGATTGGGATGCTCTGAGCAAAACCAAAGCAAAGGAAGTTTAAGGCCAATCAGCAACGTGTGTCTTCCATCCTTTTCCTTTTCTTCTACTGTGGAAGGTTCATCCCTCTCCAGTCAACAGAAAAATGATTCTGAACACACTCCCAGGAGGGGCTTCTGGACTGCAGGCACCGCCCCCACGGTGGACTGTGCCCTCGGACCTGCTCCTGTCGGGGGGACTCGCCTTCTCATCTGGCTCGGTGCCCGTCCTCCTGAGAACCCTCTTCCCAGCCTCTTCCCCTCCACCATATCCCCTGATGCTCTCCACCAGCCATGTACCTTTCGTTCCTTTACCTCATGGCTGAAAGTGACTGGTGGTAGAAAGGCACCCAACCTCCCTGCCCAAGTGCCCGCCCACTTCCTCCACTGATGGGCAACAGAGATCCCTGAGGAGCAAGGGCTAAAGTGGGTTTAATTTCACCTCATGTCAGAGTTCAGCCCTACTTAATGCTTACTGTTCACTCTACTTTTTGTTTGTTTGTTTTTTATTTTTTGAGATGGAGTTTCAACCTTGTTGCCCAGCCTGGAGTGCAATGGCGCGATCTCAGCTCACTGCAACCTCTGCCTCCCGGGTTCAAGTGATTCTCCTGCCTCAGCCTCCTGAGTAGCTGGGATTACAGGCATGTGCCACCACACCAGGCTAATTTTATATTTTTAGTAGAGATGAGGTTTCTCCACGTTGGTCAGGCTGGTCTCGAACTCCCAACCTCAGATGATCCACCCGCCTCAGCCTCCCAAAGTGCTGGGATCACAGGCGTGAGCCACCATGCCCAACCTTCCTACTGTTCACTCTCTAATGCTTTCCACACTCTCTTCCATCACACTCTGCATGTTGGTGTCTCTTGGTCCCACCTGACTTTCTTTGTGTCACACAGTGGAAGCAGAACACAGGAAGGAAAAGCCTGCATACACTAAGGGACCACTGCTCTCGATGTGTAAGAGAACAGTGGAGGCAGCACATCTCTTACCTTCTGTGATGAGCTGAATCGTGGCCCCCAAAATTCCTATGTTGCAGCCCTGACCCCCATATCTCGGAATGTGATTATATTTAGAGACGGGGTATTTTAAGGGGTAATCAATTTAAAATAAGGCCATTAGGGTGGGCCCAAATCCATTCTGATTGGTGTCCTTTTAAGAAAAGGAAACCAGGACACAGATGCACATAGAGGGAAGACTGTGTGGAGACACAAAGAGAAGACAGCCGTCTACAAGCCAAGGAGGGAGGCCTCAGAAGAAACCAATCCTGCTGACCTTTGAGTTTAGACTTCCAGACTCCAGATATATGAGGAAATTAATTTCTGTTGTTTAAGCCACCTGGTCTGTGCCATGTGTTACAGTAGCCTGAGCTGACTCCTGCATCTGCCAAGCCTGTGATGTCCTCAAAAAGAGCGGAGGACAACTTCTGGCCCCAACCAAGAAAGGAGCAAGGGCAGCAACCTCACAAGCCAGAAGGGAAACAGCCTTCCCAGACCAAGGGGTGCTGGCAAACAAGGCTAGGTCCTCTTTCCCATCTGCTTTCCATTCTTCCGTGACTGCCTTAGAGCAGACTGTGCTGCTGCAGGCATCTCTGTGCTGGCAGGGAGTGTGCTCAGGTCTCCCTTAAAGAGAACCTGGTGCAAGAAGCCTCCAGCCTCCTGCTGCTGTATTTTGGATGTGCTGGGTGTTCACACTGCCTCAGGCTGCTCCTGGCCAATGACTGAGCACAGAGAGTGCCAGAAACAGGGCTAGAAACAGGCCACTGTGCCTGATGTGAGGCCTTGCTAAGAGGTGAGCTGTATTCTGGGACACTAGGCCTGGCAGAGACGTCCTGGAGGTACACCGCAGTTTGAGAATAATCCTCTTCCCAGTCTGCTCTCCTTTCCCAGGTGTCTGACCTGCACTGCAGTCTGAAGTCTCTCCTGACCACTCCTGCTGCCAGCTCATCATCCTTCACAGGTGTGGTGTTTCCCATGACACCTCTGCAGGTCTAATCTTGTCTTGGCCTCTCCTTCTCTTAACAGATCTGGCTGCCCCTAGTTGTCCTTCCTTCAATTCATCCTCCACACTGTTAGAGTCCTCCTCCTTCTAAAGTCCAGATCTGATCTTGTTACACTTTGCTTCCATTCTTTCCAAGATGTCTGTTTACTTACAAGATAAATTAGAAGCTTACGTCTGTCCAGACTCAGCCTGTACTCAACTGTCCACTCTCTTATTCTCTACCCAAGACCCCGTCTTGACAGCCACATGGAACTATCTACACTCTTCTAAATGTCAGTGCCGCTTCACGTCAAGGCCTGTGGCCATATGACTCCTCCTTTTTGGAACATCTTTCTCCATTCCCATCACCCCTTCCTGCCACACATTCACTCACTCACACACACACTTCTTCCAGTGATCTTTGAATTCCTATTTTCCCTTCTCTGTAAAGGTTTCCTGGATACACCCAAGCAGAGGAAATCATGCCTCTCCTTGTGCTATTTTTAGCACTTACTAATATCTCTTACGACATTTATCAAACTGTCCCACAATTCTTTGTCTTTTAGGGAAGCCTGTAGGATAGGTGTGAAGTCATTTCTGTATCTCCAACACCAGCGTGTACATCGTGTAATGTTAAGTGTGTCTATATGTGTACATATGCATACACACACATGTGTATGAAACATAACAACATGGCCGGGCGCGGTGGCTCACACCTGTAATCCCAGCACTCTGGGAAGCCGAGGCAGGCAGATCACGAGGTCAAGAGATGGAGACCATCCTGAACAACATGGTAAAACCACGTCTCTACTGAAAATACAAAAATTAGCTGGGTGTGGTGGCAAGTGCCTGTAACCCCAACTACTTGGGAGGCTGAGGCAAGAGAATCTCTTGAACCCTGGAGGTGGAGGTTGCAGTGAGCTGAGATTGCACCACTGCACTCCAGCCTGGTGACAGAGTGAGACTCCGTCTCAAAAAAAAAAAAAAAAAAAAAAAAAAAAAAGAAAGAAAGAAAGAAAAAAAGAAAAGAAAAGAAAAGAAAAAAGAAACATAATGACATTAGAGTTTCTAGCTTATATCCAATATCTTGGCCATTCATTAGCACCCTGGTTAGGCTCCTCTCTTATCAACTTACCCTCATGACCAGCTTCTGCCTCCTGTTCCCATCAGAGGAGGTTTAAGGCCAATTAGCAACATGTGTCTTCCATCCTTTTTCTTTTCTGCTACTGTGGAGGGTTCATCACAGTACTTCCATCAGTTCACCAGAGATGGAAGTGGCATCCATCTGTGCCTCTTCATCTGTTGGGTGGAATGCAACACATATGATGGGTGGGTATTGAGTGGCCCTGGACTGGAGTCACAATCACTGATTATGTGCTGGAAGTCAGAAGGGGACAGGGAAAATTCCCCTTTCCTAGGAAAAGGGTCCTCAAGTTGCCAAGAAAAGCAAGAGATCAAATTCCCCCACGAAGTGGATTTCTGACCATTCCTTGGATTTTTTTTTTCTTCGCTTGAGTTAATTTAAATTAGTTTCTATTACTTGCAACTAAAAGGCTTTAATGAATTCACCTGAAATACTGTTGTTAGGAAGGAAACAACTTGCTTGAGAGGTCAAGCTTAGGTTGAAAGTCAACATGGGCCAAGGCACTTAGAGAGCAATTAATCCTCGTGACAGGATAGGGATGGGGTGGAGGGGATAGATGATCTCTAAGGTCCCTTCTAAGAGGATAAGGGTGCTTCCCCTGGTCAATGGTTCTGGCTAGTCTCCTCCCTCCCTTCAAAATGCGAAGCAAAAGGCAGGGAGAAGGTCTCCTTGCAGATCTTCAGCTCTCTCAGGGAAAGAGACCCACGTCACTCCCAGCCGAGTCCTGCATGGCAGCAAAGGGCCAGGGTGGGAGAAGAACAAAAAACTCCCAGAGAAGAAAGGCAGTGCCTCTCCCTGCAGCAGCCAGGGCTGCAGATATGATGGAGCAGGGGAGATGGTCTCTTCTAGAGCAGCAGGAGCCAAGTTACACAGATGGTGTAAGGAGGAAGTAGAGAAACTGCAGTCTCAGCTCAGAGTTTTCCTTACATGCTTGTAAAAACAAAGTCACTTGCGCTCTGTGCAAGCTGAATAATGGCCCCCCAAGAGGTCCACATTCTAATCCCTGGAACCTGTCCATATTTTATTATATGGCAAAAGAGACTTTGTAGATGTGATTAAAGATCTTGAGATTGGGAGATTATCCTGGATTATCAGAGTAGGCGTGATGTAATCACAAGAGTCCTACTAAGAGAAAAGCAGGATGCAGCCCCATGATGACAGAAGCAGAGAGTAAAGCAGAGTTGGAGACAGAAGATGCTATGCTTTGGCTTCCTAAGGACAGAAGAAAGGGCCACAAACCAAGGAATACACTTGTATTCTTCAGTAAATAGCAGCTGCCTTGGAGTATCGCTTGTTATTAAATGATCCAATACATGTAATAGTAATTGTTCAATAAATGCTTGCTATTATACCCTTGGATCTCTTAGAGCTGCACTGTCCAATATGGTAGCCACAAGCCACGTGTGACCATTCGACACAGGTGTGGCTTTTCCGAATTGAGGTATGCTGTACATATAAAATACACACCAAAATTTCAGATACTGAGTACAAAACAAAGAATGTGAAATAGCTCAGTAATCTTAATATTATTTGTTGAAATAACATTTTTAACACATCCAATTAAATAAAATATATTATTAAAATTAAATTTCACCTTTTTTTTTAGTGTGGCTACTAGAAACTTTAAAATTCTGCATGTGGCTCACATTATATTTCTATCAGACAGTACTCTTTTGAGTCTCTGACCCGTTGCTGAATAGAACAGTCTAGAAGCAAGCCCTACACATTTAGGGAAAGTGGTGTCACACACTGACTTCTTTATAGTCACCCCTGTCACTCATCTGCTCCCTGGGCTCTGAATTTCTACAATGCTGACTGAGGAACATCCCTGAACACACAGTTAATTCTGGACTGACAGGTACAACTAAACCAAGAGAGTGAATTCAGTTGGCCTCAGAGACAACACAGGCCCCTGCACCAGGACAGAAGGAAGTAATCGCTCCTTTCTCTTTTAAATATCCAATGAGTTCAGAGCACCACGCCCCCACACAGTGCCTGAGTGGGCACCTGTACACTCCACGTGGTGGCTATTCCTTTAATCCCTGCCATCTACTCCGAAATGTTTACCCAACAGTTTGCCATGGTGCTTGAACTTCTACCATTTGGGTGCCTCTTTGGAACAGGAAATTTAACTCTGTCTGGTGACCGTGCACAGGATTTATAGCTGTTGAGACTCAGGAGCCATCAGGAACTGAGCTTGCTTGCTTTCCTTCCTTCTCTGGCCTGCCCATTCACTCTCTGTCTAAGAATGGCTCTAAACCAGAAGAAACCTCCCAACTCTCTTCTCCTGATAGTCCCTAAAGACCACTCACATGGTCTGCTTCCTTATGAAAGGCTCCACTGTCAATCACTGCAGTGATACTGATGACAAAGGATGGCAACAGTAACAAAGCTAGGCAAGCTTCAAGGGCTCCAGAATCTTACTCAGGTATCTCAGCCACAGGCCCGGGTCTATGGAGACTGAAAGGAACTTTGGCCACTGCCATTATGCTTGAGAGTGGAGTTCACCACCCAGTGCCTGAAAGTAAAGGAGATGTGGGCTCAGCCCATTTTTCACTTTGTAGACCTGAAGATGCAGCAGAGGCAGAACAGGTGCTGCCCTCAGGGACAAGTGTGTAATTTCTACCTAAGAGGCCTCTAGGCTGGGTGATGTGCATTTCACAGGCTCTCGGCTTCTACCTCTTGATGTTCTTCACAATGTCCACTAAAAACTGTGTTTCTAACTAAAAATAGAATTACCACATGATCCAGTAATTTCATTATTGAGTATATACCCAGGAGAATTGAAATCAGAGACACAGACAGATATTTGTACACCCATGTTCAGAGCAGTATTATTCAAAATAGCCAAAAGGTAGACACAACAGAGTGTCCTTTGACAGATGGATAAACAGGATGTGGTATATACGTACAATTGAATATTATTCAGCCATAAAAGAGAAGGAAATTCTGATAAATGGTACAATACGGATGGACCTTCAGGACCTAATGCTAAGTGAAAAAGCCAGACACAAAAGGATAAATATTGCATAATTTCATTCATATGAGGTACCTTGACTAGTCAATTTCACAAAGACAGAAAGTAGGTTAAGGTTGCCAGGAGCTGGGCAAGGGGTCACTGGGAACCAATTTTTTGATGGGTACAGAGTTTAAAGGACAAGCTTAAAAGAGTTCTGGAGATGGACGGTGGTGATGGTTACACAACTATGTGAATGTACTCAACGCCACTGAAATGTACACTTAAAAATGTACATTGTAGGGGGCGGAGCAAGATGGCCGAATAGGAGCAGCTCCAGTCTCCAACTCCCAGCGCGAGCGACACAGAAGACCGGTGATTTCTGCGTTTTCAACTGAGGTACTGGGGTCATCTCGCTAGGGAGTGCCGGACAATCGGTGCTGGTCAGCTGCTGCAGCCTGACCAGCGTGAGCTGAAGCAGGGCGAGGCATCGCCTCACCTGGAAGCGCAAGGGGAAAGGAATCCCTTTTTCCTAGCCAGGGGAACTGAGACACACAACACCTGGAAAATCGGGTAACTCCCACCCCAATACTGCGCTTTAAGGAAACAGGCACACCAGGAGAATATATCCCACACCTGGCCGGGAGGGTCCCACGCCCACGGAGCCTCCCTCACTGCTAACACAGCCCTCTGCGGGATCTATCCGCAAGGCAGCAGCGAGGCTGGGGGAGGGGCGCCGCCATTGCTGAGGCTTAAGTAGGTAAACAAAGCCGCTGGGAAGCTCAAACTGGGTGGAGCTCACAGCAGCTCAAGGAAGCCTGCCTGTCTCTGTAGACTCTACCTCTGCGGACAGCGCACAGCTGCAGCCCATTAGGGAAAGAGCGGGGGCGGTGCAGACGCGAACGACTCTGTCTGACAGCTTTGGGGAGAGCCGTGGATCTCCTAACGCGGAGGTTGAGATCCGAGAACGGACAGACTGCCTGCTCAGGTGGGTCCCTGACCCCTGAGTAGCCTAGCTGGGAGACATCCCCCACTGGGGGCAGTCTGACACCCCACACCTCACAGGGTGGCGTCACCCCTGAGAGGAAACTTCCAAAGAAAGAATCAGACAGGTACACTCGCTGTTCAGCAATATTCTATCTTCGGCAACCTCTGCTGCTGATACCCAGGCAAACAGGGTCTGGAGTGGACCTCAAGCAATCTCCAACAGACCAACAGACAGTCCTTCTGACTGTCAGACGGAAAACTATCAAACAGGAAGGACACCTATACCAAAACCCCATCCGTACGTCACCATCATCAAAGTCCAGAGACAGATAAAACCACAAAGATGGGGAAGAAGCAGGGCAGAAAAGCTGGAAATTCAAAAAATAAGAGCGCATCTCCCCCTGCAAAGGAGCGCAGCCCATCGCCAGCAACGGATCAAAGCTGGTCAGAGAATGACTTTGACGAGATGAGAGAAGAAGGCTTCACTCCATCAAACCTCTCAGAGCTAAAGGAGGAATTACGTACCCAGCGCAAAGAAACTAAAAATCTTGAAAAAAAAGTGGAAGAATTGACAGCTAGATTGATTAATGCAGAGAAGATCATAAACGAAATGACAGAGATGAAAACCATGACACGAGAAATACGTGACAAATGCACAAGCTTCAGTAACCGACTCGATCAACTGGAAGAAAGAGTATCAGCGATTGAGGATCAAATGAATGAAATGAAGCGAGAAGAGAAACCAAAAGAAAAAAGAAGAAAAAGAAATGAACAAAGCCTGCAAGAAGTATGGGATTATGTAAAAAGACCAATCTACGTCTGATTGGGGTGCCTGAAAGTGAGGGGGAAAATGGAACCAAGTTGGAAAACACTCTTCAGGATATCATCCAGGAGAACTTCCCCAACCTAGTAGGGCAGGCCAACATTCAAATTCAGGAAATACAGAGAACGCCACAAAGATACTCCTCCAGAAGAGCAACTCCAAGACACATAATTGCCAGATTCACCAAAGTTGAAATGAAGGAAAAAATCTTAAGGGCAGCCAGAGAGAAAGGTCGGGTTACCCACAAAGGGAAGCCCATCAGAATAACAGCAGACCTCTCGGCAGAAACTCTACAAGCCAGAAGAGAGTGGGGGCCAATATTCAACGTTCTTAAAGAAAAGAATTTTCAACCCAGAATTTCATATCCAGCCAAACTAAGCTTCATCAGTGAAGGAGAAATAAAATCCTTTACAGATAAGCAAATGCTTAGAGATTTTGTCACCACCAGGCCTGCCTTACAAGAGACCCTGAAGGAAGCCCTAAACATGGAAAGGAACAAGCGGTACCAGCCATTGCAAAAACATGCCAAAATGTAAAGACCATCGAGGCTAGGAAGAAACTGCATCAACTAACGAGCAAAATAACCAGTTAATATCATAATGACAGGATCAAGTTCACACATAACAATATTAACCTTAAATGTCAATGGACTAAATGCTCCAATTAAAAGACACAGACTGGCAAACTGGATCAAGAGTCAAGACCCATCAGTCTGCTGTATTCAGGAGACCCATCTCACATGCAGAGACATACATAGGCTCAAAATAAAGGGATGGAGGAAGATCTACCAAGCAAATGGAGAACAAAAAAAAGCAGGGGTTGCAATCCTAGTCTCTGATAAAACAGACTTTAAACCATCAAAGATCAAAAGAGACAAAGAAGGCCATTACATAATGGTAAAGGGATCAATTCAACAGGAAGAGCTAACTCTCCTAAATATATATGCACCCAATACAGGAGCACCCAGATTCATAAAGCAAGTCCTTAGAGACCTACAAAGAGACTTAGACTCCCATACAATAATAATGGGAGACTTCAACACTCCACTGTCAACATTAGACAGATCAACGAGACAGAAAGTTAACAAGGATATCCAGGAATTGAACTCATCTCTGCACCAAGCGGACCTAATAGACATCTATAGAACTCTCCACCCCAAATCAACAGAATATACATTCTTCTCAGCACCACATCGCACTTATTCCAAAATTGACCACATAATTGGAAGTAAAGCACTCCTCAGCAAATGTACAAGAACAGAAATTATAACAAACTGTCTCTCAGACCACAGTGCAATCAAACTAGAACTCAGGACTAAGAAACTCAATCCAAACCGCTCAACTACATGGAAACTGAACAACCTGCTCCTGAATGACTACTGGGTACATAACGAAATGAAAGCAGAAATAAAGATGTTCTTTGAAACCAATGAGAACAAAGATACAACATACCAGAATCTCTGGGACACATTTAAAGCAGTGTGTAGAGGGAAATTTATAGCACTAAATGCCCACAAGAGAAAGCAGGAGAGATCTAAAATTGACACTCTAACATCACAATTAAAAGAACTAGAGAGGCAAGAGCAAACACATCCAAAAGCTAGCAGAAGGCAAGAAATAACTAAGATCAGAGCAGAACTGAAGGAGATAGAGACACAAAAACCCTCCAAAAAATCAATGAATCCAGGAGTTGGTTTTTTGAAAAGATCAACAAAATTGACAGACCGCTGGCAAGACTAATAAAGAAGAAAAGAGAGAGGAATCAAATAGACGCAATAAAAAATGATAAAGGGGATATCACCACCGACCCCACAGAAATACAAACTACCATCAGAGAATACTATAAACACCTCTACGCAAATCAACTAGAAAATCTAGAAGAAATGGATAATTTCCTGGACACTTACACTATCCCAAGACTAAACCAGGAAGAAGTTGAATCCCTGAATAGACCAATAACAGGCTCTGAAATTGAGGCAACAATTAATAGCCTACCCACCAAAAAAAGTCCAGGACCAGATGGATTCACAGCTGAATTCTACCAGAGGTACAAGGTGGAGCTGGTACCATTCCTTCTGAAACTATTTCAATCAATAGAAAAAGAGGGAATCCTCCCTAACTCTTTTTATGAGGCCAACATCATCCTGATACCAAAGCCTGGCAGAGACACAACAAAAAGAGAGAATTTTAGACCAATATCCCTGATGAACATCGATGCAAAAATCCTCAATAAAATACTGGCAAACGGATTCAGCAGCACATCAAAAAGCTTATCCACCATGATCAAGTGGGCTTCATCCCTGGGATGCAAGGCTGGTTCAACATTCGCAAATCAATAAACGTAATCCAGCATATAAACAGAACCAAAGACAAGAACCACATGATTATCTCAATAGATGCAGAAAAGGCTTTTGACAAAATTCAACAGCCCTTTATGCTAAAAACGCTCAATAAATTTGGTATTGATGGAACGTACCTCAAAATAATAAGAGCTATTTATGACAAACCCACAGCTAATATCATACTGAATGGGCAAAAACTGGAAAAATTCCCTTTGAAAACTGGCACAAGACAGGGATGCCCTCTCTCACCACTCCTATTCAACATAGTGTTGGAAGTTCTGGCTAGGGCAATCAGGCAAGAGAAAGAAATCAAGGGTATCCAGTTAGGAAAAGAAGAAGTCAAATTGTCCCTGTTTGCAGATGACATGATTGTATATTTAGAAAACCCCATTGTCTCAGCCCAAAATCTGCTTAAGCTGATAAGCAACTTCAGCAAAGTCTCAGGATACAAAATTAATGTGCAAAAATCACAAGCATTCTTATACACCAGTAACAGACAAGCAGAGAGCCAAATCAGGAATCAACTTCCATTCACAATTGCTTCAAAGAGAATCAAATACCTAGGAATCCAGCTTACAAGGGATGTAAAGGACCTCTTCAAGGAGAACTACAAACCACTGCTCAGTGAAATCAAAGAGGACACAAACAAATGGAAGAACATACCATGCTCATGGATAGGAAGAATCAATATCATGAAAATGGCCATACTGCCCAAGGTGATTTATAGATTCAATGCCATCCCCATCAAGCTACCAATGACTTTCTTCACAGAATTGGAAAAAACGGCTTTAAAGTTCATATGGAACCAAAAAAGAGCCCGCATTGCCAAGACAATCCTAAGTCAAAAGGACAAAGCTGGAGGCGTCACGCTACCTGACTTCAAACTATACTACAAGGCTACAGTAACCAAAACAGCATGGTACTGGTACCACAACAGAGATATAGACCAATGGAACAGAACAGAGTCCTCAGAAATAATACCACACATCTACAGCCATCTGATCTTTGACAAACCTGAGAGAAACAAGAAATGGGGAAAGGATTCCCTATTTAATAAATGGTGCTGGGAAAATTGGCTAGCCATAAGTAGAAAGCTGAAACTGGATCCTTTCCTTACCCCTTATACGAAAATTAATTCAAGATGGATTAGAGACTTAAATGTTAGACCTAATACCATAAAAACCCTAGAAGAAAATCTAGGTAGTACCATTCAGGACATAGGCATGGGCAAGGACTTCATGTCTAAAACACCAAAAGCAACGGCAGCAAAAGCAAAAATTGACACATGGGATCTAATTAAACTAAAGAGCTTTTGCACAGCCAAAGAAACTACCATCAGAGTGAACAGGCAACCTACAGAATGGGAAAAAATTTTTGCAACCTACTCATCTGACAAAGGGCTAATATCCAGAATCTACCAAGAACTCAAACAAATATACAAGAAAAAAGCAAACAACCCCATCAAAAAGTGGGGAAAGGATATGAACAGACATTTCTCAAAAGAAGACATCCATACAGCCAACAGACACATGAAAAAATGCTCATCATCACTGGCCATCAGAGAAATGCAAATCAAAACCACAATGAGATACCATCTCACACCAGTTAGAATGGCAATCATTAAGAAGTCAGGAAACAACAGGTGTTGGAGAGGATGTGGAGAAATAGGAACACTTTTACACTGTTGGTGGGATTGTAAACTAGTTCAACCATTATGGAAAACAGTATGGCGATTCCTCAAGGATCTAGAACTAGATGTACCATATGACCCAGCCATCCCACTACTGGGTATATACCCAAAGGATTATAAATTACTCTACTACAAAGACACATGCACACGTTTGTTTATTGCGGCACTATTCACAATAGCAAAGACTTGGAATCAACCCAAATGTCCATCTGTGACAGACTGGATTAAGAAAATGTGGCACATATACACCATGGAATACTATGCAGCCATCAAAAAGGATGAGTTTGCGTCCTTTGTAGGGACATGGATGCAGCTGGAAACCATCATTCTTAGCAAACTATCACAAGAAGAGAAAACCAAACACCGCATGTTCTCACTCATAGGTGGGAACTGAACAATGAGATCACTTGGACTCGGGAAGGGGAACATCACACACTGGGGCCTATCATGGGGAGGGGGGAGGAGGGAGGGATTGCATTGGGGAGTTATACATGATATAAACGTCATGCACATGTACCCTAGAACTTAAAGTATAATAAAAAAAAAAAAAAGAAAAGAAAAAAAAAAAATGTACATTGTAAATGGTAAATTCTGTTACATGTATTTTATCACTTTTTTTAAAGTACCTCTAATTTTTAAAATATCTGTTCTTATAATATTTCTAACCAGAGCCAGATTGCAATCAAATATGTTTTCAAGTGTACCAATTTGAGAAAACTCATTCCCCACTCCTCACATTCCCTAACGGAAGAACCTCCATCAGGGAAACCCCCTACCCCCACCAACCTCTCTCAGATCTAGGCACTCCTCCCAAGGAGCAGGCTTCATTCAGATGTGTCTTTGTCTCTCCTCAGAATCTGCTGGCCACCTGGGAGGTGCATACTTATCTGATCTCAGGGGCCTGGAGGCTTCCACCCAGAACCCACAGGGGAGGCCTGCACTTTGGCAATAAGTTTACATCAGGGGTTGTTAGCAAGGCAAGCACATTTGGCTGCATGCCTGACATCAGACTCCGTTAGTAATAAAGCTGATAGTTTTATTACCATCTTCTTGACTACTGAGAATAAGGAGATGAGATCAGGGTTATCAGGACCTATGAACTTGGAGAAAAGTCTTTAACCACCAAGTTAAGTTCCCCTCTAATTCTCTTTATCAAGAACTTTGATTCAGAACCAAGCAAGCAAGAAAAAAGGTCTTATTCATTGATCCCCTAAAATCCAAGCATGACCAGTGTTAGACCAGAAAGTGAAGTCCAGTGTTTTCCACTGGACCTAAGTTTCAGCAGTCTTGTCTAAGGAAGGTGGTTACTAAATGCTGGTTATTAAGCTATTGTCTCTAGGTTCTAAATCTACCCTTTTGCACTTGTTTTGTGATGCTGGATCCAGGACTCTGGTAAACATATTTCTCCGTTGCCAGCTTGCTCACTGTCGGATTCTGCTGAGAGTGATGTTGGAGAGCGACTGGAAGGCAAGAGAAGGAAGAACTGCCCTTCCTATCAGCTGGCTACTCCTAGCAATAGACCCAAGAATGGCCCTTCATCCCAGCAGCAGGTTGTCCCAGTCACCAGCTTCTTTTAGTGCCCTCAGAACAAGCCTCATGATACCACATCAGAAGGACTGTGCGAGCCAGGCAGCACCCACTCTACAGAGATCTGAGCTCTGTAGGGCCCCTCTATGATAAACAGAATCAGCCAGAGGGGGACTTAACTCAGGGGCTAAGGACTTTTCTCCAAGTTTGGAGGTCCTGATAACCCTGACTCATTAACCCTTTATTGCCCTAGCCAGTGCGGTGGGAGGGAGAGATTGTTTCCTGCCCTTTTTCCTTTGTTATATCACTATTGTCTTGTTTTGCTTTTTTTGTCCACCAATAACTATTTAATTTCCTATATTAAACATTTCCTGTTAAAATAGCTATTGCGGTTGCTGTTTTTCTGACCAGGCCCTGAGTACTATCAGGGGTTGAGGTTCGTGGCAGACAGCCCTTAGTGTCACCCTCGTGACTCGTGTCTCTGGTGTCCATGGCCTATATAATCTCTTCCTTTTGAGTGGAGGTGAGACGTGTTGACGTGGGTCTAGCCCATAGAATGTGGCAAAGGTGAAAGGACTTTGCAGATGGAGTTAAGGTCCCAAAGCAGTTGACTTTGAGTTAATAAAAAGCGAGGTGATCTGGAACAAGCCTGACTTAATCAGGTGAAAGACTTTGAAAGAGGAACCTGGCCCTCCCTGAGATTAGAGAGATTCTCCTTGCTGAAGTAGCAGCCATTCTGAGGAAACCTCCATGGCAAAGAACTGAGAATGGCCCCTAAGACCCAAGGAAGCCTCCAGCTGACAGCAAGCAAAACCCCAGGCTCTCGGCCATACCACCACAATAAAATAAATTTGGCCAACAACCTGAACGAGATAGGAAGCAGATTTTCCCCCAGCAGAGCCTCCAGATGAAAACTTCGAAGTTTCAGCCCAGCTGAAGCCTCGACTGCAGTCTCGTGAGACCCTGAGAAGAGGACTCAGGTAGACCACACCTAGACTCCTGACCCACAGAAGCCACGTGAGAAATGTGTGCATTGTTGGGAGCTGCTCAATGTGTTGGCGATCTGTTATGCAGCAATAGAAACTAATACAACATCTAAAGACTTCATATGAGGCAAACTAAACACAGCGTTCAGAGTACCCATGAAAATCTGAGAAGCGCTGACACCCACAGCCCAACACAGCCAGGTTTTTTCTTCCAGAGTGGGACTTACAGTACCAGTCAAAGAAGGTGGCTTTCATTCAGGGACCATGTGATTCAAAACTACAAGTGTTTTTACACATTAGAATCACACTCAGCATACCAAGATATCACACAAGATAACTGAGATTTAGGGAAAGCAGATTTGCCTCTCCTTCTCATTCACAATGTGAATGTATACTCACATTCTGTGGTATATATTCATTGAATGGAACAGCAGGTGGAGATTCTCTTACTATTTAAAGTGTTCTCTTGCTCACTGGGCGCAGTGGAACATGCCTGTAATCCCAGCACTTTGGGAGGCCAAGGTGGGCCTCCAACTTGAGGTCAGGAGTTCAAGACCAGCCTGGCCAACATGGCGAAACCCCATCTCTACTAAAAACACAAAAATTAGCCAGATGTGATAGCACATGCCTGTAATCCCATCTACTCGGGAGGTTGAGGCAGGAAAGTCGCTTGAACCTGGGAGGCAGAGGTTTCCTGTGAGCCAACATTGCGCCACTGTACTCCAGCCTGGGCAATAGAAACTCCATCTCAAAAAAAAAAAAAAAAAGATAAATAATAATAATAGCAAAGTGTTCCCTTGGTCAATATATAGTTGGGTTTACTTAAGTTAAACAAGCATATAATATAATTCCTTATTTGAGATTTTGTGTTCGCATTTTTAAATTAATAAGACATTTGTGATAAATTTTGGAGAAGCTTCTTTTATACTTCAAGACATCTAGTTTAGCCAAGACTATATTGAACCTGCCCATAGTCCATTGATAAAAGAAATGAAAATGCTCTTTCAGGAGGCAGCTGCAAAATAATATGAATATTTCTTTGGGCCCTCTGTGTAAAACATGGCAACAAAAGAACTCAAGCCAGATCTTCTATCTCCATCCACCCCGGAAAGAATAATTCATAATGAGTGAAAAACAGCAAAATTGTGTCACTAAAATGACATGAGACTTGGAATTAGGCAAAAGAAAATTCTAAGTATTCTTTCAGTGCAGTATGGGGCTTGATTTCCACGGACTACGTTATTTTACAATACTGTAGGAATACACCAGGCACAGTGGTTCATGCGTGTAATCCCAGAAATTTGAGCCTGAGGCAGGAGGATCCCTTGATCCCAGGAAGGACCAACCTGGGCAACACAGTAAGACTCTGAGAGACAAGCGCTGGACACAGGGGCAGGCCACATGGGATGGTCTGGACAGGCTCTGTAGCATAGCAGCCTTCATGAGAAACAGGCAGAAGGGCCTGGGCACGAGAAGCTACTGCAAACAAACGCAGCAGCAGCCATAAAGGGACTTGTTCCCAAGCAACATGAATCATCTCTGAACCAGTCTGGTCCAATCCCTATAGTCTAACTAGCAAATATATTTTTTTAACTATTAGCAAACACACACACTAAAAACAGATTTTCATCTTTGCCAACTGTGTGTTTTTTTCCTACACCAATCTATTATCCAATTCTCCTACACCAACTGAGTATCCTATAATTCAGTTCAACTCTGAGACTCAGTGGCAGGCAGACTCCACAGGCTTAAGGGCACAGTCCCATAGGATTGCCCTCACTTCAGATGCCAGTCACAAGCATCAGATCCCCAGGCTACCCACATTTGCATCTGACTTGGCTACAAAGTCAGGCTCCCCACACCCCACCCCTTGCCAGCATTTAATAATTTGCTAGAATGACTGATAGAACTCAGGGGCCACTTTACTTACATTTACTGATTTATTAAAAAGGATACAAATGAAAAGCCAAAGGTACAGGCCCAGAGGGTGAGGTCCGAGAGGGTCCTGACCACAGGGCTTCTGTCCCCATGGAGTTGGGATGCACCATCCTCCCAGTACATTAATGTGTTCGCCAACTCAGAACCTCATTGTTTAAGGGTTTTTATGGAGCTTTTATTACACAGGGATGATTGATGGAATCATTGGCCATTGGTGACTAAATTCAATCTCCAGACCCTCTCCCTTCCCCAGAGGAGAAGGGGGTGGAGCTGAAACTTCTGAGCTTTATCAGAATTTGATCAGAACCAGCTCCCATCTTAAAGTGATCTAGGGAACCCTGTGAAGAGTTACCTCATTAGTACAAACACAGATTGCTGAAAGGGGTGCATAATGAATAACAAAAGATGTTCCTACCGCTCAGGAAATTTCAAAGGTTTCAGGAGCTTTGTACCAAGGAAAAATAACAAATATTTTTTTCATATTATATATTTCAATGAATCCAGACAAGTTCATCAGAAAGTCAAACATAATGATTGTCACAGTGTATCTAAATATGTTATATTTTTCTATGAAATGACAAAGATCCTCATATTTGATATAACCATATACTGTCCACAAGAGGCACATCTAAAACAAAGTGATTCAGTAGGTTTAAAAATAAAAAGATAGAAAAAGATATAGTATACAAAAAGAATTAAAGTCCTAAACTATTAAAATAAAGGATAAGTAATAAAAATCAAGATATGCAATGAAGATAAGTTTGTCATAAACCTTTAGTTTCTGAATAAGAGGAAAATAACCAAACCACAATTGCTATGGTGATTTTTTCAGCTTTTTTTTTTTTTTTTTTTTTTTTTTTTGAGACAGAGTCTTGCTGTGTCGCCCAGGCTGGAGTGCAGTGGCGCGATCTCGGCTCACTGCAAGCTCCGCCTCCCGGGTTCCCGCCATTCTCCCGCCTCAGCCTCCGAGTAGCTGGGACTACAGGCGCCCGCCACCGCGCCCGGCTAGTTTTTTTTTGTATTTTTAGTAGAGACGGGGTTTCACCGTGTTAGCCAGGAGGGTCTCGATCTCCTGACCTCGTGATCCACCCGCCTCGGCCTCCCAAAGTGCTGGGATTACAGGCTTGAGCCACCGCGCCCGGCCCATTTTGTCAGTTCTTAACAAATCAAGTAAACAAACAAAAGATGTAGAATGTCAGAAAAAGTCATTGCTGGGATCCACTTTGTAAATATTGGAAACAACAACAACAAAAAAATCTTTTTCAGTATCTATGGAACAGTTTTTAAAAATTGATTACATATTAAACCACTAAAAACCTTAAATAAATTTCAAGCCCAGAAATTTCATGACTACATTGCATACCACAATACAGTAAAACTAGAAATTGAAAAAAATGTGTAAACAAAAATCATCAAACTACTTGGTTTGAAAACACTCTTCAAAATAATCCATAGATTATTTTGCAATTTACAGAACTCTTGTAAACTGCAATTTACAGAACTCCTGGACAATAAAGATAACGAAAATACCACATATCAACATCAAGAGAAGACATCCACATCTGTAATCAGAAGTGTAAAATCAAGTTCAGCCTAAAGCTGCAGACTTACTTGTTTTAAGTTTGGCCTAAAGGTTTCTCAGTACATTATGAACTGTAACTTAACTGGATGTGTAAAGAGACTGTAGTCTACTTTTGTGCCAGTCATCAAGTTTGGGCCAATCACAGGCTGTCAACCATTCAAACTGCATTCAAATAAGCCAAATGCCTGAGCTGTAACCAATCCAGCTGTTTCTGTGCCTCACTTCTGTTTCCTGTAGGTCACTTTTCTTTTTCTGTTCATAAATATTCTTCCACCACACAGCAGCACCATAGTCACTCCGATCCTATCTAGTTTGGGAGGCTGACTCACAAGTCATTATTTGCCCAGTTAAGCTCTGCTAATGTTAATTTGTCTAAAGTTTATCTTTTAACAGACATGACTTCAAAGGGTTTGATCAAAACAGTAATGAACATTTGTTGAGCAATTACTGTGTGCCGGATACTGTGCTAAGCACTTTTACAAGTGGTTTCTCAATGATTCCCCATAACTAACCTGAATTGCTTTAATTATCAAATAATAAAGAATGAAAATATATGAAGTAAGCATATAACTCAAGATGCCAAAAAAGAGGGACGTCAAATTAAGCTTTAGAAACAGAAGGAACAAAGTAATAAAGCTAAGAGATGAACCTCATGAGAAACCTGTGAAGGAGCAGAATTGATCAATCAGCCCCAGCAGGTGTACATAGCAGAAGCTGTCACGCTCCTCCCATATGCTCAGAACCACATCACTTCAGTGTCTTCCAAAAGAATTCCATTGTCAGTGTCTGCATTCCTTTGCCTACTAGCCTTTTCTGAGGCTGTAAGAAGCCTTTCTGTGTGTCTGAGACAGGCTATGAGTGCCAGGGAATTAATACCCTGACACCACCCACTACCACACACAGTAACCTTCAACTGGTGATTGTCAGGAGTTGTATATAAATAACTCCCCTCTGCCACCTCAGGAGGGGAACCCCTCTGAGGCATGCTTTTACTCCCCAGATATTCCCTCCATGTCCCAGTGCCTACAGAGGCAGCTAGCTGGATAATTCCTCCTCTACGGGTCACCTTTCTACCTCTGTGTCACCTCCCTGCTCCCCACCAGGATTTTCCTGCACCAACCAAAAACAACTTGAACTCAAATCCTTTTCTCAGAGGAAAACTCAAACCATACTTTGAATAAACGTTTTAAAAAAAAAATTTCAGCCGGGCGCGGCGGCTCATGCCTATAATACCAGCACTTTGGGAGGCCGAGGCAGGCGGATCACCTGAGCTCGAGAGTTTGAGACCAGCCTGACCAACATGAAGAAACCCTGTTTCTACTAAAAATACAAAATTAGCTGGGCGTGGTGGTGCATGCTTTTAATCCCAGCTAGTCGGGAGGCTGAGGCAGGAGAATCACTTTAACCCGGGAGGCGGAGGTTGCAGTGAGCCGAGATCACACCACTGCACTCCAGCCTGGGCAATAAGAGCGGAACGCCATCAAAAAAGAAAGGAAGGAAAGAAGGAAGGAAGGAAGGAAGGAAGAAGGAAGGAGGGAGGGAGGAGAAAGAAAGAAAATATCCTACACCTATAGAGAGGGAAGAAAGCAAACAAATGGGCCATATTAGGAATGACACATTACAGCCTCAGATTAAAACTAAAGATTATAAGTATGCCTACAGATTAAAATTCTATTTAAAACTCTATACTAACTTATTTGAAAATCTTAATAAAATGATACATTTATGGAAAATATATAAGTAATCAAAACTAACTCAAGAGAATGTAGGTCTGAAAAGACTAACAAACATGGAATAAATTGGAAAACATTGGCAAAGAATTGCATCCTCCAAAGATAGATCTAGGTAAATAGGTCTAGGTAGATAGCTCCTTAATATGACGAAAAATATATATTTCATATCAACAGCCAGTTGTTAATGCTATCCAAAAAAAGTAGACTCTACAATATTAATAGTAGATGAAATACATTTCAAGTCAGAAATATGACTAAAATAGCACCAAAAAGAGAAAATTACAGGCCAACCTGACTTACGAATATAGATGCAAAAATCCTGAATAAAATATTATCCAATTAAATGCAGCAGTGTGATAAAAGAATAATGCACTGTGATCAAGTAGGTTTATTTTTATAAGAATGCAAGTACCAAAATTAGAATATCTATTAATATAATATTACCCACAAGAAGAAAAAGATTAACTCAATAGACACTAAAAAGATACTTTTTTGATATTAAAAAAGAAAACTAAATAGAGATGAAAATATACTTATTTAATAGGAGAAGAAATATTCATCTCAAACCAATAGGCAATATTATATTTAAAAGAAAAACTGTAGAGACACTGTCAATAAAGAGTACAGTAAAGATGGTTGCCATTGTCACTATTACATAATGTTGTTGTGGTTGCTTCAGCTCTCTGCAATGAAACAGAAATGTACATCTATCAAAAATAGAAATTACAGCTATCATGATATAATATGCAGCTATCATAATATAATAGAAATATAAATGTACAGCTATTAGAATTAGAAATGTAATAAATGTATAGCTATCAGAAAAGAGGAAGGTCTTGGCCAGGTGCAGTGGCTCATGCCTGTAATACCAGCACTTTGAGAGGCTGAGATGGGAAAACTGCTTGAGACCCAGAGTTTGATAGCAGCCTGGGCAACAAAATGAGACCTTGTCTTTACAAAAAAAAAAAAAAAAAAATTTTAAATTAGCTAGGCATGGTGGTGCATGCCTATAGTCCCAGTTACTTAGGAGTCTGAGGCAGGAGGATCACTTGAGCCCCGGAGACTGAGGTTGCAGTGAGCCATAATTGTGCCACTGCACTCCAGCCTGGGTGACAAAATGAGACCCCCATTTGAAATAAAAGAAAGGAGGAAAGTCTTAGTTGCAGTCAACATAATTGCCTATCTTTAAAACCCAAGAATATTGTAGAAATAAACAAAGGCCACTCAGAGAAAAGAAGCAGAGGATATTTATTCTGAGCTTGCTATTTTTAGCGGGTGGTCAGCCACCATAACTTGCATTGAGCAGTCAGAGGCAGGCAAGGAGTAGGAAAACATTAGAGCAGGGGAAAAAGGAAGGGAAGATTTCAGATATGCTCTGTGCAGTGTACTGAATGTTTGGCCCCCTGCCACACACACACACACACACACACACAAAATCATATATTGAAACCCACCCCTAGTCCTAATGTGATGGCATTTGGAGGTGGAGCCTTTGAGAAGTGTATTAGAATTCTCTAGGGGGGAGAGAACTAATAGGATATACATCCCTTTATACTCCTATATATATAGGAGTTTATATATATATATATGGAGTATATATATATGGAGTTTATATATATGTGGGGTTTATATAGAGTTTATATATATATATATGGAGTTTATTAAATAGTATTAACTCACACAATCACAGGGTCCCACAATAGGCTGTCTGCAAGCTGAGGAACAAGAAAGCCAGTTCCAAAGCTGAAGAACTTGGAGTCCAATGTTCAAGGGCAAGAAGCATCCAGCACAGGAGAAAGATGTAGACCCAGAGGCTAAGCCAGTCTCTTTGCTAAAGCATAACAAGAGTCACCTTTGCTCCAGTTCCCGACAAGTTCATTATCTCCGTCTAAAACCACCTCAGCCTAGATTTCATTGTCTGTATCATTATCAGCATTTTGGCCAAAGCCATTCGGCAAGTCTCCAGGGAATTCCAAATTTTCCCACATTTTCCCATCTTCTGAGCCTCCAAACTGTTCCAACCTCTTCCTGTTACCCAGTTCCAAAGTTGCTTCCACATTTTCAGGTATCTTTTCAGTAGTGCTCCACTCCACTGGTACCAATTTACTGTATTAGTCCATTTTCATGCTGCTGAGAAAGACATACCTGAGACTGGCCAATTTACAAAAACAAAGGTTTATTGCCCTTACAATTCCACATGACTGGGGAGGCCTCAGAATCACGGCAGAAGGTGAAAGGCACATCTCACATGGCGGCAGCCAAGAGAAGAGAGCTTGTGCAGAGAAATTTCCCTTTTTAAAAACCATCAGATCTTGTGACACTTATTCACTATCACGAGAACAGCATGGGAAGGACTTGCCCCCATGATTCAATAACCTCCTACCTGGTCCCTCCCACAACATGTGGGAATTCAAGATGAGATTTGTGTGGTGACACAGCCAAACCATATCAAGAAGTAATTAGGTCATGATGATGGAACCCTCATGAACAGGATTGGTTCCCTTGTAAGAGGCCAGAGACCTCTCTCACCCTCTTTCTGCCAAGTGAGGATACAACAAGATATCAGCAGTCTGCAATCCAAAAGAGGGTCCTCACCAGAACTCAATCATGCTGGCACCCTAATCTTGGATTTCCTGCCTCCAAAACTGTGAAAAATAAATTTCTGTTGTTTATAACCCATGCAGTACAGTACTTTGTTAAAGCAGCCAGAACTAAGACACTCTGATAGATTTTTGGCATGGGAAAGCAGGAGGTAAGCTAACTAGAAGAATCCTATGTGATCAATTGGAGAGCATATTTGACTTTCTTTGGTTGGTCTTGAATTGGAAGCAGAGGCAAAAATTGGGGGAGAAGGCCATCATTGACTAAGTCCTGACATCTGGGTCGACGGCTGCAGAGGTCCTGCTCTGACTTCCTGGGCTGGTTGCTGCAAAAGTTGTGAGTCAGATCTCTGCTGTGATATGTGGTCTGAACATGATCTATTTGTATATTCATTCTCAATAGCAATCAAAAAATAAAACTAGTAACAACATAATGTAATGAAGTATAGTTGTAACTTAGATTTCTGCCTCCAGAGTATCTTCAAGTCATTCAGCCTTCTTGACTTGCCTTTCTTTTTAATTCAGACAGAATGGCTTGTTCCTCCATCCCACATAGAAAACCTGGTATTTTTCCAATTGAGCAGTATTATCAGGAGATTTTATACTTCTCCTGGTTACCTCTTGCTGTAACTTCTAAATTTCACTGGATTCTTGGTCTTTGCTCTTCACTTGCCTCTCATTACAGTTTTATTCTTCCTGCATCTCTTAGCCCCATGCTGAACACTGCCCCATTCCTTCATTCACCAGAGCATCATTAATCCAAGCGCTTTACATACAGTAGACTTTTCCCCAAAGCAACTGGGAAAATAAAGAGTGTATTTATTGCACAGTAGCAGAGGCAACAACATTGAATATAAGTCATCTCTGTCAAGAAATGCGTTTTCCATTGCTCAATACAGGTTCTTTTTTACTAGCCATGTCCCTCCTTAGGTGCCAGTCTACACTAGCATCTCCACCACTTTCTCTCTAGTTCTTCTTCTACTCACTCTCTACATGTTCCTCACACTTTTCTCACCTTCCTGTTCTTGGTCCATCACCCACTCTCCCAGCCTGCCTGCAACCACTTAAAATACTTTATGATATAGTCATTTGGGTCTCTTTGCCCTTGCCAGATCAAATACCAGGCTGTGACTTTCTCAACCAAAAAGGCCCATTGAGGCATTTGCTTAAGACATAGGAGGACTATGGATTCCAGAGATAAGTTATGACACTGCCTTAGGAGGCAGAAGTAGCTGAATTTTTCTTAATCTACTTTTCTCTGCCCTCTTAACAATATGAATTTGCAAAAATCAGCTCTATCTTAGAGTAATCATTT
This sequence comes from Trachypithecus francoisi, assembly GCF_009764315.1. Lineage (NCBI taxonomy): Eukaryota > Metazoa > Chordata > Mammalia > Primates > Cercopithecidae > Trachypithecus > Trachypithecus francoisi. Next base: position 89,272,051 of record NW_022681470.1, on the reverse strand, counting down.
ATGTGAATAAATTCAATTTGCAATATAAACAATAAAAATACATCCAATATTAAGTATAAAAATCATATAAAACTGATATAAAAGAAAACATAAATCTATTTGAGGAATATAAAAAAGGTTTGAGAGAGAAATATCATATTTCTGGATAGTAAAGGCTCAACATTATAAAGATTTCAATGCTTTTATATTAATTCATAAGTGTAATGCAATTTCAATCAAAATCCAAAAGGGATTTTTTTGTTTACAAATTAACATAATTATCATAAGGTCTACAAGAAAAATAACAGATGAGAATAGCCAAGAAAATATTGAAAAAGAAGAAAGAGAAATACCTGTATTGTATCATATTAAGATGTGTTACACAGGCAACCTACAGAATGGGAGAAAATTTTTACAATCTACCCATCTGACAAAGGGCTAATATCCAAACTCTACAAAGAACTTAAATAAATTTACAAGAAAAAAATCAAACAACCTCATCAAAAAATGGGCAAAGGATATGAACATACACTTCTCAAAAGAAGACATTTATGCAGCCAACAGACACATGAAAAAATGCTCATCATCACTGGCCATCAGAGAAATGCAAATCAAAACTACAATGAGATACCATCTCACACCAGTTAGAATGGCGATCATTAAAAAGTCAGGAAACAACAGGTGCTGGAGAGGATGGGGAGAAATAGGAGCGCTTATACATTGTTGGTGGGACTGTAAACTAGTTCGACCATTGTGGAAGACAGTGTGGCGATTCCTCAAGGATCTAGAACTAGAAATACCATTTGACCCAGCGATCCCATTACTGGGCATATACCCAAAGGATTATAAATCATGCTGCTGTAAAGACACATGCACACGTATGTTTATTGCAGCTCTATTCACAATAGCAAAGACTTGGAACCAACCCAAATGTCCAACAATGATAGACTGGATTAAGAAAATGTGGCACATATACACCATGGAATACTATGCAGCCATAAAAAAGGATGAGTTCATGTCCTTTGTAGGGACATGGATGAAGCTAGATACCATCATTCTGAGCAAACTATCACAAGGACAGAAAACCAAACACCACATGTTCTCACTCATAGGTGGGAGTTGAACAATGAGAACACTTGGACACAGGAAGGGGAACATCACACACTGGGGCCTGTTGTGGGGTTGGGGGGTGGGGAGGGATAGCATTAGGAGATAAACCTAATGTAAATGATGAGTTAATGGGTGCAGCACACCAATACGGTACATGTATACATATGTAACAAATCTGCACATTGTGCACATGTACCCTAGAACTTAAAGTATAATTTTAAAAAAGAGTACAAAATAAGATGTGTTACAATGTTGAAGTCAAATTGCATCACCATGTTACATTAATATGCAGATAGACCATGAAACCTAATACGAAGTCCCATCACTTAGGATTAGGTTCACCTGCAATGATCACTAAAAAAATCAACATAAAAAGGACTCAAATCAGATAGAAGTTGTAGGGGAAGAAAAAATAATTTTCTCTCTACTCTTCACAGTTCTTAACTGGGACCCCCCCATAACAAAAGACAGATTAACAAGAGAAAAATAGAAGTTTATTAACATGTATGCCTCATATATACATGAAAGAAAACCCAGAGAAATGAGTAAATCTCTAGAGTAGGTAAAAGAAAAAAAAAAGCATATAAACTTCAGGCATAAATGCCATTTTTCTCTGAAACAAAGAAAGAAGAGTGTAAGTAAAAGTCAGGTTAAGAGCAGATGGCCAGGAAAAGCGCCACAAACAAGGATGAGGTTTGCTATGTGGATTTAAGTTTACGCCTTGTCTGTTGATAAGAGTCTCTAGTGATTCAGTCTTCCTTCTCTTCTTGGTTCAGAGAGGAAAACACCCTTACAAACTGAGGTTTCCTTTATTGATGTACATTTCTCCTACAAAAGGGCAACTTTTCAGAGCTATTCCTATGTCTGCAGTTTCTCAAAAATAACCAACTTAAAATGACCAATATAGCAAAGAGGCATATTTTGGGATGGCATATTTTGGTTTCCTACAGTGATATTTTGGAGTGGTGTGTCCTGAACCCCATCAAAGTTTATTTTTCTCTCATTTATTATAAGTCTAAAGATAAGCAATCTACAGGTGACAGAAAGTCATCGAGAGCTCTTGGGAGACCAAGACTACTTCTATTTTGCATTAACATTCAACAAGCAACTTCTACGTCATGGTCCAAGATGGCTGCCAGAGTTCTTTTTATTTATATCACAGTTGTCAGAAAGGAACGAAAAGGGGTGAAAAGGAGCATGACCCCCCTGTCATTCAGGACCATCCTGAAAGTTACATACAACATTCCTGCTTCCATCTCAATGGCCATAGCTAGCAGCAAAAGAAATTGGGAGACATAGTAATGATTTAGAAGAATCACATGTCCAGATGATTTTGAAAGTTTATTACTAAAGCTAAAAGAGAGAGGGAACATTGGAATGTCTCTTCCAGAGGAGCACAGACCAAAGTATACTTGAGCATTTCATATAATTTAACATAATGTCGAGGTGGCATTTAAAATCATTTAAAAGATGGTGAGATCATTGGCTAACCTTTAGGAGAAAAATTAAGCTGGTGTTCCACCTCATTCTTTATATCAAAATAAATTCTGAATGGATTAAAGAGTTGGATGTAAAAAAAAAATGAAATCATAGAAGAACATTTTCATGCTTCCTTTCAACCAAAGCAACACTAACCCCAGGGTGCTGTTAGTAGGGAACAATCAAATGAAGAGTTGAGTCAAGTTGTATTATCCCAGCACAGAGCAGAAAACCATCTAACATTTACCATCAGACATTCCTTGCCACAAGGAATTCCTCCTTGGCTGCAGTCTTCTGGAGGCTCTACCAATGTCCACATGGCCAAAGCTTCTCCCCAGCTCCTCTTCTGTCCTCATCCTCTCACCTTCTTTCGACTTCCTGGCCTGTCATCTTCCCCAGTATCTTGAGCTGCCAACAAATAACTCAGTTCCCTCCTGTTTTGCTGTTTTGTGGGGAGTGATTCACTGCTCTGTTAGTCCCACCTCCTCTTTCCATACCCTGGAAAAGAGGGAGAGGTGTCCACCATTCATGCTTTATCAGGACCATTAAGAATGTTTATAATTTTTAAAAATCTTTCTTGAGATGAATTCTACCATCCTCTTAAAGGCAGGAGCAGCTACAATCCTGTGAGTACATGTGTATAAATACAGGTCTCATTTTCTTCACACTTCATGTTTACATGTGCATACAATTAGAAAAAGGACTGAAAAAGCATACTCTGAAAATATTAACAACACTTCACTCTGATGATTGGGACTACAAGAGCATTTTCTTTTCTTTTTGGGCTACTTTTTTTCAAAGCATCCACAATGAGTATACATCAATTTTATATTATAAAAATTGTGTTTTTAAGTAATCAGATATTATAACAAAAAATCATTCTTTCGTTTTGTACTTTTCAAATGCAAATACTTTTCACTTCATCTTAGATGCTTTCTTGGCCCTCAGTTCTCACCAATCAACTTAGAAGAAAAGGCAAATTTATAAATAGGTATAATTGAAGCCTAAAATGTATATTTTAAAGACGTCAACAGGCAAAGAGAAAATAAAAAACAACTACTAATTAATTCACAACACTAACACTTAGGTTCAAAACACGGATGAAGCCTGTCCTGGATTTATACCACGTATTTCCTGGATTTATACCATGGTTGGCCTTTCAGGAGTATTCAATCAAACTCATAGACATTGGACCAGATTCATGGCCCATGAATTTTAACCACAGACAAAATCTGATAAAATCTATCAACCTTGATGTTTAGTTTTCCAAAAATATTTATGTTAGTCATTCGTCTACATAAAATATGTAAGGGACGATAGACTTCTAGGTTGAGATCAAATATGTAAGTGATGTACATCACTGGTTAGACAGTGTAGTAAGTTGAATAGCATGCCCCCCAAAATTCATGTCAACGTGGAACCTCAGAATGTGTCTTTCTTTGGAAATAGAGTCTTTGCAAATGTAATTAGCTAAGTCATCAATTTATTGTGAATTTAGAAGAGAATCAGTCTGAAACAAACTAGGAAGTCTGATTAACCAACGGAAGATACTGCACTAAGAATTCACAGATGCCACGAGGTTCTCATTGGGGTGCTCCTCCTCTTTGAACAGGGTGCAGGGGGAGGGAACATTTAGCATAATATTCCCTTAAGGAGGAGAGCCATAGAATATAACTACACATCCTTGGCAGCCCTCCCCAACTGGAGGAATCAGGATTGATGGATGACTGAGAAGAAGAAAGTCCAAGAACAGAAAATAATGTGGAGGACATGTCAGTGATAGGAGAACTGTGCAGATATTTGAATGGTCTAAGCACTGACCTCGTCAGTGTTAGGGTCCACCTAGAGCATCAGCACAGTGTGTGCCAACCTGGATACTAATCCAAGGGCTCATGAATCTAGCTCACCACTGACCTTGCCTGTCTCTAAAGAAAGAGTGCAAATAACTCAGAGCCAGAAGCTGCTTTATATGCGATACATTCTGCATGGAAAGTATTCAATTCATGAATGACAATCATGTGAAACCTTCCTACCTTCAAAGGAGGCAGAAACTAGTGGCCAGAGGACTAGGCAGATACAGTGCCTAACTTTGTTGATAAAGCTGTCAGCCCTGTAAGAGGTTTATGCCAGGTTTACTAATTCAGTGAAGTTACCTGACTCAAGATGATTCCAATCAATTCTCAATTAATCCAAATGATAATGCAGATTATTCCTTTTGTGGATTATTAATAGTTTTTTTTTCCATTCTAGGCAGACTTTTCTTTGTCATCTAGGCAGAACATTTGTGAAATGATGGCTGTGTTCAAGGAACCCAAATTAATTTCATCAATAGCTAAAGAAAAACACAATCCAAGAGATTACAGTCTGTTAGAAAAAAATATGTATCTGCTAAACAGAAAAATATGAAAATAAAATGTAATAGTTAATGATAACAACATCACTTTGTTTTTATTATAGATATTGGTAGCATAACTGTGGTTTCTAAGTACGCTCATATCATGGTTTTTCTGTTCATCAGGCCTCTATGACAGAGATGAGGTGGGGCATATGCTCTATTCCTTCTTTCCTGGCCTTGAATGTGGAGTCATTTCATTTATGTGAAGAAACACTGACGTTGCAGACAGTCCCATCTTCCCAATGTTCCCCTAGTCTTTCTGGGGAACTTCTATTTGCTAGGGAGAGGTGTATGCCTGCCTATCTGGGACACTGGCCATGGATTTTTCCTGGCTCTGGGACTCTCTGGGCCAAGGTCCAAATAAGGATAAGGTGAGGGATTAAGAGAGTGCTACAGTTTACTCTCTCTTCTTGAGTTGGGACATCTATCGGATGCTGCCTTCGGATGCTGGAGCTCCTGGTCCTCAGGCCTTTAGGCTCTAGGACTTGACACCAGCAGTTCCCCACCCCACCCCCAACCCCAAACCCCAGTTCTCAGACCTTTGGCCTTGGACGGTTACACCATCCTGGTTCTCATGCCTCTGGATTTGAACTGAATGACACCACTGGCTTACCTGGTTCTCCAGCTTGCAAACAGCATATCATGGAATTTTTTGACCTCTATAGTCACATGAGCCAATTCCCATAATAAATCTCCTGAATAATACAACCAGCCACCCCATGGCAACTCTTGCCTATATACACCCGATTCTCATTGCCACCAGAGGGAACTTCAACATGCAATCATGCAAATTTGATCACATTATTCATTAACAACATTTCCATAGCTTCCCAATGCTCTTGCGATATGGACCAAACCTCTTACTGTGGCCTACAAGACCCTGAAGGATCTGCCCTCTTCCCAGCTATCCAGAATCATCTCACGCCAAGCTCCCTTATTCTTTCCCTTCTGGCTATATTGGCCTTCTTTCAGATCCCCCAGAACACCATGTTTCTTCCTGACACAGGACCTTTGCACAGGCTGTTTTCTCCACCTGACACAGCCTCCCTTCTTCCCCCTCACCCTGACTTCCTCCATGTGCCCTTGGCCCTTCTTCAGATCCTCAGCATTATTGCTCCTCTCTCAAAGGAGGGTTTCCTGACCTCCTAGATTAAGCCCGAGTACTGCAATTGCTAATTTTATGTGTCAACTTGAAGGGTGTTTTATTTATTTATTTATTTATTTTTAATTTTTTTTGAAACAGAGTCTCACTCTTTCCTGGCTGGTATGCAGTGGTGTGATCTTGACTCACTGCAGCCTTGACCTGCTGGGCTTAAATGATCCTTCCACCTCAGCCTCCCAAGTAGCTTGGACTACAGGCATATACAGGCATATACCACTACTCTTGGCTTTTTTTTTTTCTATTTTTTGTAGAGATGGGGTTTCGCCATGTTGGCCAGGCTGGTCTTGAACTTCTGAGCTCAAGCGATCTACCCACCTCAGCCCCCCAAAATGCTGGGATTACAGGCATGAGCCACTGCACCCAAGCTTGAAGGGTGTTTTTGGATGAGATTAGCATTTAAATCAATACACTTTGGATAAGGCAGGGTGACCTCCATAATGCGGGTGCATCTCATCCAATCAGTTGAAGGCCTCAATAGAATAAAAAGACCAGCTATCCTGAGCAAGAGGGAATTCTCCAAAAGACTGCCTTCATACTGGAGCTGGAATCTTGGCTTTCCTGGGTCTCCAGGTTGCTGGCTTTCGGACTAGAACTACATTGTAGATTTGGACTTGTCAGGCTCCACAATCATGAGAGCCAATTCCTTATCATAAATTTATCTCCCTATATCCACATAATGTGTATACATACACATACACATGCTCTTTGTTCCGTTTCTCTGGAGAACCCTGCCTAATGTGGGTACCTACTAGGAGCTCTTATAACATTGTGTTTCTCCTCATTATAGCATGAGTCTTTGCTTATAGGCTCTAAATTTCATGGTTGCGTGATTAGTGCCTGTTTTTCCCCCTCACTCTTATCTCCCAAATGCCTAGCTCTGTTCCTGGTTTACCAAGCAGGCTGTTGGTAAATATGCATTTAATACATAATACATCAGGATAAACCTTGCACTCATGGAGCTCAGCGTAGTGGGAAAAGATGGCAAGTTATTGGGCCATTTTAGTGCACGATGACAGAGGCCTTTACTGCAAGCACGGTAACCACATGCCACAACAATGGGGCTCCTGACCCAAGGTATGGGGCAGGAATAGGTCACAAAAGTCTCTCTGAAGGAGGTAACACTTGAGCTGCACCTTAAAGAACAAGTGGGAGTTGATCACAAGACATAGAGAAGGGAAGTGTGCTGGGAAGGGAAGGAGGAACAACCTGTGCAGAGGCGAAAGGCTGCACCCTGGTCAAATCGCCTCAACCAGAACCCAGCAGGGGCACCTTCCTAGAATAAGATGTGGCCGAGCTCTCTCATTTCCTTGGGGCTGGAGGAGCAAGAGGAGGAAGAGTTGGGAGGCCCCTCCCACCCTTGAGCCCCACCACTCACTCACCACCATGCACCTGGGAGCCGCAAGCCTGTAATCCGCACTGACTGCTGGTGATCTTAGGTTCTTATCATTTCCTACTCATAATTGCCTTCTAACAGGCCTCCTTGCTTCCAGTTCTCATCTCCCCACTCTCCCAGCCTCGGTCTTTGTATAATTCAAGTCTGATCTTGTCTCTCCCCTGAGGAAATCTTGCAGTTCCTCCCCAGTCCTCTAATGCAGGGAAGCCTGGCTCTTGTTCATAACCCGAAGCCCTGCCTCTCTCCATTCTTCTTTCTTTCCATTTCCCATCCTATCCCCTAAGCTCTCGCCTTTTCAAGGGCCGGCAGTCCTGAGTGCCTCTGGGTTTTGATGGCACCAGGGCTTTATGTGTTCCTCCCTGACTTCCCACTTGGCTGACTCCTGTGTTCCCTTGGAGTCCCACCTTCCCTGTCTCAAGGCCCACCCTGCTCCAGCACACACCTCTCCCAGTAGCTGTCCCCTTCCAGCGCAGGCCTTGGCCCAGCATTTGTCACCGTGTACCAGTAGTCTTTTTTTCTTTTTTTTCTCTCCCAACAGAATTTGAGCTCCCTGAAGGCAGAGCCCATATATTACTTATCTTTGTGTCCCCCAGCCTGACTCCATAAGGGCTAAAAGATGAAGCCATAAATGAACATAGGAATGATATAATAACATCTCCCCTGCTGCCCCCCAGAGTCAGCCAGTAAAGGGACCCACCCACCAGCCAGAGAGCAAGATCAGCATGGTGTCCTCAGGGCACAAGGCACCCCAGGAGTTAAATAACCAAAGCCACCACCTAAGCCTAAGAGACTAACATGATGGATGCAGCCTGTTCTCCAGGAGGCAGGTAGGAATGGTGTTGGCCCCAGAAAAGCCAGACCGTATCTTCATGCATGCATCCCCATTATTCCCTCCATTGAGAGGCACACCTGCCACCTCCATTCACCCTCCACAGCCAAGGTCTTCTGCCCCTGATCCTCTGCTGCCCCTCTCCCTGGGGCCAGATGGGTGCGTGGCACCAAAGCTCTTGAGGGCAGAGCCTCCCCATTCCCCGCCCCAGCCCACCCCATGAGTCTCACAGGTGTTTCACTGGATGGCAGGGGATGCTGGTCGACTGCCCAATGCCACCGGACGGTCGTGTTCTAGTCTGCTTCACTTGCCTCTCCCTTTCTGGAGGGCAGTCTTCAAAGACCCCAGGCCAAGGATCCAGGCACCACCCCCAAGAAACCAGGCAATAATGTCTGGGAGTGTCAGAACACACTGTCACTGGAAAGAGAAGCCACAGACTGGAAACCTAGCTTCCTTGTCTTGCCTGTCAGAAGAGTGTCCTCTGAGTTACCAGCAAGCCTGCTCTTTTCCCAGAGGGTGCTCTCTTTTATCCCCTCATGTTCAGGCAGAGATACCTGCTTGGAAGTCTCAGAGTTTCTCCAATGGTAACTTTCCAAGGAGGAAAAAGTTGACCCGCACTACTACTTAGCCTGAAACTTAGCTCTCCCTAGGCCTGGATGGGGAGGAATCATGCAGCCTGCCCACCTTGTGTTTTCCAATCCAGACCTATGACATTTTATAGGCAGCAAGACATTTTACAGACTGCAAGCGAGGCGAGTAAAACAGCCTGCCTTTGAAGATTTGGGAAGCAGGTAAAAGTCTAGGAGCTTGGCAGCTATGAGATCAGAAAGGTCTTTGTACAACCAGTGTTGTAACTTAAAATAATTCCTACACTCCCAGGTCACCTCCCTTATAGTCAGTTAGAGCCCAGGTGAGCTAAACCTTCACCCTACTTCATCGTGTGTCCTGGGCCAGGGCCGAGTTTACCTTCAGCAACTCCCTCTTCCTCCAGCTTTCTCCCTCTTCCCCCTCTCCCCTTACAGTAAACTTAGGACTCTACATTTTTGGAAGTGTAGCTCAGGATCACATTATAATTTTCATGGGGCTTAGCTACTTTGGGCTTAGAGAGCTTCACCTCCATAATTTTTTTTCTTTTCTTTTCTTTTCTTTTTTTTTTTTTTTTTTTTGAGACAGGATCTTGTCTGTCACCCAGACTGGAGTGCATTGGTGCGATCATAGCTCACTGCAGCCTCGAATTCGTGGGCTCCAGCAATTCTCCTGCCTCAGCTTCCCATGTATCTGGGATTACAGGGGCCTGCCACCACACCTGGCTAATTTTCTTTTAATTTTTAATTTTTATTTTTGTAGAGATGGTGTCTAGCTGTTTCCCAGGCAAAATGTAATGTAAGCTGGACTCCTTATTATATTCATTATTCTTATATTTATTTTTTCTTTTTATTTCAAAAGAGCTTAAAATTAAAACATTTTCATGGGTCCCAGTAAGTATGGTGACCCCAGATGGTGTGCCTCCTGAATGGGTAGTTGGCTCAGATATAACTCACAGCACGCCACCTGCTCAGGAGATGCACAAACCTGCCTGCGCCCTCTGCCGGCAGCAGCGGTAGAGGCCCCCACGGAAGCCCAAGACTAGTGGCCTGTGGTTCTAGTGGCCTCTCTGCTTTGCCCTGACTACCATAGACAACCCTCAAAATAGCCGGAATACCCTGGTCTAATCAAACCAGTCCTTGAATTGTTGGTTCCTGGATCCAGAGGTTTCTCCAACCCTGGACATTACAGCATATGGAGTTGCAACGGGATTCTATTGTCATAAAATTGCATTTCCTTAACAACAACTATCTGGAAACCTTAGGAATTTGGGGAAACAGAAATTAAATTGTAGGGTACAGGTGGATGTCAATAGAAAGGTAAAACTAAATTTACATTATAAATGAGGATAGACTTACAACACTTTGAATTATTCTTCAGCTAACAATTTATCAGAGCAACTGACATCATAAGGCCAAGTATTCATGAATTCCCATTCCATTAAAGCCTTCACTTGGCAGCCTATACATGTATTTGGTGAATATGAATGTTCCCAATGAAAATATTTGCCTAATAAATGAATCAACTAAATCAAAACATTAAAACTCTGTGGATGAAAGTTATGAAAACATCCATATTTAATTACTAAATTATATTTTAACTACATCAATCAAATCATCACTTAAACACATCATATGCTGAAATTTTACACACTTATTCTAGAATACTTTTGTAAACAGAAAAAATAAAGATAAAAGTTTCAAATAAACTGGATTATTTAGCCTGTTAAATTACAAAGTGAAGGGTTGTTTTGTATTTCATCAGTTTGATAAATTTGAATAGGGACATATCACATTTCCCCAAGTCAGGAGGGACACACCTGTAAAAGATTTAGAACAGGCATGTCTTGTTTTACATAAATACTTGTATTATGAAATTGTAAAACATGATCAGAGAACCAAATCACTTGGCCTCTTAAGTCCCATTTTTAAAATGAAAACTTTGACTAGTCAGTACTTTCCAAACATTTTTAGTTATAAAAATGCCTTCGTAAAGTGAAATGGTCATAGTTAATAATGACGGTTAATCTTTATGTTTTCACATATTGTCTCATTTCATCCTTACAACACCATATGATCAGTGTCATTATGTTACAGCTGAGGAAAGCGGGGCTAGGAGAGTTTAAATAACATACTCAAGATCACACAGCTAATGAATGAACCAGGACTCAGACCCAGTTCTGTCAAATCTCATGCCCTTCAATCCCTCAGACTCCTGTGAAGTGGAAGGGGAGGTTTTGCCAGTTGAATAGAAGTTAGGGGCTCCCCTAGCCCCACTAACTCCACTTCTCATCCAGGGAGCTCAACTTGAAAAACATCCCTTTTTTCCTATTAAAAAAGGTTTCAAGTAACAGTTTTGCCTTTATAGCAGGTCGAATAATTCTTGATTTGATAAAACTTTTATCAAGCTTAAAACGCAATTTTTAAAATTCTCATAGTTCTTTTGCGTCTCCCAAAGAGATCCAGTGATTCCCAGAAGTCTGCAGACCCCACCCCAATTAAGAAATTCAAGCAAAATTCAGGCAGGCGGCCACAAGCACAAATAATATGGCATATAGTGACATCTATTGGTCAATTGTGATATTGCATCCAACTTCCTTTCACAGGAAATATAATTGGAGCTGGTTGATGTGGAATTATACTAGTCTCAGGTGTAAATCAAAATAAGAAAAATTCCTTTCATACAGAGAAAGCAGAAAAATTCCTTTCATACAGAGAAAGCAGAAGGGAGATATTGGAATCTCCAAGTTCAGTTAAAGGCCTGAGTCCTAGTCCTGATTTTACCATAAATAACTTGGTATAGACTTGGTTAAGTCACTTTGTCTCGGGAGCCTCATCTTCAATCAAACAGGGTCAGGCCCTCTCAGAGGCCCTCAAAGCGCTAAAGGACACCCTCAGGGCCCTCTAGGAAAGGCAGAGTCAAATGAGTGTGGCTACTCTCTTCACTTCCACATCTAGGCACGTCTATTTTTATCTTTTCATACATGAATCTTCTTCTTAAAGTTTCAAAAATATTGTTTCTACTATTCGGACCTGGTCAGCCCATGTCAACATTTACTGTATCCAGCACATTTTAGGGTCCTGTACTAAATCTATTCTTGTTTAGTTTTGTTTTGTTTTGTTTTAGAGACAAGGTCTTGCTCTGTGCCCCAGGCTGGAGTGCAATGGCGTGATCACAGCTCACTGCAGCCTCAAACTCCTGGGCTCAAGCAATCTTTCCACTTTGACCTCCCAAGGAGCTGGGATTACAGGCATGAGCCACCACGCCAGTCCGATGTACTGAATCTTTGTAATCTACAAAAATAGGAATCTAGCTCCCTTCCCTTTCAGACCTTACAACTTAGTTGTGGAATAAAACAAACACATCATCTACTCATTCCTTAACTAAGCATTTTTGTCAAATCAACTGGGAGATTTTCTTCCATGAGATCATATCTTTGATTTTATAAAACAAGTCAATGAGAGAGAGAATTCTTTTTATAGTCAATCTTGCTAGAAGGCATCTTTGCTATAAAATAAATGTTTCAGGAGTCTCTTGGGAAGAATTCATGATGAAGTTGAGATCCACTGTCATCACTATGTAACAGTGTTCCTTCTCATGGGAGTTGGATGAGATTAAGAGACTTTGTGAATATTCTCTATTGTGCGTAAGCAAAGTTTATAAGGCTCTCGGTGTCCCACCAAGAAAATAGGTTTTGTACAGGCAAGAAGGGGAGGCATAAGATATCTGTAAATTTCCCACTAAAAGCTCATCTTCACTTAGAAACCAAATTGATTATTAAGCATTTCTACTCAAGAATAGGGAGAAATTTACTCCTCAATGATCCAAATAAGGTAATAATAATGTCACAAATAATTATTGATTAAGCACTTACTCTAGCCCTGAAACTCTCCTAACAGCTTTACCTCATTTAATTTTCATATCTCTAAAAAGTACATTCTATTTTTATCATTTTAGAGAAGAGGAAACTGAGGCACAGAATTATAAAATAACTGAGGAAGTTATGACTAGCTAACTCCATTGATCCAGATTGCCTGCCCTTGGGAAAGTTGTAAAAGGAGGTCAGAATAGTCCCCCTCCCCCACAGGCTACTAGTTACCCCCAAGGACTGCTGTAGGCACAGCCTGCACCCAGCTCTGGGCTCAGGGACCTTCTGGACAATTGCACAGGGTCAGGAGTAGCATGGGCAATGCCTGAATATTGCCCAGCCTTTTATGTAAGAAGAAAAAGGAAATAAAAAGAGAGTGACGTTCTTTTGGCCTGTCTCTGTCTCATAGCACTCTGTATAATCTGTCTTATTGTGATCAAAATGCAACATGTACACTACTTTAGAAGCTTATCAAATCAGAGATGTTCTCCTTCTCAGGTTGGACCCAACTGAATGATATCAGGGCTAAATGATATTCAAGACTCCAACAGACATAAAAGAATAAAAGAGTTATTTTATTGTCCCATTTTTCCTCTACCCTAGAAAGTCCAAGAAACACTTGATTGTAATGTGTACAGTTTCCAGATTTTGACTGAAGATAAAGTTATTTTCAAATATCTGAGAAATCTAAGACCACGTTCCCTACCCTATCTTGCCCGTCCTCAAGTTAAAGACCCATAGACCACAGCCAAGCCCCTGCCTTGGATAACTCTCCAAGGGGAAGTATTCTGATCTTTTGATTCTATTCCCAATAATGAGGAGGATAAGCTTGAATCCTCCAATCATAACTCACTGCCATCTTAGACCTGCTGAATGGACAGGTCTGCTCTGACAGATACATTATGCGGCACGCAAAGAACAAAGAGCCTTTCTCTGAGGAATTTCATAATCACTGTGTCTTTTCTTCTCCTTCTTGTAATATGTATAATTTATCTTCTCTTGGAAAGGTGCATATAAATTTTAATGCAATTTGCTTCAGAACAATTAACAAAGTCACAATTTGAGAATCCTATTTGTTTCCCAGGAGAAAGGGAAACATCTGAACTGCATGCTGAGTACTAAGGAGACTTCAGGCCCTTAAAGAGGAATTTAACTAGAAGGTATCCCTGATTTGTCAGGCCCTTAAGACAATAAAACATATCTGTGTGATCATAAGACAGCCCCATCCTTCAACACTGACTAAAAAGCCTTAGGTGACATTGAACAAGCAGGCACATATCTCAGGACTTCAAGATTAGAGAGATGGAGCCCTTCATCTCTAGTCAAAGAAAACACTAGTCACAGAATTTCTGTAAAGGAAGAATACTAAGGACATTGTCCAATCTCCAGTTCTATGTACTTTCCCCTTCCACAATGTGTTTGGCAAATGGTCAGACTCCCTTTCTATTGTCCAGAGGCTAGGAGGAAAAGATTATCTTATTCCACATTAGAAACAAATGCTTATCCCCCAGGTGTCTATAAATCCCAGGTGGCATTCAGGTAGTTTCCCTTGTAAACTGCTGATGCAGCTGAAATTTTCTCAAGTATGGATTGGAAAAAAGAAGTTGCCTATCCATCTCTACCCTCCTCACTAGGCTCTGGGAGACATCCTGAATGCACAAAAGGCCCACTTTTCAACTTGAGAGTCAATACAAGTGGAACAGCCAGTGTTTCCAATTCAGCATGACGATCTGAGCCAATGAATTTAACACTCTCCCTTCCTAATTTGCAGCTGAAATGACCTACACAAAAGAAGAGGACAAACAATCCACTCCTTGGTGTGACGGTACCAGAGATGAGTGATGAACATAAGACTGTCATTTCGTTGAGGACAGTGCCAAATTCAAACTCCACCACCACCTTGAGAAGGAAACAGGTACTGGAGCTCTCAAGGAGGGCCGGGTGGTCCCAGGCATGCTCAAGGCTTGTTCACAGCACAGAAGGCATGGAGAATGGAGCAGAGGTACTGATGAGGTTTGTTCTTGGGGAGGGCTGCCATGCTGGCTGGAGGGGTACTGCTGCCTGCCCCGGTGGGCTTCAGCTGCTGTGACAATCCCAGGAGAAGCCCTTCAGGCAGAGATGAGGCTGCCTACCTATGGTCACGTCTCTTCTGATTTTTATTGTTGTTGTTGTTTTGTTTTTTCCGAAACCGAGTCTCGCTCTGTCACCCAGGCTGGAGTTCAGTGGCGCAATCTCAGCTCACTGCAAGCTCCGCCTGCCGGGTGCACACCATTCTCCTGCCTCAGCCTACCGAGTACCTGGGACTACAGGTGCCCGCCACCACATCTGGCTAAGTTTTTGTATTAGTAAAGATGGGGTTTCACCGTGTTAGCCAGGACGGTCTCGATCTCCTGACCTCGTGATCCACCCGCCTCGGCCTCCCAAAGTGCTGAGATTAGAGGCCTGAGCCACCGCGTCGGGCCGGCCACGTCTCTTCTCACTCCTCATACACCATGACACTTTTAAGATGGTTAAGGTCAAGAAAATATAAACTTATTTCCTGTGCCAAGACTGAAAGGCTTTCACAGGGACATCTCTGAGAGAACACTTACCCATTCCCATGCTGGAGAGGCATAAGCCTTCCATTGTAAGGATGAGAAAATGGAGAAAAATGACCACATATAGAAATAATGGGGCCAATATGAGGAGTGCCAGACAAACTTAATAAAATGTATCTGGATTTATTCTAGCAAACATTGACTATCAAAGTTAAAGAAAAAAGGCCTATAACCATCCAGGCTGAAAACAAAACAGAACAGGCCATTTACACTGAGAAATAGCAGATTTCTCCTTAGCAACCTTAAATGCAAAAATGTCACTCAAAGGCAGAAGAGATAATAAATGTGTGTAATGGAATATATACAGCAGTGTAAATAAGTGCGCCTCAGCTGCATACGTCAGCATGGATGGCTCACATACACATAATATTGGGCAAAAAGGGTATCATAAAAATATATATGCCATATGATTCTATATAGATGGTCCCTTAGTCACAATTTTTTGATTTTACCATGGTGCAAAAGCAATATGCATTCAGTACACTCCTGATAAACCCATCTGATTTTTAACTTACATTAGGTTTGGGTTTATCAGGATGTAATCCCATCATAAATCAAGGAGTAGCTGCATATGTGAAGACCAAAAACAGCCAAACTAAACAACATATTGTTAAAGGATACATTAAGAGGCGAAACTATCAGTAAAAAGCAAGGATATTTTAACTCGAAACTCAGGATAATGGTTTTGTGTGAGGAAGAAGAAAAATGCAATTGGAAAACAATTTCTAGGCATTGATGATGTTCTATGTCTTAAGCTAAGTGATGACTATATGGGTGTTTATTTTATTATCATCCTTTAAACTGTACACATGCATGTTTTACTCTTATTTTGTATGTATAATATGCTTCACATCAAAATTGTAAAAAAAAAAAAAAAGAAAAGAAAAGAAAAAAGTAGAAAAGAAAATAATATGTATTAATCGGGGATCTCCAGAGACATAGAACCAAAAAGGTATATATAGAGAGAGATATACAGAAAGAGATGTATTATGAGGGATTGGCTCATGGGATTACGAAGGCTGCAAAGTCCCACAATCTGATCCCTGCAAGCTGGAGGCTCAGAAGAGCCAGCAGTATAGTTCCAGTCCAGGCCCAAACTCCAGAGAATCAGGAGAGCTGATGTCTGAGGGCAGAAGTTGGATGTCCCAGCTCAAGAAGAGAGAACATCAGTGTGCAGCTGGGTGGGAAAAAAATTTTAAGATAAAAAATAAATTAAGAAAAAAGAAGAGAGAACAAATTCACCCTTCTTCCACCTTCTTGTTCCATTCAGACCCTCAACAGATTGGATGACATCTCTCACACTGGTGGAGTGGTCTTCTTGACTCAGTCTACTGATTCAAATGCTACTCTCTTCTGAAAATAACCTCACAGACACATCCAGAAATGTTTTACCAGCTATCTGGGCATCCCTTAGCCAAGTCAGGTTGATGCATTTATGCATTAATTTTAATTAACCATCACAATATGTAAATGAAAAATTAACTTTTTAGAGAATTTTTAAAAGTACCAGTAAATGCAATTAAAGAATTAAGTATGGTCAGCAGTAGAGATATTAAATGAAGTATATTTTAAGAAAAAAATCTTGAGCTGCTGCTTTAGTTGTGTTGAAAAGACATTTTCTAATAAGAAAAAAATGACAAAGCACCAAAAAGAGAAAGAACAATTACAATAGACAAATCTCATTTATGAAAACAGATAAAAATTTCCTAACTGCCTTTTAAAGGCAAATTAGATTAAGAAGCATATTATTAGGGCTTATTAGGTAGTGTTAGATATTGGTAGGATTCATAATAAAAATACATACATGGCTTAAACTATGTGAAGCATATGAACCCTTAGAAAAATCTCTTATTATAATGTATTAAATTTAGAGAAGTCACAGGATAATATCAATAGATATTGAAAAGTCATTTGGTCTGATCAAATTCCACATATATTACTGATATTAGTACAAAATCAGAACATGAGAGAACTATAAAAAATATACTTCCTTGACACAATAAAAAAAATGCTTACTTCATACCTAAAAGTCAAGCACAGGGGGCATTCCCATTAAAATTAGGTACCGTATAAAGATGTTTGCTATTACGACCATGGTGTTAGTCAAGGTTCTTCAGAGAGACAGAGCCAGTAGGAGAGATGAGAGGGGATTTATGAGGGAATTGGCTGCTCACATGACCACAGAGGCAAAGTCTCATGACCAGCACCTGTAAGCTAAAGAGAACCAGGGAACTCAGAACCAGGGAAGCTGACCGTGCAGCCCCCAGTCTGGGGCCAAAGACCTGAGAGCCCTGGGAGGTCCCTGGTGCAAGTCCCAGAGTCCAAAAGCCAAAGAACCTAGAGCTTGATGTCCAAGGGCAAGAGGAGGAAAAGCCTCCCACTCCAGAAGAAAGACAGCAGAGACAGAGAATCTCCTGTCTTTCTCCTGTTTGTTCCAACCAGGCCCCCAACCAGTTGGACAACGCCTGCCCCCAACAAGGGCAAGTTGTCTTCTCTCAGTCCACTGACTCACCCACCAATCTCTCCTGGAAACAGACACACCCAGAAACAAACCAACCATTTAGGCACCTCTCAATCTCGTCACGCTAAAAATTAAAGTTAAAATTAACAGTCATAACCATTATTCAAAATGTGAGAAATTTTTAGGCAACTGTAATAAGGCGAGAAGAAAGTATTAGAAAGTATATATTTTGAAAAGAGAAGACAAAATTATAATTTTTTGCATGATGATATAATTACTTGAAAACCCAAGAAAATTAGCCACAAAATGGTTAGTACTAATTAGAGAATTCGTGTAATGTGTCCAATTGCAAAATAAATATACAAAACTTAATAGCAGTGGTTGCATCCTCAAATGCCTCCAGGGATCAGGCAGACAACAAAAATGAATAAAGCACACTGGTGGGGACCTTTCCTGATGACAGAAAGCAACTGCTTCCCAGCTCCTGCACATTTTTGTCAAGGGAGACTGTGAGTCTAGAGTTGCCAGTATTCTGATTTTTAAGGAGAATTTGTAAAAACAGATTCTTGTATAAAACTTTCTGATTTTTAGATGCAGATAACTAATTCAAAAATATTCTGAACTAAATATATTCATAGGCTAGATATGGCCATGGGCCTCCAGCATGCAACTGTTGATCAGTGCTTTCCTTTATAATTAATCTGCAAATACAGAGAAGAAATGTGAAATGGTATAAAAAATTGATTAATCTTTGAATAGTGAATCATTTGAAATAAATTAAATTAAATTTCTACTTCTTGTATCACACCAAATAACGTCTACAGGGTAATGATTTAAAGTAAAAAATGGAACTAAACAAGCAGTAGAAAATATATATATAGGTAAGTATTTATATAATTTCAAGTTGGGAAATGCTTTCTTAAAAATAACAACAACCTGTTGAATGAGAGAAAATATTTCCAAACTATTCATGTGACAAGGACTAATATCTAAAATATACAAGGAACTCAACTCAATACCAAAAAGCAAATAATTATATTAAAAGTGGGCAAAGAATCTGAAAAGACATTTCTCAAAAGGAGACATACATATACACAATAAATATATTTTTAAAATGCTTAACACCACTAATCAGGGAAATGCAAGTCAAAACCACAATGAGATATCACCCTATCCCAGTTAGAATAGCTATTATCAGGGGAAAAAAACAAATGCTGACAAGATGTGGAGAAGGGGAACTGCTATACACTGTTGGCGGAAATGTAAATTAGCATAGCCACTACAGATAAGAGTATGAAGATTTCTCAAAAACTTAAAGTAGACCTACCATGCAATCCAGCAATTCCACTAGCGAGTATTTATCCAAAGGAAAGGAAAGCAGTATATCAAAGGGGTATCTGCACTCCTATGTTTAATGCAGCACTATTCACAATAGCATAGATATGGAAGCAAACTGTGTCCATCAAGGGGAAATGGATAAAGAAAATGTATATATACACAATGGAATACTATTTGGCCAGAAAAAGGGGATGAAATCCTATTATTTGCAGCAACATGGATGGAACTAGAGGTCATTATGTTGAGTGAAATAAACCAAGCACAAAAAGACAAATCACTCATATGTAAGAGCTAAAAAATTTGATCGCATGGAGTTCGAGAATAGAATGACAGATACCAGAGGCTGGGAAGGGTGTGTGTGTGGATGCGGGGGATGAAGAGAGGTTCATTAATGAGTACAAACACTTAGATGAAAGGAAAAAGCTGTAATGTTTGATAGCAGAGCGGGGTGACTATAGTTAACAACAATATATTGTATATTTCAAAATAGCTGGGAGAGAAGACGTGAAATGTTCCCAATGCAAAGAAATGACAAATGTTTGAGGTGGTGAATATCCTAAATGCCCTGACTTGATCACTACACATTCCATGCATGTATCAAAATAGCACTTGTACCCTATAAATACATACAAATATGTATCAAAAAATAATGTCTATAATAACAACATTTTAAAAATAGCAACAGAGAAATCATAAAAAGAAAAACTGGCCTAAATTACATATATTTTTTAACCATTTCAGATCAAAAAATAAAATGCCAATGGCAGACGAGAAAAATTATTTAAAACACATAGACTCAATATCCATTTATAGAGACACTGGTCCCTGCAAATCAACAACAAGCATCTTCAGAGAATATTGAGTACAGGATATAGAAAAGCAAGTCATTAAATTAGAAATGCCGATAGCTAACAAGTGTAAGACAAAAACATTCAACCTCACAAGTAATCAAATAAATACAAATTAAACCACTGATGAGACACCATTTTCCCTATTGATTTGAGAAACATTTTTGAAATTGTTTTTGAGACCCAGTGTTAACAAAGGCATTTATTTTTGGTAGAAGTATACATTCAGTCTGTAGAAAAATTTGGCAGTATGTGTCAGAACTCTTTGCCTCAGCAAGTCTACTTCTCAAAGTTTAGACTAAGGAAATAGGAATATACTGTAAACAACGATTTAATTGTAAGGATACCTTTGTTTTGTTTTTTTGTTTGTTTGTTTGTTTTTGAAACATTATCTCACTCTGTCACCCAGACTGGAGTTCAGTGGTACAATCATAGCTCACTGCAGCCTTATCTCCCAGGCTCAACTGATTCTCCTGCCTCAGTCTCCCAAGTACCTGCAACTACAGGTGCACACCACTATGCCTGGCTAATTTTTGTTTTTTAATAGAGATAAGATCGCCATATGTTTCCCAGGCTGGTCTCAAACTTCTGAGCTCAAGCAATCCTCTTGCCTCAGCCTCCCAGAGGACTGGGATTACAAGAGTTTGCCACCACACCCAGCCAGGATGACATTATTGATACACTAGCAGAACACAAAAACAAAAACATGGAAACAATGCGAACACTGATAAATAGGTAAATTTGTACATTCATACTGTGAAATTCTTGGCGGTCATTTAAAGTCTGAAGCAAGTCTTGAAGGATATCTATTATTATTAAAAAATAGGGGCCCAGTTGGGCACAGTGGCTCACGCCTATAATCCCAACACTTTGTGATGCCAAGGCAGGTGGATCACTTGAAGCCAGGAGTTTGAGACCAGCCTGGCCAACATGGTGAAACCCCGTCTCCACTAAAAATACAAAAATTAGCTGGGCGTGGTGGCGGACACCTGTGATCTCAGCTACTGAGGAGGCTGAGGCAGGAGAATCACTTGAACCTGGGAGGTGGAGGTTCCAGTGAGCAGAAATCAGGCCACTGCACTCCAGCCTAAGTTACAGAGTGAGACTCTGTTGAAAGAAAGAAAAAAAGAGAGAAAGAGGGAAAGAGAAAGGAGGAAAGGAGGAAGTGGGGGGAGGGGAAGAGGGGAGGGGGAGGACTGAGCGTGGTGACTCACTCCTGTAATCCCAGCACTTTGGGAAGCTGAGGCAGGCAGATTGCTTGAGCCCAGGAGTGTGAGACCCACCTGGTTAACATGGTGAAATGCCATCTCTCAAAAAAAAAAAAAAAAAAAAAACTTAGCTGGGCGTGGGGTGTGGTAGTGCACACCTGTAATCCCAGCTGCCTGACATGCTGAGCTGGGAGGAGCACCTGAGCCCAGGAGGTTGAGGCTGCAGTGAGCTATGATTGTGCCACTGCACTCTAGCCTGGGGGCAGAATGAGATCCTGCCTCCAAAAAAAAAAGAAAAGAAAAAAAGAAAGTCACAATACATTGCTAAGTTTTTTGCTGTTGTTGTTTATTTTAAATTAAAATGAATAGTATGACTCCAAACTCTACAGTATATGTACAATGATCTGGAAGAATACAGCCTTAGATATTAACAGTGGTTATCCCTGGATGGTGGAGTTATGATTATTGTGTTCCAAATTTTCTATTTAAAAAGCTTGCTTCTGTTTTACTACAAGGAACATATTGTTTTGATAACAAGTAAGATTTTTATTTTTACTTAAAAAATAAAGTTGGGTCCTCAGGTGGACTAACTGACTGTTACAGTTACTTAGCTATATTAGAAAGAGATGGACATAGTTCTTATGGCTGTCTGTGTGTGTGTGTGTGTGTGTGTGTAAATATATATGCCGTATATAATTAGTAGACTTACCTTTCTATTTACGTTTTGCTTGGACTGCTTTAAACTAAACACATATGCCAAAAGCCAATGAAGAGATACACCCCAGACAAATGCAAAATACTACAAGAGAGGTTAGGCAGGCTTTAATTTAACAACTAAAGGATTGCTAAAATTAAAATTGTATTGCAAATAACCTACAAAGCTGCATGTCATTTATTAGAGTTGCCTATAAGTACCTGGTTTATCTATGACCACTTAATAGAGTTAATGGACCTTATAGAAATATTTACAGGCTCAAAAAGAGACTTATTGGCAGACTTGGGCTTCCTTCCATGCCCAGTTAACAGGGAATGGTTCCCAGCTCCTCAAACACACAGAAAGAGAAAACTAGAGAGATTTTGCCAATGATTTAAACAAGGAAAAATCTAGAGCTGCAAAGTGTGTAACATTTACTAGACTAATATGAGAAGAGATTCATAAACAACCCAAGTGTCCAAAATAAAGTATCATATAGAGAAATTACAAACATCTATAAAGAACTATAAATTAAGAGCCCAAACTTTGGCCAGGTGCAGTGGCTCACACCCATAATCCTAACATTTTGGGAGGCTGAAGCAGGTGAATAGCTTGAGCCTAGGAGTTCAATACCAGCCTAGGCAACAAAGTGAGACCTCCTCTTTACAAAAAATCAAAAAATAAAAATTAGACAGGCATGGCGGCATGTACCTGTGGTCTCAACCACTTGGGAGGCTGAGGCAGGAGGACTGCTTGAGCCCATGAGGTCAAGGTTGAAGTTAGCCAAAATGGTATCACTGCACTCCACTCCAGCCTGGGCAACAGAGTGAGACTCTGTCAAAAAAACAAACAAACAAACAAAAAAACCCCACACTTTAAAAATAATACAGCATTTCTCTGACCTAACTGACTTCCCAGTTTCCTTTGCCCTTTGCTGCCTAGCTAGATTATCTAATATTACAGTGTCCAGAGCTCAGTCTTAGGCCCCCCAAGCAATCTCATCCAGGCCCCTATCTTTAAGCAACATTTATAATCTTGTAATTCCCAAATGTATATCTGACTGTCCCTCTGATTTCCTAAGACTGCTGACATCTCACACTTGACATGATCGATTCCAAACTGTCTTCCTCCCTAAAACTACTCCTTCCATCAGTCTTCATAGTTCAGTGAAGAACATTACCATCCATCTAGCTGCCCAAGCCAAAAGCCTAGCACCCACTTTGGATTTCCCTTTTCTTTTCCCTGACACCAAATCCATCAGCAAGTTCTACCAGTTCTCTCTCCAAGATACAAAAATGCATGCTGAATCAACCCACTTCTTACCATCTCTAGTACTGTCACTCTTATTCAAGCCTTCACAGAATCCATTCTCGATTGAGCAGTCAGAGTGTTTTTCAGAAAATGTAATTCATATCTGCTTAAATCTCTTCAGTGGCTTTCGAATGCACATAAGAAAATAAACAAACAAACAAAAAAAACCTCTGAACTTTTCACCATAATGCAATAAAGCCTCTGAACACCCTTCTGCTACTCCTTACTCCTTGCAGATAATTCTCTAGCCACAAGAGCCTTTTCTATTTCTGGGATGCCAAGTTCATCCTACCTGAAGGTCACTGCACTTTTTTGTTCCCTTTGCCTGACAGTCCCCTACTCTATTCCTACCCAAAACCTATTAATTAGTTTTTAAAATATTAAGAAATTAAGAATATGTCTTGAGAGCATGCTGCGTGTAAGTGGCAATCAGAAGACTTGGGTACTAGTCTCACACACTTTTCAAGATAGGACACCTGCTCTAAACCAATATGATAATGACTTTGGTCAACAACCAAGGTGATTCCTTGGCTCATGGTTTCCCCTTCTCTGGGACAAGTCCCAACAGTTAACTCCTCTCTTGTTAATTTAAAACCCAAATATAGAGATCTGGAAACTGGAGGTCACTGCAGCTGGTCACCTGCTGTGGAAGTCCCCAAACTGTCCAATCTCTTGCCTCCCCAGACTTCCTTGTTTAGTTCTTTCCTTAGGATTTATGATTGACCAGTATCCTTTAAGTCCTTTAGCTAAAGTTGGTTTCTGTAACTTACAATTGAAAAGAACTTTAGAAGAATTCCTTCTTAATTGTCTGGTTAGCTTCCTAGAACTCAGCTTTACAGAACCATTCCCTTAGTGTTGGCTACCCCAGGGCATCTGTGGAATCTAAACTCAGCATGGATATTGACATATGTAGAACAACTTAATATTCATCTTTCCCACCTCATATTCATGCGTGCATGTGCATGTGCACACACACACACACACACACACATTCTCTCTCTCTCTCCCCACGCTATATTCTTTCCAAGTCCTCTCATCACCCTTTGTACTTTTATCCAGCATCCACCAGGTTGGATTTGTTCTGCCTTGATGTTTTCTCACAGTTCATCTTCCCACTGCATGCTGGGCTCCCAATATTTGTGATAAAATTAGGAACCCTATTTATGTATGTAAAGAGGCCTTCTGCATGCACAATCAATAAATGTGAGCTCTAAAATGAATCCTTTCTTTCCTATGAGGCACTCACTTCCCTTGCCTTTCCTGGGTTATCTTCTATTTCATTGTCCCTAGTAGCTATGTTCCAATCACCAGGGCAGGGGTTTTACTTTTTAGAGGTCAGAGACCCCTTTGAATGCTACAGACACTTTTTTACAGAAAAAGTACATACAAATACACACACATTTTGCACACAACCAAGGTTTATGGGCTTCTGATTAAAATCACTTTACCAAGGATAAGACTTCTATGACCATCCGCCAGCCCTATACACACACACCACTAATTCCCACCCTTCACCAGCCGTGACTCATCCATGGCTTTGCTGCCAGACACCAGTAAAATAAACCTGGTTCTTCTCTCCTAATACTTGTTATGCTGAGAGATAGAAAAACAAAAACACAAAGCATCCCCAACAATTACAGGCAGTTACACTTAAGAGTCATTAAAAGCGTCCCCCATTAGAACACTTCCCCAGGACAAACACTTTATAATTTCCTAGATTACTAGTTTAATGCACAAGTTACGTTTCAAATGCTTTACTTTACAGGGAGGCATTCTTGGACCCTGGCTGAGATTAGGAAACAGCCAAGTCTTAGCAGCACACTTAGCAAGAATTTCTTAGGTGGGTTATTTTCTGGGAAGATTATCACAGTGAATAATCTCATCTATTTTACTGTCAATTTCAGAGTGTGACATTTTTGGCCTTGTTCTCAGTTCTAGAGATATTGTCAAGTTGAAACCTGCAGCTTCTTATATACTAACTCTACCTTCTAATTAGAAAAGAGGTTTGAAAATGTTGGAACTTTCTGGGTTGCCTTCCCCAAGCTAAATTAGAGTCTACTGAAGAAAAGGAAAGGTGGAGAAGAGGCAGAAGGACTGGGTGGATGCAGTAGAGAAAGAACCATACAATGAAAGGCAGGTCAGGGACTAGACAGAATAGTCTTTCTATCCTACCAATGCCAGTGACTCATGAATGGCCCCAAGCCCCTAGGACTTCTCTTCAGCCCAATCTGACTCCCCATGGAGTCATGGATGCATTTATTTTGCTGATGAATTGCTTTTCATTAGAGTCAACATGGAATAGAGCAGGATTTCACAATGTAATAGACTGAACGTCTGTGTCCTCCAAAATTTCAAATGTTGAAAACTAGAATCCTTTTCTTGCCTCCACTTCCTTGTTAGCAGGAACCCTAAGCTCTACTCCCATTGCCCTCAGCCACCCACCCTCGACCTTGATCGGGACCTCCAGGCTGCACCTGGCTGGCAGCAGGGCAGTGCGGCTCAGGTGGGTCTGGGGCGGGGCCCTGTTCAGCCTGGGATTCGGATCTCGAAGACACACGGGCCCCTCAACTTTGCCAAATGCTCCAGATGGCAGGTCCTTGGCCCACAGGCCTACAGGCCCATCTCAGGCTGGCAAGCATTGCCCCTGCTCCTTCTTCCTTAGGGCTTACCACCAAGCTTCTTTTTCCACACAGCCATCCAGACTGAGGAAATGTAGTCACCACAGGACCCAGAAATTTTGGGGCCAAGTGAGCCACGGCCACTGCCGCATCGGCAAGCACTGAAAGCACCCAGGAGGCCGTGGCAATGCCGGCAGCATGCATCACCATAGGATGGACTTCAGCAAATGTCACCCAGGTTACTTTAGGAAAGTTGGTATGAGGCATTACCACCTAAAGAGGATCCTGAGCTTCTGCCCAGCTATCAGCCTTGACAAATTGTGGGCTTTGGTCAGGAAGCAGACACAGGTGAATGCTGCTAAAAGCAAGCCTGGAACAGCTCCCATCACTGATGTGGTGCCATCGGGCTACTACAGAGTTCTGGGAAGGGAAAAGTTCCCAAACCAGCCTGTCATTGTGAAGGCCAGATTCTTCAGCAGAAGAGCTCTGGAGAAGATTCCGTGGGGGGAGCTTTGTCCTGGTGGCTTGAAGCCACATAGAAGGAGGTTCATTAAATGTTAACAACTGCTTTAAATAGAAAAGGAAAGGGAAAGGGAAGGGAAGGAAAGAAAACTAACCCCCAAGGTAGTGGTATTAGAAGGTGGAGACTTTGGGAAGTGACTAGGTCACAAGGGTGGAGTCTTCCTGAAGGGGATTAGCACCCTTACAAAAGAGACTGGCGAGTTTTCTTGCTCATTCCATCATGTGAAGACAAAACCAGAAGATGGCTATCTATGAACCAGGAAGTGTCCCTCACCAGACATCAAACCTGCTGGCACCTCAATCTTGGACTTCCTGGCCTCCAGAACTGTGAGAAATGAATTTCTGTTATTTATAAACTACCCAGTCTATGCTATTTTAGTACAGCAGCTCAAATAGATGAAGACACTCAACCTTGGCACTACTGGCATTCAGGGCCAGAAAATTCTTTGCTTGAGGGACTTTTCTGTGGGAAAATGGAGATGCCTAGCAGCATACCTGACCTGTACTCACTAGACGCCAGTAACACCCCCATTATAATCACCAAGAATATCTCCAGACATTGCCAAATGTCCCGGGGCGGGGGGGACAAAATTGTCCCTGTCTGAGAATCACACAAGAGAGGAAAGGTTTGGAGTCAGACAGACCTAGGTTCCAACTTTAGTTCCATTCCTCACAAACCCATAACCTTGGTGGGTGGGGAGGGAGGGAAGTATTTATGTCCTCTGCGACTGTTTCTTATTAGCAAACACTACTTATATCAAACAAATTGTTTTGAGGTTTGAATGAGATGATGTGTTAAAAGTATATAGGCTTACAATAGGTGCTCAATAAACAGTTGTTCCCTCCCCATACCTACTTCACTTATTTAACAAACATTTATTGAGCACTTATGCTGTATGCTAAGGATACAAACACAAAATAGTAAGTCTGAGAGAAAGAGACAAATGCATAAATAACCATAACATATCAAATCCATTAACAGAGATTATTTACCAAATGTTACAACTCTGGACCTATCTTTCTTTTCTCCCCCCCTTAACGGCTAACATTCTGTCTCCAAAAGCTCATCTGGCATTCCTCTTGAAAGAGGAAGTGTCCTATGAGTTGGGTCCTGAAAAATGAGTGGCAGGTCATCTGAAGGCCAGGAGAGAAGTTTGCACACTAGGCAGAAAAAACAGCATGGGCAGGCCGGGTGCAGTGGCTCATGCCTATAATCCCAACATTTTGGGAGACCAAGGCAGGTGGATCAGGAGTTCAAGAACAGCCTGGCCAACAGCGCAAAACCCCCATCTCTACTAAAAATACAAAAAAATTAGCTGGGCATGGTGGTCCGTGCCTGTAATCTCAGCTACTTAGGAGGCTGAGGCATGAGAATCAACTTGAGCCTGGGAGACAGAGGTTGCAGTGAGCCGAGTTGATGCCATTGCACTCCAGCCTGAGCGACAGAGTAAGACTCTGTCTCAAAACACACACACACACACACACACACACACACACACAAACCAGCATGAGCAAAGGCTTAATAGTGTGGTAACTTCAGGAAACTGCATTATCCAGTAGGCTAGAGTGAGGCTGAGTAGGGGAAATTGGTGCAAGATGGAGGATGCTAAGGAATTTGGATTTCTTTCTGCAAGTCACGTAGTCCCCCAGGATGCTTTTTTTCAGAATGGTGGCATGATCAGATCTGCTTTGGAAAGCACACTCTGGCAGCACTGGGGAGGATAAATGGGAGGTGGAATGAAGGGCAAGAGAGACGAAAAGCAAGAAGACCAGTCAGGAGCTATTGATTCCAGATGAGAGATAATGAGGGCCTGAACTGTAGTACTGGCAATGACAATGGCAAGATGCCAGCAGGCTCCAGGGACATTAAAAGGTAGAACTGACAGAATTTAGTGACTGATTAGATGTGGAGCGGGTAACAAGTGAAGGAGAAGAAGGAATAGGAGGTGATTATAAGACTCTAGCTTAGAAAATTAGGTGGATACTGATGGCA
This sequence comes from Trachypithecus francoisi, assembly GCF_009764315.1. Taxonomy (NCBI): domain Eukaryota; kingdom Metazoa; phylum Chordata; class Mammalia; order Primates; family Cercopithecidae; genus Trachypithecus; species Trachypithecus francoisi. The sequence goes on along the minus strand of NW_022681470.1, from coordinate 89,243,661 downwards.
TTTAGAAATGATAGGCACTGAGAAACTGTTTTCTCTTCTTTTTCACAGCCCCCGCCATTCACACTGTGCAAAGGAGCTCACTATCCCCAGCTCCCACTTGACAGATTCCTATACAACTCAATTTAACAAACCTAGGAGAGTAGTAGCAAACCCAGCAGCTCGATGATACTGGTTATTCCTGTCTGTCTTTGCTTGGATCTGGAAAAGTCCCAGGAAAATATTATTAATGAATAAGAAATAATCCCTATCTTGGGGCTGGGCGCAGTGACTCACGCCTGTAATCCCAGCACTTTGGGAGGTCGAGGTGGGCAGATCACAAGGTCAGGAGATCGGGACCATCCTGCCTAACACAGTGAAACCCCATCTCTACTAAAAATACAAAAACTTAGCCGGGCGTGGTGGCATGCACCTGTAGTCCCAGCTACTCAGGAGGCTGAGGCAGGAGAATGGCATAAACCCAGGAGACAGAGCTTGCAGTGATCGAGATCGCACCACTGCACTCCAGCCTGGGAGACAGAGCAAGACTCCGTCTTAAAAAAAAAAAAAAGAAAGAAAGAATCCCTATCCCTAGGGAGCCTACAGTCTAGACGGCACAGCCATACACATGGGAAATTACAGTACAATGTGATCTGCACTATACAATAGAGGTACTGTATCACAGAATGTTTCACAAAGGTCATCCTTAACTGAACTTAGCTGGTAAGGAAAGACAAGAGGAGAAGGATATATTAGCCAAAGGAACAGCAGGCGCAAAGGCATGAAGAGGGGGTATAATTTGGTATGATTGGAGGGTGGGGCGAGGTACAAGATGAAGCTGGAGATGTAGGCAAGAGTTAGATCATAAAAGGTCTTATGAGCTAAAATAAGGATTATCAAAGGTATGATTAATCACTGACTGATTTTAAGCAGGGAAGTTTCAAAGAAAGCCCCCAGTAGTTACCAATGTTAAAGAAAAACAGGTAGGCTAGGCGCGGTGGCTCACACCTGTAATTCCAGCACTTTGAGAGGCTGAGGCGGGCGGATCACGAGGTCAGGAGACTGACATCATCCTGGCTAACGTGGTGAAACCTCATCTCTACCAAAAATACAAAAAATTAGCTGGGCGTGGTGGCGGGCGCCTGTAGTCCCAGCTACTCAGGAGGCTGAGGCAGGAGAATGGCCTGAATCCGGCAGGCGGAGCTTGCAGTGAGCCAGGATCGCACCACTGCACTCCAGCCTGGGCGACAGAGCAAGACTCCATCTCAAAAAAGAAAGAAAGAAAAAAAAAAAAAAAAAACAGGTAACATAACAAACATCTCAGTACCTAGTATATATCAGGTTCTGCACTAGTTTTGTCCAATTAATGTATTAGTAAACTACTTTAGGTGTATTTTACTCTCTAGCCTATAACTGAGTTATAATCCTCTTTCCACATGTCTCCTCCATCAGGCACTATGAGTTCCTTAAAGGCAGGACTCTAGTCTTAACCATCCTTATACCCCCAGGCTAGCTGAGTGCCTGGCACAAAGTAGGCTCCTAAGTATTTACTAGATGAATGAATCATTGGTTGGACAACGTTTTTCCTGAACTCCCTGCTTTCTAGAATCCAGTGAGTCATCTTCTGTTCACCATAGCTAAATGATAAGGGTAGTACAGAGAAATGAGTAGTATATTTAGCTCCAGAAGATCTAGGGTCTAGTCCTGCCTCACTTACTAACTCTGACCTTGGGCAAAGTGCATATACTCTGAGCTTTACGGGTCTCATCTGTGAAAATGGAATTTAAAAAAATTCCCATGTCACAAAATGTGTGAAAGTATTTTGTATCATTACTAAAATATAAGTTGTTTACATATATGTTTCATCTTCTTTACATATTAACGTGCTCAGAAGTCAGGGGAAAAAAATAGGTTGGGCTTAAAGTTATTGCATTATAAGCCAGTAAAAATGCTAATGTTAATTGTATTTTTCAACTAGCATTCATGTCGTTCTGCTGAATAATGTGAATTAGATTACGGTTGCTCCTTGCTCACTCCAGTCAGTAATACTTGCCTTACTGTTCTTTAAACCTGCCAAGCTCATTGCTACCTCAGGACCTCCGCACTGCTTTCACTCAGCAAGGAGGGATGCTGAGTGAAATGCTCTTCCCTTACCTCCCCGCACCATGGTTGCATGAAGGTCATGCCTTCACTTTCCAGGTCTCTGTTCAAGTGCCCTCTCACCACAATACCTTCCTAACCAGTTCATCTAAAGTAGCACCTACTCCACTCTCCGCACTGCCATCACCCTCTACTTCCTTAATTTGCCTTATTTTTATGATATATCATCATCACAATCCTGTACTTGCTTATTCTTTGCCTCCCCATGAAAATGTAAGGTCCATAAAGATAGGGTCTTTGCCTCCCTCTCTCACTCACTGCATCTATGATGCCTAGAACAATGCCTGGCACAGAGAAGATACTCAAGGCATTTTGCTAAGTAGTTTGCTAAGTGAATGACATGTGCTAAATAAGTGAAGTTTTCCACTGTAATCACCTGTCATCGGATAGCATTAAAAAGGAATTGCCAAAAAAGAAAAAAAGGTAAGAATCGGAACACCTGGGGTCCAGCCCCGATCCTGCCATTAACTAGCTATTTGGCCTTAGAAAGTTACTTGTTTCTGAGTTGTTTTCTTATCTGTAAAATACAAATAAAAATATCCTCTTCCTTGCCCTATTGCCCCTCCATTTCACAAATCACATCATTGTGGAACTGAATGGGGTGTTATATAACACTTTATCAGCGGGGTATATTTCTGTTTTTACTGTTAACTCTTCAAGAGCATAGACTGTCTATTCATCTATTACAGAACTTGACACAGGGCCTGGATCTATAAATAATTGCCAAAAAAAATGAAGAGCAAAGGTTATACATTTCCTTTGTAAAATAAACTGAGCTTCAAATATTCATGCTCCAAATTATTTTTAAATAGTCACTATAAGTGTCATTTCATTTTATCTAGCAGACATAGCAATTAGCAGAGTGCCTGAGCAGCTAGAAATGTTCTCATTTAGTCTGGTTTTGTTCAGGATAATGAATATAAATGCTTGTTTTGACTAAATGAATGGTTCTCCTAGGCCAGTGCTGAATAAATGCTTGTGCTATTGTGATGCTTCTGACCCAGGCAGGAGGCATGTGCTTCCATCTCCAGAACAGCAACCCCTGAATGACCCCTCAATACAATGGAGAAAAGAAGTGCTGCGTAATTTAGGGGCATAAACCAAACCTCCACTGCTTAGAGTCAGCTTAATGTCTGACAGAAATACACAAAACTGTTAAGCCTCAACCAGACATCTGAATAATCTGTCCATACATTTTTCACATATCAGTATTTATTATCTTTTCAAAGGACCATATCAAGATGAGAATAAAGTTTATGATAAAAGGTAGTCAAATATTTATTTTATATAAATACAAGTTCCTTGCCTATATTCATTAGATTTGGGGAAAAAAAGGTTCAAGTTTACAGTGCCAGAACAGCTCCTTCTTTATAAAGACTTGTAATCAGTGGCTTGTTCTATGCCAGCATGCACACTTTGAGCATATCAACTCACTTAATCCTTACCAACAATTCTATGCAGATTATACTATCATTCCCATTTCACAGATAAAAACTAATATATCTAGATATGATAATCTTGCTCAGGATCATGCACTGGGATTTGAACCTAAGTGATCTGAGTCTATTCTCTGATGCCATACTATCAGTGCAGGACAATTTTTAACTGCATGAATGCACACTGCAGAACAAGAGAAATTTAACAATGATCATGTGCCTTTTGGAAATTATGGCCACATATTTTGTGTAGCTTGATTTACAAATAGCTTGGCTAAAAAGTGGTTCAGCAAATCAACTTCTTAAAACAGGCTATGAAGGAAAAGTGCATGATGAAGCCAGCAGTAAACAAAGAAATTACACAATTTGGTGAGAGAGGGTTTCGATGTGGAAGGGAGTTGTTAAAGGTCTGGAATCATTGAAGTTTGGGGATGACAGTGACTTGGTACAGCTGAGAGAACTGCCCCTCAAACACCTAAAATATTAGAAGGACAAACTGATTGGCAAGACACTTGTCAGAGCCAGTGTTGAGTTCCATTTGTTTTGCAGCGGTATGCATCTGCTGGGTTTGGGTACTCTGGAAAAATCCAAAACATAATATAATGGAAAAAGCATGGGTAAAAATCCCTTATTAGCAAGTTATTTAATCTTTGAGCCTCTTTGTTCATCTATAAATTTAGAATATGAATATCAACTTTGAAGTATTGTTGTGAAAATTAAATAAAAACATATATGGTGGAATAGGTGCCCAAAATTGGTTAATCATGAAAAACTTACCATTATCAAGATGTAAAATAATTAGCTGTTGTTGTTGGGGCAGGGCTTGGAGTTGGGGGTTGGATATTAATATTCCAAACATATATAAGCTTAAGCTTTTATCTGAAAAACCTACCAGATAAAACAAAGAGATTACCACCCCCATGTTTTTAGGGAGACAGGCAGAAAGTATGACACATAAAAGAATTAATTTGTTCAACTTTGATAGAAGGTAAACCCCTTTAGTTCTCACTTTGTTTTTAAGACTAGGAAAAGATCCAAACTTCTTAATTATGGATTATCCATCATGTTCTTTCCTTCCTCGGAAACTTTGAGATTCAAGAATGTCTGTTCTTTAAGATATAACAAAAAACACCTGAAGAAATTTGAAAACGACAGAATGTTAAATTATAATAATAGATAACAGAATTATGGTTTTGTAAGAAAATACCTTATTTTTAGGAGATGCATGCTGATATATTTAGTGGTGAAGTTCAATGATGTTTGCAACTTCACATGGTTCAAAATATTACATATATATAATTATACCTATACATAAAGCAAATATGGCAAACTGTTGTTGAATTTAGATGATGGCGATATAAGTAATGTTTAAAATAGTTAAGTCAGGCTGGGTGCAGTGGCTCACGCCTGTAATCCCAACTTTGGGAAGCCAATGAGGGAAGATCACTTAAGCGATCTCCCTCTTGCAACATAGCAAGACCTCATCTCTACAAAAAATAAAAGGATTAGCCAGGCATGGTGGCACATACCTGTGGTCCCAGCTACTTGGGAGGCTGAGGAGGAAGGATCACTTGAGCCTGGGAGTTCAAGGCTGCAGTGAGCCATGATTATACTACTGCACTCCAGCCTGGGAGACAAAGCGAAATTTTGTCTCAGAAAAGTAAAAAAAAAAACAAAACAGCTGGAGTTTTTCATTTTAGAGGCAGGGTGTTGCTCTGTCACCCAGGCTGGAGTGCAGTGGCACAATCATAGCTCACTATAACCTCCTCGAATCCTGGGCTCAAGTGGTCCTCCCACCTCAGCTTCCTGAGTAGCACTTTTTTTTTTTTTTTTTTTGTACAGATGGGGGTCTCACTGTGTTGCCCAGGCTGGTCTCAAACTCCTGTCCTCAAGTGATCCTCCTGCCTCAGCCTCCCAAAGCATTGGGATTATAGGCATGAACCACCACACCCAGTCCTTAAAATAGTTTATAATAAAACATGAAGGGTGGGGGGAACCAAGAGGTTGCATTTAGGGACAATCCTAGGTATAATTTTCCATCTTTTTCCTTTCCTGTTCATAGTACAGATGGTTAGGGGAGAGGGTGGTAATGCAGAAAACAACTGATATTAGAGAAGTAACAATAAATTCAGTCACAAGTCAACTAACTGAAAGACAAGTTCTACATAACTTCTGAAACATCTTGTGAGAGTCCAGACGGTGAGAAGTCAGTAACTAAAATCAGTGGTTTTAAGAATTCTTGGCCGGGCGCGGTGGCTCAAGCCTGTAATCCCAGCACTTTGGGAGGCCGAGACGGGCGGATCATGAGGTCAGGAGATCGAGACCATCCTGGCTAACACGGTGAAACCCCGTCTCTACTAAAAAAAATACAAAAAATTAGCCGGGCGAGATGGCGGGCGCCTGTAGTCCCAGCTACTCGGGAGGCTGAGGCGAGAGAATGGCGTAAACCCAGGAGGCGGAGCTTGCAGTGAGCTGAGATCTGGCCACTGCACTCCAGCCTGGGCGACAGAGCGAGACTCCGTCTAAAAAAAAAAAAAAAAAAAAAAAGAATTCTTTTGCCAGGGAGGAACAAAGCAGTCTGGTGGGAGTATTAGCCTTTCCAATGGGCCTATCAGGAGAATTTATCTAGGAATATTTAGGAACCACATTCTAAAGACGTTACAAAGGCAATTACAGAAGAAAATGTTATGTAGTTCCCTCTGTTCAGAACACACACAATCTTGAGAACCATCCTTCTTTATCTAATAATTAATGCTTATCTGTAAATGAATATATCAATCTTAAGGGGTGGTATAAGAAAAAAAAGAATTATGTAGGAAATAAGTAAAAGTCTTATAAAATTTGAAGGTGTTATTAAAGGACTAAAAAGGAAACAAAAGGATTGTGATAAGAAGCAAAAAAAAAAAGATTTTAGATAACCAGAAAACAAATTAAAAAATTAAAATCCCCCAAGAAACCAAATTAACCCAATTTTTTAGTTAACTTACTAACTAAACGTTTTGCTGCATACAAACTGCAAAATATCCTTTGCATTCCTTTAAGAAACACCTGCCTTTCTTTGGTATTTCTTGCAGGAAAGTATCTAAAGTTTGAAGTTCCCTCCAAAGATCCCAGCAGAAATGTTTCTAACTTCTAAGAATGTCCTAAGAGAATGAGTTAAAACCAGAAAATGTTGAAAGTCTTATTTAGAATATTAAAAACTGGAAGCAATCTGCAGGTCTAACAGTGGAAGAATGATGTATTTATAATGTGAATATACATGTGATGTCCAACAATTTCAATTATAAGTATGAAGAGTAAGCCACAATAAAGAATGTTAAAAAATAATAATTAGTAAGTAAATATAATTACAAAACAAAGTCACAAATACAAAAAAGGGACAATTATATTAGAATGATGAAATTCGATTTCTGTTTCCTGCCTCCTCCCCTGCTGGCTCTATAATTTTTTTTTTAATTCTTGCAGTAGAATAGGAAAAAAAGGTAAGAATGCTATGGCTGGAAGGCCACTAGTAAACAAGCACATATAAACGGTCCTCAAGACAAGACCCCATATGGGTATGAGACTAAATGTTATCAGGAAGGTCACTGTCCTCAGCAACTGACTCTGCTACTTTTACCCCAAACAGGAGCCCATACAAAACCACCCCATTCTTACCCTCTTTCTAATGAAAGGTCCCAAAAGGTATCCATCCAAGAAGTGCTGCCAATAATAACATTGCTAATTGTGACCAGCCTATAGACATCTTATTTGCAAAGGCTTTTAGGCCTGAACTGACATGAAATATAATACTGTGGAACTCTTTTTGTCTTATTTGTGAGTGTTTTTGACTGCAAAAGAACAGTTTATCAAATTACTTATCTTTTAAAAAACACAATCACAAAATCACATTCATATACTGCTACCATAGTGTTAGGGATTCCCAAGCCTAGACAGGCTGTTAATTAAAAAAAAAAAAAAAAAAAAAAAAGTAAGGATGCTTGTTTAAACAACTCAGAAAGCATTTTCCCCCCAGAAATATTATAATGATAAGGGAAACGATCTGCCCACCTAAGCCTCATTTCCACAATCTCCCTCTAAATTTCCTGGTCTAGAAAACCCATGGCTCTTTGGGATGCTTCATATGCTTTTCAGGAGTTTCCCTCACAGGTCTGCATTTCTATCATGGAATTTTTGATTTTTTTTTTTTTAAGCTAGGAAATGTCTTACTAACAAGTTGTTTTATCGCCTAAAATCTACCATTATCCATTTTTACAGCAAAGATAACACTTGATTGACTTAAATTCTAGAAGAAAAAAAATCTTGCTTTAGTAATCAAAAACTTAAAAACAAAGGGGTAAGAGGATACTGAAATGTACTAATAGTTTGTGTGTTTAAGGACCTCAAACATTAAAGGCAAGATGATAGTTTTAAAAATGTAATACCTCCAGTCTAAACATGAATGGATTTAAATTTAATCCTTTTTGTATGAAACCAAATGCCAGTCTAATACCACTGGGACTAAGTGCTAAAAAACTAAGTAATAAAACAAATATATGAAGCATGATTACAATTTAAATTATTTGGATTATCTTCCCCCCTCCCCCCGCCAGATGGAGTCTCGCTCTGTCACCCAGGCTGGAGTGCAGTGGCACCATCTCAGCTCACTGCAAGCTCTGCCTCCGGGTTCACACCATTCTCCTGCCTCACCCTCCTGAGGAGCAGCTGGGACTACAGGCACCTGCCACCAGGCCTGGCTAATTTTCTGTATTTTTAGTAGAGACGGGGTTTCGCCGTGTTAGCCAGGATGGTCTCAATCTCCTGACCTTGTGATCTGCCCACCTCAGCCTCCCAAAGTCTTTGGATTATCTTCTAAGCCCCCACATTTAATATAGAAGTTAAAACTCTTTGAAACAATACTAAGCACCCTAGTATTATTTAATACTTTTATATCTAAAAAGTTGTCCTTTCCTTTTTTTTTTTTTTTTTTTTTTTGAGACAGGGTCTTGCTCTGGGCTCAAGCATTCTCCCACCTCAGCCTCCCATGCAGCTGTGACTACAGGGGTGCATCACCACACCTGGCTAAGTTTTTTTATTTTTTGTGGAGACTAGGTCTCACCATCTTGCCCCAGGTGGGTCTAGAACTCCTGGACTCAAGCGACCCTCCCACCTCAGCTTCCCCAAGTGCTGGGATTACAGGCAAGGGCCACCATACCCAGCCTAAGAATATTTTTGGATTTTCACAGCTGTCAGGAAAGTTTTAGAAAGAAAAGATAGGGGTTAAAAGTTGAGACACAGCTTAAGACAGAAGCATTGTAAAACAGGAACAAATACTGGCTTAAACCTGATGTCTCTAACTATATTCCTCTATTTTAAGAATCTTTTAGTATCTGATAGTTTCATAAGCCTTTCCACTTTCCAATATGTAACCTTTAAAGGGAAAAGACCACCCCTCATATTGTCTTATGCCCAATTTCTGCCTCCAAAGAAAGGAAAAGTAAAAACTAAAAGGCAGAAATGAAATCCACAAGCAGACAGCCCGGCACCACACCCTGGGCCTGGTAGTTAAAGATGGACCCCTGACCTAATCGGTTCTGTTATCTACAGATTACAGACATTGTATAGAAAAGCACTGTGAAAATCCCTATCCTGTTTTATTCCTATCTAATTACCGGTGCATGCAGCCCCCAGTCACGTACCCCCTGCTTGCTCAATCGATCACGACCCTCTCACGTGGACCTCCTTAGAGTTGTGAGCCCTTAAAAGGGACAGGAATTGCTCACTCTGGGAGCTCGGCTCTCGAGACAGGAGTCTTGCCCATGCCCCCGGCCGAATAAACCCCTTCCTTCTTTAACTTGGTGTCTCAGGAGTTTTGTCTGCGGCTTGTCCTCCTACGCTTTATTCCCACCATGTCCCAAATAAATGAGTCCTAGGATTTCCTAGAAGGTGGACCTCAAATTATTTTGTCCCTTTTATATACAAGACAAACAGTCTGTTGGAACACGGAAACTTTCACTAGAATCCTTACAATGTTCAGAAAAAATGTCCCAAAGCTCTCTTCTGGTCCATACAAGACAATCAGAATGTAACACAGTAGCAGAAGGTGTGGAACATACACTAGTCATATTTGATTCTCTCTGTCAGGGGTTCTTCTTTGTAATGGGAAATAATTTGAATCAGGATGGAGGAGTTGATAAGAAGGAAGAACAAACCAGCTAACCAGATAAACAGAAAGGTGTTCTTTCCTTGAAACTCAAGAACATAGGCAGGAGCCAGCCATAGGGCCTGCCCTATAAACCATAACATTAGGAGAACTACAGCTCTTTTCCAAGTCATTCTTACTAGTGGCATCACAAGAGGCAGTAAGCAGAGGTACCAAAGAAAGTACTGGGAGGTGCAGACTTTGTTAAAAGTCACAAAAATGGATGTATGAAGAAAACAACAAAAGACGAGGTCTCTGTAATAGGCGAAAGACACAACTGAAAGCAAGATGAACTGTGGCAGGAATGCAGCAATTCCCAGGGAAAAACTCCACTTGCTCTCTGCAGTCAAATACAGCATGTAGAAGTATGGAGAAAAGTTGTGACGGATATCCCGCCTAGTCAGGTGATAAAAATAGGTGTGCTCCAAAAATTCCCAGCCGTACTCATAGTAAAAACCAAAGCTCAGGGCAAAAAACGTGAGTCCAGCAACTGCTACGAACAGCAGCACAGCCCAATCACACAGCCTCTTCAGGAGCTCGTACAAACGAGCCTGGAAAGTATACCGGGATTGACGGAGGCTTTTGTCATTGTCGCCATCTGGAAGCAGGTGGAGAATTATGGGAAGGATATAAGTCACCGGATATATCTTCATATGCACCGCGAAACCATAGAACACAGCTGCACACGCGACGACTCTTTTCCTTATCAAGTACAGGACCATCAGGACCAGGGAGGCGACAATCGAGTCCGCATTACCTCGACTGGATACTGCCATAGGCAGGGGGTTAAGAAGCCAAAAGACACAGTAGCCACAAGCCTGGCGGCGCCCCAGCCCCTTCAGCAGCAGCAGGCGGTATAAGAGGAAAGCGGTGAGGAGGTCGCAGCTGATGAAGAGAAACTTTCCAAAGAGCTCGCTGAGGTAGATGTTGGGAGTGAGGAGCCAACCCAGCAGCGGGGTGTAACGGTACGTGGCTCTCAGGTAAGGCGAGCGCCCCTCCGTGACAAAGCGCGCGGCATCGGTGAAGACCTGGTAGTCAATGTCCGTATACCTCACGTGCAGGGTCCGGTCCTGGAAGACCCCATAGAAAACCAAGGCGACTCTGGCTAGAAAGGCCACACCAAACATGCCGGCGGGGTCCAGCTTCAAGTTAAGGAGCCATTCACCCCAGTGCTTGGTCGAGCTCATGATCTGACTGTGCGACAGCTGCTCAGCCCCAGCTCCAAACTGCCTTCGTACCTCTAACCTTCCCTTTGGTTCCTCGCAGCAGGTGGCCGCCGCATCTCCCACCCGCTAAGAGGCCAACCGAAACAACTGCGGACTACCACTTCCGGCATGAAGCCCCGCCCCCGTACTGCTACCCGTCTCCAGCCCCGCGCGGGATTCTCAGCCGCCGGAGCCAAACACTTGCCTTCCTCTGGATAGGCGGTCTCGCTTCCGCTTCTTCTTCCGGCGGAGGCGGGATTTCCGGTCCCTGGGCGGAGAGACGTCCGCTTGCCGGGAAATCCGGCACTGGATTCGGGATTTTATGGAGCGGAGTGAGATTTCTTCGTAAGTGACAACCCCCAGCTCCACCGCCCTTTTCCCGCACCCCGTTTCCAGTCCTCAGAGGAAAAGCCTCCGACGCGTAGCGAGCTGCGGGCTGCGCGCTACATCCCTCAGTCCTGGGCTGGAGACCCGAGAGTGAAAAATGTAGGAGTGAAAGGAAGATAAGCCTTCTCATGCTTTACTCCACGTGCTCGCCGGTATTCACCGGGGATTTGTGGGGCCCCGGACAGGACAGGATTAGTTGAAGGGGGCTGAGTGTGTGTGTCCCATGCAATATTGGAGGCATACTTATATTTTAAAATTGTTAGTTGGTAATCAGAGATTCAGATTTAAGTGTGCAGTTTGTATTTTATCCGGCAACCCTAAGTGAAGGTGATGGGAAAGAAGACAGGAAAGCGTCACAAAATTCCTAAACTTGTCAACTCCTTATGCCTCAGTACCTTTGTGTTTGGTATTTCTTCTGTCAAAGTTGCCATCCCCTCCCCAATCACTCTGGCAAACACCTACTCAACCCTTCAGGCCTCAGTGCAAGTGTTAGCTCCCAGCTCCCACTCACTTCCTCATCACTCAGAATGAATGACTTAGATGCCAGTCCCCTCCCCTGTCCGAGGATTGGTGGACTGGGGCGGACAGGATCTAAGCTCCAGAAAATCACTCACATGGAAGACCCTTCCATGCTACTGAAAGTTCTCCCATTGCTCCAGAACTCCCTGGTCATTCCTTTGTTACAGCATTTGTCACACAGCTTTGTAATAACTGTTTTTGTTTGTTTTGCTCTCCTAGTTTTCCATCAGGACACTTTGAATTCCTCGATATCAGAGATTATCTTGTTCTTTTCTCTACCTCAACATTTAACACAGTACTAGTAGCCATTCAGTAAAGTTGAATTGATTTTAGAGGTTCCTCCTACCAGAATATTTCTAGAGGGGAATCTTTGGATTGCTCCCAACTCCCAGTTATTTTCCCTTTTAAATATCCTTTATGTATGTCAAGGTCCCCTGCTCCTGCCACCCCACTCCAACCCAGCTTCCATGAATTTCTCACCAAGGACTGTAACCCATTAGCTCTTCCCTTTTTGTGGTCACTTAGTGTACTTACATAGTCCACATTGTAGAATTTGATACTTTATTTTAGATTGTATTCATAGCCCTCACAAGAGATTGTAGGGTTCTTGGGGGCCGAAATTATATCTTATCCTTAATTTTTTCAATTATTTGTAATTTATTGTAGTCTTAGGCACATGGTAAATGTTTGGTAAATACTGACTAGTTAGATTTTACAGAATGAGCCTGTTTCCTAGGGGAAGTCTTCTAGACTAGAATAAGAAAAGGAGGTGACTTCATCCAGTCTGAACATGCAGCTACCAGGACTACCTGCTGCTCATCCATCCTACATTTCACATTTATCCTTTGGAGATGAACTGTGTTAATCTTATATATTCCATATTCATCTTGTGATATCTCTATGTCCTTTTATATGCCTTGGCATAATTACATGCCTTAGATTGATAATTCTAACCATTTTTTTGCAGTATATTAGCCATGTATAAAATGACAGCACATCACTACTCATAAAATGATGATGATGATTATTATTATTATTTGTAAATAGCTGGATTTGTTGAGGACTCATTTGCAATGTACCAGGCATTATGCTAAATACTTTTTCTGTAAGGTAGATAGTCCCACTTTTACAAATGAAGAAAACCAAGGCTTATGGAGATTAAGTAATTTTCCTAAGTCACATAGCTAACTAGTGGCAGAGCTAGAACTCAAAACCCAGTCTGTCTGACCTAGAATATCTTAATCATTATGTGGCTGACTTGCCAATAAAATGTTGATCACAAATTCTAATTTTCCTGTGTTTTCTTTTACTGATCTCTTATCTGGATATTCTGGATATTCTTTCTCACTGTGACTCTTTCTACCTCTGATTTATTCTTTTCTTCTACAAATAATGGATAAGTGAGGCTTAGTTCCCTAAGATAGAAAATATAGGAGGTAGGTGTCTGAGGATTAACTAAGTAAGGGTTCTTGTGGCTGGATTGGTTTCAGTAGTATGGCAAAAAAGGTCTCAGTCAATCTGTCCCTACATGGCTGTCCTAGTAGAGAGATGGGAGGTGCCAAATTTAGACAGATAAGAAAACAACTAATAAAAAATAAAAAAATAAAAAATAAAAAAAACTAAGCATGTCACTGAAGCCAAAGGATTGAGATGTAGATAGTAGTTGTGGGAACAAAGAAGAGACTGGAGTCTGTAAAACAAATTGGACAGAGAGGTCCAACTTTAGTTACTATTTGTGGGTGGAAGAGATACATCACAGGGTCTGAGGACTCCGTATTGAACTTTTTGCATTGGGTTTAGGGATATATCTTCTCACCTCTTTCTGAAAGAGTTACATTTTTTCAAATGCTCAACTGTTCATTACCTCTTGGACTGTTACTTACAGTCCTTCTTAATTCCCCCTTTCACTATCTGCTCCTAGATTTCTATCCTTTTAGAGCCAGTGACTAAGGAAAGCACAAACATGGATCGCTCAACTTTAGTTTCCCTAGCAGGAACCTTGCCCTTGTTCACTATGCTGTATAGACTCTCATTACCCTTCCATATCCTCTATTCATCTTTTTTGCCCTGTTCTGTGTTCCAAGAGGTTAGGCTGTATGGGTAGCATTACTCAATCTCCCTTATTCTCTGGCTTCCCGTTAGAATAGACCAGTGGAACGCACTAGCAGATCTTTGACAGTGTCTGGAGTTCCTCACCTAAAGCCATGGCTCCCGTTGAAGCTATAGCTCTTTCCTTTGGGTAAAGTCTCATGGTTCCAGTAACTGTCCCTTTAGGTTTAAGGCTGGTAAAGTCTTCCTGCTTTGCGAGTGCCTGGGTACATCACCATATCTTGTTGATTTATTAAACTTGCCCATACCTTTGCAAATAATTTCTTCATTAAAACATGTCCACTAGCCCTTTGAGTGTACCATCTGTTTCCTGCTAGAACCTTGACTACTTTAATCACTTTCTTTTTCACTAGATTTTGTTCATATGTCTTGCTTTGTCATTTCTTTGGAATATATTTCTAATTCTTTCCATGCCCAGCATCCTGCACCTTAGTTCAGACCTTCAACAACTCAAATAATATGTAGCGAACACCTATACTATACTATACTATACCAGGATCTGTGGCAATCGTCTTTCCCTCAAGCTTTAAAAATCTCTTAACTGATTTAATGTCTTATGTCTCAGTTCTACTGCCAGATTGATATTAATTAATAGTACTTCACTTAGATTCTTTCCTCCATCAACCATCTTCAGTGGTTCCTGACTGCCTAAAGAAAAAAAAATAATGAACCTTTAGCCTGACATTCAGTCCCCCCACTTTTTGACTTTACCTTACCTTTCCATCCTATTCGCCTGTAAAACCTCTGTTTTAGGTTTACTGTTCCCAAAATATGCCTCATGCTTTCTTCTCATGATACTTAGTTCATGCTGTACTTCCTACAAAGAGACCTGTTTCTCTTTACTTACTTAAACGCTATTTGGTTTTTAAATGTTGAACCCAAGCCTCAACTCCTCTGTAAGCTCTTCCCAGACCTTAACAGGTGAAATAGTCTCTCCCTTCTCAAAACAGTGATGTTTATTTTCTGTTCTATTTTTAACAGTAATTATGTCATGCTTATTATCTAACTCTTTTATAGTAATTAACAAGATATACAAGCTCCACTGCATACTTTAGACTAGTTCTTTCCCTCTTCTCTTTCTTTCCCTCCTGCTCATTTATCAAACATCATACATGTCAGGCACTATATGAGGTGCTGGGCTGTACTCGTGACCAAACACTTGACATGAATCCCATTCACATGACACTTGAAGTTAAGTAAGCTACACAGACATTAGTCAAATAAATTGACAAGTAATATACAAATGCAGCTGTGGTAAGTGCTCTAGCTTTTAAGGGGATTTATTTGATCTCAGATGGGCATAGTGTAAGAGTTAAGAAAGTTGGCCAGGCACAGTGGCTCATGCCTGCAATTCCAGCACTTTGGGAGGCCGAGGTAGGTGAATCACCTGAGGTCAGGAGCTGGAGACCAGCCTTACCAATATGGTGAAACCCTGTCTCTACTAAAATTACAAAAATTAGCCATGCGTGTTGGCATGTGCCTGGAATCGCAGCTACTCAGGAGGCTGAGGCAGGAGAGTCACTTGAACCCGAGGGTGGAGGTTGCAGTAAGCTGAGATCGCGCCACTGCACTCACTCCAGCCTGGGCGACAGAGCAAGACTCCGTCTCAAAAAAAAAAAAAAAGAAAGAAAGTTGGAAGTTGGCAGGCAGTGGGGAGAGTTCCACAGAAGGAATAGCAGGTGGAAAGCACCATGATTGTATATCCCTTGATTCATGCATCATGTCTTGTATTTCTTTGTTAGCTGAATGATACCTTCCACATAACAGGGACTCAGCATTTGCTGATTTTTCTTGAATCTTAATGTACTCTAACCAAACCTGTTCGATTGATACCTTCCCTTGCCTAGTTCCTGTTCCTGTGAAATATTTCCCACAGAGATCTCACTCTTTTTGGAACATTCTGCTAATGTCATATCTGACATTAGTACATGGTACCTGCTATATTGCCTTTTGTTATATTTGTATGCTACTTGTTTTATTTCTGTTTCCTTACAAGTCTGTAGGTTTCTTCAACCTTTTAGGCCTTTTAGGAACTATACATGTCCTATATCTTAAATATCTCATATGTCTTAGGATTCATTCCTAGTATTTCCTAAATGTTGTACTTAAGTATTTATTGATCATGATAAGAGACCCAATTTTCTCCTTCCTCCTCTCTCTCTCCTTCCACTTCTGGGGAACAAGAGTCGGTGACTGTAGGGTCTTTTGCCTCTCATCAGAGAAAATTCAGGGCTGGATGTTAACAACCAGATCTTTCTCAGGCTACTGACAGACAAGGATAGAAGAGAAATCCATTTCTTTGAGATTTGGGGGAAGAAATGCCTAGTGATTGAAGGAATAAGCTTACAAAGAACCTTGAGGATATATAAGGAAAACTGGCAACAAGACTACATGGTAGCATGGAAGGGAAATTGGGCTTGTGATCACTGGCCAAAAGGGACAATGCCCAGGATCCAAAGCAACTTGACTTTTATGGATTAAGCTGAGCCAATTTTCATACTCTTGGGTCTTAATGCGTTTTCAGTATTGTCCCATGAAAACCGAATGTGAAAGGAACTCGCTAAAGCATGAGAGAAAAATTAAACAGAAGGGGCTTGGCCATGAAGTCAGAAGTTCTTCCAGCACAGCCTAATTCAACCCTCCATGCTCATGGGTAGGCCTATGAGTTCAGACCTTGACAGTATTGGTTTAGATTTCTAAAAGAAGCTAGAGTGACAACCAAAGAGTCATCCATTTTATTTAGTAGCTTATTCTTAACAGACAAAAACAAAACAAATCTTACACACCTTTTTTTCCTAGGTAAATTTGACCTGGTTTAGTCTTTAGTGCAATGAATAGAAGAACCATGCCTAAATACTTCTGCGTCAGTAGAGTTGGCCATTACTGAGCCTGGAGGCCCATGCTAACTTTCCAGCAAAGGTAGTGTGTTACTGTACAAGTGAACTAGGTTAGCTAGCAAGAGTAAAGGACCAGGAGAGCAGCCGTGGGGAGGGCACAGTGTCCCGGACTTGTAGCAATAGTATAACTGGCTTCCTTTATCTGCTCAGACCTTATAGGGAAACTCCTGGATGATTTTATTAGGCTGACAGGGGTTGGGGGAATAATGGGGTGAAGCACATTGCAGAGGTTTTGGAAGCTTCTCATGGGAACTTCACCATCCCTTAGAGCCGCTGGTAACCCTACTTGTTTTCATTCAGAAGCATCAAAACCAAAGCATCACCCTCCACACCCAAATTCCAAGATTGGAACTCTTCTGGAATCCATAGCTTTCTCTTTGGGCTGCTTGCAGCCACACAAAAGGCTGGGCCTCGACCTTGGGAGATCTTGGGCCCAACAGCTATTAGTCCTGACATTTGGATTCGAGGGTTGAGGCTTCCCGTTAGTGCCTCCCATACACCAAGGTGTTCAGCTCCTGAGTTGAATTTCAGGGGCTAGAACAATAAATAGCAGCCCCCCACCCCCCGTGGAAGACAGGGAAATACAGTGTACTTCATCAAAGGGAAACAAAAGGGTGCTTCATTTTATTTTATTTATTTTAAAAAGGCTCTACAGTGGCAGGACGCTGCTGCGGATGGGGGCACAACAGTGTTTAAGTGGTAGATTTTCCAAGATTTTCCCTCCCTATTGTCCTCCGAGTTCCTCTCTTCCTGGTCCTGTCAGTAGCAGAGGATTCAACAAAAGCCTTCATGAATGCCTCTTTATTTCTGAAAAGGAACTTCTACACCTCCCTTTCCCATTTCCAGACTTGAAATCCTTCATCAGCTATCTCACTTCCATGTTGAAACCTGGACCACTGATTGTAAGTCTAAAAATCTGGGTGTCCTACCCCATAACCAGGCCAAGATATCTGCCCCCAATGCTAAAGTCTCTGAATATTTCCCTTCTGTACATTCAATATATTTGGGCATATATACATCTATATACATCTTTCTATATATATATTATCTCTGTTTCTTTCTTCTTAGATAAACCTTTCGTATGTGTCATACCCTAATTTCCCAAGCCTCCCCACTTCTTATTTGTGAGCCTAAGCAAGACTCAAGAGTTTCATTGATTTCACTAGGTCCCTCAGCATCATTTTTTTCTCATCTTCACACCCCAGATATCTTCCCCCATCAGTTGTTTTGCCCGTCTTCTGAAATCTCCCCTTTTTACAGCTGTGCCTACTACTGTCCTGATATTCCAAGTCCACGGTTGGTATGGGGGCCCATTTCTCACCAGACCTGGCTGCTTCTGAAACTCAGCCTATTGCCTAAAAGAGGATTTCAGGTCAGAGGAGACAGACTATAGTCTAAAGAATGATTTAGAGTTAAGGTTGGGGGTAGTTGTTCCCTGTGGGGGGCTTATGGGAGAAGATGCCAGATTGCATTAATAGGATGGTGTGATTTAAAGTGCAACTTAAAGCAAAGCCTGGGATAATAACGGAGGAGATTCCAAAAGGGTAAGTCAGAAAATGTTTTCTTCTCAGTTTGTCATCCAAGAGTCTAGAGGCTTGAGTCTGGGGGCTTAGGATAGCAGGGGAATGGGAAGAATGTAATACCTTCAGGAAGGAAGCATAGCATGGCAAAATAAACCAGATGGAGGTTAACTTGCCAATGGATAAGAAGGTACAGATACACACACACACACACACACACACACTCACACTCACACTCACACAGCAGTACATCTTGTCCCTACACACAGAAGAAATCAGGTAAGTCTAATGTTGAATAAAGTTGAGAATGCAGGCCGGGCGCGGTGGCTCAAGCCTGTAATCCCAGCACTTTGGGAGGCCGAGACGGGCGGATCACGAGGTCAGGAGATCGAGACCATCCTGGCTAACATGGTGAAACCCTGTCTCTACTAAAAATACAAAAAACTAGCCGGGCGACGTGGCGGGCACCTGTAGTCCCAGCTACTCGGGAGGCTGAGGCAGGAGAATGGCGTGAACCCGGGAGGCGGAGCTTGCAGTGAGCTGAGATCCGGCCACTGCACTCCAGCCTGGGTGACAGAGCGAAACTCTGTCTCAAAAAAAAAAAAAAAAAAAGAGAATGCAGAAGCTGACTCTTGGCCTTCTGTTCTCTGTTTCAGATTTTTCAAGTTTTTGTGGTTCTTGTTTTTATGCCAACTAGAAGGTAATGGTGGGGTTTACAGTAGATGGACACTGAAGGGTCTTCATTTTCAAGATATAGTTAGTTGAGTTCAAGGAGAGATTAATATAACAAGACCTTGTGCAATTATAGTAGGTGGCGATCATGGGTCTAGCCTCAAAATTTTGTGTTTCTCTGCAAGGCTCTGTACATAGATGCATGTATATATTCTGTAGCTTGTAATAATTGGCTGAGACCACCTTAAATAAACTGCCACTTGATTCATAGTGGGACTATGCAGTACAACTATGTGGGGCTTCCTTGGTACCAAAGTGAGACCAGAAAGCACTCCAGGGATTTGGGGCTTTGGATAAAGCTCTGGTGCTTATATGCCCTTCCCTGACCCTTACCACAGACCCCACCAGGGAACAAGGAATAGGCTGTGTCTGATCTCTTAAAGTCTGCTTTTTAACTTGCCTGAAAATGGCCTCATGGTAGAGGAGAGCAGAGATGACACTGATTTTCTTCATTTTATACCAAGTCTCAGGAATGGCTGAGGGAAGCCATGGATATTTGATCAGTGGGTATAATTTCCTCTCCTTCCAACACTGCCTAATGAAATAGCTGGCACTTTTCAGAAGGGCACTGGGAGGTGTAACTGAGAATAGTGGCTGCCAGCCACAGAGTTCTGCTTCTGCCCAAACCTTAACAAAGCATCACCAATTCTCAGAGGCACTGTACAGCAGTTTGGAAACCTGAGAATTTACCCATCCCTCATGGTGAGATTGGGTTAACTTTCTGGGGAATCTGTGTCCTGTGAATCTAGTTTTACTTGAGCATCTGTGTTAAGAGAGGAAGGCCCTTGCATTTTCCCTCCCTTCTCCCAAAGAGTTGGGGTTAAGGAAGAAGGATCTAGGCTGGGCAGGAAAGGAAGAAGAGAAGCCAGGTACAATGTAATCTGGAATATTATTTTCAGGCCTTTCCATGGGGCCTTGGTACTGGACTCTTTTCAAAGGAACATATTGGCTTGTGTCCTTCCATTCACAGGACACAGGGAAACAGATCTTCTCTGGGCTGCCTGGAAGATAGGTTTAAAGGTTTAGACAACAACTTGTGTTAGTCACTCCAAATTAAAGAGTTCAGAATCCAGGACAGATATGGGTGGTTATATGTTTATGTTTCTTGGGCCAACTCCAATTCTCTGAGAACAGGCTATGAAGGAACTGGGTATCCTGAGAGTGTTCACTTGACAAACTATAGAGTAAAAATAGTGGTGACCATGATTCTAGGTTATGGTCAGAAGTCACCAGCAGAAATCAGCTTCATGGTGGCAAACCCTGGCTTCTTTCAACAGAGGTTGGTAGAAACCCTAGGATACATTGATATCAGATACCTGTATTTCTGAAAGCACAGACCACAAAATGACCATCAGAGAGAGTCTTGCCTTTGGGAACTTGCTAGATGGAAAGGTAACAGAGGGAGCTCCAGCCTCAAGTCACCAAACTTCATGGTGTTGGCAGGAGGTGGGGGGAGTCTGTCCATCCAACCACATGATCCTCCTAATGTGAGTATCCAAGCATGGCTGAGGCCTTCTAAGCCACTTCAGCCTAATCCCTCTCTTTCCCCCATCCTGGCTTAAGGGAGGTATATGTATTGGGGCAGAAGCAGGAGGAGTGGAAAGGGGACAGTGGGAGGGGAACCTGGACTCCAGTTGGCCTAAGCTACCAACAGGCCACTGGGTTAAAGAAGAGGGGGTGGAGGATGGGTGCTTCGGAGGATCTCCAGTAAACCCGGATAGTATTCCTTACCAGGGCATTGAAAGAGAGGAAAAGAGACCAGAGGAATGGGGGAGTGGGAACAGGTCATCAGACGTTGCTGATGCGCACACTAAGGGCACTGCCCTCCTTCTCAGCTTGCTCCCTTAATGACTCCTCCAGCTTGAGCTTTTCAGGATCTCCGTAGCGTACAGTGCTGTCACGGAGGCCACTAGGAGGGGCCACTTTCACAACTTGGTCAAAAAGACTGAAGTCAGCTATGTATTTACCACTGGCTGACAGTGAGATGGCAGGTGTGAACTCGTAGCCCCAAAGGATCTCCTCTGGCAGGTAGGAAGTGCGCACCTGACAGGTGGCACTGGTGGACTCCACTGTCCCACTTAGGATCAGCACCAGCTCGAAGTCACCCTCACCACTGCGAAGAGGGAGATCTTTCAAGGGACTGGTCTCATCTACCACATGATAGAAGGTAAGGGGTAGAATAAGGAAGGGGCTGTCAGAGGCCGTGTCTACTTGGAAAGTCACATTGACCTGGTTGAGCCGGATGTTCTCCCCCTCCTTGGTTTGGTGGGTCTGAAGCAGTTTTCCTGTCACCTGGCAACCAATGAGGAGGCTCTTGCGCATGTTGGCAACTCGGATCATGAGGCAGGGCTTCCCATTGTGGGAGGCCACAACTGCATGCTGGCTGAAACGAATGGTCTCAGCCCGCTTCTTGGGCCGGGCAATCTTCGCCAGGAAGGTACCTGTGATGAAGATTTCCAGGATGGTGGTGAGCACCAGCTGGGCAATAAGAAGCACAATGGCCAGTGGACATTCCTCACTGATGTAGCGGAAGCCATAGCCAATGGTGGTTTGGGATTCAAGGGAAAAGAGGAAGGCTCCAGTGAGTGTGTGCACCTGTACCACACAGGGGGTGTGGTTGGCCGGGGGGTCCAGCTCCAGCAGGTCCCCATGTGCCACAGCTACCAAATACCACACCACGCCAAAGAGGAACCATGTGCCTGCAAAGGTCGCAGAGAAGAGCAGAAGCTTGTAGCGCCACTGCATGTCAATGAAGGTTGTCCACAGGTCCTTGAGGTAGAGGAAGCGCTTGTCGGCAATGTGCTCCATTCTCACATTGCTGCGACCATCTTTTGTCAGGACTCTCCGCCGTCGTATCCCTGGGCCCATTAGGGGCCGGCTTTCTGTCTGAGTGGTCTGACTGTAATACACCTTGGCAACTGACGTCATCTGGAGGGAGCAAGAGAGCATAATGGAGGTTATCGTAGAAATCCAGCTGACTCCTAACCCCCACCCCATGAGAGGGAGGAATTAACATTCATTTGGGTGTCACTTATGTGTTCTTGTATTACCAAATATTTTTTGAGCACTTGCTATGTGCCAGGCACTGTGCAGGGGCCGAGGCGGGCAGATCACTGGAGGTCACGAGTTCAAGACCAGCCTGGCCAACATGGTAAAACCCTGTCTCTACTAAAAATACAAAAATTAGCTGGGCATGGTGGCATGAGCCTGTAGTCCCAGCTACTTGGGAGGCCGAGGCAGGAGAATCGCTTGAACCCAGGAGACAAAGGTTACAGTGAGCTGACATCGTGCCACTGCACTCCAGCCTGGGTGACAGAGCGAGACTCCGTCTCAAAAAAATAAAAAAATAAAATAAAATAAAATGATATCATTCTGCTCTCCAAGAACTCACAGCCTAGTGAGAAAGATGCCTATTTAGTAAGCAAATAAGTGCAATACAGTCTGATATTTGTAATTCTTAGAGGAAGAGAGGCAGAAAGGAAAGAGTAGTAGCTTCACAGTTCCTTGAAGGTGAGGCTGAGACTAACGAGAGCCTTCACCACAAAACCAGTCCTCCGAAGATCTCTAATTTTGAAATAGGATCCCTCCCCACCCTCATGAATGGCTATGAAGCAAGACAAGCTATCCTGTTGAAATCCTTTTGGACCAATCCCCCTTAACACACACACACGCGCACACACACACACACACACACACACACCCTTAATTTCTTCATTCTCTGCTCTACCCCCAAGCCAATACCCACTGGTGATACTAAGATATTCATCTGGTTCAGAGAATAGCAGAAACTACCCATTCTTTTACCCTTCAAGATGCTCTCTAAGCACCTAGACCATTATATTTTTTATCGTCATCATCATCTGTTTGCATTATCTGGGGAAATTTGGTCTGAGTTAGAGTCTAGGGCAGTGTTAGGAAGAGTACAGATGGGATTTGAACAAAAAGAAATAAGCAGTGGTGGAGGAGAAACAACATGTTGAAACTTCCTGGCAGCACTGGGACATTTTCTCAAGGACTGGCAGAAATGCCAGATTGTGGGTGGCAAAATTGTTTTGACGGAGTGAAGTAGAAGAGCTAGGGGTGTACATTAACTAGCAGCTATGTCTGCACAGGCTCAAATTCAGGATTGCTATTTGTTCTGATAGCAGAAAGTGGGGCAAGCCACTGAAATAGGAGACCATTCACTTAATACAAGGTGCCTGGCACCCTTGTTCAAACAGTAACTTGTACTTTTCCAGCACAGAAAGAATTTTAATCACTTGAGCCCTTGGACCCTGGATCTGATAGCCAGATATTCTGTGGAGCAGGGTGATCTCTGGGGAGTTTGGCCCTTCTTGGAGAGGCTCATTACATTCTCCATTCAAAAACGTCCGAACCATTGCATTTTATGATTCTTCACACTGCCTACCCTACCTCCCACCTCTGTTTTCCCCATGACCTTACCCATGGAAAACTTCAAATTATTTGGCCTGACCATATGCCCAACCAGGTAGGCACTGAATTGGAGATCACCAATGGATGAGAACCCCAAGAATGATCAGAGGCAACAAGGATGCCCAATTTACCAGCCCACAGGTCATTTGGAACTTCTGTTCATATGAGACTATTCAACCGGATCTGGATGTCGTTCACTCCCTATATCCTTGGCTGCTTTGGAACAAAAAGGAAGCTCTGCAATTCTGAAGTTTGAAGAATTTGTATTTCAAGCCTAAACAAAGCCGTATTTAGTACTCAGTAGTAGTAATAATAACATAACAACCATACTGCCTGTATCTATGTACCATTTTAGAATTCACACATTAGAATACCTTCTCATTTGATCCTCAAACCCTTGAAAAAAAGATGTAAACTCTTATAAGAGATTTTGAGGAATATTAGGGAACAGAGAACATGCTGTAAAATTGGAGATGAATGAACATAGTTTTAATTTTCAAAAAGAAAAATGAAGTACCTTTCACAAACTACAAACAAACAGGTAAGATATTGCTCCTAGGCAAGATTCTAGAATGGAATATTAAGATTATGAGTACTTGGGCAGGATGGGGGAAAGGAAGTTATCAATAGGACCCAGTGTGGATTTACTAAGAACAAGTCACATCAAAATAGCCTAATTTTGGCTGAGTGTGGTGGCTCATGCCTGTAATCCCAGCACTCTGAGAGGCTGAGGCAGGAGAATCGCTTGAGGTCAGAAGTTCAAAACCATCCTGGGAAACAGCAAGACCCCATATCAGCAAAAATTTTTAAAAATTAGCTGGGTATGGTAGCACACACCTATACTCCCAGCTACTTAGAGGCTGAGGCAGGAGGATCACTTGAGCCCTGGAGTTGGAGGCTGCAGTGAGTTATCACCATGCCACTACACTGTAGCCTGGGCAACAGAGTGAGACTCTGTCTCAAGAATAATAATAACCTAATTTTCTTTCATGATAAGGCTACTAAATTGACAAATCAAAGAAGCGCAACAGAGAACGTGTACCTAAACTTCAGATTTTTGACAAGATTTCTCATTATGACCTAGGGATAAGATAAAGAAAAATGAAGAGAATGCTAATCTAATTCGGTGACTTTAAAAATCAGTGGTACTGGTGAGTGGACCATGATAGCCTGGAATTCATTTTCTATTGATACACCAGAGAGCTTCATCTTTGGCCTTGCCCTATTCAATATTCTTAACATGAACTTCATTCAAAACTATAGAATGCTATGGCCATCAATTATATGCCTGACAGAAAGCTGGGACAGATAGCAAATGCAAGAGCTCGGGCAGAATTAGGATCCAAAAGGAGTCAAATAAGTAGGCCAAGTCTAACAAAAATGTTAAGTGCTGGATAATGTACTTGGGTCCAAAAATTACCTGAGCAAGTTCCGGGTTGAGAAGATGTGATTTAGCAAAGCAGTACAATATAAAAAAGTTAAACATATTAGCAGAAAATAATCCAATATGAGTTATTCATGTGTTTTGATTGCCAAAAAAGCAAACTAATCTTAAGCTACTTTAGTTGAACTGAAGTCTCTAGAATAAAAAAGTAGTTGATTCTACTCTACTCTGTTCATCCCACACCGGCAGTATCCCGCATCAAGGAACACTCAGGATATGAGAGGATTCAGAACCAGATCACATACGAAATAGTTGAAGGAAATAGGGAAGTTCATTCAGAAGAAGAGACCATCAGAAGGATATAATGGATGTGTGCAAATATTTGGTTTGAAGGGCTGTCATGTGATCAAAGGTTTGGACTTGTCCTTTGAGCTCCAAGAGGAACAGTCAGTGAGTTCATACTGCAGGGAGAAAGATTGCAAACTGACATTATAAAGAGCATTGTAACAATCAGGAAGGCACTTTGGACAAGCACTTTGCATAGATCCTATGGTGGAGATAAAAGCTTTGGAGGGGAGATTGAAAGACTGTCTTCAAGCTTCTGTCTGTACTCATGGTGGGTCAGGATGCCTGCCTTCTCTGCCCCACTTCTACCCCTGCACTTTCTGTGGTGACATTCAGGGATCCTTAACTGGAGTCCTGGCTTTGTTTATGTTGAGGAGAGATTGTACATATCTTGGAGAATGGAAGCTCTTAGGGCCCAAGAAAAGCCTTGCTTATCATTCCCAAAATATTAGTCTATAATTCCTTCTCACTTTAAAGTTTGTAAAATGTACAGTTTGATCCTTACACCATGAGGTAGGTAGGAAAGGCACCATAGAAACTAAGGCTCAGAGAGCTTTGCCCCAAGTAGGTTAGTGGTAAAGTTGGAAAAAGAATCCAGGTCTCCCAGCTCCTGGTCCAGAACTTTTTAATTGTAGCAACTGCTTTTGTGTGCCCCAGGTTCATTCTCATGGACCTCATGCTCTCAGCAGATGCCACTACGGTACCCTGTATGTAAGACCACACAACCCAGGGTTAAGGCTCTAGACTCATGGGCACTGTAGATTTCGGCCACTGCTAGCCTCTTTGTTGCCTCTGGCTGTTGTGATTGCCACCTCCAGCTGTTGTGCCTGTGGTTGCCAGCCTTTATATCTGCCACCTCCAGCTGTTATCTGCTGCTCCCAGCTGTTGTGCCACCTCCCACAGCCAGGCAGCTTTGTTCTCTGCGGTGGCCAGAGTCAGAAGCGGATAAACAATCAGCTACACTCCACCCTCAAGCTGCCCGGGCCCCTGGGGAAGGAAGCAAGCCAAAGCTCTGGAAATCATTTGTTGTGCAGCCCACCACCCCCGGCACCCCCGGCACCCCCGCAAAATAAAACATACTGTTTCCTCTAGAGGGTGCTATTTCCCAAAACAATCCCAGCCAGCCAAATACCAGAGACAGAATTCTGAAGACCAGCCTCTGAGTGGCGAAAGAGACAGATACAGAGACATTCACCTTCTTTCTCCTCTAAGAACTGGCGATCCTTTCCCTAAAACAAAGGCCAGTCATAGCTACAGTGATGATCAGCAGGTTCCCTCAACAAGTACCACTCCCACTTACTGCTACCCCTGGAAGTTCTTCCTGGAGCTGTCTTTTTTTGCCTGAGCACTCATTTATTTTACTTGAGAGTCATTTATTCTCCGGGATAATACATGGATTTATCAGGGCCTTTCTTGAGTAAGGACACTGTTGTTCTTGTGACTCTCAAGAACTTGATCTGTGGCTCCCCTTTGCTTTTTGCTACTTTGCTCCTGGGTTTCTCTTCCTCAAATACACCTCTGACTAGAAAGGATGCTTCAACCCCTCCCGGGGGCAGCAGGTGCAGGGGAAAGAGAAAAGCTGCGCCCACAGGGAAAGTGCTTTATCTTTTTTCTCTGTAGCCTCTCAGCACAGCATTCATGATTTGGTCTCTGCCTGCTTCTGACTTTACCCCTGACAATCTTTCACAGGCCCCCTGAAGTGAAGAGCCTCACTACCTAATCCTTTCTACCTTTCGACCTGCTTCTGCACTGCCCTGCTCCGTGCCTACCTGATGATCGATGTCCTTTTCTTTCAAAACTCGACTCAAGTGTTAATTACCCCCTTTGATGCCTTCCCTGACTCTCAAAAAAAAAAAATTCATCTTCTCTGTACCTCCCATCCCTGCCCCAGAATGGGTTTACTTTACTATGCTTGCTCTTGTACATATTCTTTTTTTTTTTTTTTTCTTTTTTCCGGATGGGATCTCACTCTGTCACCCAGCCTGAAGTGCAGGAGTGCAGTGGTACAATCTCGCCTCGCTGCAACCTCTGCCTCCTGGACTCAAGCAGTCCTCCCACCTCATCCTCCTGAGTAGCTGGGACTATAGGCATGTGCCACCATGCCCAGCTAATTTTTGTACTTTTAGTAGAGACGGGGTTTTGCCATGTTGCCCAGGCTGGTCTCGAACTCCTGGACTTAAGTGATCTGCCCACCTTGGCCTCCCAAAGTGCTGGGATTACAGGTGTGAGCCACCGCGCCTGGCCCTCTTGCACATATTCCTATTTTGAAACATTATAGTGCTTTGAGATGGTTTATTTATCATTGTTTACCATCTGTGTGCTTCTAATTTAATACCACTGACTCTGCCTTTCATCTCTTTCCCCAGTGCCTAGTATAGTTTGTTAAGAAATAGTAAGAGAATGACTGAAAGCCTGATCTGGACAGGCCAAGGCCCCCCTGAGGGCTGCAGTTTTATCTGCCTCACAGGAGACACCTCGTTCACACAGACCTTCAGGAGGAGCCACTTTAGAGTGCGAGGGGACCCAAGTTTACACAGGCTTTGCTAATGCTGCAGATGCTTACAATCCTGTTTTCAGAAGGTAAGAAAATAAAAGCCCAAGATATCAGTCCCTCCTCTCTTCTGGGTCAACTGCTCCATTTGCAGGGGGTTGGGGAGAGAATGAGCTTTGTAAATTGCTACAGAGCTTTGGAGTTGATTATGCTAAATTAGGTGACTAGAAAAGATGCTTCAACCCCCTCCCAGGGGCAGCAGGTGCAGGAGGAGGGGAAAAGCTGCACCCGCAGGGAAAGTGCTTTGTCTGGTTTCTCTGTTGCAAGAGCAAGTTGAGTGGAAGGAGCTTTGGGATATGAATACTAAATGCATTCACTTCCAAATGTAAACAAATCCTTTCTTCTCCTACTTGCTGCTCTATTTTGGTTCCTAAAATAGTTAAAGGGACCATCATCCTACCCATTACCCACACTCAAAGCCAGGATCATCTCAAACTGTCTTCTTGCCTCAACTCAACATTTATCTAATGCCATGTGCTGTGGATTTATTATTTGTGCCTCCTCCCCTTCATTCCATTGTCTTCAAGTCCTAATGCCTTGTGGCTGAATCACTGCATCAGCATCCTCCTCATCTTGTGTCTCCGTTCTTTCTTTCCTCAAATCCATCCTACATTGCTCCTGGGTTTCTCTTCCTCAAATACACTTCTGATCAGGAATCAATGAACATTTATCCAGTACTTTCGAAAGCACTTTCACATTTTATTCTCGTGGCATTCCTATAAGATATTAAGATTATAATTCTTGTTTTATGAATGAGGAAACTGAGGCTCAGAGAGATGGTGTGACTCAGTAAACTGTGGAATTAGATTCATACTCAGGTCCCATCTCCCAAATCCATCCACTTTTCATTTTACTGTAATTGTCTTAGTTCTTTCTCTGGCTCAAAACATTTTGATGTCTTCCTATTATCTATCAAAGACAGGCCAAACCCAGGCTGGCATGTAAGGCCTTCCACAGTCTGCTTCTGAACCTGCTTTCCAGCCTTATGTCTGACCACTTCTCTGCTATGGCACACTTCTTGCTGCAAGCAAACCAACCACTCCCTGCTCCCTGCTGTGCACACTCATGCTTTCCTGCCTTCCATGATCCTGCACTTTCTTCCTGAGCTCCCCTTCCTCCTTGTCTTTACCTATCCAAGTCTTATCTTTCAGAGTCCAGTTCAAATAACACCTCTTCCATGAAGCCTTCTCTGATTCCTATAACCTTAAGTAATGCCTCCCTTTTCTGAGTTTCCATATATGTATATCTATATCCATCTATACCTGTAATGGCACCTCTCTTAGTACATGATGTATCATTTGCATTCTACTACAAATAAGGTCATTGAAAGAAGGATCCAGCATTTTATGTATATATATACACACACACACATATATACATATATACACACACATATATATATATCCTAAAGATTGTGTTATCCTAAAGATTAGTACAATGTATGACACATAGTAAGTGCTCAAGAAGTATTTTATGATTGAATTAAGAGTAGGGGGGACCCCAACCCACTCCAGCCATAGTGGCCAATCTAACTAACTCCATCATCACAGGGCCAAGGAGATGTGGAAGTTCTTGTCTTAGGTAGAATGGATGGAACTTCACTCTGGTCCAGAACCTCTCACTCTGAGGACTTCTCATTCCCCCTTCTCATTTGTATCTTCTCTTGATTTTTTAATAATGTTTTTCTTTTTTCCTTGTGCACATGGAAACCCCAGATAACTAATTATCAACACTAATAAGTACGCAAAGAAACCAAATGTTTTTATCTGTATTATTGTTGCCCACCACATTCAGTTTGAGTTGTGTTTTTGTTCATTTATACAATAAACACTTTGTTGTTGTTGTTGTTGTTGTTAAAACTTGGTCTCACTCTGTCACCCAGGCTGGAATGCAGTGGCATGATCATGGCTCACTGCAGCCTCCACCTCCTGGGCTCAAGTGATTCTACTACCTCATCCTCCTGAGTAGCTGGGACTACAGGTGCACACCACCATGCCCCAGCTAATTTTTTTTTTTTTTGGTAGAGATGGGATCCCACTATGTTGCCCAGGCTTGTCTCAAACTCCTGGGCTCAAGCCATCCTCCCATCTTGGCCTCCCTAAATGCTGAGATTACAAGCATGAGTCATCATGCCCAACCTCAGTAAACATTTTTTTTTCCAGCAATTACTGGGTGCCAAATTCTAAACAAGGCAATGGAATTATGGAGATGGATCAGATGTAGATTCTTTCTGTGAAGACCTTGCAATCTAATAAAGGAGACAACTGTAAAACAGGCAGGAAGTGATAAGTGCCATAAAAAAGGTGTCAGTGAAGTGCAAGAAGAGCTTGTGAAGGGAAAACTGACATCTAGTGCAAAGGAACAGGGTTGGGGAAAATGAGGAAATCCAGGGCTACCCAGGAAATAAGGATCCATTCATTTTGGTTGAAGCGTTGGGAGCACATGAAAGATCTTAATAGGACACACTGGGAAAACAGTGATGTGCTCTGACCCCTCAACACCCTCCTGCTTTGTGGCCAGCCCCTGTGGGTTCCTTCATGGCCAGCTGCAGGGCCAGGGTCAGGTGCAGAACCTTGGCTTCCTCCATGGTACTCTAGCCTGCTGGTCTTGTCTTTTCTCTTTTCTTTTTTTTTTTTTTCTTCTTTTTTTATGGAGTCTCACTCTGTCTCCAGGCTGGAGTGCAGTGACGCAATCTCAGCTCACTGCAACCTCCACCTCCCGGGTTCAAGCGATTCTTCTGCCTCAGCCTCCCGAATAGCTGGAATTACAGGCATGAGCCACCATGCCCAGCCGGCCAGCTGGCCACCATGTTGGCCAGGATGGTCTCGATTTCTTGACATCGTGATCCACCTGCCTCGGCCTCCCAAAGTGCTGGGATTACAGGCGTGAGCTACAGCGCCCGGCCTAGCCTGCTGGTCATTCTTCCTTAGAGTCACTAGATGATTTCTGTTTTTTGACTGTGGAGTATTTCTTCTTGCAAATGTTCGGTTCAGGGAAATGGAAGGAGAGATGGAGGGGAACTATCATGTATTGAATGCCTTCTCTAGAGCAGCACTTCATATTTCATCTTTGCAACTCTGTAAAACAAATCTTATTATCTTTGTAGTTACTGCTGAGGAAATTAAGGTTCAGAGAGCTCAGGTGACAGAAATTATCAGCAGCAGAGCTGAACTTTGTGCCTCTTTCTGGCTGGATTCCAAAGTCCTTTCCAGCATAACTTAATATTAATACTATAGTTTATTTGCCTTCAATGCGCAAACTCAACACTCAACAAGCAGACATGACACCTTAAGCATAGTAAAGGTTAGCAGGAGCCAGACAGGTATGAAAAATTCACCAGCAGTGATGCCCAGGATGTATCCAAGGGTTGGAGGTGACACCCTTCCTTCATGGCTGCTTGATCCCATTGATTCTCTCCTAGTTTTGCATGACTTGTCTTTATTCTCCCCACTTCCTTCATGTGGACTCGCCTCCCAGCAATCTTCTCATCTCTATCAATTGTGCTTCTTTGCTTGTCCTGTCTTGTACTTCATCCTTCCTGTCACTAAAATGTCTCCCCAATCCCTGTCCTCCTTTTCACCTCCCTCTTTGCCTTTGTATTGCCTACACATCTCTCTGGCTTTCCCTTCTTTTCCTTATGGTTTCTCCAGCTTCCTGTATCTCATTCTGGGAATAGTATGCTATCCATCTAATCATAACTCTTGCCTTCAAATTCTTTACCACACTTTATCCTTCTATTCTCCTTCTGTATCCCACAGCCTATTTGTCCATATTAATAGAGGCATTCTAAGCCCCAAAGCCTCCTATTCTTCTCCCTATTTCTTCCCTGTAGAAAAGAGTCTTTTGATTGAAGGATCTGGAAATGAGATCAGAAAGGGAGGCAGATTCCAGGAAGATAGGAACAGTGCCTACTATAGCTATTAACTAATCCATTTATCTTAGGTTTGAAGGTCTTACCAATCACTGTTTGGTAAAGACAAATGAATAGGTGGACAGGGACTCAGCTTGCTCTCTGTCCTACTATCTGTCCATCATGCTTAAGAACCCCAGATCCAGCTCTGTTCTTATTCCAACTTTGAGGGCTTACATAATCCTTGCAGTACTTTTCTTCCTTCCCTTCCTCTCCTATCCTTCTCCTTCCTCTTCCACGTTGGGAGAGCCCTGTATGCAGTGGAGGGGTTTTGAGCACTATGTCTCAGCACCTGAGATTAGGCTGGTCTCCACACACATACTTATCTTAGACACTTGAGCTAGGTATCTGTCCATGCCCAGCATTCTGAAGACAGAGTGAGAGATTTAGGCTCAAGGATGTGTAAAAGCTGCTCAGAACTAAGAGACAGCACTGCCTGGTGGAACATGCGCTGGACTGGGAAGCAAGAAACTTGGGTGCCCATCTCAACTCTGCCACTGACTAGCTGTTACCTCAGTCAAACCGCTCAGCCTCTCGGGTCTGTATTTCCTTCATTGTGGAATGGGAGTTGGTATTAGTTCCACACGTCTCAAACTAGGGCATGCACTAGTGTGCCAGGAGGCACTCAAAGCCACAGGACTAAATTTAGTATATTTCCTGAAGTTATCAATTTTGCTCAGATTTTGAGGGAAAATGCTATTTTAATATTATGCCAACAATATACAATGAAGTAGAATAAAAATTTTGAACGGCTTAAGACAAAAAGAGATTTCAAGGATGTCCAGTGTGTGGCCGCTTATGGCTCATCCCTGTAGCTTCTAGGGCACAAATTCCCTCTCCTCTGCTTTTCAGGACACGTTGGCGAGGTCAGTCTGGGAGGTGCTATGTTAGAGGATGATTAGGTCACTTCCTGCTGTAAATCTCTATGTCCAGCCCGAGTTGCTCCCACAGCAGTCTGGTCCCACTCCTCCCCCCGGCCTCGGTGGAAAGAGCAAACAGCTACTCAGCCTCCTCTCACCAACCATATTATCTCTTTTTTGGATACCAGTTCCAACTTGAAGAGCTACCTTAGAGTCCTCCAGAAAGAGATCAGTTACTTTGGGATGAAAAAGAAGCACTTCGGGCCTTCCAAGTGTTCTTAATGAGGGTGGGGGAAGAGAAAAGGAAGGAGAAGGGTAAGAGAGGAAGGGCAGGAAGAAAAGCACTACAGGGTTATGTAAGCCCTCAAGGTTGGAAGAAGAATGGAGCTGGATTTGGGGTTCTTTTCAAACTTGATGTCTTTATTCATTAATCCCCCTCCTTGCCCCAAGGAAAATAAACAAATAGAAATGGAGCCAGATGCACACAAATCTTGAGGTGGGGAAAAAGAGGATAGTGTGTGTGTGTGTGTCCCAGGGCCTGACTCTCCAGCTGAATCACTGTTGCCTCTGTCTCCCACTCCCTGGTCTCCTTCCCCCTTTCCCTCCCATCCTCTAGCCCCAGCCTGACACTGAGGCCCTGGCCCATGGAAGAATAGGCCTTTCTTCTCTTGTGTCAACGTTTGGAAAGTTCTCATAGTCTGATCAAAAGAAAGGATAAAAGCCTTCAAAGCACTTCCTGGGAGTCTGTGACCTCTGCAGGGCCCTTCTGACCTGCCTGTGTGTTTTCCAGTCAAGAGAGGGAGGGACAAAAGATGGGGCCACATCAGATGTTCTCTGTTTAGACACCACCCCTGCCTGTCAGTGTGAGCTGACCAGGACCACTGCCCCTTCCTCCACCTCAGTCCCCAAGCAGTGCCTTCTGTCCCCTGCAAGAAAGGCACAGTGTTCTGCAAAGAACTGCCCACAGGGTGGCATCTTGGGGACCCCCTGTTTCCCCGGCTGGAGAAGGAGGACTTCCTGGTTCTTGTGGCAAGTGGGTGCTGCCTCTTTGATGCACCTGCCCTCTCAACCTTTCACACTACCCCTATTGCACGCCCTCCTGAGTCATCACCCCTTCCCAGTATCTGCTGCTAATCATTGTCTGGGCCAGCAAGGCTCAACAGGAGCTGGTCCTTTGTGAGGAGCTTGGCACTAGGCAGGGTTCAACTGAGGACAGAGGCTGTACCACTGTCTCCTCAGCCCCAGCTCCAGCAATCCCGGTAGCCTCCCAGCCTGGCCCCATCTGGGTCCTCACCTCAGAAGAACATCTACTAGGAGACATTAACCCATCCCTCCTCATCTCGACTGAACAGCCAGAAGAATTAGCATCAGTGCTAAGAGTCAACTGGAAGCAATGGCATCTATAGAAATAACTCTTGTTGCTATTGTTATTCCTATTGTTACCACTAAGACATGAAATGCTGAAAAGTTTCCCAAGGACACTAGGGAAAATCTCAAGAGGGTCCAAGCTAGGTTAGGGAGAGTCAGGGTGATAAACAAGAAGTCTGTTCAGGACCCTCCTTCCTGTGTCAAGTCTGCCTGGATCTCCAATCAGTCATCACTTGGCCTAGGCCCTGAGATTCCCTATAGGGAGAATCCATACCCAACTTATCTCCAAAGATACTGGTTGAGGGGATCAACCTAGTTGAGGTATCAGAAGTATTTTTTCAGGCAGAGCACCTCAAGAGAGTATACCCCCACCCCTAGTCTCTGCAAAGGGGGCTGGTCAGGTTGCAGATGGGGAGTGTGGAAGTGGTGGAGGTGAAAGGGAACTCCTGCTAATTTCGAGCTTCACCAGCAATTTGCCACCCCATGCGGAAGACTAACCTCCCCACCATCAGGGGATGGGGCTCCCCAGTACCTTGGGGCCACCCTTGCCTTTGCAGTTGCCTGTCTCATAACCTCACAGCCCCTACCCCCACTCCAGCTCACTCCTTTTACTATTAGGTTGAATTCTATGAAATCGTCCATTTAATACATGGGTTCCCTATTGGCAATATCAAAGGGTTCAATTTAATAACACC
Source organism: Trachypithecus francoisi (assembly GCF_009764315.1). NCBI lineage: Eukaryota > Metazoa > Chordata > Mammalia > Primates > Cercopithecidae > Trachypithecus > Trachypithecus francoisi. The sequence goes on along the minus strand of NW_022681470.1, from coordinate 89,208,992 downwards.
TAATAACAATAAAAATAACAGTAACAATCACCTCTGTAATATGGGGTTTTGAAATCTACAAAACACTTGCACAAATTCAGAATTACTCCATTTGCTCCCACAGCCACTCTGGGGGGCAATTAAAGCAACAGGAAGCAAGAAGCTCTTGCCAGTGTCACAGCTGAACTTCCCATTATTAAATCCAAGGGCGTCTTCTCAGCCCTTGACCCCAGCAGTCTCTGCCGCACTTGAGACTGATGACTGACTGGTCTGTTCTTAACACTCTCTTTTGGCTTTTATTGAGGTGTGGTGGGAATCCACTGATTTTATCCACCTTGATTAGCCGTTAAGTAGCTCTGCTATTTCTAGGCTTTGTGATTTGGGGCAAATCACTTAAACGTATGGGTTTCTATTTCCCTTATCTGCAAAAAGGCCTAATAATACAGAGGTGACGGGAGAGTTCCATGTGATCATATGTGTCAGAATGCTGCATGGGTTGTGAACACTACACGTGTGCACAGTCTCACCATTACTCTCGGACACTATGTTCTCGGGGTTCTCTCTCTACTGCTCTGTTTATTTTGGATCATCTCTCTTGCTGTAATCTCTCCTCTGCACCTTAAGTGTTGGTGTTTCTCAGGAATCCATCCACCCTTGGCTCTCATCCCTGACCACTGTCCTCCATCTTCCTCAACTGTTTCCCTGCTCCGTGGATTCCACATCGCCTCTGCCCTGTGTATCCAAGTACTTACAGGCTCCCCCTATCTGGAGCATTCCAATTTTAACATGTTCAGACTCAGCGTCCTGTCTCCTCAAAAGAGTCTCTTTTGTGTTTTACTTCTTGTTCACAGAATTACTCTCCACTAGGTGCACAAGCCTTAGAATTACCCCTGCTTTCTCTCTTCCCCCTCATCTGATTGGTAACTAGGTCCATCAATTCTGTCTTCATGACTTCTCTTCAGGTCCATTGAGGCTGCCCTAGTTCATTCACCTGAGGTGTTGCAATGGTCTCCTGGTCCTCCTGCAGCCAAACTCACTGTGCTCACCTCAGTCCTTGGCTGCCTCAGTACACACATTCTGACCCCATCGCTTGGCTTTAAATTCTTCAATGAGTTCCAACAGCTTTCGTGATGAAATTCAAACTTTTTGGCAAAATCCTTCAATGTCTGACTCCTTACTCTTCACAGCCTCCCTGGAATATTTTCCCTATGCAGCCCATATTCTAGCCACGTGGAACATAGCCTGTGCTCCACTTGTCTGTCTCCATGTCTTTGCTCAGGCAGCTCACTCTACCTAGAACACCCTCTCCCTGCTCCCAGACTCCCCTCAAGACTGCTCTCTTCCCTTTCAAATCCTCTTCCTCCTTCAAGGCCCTGCCCCAATGCCCTCTCCACTGTGCAGCCTTTCCCACCTCCCAGATAGAAAGAGTTACTCTTCCTCTATGTTCCCGGGACATTTGCCACATCATCCTTTGTTCTTCTCTAGAGATTGTGAGCTCTTTAAAGGCACAGACTGTATCTTAGTCACCTTTGTAAGCTGTTACCTTTAAATTTAACCTAATTGGTTGGTATAGAGGAAGGAATTAGAATCTCTGGGTGATTCTGGGCTAGGAATGTCAACTATACAACATGTAAGCCATCACTCATCACCCCACCACCCCTTAGCAGATAACACTAATTCATCGCAGTGCTTTTCTTCTAACAACCTCAGAATCATCCTCAATATGGTGATATAGAGAGCCATTTTCAATCAAATGGAGTTAGCCCAACAAATGAAACCTATTTCTTATCCTGGCATGTCTGAGTCACAAAGTTCCCTATGTATTCTTCTTTCTTGCTACTTGCCATCCTGTCTGTGTCACTTACTAGCTATGGGAACTTCAGTCAATCTCTTAATCTCTCTAAGGCTCAGCTTCCTCATCTAAGGAGGCAATAAAACCTTCCATTATGTGGTCAGGATTACATGATTTAAAGTATATGAAATCTGTAAGGCCCTTATGCAAATAAAGATATTACTATTATCCTACTTTGCAGATGAATGAAAAATATTACTGAATTAGGAAAACTAAGGTTCAGAGACATAAAGTCACTTGCTGACATTTGTTTAATGGCAAAACCAGACCCCGTGTCTCCATATCCTGTGGGCTTTTCCCTCACATTACCCCTCCACACCCCAGTGGCCTTGATGATGCTCAAGTTACACCATCCCTTCTATCTCCTTTCTCCAGGTGAGTTGTGGAGTAAGATTTACTCTAGCCCCAGAATTGAAGGGGACTTCCAACCCACTATTCTTTATCCCACCTCTCTATAATTCCTCCAAAACCCTCTCAGCCTGCCAAGAGGTGGGCAGGTGTGTGCTGAGGATGCTGAGTAGAGCCAAGTTCCTTAATTACTATCCTTCAGCCTCTCACCCTCTTGTCTGCCCCCAGCCTCAGGAGTATCAGGCAGCTGGCAGCCTTCTCAAGGCCCAGGATGACCAGGGCCCTGGAGATAAGGTTCTTGGGGTGAAGACTACTGAGTTGTCACCTGATCTACCAGAAGAGTTTGAGAAACTAGGGAGGGAATGATAAGACCTATTCCTTGGAGTCCCAGGGCCACGACAGGGTTCTCCACCTGAGAGAAGAGGGGGAGACTGACCAGATCCCAGCTGAATTGCCCTTCTCTGTACACTTTCCTGTCTTTGAACTTGAAGTGGTGTTGGCTGGAAATGAGGGGTGGCTTGGACCTAGTTGGTGGAGGGCCCAAGAGGTAGTGGCAGGTAGGGGAGGCAGAAGAGCTACTCCCCATTGTGAGAGCACCCCCAGAGCCGGCTCCTGTAGAGGTTTTTTCATCAGCTCCATGCCTTCCAGGAAGGACCATCCCCATCTTCCCAAACAGAGAACCTTTTCTGGACTGCTTCTTAATCTGTATTTTGTTCATCTTTTATCCTTCTCAGTGCCTGCTATTTCTTAACTTAAAAGAGCCTGTAGGATTGATGTTCTACATAACTTTTCCTCCTTCAGGCCCCCTTTTCCATGTGCCACCCACTTCATCCTTTGGAAGTCCTTCCTCTGAGCTTCCCATTGAAGTTTCAACGTTTGGACACTTGGGGGCACTGAGTCAGCCTCCTTGGCAGTCTTCTCTCTAGTTTCCCTAGCTCTTCTCTGCCGGCTGCACCCTGTCAACACTCTCCCTACTCTCTACAATGAGAGGGGCAGATGGGGAAACTGAGGCCCACAGTGGGAGTGCTTAGTAGGAGTGCCTCAGTGATAGAAATCTAGAGTCTTTTGTGGAAGGTACATCTCTCTCTAGTGGTGGGAAAGGACAGAGGCAGAAAACTTCAGGCCTAAGCCAAAACTTGTCCAGAGGCAGACAACTCTGAACTTAAAGCTTCTCCCTGCACTGGCCAGGTCGTCCTAGGGAAGCCCAATGCTTCCTTGTGCTTGTGTGACCAAGGACAAGAGAAATTAGTCTTGGGAGAAAGGATGAACGAAAAGTAGTAAAAAGAGGAGAGGAAGTGGAGGGACCCTATCTCTGAAGCCCTTAGAATTACAGGGGGAACAGAGTCCTATATGACCTCCCTAGCATCAGTGTTATCTATCTATACGCCCCCACTTCACGCATGCACCATGTCCCCAGCCATACGAAACCTCTCAGTTCTTGAACAGACCAAGCTTTATTTTTAGCAAATAATGGGGCCTCTTTCATGGAACACTGTTCCTCTCCCACTTTGCTTAATTTCTCCTCCCCTTTAGGCCTCAGCTTAGATGTCACTTTCTCTGGAAAGCCTTTCTGGATGCCCCCACCCGCAACGTGGGCTGCCATCCCCTGTGTTCCCACAGTACCATGAACTTCCTACCTCAAGCTTTACAGTGCACCAGGCATCGTGCTGGGTGCTCCATGCCGTGCTTCATCCTAGCCTCCCTAGGAGGGCAATAGCATTGCCCTCAGATGAACGGGTGGAAACTAGACTTACACGGGTTAACTAACTTGCCCAGGAGGACTGCTCATAAGGAGTGCACTGCAAGTCGAACCCAGGCCTGCTTAAACCTGCTTAAAGTCTGGGCTTCTCAACTTGCCACTGGACTGTGTCACAGAGTGTTCATGCTGGGAAGCCCTCTGTGGTCATCACATATAATCCCCACATTTTACTAAAGAGGAAGGCAAGGCCTAGAAAAGCTGGGTAACTTTCCCAAGATCACACTGCTAGCTGGTAGCTCATGTTATTTTACATCAGAATCACAGCAACAACCCTGGCCTTCTTCTTCATCTCAACTTCTGTTTTCCTACAAGATCCTTTTCCTCACCCTGGGGTCCCAAAGTGCCAGCTTCTGTGGAGCCAGCCTTGGATCACTATCCACAGAAGCTCTTCCCCAGCCAAACCAGCCACACCCCATTATCTTCAATCTGGCCCTCCCACCTAGTAGGTCTCAGGGTCTCCCTCATCCCTGCAGTAGCTGGCCCAACAAGAAGAGTTGGAATAAGCCGCAAATAGTGAGGTCCACAAGGAGGAGGCATTCAGTGATGCTCTTACTGGGCTCTGTGGAAATGATCAAGGGATTCCTTTGAGGCCCCTGGAAACCCCATGGGGGCTCTGAGAGTCATTGGAACTATCTTCCAGGCCACGCAAGCTTTGTTCAGTAGGTGACTAAAGGGGGACTTTTCCTTCTCATCAGGGCAATGAGTTATCCACCTCTTTCTATCCCTCCCCTTATGCCCAGGGAATTCTTCCAATTAAGTCAAAATTTACCTGTTGGTATCTGAGCAATTTCTTCTTATTTGTACCCTTGATGGAGCTGGAGACCCAGAGGTACTCTGTATCTGTCATTCATATTCAGAGAATTGAGCCTCTTTCCCTGACAGGTGTCCTCTCAGCTCCCTTTCCTTCTTGGGGCTCCTGTTTCCTGCATGAAGAGCAGCCTCTGACCCTCACTCAGAGAAGTCTAGGGAGCTCACCACCACTCTGGGAGGCAATCTTTCAACTTTTTACTTATTCCTTATTCACATTCCTCCCTTAAGAAGGAGGATGGGGTAGGGATGGCATGAGGACGCTGACTAGATACAGAACTAGATTCAGAGATGAGTGTCTCACTGTTCTCTGTCTCGTGTAGTAACTAACTGCCCAAGCACAGCAGGGAAAGCTGAAGTTATACATTGGGAAGTTCTCTTTCTCCAGCAGGAAATATTTGGAGGCAAAAGAATCATGCCAGAGTATAAGGGCTGGGAGAGGTGTGTTCCTGCGCAAAGGAAGGCAGATGGATGAGGCAGCTTAAGGAGAATCCAGTAGCCAGAGGGGAAGCATTCTAGATGAGGGGAAGGGAGAAGGATAGAAGGGCCCTGAGGTTCTCCCATACAATTGTGATGTGAGGAAACATCATAGAGATTAGCACTCAATAATATTTGCTGATGACCAAACCAATATCAGTTTACTTCTCTATCTAACAGAGTTTCTGCAACCATGACCCCATCCACCCTCCCAGGCCCCAGCACACCACTGTGCAGTCAGCCCTCAAGTCTCTGGGATCCCAATGGGCCTTCCTGTCTTCCCTTTTTAGGGCATCTGCCCCCGACTGCTAGAAGATGCTCTGGACCAGAATAGCAGGCGAGCCATAGATACAGCCTACAGATTCTCGTGCAGACATAGGATAACAACTGGGAAGGCCAGTGCTAGGCAGCATGAAGGACTTATAATTGATAGAAATTACCAACTCCAAACCCTAGCTAAGAAGGCTGTGGGGTTACTTTCCAGTGATCCAGAGTTCGTAGCAGAAGTGGGGCCGGTAGGAGGATGGGAAGTGAAAGGAGGTAGGCTCACTCTGCCTAGGGGTAGTGCAAGGGTCAAGGTGACTTTCGGAGGTTCTTTCTAGACCCAGAAGCCCACTTAAGGCTCCTAGACCCGTTCTCACCACCCCTTCCCCTCACCATGCCCCCACTCCTTCCCAAAAAAAGGTGGCTAAAAGAAAGCTCTGTTGGAATTGTAGATAGGGTTGGGGGTGGGGTCATCTGAGCAAAACCAAGAGACAAATACTTGGGGGAAAAAAACACAAAAAAGCTAGAGGCGAGAGACCTCCATTCTACTCCCAGCCTTGCCACCAGCTGCCTGGACACCATCATCTCACCTCTCAGAGCCTTTCTGGGAAAATGATAACTGTTCCATCTACCTCCCAGGGCCAGGAAGGGCTAGGAAATACCTATGTGCCCTGGGCAAAGGCAAAGACAGACACACTGGACCTGTGCCAGCGAGGCCAGGTGGGGCTTTCGTTATTCACACAGAGCTCAGTCCAGGATACTTGACTCTGCTCTGGGGTAGGGGGCCTGCCCACCTGACTGTCTCCATGGTTGGAGCAGGAATGGGAGCCATGCTTAGAGTGCAGCAGAGGCTGTGTCCATGGTTAACGTATAAGCAGGTGCGGTCTGGGGCAGCAGGACATTTTCAGCCCCAGGGCCACATTCTTAAGGTCACAACAAGTGCAAACTTGTTATAACCTGTGTCAGAGCAGCAGAGGGCAGCAAGGGCATGGGGGGAAGGGACAGGGTGCTGAGATGCCTGCGGCCGTGGAGGGGTGCAAAAGGGAAGAGGGTGGGTGTGCAGGTGCCTATGCCAGGGGGTGGTGGTGTGGACGTGCGGTCTGTGTGCTGGGCTCAGTGTGTTTTGTCTGGGCACATCCGTTTGGGTGTGTGTTGGGAGCCATGTGTGGGGCCGCATACACTCATCTGAGTGTATGCCTGTGTGTCTCTGCATATATGAGCCTCGGGGAGTCCTGTGGTGGGAGGAGGAGAAGTGGCAGCCACAGGCCCAGGCTGGGCATATGGAACCGAGGAGTGGGCAGGCTCTGAGCGCCCCTTCCCCTTCTCAGGCCTCACAGAACCTGCATTCCAACTCCCCCACAGACTGCCCCTGCCCCTGTGAGCCTAGGGCCTCTCCCCTCTGTGTGCCCTCTGCAGCCTGCCCTGTCAAATGCCCATCTCCCCAGCCTGCCCAGAGAGTGGGGGGGTTGCCTCCTGCCCATCCCCCCTGGCCCAGGGCCCACTCCCCCGTGCTCTCTGGGCCCTCCGGACACTGAAGCAAAGAGGGGGGTGGTGGGGAAGGCTCTGAAAGCAGGTGACTGTTTGGGGGAACTAGGGGACAGAGCCCCCATTGTGCCCGCCCCGGAGCCGCCTCAATGGAGCTCCCTGGCACAAAGGGGCTTTGACAATGGGCAGGACATTAGTATGCAGAGCCAGCCCCTCAGCCCTCTCCCTGTCCCACAGCCCAGGGGCGGGAGCTGGGGGACTGCTGGTAGAGGGTGAGGGGGGCCCAGGACTGAGACTGAGGAGATCTTGGCCCACAGGGGCTCCCCTGGGGGCACTGCCCAGGAGACAGGGGAGGAGACTAGACTAGGGCCTCCAAACCTGCCACTCGCCCGAAAGGACTTTCCAAATGGAAAAAGCCACAGGGACTGGTAGGAGTGGAGGGGGAGGGGCTGCGGGACGCCAGGCCCCTTGGTCCCAGGCTGGGCTCTAGAAAGAAGTGGGTGGGCAGTCTGAGTCCTCCCACGTTTTACCTCAGTTTTACCATCTATGCAAAGGAATTGTGTGGGCAGGAGAAGAAAAACGGAGTAATACATAGCAAGTTCTCCAACCCCAGCAGAAAGGGCATGTGCTCAGGGTTTGGGATCTTTGGGGTTCTACTTACTTGGGGTGCCACCTTCTTTGAGATCTCCATCTGCTGTGGTTCTGGAGGCTGAAGAAGCTACTACAGGGGAAGCAGGGGTTAGGGACAAGAGTCGCCTCCCACCTGTGCTCTTCCAGGGAATTCAGCCTGAACTAATGAAGGTGGAGCTGGAAGCCCAGCTCGGGGGAATTTGGCTGAAGGACCAATGAGCCAAGACTAGCTCTTCCCAGTATGTATCTATCTCCCCATCTGCCTCCTCCTGTTCCATAGTCTGTGGGGAGAGGCTTCCCTTCTCCTGCCCAGGGAACCCCAGCAGGCACCCCTATCCTCATTAATGCCCTTAGCACCACCAACTGCCTTTTTCTTTTTTTTTTTTTTTGAGACAGAGTCTCGCTGTGTCGCCCAGGCTGGAGTGCAGTGGCCGGATCTCAGCTCACTGCAAGCTCCGCCTCCCGGGTTCCCGCCATTCTCCTGCCTCAGCCTCCCGAGTAGCTGGGACCACAGGCGCCCGCCACCTCGCCCAGCTAGTTTTTTGTATTTTTTAGTAGAGACGGGGTTTCACCGGGTTAGCCAGGATGGTCTCGATCTCCTGACCTCGTGATCCGCCCGTCTCGGCCTCCCAAAGTGCTGGGATTATAGGCTTGAGCCACCGCGCCTGGCCCCAACTGCCTTTTTCAAGGCACCATGTTGTGCCTTGTGGGGCTTCAGCACAAAGGGCAGGGCCAGAAGGCGCCATCTGGGGAGAGACTCCTGGGCCTTGGGTGGTGGGACAGCTGAGAGGAGGGCAGTGAGCGGAACTGAGCACCTCATGAAAAGCAGGGTCGCCCAATCACAGACTTCCTATGAGCCCCAGGAAGAGTAGGCCGGGGGCACTTTGCAGAACTGCTCCCCACAAGGAAAGACAAAACAATCTCTGGGCTTGAGAATGTCTTCCTGGCTTTCTTTCTCCTCTTTTCAGTTGCTGTCAGTGTCGGAAGTTCTCCCTGCTATCTGCCCTCAAGGCTTCCCACTGTACTGCCCTGGTCCTGGGCTCACCTGAGATTGCTGGGAAAAGAAAGGTAAGGTCTGCTTCCTTCCCCGTCTCAGGACCCTACTCCTCCACTCTCCACAAAAAAATTCTGGCGGGGAGAGCAGAGATAGAGCTAGGCCTTAGAACTCCTGGGTTCAGGGCCCAGCAACCCTGTCGACCCCCTCTGGGAACTTGCACAAGTCGCTCTCTGGGCTGAGCTCATATGTGTAGCATTGGATGGATCTCCTCTGCAGCTCCCTGTCTTCAGGACAATGCGCAGTGGATTCAGGGGCAAGACTCTGGAATGTAATGACATCTCACATCATTGAGCACTACACTGAGCCCTTTCCTATTAGGTCATTTAATTCTCAACAACTCTAAAAGTGGGTGCTTTTTAAAGCCCCATTTTACAGATGAGAAAACTGAAGCATAGAGATATTAATAATTTGCCCAAGGCCACGTAACTGGTGAGTAGTAGAACAGAGGTAGAACTTACATGATGAACCACTACCCCATACTATCTCCCTAGTGAGAACATTCAAAAGACCATGGCAGCTGAAGGAAATTAGCCAGGACATTCCAACTGGCCCAGGTTTTTGAAACTGTCTTCTGAGGTTCCTCTAGACTAGCAGTTCTCAAAGTATGCTCCCTGGACCCTTTCGGAGGGTTCCTGAGGGTTCCTGAGACCCTCCTGGAGGCTCTACAAAGTCAAACCTGTCTTCATAATAATGCTAACAATACAGTATTTGCCCTTTTCACTTTCATTATTTCATAGTGTTCAGCAGAGTTTTCCAGAAGCTACATGACATATGATATTGCAACATACTAAATGCAGAAGCAGATGAGAAACCAACTGTCTTTGATTAAGCCAAACATTTAAAAAGATTCGTGAAAATATAAGACAATGTCACTCTTCTTATTAATTTTTTGTGTGTTTACTTTGGAAAATACAGCTGTTTTTCATTAAAAATACATCATTTTGTTAACATGCAATAGTTAATAATTATTTCATGTGTCCCAGTGTTCATTTCTAACAGTACATATTCATAAATAGAACCCACACAAACCAAAGCTCTTTGGAGTCTTCAGTAATTTTTTAGAATGTAAAGTGGTCCTGAAGTCAAAAAGTTTAAGAACCAGTGCTCTAGACTCTAACACACTCACCCTCCCCTCTTACCAGTTGCCCATATCTTTTTTATCACAGCGTCAACCGGGAAGTTTAGACATGTGAAGAAGGAGTGTGCCTGGCTCTACCAGTTGGAACTGGGATCAGAGGTGGAGCTGAGGAGGCTGGTCCAGGGAGAATGCCACACTAAGAGGTCAGACCTATACCCCACTTGGGAGGTGACCCCACATGTCTCCCACCTTGCAAGCCCCTGCTCAGAGGCATGCTCAGGACAATGGGGTTGCCTCAGACTAGACTCTGAACCTTTATCCCCCTTTTTCACTCCAGACGCTGCTGCTGACAAGCCCAGCATCGGGCTGGAGTCAGAGCGCCCTGGCAAGGGGAGAAAGGCTCTCTGGGGCCTACATACCTGCATTTGTGTGGGGGGGTGGGTGGAACAACAATGCTTAGAAGACTATAAATTGGGTGTTCTAAGGCTTGTAATCTTAGGGTGAAGCCTTGTCTACAGGATGGGGTTGTTGGTAGGAGAGGGGTTTCTCTTGAGGTCTCCTATAGAATTAGACAGTAGGATCCTATACACAACCTGCTGCAGGATGCTCACATAACCCTCCAAAGTCAGGCTCCTCCCCCAAGAATAAGCAATCAGAAATGTGTCCTACCTAGAGTCAAACTGGACAGTAGCTACTTTGTGTCTTAGGAGCCAGGCCCTTTGGTGGGTGCCAGAGGGTCCAGAGAGAGAAGAGATGCTTTTGCCAATCTGACAGAGACACAGACCCTACCCTAGAGGAAACCCCGGCTAATGAGGGAGACAAGATGTCTCCTCCAACATCGCCATGCATGGGGAACCCTGGGCCGAGTCGCAGATGCAAGTGACAAGCAAGATGGCAGAGCAGAGAGGGAAACAGGAGAATAGAGGTCTGCAGGAGGGGTGAGACTTGGAATGGCCTTTGTGAGGGCCCAGAGTGCGGGGAGGAGCATGGCTCAGAGACTGCCTGGGATATGCTCCCCAGGAACAGGGTCTGAAGAGTGCAGTTCACAAGATGTGGGGCTGGAGGGGATGGGAGAAAGGCATAAAGTCTCTTGAAGACTGTGATTGGGAAATTTTTATCCAATGCCAATGGATGTGTCTGGGTAGGGAAAAGACAAGATAAAACTGATGCTTCATGATGACAATTCCAATGATAATTTCATTATAGGGTACAGGGAAGGAATCGAGGAGAGAGAGGACTGGAGTCAGAGAGGTCATTAAGGAGGCTGCTGTGGGCATCCAGGCTGATGAGATGAACAGGCCAATCAGGAGATACAAGAAGAGGAGGGCACATAAATCTGAGATAAGTTGTGGGGGCAAACCTGGGCTGGGAGAGGGAGAGGCAGGAAGAAGAAGAAAAGAGTGATAGGCAGGGCCATGGGAGTAAGAATGAGATGTGGGGGTTGTCTTTGACCAATGGAAGTCTTTGACTGAAAGAGAAGTTGCTGAGAATGGGAAAAGAGACTATTTGGTGAAAACGCAACAGCTCAGTTCTCATTTATTAAATCTGAAGACAGGACATCTGCTTGGCAAAAACTTGTGGAAAACAGGGGCTGTCGGTGTGGAGACCCCACCTCAAGCAAGGCCCAGCCTATTGGAATCAAGGGAGGAACTTCATCTTAAACTACTTGATACTTCTTCTACCTTCCCAAACTTCAGAAGGGTGGGACGAAAAAACCTAGTACAGAATCTCAAAACAAAACCAAACCCACAATGAAGGGCTGGGACAAAGCCTAGGAACCAGGAAAGATGACCGAGTAGAAAACGTTAGAGTGGTGGGAGAAACGTAATGGCCCACAACTCCACTTTTTACAGACTAAGGACCATTCCAAGCCCTTTATAATAGTCACTGTGCGTCCTCACAGCAGTTATGAGCCCTGTTGTGAGGATGAGACTTCTTTAGCTACTAAGTGGTAAACTAGGACTGAATCCCACAAAGTCAGACTCCAAGGCCGTGCTCTTAACCATAGTGCCTGCTGTCTCTCAGAGCGGAAAGTAACCCTGGAACAGCAAGAGAGAGGTGCAACAGTCACCCAGGAGAGGCCTCTGACAGTTGTCACAATAATCCCTGTGCTCTGAGCTCCATCACTCCTCTCGAAAGCTTTAAGGATGGCTTCTTTGTTTGGGGATTTAGTTGGTGGTTTTTGTTTTGTTTTGGTTTAATTTTTTGGTCCAGAAAGTGGTCTCTCTTTCTTTCCCAGTCTCCATTTCAAATGTCTTTCCTTTTCTGGGATGTGCTTCCTGAGATCTAACCTAAGTCCTTCCAGCTACAGCCACAATCCTTTCCCCAAGTCTTCTGCATTCGGAAAAGTTGCACAATGGCCACGTATACTCTTTCTGTGCTGCACCTTGTTGGAGGCTGGAGGTCTGATTCAGTCCTCTCTAGCTCCTGCTTCTCCAACCTCCTTCTCCATGCCACAAAGTTCTGTTCCTACTTCTCTCTCACATTCCAGAGCCAGTCCCTCCCTTCCCCCACTACCTCAAATCCAGGCTTCAAGCTGGCAGACACCCACGGGAGGGCATTTCCCACAATCCCTTTCTCTTTGCCCTTTCAAGGTTCTGATGGGGGAGGGGAGGAAGAGGGGCCACCAGATGCACTCTCTCCATAAAGAATGGTGGCAAACATGTAGGCTAAACTCAGATGAGGGAAGAAAAGCATTGAACTCAGCCTGCCAGAGAGTCTGAGGTGACATGGCAAACTCTCATTCCCAGGAGCTGCCCAGCCAACCACCCATCACTGGGTGCTAGAACACTTAGATTTTAAATCTCCCTTTCCTCTCCAATCTTTCTGTAGTTTCTTCTCAATGATGTGCCTTGGCTGATTCCTTCTCTGCCCCCTTCCAGGGCCCCACTGCTATCCTGGACAGTTTGGCCTCAGCCTGGACAGTAGCACTGACCAGTCAGGCAAGAGAAGAATCTAGGCCGAGGAAGGGAGGGAGAGTGGAGGTTTTTTTCTTCCACCCTAAATAACCTGTGGCAGGAAAGTTTAGGGACTCCATTGCCCAGTGTCTCTTTTCCTCCTGACCAATGGCAGGAGGCTCAGCCTATCTTTCCATCTTGTGTGCAGAAACCAAGCATTTTACTAGGAGGCTCAGGAGTATCCTTTGAGGAAACAGATCTTTCTGCATGACCCACCCGCTAGAGCTTTAAACGCCCATCCCACCAATCACAGAATGATTCCAGAGGACTTCATCTGAGCCCACTGTGATCCAAGTGTCCCAGCCTCTCTGGTCCCTAGGAAGGTCAAGGGAAGGAAGGTCCCTGGGTCCTCTGCCAGTCACTTCCTTGTAGCTCACGACAACCAAGCTGGAGCTGTAAATGAGCTTACGCACAGTGATGCAGGTGGGAGGGAGCTAGAATGTGGTTCAATGGGGCACATGGAGGAGGTGGGGGATACCAACGTGCAGATCACTAATCCCCTAACACAAACATATGCACCCATAGACTGGATGTGGGTCAGATTTTTTTTTCCTCAGGGTAAGGGATAGCAGAGGGTTCTGCATTAGAGCCACAGAGGGACTGGAACCATAACCCTGCTACCCCTGCCACTCCCACTCCCCACCCACCCTCCATCAGTGGAGTCATTGCCATTTGATATCCGCTGAGACAACTTGGCTGCTCAGGCTCTGGGTGGGGGGTGGGGGGATGGCTCAGAAAACAGCAGCTCCTTTCAGGACCCAGGTTGGCAAGGGCTTTGGAAGGCTGGACTGGCCCAGATCACCCCCCAACGCACTCTCCCTCCCTTCCTTCCTTGCCACCACCACCAAAGGACTTGGGGGAGGCAGTGGGGAAAGGAGTTGGCACTGCCTGGGCCGTGCCTATTGCCTCCGCAATCCAGCCCTGGACCCTCTCCCTGGCATGATGCCTTCCATCCCCCTCCTCCCTCATTTCTTCCTCCCTGAAGAACCAGTTATGAGTCAGGATGCCTGGTTCCTTACAAACTTGGTCCCCAATACCCAGTCTACCCCCAGAGAAATGTACAAGCCCTACCACTTGGCACAGGATGGTACCCACCATCATGCCAGGAATATGTTCAAAAATCCTTGGAGATTAGGGAGAGAGTTTCAGGATGAAACTAAATTGAACTCAGTGGTGGCTGCTCACCCCTCCTGGGGCTGATTTCATGACAACCACTCCAGGCCCTCCTCAGCACCCTTAAACAAGGCCATCTCTCACACGGGGGCCCTAAATCTCCTGTCATTATCTCCCTCCCACCCAGACAGCCTAAAGCAATCCCAGTGGGGAGAAAAAAAATTCAAACACCACAGCAAGAGCAGACTGGCCAAACATCTTTAGTCAGAATTTGTATTGGTAAGCAACAGAAGCAGGCTTTAAGCACTGACCTATTTGGGGTCCAAATCTACACCAGCTTCTTCACCATCTCCACTTCCCCATCTGCCTCACCCTGCCTGGGGCACTCACTGGAATTAAACCTCAAGACACCAGAACCCACCCCCACTTTTTCCCAGTGTTGTCCTTCTACCCATTCCTGGGTTCAGCTCTCCTCCCCCAAATCAGGAAGTTCCATCCTTCATGTCTTCCGTAACACAGGTGCCCTGGGTTAGTTCTGGTGAGAGGAGGAATGGAATGGGAAGGGGCATCTCCGTCTGGAGGGTGAGTTTATAGAACCCAATCTGCCCTTCTCACTCTAGCAGAAGTGGCCTTGCTCCTTTCCTTCTGGAAATCTCAGTCTGAAACAGCTGGGGTGAGGGTGAGGGGCAATGAGGAGGGATGTCTTAAAATGGGAGCCACTCAGAATGGAAGGAAGAGATTGGGTGGGCAGGGGTCTGGGGCACACCAGGCTTTGGTGTCTCCCCGGTCTAAGCTGCCAGTATCTGTTTCTCTCCCCATGTGGGAACTAGAGATCGTGGGTGTCACTATGTGATTGTCACTGTATGGGGAGTGGGGGAGGGGCTGGGGATAGGAGTAACCTGTCCATATGGGGAGGAGGGCGCACTGTCTGCTGTGCCTGTGTATGGGGTGCCAGGTGATGTGTGGTTGTCACTGTATTAACTAGCGGAGCGGGGATGCAACTGGTGGTCTGCCCAGTGGGAAGGGGCATCGGGAAAGCCCCTTCCTTAGATGAAAGGGCTGAGGTGACCAGCCTGGCTAGTTTCCTCGTGGGGAGCCCTTCCCAGGAGGCTCAGTTTGGGACTGCCCAAGGCGGGAGGCAGGGGAACAAGACGGTACCGCTGAGGCCAGGCAGAGTAGGGACTGAGGAGCTGGGACCCCGATGTCTCTGGAGAGTTAGGGGGACAGGACCCGGCCGGGGCGGCAGAACTCCTTCATCAGGGCCAGGGTCTTACCTTGGGTCCAAGGTGGAGTGGCCCCTTGGATGGGCCCGCGGGGCAGCGGGACAGATGGACTGACGGGGCGGACAGGAGTAAGGAGCAGAGCTGTGCGACGGTCCGGGCCAGGACTCTTAAACCCGGAGCTGGGATCAGATAAGGGCTTGTCCGGGGGCCGGGGCCGGGGTCGGGCCGGCCGGGGGCAGAGCTGGGCCGGGCCGGGCCGCCCCCTGCCTCCGCAGCGCCGGAGCCAAACTTTGTGTGAATGGAGGGGCCCGGAGGGGGGCCGGGCAGGCGGGGGCGGGGGGCTCCGGATGGACCAATGGGAGAGTGGAGCGCCAGGCTCGAGCCGCCGGGATTGGAGGGGCTTGGGCAGGGGGCGGGGCGTGCGGGGCAAGGAAGCGGAGACCCAGACAGCTGCAGGCGCAGAGAGAAATACCCAAAGACAGAGACCCAGACAGACCCGGGGAGAAAGAGAGATGAAGAGACGATACGCGAAGCGATAGGAGCTGAGCTGGCAGGGTGACAGGGGAAGGGAGAAGGAAGAAAAGGGAGGCGGTCGTGTCAGAGATGGGTTACGAGAGCTGTAGCCGGGGGGCGGGACTGGGGCCGAGTTAATGAAGTGGAAATGAATTCAGTACCGGCCCAGTGGCCCTGCAGGCAGCGCCGAAGGCGGCGCCTGGAAGTGAGATTGGGGCGGAGTAGGCCTGGGCTCCCTGGGCCACAGGACGTATCTTTGGGCACAATTCCCGTGTTGTTCACCGTTTCCTAAGTCCCAGGTGCGGTGCTGGGTGCGAGATGCACAGCACACCGTGCCCACCTGCAGCGGCTTTCTCTGCAAGGAAAGATAAGGCCGGAACCCGCAGCGAAGTGCGGGAGGTACTGAAGACTGCGAAAGGGAGAGGTCATTCTACTCAGAGGGCTCCTAGCAGATGTGGGAGGAAAGAGGTAACATCTGATTAAGGTCCCAAAGGAAGCAGAAGATTCAGGTGCTGAGAGATGGTCCCCAGGACTCTGTTCCATTTAAGGCGGAGGGAACGTCCTGGAGAGACGTGAAAATACAAGTTCACTTGGGAAACAGCATCAAACTGTGCCATTTACTAGATTAGAGTGCAGGGTGATGGTTCTCAACCCTTTCATCACCAAAGACTTCTTTAATTTCCTGAATTTAGGTTTTGAGAGGTTTTAATTCACCCCTACCCCCAGCATTTATTAAAGAAGTATATAATTATTTCCTCATTCCTGATCATCATAAACATTTAACTGCTAATCAATAACCAGTGTTACCATACTGAGTTGCTATAAATTCAGGTAAAAAAGGAAAGAAACTAGGAATGTAGCTTAGTTTAACCGCTAAAAGCCATAAGATAAGTAAATATCCATTCAAGTAGCCTCATTGGAGAAGCTGGAAGGACTGGACTAAAGGTAAGGCACCATAAGCAGTGTTTGTGTTAGGGGAGCACCCGGAAAAAACACAGAGTTGTGCTAATTTGTGGTCAGGCCAGAGTTTCTGTAGGCAATGGAGAGCCATTGAAGGTTCTTGGGAAGGATGGGGTAGGAGAAAGCTATGGAATTTTAGGAAAATTAATCTGGAGGTGACAAAATAGTTTGAACCAAGGGGTTATAGTAGGCAAGTAGACTAGATAGAAAACAATTGCAATAATATAAGCATGAAGAGATGAGAGCCCAAGTCGGCATGGCAGTGGTGAAAAGTGGAACACAGAAAATGAATTGGAGTACAGAAAAACCAGAAAAAAAGAAAATGAAAAAACTTTGAAGCCAACTTGACATGATGAGCAAAAGAAGGAAGCTGCAGAGATCATACTAGAGTCTCAAGTCAAGTGATCAGAACTGCGAGGTCATTCACGGGCATAGGGGAACCTGCGGGGTGGATCACACCTGGTGAGGAGACTGATGTGGGGAAGGAGGAAGTGACGAGTTCAGAGCTGGAAGCTGTGGAGCGGGGTCAGAACCAGAGAGAGAAAGGAGGTCACTGCTGCCAGGGCAGGGTGATTCGAAGCCATGAGAACAGGGTAGCTCCCAACAAATACTACACAGAGAAATGAGAGCCTGGCACAGAGAGTGAGGAATACCTATGTTTAGGGGATGGGAAGACGAAGGACCCCCAAAGAGTGAAAGAGAATCCACTAGACAGGCAGGAAGGAGACAAAGAAAGTGAGATGTCATGGATCCAAGGAAGGAGAAACTGTTAAGGAGGAGGTTCTAACAGTGCCAACAGGTACAGAGAGGAGAGGCACTGGGCTTGGCAGTGACAAAGTCTCTAGTGACATTTGAGAGCAATTTCAGAAGAGTGAGCAAGGTGGGAACCAGATTACAAGTTACCACTAGAAAGTGAGAAACTGTCAGCAAGTATAGGTTACACTTTTGAGAACTCTACTCACAGAGAGGAGAAAAATAGAAACCAGACAATGTACTAGAAACAGGTCAGGCACAGTGGCTCATGCCTGTAATCCCAGCACTTTGGGAGGCCGAGACGGGTGGATCACCTGAGGTCAGGAGTTTGAGACCCGCCTGGCCAACATGGCAAAACCCCATCTCTAGTAAAAATACAAAAATTAGCCAGGCATGGTGGTGCGCGCCTATAATCCCAGCTACTTGGGAGACTGAGGCATGTGAATCGCTTGAACCTGGGAGGCAGAGGTTGCAGCGAGCCAAGAACATACCACTGCACTCCAGCCTGGGGGACAGAGCAAGACTCTATCTCCAAAAACAAAACAAAAAAGAAAAAGAAAAAAGAAACAGTCTTCCAGTTTTTCTTTTTCACACTCCCAATGCCCTCTCTTCCTAAGTCAATATGGATGAGGGGCTGTGGTGAGATGGTCTGAGGGCCAGCTTGCAAGGCTGATATAAGAACTTTAAGTTACCAAAAATAGGACATCCAAAAGATCCTTAAGGGGGCCACAGTCTTGACTTTCACAGACAGAGAGGACTTAGGCAGGGGTGTCCAATCTTTTGGCTTCTCTGGGCCACCCTGGAAGAAGAATTGTCTTGGGCCACACATAAAATACACTAATACTAACAGTAGCTGATGAGCTTTAAAAAAAAAAATCACCAAAAAAACCCTCACAATGTTTTAAGAAAGTTTACAAATTTGTGTTGGGCCTCATTCAAAGCCATCCTGGGCTGCATGCACCCCACAGGCCGAGGGTCGGACAAGCTTGGCTTGGAGGCTCTGGTGGAACTCCAAAATAAACATGAAGAACACCAGAGAAGAGAAAGTAAAGGGACCGTAATGATTTATGGAATCATTAACAGACATTTATTGTGCACTTATTATTTTTCCAAAAATGTTATCCATGCATTTAGCTTCAACTACCACCCACGTGTCAATATGTCCAGCCCACCAGGATATCCATTTCAAACTCCACATATTTAAAGTAGAACATGTCACCTTGCTCACAAGAGTGATCCTCTTCATTTATTCTCTACCGTGGTAGATGCACTATCATCACCCAACCAGAAACATGGCAGCCATCCTAGATTCTTCAGTCTTCCTCACCTCATCTCCCTTATTGAATCAATGCATCTGTGTTCTAAATAGCCTCAATATTGTCCCCTTCCTCTCTATTGCACTACCATTGCTGTAGTCTAAGACACCATTACCTCTCACCAGGTAATAAGTTTGCATCTTTGATCCTGCTCAAATTTCATGCTGGATTGTAATCCCCAATGCTGGACATGGGCCTGGTGGGAGCTATTTTGATCTTGGGGGCAGGTCCCTCAACAGCTTGGTGCTATCTTTATGATAGTGAGTTCTCGTGAGATCTGGTCGTTTAAAAGTATGTGGCAGGCCGGGTGCGGTGGCTCAAGCCTGTAATCCCAGCACTTTGGGAGGCCGAGACGGGCGGATCACGAGGTCAGGAGATCGAGACCATCCTGGCTAACACGGTGAAACCCCATCTCTACTAAAAAATACAAACAACTAGCCGGGCGAGGTGGCGGGCACCTGTAGTCCCAGCTACTCGGGAGGCTGAGGCAGGAGAATGGCATAAACCCGGGAGGCAGAGCTTGCAGTGAGCTGAGATCCGGCCACTGCACTCCAGCCTGGGTGACAGAGCGAGACTCCGTCTCAAAAAAAAAAATGTATGTGGCAACACCCCTCATCATCAACTCTCTCTTGCTCCTGCTCTTGCCATGTGATGTGCCTGCTCCTGCTTTGCCTTCCACCATAAGTAAAAGCTTCCTGAGGTCTCCCGAGAAGCTGAGCAGATGTCAGCACCATGCTTCCCGTAAAGCCTGCAGAACTGTGAGCCAATTAAACCTATTTTCTTTATAAGTTACCCAGTGTCTGTTTTTGTTGTTGTTGTTGTTGTTGTTGTTGTTTTAATTTTTAATCTTTTTTTTTTTTTTTTGAGACAGGGTTTCACTCTGTGCCCCAGGCTGGAGTGCAGTGGTGTGATCACAGCTCACTGCAACCCTGAACTCCTGTGCTCAAGCAGCCTTCCTGCCTCAACCTCAAACATAGCTGGAACTACAGGTGTTCACCATTACACACAGCTATTTTTTATTTTTTTTTAGTTTTTAGTAGAGATGAAAAATCGCTATGTTGACGAGGATGGTCTTGAACTTGTGAGCTCAAGCAATCCTCCCACCTCAGCCTCCCAAAATGCTGGGATTACAGGCTTGAGCCACCATGTGCTGTCTCGGGTATTTCTTTATAGCAACTCAAGAACGGCCTTAATACACCAGGGCTACTGCAGCGGCCTTCTAACTAGTTTTCCTATCTCCAGTCTTCCTCCATCCTAATAATTCTTTGGATTATGAATTTCTTTATTTAAAAGTAATTAAGCACCAGTAAAGTACATCTCTCTGAAACACACATCTGACCATATCACTTCCAAGTTTTAAAACCTTCAGCAACTGCCAACTATCTATAAGTAAAGTCCAAGTTCCTTACCCTGGAAGAGAAGGCCTATTATAACCTGGACCTGGTGCCATTCCAGCCTCATCTTCTTCCACTGCCCCTACACACCCAAAGCTACAGCGACTTCTTTCAATACTCAAGGTTCAGCCTTATGTTCTCTTTCTGTGTCTTGCCCCTTGATCCTTTGTCATTTACATAGCTCCAACTATTGTCCCTGAGTGAAGCCCAAATCTCTATCTTCAATCCTACACTCTCTTTGGAGCTTCATATTTCTAGTTGCTTGCAGGGAATTTCCATCCTGACTTGACAGGCCCCAAACTGAACTCAGTAACTTCCTCCCCAAAGGTGGAAGTGCTCGGTGACTTCCTTAGTTCTGTGTTACTCCTGGTCGATTAGAATAAGTGACCTTTACTCTTCACCCTTGCCTTGGGCCCATTCCTGGACATGTCAATTAAGCCAGCAAATGCTGTCAAGTCTCCCTTTCTTTCATCTGTTTGCAATGTCCTTTTTCATTCATATGACCACTACCAGGATCAGAAAGATCAGTACAGCCCAGGACCTGACCCATCCTTCACCTTTCTCTCCAGTCTCAAAGGAAGAGGCAACATGTTTTCATCACGTCCGTCCCTGTGCCCTTGTTTTAAAACCCCAAACAGGTGCCTCTTGCTTACAGGTCACAGTGAAGGAGGTCTTCACCACAGAAGACCTAGAAAAAAAAAAAAAAAAGATAAAAAACGTGGCAGGTCCCCAAACTGAACTCGGCATCTTCCTCTCCAAGGCTGGAAGTGCTCATGACTTCCTTAATTCTGTGTTACTTCTGGTCAATCAGACTAAAAACTGCAAGTGATCTGCAGAAGTGTCATCTACTAACAATCACAGTGAGGATAGAGTGGGGTGGGACTGGGCAGTTAGAAAGACTTTATAAGTCCTTGAACAGCAGGGGTGGGAGCTTGTGGCAAAGGACACAGGTAGCTTCAACAGCACTGTAATGTTCTGACTTTAAAAGAGTGATTTAAATTGAGTTTTTGTTCTTAAATTATGCTTTATAACATATAGACATATATCCACCATCTATATTCTTTTGTACATATCAAATGTCAGGTTTTCATTTTTAAATTTGTTTGCAAAAGAGAAGTCCTAGAACAGTCTCTAGGAGCCCAGTAGGGAATCGGTAATAAGGGGCATAGGACATTAATATTTGTGAGTGTTCACTATGTCAGATAGATCAGGAGATGAGGAAACAAATTCTGAGGAGTTAAGTGGTTTGCCTCTGGTAACATAGCTGGAAAGTGTTCGTTTTGGCATTTGAATCCACATATATTTGATCCCAAAGCTTGTTTCAGAATAATGCCAGAGGGAATTTGCATGGTTTAAACACAATCTTGCCAACCAGAGGCTATGACCCCTGAGTACATGTTGGTATGAAAAATTCCCCAGAGTTACAATGTCCAGTGTCCACCGTGAAACATGACAGAGGAACCTTCTCTCTTTGAGGAACCCTCTCTCTTCTTTCCGTTTCCCAGCTTGCATCTTCCTTATTCTCCTCCACTTCTCCTTTCAGACTCACTGCTTCCAGCTTTGGCCTCATCTCTACTTTTACTTCATTTACAACGGGGCAGAGGCTACCTCAGAGCAGAGGAGGAGGAGAGTTGGAGTGTGTCACCTGTTTTGGAAAGAGAATCCACAAGTGGGCAGCAGTCTGAGGGGCTTGTGCTTGGCCAAGCAGATGTGGACAGAGGGAATCAGGAAAGCTTTGGGTTGGGAGGCATGATAGAGACTCAGAATAGTCAGTATTTAACAAGTCTGGAAAGAACAGAGACTGACATGGCTCACCACAGGATTCAGGATTCCAAGTGGCATTTTGGCGCTCACATCCCACAGTGCTGAACAAATTCCATTAGTAGTGGAGCAACTCGTAGCTGAATGACTCAGGCTGCAGAGGAGAAATCCAAGAGAAGGACTGAGCTATATTCCCCTAGTCACTAATGAATCATTGCGTCAGTAGATCACCCCCTTTAAATAAATGCAATATATACAAACCCACATTTATAAGACATAAGTTGGGGAATATTTAGTTACCTACTAAAGAATTCTTTCTTTTAAAAAAGAAAAAAATGGCCAGGCACCGTGGCTCATACCTGTAATCCCAGCACTTTGGGAGGCCAAGGCGGGTGGATCACCTAAGGTCAGGAGTTCAAGATCAGCCTGGCTAACATGGTGAAACCCCATCTCTACTGAAAATACAAAAAACAAAAAAATTAGCCAGGCATGGGGGTGTGTGCCTGTAATCTCAGCTACTCAGGAGGGTGAGGCAAGAGAATCACTTGAATCCAGGCAGTGGAGGTTACAGTGAGCTGAGATTGCGCCACTGCACTCCAGCCTGGTGACAGAGTGGAACTCTGTCTCAAAAAGAAAAAAAAAAAAGGAAAAAAGAAAAAAAGCAATTTATTTAACTAGGGACTTCTAGTACCTTTTCAGTTGGGTCCAATTGATAGAAATTCCATTAACATCCAATGTACTGTGATAGGAGGGAGGCAACTGGGAATAAAGAAATACGAGGAACCTCGAGTCGGGTGGCCTGAGTCTTAGTCCTGACTGTTTTCTTGGGACCTATTCCTACCTGTAAAGTAAGGGCGAATCCTGTACCACCTCTAACTGTCATATAACTTTTAAATCTTAGCCTGTCTCTACCCAGTCCTATAAAGCAAGATAGAACTCTATGTGAGAAGGCTTCTGATCCTCCTGCTCTGCTGAAAGTAGCCAGAAAGGCAGCAGGCGGCCGGGCGCGGTGGCTCAAGCCTGTAATCCCAGCACTTTGGGAGGCCGAGACGGGCGGATCACGAGGTCAGGAGATCGAGACCATCCTGGCTAACACAGTGAAACCCCATCTCTACTAAAAAATACAAAAAACTAGCCGGGCGTGGTGGCGGGCGCCTGCAGTCCCAGCTACTCGGGAGGCTGAGGCAGGAGAATGGCGTGAACCCGGGAGGCGGAGCTTGCAGTGAGCTGAGATCTGGCCACTGCACTCCAGCCTGGGCGACAGAGCGAGACTCCGTCTCAAAAAAAAAAAAAAAAAAAAAAAGGCAGCAGGCTCCTCAGCCTCAAGAACCCAGCCGGGGTTCCGTCTGACCTGCAGCTGTGCTCTGCTTCTCCCCATTTCACTCTAATCTCCAGCTTCAGTCATTTGCCACATCTCCTCCTTCAACCATATCTTTGCTCTGAGTTTTCTAGAACCTCATTCCCCTTGAATTTATACAAATTTTTATAATCAACAAGATTGGCCTCCCTGATCCACTATACTCATATCCTCAATTGTCTCCTGTCTTCCCCATCATGCTTCCTCTTCCACTTGCCTCATTTTGCACAAGATGTGTCATGATCTTGCCCAGGGAAGCCTCCCCAGATTGGCTGATCTCAGGGCTGCCATAAAGGCACCTGCTGATGGGGCAAGTTGAGAACTGAACTGCATTCAGCTTGCCAATTCCTGCACCCGGCTCAGAGCTGTGTCTGCTGGAGGAAGTGAACCTTTTATTTTCTCCCAAAAGTATCACCTGTTCCCTGTTCTCCAAGCGACATGCCACAGTAAGCTCTTTCTAAGCTCTTTTTCTATTTTGCACCACAGTTCCTTTTTTTTTTTGAGAAACGGTCTCACTCTGTTGTCCAGGCTGGAGTGCAGTGGCACAATCATGGCTCACTGCAGCCTTGAGCTCCCAGGCTCAGGTGATCCTCCTGCCTTAACCTCCAGGGTGGCTAGGACCACATGCACATACCACTACACCCATCTAATTTTGTATTTTTTGTAGAGACAGCGTTTCGCCATGTTGCCCAGACTGATCTCCATCTCCTGGGTTCAAGCGATCCGCATGTCTCAGCCTCCCAGAATGCTGGGATTACAGGTGTGAGCCACCGTGCCAGGCCAAAAGCTAGAATCTTACCTATGGTTTTGTGTCCTGGTGCCTAGGAAAACTTTTTTTCTC
Organism: Trachypithecus francoisi; assembly: GCF_009764315.1. NCBI lineage: Eukaryota > Metazoa > Chordata > Mammalia > Primates > Cercopithecidae > Trachypithecus > Trachypithecus francoisi. The sequence goes on along the minus strand of NW_022681470.1, from coordinate 89,185,068 downwards.
CTGCCTCAGTTCGAGCTCAGTGATAAATAAGGAACTGAGGTTAGATAACAGGCAAAGTCTAGGACATGCAGGATGAGTGAATCAGGTGAGGGAGTGGTGGTCTTCTTCCTTGTCAGCAAGGCTAGGTTCAGGGGCACCTGGACTGACATGAGAGGCTGGCTGAAATTGCCTCGTGGAGGGCCCTGCCAGTGATGCCCCCTCCAGCAAATGGGGCCAGCTCTATGCAAATGTGTTCTTGCCCAGGAGTTTGGTTTCTTCTTTCTGAGCTCCTGGCACAGTGGAACCAACGTGAGCAGCTGCTTGGCAGGACAGAGAAGGGCAGGCTAGCAGTCCCAAAGCTAGGGTGACAGGACCAGGCCCAGGAGACAGGGATGTTGACTGGGGCTTTAACAGCACTCTTGATGCCAATCGCAGGCTGAAAACTCGATATTTCCACTTGGAACAACAAGAATCACCAGCAAGAGAGCTGAGGAGAGGGCAGTATACCAGGGGTGCCCCCTGCAGGCCTCACAGGGTGGTGCCAGAACAGAGGAAGGTGGCACAGGCAGGGTGAGGCTTTCAGGACATCCCTGAGATGATGGTGATGATGGTGACCATGATCATGACCATGAAGAAGACAAGAGAAGGAGGAGGAAGAGGAAGATAGTAGCTAGCATTTACTGAGTACTAACAATGTGTCAGGCATTGCCTTATGTAGTCTTCATGACAACCCCCTAAGAGATGAATAATATGGTTGTTCTTTTTCTAGATGAAAAATCTGAGTTTTAATGAGGTTAAGTAATTGGTTCACCCAGCTAGTAGTGGACAAAGGTGGATTTGAACCCAAGTCATTGCCTCTCGAGCTTATATTATTTAGTACAGAATTTCCCACCTTACCAGGTCATTCCAGGAGCTTCTAGCCCTCCGTGTCCATCTCTATGTCTTCCTGCTCCTCTAGCTCATATTTTCTTGATCCCAATTTATAGGATCTGGATAAGAATAGATCCACATCTGGGATATAATAACACTGATAACAATAACAACAACACTTTGCATTTGTAAACCACTTTCTTCTCTTCATTATTTCCCTGGGGAAAAATAAACAATAAGATATTTCTATTTCTCCAAATTTTGTTCTGAGTTTTATCAGTGTTGCTGAGGCTATTTCAATATAGTTGTGATCAATTTATAAGAATAATTTTAGGTTCTGCTTTTTTATGTAACTGTGTTATATACACATTCACATATTTAAACACAGCAATTATTATGGCTTTACAGTAACCCATGATGTTAATATGCCACAGATATTACATTACTGAGGCAGTGTAACTTTGTGAAGAGAACACTAGGCTGAAGCTGACAACACCAAATGCCAGCAGGAATATGGAGCATCAGGAACAGGAATTTGTGGCTGATGGGAATGCAAAATGGTACAGCCACTTTGGAAGGAAGTGTGGCAGTTTCTTAAAAACCTAACATACTCTTACCATATGATCCAGGAATCATGCTCCTTGGTATCTACCCAAAGGAGATGAACTTACGTCCACATGAAAATCCGCTGATGGATGTTTATAGCAGCTTTATTCATCATGGCCAAATCTTGAAAGCAACCAATTTGTCCTTCAGTAGGTAAATGGAAAAATAAACCATGGCCATCCTGAAATGAAATATTATTCAGTGCCAAAAAGAACTACAAAGCCCTGAAAAGACATGGAGGAACCTTAAATTTACATTACTAAGTGAAAGAAGCCAATTTGAAATGGCTACGTATTGTACAATTCCAACTATATGGCATTCCAGAGAAGGAAAATTATGGAAACAGGAAAAAAAGCAGTGGTTGCCAGGGGTTAGGGAAGGGGGATTGACTAGGCAGAGTGTAGAGAATTTTTACAGCAATGAGACTATAATGGTGGATACACATCATTGTACATTTGTCCAAACCCACAGAATGTACAACACCAAGAGTGAACCCTAATGTTGACTATGGACTTTGGGTGATTATGATGTCAATGTAGTTTCATCACATGTAAGCAATATGCCACTCTGGTGGAGGATGTTGATGGTGGGAGAGGCTGTGCATGTGTGGCGACAGGGGCATACGGAGAATCTCTATAACTTTCCTGTCAGTTTTGCTCTGAATCTTGCCTTGTCGCCCAGGCTGGAGTGCAGTGGCGCGATCTCGGCTCACTGCAAGCTCCACCTCCTGGGTTCCTGCCATTCTCCTGCCTCAGCCTCCCGAGTAGCTGGGACTACAGGCACACGCCACCACATCCGGCTAATTTTTGTATTTTTAGTAGAGACGGGTTTCACCATGTTAGCCAGGATGGTCTTGATCTCCTGACCTCATGATCTGCCCGCCTCGGCCTCCCAAAGTGCTGGGATTACAGGCGTGAGCCACCGTGCCCAGCCTAAGAAGTCTTCTAAAAAAAAAAAAAAAAATTTTAAAAGCATGAGGTGATACAGATGTAGGAGTTTGACTCCTATCTCTGTCCAACTCTGTGACATTCGATAAATCACTTAACATGTCTCAGTTTTAGTTTCGTCATCTATAACTGGGAACAATAATACCTATCTGATAGAGTTGTCATGGGTATGAAATGAGGCATGTGTCTTGTTCATATCCGATGTTCAATGAATTAGTGGCATTGTGTGTCTTTCTCCCTCATGGGTTAATGAGCTCCTTGTGGGCAGGGACTTACTCATTCTGTAACCACCCATCTAATACACTGCCTGGCATTTGGGCTCCATAGGAGTTTGCTGAGTGAATACTTAGTAAGCTCTAACCTAGGCTTTTCTCTCTGGTGGACATTTGGGTTGTTTCCAGGGTTTTTGCTATGAACAAAATACATTTCAAAGCCTTCGTGTTTTTTTTGTTGTTGTTGTTGTTTTGGGTGTTTTTTGTTTGTTTGTTTGTTTTTCATTTGATCTGCACACCCTGTGAAGCAGGCAGAAAGGGGATATTTGCACTTGTCCACACCCTGGTATAGACGGAATAACTGTGGCTCAGGGAAGTGAAGTGACTCCTATGGTCACAGTGCAAATCAGTGACAATAATTAGAACCCCTGACCCTGCCTTCCTTCCTTTAGTAGATCTATTTTCCTTCTAGCTACCGCCTTCTGGATCCATGGCCTCTCCAGAACTAGAGACTGTGATGGTCAGCCTGAGCTGAGAGCAGCACCTGCACATAGAGACCCATGTTGAAGGTGGTGAGCTGCCAGTTCCCAGATGGCCCTCTGAAACCCCAGGGAACCTAACACCTTATTCTCAAATACATGAAGGCTTGTATTTTCCCTGAGCAAGGAGCTTCTTAGGAAAGAGCCAGTGTGCCAGCTTTGTTTTTCTTTCTTCTTCTTCTTCTTTTTTTTTTTTTTTTTCTATGAGGGGGTGAGGAGCCAAGCTCTGAGTTGTCCAGAAGGAGGGACTTAGGCTAAAAATAGCTATGGCGTGTGGTTTGGATCAACCCCTAGTGGTACCCAGGACTGGGGAGGGGAGGGGGATGCTCTGGAGCTGTCGCCAGACCGGTTGCCGTGGAAACGAGAGGAGCAGGGGAGCCTGGGAAGTAGGGATGACACAGATAGCAAGTCCTAGTCAGAGCCGCCGCTACATTTAGGAGAAACAGCGGTGTCTGCGGCTCCCACCCTTCAGGGGGCCCGTTAGGGGGGCGGTGTCAGGGGCATGGACGCCACCCCCCAGGGGTCTCTGCTGCCGGCTACTCTCCTCTCCACGTGCTGTGAGTTGAGTTGTGGGGGACTTGGGGTTTGGGCCCCTATTTCCAAGGCAAGTGGGGGTTTGGGAGGAGCTGGTTCTTGGGGGAGTTTACACCAGGTCTCTCCTTCCAAAAAATGAGCCCCCTTACTCCCCAGATCTCTAGAGGGAGGAAGAGGGGCCCAGGAAAAGTGGTACTGCGATCATCTGCAAAGGGGTCATAGCATGCACAAGAAATGAGGAGTAGGTTGGAGGAACTGAAATTCTTGGAGGGAAGATGGAGAAATCAAGTCCTTGATCTTGGGATAGAGGTAACAATTTCACACTTTCCCTTCCCCTGAGAAAAATGCAGTGCCCCACTCAGGAAGACAGGATTTGGGACACATTCAAAATAAGGTTTGCCTAGATCCCTGGAGCAATGGAGAGTGAGAGAGTTCTGGGGGTGATCAGACATTGGGGTTCCTTCCCCATCCCTGGGCAAACAGATCTGTCTAAGCAGGCCGACTGGGGGTCAGATTACTTATGACCCTGAGAGAACATCCGGAAGCCTACCTGGAACTAAAGCTAGGATAATGAGAGCAGGGTTGTTTTCTGCATGACCTGGGGTCTCTGAGTCAGTCAATGCTTACTCTTCCTGAGGACATCTGAGCTTCAGGGAAAGAAAAGGAAGCTCATTGTCGGGGGCAGGGGAGACCCTAATCTTCCATTGCCATGGGGCTCTTGGACTCTGTGTCCCCTGACTCCATGGACAATAAATGCAGGGGGGGCCCCTAAGCTCAAAGCCATTTCATTTTGATTTCTCTTCCTGCCCTCTCTACCCCAACACACACACACACACACACACACACACACACACACCCTCTCCAGAGTGCTGACTGCACAGCACCTCACCCCAGAACATAAAATGCTGGAGTGCTAGGTTTAGAGTCACATACCCAGGCAGTTTCTCCCCAGGACCTGGTCAACCATCCAGGCCATCTGTGGTTCCCATGGCACACTCTTCCATCCCCCACCCACTAGCCAGCCCACATTTCCGTGGAGTGGGAGGAGAGGATCATTCCCAGGAAAGAGAAGGGAAGGTGGAAGAGTCCCAAATCCTTATTCTAAACCTTTTCCTGTATGTTCTGTATCTCCCAGAGGACCCTGGGTGCTTTGGGGAAGGGCTTTGGACCTCTCTCAGAGCAGACTGCAGCTCAGAGAACTCCTCAGAGGGAAGCATGTGAAGCAAAAGCAAGTGCGCTTCACTTGGAATGTGGGCTTTGGGGCATATGGCAGGTGGGGGCGGGGCTGGTGTTAGGATAGTCCATGGGAAGTAAGAGGCTGGGGGAAAATATAACTAGAGGGAGTGGGAAAATAAATGTGGGTGCTTGGTGCTTCACTTGATCTGATTCCATGTCTCTCATGAAGAATAGGATCCCAGAGGGATATGAGCCTAACTCTTGATAACTCTGGGCTTCCTTTCCCGGCCTCTGTGTTGGGATCTTCCAGTTCCCCTCCTCATTTGCAAGCTGTCTCCACTAGGAGAAAAAACCCAAGGGAAATGGGGCTGGCCCAAGAGCAGCAGTGATGGGGGTAGGTCTCAGGGAGGATTGCTAGTGGGAATTTCCTAATGTTCCACCCTTGTGCACTGGAGGGTTTCCACTGACTTTCCGCGGCTTTCATTTTTTTCTCCTTTGTAAGCGTGTTGAGGGGAGGGAGTGGAGTGGAGTGAGTGAGGTCCAAGGAGGGAAGAATGAGAAAGACTGTGTGTCAGTCTTGGGGTGAACTTCAAAACAGCCTGCGAGGGGAGCCATTGGTGGTTGCACTGGCTACAGCTGGGGAAGAGATGGTGGAAGTCCTTAGGGCAGGGAGGGCTCCATTACCCGCCTGCCCCCCTCCCCAAAAAGCCCCCACTCTAGTGATTTCAGGAAATCACTAGGGGGATCTGGGCCTGGGTCTTTGGCCCCGGGGCTGCCCCAGAGGTGCTGCACACCCCAGCTGGAGGTGATGGCACCAAGATCCCTGGTACCTCCTTCCCCTGAAAATCATCGTGGAACTTCTACAGTTCTATCCAGTTCAGGTACATTATTCCATTTGACCCTCACCACTTTCTGAGCCTGGGGGGTAGTTAGGGCTGAATGTGTTATTCCCAGAAACAGAGGCTGGGAAACACGAAGGGACTCGCCCAGGGCACTCAGGGCTCGGTGCTGGCCCTGATGTCCCGTGTCTCCCCATTTCCCGAGGGGCCACTCATTCGGCAAACCTTTATTAAGCCCCTCCAGGACCCCCGACGCCGCCGAGGCGCCCAGCGACGCGCGGCGGGTGGCGGCAGCTCGGGCTCCCGCCGCACTCTGGGCCCCCGCCGCACTCCAGGCGCCCGCAGCGCTCGCCCTGACGCGGCCGCCATGGCGCAGGAGAACGCTGCCTTCTCGCCCGGGCCGGAGGAGCCGCCGCGGCGCCGCGGCCGCCAGCGCTACGTGGAGAAGGATGGCAGGTGCAACGTGCAGCAGGGCAACGTGCGCGAGACATACCGCTACCTGACCGACCTGTTCACCACGCTGGTGGACCTGCAGTGGCGCCTCAGCCTGTTGTTCTTCGTGCTGGCCTACGCGCTCACCTGGCTCTTCTTCGGCGCCATCTGGTGGCTGATCGCCTACGGCCGCGGCGACCTGGAGCACCTGGAGGACACCGCGTGGACGCCGTGCGTCAACAACCTCAACGGCTTTGTGGCTGCCTTCCTCTTCTCCATTGAGACCGAGACCACCATCGGCTACGGGCACCGCGTCATCACCGACCAGTGCCCCGAGGGCATCGTGCTGCTGCTGCTGCAGGCCATCCTGGGCTCCATGGTGAACGCCTTCATGGTGGGCTGCATGTTTGTCAAGATCTCTCAGCCCAACAAGCGCGCCGCCACGCTCGTCTTCTCCTCGCACGCCGTGGTGTCGCTACGCGACGGGCGCCTCTGCCTCATGTTCCGCGTGGGCGACTTGCGCTCCTCACACATAGTGGAGGCCTCCATCCGCGCCAAGCTCATCCGCTCGCGCCAGACGCTGGAGGGCGAGTTTATCCCGCTGCACCAGACCGACCTCAGCGTGGGCTTCGACACGGGAGACGACCGCCTCTTCCTCGTCTCGCCGCTGGTTATCAGCCACGAGATCGACGCTGCCAGCCCCTTCTGGGAGGCGTCGCGCCGTGCCCTCGAGAGGGACGACTTCGAGATCGTTGTCATCCTCGAGGGCATGGTGGAAGCCACGGGTGCGAGCGGGCCTGGGGAGGGGAGTGGGGCTGGCAGAGGGTGGGCAGGGCCGAGGAAGGCAGGGGCAAGACGAGGGGCCAGGGGAGGTGGGGAGGATGGGTGGGGGGGGGCTGGTGGAGGATGGCAGAGTGAGGTGAGACAGAGGTCGGGGCGGAGGTGGAACCGAGCAGAAGGCCAAGAGAAAGCTTGGAGGAATTCTTCGAAATGGCACTGGCGTGGGGCCCTGGGCCCAGAGGAATGTGTCACTTGGAATAGGGAGAGTAATAATAGCTAGTGCTCACCCAGTACTCACCCTGTGTCATGCACAGTTCCAAAGCACTTTCCACCTGTGAGTCGATTTAATCCTAACAAGATTAAAGGTAACTTCTTGTTGAAGTTACTTCTGAAGGTAACTTCTTGTTATTGTGCTCAATTTTCAGAGACGAGATTGCTCCAATGAGAAGTTAAGGAAATTGTCCACTTTCCTAAGCCAATAAGTAGCCATGCCTGGACTGGACACAGGCAATGTGGCTTCAGTGTTTAGTGGTCCCGAGTTGGAAGGAGGGGTTAGGTTCAGGGGTTTTCTCACTGCAGCCAGGTTCAGGCCCCTGGAATTTGACGGTGAAGGTTTTCTATTGCCTGAGTTATTTCTAGGCTGGATCTTGAGGGGAGCTTAATACCTAGTCTCACTTCTGCCTCGGTTTCCCAATTCATCCATTTCCACTGACAAGGGATATAGATGATGTTACCATTTCTAGCCCTTTTCCAAAAGGAACTGGCAACTCATCTGTGATGTCAATAAGTCCAACCCAGACATACACAGTGAAGGCTTTGGAAGCAGGTGGGAAAAGACCAGTGTTACAGGAGTCGCAAAGGAGGTTACTTGGGACTTGAGATCTAGAGGATGGATGAGGATGAGGAAACTGCGGGTGGAGGACCAAAGGCCACTAGGGGGCGCCGCAGTCCCTGCCTCTGACGCCAGAGTTGCTGATGCTCCCTGCCGGCTTCGCTGACAAGCTGGTGCCTTCAGATCCTTTCCCTGGCCCCCTTACGCTGAGCCTCCGCTTCACACCCCAACCCCACCTCCCCATCACTGTTCCCATTCCTGCTTAACCCCACTCTTTCCCCTTCCCCCACTCACCCCGTTTCCTTTCTTCTCTCTCTCTCTCTCCAGCTGTCACTCCTGTTTTGCCAGTATCTCAGGCAGGCCCCTCACCCTCCAGTGAAGTTCCTGCCCGGCCCTCTTTTCTCTTTGTACCCTCAGCCCTGCCCTCTCCTCCTCGAAGCCCTTCTCTGCCCAGTGTCCCTTATGCCTCTTTCTTCTCTCTCCCACTGGATATTTTCTATCCCAGCTTCACTGAGAAATACCAATGTCTCAGGGCCAGGCTTTCCGAGTTGACAGCCACTCTCCAGTTAGCTAATGTTCACTCTTTGTTTCCCCTTGTTCCAAGATGGATACGGGTTGGGGGCAAGACCCTGTGACAGAAAGGAGAATGACCTGCCCTGAGGGGTGCACCAGTCCAACAGGAAGATAAGACACAGGCTCCGGGCAGGGAGGACCAGGACAGAGGAGATAAAGATAGGAATCTGTCTGTTTTTCTAGAGAGATAAAGCTGGAAAGGATGGTAATATTTTGGGTGAGACAGTCAGGATTCAAAACGCTTTTGAAAAGCAAGAATAATGAGCCAAAACCCAGCAAGATGACATTTAAAAGGAATAAATATAAAATTCTACATTTAGGCTTTAAAAAAATCACTTATGTAAGCACAGCATGGAAGAGCACTGGTGAAAAAAGAACTGGGAGTTTTAGTTGGCTACAGGCTTGATGTCGTAGCAATGTGATGCAGCCTCCAAAATGATTATGTAATGTTATCCTGGGCCCTATTAGTGAAAGCGTCATGGCCAGAAGAGAGAGATGGTGCACCTTCTCTTATGCGCGGAGCAGGCCACAGTTGGAAAATTTACTATACTCAAAATGCTTAAAGGGCCCTCCTTGGCCATTCTGGCTTGTAATCAAACAAGTAGAATTTTGGAAAACCAGGTCAAATGAGGAATCGTGGAGGAAGCCAGGGATGTTAAGTCAAGAAGAGAAAACATGAGGGAATCTGAGACTCCTGTTTTCAGATACTCAAAGAACTGTGAAGTGGGAGAGGAATGACGTCAAGGGTTGGAAATCCCAGGGGACAGGTTTTAGCTCTGTATAAAGAACAACCCACCTATTAGAGCTATCATACAAAGGAGTGGGTCCTTTATGAAGTGGTGAGCTATCAATCCTGGGAGGTAATCAAGCACAAGCCAGATGCCCATTGTTAGAAATGCTCCTTTGGGGAGCCCTATATGGAGTGAGAAGTTGGACTAGATGATCCCCAAGGTTAGTTTCAAGGTTAAGCTTTTTTTGGCTGGCATCACCAAATGACAGGAGGGGAAAAAAGAGCTGGAGATGAAGAGGAGTTGGGGCAAATGGAGAAGAGGTGAGGGGGCTGGGTAAGAACAGGAGCTAGGGCAGGGGAGAAAATGGACTGGACCAAAGGGAGGTGGGAGCCCTTAGGAAGGAATAGAAGGGAGCATGCTGGGAGTAGGGTTGTGGAATGAGAAGAGGAGAGGGAAGCCTGGAGCTGAGATACCCCCTGACCCATGCCCCTCCTCTCAGGAATGACATGCCAAGCTCGGAGCTCCTACCTGGTAGACGAGGTGCTGTGGGGCCACCGCTTCACGTCAGTGCTGACTCTGGAGGACGGCTTCTACGAGGTGGACTATGCCAGCTTTCACGAGACTTTTGAGGTGCCCACACCTTCGTGCAGTGCTCGAGAGCTGGCAGAGGCTGCGGCCCGCCTTGATGCTCATCTCTACTGGTCCATCCCCAGCCGGCTGGATGAGAAGGTGGAGGAGGAGGGGGCAGGGGAGGGGGCGGGTGGGGAAGCTGGGGCCGACAAGGAGCAGAATGGCTGCCTGCCACCCCCAGAGAGTGAGTCCAAGGTGTGACCAGCTTCCTCCGGACCCCTATGGCAGACCGGGGGCCAGACACAGGTACATGGGGAACTGCATATCAGAGGTGGAGGAGGAGGAGGAGGAGAAGGTAGGCAAAGTCCCTGGAAATGTGCTAATGTTGGAAAGTCCCCATCCCCCAGAATCTCAAGTCTAGAATCCAGTATGGAAGGGAGGGGTCCTGATTTCAGGGAAGTGGAGGGTGGGGCCAGGTGAACATGCCAGTCTGTGTTTGACCTTCACATTTGGTAATGAGTGGATGCATGGACAAAAGGATGGACTTTTGGGGGTTGGATGGGAAGATGGTGGCAGATAAAGACAGCTGACAGATACATAAATGGACCAATAGACAATTGGTTTACTCAGGGCTGCCACTAACCTGTAGAATACCTCTGTGCAAATTCTAAAAAGGAACCCTTTTCCTCCAGACAGATACAGCCCCAAACCAGGGTGCATGGCTTGGGGAGCAGAGTGTAGGATGGATTGCAGTCCCCACTGACCTCTTCTACCAGCCTCCCCACATATGGCACAACTGTCTAATGACACCGTAGGCCAAGCTGAAGCAAAGGAGAAAGGAACCGCACCAAGATGGACATATGAGGAGGGTGCCCTCCTAGCTCCACCCTCACCAGGATGAAGGGGTGCAAGCGGGTTCAGCAAGGTGTAAATGACCTTAGTCTGCAAGTTCAGGGAAGCAGGCAGAGCAGGGAGGTGCCTGAGCTGGGGCCTGGAGAAGGGCCTGGGAAAGGAAAACCAGCAATGGCTATTTTCTTACAGTGCAGTGAAATCTTACAGGTATCAGGCACAGGCAGGAAGAGGGAGAGAGCTTCTGAGGAGGAAGGGACAGAGAGAGATCTAGAAAGTGGGTTCACTAGAGCTGGGACACAGGGAGCCCCTAGGAAAGCAGTGTGTCCTTGGGGCACAGTCATTCACATCACTGATTGGGTGCCATGTGGAGTGGACATTCAAAAACTTGGTTCCTGTCCTCAAAATAAGGGCCACCTGGGAAAACAGAGGAGTCTACCTGTGGCGACCGAACAAGGGGTGATTCAAACTGACAGCCTGTGCAGTCCCGCAGAGGGTGGGGGAGTGAGGGTGATCAGAAGGCTGGGGCCGGTGTAAGCCATAAGGAATATGTAAGTCAGGAGTTAGAAATCTTCAGTGTGCATTGGAATCACGTGGAGGGCTTGTTAAAACACAAATTTTTGGGCTCCACTCCAAGGGTTTCTGACCCAAGAGGTGGGTCAGAAAAAAATGTGCATTCCTAAGAAGTCCCCAGGTCATGCTGTTGCTGCTGGACTGGGTACCACACTTTGAGAACCTGTGCTCTAAGCAAAGACTTGGAAGTCATTATCAGGACATGGGGTATAGAAACTGAGGAGTAGCTGAGAGGAAGATGAGAGAAGCTAAGAAGAAGCTGAGGATCCTCACAGGAGCAGACAGAGAAATGTGAAGGGCAGGGTTTTGTGTGTGGGAAAGTGACCCGGAGCCCAGGCTGAAGAGTTTAACTTTGGGCCCAGGAACTCAACCATCAGTAGAAACAGGGCAGTGACAAGTGGAGGGGGTGTCTGGAAGCTGAGCAGGCCCGACAGAGAGATGAAGCCATCAGAAGGACTTGAGGGGGTTCCTGAGGAGGCCAGGGGGAGGTGGAACAGGAAGGGTTTTAGGGGCAAAGGACAGAACCCCTTGTAGGACTGGAGGCAGGATTGAATGTAGGAGAAAATCTGAGAGCAGTGATAGGAGTCAGAACATCTGGGTGTGTCTGCAGCCTGCTGTCAGCCCAACTGGGCCAGGGGGTCCCAAAGACACATATTCTCACCCCACCTCCACCTGCTTCCTGATCACATCCCAGTCACCAGCGGCAGCTTCCTGGATGGTGGGGAAGAACAATGGCAAGTTGAGAGGGGCAGAGGGGTGCAAGGGACCTGAAGCTGGCCTGGAGAAAAGCGTAGGCCCAGGAGAGCCTGACTTGGGACAATGTCTGTCTCCCACACAGCAGCACTGGCCCAGCAAGGACCTTCTCCCTTGGCCCTGGCCACATCCCACTCCTACCCTTTCATAAGCCCCCTGGGGAAAGCACTCCAGTCTTCTCTGTTCCAGGCTGGACAGCTAGGGTCCTATGGGCACAGCCAGGGCCCTATGGGCACAGTCAGGGTCCTATGGGCACAGCCAGGGTCCTATGGGCACAGCCAGGGCCCTATGGGTCCTCTGGAAGCAAGAAAGGGAGCCATGGAAAGAGCCCAGACAGTTTGGGTTCACTCAGAGAGGACCCAAGTCCCAGTCCCTTCCTTTCAGTCAAAGCACGGATATCTTTGCCTCAAGTCACAGGGCCACCAGGGGGTCCTGTCATCAAAGATGAGATTCCTGAATGCTGGTATTGGCTGGTCCCCTAAGAATAGATGTTGGGGTGGGGAATGGGGATTCATTTGGGTTTCAGTAAAACAGGGGAGTCTGGACAAGAGGGGATGGGCTACTTGGTATCCACACACACGCACTCACATAGGAGCCAACCCTTTGCAACTGAACAAGCAGAGAAACTGAGGCTGGAAAGGCCCCTCCTGCCTGCTAAAGTCACTGGGACCCTGCCACACCTCTCCTCGCCACTGTCACCACTCAGGGCACCACTGTACAGTGCAACAAGTCAGGAGACCTAGGTCCTACTCCTGACACTTGCTCATTAGCTCTATGACTCTGGGCAAATCGCATATCTGGGCCTCAGTTTCCTCATCTGTAAAAATGCCACTTAGCAAACTCGTAATGCTCAATAAATGTTTAAATAACAACTGAAGGAGGCCTACTGAATGCCTCTTAAGGTGCCGTGCAGGTAAGAATTTCGTGCTGTGCAGGTAAGAATTTTGTGTCATGCAGGTAAGAATTTTAGGATCAGAGAATCCTTAGGCAAGAAAATTCATGAAACTCCTGGGGCACTGGAGGAGGGGTGAAGCTGAAGGATGGGAAGGAGGAGATCCCAGGGTGGGTATAGGCAGGTGAAGCAGGTATATGCAGGTGTAGTGGGTATATGCGGGTAGTGGGTATATGCAGGTACAGCAAGTACATGCAGGTGCAATGGCTCTGTGGACACAGGCCCTCCCCTGACTGCCTGTTGTCCCAGCCTGAGTATCAGTTGTGTTCTGAGGCTTCTATTCTGCTGCTATCAGTCAGAAGGAACAAGAATTGCAGCCCCAGGGCCCAGTGGGAGGAGTCAGGTCCAAGACTAGCCTGACCAGGAGAATGAGAAGAGTGGGGCAAAGTCTAGGGAGCTCAGAAAAGGCACTGCCCCTGGAGGCCCATGCCCTTTAACATGGGAGAAGCTGGGGAGGGGGGACCACATGCAGCTGGAACCTACCCTCCTTTTCTATGCTTCCCTCCCCAAGTAGGAGTCCAATCAGGAGTTGTCTCAGCCCTGACAGTTCAGGCAGCAGATGGAACCCAGGTGTCCCCTCCTGGGGTAGGTGGCATGGCCCGCGGAGGCCAGATGGTGTTTGTGGTGGGAAGAGAGGCCTGGGTCGTCCAGAATAGGTTGTCAACCCCCAACCACCTCCCTACTATGCACCCTGAGCCTTTTACAGTCTCATGGTAGGGAAGACACAGCCAAGCCTGCTTTTTATAAAACCAGTTTATTCACATTTTAGAAAAACTAATTCCAGGACAGGGAATGGCCTCCCTACAGGATCCCTATGAGACCAAGAACAGAAGGCCAGAGGGAGGGGCTTGAGAGGGAAGGAATGGGGAAGGGGAGGCATGTCTCCCATTCTGGGTAGTGGGAAGTCAAATAAATTAAAGGAAGAGTGGACAGAGGGAGAGGGTGTCCAGGCAACCAGAGGAGGGCTTGGAGCTGGGCCGGAAGACCGTCGACACCTGCAAGACCTGAAAAGGGCGCCCAGCGTGGGCTAAGGACAGAGGGCCCTGCGTGGGGCTCCCTCGTGGCCTCCACCCCTTAACGGGGCCCTGTGGATCTGAGCTGCCTACTCCTCCTCCAGGTGGAGCCTGGGAGGGAGCAGCTTGGTTCAGGACTTGGTGGTGGGAAGCCCAGTGAAAACAAGGTTGGGGGATTCTTTTCCCTCACCTGGGGAGTAAGAGATCACCGTTTTCGAAGCCTCTTCATGAAGCAGCAAGTGATGGTACCAAGGACAGTGGCACCAGTGACTAGGGCCACCCCTGTACCCACCAGCAGAGGCACAAACAGGGTGTCCAGGGCTGGGGGAGAGAGTATGACTGTTCAGAGAGGATGCCATCATCCTCCACCATCACACTTGCCTCTACACTTTCCCCATCAAGTTCTCTGAACCCACCTTCACCATTCACAGGCACCCCTATCCCTGCCCACAGCCTGCCCCCTCAGCATGCAAGTCAGCATCAACCACAGAGGACCCCATGCAGGTGGGCACTGCAGGGCTGGAAGTTGGATTTTTTGAGACTTCATGTGACAGGAGGTGGAGAGAAATAGTAGCAGGAGGGTGAGAAGATGGGAAGGGAAGGCCAGCAGCAGGGGCCGGGAGGAAGGCAGAGTGAAGAGGGTGGAGGGGGTGTCACTTACCATGCATGTAGGGGTAGACTGTAACAGGCCCTGAGCGGGCACTGCCCGCCTGGTACCAGCTGTAGTCGGCATGCTGCACCCAGGCGCTGGGGGCACAGTGGTACACGCCTTCATCCTCGGGCCCCAAGCTGTGCAGTCTCAGCCGATGGCTTCGGGGCGCCACCAGCTCTACGCTGACAGGGCCTCCTCCGGGCCGGACTCCCAGCTCTGCCACACCATCCTGGCCCACGCCACCCACCAGCTGGGCAGGGAGAGAGCTGAGCTCTCCGTCCTCTGGTCGCTCCACCCACCAGCTGGCGGCCAGCCGCAGTCCTGGGGGGCCACCCCGCACAGAGATGTTGCACAGCAGGGAGGCAGTCTCCCCCCGGTACACTGTGCCTCCTGCTAGCCACGCCACAGCCTCCAGCACCACGCCTGCAGAACAAAGGACGTGGGGTCAGAGGGTGCAGGGCCAGGGAGCACGGGGTTAGAGCTGCTGCCAAGCACTGCTGCAGGAAACTCAGGGTATTCCCGCAATATTGGTAGAAGAGGAGCGTGAGGCTGTGGCATGCAAGCAGCTGATGGAGAGGGAGGGGGACGTGGAAACAGAAGGAAAAGGGGTGGACAATTAATTCTCAAACCCTGTCCAGGGCCCAGCCCCCTCTCACCTTCCTCCCGCACGTGCACAGGGAGAGGCCGGGAACGGGCACTGGCTGCTTCACGAAGCCGGGTCCCAGACCCCCGAACATAGGCTTTGGCGAGGCAGCGGTAGGTGCCCGCATCACCAGGCCTGGCAGCCTCTAGCCGTAGCCGGTATGTTCTGGATGCCACCTTCTCCATGGCAATGTGTCGGCCCTCATAGCCAGGGCCCAGGCTGCCCACACCCTCTGTGTCCAGCTGGGCTACCAGGCGGCCAGGCCCAGGTGCCCCCGCAGGTGCCATCTCCCAACCTACAGAATATGCAGCATGACGGCCTGCTGGGGGAAGTGCCCCTGACACATTGCACAGCAGTTCCAAGGGCTCCCCTGGGCCGATCCGACGTTCACCAGGCCCCACTGTTACTGCCAGCTGGCTGGCTGAAACACAGGAAGGGGGGAGAGGTGTCATGGAGGCAGGAGGGGACACAGAGGCACCTGATTCCCAACTTTCTGTTTCCTCCTTGACAGCAGCAACTTCAAAACCTCCTGTCTGCCCCTCACTGGGTATGATCATCTTTCTACTTGGGGGCTTGAATCTCACCCCTCAGCCATGGGCCTCCTATCTCTATACCCAATTTCTGAGCAGAGAAAACCCATCAAGGGCAGAGGGGGAAGAAATGCTAACAAGGCTGCTCACTCTGTGGAAGATGAGTTCCTTGGCATCAGATGATAGCTATCTGGTACCCCCTGTGGCCACAGTGCCCACCAGGATACTGTCCCTCCCAGCTCCCACAGTGGGATGTATAAGTGGTACTTACACAGTGTCTGCACGTCCACGTGGGCCAGGACAGCCCTTTTCTCTGCGATCTGGGCCCAGCTGCCATCAGGATCCTGAATCCACTCAGCGGCAGTGCAGTGGTAGGTGCCTGCGTCCGCTGCCTGGGCACCCCCTACTACCATGCGGTACCGATCGGTCCCTTCCTTGCCCAGACGAAGCTCTCCTGCAGCCAGTCGCTCAGCATAGGGAGCTCCAGCCTCCACGGCCAAGTCTGACCGGATTCCCACGACTTCCTGCAGAGTTGCTCGCCCAACTGGTGCCTCAGGCACAGATCGCCCAAAGGACACAGCCAGGTGTGTGTGCTTCTGTGTGCTTGTCCTCGCCAGGCAGCCCAGTGCCAGCTCCTGCCCCTCATGCACCATCAGGCGTGGGGGTGAGGTTGGGGCCTGGCGGCCTCGGGGCCCTGGGGGGGCAGCAGACACCTGGAGGGCATCTGGAAGAACTGGAGAGAACAGCTGGAGTGAGGGAGGGCTGGGAGCTGGCAGCCTTTGTTACTGTTTCCTGTGTACAGCCTATCTCCCTAAATAGACTGTGAGCTCTCAGAGGGCAAAGATCCCATGTTGTATTATTTCTTCTGTAACTCAGTGGTGCCAAGTGCAGTACTGGGCACAGCACAGGCGCTCAATAAATACTTGTTGAATTTCATAGAACCAGCCCATCACCTACTCACCTTTATGTTTGAGACTGAATACTGAGAAAAGTGGTTCTGTCTTCCTTCTCAGAACACAAAGAAACTTAGTGAGAATGTCACATAGTCTCATTCCTTCCCTAACTCTCCTCTCTTTGCCAGATCTGGGTCCTGTACTGTCCAGGAGTAGAATCTATTCAACCCAGCAGTCTTCCTTGTTCTTGGGAATGGAAAGGGGAATGGACAACTTAAGGACCCTTCTTCTCCCAGGAGGGGTCTAGATATGATCAGAGGAGCACTGGCTTGGGTGAGGAAATCTGGGTTTGAGTCCCACATCAGTCACTGAGTCACTGGGTGACTTTGTGCAAGTCACTTAACCTCTTTGGGCCTCAAGTTCCTTGGCTACAAAACCTAAGGGGCAGTTAGATAGGTCACTTGTGGCCTTGACTTTCTGCCTTGAGAGGGTGTGTGGCCCCATCCCATCCCAGGGTCCAGTACCTCTCAGCTCCACCTTGCCGCTGTAGCTGCCCAGGTAGCGGGTATCAGTGGAGGGGGTGTGGCACTCATAAATGCCAGCATCCTGGGCCTGCAGGCGGGCAATCTTGAGCACCACGGCATCACCTTGTAGGCGCTGCACCTGCACCTCACCCGCCACCACTCGGGACTTGAAGATAGCATAGGAGAACTGGGTATCCTTGGTACTGACAATGCCCAGTGCAGTATCTGGGGCCTCAGGCCTATACAGGAACCACTCGAAGTTCTGCTGGGCAGGGCCCTCGTAGCCAGTCACATTGCAGGAGATGGAGACAGCTGTTCCAGTCACGCGGTACAAGGGCCCCTCGGGGACCAGCACCTCCCGGGCCCAGCATCCCATTCCTGTAGGGAAAGGCAGAAGGAGTTGGAGATGCCTGGTTCCCCTTTCCATGCCCTCTGCCACCACAAGCACCATTCTTGATCTCTGCCTACAAAAGGAAAGGACGCCTGGGGAAGATGGTCCACAGCTTGGACCCTGTTCTGAGAATAGGAAAGGGATGCTGTGATATAAGACATCTGGATCTCAAGAAGGTGGCACGGGCCCAGGATTGCCTTGGCACCTAGATGCATCCCATTTCTGGTGGACTAGAAGCAGAGCACCTGAAGGCAGAAAGGAGTACATCTGATTCCTGACCTAACCAGGCTTTGGTTCCAGCTAAACCTTGATCTGTCCCTGCCACTCACCCACCTCCATGTCTGCCATTCCTTCCTCAGTGCCTGGCCAGGGGAGCCTTCTGGCTGGGGAATTCTGAGACTACATGTCCCTCTCCTTTGCTTGAGGGGAGCTGGGAATCTTGCTCAGAAGTGCTAGTTGGCTCAGCTGTGTCACCTGGACCAGACAATGGAGCCAGTGACCCTAGCTGGAAAGGGCACAGGCCCAGTCAGTTCTCACCACACAATGCCCTCCCCCCTCCAGCTGCGCCATGAGCTCACTGCTTCTCTCACCCCACAGGGCTGCCCAGGCAGCTGGGGCTTCTGGGGCAAGATCCAGGCTCTGCCCTCGCCATTGGGGGTAGAAGGTCCCCTCCTCCAGTGCCTGCCAACCTTCCTGGCTAGCCCAGCAGACACACAAGGCGCCTGCCCCAGTTCCTTAACAAAGCCTTCATTTGCATATGGTATGCATTCATTTACATATATGGCTCTCTTTCTGTAGGGAGGCATTAAATCCCCAGCTGCCCCTTCTCATCTCTCTCCCTTCAGAAAGGCCAAACCTCTCTTCTTCACCCTACTCCACCCCTATGCCCAACTCTACCCCAGCAGGTACTCCTGGCAGACTTAGAGGGCTTAGCTCCTCCCTTCTCTCCTTCCATAGCTCCCACTAGATAAAATCACAGAACCTCAGAATGTAAAGAGGGCTAGGCTACCCCTCCCCCCCTCCCCATTTTACAGATGAGAAAGGTAAGGCAGGAAAAGTATAATATCTTAGCCAAGATCATGCTGTCCCTAGATGGCTTCCATATACTCCTCCAGAGGGGCAAAACCAGGGAGGAAAATGGGGAAACTCCAAGGCCAGGCCTGAAGGGACTGACCTCACCAACCAGAGTGTCACTTTTAGGCCTCCCAGGGGGATACCATGGACTTTCCGCAGAAGCTAGAGGAAAATGCCCAGGAGTCTGTGGTCAAACTCTAGCCTCCAGCTTCTCTAGAACGGCTCCTCTGAACTTCCCCACCCCTGCTGCTGGGCTCCTAGCCCCTTCCTTTATCCTCTGGCTGAGTCACAGGGAGAACTCATGGTCTGTTGTTAAGGGCACAGGCTGTCAGTCAGGAAGTGGGATTCCAGCACCATCCCCATGCCCAGCTGTGTGGCCTGGGATCCAGTCTCTTTCTGTCCTAGGCCTCGGTTTCCACACTGGAGGAGAACTAAGAGCTCCAGCTCTGACCGTGCATGAGTGCGTATGTGACTCAGGAGAGCCCTGCCCCAGGCCAGGCAAGTTTCATAATCAGGGTGATGGTGGAGACGGCCAGGCTGACACCTTCCCTGACTGCCTCGGGGCAGACTGCTCAGAAGGCCCCCTCCCATCTTCCTGGCTCCACAACTGCTGATGCTTGGAGATCCCTATGGGAAAGTCACCTCCACAGCCTTAGGAAATCAGTTGCCACACAGCTCTCTCTCCCCTCCTCTGTATTAGTTGCAGCGAGGAAAGGGAGAGCAAAGAGGCCTGCTTTGGGATCAGATCTGTGTTCAAATCCTAGCCCCAATACTCACTAAATGTGCTCTCTGGGGCAAGTTACTTCAATTTCCTCATTTGTGAAATGAATGTAAGTGCCCACAGGCAGTGGGTGCTCAGATGTCTAAGTGCTCCTTTTTCAACCACAGGCCAGCACTTCCCCACCTCCCTGGGCTCCTCCCTGCTCCATGCTGCCCACCGGGGAAAACACACCAAGTGCTAGGCAACCCAGGTCCCACAGAGCCTTCCTCTCTGTACATCCTCCTGCCACGTGCCCAGGGACCAAGGAGAGGACTCATCCTAGCCCTGCAGGGCCCAGGGACCCGCAGCAGGGGAAGGCTTTGCTTGGTGCCACTGTGGAGCCCTGGTCTAGAAACAGGCAGCTGGGGCTACCTTCAGCCTCTGCCTTGACGACGACAGCAGCTCTGAAGTCACCATCCCCACCTCCACGCTTCACTCTCATTTCAAGGGCTTCAGCCTCATCAACATCTGTACTGGCAGTTTCACTTCTCCACGCCATACTCTTCCCCAGACCACCTCCTACAGGCAGCCTTCCAGTTCAGGCCAAAAACAGTTCCACTGTCATTACCCCCATGTATCCATGCAAGATTAGCCCAGAACAACCCACCACGAACACCCACCACAGCAGGTACAAGGTGCTTTGAGATCCCAGGATCAGTCTCCATGCAACCTGGTTTCTCCTGAGGCAAGGAAGCTGGAACTAAGCGGGTGTGAAAACTGATGGGTGGCTGCAGAGCCAAGTGCCATTTGGGAGAGAGGAAGAAAGGCAAAGAGGGACCCAACCTGGGGTGGAGATGGGGGTGAGAGAGAGAACTGCCTCCAGTTGATGAAGTGTGTGGAGCGCAATTGGGAGAGACTTACTTCAAAGATCGTGGGCAGAACTGGCCTCTGGGCCTCCAGCCAACTCTAGGGCAATTATGAAGCTGGGCAGGCACTGCCCACGCAGGGCGGGCACCCAAGGCCAGGCCTGGAGCTGAGTGTGGGGCAGAAAGGAGTCGCAGCATTTGGTGCAGCGACTCCAGGACGTGGGTATGCTAGCTGAGAAGTGGGGCCTGCCCCAGGAGGCCAAGCAGTGCCTGGGGCAGCACTTTAGTGGGTCCTCCCTGTGCCCCACTCCCTAGCTTAGAGCTGGGGTGCCTGCACTCTTCCAAAGACTGGCTCGGCGGGCAGCCACAAAGCGCAGCTGGCCGCCGACCCCGGGGAGGCTGGAGATACGCCTGACAGAGAAGGATGTGAGGAGCCCCGAAATGCTCGGGAGGTGCTGGGTGGCAGGCACCTGCCCGGCGGGGCCGGGAACCGGAACGGGGGCCTGGCTTACCTAGCATTAGCAGTAGCAGCAGCAGCAGCGGCGACGGCGGCAGCAGCGTGGGCCTGAGGGCGCCCATCCTGCACGGCCAGCTGTGGGGAGGCTCCGGGGGATGGCGCGGGTTCTGGGGGGCCGATGGGGTAGGGGGCGCATGCCCAGGTTGGGGACAGGAAGCTGGGCAGCGAGGCGTGGGTGCGCTGAGCGAGCTGAGCTGGAGCTGCCGAATCCCCTCCCTCCGCCCCTCCCGTTGCTTTCCCTCCAGCCCTCGGCAGTTCTGAGACCATTCTAGCCCCGGCCCGCCGGCACCGCCCCTTCCCCCCCCCCGTCTAAGCCCGCCCCGCCCCGGACCCAGCCCTGGCCGGGCCCGCCCCACCCGCCAGACTCAGTCCTTTGCTCCCTACTTGGCCCCGGCCCCGCCCTGCCCCTCGAAACTCACCTTTGCTTCGCACCGAGTCCCAGCCCCGCCCCGGTCCCGCCCCTCCCCTCCCCGCCCCGCCCCGCCCCGCCCCGTCCGCAAGACTCCAGCCGTGGCTCCGCCCCGGGTCTCGGCCCAGCCCCAGTTCCGGCCCCTCCTTCGCCCCGCCCCACCAGGACTACAGTAGGACTACAATCTTGGCTCCGCCCCGGGACCCGGCCCCGCCCCAGTCCCAAGCCCCACCCCTTCCCCGTCCCCCCAGGCTAACGTCAGCCTCCAAAGTTGACTCCGCCGTGGACCCCGGCCTCGCCCCGCCCCTGGCCCTGGCTCCGCCCGAGGCCCCGGCATGAGAGCTAATTGCACCTCGGCGCATCGAAATTCCCACCCACCCTCGCACAGAGCGCACCCCACCCCGCACCTGCCAGCCTTTCCTGGAGAATTAGGTGCAGGGGCCCTGGGATTGGCTGTGGCCACGCATTTAGAATTCAGTTATTTTCTCTGAGCCATAGTCCTCGCTGCAAACCCTGTTGAAGTAGGGGTTGGCGGAACCCAGGAGTTCCTGAATGCGAAGGGTTTGAGCTGAAGGGCGCTTCCAGGATCCAGAAGGTCACTGGAGACCTGTTTTTCACCCCCTCAGAGGGCAAAACCAAAAGAAAAATGGATTAGGAGAGGCGGCCGTCCATGTGACGTCATTTCTGGGTTGGGTGATCCTAGCCCAGTTGTTTAACCTCCTTCAACTTCGGTTTTCTCCTCTGCAAATTGAATTGAGGTTTATCGCACCACCCAAAGGGTTATTGTGATGATAGATAATGTACATAAAGTGTTTGGCACAGGAAACTAACACGAAGTGGGAGATAACGAAGGATTATTTTGTTTTAGTTTTTGAATTATCATTTGAACTGCTCCCTAAGAGGCTTAATTTAGACCTAGTTTAGACCTGGCGTTTAGGTGAAGGAGTCTCTGTTCAGTGACAGTGGGAAGAGATGAACATTGTTCTGGGAAGAGTGGGGCTTGCCCTGGAGGTGGGAGAATGGAGGAGGCACCCTTCCCAGGTGTTCTGTCTCTTCCTGAACTGTAAAGATGGGGAGTGGGGACGGGCAGGAAGGATGAGACCAAAATGGGGAGAAGAGATGGCCAGGTTTGCAAAGCCAAGGCTGTCAGAGTGGCTGTCAGTGGGAGGTGATCCCAGAGCCCATTTACCACCCTCTACCCTCCAACACCCTCCCTCTCCCCTCTTCCCTCCCACTCACTCACCCCCCCTTTACAGAAGAGGAAACTGAGGCCCAGAGAGGGTAAGTGGCACAGGCCAGACCAGACCTTCCTTGACATTGTATTCCTCAAGCGTGGCAGAGTGCCTGCCTCTGAGAAGATGCTCATGGGGTTGCCAGTAGAAGCCACATTGGGGAACCCTGGAGAAGCCAGAGAAACTGAGGCCAAATGTTTGGGGCCTTGAAGGGAGATCAGAGGTTCAGCTCTCACCTCCCAGGACTGCCAGCACTGGCCCATGAACAGGGCAGTAGGGTGCCTGTTTATTCCCGCTTTGAAATATCCACAGCCTGGTTGCTCCAGAGCCTCATCATTTAAATCCATCCACAGCCATATTGAGCTATGTGAAAACTGAAACTCATAGGGAAGCTTTTGGAAGAACACGTCTCTCCCTTTATAGTGGATTTAATTATCGAGTGGATTTAATGCCTTCATGATGCTTGAGGGATGAAAGACATTACCAATTGTAATAATAACAGATGTCATTTATGAAATGCTTACACAAGAAGGCCCTTTTGGATATTAGTCCTAGTCCTTATAGCATATTTTGCAAGGCAGTGTCATTTAACAGAAGAGAAACTTGAGGTTAGACAGGTTAAGTATCTTGCCCAAGGCCACACAGTTTTTAAGTGGCTAAGGGGTGACTTGAGCCCAGGTTTGTCTATCCCCAAAGCCCCAAATCTTCCTACACCTCACTGTCCCTACTCCCAAGCCTCTCTACCCTGTAAACTCAGTCATTCAACAAATATTGATTGGGCCAGGCCTTGTACTGGGTACTGGAGGTGCCATGGTAAATAAGGCAGGCCTGCTCCCCTGCCCTCAGGGAACATAGTTCTATATGTTAGGGATACATTTCATAAACAAGTCATAACCAACCCCCGGTATAAGCATGATGAGAGAAGTCTTCAGGGAGGTGAGATATCCTCTCTTACCCCGCGGCCTGGGATGTCGAAGGAGCTGGGGGCAGGCTGGCGTTGAGAGCTGGGTTGGTGTCTCCCTCCAAAGGGGATAAGGCCCAAGGAGAGAGCAGTGTCTTTAGCAGGTCCCTCCCCAGACTGCGGGTTCCAGCGGCGGCCAGCAGGGGGAGCCCACAGCCCAGGCCTGATGGACCCCTCAGCTGCTTATGTAACTGGGAAAGCTGGGGGAGGAGAACAAACCCCAGGCACGAGGCACGTCACACACACGGACACATGTCCCCACTGTAATGGAGCGGGGATCACACAGAAAGACGGCTCCCAGAAACACACCCCCACAGAGCCATGCGCAAATGCAAGCTGCAAAAACAAGGATGCATGGTGTAGATTGGAGAGCACTCATCTCATCCATTAAAAACACACACAGGCCTCCCAGCACCTAGGCTGGTGCCCTAGGGTGGGGTGAGCAGAGAAAGGAGGAAGCAAGCCCTTCAGTGAGTTTCCAGGCCAGACTGAGACACGAAGGAGGAGGGAGCCTGGGTTTGCAGAGAGACCTGGGCAGGCATGCAGCAGTGACCGTGAGGGACTCTGATGCCCGGCTGGGCTGTGTTGTCAATACCATCACCAGCTTCCCACCTGCCCCCCATATACCACCCCAGGCATGGGCCTGCATCCGACACTGGTCCTGTTTCACGTGAAACAGGTCTCATTTCACCTCGAGATGACAAGGCACCAAGGTGGCACTGAGGTGTCATGAGTATTGTTAAAGATAATTGAGACCCACACTCTGCCCAAAAGCAGTTTATAATCCAGCTGATATGGGACACACTGCAGTCACAACCAAGGAGACAGCTCTCAGAGAGGAGCACGTTCAAAGACAGGACCATTCACATATGCTGACCTGTGTCAGGCACTAAATGTGATCTCATTTATACTCATGTGCTATTATTATGCCTGTGAGAAAACTGAGGCATAGAAAAGTTAAGAAACTTGTCCAAGGTTAATGGATTAGTTGCTGTCCACACAGGGATTCGAAACTTGGATCGCCTCACTGTGGAGCCTGTGCTTCTAACTCCTGTTATGTTGCTGCTTGAAGACAAATGTCACTAGGGACACAGTTAAATATGAGCTCAGCACACATGAGTATATACCAAGCTGTAGACACAGATACTGCCATGGGGACAAAGTGACAACTATATCAAATCCATAAGCACATATGCTCATCAGACAGTCAGACATATAGAAATGGCACACGCATACACATAGAACTCAGCTCTCTCTCTTTTAAATGTGTATCAACCAACCCTAGCTTTGTGGGGAGCTAAGGATCACACACAGGAATGTCCTGTGATTTGTGTGTGTTTATAAAGCGTTGGCCCATACTGCCCTGATGAGCTATATTTTCCCACCCTCCCAGAAGGGAAAATTCTCTTTGCTGAGTTGCTGAGAGGCTCCAGCAGAGTGAGAGACAGAGGTAGTGCAAAAACTTACCCTCGCCCTGATAACAAACTCATTCAGAGACACACTGAAACAGAAGTGCACATACAAAGATAAACACAGAGACATTATGCACACCCAAACACCAAATACTCACAGAACTACAAAGCCATCTCCCCCCCGACACACACACACACACACACACACACACACACTTGCATTCCACCCTCTCCCTCCCCTCTTTTCTCCCTGAGCCAAGCGTCTGCCTCTTCATGGTGGAGTGTGTGTGTGTGTGTGTGTGTGTGTGTGTGCATGTCTACTCTCTGAACCCTCCTCTTGCCCTGGCTAAGCCCACACTCCTGCCCCCATTCTTGAACCCTGTGCCAAGGGGAGCAGCACAGCTGTTCAAGAATAGCAGAGCCACGATGCCACTGGGGCTTTGGCATGACCTGGCCCTGACTCCTGCGGCGGCCTTGCCGTTTCTGAACCAAGGATTCTTGCCAGCTGCCACCCACGCTCGAATGCCATGCATGGATTCCTCGGAGCTGGAATCCCCTCGGTCTCCCTCCTGACCTCCTGACAAGTTATTTGTTCCCCAGTCCCATCGGGTGGGCACCTGGGAGCCTGGGCTCCTCCCCAGATGCTCACCCATCCCACTTCTCCATTCCCAGTCTGCTAAGAGGGAACTGACAACTCAGATATGTCTGGAGGGTAGCGTGGGACTGAAGCAACCCCCACTGTGTGATATTACTTCTTCTCTAACTGAGCAGCCTAGGGTGGGGTGGGGGTCAGCCAAGGGCAGGAGATGGCGGTGGTTTGGTTAGACAGAAGTTTGTGGGCTGAGTGTTGTAGATGAGGCTCAGGGGGCAGGAGGTGGGTAGCACCAGGTGGCTGCCAGTCATTTACGAGTTTGTCTCCACCCAGCTCTGAGTGGGGTGAGAAGGGAACAACAATTGCTAATACCTACAGAGCATCTACTTCATGCTGGGCACCGTTGCACACACTCTGTGCACGTTCATTCATTCAGCTTTCACAACAACCCCGTGAGGTGAATACTACGAGTATCTCTATTTTACAGCTGGGAGACAGAGGCACAGAAAGCTCATATAATTTACCTGAGGTCACACAGCTAGCAAATGGTAGCATCCAGATGCAAACGCAAGCTATCTGACTCCCAAACTTCAGTTTCCCAAACATTCTTCTTCCCTTCCCCCTCCTGTTTCCCTAGCCTGCCCACATTTGCTGAGTGACTGAGGAAGTGAGGACACACCAAGTGACACATTGATACATACATACATGTACATATATTCAGGCACACACATGCATATCTGGTGCCTATGCAACCTTCTGAAATAACTTTTTCCACTACACAGCTCCAGCTTCCAGCACATAGTGAGTGTTCAATAAATATGTGTTGAATGGATGAATGCAGACCTGAAGACCCAGGGAACAATGAGCGTTGTGTGTGTGGTGGTATGGGGAAAGAGGGAGGGAAAGGAGGGATTTCACACACACACACACAGCCCTCTGCTGTGAATAATGTCAAAGACTCACTTCTAACTCTGGCGTCCCAGTCCTTCACAGCTACCTGGGTGGGGAAAGAGCAATGTAACCAGGCTTTACAGGATTCTCTGAAGTGGAAGAAGTCTCAACTCTCTCTTCCAATCAGAACGGAGGCCAGGCGATGCAGAGAGAGCTCTGAAAGAGGACTTGAGGCACACAGCCACCTGGGCCTTCCAGCCAGGCACAGCTCCTCCTGTGTTTTCACCTCTCCCTGCCCCATGCCTGCCGCGCTGAGCTGCAGGCTCTCCCCTGGCTCCCTCGCGACAGTCCCTGCTTCCTCCGCTTGACCACCTGGACTCTCCAGGAACCCGGCACCCCTTGGCTATTTTGGCTGAAGAGTAGACAATTCTCCTTTTCCCTGTTCCAACTGAAACAAGGGTGGAATTTTTCCAAAGGCTCTCTATTAGGAAAGTGAAGGGAAAACAAAGCCAGAAATAAAGACTCTGCAAAAACAAAGAAACAGATGGAACAGTGGGGGTGACCGAGCTGGCCATGGGAAAGAGTGGGGGCCTAGAGTTTTGATGCTAGCGCGACCCACCCCCTTGCTCCCACTGCACCCTGTTCTCAGCTCCTTGGTAGAGTTTCCCACTCTGCATTGTAATTACAGGGCTTGTTTATATCTGCCTCTCCATCCTGGCTGTGAGCTTCTCAAGGCTACTGTTAACTCTTTTTTGCCCTTCCCCAAAGCTTACAGAGTTTCCTGGCAATGAGTATAAGCTCAATAGACATTCGCTGAGTGACTGAGGGAGTGAGAACACACCGAGTGACAAGAGAGGGAATCTGGGCCCTTCCTCTCTGGTGGTCATGTCGCCTCCACAGTGCACACTGTTATTTCCTCTGGAGTCCATCGTACACTAGTCACTTCCATCTACAACTGATAGAAAGTTCCTCCTCTTATTTCAGAACCTGAACCTTCCATCCCTTGACAAACAACCCAAGCTGGCTTCCCAAGCAGCCTAGGAAAGGCTGAGTTCTGTCCTGTAGGAAGGGAAGGGTGCTGGAGATCAGATCAAGCTGAAAAAGAAATTACAGTCTGAAGGCCAGGACATTGGAAATCAAGAGCACAAAATAATTGCTAACCTTCACTGGGCATTGTAATTCTCAAAATGACTCTGTAAGTTAGAGCTGTTAAAAAAAATTGAAGCTTAGAGAAGCTAAAAAATTTGTCCAAGCCAGGCACAGTGGCTCACACCTGTAATCCCAGTACTTTGGGAGGCCAAGGCCGGAGGATTGCTTGAGCCAGGTGTTCAAGACCAGTCTGGGCAACAAAGCAAGACCCTGTCACTATTAAAAATTTAAAAAAGAAAAAAAACTAGCCAGGCATGGTGGGCATCAACTGTAGTCCCAGCTACTCAAGAGGCTGAGGCAGGAGGATTACTTGAGCCTAGGAAGGTGAGGCTGCAGTAAGCCACAGTTGCACCACTACACTCCAGCCTGGGCAACACAGCAAGACCCTGTCTCAAAAAAAAAAAAAATGTCCAATTAGTGGTAGACCTAGGATTTCTTCTCCAGGCATTCTGACTCCACAGCACAAGTCCTCAGCCATGTTACAGGCTGCATCTGTACCATACAAATTATTGTCCTCAGAAGGAGCTGGGAGATGACAAAGGTGTAGAGGTCTAACCAGCCAGCAGGGCAGGGTGACAGGGAATCCACTTGGTACTGAGGTCCTGAGCACTGGCATGAAGGATCCCAGCTCCTGAACTAGATAGCCCTGGGGGCAGGGGACCGGCCAGAACGAACCTGGAAATCAGGGGATGAGCCAGGTTACCAATCAGCAGCTCAGGCGTAAGAAACAAAGCTTCTGTGTTTTCAATTAAGTGAAAAGCTTGGGGGCTGGGATTTCAGAAGCAGACAGCACAGACCTGGATTTGCCAGCTGTGTAGCCTGAATCCTGTTACTCACTTTCTCTAGCTTCAATGTCATCGTCTGTAAAGTGAGAATTACTAGAGTGCTGATCTCTTCGAGGATTGTTGTGAAGATGGAATGAAAACATGTGTATCATGATGCCCCATTATGATCAAAGCTAGGGCCCACAGGCAGAGTGGGACCAGTGACAAAGGAGAGGAGACTTCTAAATGGGTCTCTACTGTTCACTGGCTTCCCCCATCCACTGTCTCAGTTTGCCCAGTCTTCTTTCCCCTTCCAGCTCCCACAATCCCCTTGGGAGAGGGTAACCTACAGCCTGCCTCAGCTTCCTCACCACACTCCTCAACCCTCCACAGGTTATATCCAAACTTGACCTGACATGGAAATGGTTTTCCCAAAGGACACAACAGTGACCTCTGAGTTGACAAAAAAAAAAAAAAAGTGACCAGCTTTCTTTTCCCCTTGGCGTCTGAAATCTGAAACTGTTAGTTTTTTGCCCCTTAAAACTTGTTCCTCTCTCAGCTTCCTGGCCCCTCTTCTCAGCCTAATTTTCCATCTCTCTGTCTTCTCTACCTTGCCATCTCCCAGATCCTCTTCCTTTACCGTAGGTGTTATTATCCAGGATCCACAGACCTCTGTCCTCTAGCTGGATAGTCCCTGTCTGGGCCATCTCCTCTGCTCTCCTGGCTCAATGTTCACCTCCATGTGGGGATTCCTATGGCCCATGCCCTCTCCCAAGCTCCAGTCCCCATTTCTATCACCCACTGAGTGCCTTCATCTGAAGCCCTGCCTGGAGCACCTCAACCTTCATATGCCCCCAAGCAAACTTGCGGCTTATTTCCCAATCTCCTTTCTCCCCTACCCTTATTTTAGTTAACTTTGCACCAATGTCCTCACCACACCCACCGTCTCCAACTGCTGCCTTCCTTACCCTGATGTCCGATCAGCTGCCAAATACTGAAATTCTACCTCCCAAACATCTTTTTCATCCATCTCTGTCACCTCTCTGTCTTGCTCCAGACTGTCACCACCTATAGCCCCCATCAGTCTCTCCCTTCCAGCCCAACACCCTGTCCACGTACAGGCACACACCCTGCCATCAAATGAGCCTTCCTAGAACACAATTTCAATGAGATTACTCCCCCGCTCAAAAACTTTAAGTGGCTCCATATTGTTTATAGCAATATTTCTCAAACTTGCTTGGTGGTAGGAATACAGATTCCCACTCTCCACGCCCACCCTCATGAATCAGAATCTTGAAGAAATGTCCCTGTTCTTTTACAGTTTTAACAAGTACCCAGGTGATTCTTATCATCAGAGCCTTTTTAGGAAACACTAGCAATTAGAGTGGCAATTACTCCGGCATTCAAGGCCCTCCATGAAATGGCTCCAACATCTATTTCCAGTATTACCATCCATATTTCTTCCTTGTGCACTGAGTGCTTCCACTCTCTGCGCCTGTGCTCACATTGTTCCTTCTCCTTTATCTCTCTAAGTCAGATCCTACCTATCTGTCCAGGCCCAACTAGAATGCCACCTCCTCCATGAAGACCTTTCTGATTCTTCCAACTGAGAACCATCTCCCCCTTCTCTGGGCTCCCACCACCCTCTAAAATGCAATGGTGAGCAACCAGCAGCCAGCAATACCTGGCTCAACACAGATGCACAAGAGTTGGCACTTTTTCTTCCCCTTTATCTTCTGGAGCACTCCTCACTGTTGCCACTGCATCCAGACAGTTCTGGTCATTCATTCCTGGGGACAAGAACCCAAAGGAGAAGCTTCAGTGGGTCCTTATAGCATGGAAGTTAAATGTGCAGGCTTTGGAAACAAAGTAACTAGGTTTGAACCCCAGCCCCCCTACTTGGGTAAGCTTAGGATCTATGTGCCTCAGTTTTCCCATCTGTAAAATAGAGTTTTGAGGACTAAGATAAGTACTACATGTTGTCTTCATTAGTTCTGGAGTCTGGGAAGTCCAAGATCCAGGTGCTGGCAGATCCAGTATCTGATGAGGGGTCCCTTCCTGGTTTGCAGATAGCCACCTTCTTGCTGTGTCCCCACATGGTGGCGAGCAGAGAGAGGAAGCAAGCTCTCTCACGCCTCCTCTAAAAGAGCACTAATCCCACCCTCATGACCTAATTATCTCCCAAGCGCCCCACCTCCTAATACCATCACAGCAGAGGTTCAATCTGTAAATTCTGGGGAGACACAAACGTGCAATCTACAATAAGTGCTCGCTAACTTAGCTATGATGAGCTATAGATCTTAGGGACAATCTAGCTCAGTGGTTCTCAGATCTGCCTGTTGATTCATCTGGGGAGTAAAAAAATACTGATGAGTCTGGGCACAGTGGCTCATGCCTGTAATCCCAGCACTTTGGGAGGCCAAAGTGGGTGGATCATGGGATCAGGAGTTCAAGACCAGCCTGGCCAACATGGTCAAACCCTGTCTCTACTAAAAATACAAAAATTAGCCAGGTGTGGTGGTGCCTGCCTGTAATCCCAGCTACTCGGGAGGCTGAGGCAGCAGAATCGCTTGAACCTGGGAGGCACAGCTTGCAGTGAGCCAAGATCGTGCCATTGCACTCCAGCCTGGACGACAGAGTGAGACTCTGTCTCAAAAAACAAAACAAAACAAAACACTGATGCCTAAGCCCCACCTTAGATCAATTAAAAACATAGTACCTGAAGATGAGGCCTGGACATGGGATGTTAGCATGCAGCTAAGGGTGAGAATCCTTAGCTAGTCCAACCCTCCACCCCCTACTTTATTGACGAGGGGTAAAGGACTTACTCAAGTGCACACAGCTGGTTAATGGTAGAGCAAGTCCCACACTGAAAGTCTCTGGCCTCCCTCTAGTCTAATCCACAGTGATTTCCAATATGATTTCCAATACGCCATTGCCCAGCCTTTGCTCCCGTGTCATTGGGTTGGGAGAATCATCTAGGCAGGAGGCAGAGCCAAGCCCACTCAACCTCACTCAGCAAAAATAGAGGTAAAGAAGTGGGAAAAGTTTGAGGAAATGGAAGTGGGGAGTCCCTGAGGACTATGAGCTTGGGAGGACAAGATCGAGAATGGGTGGGGGGATCTAGTGACTAAATGGCATGAGATTCTGAGAGAAAGGACAATGAGGGTAGGGACCTTGTTTGCCTTGATTGTAAGTGTCTTTCTAGTGCCTTGCATAGAAGATAGCATATAGTACGTGCTCAACAAATGCTTGTTGAATGTCTAAATGATGCAATAGCATCAAAAAGCACATGTTCTGTTTATTAAGTCACCCAGAGGGCACTCACATTCCTCAAGGGGGCAGTGGTGAGAACATCCAGACAGCAGCACAAAAGTAAAAGAATCTTGGACTTTCAGAGACACTGAGGTGCAGAGGAGGCCAAGCTCCCTGAAATTCCAAGGAGAGGCTGCTATGGGAGGCAGTGGCCCTGTGTGCCAGATGTTTGCAGGGCATCCTGAATTCTCTGAGCATACAAAATGCCACAGGGGACAGGCAGATAAACAGAGCTGTATCCTGGGCCAAGTGGAGGGGGCCTGGTAAGGGAAGAAGGAGGTAGGAAGAAGGAGGCTGGGGGCCAAGCCAGCTGCCTCTTGATAGGGGAAGCGGGGAGGCGGGGTGCTCTGGGCCAGTGGCTGGGTCAGATCTCTGGCCAAAGCAAACCTGCCTCAGGGGGCTGGGGGGGCCCCTCCCTCCCTGCCCAGATGGAATCAAAGGCTAACAGGACCCCTTGAGGGTCCAGCTGTGACCCTTGCTCCTCACACACAGCAAGGCCCATTAACCCCATCCTCCCCATATCCTCAATACACTTTTCCCAGCCCAAAGAATCTTTGCAAACAGACTCCCCTGGTGTTTGCTGATCAGATACCAGCCAAGAGATGTCAGGTTTTCCCAGTCTCACCACCAGCCCTGCCTTTCTCCCCCAAAGATACCCAGACCCTGTCCCACCTCTCACAGTGGTGCTATGTAAGAAACCAAGGTAGTCTTTGCTCAAACCTGAGCCCTTCCTTTTTCCCATGCCAAGAGTTAAAGAGATCCGATTCATTTCTGTGAGTCATCATAATAAACAAAATAGGAGCACCTGCCTCCATGCTAGCAAACAAGATAGGAGAACCTACCCCCTTGGATCTCGTTGTGAACACAGGTCTCCAACTGATGGTTCTTACTGGAGCTGAGCTGTGCACTGAGGAGGAAGTAGCTTGGAATTTGGGGATCATCAGAACTGGAGAGGGACCTCAGAGATTTTCTTTTCTTTTTTTTTTTCTTTGAAACAGAGTCTTGGTCTGTCACCTAGGCCGGAGTGCAATGGCGCAACCTCGGCTCACTGCAACCTCCACCTCCCAGGTTCAAGCAATTCTCCTGCCTCAGCCTCCCGAGTAGCTGGGACTACAGGGGACTGCCACCACGCCCAGCTAATTTTGTGTGTGTGTGTGTGTGTATTTTTAGTAGAGACGGGGTTTCACGTGTTAGCCAGGATGGTCTCAATCTCCTGACCTCATGCCTCTCAAAGTGCTGGGATTACTCACAGATTTTCTAATCTCTTGTCATTCAGATGAAGATGCCAAGGTCAGAGTAGAGAAGCCTCTTGTCCAACATCACACAGGTGGTTAGTGGCTTCAGCAGGACTAGTCACAGCTGACTTGACTTTCAGGCAAGCGCCCATTGCACTGGACCAAGGTGGGGACCGTGAGAGGGCAGGAGGGAAAGCAGACACAGAATAGCCCAGGGCCTTCACGCTCCTGGGAGGGTTGACACCGGCCCCCTAGGCCACACCATGGGTTCTTTCCTTTTTCTCCCTTGGGACTTCCGCCTGAGGAAGGCACAGGCAGAACACAACATGGAGCTATCTGAATCCAGAGAGAAGTAAGGAAAAAAGGAGGTGGGAATTCAGCACAGGCAGAGACTGGGGAAAATGCTTCTGGGTGCTTTTTCATCCTATTTTCTAAATTCTATACAGTGTGGTTTTGTATTTTTTCTTTTTTTTTTTTTTTGAGACGGAGTCTTGCTCTGTCACCCAGGCTGGAGTGCAGTGGCCGGATCTCAGCTCACGGCAAGCTCCGCCTCCCGGGTTCCCGCCATTCTCCTGCCTCAGCCTCCCGAGTAGCTGGGACTACAAGCGCCCACCACCTCGCCCGGCTAGTTTTTTTTGTATTTTTTAGTAGAGACGGGGTTTCACCATGTTAGCCAGGATGGTCTCGATCTCCTGACCTCGTGATCCGCCCATCTCGGCCTCCCAAAGTGCTGGGATTACAGGCTTGAGCCACCGCGCCCGGCCTACAGTGTGGTTTTAACAATAAAGAGGATAATAAAAATACAGTAGGGGAGAGATTAAAATGACAGAACCAGCTGGGTGTGGTGGCATGTGCCAATAGATGCAGCAACTCTGGAGGCTGAGGGGGGATGACGGCTTGAGCCCAGGAGGTTGAGGCTGCAGTGAGTTGATTGTGCTGCTGCACTCCAGCCTGGGTGACAGTGAGAATCTGTCTTTTTTTTTTTTTTAAGGGAGAGAGAAGAGTTGCTGTTTTTGTTTTTTGTTTTTGTTTTTTTTTTTTATTGTTGTTGTTTTTGAGACAGGATCTCACTTAGATTGCCCAGGCTGGAGTACAGTGGTGCAATCTTGGCTCACTGCAGCCTCTCTACCTCCCTGGGCTCAGGTGATTCTCCCACTTCAGCCTCCTGAGTAGCTAGGACTACAGGCACATGCCACCACACTCAGCTAATTTTTTTAGTATTTTTATTACAGACAGGTTTCACCATGTTGCCCAGACTGGTCTTGAACTCATGGACTCAGGTGATCCACCCACCTCAGCCTCCCAAAGTGCTGGGAAAACAGGCATGAGCCACCGCGCCCAGCCAGAGGAGATTTTTAGAATCTACTTTGAGTAGCCTGAAAAGAAAGACCATGTTGAAGGAATGGTTTAACAGATAAAAATAATAATAATAAAAGAAAGTAAAAAGAAAAGAAAGACCAAAAAGAAAACAGAGGAGCAGATGTTAAAGGAGAGATGGGGAGAAAATTCGACACCATGCTTGTAGTCCAGTGAGGAAACTGAGGCAGCAGCAGGACTTGGACAGCCACTCGGGCTCAGAGCCCAACCTTTTTTTTTTTTTTTTTTTTTTTTTTTGAGACAGAGTCTTGCTCTGTCACCAGGCTATAGTGTACTGGCACGACCTTGGCTCACTACAAGCTCCGACTCCCTGGTTCAAGCGATTCTTCTGCCTCAGTGCCCCAAGTAGCTGGGATTACAGGCATGTGCCACCACTCCCAGCTAATTTTTATATTTTCAGTAGAGACGAGGTTTCACCATGTTGGCCAGGATGGTCTCAAACTCCTGACCTCCTGATCCACCCACCTCGGCCTCCTAAAGTGCTGGGATTACAGGCATGAGCCACCACCCCTGGCCGATCCCAACCTTTTAATAGGTCACTATAACCTGAGGGAGTGGGAGGACAGAGGGCTGGAAAGGCAGAAAGAGTGAGAAGTCATCTTTCTTGGACACTTGTCATGGCCACCCCAGGCCTTCCCGGCTCTCATCTCATCCCCCAAGATGGACTCCCTTTGGAAGCAGAAAAACTCCACCCACACTCCCAGAAGACCTCAGAAGCCTGACAGCAGTGACAAGACCACAGGCCCTAAAGAAAAAAGGAAAAGGAGAGTTAGAGAGAATGGAAGAAGGAAAAGAAGGAGAGATGCCCAGAGGGGGTTGGCAGCCGAGAGGAAGACCGGAGGAGCAGGGCTGGAGAGCTGGGCCCAAATCAGGACTGAGGCAGAGAAGTGAGGTGAGGGGGTGGGAGGAGGGATGATGGGGGTGATAGAGCCTCCCAGCTCTTCCTTCCCTCCCACTCTCCCTCCTCCTCTCTCTCTTTCATGATCTTGAAACAACCTTCAAGTCTGGGCTGGAGGCCCCAGGAGGCCAGTCACTTAGGAAACAAAACTGTTTCTTGGAGACCTTGAAAGCCCATCTGCAGCTGAGCAGCGTCCCCACCCCCTCCCTGTGCACACACATTCTCCCATGGACTCTCACGCACACCCACAGCCGGCTTCACATGAGCTCCCCACTGGCCCACACGCAGGCACACACGGACTCCACACTTGATCTTAGCCAAAAGGCCGAGAAGCGATGTGCACACACAGACTCACACGCACCTCTGTACTCATGCTTGCATACAGACAACCGATTCATAGCAGATTGGCCACACATCCGAATGAGTGTTGTCTTCTCCCTTGAGGAGCTCCTCCTTTGGAATGTGGTTTGGTACCACATGCTGTCTCATACCACACACAGGACCCAACGCTCAGGTCCTCCCAGTCATTAACTAGCACACATCCGTACACAGGCACATGTACACTCCTGTCTCCAACTCTCTTAGTCTCTCTCTCTCTCTCTCTCACACACACACACACACACGCACGCACACACTTCTTACCAACCAAACATTTGATTCAGGACCACTCCATCCCCACTCTGCCCTTGGTGGATCCGCCTCCTGATTTTCTCTCAGCCCACTCCCCAGCCCAGGCATCTTGGCCTTCCATCCTCCTGCTTTCAAGTCTTTCTTTCTCTCTCCTTTGCTCCTTTTACTCCAAGGGCCTTGATCCAAACTGGTACCGCTGACTGCATTTGAAGAAACAGTAGCCCAACCCAGGCACTCCAGATGAAAGGATCAGGTGTCTACACCTGTTAATGTCCTAGAGCCTGAGGTTCATGGTGGACAAGAAGGAGGTAGACCCCTCCCAGAGCCTCAGCTCTCACTGGGCAGGGAGGGTGGTCAGTGATGCATGGTGGAAGTATAGGCCCTGGGTGTCCTGCGCACTCTTTGATTTCTCTGAGTCCTAAATATGTGAGCAGCAGTGGCCCTCAGGCTGTGCTCTCGCCCAAATGCAGGGCATGGCAGGGAGCCCCAGCAGGCTGTAGGGGCAGTGGAAGGGCACATCCTTTCCGGTATTGAGCTTAGCCACAGGGATCAGAGCCAGGGCCTTTGGAAGGACTGGGCAGTACTGGGAGGTGCCAGCGGGGGTGAGGGGTGGGATGAGAACTGTTCGAGTGCTTGAAGTTTGCACACCTTCAGATTTGGGAACTGATACTTTCTCTTCTATCTCAGTTTGTGTCCTGGAGAGGGCTGGGCAGAAGATTATCCAGGAATTCCAACCCAGGAACCTAAGGAACAGATGCTTCCTAAACCCCAACTTACCATTTTGTCCCTGCAGCCCCCAGGCAAGGCTGCACCAGTGTTGATGCCCTAGCTGCCTCGGGGCCACTCTGGAGTGACTTTGCTTCATACAGTCTCTCCTGATGTCTAACCACAGGCTTTCCCGCTACTCCCCTCTCACTCTCTCCTTAACACACAGGAGTTGAACTGGTATCTGTTCCCTTCATTGTTTCCTCCCTCTGCCCATTCTCTCCCAAGACCAAATCCAAGCTCAGTGAAGGGGGCCATGAGAAGGCCCTGTTGGCCCCATGCTACCCACCCTTTCTGACTGTAACCCACAGCGGGAAGGAGGGTGGAAGTGAGATGTGACCTACCAGGTCCCTGTAATGGAAAATCTCAACTGCAGGCCCAGAGGGGGCCAGTTATTTAGGGAATTCAGATGTGAGCCTTGTGCCCTGAGAGTGGATTTGCTAGAGGAGGGGCTGATAATCCCTCTGCAGGGAGTTCCCTCTGGGACCAGAGATGGACCCAGCCCAGCCAGCCAGGCACCTTAGGCCTCTGGCCAAAGCCCCCCTTCCTTCCCTCCCTTCCTCTCTCCTTTCTTTGCACTCAGGACACTTAGACCTGCCCCACTCCACTGGCTTCCATCACTCCATCTCTGTGCCCAGAGAAACAGGGGCACTCCAGGGGAATCTTGTCCTCTGACTGTTCCCAGTAGAAGGCGGGAGCAGAATTTTTTCTTTTCTCTCTGCCCCTTCTGGGTTCCCCTTCCTCTCTGTGCCCCTCATCCTTTGGCTTTTTCATCAAATGAGCAGCAACAACACCCCTAGACCAGCTGGTCCTTTCCTGGGTCATCTCATTGTCCCCAGTTTCTAGCTGGTATAAAGTTTAAGATACCCTTTCCAGCCCCAGGCAAAGCCTTAGGCATTTCTGGGATTGCTCATGACTCTGATGGGCATCCTCACTCCTCAGACATTTTCAGTCTCCCCCACTTCACTGCAGAGAGGCCTCTTCTCCAGCCTCAGTCCTGCATGCTGCAGATTTGCCTCCCCTTCCCCACTGGAAGAAGAAAACAGTCGCTCTCCTTTCTCGTTCACATGTCTGATATTTGATATGATATTGACCTTCACACACATCTTAGAGGATCTGTATTTTCCTCTCTTTTGTCTTCTCCCTAACGCTACTCACCAACCCCAGGCATAGATTCAGTCTAGGGCTCTTCCACAGCGATGAAACGGTAAATGAGGGGTAAACAAAGCCCAGAGATGTTTCAGATGCCTGCTAGGAGTCCCACCGTTCCCCTCTAGCCCTGGTCTGCCCCTCCCTACCAGATTCTTGATTCTCCTCCAAAACTTTGGAGAGGTTACACCTGGCAGGGTTTGGGGACACCCTCTCGCCTCCATCTCCAAACTTCCCGCTGCCTCCGGAGCCACCTTTGACTCCTCCTGGGCTCCCCTTCCAGGTGCCTCAAGTGCAGAGGTCAGCCTTTGGTTCAAGTTCTAACTATTTCTGGGCTTCAGTGTCCCTGCAACTCCTGTCACAGAAGGAACAGAGTAGTCTATGTTTCTTTCTTTCCCTGGGAGGTTGGATGTAGACTCGGGAGACCTGAGTTCTGGCTCTGTCTTATCAATTCAAATTGTTTAATCTCTCTGAGCCTCAGTTTCCCCACGTGGAAAAGGAGAGTTAGGCCACATGGTCTCTGGCATCCTGGGATTCTGAGTCAACTGCTCCCCCTCAGCCAGATCCTAGGGGGCATATTCCCCCCACCTGGGGCCCAGGCCCACTTCCCTTGCAGCCTCTCCCAGTTATGAGTGCCACAGACCAGAGGGGTTGAGAGGAGCCAAGGGGGGGCATGCCGCGGGACAAATGGGCTGTCTAGGGCCAGTGGCTAAAGGGGCGGGAGGGGAGGAGTCCTTAGGGATCCTGTTTCAACAAACGTTTCTTTCGGAGGAGGGGAAGGCGGGGGAGAGGGGGAGAAGGACCTATTTAAAGCTACCCTGTTGCTTTGGCTGTCTCTGTCTGCCAGGGTCTCCGGCTGTCCCAGACAGGCTGGTGTGGGCTTGGGATCCTCCTGGTGACCTCTCCTGCTAAGGTCCCTCAGCCACTCTGCCCCAAGATGGGCCGTGGGGTGAGTATCCCTAAAGAGCAGGGGTCGCACTCTGGAGGGTGAGGGAGGCTGCCGAGGAAGGATAAAGTGAGAATGGGATGTGGAAGCAGAGGGAGAGAGAAGCTGAGTGGGATACTTGGAACTTGAAACTAACAGTCTCCAAACTACCAACGCGTGTACAGATCCCACGGCGGTCACATACCCTAGTGCTCTCCTCTCCTCTGCCCGCCCCTGGCCCCCTGCCCACAGTTAGACCCACAGCCCACCACACACACCCCCTCCATCTCTCCCTCCACCCCACTCCCACATCTCTAGCCCTTCCCTGTGGCAGTCCCTCCTCTCACTGCATCTCCCGGCCTCCCAGCTGAAAGGATGTTTGGCACCACGAGTCCTCCTGTCTTTGCCACTCCCTGAAAATACCCATTCCTCTGGGAGTCGTAGCCTGAGAGGCTGGGGGTCCATTTTGAGGTTAGAGAGGGGCAGTGGAGCATCCGGCTCCCAGAGTCACCAAGCAGTTCTAGACACCAGTTCCAAGGGCCCTGAGTGCCAAGGACAACTGGGCGGGGTGTGGGGAGGAAGAGCGATGCGCCCCAGCCCCTACCCCAGCACCCCTCCGGATGTCCCGAGCAGCATTGTCCGTGGGCTCCAAGCCACGGGCTTTGAGGACTTTCCCAAAGGCTGATGACAGTGACTCCCCCTAGTCCACCCGTCCATGGCATTCTGCAGCAATGGCTACACCAAAGGGAAGATTAACAACCACAATGGGGCGGGCAGGGAGAGGGCTTTGAATTCTTGGAAATGAAATTCCCATATGGAGAAGAGTGGCCCAGTCCCTTTACATGCTGTGCCTGGCTGCTTTCCTTTTGTGGAATACTGGCAAAAGAGGACACAGAGGGAAAGGGCATGCTGAGGAACGGGAGGGTGTGAGGAAGACTGTGCCTAGGGGGAGCCATGGGTGTTTCTGGCCCCAGGAGGAGTCAGGCAAGGACACGTTATTGCACCGAGTTGAACAGCTGGGAAATCCTGAGCCTGGACACCAGGGTTCCTGAGCTAGAGTGGGAGCCATAAATAGAATCAGAGTGCATGCATGTATCTGCATGTCTGTGTCTGTGTGTGTGTGAGTGTGTGTGTCCTGACCACGTGTTCTCCATAGGCGGGGAGTCCTGCAGTTACTCATGGATGAGTACCTGTGTTTGTGTCTCAGCAGGCAAATTTGTAAATGTCCAAGCCTTCAAGCCTGCACAAGCATAAATGTCACTGTGTGGGATGCTTGAGAGTCTGTGAGCCTGCCCTTAGGAGCTGTGAGGTATGGGTTTCATGGAGGAAGAGGTCATAGCTGCGGGAAGATACACTGTCTTGGGACCTTCAGCTGCATTTTGACATCTCTGGCTCCCCATGGAAAGGGCATCCCCAGCTGAGATGCAGGACCTCTGAGAAGAGGCAGGGGTTAAAGGATCAGATAAGCCCTTCACTTCCCCCATCCAAGTGAAGAGAGAAGGAGGGAAGGTAGCCCCCTACCCTGCTCCATCTTAGAGCAAGGTAGACCCAGCTCAGGAGGTCCTGCTTAGGAGGTGATGAGACCTCAACTTTTCCAGTCTATCTTTTTCCTCTAGAACCCCCCAACTCCCCTTAATCACCATCCTCAGTTGCTGTGGGTGATGCAATAACAAGATGAGGAGCAGATCTAGGCTGTTTAAACTAACAGTCTGGGTGAGGTGGGGGTTCAACTTAGAGTTCAACCTATCAGAGACCCCTGAAGAGTTAAAGCATCTGCTACCCACAACCTGTTCTAGGGATGATTTTGCCTCCAATCCCTTCTCCCCTGCATCTCCACTGCAGAGGCAGGCTTAACTGTCCCCCCATTACCCAGTGGCTGTGAAGGGCAGCGTGGGAGCTGGGGGAAGGGACGACACTGGTGGGAGGGAGCGCAGCCTGCTCCAGCTGCCACGGAGAGGCTGAGATGGGGGGAGCGTTGGCGGATTCCCAGCTGCCCCCACTCTGTCCCAGCCTCTGGCTTTCTCAAAAAGGACTCTCTGTTCTCCTTCAGCATTCAAGACCCAGAGAGGAGGACTTGTGGTTGGGGGAGGGAGGAGCAGAGGGAGGTTGGGGGGGTCCTTGCTTCCTCTCTTTCTTTCTTGCCTGGGCAGCCGCTGGCCCCAAATCTCTGCAGGCTCCTGGCTGCAGAACCTGAGATCCTTGCCAGGACAGAAGGAGGGGGAAGGGGCAGTGTGTCCCAAGTTTTCAGCCTGCCGGAAAACCGGGCGGGAGCTTGGGGAAAGCAGGCACTGCATGGAGCTGCTTAGCTCAGCCACAATCCAGCATGCCAAAGTGCATGGACCAGCAAGTTTTTAAAAAGCATGCATTTGATTCCAATTTTATGAAATTTATTTTGCATCTGAATATACAGAAATTCCTCTGTACCCTGCTCCTCTACCCACAGACCCAGCACTGCTCCTCTGTGTATGCCCAGGCCCTCTTCTGTCCCTGAAGTTCCTGAGGGTCAAACCAGCCTGATCTCTTGCCTCTGGTCCTTTGATTGCATTTCATCCTTTTCTCAGCTCTGTCCCACCACAGACAGTTAGTGAATCTAAAGCACTTCAATCCACTCAATTAAATGAATCCTCTTAGGTCACCCAGGAAAGGGAGAGGTAGAACCATTCAAAAGCCTTTCCCCACCCCTTCCATTGGGCTGCTTGGTCTCCCCAAGAAGATCAGGCTTTAGGAAGTCAAAATTATACCAGATTCACAGATGCTTCAGGTGGAGACAAATGCACAATTTTACTGGTCACCTTTTCTGAGAAGAGCACTTCTGAGCAACACAGCCTCTGAAAGCTCATATCCTTTTAAATCACTGGTATCTTGGGACAAACAGTGTTGACTTCTCCCTGCATCCCCCACCCCTACCCTTGCTTCTGATTGTACTGGTCAGACTTCTACCTCTCTAGATGCTGAATTGGTGACCTCTTATGAACAAGAAAACTGCCACACTTCTGGTATTGCTCCTGACTCTGATAAGTAAAAAATGCATTACCCTGGAGCACAAAAGACTTAGGGCAGTGAAGCTCTTCCATACGATACCACAATGGTGGATACATGTAACTATACATTTGTCCAGACCCATAGAATGTACACTAAGAGTGAACTCAAACTTAAACTATGGGCTTTGGACCATAAAGATGTGTCAATGCAGGTTCATGATTGCAACAAATGTACCACTCTGATGCAGGGTGTTGCTAGTGGGTGAGGCTGTGCATGTGTGGGGGCAGGAGATATATAAGAACTTTCTCTACTTCCCACTCAATTTTGCTGTGAACCAAAAACTTGCTCCAAAAAAGTATAATTTTTAAAAAGCAAACAAAACCCCCAAAACTCCATTATCCTGCAAAAAAAAAAAAAGAAGAAGAAAAAGAAGAAGAAGGAAAAAAAAGGGCAAACACCTTGGCTGTGGATCCTACCCAGGTATCCACTCTTTATGGGAAACAAAAATTACATCATAGTGTGGGAAAGCTAATTCCTGAAAGCCTAGTGCAGACTTTGCACAATCCAGTGGAGAAACAGGCACCAGGTGGAAACTGAGAAGCCCCTCTATGACAAGGACTCTATTTCCTGAGGGAAGTGGGAGGAGAGAAGGCTGGGGCAGAAGAGGAAGAAGGTACCTTTTTGGGAACTTTTCATAGCTGCCCAGGCCTTCCTCAGCCTCTATCCTATTCTATCACCCCAAGAGGGCCTCCTCTTAGAAGGAAAGACTTCCCCTCTCTCCCCCAGAAGTTCCCTGTGAGACCCTGGAAGGCTGGTGGTGGTGAGCCCACAGGCCCTGTGGAGTGGAAGGGAAATCAGGAGCCTCATAAGGCTACAATTAAAATGTCCATCTGGTCAGGCGCAGTGGCTCACACCTATAATCCCAGCATTCTGGGAGGCTGAGGTGGGAGGATCACTTGAGCCGAGGCAATATGCTTGTGCTTGTGGCCCCAGCTACTTGAGAGGCTGAGGTGGGAGGATTGCTTTAGCCCTAGACGCGGAGAGTGCGGTAAGCTGAAAATGCACACTGTGTTCCACCCTGGGTGACAGAGTGAGACCCTGTCTCAAGGAAAAAAAAAGTTCCTCTGATTCACCAGATAACCCAGGAATGTCTAGACTTAAAAGCTATATAAATTGTAGGTTTAGATTTATTCTCAGATACAATTTGTTTTGTTTTGGGACAAATGGGGCTCAGTTCCCATGTTACCCAATTGTGCCTTGGGGGTCCAGTCCTTTGAGTTGCCTCCTGTCTAGTAACGGGCAGGCCTGCCCAGCACGATGGAGAGGGCTCCCAGCACACCCCATGTCTCCACTTCCTGGACATTACCTGACCCTCCAGCTACTGCCTCCTCTCAGTCCATCAGGCCTGCTCTTTCCATCCCTACCATTCCACCACCAGACCTGGCTCTCTTCTGGACACGTTCCTGCCTAACCCCCTGGCTCCCCAAAGACTCTTGCTCCCCCAAGTTCCTGAGTATTTCTAGCCCTCTCTAAGTAAAATTGCCATGGTGTTGGGCTAAGACATTCCTACAGAGTGATTCTACTCCCTCAAAACCCTGTCCACTCCCTTCCAAAATTTTCCCAAATAGTGTAGGATACAGGTTTTCAAAATTTTTGTTTTGTTTTGTATTTAGCAGCAGGGTCCTTTCAACAAACAAAATCTTAGCAGACACCCAAGCATTAAACAGGTCAAGTAGTGCTTTTCAGTCCTGAGCCCCTCACCCTTCTCTGAAACTCACATGGGAGCCCCTGGTTCTGCCAATAGTCTACAAACTGAGGGCCTGGGGTCCCTCACCCTCCACCCCCCCTGTCTCCCCAAAGGCAGCCACTGTTTTTGAACCCACCACCCCCACTGCCTGGGCTCCCTGGCTAAGTGGTGGGAATGGAGGCTCCACCCCCTCTCCTCCCTGACCCTCTGGCTCTCCCTTCCTCCTGCAGGCCGGCCGTGAGTACTCACCTGCCGCCACCACGGCAGAGAATGGGGGCGGCAAGAAGAAACAGAAGGAGAAGGAACTGGATGAGCTGAAGAAGGAGGTGGCAATGGTGAGGGAACTGCTGGGCCGTGGAGGAGGGGCCCCATGCTGGGAGAGCTGTCCCTGCAGCCCTCAGAGGCTCAGAGAAACTCCATGTCCCCCCATGCTGCTCACTTCACCCCTGTGCCCTGCAGTGCCCTCATATGCATCTTAGATACCTCCTCCCCAAAATAACTCACCCTCCCTTCCCCAGGATGACCACAAGCTGTCCTTGGATGAGCTGGGCCGCAAATACCAAGTGGACCTGTCCAAG
The DNA here is from genome assembly GCF_009764315.1 of Trachypithecus francoisi. Lineage (NCBI taxonomy): Eukaryota > Metazoa > Chordata > Mammalia > Primates > Cercopithecidae > Trachypithecus > Trachypithecus francoisi. Next base: position 89,141,507 of record NW_022681470.1, on the reverse strand, counting down.
GTGAGTAGAAGGGCTTCTAGGGAAGGAACAAAAGAGGCAAGGAAACCATGCAATATCAAGGTGGCAGGAGCCTTAAAACTGTAATCCAGCCTTCTTTACAGATGAGGAAACTGAGGCCCAGAAACAAGGGACTGGCCCAAGGTCATGTGGCTAGTTGGTGGCACAGCCAGAACTAGAATCTGGATCCCCTTCATCCTAGCCCAAAGCTCTCTCCCTGTATATCCTAGAAGCCAGGACTCCCTATGACCGAGGCCCCAGAGGGCCTCCAGGCAGGGCCCTTCCCTATACCCCAAGCAACTTCAGTTGCACACAGCCTTCCACAGAGCTGACAGCTGACGCACATGGGCTGACAGCCCATTCCTGTGGTTACAGTGATTTGCTGGGCCCCTGCTACATGTGTGACATTGTGATAGATGCATTACATACGTTTCTCTAATCTTTACAACAACCCTTTGAGATAGATATTGCAGACCTGTTTATTAAACAAAGGAGATGCAGAGAGGGAGAGTAACTTCCCAAGGTCACATGAACAGTAACTGGTACAGTTAACTGCTAAGCCCTTCAATTAAAAATTTGTTTAAAAATCATTAATCAAAAAGTGCTGGGTGTGGTGGCTCATGCCTATAATTCTAGCACTTTGAGGGGCCAAGGCAGGCAGATCACTAGAGGTCAGCAGTTTGAGACCAGTCTGGGCAACATGGCGAAACCCCATCTCCACTAAAAATACAAAAATTAGCTGGGCACAGTGATGGGCACCTGTAATCTCAGCTACTCGGGAGGCTGAAGCAGGAGAATCGCTTGAACCCAGGAGGCAGAGGTTTCAGTGAGCCGAGATCGTACTCCAGACTGGGCGACAGAGTGAGACTCCATCTCAAAACAAACAAACAAACAAAAATTTAGTGGATGTATATCTCCTTTATTGGCCTTCCTTGACTGCTCTAAAATTCTATGCCCCTATTCCTTTACCTTACTTTATTTTCCTTAGTAACACTTTTCACTATCTGGCACTAATGTATTTGTTTATTGTGTGTCACCTCTCCAGATCATAGCTCCTCAAGGGCAGGGACTTTGTTGGTCTTGTCCATCTCTGCATCCCAAGGGTGACAATTGTGCCCGGCAGTGGATACACATTTATTAAATGAATGAATGAATGGAAAAAAAAAAAAAGAAATGGTCCCTGCTTTAAAGGAGCTCAAAGTCTAGTAGCAGAAAAAATGCAGTCATAGGATTCCAACGCAATATGGTGAGTGCAGCTCTAGAATCAAGTATAGAACACCATGGGGAACCAGAAAGAAGCATCTGAACCAGCCTGGGGCTGAGGGAATAGGGCCAGGCGAGGCTGTCTGTGGAAAGTGACAGGTGATTGCCAAAGTTGTGTGACACTGATGGTCAATCATGTAGGACTTGAGCAGAGTGTGGAAGTGCCCACCTGTAGTCCCAGCTACTTGAGAGGCTGAGGTGGAAGGATTGCTTGAGCCCAGGGTTTGAGGCTGCAGTGAGCTATAATTGCACCACTGCACTCCAGCCTGGGCAACACAGCAAGAACCCATCTCTTGAAAAAAATCTAGGACTCTCCTAGAATCCTTGATTAAAAAAAATCTGAAGGAAGAGAGATGGGGGAAAAAACAATTGACGTGTCTTTCCAGGGAACTTATCCAGACTGCCTCCAGGGGAGATGTTATGGTCCTAACCATAGGTGTTGTCTCAATCCAATAAAATTACGGGTGGAGCCCAGTCAAACCCTTCTCAGCCCTCAAGCCCTCCAAGTTGCATCACAAATGCCACCTCCTCCATGTGGTCTCTCCTGATGGTCCCCCACCCCTTCCAACCAGGTGGGACTTTCCACCTGGGCATTCTTCCCATGCCCGGGAGCTGAAGGGATGGGCATGGTGAGGGCTGGATTGCTCCAGATACGTGCTCCTATGCCTCTCCTTGCTCCCTCAGGGCCTCACCAACCAGCGGGCTCAGGACATTCTGGCTCGAGATGGGCCCAATGCCCTAACGCCACCTCCCACAACCCCTGAGTGGGTCAAGTTCTGCCGTCAGCTTTTCGGAGGGTTCTCCATCCTGCTGTGGATTGGGGCCATCCTCTGCTTCCTGGCCTACGGCATCCAGGCTGCCATGGAAGATGAACCATCCAACGACAATGTGAGCCCACACGCCTGAGCCCTGGAACAGCCCGTGATTGTCCTCTAATCCTGAATCCCCAACACAATTGGGGGGTGGGCAGGGAACTAGGCCCTCACATCACAGTCCTACAGATGCCCCTGCACCTTAGGCTGGAAAAGGGTGAGGCTTCTATACGTATTTGTAAAGCACTCCCCCCACACAGCACACGCACATTCACATACTCATGAATTGATGAAACAATCTCTCCCTGTTGCCCCTCACTTACGTGAGCCTGTCTGTATGCCTGGGTCTTCACCCGCTAGCAAAATCCCAACCCTGGGAACATCCTAAGACTTTCCCTCCTGTTTCTAGTCTTAGCAGGCTTGAGGTTGGCAGATCAAGAGGGAGGTTAGTGAGAAGGGCTTTCCTCTACCATCATCACTCTCAGTCACAGACAAAGGTATGGGCTCTCATCTTGGATGGCACTGCCTGCTCATCCCAAGTGGCAGCTGCCCCTTTAGGGTTGGGGGGAAGCTCAGGTCCCTGAAACTCTTTCTCCTTACCAGCTATATCTGGGTGTGGTGCTGGCAGCTGTGGTCATTGTCACTGGCTGCTTCTCCTACTACCAGGAGGCCAAAAGCTCCAAGATCATGGATTCCTTCAAGAACATGGTACCTCAGGTAAGATGGCAGGGCTGGGCTCTGGGCTAGGGTGTAAAGTTTTGGCAAGAGTCCAGCTCATCTTCTGTCAACTCCTGTGCTCTAAGATGGAGATTGGCAGAAAAGATCCTCCAACTTTCCATGCCAGCCCCTAATTTTTCATGGGGCTTCTCCTTCTGCTTGGCTGGGTGGGAGGCCAGGAGGAAAATAAGGCAGGGGCAGATTCAAGCATTTCATGCGCTGCCTGTGGCTCCCCACAGCAAGCCCTTGTGATCCGGGAGGGAGAGAAGATGCAGATCAATGCAGAGGAAGTGGTGGTGGGAGACCTGGTGGAGGTGAAGGGCGGAGACCGCGTCCCTGCTGACCTCCGGATCATCTCTTCTCATGGCTGTAAGGTGAGGAGGTCATACCGGAGCAAGCACTTGAGTCTAAGGAGCAGGCTGTGTGCACAGCTGAGAGGGGTCCAGTGAGGTTTAAAGGTGGAGAGACCCAGGTCCAAATGTCAACACCTTGCCTATGCCCCTGTTAAACCTTCTCTCAGTGTGGGGGGCATGTGCAGTGCTTCCTTGCATCTGTGTGTTACAAATGCTTTATGCCCCAGGTATTTCTTTGTTGTCTACTTTTTAGCAATCATGTAATGAGTACCAATTATGTGTCAGCTGCTTTATATATGTTCACATGTGCTATCTGATGTAATTCTGAAAGAGTGTTGTAATCATGCAGGGCTGCTGCATGTGGCCATACACGTTGCATCCTGAATGACCCCAGGAGGTGCATTTTCATAAACTTCAGTTAGTGGTTCCCTCTGTGGTTGTGCAAGGCAGCGATTCTGTTTACATTCCCCATTTTACAATTGAGTATGTGGAGGTTCTGTTGGTTAAGCAAGTAACCTAAGGTCACGTAAGAAGTCAGGAAGAGTCAGAATTCCAAACCAGAGCAGGGGCAATAGATGAGTAATGCCATAAATATGTGATGAGGGCAAGTGTAACTTTGTTCCTCGTGTCATGAAGATTGAATGTGGTTGGAGGTGGTTCAGGAGACAGCTGTGTGCATACAAGTGGCTCTGCCAGTCTGATGACTATGCAACCCTTCCTCCTCAGGTGGATAACTCATCCCTAACAGGAGAGTCGGAGCCCCAGACCCGCTCCCCTGAGTTCACCCATGAAAACCCCCTGGAAACCCGGAATATCTGTTTCTTCTCCACCAACTGTGTTGAAGGTGAGAAGCCAGGCTGCACCCTGTAGGAAAGAGTCTGAATCCTAAATCCACGGTCAGGAGGAAGGGCTCTGGTAGTCCTTATCTGGTCAAAGCTCTGCCGTTGGTGGCGCAATTGAGGAGTCAGGGGGCCCTAAATCTTATGGAAACACCCTCCAGAAAGCAGGGTATTGGCTGGGGGCAACCTGACTCCATGGGAAATATGTCTCCCTTCCCCAGTGAGATCTCTGTTTTGTCCACCCCAAGGACTGAGTGGATTCCAAAGCTTTCAGGTATCAGGTTAAGAACCCCTTACACATGCACACACACAGATGCACATATGCTCAGAACCAACCTGGATTCTTAGGAGTCTTTGGATTTGATTGATGCTTCGATTCCTTGTGGTTCTGGGCCTAGCTTCCTCCTTCTCTAACCTTTGCTTTGACTAGGGCCCCAGGGTGTGGGAGGGCCAGGAAAGCATTCCGGCCTGGTGACCACTTGGGCCCTACTTCAGGCTGCTTCTAAACCTTTGTTACACCAAAAGACATGTTTTACCATGCACAGACTATCCAGTTTGCCCCATTCCTGTTCTGGGTTCTAGAGATAAACAAAGGTCAATAAGAACTCCCAGAGCTGCCATCACTTAACAGCAGGGGTCCAAGCACAACTGAAACCTGTGTCCTCTGTGGTCAAGCCAGTGAGCAGAGTCAGGGCTGACTCAGAGAAGGATTAGGAGGAAAAAGACAGAAAGAGGCCTCAGTAGACCAATGGCCTCTGAAAATAGGGCAAAGGAGGCCTCATATCCCAGTCCACACTTCCCCTATCCATTACTCATTTCTCCTCAGTGTATTATGTTTGTCTGGATTTTTTTCCCTCCTTCCACAAGTTGGAACTACAGTCACTTCCTGGAATCCACGAGGGATTGGTTCCAGGACCCCCTTGGTTACCAAAATCCAAGGATGCTCAAGCCCCTGATATGAAATGGCATAATATTTGCATATGACCTGCGCACATCCTCGCACATACTTTAAATCACCTCTAGATTACTTATAATACTGAGTGCAATGAAATTTTTATATTGTTTTCATTTTAAATTTGTATTATTTATTGTTGCATTGTTATTTTTATTTAGCTCCAAATATTTTCCATCTGAGGTTGGTTGAATCTGTGAACGTGGAATCTGTGAATACGGAGAGCCAACTGTACAAATCAAAATCACCACACATTACATTTCCTAAGTTTGTTTTTTGTTTTGCTTTTGAGACAGGATCTTGCTTTGTCACCCAGACTGGAGTGCAGTGGTGCGATCGCAGCTCACTACAGCCTTGACCTCCCAGGCTCAAGCGATCTCCCACCTCAGCCTCCAGAGTAGTTGGGACTACAGGCATGTGATACCACACCCAGCTTTTATATATATATATATGTATGTTAGATATGGGGTCTCACTATGTTACCCAGGCTGGCCTCAAACTCCTGGGCTCAAGTGGTCCTCCTACCTCAGTCTCCCAAAGTGCTGCGATTACAGGCATGAGCCACTGAGCCTGGCCAAATTTTGTACTGAGATTTTGAAATTTACATTTCCCACAATTGATTTATTCAGAAATGCCTAATAATATATTCCTATTGCTTACTCTGCAATTGGCTTTGAAAAGCGGAAAGGAAATAAATGAGATATTTGTTGGGCATCCACTATGTTCCAGGCACTGATCTAAGTACATTAGAGCATGATCTCATCTAAATATTAAAACAACACCAAGATGGGAATTCAAGCAAGGATTCAAACCCAAATTTGGCTGGCTCCAATGTGCCTGCTTTTTTCAATACACCACCCTTTCTTCCTGGAAGACCCCTGTAATGTCACACAAGGGTTAGCAATTGCCTGACTTCTTCTATAGAGATTCATGCCTAATGTTGAGAAAGAAAAATCTTAAGACTGATTGGAAAATCCATAATGAGTGCTTTACTTTGTGTTCATAATATACTTTTGGATGGTATCAAGTATGGAATTGATTTTACCAAAATGCCACAGGCAATTTTTATTTATTGAATTTCCTCTATTTGACCTTTGAGATTATTTGCAAGCTTCTCCCCAGGCTCAAGTACAAGAGAAAATAATTTGCTATTGTATTGATTCTGGGATTGGCGATCTATCCAGGGAAAGGAAGGTCAAGTGGGGACAATCTACTGAATGTGGCCTCCAGATCTGCGGCTTGGGCTCATCTACCCTGTGATGGTTTTCCTTGCTCAGGAAATAGGATGGGACTGCAGTCCCTGGGAGCCACAAGGCACCCAACCTGATGTCCTACCATGTTGCAGGCACTGCCAGGGGCATTGTGATTGCCACAGGCGACCGGACCGTGATGGGCCGCATAGCCACTCTTGCCTCAGGCCTGGAGGTTGGGCGGACGCCCATAGCCATGGAGATTGAACACTTCATCCAGCTGATCACAGGGGTCGCTGTATTCCTGGGGGTCTCCTTCTTCGTGCTCTCCCTCATCCTGGGCTACAGCTGGCTGGAGGCAGTCATCTTCCTCATCGGCATCATCGTGGCCAATGTGCCCGAGGGGCTTCTGGCCACTGTCACTGTGAGTGGGTCAGGCTGAGGTGGAGGGTCAGGGGAGGGTCCCACTACTCTTTCCTCAAAGTGATAGAGGCACAGTTGCTTGTAGCTTCTCAGTACTTTTATTCCCCTAGAGTCACATATTGGATGCGATACTCAGAGATCACTTAATACATGGCTCAGAGTTTGAGTTGAGAAATCTCAGGTGGGGCTATACTTGGACACTCAATTTCTGTTTTGGAGCTTGTCACGGTTACCTTTTCTCACAATCTGCCAGCAGTATGGGTCTCATTCCGGCCAAGTCTCCTGTAGATGCTGTCTCAAAGGTCACTGGTCACTAACCAGGAAATCCAGTGACCTTTTCTCAGCTCTCCTCCCTAACTCTGCTGCTGAAACAGATACTGCTGTCCTCCCTCCTAGCATTCTCTCTTTTGTCGATTGCTGTGATGTGTCACTATCCTGGTTCGCTTCTCCTCTGTCCCTTCCTGCTCCCCTTATAGTGATTCTCAGGCCTCAGCTCTCTGTTCTTCCTACACCCTGAGTGAGAGCCAATCTCCTCCCAGTTTCCAGTGTCCCTTCTGTGTGGATGACTCGGACATCCCTATGCCCAGCTCTGCTCTGGCCCTCTCTGGAGCTCTAGCCAAATGTCTCAAACCCCCTAATGGGCATTTCATCTTAATAGATACTCATGATCTCAACACATCTAAAATTGAACATTCATTATTTATAGCTAAGTCCCACCCATTCAAGTTAGTGGAGTAGAATCAAGGGAGGAGGAATGGAGCCACAGTCTAGGGTAAGGTTATTGCCATCTCTGGCTCCAACCTTAACCTTTTTTATTCCCCTCTTTCTTTGCCAGGTGTGCCTCACCCTGACAGCCAAGCGTATGGCACGGAAGAACTGCCTGGTGAAGAACCTGGAGGCAGTGGAGACACTGGGCTCCACGTCCACCATCTGCTCGGACAAGACGGGCACCCTCACCCAGAACCGCATGACCGTCGCCCACATGTGGTTCGACAACCAAATCCATGAGGCCGACACCACCGAAGATCAGTCTGGTGATTGGGTGCTCCAGAGGGAGTGGAGAGGATTAGAGGACGCTGAGAGCAGTGGCGTGGCGGGGTGGGTGGGTGAGATAAAGGCTCTAAAGGGAGCCATGCTCCTGGTTCTCCCTCATTTTCTCCCAGGGGCCACTTTTGACAAACGATCCCCAACCTGGACAGCCCTGTCTCGAATTGCTGGTCTCTGCAACCGTGCTGTCTTCAAGGCAGGACAGGAGAACATCTCTGTGTCTAAGGTAGGAGATCGGGACACACAATAGGTGTGTTTTGGGGATGTCTCCAAAGACCTCTTGCTGGCTCCAGCTTTCCTTCTCACACGCTGTGACTGCGTTAGGGGTTTCAGTGCCCCCTTCACCTGATCCTCCACTCCCTTCCCTCCCACGCTGCCACTGAATTCCGGTCTCTTCTGGCAGCGGGATACAGCTGGTGACGCCTCCGAGTCAGCTCTGCTCAAGTGCATCGAGCTGTCCTGTGGCTCAGTGAGGAAGATGAGAGACAGAAACCCCAAGGTGGCAGAGATTCCTTTCAACTCGACCAACAAGTACCAGGTCTGCTTGGGTTGCCAGGACAGAGGAAGAGAGAGGGATAGAAATCGGTGAGGGTGGACAAAGCCAAGGGGAATCATCACTAGGAGGAGTGGGGGGTGTCTGAAGGTCACATTCCCTCCCCCTGCCAATCTCCCCAGGACAGCTCATATGACTGCTTGTCTGGTTGCAAGTAGACCCAGCTCCCAAACTTTACTCCATCCCTTACTACAATCTGTCACTCTCTCAACTCTTCTTCCCATAGCTCCCCATCCTCTGGCCTAGCCTTCCAACTCTTCTACCCCAGTCAGTGAAACCATAATTCTGTAATTCCTTTATGGTGCCCCTTAGCCTTTAGGCCAAGAATGTAATCTCAGCATTCCACATGATCCGTAGAGGTAAAGCTCCCTGAGGCCAGGTGGTGTTGGGGATGCTGAGGAGGGAGCCGTCCAGCCCCTACCACAGTGCCTGTCTTAAACTGACCTCAATAAATATTTGTTGAATGAATGACTGTCTTACGGAAGTGGCTCTCAGGTTACAAGTGTTGGAACTAAGAGGTCAAAACACCTCCCTGCACAAGGAGATTCTCTTTGTTGACAATCCTGGATGCATCCGGGTTACTTTACTAAGGTGGTTTCCTTACCAGCTGCTGCTTTATGCCACGCTACCAAGACAAGCATGGCCATCTCTGTAACTGCCTGTCGTCTCTCCAGCTGTCCATCCACGAGCGAGAGGACAGCCCCCAGAGCCACGTGTTAGTGATGAAGGGGGCCCCAGAGCGCATCCTGGACCGGTGCTCCACCATCCTGGTGCAGGGCAAGGAGATCCCACTCGACAAGGAGATGCAAGACGCCTTTCAAAATGCCTACATGGAGCTGGGGGGACTGGGGGAGCGTGTGCTGGGTGAGAGGCCAGAAACACGAGGTCCAAAAGGGGATTCCCAAGCCTCTGCAGCATCCCTGGGATGAGGGACTGTGGGGGTGTCCAGGAAGCCATCCTGCGGCTCTCACTGCTCCCTTCTGCCCCCTTTTAGGGTTCTGTCAACTGAATCTGCCATCTGGAAAGTTTCCTCGGGGTTTCAAATTCGACACGGATGAGCTGAACTTTCCCACGGAGAAGCTTTGCTTTGTGGGGCTCATGTCTATGATTGACCCTCCCCGGGCTGCTGTGCCAGATGCTGTGGGCAAGTGCCGAAGTGCAGGCATCAAGGTACTGGCCTCCCTTCCTCCCCTCCATCCTAGCCTCCCTCACACCAGAGGTCAAGGAGCTGCAGTGGCTGCTGCCCTGGGGAGGCCCAGGCCACAGTGACCTCCTTTCCACTGACTCACAGAAGAAGCTGTCTATCTGCAAGGAAAGTCCCACCCCTGCCTTGGAGAACTCACCCTCATCCCTTTTGCTCATAGAGGCCGCTCAGAGAGGCCATTGTCCCATGCCCCTCCTCTCCCTCCCTGGAACAGCTCATTGTCCCATCTGCATGTGCATTCTTCCATTCTGATTTGAAGCACAATCTGTCACTCCTATTTTGGAGACCTAGTTGTCCTACTCTTCCCAACTACTGCCCACCCTCTCTGTCAACTTAGGATGGGATTAGCAGGCTCTTGTATGCTCCCAGTGGCTCAGCCCATAACCCCACAGAATGCCTCCAACTCAAGGTTCTCTTGTTCAACTGCAATTGCTTCTCATTGACAACTCCCTCCTCTGTGCTATATTTGTTGTTCGTTCAACAAATATTTATTGTTTACTGTGTATCAGACACTGTGCAAGGTGCAAACTCTAGCACCTTGCACAGTGTCTGATACACAGTAAACAATTTGTGTCACATGACACATCCAGATGGGTCCAAGTTCTGTGGGTACTGTGCCAGGGAGGGCGCATATAAATCATGCAGTATTCTAAGCACTAAACCTGTATGATTTCATTTAATCTATACAACAACCCTGGGAATAAGCACTAGTATTTTTCCTTTTTACAGAGAAGGAAACTGAGGGGCAAAGTAAAATGCCAAGGCCACACAGCTGGTGTAAGTCATAGAGCCAGTACCTGAACCAAGGCAATCTGCTATTTCTTAACTATTACACGAGGAGACTTGGTGCTGTGTGTATATGTGGTTTCTGAACCCCATAACCACTCTGTCTCCAAGGCAGGCATCATTATCCCTGTTAAGAGTAAAACAAGGCAGGCCGGGCGCGGTGGCTCAAGCCTGTAATCCCAGCACTTTGGGAGGCCGAGACGGGCGGATCACGAGGTCAGGATATCGAGACCATCCTGGCTAACCCGGTGAAACCCCATCTCTACTAAAAAACACAAAAAAAACTAGCCAGGTGAGGTGGTGGGCGCCTGTAGTCCCAGCTACTCGGGAGGCTGAGGCAGGAGAATGGCGTAAACCTGGCAGGCAGAGCTTGCAGTGAGCTGAGATCCGGCCACTGCACTCCAGCCTGGAGGACAGAGCGAGACTCCATCTCAAAAAAATAAAAGAGTAAAACAAGGCTGGGTACACTGGTTCATGCCTGTAATCCCAGCACTTTGCGGGGCCAAAGCCGGTGGATCACCTGAGGTAAGGAGCCTGAGACCAGCCTGGCCAACATGGTAAAACCCCATCTCTACTAAAAAAAAAAAAAAAAATACAAAAATTAGCCATGTGTGGTGGCAGGCGCCTGTAATCCCAGCTACTTGGGAGGCTGAGGCAGGAGAATCACTTGAACTCGGGAGGCAGAGGTTACAGTGAGCCGAGATTAGGCCACTGCACTCCAGCCTAGGGGACAAGAGCAAGACTCCATCTCAAAAAAAAAAAAAAAAAGTAAAACAAATGGAAACTGCAAGTGGGTAAGTTGTTTTCCCAAAATAAAACTACCAGTAAGCGATGGACTGGGACTTGACCGGAAAGCCTGAGCTCCTGCTGCTTGGCCAGTGCCTCTTTCTGTGATCAAAACCATCACGGAGGCCCGGGCAGAGGACCTCTATGGGAAATCAGCTCAGGGAGGTATTAATTCTGCCTCAGAGAACTGGATGATGTTTGACAAAGGGAGTGATATTTGAGCTGAGCTTTGGAGGTCAGAGTATTCTGCAAGGCAGCGAGGGAGAGGAAGGCATGTCAAGATCAGGGAACAGTGCGTACCCTGGCGTGACTAGACTGTATGGGGCGTGTGTAGGGCTTGGCAGGGGAGAGGTGGCAAGGAGCACTGGGGGTTGAGACTGGAACGTTGGGTCAGAGCCAGTTGGAAGGACTTGGCTTAAATGCCAGACTTGGGCTTTATCCTGCAGGCCACAGAGAGCCACCAGTGTCATGGGGGAGGTTGAGCTTTTAGGAAACTACCTGGGTTGAGGAGGGACTGAATTTGGGGAAGAACTGGAGTCAGGGAGAGACAGGTTAACAGGCCATTGCCGTAGTTCAGGCAAGGAATGATGACCTGAACTAGGGCAGCAACAAAGGGAGTGGAGAGGAATAACCATGTTTGAGAAATGTTTTAAGAACTTGGTGACAAACTGGATATGGAAGGTGAGGAAGATACAGGAGAGAAGGGGACAGGATGATTAGAGAGGGCAACATCTAAGGTAGGGAGCAGTTACAGGCTTGGTGGGGTGGTGGGAGTAGAGAAAAGGAGTTCAATGTTGACTTTAAGCTTGAAGAGTCTATAAGATAGCCCAGGAGAGACAGATGTTCCAGTGAACATTGGAGTATGGTTTAGAGCTCATGAAAGATGGTCAGGACTGGAGATTTGAATCTCATTAGCGCAAGGGTGCAAACTAAAGGCTTATAGTATATTTTATTATATTGCCCAGGAAGAGCAGACAGGTCAAGTGAAGGGAGGAGAATGAAATCCTGTGCCAAACCAATATTTAGGGGCAAGAGGAACCAGTGAGGAGGGGAGAGGGCGGTAGGACCCAATGCCATTTAATCTTCGTGACCACCTGGAAAGGCAGGAATCATCTCTGTATTGTGCTGAGACCTCAGTGCTTGACTTGCCTGAGGTACTGTAGCTGGAGAAGGTCAGTGTTTAAACTTGAGCCCCTCATTCAACTCCAAAGCCACTGCTTCTTCCATCCTACTAGGCGGCTGCCCTGAGAAGCTGGGAAAGAGCATGCAGAGGAGTGGAGGGAAACCAGAAATGGAGGAGTGTGTGGAAGGCGGGGAGGGCAGGGTTTCAAGGAGAGGAGGTCAACGGTGCCAAATGCCTCAGAGGGGTCAAGTAGGATGAGGACAGCAAAGACACTTTCATTTTTCAATTGAGAGGCCCATTTGGCCTTTGGGTGGCAGTTTCAGTGAAGTGGTGGGAGCGGAAGAGAAGGCAGTGGGGACTATAGAGGCTTTCTTTTCAGTATTCGTGGGACTTGCCCCACAAGCCCACACATGCAAATGCTATCCTAACCCAACTCTGCTCACCTCATGTTTAGAATAGCCGCTTAACCCATCAGATGCCAGCCACCCTCCCTGTCCCAACTCCATTCACTCTGCAACAATAGCAATGAACATTATGGTGAAGGGAGGGACCATTGTTCCTTACACCAGGGAAGATGTCAGAGGAGGTGGAGGCAGGGGTGCTGTCTCCATCTTATTCCTGTTCTGTACATTACGTTGCTGCAGTGATCAGTATTTCACACTAAGAACCTCATGTCCTATTTCCAAGCCCCTGTGCATTTGAGCAAATTGTAGGCCCTCTCTAAGTCTTGGTTTCCTCATGTGTAAAACAAACAAGTTGTTAAAGGGTCCTTCCGGCTCCGATTGCCTTGAATCCCATGAAATCCAAACTCTAAAATAATCTCCTAAATAATCCTAAAGATTTGAGGCTTCTCTTCCAGGGGATCCTCATGAACTTGTTACTCTGTTATAGATACTTTCCTGCACTTAAGTAAACTATCTCTCTCTAACTCTCTGAACATAACACAACTTGCCATTATCTTTCCTCCTCACCCACCCACCCAAATTTGCAGACACACACACACAAATCCCCACGCTATATACACGCACACACACCCTTCCCCCCACACACACAAACAATCCCCACCCCCCACCCACAAACACACGTCCCCCCCACACACATACACACACACACACAGCCCCGCCCCCCCACCACACACACACGCCATTATTTCGGGGCTGGGATCTGCCAGCCCCAGACATCTCACTATCTAGCTTTCTCTTACTTTGGGAGAGGAATAGGAGGGGGATAAACCCTTAATACTGCTTTCCTTTTGTCTCCTCTCCTTCCCACTAGGTGATCATGGTAACCGGGGATCACCCTATCACAGCTAAGGCCATTGCCAAAGGTGTGGGCATCATATCAGAGGGTAACGAGACTGTGGAGGACATTGCAGCCCGGCTCAACATTCCCGTGAGTCAAGTCAATCCCAGGTGAGGCCTCTGCAGGAAGCCCCTGTTCCCCCTATCAACACGTCCTCTTGCACAGAAGGCTTGGGTGTCCCCTGGGGGTATTTGGACAGCATTTCTGGGACCTTTATAGGTCTTACCTCTGACACTACTGTGACTGGTTCCTCAGCCCTGAGCTTGTGTTCAGGCTGTGCCACTGAATTCCCTTGTAACCTTGGAGATGTCAGTTCCCATCCTGAGCCTCCATTTTCTCACCACAAAATTAGGATGCCATCTCCACTGCTGTAGGAGTGGGATGTGAATAAAGAAACTAGCCCAGGGCCTAGCAAACTGCACTTACGACTGCGATGATTCCATGGTGAGGATTTAGAGTCCCATCCTCAAAGAGAAATGGGGGAAGTGAGTACCGAGGAGAGGAGAACTGAAGCAACAGGGGAAGCAGGCTCAGCAGGGAGCTTGCAGGCCGTGGTGGTGAGGAGAGGCAGGGGGCAGGAGGGGCTGGTACAGGTGCCAGGGGTCAGCTGTCTCTGCCCCCACCCACCCTTCAGAGAAGCGAAGGCGTGTGTGGTGCACGGCTCTGACCTGAAGGACATGACATCGGAGCAGCTCGATGAGATCCTCAAGAACCACACGGAGATTGTCTTTGCTCGGACGTCTCCCCAGCAGAAGCTCATCATTGTGGAGGGATGTCAGAGGCAGGTGAGCACAGCCATGGGAGGCAGATGACAGGCAGGAATCGGGGAGGCAGGGACAAGGCCAAGATAAACATGTAGTGAAGGGTGAGGGGCCAGGCTTGGGCAGGGGTTTCGTCCTCATGTGCTGGCTGTCTTCCCTCCAGGGAGCCATTGTGGCCGTGACGGGTGACGGGGTAAATGACTCCCCTGCGCTGAAGAAGGCTGACATTGGCATTGCCATGGGCATCTCTGGCTCTGACGTCTCTAAGCAAGCAGCCGACATGATCCTGCTGGACGACAACTTTGCCTCCATCGTTACGGGGGTGGAGGAGGGTGAGGAGGCTGCATAGGCTGGGATGGTTCGCAGGATACTGAAGCCAGCACCTCAGTTCCCCGTCCCTTTACTCCAGTTGAAGAATCATTCCATGACTCTAGGCAGCCCAGCCTTCTTTAGCTTCCCTCGAACACAAAATCTTCCTCTCTTGGGAAGACCGGCAGCCATGCTTCAGGGGCTGGGGGTGGGGAAGAGTCCCTCTGACCTCCCTGATGCCCTCAGAATCTCCCCACAGGCCGCCTGATCTTTGACAACTTGAAGAAATCCATCGCCTACACCCTGACCAGCAACATCCCGGAGATCACCCCCTTCCTGCTGTTCATCATTGCCAACATCCCCCTGCCTCTGGGCACTGTGACCATCCTCTGCATTGACCTGGGCACGGATATGGTGAGTACAGGTGGTGGAGGAGGGGACAGGCAAGGCAATCATGATGGCACAGTGGCAGGGGGAAGGGGTGCACTGGGGCAGCGGTCCCAGCTGTGGGAGTTACAGGAGACACGCACAGGCCTGGAAGACAATGGGGTCTGAATACATGCTTTTTAAACTGTGTCAAAGATCTTCACTGTCGGAGATCAATTGCTCCTGTCATCTCCTACACCCCTTCAAATGCCCTCCCTGCCCCGCTTCCTACCCCACACAGGTTCCTGCCATCTCCTTGGCCTATGAGGCAGCTGAGAGTGACATCATGAAGCGGCAGCCGCGAAACTCCCAGACAGACAAGCTGGTGAATGAGAGGCTCATCAGCATGGCCTATGGACAGATCGGTGCGCCAAGCCCTGGGGCTCGGGAGGGAACCCAAGAGGATTCTTTTCCCAGCTTTCAGAGGAATGAGCCCCAAGCAAAATTCCAGGACAGGGGCCAGCTACCCAAGGGTCAGGGACCTCCATCTCTGGCCCTGAGGGGCTGTGCCCCTTCTGTTTCCTGCTCTGACCCTACCCCTGCCTTTGCCCCTCTACCCACAGGGATGATCCAGGCACTGGGTGGCTTCTTCACCTACTTTGTGATCCTGGCAGAGAACGGTTTCCTGCCATCACGGCTACTGGGAATCCGCCTTGACTGGGATGACCGGACTATGAACGATCTGGAGGACAGCTATGGACAGGAGTGGGTGAGTGGCACTGTGTAAGTGCAGTGTGCATGTGTGAAGGTGTGGGGAGCTGAATGCCTGGCAGGAGTGGCCAGTAGTGGCCAATAGGGATTGGGGCTAGGGGTGGATCAGGAGAAACCTTGCTACCTTCTGGTCTTACCCTTTCCTCCTACATTTTCATCTCTCTCTGCCCACCGTCCCTCCAGACCTATGAGCAGCGGAAGGTGGTGGAGTTCACGTGCCACACGGCATTCTTTGCCAGCATCGTGGTGGTGCAGTGGGCTGACCTCATCATCTGCAAGACCCGCCGCAACTCAGTCTTCCAGCAGGGCATGAAGTGAGTGCCCACCCCACAGCACCTGCCCACCCCGGCTCTGGGCACACTCACCAACCCACACAGGCCAGGCTTCCCACTCAGCCCTGGCCCAGAGTTGTAAGGAGGGCATCAGATTTTAATCTTCCATCTGTATATCCATAGATAGGTTTCATATAGAAGAGAGAAGCCATGCTTCAAGCTCCTAATTTTGCATTTTGTTATCGTCTCTCTCCACATTCCTTCTCTCCCTCCCTCCCTCCCTCCTTTCCCCCATCTCCTACTTGAGTGCCACCTGCTCCTATCCTTTGCCCATCCCCAAATTCAGTGTCTTTTTTGCCCACCCCTGGCTTTCCACAGGCAGCCTAGTTTACAGCCCTTGCACTGTGGTTCTGGAGGCCACATGCTACCGAGGATCCAGTTCAGTGCCTTCTTGCAGTGTGAGTTACAATGTGCCAGGCACTGTGCTAAGTGCCTAACACATTGTTTAGCCTCATGATAGCTCTATGAGGTGGGTATTACTGTTTACATTTCATGGATAAGAGGCCCCAGACAGGTTAAATGATGTGCCCAAGGTCACCAAGATGGTAAGGGTTCACCAGACCTGTCTCTAAAGCCCAGCCCTGGTTATTACCCAACATTTCTGTTCTCACACCGTCTGGCACTGTTTGGAACTCAATAATGACTGTGATTCTAGTATGGGTGGTGGTTGAGCGCTGAGGGTTTCATGCTGGTTTCTTTTATTTTCTCCTATCATAAACAATGGCCACAATTCTTCACATGAGCTTGTTATAGTTTCTTAGTTTGGGGCTGGGGAGGGTGGGGAGAAGATGCCAAAGTGAAGTTAATAACACTTAAGGTCCAAGGGAGAACAAAGTGAAAAGCCTATTAGATAAATAAAGGTAATATGAAGGAAGGAGATTCCAGTAAGCTAAAAATACTAATGGGAAAAAATGCAGTTTGAAGAGAACAAGGAGCAGAGAGTCTTAAGAAATTGGGTATAGTTCTGGAACCTGGGACTTGCTATGCACTGCGTGGATGACACAGGAAGATGGGAACATGGCCACACTGGCTACATCCAGCCCATCTTAGAGGCAGATGGGAAAAATAGCCAATGAAAGTCAGGCTGGGTACAGAGGAAAAGTATTAATACCACCGCAGGCCTCACCTTAGGTCCCTGGGCCACTGGGGATCCTCAGAGATGCTATTTGTCTTATTTTGAAAAGCTTTATGAAAATAAAGCACCCACCTATGAGAAGGCAACCAGGCTTACTAATGTGTCATTCTTAGGCAAAAGCCAAGAGCACATATCATGAAGTAGTGATCGAATGCTGATCCACAGTTCTGTTTGGAAGCCATGGATAGTTCTAATTAATTTTAAATGGGAAAATGTATTCAATACTTATTCACAAATGTAGCTTGAGAGACAAACAATTAAATGTGGCCTTTGGCCGGGCGCGGTGGCTCAAGCCTGTAATCCCAGCACTTTGGGAGGCCGAGACGGGCGGATCACGAGGTCAGGAGATGGAGACCATCCTGGCTAACACGGTGAAACCCCGTCTCTACTAAAAAATACACAAAAATTAGCCGGGCGAGGTGGCGGGCGCCTGTAGTCCCAGCTACTCGGGAGGCTGAGGCAGGAGAATGGCGTGAACCCGGGAGGCGGAGCTTGCAGTGAGCTGAGATCTGGCCACTGCACTCCAGCCTGGGCGGCAGAGCGAGACTCCGTCTCAAAAAAAAAAAAAAATGTGGCCTTTACAGAAGAAAATAAGGAGGTCTTTAGTGAGTGAAAATTTGGAAATCACTGGCCTGAACCGAAAAGAGGTACCCTGTGTAAGGATACAAAAGATGAAGTAGCAGGGCACAGTGGTTCACACCTGTAATCCCAGCACTTTGGGAGGCTGAGACAGGAGAATCACTTGAGCCCAAGAGTTTGGTACTAACCTGGGCGCATGGTGAAACTCTATCTCTACAAAAAATACAAAAATTAGCAGGGCATGGTGGTGCACACCTGTAATTCCAGCTACTGGAGAGGCTGAGGCAAGAGGATCACTTGAGCCCAGGAGGTGGGGATTACAGTGAGCTGTGATTGTGCGGCCTGGGCAACAGAGTAAGACTCTGTCTCAAAAAAAAAAAAAGAAAAAAAAAGTGGAATAACAATATGACTAACATTTTCCATGTTTCAGAGCTTTTCACGTGTTATCTCCCTTAATTTTCCCAGCAACCCTATGATAAAAATGTAAAATCTCCATTTTATAGAGAAGGAACATGAGGCTCAGAGAAATTCAACATTGCCTGCAACCCAAAACTAGCCAATGGCAGAATTGGGAATAGATACCACCTGTCTGACTGCAGAAACTGCCCTCAGAACCTCCTTATTCTATCCTGCTTTTCAATTCTGATACAGTGAACATATATTAACCACTTATTATGCAGTGAGCATCCCCTTTACATTATCTGAATTCAATATCTATGATGAAACCACCACCAGGAACTGTGGGAGATGCTGAGACGGTAGAAGACACACATGGGCCCTGCACTGAAGGAGCTTTCAAGCATCTTGCTCGGGAGACGACACTTTCACGGGCCCTATGCCTGGAGCAATAACAAGATCATGAGACAGGCCCTGTGTTGACCACCGTGTCTCCAGTACAGAACACGTCACCCAACACCTAGAAACAATTATTTAATGAATGAATATACGTGCAATAAACAACATTCGGAGGTAAACTCAGTAAGCAGAAAAACAAATAACATCTTCCTTTGGTTACATAAAGCGTGAGAAGAGGATGTTGGAAGAAGACATGGGACGATGTCATTTAGAATTCTCTCTCATCTTTCCCTTGCACCCCAGGGGTATCCCAGGATCTCTGTCTCCTTGATCCCCCTTCACCTACCACCCTCCTTTCTTTGCCTTTCAGGAACAAGATCCTGATTTTTGGGCTCCTGGAGGAGACGGCGTTGGCTGCCTTTCTCTCTTACTGCCCAGGCATGGGTGTAGCCCTCCGCATGTACCCGCTCAAGTGAGTGTCTCTTTCGGGCAGCCTGAGTAGTCATATAGGTGGCCTTCAGCCTCCTCCAGGATCCAAGTTCTGATCGGTTTGAATGCTCCTTTATGTGATAGCCGCCAAGCTGACCTCTGATGCTCCTGACACTCTCCTCCATTGCTTTCAGAGTCACCTGGTGGTTCTGCGCCTTCCCCTATAGCCTCCTCATCTTCATCTATGACGAGGTCCGAAAGCTTATCCTGCGGCGGTATCCTGGTGGTAAGCCTCTCCACATCCCCCCCAGCAAAGTGCAAGCCCCTCCACCAGCTCCTCCCTCCAGGACCATACACAGACTCCACTCCCACTACTGGTTCCTGCTCCTGTTCCTCAACACCCTCAGATCCTGGGGTCCCAGGTCCCAGGAGCCCTGACTCTTTCGAACGTGTTGTCTCTGCCCTCTTCCTGTCAGATTCTAAGTCCCGCCTAACTCACAGTTGGTCTCCGAGGCCCTCCACTTTCCACCTGAAACCACAGAACATCAGAATTAGAAGGGCCTTTCCAGGTCACCTAGTCCCACCTCCATATTTTACAGATAGAGGAGGCTCAGAGGTGAATCTGTTCAGGATCGCAAAGCAAAGAATAGCAGGACTGGTACTAGAACCCAGGCCTCCTGATCCCCATGCATCAACCGACAAGTTATTGGTTTTCCTATAAGCGTTTTTTTGTCACTTAGTAGAGGTTAAAATATGGTGGCTTACAAACCAAATACTGTCCAGGAATACTGTTTGGTTTGACCTGTCCCATATTTTTTGTGTGTGGGGAGGAGGGGGGATTAATTGGTCCAGTATAGAAAATTTGGGGTCTTTCACATAAAATCTGAATTCAACTTCTCCTGAAGCATCAGAAGAGCTGTTAACCCCATGCCCACATCTCTGCACAGCAATAATGGACAGCTGCTCCCTTAGACTCTCATTCGTTACCTGAAGAGGCCCTGTGGCATTTGCATTTTCACCCCCGACCTACTCTGCCCCAGCCTCCACTGTGCTAAATACAGGTCTCCCCTAAAGGTAGGCTCACCCTCCCTTCCTTTGAACTATGGCCTCAGCTTACTGGACCTGCCTCTCCTCCCTTGCACCTTCCTTTTTTTTTTTTTTTTTTTTTGAGACAGAGTGTCGCTCTGTCCCCTAGCCAGGAGTGTAGAGCAGTGGCGCGATCTTGGCTCACTGCAACCTCCGCCTCCTGGGTTCAAGCAATTATCTTGCCTCAGCCTCCAGAGTAGCTGGGATTGCAGGCACATGCCTCCACGCCCAACTAATTTTTTGTATTTTTAGTAGAGACAGGGTTTCACTGTGTTAGCCAGGAGTCTCCATCTCCACCTGCCTCGACCTCCCAATGTGCTGGGATTATAGGCGTGAGCCACTGCTCCTGGCCTCCTTTCACCTTCCTAAGCCACTTTCCTCAGTGCCCTTCACCAGGCTTCTCCTTCTACCTGGCCTCAGCGACCCAAGCCCCTAGGATATTGACATCTTGCCTTCTTTTAAGTTCACACTGCAATCTTCACTCCCAATCTCTCTAACAGGCTGGGTGGAGAAGGAGACATACTACTGACCCCATTGGAAGAAGAACCAGGCACAGAAAGATGGGGAGCTCTGGAGGTGTTGTGGTGATGGAGAGGGATGGAAATGACGGGTGGAGTTGGGTGGCAAGATTTGGGGAGAGATAATGAGGCAACTCAGCAGGCTAAGTTGCGGGGTAAATAAATTGGGGTGATGACCCCATAGACCTAACTGTGAACAATCAGATTAGACACTACGTTAGAGTCCCCCCACCAGATCCTTTTCTATCCCACTCCACTATGTTGTCTATTTTTTCTGAGGAATTAAGGGTTACCCCACCCTCCCCACTCCCATCCCTTCAATCCCACCTCCTACTGTAATAGATCAGCATCCAAAGGCAGGAACCTGTCTAAACCAGAAGGAAGCCCTCTCAGATCACCCCAGCTTCACTCCACTTCCCACTTCCACCCCCGTTGGCTTCCTGCAGGACTCTATCCCTGGCTTCCTCTTCAGACCTTGCAATCACAAAAGGTTCTTCGGGTGAGTGCAAGAGCCTGAGGCTGGAAAAGGCTGACTTGTCTCCCAGTCAAGGCTGGTAAGGGACCTGCAGGGAGAGCTGGGCAGACAGGTGGGAGGTGGGGGTAGTGCTGGCTGGAGGAAGGAAACAACAAAGGAAGCGAGGTAGTGCCAATGACAAGACATTTGACGTGTCTTGAGTCTCCAGATAGATGTCATGGACTCCAGCTCTATGTCCTGCCTTTTAGAATACCCCACCAGCAGAACAAACTCAGATCTCATCAGGGTAGCAGCAAAGGCAGGACCAGAAGGCAATCAAGAGCTTCCAGAAACGCCACACCTGTGTGCCACAGAATTCCCTGCTGACCCTTGGTTAGGGGTCCTCTTGGTCCACAAGGCCCAGATGTCACTCATGTAATTAATAACACCTCACCTTCTGTAATACTAAGTCCTCAGAGCTCCATGCTGTTCTGAGAGGGATGGCCACAAGATTTTCCCAACCCCTTCCATTCCCTTTCTCTTCATGCCCATCCCAATGAACCTGCATCATTCCCTGGCACTGCCAAGGCAACCCTAGAAAAGGAGTTCCCTGGCCATTGGCTAGAATCAGGGTGGAGAAATTCCCAGAACCTTCCTGTCTCCCAGGGCAGGGACATGTATGCTTCCAGGGACAAGCTTAGGTCATGAACATGATCAGAACCTTTGGACAAGAGGAAAAATATTACGAGATTTGCTTTTGCCAGGCGCGGTGGCTCACGTCTGTAATCCCAGCACTTTGGGAGGCTGAGGCAGGTGGATCATGAGGTCAGGAGTTCGAGGCCAGCCTGGCCAACATGATGAAACCCTGTCTCTACTAAAAATACAAAAAAATTAGCCAGGCATGGTGGTGCACGCCTGTAATCCCAGCTACTCAGGAGGCTGAGGCAGAATTGCTTGAACCTGGGAGGCGGAGATTGTAGTGAGCTGAGATCATGCCTTTGCACTCCAGCCTGGGCGAAAGGGCAAGACTCCATCTCAAAAAAAAAAAAAAATTGCTTTTGACGTCTTAGGTGGCAGGGCTATTCCCTCCAGGCAAATGCCCTTCACACCGACGATCATTGTGCCCACTTTCCCTGGGCTGGAGAGTTGGTTTCAGGTTCCCACAGGAGATACCTTTCTTTCCCTTACTCCCTATCTAACATTTTTGCTCTGCAGGCAGCTTTGCCCATTCTCTAAGCCTGGCTTAGAAGGCACTGGGAATGTCCTGTAGAGAGAGACCTAGATAAGTCATGCAAGTGAGAGAGACATCTGAGGAAAATGGGAGACCTAAGGCAGACAGGAAGGAAGCACAAAAAACAAGCATTGGGTCAGACCCATAAACCACCTCCCAAATGCTGTCATTTCATTGCACTGGAATTTAGCTTTATCAGAAGCACCTGGAAGTAAGGGAGTCATTGCCTTGGGCCTGGGAATCTAAGTGGGAGACCATATTAATTTGGGCCCGATTAATTGGATATTACTAACTGTGGACAAAAGTTTATCTTTGCACAATCAAAAATGGCATTTGTTTAGTAAATTAAGAGTATAAACAATATTGCTAGAGGTGGCATGTTTAGTCTACCGAAAACAATACTTTTCAGGCACTTTAGAAATATCCTTTTAGAAGCAGCAAGTGCATGGGCTAATTATCATCAATCTTTATGTATTTGTTAAAGAAACATCTACAGGATCTTTATTGGTGACCTTTTGTAAGACATTAGTTTGAGGTACTACCTATGTACTTGAAAATAATAAAGTTGCATTTCTTTATGAAAAAAAGAAATATCTTCCATAATTCAGATTTCTACACTTTATACTTGCCTCCCTCCTAAATCGTGATATTGCAATGTGTGCTGTGGCAGAACTTGGCTTGTAGGGGAAACAACAAAGAGATAGCAAGTGTCAGGGATGGGAGGGAAATGGTCTGGTAGCAGATGACGTCCGTAGAGAAAACGAGAGGGGAAGAAGTTAGGTTGTGAAATAACCTACAAGAAACTATAGT
The DNA here is from genome assembly GCF_009764315.1 of Trachypithecus francoisi. Lineage (NCBI taxonomy): Eukaryota > Metazoa > Chordata > Mammalia > Primates > Cercopithecidae > Trachypithecus > Trachypithecus francoisi. Next base: position 89,118,584 of record NW_022681470.1, on the reverse strand, counting down.
AGGAGCCTCCTTCCTCACACTGATCCCACCCTAAGAGCCACAAGGGTTTGTCCAGGACAGGGAAGGGCCTGTGAGTCTATGAACACCCAGATCCTCAGGGGCACTTCTGCTTTTTCTGTTCCAGACCAAAATCAGGCCACTCTCACTCTGATGGGATGGAGGAAGGAGATAGTGGGTTGAGGGGCCCAAGAGTCAACACCAATTCACAATCTGTACTTCATGCAGAGCTTTGTCCTGGGTGCTCTCTTTAAGGGGTGGGGGTAAAGTGGATGCAATCCTTGAAATTCACCTGAGTAGTAGACATCAGAAACCATCATGGACAGAATGTAATGGGCAGGGAGAGAGAAAGACACCAACTCTTACAACCTGTGCCAGGATCTCAGAATAATGGTCAGAAGTCAATTCTTGCCCAAGCCATATTGCAGCTCCTTTATTATGACTCTAACAGTGTCATTAATGACAGTTATAGTAGTAGTGATTATAAGAGCATTAACCGCAGCTCATTTTGTGCCATAACTATGCCAAAATTTTATTTGTATAGTCTCTGTTCATCCCACTGCAGGGCCTTTATTCTTGATGGCCCTTCTGCCAGGAACACTCTTCCCTAGTTATTCATATACCTAGCTTTGTCCCTTCATTCAGATCACTCCTTAAATACTACATCCTCAGTAAGATCCTCACAGAGGACCTCAAATAATTACTTTCTGGCACCTCTTTCTCTATTCTCTTTGTTTTTGTTCATAAATACCCATTACCTTAAATTTAGATAGAAAGACAGCTAGATGTAATATTTAGAAAGATAAACATGTATTTTGTTGTTGTTTATTTATGCTTTTGTTTGACTCCTCCAGTATAAGTTCCATGAAGACAGGGACTCTATTTCTTTTGTTCAACACCTTTATCCTTAGCACCTAAAACATCTGACACACATTAGGCAATTAATAAATACGTGTTGGATGACTGAAAGGATCCTCACAATAATTCAGTAAGATAGAGACTACTATTATCTCCAATTTACAGATGAGAAAACTGGTGCTCAGAAAGTTAAATTATTATTCAAAGTTTCAAAGGTAGTAAGCATCAGAAGCAGGATTCAAACCTAAGCCAGTCTGACTCCAGGGCGTGCCCTCTTAACCGTGCCATGCTCTGCAACTGCAAGAACAGAAAGCCTATGGGCATGGACAGAGCCTGACTAGCCCAATGGCTCAGTGAACTGGGGAGGCTGCCAAGGGAGCCAGGAATCTGTGGACAATGAACATTTGAGCAGCAGGGGCAAGGCAGACCCATGAGAAAGGGAGAAGACATGATCTCAAAGATGCATTAGGGGGTTAAGAAAAAGATCCAGGCCAGGCACAGTGGCTCACGCCTGTAATCACAGCACTTTGAGAAGCCAAGGTGGGCAGATCACTTGAGGTCAGGAGTTCGAGACCATCCTGGCCAACATGGTGAAACCCTGTCTTCTACTAAAAATACAAAAATTAGCCGAGCACGCACCCATAATCCCAGCTACTCAGGAGGCTGAGGCAGAAGAATCGCTTGAACCCAGGAGGCAGAGGCTGCAGTGAGCTGAGACTGTGCCACTACACTTTCGCCTGGGTGACAGAGCAAGACTCCATCTCAAAAAAAAAGAAAAAAGAAAGAAAGAAAAAGATCCAAAGAGATTTGATGGTTTGCTAGAGGATCTTAGCAAAAGAAGAATCTTACTATTGAGTGTAATCCGAGGAGCTAAAGCCAACTTTTGGCCCAGGCAGAAAGGCTTTCCATGGCATTTTCTTTTTATCTACAGAATAGGAAATGTGATCATGCATAGAGATAATCACAGATAGTCACTAAATATTCATAATGCTAAGAACGCAGCAAAAAATAGGAAGAAAGAGGTTAGATCAATATCAAAGGAAGACATTTAATACAAAGTGAGTCTTTCAAAAATATCCTTGGGGCCGGGCGCAGTGGCTCATGCCTATAATCCTAGCACTTTGGGAAGCCGAGGTGGGTGGATCTCTTGAGGTCAGGAGTTTGAAACCAGCCTGGCCAACATGGTGAAACCCAGTCTCTACTAAAAATACAAAAAAAAAATTAGCCAGGCATGATGGCGGGTGCCTGTAATCGCAGCTACTCAAGAGGCTGAGATTCGAGAATCACTTGAACCCAGGAGGCAGAGGTTGCAATGAATCGAGATGGTGCCACGGCACTCCAGCCTGGACAACAGAGACTCCATTTCAAAAAAAAAAAAAAAAAAAAATTTCTAAATAAGCCAGGCACTGTGGTTCATGTCTACAATCCCAGCACTTTGGGAAGCTGATGCAGGAGGATTGCTTGAGCCCAGGAGTTTGAGACCAGCCTGGGTAACATAGTGAGACCTCATCTCTACTTAAAAAAAAAAAAATTAGCCAGGTGTGTTGGCCCACACCTATGGTCCCAGTTGCTCGGGAGGCTGAGGGAGGAGGATCACTTGAGTCTGAGAGGTTGAAGCTGCAATGAGCCATGACTGGACCACTACACTCCAGCCTGGGTAACAGAGCAAGCCTCTGTTTCAAAAAATAAAAATAAATAAATAAGTAAATAAATATTCTAAATAAATAAAAGCTTTGTGTTTTAGGAAGCGTAACTCCCTAAAAATCCAAGAAATTCAACCAATACAAAGCAACAGCATCAATAGCAAAAAAAATCCTAGAAGCAATAACTTCAAAGTTACAAGGTACATGATATCAGTTTTCAAAGAATCAAATGTATCCCTAAATATTAGGGAGACAGAAAATACAGCACAAAGAGCTTCTATTTACAATAGAATGAAAACTAATTATACTCAGGGTTTACCATGTGCAGCATATAGTAATTATTAAAGAAAATTTAAAAGTACAATGAAAGAAATTTAAAAAACATGAATTCATGGAAAGCTAAACTTGACTGCCATTTGGGAAAGCAGAATGTAGTAAAGATAAAAATAAGTTACTATGGAAGAGTCAATTCAATATCAATTAAAATCCTCGCTATATTTTTATAAAACATGACATATGGGTTGTGACATTCAGCTGCAAGAGTAATCAGGCACAGGGAACCTCAGAGGTTTTTTTCTAAGTAATTATGAAGCAAATGAATAGATCACTGATGCTAACATATTTACCCCAACAGATTTTAAAACACATCAGACCACTGGCCGGGCGCAGTGGCTCACACCTGTAATACCAGCACTTTGGGAGGCTGAGGTCGGCAGATCACGAGGTCAGGAGTTCAAGACTAGCCTGGCCAACATAGTGAGACCCCGTCTTTACTAAAAATACAAAAATTAGCCAGACATGGTGGCGCATGTCTGTATTCCCAGCTACTCAGGAGGCTGAGGCAGGAGAATCGCTTGAACCCGGTAGGTGGAGTTTGCAGTGAACCGAGATTACACCACTGCACTCCAGCTTGGGCAACAGAGTGAGACTTCGTCTCAAAAATTAAAAAAAGAAAAAAAGAAAAAATCAGACGAAAGTGGCAATTATCAAAACTTTGTAGCATTAAGATAAAACCTGAAAACTCATCAGTCATTCAACATCTATTCAGGGACTATTTGTGGACCAGCTGCTCTGTGCCAAGCACTATCCTAGGAGCCAGGTATACAGCTGAGAAAAAAACAGGGAAGGTCCCTAGGGTCATGGAGAACCAGACAAGTCAACAAGACAAGTCAATCAGACAAATCAACAGTTAATGGGCAGGATAATTTCAGAGGGAGAGAAGTGTTGCGAAGACTGAAAGTGATAGAGAGAGGGCTGGCGCCAGAGGGGCTGTTTTGGATTTAACTATGAGAGAAGGCTTCTCGGAAGAGGTGGACTTTTGAGCTAAGATCTCTAGAACAAAATGAGGCTTCTAAAAATTGATTGTATCTCCATAAAGTTGCTTTTGGGCAATCCCCATGTGCAAGACTGAGCCAAGTGTTACTGTCGCATAGATGATGCATAGAAAAACATAGGAATTTTAACTTTAATTCTAACCTTGTTCTTAAGAATTTTGTGTTCATCTACATTAAACACAAAGACTGGGAGAAAACATTTGTAATGTATGTGACAAGGGTTTCCTACAAATCAATATAAAAAAGAAAACAATGGAAAATTGGGCAAATTGTGAGAATGACAATTCACAAAATAAATAAAGTCCAAGACCAGGCATGGTGGCTCATGCTTGTAATCCCAGCACTTTGGAAGGCCCAGGTGGGCAGATCACCCAAGGTCAGGAGTTCAAGATCAGCCTGGCCAACATGGCGAAACCCCATCTCTACTAAAAAATACAAAAAAATCAGCTGGGTATGGTGGCTTGTGCCTGTAGTCTCAGCTACTTAAGAGGCTGAGGCACGAGAATCACTTCATCCCAGGCGGTGGAGGTTGCAGTGAGCCTGAGATCACACCACTGCACTCCAGCCTGTCGAAAGAAAGAAAGAAAGACAGGAAGGAAGAAGGAAGGAAGGAAGGAAGGAGGAAGGAAGGAAGGAAGGAAGGAAGAAGGAAGGAAGGAAAGAAGGGGAAAACCAGAAAGCCAGTAAACATAAGACAAAATGCTCACATTGACAATTTAAAAATGCAAATTAAAACTACAAGATATCAAAGTTCATTGATTATAATAGTAAAAATCAAGGTCATCTAGCATAATCAAAGGCGTGGAGACTGGACATTCTTGTATCTTGTTGTTGGGATGTAGATAGATAAACCCTTTTAAAGACCAATTGGCAGAACCTTTTAAGATTGTTAATGAGTGTGCTCTATGATTCAGCAACAGGAACTGATTCTACAGAAATAGAAGCTCAAGGGCCACATTCTGTGTGCAAGAATGACACTAACTATTTTATTAATGGTTAAAAAATGGAAAATATCTCATAAATCCATCAGTAATGGGAATGATTGAATACAGCATGGTCAATACAGAATGTGGAAGCCTCACAGCATTAAAAAAAATAAGCTTTATGTACATGACAGGTTGATAGAGAGTTGAATGATGGTATAAAAGTTGAAAAATATCTCCTTTTAGATATCTATTTGTATAAACATAGAAAAAAGACTGGAAGGACATGCAGCACATTGTTACTAGCAGTAACTTCAGCAGTGGGGAGAATCTGAGTTTGGAGGGAGGGAAGGTGGGGCTTTCAATTTTTATCTTATATATTTTTAATAGAGAAGAAAAATCCAATCTGTTAAAGAAATAGACGATCATTTATCCCAGCTGGGAAGGGAACATTTCTATTTCTGAATATTGAAGGAGGATTGCATCAGCACCAAGATGAATGTTTCCAGATACAGTCATATTTTAAAAAAGCATGCCCAACCAAAATGCAATTAAATAAATATCAGGCCAGGCTTGGAGGCTCACTTATGTAATCCCAACACTTCGGGAGGCTGAGGCCAAGGATTGCTTGAGCCCAGGAGTTTGAGACTAGCCTGGGCAACACAGGCAGACCCCGTCTTTACTAAAATAAAAGAAAAAACTTTAGCTAGGCGTGGGGGCACACGTCTGTGGTCCCAGATACTTGTGAGGCTCTGGTGGGAGGATCACTTGGACCTGGGAGGTTGACGCTAGTGTAAGCCATAATCGTATCACTACACTCCAGCCTGGGCAACAAAGTGAGATCCTGTCTCAAAAAGTAAATAAGCAAATATCAAACAACAGAAAGGGAAAATCTATGTGACATGCACAATTGAAAATATATATAATGGTTGATAGAAATGTATAGATGCTTCAGATTATTCTTGGAAGGAGGTGGAATCCTATGGACATGCAAAACATATATACAAATAATATAGTCAAAGCACTTACTGAGACACCAGAGAAGGCCAATGGAAGAGATAAGTACATCATTTTACAATGAGAAAATGCAACGCTGTCACATGGAAAAGCATATTTTTACTCTCACTGAGAAGAGCTGCATTTTAAGCCACAAATAAAACTTCTACTACTGAATTCAAGCTACCTATTGAGCACATACTATATATGTCACATAGTGCCTTTTGTAGAGCACCTCACTTAAGGTTGAAGGCATCGTCTTTTACAAACAAGAAAAGAAAGGTACAGATGTGAGGTAACTTGCTCAAAGCCACACAGCTGACAAGTGGAGGAGCCGAGACTGAAATCTAGGACTGGTTCCAGAGCCCAAAATCTGATCTATTCTGCTAGCTGATCTCCTAAAACTAAAAGATCAAACCCAATGTTGGTGGAAAAGTGTGCCTCACTAAAAAAACATACTCACACACAGAGTACCTGCTTTTTCTTTTTTTGAGATGGGGTCTCAAAAACAGACTGGAGAATATTAGTCCATACTGCAGCTGCACCATTTTGTAAGCTCCCTGCTATGGTTTTTGTTTTGTTTGTTTGTTTTGTTTGTTTAAGATGGAGTCACTCTGTCACTGAGGCTGGAGTGCAGTGATGCAATCTCAATTCACTGCAACCTCTGCCTCCTGGCTTCAGATGTTTCTCCTGCCTCAGCCTACCAAGCAGCTGGAATTACAGGTGCCCGCCATCACACCCGGCTAATTTTTGTATTTTTAGTAGAGATGGGGTTTCACCATGTTGGCCAGGATGGTCTCAATTTCCTGACCTCGTGATCCACCTGCCTCGACCTCCCAAAATGTTGGGATTACAGGCGTGAGCCACTGCGCCTGGCTGAGTACCCGCTTTATTTTTGAGTCAGCTATTTGGGATACCTCTAAGCCTCCAAAGTCTGCAGGACCACACAAGAACTTTGTTCTAGTTCTGCCCTCAGACTGAAACTCTCTCTGTAGCAGGGCCTGCTCCAATCATCCTCAAACCCAAAGACTGAGACTTCTAGGTTCTTGGTTAAAACCTTCATGAGGCCTTTGCAACAGCAGACCTGGATGATCGCCAAGGCAAGACTTCTGGATTCTTGGTTAGAACTTTCACCAGGCCTTTGTGATGCCAGACCTGGGTCATTGCCCCGGCAACCACAGGGCTTGGGACTAGGGGGTTCCCGGGTCCCTGAAGCTCACTCTGCCTCCTCACTCTCACTGCATTTCCCACCTGCCCGTGGACCCTGCTGCATCTTCATCACTGAGGCAACTGGTTAAGCTTCACCTCCTGTTTCCTGAGGCCCTCACTGCATTTCCTCACCTCTACCTCTTCATCCTTCCACCCTAGACTCCTCTCCTCCCTCCTCCCTCACTCCTGACTCTTCCTCCTCCCAGCGGACCACTCGAGGACCGCTGGGTCTCTCCTCCCTCACTCCCCTTCCCCTCTCTCACCTTCACCACCCAATGCCTCCCTCCATGCCTCTTTCTTTCTGCTCCCTCATTCTCTCCCCATCACTCTCTTCTCGTGGCCCCCTTGCCCACAACCCCTCTTCCCTTCCCCTTCCCTCACTCTCTCAGCTTTCTTCCCACAGTTGAGCTCGGGCAGCTCGTTCTGGGGATAGCTATGGGGCTTCGGGGAAAGAAACGGACAGTGGCTTCCCAAGACCAGAATCCAAGCCGAAGACCTAAAAAGGGGCCTAACAAGAAAAAAATGGTGAAGAGGAAAAAACAGAAGAGCAATATGGAGGAACTGAAGAAGGAAGTGGTCATGGTGAGGTCACCCAAAGTAGGCGCTGACAGCTGCCCTCTGAAAACACTCCTCTACATATTTTTAACATCTTACCTTGAGAATGAAACACACAGGCCAGAGCCACATCTCTTCTCTGTTAGGTTTTGGAGGGAAGGAGAGGGTTAAAAAAGAAAAGAAAAGAAAGAAAAAGACACACACAAAGAGACAGGGCAGCTCAACAACAAACACAGGTATATTGTAGACACCTGCGGAAGTGGGGGACCAGCTTCATTCCACAGTCCACTGCCACTTACAGGCTGGGGTACTTTTAGGGATGGGCGGGAGGGGTCTGGGCTGTATGGCCTGCTGCCTGGCAGGATACTGATAAGATGTTCTCATGATGAGGTGATTTTTGGCCCTTATTTCCACAGAATATGATCATGGTATTCCTTGGACCTTTGCCCCGCAGGATGTGATAGGGATGTTTCTTTCGTGGGGCCTTTGTCTTTATGCCTTTGTCTGCCTTGTGGTCAGGTGGTTAGGCAGGCTGTTTCTGCCGCCCGAACCCCCATGAAATGTTTCACTTTGACCAAAGTCTGTAAAATAGTGGGGAGCTAGGCTGGGCATGGTGGCTCACATCTGTAATCCCAGCACTTTGGGAGGCTAAGGCGGACAGATCACCTGAGGTCAGGAGTTCGAGACCAGCCTGGCCAACATGGTGAAACCTCTCCTCTAAAAATACAAAAATCAGTCAGGCGTGGTGATGGGCACCCGTAATCCAAATTGCTTGGGAGGCTGAGGCAGGAGAATCACCTGAACCCGGGAGGCAGAGGTAGCAGTGAGTCGAGATCATACCACTGCACTCCAGCCTGGGCGACAGAGTGACTCCCTTTCAAAAAAAAAAAAAAATTGCAAGGAGCTTACAAAATGGTGCAGTTGCAGTTTGGACTAACATTCTCCAGTCTGTTTCTCCCCCTCTCCCTGGAAATGACCTGGGCCACCGCCTGTCCCTCAATGCCTCTACTGTCCCCTCAGGATGATCACAAATTAACCTTGGAAGAACTGAGCGCCAAGTACTCTGTAGACCTGACAAAGGTGAGTAAGAAGCTCCCTGAGGAGGCAGAGAGTCTCCAACTCCAACTGTGAGGCCGCCAGGACAAAAGCTGAACTAGGAATCCAGCCCCCTAACTTCAAGTCCAATGTTCCCACCCCTCACCCTCTGCCTGGCCACATTCCATGGACACTACCTAGAAAAAGCTAAAAATGGTAACTACCCCCAAAGAGAGTGTAGGACTAGATAAGAGAATAAGAATGCTTTAGGGCAGTGCTGGTCAAACGTCTTATCCTTAGGTCTCCTTTACACTCTTAGAATTTATCTAGGACTGCAAAGATCTTGTGCTTATGTGGCTTACGTCTGTCTATATTTACCATATTAGAAATTAAAATTGACAGTTTTAAAATGTATTTCTCAATTCATTTAAAAATAACAAAAACAATATCATATATTCATATATAATATGTTTTGACAAATAGCTGTATTTTTCAAAACAAAAAAATTAGCAGCATCTTACATTTTTGCAAACTTCTTCAATGTCTTGCTTTTTAATAGAAGATAGCTAGATTCTCAAATATTTTCCATATAAAATCTGTTGTGATGTTATGCCAGCTGGCCTTCAGAAAATTCCACTATATACTCTTAAGAAAATGAGTAAAAAAAGGCAAACAATGATTTAGTATTACTATGAAAATTGACCTTGTGGACCCCCTGAAACGGTATTGGGGCCCCTCGGGTGTTTCAGGCAGAGGTTGGGGAGTGGCTGATGGGGACTGGCAGGTTCTACTATCATTTTCATTAACAGGAAAAAGCACATAAGCTTGTGCACAAGAGTGGAATGAGAATCTATGCATTTATGTTTTTTGTTGGTGTTCTTTTCTATTTATGTTTTTTAAAACTTTATGGGCCAGGTGCCATGGCTCACACCTGTAATCCAAGGCAGGCAGATCACTTGAGGTCAGGAGTTCAAGACCAGCTGGCCAACATGGTGAAACCCCATCTCTATTCAAAATACAAAAATTATCCAGGCATGGTGGCACACAACTGTAATCTCAGCTACTTGGGAGGCTAAGGCAGGAGAATCACTTGAACGCAGAAGAATCACTTGAACCCGGGAGATAGAGATGGCAGTAAGCCAAGATCACGCCACTGCACTCCAGCCTGGGTGACAGAGCAAGACTCTGTCTCAAAAAAAAAATGGATATGTAGATGTACATATTTATGGTATACATGTAATATTCTGATATAAGGATACAATGTGTAATGATCAAATTAGGGTATTTAGGATAACCTCAAATATTTATCATTTCTTTGCATGGGAACATTCCAAAGCCACTCCTCTAATTATTTTGATATCTATAATAAATTATTAACTATAGTTGCCCTACTGTGCTACCAAACACTAGGTCTTATTCCAAGTTGGAGAGTCAAAGTGTGGGTGTTAATATGTTATCAACATTAAGTATTATATTTCATCATGACGTTGGCCCTGCACATTATAATTATCTGTATGTATTTATCTCCCCACTGGAGCACCTTAAGGTTGGGGACCATTCTTACTCAAGTTGGTATCCTCAGCACCTAGGACCCAAGATAGGTTCTCAAGATTCAAAAGGTTTGTGAATCAATCCATAAACAAAAACTTTCCTATGTAAGCATGCTAAATGACATCCCTCCTGTAATGCAAATTTTAAAACCTCACCTTATCTAGGAAGAACTTCCAGACTGACCTTCCGAAAGCGTCTCTAGTCCCTAGACCCGTCCTGGGGCTCCAAATGTCAGGTTCCCCTTTGTAATGGCTGTTCCTCTTTTCACAGCTCTCTATCCAACCCTATTTCTTTTCTACACAGGGCCATAGCCACCAATGGCAAAGGAAATCCTGACTCAAGATGGACCCAATACCCTTACCCCACCCCCTACCACTCCAGAATGGGTCAAATTCTGTAAGCAACTGTTTGGAGGCTTCTCCCTCCTACTATGGACTGGGGCCATTCTCTGCTTTGTGGCCTACAGCATCCAGATATATTTCAATGAGGAGCCTGCAAAAGACAACGTGAGTCTGTTCAGCTGCTACTAGCCAGCCCTATCTCTGCTCAGCTCCAGACACTCTTGCTCAGCAGTCTAGCACTCCTGAAGTCCTCTGGCCCAAATCCCTAATAACATTATCACATTAATGTAATAATTACATTACATTAATGTGATAATATAATAAATGTACATTAATTGTAAATGTAATTGATTATAATTAATTGCAATGTAATTCATTAATTTGATTGTAATCAATGTGATTAATTGCAAAATATAATTAAATGTGCAGTAATATAATAAATGTACATTACATAATAATGTAATAAATGTACATTAATGTAATAAACCAAAATCCCTAATACTCCCAGCACTTTCTAAGTGCCATCTTGGTTCCTCTCACCTTTTATCTAAAAAGCTTCTGGTCCAGTTCCTTGAGATGCACAATGTCCCCAAAAAACTTGCTGTTCTTTGACGACCTTCCCAATTTATCCCCAAAGCACTTTGCAGTCCCTTTCTCTTCTCCACAATTTTAACCTCATCTCCTTCCTCCCAGCCTCCCTCACGATCCGCTCCCTCCATCCAGAAATTAGCCTTCCTGGAGAGAAAGATACAGGCCTTCTGTGACCAGGAATTTTGCTGATGGCTCACCATGGCTCAGGGTTCCTTTACCAGGAAGCCAAGTGTACTGGCCCCACCTCAGATTCTTCTCTATCCCTCTACTCTCAACTCAGTCCTATGGTCTCTTACACCTGGTGAAATGGCCATGCCCCTTGCAAACTGATTTTCTGAGGATGAAGAGGAAGACAAGGCCCCACTGATAAATGATTTCTTTCCCTACCCCCAGCTCTACCTGAGCATCGTACTCTCCGTCGTGGTCATCATCACCGGCTGCTTCTCCTATTATCAGGAGGCCAAGAGCGCCAAGATCATGGAGTCTTTTAAGAACATGGTGCCTCAGGTAGGATTGGAGTGGGAGGATCTAGTGGGACGAGGAGCAGGATATGGCCAAATACACAATGATGAAGTCCCATGGAAAATTATATCCTACGACGAGTGAGCTGAGTCAGGTTGGTGATGAGGAGGTCAAGGTACTCTATTAGTCCTTAAAAGTACCTGGAAAAGCTGTGAAACCCTGAGAAAGACATAATGTCATCTATGAAGTGGTCTGATCTAGAAGGTAGAATCTGAATCTGAAGAAGAAACATCATATAAACCCCAAATAAGAACATTCTATTTTTTTAAAGAGACAAGTGTTGGTGGGTCTGGGAGGGGGGTGCAGTGGGTGGGCTGGATTCTTCAAATGTCAGTGACCTCAAAGACAAAGAACAGCTGTGGGGATGTTCCAGATTAGACAGACCAGGCATCGTGGCTCACGCCTGTAATCCCAGCACTCTGGGAGGCTGAGGCAACAGGATCACCCAGGAGTTTGAGACGCTATCTCTACAAAAATAAAATAAAATAAAATAGCTGGTCTACATCTGTAGTCCAAGCTACACAGGCAGCTGAGGCAGGAGGATTACTTGAACCCAGAAATTTAAGTCTGCAGTGAACTATGACTAACCTGGGCAAGACCCTACCTCAAAAAAAAAAAAAAAAAAAAAGGGCTGAAGAGGCATGACAACTATTCCAAGGGTGGTGGCTCCCGCCTGTAATCCCAACCATTTGGGGGAGGGAGGCAAGAGGACTGCTTGAGTCCAGGAGTTCAAGACAAGCCTGAGTAGTATAGCGAGACCTTATCTCTACAAAAAATTTAAAAATTAGCTGAGCATGCCTGTAGTGCCAGCTACTCAGGAGGCTGAGGTGGGAGGATTGCTTGAGCACAGAAGGCAGAGATCACGTGCCTTTGCACTCCAGCCTGGTGACAGAGAGAGATGCTGTCACAAAAAAAAAGACACGGACATGGCAACTAAACGCAATATCTAACCCTAGATCTGATTCTGTGCCAGAGGAGAAAATAATGCTTTATTTTTACTTTTTATTTTGAGCTTTTATTTTAGGTTCAGGGATATATGTGCAGGTTTATTTTATAAGTAAACTGTGTGTCACAGGGATTTGGTGTACAAATTATTTCATCACCCAGGTAATAAGCATAGTACCTGATAGGTACTTTTTCTATCCTCACCCTCCTCCCACCCTCCACTCTCAAGTAGGCCTTGGTGTCTGTTGTTCTCCTTCTTTGTGTCCATATGTACTCAGTGTTTAGCTTCCAGTTATAAGTGAGAAGATAAGGTATTTGGTTTTCTGTTCCTGTTAGTTTGCTTAGGACAATGTCCTCCAGCTCCACTGAAAATAATGCTTTAAAGGATGTATTGGGTCCACTGGCAAAACTGGAATGCTGACAGATTAATACAGTAGATTAAAGTATCAGTGTGAAACTTACTGAAATTGATAACTACATTGTGGTTATTTAAGATAATATCTTAATTCGTAGGAAATACACATGAAGTTTTTAGGATAAAAGATCATGATGTAGGTAACTTACCCTCAAGTAGTTCAGGAAAAGAGTGTACACACACACACACACAGGGAGAGAGAGAGAGGATGAAAACAAATGACAAAGTAACTGGGGTGAAATGTTAATAGGTGAATCTGGATAAAGGTGATGTAGGTGTTCTTGGTACTATTTTTATTCTTGCAACTTTTCTGAAAGTTTAAAATTATTTCAAGTTAAATGTTTTTTAAAGGTATCTGGAAAGAATATAACGGTAAACAGAGGTTCCTAGGCACAGGGCTGGAAACTTGCAAAGGAATAGTCTCCACGTTTTCCCAAGAATACGATCATGTTCCAGTAGTATAGCCCAGGATTTCCTTCTCTCTTTGGTATCACTTAATTCCTTCCTTGGGTAAGAGTTTTGGGACAAAGTGTTTGGGCAGTTTTGGAGACTAGGAGTTTAGAGACGGTCAGTTAGCTTTTGCTACCTAACAAGCTACCCCAAAACTTAGTAGCTTAAAATAGCAAACTCCTACTTATAATTCTGTGGTTGTGCTGTTGTTCTGATCTAAGCTGACCTCAGCTGGGGTTGGATGGTCTTAGATGACCTCATTCACATGTCTGGGCCCTCAGCTAAGACGACTGAGACAGTTGGAGCCTTTTTCTTCGTGACCTCTCTTTTTACAGAGAGGTTAGCTTGGGCTTGTTCATATGGTGGCAGAGGATTCTCAGAAACAGGAATGCAAGCCCCAGCATGAAAGCACTTTTTTTTTTTTTTTTTGAGACAGGGTCTCACTCTGTCACCCAGACTGAAGTGTAATGACATGATCATGGCTCACTGCAGCCTTAACCTTCTGGGCTCAAGCGAACCTCCAACTTAGCCTCCCAAACAGCTGGGACTACAGGTGCATGCCACCACACTTGCCTAATTTTTTTTCATTTTTTGTAGAGACAAGGTCTCACTATATTGCCCAGTCTGGTCTTAAACTCCTGGGTTCAAGCAGTCCTCCTACCTCGGCCTCCCAATGTGCTGGGATTATAGGTGTGAGCCCCCAGTCCCAGCCTGAAAGCACTTTTTAAACTCTTCTTTCCATCACATTCATTCTATGGGCCAAAGCAAGTCACATGGCCAAGCCCAGGTTTAGGGGTAGAGAGATAGACTCTACCTCTTAACGGGAAGAGCATCAAAGTCACATTGCAAAGGGCCCTGCAAACAGCATCATGGGAATTTGCAATCCACCAAAGACACCTTCAAGAATGATGTGGTGGGTGATAGTAAGAAATGGGAGTAAGGAGGAAGGAGACCAGTAACAGGAGGTTTTAGGCTAAGAGCGGGATGGGGGAAGCCAACAGTTTTGGAAATGATCCTGCACTATCCTCCCACAGCAAGCTCTGGTAATTCGAGGAGGAGAGAAAATGCAAATTAATGTACAAGAGGTGGTATTGGGGGACCTGGTGGAAATCAAGAGTGGAGACCGAGTCCCTGCTGACCTCCGGCTTATCTCTGCACAAGGATGTAAGGTAAGGGGATGCAGAAAGCTATGTGAGGGACCCAAGCATGATCTCATGGCAAGGTAGACACCTGTGCTGTTAGAGAAAGTATAAGCTTATTACTCAGAATCTTGAGAAGTTACAAGTGCAGATTTGATGTTAGAGACAATAGACGTTGTGGAAATGTGTTTCTCTCTGCCTGTCAATGATGACATTGGTGACCAGATGAAGACATGCTATCTTTGTAAATAAATCTGCCCTTTTCCCTATGCTCACCTTACAACCCATCCCCTCTCCCATCCCAGGTGGACAACTCATCCTTGACTGGGGAGTCAGAACCCCAGAGCCGCTCCCCTGACTTCACCCATGAGAACCCTCTGGAGACCCGAAACATCTGCTTCTTTTCTACCAATTGTGTGGAAGGTGAATATCGAACCATAAGTAGTATAGATTCAAAAGCAGACACCAAAACATAAAGATTTTAATAACCATCTTCTAAAGGTAGCGGGGTAGGTAAGAGCCAGTTAACAGTCAAGCTTCTCCATCAATCATGAGCTGTGTGACCTCTGGTGAAAGGTCAAGGTCATCATTTCCACATTTGCACAATGATAACAGTAAAAGTCGTTACTCCATAGATTTTTGTGTGAATTGAGATAATATATGTAAAATGCCCAGTACAAGGCCTAATACATTGTAAGTGACCTACAATTATTAGCTATTATTTTAGCTTGTAAATGGACTATGCTCTATAAGCTGAAAATGGCACAGAAGGGAGGAAAATTGTTCAGCCCTGCTAAGTCATTCTTCTCCTAAGGTAAACCCTAACTTCTAACTATTCCCCTATCCAAGAGAAGATATTGGCATTGGAAACTTGAATTACCAGAGGTGCCACTTAGACTTTACCACTTAAACTTTCGCTTTGCTCCTAGAATCTAGGAATCCTTGAACTGGGAGACAGTTCTGGCAAAGTGGTAATAAAAATGGACTGAACATCATTCTGTCAATTTCTCCTTTGCCCTTTTCCCTTAAGGAGGCCTGAAGATTCCATGGAGCACACTTGAAAACCATTATTCATGCTTAAGAAC
Source organism: Trachypithecus francoisi (assembly GCF_009764315.1). Taxonomy (NCBI): domain Eukaryota; kingdom Metazoa; phylum Chordata; class Mammalia; order Primates; family Cercopithecidae; genus Trachypithecus; species Trachypithecus francoisi. Next base: position 89,102,995 of record NW_022681470.1, on the reverse strand, counting down.
AAATGTTTGATTATCTAAAAATAGTTCTTTTGTTCGTCTTATGTTTCTTGAGATAGAGTCTCTCTGTCACCCAGGCTGGAATGCAGTGGTGTGACCTCAGCTCACTGCAACCTCTGCCTCCCAGGTTCAAGCAATTATTCTGCCTCAGCCTCCTAAGTAGCTGGGATTACAGGTGCCCACCACCATGCCCAGCTATTTTTTATATTTTTAGTAGAGATGGGGTTTCACCATGTTGGCCAAGTTGGTCTCGAACTCCTGACCTCAAGTGATCTGCCCGCCTCGGCCTCCTAAAGTGCTGAGATTACAGGCATGAGCCACCATGCCACGCCTAGAAATAGTTATTTTTTAATTGAATGCATAGTATTTGTTAAATGTTATAAATATTATCTCTAATTCCCACAATGTGCACAATGCCAGATATTATCCCTATTTTACACATGGCAGACTAAGGTTCAAAGAAATTAAGCACCATATCCAAGAGTACAGCTCAATAGAAAGGAGGTGGGTCAGGGATTCTAATGTAGGTCTGTCTCCATAGCTCATGCTTCTTCCACAGTCCCTACTCTGTACTGAAAGATTGCTATTTAATTTGAAAATACCTTTAAGAAGAAGAGTCATGTTAAGACAGAATAGACCATGAGAAAGAATCCAACTAGAAAATAATATACATATATTAAAAATGTTTTAAAATTGATTAGACAGAAGCAAGTTAGCAAGCTTTCCCCCAAAACACTAGATGTCTACTATTCGATTTTAGGAAAAAATTTGCCCAAATTTATCCTTACAAAGTAGGGTTTTCATCAACCAAGTACATGTTCAGATAAAGGGTATGGAGGAAAGTGGGTGGTGGCATTTCGACTGGGAAGCAAGGGTCTGTTTAGATAGAAAATGGTTTTGTAGGAGACTAACAAAACCCAAGATGTGGCCAAGAAGGTGGAGCTAGGTTGAAGGAGCTGGGCCGAAGGACTTTCAGTTGAGGTATTTCTCAGCAACTCGCAGACTGATAGCATTTACCCTAGACCAGTTTGCCCTTTAACTTTTACCGTAGACGTTTAACCTTTGCCTTAGACCAATTTGCAAATTAGTAGCATAACTTTAACATTTACCCTTGACTCCCATGTCTCATCACCATAGACCTTGACATGGCTGTGGCACAGACATCTCTTTGGGTTCTCATGCATCTTCAAGGGAGCCCAGGCTATTTCTCTGGCAATATATGGAAGGTGTATGAAGGAGCCAGTCTGGCCTAGGTTGCCGGATGCTTGGCTTTCTCAGCCTTCCCCAAGGTTGACATCAACCCATCCCCTTCTCTAGACACACTGAGATTAATTATTAAATCCCATTTCTCCAATCATGAGGAAACCACAGCAGAAGGAATAAAATGGAAGAACTAGACTAAACCATGACACAAAATATATTTAGGTGACACCATACTCTACCCACCCTCCCGCACCCGACCCAAAATAGAAAACTCCTCAGCATCTCTCAAGTATTTCAGCATCTTCATTCCACAGGACCCAATATATGCCTTTGGCAACCAGTTTGAAGCCCATCTATAGAATGCCTCGGCCTGGGAACCTTTTCAGGATTCCTCTTCCACATAAACACTGACCTGACCTGTCTGCTCCTTGAGTAGTATCCTGCTCTCAGACTCATACAGCTAAAGACAACCTTAGAAAATGGAGACCACCACGTGCAACAATGTTCGTGGGCGCTCCCAGATTACAGCTGCCCCTACTAAGTCACAAGCATGATTCTATGTTGGTCCTACTGGAATCCCTAAGTTCATCTAAATGATGAGAAGAAAGAAACTAATTTTCGAGTGCCTATGATGTGCCTAACCTTCTTCTGGACTCTTAAAAATAGTTTAGTAAGTGCTTTCATTCCATTTTAAAGATGAGGAAGCCTGACTCTCAGAGTTTAAGTAACTTGCCCTGTTGACAAGAGATAGTAATTTAGAAAACTGAACTTCCAGCCCTGAGTCTTTCTGCTTTTAAAATAAATGCAGTTTCGGTGATATGCTGCCTGTCTGAGTGATTCTGACTCTGGTTTTAATGGTAGACATTTCAGTCATTATGGTAAAGCAGGAAGAATTACTTTAAGAAAAAATTTTGTCGTGCCCCTCATTTCAAGGTGAGTAGCCCGCATCATGTGTGTGTAAAGCCAAACATGATGTCCAAGCTGCCCTTCTGACTGGGGCGGTGCTGGTGGAGAGGAAAGAGGGACCTCATAAGCACAGAAGCCCAGCTGTTATGGCCCGTGCTACCCAGCAGAGGTCAGACTGGCTCCAGCCAGCAAAGCAGGGAGGGGGCGCAGGTTAGAGCAGGATTTCTCAACCAATCACATTTGGAGCTGGATAATTCTTTGTTGTGCGGGACAGGAGGGCTGTCCTGTGCATGGCAGGATGTTCAGCAGCATCCCTGGCCTCTACCCACCGCATGCCAGTAGCAGCCTTCTCCCACCCCAGTTGTGACAACCAAAAATGTTTCCAAGCATTGCCAAATGTCCCTGGGGAAGGGGGTTGGTGGGTAGGTATTGCCTCCAGTTGAGAACCACTGGGTTAGGGGATAATGGGATGTTGGAACATAGGGCTCCACCAGAAGGGTAACCACTATTCCTGGGATCTAGAAACTCCTTAGCTGCTGAAGAAAATATAAGAACTATATAGGCAATGGAAGATACTCAGATTAAGTATAATAAAGGCCTTCTTGACAGTGAAGGCAATTAGGTAATAAAATTGGGTGTTTCAGGAGAACTGTGAGACCTCTTCAGAGATTTTTCAGACTAGAAGACCTTTATTTGTATAAACTAAATATGAGGAGAGCAGAACATAATGACCTCTCAGAGGGCCTTGAGTGTCCACTTCGTTTTTGACCATTGACAGCTTCCTCTTTGTAGGAACCAAACCAAACAGCTTCCTCAATTCAGACTTGGTATGTCTTGGGTGACCATCTCTGATGGAAAAAAAAAAGAAACAGCTTTTTTTTTTTTCTACACTCACACTGAACACAGGACACTTCTGTGTCCAACATGTAGACAGTTCTCCCCACCAACAACCAGTTCTCCAAAGGACGATGATTGAGTGTCCTATAATTCAATTCAGTTCTGACACAATCCACCTGGAGATAGCATCAGATTCCACACATTAGGGCTCAGCCCCACAAGACAGTCCCTAACTCCAGACACCAATCGCAAGTCCTAGGTTCTGGCCTGGCTGTAAATTTGGGTTCCCATGACTCCCTCCTCAGGTTTGATTAATTTGCTAGAATGGCTCACAGAATTCAGGGAAACACGTTACTTAGGTTTACCCGTTATTATAAAGGATATTACAAGGATACAGATGAACAGTCATATGGAAGAGATACATAGGGCAAGGCACGTGGGAAGGGGCATGGAGGAGCATCCGTGCCACATCCTGTCCGGGCTGCCCTCCAGTAACCCTCCACACGGTCACACATGTAGACATTTTCCAAACCTAGTCCTGTGGGGGTTTTAATGGGTGTTTCATTACATAGGTATAATCGATTACATTATTGGCCATTGGTGATCAACTCAACCTTCATCCCTCCTCCCCTCCAAAGAGGTCAGGCCACGAACTGCAAGTTCCAACTCTCTAATCACATGGTTATCTGCCCTGGCGACCAGCCCCATCCTGTGGCTATCCAGGAACCCACAAAGAGTCACCTCATTAGAACAAAGATACTCCTATCACCCAGGAAACTCCAAGGCATTTAAGAGTTCTACATCAGATGCTCCTATCATTCAAGAAATTACAAAGGTCTCAGGAGCTCTGTGTCCAGAACTGGGCCAAAGACCAAATATTAGAACAAACGATTCTCCTAGCACCCCTATCTTCAAGGGTTTTAGAAGTTCTATGTCAGGAAGTGGGGGCAGAGACCAATATCTATACTTCTTATCACAACATCACATTGCCCTCTCCTGCTTCATCCACAGGAACCGCCCGGGGTATTGTGATTGCTACGGGTGACTCCACAGTGATGGGCAGAATTGCCTCCCTGACGTCAGGCCTGGCGGTTGGCCAGACACCTATTGCTGCTGAGATCCAACACTTCATCCATCTGATCACTGTGGTGGCCGTCTTCCTTGGTGTCACTTTTTTTGTGCTGTCACTTCTCTTGGGCTATGGCTGGCTGGAGGCTATCATTTTTCTCATTGGCATCATTGTGGCCAATGTGCCTGAGGGGCTGTTGGCCACGGTCACTGTGAGTAGACAGGGTGGAAAATGGCCTCAGGGCAGACAAATCACCCCAGGGAAAAGGGATCACTAGTATCTCTTTTGTCATCGAACCTCTCAAGTGCAGAGTCTTCCTGATATGTACCTGGGTATCAGGAATAATTTAGTTCTCAATATTACACTGACTCCTTCTGCCCATATATTTTGGTGGCTTCTCTTTCCTCAATGAGAGAGGAAACAAGTTTCAATGGAAAATACATTGGATTATCAGTCACTGAGAGTGAGTTCTAGTATTGGCTAAATCACTTAACATCTCCAGACCTTAATTTATTCATCAGTTTATAGAGGAAGATTGATTTAGAATTATAGAATCTTACAGGACTTCAAAGATCATATAAATTCAACCTTTCAACCAGTGCTGAATATCCTCTATAAAACCCATGGGAGATGATTATTATTTCTAGTAATCGGGAAGTCCACCCCTTTCTGTCTCAATTCATTTCATTGTTGGCTTGCTCTATTTAAATTTCATTGTGTTAAGCAGAACTATAAATCCCTGTTTGTCCTAAGTTTCCCAGCTGAAGAAACAAAATAAGCCAATTCTTTCTCTTCTACAGACTAGCCCTTTAGATTTTTGACAGTAGCCATTATGTCCCCTCAAACTCTTGTGGTAGCAGGTGAAATAATCCCTCTTCCCTTAGCCATTCTTCCTATGACATGGTCTGTAGGCCACCTGTCTTGATGATCACCTGTTGAGGGTATACTCTAGCTTGTCAATATTCTTAAAAGAGAAATGAGAATAATACTTGGGGTGTGTTTGGACTAGCACAAAAATGTAGGGTCTAGTGATATTATGTAAATAAATTATAACCCCTAATCCTATTATTAGAAGTCCATACTTAACATAACCACAGCCTAAGAATTCATTAGCTTTTAAAACAATCTTGCCTCACACTTGACTTACATTGCCTTCACGATCAACAAAAGTCTTTTGGTTTAAATGATTTTTCAAGTCCTTTTCAGTGCTGTGATATTATTGTTATCTCCTCCACATTCTTTGTTTAAACTATTGGTCCAACACCCCCTCTTATACCATCACCTAGCATCTTATACCATCATAAAAGATTAGCTATCTATGTGGTCCCTGGAAAGATTGGACTTAAAGAGGTGTGGCCTAAACTTGAATGAAAAAGAGATTGCTGAATAGAAAAGATGCAAGGATCCTGAGGGAGAGGAATATTCCAGGGGGGAATGAAGAGGATCCTTGTCTATGATACCCTAGTAAAGAAATACGCTGTTTTTTGGCTGGGCACAGTGGCTCACATCTGTAATCCCAGCACTTTGGAGGGCCAAGGCGCACAGATCACTTGAGCTCAGGAGTTCGAGACCAGCCTGTCCAACCTGGTGAAACCCTGTCTCTACTAAAAATACAAAAATTAGCTGGACATGGTGGTGCACGCCTGTAGTCCCAGTTACTAGGGAGGCTGAGGCAGAAGACTCTCTTTAACCTGGGAGATGGAGGTTGCAGTTAGCCGAGATCATTCTGCACTCCAGTCTGGGCAACACAGAGTGAGACTCTGTCTCAAAAACAAAAACAGAAAAAAACATTTTTTTAAAAAATGCACTATTTTTTGAAACTCTTACCATAAAGCACAAACCACAATCACTTTCTTAATTTCCTTTACCACAGCCAGAAATGAAATGTTTAAAGAGTAGGTGGGAACAAAAGGGAAATAAGTACAAAAAATTAAAATAGCATTAAAAATGATCAAATGTCCACAATGCAAAGTGGTGTGAGTATTCCATCTCCTGTGTGTATTCTCTCCTCTCTTCTTGGCTTTAGGTGTGCCTGACCCTCACAGCCAAGCGTATGGCGCGGAAGAACTGCCTGGTGAAGAACCTGGAGGCGGTGGAGACGCTGGGCTCCACATCCACCATCTGCTCAGACAAGACGGGCACCCTCACCGAGAACCGCATGACCGTCACCCACATGTGGTTCGATATGACCGTGTATGAGGTTGACACCACCGAAGAACAGACTGGTGACTAGTGGTACTGGTGGAAGAAGAGTGGAGGGATTTGGGGGATGTGATGAGTGAGCTGAGAGAGAATGGTGAGTCCAGACAGAGAGGAGGGAGCCTGAAAGTGGAGTGAAGAAGAGGGAGGTGTGAAGGAAAGAAACACTGCTCCTGTGAAGTATCTGGGTGCCAAAGAGGATGTGAATAACCGCTTGCTTAAAATTCTCATTCCCTGCTCACAGTTCTTCTTTTCTTTCTCCCTAGGAAAAACATTTGCCAAGAGCTCTGATACCTGGTTTATCCTGGCCCAAATCGCTGGCCTCTGCAACCGGGCTGACTTTAAGACCAATCAGGAGACCCTGCCCATTGATAAGGTGTCAGGCCCAAGGGGAAGAGGGTACCTCAGTGTCCAGGACATAACCTGCCCTCTCCCAAAAAATCCTCTCCTGGAGCTCAGTAATTTCACCCCAGGTACCCGCCCTCCCCCATTTGTCCGCTCTCCATGTTGCCACAGGTATGCCTCACGCCCAGGTGGCATGCCCCTGGGGCTTACTATACAAACCCCATCCTGGCAGAGAGCCACAACGGGTGATGCTTCTGAGTCAGCCCTCCTCAAGTTCATCGAGCAGTCTTACAGCTCTGTGGCGGAGATGAGAGAGAAAAACCCCAAGGTGGCAGAGATTCCCTTTAATTCCACCAACAAGTACCAGGTACAGAATCCACAAAGGTAGGAGAATGCTGGTGGGGGATGGGCTCATCACTGGAGCAAGGGGAGCTTTGCCTCTGCCTTCAGCTTCACCTCTGAGCAGTGGAGGAGCTCAGTAGAACCTGCATCCCAATTAACAGAAGACTCACATCAAGAGAACGTGACAAACAGGTAAGAGAGGTGAAACAGGTGATAAAGGAAGAGGCATCAGTCAGTCCTATGCAGAGCTCTGAGCTGTGCCACTTGGGGAAAAAGCGAGTCATAAAATGCTCTCTGAAATGTCTGTAGATAGCAGAAGCTGGTTGATGAAAGTCATGTTGGAGTCACATGCAGCTGTTAGGGGGCCCCTCTGTGTCTACTAGGAGATTTGCCACTGCAGAATTAGGTTGCATTTGCAAGACACTTTATTTCGTTAGCCATCAAGTATTTCCTTTCACCACACACTTGACTTGCAGTTCTAGTGGCTGCCAGTGGGTAGGCGATCAGGGGTCTCTGCCTCCATTGGCACCTGACCCTCTCCCTTGTGTGTCTTGTATCTTCTTTTCTGATAAGAATGCAAATCATATTAGATTAGGGTCTCCCCTACTTCTACGTAACCTTAACTAATTACATGTGTTCATGTGCATGAAGTTTTTCATTTCCCAGGAACATTTTGGTCCACTCTCCAGGGAGGAGTGGACGAGAGCAGGGGAAATGCTGAGTGAGAGACTGTGGAGGGACAGGAAAGAGAGTCTTTCTCTCCCAAGTAGAATCTGGGCAGACTGAAGAGAGGATTATGGTAGGATGCAGGAACAGTGGCATTATCAGAACTGGAGCTTTGCCAGGCGTGAACTGAGTTCCACGGGGCAATCAAGATTTGCTCAGGGAAGTAGATTCTTCCACTCCATGCATTACTGAAAAGGCCAGACATTCAGGTGTTGGGAAAACGTGTCAGAGAAAATGACAACGAGACTCCCAAGTCAGCTGGCATCTTTTTTTTTTCTTTTTTCTTTTTAGACAGAGTTTCACTCTTGTTGCCCAGGCTGGAGTGCAATGGTGCGATCTTGGCCCACTGCAACCTCCACCTCCCGGGTTCAAGTGATTCTCCTGCCTCAGCCTCCGAGTAGCTGGGATTACAGGCATGTGCCACCACACCCAGCTAATTTTTTATATTTTTAGTAGAGATGAGATTTTATCATGTTGGCTATGCTGGTCTCGAGCGCCTGACCTCAGGTATCCATCCGCCACAGCCTCCCAAAGTGCTAGGATTACACATGTGAGCCACCGTGCCTGGCCTCTATATAAATTTTTTTAAACTGAATTACTCATAGTTTTACACTGAACACTGAGCAAGTAAGGGTTAAATAGATCTATCCTTTTCTGTCTCAACTGGTTTTTAGTCAGTGTAATAAAATAGGTCTTTTAGGCCCAAATGGCAAACTTATTCCCATCTTTTTCTGATGTTTAGTGGCCTCACTAGTCAGACAGGAATTCTGTGGCTTGGCAGGCCTTTGACAGCAGCATAGCCTCTAACTGGAAAGAATTAGGTACCTCTCCTTCTATGTGATTCAAAATAAAAGCAAAAAATATTCACAACATTTGTTGGGACATCCAACAAATAGTGACTTTCTCCCAAATGACTATGTTGGTGCCTCTTCTGAGCTACTGAACATGTGGCTCAAATGGCAGACTTGTCCTCAGTGGTTCACCGAGTGTGACAGACTGTCCCACTGGCCACCAAGCTCTGGCAAGCACTTGCTCTGGGAGGCCCTCAGTTTGTGCCTTCCTTAGCTTGCCCTAACGGTGGAGACTCCAGTCTTTGCAAGAGACATCTCAGACTGCTGGTGGTTTGCAGAGCTTGGTCTGTTTCCCTCTGAGATAAAAAGGAAACGAAGAAGATGCTCTGTTCCAGCATTTCCAGACTTTTCCCTCCGTCTCTTTTATTTGTAATTTTCTATCAAGATGTGATTTTCTTCTGTGACCAAATTACTAATAGGTCTTGCCGTCACCTCCTGGGCCCTTCACTTACTCAACACATTTTACTGAGAACTTAGAAAACTGAGCTCTTTAAACCTTTTCCAGCTTTCTGCTTAAGTGAGTTACGGTTCTTCCTCTTAATTGCTTAAGCATATTTTGAATGTAACTGAACAAACTAATAGAACAGTTGTAACCACGTTTTGTGCACTGGTTTCCCACCCTGCTTACTGTACTGTGGGCAGTACAGTCTGGCCTCCTCTGCACTCCCACTGTTCCTTTCAATGCGTCGATTTTGTTCTCAACAGGCAACCTAGTGGGCATTTCCTGTCCATCACAAGAGGAACCCCATGGAGAGCTCCTTTTCATACATCAGAGATCAAGAGGAAATGCAAAACCCACATTTCTCTCTCCTTGCTGTGGGTTGTCCCCTCGGGTTCATTTCATGAATGTGCCCTTTTCCTCCCTCACCACAGCCACAAGGATCCCCATGCCCAGCCACACTAGCTAGCCCCTCTCAGGAGACTTCCCATGCTTTTAGGAGACAGAGGCCCAGGCACTAGAATGACTAATTTATTTTTGGATTGTACTTCACAGTTGTCAAAGTATTTTCTACACTATCTCTTATAAAAACCCAATGAAGGGCCATGTGTGGTGGTTCATGCCTGTAATCCCAGCAGTTTGGGAGGCCAAGGTGGGCAGATCACCTGAGGTCAGGAGTTCAAGACCAGCCTGACCAACATGGTGAAACCCCCATCTCTGCTAAAAATGCAAAAAATCAGCCCAGCATAGTGGCGGTGCCTGTACTCCCAGCTACTCGGGAGGCTGAAGCAGGAATCACTTGAACCCACAGGCAGAGGTTGCTGTGAGCTGAGATCACACCACTGCACTCCAGCCTAGGTGACAGAGTGAGACTCCGTCTTCAAAAACGAAAACAAAACACAACAAAAAACCCAGGAAGGAGGCCAGGCAGACACTTTTATGTTTTGTCGAAGGAACTAAGATTTTGCAAGGTTAAATGAACTGATCTGAGGCCATAATGCATTCTTGCTGGCCCCAGAACATACGTCTTTGGACTTTTTTTTTTTTTTTTTTTTTTTTAGGTAGAGTCTGGCTCTGTTACCCAGGCTGAAGTGCAATAGTGCAATCTTGGCTCACTGCCTCCAGGGTTCCAGTGATTCTCCTGCCTCAGCCTCCCAAGTGGCTGGGATTACAGGCACATACCACCATGCCCAGCTAATTTTTGTATTTTTAGTAGAGACGGGGCTTTGCCATGCTGGCCAGGCTAGTCTTGAACTCCTGACCTCAAGCAATCCACCCGCCTCAGCCTCCCAAAGTGCTGGGATTACAGGCATGAGCCACTATGCCTGGCCTTCGGACTCTTTTTCTTTCCTGTCTACTCTGCTTTCTTTCTTTGCCAGTCCCACTATTTCTGCTCTCTCACCATCCAGTTGGCAAGGAAGGACACAGGGGGAAAGTGAGAGTGCCTGGTCCTCCCCCCAGGGAGCTTCCGGCTGAGAAGATAATAGAGATTTCTGTGCAAATAATACCAGGCTGCAGTTTCCTGGAAAAAGGAGGAGGGGCTGCGCTCAACCTGGGCAAGATGTGACTGGGGAGGGGAGGGAACAAAAGAAATGGGAGTATGAAACACGTTGTCTGTCTTTTTACCTTTGAAATCTTCCCCTTCTTTTTGCCCCGATCCTTGTTCTCTCCTCCTGCCCCATCAGTGCTCCCTCTGCTCTCCCTAGATGTCCATCCACCTTCGGGAGGACAGCTCCCAGACCCATGTACTGATGATGAAGGGTGCTCCAGAGAGGATCTTGGAGTTTTGTTCTACTTTTCTTCTGAATGGGCAAGAGTACCCAATGAACGACGAAATGAAGGAAGCCTTCCAAAAGGCCTATTTAGAACTGGGAGGTCTTGGGGAACGTGTGCTAGGTGAGGAGCTGTAGGAGAATTTTTTAAAGAATGACATCAAAATGGTTATTATCCGTGGGGTGAGAAATCAAGGATGTTGGGGTAAGCAGATAGGAACGTAGAGTGCTGGATGACTACTGGTCCCTCCCTCTGTATCTCTCCAGGCTTCTGCTTCTTGAATCTGCCTAGCAGCTTCTCCAAGGGATTCCCGTTTAATACAGATGAAATAAATTTCCCCATGGATAACCTTTGTTTTGTGGGCCTCATATCCATGATTGACCCTCCCCGAGCTGCCGTGACTGATGCTGTGAGCAAGTGTCGTAGTGCAGGAATTAAGGTAAATAACTTGCCAGCCCAGGAGCCCCCAACCTGTCACAAGTTGGAGCATCTACTAGAAGGCCTTGCACAGAGTAGATGCTTAATAATCTTAGTTTAATTGAGCCGATTTCTGTTTCCTTGGGCTTCTGATTTCTATTTAATAGTAAGTTTCCTCTCTAGTTAGAATTCCACTTGTATTGAACATTAGTATCACCAGGGAGCCTTTACAAATTGGATGTCTAGGACACACCCCAGACCAATTTAATTAGAAACTCTCAGGATAGGATCTTGGCAACAGTATTTTTAAAAACTTTCCTGGAGTTTCCAATGAGCAGAGAAGTCTGAGAACCAGTGTCCAGCACAGTGCTTCTCAGACCAATGTGCATGCAGATCCCTCAGGGATTGTTTTGAAATGCATATCTGGCTTCAGAAGGTCCAGGAAAACCTGAGAGACTGCATTTTTGACAAGTTCCCAGGCGATGCTGTTGCTGCTGGTCTGCAGACCACACTAGGAATAGCAAAGTGCTAGAAGACGTCGTGTAAATGTGCTGCCGAGATGGGTGGTAAAAGGGTGAGGCTAGGAGGGCTGGGGCTCTGGACCAGGCAATAGTGAGAATGAGATATTGAGAGCTGAAGGATCTTCAATGGGTGTGAACAGCTGCCCTAAGAGGTATAGGTCCAAGTGTAAAAACTGGAAACCAAAAATCGGTCTGACCGAGAGTGAAGTTCAGCTTCAGAACAAACCCAGAGGTAGAAAATCCTCTTTGGTCAGGTTGGGCCTTGAACTTCATGGAATGGCAGCCATAGAATTCTTCAAATTCTGAGATGTTCTGTGTCCCATGTTTCCTGGGTCAAATTCTAAGACTCATACACATCTTTACAGTTTAGATATAGACACCTTCCCTGCTCATACCTTACATTCTGGATTACCTGTATATTCTGGCTCCTAGGTTTGGGGGATTGGAGGTATTTAAGGAGAACTAGGTGCTCTCTGTTGGAGCTGGCTCTATGTTAGACCTATGACTATTGGCAGTTTGTCCGGGGTCAGTCTGGGCCATGTGTGCTGGGAGGGACTTGGGAACCTTGAGCAGTGATTTCCAGGTAGTGATCATTCCTGCATTCCTTCATTCAGTAATTATTTGTTGATAGCTTACTATGTGCTAGGCATTGTGCTAGGGCAGGAAACTTTACAAGGAAGCTACCCTTGCAGAGCTCTCAGTCTAGTGCGGGAGAGAGATAAACAGGCAATCACCATACAGAGAAGTGTGGCAAGTGCTGAAATATGGCAGGAATGGAATGCTATGAAAGCACACAGCCTGGGTATTCATCTTTGGGTAGAAATGGGACAGGACTAGGTACCAGGTATCCAAAACCAAGCTGGAACAAAGGGGCAGGGTGAGGCCACAGAAAGAAGAAGGGTAGAGTGAGAATTTCAATGCACTGGGCCTTAGATGAAATTTTGCTAGGCAGATGGATTATTCCAGACATTCCTTTGTTACCACTTGTACTATGTGTAGGTGTTTCTGTCTTTGCACTTAAGGAAGCAGAATAGCTTCTGGAGCAATTAAATGAAATTCTGAATACAGTCAAATCTCTGGCTTATTCCTGGTAAATCTAGGATCCAAATTGTCCTGTTTTATGGTCTCATGGTCTTGACCCACTCCCGAGGGTTGAAATCATAGTGGCATGGTTTTTGGCCTACACCACAAGTTCTTGGGAATGAGCAACTAAAATCCTTGTTGATAAAAAGCAGTGGTCTGTCAGTTCTTAGAGCAGAAAGATGAAGGATCCAGGCTCTGAAGATGATTCTGCTCCTCTTCCCTCCCCTTCTCAACCCAGGTGATCATGGTAACAGGAGATCATCCCATTACAGCTAAGGCCATTGCCAAGAGCGTGGGCATCATCTCAGAAGGCACTGAGATGGCAGAGGAAGTTGCTGCCCGGCTTAAGATCCCTATCAGCAAGGTTGATGCCAGGTGAGATCACTAAAGAACTCAAGATCTGCCATGTTCCCTCCATCCCCAGCCTGCCCCACCCTGAGGCCACTTTACTAAAGTTCTTGGAGTCTCCTTCAATAGGTAGGAAGGAAGATGAAGAAAGAAGTAAAGAGAGAAGTGGTTGACAAAAGTGTGGGGAGGGAATAGGATGTGTTAATTTGGGGATAATATAGGGCTGGGGACAAGTGAGGAGACTAGGTTGAAAGGAGAAGCAATGAAGCTATAGTCAAGATTGGCACCAAGACCCCTGGTGAATTCTCAACACCCAAAACTAGCCTTTTGAAATTATTTTCCCTCAGTGCTGCCAAAGCCATTGTGGTGCATGGTACAGAACTAAAGGACTTACAGTCAAACCAGCTTGATCAGATCCTCCAGAACCACACTGAGATTGTGTTTGCTCGGACCTCCCCTCAGCAGAAGCTCATCATTGTCGAAGGATGTCAGAGGCTGGTAAGGAAGAAAAAGGAGCCCCAAGGAAACTGGCAGAACTCCTGTGGCTTAGCCCAGTTCCAAACCAAGCAGAAGAACATATGGGCTGGGCTGGAGGAGACTCCAGAGAGTACCTATCTGGAACCTCCATGGTGGCCTTCAGTTTGGGGGCTCCCTGAAAGTTTAAATATCTCAGGAGGAGTGGGAGAAGAACGGGAGCCCTAGATCAAGCATGATTACATCAGGAAACGAGGGATGCAGAAATCATACTGATCTTTGGGACTAGTTCTGGATCTGATGCAATAAATTTTTCACTCCCTCTGTCTGGACTTCCTCAGGGAGCCATTGTGGCCGTGACGGGTGATGGGGTGAACGATTCCCCTGCGCTGAAGAAGGCTGACATTGGCATTGCCATGGGCATCTCTGGCTCTGACGTCTCTAAGCAGGCAGCCGACATGATCCTGCTGGACGACAACTTTGCCTCCATCGTCACGGGGGTGGAGGAGGGTGAGGAGGCAGGGTGCCCAGGGTGGAGACTTCAACCTTGGACTCAGGTGGGGGTTGGTGTACATCCCCTCTTTCTGTTTTCCCATCATCCAACCTCCATGAGCCTGTACGGGCTCAGAAGAAAATCACTATAAGACAAAATTTTGCAAATTAGATCAGCTGGTACATCACTATCTGCAACCCCTTTTGATGAGAGCAGATAAAAGTCCACTTTATTCATTTTATTTTCCTATCAGGGAGACTGGAACTCTGGTATAACATACCAGAGTTCTCTCTGTCCACACTGTGAGGAATTCCAGTCCTCTCACTGGAATTCAAGTAGGCCCACAGCAAGTTCCAAGATGTAGCCACACCCCTGGAACTATTCCATGTGCTACCATCTTTAGGAGGGTCTTCTAGGAACCTGTTGCCTAAATAATGATGACACATCAGTATCAGCTGGAGCTTGACCCATGAATTGACTGCATGAGCCCAATTACACACCCTCTGCCCCAGAGAACTGTGAAGAGCATGACCTCCAGCAAACAGGAGAGCCCAAGAATTCTGCATTCCAGGTTCCCTGCTTTCTGCCTGGAGCTATCTTACTAAAACATATAGCAATCCACATCATAATAATGATTACCATTTTATTGAAACCTTGCATAATCTTGACACTTTGCTTGCTATTTTATATCCACTCAATTCGATAAGTTCGTTTGAACACTGATTATGTGGGAGGCACTAGGCTTGATACTGGGGATACAACAGTAGGGAGAACAAAAGACACAAATCCCTGCCCTCATGTAACTTAATTTCTAGTGGGGATGACAGACAATCAAATAAGTAAATTATATAGTATGTTAAAAGAAGATAAGTGTCATGGGACAGACCAAGCAGAGAGTGCAGAGAGGGATTCGGTCTTTGAAAAGGCAGTCAAGATGGATGCAGCAATCTTGCAAGGCAGGAGGAATAAAACTCACAGAGGTGAGGGTGCCCAAGGTCACAGCTAGCTATGGCAGAAGATGGGATTTGAACGCAAGCCTGTCCCAAGCCCCGGCTCTTTCCATTTCAGCCTTAATCTTGTAAAGGCTTTTATACTGACATTCTCAAACATCACAGGATTAACCAGGTCCAACCCTGCTAATTTTCAGAGATCAGATGACGTTAGCTAGGGTGAATCTAAGAACAAAGAGTACACAGACGGCATGACTCTGATTAAAAGGCACACAATTTTGAAACAATACTGGGACCCTGGAAGTCTAGGACTTCCAGACCCTTTCCTGGACTGTGACACTTCTTTTTTTGTTGTTTTTTTTTTTTTTTTGAGACGGAGTCTGGCTCTGTCACCCAGGCTGGAGTGCAGTGGCCGGATCTCAGCTCACTGCAAGCTCCGCCTCCCGGGTTTACGCCATTCTCCTGCCTCAGCCTCCCGAGTAGCTGGGACTACAGGCGCCCGCCACCTCGCCCGGCTAGTTTTTTGTATTTTTTAGTAGAGATGGGGTTTCACCGTGTTAGCCAGGATGGTCTCGATCTCCTGACCTTGTGATCCGCCCATCTCGGCCTCCCAAAGTGCTGGGATTACAGGCTTGAGCCACCACGCCCAGCGGACTGTGACACTTTTTTGAGGTGGCCTGTCTGTCCTGGAGCTGGTATGAGGGAGGTGTGTTCTCCCAGGGCTTCTCACAGAAGGTTGACCATCCTCCCCAGGCCGCCTGATCTTTGACAACCTGAAGAAATCCATCATGTACACCCTGACCAGCAACATCCCTGAGATCACCCCCTTCCTGATGTTCATCATCCTCGGTATACCCCTGCCTCTGGGAACCATAACCATCCTCTGCATTGATCTCGGCACTGACATGGTAAGGGTCAAGCTGATGAGCAAGAGATTCCCAGAATTCTGCCTCCTAAGCTCCCTTCTTTCTGCCTGGAGCTACCTTACTAGAACTCATGACAACCCACTTATGACCCAGCTCTCGCACCTCCTGTGAGATGGATTGAGGCTGCGTCAAGACAGAAGGGTAGAGCTCGAATTACTGCTGAGTTTCCTTCTGAGCTTTGTGACCCCTGTCGTCCCCACCCTCCATCCTCCAGGTCCCTGCCATCTCCTTGGCTTATGAGTCAGCTGAAAGCGACATCATGAAGAGGCTTCCACGGAACCCAAAGACGGATAATCTGGTGAACCACCGTCTCATTGGCGTGGCCTATGGACAGATTGGTGCGCCCAGAGGAATGAGGAGTGGAGGGAGTGGGGAGTGGTTGCCCCTGCCTGGCAACGTGAGCCATCTCAGTTTGGAAGTCAGGGAGATATTTTCTCAGCAACAAACTGTTCTAGGCCCTGAAAACACAAAGAACCACTCACCTCTGATCTGTCCTTGACTTAGAGTCCAGTACAAAAGGAACAAACATACATAAAATGATAGCATCTCCAATTGCCAAATAATGAGTATAGACAGAACATGCTACAGGATTACAAAGCAAGTAGGCTCACCATTATGAGGATAGCCAGAGAAGCCTTATGCAGGAAATAGGACTTAAACTTGGTGTGGGAAAATGGGGCTTAGACTATGGTCAGGTGTGGGAGACCAAAGGAGTGGGGAATTTCATATGGCACAGTTAGAGAGGAGTGAATAAATCAGGTTGGCAGAACCCTTAGTCTTTATAAAGTAGTGAAAAATAAGACTGTAGACATAGATATCATTTGTGTTGGGGTCAGCCTTGACAGACATTTGAGAGTCATTAGAAGTCTTTGTTCCTGAGTTTCCAGGTGCAATGGTATTTCAGAAAATAGGGTGAGCGATGAACAGAGTAAGATCCTGTCTCAAAAAAAAAAAATTGGGAGAGGGAATCAGTGGCCTCTAAAGTCCTTTTCAGTTTTAAGATTATATGATTCAAAGCTGACTCTGGGTCAGAGTTTAGAAATAAATGTCAGGGCTTGAAGGAAAGTCCCACAGAGATGAGAGATGACAGGCTCAGGCTGCTGATGGCAAGACTCTTCCACATTACTCTTCAGACACACACCAGCCCAGCCAGAAGCAAGTCCCAGCCCCCAGCCCTCCCCTTGCCTACCTTTTGGGGCCCTTCTCTGAACCAAGCTCCCCTGTCCTGCAACTCTGTCATTCACAGGGATGATCCAGGCTCTGGCTGGATTCTTCACCTACTTTGTAATCCTGGCTGAGAATGGTTTTAGGCCTGTTGATCTGCTGGGCATCCGCCTCCACTGGGAAGATAAATACTTGAATGACCTGGAGGACAGCTACGGACAGCAGTGGGTGAGTAGAAGGATAAGGTAGGAGCTGAGACCAGTAAATGTGAGAGTGACAGGGGAGAGTGGGTCTAGCACATTTTTTAAGAGGAAAGAAGGGAAGCACCCCACAAGCAGAGCCGATGCCTTTTCTTCAGTCCTGTATGAGCATTCTCACACTTGCCCTCAGTCTCCAGTCACAACAGCAAATCCTCTTCTGTTTAGCATAGGCTCATTCCAGCTGGCTCCTCCTGTCTGTTGTCTGGCCCTGCCTGTCTGGGTCCTTTGGCTCCTTGAAGTCTTTGTCATATCAACTTTTCTGAGCTGGTTTCTGTTGTCGCAGGTTCTAACCATGATTGCCCCAGAAATAAATGCTGGGTCCTCTCCTGTTATACTCTTCCTCCCTGACAGTTCAAATGATATGATTTAAAATTTGAGACCAGATGCAGTGGCTCACATCTGTAATCCCAGCACTTTGGGAGGCCGAGGTGGGTGGATCACCTGAGATTGGGAGTCAAGACCAGTCTGACCAACATGGAGATACCCCATCTCTACTAAAAGTACAAAATTAGCTGGGCGTGGTGGCGTGTGCCTGTAATCCCAACCACTCAGGAGGCTGGGACAGGAGAATCACTTGAACCCGGGGGGCAAATGTTGCAGTGAGCCCAAATCATGCCATTGCACTCCAGCCTGGGCAACAAGAGTAAAACTCTGTCTCAAAAACTAACTAAATAAATATAAATTCTGAAAACCGGCCGGGCACAGTGACTCACGCCTGTAATCCCAGCCCTTTGGGAGGCAGAGGCAGATGGATTACGAGGTCAAGAGATCGAGACCATCCTGGCCAACATGAGGAAACCCCGTCTCTACTAAAAATACAAAAATCAGCTGGGGACGGTGGCGCATGCCTGTAATCCCAGCTACTCAGGAGGCTGAGGCAGGAGAATCGCTTGATCCCAGGAGGCGGAGATTGTAGTGAGCTGAGATTGCGCCACTGTACTTCAGCCTGGTGACAGAGCAAGACTCCGTCTCAAAGAAAAAAACCCCTGAAAACCTATTTTCTTTGTATATCCCTTCCTAATCATTCTAAACCTTTTTAACCTAGAGGATACCTCTCTATAGTTGTCTTTTCTAACATCCAAGATGAATGAAGCTCAAACCGAAGCCCTCTCCCCAACAATATGTGTGCAAGAATTTTAGTAAGTATGCTTTTTTGGTATCTGTGAATACTCCTGTCCCAATTTCTAAGACAGTGGGACATGTGACATGTGACACCAATTATTGCTAGAATTGTAGTGTCACAGAGGACACAGTCAATTATCATCATTCTACAGATGAGGAAACTGATCTAGGAAGATTCTGTAACTTGCTCAAAGTCCCACAGTGAATCCCTAAAACAGCTAGACTTGAATTCTGGACTCTTGATCCCTGCCCAGCACTTTCCCACTTCACCATGATGTCTCCAAACCTAGCCAACTGCAGGCTTCTCAAATTGTGTTCAAATCTGAATTGCTGGGAAGATGCCCCTCACTTGGCTTCCACTAGCTCAGTCTTATAAAGGCCATCAGATGTCAATATTCCCAGCTATCAACACTGCTCCAGGATCCAATGACACCCAAAGTTCTCATTGCTGTGCACCCTGCCGACATCTCAACTCCCAGCTCAAGCCCTTGTTTTCCATCTTGATACTCCCTTCCTGTTGCCAAGATGCAGCATGACATAAATTTATTGACAGTAAATTAATGGTAATTAAAAGTAATTTGAGGTAAAAAGTTAAGAATTCCCCCCTGCACATTGAAGGCATCTTGAAGTATCACAAAAATGTGTTGAGAACAGTTGCCCTGAGCAACAAACTCTATAAAGGTGCATCCGTGTCTCTTGTATGACTGTAATTTTCAGATAATCTAGTATAGAGCCACCCACCCAGGAAGTGCATGATGCACTGTAGAAGCAAGGATCGCTCCTTGCTTTCTAAATATCTTTCATTAATTCCAGTGATTCCTCCACTCACTTGTTCATTCAGACAATATTTACTGAGCATCTTCTATGTACCAGGTACTGTTCTAGGGCCTGGGGATATGATAGTGAACAAAAATCATCAAGTTATTGCTCTCATAGAGCTTATTTCTAGGTAGGGATGGGAAGACAGATAATAACCAACTATATAACATATTTAATCAAGAGATTGTAAGTCCAAGGGGGTCCAAGAAGTGTTGGAACTAGGATACTAGAGTGAGATGGAATTATAAAAATGCTGGTCAGAGAGAGAAAGATGCTTGAAATTACAAAGAAATAATAGGTATTGGAAAGGACAATATCTAGCGTTTAAGGATGGGAGCAAGCAGCCCAGGTGGGGAGTGGAGGACAATAATATCATTGGAGGAGAAGATCGAGGAACTGTGAGACCACGGCATTGGAAGGATCATCAACATGGACATTTCAATCTCCAAAAACAAGGACAGAAGTAATAGTGGAGTAACAGTGTCAGAAGCTAAAATCTTCAAGAAATGATAGTGAGTGATGCAGGAAATGGCAACTGACTGTGATGGACAGTGGTGGGATAATCTGATGCACACAAACATGCTGATTGGTCTTATTCTAAGTTCCATGCTTGGCTCATCAATTTCCAGCCTTTGTCTTGTCTTCTATCGTTTAAGGCTCTATATTCCTCTCCAAGTACAACTTTACCCCATCCCATGGGGTTTGATACGTAGTATTTCATGATTGTGCAGTCTTCCATATTTTCAAATTTATTTGATCTACGAGTTATTTATAAACATGCTGTTTTAGTTTTTAAAACAGAAGCTTTTCTGTCCGGTCTAATTTAGATGCACCTCTTCTGTGTTCCCGTAGCCCTCTGCAATCTCTCTTTTATAACCTACCTATTGTGCTGACATGGTTAGCGTATTTATTTTCCCCACTAGACTCTAAGTTCCTTATGTGTAAAGTGTGAATGAAAGAGCAAATGAATGAATGAATGTCTCCTATCTGATACCACTCTTTGGGGTATTTCTTTCCCCCCTGTATTCACACTGTCCTCTGGCCCCACCCTTTCTGACCTATATCTCCTGACTCTGCCTTCCTCTCTTTTTATTGCTTTTTTTTTTTTTTTTTTTTGAGACAGAGTCTCACTCTGTTGTCCAGACTGGAGTGCAGTGGCGCCTCCCAGGTTCACGCCATTCTCTCACCTCAGCCTCCCAAGCAGCTGGGACTACAGGCACCCACCACCACGTCCAGCTAAGTTTTTGTATTTTTCAGTACAGACAGGGTTTCACCATGTTGGCCAGGATGGTCTTGATCTCCTGAACTCGTGATCCACCTGCCTCGGCCTCCCAAAGTGCTGGGATTACAGGCGTGAGTCACCATGCCCAGCCCTGCCTTCCTCTCTAACTCTACCTTCTTCTCTTACCCCTTCTTATTAGCTCAATCCATATTTATTGAGCCATGCTACATGCCATCCACTGAACTAAGCACAGGGAGAGGACATAGAGCTAAATAAGGCAAGTAGTTTTTCTTGAGAAGCTCTCAGTCAGGCAAGGAAAACACAAACAAATCATAATACAATATGAAAAGCGCTAAAACAGAGACATCTGTGAAGTGCTGTGGGGGTCTAAAGAGTGAGGACCTGGCTGGGCGTGGTGGCTCACGCCTGTAATCCCAGAACTTTGGGAGGCAAAGGCAGTCAAATCACCTGAGGTCAGGAGTTCGAGACCAGTCTGGCCAACATGGTGAAACCCCGTCTCTACTAAAAATACACAAAATTAGCCCGGTGTGGTGGCAGGTGCCTGTAGTCCCAGCTATTCAGGAGGCTGAGGCAGGATAATTGCTTGAACCGGGGAGGCAGAAGTTGCAGTAAGCAAAGACCACACCATTGCACTCCAGCCTGGGCAACAAAAGTGATACTTCGTCTCAAAAAAAAAAAAAAAAAATGAGGACCTGACTCAGCCCCGGGGTCCTGGAAGGTGGGAGAGGGAAGAAACTTTAGGGTGTACAGAATCTCCTTCTGACACTGTCTCCTCCTCCCTGCCCTCTCCAGACCTATGAGCAACGAAAAGTTGTGGAGTTCACGTGCCAAACGGCCTTTTTTGTCACCATCGTGGTTGTGCAGTGGGCGGATCTCATCATCTCCAAGACTCGCCGCAGCTCAGCTTTCCAGCAGGGCATGAGGTGAACATCCCACAAAACAGCCCCAACACTCTCCCAAGCCCTACACACCAGAACATACCATTTCCCCCTGTCTTTTCCTCTCCCTCACCATCACACCCATGAATGTTTCTACCCAGAAACAAAGTCCTAATATTTGGGATCCTGGAGGAGACACTCTTGGCTGCATTTCTGTCCTACACTCCAGGCATGGACGTGGCCTTGCGAATGTACCCACTCAAGTGAGTAAGGGAAGGGATGCAAGCAGGGGATGTCCAGGAATGGGGGAGCATGGAGAGGAAGGGTGTGTTTCACTAGGATTGTAATGAGCCAGGAGCTGCCTGGATACATGGAGCTACATGTACACTCAGTGGTACAAGGAGAGTCATCTGTGCTCTGATAAGTGGATCTTATTTAGGGAGATATTAGAGACTGTGCCAAATGATCACAACCCACTAGACACACAAATTTAGCAGACTTACCAGTGTTTAACAGAATGAAATCTTTTTCGTGATGATGTGTGCTGTAGTTGTCCAAGGATACATATTGCTTGCAGCTGAAGTAACCATAAAAATAGCCTAATCTATGCTTAGCTAATTCTGTTGTACTTATGCAAATATGTTTTAATGTATATGTATGTGATCATGCCTACTGAAATTCTTATTGTCTGGTGCCTTCTCTTGCTCAACTCCAGGTTTTTGCTTTGTTTTGCTTTGCATTAACATTAGTATATGCTTGATGTGGAAAAATTTATATTTAAAAATGTACAGAGAAAAAAGCAAATGTTCCATTCCACTCCCATCCCCATTACCCAACCCAACTTGCATAGGTAGCCTCAATTAAGGATGTAGTATGTATTCTTCCAACACATTTTTTTTTTTTTTGAGACAGAGTTTTGCTCTTATTGCCCAGGCTGGAGTGAAATGGCACATTCTCGGTTCACTGCAACCCCCACCTCCCTGGTTCAAGTGATTCTCCTGCCTCAGCCTCCTGAGTAGCTGGGATTACAGGCACCCACCACCATGCCCAGCTAATTTTTTTGTATTTTTAGTACAGACGGGGTTTCACCATGTTGGCCAGGCCAGTCTCGAACTCCCAACCTCAGGTGATCCACCCGCCTCTGCCTCCCAAAGTGCTGGGATTACAGGCATGAGCCACCACACCTGTCCTTCTTCCAACACATTTCTGTGTATGTCCGTACTCTGCTCACCTTTCCATCCCTTGTAGTGTTTTACACGATGCTTTATACAATGTAGGCACTCAATTAATGTTTAATAGGAGACGTTGGCACTGGCCTTAGACACTGACAATCCCAGGTGGAAGTCTCAACTCTACTATATATTATTCTGTGACCTTGGACAAGTATGGAACCACTCTGAGCCTCAGCTACACCCGCAAAGTCTCAATAATACACTCCAGGGATGGACCTTGCAGAGTGTTGTGAGATTTACACGTAGAAATGGGCATAAAGCACCAAGCATGCTTGGGTCATGGTGGACGCCTTGTTACTAGTAGCTTTATTCTTGTTGCTATTAATGCCATTATAGACATAATAACAAATGCAGTTGAGTATTATCTGTGCTTTCAAATACTCTGTGTACACCTTAACCATAAAACTTAGCACCTAATATTGCGATTCTGTATTCTGTGTGTGTGTGTTCACCCTCTTTTCTCTGATTCCCCTGAGTTCCTTGAGAGCTACACGAGACCAACATGTTGTCATTTTTATTTCCCCAATACCTAACACAGACACAGAGTATATAAAACAATTGTTTGTTGAATGAAGGGGTGGGGTGGCTATTTGTGTAGAAATGTTTATATTTGTGTGCATGTGGAATGAGCCATGGCCCAGGCCTGTACTGTCCAATACGGTATATCCATATACGACTACTGTGCTTTCGATATATGAGACTAGTGAGACTGGGGAAGTAAATTTGTAATTTTATTCAATTTTAATTAAAGTCAAAAACTAAAGCAATGTGAAATATTTTTCTATATTACAACTTCATTATTTTGGTTGGACCATATTCCCCTTCAACTGTTGAAATTTTATATCTGAGTTCAGACATTCTGTCAGTGAAAAATATTCACTGAATTTCCAAGACTTAGGATGAGAAGAAGAATGTAAAGTATCTTATTGATAATGCCTTTTTTTTTTTTTTTTTTGAGATGGAGTCTTACTCAGTTGCCCAGGCTGGAGTGCAGTAGCACAATCTCAGCTCACTGCAACCTCTGCTTCCCTGGTTGAAGCAATTCTCCTGCCTCAGCCTCCTGAGTAGCTGGGATTACAGGCACGCATCACCACGCCCAGCTAATTTTGTGTTTTTAGTTTAATCATGTTGGTCAGGCTGGTCTTAAACTCCTGACCTCATGATCCACCCACCTCGGCCTCCCAAAGTGCTGGGATTACAGGCATGAGCCACCGCATCTGACCTTGATAATGCTAATATTGAGGTGGGGGTGTAGTGGCTCCAATCCCAGCATTTTGGGAGGCCAAGGTGGGGGGGATCGCTTAAGGCCATGAGTTCAAGACCAAACTGTACACAAAGTGAGACATTGTCTCAACAAAAAAATTTAAAACTTAGCCAGGTGTAGCGGTGCACACCGACGGTCCCAGTTACTCAGGAGGCTGAGGCAGTAAGATGGCTTGAGCCCAGGAGTTCCAGACTGCAGCGAGTTATGATTGTGCCACTGCACTCCAGCCTGGAGGACACAGCAAGTCCCTGTCTCTATAAAACACATTAAATGTAATTAAAATAAATAATGTTTATATTGATTACATATTTAAATGATAATGTTTTTGATATATTGGGTTAAATAAAAATATTATTAAAATTAATTTCATCTGTTTCATGTTACTTATGTTAATGTGGCTACTAGAAAATATTAAATGTTACATGTGGCTCACATTATATTTCTATTGGACAGCGCTGGTCTAGGCCATTTCTTCTGTCATCCAAGGGAACAACTGCTGTCCTGATTCAGCCCCTCCCCAGAATCCATCTTCCTGGTCTATTTATAAAAAGAGGTTGAGGAAGAAAACAATGTCCCCATCTTTGTAATACAGAAGCATCAGTATACTCGCTGACAAAGTATCCCCACACTAGATGTCTCAGACCCCTCCTGCTCAGACAACCTCCCCTTTGTGGGCACAAGCCCTAGAGTATGCAGAGAGCACACGGGTCTCCCTCAGTGGCTCCACAAATGTTGGCAGAGAATCTTGTGAACATTGCATGTATCTCTAATATGACATTTATCATATTATATTATCATTGGCCTTTTTTTTTTTTTTTTTTTTGAGACGGAGTCTCGCTCTGTCGCCCGGGCTGGAGTGCAGTGGCGCGATCTCGGCTCACTGCAAGCTCCGCCTCCCGGGTTCACGCCATTCTCCTGCCTCAGCCTCCCGAGTAGCTGGGACTACAGGCGCCCGCCACCTCGCCCGGCTAGTTTTTTTGTATTTTTTAGTAGAGACGGGGTTTCACCGTGTAGACCAGGATGGTCTCGATCTCCTGACCTCGTGATCCACCCGTCTCGGCCTCCCAAAGTGCTGGGATTACAGGCTTGAGCCACCGCGCCCGGCCGGCCTTTTTTTTTTTTTCCAAGGAAGTCTCGGTCTCGCTCTGTCGCCCAGGCTGGAGCACCGTGGTGCGATCTCCGCTCACTGCAACCTCCACTTCCCAAGTTCAAGCAATTCTCCTGCCTCCTGAGTAGCTGGGATTACAGGCACATGCCACCACACCCAGCTAATTTTTATATTTTTAGTAGAGACGGGGTCTCATCATATTGGTCAGGATGGTCCCAAACTCCTGACCTCATGATCCGCCTGCCTCGGCCTCCCAAAGTGCTGGGACTACAAGTGTGAGCCATCACGCCCGGCTATCACTGGCTCTTTATGTTTCTGTCTCATGCCTCTCTTCTCCACTCCCAATCGCTAATCCCACAGGCTTTGACCTCCTCAAAGGTAGGTCTCAGGCCGGGCACGATGGCTCATGCCTATAATCCTAGCACTTTGGGAGGCTGAGGAGGGCGGATTGCCTGAGTTCAAAAGTTCAAGACCAGCCTGGGCAATGTGGCGAAAATACAAAAAATTTAGTCTCTACTAAAAATACAAAAAATTGTCCAGGCACGGTGGCTCACACCTGTAATCCTAGCACTTGGGAGGCCGAAGCAGGCGGATCACAAGGTCAGGAGTTCGAGACCATCTTGATCAACACAGTGAAACCCCATCTCTACTAAAAATACAAAAATTAGCTGGGAGTGGTGGTGCATGCCTATAGTCCCAGCTACCCGGGAGGCAAAGGCAGGAGAATCGCTTGAACCTGGGAGGTGGAGTTTGCAGTAAGCTGAGATCACGCCACTGCACTCCACCCTCGGTGACAGAGTGAGACTGTCTCAAAAAAAAAAAAAATGCAAAAAATTAGCTGGGAGTGGTGGTGCGCACCTGTAATCTCAGCTACTCAGGAGGCTGAGGCATGAGAATCACTCAAATCAGGGAGGCAGAGGTTGCCTCACTAGCCGAGGTTGCTCCACTGTACTCCGGCCTGGGCAACAGAACGAGACTCTGTCTCAAAAAAAAAGGAAGGATCAACCAGATTTTACTCAACTGCACTGTCCCCAGCACAGTCCCAGGCACACAGTAGACACAAGCAATGAAACATGCAATTCCTGTGCATTACTCTCTGCACCTGTCCTCTAGCATCTGTCTCTCCTGCCATGCTGATTGGCTCTTGCTCTCTACAGGATAACCTGGTGGCTCTGTGCCATTCCCTACAGTATTCTCATCTTCATCTATGATGAAATCAGAAAACTCCTCATCCGTCAGCACCCGGGTGGTGAGGCTCCCCTGGGCCCCGCTCTGACTGAGTGGTCACCAGCCCCCTGACTAGCTCCGCTATCCCACCTAGTCCCTCCAGACCCACCACTGACTTTCTCCCCTCCTCGCTGCCAGCCTTGACTGCGCCTGGAACTCAGACCTCTCCACCCCTTGGCTGCACCCCCCTGCTCCATCTGACCCTCAGTGCCCTGTGTTCCAGACCTCCCACCTCCAACCTTGTCCCTGCTTTCCCTTCTGCCTGTCTCCCCTGGATGCCTCTCCTCCCTTCTTCCAGTTCACACTGGTCTCTTCTCTTCCACAGGCTGGGTGGAGAGGGAGACGTACTACTAAACTCAGCAGAGGAAGAGCTTCCTGTGACACAGGGGTGTCGTGAGAGCTGGGGTGGGGCCAGAGATTATAAGTTTGACACAACATTTGAGACACTAGGATGAATTATCTTGGATGAGAAAGATGGGAAATCCTGGGCTGGCTTGAGGGCATCACAGGCAGAGGATGAGGTGGGCTGAAGGGAAGCCCAGCCTGCATCTAGCTGGAGCCCTGCAGGGAGGGGCATGGTCCTGCTGAATCCCGTAGCCAGTCTAGACAGTAAATGTCCGGAAAAGCCCTCATCGGCTGGATGTGTCAAATCTGTATTAGGGGAGTGGGGATTACTGTGAAGCTCCCTCCACAGGTCCATGATGACCAGGCTGGGGAAGTGTTTTAAGGACCAGAGTCAAGGCTGGAATAGGATCAGTATCAAGCATCCTTGCCCTTTAAAGTCACTCTCCGAGCCACTGGACAGCAAGGACAGGGCAAATGGTTGCCTCAAAACTCCAGTTGAGATCAGAGAAATGGAAGGTCAGGGAGAGAGGAGCAGCTGAGCCACACATAGGAGAGGGTCCACAGCATCCACACGGGGTGGGTGGGGTGGACTCATCCGACCACACCTTGCAGTTTGTGAGACCAGCTTGCAGACCACAGCGCTGTGGTGCTAGAAGAGATCAGACTGCATCAGTGAAAAGCCTGAAGTCGGGAGAGGTTAAATGACTTGGGAACGGTCATGTGCTGAGTGGCGTCCCTCATCTGAGAAAGGGACAGGTAGGAGGGATAGACTCCAGGCATACTGGTGGTCCCTGCCCTCTGTCATCAGGACTCCTCAACCCCATTCTGACCCTCAGCCTGTTTTCTCTGGTGTAACCTTGAGATAGAGGCTATAACAAGACTTTCTGAATCCCTGTGGCCTTTACTATAGGTAAAGCAGCCGCCCGCGCTCTGCATGGGGTGATGGATTTTCCCAAGAGCCTGGCCTCTGTGCCTGGGCCCAGGTGCCTTCTCAGATGAGTGAAAAGTCATGGAGACCTTTCTCTCCTGCCCCCCTTCATCTCAGCATTTCTTCCTTCCCCTTCACCCGCTCATTCACTTTTGCTCTGTGAGCCCCTCCACCGTGCCATGTGGGTCAGTTCATTCTCAGGCCTCTTTCAGAGTAGACCATTGGCTGTGCCCAAATGTATACAGGGTGGAAGAGAAATGCTAAAGAAAGCCAGGGGAAAACCATCAGTTATTATCCAAAACAAAACACATGTACTAGGAGTCAGCATACTACGCCTAACACTGGGACTAGGGCTTTATATACACCATCAAGTAAGTCACATAAATATTTCCCTACCACCCACTCCATGCTATCCAAGAAGAAACCAAGGTCTGTCAGTTTTCAGAACGTGTGCCCTTAATCACTTTCAAACTGGTCTTTCAGTGAGGGCTGGGTCAAAAATACACAAAAACAAAACAAAGCAAACAAAATAACAACAACAAAAAAAATAGGCTAGTGATGGGGAAGGACCCGGGGTGGGTCTGGAGGATGAGAGGCCATGGGCTAGCAAGGAGAAGGCCACCATGAGTATTGCCTGCCATTTTCCCTACATCAGGCCCCTCCTCAGAGGTCTCTCTCCCTCTTCTCTCTCTTCCAACACAAGGTCTCCTAGGGACAGTGCTATATCAGCCTGGGGTCCTTCCCCAGTTGCTGACATGGCTGAACCAGACCCTGGAAGATGAACGGGCCAGGGTATATGTGAGTGAGGTGGGAAGCGGGAGCACAGAGGGGCCAGCTCCTCAGTTTTCAGAAGCAGGAGCTTCAGGTGTCTGGTGGGTTAAAAATACAGAGGCCCCTACTCACGGTCATTTGATACCAGTGGTTGAGGCTTCTCAAGTCCAAGGGCCTGAAGGGAAGGAGACTGAGTAGAAAGTAGAGAGAGTGAAGCATCAAGAGGGAAAGCAGCGGGGACGGGCGCTGGAAAGGGGAAGGGTGGGACTGGAGCCAGAGAGGGCAACGAGAGGGAATGGGATGGATGGCAATGTCCGGTAGCTGTAGGAAAGGACCAGGAGATGGAGCAGACTCGCCATCAGAGTTCCATCTCACACTCTTGGGGGTACAAAAGGTCAGATTCAAGATGGAACAAGTTTTATGTTCCAGCATCTCTCTCCCAGTGTCTCCCTCCTCCCCTGGAATGCAGAAGTGAGAAATTGGGGCTGGACATCACCTAGGTCATCTGCTTCTGGCCAGGCCTCCCCATCTCACCTGGCTGTCTTCCTCTGGCCATGGTGCTTTCCCACATTAGTCACTCTTCAGGGAGACCAGGAGATGGGCTTCTGAGGTCTCTTTAGCTCCACCGTGCTGTGCTTAGGCTAGCTCCGACCTCTCCTACTGCAGTGACAGCTGTCCCTCTTGGCCTCACTCCTGCCATGCTTTTGAGATTTTCTGTGGCCTTCTTGTTTAGCTGTGTAAGGTCCACTGCGCAGACATGTGGAAAAGTTATTCTGCTAACATAACTACATGCCCCTCCCTGGATGCAAAAACAAAAACAAAAAACAGCACTCTCTCTCTAGAATCAGAGATACCTCAGGGTGCGGTGGCAGCCTGTGACTTTGATCTGACCCTCTATGGTCTCCCTCATGCCTCAGTTTACCTGTGCATAGTAAGAACCCTGGAGGGCCATGAAGAAGATCCTTCCTTCCTACGTATCCAGAGTTAAACTCACTGCTCTGTCCTCACCCCCAAGCTGGATCCAGAAGTTTAAGCCCCTACCCGCCCAACTCTGCTTCGGATCTCGGGTGCACAGAATTAATCATCAGTCTTGGTTCAGGGCACAGGGTTCACCTCTTCATGCTTTACCTAATGTTAATTTTTTTTGCCCTAGTGTCAGTAACTGATCCTCTTTGTCTCGTCAAAGACGTGGGAATAAATAGTAGCTATTCACTCTCCTTGGAAGCAGGCAGCCTGGGAAAACCTCCCTTCCCACTGTGCCCCAGAAAACTGAGTCCCATAGGATCAGGGTAAGGAGTGCACACACAGGTGGCAACCAAATGACAGTCCCCTTCTCACTGTGGGCTGTATGGGCAGAGAAACCCCAAACCCACATCTCTACAGGACAGGATCCGAGTCAGTCCTGTCCTTCCCTGCATTCCCAAGTTAGGAGTGCTGAATGAAGCAAAGGAAACTGGCTGGAGCTGAGCCAGGTCGCCAGTCTTGGACGCGGCTCCATCTTTTATTCAGAGAATGACCTCATCCTTGGTCCTGATTCTTTAAAAGAAAGTGGAGGGGGGTCTCTTTCCTGCAGCCTGGCTTGCACTTTCATTGCCCCAATCTCCTGCATAGGATCAAAGAATCAGAATCAGACTTCACCTACAGAAGATTCCCAGGCTTGAGGACATACAGCCAACACCACATGTGCCCCCTTTTACCCTATATTATCAGTTTAGCCTCTGACCCCGTTAGCTCCTCCTCTCCACTGCATTTAACTTCTAATTACCCTTGCCCTACCCTCGGCCCTCCCTAATTACCCTTATTCCTCCCCTCCCCCAGCCCCAGCTTCATTTACCTCCGACTCATCTGGTCTTATTTTTAGCTCCGGCATCTCTCCTTTTCCTTTCTTAATATGGCGATGAGCTCTTAGGCCAGCATAGGGACCAGGGCTGAGGTGCCCTGGACACCAGAGGAGGGGGAGGGAAGGAGCCCCTGGGAGCCTGGGGTAGAAGTGTAGGAGGTGGGAGGATTTCGGCCCACATGGAGCTGTCCTGGCCTCAGAAGGTTATCTGTCTCTCCTGCCAACCATGGAGACATATTTAGACAGGACCAGGTGGGGACTGAGGGGTGCCAATTTAAGGGGGCAGCTCCGGTTCCCTCCCCGCCCCCTGTTCCTATTCCTCCTCCTGACCCTTTTTCCCTTGGCTCTGTCGGCAGTTTCTCCAGGACTCAGCAGTGTCCTCTGTCCACTGCTCTGGGCCATTCCCCAATCCCCCCTCCCACTTGAGCCCCTAACTCAGAATCTGGGACCCAGGGGCCCCTCCCTACCCCAGCTAACCTCTTCTGGACCAGGAGAGCCAACCCAGATCCCACTGCCTCCATGAGTGCTACAGGCAGGATGGGGCCCAGAGCTGTGCTGGGCCTGTGGCTGGCACTGCTGCTGCTGCTGGTGCTAGGAACACCCAAGTCAGGGGTACAGGGGGAGGAAGGGCTGGACTTCCCTGAGTACGATGGTGTGGACCGTGTGATCAATGTCAATGCAAAGAACTACAAGAATGTGTTCAAGAAGTATGAGGTGCTGGCACTCCTCTACCATGAACCTCCCGAGGATGACAAGGCCTCACAAAGACAATTTGAGATGGAGGAGCTGATCCTGGAGGTGAGTTGGGGGCACTGCAGGCCTGCAAAGCATGTCTGGCCCCTCTCTGGAATCCCCTATCCTACATCCCAGCTCTTTGAGGATGGGATCTGGGGGTGAGGGGCAGTATGGTAGGACCCTTGTCTTAACCAACAGGACGCAAGTGGCATGTGGCTTTAGTCAAATGAGAAGCAGAGTCTCAGGAACCCCAAAGTACTATCATCGTTAGGTAATTCTTTACTGGGGGTGCTGCAGGAAGAACTCCCCTCCCTGCTGTAGGAGGCTGGTAGTATTTGACTTAGGTTTCGCTAGGACAGTGCGGGGGAGAAAAGGGAGGTACTTGGAGGGCCAGGGGAGAACAGCAGTGTATATTGCACTCCCCTACCCAACCCATCCACTTAGCCAGAACACATCTCTCCATATACTTCAGGGGCTGCACCCCAAAGAAATCCAAATTGAGTGTAAATGTAAATGCAAGTGTTATGATACTTGCATGCCATGTTTAAATATCTTCTAGAGATCATGCCTCCCATTGGACTCACAGTCCCCTCTCTCTTCCTTCCCCCTCCCTAATTTCCCATTTGTCTCCATTGGATGAGCCGGACGCCTTCACTGGAAAATTTCTTTTGGTTGCGGGAGGTGTCAGAATGTCTTCCCCAATCTTCTCTTTGTGGGAAGAGCCTTCTCACCACCAAAATGACTTCAGGCCCAAAGGAGAAAGGAGTTACCATAAGAAAAGAAAAAAAAACCTATATTTGGGAATAACGGGGCTATGTGGTCGTACACACCCCTTTAGGAGCTGGGATGTGTGAGTTTTCTTGTCCAAGCTCCTGTGGCCCCTTCTCTGGCTTGGCATGCAGATAGGACTCAGCTTGTCCAGAGCTTGGAGCATTTCAGGGTGAGACACCAGAACCACAGGCTCTCATTTTGTACACCCCTGCTGGGTGCTAGAACCTGCCACCTGATTAATGAGCTGAGTATTTTTATCCTGACTGCTCAGTATCCCTGGCCATCCACCTGCCAACTGCCTCCCTTCCCCGCCCCTCTGGGAATCACAGTGCCTGAGTCTGTGCTGAGTGGGGGTAGAGCTGCAAGCTGTGCCCACAACAGAGAGAATCAGGGTTGAACGCTAAGCTGGAAGACTTACGGCGGCAGGGACCTCCAGGAGCAACTGTCCACAGCCTAAGGACAGGCTGAAGTAGAGTGTGAAAAGGGAAAGTTGGGCCCTGATGGGGAGAACTGTCCAGTTGTTGTCAGTCTCCCTCTGGGGGGTGACAAATGGTGACCTCTTCTCTCAGCTCTCTGGCCTTCCCCACTCCTCAGCAACATGACCAGGCCCATCACTACCCTCCACCCTCCAAAATTCTTCCCATTGGGAGTCACTCTGAAGAATCTCAGGGACTTCCAAGATCAACCCCACACTGAGCTTGGCCCTTGACCAGGTACAGGGACCTCCAGGTGTGACTTGACCAAGATGGAATGCAGGGCTCAACCCTGAAGGAGGGAAGGGGCCCTCAGTCACTCTGAAGCCAGACTCCTCAGCACCTCTCAGGCACTAGGAAGTATTGAGTGCAGTGTCTTCAAGTCCAACATAATAAGCACATTGCAAATGAGCAATCAATATTCATGAACTAAGTTGAGCCAAAAACAGAACTGTGTGACTGTAGGGAATCTGGGAGATATTCTGGATCTCAGCAAAGGGTCAAGGTCAACTCTTATATCTCCTGCACCTCTACTGACCCAACTTGAAAGCATGAGAGGGAGAATAGGGTATAATAAAAATTCCAGGGGCTAATTTTCATCATAATCCTTCCCTCCAGTTAGCAGCCCAAGTCCTAGAAGACAAGGGTGTTGGCTTCGGGCTGGTAGACTCTGAGAAGGATGCGGCTGTGGCCAAGAAACTGGGTAAGAGAGGGCAGAGGAGGGGAGGGGAAGGTGGCATTGAGACCAAGGGAGGCTTAAGGCGGAGGACCTGTCAGACAGACCTTGGGATCTGAGGGGCTTGGAAACCTCTCAGATTTATATCTATTCTGAAAGAAGGGGTGAGAAAATATGAGCTTGGGAGGGTTATGGCTGGGAGACTCTGGCTCTCTATTCCTTATCAAGTTCCATGCTCAAATCCCAGAAAGAGGTGGGGGAGGCCTTCTTTATACTTACCTAAAAAACATGGTAGGTGCTGGAGCGAAGGAATACAGGCTGGGCTGGCCAGACCTCTGCCAACTCCGCTTCCACCCACTCCCCTACAGAGCCATGGTTGTTACAGCAGCGAGCCACCAGGGGGCAGCACAGGCTTGAGACGGGATTCTGGACATGGATGGGGGAGGGGTGGTTAGTAATAATGAAGTCATCTGGTCAGTAATAGCAATTAAAGAGCTTGACTGGGAACCAGCTACTAGAGTCCTCAGAGGGGGTGGCATGAATACTCATCTCCTAGTCGTGGCAGTCAGAGAAGGGGAGAAATACTGCTAGAATCTACACCTCTCTCTTCCCTCCCCTCACCCTACCTGATCCCCCAGCTCCTCCCTAGAGAGCCCTGAGGCCAGGCTAGCCCCCTGGGCTAAATCCAGCTGCAGAGACATCAGGCCTGTCCGCCTCCGGGTCAGAGGAGGTGGGTAGGGCAGCGGACCCATGTGGTGGAGCAGGTGGGGCCCCGGTGATTATCAAATGGGCTGTGGCCCAGGATTTGGACCTTGGTTCTGTGGGAAGCCTGGGATCATGGCTCACTCGCCCTGGCTCACTCCCTAGGCCTAACTGAAGTGGACAGCGTGTATGTATTCAAGGGAGATGAAGTCATTGAGTACGATGGCGAGTTTTCTGCTGACACCATCGTGGAGTTTCTGCTTGATGTAAGGACTCCCCTGGATCTGACGGCTTTGCTTGAAAACTCCACTGCCTGCCCCCTAGTCCCTACCAACCCCAACCTGACACTGCACACACACACCACACGCACACACATACATCACACGCACACACACCACACGCACACACACCACCTGCATACACACCACACACATAGATGCACATGCACACAATAGGCCACACATCACCTACACACCACACACTACACATATGCACCACATGCACACCACACACTACACACACCACACACACATCATATACATACCACACACCCACCACCACACATATCACATGCACACACACCACACATGCACACACCACATATATGCCACACACATGCACGCACCACACACACCACACATGTACATACACTACACACATGCCACACGTCACACATATGCCACACATGCACACAATAGGCCACACACCACCTGCATGCCACCCACTATGCATATGCACCACATGCACACCACACACACACTACACACACCACACACACCACACACACATCATATACATACCACACACCCACCAGATATATCACATGCACACACACCATACACGCACACACACACCACATGCACACATATACATGCACACCACACATGCACACACACTACACACATGCACACACCACACACATTCACACACATCACACACATGCCACACATGCACACAGTAGACCACACATCACCTACATAGCACACAGTACGCATATGCACCATATGCACACCACACACATACCATCCACACACATCACACACAGATCATATACATACCACACACCCACCACGCATATATATCACATGCACACACACACCACACATGCACACCACACACTCTGCACACATTGCACACAATACACACACACGCACACACAACCCCCTATACACACATACTCACACACACACAGTCAACATCTAGCCCTCTCCTCCAGTTCCCCAGCCTTCTTTTCCCTAGGTCCCTTTCTGGTTCTACTCAAGGATAGAAACCCTCTACCTGCAATGTCCTCCTCTTTCAGGTCCTAGAGGACCCTGTGGAATTGATTGAAGGTGAACGAGAGCTGCAGGCATTTGAGAATATTGAGGATGAGATCAAACTCATTGGCTACTTCAAGAGCAAAGACTCAGAGCGTGGGTAACCCTCAGACTCCACTGTACCCCTCCCTGGATCCCCATCTCACCCGTCCTCCCACCTCCCCATGTCACCCAGTGTCTCAGCTTCTACCTTCGCACTTCCCACCTCTTCCTCTGGCTGTGGTCGGCACCATCAACAGCTCTGACCTCCCTGTACTCTGGGGGTTCCCAGACAAGCACCTGAACCCCCTGTACTCTGGGAGTTCCCAGACAAGCACCTCCAGTATCCCACCTTCCCCTCACTCTCAAAGAACTAGAGGGGGTGGGTCTCAAAATGAACCCCGCCTGCAAAGAACTGGGTACGGTAGTGGGGGATGATTCCCTGGCAGACCCTGGTTTCCCCAGAGACCGACTCTGCATTCCCCCCACAGATTACAAAGCCTTCGAGGATGCAGCTGAGGAGTTTCATCCCTACATCCCCTTCTTCGCCACCTTCGACAGCAAGGTTCTTCTCCCTACAGCTGTATTGGTTCTCCCTCATGTCCCGAAGCTGTCCTCCACCTTCCTCTCCCAGAATCGATGGCTGACCTAGTCCCTTCCTACGCACTGGCACTCCCTACCCCACCCTGGCTCCTCCCATTCCATAGATTTAGAGCTGAAGAAGGGCTTTAGATGATCTAAAACCCATCTCATGTTAAACCCAACCCCAGAGAAGTTAAGACACTTGTCAAGTGTCACAGTGGCGGTGACAAGGATCCCAGCTTTCTGACTGCCTTCCTAATATTTGTTCCCCCGTAATACTGCTTCTCAACATGACCCTGTGTCTCCTGCTCCACTCCCCTCCTACTCCCTCTCCCAAAGGTGGCAAAGAAGCTGACTCTGAAGTTGAATGAGATTGATTTCTACGAAGCCTTCATGGAAGAGCCTGTGACCATCCCAGACAAACCCAATAGTGAAGAGGAGATTGTCAACTTCGTGGAGGAGCACAGGAGGTGGGGACCAAGGGCAACCCTCTGAGCAGGGTCGGCTCCTCCTTGGGCGAGAACACACTGTGTGAGATGGGCTGGGGAAAGCTTAGCCAACCGGGAAGCCAGTCTTGCCTGGAGATGAATACACTTTGGGCACCAGTGCTTGCTGATACACTGATAATTTTGCACAATATTTTACATCCCAGTACTTAGCCCTGAGCCCTACACAGAGAAGGTCCTTCATACATGTATATAATTCAGTGTGAGGTTGATTGAGACTTAAATAATTCTGTCAACAAATGAGTGTTGACTGCCTGTGGCCGGCCAGGAACTGCAAGGTGCTTTCCATCTCTATGATCATATTAAGCCCTTTTAACCTCAGTGAAAGGTTCTACAGGTAATAAGTGTCAGAGCTGGGATTTTAACCCTGATGTGTCCCATGTGTTTTTTTTTTTTTTTTTTTTTTTTCCAAGACCGAGTCTTACTCTATCCCCTAGGCTGGAGTGCAGTGGCATCATCTTGGCTTGCTGCAGCCTCTGCCTCTCAGGTTCAAGCGATTCTCCTGCCTCAGCCTCTCAAGTAACTGGAATTACAGGCACGTCACCACACCTGGCTAATTTTTGTATTTTTTAGCAGAGATGAGGTTTCACCATGCTGGCCAGGCTGGTCTCAAACTCCTGACCTCAAGTGATCCGCCTGCCTTGGTCTCCCAAAGTGCTGGGATTATAGGCATGAGCCACTGCACCCGGCCCCGTGTTCTTTCTAATACAATATACCCTAAACCAATGGTTCTCTAAAAGGTAGGAAGGAGTGGCAAGGTGGGCATAGGTTTTTGCCCTCCGAAGGATGTTTGGCAATGTCTAGACACATTTTTGGTTGTGTGGAGTGCTACTAGTATTTAGCGGATAGAGGCCAGGGATACTGCTAAACATTCTACAGTGCACAGGACAGCCCCTTACTTCGAATAATGATCTGGCTCCAAATGGCAATAGTGCTGAGGTTGAATAACCCTGCCTGGCACTCACACATAATTCCCTTCCTTCATAGTAGTCAACAGCTGGAAATATCCAATCACCAGTATAAACAGTACTTACTCTCTCCCATACTACTGGCTCCCTTCATCAAGGTAGGAACATGCTTGCCTGGTTCAACTGTACGCAGCACCCAGCATAGTGCTTAGAACATATCGGGCACTCAATCATAGTGACTGAGTGAATGAATGAATACATTAATGAATACATTGATGTCCAGTTCTTGCCTTTCTCCCCAGAGTCTCTCTTCCAGTCCCTTTGCCCACCCTCCCCTCTCCCACCACTTTAACCATGCAGTGAGCTGGGCCTGGTGCCCAGAGTTGAGGCCTTGCCAGATGGCTTTGTTCTAGGCTACAAGCTGTCTGTGCCCTGGGCCTGACCTAGAGGCAGCCTCTGCTACGGGACCTTCTGGAGGGGGTGTACTTCTAACCCACTGAGTAATGACACTCTGTCTGTCTCTTCTAGATCAACCCTGAGGAAACTGAAGCCAGAGAGTATGTATGAGACCTGGGTGAGTGCCCCTGGCCAGGGTCAGGCCCTCAGGGAAGCAGTGCTAGAAGACTCAAGTCCTAGCAAAATCCCACCCTGCTGCTCCTCAGGCCCATTTGTAGAAAAAACAGTGCACTAGCAGCAGTTGAAGGATTTCTACGCTGAAGAATGTGTGAGGAAATGGGAGACAGACATAACTGAAGATGACAAGGGAGGAGCCTCAAGCCTGGGGATAAAGGGATTATCAGAGGAAGTGTGGGGCTTTGGAGCTGAAAGGCGTGTCACTTAGAAAAAGGTCACCATCACAAGAATATATCTGGCCAGGTGCAGTGGCTCACGCCTATAATCCCAGCACTTTGGGAGACCGAGGGAGGCGGATCATCTGAGGTCAGGAGTTCGAGACTAGCCTGACCAGCATGGTGAAACTCCATCTCTACTAAAAATACAAAATTAGCCAGGTGTGGTGGTGCATGCCTGTAATCCCAGCTACTCTGGAGGCTGAGGCAGGAGAATCGCTTGAACCTGGGAGGCAGAGGTGGCAGTGAGCTGAGATCGTGCCATTGCACTCTAGCTTGGTCAACAGAGCGAAACTCCGTCTCAAAAAAACAAAAAACAAAAAACAAAAACCAGAAAACAAAAGAATATATCTGGTCCCGAAGCTGGACTTCCACAAAATTGAGGTTCAATGAACATCTAAGATCTGTTCTGGGCTCCCCAACTTCAGGGAGTATAGTAAGGTCTTCTCCAAAACCCTGTTCTCCTTCTTACCCCCCGACAGGAGGATGATATGGATGGAATCCACATTGTGGCCTTCGCAGAGGAAGCTGATCCTGGTGAGGGAGGAATACTGGGTTGGACACTCGGAGGTTTTCCTGGGAGTTTGCAAACACCCTAGGGCTAGACATGTGAAGCTCGGGGAGCAGGGAGGTAGCTCTGCACTCCTGTTTCATCTGGGTCCCTTTCCTCTTCATACACCTCACACCTTGCACTTGTGTTCCCTCCAAGATGGTTTCGAGTTCTTAGAGACTCTCAAGGCTGTGGCCCAAGATAACACTGAAAACCCAGATCTTAGCATCATCTGGATTGACCCTGATGACTTCCCCCTGGTAAGAGGCACAGCTCAGGCACTGCTATCCTAAGGCAGGGACTTGGACTGTGGCATCTTGTTAGTGAGGGCTTTGTTTCAGGGTTCCTATCCCCAACTCCTAGCTGCGGGGCCCTGGGAGGGTATGTGTGTTGCATGCTTAAGGGCACTGTTGGCATGGAGGGCATCCTGAGCAAGGGGAAACAGGACGGGACATCACATACGATTCCCAGAGCAGAAGCTGGACAGGTAGCTCAGGTGCTAGGGCTGACTCCTAAAGAAAACCAGTGTTTTGAGGCACAATACCCCTGCATATGGCTATACACACTCCATCATAGAATCATAGCACAGAGATTCCATGTTTCAGGAGATGATTTTGTTCTCAGCTACATTCCTAACACCTAGCACTCATTGTTGAATGAGTAGCTGAAAGAACAAAGAGAAATGTGAGAAGCATTGGCACTTACCAGGTATACTTGCCTTATTTCAGAAATGTAAGATCGGAGGGCCAGAGAGAGGTGACTTGACCTTGAACACAAGGATCTGATCCAGGATCAGAACAGGGCTTCCTATCCAGTTTTCCTCAGAAAAGAGGGGCCAGTGTGCCCGGCTGACCCTCCCGATGCTCTCCCTTTAGGATTTTTCCTTTTTTGCTGTTTAGTTCTACCCACTGCCTTGATGCCCTCACAGCTGGACCTGTCCCCATTCACTGCCAGTTCATGTTGTCCCATCTCCATCCCTGGGCTGACCCTCACACTTATCCTCCTGGATTCCTGTGCTCCTAGCATCCATTAAGTTGCCGTATTTGGATCTCTCTACAGCTGGTCCCATACTGGGAGAAGACGTTTGACATCGACTTGTCAGCCCCACAAATAGGAGTCGTCAATGTTACTGATGTGAGTTTCCTGTCCTCATCCCTGGTGGACCCCCGACTCTACTTCCCAGCATAGCTAGCTCTCCTCCTCTCTGCTAACTAGGAGCTGGGCCCTTCTCACAAGACACAGACATGCCCAGTCTAGTGGCTGGATGGAGGGGGAGACTTAGGATCTGAATGTGGCCCTGTCCCCCATGTTGGACTCAGTGGCTCATCCTTCAAGGCCCAGTTCAAATCCTTTCTCCTCTGTGAAGTCTTTCCAGATCTCCCATTTAGAATCATTCCCTCCCTGGCATACCCAGGGCTCATTAGCCATTGAGAACATGACATTTAAATGGCTATTTATGCATTATGTCTGTCTCTTCCGGTAGATTTTTGAGCTTGTTCAGGGCAGAAGTCTTCTCATGCACACACAGTAGGTGCTTCAAAACTGCTAAGTTGAACTGAATGAGCCACAGTCTCTACTTTCATAGAATTCTCAGACTAATTGGAGAGGCAAGTATTCTATTAACTACAAGGCCAGATCTGATAAACTTTAAAATAATGATACAAATAAAATAAGACACAGGAGTCACATTGATTTCTGCTTGACAGAATCAGAGAAAAGTTTAAGAAAAAGTGACATTCAAAATGGAGATTATACAATGTATACGATTTCAACAAGTGATGATTCAGGGAAGTCAGTTCCAAACTGAAGGAAAAGGAAGATCAAAAGTTAAAAACAGGAAAATGAATATCAGGTTCCCGGAAAAGGCAGGTAGATCTTTATTGTTGAGAGTCTAGAGGTCACTGAGAATGGTACTTGAAAAGCAGGTTATGAAAAGCCCTGGGGCCGGGGTGGTGGCTCAGGCCTGTAATCCCAGCATTTTGGGAGGCCAAGGCAGGAGAATCACTTGAGCCCAGGTGTTCAAGGCTGCAGTGAGCCGTGACTGCACCTCTGCACTTGAGCCTGGGCAATAGAGTGAGACCCTGTCTCTTTTAGAAAAGAAAGAAAGAAAGAACCGTCCTGAATGCTGAAGAGTTGCTAACTTTATTCTTATAGGCCATGAAGAGCTGCCAGTGGTTTTGCACCAAAGGCATGATAGGGAAGTTCAGTGTGGCAAGAGCATAGAAGACAGATTGAAGGGAGAAGGTCTATTTGCCAATCTAACTTTTCTTCCCACTCTCACCTGTCACTATTCTAACCCACATCTTCACCAGGACAGATTCTCTGGCCACTGGCAGATGAAAGGAAGGGACTGAGGATGTAGCGAAGGATGTACAGAGTACAGTGAGTGAGAGCACAGATCCCAAGACCTGGGTCAGACTTAGCTTCCATCCCCTGCCTGTGCCATCTCCTAGGCGGATAGCGTATGGATGGAAATGGACGACGAGGAGGACCTGCCTTCTGCTGAGGAGCTGGAGGACTGGCTGGAAGATGTGCTGGAGGGCGAGATCAACACAGAGGACGATGACGAAGATGACGACGATGATGATGACTAGATGCTATGGCAACCATCTTTCAACCCCACTGGTCTTTTCATACTCTCTCCTGCCTTCCCTTGTCCTTCCCTGAGTTCCTCCAGGGAGACTAGGTTATTCTCCGCCATAGAGCTAACTGGGGTCTATACGTTGGGTGCTGAGACCCTGATCCCCCTCATTTGATGAGGAAATGAGCTACTTTTCACTAGACACCAGCCCAGTTCTCTCTTATCTGACTTCTGTTTCTTATCCCATAACTTACTTGTATCTATTATGTGTCTCTTCCATCATTCTCCATACTCTTTCTTGTGATTCTCCTCTAGCCATCTATATGGGCCCCATCTCTGTTCTGTTCCCTCCATCTACGCACAGCTTTCCCCCACTCTCTCTAATCCTGTATCTTTCTGACTGTCCTGTCCCTGGCCAGAAGGAAGGGAGGATACTGTGTTTGGGACTGTATCTCAGCAATCACTTGTTAATGTATTTGGGTCAAATGAGAGGCCTCAATAAAGACATCTGGGGCAGCATGAACAAGTGTATGTTGGTGAAGTCTCCCCGCTATGGCAGGAGGAGGTGGCCTCTGATAGGGGATTCAGATGTGGGTGCCTTGCTAGGGATGAGCTGGGGGACTCTTATAGTGGGGGCTGCGGTTCCTCCAGGCAGCTTTCCCAGAGAAGCCTGGATTATTTATCTACTTCAAGTCAACAAGCCTTTTCTGAACACATAGTGTTTGTCCAGGGCCACTGTTAGGCTCTAGGAGAACAGAGAGTGTCAGGCCTGTCCCTGCTCTTGAGCTGATTAGCCTCATCGAGAAGTCAAGACAAGCATACTAAACAATCAAAGAAGAATACAAACCAATATGTAATTAAGTGATTATGTACTGCTCGATAGCACCCTCTCTGCAGCTCTTATTTGAACAGGAAGACAGAGCTCCAATTATACTTCCTTGGTGAAGCCTTTCCAGAGGTGGCCCCTCCAGCAATGACCTCTTCTGAGTTCCTGTTGCACTTCCATTCCAGCACTCAGCACAGTCTATTATTGTTCTTCATTTACATGTCTGTCTTCCCTACTCAACTGTGAGCCCCTTGAAGGCAGGAACCCAAGCTTTTTCTTTGTGTCCACAGGGTCTGACACTCAAAACTTGTCCCTAATAAATGTTTTTTAAAGGAAGAACAAAGGAAAGAACAGAATGGACTCAGAAGAGAGATCAGAGTGGGCTTAATGACTTCACAAAGGAAGTAAGCCTTTGCTAGGCCTTACATTGAAGAATGGGATTTGGTTGCAGACAAAGGAGCTGAGGAGGAGACATTTCAGTCAGTGGAAACATCAAACACTGGCAGGATGTGTTTGTCATATTGGGGGCACAGAGACCAGAGAGACAAGAAGAGAAATTCAAGTTGTGGCCATGAAGCTGGGTAAGCATAATGGGGCTGGGTTGTAGAGCTGTTTGAATTGAATCCTGCCAGCTGAGGAGGCAGGGCAAAATTTAATCTGGTAGTGATAAGCAGGATGGGGAGGGGAGATGATAGAGATGCCAGAGGTAAGGAGCCCAACCCATAATCAGTGACTGTTATAATAATTGGAGTGATGTTGGGAGAACATGGACCCAAGTGGTAGTCATGGGAATGGAGAGGAGATAACGTATACAACGGGGATCTCCCAGACCTGGGCCTGCTGGAGGTCTCGGCAGGAAGGACCTAGTTTTTCCAGAATAGGCCCAGGCCGGGGTAAGCAAAAAGGAGTTTAGGGGGTTGGGGATGGGAGGGCCAAATAGCTAAACAAGCCCATAAAAGATATACATTTTATATTTGAGATGACGCCCATAATTTTGAATATATATATATACACTTTTTTTTTTTTTTTTTTGAGAAGGAGTCTCACTCTGTCGCCAGGCTGGAGTGCACTAGCGAGATCTCGGCTCACTGCAACCTGTCTCCCAGGTTCAAGCGATTCTCCTGTCTCAGCCTCCCAAGTAACTGGGACTACAGGCACCCGCCACCACACTCGGCTAACTTTTTTGTATTTTTAGTAGAGATGGGGTTTCACCATGTTGGTTAGGCTAGTCTTAACTCCTGACCTCACGTGATCCACCCACCTCAGCCTCCCAAAGTGCTGGGATTACAGGCGTGAGCCACCATGCCAAGCCAACATTTTATTTCTCATGGATCAGGTGTAAAGTTGTTGCTGGGAGACTTAGAGGATTTCTAAGTATGGAAAGATGAGACCTGAGATTAAATATATTTTCACTCCCCACAAACAAGTCCAGGAAGTGTTCCTGGAGAAGGTGGCAGGGGTGTAGAAAGCAGAAACGATGTATTCGTTCCAACTTGTCGCTATTTAATAAATGTTTAATAGTAGTATGGGCACTAAGCTAGTATTACAATAATATTGTGGAGCTTACTGTCTAGCATAGGTCAGTGGAAGGCCCTGGTCTAAATAATAGCTCCTATTTTTTAAGCACCCATCTGTGCCAGTCCCTAGAGACTTACTATTTCTGAATCTCAGAAGAACCCTCAGAAATAGGCATCGGCACCCTCATCTGACCGGTGAGGACACTAAGACTTTCAGGCATAACTTGCTCAAGGAAGGGGTGGAACTAGCACGCAGCCCAAGGCCCCCAGGTCTTGTTGCCTCCAGACCTGAGCCTTTCACTTCGAAACGACCTGAGTCTCAAAGATGGGTCAAAGAAATAGGTTTTGTCCCTACAACACAGAGCAAACATGATATATACAAAGGCAAATGATTAGGGTGTGACAGGGAGTGCTGGGGAGAGGAAACAGCAGAGAAAGGCTGTGAAATCCAGAGCAGCAGGAACTTGAGCCTCTTCTAGGAGTGGTGTAGACCCGAGAAAGGAGGGGCTTATTTGAGGTTTCTGGAGGAGTCTCTGCCAGGTAGGAACTGAGGCGAGATGGGGTGATCCTAGAAGTGGCACAAACACTGAAGGGAATCTTCCCAACCCGGGCCTGGTGGAGTTCTTGGCAGGAAGGACCTACCCAGGGTCAGACTTCTTTCCAGGGCCAAACCCTGCCCAGAACTGAGACCAGACCCCTTAAGCTATAGAGATGGGGGTGAAAACATATGCTTCTCCAATTCTTCCTTTCCTCTTTTCAGTCTGGCTGAGAATCTGGGGAAGGAAAGTCCCTGGGGTAGAGGGGAAGTGAGAGCTGCCACATTGGGCCTGGGCAGAGGGGCAGCGCTAGGAGACAGAGCTAAGTGTGGCTTTGCAAGTTGTCTATATTTGCCTGCTGAGCTCACTGCTGCTCTTTTTCTCCCCAGAAAATAAAATTACATCATGGTAGGGGGAAGGCAGGAGTGGGGCATGTTTGGGAAAGGTGAGAGGAATGCAAGAGGGCCTGGAGGCATCATCCTGGAAAGAGAAGATTCAGGGCTCCTCAAGACCCCATGTGGCCCGGACCCCTCACTCCCAATGTGGATAAGTCTGATCAGTCATTTACCACTGTGCCCCTGACCCTTAAGGCAAGGAAATAAGTTTTTACAAATATCGAAGCCAGCAGCCAAGAGAATCCAGCCCCCAAAGGCTTTCCAAACCCCTAAACCGAACCTACTCTGTGCCTCCCAGGGGTCCTAGGCACCGTGGACATCCAAAGGTCAAAAGGGGAGGAGGGTGCGCTACAGGGTAATAATTAAATATGAGAATTGTTTCGCAGTTCAGGGGGAAGAGACCATCTCTGCTCCAGCCCTTCGCCCAATTCTGTCCCCCATCCTAGGAGTCTTCCAGAACCCCGGCCCCTCTGTCCCCCGCCCCCTCCTGCCTCCCCCTCCCTCCCCCTCCTCCCGCCATTCCCCGCCTCCCGCCCCTCCCCGGCTCTGACATCACCGGCCAGCCGGGTGGAGTGAGCGGCGCTGGGCTCGGGCTCCGGCTCCGCGGGCGGAAGAGGCGGCGGCGGCGGCGGCAGAAGCGGCGGCGGCGGCGGGAGCCGAGGAGGAGGTTCCGGACGCTGCTCAGGAACCGGGGACTCAGGAGTGCCCGCGCCCTGAGCGCTCAGCTCCAGAGACGGTGAGAGGGGCGGAGAGGAGACATGTCGCGGGGAAGGGGCAGATTTGGGGGTCTAGGCTTGGAGGGGCAACGATCTGGGACACCGGGGCCAGACGGGGAGCGTGGGGACCCCGGACGAGTCCACTTTGTGTCAGGCCCCACGGGGTCCCTCCTTCGGTCGGT
This sequence comes from Trachypithecus francoisi, assembly GCF_009764315.1. NCBI lineage: Eukaryota > Metazoa > Chordata > Mammalia > Primates > Cercopithecidae > Trachypithecus > Trachypithecus francoisi. The sequence continues at coordinate 89,058,096 of NW_022681470.1, read as the reverse complement.
GCGTCCTGAGCGCCGAGCGTGTGCTGGAGGCGGCGTGGCTCTGGCCAGCCCATTCCACGCTGAACGGCAGTTTGAGAGTCGGACCGGGGCCTGGGGATTAGGATGCAGCCTGCTTCCCGCCCAGCCGGCTTGGCCAGGCCAGCGCCCGCCCCTCCCTCCCCGCTCAGGCTTCGGACTCGCCCCCGCTGGCGGTCTCCCGGCCCAGCCCTGTCTCGGTTCCATGTGCCCTCACCCCTAGCCCACTGCACCTGGGGAAGAGGTGGGCTTGGTGGAAAGCTTGTCCAGAGGGAAGGAGGAGCTGGGGGTGTAGGGGAGTGATGTATCTAACGTAAAAACCCTTATTAATTTCATATAATCCGTGTCAAAACTGACAGGGAAACACGCACACCTATAAGGCACGCCAGCACACACAGTGACACACACCCATGTGACTTATACACATAGTCTAGCACACTCCAAATCACAAACGTCCCTGCACTACGCATCCGGCCGCCCACCACACCCCCACTCTGTGGGGTGGGGCATCCCATGAGGAGTCTTCTGAACTGTGGGCTCCAAGTCATCAGTCCGACAGGACAGCTGAGTGGACAGAAAGGGCCACTGTCCCCAAATCCATCCTGATTTTCTGGCAGCTTTTCCCAGCCCCTGGCTTCAGATTGTTCCTCTTTAACAGTGGGGAAAGATGGGAGAAAATCTTGGTCTCATTCCTCTAAAACAAGGAGACAGGATTTTGTGGGCTAACGAGAGTAGGGGCTTCTGGTGGCCTCTCTTCCTGGGGTTAGGGCTTAGGGTGCTGGGAATGGCTAGTTTCTGGGTAAGAGTGGCCAAGGGATGGAGGAGGAGGGGGTGGAAGAAACGGAGAGGAAAAAGAATGGGTATGAGTCAGCCAAGAATGGAGCCCGTCAGAGAGAGAATGAGAGGAATGTGTGTGAGAAGCAGACAGACATCTCCAGAGAGGTCCAGAGATAGTCAGGGAACCAGGGAGAGGGAGGAAGTGAGAGACAGAGATGGTCAGAGAAGTGTGAGAAGTGCTTGAGAGTGCACTAAACAAATTAGGGAGGATGAAGGTGGGGGAAGACCACTGGGAGTTAGGGAAAGTGGTATGTGTGTCTGGGCCCCAGGCTGTCAGAGCGATTAGCTTTAATTGCTCTTCCCTTTGTGGTTAAATACTCCGTTGGGGAAATTGCCAGTGATGCCCTAGGCTGCAGGCTTCCCTGGTTGCCTACTTCCTCAATTCCGTGCCCATCATGTGTGGATGTATTATCATGCATGAAGAGGGTCACAGAATCAGAGCGCCTCACTCGCTCACACAGATCCTCACCAACAATGTCATGATGGATATCTTCACCAGCTGGTAGGCAGCCAACCACTGAATCTCCAAGCCACTCCCACCAAACTTACTCTGTTTTGTAGCAGGGATGCTCACCCCTTCCTAATTGCAGCTCTGAGTATTCAGATGGGGATACTGAAGCACAGATCTCAGAAGTCCTAAATATTCATTGCTATGACTAAGTTGGATAGGTGAGTAGGAAATGCTAGAAGGGGTGAAAGCCTATAGAAAGGAGGAAAAGAGATACTGAAAGATGAAGTAGAAAGGAAATGGATGACGAAGAGTGAGAGAGATGGAGAGAGATGGCAATAGAATCAGGGAGTGCCACATCAGAAGAGTGGAGACAGAGATGGTCTGGGGAGAGTCCTAGGCCTCATTCCCCTCCTCGCCATCAGCCGGCCCTCCTCTGCCCTGCCTGATCCAGTACCAGCTATCTCGTGATGCCCCATCTTGGGTCTGACTCTTCTCTAGACTAAAGGCTGAAGGCTAATCCCTGTCCCCATGCCCGAAGGTAATCCATTTTGCTTCTTGGGCTGAACATTTTGGGGTCCAGATGTCCTGCCTTTTGTCACTTCCAGGCTGACCCTGGAGCCTCAGAACCCTCAATTTCCTTGTTACAGGAATAAAGACAACCCCTTCCTCCCCCGCAAAGCTAGATAAAAAGCTTAAAGAAGAAATCAATTGAGAATTATATTAAAGGAAATAAACTACAGGACTGCTTGAATTTGGGGCCCAGATATAATTTAAAAGAGGAAAGCTGGACCCCTACACTCTCCCTTCCAACCCCTCTGTCTCTCCATGATTACTTCCAACTTCAGGCAGAAGACTGACAGACTTGAGTGCCTGGGAGTCCCCTCCTGCCGAATACAGGGACCTCTAGGTCCTTGCAGCTGTGTGGGATGTCCCCTCCCCTTAGCCTTAGGCAGCTGCAACAGATGTGGAAGAGGGAGGGGCAGCAACTCCTAATCTTCAGGCTTCCTTCTCGAATTTACAGAGGATTTGGAACCAAACATTAGAGAAAAGGGATAATCTACCACGACTTAATGTCAAAATGCACAGAAATTCTTTTGGTGCTGCCACCTCCTCCACAGGTGGTTATCCCAATTGCCAGGCTTCTCAAAGCACTCCCAGGGCCTGACTCTTCTTACCCCAGTGCCCATGGAGCTCCCACCTGTCCCACCCTAAAAGGTCAGTATATAATGGTCCTTACCTCCTGCCCCTCTTCCCCAGCATCCTCAGTTGGTTTGACCTTTGTCAGGGCTGTGCCTGGGGCCAACTTGGAAGGAGAGGGAGGCAGGAAGGAAGGAAGGTGTGAGGAAGTGGTGAGCGGAGCACAGAAAGCTGGGAGGGAAGAGGACTGACTTCCTGGCAGCCAGGGCTCCGGTTCCTGATTCCTGCCCTGGTATCCTGTCCCAAGAATGGCCTCCGCCCAGACTGCCTGGTGATCCCTGAGCAGCTCTCTGCACTGCTCCAGAGATCAGGAGGATTTTTCAGAGCCCAGAGAGCAGATTTCTCCACAGGCTCTAAGGAAATCTGAATCTCTGGTGAGGAAAGTGACATGGAGGATGAAGGAAACAAGCTCTGCCAAGCCCCACCATGGTCAGGCCAGACCAGCCCAGGTACAACAGCTGATCAGTGAGAATTGAGAGCGGTTCCCCTAAACAACACTCCCTTTGCTTCTTCTGCCATACTAAGGCCTAGGCAAATGGATCTCTCCAAGAAGGGAGGCAACAGGGTGGCCTTTCCTTGTACCCTCAGGGGGCCTTACTCCTATCCTTTCTGTCCCTTCTTACTCACCATTCCCCACACCCCTCCCATCTAGTGGTGTCATTGTCCTAACGACTGGGGGGTGGGGGGACCCAGAACTGAGGTTGCCATAGTAACAGATGAGCTGAGGTTACAGCCTTCTATAGTTGTGGACTGTATGCTCTCCTCTCCCTCGCCCCCCCATGCCTCATTTGCACCCTTAGTCTCTTTCTGTCTCCCAACTCCAGCTCTCTTCCTCCATTCTGCAGGCTTCCCTTACCCCTCTGGATGTGAGCCTGTGGTTATATGCCTTCTTACACATGCTTTTGGCTGGTTTAGACACATACAAACACACACCACAGATACTCACAGCCAGTGCACCCACAGCCATATATCCAGTGCTGGCACATACACCTCCATTACCAGAACATCCAAACACACCCACAGATACCCAGCCACTGCCTCCTCCAGAGCTGTGCCCACAACCCAGGGATTAGCATCCGTAAGATCCAAGCACACACACATTTCTCCTCTGCCACTTTAACATTCCTAACCCCGTCTCTCTTAGGGGCCTCTTTGTATCTTTCACTCTCTTAGAAAGCTCCTACCCACTGCCCCCAAGTCTTTGTGGGTGAGTGTGTTACACACATTAATCTCTTCCCGCCTACCTCCTCTGTAGATCTGTTTTAGATTCAAAGCCCTAAATCTTAACTCCTCCCGACACACACACACACACACACACACACACACACACACGCACGCATGCACTCTTTCCTCCTGCAGGATCTGTGATATTTACAAACTCTCCTTCCATATGAAAGCAGGGAAGTATAACCCCCAATCCTGCAATCCTGCCCCATTTCCAGCTAAGGGCTTGACCCCAGAGTTTCCTCCATTGGGGCAGGGTCTTGTCTCCTGCTGCGCTTTCCCTTCCAGCTCTACTCACGGCTCCTCCCCGACCCATTCTTATCTCCATCTCTAGTCCCCTCCCCATCATCCCCCTCACCCGTATCCCCCTCCTTCTGTCCTTGGATTATCAGTGGAGTGAGGGGGGTTGGGCTCCAGAGCCTGCTGCTGTGACCTAGATTTCAAGACAGAGACAGTTCCTGGTGCTGACAGTCAGAGAGCATTGTTCCTGGCCCGGCCTGGCAGGGCCACTGCTGGCCCTTCTGTCTGGTTGCACCTGGGTGTGCAACTGAGCATGCCTATGACTGCCTGTTTCTTGCGGGGGTCATGGTAGCCCTGCTGTCTGGCTCATTGTCTGTTTGTGTCACGGTGCCTGCCACCAAGGGAGGCTTGTTTATTCTGGTCCAAGTAGGGGGCTGGGAATGGGGACTTCTGGGTCTGCATCTCTTATTTTGTGACCACCATGCCAATTTCAGTTCCCCTGCAGTAGAGCAAGAAGGAAGGAAAATGGGAGTGTGTCAACCAGGCCCCTTTGATCTGCCACATTCCCAGCCTAATGCTGGGGTGATTTGCGGGCAGCCTCAGTCAGGGACGAGGTCATCTTGCTGCTTGCCCACCCCTTGGTCTAGTCGCATACAGAGTGTTTATGATACAATTTACTTTTTAAAACATGCTTTACTTTTCTGACTAAAAGAAAACAGATACTCATTGTGGAAATAAGTTCCATTTTTGAGCTCACCACTAGTGTCACATTTTATGAAATCCAGAAAGTTCATTCAAACATCTGACCTTCTTTCTTCTGTCTTAGCCACAGTTCCTATCTTAGTGGAAGGAAGGCCTTGAATGTTTTCTACTTCTCACCTAAGGATCATGAAAGAGGGATGGGGTAAAGGCCTAGGTGAGATCTGGCCTTGCTGATCTCATCAGACCATGCTGAAGGTAGTGCCAGTAGGATGCTGATGCAAGAAGAGGGGGCAGCCCCTTTTGCCATTCTCCCAAAGCCGCATCTAAAGTCCCCTCCCTCCACCACCCAGCCAGCCTGGGAACTGGGCAGGGGGCCAGAGCCAGTCGCTTGGTATTCTTGGGCACAGGGGCTGCAGGCACAGCACAAAGGGTAGGAGAGAGAGCTGAGTGGGGGCCTGGTAACCATCAGGGGAGAAAATGGGCTCCACAAGATGGGGGTGGTCCTTACTTCCCCCACCTCGAGCCCTAATGACTGAATACAAGGCTAGCATGGAGGGGCCAAGGAACCATTGGACAAACAACTAGGCATTCATCCAAAATGAGTCATTAGTGGAGTGGTGGGGAGTTGAAGTGAGGGACCCCTTTGCCTCTGAGGCAGAATGGGGAAGCTAGAACACACGAGCTCCTACAAAACCCTCCAGCTCCTTCTCAGCTTCTCATTGCCACAGCAAGCCTCGCCCTCGTTGTTTTGGAGTTTTTTTTCACTGACATGGGGAGGGGTTGGAAGTGGGTGGGGCGATTCTGGGGGGGAGACTTGGAGAGAGCGGGTGAGAAAGTCGGGAGCAGGTTGCTATGGTAACCGCCTCCTCAGTCAAGGGAACTGTTGCCAGGGTTACTGTTAGAGGGGGGAAAACAGAAGAAAAAGATGGTGGGGGGAAGGAGGTATGACTTGTCACTCTAGGCTCCTGCCTGGCTCCTAACATCCCGTCTACCCTGACCGCCTCCCCTAGGTCTTCCTTTTCTCCCTCAGCCCTAGCCACCTCCAGCCTCCATGTTCCAGGCACATGCCTGGTAGGGCAGAGTGGGGAGTAGGAGGGTAGTGCCGGGGGGTAAACCAGACTCCGTACCTTAAGCTCAACTCCTATCCCTTTGTCGCCTCCCAACCCCAGTCATGGCTGAGTACGGGACCCTCCTGCAAGACCTGACCAACAACATCACCCTTGAAGATCTAGAACAGCTCAAGTCGGCCTGCAAGGAAGACATCCCCAGCGAAAAGAGTGAGGAGATCACTACTGGCAGTGCCTGGTTTAGCTTCCTGGAGAGCCACAACAAGCTGGACAAAGGTGGGGGAGGGGAGCACAGGGGTCCTGTCATCAGTCTTTCAGGCTCAGTTCATTCAGCAAACAGAGATGAGCTCAAAGCTCTTACATCCACAATGTGTACCCCTCTATAGCAAGGCAGAAGAGATGTGCTCTAAGAGTATGGGGGCCTTAGACATTTTTCATTGTGCCCCTCATCAGTAAAAAACGTTATTCAGATACTCCTGTGCTATTATCACATACACAACAGAATGTAAAAACAATCTAATAGTAAAATTTTAAGTGACAAAAATTGGGAAGAATTCTAGACAATAAAAATAGAATACCTGAATGAGGGGAGAACTCGAAGTGTAATCTCATCTGGTAAATAGTAATACTAATCTTTGTTAAGCACTTTTTAAAAACTGGTAAAATTTAAAACTACAAGTTCTAACACTTTCTTATCCACTTTGAGAGACTACTGCTTGGGGAGTGGGGTCTATGGATTAGACTAATCCCACCCAGCTGGAGGCTTTTGGGAAAAATTGGTGTTTAAGATGGCCCTGAAAGGTGAGTGGGATTTCTAAGGCAAGATCCAAAGGAGGGCATGCCAGGCAGAAGAACCCTGTCACAGAGTATCTAGTGTGTTTGGAAATGCAAGCAGTCCTGCTTGGCTCGACTAGGATGTAGGGTGTTTAGAAATGGCTGGGAAGGTAAGGGTAAGACTGTGTTGTAGAAAGCCTGGGTATTGGATAGGTGAGGTGAGTGAACTCAGAGCCCTTCAGATACACTATTCTGACTGCTGCGTGGCTGGCAGGGAGAAAGTATAAAGGAGGACATGTTACAGTTAGACTATGGCAACAGTCAGAGGGGAGGAGCCAGGGAAGAAGGTCTAAGGGCATCTATAATCTCCTGAAATTGGCCAGGCCATGGACATCATCCTTCTGGTGGTGTCCATACCTTCTCTCATTTAGAATAACCTTTCTCACCAGGCCCAGATTCTCTCCTGGGTTGCCTAGAGATTCCACTCTGTTGGTCCTACAAGTGCTGTCAGCAAATTCTTATACTTAAAACTTGGATGGAAAGTGGAAAAGGATGGGGGTGGGGATGGGGTATCTGGAAGTCAAGTTGATTTTTCTTTTGTCCCCTCCCCACAACATATGGGAGCTAGTATCTAAGCTAAACCCCTCATTCTAACCACAGTCTAGAAACTTCACTGACCAATTATCTGCCCTTCCTGCAAACAGTCCTCTGTATTGTTGTTTGGGTGCCTTAGCTTTCTTTTACTGGATTAGTAGCCCCTCTTCTTCCAGTGTTGTACCCTCCCATAACCAATGTCAGCAACTCAGCTTTGCTTCCAGGTCACTAGTCTGGTGGAGTAGGGGAAGCTGACCTCTACAGCCTAGCTCTGACCCTATCTCCTGCCTTCCTCCAGACAACCTCTCCTACATTGAGCACATCTTTGAGATCTCCCGCCGTCCTGACCTCCTCACTATGGTGGTTGACTATAGAACCCGTGTGCTGAAGATCTCTGAGGAGGATGAGCTGGACACCAAGCTAACCCGTATCCCCAGTGCCAAGAAGTACAAAGGTAAGAGGCCACTCCTTTAGCTGCACCTCTGCCTCGTCCCGTTGACTATCCTTGCAGTACTTGAGTTTTAGGAGAGTGGAGGCAGATGCCCAATGGGCCTGCCTGGCATCTCCCACACTGCTGTCCCTGGACACATCCCTTTTTGTCCCCAGACATTATCCGGCAGCCCTCTGAGGAAGAGATCATCAAATTGGCTCCTCCACCGAAGAAGGCCTGAGCAAGGGGGAGGAAGAGGAGGAAGGTTGGACCTTCATCAGACCACTCCCTTCCCCCATCCTCCAGGGGAGGGGGCAAGGGCAACCCACCATCTACCCACTTACTAACCTGGTCCTAACCCCCTTACTGTGCGCGTGTGTGTGCGTGTGCGCACGCTCTGGCTGTCTGTCTATATGTCTAGCTCATCTAGTTCCTCTTCTTAAGGGGATGGGGGTCAGGGGCTAGGGGAGGGGGCTGAGTTTCCCCACTTTAGGAGGAGGTGGGGGCTATTTCTATGCAAATAGAAATCAGCACATTCCTCCTACTTCCCTTTCCTCCACTCTCCCCCCATATCTTTAAAGTGTGGAAGCAGAAAGGACCTGCATTTTCCTACACTGAGGAGCTGACATGGGGGTAAGGTAATGGGAGAGGTAGGTGGATCCAGGGAAAAGCAGTGGGGAGGGAAGGCAAAGAGGCCACTCAACCCCCACCTGGAAGGGGCAAAGAAAAGCAAGAGTTCCCTGTTTGTACTCCTGTGCTGGACTAGCTGTTTCCTGAGTACCAGCAGGTCCCTTTTTTGCCTCTCATGGACCTAGCACAGGTATGAGCCAGGGATCCTTTCCTGGCCCCTAAGATCAAACCCCATGGAACAGCCAGCATTAGATGCCCCCACTCACCTGTACTCTGGAGAGACTGTGCTGGGAACATGTACCACTGAGCCTGAGATGGGGATGAGGGCAGAGAGAGGGGAGCCCCTTTTCCACTCAGTTGTTCCTACTCAGACTGTTGTACTCTAAACCTAGGGAGGCTGAGGAATGAGATCCTTAGGTTTTAACCTGCATCCTGACCCCACCATCTATAGGGTCCCAACTTGGTTATTGCAGGCAACCTTCCCTCTCCCTTGGTGAAGAACATCCCAAGCCAGAAAGAAGAGAAGTTAACTACAGTGTTTTCCTTTGCACCGATCCCCACCGCAATTCAATCCAGGAAGGGACTTAGGAAACCCTTCTTTACTAGATATCCTGGCCCCTTGGGCTTGTGAACACCTCCTAGCCACATCACTACAGTACAGTGAGTGACCCCAGCCTCCTGCCTGCCCCAAGATGCCCCTCCCCACCCTGACCGTGCTAACTGTGTGTACATATATATTCTACATATATGTATATTAAAACTGCACTGCCATGTCTGCCCTTTTTTGTGGTGTCTAGCATTAACTTATTGTCTAGGCCAGAGCGGGGGCGGGAGGGGAATGCCACAGTGAAGGGAGTGGCAGAATCAAATTGCTACATAGTCCAAACAAAAAAGAAAGCTTTTTCAAAAAACATTTAATTCACATGCAATCTCAGAGACTATTTAGACAAAGTTGAAGTTAGGAGCTTTCAGGATGTGAGAGTAAAACTTTAATGGGAGGGGAGGGCTGGCTGCTGGAAGAAGGAAGAAGCCAGACTGGTTAGACAGTATTCTTAACTCCTAGCCCAGCCTAGCGTGCCCTGCCCCTCTGGCCACTGCTGCAGACACCTGCCTTAACACACACACCTCTAGGACTCCACAGTTTTGCCTTAAAGGACCTTCCCAAGTCTCCTTTCCCTGTCTGGCTTCTCCCTTAAGGAGAGAGAGATACTTGTAAAATTGGGTGGGAAGAATGAGCATAAACTGTCCTTCCATTTGGGATATGTTACATTAGAAAGAGAGAGAATAAGGAGCCTTTCTTATGGAAGAAATGGGAGAAGAGAGACAGGGTTATTTTCAGCAGAGTCTAGTAGTTTCTCTGTAAGGCAAAATAATCTAAAAAGACTAACCTGCCCACCCACTCCTTATATTGCTGTGAGATTGCCCCTATCTTGTGCTCTTCTGTCTGCAGTGTGCACGGCCTTGTTCTAACCCGGAATAAAGGTGATTGATTGTATTGTAACTAACTGATTTTAAAATTTCTGTGAGTGACGAGGATTTTGGAGCCTTTGAATCACTGGGAAGGGAGGGGGAACAATATTTATGCCCCAGAACAAGGGCTGGGAAAATACCCCAAGTGTATACCCTCACCCCACCCAATCTCCTAAGTATCACTGAGCTAAATGGAGCGTATCCTACTTCCAACAGTCTCCAATTGGAGCCCAAGCACTGGAAATACGGGTCTCCCAAAATGGACTTTCTAACACTGTATCATGTGCAGAATGAGAGGGGTAGCTACATTAGTAGGAACAAAAACCATCCATTGTGAATAAATGGACCACATACCACACAGAGCAGCAGTTGGGGGGAAGAAAAGCTTTACTGGGAGAAAATACAACAAATTCCAGAGTGCATGGTTTTTAGCCCACCCTATCACCCCACCAGCAATAGGAACACAGACCACTCAATCACACATTCCCTACCTCAGGGAGTAAGTACAGCAGCCAACATCTGGTCTGAGAGCTGCTGGGAAAAGGGGCAGGAGGAAGAAGTGTCTGGGAATACCATTCTCTCACTCTTTTCCCCTCCTTCCTGGCCTGATTTAGTAGAATCTGACTGTCCCAGGATACAGAATTCTTGATTGGATCTTGTGGAAACTGGGGGCAAAAAAATAGCAGCAAAAGCACTTAAGGGCAAGAATTCAGCTGGGACTTTCAGACTGAGTGACCAGTGATAAGACAAGTGCCCAAGCACCAGCCACTGTAATCAGTCCTTAGATTAATGACTTGTTCTTCAATCCTAAAATATCAAGAGGCCGACAAGGTTTAAGTCAAACCCAGGAAGTCTTTCCCTTCACTCTTCTATAAAGAAGGGAACTGGCATCAAGTTGGATGGCTTAAAGATCAAGCAGCTAAAGGTAAGAGAGAGAGAGAGAGAGTGTGTGTATGTGTATGTGTGTGGTGTGTGTGTACGTGTCTTCTGTCACACAAAGTACCACAATAGTCTGCAGTGGTGGCACCACTCTAAAGTATTTAAGTTTTAAAGACAGGCCAGCCTCTGGTTAGAAGAGCCATCCTTGGAACCCCCTACAAGACTTGAGAGGTAGGAGATCTGAGGCAAAGAGCTGAGAGGAATTTCCTGTTTTTCCCAACCCCCATACCAAAGCAGGGAACCAGGAAGGGCAGAAATGAGGATCCTTCCATTCTCGAGCCTCCAAAAACCTAAAGGGTAAGTCCCAATCTCTAGTGACCATACACAGAGGTAAACTGACCCCAGGTGTCACCTCCACACCATTACTCTTGTTCACTCTTAAGTCCCTTTATTGCATTCATAGAGAATATATAGGTATTTAAACTTTGACAATAATTTTACCTTGATACATCCAAGTTTGACTTGCTTTTTAATATATTTATAGATATAAAATTAGGCCTCTAACAGTGATAGGGACAGGGAGATTGCTGCCACCAAACAATGTTTTTTAAAAAAATAACAGAAGAGGTAACATCCTTCCTATTCTTCCTTCACATCTGCCCCTCTCCCACCTCTCCCCAACCTCCCTCACCTGACGTATTAGGGGGTGATGGGATGAAGAAAAGAGAGTGAAGGATATGTAATCAAGTGCAAAACACTGTGATAAGTACAAAGAATGAATAAGGTGGAAAGGAAAGTGAAGAGTGTGGGATGGTTAGGGGCTTTAAGGACTTCCCAGGAAAACAGGATTCTGGGATGGGGTTGCTGAGTGGGGGGGCGGGGGGACCAACTGTCATATACTTTTAAAAAACAAAGGAAGAAAAGGTCAAAAACCTAAACCAAAGAGAGAGTGGCACTCCTACCCTCCACTCTGGCCCCTTGGTACTGAATAGCCAGTTGTTCCACCCACCCCCCCCGCCCAACAAACAAGGGAGCTTAAAGAAAAAGAAACCCCATTCCCTATCCCAAACCAGTTAACAAAATAGGCTTCCCTCTCCTCCCAAAAGGAGGCTTTGGGGAGAGGCCATTTCTACTGAGTCCTATGCACCTCTCCATGGAGCCCCATTCCAGGGGTCAGCTCCCATTCCTAGGTACTCTGTTGGTTCACTCCTCTGGTTTGTCCTTCTCCTGGGATGTCTTTCTTTTATCTAAAGCAAAAAGTCCAAAGTGCGTTTCTGCTGAATGTAGGGCCTGGGACAGGAAAGGGTTGCCCAGGCAGGATCAGATTGGCAGCCCCAGCCTGCCCCACCTAGGTATGAGGCCTCAAGATGGCATGCACTGCACCCGGTCAGGGCCCTCCTCCTCGTCCGATGTGTCTGAGGAGCTGGGAGACTCATCAGAGTCCGCGTCTGTGGCCCCAACCCCAGGTTCTCGCCAGCGCTGTGGATGGGAAAGGCTTGTTAGTAACCTCCCTGGACGGAACAAGGACAAGCCTGTTAGGTCTTAGCTAGAATATAGATGCTTTAGGCCAGAGATCAGCAGAATTTTTCTTAAAGGGCCAGATAGTAAATATTTTAGACTTGCGGTCTATATGGTCTTTATTGCAACTATTCAACTCATTGTAGCGTGAAGGCAGCCACAGACAATACACAGAATGGGTGTGGCTGCAAGCCAATGAAACTTTATTTACAAAAACCAGCAGCAGGCCAACTGCCAGTCTGCCAACCCCTGAACTAGACCTCTTTTGGCATAAGAGGAAAAATAGAAAGGTCACACTGAGACTTGTTATTTCTTCTCAATTCCCTCCTCCACCCTTTGCCTTTATGAAGATAGGATTACACATGGATGGCAATGGACAACAGTAGATACCACCCTTTTCTGCTGATGTCTCTTCCAAGGCTGTATCAGGGATCTGATGGGGATAGAGGACAATGGATACGAAATCCAACCAAGATCACCTGATTCCTCCTTAAAGTCACTACTCTGGAACTTTTTAGCCCTCTTAAGAGGGTTACTCCCTTGGGAACTCATTTCCAACCCCAGCTTACCCGGTGATGGCGTCTCTGTCTCAAGTGATGCATAAGGAACCACAGCATGTGACTATCAAACAGGTCAGGGTGGTGCAAGCTATCTTCATCCCGCTCCCGCTTGTTCTTCTTAATCACCTGGAACCCAAAAAGGTTGGGAAGAGGGGGCAGCAATGAAGAGGAACCCGGGACCTGATCAAGAAGGCTGATCTTCTATCCCAATAAAAGCTAACCATTAAGTTGAAGTGGAGCTACATTAGATTAGGAAACGATGCCCTAGGTTCAGCTGCTGCAAAGGTAGCAGGCTTTAATATAGAATAATTCTTAAAGATGCTCCTTATCCCCATCCTATTACAAATTAGTGCCACTTCACAGCTGCCCCCTGGAGCAGGACTATTCCCACAGAGGAAATTACAGGAATGTGGGGGAGGGTGTTAGAGCAGTGCCTTTAAAGAACTGGGCAGCAAGTTATTCCTCCCTATGACAATGAAGAATCAACAGTATGTGGATAAGCAGAAAGAAAATAACTTCTGCAGTCAGCCACTTACATCTTTTAACCCTGTCAGCTCAGTGGAAGCTTCAGCTGTGGGTGCCCAGATCTTCACATCATGGTCTAGGCCACTGGTTGCCAGCACAGGCAGGTGAGGGTGGGGCTCAAGGCAGTTTACCTGGTCAGGAAGAAAGGAAAACACAGACTCAGCAGTGTGTGGGAGTAGGGTTTAAAAACCACTACTCACCTTGAGCCAAATAATTGCCCTTGATCAGGGCTGATGCAGCTGCTGGGGAAGGGAGGCCCACCCATCCTGAGCCTAAGCCAAAGGGCACTGGGGGTAGAGAAACCAGACACAGACTGGGTATAAGACCAGGCACATCAATCATTTCCTATGTTTAGGTCAGGGGTGGCTTCATCCCCAGATACGGCCCTAGGGATGGGCGAGTGGACTGCCCAAGCTTACTGCTGGCTTCATAAGACAATGAAATCCAGATGACCTCATTCACTCCAGATTCCAAAGCTCCAACTTGCCCAAGGCTGGGAAAAAACCATCTCAGTGGCTTTCACCAAATGGCAAATAAATTTTAAAAAATGAAGCAAGCAGCAGCTGCCAATGAACCCCCAGAGAAGAGTTGGAGAACAATTACATTCATTTGGCACTGTTTACTAGAACTGGAGGAAGGCACAGGCTGAGAAGAGGAGGCTCAGTTGCAGGGAGTGGTGGGAGTGATGGAGGCTCATGTCTGCTTAAGAGAACCTTGCACATCCCAGGGGGAGCATCCTACTACCTGCCCTGAGCACAACAGGCTCAGCTATAAGGCAGCACATTAAAATACAGCAGCTTCTTGGGGTTCCCATAGCCTCAATCTCAGCTACCCTCTGGGTAAATTCACTGAACAAGGCAAAAGAAATAAACTACAGCAGGAAGGCCTTCTAGCTTAGGCAGCTTCCTTCTGTCTGAAAGGCACCCATGCCCCCTGCTGTCTAACTTGGAAACATGAGCTTCCCTAAGGGAAGGGCAGGGAAGTTCCTACCCCATCCAGAAGAGTTAGTTCCAGATCTAGCTGCTAAAGCATTTTGAGTCTTTTAGTGAAAGGAGGAACACATAGGAAGGGCACCCTGTCTTGCAGCTGGCCATACAGTCCAAGAAAACAACTTCTTTTAGTTCTCTCTGGACCAACCACCTCCCCTGCCTCACCTGCCCAGGCAGAGAACAGCTGAGGATAAGTCAAGGACAGGCATGGAAAACAGAGCTGACCTATAGACTTCCCACTTACTTTGACTCCATCTTACAAATAAACAAACGCTCAGAAAAGACTGAAGCTAAGACTGAGCTTATGAATAAAACAGAAACCTCGTTCTTTATCTCCTCCCATTCCACATATCAGCCTATTGTGAAGTTTACCTTTGGGCTGTTTTAGGCAGTGCAGTTCAATGCCTGGAATAATGTCTATCTCTAGTAACGGACAACTTACACATATAAACCTGAACTTTTTCATCTATCTCCTAATAAGCCCTTGTTACAGACCTATACTCTTTGAGCTAGCTCTGCTTGAATAAGTCAGCAAAATAAAAAAGCGCAGGGGAACAATTCCTTGGAACTTAAGACTAAGGAAAAAGCCAGTGGCAAGAGGAACAAGAGAATAACATACAGTACCTGAATTGGAGCCTGCGGGGGGAGCCGACAGAGAACTTCTGGGCCAGAGTACCTGGTCACTTCACCAGACCTGTCTGAATGCCAGGACTTATCCTGTCAATAATGCCTGAGCAGAGAAAAGAGCTCTGGCCTTAGATGACTGGGTTGGGGGAATGTAGAGAATGGGATCAAGCATCAAAGTGCTCTTGGGAGACTAAGGGGCTGTCCTCTGATACCACCCCCCATTCTTGTCCCTGTGAAGCTGAATGGGAACAAAGAAATGATCCTCAAATCAGAGTCAGGAGATCTGGGCAAGTTAGAAAATAACTTCTAAGATCTTTGGTTCTAACATTCTACGTTACAATTACATTCTACTCTACATTTATAATTTGCATGATATAGAACTGCTGAGTCTACTACATTGAAACTAGCGCCTGGTGACCCCCACTGCTGGAAAATTAGGACCAAAAACAGAACAGAGGGAGCCAAGTAAAAGACCACATCGATCATTCAGCTTACACAGAGACAAGAATATGTAAGGAAATTTGCTTCAGGGGTAGCCTCTATATCTCTTACTCTACTTATTTACTCTTAGGACCACTAAAACTTAGGCCTAGGCCCCACCCATCCCAAGTAGATGCCTTCCTCACCTGGGCAAATGGGTTAATCATCAAACCCTGGCATTGGCTGAGCTAAAAGCAAACTGGCCTGCAGAATGCTTTTGGAGAATGGACAAATGCTGGCCTGGCAGAGGGCATTCAGCCCTGCATCTCTCTGGAACAGAATGCAAGGCAATAGCTTATGTCAAGAAAAAATTCACTGGCCCCTTCTGACTTCCTTTTTCTAAATGCCTATTGCATAATTCCCATTAAGACTCAAGTGTTTTGGGTTTGTTCACTGCAGATGACACAGGGGGACCTATGGAAGAGTAGGAAATGAAGCAGGGAAGAGTGAGACACACCTTGAACTTCTAGATTCCTCTCCATTTGTATTCAAACCATAAAAACCCCAGATCTATGCAGGTCCCAGGTCCCCAAAATTTAGAGGAAACCAGAAGAAAATTTGAAATACCCTCATACCAGGGCAAGAAAAACATAAGGAATGGGATCCTGATTGCAAGGAACCATTCTAAATTATAAAACCACTCTCTGAAAAAAACCTCATCAAGAGATGGCTAGGCTCTTTGAAGTTCCCCACAGCTAAGAAGCAATAAAAAGGAAGAGAGACTAAGCTGTCTCAGTCATTCCTTAGAGGTCTTGGGTAACCAGACTATTCTGGGCAATCAGTATAATTTAGTCTTCCAAACTGTCTTTTTCCCATCTCCTGTGGTCCAAAAACCTTGTAACAGAAAGCAACTGAACTCTTTCCTAATTCTAGGTCTCAAAAATGAAAAAAAAAAAAAAAAAAAAAAGATACGGTTAACCAGATACACCTTAAGAGCTGATGGCTCTTCATTCCCTAACTCGATTCTCACTCTTCCTTTTTGACCTAACTCCACAGAGGTCTGCAGAACTCAAAGGATAGGCAGACTATGATATGATCATGGGTTATACAGCAAGCAGACTGCTCAGCTACTAGAAAAAAATTACATTTGCTTTCTCCTTACATATACACATTTTTATGTGTTTGTTACCTATTTGAATGTAAGCGTGACACTTCACCCCAAATACTTCAACATGTATCTCTTAAGTACAAGAATATTCTCCTACATAAGTAATCAAATCAAATACATTTAATATTGAATACCATGTTATCTAATGTATAAACCATATTCTAATTTTCCCAACTGTCCAAAAAATGCTCTTTATAGTTTTTATCTGCTGATCTAAGATCCAGCCAAGATCACTACTTAGTTTAGTTTAAAGGGAAGAGACAATAGAGAAATCTTTAGCCTTGTGTACGAGGGTGTGCCCTGAACACTAACACTTTTTCATTTGGAAAAGGTGCATGCCTAGAGATAAGTTACATCACTCAGGACAGGACAGAGGTTCTTCCCTAAGATCCCTTTCTTGTCTCAATAAACTGTGCTTTACAGGGACAGAAGATAGGAACAGGAAGAAAATACTCCATCAAAAACTCAGCACCCCCAGGCTAACTAGCCTTTTATGGCTGATTGGACCTCTAAAACATGGTATTATGTAGTCACAGAATTCAGTGTCCCTGCTAAAACCTACCTTAATGACTGGAGAGATTAGGGAGCCAGCCAGCTCAGCATACCATACTCACCACGCCTCCCTTGTCCCCCTCCATGAACTGAATAATCTGGCAGGATGATTTCTCCCAGAGGAAGATGTGCCCACAGTCACTACCGCTCACCACAAACTCACTCTTAGGGCCATAGAAATTGACGCCTTTTACTGAAACGATAAATGAGGGAACAAACCACATGAGGGTTGGCATCAGGCCTATATATATTCATCTCAAAGGGAATTTAATTATTCACAAACTCTAAATCAGCTGAGGGCCAAATAATTATTTTCATTTTCTCAAAACACATCAAGAGATTATGCATGTTTAACAGATAGTTATAAGAATCACAACAGTCCCAGAGATGATTTATATTCTCCCAAAGAGCTCGCTCCTTAGGGCAGAGGAATCTGCAATCCTTTAGCAGCAGCCCCAGTCTCTAAGTTTATACCCTAGCAAGCAACCACAGGCCTCTCTAATCCCTTACCTGTCCCACCCTGATTCGTCCCAGCTGTGTCCACTCTTAGGCAGTACTGTCTTATGGCCTAGGATTATCTTTGATATGTGGACTTCATTGGTACTTTGTCAATATTTTTGGGGTCATCAGTTGATCTGAGACTGATGAAGGTATATGCCACAACTGCTTCAAGAAGCAAGTCATCTGTGCTTGCTACCATTAACAGGGTTCCACTCTCCAGAATCAGTAAAAGAAGCCAAGAGTTCCAATGACTATGGTCAGTACAATATTGGCCATGAGACTGGCAACCTTCCTTCATCTGCCTGTGTACTGAGATCCAAGAACAGATTTTTCCCTCCCTTCTTACCAGCTCAGGAAAAAAAATAAAAGGAACTGCTATCTCCAAGACAAAATCATGACAGGTATCTGTTAGGAGTCGTAACAACAGAGTAATGATTCCTCAACTTTTCTGGACATTAGAACCATGTGGATAGTTTTTAAAAATCTCAGTGCTCAAGTTCCATCCCATCCCTACTAAATCAGAATATATAGCGTTAAGGCCAAACTTATTTTTAAAAGAACATCAGGATTGGGATTGGTGGCTCATGCCCAGCACTTTGGGAAGTCAAGGCAGGCGGATCACTTGAGCCCAGGAGTTAGAGACCAGCGTAGGCAACACGGTGAAACCCCATCTCCACAAAAAATACAAAAATCAGCCAGGTGTAGAGGCATGCACCTGTAGTCCCAGCTACTCAGGAGGCTGAAGTGGGAAGATCACCTGAGCCTGGGAGGTCGAGGCTGCAGTGAGCCATAATTGCACCACTGCACTCCAGCCTGGACAACAGAGTGAGATCCTGTCTCATAAACACAACACAAAACAAAACAAAACACATGAGGTGATTTCAATGTGCCCCAAAGGAACAAAACAGGCCAATCTTGGGCTAGTTACTACCACCATTCCTCCTCTTCTGCCTCATCTAAAAGAATAGTTTACTCCTCCTCCTAGAGGTATAAGGTCACTCCCTATTTTAAGTAATTCAGGACCACTGACTAAACAGAGCTTTCCCTGACTCCCTAAGACATTTGTGCTGATTTTGAAGTTACCTGAAATCTTAAAAAAGTTAGTCTAGTCTCCTTATGTCCAAAACAATTAGAAGCAACATTATTGGAGTGACAAGAGATGCTCTTGAGTGCATTCCTCTCTAGCATAGTGGAGAAAACATGAAAACTCCAGCCCAATTCAGGATAATTACTCAGTGCCCATGGCAACACAGGCAGGTAGTTTCTATTTCTATAACCTGAGCAAGACACTGTGGTTCTCCAAAGCCAACAGGCTTGGGCCACAGAAACCTAGGAAGACAGTCTCACCTGTGGCATTATTTCTGTGGCCCTTGTATCTCTTAACATACTGGGCCCCATCACTGTGAGAGGAGTTGAAGAGGTAAATATCTTCATCATTGTAACTGGCCAGGAGCTCTGCCAAGAACAAGAACATAGCAGTGAAGGCAAAGGCTGAAAAAAGCAGGGACCAGGAGTTGGGGGTTGGGGTGGGGCTTCTTGCCAGTAGTGCCCCCTCCAAATACCCAGGTGTAGCACCCATCTTATTTGGAACACCAGGCAAGTCCGACTGTACAGGGTAGACTAGGAACACACTGCCAACCCAGGGGCAGCAGAATGCTCAAAAAGATCATACCCATTACCTCAGGAATGAGTCAAAGGCATAAGAACCTGCTCAGGCAAGCAACCTGGGCTTCAGGACAGGCCCTGCCAAATATCATCTGCAGCATTCTGCAAATGGTACCTGGCATCTCCAAGGGTCATCTGCTGTATCCTCCCGCTATGTGCTCACCATCAGCAGTTACTCCCCAGCTGCTCTACTTGGAGCTATAGCACAGTGGTGAGCACTGGAGGGCACATGCCTCACTGGCTCAGCAGCTCCCTAGACAGAGGGGGCATGCCAGCCTAGGAGCTGGGCCCTGCTCACGTACCTGTGCCGTCGTGGCTGTACACAAGACAGGTGATGTTTGCTTTGGACTCACTGTTCACCTGCAATAAGGAGCAGATACTGACTGATGCCCCACCCCCCCATTTGTTACACCATCTTCAGGAAACAGCTTTTCCTTCAAACTCCCCTATATCTTCTCCCAGAGATTTGAGAAAGACAGACAGAGACAAGAGTACAACTGCTGAAACATGACCACCTCAGGGGGTAGCATCTTGGGGCTTTCTCTTGGTTGTCATCTGTGTGCTAGCCATTTTATGTACATTGTCTCATTAGGCCTCACCATCAAGGTGCAAGGCAGTTATTTTGATTTATATTTTGTCGATTAAAAAAACTGAGGCTATCAGAAGTGAAGTGACTGCCAAGATCACAAGGCTGGTAAGTGGTAAAGCCAGGAATCAAATCCAGATGATTGGCTTGAAAGTCCAAGCTCTTCCCACCATACCAACAAGTTCAGGTGCAGCCTTGGGGTTGAGTCAGGGAAGCCTGGAGCAACTGGCCCTTCATGAATCTTACCAGGTGATGAGGACAGAACTTCTTGAGTACTCCATTGTTCTCATTCTCATCAATTTTCCTCTGGTCATAAATCCTATAGTTGGAAAAGCAATGAAAATGTAAAAATTTACAAACAAATCCCTTAACGAGCTGCAATCTAATGTAGTGGCAGGAAAATGCCAGCTGGATGAAAATAAACAACATTTTCCAAACCAAGCTCTGGCTTGCACTCTTCTTAAAGGGCATCCCTTTTCCAATCCATTTCCAAACCCCAAGTCTTTGTTTTGTTTGTTTGAGACTGGGTCCTGCTCTGTCACCTAGGCTGTATGTAGTGCAGTGGCATGATCCCGGCTCACTGCAATCTCTGCCTTGTGGGTTCAAGCGATTCTCCTGCCTCAGCCTCCTAAGTAGCTGGGACTACGGGTACACGCCACCACTCCCGGCTAATTTTTTGTATTTTAGTAGAGACAGAGTTTCATCATGTTGGCCAGGCTGGTCTTGAACTCCTGGCCTCAAGTGATCTCCCTGGCTTGGCCTCCCAAAGTGCTGAGATTACAGGGATGGGCCACCACACCTAGCATCAAGCCCTAAATCCTTCATCCACGTACTTCCCATTTTAAGTGGCAATCCTCAATTCTGTCAGTCTGAAGTTGTCTCTTTCTCTCAAGTGTTATATCACATACTGATAATTTTCACTGAAACAACTAACATTAATATGGAGCTTTTTATGCGTATATTACCTACCGAAAAGGGTTACTCATGGGCAGAAACCATGCTTAATGTAAGTCAGTGGGTCCGTAATCCCTCCTTGAAACTTTATTTCGCCTATTCTCCCTCTCATACCCCACAATAATTATTAAAAACTACCACCCATAGCTCAAGACTCCCTCTCCTTTCCACATTCTTATCAAGCACACTACACCTTCACCTTCCTTCCTCTCTCTAATCCAAGCTTTAAACTCAAATATTTAGGATACACACATTATGTGTCAAATATTATGCTAGGTGCTAAAAATACAGTGAGGAACAAGACAGATCTAGTATCTGTCCTCACCCAGTCTCCTCCAATCTCAGGGTCAATCTTTTGACAAATGCTCTTCATTTCATCCTTCCAGGGACCTTGTTTGATGATTATCTCATTTCTCAACCTCTTCCTCATCACCAGTTGGCCACTTTCTAAAAATCCTTCTACTGACTGTCCTTTCCTACTATTGCTTTTTTCCTCCTTCCCCTTACAGTCACACTACTGAAAAGAACGATCAACATTCAATATTTCCACTTCCTTATTTCCTATTCACTTCTCAGTCTATCCTAATCTGGTTTTGGTCCTCAACTCACCACTGAGACTTTCTGGCTGAAATCATCAGTTAATTACATCCATTTGTCAAGTAGGTATAAGTCTAGAGCTCAGAATAAGTGTGGTCTGCAGACACAGATGTAAGTCATATATCCGTGTATAGGTGGTAGTTAAAGCACTGGTAATGGAATTAGATCTCCAGGGGAAAATATAGAGAGGATTTTCCCTTCCTCCTTTAGAATCTCTGGCCTCTTTCAGAATATAATGAAAACTCTAGTCCCTTCTCCCCAGAAAAATGCACATAAGCACACTTTCTGGAGGTTCACATAATACTTGTACTTCAAGTTAAAATTCCCTGGTATAGAGCAAGATGAGAGCTGAAGACTGAGATGCTGGAGAACATCAGCATTTAATGGGTGGAAAAAGGAAGACACACCCATGAACAACACTGAGGAGTGGTTGGACATCACGGAGAGAAGGTGTTTCAGGGAAGGAGTAATAATGTCAAGAGTAGAGAAAAAGATTTGAAAAGTATCTTGTTGGCCGGGCGCGGTGGCTCAAGCCTGTAATCCTAGCACTTTGGGAGGCCGAGACGGGCGGATCACGAGGTCAGGAGATCGAGACCATCCTGGCTAACACTGTGAAACCCCATCTCTACTAAAAAATACAAAAAACTAGCCGGGCGAGGTGGCGGGCACCTGTAGTCCCAGCTACTCGGGAGGCTGAGGCAGGAGAATGGCGTAAACCCGGGAGGTGGAGCTTGCAGTGAGCTGAGATCTGGCCACTGCACTCCAGCCCAGGCGACAGAGCAAGATTCCGTCTCAAAAAAAAAAAAAAGAAAAGAAAAGAAAAGAAAAGTATCTTGTTGGCTTTGGCAGTTAGGTTACTGATGACTTAAGCCTTGACATCCCCGGCTCACACGATCCTCCCTCCTCAACCTACCAAGTAGCTGGGACTACATGCACACACCACCATGCCGGGCTAATATTTTTATTTTTTGGTGGAGACAGCATCTGCCCAGTTTGGTCTCAAATTCCTGGCCTCAAAAGATTATCCTGCCTCGGCCTCCCAAACTGCTGGGATTACAGGTATAAGCCATACACCCCAACTAAGTGTTTATTAATAATCTACTATATTCTACATATGATGCTAAAACAAGGTTTGGCAAACATTTTCTTAAAGGACAAGACAGTAAATGTTTTAAGCTGGTCAACAGGCAAACCATCTAATCTCTATTATAACTATTGAATTCTGCCATGTAGCATGAAAGTGGTCATAAACAACATGTAAATGAAGGCCATGGCTGTGTTCCAATAAAACTTTATTTATAAAAACAAGCAGTACAGTTTGTCAAGCCCTGTGATAGACAGTAAGCATAGAAAGATTAATACAAACATTCCTACTACTTTCTGAACATATGATAGGTCCTTGATAGTTTATATTTTACTTTATTTTTAGTTATTTTTTTTTTGAGACAGGGTCTCTGTCATCCAGGATGGAGCGCAGTGGTGTAATCACAGCTCACTGCAGCCTCAAACTCCTGGGCTCAAGAGATCCTCCCACCTCTGCCTCCCAAGCAGTTGGGACCACAGGAGCATACCACCACATCTGGAGATATTTAATTAATTAAAAAACTAAAATGTTTTAATTTTTTTTTTTGGTAGAGACACAGTCTTGCTATATTGCCCAAGTTGGTCTTGAACTCCTGACCTCAAACTATCCTCCAGCTTTGGCCTCCCAAAGTACTCTAGTTTTATAGTCATGAGAAACCACACCAAGCCCCTTGACATTTTAAGTCACATAAGGAATAGCTTTACAATCCTCTCCATACCTTTACCACATCTCTTCCCACATGCCTTCAGGCACCCACTAACTTGTTACCCTAAGTCTCTCTTCTGTACCTGCCTTTAATCTAATGTTCTCTCAGTGTTGCTGATTTTGGCTTAAGAACTGGGAAGTGAAGAGATGATTTACTGACTGTGCTTCATCAATCAGGGCCTATTCTTAATCCTTTAGCAATAAATTTTCATGTCAGCCAATCACACTGCCAAATTTACCACTAAAGGATTCATCTCATATATCCTCTTTTTCTTTACTCCTATAAATTCTTAAAACTAAGCTAAGCAGGAATTAGCTTAGCTTAGCAGGTATAGTAGGGACTCATACCTATACCTCCTCTACTTGCCTACTTTTTTTTTTTTTTGACCACAGGCCAAAAAGCATGTCTCCCCAGAGCTTCCTTTAAATACTTTTTAATAACCCTAAACTAAAATTCAGTATTTATGATGCAAAAGCCTTGAGGATGAGTAAGCTATTTCTCTGTATTCCCTTGAAGTAATTTCTTTAGGCTAGGAGTGAAAGTTAGTGATGTTATGATATAAAACATTCAGCAAAAATGTTTTCAAATTTATACCAGAAGATGAGCTGTTCGGGTTCTTTCAAAGAAAGGAGAAACCTCAAAACAGTCAGTTGCCTGCGCAGGAGAGGTGCCAAAGAAGTTGAGTGTAACCTAATGTCAGAGAAGAGCTGGAGTGCTGAAAACGGCCACCTGCTCAAGTAGGATCAGTGTTCCTCAAAATCTTCATGTAGCCAGGCACGGTGGTTCACAACTATAATCCTAGCACTTTGAGAGGCCAAGGAGGGTGGATCACTTGAAAACAGAAGTTCGAGACCAGCCTGGCCAACATGGCAAAACTGTATCTTTACTAAAAATACAAAAATAGCCAGGCATGGTGGCACATGCCTGTAATCCTATCTACTTGGGAGGCTGAGGCATGAGAATCACTTGAACCCGGGAGGCAGAGGTTGCAGTGAGCCGAGATCAAGCCACTACACTCCAGCCTGGACAACAAAGTGAGGCTCTGTCTCAAAAAAACCAAAAATCTTCACATAACTTCTGCCAAGTAAATAGCCAATAGAGGATACTGAGGCTGGTAAGAGACAGAAGATTTGAGTATTTCTCCTTGTGCTGAAATGCTAAAACTCTTAAGTCCTACTCTAACCCTGGGAAAGTATCAGCTTTGGGTTAAGGCAATATGAACTACAGTTCTCAATACAGCAAATTCCTACATTCCCCTCCAAACACCTTGGTCCTACTGGTGGAATTCGTTAGAGACACAGACTTTTCAAGTAACCTGGAGCTCTAAGTAGGAACTCCCAACTCGAAATTTCAGTGAATGCTCAACTTGGCAGAGGGAGCAACTGAAAATGTGTAAAAGTACAACCCTTTTTGATCAACAGCTTCTTATCTAAAAAAAAAAAATCGGCCGGGCACAGTGGCTCACGTCTGCAATCCCAGCACTTTGGGAGGCCGAGGCAGGTGGATCACCTGAGGTCGGGAGTTCGAGACCAGCCTGGTTAACGTGGTGAAACCCCATTTCTACTAAAAATACAAAAAATTAGCCAGATGTGGTGGCGCGTCTGTAATCCTGGCTACTTGGGAGGCTGAGGCAAGAGAATCGCTTGAACCCAGGAAGTGGAGGTTGCAGTGAGCCGAGATTGTGTCATCGCACTCCAGCTTGGGTAACAAGAGCGAAACTCTGTCTAAAAAAAAAAAAAGAAAAAAGAAAAAAAAATCTATGGCTACACATTTGAGGACTGTTGGTAACTAGAGGAAATGACTTTTGAAGAAATGGGAATAGGGGAAGAACAGAGAAACAAGGTTTTGTCCAGGATTCCTGAACAAGGCAAAGTCATCTCTCATGTATTTTCTAAAAATGTACCCTATTCCCCATGATTCTTACTAATAAAATGAATCTGGAAATACAGCTATAAAATGTGCTCTCATTTCAAAAGGAAGATGACGCTTTTCACTTACCATTAGGAAAGCAAAAAGTCACTCATTTTTCTAGTGATCTTGTCCCCCTCTCTCCTTTCTAACTGATGAGCCCAAAGAAACATAGTTAAAATAGGCCAAATGGATAGGGATGAATACAGCTTACTACTAAGGGTCAGAGGAAATTAACTAATACATATGGAGATTGAATCCACAGTGTGTTTTCCTTAGGTCATGTATCAAGAGCCAGTGTTAACAAAAGGTGTTCACGGTAACAAAGATATCACTATGGATTAAAAAAAGTGGTAGCTCAGGACAGTGAGAGCCAAAAAACCCTCAGTTCACACTAAGTGCTCCCAAGTCAAACTATTTCTGAATTGAAAACCAGTATTTAAAATTTCTAGGCTGGGCGTGGTGGCTTACGTCTGTAATCCCTTTGGGAGGCCAAGGTGGGTGGATCACAAGGTAAGGCGTTCAAGACCAGCCTGGCCAAGATGACAAAACCCCGTCTCTACCAAAAACTACAAAAATTAGCCAGGCGCGGTGAGAGGCGCCTGTAATCCCAGCTACTTGGGAGGCTGAGACAGGACAATCACTTGAACCCGGGTGGCAGAAGTTGCAGTGAGCTGAGATCACACCACTGCACTCCAGCCTGGGTGACAGAGTGAGACTCCATCTCAAAAAAAAGGATAAATAAAGTAAAATAAAATTTCTAGTGCATGTTTATTTATATATGAAAAAGGTAGAAGATTATTTACTAATACAGCAGTTGCTGGTAAACCTAAATTCACGGCTTAGCTGCCATGTGAGGACCTTGGTAAATTCATCTAACTTCTTTTCTTTTTTGAGAGAGACTCTCGCTCTGTCATTGAGGCTGGAGTGCAGTGGCACAATCTTGGCTCATTGCAACCTCTGACTCCTGAGCTCAAGTGATCCTCCTGCCTCAGCCTCCTGAGTAGCTGGGACTACAGGCATGTACCACCACGCCTGGCTAATTTTTATATTTTTTTTTTAGAGACAGAGTTTCACCATGTTGGCCAGGCTGGTCCCAAACTCCTGACCTTAGGTGATCCACCTGCCTCGCCTCCCAAAGTGCTGAGATTACAGGTGTGAGCCACTGCACCTGACCATCATCTAACTTCAAAATTTGATAATCTCTAAAATATGTAAAGTCACCCCTCAGAGACTGTTACATTAGTGAACAGAACATCTCCAAAGGCATGTAAGATTTTTGGAAAATTGTAAAAAATCCAAGATAATAGTTAATGGATTCCTAGAAAATTCATAACTCTCCATAAAGGAGCACCGGGTAATCAGTCTTATAAACTGTCAAAGACACAAAAGAGCCACAAACTCACCTTACAAACTGATCTCGTCCACCCACTGCAAACTGGTGGGTATTGGCAGGATTCACAAAGATCGTATACAGTCCCACTTTCTTCTCTTTCTCTTTTGTCACCACCAGTTTCCTTTAAGAGTAGAAAAGCACAGAAAATTATATACTCCAAAAGATCCAGATGGCCATGGTAAAGGAGAGCCAAGAGAGTAACATGGCTAATAAGTAACCAAAGAGATTCTCATTTGGAAAGAAAGCAGTGTTGTGTTTTGTCTGTTTGTTTTGTACGTAACAACAGGAAAAAAGCACACACATGTATTATATGGGACCTTGGGGATTGGGGAAAAAAAACCTGTAGTGAAGTCACTTTCTAGTGTTCCATAAGAAGTATAAACTAAAGGTATATGAATGTACCGCTCCTCAGGAAGCCTCAGTTTAGCTGGACTCCAACACAATAACAGCCAGTCATTAATCAGACAACACTACAGATACTTTCCTACCCTTTATTGATAAATACATCTTATCTTCCCAATCACCTGGGAACAAAGGGAGAAGTGGAAGAATCACAGAAACAGTAGGCTAAAAAAAGACCTTAAGGTCAGAGACTATCTCTCAGATTCCATTAAAATGTAACTTAAGGCGAGGTATGGTGGCTCACACCTGTAATCCCAACATTTTGGGAGGCCGAGAAGGGCGGGTCACATGAGGCCAGGAGTTTGAGACCAGCCTGGCCAACATGGCGAGACCCCACCTCTACTGAAAATACAAAAATTAGCCAGGCGTGGTGGCACGTGCCTGTAATCCCAGCTACTCAGGAGAATCCCAGCTACTCAGGAGGCTGAGAGAGGAGAATCACTTGAGCCTGGGAGGTGGGGGTTGCAGTGAGCAGAGATCATGCCACTGTACTCCAGCCTGCACAACGGAGCAAGACTGTCTCAAAAAAGAAAAAAAAAAAGTCGCTTAAAACCCAACTTAAGCCAGGCACTGGCTCATGCATATAATCCCAGCACTTTGGGAGGAACCCTTGAGGCTAGGAGCTCAAGACCACCCTGGGCAACATAGCAAGACCCCATCTCTATAAAAAAAATTATAAAAAGCCGGGTGTGGTGGCTCACCCCTGTAATCCCAGCACTTTGGGAAGCCGAGGCGGGTGGATCACGAGGTCAGGGGTTCAAGACCAGCCTGGACAACATGACAAAACTCCGCCTCTACCAAAAATACAAAAATTAGCCAGGCATGGTGGCATGCACCTGTAATCCCAGCTACTCGGGAGGGTGAGGCAGAAGAACTGCTTGAATCCGGGAGGCAGAGGTTGCAGTGGACCAAGATCGTGCCACTACACTCCAGCCTGAGGGGCAGAGGGAGACACTGTCTCCAAAAAAAAAAAAAAAAAATTGTTATAAAAAATTAGCCAGTGTAGTGGCATGCACCTATAGTCCCAGCTACTCAGGAGGCTGAGGTGTGAGGATTCCTTGAGCCCAGAAGGTTGAGGCTGCAGTGAGCCGTGGTCTTCCCACTGTACTTCAGCTTAGATGACACAGTGAGACCCTGTCTCAAAAAGCAAAAAAATAAAAAACCCAGCTTAAAACATGCACACTGAAAACATACATTTTTCACTGAAGAAATCCAGAAGAATCTGTCTAAAATAGCCAAAATTTATTCCAGGTTAAGGGTGGCATGATGAATATTCTTCTCAGATCTAAGCATTTGATTAGTCAAATATGACATAATGAAGATTGGTAAATTTACAGGAAAGGAAAGACTTCAAGAAACTATAGGAAGAGGCTTGGCTTTAGCTTTTGTTTTTAAGTCTAAGGTTTTAATTATTTCTGATGCTATGGAAACAGAAAGAAATATAACCATGACAACACATTTCTTTGTAAAGAAATGATTGTAGCATATTTTCCGCATAGCGAAAGTCACTTCAGCCTAGAACTGTTCTAGGTAAAGTGGAGAGATTTTACTTAATATCTCTGCACCTTTTCATTAAATGAATACAGAGGACCAGGTGCACTGGCTCACGCCTATAATCCCAGCACTTTGGAAGGCTGAGGTGGGCCAATCGTTTGAGTCCAGGAGTTCGAGACTAGCCTACAAAGTGAGCTCCCATCTCTATTTAATTTAAAATTAAAAAAAAAAAAAAAGAGAGAGGGCACTGAAAATGAATGTCATTAGGGGAAACCTCCATCCCCTAATGGTGTTCCCCACACACCTCAAAAACACAAGGCAGGAAACATGTCAAAAGAATAACAGCTTCAGGGATAAAACTAGCTAAGAGACTGCTCTAATATGAGCTTTAGACAGGGAAAGAGAGTAGGAGCTGATGCTGCTCCTTCCCACAGGACCATCTCATTTCCTCAGCAATTTGAAATTTCAGAAGGACAAGGTCAAACAAACACAAAACTTACCATGTGGAAGCAAAATGAAGAAACTAAGGAATAGATTAGGAAGTACTGGCTCCACAGTTATGTAATCCTGACGAAGAGCTCAATCTTTCTATGCCTCAACTTAATCCCATAAAACAAACATTTCTCCCTCCTGATGGGTAAATGCAGAGTACCCTGAGCTCTGCACGTGACACGCAGAGCTGCTATAAAAATGATTATCATGGCAATAGGAAGAAAAAATGTTCACATTAGAGGAAACATGAAACAAATTCACCAAATTTTGCCTTAAAATGAATGAATAAGTATTTCCCAGCAAAAAGGGAAAAATAATTACAGGTGAGACCAAAGGATTTCTTTGAAGAATACCTCAAACTGGCTTGCACTGGCTAAAGGAATATTACATCCACAATTTCAAATCAAACTTTTTTCCTAAGATGTTAGTCAACTTCATTAGCTTTCAGAGACTTGGCTATCATCATATATATACAAAAGAAAATCTCCCTTATGCCAACTTCACACAAAAATGCCTCTGACAAGATCATGCCACTGCACTCCAGTCTGAGTGAGAGTGAGACTCCACCTAAAAAAAAAAAAAAAAAGCCTCTAACATACGCAGATGTTCAGCTTTTCACCCCATTCCAGCCTATAACACTACTTTAACCCTTACAACAAAACTTTAAAGACTCACTGTCCTTACTATTCAAATCTAGATTTGGGTTTCCTTCTACTCTTCATTTTCTCCTTGTTCCCCTCTTTAGATTCTATCCCATCACTGCTTATGTTCAGATTCATGGTTAACTCTCAGCCAGACTTTCTGCCTATATAATTTCATTACAAATTCAATAATCTGCCAAAGTCATTTGCTCTACTCATTACTTGAACCAGATTCAATTCCTGGTGGCAAAAGTGTATATGGGGAGAAAGTTTCCTTCTGAACCTGATCCACAGGATAAGATCTCATTCTGTTTCACAACTCTTTAACACAGCAGATTAAATAAACTTATTATCATTTTTTGCTTGTTTGCCCTTCCCTATGAAAAACTTGCTAATCTTCCATTACCATTACAGAATCGTGGAACTTTAGAACTGGAAATAACAAACATTGTGTAGTTCAAAAGATTAAATGATTTCCTCAAAGTTAGATAACTACAAAGCTAGTACTAGAAGGCAGAACACTTGTCATTTAGGCTTGTTTCCTTTCCAGTATAAATCTCCCAACCTTTGTTCTCTTGAAGGTTATATAAACAAGCAACATATTTTTTCCCCAAGCCTAAAACATTTCCATCTTTTAGGTAGCCGTAGAAATTCTTCTACTATCCCAACAGCTTTTTCTGGACTTATCTCTCCAAAAATAAAAGGCTAGTAATAATCAGTCTTCATATTATATTCCCCAAATTAATTTATATTTTACTTATGTCCTATGTAAATCATTGCCATCCCTTAGTCAATACTGGTACTGACCTAAAAGATGTTATAATAATCTTTTTTTTTTTTGGAGACAGTCTCGCTCTGTCACCCAGGCTGGAGTGCAGTGGCATGATCTCAGCTCACTGCAACCTCCACCTCCTAGGCTCAAGCGATTCTCCTGTCTCAGCCTCCTGAGTAGCTGGGATTACAGGTATGTGCCACCACACACGGCTGATTTTTGTATTTTCAGTAGAGACGAGGTTTTGCCATGTTGGCAAGGCTGGTCTCGAACTCCTGACCTCAAGTGATCCAACCAGCTCAGCCTCTCAAAGTGCTGGGGTTACACGCATGAGCCACTGCACCCAACAAAGATTTGCTGTAATAATTTTTAAGACAAATAAGACAATAAAAAATAAACAATCTAGATATCTATCAATAAGTCATAACTAGTAGTGTGTGAGTTGAGATTTGACCTAGGTCTGCCTGGATCCAAACAAGATGCTCTGTTTTTTCTATGATATCACCCAGTTAAAAAGGAACAAAATTTACCTATGAGTCTCAGATTCACATACAAATGAACTGTGATAAAACAGAACTCAACTACAGCTACTAATATTTTTGTCCAAAATTTATTAGATTTGTATGTTTCTATAAATAACTAAATTTAAAATTTATTATAATTTAAAATTTATTAAAATTTAATTTTAAAATTTATTTCAATTTAAATTTTAAAATTTATAGGACCTATCTCTACATGAGTTTGTGGAATAATGTGCTTTCTGTGGGTAAAATGAATGATATCTGAGTGAATAAAGAGCAAAAGATCATCAAATTATTAAAGGCCACATATAATAAGTAAACTGTTTGAGAAATGAAGGTAGACTGAATAGTATTTCACTGCTGAGAAAGAGAGGAAGTAAGGAACTCCCCTTACACTACCTCTTAACCATAGGCACAAAGGTACTATTCTGATGAACCAGAGTTAGGCATTACCAAGACATAATGGAATATGTTCAAGGCTAAGAGATACAGTTTCTATAATGATATTACTGCTACACTTACGAAGCTGGGCGGTCTTGTCTCAGGTCAATGGTGAAAACAACTGCATCTTCACCTGCAGATAAGAACGTACAGGGAGAGTCTGGTTCCAGAGCCAACTGAAGAAGAAAAAGGAAAAACATGAGGTTTCTAAATATTAGAATTAGAGGTCATCTAGTTCATTCCTATAACTTTAGGAAGGGCTGCACTTGAAATGTACCAAAAAGAGAAATGTCTACCTTTTTGTCATAAAATCCCAGGAAAGGAGATAAATATTTAAGTCCACTTACCCTTATTCTATGTGAATTATTTATAGCTTTGTTTATTCTATACAAGTCAAAGGACAGGTGATTTGCTATTTCAACTAAGCCCCCAAGAGATATGAACAGAGATAGCAAAGAAAAATATCAGCCATTAGAGTTCATTTCCTTTTTCTCCAGTCAGGGTCTCATTTTGCCATCCAGGCTGAAGTGCAGTGGCATGATCATGGCTTGCTAAAGCCTCAATCTTGTGGGTTTAAGTGATCCTCCCACCTCAGCCTCCCAAGTAGCTGGGACTAGAGGCACAAGGCACTATACCTGGCTAATTTTTTCACTTTTTTTTTTCCCCACAGATGGGGTCTTGCTATATTGCTCAGGCTGGTCTCAAACTCCTGGCCTCAAGCAGTCCTCCCACCTCAGCCTCCCAAAGTATTAGGATTACAGGCATAAGCTACCATACTCAGCAACAGTTCATTCTTGAAAAAAATTAATTCCATACCCTTAGGTGCAGAGAGAAATGGTGTCCAACTTCATTCCTTACATCTTAGTTCCTTATATCTAAAAATCAGTTATCTAGTGGGTTAAGAGTAGACTTAAGAATCAAAGAAATAGGTAATTTTCACATATCCTGGGCCGTCTTGGCTAGAAAAGGATACTCCAGGTCCACCTACATTTTTGCTTAGGGTTTCTAAGAAGAGAGTACCAAACTCTTTTCATGGCACAACAGAACACCACCATGCCTACCTTAAAACTGGCAGCTCTTAACTTCTCGCTAGCTGCCACCATGATTATTTGGCCTATATTCCCAGCTTTAAATAGGGCTTCCAGAAACAGTGCTATTTGTGAACTCAGAGTTTGAGCAGGTAAGCTGAAGCTCTCACACATGAGGAATCAACCACTAGCACCTTGAAACTGTCAAAATACCCTAAAAAATCAGAATAAATGTAAAAGGTTTAAAGGGCACAGGAGACCTCAAAGATCTCCAAACCAGCTATGGCTTAGCTTAGGGGCCAAGTACTGTAAGTGCATGATCTAGAGATCTTTCAAATACTTGCCTTCCTAGGAGTTTAGGGTGGCTGCTTTTGCTCCTTTAACTACAAATCTTAGGACCGAAAGAGGTGAGGCATGTGACCACAACAAATGTGCCACAATGGGCAGAGATAAGGGAGAACCTTGGCTGAGAACCACAAAGGATTTGGATCGCACAAATTTGGGAGCAAGGTCTTACTTACCTTGTGGGACGCTCCTTTGTGCTGGGCCACACGTTTTGTATTCTTGCAACACTGTGTAGCAGACAGTTCTGCTACCCGAACCTGCCCATCACGGGCACACATGGCCAGAGTGGAATCACCACTGTTAGGAAGAAACTTGGCCTGGGGTGTTAAGAATGAAAACAAGGACACACAAAAGAAATGAGAGAGGTAAACTTGAGAATGAAAAATACGATGATGACCTCAACTTACCCCCTTTTCTTACATGACAGCTGGAAACTTAGTTTTCCTACTCTTGTACAGCTGGCTAAGCCCAATTTCTTCCAGGAGTTAAAGGAAAGGGAGAGAAAAAACGTCCTTTGATGTAAGAGAGCATTTCAGTTGGCTCTGGAAGATTGAACTGGCACATAAGAGCTCAGGTGAACTAGGACTGTACCTAGCAGGGGAGAAAAGGAATATAGGAGGAAAATCTACCTTGATTCAGAAAGCAAATATAAATTTGCCACAAAGAAAAAGTAAAATAGGGGGAATGTCAGGGAAGAAAGGAGAACACCCTTAGGATAAATGGCTGGTACCAATACAGTAGATGGGGCCAAGGAGTAAAATCTTTACAGAATAATGACAGTATAAGCTAATATTTATCAAATGTTTATTAAGTACCAGCCACAGTTCTAACTGCTTAGCTTCTATTGTTATTTAATCCTCATAACCCAATGTGTTATTAGTCCCATTTTACAGATAAACTGAAGACAAAGGTAAAATAACTTGCCCAACATCACTAAGCTAGTAAGCAGAAGGGCTAGGATTTGAATTCAGGCAGTTTGGTTCAAGAGCCTGTGCTTATACTACACTGCCTCCTACCAGCACACATTTAATAAGCTACATGCACCCTATCTATAAGGCTTCCAACAGTCCATAATGCTCAAGGAATCTAAGATTGCCAAGAGTCTTTCAGTGTATTTAGGTCATTATGGGAGCCAAAGTAGGGTCATGTTCCCATACCTAATTCCTAGAACAACTCACTATCAGCTCCCACTCCATGCTGCAGTTCAGATTTCTCTAACTCATGCCTGATTCTCTCAGTTGCCATTATGCTCCCTTGCCTCACCTGGAACACATTACTTTTGTGGCCACTCTCAAAGTCCAGTACTGGCTGCCGCCGCACCCAATCCCACACCACCACCTTCAGGTCATCGCTGCCACTGGCCAGCCAGGTGCCGCGCTGGTTAAAGTGCAGGGTATTGACACAACCAGTGTGGCCCTCAAGCCCATGCTGCAGGCGGAAACGCTGCACAAAGACTCTTGCCCCACAGGCCTCATAGACAAAGCGGGCACTTGAACCCAGCTCCCGCTCCCGAAGGGCAGGGAGGGCTTGCCAGCGAGGTCGGGGTAGAGCTGATGTTTCCGAGGACACCCAGTCCTCTAGAGCCCGCTCATCATCTGATGAGTCCTGGTCACGGTTAGCCCGCTTGCGCTGTACACGGCGCCGAGGCTGCTCTTCTTCCTCCTCTTCTTCCTCCTCTTCCTCCTCCTCTGAGCGGTCATGGACTCGATTTTCATCATTAATAGAGTAATGACCAGTGTCCTCCATGCTGTCAGAGTCCTTATCTTCACCTGAGCTCTCTGTGTCTGTGCCTCGACTTTCTGTGCTGGTACGGTTGGGGCCACCATCATCCCCAGTCAAACTCAAACTCAGGTCTGAGGCCTCCACTTCAATGCCTGAGGATGTCTCCCTCCCCTCTTCAGCTCCAGACATCTCCTCTGGACTGCTAGACAGGCTTCCTGCATGTTAGTGAGGAATGGGTAGATGAGAGGGAAAAATAAGAAAACAGGATAGTGATCAGAAGGACTTCCCAGCTTAGTCTAAGAAATCATCACATCAAAAGACCAAAAATGGAACTTTGGTCAAAGTGTTTTCATTACAAATGATTACAGAGAGTACTCTCTGAGGGGAAATCTTGTAAAGGACAAGAAACTGAAAAGATTAAGATGAAATCCACACACATAAAGTACCTCAACAAAAGCAAAGAATCTCAGGACAATCTAAGATTACATTAAGTTCTCAAGAGGCAAAACATTGGCATATTGTATAACAGTGTGCCTGATACATCTACCATTGGCAATGTTATATTGGATGGGCACTTATTAAGTTATAGCAAATAATTAAACAGAATATAAAAAGAAGAGCCAACTCCAGCCAAGAACTAGCATAGCCATCTTCTTAGCGAAAGACGGAAACTAGTTATTAAAAATCACTCTGACTTATGGATGTGGAGTCGCACCATTTTCTACTTTAAGCAAGTACTGGGCCAGGTGCAGTGGCTCACGGCTATAATCCATCCCAGCACTCTGGGAGGCCAAGGCGAGTGGATCACAAGATCAGGAGATCGAGACCATCCTGGCTAACAGGGTGAAACCTCGTCTCTACAAAAAATACAAAAAATTAGCCAGGTGCCTATAGTCCCAGCTACTTGGGAGGCTGAGGCAGGAGAATGGCATGAACCCGACAGGCAGAGCTTGTAGTGAGCCAAGGTCGCGCCACTGCACTCCAGCCTGGGTGACAAAGTGAGACTCTGTCTCAAAAAAAAAAAAAAAAAAAAAAGTACCAGTACACCTCCTGTCACCTAAATCCTAAGTTTCTTCCCCTAAGTTTCTAAAATTCACTAAGAAAGGAAGCTGAAGGGGTAAGTGGGAATTGTGATCATTTGAGTGGGTTCTTGCTCACCTTTTGCTAGTAAATATATTTTTGACTTACTTCCATTAGCTTGAATTTTTTAATACAATTTTTAGTCACATATTTTTAGTTTCTCTATTGAGACAAATTTTTATTAGGAAGCATATATAAAATTGAGAAAAAGCTGGGCAACTATATTGGTGCCTAAAAAGAAAGTTCAGTATATTCTAGGTCTGCTATGCTGGTAGTTAAATAACAAGGTCACTTTCATCGATCTTATCTCCTATAACTACATATTGCATTCTCTTATCTCACACCAGCCAAGTCAATTCCAATGAGCACTTGAGGAATGTTTTAGAGCCAATACAACCACAACTTCCAACCTAAGTCAAGGTGTGCAGAAAAAAAGGGGAGAAAAAAGATTTTAAATGCTGCTCATGGGCCTCCTCTCCTCAGATGGCTATAAATTTTATCCTGCCAGAAGTAAAAGCTGTCAGGAAAGGCAGACCATCCAGTATGAGCTATTCAACTCCAATACCACACTGATGTTTAATGTTAACTCCAGTATGAGAGAGCTATTCAACTCCAATACCACACTGATGTTTAAGGATTCAAAGGTGGAGCACCTTACTGCCTAGTCATGTGGATTAGAGCAGTAATTTGTGAAGATCTCTGAAGCAATGGAAATCCTTTTCAATGTACTCTTAGGCAAAACCCAATACTGAAAAAAGATCAACAATACAAGTGCTTTGATTCAAGCAGTAACAGAAGGCCAGGAGACATAAACAGTTTTTGCAGGCCGGGCGCAGTGGCTCACGCCTGTAATCCCAATGCTTTGGGAGGCCAAGGCGGGTGGATCACCTGAGGTCAGGAGTTAGAGACCAGCCTGGCTAACATGGTGAAACCCCCATTTCTACTAAAAATACAAAAAATTAGCCGGGCGTGGTGGCATGCGCTTGTAATCCCAGCTACTTGGGAGGCTGAGGCAGGAGAATCGCTTGAACCTGGGAGGCGGAGGTTGCAGTAAGCTGAGATTACGCCATTGTACTCCAGCTTGGGTAACAAGAGCAAAACTCTGACTCAAAAAAAAAAAAGCCTCAACTAAGAGCACAGTATAAAACAACTGGGCTAGGGGCTGGAAGAAAAAGTTACGAAGTACAGAAATTTGAACCCAAGAACCACATGTGCTGAGCCTGTTATATATGCTACGAAAGTTTAGCAGTTACAGTTTCTTGAAATGCAACTGGGCTTGAGCTTGGGCGTGGTGAGCAGGAACTGAAACACACCTAACAGGTCTGTAGAAAAGAAAAAAATAAAGAAAAGAAAAAATAAAACACCAAAACATCTAGTGTTTATTGTTAAAATTATGAGTAACAAATATAGACAACTTTGGAGGCCTTACTACATTAACATAAGGGCCAGAAGGTATCACAAGCTCATCAAGAAGGCCCCAACAGTAAATCACCAAGATCTAGAGTAGGGGTTTGCAAATTTTTTCTGTAAAGGGTCAGACAGTAAAAACTTTGGGCTTTGCAGACCATATGGAGCTCCACCACAACTACTCAACTCCAGTATGTAGAACAAAAGCAACGCATAGACACTACATAAATGAACAGGCATGACTGTATTCCAATAAAACTTTACAAAAACAAGTGGCAGGCTGGATTTGGCCTGCAATTTATAGTTTGCCAATCCCTGACCTAGCTAATGGTCAAGCTCCAAATCAACAGTATACTTTAACTCCTCTAGAACCCTGTGCCTTTCAACTAAACCCAGTGAAAAATATGAAGCACTTTCCTTTACAAAAGATGAATGAATGGCAGTGATAAGAACATATGGAGCAATGAAAAAGCATGTTGAAAATCTCACCTATCCTTCCTCCAATCACATCAACTAGAATTTAGCCTGTTATCCTGACCTTCAAGGTGCTAAGGAATGCTGGACTCTGTACTGCCCAACTGTATCCATTTAAAGGCGGCTTCTCCAATTTAAAAGTTGGCTCAGAGGTGAAGCACTGGTTAAATAACCCAGGTGGTAGTTATACTATATTAGAATTTTTATATTCTGCCTTCAAATCTGCCCTAAAGCCAGTGATTTGACACTTGGCAGCACTGGTCCTGAAAAGAAGGAGGGAAAGGAAGGAAGGAAGGAAAGAAATGGAAAGAAGGAAGGGGAAGAAAGGGAAGGAAATAAGGAGGGGAAAGATGTCCCACTCATAGTTGGGTTGTAACTTCATCCCTTATGAAATCACCTTTTTAAAAAAAAAGATGGGGTCTCGCTATGTTGCCCAGGTTGGTCTCAAACTCCTGGGCTCAAGCGATCTGCCTGCCTCAGCCTCCCAAAGTGCTAAGATTATAGGCATGAGTCACCATGCCCAGCCATGTAATTTCTCTATCAAACTACTACTTACTGTGGAAAGGGGCCTCTCAATGTAACTGGGGAAGTGCATCTTCCCTAAAATTCCCTTGTTCCTACCAGCCATGGGATTTTATTTTTTTCCTTTATTAATAGCATTTCCTAGGTTCTCCCCATCCTTACAGCTTTATACAACTCCAAACCACTTGACCTCTTAGAAGTAGAGCTCTATTATTGATCTTTTGAAAATGATCAGACAAAATGAGAAGAAGCAAAAGCACAATATAGTCCAAGGTGTTTCCTGTGTAGTTTCATATACTCAGAACAATACAGGAAAGTTTCCCTCCCTCCACTAAAATCCAGGCCTCCACTCTATCTTGCAGGGAGGAGGAGAACCTCAGTTGATAGTAAAAATAGCTTCACCTTCATTTTGGCCCCTTACCATTAGCTAAGTCTGTTCTGCCATCTGTGCTGCTCCCTTTGCTGGACATCTTGAATGATGTTTGCTGTACCCAGCCTGGGTTTGGGAGAGGAAGAAACCAAAACAATTAAGAAACCACCTGGGAAAGAAGACAACAGGGACAAGATTTAACAATGTACAGGTTTTATCATTTTTATAAAAATGATTTGTGTATGCATGCTTAACAGGGCTTCTCAGCTTGTGAAAAGCACACCAGAAATTTTTTCTTCCCTATGTTTAAATTCCATATAATGACATATTTTTAGGGAGGTCAAGTGCCATCTCTTTACTTCACTCACTGAGTAACTGGCAGTGATTTTTCAGATGAGAAAGTGGGAACTAAAAACCTGGAACAGCAGGCGCATATCAAATGACAGGTACTGTAAGCCAAGAGTCTCAACTCAATACATAAAGCTAACTTTAGCACTGCCCCCTAGGCAAGAATCTTCCCACATAAATAAGTGACATATGTACCCTCAAACTCCGTACAACACTTGTTTTCACAACACAAAGAGGTGAGTCAGATTCTGAATATCATTTTACATACAAATCAATAGACAGAAGAAATCAAGCTCTTGGGGGAAGAGATTGAGCTTTCTCTATTCACTCAGATGACTAACTTCAAACTTATTATTTCTTTTTTTTTTTTTTTTGAGACAGAGTCTCACTCTGTCACCCAGGCTGCAGTGCAGTGGTACGATCTTGGCTCACTGCAAGCTCCGCCTCCCGGGTTCACACCATTCTCCTGCCTCAGCCTCCCGAGTAGCTGGGAGTACAGGCACCTGTCACTATGCCCGGCTAATTTTTTGTATTTTTAGTAGAGATGGGGTTTCACTGTGTTAGGCAGGATGGTCTCGATCTCCTGACCTTGTGATGCGCCTGCCTCGGCCTCTCAAAGTTCTGGGATTACAGGTGTGAGCCACCACGCCCGGCCCGACTAACTTCAAACTTATTAAAGGCACAGATACTAAGGATTATAGAGCTGAAACTAGAAATCAGGACCACCCTATCCCTAGGAAAGAACCTTAAGTTGTTTTGTTTCTCTTAGGACTAACAGTCAGAGTCTCTAAGCACAAAGACAAAGGTGAGGAAGAAAAGGGCAACATTTCCATTAAACCATCTCATCCCATTTCATATAATAATGGCAAACATTGTTTCACCTAACAGCACCAGCTTTCACCAGACTCATCTTTCTTAACAAGGAATCAGGGTATCTAACTCATTTCCTTTTATGCCACTATAAAACATTCATATTTTTTTCAGAGCCTCACTGCCACCTCCAGTAAATTCCAAAGAGCAAGGAATAATATTATTCAGATCAGAATTTTGTTAAGCCCTTTCAGTGACTTGGACAAAAGGCACTGGTAAAAGACAAAGTATAATTATGACCCCAGTCCTTGTACCCAGGCACACTGGCCTCTAATCTTTCAACAGTCCTTTCATTCCCACGACAATTATTCCAGAAGCAGCCTCATCCTTATCCTTTTCCCTGC
Source organism: Trachypithecus francoisi (assembly GCF_009764315.1). Taxonomy (NCBI): domain Eukaryota; kingdom Metazoa; phylum Chordata; class Mammalia; order Primates; family Cercopithecidae; genus Trachypithecus; species Trachypithecus francoisi. The sequence continues at coordinate 89,018,557 of NW_022681470.1, read as the reverse complement.
TACCCTCTACAGAAATCTAAGCTGCTTCATTAAAAGTATCCTCTGTCAAGAGACAGTGGCCCAAAGATTGTTCATAATAGGTCAAGGTGGGAACAGAAATACTGCAAGAGTGGGGCTGAAGCCGACTGAATTTCAGGAAAGGACACTTGGAAGGGTGATGATGAAATACAATGCCAACGAAAAACAGATATGTGAAGCAACATAAAGAAAAATAGTGAGGAGCTGTTTGCAATGCATTTTGTTTTTGAGGTAGACAGTTTTGTACAGCATTCCTCACACAGCATTTGTTTTTCCCTCTCAATAGTCCTGTTTATATTCTTTAGCATAGGAGCCTATCTTCTCCATCTAGAGTTTAAAAGTATATTAATTCCTATCAAGTGGGGAAAATGCACTACTTTGTTAAGATTAATCCCAGCACTTTGGGAGGCCGAGGAGGGCGGATCACCTGAGGTCAGGAGTTCCAGACGAGCCTGACCAACATGGAGAAACTCCGTCTCTATCAAAAATACAAAATTAGCCAGGCGTGGTGGCACATGCCTGTAATCCCAGCTACTAGGGAGGGTGAGGCAAGAGAATCTCTTGAACCTGGGAGGCGGAGGTTGCAGTGAGTCGAGATTGCGCCATTGCACTCCAGCCTGGGCAACAAGAGCAAAACTCCATCTCAAAAAAAAAAAACAAAATAAACAAACAAAAAAAACCATTAAAAACAAAGGTAATACGCAGACCAGTATAACACGAAGAACAGATTTGTTTTCCCACCTCCATAATCAAAACTCTTTACCATACGTTTCACCCCACCATTATCCACTCCCAGAGAATTAAAAAGCAGCTCCAGAGAACTTCTCTTAAAACCAAGTATCAACTCCCACAGGAGTCCAGACTGCCTGAACTTTTCACTCATAATTGCTCTAGAAAATACATGTGCACAGATGATAAAGGTAAGTAGAATTAAATGTCAAAATTTCTGCAGAAGGATACTCTAGAGCAGTGGTCTCCAAACTTTGATTATGCACCTCTATCAGTGAAAACTTTGAGCATGAACCTGATGTTCAAAGGTGTGGCATGCACCTGTAATCACAGCTACTCAGAAGGCTGAGGAAGGACTGCTTGAGCTCAGGAATTCAAGACCAGCCTGGGCAGAACTGTGAGACCCCTGTCTCAATCAATTAATCAAGGAAGCAGAGATGCTGTGCCCTAGGTGTCAGGTATAGAAGCCACTGAAAAATCTTTTCCAGCCAGGCATGGCAGCTCATGTCTGTAATCCCAGCACATTGAGAGGTCAAGGCAGGAATTGGAGACCAGCCTGGGCAATATAAGAAGACCCCCGTTGCTACAAAAAAGAAAAAAATCAGTCAGGCATATGCCTATAGTCTCAGCTACTCGGGGCGGGGCTGAGGTGGAAGGATCACATGAGCCACATAAGTTGAGGCTGCAGTGAGCTGTGATTATACCACGTCTCTCCAGCCTGGACAACAGAGCAAGACACAGTCTCCAAAACATTAAAAAATAAAAAATCTTTTCCATCACCAAAGAATACACTTTTAACTTTATAAATTAAGGTCTGCAGAGGACATATTTGACCCAAATCCAAACTATCTTCTTCAGTTTTCACTATATTTCCAACAAATCCACTATTTTTACTTTGATCAACTTTCACATAAAATCTAGTCCAAAGCTAATCTCATTGAGGTTGGAAAAGCTGATGAGCTCACTGTCCCAGGTAGTTGGAGGAGTTTAATTAGATTAGCTCCACCGCTCATATTCTAAAAATAACCATAACCCCTGCCAAACTGAAGGTTAAAGAGTAACCCATTGGAGGGTGAGGAAAAAAGGCCCAGATGCCATTTTAATTTCACTAAGAAATTCCAGTGACCTAGATTTTTCTTGTCTTAATAAGAATAAAGCCTTAAATTTTTAACCAATTACATGACAAAATATTAACTAAAAACCAGGCAGAAACACTTTAATACGCTGGATAAGAGTACTTTGTAAAACAGATACCAAGTGTCTCTTGTTTAAAACTACTGGGGCTGCTCTTTTCCCCTAATATGATGAAAGATCTGTACAAGAAAGAGACTACGTATCCCTTGTCTGGAGTATCCTCTTATCCAAAATGCTTGGGGCCAGAAGTGTTTCAAATTTTTGAATATCTGCAATATACCAGTTGAGCATCCCAAATTAGAAAATTCAAAATCCAAAATGCTTCAACGAGTATTTCCTTTGAGCATCAAGTTGGCAATCAAAAAGTGTGGCACATATACACCATGGAATACTACGCAGCCATAAAAAAGGATGAGTTCGTGTCCTTTGTAGGGACATGGATGCAGCTGGAAACCATCATTCTCAGCAAACTATCGCAAGAACAGAAACCCAAACACCGCATGTTCTCACTCACAGGTGGGAATTGAACAGTGAGATCACTTGGACACAGGAACGGGAACATCACACACCGGGGCCTATTGTGGGGAGGGGGGAGTGGGGAGGGATTGCATTAGGAGATACACCTAATGTAAATGATGAGTTAATGGGTGCAGCACACCAACATGGCACATGTATACATATGTAACAAACCTGCACGTTGTGTACATGTACCCTAGAATTTAAAGTATAAAAAAAAAAAAGTTTCAGATTTCAAAGCATTTGAGATTTCAGATTTTTTAATCTGGGATGCTCAACTTGTGCCAGAATAACTGAACATTCAACTGCCAAAAGAAAAAGAAAACCTCAATCCATACACTGTTCAATATACAAAAGCTAACTCAAAATGAATCACAGATCTAAATATAACTTAAAACAATACAACTTCCAAAAGAAAACAAAGAAAATAATCTCTGTGTCCTTGGGTTAGGCAACAATTTCTTAGGATAGGACACAAAAAGCATATACAAAAAAAAATTAATCATTTGGATTTATCAAAATTAAAATCTCACTGGGCGCAATGGCTCAGGCCTGTAATCCCAGCACTTTGGGAGGCCAAGGCGGGTGGATCACCTGAGGTCAAGAGTTCAAGGCTAGCCTGACCAACAAGGTAAAACCCCATTTCTATTAAAATACAAAATTAGCTGGGATGGTGGCACATGCCTGTAGTCCCAGCTACTCGGGAGGCTGAGGCAGGAGAATTGCTTGAACCTGGGAGGCAGAGGTTGCAAGTGAGCCAAGATCGCACCATTGCACTCCAGCCTGGGCAACAGAGAGAGACTCCATTTCAAAAACAAACAAAAGAAAGTACTGTAAATAATAATCCCTCGAAAAGATCCTCAACATTATTAATAATTAAGAAAATATAAATCAAAACCACAATGAGAATCCACTAAACACCTATTAGAATGGTCAAAAATTGTTTAACAAAAATTTACTTTATTAAGTACTAACAAGAAGTAGCACAACTCTTATACACTGTTACTAGATATGCAAAAGAGTATAGTCATTTTGAAAAAAGCAATTTGGCAGTTTCTTATGAAGTTAAATATACACTTATCATACAACTCAGGAATCCCAATTCAGCTTCAGAAATTTATATAGGAAAAAAGAGGTTCAGATCTGTTAAACCAGCAATTTGGGAGGCTGAGGCAGGAGGACGGCTTGAGTTTAGGAATTGAAGACCAGCCTGGGTAACATAGCAATACTCCATCTTTAAAAATAAATAAATAAAATAAATAAGAATGAAAATGTATGTCCACAAAATTAAAAATATCCTGTAGGTGAATGTTCTAATAGTTTTACTTAAATTCATCAAAAAACTGGAAACAAATGTTCTTCAGCTGGGTCATGGATGAACAAATTGTGGTAGGTCCACACAATGGGATACTACTGAGCAATAAAAAGGAATGAACTACTTACTGATACAAGCAACAACATGGATAGATCTCAAGTATGTTATGGTAAGTGCAATAATTCAGACTCAAACAGCTATACAATTTATGATTCCACTTATAGTACCTTCTGGAAAAGATAAAACTATAGGAATAGAGAGATCAGGGACTGCTAGGGCTTGCGGGTAGGGGAACGAAACTGACCGCAAAAGGGCATGAGAAAATTTTTTGGAATGATGGAAATGTTCTATGCCCCAATCATGTTGGTGTTACATAACTATGCCTTTGTCAGAATTAAAAGAATAGGCCAACTTAAAAAAGGATAAATTTTACTGTATATAAATTATACTTTAATAAACGTGGCCTAAAAAGAGAGAATGCAGGCCGGCACGGTGGCTCACGCCTGTAATCTCAGAACTTTGGGAGGCCAAGGGGGGGCGGATCACCTGAGGTCAGGAGTTCGAGACCAGCCTGACCAACACGGAGAAACCCCATCTCTACTAAAAGTACAAAAAGATTAGCCGGGCGTGGTAGCGATGCCTGTAATCCCAGCTACTCGGGAGGCTGAGGCAGGAGAATTGCTTGAACCAGGAAGGTGGAGGTTGTGGTGAGCTGAGATCGCGCCACTGCACTCCAGCCTGGGCAGCAAGAGAGAAACTCTGTCTCAAAAAAAAGAGAGAGGGCCAGGCGCCATGGCTCAAGCCTGTAATCCCAGCACTTTGGGAGGCCGAGACGGGTGGATCACGAGGTCAGGAGATCGAGACCATCCTGGCTAACACGGTGAAACCCCGTCTCTACTAAAAAATACAAAAAACTAGCCGGGCGAGGTGGCAGGGGCCTGTAGTCCCAGCTACTTGGGAGGCTGAGGCAGAAGAATGGCGTAAACCCGGGAGGCGGAGCTTGCAGTGAGCTGAGGTCTGGCCACTGCACTCCAGCCTGGGCGAGAGAGCGAGACTCTGTCTCAAAAAAAAAAAGAGGATGAGAGAAGAGTGATGGGGGAAAAATAATGCAAATTATTAAATGACATAATACCATTAAAAACACTAAATTCTCAAGGCTGTGATTAATAGAAGTTGACTAAAATGGTCAATATGTGACAGCAAATGAGAGCATAATGTCCAGACTTCTCACTTGAAAACCAAAGTGCTGAAACGATTTTTGCTGCAACCAAGACTGCCTATGTGATTTCTCAGCGACCACATTAATGGCAAGATGAATCCTAAATACATAAAAAGTCTACAACCCTATTGTCTTGGTGATAACTAAGAAGAGCAGAAATTTAAGTAGCTCAAAGTTGTTCTTGTGGTTGTACTATTAATTTGTATGTTTATGCTCTCTTTTTTTTTAATTTCTCTGAAGTTCATTTTAAATCCTTTGGTGTCTAGGGTCTATGAACACTGGTCTGACAACTACCTTACCTTGAGCCCTATCGAAACACCAACATCTAAATATTATTATTGTCCTTGATCCCTTTACTAAGACCTGAACTCAGTCTGTCAAATCTCATGGTTTATATAATCCCAGCATTCTCTCAAACCAGTGCCTGTCTCATTCTGCTACTCAAGTACCCAACTCTCCTACATAAACATCCATGTTTAAATGAGACAAGGTTTTAGAATTTCCTCTGAAACTAGAAGGTGATGAGAAAATACTTCAATTATTATTAAGACAGAGAGCCACACAGTCCCAAGTTTCTCTCAGGAGGACAGATGTCCCTTACCACTCATAAATGAACAGCTGTTCAGGGTTGATCTCCATCCAAAGTCCAAATTTGCTTTTCTAGGTCCCACAGTCCATCTGGTATCAACTAGTTCTACTTTCTCCACCTCCAATTTTTGTTTCCAAGATGAAATGGCTCATTTTAACTTCATTTTACTTTTCTTAATATTTCTCCTTCACCAGAAACACTTATTTCTCCAAGCCTACTTTCCTGACTTAGAATAGTGGTTTTGCAGATTTTTTTTTTTAAGACAGAGTCTCACTGTTGTCCAGGCTGGAATGCAGTAACGGGATCTCAGCTCACTGAAGCCTCGACCTCCCAGGCTCAAGTGATGCTCCCACCTCAGCCCCTTCAGTAGCTGGGACTACAGGTGCACACTGACATGCTCAGCTAAATTTTTTGTATTTTTTTGTAGAGATGGCGGTGGGGGACATGTTGCCCAGGCTGGTCTCGAATTCCTGGACTCAAGTGATCCACCTTCCTTGGCCTCCCAAAAAGCTGAGATTATAGGCATGAGCCACCGCACCTGGCCGGATAGTGTTTATCAATCAGAGAACCTCAGGCACTGAAACTCAAAGGATGACCCCAAAGAGGCTGAAACTCATTATATAAAGCATGTTTATTGTAGGCAGGACTTTAGTTCTGGGCTATTTTCTAATAAGTACTTGGAGGGGTCGAACATACGACTGTCTCCTCTGGTAGGCTGGACAGATGAGCAGAAAGAAACTGAATGTTTCTGGAACAGGAAAATTAATCTCTATTCCTACTGTGCTGAAGATTTGATAGTACAAACAACCCAACTGCAGAGAGGCTCTAGCACGTACACTCTAGCTGGGAGTCTAGGCTACTCATTTTTATACAAATTACAAGCCTCTGGCACCACCCAGTGGCCTATCTGTAAGCAAACATGCTGTTACACAACAGCATTGGTACCAGGCAATACAGAAGCTACAAATATAAACAAGGCAGTCACAATCCCTTTTGTAGCCAATTAATCAATTAGGGAAAATGAGTATATAATCATGATATAAGAGGTATAAGTATCAGTATCTTTTTAAAAAAAGATAAATATAATGCTGTTGTGGTTGAACAGAGGAAAAGATTATATTTAGTTTCGGGGAGAAAGGAAACGCTTCTATGGAAAATTAGGTTTTAAGATGGGCCTTAAAAGACAGGCAGGATTTCAATGGGTACAGTTGAGAAAGACATTCCACAGGACCAGAGCGAGAAAAGACATGGAGGTTAAAAACCTGACATGGTCAAGAAACATATACGGGTAGTCTAGTTTGGCTAGCCGGTAAGGTATAGTTGATAAGTTAAGAGGTATAATAAAAGCTTTGTTGTATAAGTTAAGAGGTATAATAAAAGCTTTGTTGTTGGGGGGGTGGTGTCAGGCATCAGGGAAATTATTTTGTCAAAGATAATAAGATGGACTAAAACGAAGGAAAACGAAAGAGAAACAAGTTTAAAAGCTATTATAGTTGCCAAGATAAGAAGTAATGAGGGGCTGTCTTGAGTGGACGGCAAAGGGAATTAAAAAGGGATCAACATGAGAATGGTTGTAAAGGGAGGTAATGTTTAGCTCAATAAGCAGTTACAAAGCTGAGTCAAAAAAGACAAGTTCTTAGTCTGGTGCCCAGAGGATATCAAGTGACACAAATGAGATGCTGGTAGGTGGGATAAGAGATTATTCTGAATATATTTAAAATCCAAGCTGACATGTTAGGAAAGTAGTGACAAACAAATTTAAGTTTGGAACTTAAATAAAGTAGGGCCAGAGATACAGACTTGTGAGTTATCTGTACAGAGAAACTTCAAAATCAAACACCTTGTAAATCATACCTCAAACAATTAGGCACCTAAGAAGGCTCTGGGAGAGGAAATTCAAGGGAAGAATCTTCACCTACTCTTAGAGAAGAGAAAGGAGAGCAGAGAGAAAAATTGAGAAGAATGAATGATAAAAATTAAATCTCTGGAAGTCAAGAGTAAAAAGGTTTCAAGGTGGCCAGGCGCTGTGGCTCATGCCTGTAATCCCAGCACTTTGGGAGGCCGAGTCGGGCGGATCACGAGGTTAGGAGATCAAGACCATCCTGGCTAATATGGTGAAATCCCATCTCTATTAAAAATACAAAAAATTAGCCAGGTGCTGTGGTGGGTGCCTGTAGTCCCAGCTACTTGGGAGGCTGAGGCAGAAAAATGGCATGAACCTGGGAGGCAGAGCTTGCAATGAGCTGAGATCACACCACTGCACTCCAGCCTGGGTGACAGAGTGAGATTCTGTCTCAAAAAAAAAAAAAAAAATGGTAAAGGTTTCAACGTGAGGATAGGCTGGGCGCAGTGGCTCATGCCTGTAATCCCAGCACTTGGGAGGCCAAGGCTGGAGGATCGCTTGCGCCCAGGAGTTTGAGACTAACCTGGGCAACATTGGGAGACCCTGTCTCTACAAAAAATTTAAAAATTAGGCCGGGCACAGTGGCTGACGCCTAAGTGATGCTGGTAATCCCAGCACTTTGGGAGGCTGAGGCGGGCGGATCACCTGAGGTCAAGAGTTTGAGACAAGTCTGGCCAAAATGGTGAAACCCTGTCTCTACTAAAAATACAAAAATTAGCCACACGTGGTGGCACACGCCTGCGATCCCAGCTACTTGGGAGACTGAGGCAGGAGAATCATTTGAACATGGGAGGCGAAGGTTGCAGTGAGCCGAGATCGCACCATTGTACTCCAGCCTGGGTGACACGGCGAGACTCTGTCTCAAAAATAAATAAATAAAATAAAATAAAAAAATAAAAAGCAGGGTGTGGCGGTATACACCTGTAGTCCCAGCTACTTGGGAGGCTGAAGTGGGAGGATCACTTGAGCCCCAGAGGTCAAGATGGCAGTGAGCCGTGATGGGGACACTGCACTCCAGCCTGGGTGACAGAGCAAGACCCTGTCTCAGAAAAACAAAACCAAGAAGGTAAGGAGGACAGTCCATGCTTCCAAAAAATACAGAAAACAGTATACTGTTAAAAGGCTGTAAGAGTCAGAACAGCTTTTCCCCTGGAATTATCTCAGAAGACTGAATGGAATGCTGATTTTCTCTCTAGTAAACAATCATAAAACACAAGGATTCGGCTGTCTCTTAGGTCTATAAAAATTATTTCCTGGGCTGGGTGCAGTGGCTCATGCCTGTAATCCCAACACTTTGGGAGGCCAAGGCGGGTGGATCATGAGGTCAGGAGTTTGAGACCAGCCTGGCCAACACGGTGAAATCCCGTCTCTACTAAAAATACAAAAATCAGCTGGGTGTGGTGGAGCATGCCTGTAATCCCAGCTACTGGGGAGACTGAGGCAGGAGAATCGCATAAACTGGAAGGCGGAGGTTGCAGGGAGCCAAGATTGTGCCACAGCACTCCAGCCTGGGCCAAAGAACGAACGAAACTCTGTCTCCAAAAAAAAAAACAAAATTGTTTCCTTAAAAAACTCATTAGCTTACCAATATAGCATAACTATGTCTAAACAATGAAAAGATGATTTTATTCCTACTGTCATTTGAATACTTTATATACATATATTTATATGAAATACTTAATTCTACCTTTCAGTTCATTTGCTTCATCATTTGGCTTTGAAAAGCCCTAGTTTTTTTTTTTTTTTTTTGGCCAGGCACTGTGGCTCATGCCTGTAAACTCCACACTTTAGGAGGCTGGACCGGGCGGCTCATGAGGTCAAGAGATCAAGACCATCTTGGCCAACATGGTGAAACCCTGTCTCTACTAAAAATACAAAAATTAGTTGGGCATGGTGGCATGCACCTGTAGTCTTAGCTACTCGGAGGTTGAGGCCGGAGGATTGCTTGAACCCAAGAGGAGAAGGCTGCAGTGAGCCAAGATCACGCCACTACACTACAGGCTGGTGACAAAGCAAGATGCCGTCCAAAAAAAAAAAAGTCCTGTTTTTAAAGACAGCATGTGTTATGAAAGAAAGAAAAGGGCTTTGGTGTCAAAAAGACCTGGGTTTGAATTCTACCGCTACCACCTGCTTTTGAGTTTTTCTTTTGTAAAATGGGATAATATCACCACCCTGCAGGAATTTAGAGGATTAAAGACAACGTATGCTAAGAGCCTGTTTGTACAAGTAGGCATTTATATTATTTTTCTAGTTTCCCATCTCTATACTAGACTACATTTCCTAGAAGCCTAGACTTCTTTACCACTCAGCAATGATACTCCAAACATCGTATACAATATAGGACACAGTTCCAAGTCTATGAAATCTGCTTACCCATTCTCTCTGGCATTTTAAAGAATTCAGAGAGTTCCGTTAATATCTTCTTTCGGCCGGGCACGGTGGCTCAAGCCTGTAATCCCAGCACTTTGGGAGGCCAAGACGGGCGGATCACGAGGTCAGGAGATCGAGACCATCCTGGCTAACACGGTGAAACCCCGTCTCTACTAAAAATACAAAAAAAAAACTAGCCGGGCGAGGTGGCGGGTGCCTGTAGTCCCAGCTACTCAGGAGGCTGAGGCAGGAGAATGGCGTAAAGCCGGGTGGCGGAGCTTGCAGTGAGCTGAGATCTGGCCACTGCACTCCAGTCCGGGCGACAGAGCGAGACTCCGCCTCAAAAAAAAAAAAAAAAAATCTTCTTTCAAGTATTCATGTTCTACGAACTACAGTAAGGCAGTCTACCCAGCAGCCCACAATATAAGCCTCCCTAAGATTTTCTCCCTCTTGTAATTAAAAAAATTTTTTTTTACTATTATTATTGTAGAGACGGAGTCTCACTATCTTGCCAAGTGGTCTCAAACTCCTGAGCTCAAGTAATTCTCCTACCTTGGCCTCCCAAAGTGCTGGGATTATAGGCATGAACCACCACACCTGGCCTCTTCTCCCTCATGAAGGTTCTGAGGATACCCAAGATGGAGGACTGCAAAGCAATCACCATGGATAATGATAAGGATTCAAACTATGAATAAGGAACTTTGTTCCTTCTTTGAATTAATGCCTTCTCTCCCTACTGGTAACATCAAATGCCCAGTGTTTATAGTTTACTGGCTTTAATTCTTTTTTTTTTTTTTTTTGAGACAAGGTCTCACTCTGTCACCCAGGCTGGAGTACAGTGTTGTGATCTTGGCTCACTGCAACCTCTGCCTTCCCAGTTCAAGCACTTCTCCTGCCTCAGCCTCCCAAGTAGCTGGGACTACAGGCGCATGCCACTGCAGCTGACTAACTGTTGTATTTTTAGTAGAGATGGAGTTTTGCTATGTTGGCCAGTTTGGTCTCGAACTCCTGACCTCAGGTGATCCGCCCGCCTCAGCCTCCCAAAATGCTGGGATTACAGGCATAAGCCACCATGCGTGGCCTCTGGTTTTTTTTTTTTTTGAGATGGAGTCTTGCTCTGTCGCCCGGGCTGGAGTGCAGTGGCCGGTTCTCAGCTCACTGCAAGCTCCGCCTCCTGGGTTTACGCCGTTCTCCTGCCTCAGCCTCCGAGTAGCTGGGACTACAGGCGCCCGCCACGTCGCCCAGCTAGTTTTTTTTTTTTTTTAGTAGAGACAGGGTTTCACCGTGTTAGCCAGGATGGTCTCGATCTCCTGACCTCGTGATCCGCCCGTCTCGGCCTCCCAAAGTGCTGGGATTACAGGCTTGAGCCACTGCGCCCGGCCCGGCCTCTGGTTTTAATTCTAATAACAGTACTTCAGACTATGTCAGGAATGCACTCTAACCCTTAAGTGTTAATTTCCAGCAGCAGAACTAAGAAACTTTTTTTTTTTTTTTTTAAGAGACAAGGTCTTGCTATGTTGCCCAGGCTGGCCTGAAACTCCTCGGCTCAAGCAGTCCTCCCAACTCAGCCTCCTGAGTAGTCGGGATTACAAGTGCACGCCACTGCACCTGACTAAGAGACCTTTCTATAAAAACATCCAAGCGCGTTTATCTCAATTTAACTAATTCTTAGGGAAATCTACTTTTCGTTCCCATCTCGATTTACGTTTACATCAGAAGTCTGTTGCCATTAACAGTTTTTGCCATTTATATTTCAAATTTTTCTTAAATTGCTGAAGAGGATTTAAGATGAAAAAATGATGCTCCAAAGGTACAACTTACAATAAAACAGTAAAGAGAGGCTTAAAACATCAAGAAGTGCCTTCCTACAGGTTAGGTTAGAAGAAAGGGTCTAATGTTGGATCCTAAGTAAGGTTACCAAAACATACCTGGTAATATGCCAATGATTAAAGTACACCAGAGGAATACAGTCACTTGGCTACCATTAGAGGTAAACCCTATAGTAGCTTTCCAGATGGCTAAGAAAAAACCAGGAAGAAAAAAAAAAATGGCATGTGAGGCAAATACGTATGCTTAACTTCAGAACTTGGCCAGACTTCCTTAAACAGTATCTTCAGAGGATAAATAGCAAATATCTAATCTCAGATACAATGATGAAAATTTTTGCAATGACCCAATCCACTAGACATACTATTATTACATTTCATTAATAAGATGCCATCTTTGTCATATTAATTACTCCCCAGTGCCCTACTGGCAACCTCAAGGCAGCCTCCGTTCATTAATTTATCTGTATCATAACACAATTCTGGGGTTAGGTGGTACTTGAGAAATCTGGCTTCTGGCCCAGGAACTATGTCCTGTAGAGGTAGAGATTAAAAAAAAAAAAAAAAAACTGCTACAAAGAAGTGACTAATTCATAAAATTCATCACTCACCAATTTTTGAAAAGCTTTCAAAGACTTTCTACTCACTCCAAGAGCAGAATGACTAAATCAATAAAGAGCAAGTAGCCTCCTTTTCTGACTGATTTTAACAGCAATGACGTTTCTTAGGTACATTAGTGAAAATAAAAGATGAAGTTTTTAATATTACTATAAAGTTAAGCTAAAACTCAATGGCTTTTGGCTCTAAAATGAAAATATATAAAGTCACCACTCCATGCCTATTGCTGATTCAATTAATTCAGTTGCCTGCGTTCCAAACAGGTGAGGGTAAACAGCAGATTATCTTAGCTCACTGATAATCTGCTTTAAAAAAAAAAAATAAATAAATAAAAAATAAAAAGGCTAATTCAATCTCAGAGACTTAAAAACTAACTCTAACATCAATGTTATGCAATACAAAATCCTGTTTGGATACCGTTATTTCTCTTTTATAATCTGGATATTTCCTAGACATGTTTAGAATAAACTTTTCTACAGCAGAAATAATGGAGTAATCAATCTATCTACTGAAAGCATTTTAATAGTCACTTTATGATTTTAAAAGTCTATAACTCACCTGATAGAATACAAGACTCAGAGGATGAAACTCAAGATCCCAGTCTTTCACAACAGGGTGCGCTTCTATACAATGTTTCCTACTAGAATCTGTTTTTTTTTTTTTTTTTTTTGAGACGGAGTCTCGCTCTGTCGCCCAAGCTGGAGTGCAGTGGCCGGATCTCAGCTCACTGCAAGCTCCGCCTCCCGGGTTCACGCCATTCTCCTGCCTCAGCCTCCCGAGTAGCTGGGACTACAGGCGCCCGCCACCTCGCCCGGCTAGTTTTTTGTACTTTTTAGTAGAGACGGGGTTTCACCGTGTTAGTCAGGATGGTCTCGATCTCCTGACCTTGTGATCCGCCCACCTCGGCCTCCCAAAGTGCTGGGATTACAGGCTTGAGCCACCGCGCCCGGCCAAATCTGTTTGTTTTTAAAACATCAGTATTGTTTTAAACTGGCAACAAAGAGGCTGCTTTCTTTCAGCTCTCTGTAGACAAGCTTCTGTCTTAGGTTGGTCCTACTCAACATTAAGGACCATGGCACTGGGACTGATTCTTTTTTTTTTTGAGACCAAGTCTCACTCTGTTGCCCATACTAAAGTGCAGTGGCGCAATCTCAGCTCACCGCAGCCTCTACTCCTGGACTCGATCTTCCCACCTCAGCCTCCCAAGGAGATGGGAGTGCAAGTACTTGCCCCATGCTTGGCTATCTTTTTAACTTTTTGTAGAGACAAGGTCTCAACATTGCCTAGGCTGGACTTGAACAACTAGGCTCAAGTGATCCTCCCACCTTGGCCTCCCAAAAGTGCTGGGATTACAGCCATGAGCCAACCGCACTTGGCCTGGCAGATTCTTATACATTAAATTGACTGCACTTAGTAGGGCACAGTGGCTCACGCCTGTAATCCTGTTCTGGGAGGCTGAGGCAGGAGGACTGCTTGAGCCCAGGAGTTCGAGATCAGCCTGGGCAATATGGTGAAACCTCATCTTTATAAAAAATACAACAATTAGACAGATATGGTGGCGTGCACCTGTAGTCCCAGCTACTCGAGAGGCTGAGATGGGAAGATCACCTAAACTCAGGAGGTCGAGGTTGCAGTGAGACATGATGGTGCCACTGCACTCCACCCTAGGTGACAGAGTAAGAATCTGTTTCAAAAATAAATAGACTGCACTTTAAGAGGTTGGTGGTGAGAACTAAAAGGTCACAAGCATTCTTAGCCTTCCACTCCAACCATCCTAGGAAATACTACCTAATAAGATGTCATAATTCTTAAGCAAACACCTAAAACCCTGGAAATATAAAAATATCTTCAAGCTGGGTGCTGTGGCTATGCCTGTAATCCCAGCACTTTGGGAGGCCAAGATGGGAGCATCACTTGAGACGAGCTGGGCAAGTAAGACCTCATCTCTAAAAAAAAAAAAAAAAAAATTAGTTAGGTATGGGGGTATGCCTGTGGTCCCAGCTACTCAGTTGAGGTGGGAAGATCACTTGAGCCCAGGAGTTTGAGACCAGCCTGGGCAACAAAGTGAGACCCTATCTCTACAAAAACCAAAAATAAAAAAAAACTTTAGAAGACAAAAAGTTTACAGTGTGGCCCACAGACTAGAAATACTGATTTACTATACACAGATGTTACCTGGGGATTCTTACCCAGCACATAAGGAAATAGAGTCCAAGTTATCCCTTTCAAAGTATTTTCTTTTCTCCTTCCACCCTTTCCTTCACCCGACATGGATCTTCAGAGTTCATAAAAACACAAATGATACAAATGCAATCTCAACCCATCTCACCACCACCCTGGAGAGTCCTTACCTTACAATGCAGAATTCAGACCCTGGATGATGGCAGTTAAAAGTTCATCAAATCTAAAATGATCACTGGTCTGAATGACACAGCTGCTTTCATTGCGATATTATCAGTCCTTAATTTTCATGTGCCCTTGCCAAAAAGATGTGAAAGAAAAGCCAACAAAGGGTTTAAAACTCTTCATCTGTGCTGTCATATTATTAAGATGGTCCAGCTGTGGAGCTGAAAAAAGAACTGTTTGGCCGGGCACGGTGGCTAACACCTGTAAACCCAGCACTTTGGGAGGCCGAGGCAGGCGGATCACGAGGTCAGGAGATTGAGACCATCCTGGCCAATATGGTGAAACCCCTCCTCTACTAAAAATACAAAAATTAGCTGGTCAAGGTGGCGCATGCCTGTAATCCCAGTCACTCTGGAGGTTGAGGCAGGAGAATCACTTGAACCAGGGAGTTGGAGGTTGCAGTGAGCTGAGATCGCGCCACAGCATCCCAGCCTGGCAACAGAGCGAGACTCCGTCTCAAAAACAAACAAACAAACAAAAAACAAACAAAAAAACCCCTCTTCATTCCTAACTCCCTAGCCCTGATTCACTTTAAAAAGAAATGAAAACCTTTTCCTCATACAGTTCTTTGATAATTTGTTGATGAGGATCACTGTACAGCCCAACAACAAGGAAAAAATGTATTCCCTTCATGGCAAAAAAGGAAAGTATAAAGGGTAGTTGCAGGAGAGGTAAACAACATTGTAGCAGAAAGGGAAAGAATTGCAACACTGCCAACTCTGATCAGATGTGCTAACAGAGAGACCAAGAAGGAACCAATGAACAAAAACATTTACTGATGTTTAAGAATACATTTTGAAATATACATACACCAATATCTAATATTCTGTCCTCTGGTTATGAACCCCCAACAGGGGGTTCATGTTTAGAAGACAGTTCTAGGTGGGCACTTACAAAGGACACGTCTAAGTTGATCAATTAAAAATCTGTTGGGCGGCCGGGCGCGGTGGCTCAAGCCTGTAATCCCAGCACTTTGGGAGGCCGAGACGGGCGGATCACGAGGTCAGGAGTTTGAGACCATCCTGGCTAACACGGTGAAACCCCGTCTCTACTGAAAAATACAAAAAGCTAGCCGGGCGAGGTGGCTGGCGCCTGTAGTCCCAGCTACTCGGGAGGCTGAGGCAGGAGAATGGCGTAAACCCGGGAGGCGGAGCTTGCAGTGAGCTGAGATCCGGCCACTGCACTCCAGCCCGGGGGACAGAGCAAGACTCCGTCTCAAAAAAAAAAAAAAAATCTGTTGGGGCCGGGCGCGGTGGCTCAAGCCTGTAATCCCAGCACTTTGGGAGGCCGAGACGGGTGGATCACGAGGTCAGGAGTTTGAGACCATCCTGGCTAACACGGTGAAACCCCGTCTCTACTGAAAAATACAAAAAGCTAGCTGGGCGAGGTGGCTGGCGCCTGTAGTCCCAGCTACTCGGGAGGCTGAGGCAGGAGAATGGCGTAAACCCGGGAGGCGGAGCTTGCAGTGAGCTGAGATCCGGCCACTGCACTTCAGCCCGGGCGACAGAGCAAGACTCAAAAAAAAAAAAAATCTGTTGGGAAAATTAACCAGAAAAATGTGTTTTAAGGCAAAATGGAAAAGAAGCATAAATTAATGTATAACTTATTCAAAGTTATATCAATGATGTGGAGAAGAAAACAAAACATTTTTTGAGTGTGTACCACGTGCTCTTAGATTACTAAGAGCTTTAAATAGATTCCCTATAATATTAACAATGACCCTGGGAGGTAAGTGGTATTATCACACTTTTAGAGTTGTGGAAATTAAGAGTCAGAGAAGTTTAAGTAACTTGCTCAAGGTCACATGGCTAAGAAATATTAGTCTAATATTTAAACCTTAAAATTAAATTAAAAGTCGGTCCAATCTCTAAAGACTGTCCTTTTCTCTTTATATGTTACTGATACACATACACACCATCACTAATCATTTTATTCCAGTACATAATTAGCGTTTTCTAATTCAGTCATCAAATGGAATAAAACTCACCAGCGTCACTCAATCTTTTCCCACTACAAATCATAAAGATACTAGGAATCAGCCAGGCCTACCTTCCAGTCACTTAGCTTTTCTGTCACATTCCATGAGCCTCTAGTCTCTGCTACCAGAAACCTGAAAGCTTCAGGAAAACTGCATTTATAAGTATGTTCTGACTCCCTTTTTGGCACCAAACCATGCTGCTGAATGCCCAGGATGTTTCTTCTGCTAACCAAGAATTCTTCAGACCAGCTACAAAAGAAAGAGCAGCCACTATTTATTTATTTATTTATTTATTTACAAAAAAATTCCCACTATATCCTAAAAAGTCGGAATTCTGAAATAGACTGGACTCAGACACCAGCTAAAGGCAGCATCACTCATCACTCCCTAGCTTTTAGTTACAAGCAGCTAAATATTCTCCTCTAAATACTAAGGGATGACAACCCAAAGCTGTGAGAGGGGAAGAGACCTGATTTGACAACAGGCTGAACAGAACGCAGGCAAACTAAGTTCCAGTTTTTAACAACGTAAGAAATATGATCGACACACAGACAAAATACAATGAAAATGAATAAAGAAGAAAAGAAGACATGGGGTAGGGGGCACGCACTCACTCCTAGGCGTAAGTCATTTGAAGACATACAGCAATAGTTTAGGACGGAAAGACAAGAAGCCCACAGACAATTAAACTTGTAAAAGTAATTCAACCAGAGCTGGAACAAAGCCAAGAACAACACCCAAACTCTGGGAAACTGGTAGGAATTTTATGACTGTAGTGGTCAGCAGTTGAACATCAGGGAAGTCTGTCTTGAACTCAAGAATTTTAATGCCTCCAACTCCCACTCACCTTTCCTCCTTTTATCACTGAAGTAAGGCCAGGCTGAGCTCCTGAGAAAATAGGTCTGTCGATTCACTGAAGGACTGAGAAAAGTTAAAATTTACATGGCAAAGGTGTGTCTTCTACTGAACATAATAAAAATATTTATGAATACACTTCTGTATGTTTAGGCCTTCTCAAAACTATTTAAAAGCAGAATAATTTATCTAATTCTAATTACTGAATAACCCACACGCATATGGAAATAAAATGAACCAACATGAAGATTAGAAGCCAGGCAAGTAATCTCCCAGCTCCACTAAAACGTAAAGTCATTTAAAAGGATAACCTGAATCTTTTCAACGCTAAACCATAACCAAACAACCTCTCAACAAGAAGCCACAGAGCAGAGGGGGAAATCCCGGAGAGAATGTGATAGCGCTAGTGCCGGTTTGTTTACAGAGACTCCAGTAACAATCATGAGTCAGAAATTCAAGCCACCAGATGCTTTCCAACTAACAGGGACCAAATGGGACCGTTCTAAGATATCCTAAAAGATTTGGGAGTTAGAGGAGGTAAACTAAGAGAATTATAACACAAAGGGTACAAGACCACAAGGCAACAACCGACTCCGGGATTCTTGGACCTCTGCCTTCCGTACAAAGTGCTGGGCCTGGGAACTTGGGATGGGGGAGGGGGACCCATTGCGCGGTGGCCCTGGGGTGACGGGGAGACGCAGGGCGAGCCATGTCCCTCAATCTAAGGGGAGAAATAGGAGCGCACAAATGGGTCACCCAACGAAGCAAGGCGTCCCTGTGAACTGTGGGGCTGGCTCTTGGGGGCAACCCCAGGGCTGACCTGAAGAAAGGACAACCAGTATTCCCGGCGATGACTTCGGGTCGGCGGAAGGAAAAGACCTGAGCGCTAAGAGCTTGGGAAAGGAGTCAGGCCCATCCTTAGGGGAAACCGGCTGGGGAGCGGAGGGGGGGCAGGCCGAGCTGGAACGAGACACAGACCGGGTAAGGTCAAGGGGGGGGGGTGTCCGGCTGGGGCAGTTACAAGCACGGGAATCGGCGAGGCTCAGCAGCCTGCTTCCCGTCTTGGGTAATCCTTCTGCTAGCGGCTGCTCCGACTGTTCCAGGCCCAGCCGCCCCGTCCACTGCCACCACCAACGCCGCCGCCATCTTACACTGGCCAGCGGCCGCCACCACCACCGCCTCCGCTCTCTGCGCTTGCGCCTGCGCTGCCACGCTTTCCGGCCCCGTTTGCGACGACGTGGTCGAGAAGACTGAGGGAAGAGTGGTCGCGCAAGCTCACGGCTCGCAACCCTCCTGGAAGGACGCACAAGGGGCGGGGCTTAAGGCCAACGGAAAACAGAGCGAGGGACGCGTGCGCATTAGCGAAGAGGCAAAGTTGTTTTTGTAGTTTCTTCGGGCTTGCTTTTCTTGTGATACTCAAAACAAATGCGAGTTAGGGGCTTCCCAGAGTTGTGATAGAAATAAACTAAATTTCCAAGGGATTGACAGGCTACTTCCTGGATGATGGCCAATTTTGCCGTTTTTGAACACTGGGAACGAGCAATGATTGCCACAAGGATTTTTCTGAAAATCCCCGTTTCCTTTCAGGACTTCGTTTCCTTAAGTGGTTTCTATACTATCGAGGCCCATTTTCCCCTGAGAGTCTCCATTTACGTATTTTTAAAGAAGGGGCTCAGTAGCTTGAGGTGTAGCTATTCCAGAGGCTCTTTTCTGAAGAGGGGTGGTGTGGTAAACGTTCCCACATCGGGTGATATGGGGTGACTGTTGTACTCTGTTTCGTTATGACACCTACAGGAACCGTGCAGAGGATTACTCCCAGCTGCCAAGCTGGGGAATTTTTTTTTTTTTTTTCCAACCAGAAGGCCAGGGTGCAAAAATCGGACCCCTTCTCACCTCCCCTACCGCTACTCTCCTAGTCCAAGTCATTGTATATTAAGACTACCGCAATAGAAACTTACCTCGTTTGTCTACTTCCATTATTGCCATTGCAGTTAAACATAAGGCAGCCAGAGTGATTTTTTAACATGTAAGGTCTGGCCGGGCGCGGTGGCTTATGCCTGTAATCCTAGCACTTTGGGAGGCGGATGTGGGCAGATGCGGATCACTTGAGGTCAGGAGCTCGAAACCAGGCCAACATGGTGAAACCCGTCTCTACTAAAAATACAAAAAAAAAAAAAAAAATTACCCGGCGTGGTGGAGAGTGCCTGCAATCCCAGCTACTTGGGAGGCTGAGGCAGGAGAATCGCTTGAACCCGGAGGCAGAGGCTGCAGTGAGCCGAGATCGCACCACTGCACTCCAGCCTGGGCGATGGAATGAGACTATCTCAAAAGAAAAAAGTAAGGTAGTATTATTTCCCCAGTCCCCACCTTGTTCAAAACCTCCAATAGCTTCCCATCACATAATAGAAGTCCAAAGTATGATAGCCTTAGAGGCCATCAAAAAATCAGTTGCCTCTAAGAAGGGCCCTACATGATCTGATCTAGCACCTGCCTATTTATCTGATTCATCTCCTCCCACACTGTCTAGCTCTGTTCTAGCCTCACTAGCCTTACTGTCACTCCAGTCAAAGCATGTCCCAGCCCTAGGGTTTTTTCCTTTTCTTGGAATGTCCATCTACTAGATCTTTACTAGACTTGAAGTGACTATTGAAATCCTACTTCCTAAGACAGGCAGCTCTTGACTGCTTTAACTAAAATGGAACCTCATGCCATTATTCTCCTCTACCTATCCCCTTACTCTGCACTGTTTTTTTCATAACATTTTTCCCTATAACATTTAATCTAAAATTACATATTTGTAATCCAGCTATACTACTAGAATATAAATTCTTGAGGGCAAGGACTATGTTTTCATCATCTTTGTAATCTCAACACCTAGAAGAGGGCTACAGCACAAAGTAGCTATTTAATGCCCCACCATCCTATTCATTCTTTCATTCATTCATTGAGGTGTAGCTATTCCAGAGGCTCTTTTCTGAAGAGGGGTGGTGTGGTAAAGGTTCCCACATCGGGTGATATGGGGTGACTGTTGTACTCTGTTTCGTTATGACACCTACAGGAACCATGCAGAGGATTACTCCCAGCTGCCAAGCTGGGGAATTCAACAACTATTTATTGAATTCCTGCTCTGGAAGACCCTGTTCTATGTGCTGGGGCTGCAACAGTGAATAGAACCAAGATTCTTGCATTCATAGAACTTACTAGTGCAAGGGTTGGGAGCATAGGAGGAGGGGAAAGACACAGATAATAAAGTTATTAAGAGTACTGTAAAGGAAAATAAAGCAGAATAAAAATGGGTTACATGGATGGGTGTGCTCTTTTACATAGGGGGTTCAGGGAAGGCCCCTCTGCTGAGGTGACATCTAAATAAAGGTTTGAAGTGAGACGGTAAGCTATACATACTTGGGAAAGAACATTTCAAGCAGAAGAAACAACAAGGTAAAGACCCTGCAGCTTGAGTGTGCTTGGCAAGGAAGCCACCGTGGCAAAAGAAGAGATAGGAACCTAGTTTGGAGAAACAAGATGGGAGCCAGATCACTTACGGACTTATGGACCAATGAAAGGACTTTGAATTTTATCCTAAGAATGCTGGGAAGCCATGGAGGGTTTTGAGTAAAAGAGTGGCATGATCTGATTTGTAATTGAAGATGTTCACTGTGGTTGATTCTTTGAGAACTCCCTATAGGGTAGCCAAATAGAAGCTAAAAGACCAGTTAGGAAGCTATTACAGAAGACCTGCAAGACTAGTGTTGCAATGAAAGTGGTAGGATTCAGGATGTACTCTGAAAGTGGTAGAGAGGTGATGTGTTAGTAGATTGAATGTGGGGTACAAGATAAAGACAAGAATCAAAAATCAGTAAAAAAGTACAAAAGTCAAAGTACAAAATACAAAAATCAGTTTGATTTGAGTAACTGGATAGTGATGTCGTTTACTGAGATAGCGCATGTGGGGAGACAGGAGCAAGGGTTTTTTTTTTTTTTTTGGCAGGGGGAACATCCAATTTTACTTCAGACATATTAAAGTGGAGATCCCTATTAGATTTCTGAATGGAGTTATTGAGTAAACAATTGGAAATATGAACCTGGAGCTCATAGAAGGGACAGTGAGAGGTATAAATTAAGGAGTAGTTAAGTTATAAATGGCATACATAGCCACGGGGTGGAGAGAAATCAATGTGGAAGAAAAGAGAAGCAGTTTAAAGACTGAGAC
This sequence comes from Trachypithecus francoisi, assembly GCF_009764315.1. NCBI lineage: Eukaryota > Metazoa > Chordata > Mammalia > Primates > Cercopithecidae > Trachypithecus > Trachypithecus francoisi. Next base: position 88,996,871 of record NW_022681470.1, on the reverse strand, counting down.
CTCTAATTCTGAGGCATTCCAACTAATAAAAGTCAGAGAGGAGGAACATACAACAAAATTTCTTTTAAAAGAGTAGCCAGGAAATAGGAAGAAAACTCAAAAGTGAGGGGTCTTATAAAACAAACCAAAAAAAAGGCTTCAAGAAGGTGCTATAATCTCCATCATTCCTGCTCATAAAACAGGTTAAGATCACTGAAAATTGACCATCGGATTTGTAAAATGGAGGATCAGACCATGGCAAGTCATCTTAGTGGAGCTATAGGGATAGAGGCCTCTTTTTCTACGATCTGCTTTTTGTACCGTTCTGTGGACACGATGGTTATTACCACCGAATCAATTGCCATTACCACTGAATTGTCCCTTTCTTATTTGGGCTTTCCTATTTGAGGTTGTGATGATTATTATCCCTTGTGTATCTTATCTCTCTAATCATTTATTCAATTAGCTTCTCTTGCCCTTCATTCTATGTGTTCTTTCAGTGATTGTATCCATTCTCACATTTAAACTACTGTCCAGGGCTGGGCACAGTGGGTCACATCTGTAATCCCAGCACTTTGGAAGGCCAAGGTGGGTGGATCATTTGAGCTCAGACCCAGCCTGGGCAACATGGCAAAACCTCATCTCTACAAAAAATACAAAAATTAGCCGGGCATGGTGGTGTGACCTGTAGTCCTAGCTACCCAGGAGGCTGAGGTAGGAAGATCTCTTGAGCCTGGGAGGCAGAGGTTGCAATGAGCTGAGGTCACACCACTGCACTCCAGCCTGGATGACAGAGTGAGACCCTGTCCCCCCAAAAAAGAAAAACTACCATCTACATAATGATGACTTCCAAGTCTTTATTTCCAACTCAGGCTTTAGACTCATATACCTGATGGCCAATGGCACTTTTTTTTTTTTTAATTAACAGCTTTCTTTCTCCTTTTTTCTCTTTCCTTCTTTCTCTTTTCTTTCTTTCTTTTCTTCCCTCCCTCTCTTTGTCTCTCTTTTCTTTCTCTTTTTCCTTTCTCTCTCTTTTTTCTTTCTCTCTTTCTAGACAGAGTCTCTGTCGCCCAGGCTGCAGTGCAGTGGCACCATCTTGGCTCACTGCAACCTCAGCCTCCCAGGTTCAAGCTGTTCTCCTGCCTCAGCTTCCCGAGTAGCTGGGATTACAAGCACCCATCACCACACCCGGCTAATGATTATATCTTTAGTAGAGACGAGGTTTCACCATGCTGGCCAAGCTAGTCTTGAACTCCTGGCCTCAAGTGATCCACCCACCTTGGCCTCCCAAAGTGCTGGGATTACAGGCATAAGTCACCACACCCAGCCTTTAACAGCTTTATTCATATAAATTCACATACATATAATTCACATACAGTTCATTCATTTGAAGTATACAATTGGCCAGGCACAGTGGCTCACTCCTGTAATCCCAGCATTTTGGGAGGCTGAGGCAGGCAGATTGCTTGAGTCCAGAAGTTCGAGACCAGCCTGGGCAACATGATGAAACCCCATCTCTACAAAATAAAATACAAAAATTAGCCGGGTGTGGTGGCATGCACCTGTAAGTCCCAGCTACTTAGAAGGCTGAGGTGGGAGGATTGCTTGAACCCAGGAGGCAGAAGTTGCAGTGAGCTGAGATCACACCACTGCACTCCAGCCTGGGCAACAGAGGGAGAGGCTGTCTCAAAAAGAAACAAACAAACAAACAAAAAGTATAAATTCACTCATTTAAAGTATATACTTAAATGGCATTTTCTGGGGAAAAAATGTATTCCTAGGTTAAAAAAAAAAGTATACATTTCAATGGCTTTTTGTATATTCATAGATAGATACATGTGACCATCACCACAGTCAAATTTAGAGTATTTTCACCTCAAAAAGAAACCTAGTGCCTTTTAAGCCAATCCCCATTCCATCTTCCCATTCCCCCATCCAGAACCCTAAGAAACCATTCATCTATTTTCTGTGTCTATAGATTCCTTTACTCTAGACTTTCATATGAATGGAATCACATAGTATGTGGTCTTTTGTGACTGGCTTCTTTAACTTAGCACAATGTTTTCAAGGTTCATCCATGTTGTAGCATTAATCAGTACTTCATTTCACCTTATGGCCAAATAATATTCCATAGTGTGGATGAACCACATTTTATGTGTTCATCTGTTGATGAATATTTCAGTTGTTTCCACCTTTTTGCTATTATGAATAATGTTGCTGTCAACATTAATATACAATTTTCTGTGTGAATGTGTTTCCATTTCTCTTGGGTATATACCTAGGAATGAATGGAATTGCTGGGTCATATGGTTAACTCTATATTTAAACATCTGAGGAACTGCCAAGTTATTTTCCAATGCAGTTGTACCATTTTACATTCCCAGCAGCAGTGTATGAAAATTCCAATTTCTCCCCATCCTTGACAACACTTATCTCACTTTTTGATTCTAGTCATCCCAGTGGTTATGAAGTGGTATCTCATTGTGGTTTTGATCTGCAATTCTCTGATGACTAATGATGTCGAGTATTTCTTCATGTGCTCACATAGGTCACTTTTATGTCTTTTCTGGAGGAATGTCTATTCAGATCCTTTGCCCACTTTTAAATAGACTTTTCTTTTTTTTTTTTTTTTTGAGACGGAGTCTCGCTCTGTCGCCCGGACTGGAGCGCAGTGGCCGGATCTCAGCTCACTGCAATCTCCGCCTCCCGGGTTCACGCCATTCTCCTGCCTCAGCCTCCTGAGTAGCTGGGACTACAGGCGCCCGCCACCTCGCCCGGCTAGTTTTTTGTACTTTTTAGTAGAGACGGAGTTTCACCGTGTTAGCCAGGATGGTCTCGATCTCCTGACCTTGTGATCCGCCCGCCTCGGCCTCCCAAAGTGCTGGGATTACAGGCTTGAGCCACCGCGCCCGGCTTAAAATAGACTTTTCTTTAAAAAAAAAAAAAATTTTTTTTTTTTTTTGAGTTAAAGTCTTGCTCTGTCCACCCAGGCTGTAGTGCACTGGTGCGATCTTGGCTCACTGCAACCTCTGCCTCCCAAGTTCAAGCAATTCTCTTGCCTCAACCTCCCGCATAACTAAGACTACAGGTGCACGCCACCACGCCCAGCTAATTTTTGTAGAGACTGGGTTTCACCATGTTGGCCAGGTTGGTCTCAAACTCCTGACCTCAGGATATCTGCCCACCTTGGCCTCCCAAAGTGCTGGGATTACAGGCATGAGCCACCACACCCGGCCAAAAAACAATTTTTCAAGGAACCGTGTCTCACTATGTTGCCCAGGTTGGAGTACAGTGGTTATTCATAGGCACGATCATAGTATAATGCAGCCTTGAATTCCTGGCCTCAAGGGATCCTCCTGCATAGCTAGGACTACAAGTGCATGCCACCATGCCCAACAGATTTTCTTTTTTCTTTTTGAGACAGGTCTTGCTCTGTCACGAATACAGTTTATCGCAACCCTGACCTCCTGGGCTCAAGCGATCCTCCTGCCTCAGACTCCCGTGTAGCTGGGACCACAGGCACATGCCACCATGCCCAGCTAATTTTTTTTTTTTAGAGACAAAGTCTCTTTGTTGTCCAGGCTGTTCTTGAACTCCTGAGCTCAAGCAATCCTCCTGCCTTGGCCTCCCAAAGTGCTGGGATACGGATGAGAGCCACCACACCCAGCCCAGGCTGTCTTTTTTTTTTTTTTTTGAGATGGAGTTTTGCTCTTGTTGCCTGGGCTGCAGTGCAATGGTGCGATCTCGGCTCACTGCAACCTCCACCTCCTGAGTTTAAGCGATTCTCCTGCCTCAGCTTCCCAGGTAGCTGGGATTACAGGCACCCGCCACCACATTCAGTTAATCTCTGTATTTTTAGTAGAGATGGGGTTTCACCACATTGGCCACACTGTTCTCAAACTCCTGACCTCAGGTGATCCACCCGCCTCGGCCTCCCAAAGTGTTGGGATTACAGGCGTGAGCCACCATGCCTGGCCCAGATTGCCTTTTTATTATTAAGGATATATTCTAGATACAAGTCTCTTATCAGATATGTGATTTGCAAATATTTTCTCCCTTTCTGCAGGTTGTGTTTCATCATGATGTCTCTAAGGCACAAAACTTTTAAATTTTGATGTGTTCAAACTTATATTTTTGTTGTTGCTCATGCTTTTGGTGTCATATCGAAGGATCCTTTGCAAAACCCAAAGTTATGAAGATTTTACCTCTGTGTTGTCTTCTAAGAACTTTAGTTTTAATTCTTACTTTTATGTCATTCATCGATTTTATCTTTTGTAAATAGTGTGAGGTAAAAATTGAACTTCAATCCTTTGCATGTGGCTATCCAGTTGTCCCAGCACTGTTTGTTGAAAAACTATTATTTCCATATGGGATGGTCCTGGCACCCTTGTCAAAAATCAATTGACTATAGATATGAGTTTATTTTCTGGAATCTTAATTCTATTCCATTGATCACCACATCGATTCTTGTGCCAGTTCCACATTGTATTTTTTCTTTCTTTTTTTAGGACAGGATCTCACTTTATTGCCCAGGCTGGAGTGCAGTGGTGTGATCTCGGCTCACTGCAGCCTTGACCTCCTAGACTCAAGTGATCCTCCCACCTCAGCCTCCCAAATAGCTGGGACCATGCTTGGCTAACTTTTTAAAATTTATTTTACATAGAGACAAGGTCTCACTATGTTGCCCAGGGTAATATTAAACTCCAGGGCTTAAGGGATCCTCCTGCTTTGGCATCTCTAAGTGCTGGGATTACAGGCATGAGCCACTGCACCCACCCTTAACTTTTTTGTAGAGATGGGGTCTCACTGTGTTGCCCAGGCTGGAGGATTTTTTTGTATGCAAGATAATGCCATCTGTGAATATAGTTTTGTCTCTTCCTTTCCAATCTGGATGCCTTTTATTTCTTTCTCTTGCTTAATTGCTCTGGCTAGAACATTCAGCACAATGCTGACTTGAAGTGGAAAGAGTGAATATCCTTGTGTTCCTGATATTGGAGGAAAAGTATCCAGTCTTTCACCATGAAGCTATGATGTTAGCTATAGGTTACTCATAGGTGCAATTTTATCAAATGGACAAAGTCCCCATCTATTCCAGCCAATGGCACCTTAACATTCCAAAACTGAACTCACTTTTGCTCTACCTTCTATCAAACCCAAACTGTTCTGATTCTTGATATTTCTTAGTTGGCACCACTATTAACCTGTCTTAGGTTGGATTCTCTAAAAGCAGAGCCTGAGAAAGTGATTCTGTACAAATGGTTTATTGAGGGAGTGCTCTCAAGTAAAACCTGTAATAAAGTGAGGGAAGCAATGTAGGACGGGGGGAAAGTTAGCCAAAGATATAGATTCAGATGGTAAGTTTAGCCTCCACTAGGAACTCTGGAACATAAATGGCACCACATTTGTCCTACCTTGACGAAATGGGGAGGAATTTTGTAATTTTTTTTTTTTTTTTGAGACACAATCTCGATCTGTCACCCAGGCTGGAGTGCAGTGGTGCAATCTCAGCTCACTGCAACCTCTGCCTCCCAGGTCAGGATAAATTTTTGCTTTTTCCAAAATGGAAAAGGTTCAGTGTAATCAACTCACCATCAAGTGTCTGGTTGTTCTCCCTGAGTAGTACTGAACTGGGGGTTCAGCATTGGTCTCTGTTGCTGACAGGCTGAACACTCAGCAATAGCAGTAGCTAGGTCAGCTTTGGTTGAGAGGAGTCCATGTTACTAGGCCAATGACTAGCGTCCATCTCTGCCACCGTGGTGATTCTATTCACGAGTACACTGTGCAAGCACTGGGATAGCTGAGGTAGTTCTGATAAATTCATCCTGTCCAACATGGTGAAACCTTGTCTCTACTAAAAATACGAAAAATAGCCGGGTGTGGTGGCAGACGCCTGTAATCCCAGCTACTCGGGAGGCTGAGGCAGGAGAATCGCTTGAACCTGGGAGGCGGAGGTTGCAGTGAGCCAAGATCTCGCCATTGCACTCTAGCCTGGGCGACAAGAGCAAGACTTTGTCTCAAAAAAAAAACCAAAAACATCTTGTCCATCTGGTTACTTAGTCCTTTGCTGGCAATGCTTTAATAGGCTCCACTCTCCCTGGCCCATCCAAATGCTCTTCATCCAACCTTGTCACCCATTTTTAAATCTTCTTTCTTCCAGGCCCTGACCAGCAAAGCCAGTGACCATGAGTTCTTGTATAACTTTATCTCCAGCCACTTTTTTCATTTCTCAAAGGAAATGATACAAGTACATTGCCTGAAGCCCTACACATTAAGATTTCCCTCATCTTTGTCTTTCATGACCACCCGAGTAGGTCTCAGTGAGAGGCTGTAGTCCATCTGGCTTGCCCCAGCATAACAAGGCAGTCTTACCCATAAACCAGGCCTAGAGTTTTTCCTCCTTTGTAAGGTGGTTTAAGGAATTTTTGTATGGCCAGAGGCATGAGCTAAGAAAAAGGTATCAGTGCACCAGAGGTAGGTGACATGGGAGTGCTGGGGCCCCTTGTTCAATTTAACTTACTTGTGCCACTAAGTTTGCTTGGGCTTCTTCCCAAATGTACCATTTCCATTGTAAGATGGTTTGCTGCTGTATACACCCAACCTCATGACTTGGAAGGTCTAATGATAACCAGCTGGTTATATGGGCAACTGGTCACATAGTCACTTGATATCTCATGGCCAGGCGCTGAGTCTCTTCCAGGGCCTAACAGCAAGCCAGAAAATGCATTTCAAATGGTAAAACTTTTTCTGCTAAAAATGGCATCACCTTACTCCAGAATCCTGGAGGTCTGGGCTGGAACCCTCCCTCCTACTGGGTATTATCAAAGAATCTCTTTTTTTTTTTTTTTTTTTTTTTTTTTGAGACGGAGTCTGGCTCTGTCTCCCAGGCTGGAGTGCAGTGGCCGGATCTCAGCTCACTGCAAACTCCGCCTCCCAGGTTCACGCCATTCTCCCGCCTCAGCCTCCCGAGTAGCTGAGACTACAGGCGCCCGCCACCTCGCCCGGCTAGTTTTTTGTATTTTTTAGTAGAGACGGGGTTTCACCATGTTCGCCAGGATGGTCTCAATCTCCTGACCTCGTGATCTGCCCATCTCGGCCTCCCAAAGTGCTGGGATTACAGGCTTGAGCCACTGCGCCCGGCTAGAATCTACAATCTCTTCCTACCACAGATACCTCTAGTACAATGGAATTTTCCAGGTGATATGGCCCCCTGGACCTGTTGCAGAGCTCTTTCTTGCATACCCAAGTGCAGAATATGCTGCCTCCAAAACTGTAAGAGGCCTGCAATAACCTGTACTTTACTTTAGAGGCGATGTTCCAGAATGCTTCAGACCACTGAACTAAAAATTTCACCAATGTCACAGGCCCCTGCATCTTTGCAGCATTTATCCCCCACTGCCTTGAGTATATATGTCTAACCAAGGAATCCAGTGTACTTGACACTGCTTGGTTGTTGGGTCTGATTAACATATCCTTAATACCTGATTAATATAACTTTTTTGTTTTTAAGACGGAGTCTCACTCTGTTGTCCAGGCTGGAGTGCAATGGCGCGATCTCAAATCACTGCAACCTCCGCCTCCCAGGTTCAAGTGATTCTCCTGTCTCAGCCTCCCAAGTATCTAGGACTACAGGCACACGCCACCACGCCCAACTAATTTTTGTATTTTTAGTAGAGACAGGGTTTCACCATGTTGGCCAGGTTGGTCTCAAACTCCTAACCTCAGCCTCCCAAAGTGCTGGGATTACAGGTGTGAGCCACCACGCCGAGCCAGATAGTAAATATTTTCAATTTTGCCGGCCATATGGTCTGTGTTGCAACTACTGCATTCAGTCATTGTAGCACAAAAGCATCCACAGACAATATGTAAATAAATGATAGTTGCATGTTAATAAAACTTTATTTGCAAAAACCGGTAATGAACCAGATTTGGCCTGTGGGCTGTAGTTTGCTGATCTAGCTAGATTAGCGGCTACATACCTATACAACAGCCTGTTACTTTGTCCAGTAAAGAAAGCATATCCAACACAGCACTGTAATTGGGACTACTACTTGCTTAAGTTTGTAGTATTTCATTGTTATTCACTATAGGCCATCTAGTTTTTGCACAGGTCAAACAGCTGAAACTGAATGTGACTATAATGGAGATAACACCCCTACAATCTTTGTCTTTAAGGGTTGAACTAATCTCTGCCATTTTCCCCAGAACACAGTATTTTTTATTTTCTATCTTGGCAGAGGTGGGGGTGCAGTTTTAGGAGCATGGCCTTTCTGCCAAAACTGCTAAACATGTTCATTCTGATTATACATTTGGAAATGGGGGAAATGATCATAATGTGGGGTTTTTGGACGCACTGTAAGAGCAGGGTTAGGGGTGTTGAGGGGAAGACACTGTGGTGGTACTTCGGGTTCCTGGGTATCAGTGCCAACTCAGAACCCTGTAACCCTGTTTCCCAACTCAAAAACATCTACATATTCTTTTCCTAGTGTTTGGTTGTGATATTTTAAAATATATATTTGGCCTTCAACCCCTTTTCCTGGAATATAACTTCTAAAATCCTTGAAATCTTCAAAGTGATGTCTTATTGTATTCCAATGAGTTCACTGATGGTTGCCATCCCCCTAGGTAGCTTCAGGATGGGGGCCAGTCAACAAAAAGACTAAAGCAGTATTAGAGGGTTGGAACTTTCAACCCCACCCCCAAACCTCTAGGGAGGACAGAGGGGCTGAATTTTAAATTAATCACCAATGGCCAATGGTTCAACCAATCATGCCTACATATAAAGCCTCCAAAAAAACCCAAAAAATACAAGATCCAGATGGCTTCCAAGATGTAAAACACATGAAGGTTTCTAGAGTGAGGGATCCCCAACACCTGGACCACGAACCAGTACCAGTCCATGGCTTGTTAGGTACTGGGCCTCACAGCAGGTGAGTGGCAGGTGGGCCAGCAATATCGCCTAAGCTCCACCTCCTGTCAGATCATCAGCAGCATTTGATTCTCAGAGGAGTGCACACCCTATTGTGAACTGCACATGCGAGGAATCTAGGTTGTGTGCCCCTTATGAGAATCTAGCTAATGCCTGATGATCTGAGGTGGAATAGTTTCATCCTGAAACCATCCCCTGACCCCCGTCTGTGGAAAACTTGTCTTCTGAAACTGGTCCCTGGTGCCAAGAATGTTGGGGACCACTGTCCTAGATGGTGGCATGCCCAGAGAAGGAATGGAAGCTCTGCAATCTTGCCTTATACATCTTTTCTTCTTTTTTTTTTTTTTTTTTTTTGAGAGATGGAGTCTTCCTCTGTCTGTTGCCCAGGCTGGAGTGCAGTGGCGCAATCTCAGCTCACTGTAACCTCTGCCTCCCTGGTTCAAGCAATTCTCCTTCCTCAGCTTCCCAAGTAGCTGGGACTATAGGCATGCACCACCACACCCAAATAATTTTTGTAATTTTTTTAGTAGAAACGGGGTTTCACTATATGTTGGCCAGGCTGGTCTCGAACTCCTGACCTCAGGTGATCCACCCGCCTCGGCCTCCCAAAGTGTTGGGATTACAAGCGTGAGCCACTGGGTCCAGCCATATTTTCATCTATAGTCATTGTAATATCCTTTAAATAAACTGAAATATGTGTTTCCCCAAGTTTTGTGGGCCACTCTAACAAATTAATCAAACCCAAGGAGGGGGCTGTCGACACCCTGACTTATAGCACAGGCAAAATAACCCAGGAATTGCAATTGACATCAGAAGCTGGGGAGACAGTCTTGGTGACTGATTAACCTGTGGGATCTGACACTGTCTCCAGGTAGACAGTCAGAATTAAAGGAAATTAGAGGATATCCAGCTGTTATCCACTGCAGAATTGCTTGCTTGTTGAGGGGAGGGAAGTCCACATGTGATTACAGAAGACTTCTGTGTTGCTCATTGTGGTGTGAGAACAGAGGATGAACAGTGCTTTTCCACTCAATGATTAACTGATAAATGGCTCTTTCCATTTATAGTTTATGAGTCTAAGAGTTTATGAGTCTAAGAATTATCTCAGGCTTAAAAACTGGACAAGAAATTGGGACTTTTCTTTGAAGTTTCTGATTTCAGCCTTCTGTTCAACCATTCTTGATCTCCCTTATACATAAGAAGGCAATATTCTTCTTGGTTGCCCATCTATCCTGCTCCTAGGACCACCCACATTCCGTTAGCCATCTCCACTTTGACCTTGCTACCCTTAGGGAAATTTACTCACCTTGCTTCTGAGAGTTAAGTGTTGCCATCTGGCCTCTGCTATGTCAGGATCCTATCATTCCCCCACTGCTACTAGGAAACCAATTTCTTTTACATCTTCTATCAGCTTCAATCTACAGAGACAGCCACTTCTAAATTTCTCAAAGATGTTGGTAACCCTTCATCATTGCCTTCCCTATTGTCTTTATTAAAAAATAATTCCCAGGTCTTTCTGGGGTATATAGTCAGCTCGTGGGTTTACCAGTGTTATGTAACATTCATTCTTGCATATCCACTTCCTCTAAGTCTTTTGGTCCTTTTTTGTATGGTCTGCCATCTCTACTTTATTCAATATGGGCCAATGTTTTCTCCTAGCTCCCCAAAGCCATCTTAACATCATATTGTAACTGCCTCATGGGGCTTTGACAAGACCTTCCAGAGTCACAGGAAAATGTCCCAATTATCACAAAGTCTGTATCAATTCAATTCTTAATTCATGAAGCCACCCATACAATCATACATTTGTTATCTAACACATTTAATTTTGGAACAAAGGAGCAACTCCTTTAAAGTTTGGGAGTCGCATAAATATTTCATATACAGCTTAAACCTATGCTTTGTAATGATTATTTTTGAGCAGCAGAAAAGGCAGGCTAGAGAAATGCTAGAGATGTCCTTACTTAGTGACACATTCTTGCTGAATAACAAGTTCTCTGGAAGTGAAACTCAAATAGGAGAAAACAAGAGGTACAGATAGGTATCAGTGCTGCTAGGATCTTCAGAGAGATGGAAGGCCCCAGAACAGTGCCACTCAAAGGTGATTTGCAGACTTGTGCTGGTCTGTGTACATATATATATATGTGTGTGTGTGTGTGTGTGTGTGTGTATTTTTACCAGTCTATGACATGGTGAATTAGAAATTGAAAGTGTTTAAAAACTTTTTAGCATTTTAATGTTGCTGTGATATCCGAGGACATGATCAACGGACTTAACCTACAGAACAGTCTGGCCAGTTTGGGTGCTGTCAAACTTGTCTGGTGGGCAGCACACAGTGTGAACTCCATACTTGTCATGGGCAATAGGAATGCATATTGATAAGTGAAGCACTGGAAAACAAAAAACCTGGTCCTTTACCATACATAGTTTGAGAAAGACTACCCTAGAGTACCATACTTCCACCACAAGTCCTGGAATAATTCCAAAAGTTTTTGGAACAAAGTGTGACCTGAGGTCAACTTGCTCACATTCTATCAAATCAAAATAAAAATGAGTACCTTGGGAATAAAGCTAAAGTGGACTAGGGCATCTATTTAGATTCCTGGAGTAATCCCTGGCTAGGCTAGCAGAAGTGAGAATCTGTAAAAGAAAACTGGTAGGACAGGAGGCACAAGGTTCATAGACAAGGGCTCTTTTGTTCTTCCCTCCTCCTCTCTACCCTTGTCCAGTTTTTGGCTGGAGCTTTAAGGAGAAAACAGTGACACTCAGGCCCCATGACTGTATCACAAGTCTACCTGTACTTTCTCCATCTCTTGCAGAACAGAGAAGTTTCACATTCAGATCCTGGCTCTTCCATGCTCTGGTAAGGTATAAGAGTTGGAATTTCCCAAATAGCCTGAGGCTTTAAGAACATTTCCTTCCTAGTCAATACCATAAAACATGTAAGGTCTTCAAGGGGTGAAAAGTTTTAACCTAGGGGCAAGTGACATGTCAGAAGCTCAAAGTGACTCATAATGAATGTGAATTTGCTCTGGAGAGACTTATCTTCTGAGTGAACAAGGACAGCTAGCTGGGCTGACCACAGTATCTATGGGCCAAGGTCCATAGACCCACTGGGAGCCACAGAAAAAAAAGCCAGGTCAGCTCAAAAAGAAAAATAATTTAGAAAACATAACAATATATTACTAACATTAATAACAATAATGTAAAATGTTAAATTATAGTACCACTTGAAGGGCTTTCTACATTGAAATACTCAAGGGAACATGAGGAAAGATGGCCATCCAGTCTCCTTTGCCAACTGAGGTGCAGACTAAGTTGTAGAAGGCGGGTGGCGATGGAACCCAGCATTACAATATTGTGTAGAACTAGTCTCCTAATATACCTCACTCTGCAACTTACAGAAGCTGAGGAAGATCAGAAAAAGACCTGAATGAAAAATAGGCCACACTCCTTACTCAGAATATTTATTATATTCTGCCCCATGGGGCCGTGCAGGAAAAGGGACCCAAGCTATACCCCTACTCCTTTCCCAAGCTACTTTCCTGAACCAAGGGACAGGATTCTAAGAGAATCATGTATCTCAATAAGCCAGAATGTATCCGGGAAGGAATAGCCATTAATTTCCTAGACCTGACACTGGGTTTATTTGTGTCTGCCAGGAAGAGGGGGAGTCAGTGAGAATGGTAGACGGACTAGATGAGGGGAAATAGGATGGGCCCTTCTTTATCACAGCTTGAGCTCAAAAAGGTTGGGATAAACAGGTGTTTAAAAGAGAGGAGGTAAGAGGGAGGACAGGCAGGAGATAGAGGAAGGTCAGGGGCTGGGTTCACCCATATCACACAGCATTGTAGGAAGAAGCAGGGTAACAATTTGAGTTCTCAGGCTGGAACAGGGAGGTGAGGGCTCACCACCTAGAGAGAGGAGAATCCTAAGGCCTCTCTTTCAACTCTATTGTGATTAGATGCAAAAGCCCTTTCCCTTTAGAGAATTCAGAATGGTCTGTCTGAAGGCAAGAGAGCATAGTGACAGACCTGTAGCCCCAGCCCAGGCTGTTTCTCCCCATTCCCAAAGGCTCTGCCAGGAGAACTATAGAAATGCAGAGTCCCAGGACTCTGTCCCTCCTCCCCAGATCCAAGAGAGGGAGTAGAGACAAGGCACAAAGACCCTGGGCATAAAGATGAACATCAGTGTGGCCACATATAAAATTATTTTGAGAAAGGAAAGAAAGTGCATGCCCCAAAAAGGATGCCTTCCTTCACCTGGCAGGTAGCTGGAACTTTGATAGTGGCAGAAACCACAATGGAGTAGGGGTCACAGAAATGGTCTCTGAAACAGACCCTATTCCTAGACAGAGGAAAAACCTCAGCTGGTATGGCACAATCTTGAATGGGATGACAGAGGGCAGCGGGCAGACTTCTCCCGCAGATGACACTCCTGCCTCAGGTCCCAATGGTTCTGCTGACTCCAGATGTTCCCCATGGCTGGGACTGAGAGAGGAAAACGTGTTGTGTTTCACATGATCAGACACTGTTCGCCACTGGCACCTGGTGGGCCCGAAAGATTGAGGGCATCCAGGTCAAAGTTGAGGCCAGGAGGCTGGGGAAGAGATGAAGGGACTCAGATAATTGCTCATTTTTTAGGACAGACCTTCTGAAGATCCATCCCCAGTAGCCATAATTATCACCTTAGGTGGAATCATGAGAGGTTAAGGAATTCTGGAAATTGGGGGCTCAGATTAAAATCCGGAAAAAGAAGACATACTCACCATCTCTCCAGCCAGCTCTTTCGGAGGATGGCCCAAATCCTGTAGCTAGAAAATAAGGAAAATGGAACAAGAAATAGAGAAAAACCCAGAAAATAACAGAGGATCCAGAAAAGGAATCTAACAAATCATCTCTCTATTTCTTCTGAGAGAGAGCACAAGAGAGGATCCCTCCTTCACCTAGGTCTAGCAGTACTGCATCCTTCCCAGATACCTCCTCAACTGAACACCTAAATGGACAGCACCAGTAGGCAGAGGGCAAGAGGCCTTACCTGCTGCATAAGATCCAGCACCATCTCAAAACGAGCCTTTTGAGTGGTCTCACTGTCTGTGGGGGTCTCTGCCTCGAACTGCTCACATATTTTGCACATGACGCTGTGCTGCTCCTGATATTTTTCAAACTGCTCTGGAGGTAGAGATTCCCGATGACTCTGCAACCATTCTGGATACTAAGAAAAGAGAGAATGGGTGGAAAAGAATTAAGTGAACAATGCATATGGATGGGTAAGCAGAACAATGTGATTAAAATGTGAAAGGGAAGGGGACGTAGAAAAACGAAAAGCTAAATAAGTAAGTTCATCATGAAAAGTGGCACTGACTCCAACCAGATCACCTGGCCACGTTAGCATTTATGGTCACCAGAAATTGGTAAGCTTCTGTAAAGAGCCAGGGAATATTTTAGGCTTCGAGGGCCACATATGGTCTCTGTTGTGTCTTTCTTTTTTTTTTTTTCTTTTTTTTTTTTGAAACAGAGTCTCGCTCAGTCACCCAGGCTGGAGTGCCGTGGCTCGATCTCTGCTCACTGCAAGCTCTGCCTCCTGGGTTCACGCCATTCTCCTGCCTCAGCCTCCCTAGTAGCTGGGACTACAGGTGCCCGCCACCAAGCCCGGCTAATTTTTTTGCATTTTTTTAGTAGAGACGGGGTTTCACTGTGTTAGCCAGGATGGTCTCGATTTCCTGACCTCGTGATCCGCCCGCCTTGACCCCCCAAAGTGCTAGGATTACATGCGTGAGCCACCGTGCCCCTTTTTTTCTTTTTTTTGAGACAGAGTTTTACTCTGTCACCCAGGCTGGAGTATGATGGTGTGATCACCACCCACTGCAGCCCCGATCTCCCCAGGCTCAAGCAATCCTCCCACCTCAGCCTCCCCAGGTAGCTGGGTCTACAAGTGTGCACCACTGTGACTGGTTAACTTTTTTGTATTTTATAGAGACAGGGTTTCTCATGTTGCTTAAGCTGGTCTTGAACTCCTGGGCTTAAACAGTCTGTCTGCCTTGGCCTCCCAAAGTGCTGGGACTATTGGAGTGAGCCACTATGCTCGACTGTTGCCTATTTTCTTCGTAGTTTTTTTCAAATGACCTTAAAAATGTAAAAACCATTATTTGCTTGAGAGTTGGATTTGGCCCACTCAGGTCTTGGCCTGCTGACTCGTGGTCTGTATTATTCATTACCCACTTACTCACGTTTCCCTGTGTCACTGAAAAGCTTCTGTTCCTATATTTTATCTCTCCAGAAAAACTACTATACACTCTTTAGCCACGTATGGTGGCTCACACTTGTAATCCCAGCACTGTGGGAGGCTGAGGTGGGAAGATCACTTGAGCTCAGGAGTTTGAGACCAGCCTGAGCAATATAGTGAGAGCTCATTTCTACAAAAAATACTTAAAACATTGGCCAAGCATGGTGGCGCACACCTGTAGTCCCAGCCACTCAGGAGGCTGAGATGGGAGAATCACTTGAGCCTAGGAGGGGGAGGCTGTGGTAAGCCAAGATCGTGCCACTGTGCTCCAGCTGGAGTGAGACCCTGTCTCAAAACAAAATGATACAACCACACATATAAGCTCTTTTATGGCAGGGATCATCATTTAAACTACTCTTACACTGTTCACATCACAAAGCCAGTAAGTAAATCCTCAGTTAATTCTTTTTCTTTTTGAGACGGAGTCTTGCTCTATCGTCCAGGCCGGAGTACAGTGGTGCAACCTCAGCTCACTGCAACCTCTGCCTCCCAGGTTCAAGTGATTCTCCTGCCGCCTCCTGAGTAGTTGCAATTACAGGTGTGAGCCACTACGCCCGGCTAATTTTGGTGTTTTTACTAGCGACGGGGTTTCACCATGTTGACCAGGCTCGTGTCGAACTCCTGACCTCAGGTGATCCACCCGCCTCGGCCTCCCAACGTGCTGGGATTACAGGCATCAGCCACCACGCCCAGCCAAATTCTTGCTGGAGAAATGAAGTCAGAAATGCAAGACTGATTAGACAACAACCCCAGAGTCTTGAACCAGTTTATAGAAAACTAGAACCGAAGGATTTCCTCTTATACCCCAAAAGTTATACCCCTTATACCCCAACATACAGTGTGACAGCTTTATTCTCTCAGAGACACAACTCTCCCCACCTTCCAACTCTCCCCGTCTCAAATAAATAAAGGAAAAAAAGCAGACTCAAGTTACTCTTTCTGCAGGCTCTGAGTAGACAAAATAGCCCACATGAGTGGATGTGATGGAAAATGAAGAGAAAAAGCAGAAATGGAAGTTCACAAACCTTTTCTGTGATCTCCTTCAGTGATGGGTACAGCACATCCTTGGAGAGTAGGTTCTGCATAATACTCTGCATGATGGGGAGGATGTTCCCTTCCCCATCCCCTTCGTCCATGCCTAGCCCCTCCATGGCCTTGGTCAGCTCTTCATCCGACATGCCAGAGTTCTAGATAGGACAAGTAAGAGGTGAGCAGGTATACCACCTTCTTGGGATGCTCACACTCTTGTCAGGTGGGAAAGATAAACTACCTAAACTTGCCTGTAACAAAACAAGACAGGAACAGACTTGGGATGATACTCAAAGCATCTGTCTTTTGAGACTCTGCTGGAGAAGTGTCTGAGAGTGGACCCCTTGTGGGACCCTACTACTTTCTCCTCACCTGAAGGTCAGTGGCATTTTTGGCTAATCCACTTAGTGTCTCCTTTAGGCAAGAAGTGAATTCTTGTTGGGAGGTCATATCACTGCCTAGGAGAGATTAAAAAAGCCAACGTCATTTAGGAATTTGTTTCCTTGCCTAGACTGAACTGGTTACCAGCTTGGATATGAAGCATTTACTAGTGAATCATCACTCCCCATCTTGGAAAACTCTGTGGTTATCTTGATAGTCTTTTCATACATCTGTTTAATATATGGACTCTGTGTCAGTTTATTCTCCATGATGATACCCACAATAACACTGTGACCTTTCAAATGGTCAGTTTTGAATAATCTTTTCTATTATTTTCTAACCTATCTCACCCCTTTTCATTAAGAGGGATTTCCACCCCTTCTCTCATTGCCTTTACCCATTCCATGGCTGTGACATCATGATTGCTATCAACTTCACTACGAATTCTGGTGTTTTCAGGCAACAAAGACTTAAGAGTCTGTTCAGATATTTCCATGTATCTAGGGTCTCCTCACCCACTCTCCCCGCAGCCTCCGAGAGCTTCTGGAACTGCTCCACCAGGTGGGGCTCTTCCTCAGCCAACTCCTTCATTGCCTTCTCGAACTCTGCAGTGGCTTGAGAAGCCAGTTCACTGTCGAATAGTTCCTGGAAAAACTTCTCTTGGGAAGCGAAGAGGGCATCCTGCGGGGGAAGGGTGGCTGAAATGCGTCTCTTACTTAGAACTATACTGCACCTGGCCTCTGATAGAAGCCACAGGCAGTAGCTATGGGAAATGCACCTCCCTCCTACCCACTTCCACTGGACATTCTAACTACTGCTCCTAATGAGGATAGCAAAAAAGGCATCTAGTCACTGAAGGAGGGTATGGGATGGCATACCAATCCAACCATTTAAACCTACTATTTTTTCAAGGAACTCTGAGATTCCTCCACTCAACCTCAAGTCTTTATTTCACAAGGACTGAGGCTGGCAAGAGCACTCACCAATGTGAGGCCAAGGTACCCTCCCCCATTCCCCTCTGGCCCATAGGGGCCTGCCCAACCTCTGCTCAGAGCTGCATGCCCATCCCCTCCCCATCCCTTAAGGGGGTGGAATTTATACTTTGGCAGTGTCTCCTGGCGATCTCTTCTGGGGCTCCGAAGCATCACGGGCCGTGGTGGTAGAAGTGGGTGCTGGGGAGGGTTTGGCTTTATCGAAATCATCAAGAGCACCTTCAGAGACAAGAGACATGGTGTGTGTGTTGGCGACAGATGAGGATGCAAGCAAGGCTGGGTGGTTTCTGGGCAAAGCATTAGGAATATGATTTTTCAAATTGCCAACTTTCCTCAATTTTCCTCCTTGAGGCCCCCACCTCCCCAGACCACCCTTAATGAGCCTCCTACTTCCTTCCAGATTACCTAATTTATTGTGAGCAAAGGCAAGAAATCCCCTACGGTGGAACAAGTATCCATCTCAGAGCTGGGAGGAGAGGATTAAAAATTTCTGCAGAGACATCTCCATCTATAGTGTCTCCCTTGCCACATCCTAATGATTCCCTAGAAATCCCATACAAATACCCAACAGGAGTAGAGAACACAGATGTCCTCATCCCTGTGACCTCACTCTGGAGCTCTAAAAGGAATAACTTGGTGAGAAGGCACATGACATCCCACCCAGCTTCCTGTTGGTACTGGTACCAGCACAGACTGAGGGACCACATACCACACTCCATGGTAAGGCATTAAACTATCTTCTCTTATTCTCCAGTTTAGTGCTCTCCCACAACCTCCTAGAGCTCCTTTTGGTCTGATCTTTGCAGATAACCGTATGCTAATTTACAGTCACTTGGCATGCCTCAGCGTTTCTGTTCATTTTTCTGCCTGCCCACATCTCTGTGATTGAGCAAGAGATTACAAATTCACCTCTGCCCTGAAAAGCCTGTGTCCTTACCACCATTCTGCTTGCCAGGCCCAGGGAGAGAGCACTGGCCCCACTCTGGGCAGGAAGTCAACAGGGGAGTGGACAATAATGCTAAGAAAACATCCACCGTCTTTCAGGAGGGTGAACTGTTTTCCCCTGAAATCGCCACATCCTCAGTTTCTCAAAATAAGGGAAAGGAGTCCGCTTGAGCTACTAACAAGATGAAAGAACTGTTAAGGGGCCTAACGAGAGAAAGAGAAAAGGACTACAAGGAGAAAAGTGTCTTTCATGTTAAGGAAGACAGGACGAGGCACAGCAGGATGGGCCATGAGCTTGCTAGGAGTTAATGTAAGCAATCAGTGAGTGCGTGGTTCGCTACCCAACAAGAACCAAATGCTGCTGCTGCTGCTGAAGTTGGACTTTAGGAACTTAGTAACCTAAAGAAAGAGGAGTTTGGAGAGGTATCATGAAACGCCGTCCTGCGGAAACATCCACAATCTGGACCTCTAGGGGACCCCAGGTCAGTTCCCCAGCTCCAGTCGCGGAGGTGGGGCAGGATGACCCAGAGATTTTTGGGGGGCTCGCGGTCAGACTCTCCGCCCCCATTTAACCTTTGGAGATCCTCTCCCGCCCCGTCCCTAATATCTCAGGCTCACTTAACGCCCGGAATGGGTCCTCACAACTGCCCTCTTCGGGCCTTTCCCACTATGGGCTCTTACTTTCCAGAAGCTCCTCCAATTCCCTGTCTGCTTCTGCCCCGACACCACAGTCTTCCTCAGCGGCCGCCATCTTGCTACCTCCGACTTGCCGTAGGAGGCGGGACCACTAGGCGCCGCCACGCCCTCCACCCCTTCGTTCCTGCCCTCTTCTGCCTCGGGCAACCAATGGTATTGTTGGCCAGTGCGGAACCGCCATTTTTAAAGGGCCAGGAAGCTTTGAGTTTTTGTTTTGGGTATTTTTCCCCTTTCGCCTGTGAAACATAGAATTAAGGATAAGATAGTGTTATTTTCTGCCTGGTTTTAGAGGCCCGGACTCCTTTCAACTTCCCAAATTACCTGGCGAAGCTCTTTCATTATTTCTTCCTGAGCTATGAGTAGGCCAGATTGAGACAAACTGCCTACAAATAACCAGAATCTATACATATATAATTGATACGACAATTATGGTACATAACATACCACTTTCTCTCACTTCTTTTGTTTTTTGAGACAGAGTCTCGCTCTGTCGCCTAGGCTGGAATGCAGTGGCGCTATCTTGGCTCACTGCAGCCTTAGCCTCCTGGGTTCAAGCGATTCTCCTGCCTCAGCCTCCCGTGTAGCTGGGATTACAGGCATGCACCATCACATCCGGCCAATTTTTGTATTTTTAGTAGAGACGGGGTTTTACCTTGTTGGCCAGTCTGGGTGGCCAGGCTGATCTCGAACTACTGACCTCAGGTGATCCACCCACCTCAGCCTCCCAAAGTGCTGGGATTACAGGCGTGAGCCACTGCGCCCGGCTTCACTTCATTATTTCATTCAAATGTTATCTTTTCTGAAACACTTTCCCTGGCCATTCCCGTTCCTTTTCTTCTTAACACTGAACACTATCTGACATATTATCTACCGTACTTGTTTATTCTCCGCTCCCCACCCTGCAGAATTTAAACACTATGAAGGCGAAGATTTTCGTCTGTTGTCTTCACTGCTGTAAAGCCCAACTCCTAGGCTAGGGTTTAAAACTTAGTAGGCACTCATTGGCCACTCTTTGCTCTCGCAGTCCCTAATCAGGCACATCTGTCTGCCCAATCTAGTGGCATCTCTCATTTCCTATTCTCTATTAGAACTGTTTGATTAGCCGGGCGCGGTGGCTCAAGCCTGTAATCCCAGCACTTTGGGAGGCCGAGACGGGTGGATCACGAGGTCAGGAGATCGAGACCATCCTGGCGAACACGGTGAAACCCCGTCTCTACTAAAAAATAGAAAAAACTAGCCGGGCGAGATGGCGGGCGCCTGTAGTCCCAGCTACTCAGGAGGCTGAGGCAGGAGAATGGCGGGAACCTGGGAGGCGGAGCTTGCAGTGAGCTGAGATCCGGCCACTGCACTCCAGCCTGGGCGACAGAGCGAGACTCCGTCTCAAAAATAAAGAAAGAAAGAAAGAACTGTTTTATTAAAGGACACAGGGCCAGGAACTTAGAACTCAATGTTAGAAAGAGAGCGTCTGGGACCTCGGACTGAGCAGGGCAATTCGAATGTAGTAGTTAGTAATAGACTTGCTTTCCCTGACCAATCTCCTTTTCTCCACACAGAACCCAACCTCCAACTGAGTGAACACGAGGGATGCTCAGATAGAGGTAACTCTAGACGTCCCTTTCCTCCTTTGGAATTGTTCTATTCAGATCTGTAAGAATGTAGCAACTGTTTCACATACAAATCTGTTTTAGCACTTGGAGAGCACCTGTTATTAAGGTCTTGTTCTGGGCACAGCAAGGACAGAGAGATAAATCAGGACCAACCCCTGCTGTAAGGTAGCTAAGTGGAGGTGAGCGGGAGGTATGATGAGATATACACACAGTAAGTATGATACAAGGTAAGAATTTTAAATGAAAAAAAATTGTGTTAAGTCACCTCATCACTTTCATTCTTAGCTTCCTGAACGCACATTTGAGTACTGCATCAAGCACTAGATCAAGCACTTACTATGTCTTTCACAGACAGGGCACAGATTTGTAAAATCGTATCTATGCAAAACCTGTTTCCTTCTGACCACAAGTAGTGTGTTTTGGGAGTTATAAAGCCTAAATCCCAGCCCTAATTCTGCCACTAAATCACTTTCCAAGTCCTTTACAATTCTAAACTTCTGTAATCAAATCCTTTCCTGATAAACTTGTTTCCCCAATACCTGCAACATAATTTATTCCAGGGTTTCTCATTCAAATTGCTTACATGTGGATCTCCAATATGGCTATAGGTATAACAAGCACGTTAAAAAAAAAGAAAACTTGTGTATCAACAGGCATCTCTATTGGCTTTACTTTATTTTTTGAGACAGAGTTTCACTGTCACCCAGGCTGAAGTGCAGTGGTTTAATTTTGGCTCACTACAGCCTCCACCTCCCGGGTTCAAGTGATTCTCCTGTCTTAGCCACCTGAGTAGCTGGGTCTATAGGCTTGCGCCACCATGCCTGGCTAATTTTTGTATTTTTAGTAGAGACAGGGTTTCACCATGTTGGCCAGGCTGGTCTTTAACTCCTGATCTCAAGTGATATGTCCACCTTGGCCTCCCAAAGTACTGGAATTACAGATGTGAGCCACTACACCTGGTCAACTGGCTTTAAACTAATGTAATACAAGCATGTTAATTAAAAGATAATAGATGATAATTAAAATGGAGTAAAAAACAAGCATGACTCTTTCTTTGCATTATTGCTTAAACTTGTTTCTGCTTTTGTTTTTACTACTAATACTCCTAACATCTCATCTCAGTATTTACTGACCTACCACTGACTGCTCCTTCTGCCTTTCTAATGTATAGCGAATACTGTTGAATAACAGTATTTTATAGTACTTTCATATCACTCTGTCCTTAAGGATTTAATGGCTCTCCAGTTTATCAAACAAATCCTAATTCTTGCCTGGGATTCACAATTATTTCATATACATCAATCTTGTTTCCCCAATTATGTAAGATTCAAGAGGCAGGAATTGTAGTTTTTCCATATCCCTCAGTTAGTAATGTTTTTGTGTGCAAAATTAATTTTGTAATTTAATTTGCAAATTATAAATAAAAAAATTTGCCAAAATTTATCACCAACTTGCCTATGTTTATAGGGATAATGTTTGTAACTTGGGAAAGTGTCATCAAAGTAGTATGTACTTTTTTTTTTGAGACGGAGTCTTGCTCTGTCACCCAGGCTGGAGTGCAGTGGCGCGATCTCGGCTCACTGCAACCACTGCCTCCCAGGTTCACGCCATTCTCCTGCCTCAACCTCCCGAGTAGCTGGGACTACAGGGGCTGATACAACGCCTGGCTAATTTTTTGTATTTTTAGTAGAAACGGGGTTTCACCGTGTTAGCCAGAATGGTCGTGATCTCCTGACCTCGTGATCCACCTGCCTCGGCCTCCCAAAATGCTGGGATTACAGGTGTGAGCCACCAAGCCTGGCTTTTTTTTTTTTTTTGAGACAAAGTCTTGCTCTTGTCCCCCAGGCTGGAATACAATGGTGCAATCTCAGCTCACTGCAACCTCCGCCTCCCGGGTTCAAGCAATTCTCCTGCCTCAGCCTCCCCAGTAGCTGGGATTAATAGGCGCCTGCCACTATGCCCGGCTAACTTTTGTATTTTTAGTAGAGACAGGGTTTCACCATGTTGACTAGGCTGGTCTCAAACTCCTGACCTCAGGTGATCTGCCTGTTTGGCCTCCCAAAGTGCTGGGATTACAGGCGTGAGCCACTGCGCACGGTCAATATGTACATTTTTTTTTTTTTTTTTTTTTTGAGACGAAGTCTCATTCTTGTCTCCCAGGTTGGAGTGCAATGATGCAATCTCATTAGTAGTATGTACAATTTTGAGAAGGCAGCCTTAGTTTAGGGATGCTGTTTAAAAAAGCAACTCTTAAGATAAAGGTAAAAAAATACAACGTGCTGGGTGCAGTGGCTCACGTCTGTAATCCCAGCACTTTGGGAGGCCGAGGCGGGCGGATCACGAGGTCAGGAGATTGAGACCATCCTGGCTAATACAGTGAAACCCTGTCTCTACTAAAAATACAGAAAATTAGCCGGGCGTGGTGGTGGGCGCCTGTAGTCCCAGCTACTCGGGAGGCTGAGGCAGAATGGCGTGAACCCGGGAGGCAGAACTTGCAGTGAGCCGAGATCGCGCCACTGCACTCCAGTCTGGGCGGCAACAAAGCAAGCCTCCGTCTCCAAAAAAAGAAAAATACAACGTATAGTATGAAGAGAAGTAAAAAACAAAGTGAAGCTCCCTAATATATTGATACGAGAAAATACCAAAAATGTTAAATGAAAAAACAAAGGTACAAAATTGTTAAATAGTATGGTTTCATTTGTGTATAAAGTGGGATAGAGAATGGCATAGTCATATCTGCTAGTATATATATATAAGATTTCTGGAAGGATGTAAGCAAGCTGGTAACAGTGGTTACCTGCTTTGGGGAAGGTGATAGGAACTGGGTGCCTGATGAAAGGATGGAAAGATTTGTCACAGAATAGCTTTTTATATTTACTGATTTTTTAACTATATGCATTTATTATTTATTGAAAACATGAATTTAAAATGCAAAAAAGTACATATTTTAATCAAAGGCACAGTAACGTCTACCCAATTATTCTTAGCATATGACAAGCAAAATATTGCATTGTCAATGTAATAATTTTATCATTGTAATATATATAATGTACTATTCTTATATCTGTATATTACATGTAAAATATCTAGAACAGTGACAGGCACATGGCAGTTGCTCAATAAAATATTGCTATCATCAGCAAGAGATAAAGGGCTGCAATCAAAAACAGAATAGGGGAGCTACTTGCTTTCTATCATTTTCACAGCAGTTTAGGTCCTCATATATATCCTATGAAAAATATGTGCTTCTTTTTTTCTTTCTGTTTTTTTGAGACAGACTCTCACTCTGTCGCCCAGGCTGGAGTGTGGTGGCGCGATCTCAGCTCACTGCAAGCTCCGCCTCCTGGGTTCAAGCAATCCTCTGCCTCAGCCTCCGGAGTGGCTGGGATTACAGGCACCTGCTGCCATGCTCGGCTAGCTTTTTTTTCCCCCCAATAGTGGATGTTTATTTTGTAATTAAAAATTATTACTGGAAGGAAGATATGTGCTTTGGTGGGGTACCTGCATGGGTGAACAAGAACATGACAGTGTCCAAGAAATAAATGGCCAACTCAAGAAGCTCTCGTAGAGATTTATTTAGTGTGAGAAATATGAGAACAATAGTTGTAAAGAACAAATCAATAACCAGCAGTGTGCATTTTGGAAAACCAAATAACTTCTTCAAATTTCTGAGTACACAGAGGGTACCTGCCTGGGAATTTAAATGTCTAAGGAAAATGGGAGATGATTAAGAGTTGGTGTGGCCTAGTCATACCAACATGTATTTATTACATCCCGCTCCTTTCTAGTTGACAGGAAAGAAAGCTGCTGTGGGAAGAGAAGGGATAAATACTGAAGGGATTTACTAAATAAATGTCCATCACAGAGTTTTCCTTTTTTTTTCTGAGACAGAGTCTTGCTCTGTCACCCAGGCTGGAGTGAAGTGGTATGTTCTCAGCTGACTGCAACCTCCACCTCCTAGGTTCAAGTGATTCTCATGCCTCAGCCTCCCAAGTAGCTGGGACTATAGGCGCATGCTACCATGCCAGGCTAATTTTTGTATTTTTATTAGACACAGGGTTTCACCCTGTTGGTCAGGCAGGTCTCAAACTCCTGGCCTCAGATGATCTGCCCACCTCAGCCTCCCAAAGTGCTGGGATTACAGGCATGAGCCACTCCACCCAGCCCAGAGTTTTACTTGTTCCTTAGAATTAAGCTGGAAAGGCAGGGCCAATTATTAGAACAACTATAGTCAAGTTGAGAAGACCTCAAAAAAGTCAAGTTTAGACTTCAGATTTTTCCATAGAAGAGGAAAAGATACTAGGTTTTAGGGTAGAGAAAGCCAAATCCAAAGAGTAGTTGCAGGAGGAAGGTGCTGTTAGAAGGAGGATATAGACACATTCTCTGGGGGGAACATATGGTGACTGACCCATGCACACAAAGGGGGCCTTAGCGAAACTGCAGAGGACTGATCCTTAAACCAATCACATCTTTGCCAATCTCTGTCACCTGTGGAAGAGCAAACAGAGGAATAAGTTAGAGATTTGTAAGGTTGAGAACCCTACAAAACTTATTCCCTATACCCTCAATGGGCGTAGCAGACAGGTATTTGGGTGTTCGTCACTGGCTGGCAAACAGCAGTGGGGAGATGCTCTAGCGTTCTCCAGTGTCACTGCCTCAGGGAACAGGGGACAAGCACAAGAAGAAAAAAGGACCACCATATTTCTTTCTTTTTCCCCTTCTCTCAATATCCTAGATACATTTATTGAGGACAGTACTTACTGTGGTGACCCTACAGATTT
Source organism: Trachypithecus francoisi (assembly GCF_009764315.1). Classification (NCBI taxonomy): domain Eukaryota; kingdom Metazoa; phylum Chordata; class Mammalia; order Primates; family Cercopithecidae; genus Trachypithecus; species Trachypithecus francoisi. The sequence continues at coordinate 88,971,250 of NW_022681470.1, read as the reverse complement.
GACCTTTGAACTCAGGGGAATAGCAGGCCCCACTGAGTGGACACTTTTCCACTGGCTTTCCACGGTAGATGGGCCGATATGATGCAGCACAGATGTCAAAGGGGTTGTGCATGTCATAATTGAGCTGATAGGCATCTGCAGGATTCTTCTCACAGGCAGACAGGATTTTTCGAGTCTAGGGAAAGGAAGGAGCATTTTATTTAGGAGGATAGAAAGCTGCAGACAACACCTCAAAAGGATCCCATCACCATGGTTTGGTAGTTCTGTTGATGTGAGATACAACTGTACCAGGTGAAAAGAGGTCCCAGCCTCTGTACTGGATGTATGTGAAGGGTTAACAATCACCATTCCTATTGTATCAAACTTTCCCCTTCTCAATACAAAAGTGGTTCCATAATTTAGACCCACATTCCTACACCAACTCTGGAGATTATCAGGGTCAGGTCCTAGAAAGGGTTAAAACAGACTTCCATCACCCAAAAAGAATGCATTTGGAGGACACAAGTAATGAGATGTGTATGTGAAGCTTTGTGGTGGTTGTGATGGGATATCTGGAGCTTAAGGACAGGACTGGGGTTACTTTCAGGTGCAATGGAGCTATTCTAGGTTGCACAGCACACTTAAGACAATTGTCATGTCTCAATAAACTATTAATTTTCCAGGAACAAAGGAAGCACCAAGTCAGGAAGTAAACAGAGGGTAGCATTCTGTTGGCTCTTTTTGTTGAATGTTGTTATTTACTGCTTTGTTTCAGAGGCAAGGACCTTGGTCTGTTCCCTCCATGTAATAGTTGATCTGGCTTCCCTATGGTCACTGAAGGAGCTCCATCTACCTGTTGTGCCACCTCAGGCTTGGGCCCGAGTTCTAGTAGGCGCCGAGCAAAGGTGGCAGCTGTCTTGAAGTTCTTGAGCTTGAAGAAGAGATTGAGGGCTGTACGCAGCACCAGGATCATGTGTACAGGCTGCAGGTTTGAGTGGGTGAAATAGGCTGCCATCTGGTGGACAGAAAGAGGAACACATGCCAAGTTGATGCTACACCTGGTAGAGGTCATTTCTAAGCTGCTACACATGCATAGAAAACACAACACAACACAACAGGATGGGTTATAAAGCAGAGAGGTCTTCTGCCTCCCAGGTATGGAGGACTGGTGAGATGAGGAAGTGGGGTGAAGAAATGTATCCTCCCCTCATAGAAATGAAGGGCCTAAATTTCTCTTCGTCCCCACTCAGATCTGGGTTTGAAATTAAAAGAATTCAAACCTAGTGAAGGGTGAAGGGAAGGACGTCTCTGTTGTACTCAGGGTCCTATAGATCTTACCTCACATATGCGCTTCTGCTGTTCTAGAGTCTCTTTGGGCAGCTTCTTCCTTTCTATCTCCATGGACAAACCCACAATGTACTCACGACAAATGGTGATGAGCTGCTGGGCCTGTAGAGGGAGCAGAAGGTCAGGATACAGAGACAAGAATGTGGGAGTGCCCAGAACTGGGACAGTGGCTAGACCCTCTTACCTCTGCAATCTCTTGTTTATTGTCCACAACAAGAAGTGGCACACTGAGAAGGATGGAACGGAATTTTTCCACAGCCTCCTCAAATTTGCCAACTGTGGTGAGCTGGTAACATAGCTGCAACCGTTGGATGAGGTCATTAAGCTTCAGGCCCACAGCTGGTACACCATTCTTCAGCCCTGCATCCTTCCTGGAAAAGGAAAAGTAGGAAGAAGACAGGATAGACAGAAATTGGAGCCAACTAGAATCCAATTTCCTTTTCTGGCAAACATCCTCATAGCTTCCCTCCTGTCTCCTGTCAAAGTAGCTGGGGAAGAGGATGACAGCAGATGTAAACCAAACCCCATAGAGTAACAAGCCAAAGATCTTTTTTTCTACTGGAAAACCCTAGCTCGGAAAGAATTCTGACTATGTCACTGAGACTACCATCTGAAATATCGACCATAACTTGGAACAGATGAAAGCAAAGAGCGAAGGGCCTTACCAGTTGCGATTAGGATATCCATACATGGAGGGTAGGCAGGGCAGAGCCTGATAGGTTGTGCGGCCTCGGGCATATGTCTGTAGGAACAGTTGCTTGTAGGGGCCAAACTGGATTACCCCTACTTGGTCATGAAGGAGCTGGAACAGAAGGAAAGAAACAAGGATTTTGGCCCTGCTGCAGAAAAAGCTACTTTTCCTTGGGCAAGGTAATTAACTTCTCTGTTCCCATTTCTTCATCAGTAAAATACATTTAATTGTAAGACCTACCTCATTTAATAATACCTATTAAAGTGTTTAGGATAGTGCCTGGCACACAGTGAACATTAAATAAACGTTAGCGGTTATTGTAGTGTTATCATTATTGTTATTATAACAATACTGGCTTAGTGTTCAAAACAGACCCCTGCTTGGGAAGGGGTACTTATCTCACTGATGTGAGCCAGAAAGCAAGCTATAAATGGGTGGAAGATGACTGAACGATCTGCCCTAAAAGATTACTAGGCCAACTGGAAGGCAGATAACAGGAAGTCAAGTGTACTTAACAAAGAGTTTTCATGAAAAATATACACCTTTGCCCTTGTGGGTAGGATAATTTCACTTGATTAAAATTGAGTCAACCATCTCCCTGGGACCCTGGGCTAGGCACACTCAAGAGGAAAAGCCAAGGTTACTTACCCGCATGGCTGTTTCAAAAGAGCCTGCCAGGATGTGATCAACTGGAAGCTGAGAGTTATTACACCAGATCTAACAAGAAACAAGAAAACCCAAATCAAGTGAAACTTTGTTCTTCTCTATTCTCCAATACCTGTTATACACTAATCGAGTATTAGCCACTCATCCTTGCTGGTTTCTTCCACTTACCTGAGTTGGACTTGTTCCCTTGGTTGGGGGCACAAAGAAACCATCTTCAGCCCCACCAGCTGCCCCAGGGGATATATCCTAGGGGGAAATCAAAAATTGAGTATTGAATAATTTTTTTTTTTGAGACAGGGTCACACTCTGTCACCTAGACTGGAGTACAGAGGCATGATCTCGGCACACTGCAACCTCTGCCTCCCATGCACAAGCAATCCTCCAACCTCAGCCTCCCGAGTAGCTGGAACCACAGGCACAAGTCACCACACCTGGCTAATTTTTGTATTTTTTTTGTAGAGATGGGGTTTTGCCATGTTGCCTAGGCTGTTCTCCAACTCCTGAGTTCAAGCGATCTGCCTGGCTCAGCCTCTCAAAGTGCTAGGATTACAGGCATGAGCCACCGTGCCCAGCCAAATTGAGTCATTTTTTAAGCCATTCAAGCACTTTGTTCTGTTGAATCTAGAACACAACCATTTACATTGTTCCCTGCCTCCAATGAGGAAGAGGGGTGATAGTTGTGGGAGAAGACTGCCAAAAGAGGAGCCACCTCACCAGTGACAAAATGACTTATCAAAAACTCCAGCTGCTGCCTTCTCATAAGCTGTTGCTGGAAGAATGCTGATTACCTCATTCTTCTTTCTTTCCATGGGAGTTAAGCATCAGATTAGAGATAAGTCCTACATCCTCTCCTCTTTGAGCATATCAGGACAGATGGAAGTGACAAGGCCACTAACGTTGACTCTCTCATGCTTCCTGCTTCTTTTACTTTTAAAAATAGAGACAGGGTCTTGATATGTTGCCCAGGCTGGTCTTGAACTCCTGGGCTCAAACAATTGTCCTGCCTTAGCCTCCCAAAGTGCTGGGATTACAGGCATGAGCCACCGTGCCCAGCCATCTTCCTTCTTTCAAACGGGAGATAAGCATCAGATTAGAAGGAGGGTCTAGTCCCCTTCCCTTCTGGAGACCTTAGGATAGTGGTGGGGGGCAATAAGGCCTCTAGCTTCCACAGGGAGATATGGAGAGAACCTTCTAAGGGTACAAATTCCACATACCAGCTCAGGAGGGAGCTCCAGATCTTCTTCTACATCCCAGCCACCTCCTTCTTCCTGTCCCTTGCCAAGAGCATCATCCCCCAAACCTTCTGTAGCCTCCACAAACCCATCTGTAAGGAAAATTCAAGCTCAAAACAGATTTGGGCAGTGGCATAATCTTAGCCAAAGAAAGTAAAATCAATCCTAGTTGGTTTCATGGCCTGGAAGTCTGCAGATCTACCCACAACCCAGTCCCAATCCAAGGTGTCCATCGCCCCAGAACAGTCCTTTTTTTTTTCGAGACGGAGTCTCGCTCTGTCGCCCGGGCTGGAGTGCAGTGGCCAGATCTCAGCTCACTGCAACCTCCGCCTCCCGGGTTTACGCCATTCTCCTGCCTCAGCCTCATGAGTAGCTGGGACTACAGGCGCCCACCACCTCGCCCGGCTAGTTTTTTGTATTTTTTAGTAGAGACGGGGTTTCACCGTGTTAGCCAGGATGCTCTCGATCTCCTGACCTCGTGATCCGCCCGTCTCGGCCTCCCAAAGTGCTGGGATTACAGGCTTGAGCCACCGCACCTGGCCCCAGAACAGTCTTAAAACAGCACTTTTACCTTCATCCAATTGTAGCTCTGCATCCTCTCCCCAGCCCTCTGTACCAACAGTGTCAATGTCAATGTCAGCAGCCAGTGCTCCTCCCTTCCCTATAGAGGGAAGGAATAGAACAGAACTGGTTATAGTCCAGCAAGTCTGAGATACGGCCTTTTCTGCAGGCAGGTTAAATCCCTTCAAAAACAGGTGCCAAGCTTCTGCCTACTTATTATTTATTTTTGTGTATTATTTATTTTTGTGGTATATATGTTATGCTGACTTGCAGTAGGTTTCACAGAGGGAGGGAATAGAAGACAAATGGAAGGAACTGGCCTTCCTGCTACCAAAAACTGGCTCTTAAATAATTTGTACTTACCAGCCTTTGGCTACCACTCTTGAATTTCTTCCTGAGAGCTTTGCTAAGCTACCACCACTACCATATGTACAAGGCGTCAGGCATAGGGTAGATAGAGGAGGTGGAGGAAAGACCGGGGTTCGGCACAAAATGCTTAAGAGTCTGTTTAGGCTCTTACTCACGTGAAATAAACTAGGAGACCAAGAAAACAGGAGGAGGTTAAGGGTGGAAGTGGTGGAGGGTGGTAGCACACATCTGCCTATACCCACATACCGGAATTACAGGTAGTTGAATTAGTACCTTTAAAATTGTGTCATGAATGATAAAATACTGAACAAAGAACATGACTACATATAGAGTAAAACTTAAGAAAATATACCAAAATATTAACTGAAGTTATTGATGGTAGTAGAGGGATCCCTTGTTTTTCTCCCTATTTTCCAAATTTTCTTTAATGACCTGAAAATGCTATTTTAAGTTTTTATGACCGCACCATAAATGACTGGCATTTCAATACTCCATTAGGCTTCATGCAGAAAAAAAGGACAGATTAAACTAAATGCTAATGGTATTCTCTAGGACAGTTCTTCACAAAACAAACAACAAAAGTGGTATGGGAGAAGTAGGTACTTACCTTTGCTGGCAATGGTGCCTTCAAAAAATCCTTTGGATACAGTCAATAAAGGCCAATTGGTATCCAATGGCATGATAGGTGCAGGTGGCTGGAGCAGGTTGGCATTAGGGTCAATGTCTGGGATCTGAGTAGTAGAAGAAAAGAGGCTAAAAACAAACAGCACTTGGAAGTCACGTAAGGAAAGTTATGGAGCCTCCTTTGATGTCATTTGTTTCTCTGCCTCTCCTGATAACCAGGTGGGAGAGTGATATTCATAATTTTAAATTGTTCTAAGATCTTAGAGTTAATCCTGTAATAAGAGACAATCATGTAAATAAAGACTCACTGTCTCCTTCTCTGGGTCAAATGTCTCCTTTAGGCTCTCAGCTTCTTCATCTAAGCCATGGGTAGCAGCTGTGAGATAGGCCAGGGACTCTGTAGAGAAAACAGACTTTGTGGTATAGGTACATTTCCAAATGCATATTGCTGGGGTAAGCAGCCTCTGAGATGGTCCCCCCAGTGATCACTGACTCCTGGTATTCAAGTTGTTGCATAATACCCACCTCTTAAGTGTGGGCTAGATTTATTAACTAGCTTCTAATACATAGAACATGGCAGATGTGATGGGATGCTACTTCCTAGATCTGGTTACAAAGATTGTGGCGTCTATCTTGGGGTGCCCTCTTTTGCTCACTTGCTGTAAGGGAAACTAGCTACCACGTTACAAACTTCTTTGGAGAGGGCAACACGAAAAGAAACTGACGTTTCTTAGACAACAGGGAGCAAGGACATGGGGCTGTCAATGGTCATTGAGTGTAGAAGTAGATTCTCTCCCCGGTGAATCTTCAGATATCTGCAGTCCTGGCCAACACTTTGACTGTAGCCTCATGAGAGACCCTGCTAAGCCATGCTACAAATTGTGAAATAATAAATGTTTGTTGTTTTAAACTACTAAATTGGGGGGTAATTTGTTACACAGCATCAGAGAACTAATATAGCTGCTTATCTTTGAGACCTATCCATCAGTGCTGAGAACCTTGGATATCCCTGACTCGTCTCTGTTACATCTCAAATCTAGTTACTGCAACAAATCATGTTGTTTCTACCTGCAAAATATATCCTGAATCTGAACAGTGCTCACCCCTCCACTAAGAGCACCTTGGTCCAAACCTCATCTTTCAACTTGTTTGTTCCCTAATATATCTCAAATGCTAATACAATGCTTGGTATATAGTGGGTTCTCAAAAATATCCCTTGACTATATACATGAATAAATGAGTGAAACCTCCAAACTGAAAATAAAGAATAAAATTCTAATGGCATCCAACCATGTGCATTTACTAGGGTGTCTGCTCTAGGCCTTTTAAAATCTCCTATCTTCCCCATGAATAACTATTTTCCTAAGGGTGTTTGGCTGGACTGAATATTCTGGCTGCACCTCGCTTTGGCTTTGAAGAAAATCTTCTAAGCACAGGAGGAGCATGTTGTCTCTCCTAAGAAAATGCACAATAAAGAGAAATCCCTCACCACTGTACACAAATTAACTCAACAAGAACAGAAAAATACTTCCTCAGACCCTGAAAAAGCTGGCAAGTCCCAGATACTTACTCTGCCCACAGTTCTTTAGGATCCGCACACGCTCTGACACATCACCCAGGTATAGGGCATTCTGATAGTGGCCACTCATGTCCTTTCTGATCTCAGCTGCACCAAGTTAAGTAAGAGACACCAAGTTAGGTCTTTTCTCTTAAGTTCTCTTTCTCCTTTATTCACCTTCCTCCTTCCCCGAAGAACCCCTCTTCCCATCCTTAGTTCGAGGGCCTCACCAATCTTCATCATCTTGCGAAGCTTTTCTAAGTTGCCAGTGATAAGATACAGGAAGGAAAGTTTGTCAAAGTTTTTGGTACGCTGATAGCACATTTCCACAATCTGGTGGTTCCCCTGCAGCAGGGCCACTTCTCCCAGCTTTTCCCAGCAGTTCTTGTCATCCAGTGCTTTGGCTGCTTCCAGAGCAATCTAAAGAATCCCCACGGTCGTGTTAACAGGTTGAAGAACAATGTGACTCAAAACCAGGGACTCTGCAAAGCATCTGCCTCTATATAAATTTCCCAAAGAATTTCTTATACTTTCAATTACTCCTAGCTTTTAGTCTAATTCCATTGAAAATTGGCCAGGCGCAGTGGCTCGTGTCTGTAATCCCAGCACTTTGGGAGGCCAAGGCAGGCGGATCATGAGGTCAAGAGCTCGAGACCATCCTGGCCAACATGGTGAAACCTTGTCTCTACTAAAAATACAAAAAATTTGGCTGGGCATCATGTTGCGCGCCTGTAGTCCCAGCTACTCAGGAGGCTGAGGCAGAAGAATCGCTTGGACCCAGGAGATGGAGGTTGCAGTGAGCCAAGATCGCACCATCGCACTCCAGCCTGGGCAGTAAGAGCGAGACTTCTGTCTCAAAAAAAAAGAAAAGAAAAAAAAATCCAGTGAACACATAGAACCCCTTTAGATACAGGGATAGAAATAATCACATCGCATTTATCCTCCTCCTCAGAAATTTACTTTTACAACAAAACCACCCAGCAGTTGATGATTCCACAGAGCCGGTTCTTGCTTAGCTACCTTACTTCCTAGCTGCCAGGTATGAAGATCCACAGGGGCTTTAGCAAAGACAGAAGAAATAATACTAGGAAGAAGTTCAGAACTGGAAAACATTTTCCTAAGCCCTTTTCACCTTAGAAAGCAATGCCTATACATTCTAGGCCTCAGTGCTTAATAGGTACTCTTTCATCTAAGTAGCTAGTCAGCAAGATTAAGTGTCAAGGAAATAATAAGATTTTCAAATTCCATACCATCTTGCTTTTATCCTAGAAGTTACTATAATTGAGGTTGACAAAAATAGAAATGCTGTGGGAGAAGCAGAGGCAGGTAAAAGTAGAGATGGGCAAAGAGCAACAGGAAGATGGCTCAATGTAACAACTAAAAAAATCCCAAATTTCATTATTCTGGCTAAAGAAGCAAGCCCAGAATAATGCCCTCCCAATGCCACTCTAACCCTCTCACCTCTAAGACAATATGGGGCTGATGACCATATTCCTCTCACCTCAATGTTTCCACACTCCAGTGCCAGACTAAAGCGAGTTTTCTCATCCTTGACAAAATGAAGTGCCACTTCAGGATAGCCCTTCTTCTGGAGATAAGCAATAATAGACTGGCCTACTAGTTTGGCATTCCTCACCATGTGCAGTACCTAGACATTTGGGGTAGGGTTGGGCAAGAAGTAGACATCACTCACAGGAAAGAAAAAAAAAAGAGTGCTGCCTCTCTTAATACTCTAGTTTGCATCCTCACTTCCTACCTCATCATATTTTCTGTTGATCAGGGCCAGCTTGAATTTGAACTCAGTGGGATCAATGGTGAGTACCCGGGGACGACACTCCCTGTCTAGGCAGTATACATTGTTGCCCTTCACCCGTGTGACATAGATGGGTAAATCCAGAGTTCGAATGATCCCGTGGTCCCTAAGAACAGAGGGTAGATGGCACAACTTTCAGTAAGTGAGAAGGAAAATCCATCCTGTGAAGAAATGGAACAAACCTAGGAAACGGTCTTTTGTCAAGTGCCATTTGAACAATGATATAGATGGGAAGTGCTTCAAAAAAGAGCAGAACTAAATGCCAAATTTATCATATTCTTTCTATGATGGGGTAGATGGCATGATTTTTCTTTATATACTATTATCCTAGAAGATGAGTAACAGACATGGCTATAGGAATCAGACCTAACAGTTAAATCTTAAGTTCTTATATATAATCAGTAGGTGATTATGGACAGCTAACTCCTTTATAAGCTATAATTGAAAGTAGAAGAGAGGTATATGTGAAGAGTTCTGACAAAGAAATAATAAAAAACAGAAAGTATATATATATTTTTGAGACGGAGTCTTGCTCTGTCGCCCAGGCTGGAGTGCAGCGGCACGATCTCGGCTCACTGCAAGCTCTGCCTCCTGTCACGCCATTCTCCTGCCTCAGCCTCCCGAGTAGCTGGGACTCCAGGTGCCCGCCACCACGCCGGGCTAATTTTTTGTATTTTTAGTAGAGACGGGGTTTCACCGTTTAGCCAGGATGGTCTCGATCTCCTGACCTGGTGATCCACCTGCCTCAGCCTCCCAACGTGCCGGGATTACAGGTGTGAGCCACCGTGCCCAGTCTAATAGAAAGTATTTTGAACTAAATAATAATAAATAGATTGCAAATTGAAGTTTGTCAATATAGCTAATGCAACACTTGACAAACAATTTATAGACTGTATTAAAAGAAATACTAAAAATTATTGGGTTCTACATGCATATATTAGGAGAAACTAAAAATTAACAAGCACTCATCTCAAAAATGTTACTGTTCTTTTTAAACCAAAGAAAGTACTTAGAAGAAAATAATAAAGCCAATAGTAGAAATTAAATAGAAAACAAAAATACAATAGAGAAGTTCAATAAAGGCAAAACTTGAATAAAACTGATAAGCCTCTCATGAGGGCAATTCAGAGAAAAGAAAATAGTATGAATGAAAAAGGGGATATCACTACAGATCGTGCAGAATAAAGATGTAACTTTTTAAGAGAATCAAACTGGCCAGGCACAGTGGCTCACACCTGTAATCCCAGCACTTTGGGAGGCTGAGGCGGCTAGATCACATGAGGCCAGGAGTTCAAGACCAGCCTGGCCAACATGGTGAAACCCCGTCTCTACTAAACATACAAAAATTAGCCAGGCGTGGTGGTGCATGTTAATCCCAGTTACTCGGGAGGCTGAGTCAGAAGAATCACTTGAACTTAGGAGACGGAGGTTGAAGTGAGTCGAGGTTGCACCACTGCACTCCAGCCTGGGTAACAAAGTAAGACTCCAACTCAAAATAAATAAATAGATAGATAGATAGATAGATAGATAGATAGAGAGATAGATCGAAGGATCAAATTATTTGCCAAAGCTGACTCAAAAATAAATAGAAAACACCTATAGTCCTGTAATAGCTAAATAATCTGAATCAAATTTTTAAAGTTCTCCCATAGAGAATATGACTTCAAGGGCAAATTCTAACCAACATTCAAGGACGAATTAGTTCCAATCTTATGCAAACTCATTGAGGGAACAGAAAAAGATACATTATTTGCTTACTTTATGAAATTCACATAACCTTGATACTAAAACCTAACAAAGACAGAAAGAAAAGGGAAAATTACAGGTAATCTCACTTATAAATATGTGAAAACATCAGCAAAATATTAGCAACCTAAAGCTAGCAATATTTGAAAAGGGTAAAAATATCAAGACCAAGTTACATTTATATCAGGAATATAATGTTGATTTAACATAAAAAAATCAGCTGGGCACAGTGGCTCATGCCTGTAATCCTGGCACTTGGGAGGCTGAGGCAGGCGGATCACCTGAGGTCAGGAGTTCAAGACCAACCTGACCAACATGGCGAAACCTCGTCTCTATTAAAAATTCAAAATTAGCCAAGCGTAATTGCTCACACCTATAATCCCAGCTACCTGGGAGACTGACACACAAGAATTGCTTGAACCCGGGAGGTGGAGGTTGCAGTGAGCTGAGATCACGCCACTGCACTCTACCCTGGAGTGAGACTCTGTCTCAAAAAAAAAAAATAAAAAATAAAAAAAAAATCAATTTAATTCACTACATTAATCAATGAAAGGAGAAAAATTGTATGACTACCTCAATGCAGACTGAGCATCCCCAACAGGAAATCTGAAATGCTCCAAAATCCAAAACTGAGCATTGAAATGACACTCAAAGGAAATGTTCATTGGAGCAGTTTGGACTTCAGATTTTTGGATGTGGAATAATGTTCAATCAGTAACGCAAATACTCCAAAATCAGAAAAAAATCGGAAATATAAAATACTTCTGGTTTCAAGCATGTCAGGTAAGAGATACTCAACCCGTATATGTAGAAAAGTTATCTAATAAAATTTAACATTTGGACCAGGCATGGTGGCTCATGCCTGTAATCTCAGCACTCTGGGAGGCCACGGCAGGCCGACTGCTTGAGCCTAGGAGTTCAAGACCAGACTGAGCAACACGGTGAAACCCCATCACTACAAAAAATACAAAAATGAGCTGGGCATGGTGGCATATGCCTGTAGTCCCAGCTATTTGGGAGGCTGAGCTGGGAGGATAACTTGAGCCCAGGAGGCAGAGGTTGCAGTGAGCCAAGATTATGCCACTACACAACGGGAAAAAGAGTGAGACTCTCTGCCAAAAATAAATAGTTAAATTACATTAAATTAATAAATATATATAAATAAATAAATTCAACATTCATTCAAGGTAAAAAAAAAAAAAAACAAAAACTCTTAGCAAAAAGAAATAGCAAAATTCCTTCACAGGAAAGGGATATACATTTAAAAAAATCTACTGTAAGCTCACATAATTCTAACACACTGAAAGTTCGCCCTTTAAGTTAGGAATAAGACAAGAATGTTTGCTGTCATTATGTTAACTCAACATTGCTGGAGATCCTAGTCAGTGCAGTAAGACAAGAAAAATATAGTAATATATAAGTACTTGAAAGAGAAACTAAATTGTCGTTACCCACAGATACTATGATTATTTGTAAAGGAAATATAAATCCTAGAATTGATAAGAGTCTAGCAAGATTCCTTAAAATAAAATCAATTTTAAATTGATTTTGTTGTATTTAAATTGAATTAACTGTATTTCTAAATATCAACAAAATTAGAAAATTAAAATTTTAAATAGATATCCATTTACAAACAGAATTTTAAAACCGTCAAGTGTCTAATAAATCTAACCAAAGAGATGCAAGATCTCTATAGAGAAAACTATAAAACTTTATTGAAGGATGTTTCAGAAGACCTAAATGAATGAAGAGCTGCTATACCAAGTTCACAGATTAGGAAATTGAACACTGTAAGGACTGTAAAGATGATGGTTATCCCCCAACAGATACAGAGATTCCATGCAATTCCAAATGAAATGACAAATGTTTTTGTGTGCAATTTCACAAGTTACTTTTGTTTTTTTTTTGAAACGGAGTCTTGTTCTGTCACCCAGGCTGGAGTGCAGTGGAGCGATCTCAGCTCACTGCAACCTCAGCCTCCCAGGTTCACGCCATTCTCCTGCCTCAGCCTCCTGAGTAGCTGGGACTACAGGCGCCTGCCACCACGCCCAGCTAATTTTCTGTATTTTTAGTAGAGATGGGGTTTCCCCGTGTTAGCCAGGATGGTCTCGATCTCCTCACCTCATGATCCGCCCACCTCGGCCTCCCAAAGTGCTGGGAGTACAGGCTTGAGCCACGGTGCCCGGCCAAGAATTTCACAAGTTACTTTAAAAACTTATGTGAAGGTCCGAGCCTGGTGGCTGATGCCTGTAATCCCAGCACTTTGGTAAGCCAATGTGGGAGGATGGCTTGAGGTCAGGAGTTTGAGACCAGCCTGGCCAATATGGTGAAACCCCATCTCTACTCAAAATACAAATATTAGCTGGGTGTGGTGGCATGCACATATAAGGCAGGAGCATCTGGGGAGGTAGGACAATCACTTGAACCTGGGAGGCAGAGGTTGCAATGAGCCAAGATTATGCCACTGTACTCCAGCCTGGGCAACAGAGTGAGACTCCATCTCAAAACAACAACAATAACAATGACAACAAAACTTATGTGAAAGGGCATAATTTACTTGAAAATACCCTAAAAACTTTTAAAAAATAAACAAAATAGCATCAGAGTAAGTGTTGTATCAGATGTGAAGATTTATCATAAAGCTACATTATTTAAGACAGTGTGGAATTAGAGCAGAGATAGACCACAGATCCTTGCATTTTTGAAAACATGATTTATGTATGACAAAGATGAGACTGCAGAACAATGGAGAAAGAATGGTCTTTTCAATAATGCTGCTGAGGAATTGAGTGTCCTTATGGAAAAAGTGGGATTAAGCTTTCTATACCTCACAGCATACATAACAATCAATGTCAGGTAGATTATAGACCTAGATATAAAAAGCACAGTTACAATGTTTTTACAAAAGAATACAGCAGAATAGCTTTATGATTTGGGAGTCAATAAAGATCTTTAAAATAGGATGAAACCTAATAGCCATAAAAAATAAAGATTCATAAACTTAACTACATTTTAAGACTGTCTGTTCATTAAAGGATACCATAAGGAAAATCAGAAGACATGCTACAAAAGAGGAGATACTGATAATTGCAACATGTAGCCCTGACAAAGGACAGACATCCAAAAAAGAAAGATAATGTAAGACAGATTAAAGATTTGAACAGAATTCATATGAGGAAATCCTACTGGATGGCCAGATGAAAAGGTGCTCAATCTCATTAGGAAACAGAGAACAGCAAAACAAAATTACAAGGAGATACCATTACACATCCATCAGATGAACAAAAATAAGTCTCACCAAATCAAGTGTTGGTCAAGAAGGCAAGAAAGGAAATTTTTTCTTTCTTTTTTCTTTGAGACGGAGTTTCGCTCTTGTTGCCCAGGCTGGAGTGCAAGGGCACGATCATGGCTCACTGCAACCTTTGCCTCCTGGGTTCAAGTGATTCTCCTGCGTCAGCATCTGGAGTAGCTGGGATTACAGGCACCCACCACCACGCCCAGCTAATTTTTTTGTATTTTTAGTAGAGACAGGGTTTCTCCATGTTGGTCGGGCTGGTCTTGAACTCCTGACCTCTGGTGATCCACCCGCCTCGGCCTCCCAAAGTGCTGGGACACAGGAGTGAGCCACCGCACCCGACCCAAAAGGAAATTTTTATACCAAGCTGAGGGGCATGCAAATTGGTACAACCACTTTGAAAAGCAGTTTCACAACTGGGCACAGTGGCTCACAGCTGGGTGCAGTGGCTCACACCTGTAATCCCAGCACTTTGGGAGGCCAAGGCAGGCAGATCACAAGGTCAAGAGTTCACGACCAGCGTGGTCAACATGGTGAAACCCCCGTCTCTACTAAAAATACAAAATTTAGCTGGGCGTGGTGGTGCGTGCCTGTAATCCCAGCTACTTGGGAGGCTGAGGTAGGAGAATCACTTGAACCTAGGAGGCGGAGGTTGCAGTGAGCCGAGACCACACTACTGCACTCCAGCCTGGGCAAGATTCCATTTCAGAAAAAAACAGAAAAGCAGTTTCACATTGCCTAATAAATGTGAAGATATGCATACTCTATGGCCAAGCAATTCTATTCCGAGGATACACTCTAGAGAAATGTATGTACATGTACACCAGAAAACAGGTAAAAGAATGTTAAGCATTGTTCACACAAGCCAAAAACTAGAATTCACTCAAATATTCTTTAAAAGAGTAGAACTGACAAACTGTGGTATAATCATACAATTATATAAAAATGAAAATAAATACATTGGAGCTACAAGATGGATGAATCTTACAAAATATTGAGCAAAATATGAAATAATATATTCAGTATGGTTTCATTTATATGAAGGCAAAACCAGGCAAAACTAAATCATATCAAGAAACACAGGGCAGTAAAATTACAAAGAAAAGCAAGGAAGAAATTACTGTAAAAACTAGAATGTTATTTTTGGTGGAAACAGGGTGGGTTGTGACCACATGGCAAAGGGCTTCTGGGGTGCCAGCACTGTTCTGTTTTTTGACTTGGGGGGTAGTTATGTTGATGTTCACTACATAACTTGTTATTCTATATCTTTTTTATGTAATTGTCTACATTTGTTTTAGAGTTCTCAATTTTTAAAAAGTTGAAAAAAGAATGTTCTAATGCCCTTTGCGCATATATACCAGGTAAAGACTTTTCCATGAAGGAAGTTCATGGAGGACTTCAGTTACATCTCAAGACAGGACAGTGATTTCAGGAAGCTGCCTTCTCCCATTCTGTATCCCAGATAATTAACTTACCCAGTGGTGACAGCATATTTGATGTGGTTGCTTGTGGTATAGATAAATACCCCACTCTCATCCCAGGCCCCACTCTTGACACGAATGTTCTCATGAATGTTACATAAAGCATCCAGTTTGCGGTTACAGATCACAATGGCTGTAAGAGGCAAAGGGCATGAGTGTTCTGTTGGATAGGGTAAGTGCCGTAGACTGGCAGGAATGGGTGTGGGAGGGACTGGTCTCTAAATCAGGGTGGATATAATGAAGACTCACCGTGTTTGGCTAGTAGTGCCACATGTGACATGTCTGCTGACCAGATAACATATTTCACTTTAGAAATCTTCACAGATGCCAGAGACCTGAGATAGACAGAGATGTGCAAACATGAATGGATCTATTTCCCTTGTCTCAGGCTATGATCTACATTAATTGCACCCTCTAATTAATGTAAACCCCAATTTCTTAATGCAATACTAATTACACAAAATAATGTAATTTCTACATAGTAGCTCAGTGACTTAAACATTTTGGCTCACACTGTTCACTTTCCCCCTCCTCAACCCCCTCTCCCTCATTTCCTTGTATTATTAGGGAATCTGTGTATGTCTATTTTCACCACTGGACTGTAAGCTCCTTTAAATATAGGAACTATGTTATTAATCTCTGTGTCTCTCTCGTTCTAAGCCCTGAGAACACGCTTTGTTCAGGTAAGTACTGTAAAAACAGATAAATAACCAAGACTCTCACTGTAATGCTAGTGTGGACGTGCAGGATGGAGAGTGATCACAGAAAGGAAAAGTTACTACAAAGTGTCTTGGAGCACAAGAAGTGGCCAAGCAACAAGACAAACTCACTTGGGGAAAAAGGTTCCCACTAAAGATGTCCACTCTCCCCAACTACATGGCTGTCTGCTCAGGGGCACCTGATATGTTACCGCTTCTGCTGTACGTCAAAGAGTGTGATAGAGTCCGCATCTCGAAGCAGGAGATTGCCTGTGCCAGCATAGAAGATCTCATCACAGTTGGGCACCTGTACCTTTTTGGTGATCTCATTCTTCAGATTCTTGATCAGAAGCTGCAATAAGTATTAAAGATGGGGTTAAGAGAAGAAGTGTGTATAGATGATGATGACAACTGATGATGTCTCTCAGCAATTGTTCCTCAGCGTCAATTAACAAGTATTTTTTGTCCTGTCCATGTCAATGACCACTGCAGACAGACCACGCCAACCAAGATCTTCTCTAAGGGCCTTAATACATATTCTTTCTCCTCCAACTAAAATATACTGAGAAGTCCCAACTAAAGTCTGAATTCCTTAATGAACAACAGAGAGAAAACAGTGTTTCTGGGGCTTAAATTTTGTTAAATATTTTCTTCAGAGTGCTTTATCTTGTGCTGGACCTATTACATTTCAAGTAACAATGGAGACAGCAGAACGAGAAGGGAAATTTCCTCATCCAGCCCATTCACTTCAGATTTGATGCATTTTGGGCTCCTGTAGTCAACAGTGACTTTAGCTTGGTTCTTAAACCCAGAGCCACAGCAATCAACCCAATCAAATCAGTTTTAATGCCTTTCCCCCAAGAGGGTTTAGTGTAGGGCTAGAGACAGAGGTATAGCCAATATGAGAATCACAGCTGCTCGGGGGGAAGAATAGAAAAAACAATGGTCTTTATTTTGCAATACACAGGCCGCTGCCACCACACTCCCCAAATTAGTTTCCGCTTTTAGTCTTAACTCACCGAATGCATCCGATCTAGGACAGCAAACCGATTTCGAGCGACCCAAACGGCTGTCAGGCCTGAGGATCGTTTCCCTTCAGGCGCTGAGAAGAACAAAACCAAAGGGTGGGAGCATGTGGTGAGTCACTGGCAGGTGACATAGTCGGGTGCCATGGAGCTGCCAGTCTTGCTGGATGCCATCTTGGCTTTGCCAGTTGAGCTGCTTCCTAATTCAGCCATAACCTGGGGCTATTACTGAGTGACTTTTCCCCACCAGTCCCCTCCAAACACCAACCACCACCCCTGCCAAGCCTCTTTTCTCTAGGCCAAGTGGTTGCATTTCAGCCAACATCATGTACTGGCAGAAGGGCCGCCCATCTTGGGAGACAGCACACTCCATCAAGCTAACGAGCAGGGCCTCCCTGGCCAAGCTGCAGCAAAGCAAGCCTGTGTCATAGGACCCCCTCCCCAGGATGCAGCTGCTCTGCTGCTTTTAACATGCAAATGCACACACTTCCTAGTAGGGCAGGGTGGGACAGAGCACTCCCAACTAAATCTTGACAGGAGAGCTTGGTGCTGGGTGGTATTTAGAACCAAGCTGTTGCTCTGTAAATGTCAACTGACCATTCTTATCAACTTGACGAGAATTAAAAAATGTTTCTCAGTTCAGTGGCTTATTAATTTTGAAATGGACACTCCATTCTCTGGGAAACTTGTAGAAGGATAAACAGAAGGGTGCATCAAAATACTCTTTTACCTATTAGACCAGCAGAAAACTGGAGAGAACATGTTGGCTAGTCTTGCCCCTGGCATCTGGAGTGGCAGGCAATTTATGAAACTAATTATTATCAAAACTAACACTCCCATTTTCCAGGGGCCAGGAATCTGCATTATTCAAGCCTATCACTGTTGCCCACCATTGGGCTGCTCCTTTGTTATTATCTCCCTCAAAAAATGAAGTACACAAAATAAAAGTGGTAATAAAACAAAACAAAATATTTTAAATTCTATTAATTGTAAACACAGATGGAAAAAAAGAAAAAAAGCAAAGGGCTGAGTTGGGAGGTACCAAACCATAAGACTTAGTCAGAAATGGCTTAACTAATTTATAAGGGAGAATTTGACTTATGGATACTAAATACAAATATATTTTCTTCCTCTCATTTAAAAGAGAGGAGATAGATTAGCAACAATAATAACCCAGTGGCACCCAGAAAAGAAACAGAGCTAGTAAATTATTTCTCAGGAAACTGTTGATGGGGTCTAAAATATCATGAAAGTATGCCAGTAAGAGTGGGGATATGCAGAATAAATCTCTGATCTGGTACTAGCTATAAACCCGCTGGAGGAAGTGCACTGAAAGGACCATAGGCAATAGTCAAATCCATTCTGAGAATGTTTTGTCAGCAAGTTCTAATCACAAGGACATCAACAAGGGATGGTGGTGATAGAAGAGGTAGTCAGGAGTCTCAGCTGGATCCTGGGATCCCAGGTGGGGTGTGGGGCTGTTAGCAGCCTCATCTTTTTGACACGCAAAAGGAAGCAAATCGGATCTGGATGTGGATGGGAGAGTATAAATCCCTAGTCCCAGGATGAGGCATTGTAAGATTGGAACCACATTTTTAAATAAATGAAACTACCAGGGTGAAAGTCATATCAACTGACAATAAACTAGGATAACATGCTGTGCTGAAAGAGAAAATGGAGAGTTTCTAATAACCAAATTATAAAATATATATATCTAGCTGGGGTAATAAAATGGAGGAGGAACATGAATATTTCACATCATGGTCGCCGCTGATGCAACTGTCAGCAGCACCTGCCAACAGACATGAGTGATGTGGCCATGGCTTGCGGATGGAATGTGAAAAACTTGAAGAGGAGTTATGATGCGGGTGAGGAGAGCTGGAAGCAGAGTAGGGTAGACAAAAAGAACACCTACCATCAGGATTCTGGGAGTCAGCATCTTTAGGGATGGTGTACAGGTCATAGGTACTATTCTCTAAATTGCTAGCTCTCTGTAAAAGAAAAGGGGAAATTAAAATGTTAGTGAGAAGCACCCAAGATAACAGTTTTCCAGTTTACTCTGACAGAGAAAACAGTTCCATTGCACAGACATCAATCTGAAACCATACTTTTCTTACCCTTCTCCCAGAGGGTATTTGACTGTTTCTACATCTATGAATTATAGGGCTCTTTGCCAAACAACTCAGCACTGATGCCACTTTATTTTCTTTATCTTCCAAAGATGCAGATATTATCTGAATGAAAGTAAGAACTGCTCTCTATTCCACAAATTAGCAGACTAGGACCCTGATATTCTGGTACCCCACCCTGAGGACTCATCAACTGAGTACTCAACCACTGGAAAGAAAAAAAAGACATCAAAGAAAAGACACTATAGGAATGCAAATGTTTATTGGAAAAAGAAGAAAAGAAAAAACATGAAAGAAAACTGTCAGAATATGGGACTGCTAGATATTAAAGAAGAAAAGATTAGACAATACAGCTATATAAGGAAAGACATATAACTTCATTCCTTTTAACTTGGCCACCAGGGCACTAAAATTAGAATGTCTTTTTTTTTTTTTTTTTTCAAATTCTGTTGCAAGAAACAGAGAGGACTCTTTGATGACTCTGAAGCCAACCCCACTGACATGAACTCCCTCTCAAAATCATAGTTCTTCTATTTTCACCCAAAGGAAGGAATCAAGGTAAACATTTTCTTTCCATAGGATATATACAGTCTAAACATTCTCTCAAATTATTTCTAGTGATCTGGGTCATTCATCCTGATGCTCCATTAAGTTCAGCTTTATGAAAGATAGGCAGTTCACAAATGCTCAATATGTTTACAACTGAAACCTACCTGATTTGAGTCTCTGAGTGATCACTGTGTCAGCTCTCACAAACTGACCATTAAATAGTTTTTAAGAAGCCATTAGAGATTCCCTAAGGGCATAAGAAAGAGACCTATGGAAAATGGGGAGAACTTAGGAGAGCTCCACAGGTTACTTACCGTACAAAGCAAGACTGCATTTTCTGCTGGATTGTATGACATATTGAATACTGGAAACTTGGAACCACTAGAGATATATATAGAAAAAGGAAAAAACAGGGAAGACACATAAGAATAGAAGGAAGAAAGGAATCACCCCCACACCTCCTACTTATCCAATCTTTACACTATAGACTCATCACTTTTATAATCAGGAGTAAAATGAATAAATATTGTATTCTCTTCCTTTAAGGCTTGGCAACTTCCCTAGCTCAGCTTTGAACAAACAGTTTTAAAAAGTAAGCCATAGTAGAAGTCAAATTATTCAATAGAAGGTAGGTAGGGTTAGCACTCACTGTAGTGAGTGGGACTGAAATTCCTACACATAATTGCAGTGGACACCACACAGTAACATAATGTGATTTGTCTCTGGCTGGTTTCTCCTGTCCCTTGGAGTGTTCACATAAACCCATTTTTTCATTGTAGTGATGCTAGAGGGCGGTTATCAAAACCTCATGCCAAAGTTTGCCACCATTAATGTTTCAGCATGCTGATGCAGCTGGCTTTTCAAAAGGACAGTTCCTTTTGCCAGGCATCCCAGAGGTTATCATATCTTCAGAATTAAGAGTTTCCGGGGACATATATTCTGGTTCAGAGCTGTGTGCTTTTTGAGGGAAGGCAATGGACAGTTAAAGACAAGAAATGCCAAATAAAGGCAAAAAGTTCTGTTACCAGTTTGGGCCATTCTCTATCAAGAAACTTCCTCTGGCTTGCAAGAGACCCAGCAAATTGTGGCAGAATGATTTTCCATCCACATGGTCACTAGCATTCTCAAGAAGGGAACTACCATTCTACTCATGACCACTTCCTTGCCTCCCTCACTCATTGGGTTTACACTGAGCAGGCTCATCTAATGGGGATTCCATCTGTGACAGAATACGAGATCCAAAACGTCATTTAAAAGAAGAGTCTTGGTCGGGTGCGGTGGCTCACTCCTGCAATCCCAGTACTTTGGGAGGCCGAGGTGGGCAGATCACAAGGTCAAGAGTTCGAGACCAGCCTGATCAACATGGTGAAAACCTATCTCTACTAAAAATAGAAAATTAGTCAGGCGTGGTGGCACATGCCTGTAATCCCAGCTACTCGGGAGGCTGAGGCAGGAGAATCGCTTGAACCCAGGAGGTAGAGGTTGCAGTGAGCCGAGGTCGTGTCACTGCACTCCAGCCTAGGTGATAGAATGAGACTCCGTCTCCAAAATAAATAAATAAATAAATAAATAAATACAAGTAAATAAATAAATAAAAGAAGAGTCTTGTTTGTGGGAGTTGTATCAGGGTGATAGATGAGAGGGTTGGGAGGAAAGAAACAAGTCCGATTTACCTCCGCAGCTGCATCACAGCTACATCTTTGGAGCTGTTGAAATCCAGCTGACGTAAGAATCGGTCCTTGACATAGTGTAGCATATTGCCGTGAACAGCATAGGCTGGCCGTTCCCGTTCCAGCTTAAACACAATCATACCACCATCATGGCCTGGGGGACAGGGAGAAGAGGAGAAAGAATTAAGCTGTAGGCAAGAAAAAAACCTGGAAATTGGAGATACATAAGGATGAAGATTGTATCTGTATGCTATTAATAAAAGACAAGACACCTGAATACATCTCTTATTTGCCTAAATTCTCACAATTCTTGGAATCTCTATTTAAATAGTTCTCTGTGAATCCTTTTCTAATACTATTCACACTGCCCTTTTCTGTGTTCCCCTAATGCTTTGTACAAACCTCCATTATAGTACTTATCATCCTGCACTGTAATCATTTAGGTCTATCATCCACATTATAACATGAATTCCCTGAAGGCAGAAATTATAATTTCTATCCTTCCTCAGTCTCTAGCATATAAAAAGAGTCCGGGCACGGTGGCTCAAGCCTGTAATCCCAGCACTTTGGGAGGCCAAGACGGGTGGATCGTGAGGTCAGCAGATCGAGACCATCCTGGCTAACACGGTGAAACCTCGTCTCTACTAAAAATACAAAAACTAGCCGGGCGAGGTGGCGGGCGCCTGTAGTCCCAGCTACTAGGGAGGCTGAGGCAGGAGAATGGTGTAAACCCGGGAGGCGGAGCTTGCAGTGAGCTGAGATCCGGCCACCGCACTCCAGCCCGGGCGACAGAGCGAGACTCCGCCTCAAAAAAAAAAAGTATTTACTGAAAAAATGAATGTTAGTTTAAAAACCCTTTATGATTCTGTTTTTTAAAATGTTTTGCTCTTTCCCTACTAGCATCATTGTCCCTTAGAGAACCCTTCCACTTTTGTTCTCCTACTGTTTGCTCTCCCCTACTGTTTGCTCTCCAAATATAAACCAGATCATGTCACTTTCCTGCCCAAAACCTTCCAATGGCTTTCCATTTATTCAGAATAAAATATTAAGTTCTAATCATAGCATAGAAGGCAATACATGATCTGGCCTGACCTCACCTATTACTTAGTCCCTTACTCACTGTGCTCCAACTGGCTGGCCTCTTTGGTGTTCCTTAGCATGTGATGGTGACATGCTAAGCACCTCTCACAACACAGTCTCTGCATTTGCTGTTCCCATTGCCTCATACCCTTTCACTTTTCTGAACACCCAATATAAAGCAGTAGTCCCCATACTCATCCATCTCTATCTCCCTTAACTTTAATTTTTCTTCAAAGCATTTTTCACCACACATCATTTTATGTACATATAAAGTGGAGGAAAAAAAGGAGAAAAGCTTCAACTAAGTGGCTCTGAGAGTCCTTCTTCTTGTCATCCTACTATACATTTACTACAGACAAAGCTAATAATCACTTTCAAGTCTTCTATAAAACAAAGAAAAAAGAGAGAAAATGGCCCTTACCTGCTGCAAAGAGGTTAAGGTTAGGGTGAGCAGCTAAGACCCAGAAACGATCATGGTCTCTGCGGAAAGTCTGAACCCCAGTCCTAGAAAAGGTACACAAAGAGAAAAATATTAATTTCCTAGGAATCTTCAGCCCATCCTACACAAGAATATTAAATGGTAAGCCAGCAAGCTGATTAAAATGTAAATCAGGGAGAGTAAACTGCATATCCTAAGTAACAGTAGTCGTGATAAGTTCTACCAAAGAACAAAAAGAGGAGACTTCAAAACTGACCACATTATTATGATATACAGATTTCCCCTTTTCAGCATAATTTTAAGGCTTTCATTTCGCATTTCTTACTTCTCTAGCTACAGAACCGGAGAAAGGGGGAAGAAGAAAAAATGTTTAAATTTAGAGGCAAAAAATAATAAATGTGGAGATTTCTATTTGATGGAAAATTTGTAAATGCTGACTGATCTCTAGGTCTCTTCAAATTTTCATAATATATGATTTGATTTGTCTACATGCTGAAGATGATGAGAGACATAAAGAAGTATTCCAGGCCGGGCGCGGTGGCTCAAGCCTGTAATCCCAGCACTTTGGGAGGCTGAGACGGGCGGATCACAAGGTCAGGAGATCGAGACCATCCTGGCTAACACGGTGAAACCCCATCTCTACTAAAAAATACAAAAAACTAGCCGGGCGAGGTGGCAGGCACCTGTAGTCCCAGCTACTCGGGAGGCTGAGGCAGGAGAATAGCGTGAACCCAGGAGGCGGAGCTTGCAGTGAGCTGAGATCCGGCCACTGCACTCCAGCCTGGGCGACAGAGCGAGACTCTGCCTCAAAAAAAAAAAAAAAAAAAAAAAAAAAGAAGTATTCCAATCTAGTTTTAAAAGAGAGAGTAAGAGAAAGTTCACACAACATTGATGACTACCTTACCGCTTAGACATATCCCAGACTCGAATACTCTTGTCCTCAGAATTGCTGAGGATCAACTCTTGGCGAGGGTGGAAGACGGCACAAGATACATTGTTATAATGGCCCCGGCAGGTATCAACCTCCCATGCTTTTGATTCTGAAGGACAAAAAGAATTAGGTCATCACAATTCCCTACTACTATAACTTTAGGATTTGGAGATATGATATTCTTTTAATCAAGAACTAAGTACTATTACAGAATGCTAAATTTCCAACTTCTTTCTAACATGGCAATCTCCTTCATTTAAGTCTCTTAATCTTTACATGTCTTGGTTCTTTCATTCTGACCCTCTTATTGATTATAACACATCTTCCCTTGGCCGTACATGGTGGCTCACGCCTGTAATCCCAGAACTTTGGGAAGCTAAAGTAGGGGGATCACTTGAGCCTAGGAGTTCGAGATTCGCCTGGGCAACATGGCAAAACTCCACCTCTACAAAAAATACAAAAAGTAGCTGGGTGTGGTGGCACACGTTTGTAGTCCCAGCTACTCAGGAGGCTGAGGGGGAGGATCACCCGAGCCCAGGAGGTCAAGACTGCAGTAAGCCATGAATGCGCCACTGAACTCCAGGGCAAGAGAGCAAGACCCTGTCTCAAAAAAAACAAACACCTCTTTTTCATCATTTGCCATCCCTTTATCCTGTTTTATCTGTCCTGATAACAATTTGTCCTAGCTGCCCTTTTAATTTTTGTTATTTTTTATTTTTTTTCAGGGACCTGCCACTTTAGGAGCTGCCATTTTAGAACAAATATGAGCTCCTTAAGACGGGCCTTATCTGTTTTAGCCACCACTGTATCTCCAGAGCCTTAAACAAAGTCTAGTACAAAGGAGGTACTCAATAAATATTTGTCAAATGAATGGATGAATTCTATGTGTACTCCTCAAAACAAGGGTACCATCACAGGAAAAAAGGGAAAGAAGGAATACTTTCAGTTGCAAAACAGTGGTAGAGAAACAAGTTGGCTTCACTCCCCTCCACAGAAAACCCAAAACAAATATAAAGGGCTGAGATTTTCATCAGCAACAACCCAGACCTCAAATATGACAATGAGACAGTTCCCGGGGCCACAGAAAGATGAAAAAACTCTGAGCAGATGGTAAGAGAATCTGATTTCCACATCTGCAATGCCCCTTCCCCCAACTCATGGTTTCTACACTGCAAAAAGTAAGACTGAGGTGGTCAACTATCTGCCCCATCTTCCCGGGTGCCCTGGCAGGACATCTAATCTTGACTTAACCCATGGGAGGCATCACGACTGCCTGAGAGAGGAAATACCCCTGAGGACAGGCAGAGAGAAAGTGGGGAGGCAGCACTATCATACCCAGCCCCAGAAACGTGCTCTGTTACTTGGCCAAAGGAGATGCCAAGTAGCACTGCGTTGCAGGAAGTATGTTCCACAGGTCCCCCCATACAAGAACCTCTAGCCAGCCTTGACACACAGCTGGGATAATCCCTTTGGGACCTCCCCATTCAGGATAGACAATGCTCGGGTCATTTACTAAAGCCAAGGTGAACCTGGGCTTAAGGTGTCACCTAAAGCCAAAAAGGAGGAAGTGATCGAGCAGTAAAGATTTGCTAAGTAAATATATCCAATAAAAACCAAAGCAAGCCAAACAGAGAAAACTGGAATAAGTAACTAATCTTTCAACACAAAGACATAGGTGTATACCCAAAAGTAACAATAGCAAACACGGAACCATAACCTCCCCACAAGGACAAAGCAAAAATACAATGATTGACCCTAAAATGACAGACATTTCTGATCTCTGACAAAGAATTCAAACCAGTAGTTTAAAGGAAACCCTGTTATCTCCAAGAGATGGCTGAAAAACAATTCAGAAATTTACCAGAGAAGTTTAACAAAGAGATTGAAACAATGAAAATAAATCAAACAGAAATCTTGAAACAGAAACACATTTGCTGAAATGAAGAGCTCATTAGAGACTCTGAATAGCAGACGGGACCAAGTGACCAAGTGGAGGAAAAAAATCAGTGAGCTTGAAGACCGGCTATTGGAAAATTACATAGTCAGGCCAGACGTAGTGGCTTACACCTGTAATCCCAGCACTTTGGGAGGCTGAGGTGGGTGGATCACAAGGTCAGGAGTTCGAGACCAGCCTGGCCAACATGGTGAAACCCTGGTTCTACTAAAAATACCAAAATTGGCTAGGCATGGTGGTGGATGCCTGTAATACCAGCTACTTGGGAGGCTGAGGCAGGAGAATCGCTTGAGCCTCGGAGGTAGAGGTTGCAGTGAGCTGAGATTGCACCATTGCACTCCAGCCTGGGCAACAGAGCAAGGTTGTCTCAAAAAAAGAAAAAAAAAGGCCGGGCGCGGTGGCTCAAGCCTGTAATCCCAGCACTCTGGGAGGCCGAGACGGGCGGATCACAAGGTCAGGAGATCGAGACCATCCTGGCTCACCCGGTGAAACCCCGTCTCTACTAAAAAAATATAAAAAAAAAACTAGCCGGGCGAGGTGGTGGGCGCTTGTAGTCCCAGCTACTCGGGAGGCTGAGGCAGGAGAATGGCGTAAACCCAGGAGGCGGAGCTTGCAATGAGCTGAGATCGGGCCACTGCGCTCCAGCCTGGGCGACAGAGTGAGACTCCGTCTCAAAAAAAAAAAAAAAAAGAAGTCGGTGGAGAAAAAAAAAAAGAAGAATGAAAAGGAACAAAGACCACCTACAAGACTACAAGAAACAGAAAATTGCCTCAAAAGACCAAATTTAAGAACGATTGGCCGGCGTGGTGGCTCATGCCTGTAATCACAGCACTTTGGGAGGCTGATGTGGGCGGATCACCTGAGGTCAGGAGTTTGCAACCAGCCTGACCAACATGGAGAAACTCCATCTCTGCTAAAAATACAAAATTAGCTGGGTATGGTGGCGCATGCCTATAATCCCAGCTACTCAGGAGGCTTAGGCAGAAGAATCACTTGAACCCAGGAGGCGGAGGTTGTGGTGAGCCGAGATCGCACCATTGCACTCCAGCCTGGCCAACAAGAGAGAAACTCTGTTTCAAAAAAAAAAAAAAAGAATGATTGGTTTTCAAGAGGGAGCTAAGCAAGAGCAAGGGTAGAAAGCTTATTCAAAAAAAAAAAAAAAAATCACAGAAAATTTTCCAAAACTTCAGAAGAAAGAAATACCCAGGTACAGGAAGGCCTGAGAACACCAAACAGGTCCAACCTAAATAAGACTACCCTAAGGCACATAAAAGTCAAACTCTCAAAAGTCAAGGACAAAGAAAGGATCCTAAAATAAACAAGAGAAAAGAAGCAAAGAACACATAAAGGAGCTCCGATTGTCTGGCAATAGATGTTCCTATGCAAACCATACAGGCCGAGAGAGAGGAATGACATTTTCAGTGTTCAAAGAAAAAACCCGACATGTAAGAATACTGTACCCAGCAAGATTATTTTATTTTCCAAATATGAAGGATAGTCTTTCCCAGACAAACAAAAGGTGAGAGAATTTACCACCACCAGACTCATCTTACAGTAAGTATTAAAAGTAGTTCTTCGATCTGAAAGAAAAAAACACTAACGTGCAAAAAGAAAACTTTTCAAGATATAAAACTCAAGATGTAAAATTAAGTTCACAGACAAACCCAGAATACTACATTACTGTAATGGTGGTGTGCAATCCACTTATAACTTTACTATGAAGCCCAAAAGACAAATCTATCAAAAGCAATAATAGCTATAGCAACATGTTAAGAGATAGTCAAAAATGCAGGAGCAGAAATGGAGTTAAATGTATAATTCCTGAGTGTGTTTTTGCCTTTGTTTTTGTTCTTGTTTGTGATATAAAATAAGCTGTCATCTCTTTAAAATACCTTATTCTATCTATAAGATTTTTTTTTGTGAATCTCATAGTAATTACAGCACAAAAACCTATAATATACTTACTAAAAATAAAAAGCATCAAATTAAGACATATTACCAAAGAAAATCACTTAACCACAAAAGACAGAAAAGGAAGAGAGAAGCCTCAAAAAAAAAAAAAAACAAACAAACCAGAAAATAAGCAAAAAACAGCAGTAATAAGTCCGTACTTATCAATAACATCACTGAATGTAAATGCTCTCAATTCTTCAATTAAAAGGCATAGAGTGGCTAAACGGATAGAGAGAAGACCTAACTATATGCTGCCCTCAAGAAACCCATTTCACCTATACAGATACACATAGACTGAAAATGAAGTGGTGGAAGACATTCCATGAAATTGGAAACCAAAAAAGAGCAGGCATAGCTATACTTGTATCAGATAAAACAGACTACCAAACCTAAGACTCTAAAAAGAGACAAAGAAGGTCACTATATAATGTTAAAGGGGTCAACTCGGCAAGAGGAAATAACAATTATAAATATCTGTGCACCTAACACCAAAGCTCCCAAGTATATAAAGCAAACACTAATAGATCCAAAAGGAGAGATAGACTACAATATAATAATAGTAGGAGAACTAATACTCCACTCTCAAAAACAGACAGATCATTTAGACAGTAAATCAACAAAGAAACAGTGGAGTTAAACTACACACTAGATCTAACAGCCCTAACTGAAATTTACAGAACATTTCACCCAATGGCTACAGAATATTCTTTTCATCAGCACATGGAACATTCTCCAGAATAAACTATACTTTAGGCCACAAAACAAGTTTGAAAAAATTGTAAAAAACAAATCATATTAAGTATCTTTTTTGAACACAATGGAACCAGAAATAAATAACAAGGGGAACCTCAGAAAATACAAACACATATAAGTTAAACAACATGTTCCTGAAAGACTAATGGATCAATGAAAAAATTAAGAAGGAAATTTAAAAATTGCTTGAGATGAATGAAAATGGCAATACAATGTATCAAAATTTATGGGAAATAACAAAAGCAGTACTAAGAATGAAGTTTATAACATAAACACCTATGTCAAAAAAAAAAAAAGGAAAGACTCCAAATGAACAATCTAATGAAGCATCTCAAGGACCTAGAAAATAAAAAAAAAAAGGCTGGGCGCAGTGGCTCACGCCTGTAATCCCAGCACTTTGGGAGGCCGAGACGGGCGGATCACGAGGTCAGGAGATCAAGACCATCCTGGCTAACACGGTGAAACCCCGTCTCTACTAAAATACAAAAAAAAATTAGCCAGGCGTGGTGGCCGGCACCTGTAGTCCCAGTTACTCGGGAGGCTGAGGCAGGAGAATGGCGTGAACCTGGGAGGCGGAGCTTGCAGTGAGCTGACATCCGACCACTGCACTACAGCCTGGGCAACACAGCCAGACTCCGTCTCAAAAACACACACACACACACACACACACACACACACACAAATTAGTCGGGTGTGGTGGTGTGTGCCTGTAGTCCCAGCTACTCAAGAGGCTGAAGTATGAAAATCACTTGAGGCCGGGCGCGGTGGCTCAAGCCTGTAATCCCAGCACTTTGGGAGGCCGAGACGGGCAGATCACGAGGTCAGGAGATCGAGACCATCCTGGCTAACCCAGTGAAACCCCGTCTCTACTAAAAAAAAATACAAAAAACTAGCCGGGCGAGGTGG
The DNA here is from genome assembly GCF_009764315.1 of Trachypithecus francoisi. NCBI lineage: Eukaryota > Metazoa > Chordata > Mammalia > Primates > Cercopithecidae > Trachypithecus > Trachypithecus francoisi. Next base: position 88,941,801 of record NW_022681470.1, on the reverse strand, counting down.
CGGGTGCCTGTAGTCCCAGCTACTCGGGAGGCTGAGGCAGGAGAATGGCGTGAACCGGGAGGCGGAGCTTGCAGTGAGCCGAGATCCGGCCACTGCACTCCAGCCCAGGCGACAGAGCGAGACTCTGCCTCAAAAAAAAAAAAAAAAAAAAAAAAAAGGAAATCACTTGAGCTGGGCGCGGTGGCTCAAGCCTGTAATCCCAGCACTTTGGGAGGCCGAGACGGGCAGATCACGAGGTCAGGAGATCGAGACCATCCTGGCTAACACGGTGAAACCCTGTCTCTCCTAAAAATGCAAAAAACTAGCCAGGCGAGGTGACGGCACCTGTAGTCCCAGCTACTTGGGAAGCTGAGGCAGGAGAATGACGGGAACCCGGGAGGGGGAGCTTGCAGTAAGCTGAGATCATGCCACTGCACTCCAGCCTGGGTGACAGAGTGAGACTCCGTCTCAAAACAAAACAAAAAAAAAAAAAAGAAAAGAAAAAAAAAGAAAATCACTTGAATTGGGGAGGGGGAGGTGGCAGGAAGCCAAGATAGAGCCACTGTACTCCAGCCTGGGCGACAGAGCGAGATCCCGTCTCAAAAAATCAGTGGCATTTATATATGCCAACAGTGAACAATCTGAAAAAATATCAAGAAATCCCATTTATAGTAACTACAAAAAATATAAAATGCCCAGGAATCACTCTAACCAAAGAAGTAAAAGGGCCATACAAGGAAAACTATAAAACTCCAATGAAAGAAGTTGAAGAGGACCCCCGAAAATGGAAAGATATTCCATGCCTGTGGGTTGAAAGAATTAATACTGTAAAAATGACAGGGTAAATTACTACCTAAAGTAATTTACAGATTTATTGTAATCCCCATCAAAATATCAAAGACATTCTTCACAGAAACAGGAAAAAAAGTCCTAAAATTTATATGGCAGCACAAAAGACCCCAAATAGGCAAAGCAATTCTGAGCAAAAAGAACAAAGCTGGAGGCATCACACTACCTGACTTCAAAATTTACTACAAAACTAGAGTAACCAAAACAGTGTGGTACTGGCACAGAAACAGACACACAGACCAATGGAACAGAATAGAGGACCCAGATATAAATTCACAAATCTATAGCCAACTCATGTTTAACAAAGGTGCCAAGAACATAAAATAAAGTGTTGGGAAAACGGGGTAACTATATGCAGAAGAATGAAACTCCTATCTCTCACCACACACAAAAATCAAATCAAAAAGGATTAAAGACTTAAATATAAGACCAGAAACCATGAAACTACTAGAAGAAAACATTGGGGAAATGTCCCAGGATATTGGTCTGGGCAAAATGCTCATCACTAATTACCAGAGAAACACAAATCAATGTGTCCTTAACGTAAAGGCTGAAATATATACACATATATACAGAAATAAAAGACATGTAAATCAAATCCATAATGAGATATCATTTCACCACAGGTAAAATGGCTTGCATCAAAAGGACAGGCAATAACAGATGGCGGCGAAGGCATGGAGAAAGGGGAACCCTCCTACACTGTGGGTGGGAATATAAATTAGTATAGTCACAATGGAGAATAGTATGGAGGTTCCTCAAAAAACTAAAAATAGAACTACCATATTATCCAGCAATTCCACTACTGGGTATATACCCAAATAAAGGAAATCAATATATCAAAGCGGTATTTGCATCCCCATATTTGTTTATTGCAGCACTATTCACAATAGCCAAAATACGGAATCAACTTAAGTGCTCATCAAAGGATGAATAAAGAAAATTACACACACACACACACACACACAATGGAATATTATTCAGTCATAAAAAAGAATGAAATCCTGTAATTTGCAGCAAAATGACGGATGCAACAGGAGGCCATTGTGTTAAGTGAAGGCAAGAACAGAGATAAATATGGCATATTCTCACTCATATGTGGAAGCTAAAAAGTGGGTATTAAGATAGAGAGTAGAATGGGGAGGGTGAAAGAGGAAATGAAGGGAGGAAAACAGAATATAAATATATTTATTACCACTTAACTGTACACATAAAAATTGTGAAGATGATATATTTTATTTGTAAAAGAAATAATTTCTATGCTCCTGGCATTAGCATTAATTAATTGCCTGAGATAGAAAAATAGGTCAGAGTCCAGAAGACCTGCCTACTTTACCTTGCTGGCTGGCAATTTCCTAGCGGTGATAATGTAACCAGTTCACTCACCATTCATGCGCCAGATCTTCACTTGACGATCATCTGCCCCAGATACAATAAGGGGCATAGTGGGGTGGAAGGCCGCCCAGTTTACTCCACGATCATGACCCTGTAGAAAAAGAGTGGTTCTTCTAAAACATCTTTATAGCCATCACTCAAAGCAAATCAATGAATCAAGCTATCCGTTGTAAAAGATACCTGATTTATTCTTCATGTGAACAGATTTAAGAGACTATGCTGATCTAAAATTTTGAGCATCAGAATTATCATGTCTGTCCTCCAATATTACCCCAAATTCTCATGTGAATTTCCAAATACTTATTTCTAACCCCAAACTCAGCCTCATTTGCATTTAGGATATTCTGCTTTGTTTTTTACTTGCCCATTTTTATCTTATTTCTACAAAAAATTATTAGTATCTCCAGACAAATTTTATTTTAATTTTTATTGTTTTTAGGTGGAGTCTCGCTCTGTTGCCCAGGTTGGAGTGCAGCGGCGTGATCTCGGCTCACTGCAACCTCTGTCTCCCGGGTTCAAGCAATTCTCTGCCTCAGCCTCCCAAGTAGCTGGGATTACAGGCACCTACAACCGTGCCCGGCTAATTTTTTGTATTTTTAGTAGAGACAGGGTTTTACCATCTTGGCCAGGCTGGTCTTGAAATACTGGCTTCATGATCCATTTGCCTCGGCCTCCCAAAGTGCTGGGATTACAGGTGTGAGCCACAGTGCCCAACTGACAAATTTTATAACTTAATGCAGAAATCTCAGTCTGATCTTGAAGGAGCTCCAAGATTCTTTTAAGAAATCTGCAAGGTGAAAACTATTTTCATAATATTACTAAGATGTTGGCTTCTTCATTCTTTTTTTTTTTTTTAAAGATGAGGTCTTGCTGTGTCACCCAGGCTGGAGTGCAGTGGTACAATCATACTAATTGCTCTCTGCAGTCTTAAACTCAAGTGATTCTCCTACCTCAGCCTCCCAAGGGACTACAAGTGAGCACCACCATGCCCAGTTTTTTTGTTTTTGTTTTTTGGTAGAGACAAAATCTTGCTATATTGCCTAGGCTGGTTTCAAACTCCTGGCCTCAAGTAATCCTCCAGCCTCGGTCTCCCAAAGTGCTGAGATTACAGGTGTCAGCCACTGCACTCAGCCTATTTATCTTCTTCTTATTATTCATGAGTATACAATAGAGTTTCCCAGCACATGATATGTGATATCATTGCTCTGACAGCTAATAGAATGTGTGCTGATACATTTCACGTTTTTAAAAGTTGTTTTAATTTAAAATGTGGTAAAAAATTGACACACATACCCCACATAAACAAAAACTCTTTGGGGTCCTCAATAAATTTTAAGAGTCTAAAGACATCTTTAGACCAAAAAGTTTAAGAACTGCTGATTTTAAGAAACTGTATACCCTATTTATACATTTATATGGTATAGTGTGACAGAATCCTGGATAAGGCAGTTTTGAATTAGCAGTATTATTGAGATATATCATAGTGCAGTGAAAAGCACCTGGGTTTTGCAGTCAGATCCAAATTCAAATCTTAGTTCTTACATTTATTTAGTAGATACATGTAGATTTTGGTAGACTGCTTAATTTCTCTAAATCTCAATTTTTTTTTGTCTGCTAAATAGGGATAATAATATCTACTTCAGTGGGTAGCTATGAAGATTAGATAATTTTTGAAAGAAAAACTAGTTTCTTTCCCTTATGCTTTTCTGTTTTCTCACCTGCACAAACGTTACACATGGCTGGTTCTCAATAACTTTGATTAAATTTCTTGCAGCCCTGCCTTACAGAAAGCTTGAGAATGGGCTCTGCTTTGGGATGGTGATGAAGTCTGCGCCTGGCCTTCTCCCTTTCCCCACTGGGTTTATAAGGTAATAAGACTCTCCCTCAGGTGGCACATAAGCTTCATTTCTCTGTTGGTTCACTCACAGTTTGATTTCTAGTACCTCAAACAGTGCCTGGTACTTAATAAGCACTCTGTAAATATTTGTTGAAGGAATGAATAAATGAACAGCATATTGTGACTTTCCCAAAATGACAGCCCATATCCAGCCCCTGGCTGTAAAGATAAGTACCTCTAGTACATGCTTCACCACTGCATCTGTAGTTCCAAATAGATCAACCCCAGTTATTCCTCTCACATCCGATTCCACTGCACCAGGGGACAGGTTTTTTTTCCTTAGACCTTTGAAGGGATAAGGAGCAGGATGAAAGATGTAAACACAAATGTTATCTAAAACAGCACAGTACCAGAAACACAGAAAGTACAGTGAAAAAGAAGAGAAAAAGAAATGGAAAAGACTGAAGAAAGAAAACAGACTCAAGAATTCCTATTTCTAAAAATGTTCAAAATATTGAAGTACATTCACTATCTTCTCTTCTGCTCCCTTAGCACTTAAACAGATCCATTACTGGAACTTCTTTCCAGAGGAGGGTGACCCAAATTTCTCGCACACTTTAACCTCTTCTTCCGCAAATCTTACCTCAAGAGGTGTCTGCTTCAGTTAACGCCCACTTTCCATTCTTCAGTGTTCTTGTGTTCTTGAAATGTGGCCCCAAATGGTAAACATTCAATTTCTACTCTCAACTTCATAAAATTTATAGCAGCTTTTTTCCCATCATTTCAGAAAATTTTTCCTTTTTTTTAAAGACTAGTCAAGTGCAGCAGTGAGAAAGGGGAAAAGAGTGGAACAAGGAGTTCAATCTGTAACTGACTGTGAACAATCAACTGAGATAACTCACTATCTTCAGACTAGGCTCAAGAAACTTTAAAGGAAAGCCATTTGAGGCAGGCATGGTGGTTCAAGCCTATAATCCTAGCACTTTGGGAGGCCAAGGCAGGTGAATCGCTTGAGCCCAGGAGTTTCAGACCAGCCTGAGCAACATGGCAAAACCCCGTCTCTCCAAAAAAAAAAAAAAAAATTCGCTGGGTGCAGTGGCGCATGCCTATAATCCCAGCTACTCGGGGGACTGAGAGATAGGAGGATGGTTTGAGCCCAGGAAGTCGAGGCTGCAGTGAGCCATGATGGTGCCACTACACTCCAGCCTGGGTGACACTGAGACCCTATCTCAAAAAAGAAAAGCCATTTGAAGAGGCCACAGCACAGTGTTTCTCAACTTGAAGCCTTTCAACAGCTGATGGGAGAAGTTCCAAATGGGTTACAGAAACTAGGCCTATTAAGGACAAAACAGCTATTTGGTAGAAGATAATGTAAAACCACAACCCATGTAAAAAAGTGTACTCATGCCTACTACTTGACTCTTGGACAAAGAACAAGATAATTAAAACTGTCATGTCCTTTTAAGTTCCTGCTTAAAAGGCTGATTATAGATTTGAATACTTGGATTTTGCCATTGAAACCTTTGGAGGCTAGTTTTACTGCGAGGAATTAGGCTGTAACTTAAAAATGAAGGAAAAAGACACCAGAATAATAAGTCTTATTTGTAGAGGACCCACGTATATGGCTCAAGTACAACTATCTTTATTATTATTATTATTATTATTTTTGAGACAGAGTCTCGCTCTGTCGCCCAGGCTGCAGTGCAGTGGCTGGATCTCAGCTCACTGCAAGCTCCGCCTCCCGGGTTTACGCCATTCTCCTGCCTCAGCCTCCCGAGTAGCTGGGACTACAGGCGCCCGCCACCTCGCCCGGCTAGTTTTTTTGTATTTTTTAGTAGAGACGGGGTTTCACCATGTTAGCCAGGATGGTCTCAATCTCCTGACCTCGTGATCCGCCCGTCTCGGCCTCCCAAAGTGCTGGGATTACAGGCTTGAGCCACCGCGCCCGGCCAAGTACAACTATCTTTAAAAGCTATTTGTGCTACAGTCAGAACCAAAATTATGATAACACTACTACTATCTCACATTCGAAAAATACTTTGCAGTTTTCAGAGCGTATGCTATGTAACTGGATTCTGATAACAAACCTTTGGAATGAGCAAGCGGTAAAACTGTAACAGTTTGTAGATGAGAAAAAAAGAATTGAGACTAAAATCCTATCTTTTGAAGTATTTTAGGGGGAAAGTGGAAGATGAAATTACCCAGCACTTGTAAATGTTTTAAGAAAAGATAGTTATGTATAATGGAAAACCAAAACTCTTACTGAAAATAAAACCTAAAGGCTGGGCGTGATGGCTCACGCCTGTAATCCTAGCACTTTGGGAGGCCGAGGTGGGTGAATCACCTGAGGTCAGGAGTTTGAGATCAGCCTGGTCAACATGGCAAAACCCCGTCTCTACTAAACATACAAAAATGAGTCAGGCATGGTGGCGCACGCCTGTAATCCCAGCTACTAGAGAGGCTGAGGCAGGGGAACTGCTTGAACCCGGGGGGCAGTGTGGCGGGGGGGTAGCGCAGAGGTTGCAGTGAGCCAAGATTGTGCCACTTCACTCCAGCCTGAGTAAAAGAACGAAATTCTGTCTCAAATTAAAAAAAAAAGGAGGCTGGGCGCAGTGGCTCACGTCTGTAATCCCAGCACTTTGGGAGGCCGAGGCAGGTGGAACACCTGAGGTCAGGAGTTCGAGACCATCCTGGCTCAAATAGTGAAACCCTGTCTCTACTAAAAAGACAAAAATTAGCTGGACATGGCGGTGCATGTCTGTAATCCCAGCTACTTGGGAGGCTGAGGCAGGAGAATCACTTGAACCTGGGAGATGGAGGCTGCGATGAGCTGAGATCGCGCCACTGCATTCCAGCCCGGGCAACAGAGTGAGACTCCGTCTCAAAAAAAAAAGGAAAGAAAACCTAAGTCATTTTAAGCCTAAACTTTGCCATCTGTAGGAAAATATAAGAAGTTTAATAACCACATTTATATTTATTGTTTTAAAACTGTGATATATCTCTTTTGTTATAGTGGCACCTACATTTTAACACTGGAGAAGCAAGAGCTTAGAAGGCCACAACAATTTTAATTATTTTGTCCTCTGTCCAAGATGATCATTTAGCCAGTAGGTAGACAGAAATAAAGCTGATGCTTTACAATATATTCTCCCAACGGTTCATAAATACTTTATTGCTGGGATGCCTCCTTTCACTTATTACACTTGTCCCTTTAATAAGATCTGTCAACTTTTTCTAATGAGTCTGGTATATGAAACAGATTCAAAGGAAAATACAAAGATAGACAGCTGTGAGAAACTTCACCTCCAATAAGCTTCAACAAACACATTAAAAGGAAAGCTGTATGACAGAATGGAAGGCTTTGTTGCATTTGCGTGTAATGATCCAGGAAAAGGGGAAGGGCAAAAACAGACAGATGAATGGTGACAGGCAGTGAAAAGATACTTAGAGAAGAAATATTTGAGCCTTCAACAAGCCACTTGCTAGGACTGAACGACAGACGGAAAATTTCTACAGCAGCTACCCAAATCCAGAGGGAGGAGAGGACACTCTCAGAATGGACCAGTTTGATGCACACCTCCCAATACGGACCAGGGAAAGCAGGAAAAAGAGAGGGATGATAACAGGATTTGGCAGCAAATTAATACTTTTTTAGTAGCCATTTCAAAGACTGAGCCTGAATTACATGGGCTTGACATGCAAAGGTACAAGCCTATTAAAATAATTTAACTGTCAGTTTACTTGGGAGCTCAAGTTAAGAAAGTAACCTTTTATATATAGGTTTGTAAATACATTCCCTCTTAAACAAATAGTTTTTGCCAGGCTAACACAAAAGATTCAGGTTAAGCTAAGCCCCGTGGGGCTCAATCCCCATGGGAGAGGTATCAAGAGATAGGTTTTCCTTTAAAGATCTCTATATTCTCTTATTGCTTAAATAACTCAGAGAGTGTCCCTTTCAAAAAAAGATAGTCAAAAAAATTAGAATTAGTCTTCTAAATTTGGGAGTATTCATACTCTTATTCAGAACTAATTTCTCCGTTTTGGAAATATAAGCACTGGTCTTTAACAGATAGGAAAGCTAATTCCTCTTCCTGTTTTCTGACTTATTTGAACCCAATAGCAAAAAAGAACTCTGCTGAAAAAGAATATGCTGATTTCTAGAGAAGGAAAGCATAAAAGTCTAACCCAAAAGCTTCCTGCACTTTGTTAAATACCAAAGCATCTCCTTCCACTCTGGTTAAGGGGTTACTGGAAGTCAAGAGTTGTGGGTAAAGAACAACACTTAGAAATGGTAAAGACAGCATTAACATTAGTACAGCAAGTTAGCACAAAATTCTCACTACCACATAAATAAAGTATAGCAATTGCAAGATTATTATATAGTAATCCATGCACTTCACACATTCAAGAGCAAGTATAAACCCCATGGTGTCACACTCTCTCCCTCTCTTCTCTGATCTGGGGCCCTTAATTTTGATGTAAAAATGTTCTCTGTCTGCAAAAGGTAAAGCAAAGTATTTCGTGCCTTGAGCATTTCATGATCACCAATAATCCAACCACCTGATTGCCCCCAAACTGCACTGGCTAGACTGCAGGGAACATGCTGGGCTGGCATCAGGTGGCACAAACATTACTCTTAGAGCGGAGCCCTTCTCAACCTGGTGTTCTGGAAAAGAATTAAGTCTTAATGCCTGAAAGCATCAGTTTAGGTATGTAATAAATTCTCTATGATCTAGAATAGCATTAGCTATATACCATTCTTGGAAGAACTATGGAAACAGCCACTGAAAGTACTTTCTTTTTTTTTTTTGAGACAGAGTCTCGCTCTGTCACCCAGGCTGGAGTGCAGTGGCCGGATCTCAGCTCACTGCAAGCTCCGCCTCCCAGGTTTACGCCATTCTCCTGCCTCAGCCTCCCAAGTAGCTGGGACTACAAGCGCCCGCCACCTCGCCCGGCTAGTTTTTTGTAGTTTTTAGTAGAGACGGGGTTTCACCGTGTTAGTCAGGATGGTCTCGATCTCCTGACCTCGTGATCCGCCCGTCTCGGCCTCCCAAAGTGCTGGGATTACAGGCTTGAGCCACCGCGCCCGGCCGAAAGTACTTTCTATAGCACTTAATTCTCTCACAGAATCCAGGTTGACAAAGGCTATTCTGGATAATTGCTGGCCGGGGGCAGTGGCTCATGCTTGTAATCCCAGCACTTTGGGAGGCTGAGGCAGCCAAATCACTTGAGGTCAGGAGTTCGAGACTAGCCTGGTCAAAATAGTGAAACCCTGTCTCTACTAAAAACACAAAAATTAGCTGGGCATGGTGGCATGTGCTTGTAGTCCCAGCTACTTGGAAGGCTGAGGCAGGGTAATCGAACCCAGGAGGTGGAGGTTGTAGTGAGCTGAAATCATGACACTGCACTCCAGCCTGGGTAACAGTGAGACTCTGTCTCAAAAACAAACAAACAAAAAAATTGCCCCGATCAGCTGGAACAGCATGAATTGGGATCCAACCCCATCAGGCTCCTATATCCTGAGACAGAGAGAGTGCTTTGAATGTGTGCACAGTGAAAAACCATGGAAAGCCATAGTGAGGTTACTGGGAGAGTAGATGCTAAGCTCCCTGGTACTGGCAGTGAGGAGAGGACACAGGTTCACAGTGCCTGTGTCTAGCTCCTCCTGTTGGCATGGCTGGTCACATCTGGGTGTACTTCAAAAAACCTTGTCAGTCTGATGAAAAACTGCAATGGCAAAGCCCTAGGGAAGGAGAGTACAACTGCCCTATCTCCAATACCTCATTTATACTACTCCCTTTCATTCTAAGCCTTTGAAAACGACGAAGACAGCATGATCTAGAGGTTCTACTCTACAATTGTCTCCATCTCCCCTTGTCTTGTTTCTATGCTACATTAACCTAAACAACTGCTACTGCAACATTCCAAATGCTGTATCCCAGAATCCAAATTTTCAGCTTGCTGTTCATTAATGGTCTATAAAAACAAGTGCCATTATTGCCCCAGCTCCCCATGCCACAATGGAGTTGGGAACAGTTATCACCTCCGCTGTACAATGCAGAGGATGACTCCTTTATTACAAAGAACCAAACAAAGATCTATGAGGGGGGCCTTCCTTTCATAGAATGAAACATGTTTTGTAGTCCAGTCACTGACATTTCAAAGAACTCACATCTCCAAGAATTTCTAAGGAAATGAATAGAAAGAAACAACAGGCTGGGCATTATGGCTCGTGCCTGTAATCTCAGCACTCTGGGAGGCAAAGGTGGGCAAATCACCTGAGATCAGGAGCTTGAGACCAGCCTGGCCAACATGGTGAAACCCTGTCTCTACTAAAAATACAAAAAGTAGCTGGGCACGGTGGCACATATCTGTAATCCCAGCTACATGGGAGGTGGAGGAAAGAGAATCGCTTAAATCCAGGAGGCAGAGGTTATAGTGAGCTGAGATCATGCCACGGCACTCTAGTCCAGGTGACAGAGTGAGACTGTCTCAAGAAAAAAATAAATAAATAAATAAATAAAAAAAAAGAAAGAAACAACAAATACTAACTGGTCAGGGAACTACAGCATTTAGTGTTTGATTTCCCTATTCCACCACGAAGCACTTCCATCATTTTCACAGGTACAGTCCACTCTCTGCATTTAAATTCTCTAGGTAGCACTGTCTTAGATCTCCTCTATATAAGACTAAACATTTAAATCCTTGTCTCAAAATAAAGATATGTAAACTGTAAAAGGAGGAATTATCCCAACTATCCATAATCTATAAATTGTTTAATTTCTAGTCCTAAATCTGTCCATTAAAAGGTATTCCGGGCCAGGCACAGTGGCTCACGCCTGTAATCTCAGCACTTTGGGAGGGCAAGGTGGGTGAATCACCTGAGGTCAGGAGTTCGAGACCAGCCTGGCCAACATGGTGAAACCCTGTTTCTACTAAAAATACAAAAATTAGCTGTGCGTGGTGGCACACACCTGTAATCTTAATTACACAGGAGGCTGAGGCACAAGAATCGCTTGAACCCAGGAGGCAGAGGTTGTAGTGAGCTGAGATCGTGCCACTGCATTTCAGCCTGGGCAACAGAGTGAGATTCCATCTCAAAAAAAAAAAAAAAGGCCAGGCACAGTGGCTCACACCTGTAATCCCAGCACTTTGGGAGGCCAAGGCAGGTGGATTACGAGGTCAGGAGTTTGAGACCAGCCTGGCCAATATGGGGAAACCCTGTCTTTAATTAAGATACCAAAATTAGCCAGGCATGGTCACATGCGCCTGTAGTCCCAGCTACTCAGGAGGCTGAGGGAGGAGAATTGCTTAAACCCGGGAGGTGGAGGTTGCAGTGAGCCAAGATCATCGCACCACTGCACTCTAGCCTGGACAACAAAGCAAGACTCCCTCTTAGAAAAAAAAAAAAAAAAAAGTATTCTGGACATAAAAGTCACCAACTCCTAGAACCCAACCATGCTCCTTGCACTAGAAGAAATGTAATAGATTTTACTATTTTTAAATAAAGCAACAGGGTCCAACAGTCTTGTTTCCCTGTATTAATCTATTCTAAAAATTTCTTTTTGTCATAGATGTATTTTTTTCTTATTTGTAGTGCAAAGCCTGATTCTTAACCAAATGTCCCAACAGTATATAGATTTTAACTAAAAGCTGATCTAAGTAGAGTTAAAATTTCTTCAAATCAAATGAATTTTCTAGAGTTACCTCTTTTCTTAGAGAAGACTTCCAATATGAAGAACGATCAAAGCAGATTCAACACCCTCAGAAACAAAGACGCTATTATAAAACAGAATATTCTAAATTTTCCAGTTCTAAGTCAACTTTCCTCACTATTTTAAGCAATTGCAGTTTTGCACCAGACATGACCAGGTTGTCCCCTGAACTTGGGCAGCTCACCAGAAATATCCCAAACGCGCACAGTCTGGTCCAGGCTGGCTGATACTACCAAGTCTTCTGAGGGGTGGAATTGAGCACACATCACATAATGGTTGTGCCCTGTTAACACACTGCAAAAAAAAAAAAAAAAGACAATACCAAGTTAGAGGCGGAAGTCAACAGACTCCTAAACTGAATACCTTTCTCCATATTCAATAAATGCTTATCCAATTATATTTTTATGGAGACAAAGGTAGGTCAACCTACCAATTGTGAACTAATAATAATAAGCCCAGTCAGCTATTTTAACAACAGTTCTCTTCTTGCCTCTAATGCTTTAGTATTTAAATATTACTAATTTCAGAAGAACTGAGATTGCATAGCTCTCCTCTCAAAAATATTTTATAATATCAAAATAAATGTAATCTCAGTAATTCATACTGTAAATTATCTGTGAGATTTTAGTAAGGTATCTCTTTTAAAGGCCAGCACTTTATTTATTATTATTATTATTATTAATATTATTATTATTATTTTGAGACAGAGTTTCACTCTGTTGCCTAGGCTGGAGTGCAATGGCACAATCTTGGCTCACTGCAACCTCTGCCTCCCCAGTTCAAGCAATTCTCTGTCTCAGCCTCCCAAGTAGCTGGGACTGCAGGCACGCGCCACCGCGTCCAGCTTATTTTTGTATTTTTAGTAGAGATGGGGTTTCACCATCTTGGCCAGGTTGGTCTCGAACTCATGAACTCAGGTGATTTGCCCGCCTTGGCCTCCCAAAGTGTTGGGATTACAAGTGTGAGCCATGGCGCCAGGCCAAGGCCATCACTTTAAATGGTCCCTAACTCTTCATGGAAGGTTCTATGTAAAGCTCCAGCTCCAAACACAAAATAAGACAAAGGTCTAGACCTTGACTCGGGTTTTCTGGGAAAATAATTGAAAACCAGCTAAAAGTTCTTGTTCTAAAAGGCTGTATGACTTCTCTTCCTGGTAAGAAATTATTGGAAGATCAGATTCATATATGGGATTGCCTTTACATTTATTATTTTGCACTTAAAAGCATCCTACAAATACAATCAGTAATTAATCAGCTGACATAGCCATTTGGGAAGGGAGAAGATTGTTGTAAGAGAAGCTGATTATGAAAAAGTAGGAAAAATGAAGACTCTTTTTGAGCCCTCTGCCTCCTGCTTTACCAAACACAGGTTCTAGATTGCCAATTCCACACTCGGATGGTCTGATCATCTGAGGCACTCAGAATCCAGGGATATTCCTGAAAGATATTTCAGACAAAGGCTTTAAACATTAAACAAATTTGTTTTATCAGCCTCTTGTAATCATTTTTCTCTAAACAATTGCATTGCTTAACAGCTTAGCTACATTAGCAAAGGGGCTGCTGCTTTTGCTACCAGGTTAACTGTCGCCTTTTCTCTACCACTCTAACGGCTTTTTTCAACTTCGGCACTTTCACCTATAAGACTTAAGAATGGAAGCCAGTCAGAGGCATAATAGATTCTCAGAGGCAGATAGTGACATATACATTTACATTTTCTTCTATATGTGTGTATGTGTGTGTATTTATATATAGTTAATCATGTAAATTAAGATCCTGTGAAAGATTCTTCTACCTTTAACTCTAGGATGGGAATATTATTTTATGGTCTGACTTCTTTCTGTCCAGTTTCAAAAAATTCCCAGGTCTCAGCAACCAAAGCAGAAAGTAACATGTAAAGACAATTTAACCTTTTTGGAATCTGTAAGATTGTTGAGAAAAGGAAGTATTTCTTATTTACACTTCCTTCTTACTACACTTGCTAAGGTTTGTGTTAAACACTGAGGATAGACGGTATCTCTATCTTCAATACAGAGATAGTACCTCTAACATCAGTATTTAGCACAAAGCTTAGAAAGTATAAGGCACACACGTATTTACTGAGCTAGTAAAATGAAAGAAAATAAGGTTTTTCATAACTTTCCAGGTAGATGGCAACTTGTTCTAGGCAAGGATCTTCAGGAAGTCCTTTATGGCAATGACAAACAATTCCTACTTAAATTATCTTATTGAGTGGTTATCATTCTGAAATGTTTAAATTGTAATTTTCTCATTCTCTCCTATCCTACAATTTTTTAATTAAAGAAACAATGTATACTCAACCAGTAAATTATTGTTTATTTCATCATATTCTTTCTAACTTAATTCAAAGACTTAATTTACTGGCAATCAAAGAATAGTATAAGTTAATGCTAATACACAGAATTATAAGGAGATCCTCTCAGGTTGCAAATGGATTCAGAGGTTGGGAGTCTGTAATCTCACTATCTAAATCGACTATGATACCTGGCAGCTTAAAGAAAGTAGTAAGCCTGGCTAAGGGAACAGCCTCCACCAGACCCAAAAATCCTAGGATAGACGGGTATGATTGTTAATATTTCAAAACGTTTGTTAGCTCATCAAAATGGCATCTTAGTCTGATCTTCCAGACACACCTACTACTTACTAATAATACCCTACATGGGATTAGCTGGCAAACTTTTGTTTTTTGGTTCAGCAAACCTGAAATCAAATCCCTACTTTTCCCTACAGAGAAACAATGACTTCCCATAGAATCCACTGAATCCAATAAAATTAAATTCAGTACAATCCCAAGTGCTTCCTTTTGCAGAAAGAAACAAAGCAGAAAGGTCAATACCACACAGATTGTAGAAAAGCAACTCCAAAAACAACTCTGTTATTAAGACATGGGTTCTCAAGGATCAAATAAAGATTACTATGGGGAAAGTAAGAATGCTCCAAAACTAGTGCCACCATGACTACTTACATGATGAAAAAACGTGGTACGAATATAATCTAAGTGCCCAAGCAATGTGAAAAGACAGCGCCGAAGCTTGTAATTCCAAACCTGCAAAGATAGAAATCAAACTAAGAAACAGAAATATACCTATTGGGCCTCTATAGAGATAGAAATATGTATATAAATATGGGTTTACACACATATTTGTACTTTGGTATTTCTAAATAGGTAGGAACCTTGGTAGGAAGCCTTAAGATTTGAGGGAAAAAGAACAAGAATGAAACTATAAGTCAGATAAACAATGTGGGGTTGGGATGTGATTAGGGAAAAGATAAATATGAAATTATTAAAGTTTTTCAGGCTGCGCGCAGTAGTTCATGCCTGTAATCCCAGCACTTTGGGAAGTCGAGGTGGGAGAATGAGACCACCCTGGCTAACACAGTGAAACTCCATCTCTACTAAAAATACAAAAATTAGCCGGGCATGGTGGCATTCGCCTGTAGTCCCAGCTACTCCGGAGGCTGAGGCAGGAGAATCACTTGAATCCGGGAGGCAGAGACTGTAGTGAGCCAAAATCATGCCATTATACTCCAGCCTGGGCGACAGAGTGAGACCCGGTCTCAAAAAAAAAAAAAGAGAAAAGTTTTTCTTTCTTTGGGAAGAAACCATCTGTATTTAGTAGCGGGAAATATTTAACCAGGGCTTGATTTGAAACTCTTTTTTCTACTACACAATTGTGCTCTTAGCTTGAATACAGGCCCCTTAATGCTTTACCCATCACTTTTAAAAAGTATGACAGGCCGGGCACGATGGCTCATGCCTGTAATCCCAGCATTTTGGGAGGTCAAGGGGGGATCACCTGAGGTCAGGAGTTTGAGACCGGACTGGCCAACACGGGGAAACCCCGTCTCTACAAAAATACAAAAAAAATTAGCCGGATGTGATCCCAGCTACTTGGGAGGCTGCAGCAGCAGGATCACTTGAACCGGGGAGGCCAAGGTTGCGGTAAGTAGAGATCGCACTACAGGACTCCAGCTTGGGCGACAGAGAGGCCTGATCTCAAAAAAAAGTAGAACAGATAGATACCATGACTCCAAGGGAAACAGTAATATACGGCATCAGCTTCTTAGACTCCCAACCTGACGGCAAATGATGCCCATACATATGTGGTCTGTACTCAACTGTCAAGCAAACAGACTTTAACTTATTACATGGAAAATACTAATTGCTCAGTAAGGCTGAGCTAACCAGAGAAACAATATCATATTCAGATGTGAAGTTGAGTCAACTACCAAAGTACTAGGCATCAATGAACACAACTGAAGACACGAAAACCAGGAGCATAAATACAAAACAGCTTATCTTCCTCATTCAGAAAATCCCCTAAAATGTACAAAAATAAGAGACCAGGTGCATTTTTCTTTTTATTTCATTTAATTTTTAAAAAATTTCTTTTTAATATTTGTTTATAATCAATCTGGGCCAGCTTGTTACTATTTCTAATTTTTAACTTTTCTTTAGTAAATTATAAAAATATCATTTCCTGTAACAAATTCAGACAATTCAAAAGTATGATCTTCCAAACAAGAATGCTGAGTTCCTTAAAGGCAGGGTTCTTGCCCAGCATGCTCAACACTATACCCTTACCACCTAACACAGTGCCTGACACGAGGTAAGTGCTCAGCAAGCATTATGCATGGAAATAAGAACATGAAAAGTTAAAGTATTCCAATACCTTCGCCTCTATCTATTCAATCAGCTACATATAAATACACATGTACACAGTGGAATTTCACATAAAAATTAGATCATACCATAAACACTATTCTTTAACTGACTTTTTCCCCCTTATAGAGTTCAGTGTTTTAAACTTTCATATTTCTAGCTTCAAAATGTCTTGACTCCTTCAATGGCCTAAGTCAAGCTCCAAAACTGTAAATCCTTAAAGACTTATAGGGGTTTTAGACCAATACTCTGACCATTTGCTGGGCTCCCCGTCTTACTCTTTGTAAATGAAGATTATACTAATGCTACATTTATCTGGATATAGCAAGCAATATGATAGTCCACAGACATAACTTTTCTAGATAATCCCCCTTTTTATGAAAAAATGTTCAAGTTTATTAGTCATCAGAGAAATTAAATTAATTAAAACCACTAAATGGCTGGGTGTGGTGGCTCACACCTGTAATCCCAGCACTTTGGGAGGCTGAGGCGGGAAGATCACCCAAGGTTGGGAGTTTGAGAACAGCCTGACCAACATGGAGAAACCCCATCTCTATTAAAAATACAAAATTAACCGGGTGTGGTGGCGCATGCCTATTATTCAAGCTACTCAGGAGCCTGAGGCAGGAGAATCACTTGAACCTGGGAGGTGGAGGTTGCGGTGAGCCAAGATCACGCCATTGCACTCCAGCCTGGGCAACAGCGCAGACTTGGTCACAAAAAACAAACAAACAAAAAAACAAACAAAAAAAACCCCACCGAATGATAGCACTATACACCTACCAGCTAGTAAAGAATTCCTTTGTTTTAATAACAGCTTTATTGAGATACAGTTCAAATACCATACAATTTATTCATCTAAAGTATAAAATTCAATGGTTTTTAGTATATTCACCATTGTGCAACCATCAATTTTAGGACATTTTTATTCACTCCCCTAAGACATTCATACCCATTGGCCGTCACTCCTCATTTCCTCCCAACACCTTCAACCCTAGACAATCACTAGTCTACTTTGTGTTTCAATAGATTTACCTATTCTGGACATTTCATAAGTGGAAGATTATTTCTTTTCCAAAGTATTAGTCATTTTGGGAAAACTTTTTCTTTTTTTTTTTTTTTTTGAGACGGAGTCTCGCGCCCAGGCTGGAGTGCAGTGGCCGGATCTCAGCTCACTGCAAGCTCCGCCTCCTGGGTTTAGGCCATTCTCCTGCCTCAGCCTCCCGAGTAGCTGGGACCACAGGCGCCCGCCAAATCGCCCGGCTAGTTTTTTGTATTTTTTAGTAGAGACGGGGTTTCACCGTGTTAGCCAGGATGGTCTCGATCTCCTGACCTCATGATCCACCCGTCTCGGCCTCCCAAAGTGCTGGGATTACAGGCTTGAGCCACCGCGCCCGGCCAACTTTTTTCTTAATTAACACCCAGTTTTTCCTTTTTAAACAGATTATAAGAATCCCAAGTTAACCATCCTTGATACTCAATGTTCATCACTATAAACAACAAATACAAAAATATTATAATGAGGTGATATCCTTATGGGCTTCTGAGATCTATCAGGTGATTTGAGTTTTGATTGCCCCAGGATGTGGTGCCTAAAAACTAGAAAACAGAAATAAATGTCCTTCCTATAATTCCAATAGCTCTTTTCTCTGTAGGCAGCTGTCACTCATTACTCCTGTCACCTGAGTTCTGTGGTATAATCACAATATATAACTTCTTGAAGTTGCTTATGAAAAAGACTTTACCTTTTTATCAAGTAAATTTCACTGGTTTGGTTTGATAGATAGACTTAATGAAAACAACTAAAGGAAGTAAATAAAGGAAATTTTGATTTATTTTTATAAATATAGGTTGCTAGTCTCTGGCTCTAACTTTCGCTATTATGAGTCAATCGTCTTCAAAGAATTGCCTATATTCTGTCTGCTTCCTCATTTTATACTAAGGCCTTCCAAATTAAGCACTTTAAAGGTTATTGCTCAGTCTTGATCTTATTCTAAACGCTTTCTCCTTCCCAAAATTCTCTTCTTCCTTGGCATGCAAGAGGCTTCTTCTCCCTCTTGGTTCATCTTGAACCCCTCAAATCACTGTTTCCCATACTAACTCTACTTCCTCTCTCTCCCTTAAATGATGGTCTGTCTTCTTATTCAACGTACTCCTTGAGCAATATCTTCTACTGCTTCTCCTTTGGCTCCTCCCTTCATGATGACAAATCACAAATATATTTCTAGCACAGACACCTCAACTAGACTGTCTCTTAGCTCCCTCAAAATTATCAGAGACAAGATGGAATTCATTACCCATTCTCTTCCACTCCAGAAAACTATCTCCTCCTGATTTTCCCTTCCTAGTTAATGACACCCCCTTTATCCAGTGACCTAATCTAGAAGCCTGAAAATCATTTCATTTATTTCTCCTTATTGCTCCTTATTTCTCCTTATTGGCCATCTCATTTATTTCTCCTTATTGACCATCATCTAACGGACATACTGATTCATTTCCTTAAATTCTCACATCCATCTCCTTCTCTCCATTTCAAATGCTACTACCTAAGCTCAGGTTTCCTGATTGGTATCTTTGTCTCCAGTTCTGCCCAAATCATCCAATCTTTTCTTTAATTACCACCAAGTAATCATTTTAAAAACATATAAATCTGATATCACTCCTGTATTTAAGTTCCTTAAATTGCTCCTTGTTATCTGCATGATAACATCTAAACTCCTGAGTGCTGCAAACAGGTACTCCATGATCTGGCTCCTCTCATCTTCTGCCCCTTCTCTCAACATTTCTTCAGGTTTTCTCCATACAAAACTAGTAAGAGTTGCCCTGTATCTAGCTGTATCACGCCTTTTGTCTTTGCACCTGTACTGCTCTTTCCTATTTCACTGTGAGTATCTATTACATCACTCACCAAACTATACATGCTATTACTTGGATATATGTTTATCTCCTCTATTAGAATAAAAACTCCTTGAAAACAGAAGCCATTTCTTATTTTTGAATTCCCAAAAAAGAAAACAGTGTCTGGTATACAGTAAGCATTCAATAAATGTTTGCTGGGTAAGTTCTCCAGATAATGTTGTCAAAAGCCTGAGCTCTGTATGAATGAACTTCCCTGTCTTTCAGTCCCTTTCACGATTCCCAAACCTTCCCACATCCTCCGTCCTTTATTCTCAGTCATGACAGACCCTCTGTACCTTAATCTTATAGTCATCTCCTCCAGAGACGAACAGTGGCTGCTGCTTATGGAAGTCAATGCCTCGCACTGGACCTGGTGGAGAAGGCAGGCAATGTATGTTAGAGAGAGCTATCCTTTCTAATATCTAAGGTAATTCCTATTCAGGATTTTTCCGTTTTATCACTTCCACATTCTTTAATCATAGAGGAATCCATGTCAAACAAGGCTTTAAATACCCCAGGATATGATAAATATTTATACTCCTTTAACTTCCTCCTAGAAATATCTCACCATCATGTTCATCAAACTTGTCAATGAGAGTGCACATCCGATAGTCCCATAACTGGATGACCCCATTATGTAAACTAGTCAGGATCCAAGGTCTTTTGGGGTGAAAGCTGAGCCCTGAAAAAAACAGAAAACGATACAATGAGCTAACTAAGCGCCATGATGTCACCTTCTGTCAATTCTGATAAGAAAAAGAAACAGCAAGGTTAATCTTAGGTTCATTTATTCATTCGACACGCTTGATGATTTTTTACTGGATGCCAGACATCATGAATTTTATGTTTGGTACTAGATGTTTGTTATATTCCTTTAAATATTGTTGGGCTTTGCTCTAGGATGCAATTAAATTACTTGGAATCAGTTGATACTTTCAATGCTTGCTTTTAGGTTCTATTACAGGGGAGCTACAGCAGCCTTCATTCTAGGCTTAATCTGGAACCATTATTAAAGCAACAGCCATCTGAGGTCTCTATTTGAAGCCCTATAATATTAGGAAGTCTTTCCATTCTGGCCAGTAGGAACGCAAACTAGTCTTAGCCCTGTGTGAGCTCTGGGGACTGCTCTGCCTTCTCCTTTCCAGTGGTTCTTTTTCAGGTTTTGAATAGTTTTCTCACATGCAGATCAGTACTCAAAGACCCAAGAGGACATCCTGCAGATCTCTAGTGCTCTCTCTCTGCAGCCCCCTCTTCTCCGGAATTTTGCCCTGCAAAATCTAGCATCTTTGCTTCCCCACACTCTAAACTTTTGTCTCCTCAGAAAGAACAAGGGATTCCCCTCTTCACTGAAGCCTGAAAACTCTCTAGGCAGCAATCTATGACAATCATAGGACTCATCTTGTTTATTTCCCTTCTCTCAAGAATCATTTTCCTGCACTGCGTGTCACCCAACGTCTGTGAGCAATGTATGAACCTTTGTTTCATACATTTTGTTTGTTCTTCTATCAAGACTGGAAATGGAAGTCCCCAGAGGTAACAACTACTAACAGTTTGGAGTGTACCCTTTCAGATTTTTAATGCAGTTACACATAGACATAGGCCTTAGTATTTTATGAAAGTGGGGATCACATTATGATGTTGTTCTGCAAACTTTTACATTATTCTAATAGGCATTTAACTTTGTCCCCCAATTTTTGGCTATCAGAAGAGCTTACTGAAGATACTTCTACACATAATCTAGCCTATTTGCATTATTACTGCTCTAGGCTAAAGACCTGTGAGATTGCTCAGGAATAGAATATGTGCACTTAACATTTTAGTACATATGT
Source organism: Trachypithecus francoisi (assembly GCF_009764315.1). NCBI lineage: Eukaryota > Metazoa > Chordata > Mammalia > Primates > Cercopithecidae > Trachypithecus > Trachypithecus francoisi. The sequence continues at coordinate 88,920,619 of NW_022681470.1, read as the reverse complement.
TTAAATGTAAAAACACTGTATCAATGTACAGTCTCATGAAGTTTATGGAGGTGCCCATTTTGCACCCAGGATGTTATCAGCTATTTGTTGTTTTGTTTTATAAATCTAAGACCCTTCCCCCAAGAAAGTAACTTCACTTTTTTTTTTTTTTTTTTTTGCATTTCTTTCATTACTAGCGAGGTGGAACTATTTTAATTATTTATTGAACATTTACAATTTTTCTTCTAAATTGTCTATTTTTCCATTAGGTTCTCTTTTTTTTTTCCATTATGATATATAAGTACACTCAACAATGGATGTTTGCCCTCAATTATTACAACATCTTTGTTTTTCCTTCTCTACTGCCCAGCAAGAAATTAGGAGCAGAAAAGAAAACTGAAAGATTATGAAGACCCATTTCACCTATACAGGTCTCAGAAATTCTTAATGGTATCCACCTTTTAAGGTAAAGTTTCCCAAGAGACTTAGAAACAGCTCAGAATATATTCACACATTGATAGCAGCCTCCACTTTTTGCACTACTGAGTCTACACCAGGCGCTGTAATAAATACATTCCATACTTTCTCATTTTAATTCTTTCTATAAACGACTATTTTACAGATGAGGAAATAGAGACTTAGAGACCTTAAGTAAGTCACCCAAGTCATACAGCTTGTTAGTGGATGTCTCACGATTCCAAAGCAAGCCCATCTGACTTCAAAGACCAACCACTTCAAAGACTAACCACTTTGTTACGCTGCATCTTACTACATACTCTAGATACTATTTTTCCAGGTCTCTGGAGACCTTACTTCTCTCTGCCTTTCACATTTTAACATTCTGAGGCTAATATTGCGATCTCAGTATTTGCCCTCCACCCCCAACGACCCACACTCGAGCTCTAGAGTCGCGATACTTAGCAAATAAAAATACGAGATGCCCAGATATATTTGAACTTTTGGTAAGCAAGGACAGACTAAAAAAACTATTCATTGTTTACCTGAAATTCAAATTTAACTGGGTGTCCTGCATTTTATCTGGCAACCCTATCAAGTTCAGACTTTATTGGGGTTATAAGCCTCAAAGTACTATTTCCGGGTAGTGAATAAAGCCGAATGGAGGTAGCGATGTTGAGGTGCTGCAGCCAAGGCCTCCATGAGTGAGGTAGCCACTACAAGTCTCCAAAAAAGCTACTGACTCGGGTGCGAGTAACAGAGATCGAGACTCAAGCCCCAGGGCCACTCCATATAACACAATCAAAAGCCAACAGGTCACAGGGACTTTGGAGCAGAACAATACAAGTCGGGAGCACAGCAAAGAGGGAAAGGGAAAAGAAAGAATAGGGAAGGGGTCTAAGGAATCCCCTGCAGTGTGGGAGCGACTTTATAGGTAAATCGAAGCCCAAGGACACACCAAAGAAGAGGGGACTGGAGAACCGCTAGCCAGGCCTAACTTCTCTCCCACCCTCCGTCTTCCTCTGGGTCCGTCTGGTGGGCCCACTTCGGCCAGCTCGTCTACCCATTTTCTCTTCCCCGGTGTCTGCGCCGCTCTTGACATCCAACCACCATGTTCCCCTTTTTTTTCTCCACTACCTTTGACCCGCGCGCTCTTGGTCTCGAATTTGGTTAGCATCTCTCAGGTCTCCGACTCCGATGTTTTAATCCGAGCCCCGACACACCCTACTGCCCTTCGGACGCCTCCACGTCAGCTACCCTCTGCCGCGGTTTCCGGAAGCTCCTGGAAACACGAACTTCCGGTCTGTTGGGCTCCGGGCCACAGAGATGGTGTCAGTGGTAGCCTAGAGAGGCCGCTACCCGGCAGGAGCCGAACGGGGGCTTCCGCTCAGCAGAGAGGCAAGATGGCCACGGCAGGGGGTGGCTCTGGGGCTGACCCGGGAAGTCGGGGTCTCCTTCGTCTTCTGTCTTTCTGCGTCCTACTAGCAGGTGAGGCCTCCCCACCCGTGAGCTCCGTTCTCTAAGGGGAACTCTCCGGATCGGCCCAGCCGCGAGCGCCACTGTCTCCCTTCTGGTTCCTGCTGCCCCTCTGTCCCCGCATCCTGTAAATCCTCTTTCTCTTTCGTTCCCACGACAGAAGTTCCCCCTTTGCCTGGACCTAAAGGTCCCTTCTCCCCCGCAGCATGTCGTGTCGCTTCACTCCCTTCTCTAGGCCTCTTCCTGGACTTTGAACCCGACCCTCTCCCACTTTGTCCAGATGCCTCGTTTCTCCCACAACCTTAGCCACTCATCCCACAGTCGAAAGGAACAGGTGTGCAAGTTAGCTTTCTTCCCCGCATTTAGACTTTTTGAGACGAAAGCAATCTTGTTCTGTGGGTACTGTGTGGCGCTTAAAAGGTAGATTTCTTATTTCTTCCTCTATTGGTTACACCCAAAGTCTGTGTCCCTCTGCCTTGCCTCAGGTTTTGTTTTTGTTTTTTTAATCAGTAAAGCAAGAGTAAGATAGGATATGGGTACTCTTAACTGTCAAGACCGTGAAGTAACAATTCAAGGAACTTTTGGCATTTATAATGTACTTGACTGTTTGCTTATACGCGTTTATTTACTGATACATGGCTTTTTAGTTGGTCACGCCCTAAAATGCAAATGTCTGTATATAACTATGACTGTGCCTTTCCCCAGTTCACATTGTTTTTAAAGATCCTCAAAGGAGAAACTACAGCTGCCCCACACTGTGGGCACACAAATGACCTACTGATGTTAAATTAACTGACCGATGTATGTCATAAGGTTTCTCTCAATTCTGTTCACACTTTTGGAAAAATGTCTCAGAAAGTTTTCTTAGCCCAGCACCTTTGTATTAACTGATTAGTAATATACATACAGGATATACAAGCAGAAGTGTGATCACCTGTGCAACCAGAATCTGGCAAATCTAAGGTCAAACACCTTTCCTTTGACCAAGTTTTCTCTCTTTTAGTGTCACTGTCAATGGCGCTACATGGACTTTTTAATAACCCTTTGAGGCACATAGCTGAGTGCCATGTAGAGCGTGTATCTGTTACAATAATGTGCGCAAGAAGTAAGAATAATGGACTTTAATCTCATTTTAGAAAGTATGATATTGAATGATTTACCCAAGCCATACGTCAGGTTAATGACATGATAGAAGCTAATACCTGTGTCTCTCAATTTTTTCTAACACTTTTTATCTTCCGATCAGGTTTGTGCAGGGGAAACTCAGTGGAGAGGAAGATATATATCCCCTTAAATAAAACAGCTCCCTGTGTTCGCCTGCTCAACGCCACTCATCAGATTGGCTGCCAGTGTGAGTTGAGACTGGGATTCATGTTTATGGACATTGGTATTTGTCTGTGCCCTAGATAGTAAGTAACATTCATGTCCTGCTTAGGAGTTCTGACACTCATACTGGACTGAGAGTAGGCAGTTGTAGAGAACAGTCTGTCAAGCTAGGCAAGATAATTAATAAGAACTGACATTTAGTAAATGCTGCATACCAAGCTTTTTACATGTGCATCTCATATAACCCCCACGACAACCCCATAAAATAGGTCTTACTATTGTTGTCACTTTATAAATGATGAAACTAAAACTTAAAGAAATTGAGTAACTTTCCCAAGATCATACTAGTAATAAGTGATGACGCCAGGATCTCGTGGCTCAAGCACTAAACTGAGACTCTTATTTTTTTTTTTGAGACAGAGTTTCACTCTTGTCCCCCAGGCTGGAGTGCATTGACACCATCTTGGCTCACTGTGACCTCTGCCTTCCAGATTCAAGTGATTCTCCTGCCTCAGCCTCTTGAGTAGCTGGGATTACATATACCTGCCACCATGCCCAGCTAATTTTTGTATTTTTAGTAGAGGCAGGGTTTCACCATGTTGGTCAGGCTGTTCTCAACTCCTGACCTCAAGTGATCCACCTGCCTTGGCCTCCCAAAATGCTGGGATGACAGGCATGAACCACCGTGCCCAGCCGAGCCAGGACTCTTAACCACCCTATTACACTTTTTTTAAGGAGAAAAAAGTCTCATGTTCTATGGTGTACAGTCATCACTTGCACTCTGAACTTTTTGGAACCAAAATGGGCTTCTTAAAGGCAATGAACTATTTAAAGAGAAAGCATTGAAAATGCCATATAGACTGGGTGCGGTGGCTCATGCCTGTAATCCCAGCACTTTGGGAGGCCAAGGCGGGTGAATCACTTGATGTCAGGAGTTTGAGACCAGCCTGCCCAGCATGGTGAAACCCCCCATCTCTACTAAAAATACAGAAATTAGCCGGCTGCTGTGGCGTGCCTATAGTCGCAGCTTCTCGGGAGGTGGAGGAAGGAGAATCAATTGAGCCCAGGAGGTGGAGGTTGCAGTGAGCAGAGATTGTGCCACAGTACACCAGCGTAGGTGACAGAGTGAGACACTGTCTCAAAAAAAAAAAAAAGAAAATGCCAAATAATTGCAGGAGGAATTAGTGAAGCATTCTATTTATCCTCTTTTAAAACTTTGTTTTTCCTTAAATTCAACTGACATTGAGGCCACTTATTTTTATGCTTTGTGTGTTCCAAAAGAAGGTGCCACAATACTATGGCTTTAAAAACTGTTAAAACCATAGGGCAGGAAAAGTAGTAATCTAAAGGCCAACCTGCTGTCTTCAGATTTTGTTTCCTGTGGACAATAGCTCTGTCAGAAAGTAGTTTTGCAGATAAGCAGGAAACTTGGGGTCTGATATTGGCTTTCTCATCATCAAATTGATCACCTCTGAATTTCAGTTTACCCCTGGAATAATGGTTGGAATACTTTCATAAAGCTGAAAGTCAAATATCTCTTAATAGATGGTTATTGATGATGCTAGGTAAAGAGAGTGATCTCTCAGAAGTGCTGTATAATTTCCTGAAGCCGTCTTCAAATTTGGTAAGAGAAAACTGGGACACTGAGAAGTGAAGGACTTGTTCATGGAAGCAGTTACTACTTTTTTAGCCATCTTTCCATGAGCTACAGTATCTGTTAACTGTCCCGTGTCCCTGCTATACAGAGCACTGGGAATAGGTTGACTGGTTCCAATCAGCCCCAAATAAAGTTTTTGTTGTACTTAGTTTCTTTTTTTTTTTTTTTTTTTGAGATGGAGTCTCGCCCTCTCGCCTGGGCTGGAGTACAGTGGCACGATCTCAGCTCACTGCAATCTCCGCCTCACAGGATAAAGTGATTCTCCTGTCTCGGCTTCCTGAATAGCTGAGATTACAGGTGTGTTCCACCATGCCCGGATAATTTTTTGTATCTTTAGTAGAGGCGGGGCTTCACCATGTTGGCCAGGCTGGTCTCGAACTCCTGACCTCGTGATCTGCCCGCCTTGGCCTCCCAAAATGCTGGGATTACAGGCATGAACAACCGTGCCCAGCCCTCTGGACTTAGTTTCTGAACTGATTTGTAGGTAGAAGAGAGCTAGGTCCAGGGTGGGCTGAGATCAGACTGCTGGTCTTGCTGGAACCTCATGATAAAGTACAGAAGGCCAGGACCCCATCTTCTTGTAACTGGGCTCTAAGAAAACTCCTTTGGGAATGAGTCATTCTGCTCTATGTTCTTAAAACAGCTCTGTGGGAAGCAAAGCCTCTGGAGGTAAAGCCAAGTGCCAGTACAGAAAAACAAGAGGGGGCAAGCGGGACTCTGGCCACTTCCTCATTGTTTCCTTTTCAACGTACTTATTTCTAAGTCTTACTTTGTCATATCTGTCTTTTCTGAGCAGGCTGCGCCCTTTTTAATTAGTGTAGCTAACGTGATAAAACTAAGGAGAAAAAGTGATACCCAGGTTTGATTTCTCATTATAATGCTCTGCTTCTCTTGGATGCTTTAAAGTTCTGAAAGGGGGCTATAAATAGGTTTCTTTTCCCTCCCTCCCTCCTTCTATCCTTTCTTCCTTCTTTCATCTATCCCCACAGTATGAGATGAGTAGAGGTAGAAAACCTCCTCATTGAAGGCCCAGAGAAAATAAGCAAGTTACTTAAGACTACTCCATTGCTAGTTGGAATCCAGATTAGAATCCAAGTTTTTTTTCAGTCCAGTTATCATAGTTTGTCTTCTTCCTGTCCTCCCTGGAGTTGAAGTTTTGGGGTGGTTTTGTGTGTGTGTGTGAGTCGGAGTCACACTATGTCACCCAGGCTGGAGTGCTGTGGGACAATCTCAGCTCACTGCAGCCTCCACCTCCCAGGTTCAAGCGATTCCCCTGCCTCAGCCTCCTGAGTAGCTAGCATTACAGGTATGCGCCATCACACCTGGCTAATTTTTGTATTTTTAGTAGAGATGGGGTCTCGCCATGTTGGCCAGGCTGGTCTCGAACTCCTGACCTCAAGTGATCCAACCACTTCGGCCTCCCAAAGTACTGGGATTACAGGCATGAGCCACTGCACCTGGCCGAAGTTATATATGTTTTAGTTGCCACACTATCTGTTCCTTTTCCCATGTTTTAAATGCTATGGCAAGGGCCAGGCATGGTGACTCACTCCTGTAATCCCAGCACTTTGGGGGGCCGAGGCGGCCATTTAAAACTCTAAAGTGATTCTGATACACAGCCAGGGCTGAGAACTACTGGTCTTAAATAATTTATGAATAACACATCCAATTTTCTGTGGGGGGAAGATTCACAGGGAGACCCTAGGATATCTCTACACACATCACTAGGGACTTAAGGAGTATTACCTAATGTGTTGAATTATGTAGAATTCAAAGTATTCTGGACTCTGGGTAATCCATCCTCTAATACAGTGCTTCCCAATCTTTATCATGTCATGAGACACATAGAAAATGTTATTTGTATGGCATCCTGGCACATAGAGAAATGGGTGATATTTTCAGGGCATTCTGGGGTAAATGATAAGTAGACTCCTGGCTGGAGGTGACTTTGGAAAGAAACCCTAGGTTTCCTGGAATGAGGAGAACCAATGAGAGCACATCTCTGATCCGTTCAAGGCTTATCAATTGGGAAGCTCTGTTTTAGAAACCTCAGAGTTCTTGATTAACCTCATCTAAAACCGGCCAGAAGCAAGTAAAGTCATTCCCAAAAAGGGCAAAAGGAATGATGATCCAGGAAGGCTCCTGAGGCCAAGGGCATCTATGCATGTGTTTTCACAAAGGAAGATTCAAAGCTAAAACCCTGAGCTAGAGATTTAGTGGCATTTCCTGGAGAAAATATAGGTTTGAAAACTTTATTGTCTATTGTTGTAGAATCTTATGTATATGGCTAAATAAGGTTGGGGTCAGAGGGCAAGAAAATGAAGTTCATAGAACCTTTCTGGCATATAATGAGTCCCTGCTCTTTTATATTCCATTCCCTCCTGATAAACTTCAGATGAAGCTGGGGCAACAGCTTTTCAGTTCAAATCTAGAGGTGCCTGTATTCACCCAAATATGTTGTGACATCTTTAGGGATAAAAGATACGCAGAATCAGTGAGACAGAGTCAGAATTATCAACTGTGGGAGCTTTAATTTAACTCATTCTGTCCTGGCAGCTTCAATTAGTGGAGACACAGGGGTTATCCATGTAGTAGAGAGAGAAGAGGACCTACAGTGGGTATTGACTGATGGCCCCAACCCCCCTTACATGGTTCTGCTGGAGAGCAAGCTTTTTACCAGGTAAGAATAGATATATCTGCTGGGAAAACATCCATAGAGGGAAAGTTTCAGTGAACAGTCCTCCCACTTATTAGTGAAAACTTCCCTTGGCTGCCCTGGTCTGGTCAGGGGAGAAGGCAGGGTGGTCCTCAGAAGGAAAGGTGTACCATCAAAAGAAATGATCTTGAGCTCAGGGCCAAATTTCACCTATCTTGTCCCTGAGTAACCCTGGGTACCCCTCCCCTTCCTTCCTGGGGTGCTGACTCACTAGAGCTCTACTTTTTAGAGCAGATCATAGTCCAGACTCAGAAGTTAGAGACTGAAAGGGAAGAAATAAGTCAACAGTATGATTCCCCTAGTTCCCCATTTGTTTCCATCCTGGAGGGCAGGATGTCAGGCTGTCCGATACCTTCCTGTGTTCCTTCATGGAATTCCTTTCCTATTCCAGGGATTTAATGGAGAAGCTGAAAGGGAGAACCAGCCGAATTGCTGGTCTTGCAGTGTCCTTGACCAAGCCCAATCCTGCCTCAGGATTCTCTCCTAGTGTGCAGTGCCCAAATGATGGGTTTGGTAAGTGTCCCAAAGGATCAGGAGAGCCTACTGTCACCTAAGGCTCATTGTTGCTTCAGTCTTATGTCTTTGTGAGGGATGTATGTGTGTTTGTGTCTGTGTGTAGTGTCAGTAACTGACTCCCAAACAGGAGGTAGTGTTTATTTGTCCTTGCTGCTCATCCCTTCCCTTTCCTGCTTCCCCTTCCTTTGCCTTACCTGGCATCATCTCTTTTTGTCACATGTTCACATCCCTAATCTTATAGCCTAAGACTCCCTGATACCATTATCTTTCCATTTTAGTGTGGATGGTGATAGACATCATGCCTGCTTCTTTGAGTCACCACCTGCTTTTGAACTCTTAGTTCCAACTGTAAGATTCTTCCCCCCTCACCGGGTTCCTAAGTACTTGGTGTCCCAGTAACCAGTCCCCCTATTCCCCATCCTTCTCTTCAGGTGTTTACTCCAACTCCTATGGGCCAGAGTTTGCTCACTGCAGAGAAATACAGTGGAACTCGCTGGGCAATGGTTTGGCTTATGAAGACTTTAGTTTCCCCATCTTTCTTCTTGAAGATGAAAATGAAACCAAGGTCATCAAGCAGGTAATGACTCTGCTAGCTCCTAGCAGTTCCAATTAGAAAGAAGATTATTTTTCTAGCCAGGTGTGGTGGTGTGTGCATGTAGTCCCAGCCACCCAGGTGTCTGAGACAGGAGGATCACTTGAGCCAGGAGTCAGAGGTTTCAGTGAGCTGAAATGGCACCATTGCACTCCAGCCTGGGTGACAGAGCAGGCTGTCTCTGTCTCAAAAAAAAAAAAAAAAAAAGAAAGAAAGAGGATTATTTTATAGACTCTCCTATTTGGAGGGTGTCTCATTCTACTAGTACACCTGCTGAAAGATGGTTGCTCCAAAAAGAACCAAGACGTTTATTTTTCTCACATTTTCTCCCCACATTTTGCTCCTGCTCCTTTAATGCTCACAGCATTAAAGCCTTTTAGACTAGAAGAAAATATAAAGAATATCTGAAAGAATAATATGAAACAAGGTACACAGCCCACGTGAAGAACCACTAGTATCGTAAAAAAAAGCATTGGACTAGAGATTGAGAGATTCAATTTGGTAATTTCTGGGCTTCTTTTTAGCTCTACTGTGCCTTAATTCTGGCCTAGTATTTCCATTTTGACTCATAGAGTAGTTAAGAGATTTGTCCAAAGTTACATGGTGAGTTGATCTCCTAGCTGTGTCATGTCTGATTTTCTGTCTCTAGTTTGGTGCTCTTTGTATCAGATTACACTGAGTCTTTTCAGTGGCTGACACTTTCAACTGGGCTTGGCCATCTGGAATGGGATAATTTCATCTCCAGCTAAACCATTGAGTCTGCAACCCTTTGTACCTCTTGATGAGTTTTTCTCTTTGACCTTATAGATCCTATGGTTGTACCAGATAACTATTGCTCAGGGACAGATGTCTCTGAAAAGGGTGTGGCTTCATCCCAAAAGGATGGAACTGGGCCCTCCTCCTTCTGGGACGTAGGGGAGGGCCTCCACCAACTAGCTGTCTCAGTGGGGTCCATCTCCCCTTTCAGTGCTATCAAGATCACAACCTGAGTCAGAATGGCTCAGCACCAACTTTCCCACTGTGTGCCATGCAGCTCTTCTCACACATGCACGCTGTCATCAGCACTGCCACCTGCATGCGGCGCAGCTCCATCCAAAGCACCTTCAGCATCAACCCAGGTAGGGCAGATCCAAACCATGAGGGTAATGGAATAAGGGGCAGAGGGAGAGTGGAACCAGGCCGGGGAATGTTAGAGAGACTATAATAGGGAAGGAGTAGACACCATGAAGGAGCTCTGCGTGGGAGAACTAGAAACAATTCTGAAAAATTGAGGCAGCTTGTTCCTAAAGCGGATGGTGGCAGAGAAGCCAAGCCGGGACTATTGGAAGTAGAGAAAATGACTTAGAGTCCGTGGGGCACTGGTCAGAAGTTTTCCAGTGTTGCCTTTATAGCTACGTTCTCCTTTAGCCTTGTTGATCTCTCATTGTTTTCATCCTGCTTAGAAATCGTCTGTGACCCCCTGTCTGACTACAATGTGTGGAGCATGCTAAAGCCTATAAATACAACTGGGACATTAAAGCCTGACGACAGGGTTGTGGTTGCTGCCACCCGGGTGAGTGTTGGCTTCTGATCAGGATGGGCAGCACTGGCACAAAAAGAGCTGGTAGGCCCCTCTCTAGCATATCAGATTTCAAAGTTGCTAAATTGGGAAGCCTCAAATGGGGAGGAATCTGGGCTGTGGGACTCCTGGGTTGTCTCCGTTGCCGCAGGACGGGTATATTCTCTTGACTGGAGCAAGAAAGGAGGTTTGGGGCCAGTTTTAAAGTATATATCTCCTGACTTTTCTTCTGTTGTACCTAGCTGGATAGTCGTTCCTTTTTCTGGAATGTGGCCCCAGGGGCTGAAAGTGCGGTGGCTTCCTTTGTCACCCAGCTGGCTGCTGCTGAAGCTTTGCAAAAGGCTCCCGATGTGACCACCCTGCCCCGCAATGTCATGTTTGTCTTCTTCCAAGGGGTAAGGGCTCTTTGCTGGGGTGCAGTGGCAGGAAAGAAAGAGGATAGTAAAGATGAGAGTGGCTACTGGTTGGAGAAGACCTCAGCACTTGACCTAAGTTGTTAACCAGCATAGAGCTTCTGGATGTGTCCTTTTTAGGAAGCTTTTACACCCCGAATTGGTATGTAACCAGCCCCTTTTTTCCCCCACTGATAAGATATATTGGAGGTGGCCTTTTACTTTTACTCTCTAGACTCCTTTACTGCTATCTCCATCCAGGAGCCCTGAGGCTCCTGACTCTCATCACTAGGACCACAGCCCTAAACTAAGGGAACAGCATCTGTGGCTGAGTCACTGGAGGTGGGGGACAGTTAAGAAGCAGACACATTATAGCTGATGCTCATCTTAGGCCTTTACTGAGGCTACTTTCCCCATTTCTGGGCTTGAGAAATCTTGTAATACATACATATGAGGGATAGTCACAGCTGGGATGTGGGGCCAAGAGAAGCACAAAGTCGCATGACTGTAAGCTGACTAGCAGTTGAGGTGACCTGAGACAGTCGTCTTGCTTACAACTTTGATGATCTGGCCTTCCTCAAGGCTCTCCTAACCCTTTGGAATCTCTGTTCCCCCTCCCACCTACCTCCATCTCTCAGGAAACTTTTGACTACATTGGCAGCTCGAGGATGGTCTACGATATGGAGAAGGGCAAGTTTCCTGTGCAGTTAGAGAATGTGGACTCATTTGTGGAGCTGGGACAGGTATGTGGCATGTCCCCCAGCCCCTTCCTTTTTAATTAAAACTTCCTCCTTTGTTGTTCTGTGCTCTCAACTGCAGGAACCACCACCTTTTCCCTTGACTTCTGTCGCCTAAGTATGGCCCAGAACAGGAGACTGATTCTAAGTGTTGTTTCTTCATCCTCCCCCCAGGTGGCCTTAAGAACCTCACTAGAGCTTTGGATGCACACAGATCCTGTGTCTCAGAAAAATGATTCTGTACGGAACCAGGTAACCTGAGCATCTCCCCTCATTTCCTGTTCCTACAGCTCAGAATCCAGACCCCAACCCCTGCCCTGTTTCCACCAACCCCCAGGGCCTGTGAGACAGGGTAAGAGACAGGATTGGATTGGGTGTTGGCCAAAGGATGAACACCACAGCTGTTGTTGCTGCTGGGAAGAATCAGGAGCTCAGTGGCATTCCATTGGTTCCCTGGACTGGGTAGTTCTCTGATCATTTGTTGCCTAGCAGACTACCACTGCCCATTAAGGATAGGTGAGTGACTAGCTCTCTTCTTGCCTTGCTGCCCCATGGATCCAATTGTCAAGGCTGCTCTGCCCAACTCCTGGCTGTGTTACACTCCCTATCCGACTTGTCCTCCACTTTCCTCACTGCTTGTTCAAAACCTTCCCTTCCCTCTAGGTCCACCTTTAGGTCTGCTTTTTTCCAGGTGGTCCTCTTTCTGTAATTCCAGCCTTCAGCATCATCCCTGCTGTGGAATTCTATAGCATTTAAAGAATTGGTTATCTGTTTGGCATTCAGCACGCAGTTTTCTATTATTATTTGCTCCCTGCAATTCTGCACAATAAGTAATAAGTGAAGCATCCACTGAGGATAAAGCAGAGTCTTGAAGACGGTAGAATTTCCTTATAAATATGAAAAAGAAAAGGTCTCTTCTTTATGCCCCAATTTTCTCATTCTAAAAAGAATGGTGGAAACTACAGGAAATCCAGAGAGCCTTGGTCCCAAAAGGCTTGAGGGATAAAGGTCTACTAGAGATAGGGTAGCTCCCCAAGCAGGGGACTTGAAGTATAGAGCGTTTCAGGCCTAAAAGAGACCTCCTGCTTCCCATCCCCCAGCCTCCCATCAGTTAATCTCCCTCGTTCCGCCCAGGTGGAGGATCTCCTGGCCACATTGGAGAAGAGTGGTGCTGGCGTCCCTGCTGTCATCCTCAGGAGGCCAAATCAGTCCCAGCCTCTCCCACCATCTTCCCTGCAGCGATTTCTTCGAGCTCGAAACATCTCTGGCGTTGTTCTGGCTGACCACTCTGGTGCCTTCCATAACAAGTAAGAATCACTTGGCCCTGGACCCTCTTCATTCTCGAAAAGAGTCTATTCTGCAGTCTGGGAGGAAGGTTATTACCCTCTACTTTCCCACACTACCCCCTCCAAAACCTCCGGTCCATCTGTATTCTTTGCTCAGTGGCCTTTTCACATCTGACCTGAAACCCTTATTTGTTTGACGGTCTAGTCATCTTAGAAAATCATCCTCACCCTTAGCCCTTTCCTGTCACAATCCTCGGTTATGGTTCCACTGCTCCCAAGCTCTCCAGGGTCCTGAGTTCCTCAGGGCTGCCAGCAGAGGGCATCATCTCAAACAAGCATGGGAAGGATGGTGGAGGCCCTTTGACTAGAGGACAAAAAGCAATCCTTCTCTGGAACTCACCCAGAGGTGCCGGAAACAGTATTCATACTCTGTGAAATGTACCATGTTCTTGACATGTGGTAGGTGTCCATGGTTCAGTGTGAGGGTAAAAGTGCCTCCTATAGCTGATGGAGCTCCAGAGATAGTAAGGCCCTATTAGTCACCTCTTTCTTGGTCCGGGTTACCCTTAAACTGCTCCTAACTTGAGGCCTCGGATAACGGGGACTTCTTACTCAGGCTGGATTGCCAAGCTTCCCTGGGGCCAAATGAGTTTCAAAGTGAAAATGCTTGAGCTCTGTTTCTGACCCCAGCCAAGTAGCACCTTCTCACTCATTTAGGGGAGTGACAGTCCTAGCACTTAGGGTCAGCTGTCTTCTCTAAAGCAACCCTTTTTTTTTTTTTTTTTTGAGACGGAGTCTCGCTGTGTCGCCCAGGCTGGAGTGCAGTGGCCGGATCTCAGCTCACTGCAAGCTCTGCCTCCCGGGTTTACGCCATTCTCCTGCCTCAGCCTCCCGAGTAGCTGGGACTACAGGTGCCAGCCACCTCGCCCAGCTAGTTTTTTGTATTTTTTTAGTAGAGACGGGGTTTCACCGTGTTAGCCAGGATGGTCTCGATCTCCTGACCTCGTGATCCGCCCGTCTCGGCCTCCCAAAGTGCTGGGATTACAGACTTGAGCCACCACATGCGACCTCTAAAGCTATCCTTCTACCACTCTGGGGCAAGTGAGGATTCATCATTTGAACACATTTTGGATTTGATTATGTGGCTGACTTGACTTGTGTAAACAGGGATTTACTGATGGTAAAGACTGTGGAGTTCAGCCCCTCTTTTAAGGTCTATCTCCTTGGGGCTCCATAAGGATCATCATGGTGCTTTTATCAGTGCATTCTTACATATCTATGAGCAGACCTGATCCTAAGACGTGCTAATCACCTCTTGTTCCCAGCCACCGTAAATATAAATGTTCATTGGAACAGTTACACAGTTGATCTCATGGTATATGGCAGAGTTCTCTGAAAATCATCTTAGCCGTCCCCCATATCTCCAGCCCAAATGATACAGAAGAGACTCTCCTGTGTTTGAAGATCTGAGCTCATTCACCTTTTCCACCTTGTCTGTCAGGAAAATCTTTAATTTTCTGTAACTACCTCACCCTCACTCCTACTTCCCTGTTCTCCACACCTTTTTCAGTATGGGATCCTGATTTTCTCTTACCCCTTTTTTCTGGATGCTGAAAATGAGATACTGAGTTCCTGCATAAGGGGGCATTTGAGGGAGGAAAGGGGCAGAGCCCTGGCTAAATGTAGCCAAGGCTCATGCCGGCTTTCCTGTCAGATATTACCAGAGTATTTACGACACTGCTGAGAACATTAATGTGAGCTATCCCGAATGGCTGAGCCCTGAAGAGGACCTGAACTTTGTAACAGACACTGCCAAGGTAGCATTGAGTCAGGCTGGGTGGGAGCCTGGGGCACAAGTGAAGAGCTAGCATTTGAGGATAGGAGAGGTGGGCCATTCAGCCCCCTCCTCACCTACCACAGGCCCTGGCAGATGTGGCCACGGTGCTGGGACGTGCTCTGTATGAGCTTGCAGGAGGAACCAACTTCAGCGACACAGTTCAGGCTGATCCCCAAACGGTAAGAAGATGGGCCCTATCTCCTTCTTTCTGTTTACACAGCAAGCTGTCCCTATCCTCCCTTGCCCTAGTGTCCCAAACTTTGGAATTCCACGTTACTGTTGATGCCGGTGAGAATGCCTGATGCCCCAGAGAGCTCTTAGGTGGGCCTCATCTGCATCTTATGAGCCAGCCACTGTCTCCCAACTCCAGTGTATCTGGCCAGTCTGGTTCCTGCCCCGTGACTGGGTCTCCACTGAATTCTTTCCCTGGGCTCCCTTCAAGTCACAGGGTTTTCTCTCCTCACTGTTCCAATCCTAGGTTACCCGCCTGCTCTATGGGTTCCTGATTAAAGCCAACAACTCGTGGTTCCAGTCTATCCTCAGGCAGGACCTAAGGTCCTACTTGGGTAAGCATCTGGTATGGGAATGGGACCCTTAGCTGAGGAAAGGGATAGAGAAAAAGTCATTTTTGGTTTAACCTTTATTATTTTTTTCTTTTTCCACTCTGTTTTTCTTACCCCTTGTTTTCCTTTCTTCTCATATTTGATGGATCCTTTCCCCTTGCCCTCCTTTCTCTGGCTGCTGCCAATCTTGGGCTTTTCCTGTTTCACCCACCATCCACCCACCAAATCTTCCCTTCCCTTTGGTCTGCAATCAGGTGACGGGCCTCTTCAACATTACATCGCTGTCTCCAGCCCCACCAACACCACTTACGTTGTACAGTATGCCTTGGCAAATTTGACTGGCACAGTGGTCAACCTCACCCGAGAGCAGTGCCAGGATCCAAGTAAAGTACCAAGTGAAAACAAGGATGTGAGTGGTGGTGGGTGTCGGAAGTGCCCTGGGACCCCCTTTCCCTTGGGAAAGTTGGAGGTTCTTCTAGACCCAGTTAGACCCGGGGGTTGGGATGGAGAGGTGAAGAGATGCAGTCCTTAGCAATTGGGTGTTGAAGAACCTGGGTGAAAATGGACCACCTAAAGGATAAAGGGACAGCAACCAGTTAGCTCAATTGGTTAGAGCATGGCACTGATAGAGGGTAGAGGGAACGAGTGAGAAGAGGATCACCCTAGCCATGTGTTGTGGCCCATCTTCTGTGTAGCTATATGAGTACTCGTGGGTCCAGGGCCCTTTGAATTCCAATGAGACGGACCGACTCCCCCGGTGTGTGCGTTCCACTGCACGATTAGCCAGGGCCTTGTCTCCTGCCTTCGAACTGAGTCAGTGGAGCTCTACTGAATACTCTACATGGACTGAGAGCCGCTGGAAAGATATCCGTGCCCGGATATTTCTCATCGCCAGCAAAGAGCTTGAGGTGAGATAGGGCAGGAGGGGAGGTGGCAGGGATCTGTTTGACTTCTTTCTGCTTTCTTGTGTCACATAGCCCCTTCCATCTCCCATTTGCCCCACATCTGTAGCAAAAGCTTACTGCAAATCTGTCCCTGGTCAGCCAGCGTGTTCTCTTAGGAGGCCTCTTTCTTTCTTTCTTTTTTTTTTTTTTTGAGATGGAATTTCACTTTTTGCCCAAGCTGGAGTGCAATGGCGTGATCTCGGCTCACTGCAACCTCCGTCCCCCAGATTCAAGTGATTCTCCTGCTTCAGCCTCCCAAGTAGCTGGGATTACAGATGTGTGACACCATGCCCGGCTAATTTTTTAAAATTTTTAGTAGAGATGGTTTTCACCATGTTGGTCAGGCTGGTCTTGAACTCCTGACCTCAGGTGATCCACCCGCGTTGGCCTCCCAAAGTGCTGGGATTACAGGCATGAGCCACTGCGCCCAGCCAGGTGGCCTTTCTTCACAGATAGTTTGAGTAGGTGTTCATTCTGGAGAGCCCCTGTGGATCCCAGAACTCCTTCACAGTTTCCACCTCCCATCTGGCATTCCCCATCTGGCACAGCTGGGATGAGTCAGTCTAATGTACTGAGCTCCTGTCACAAGTCAGTAATGTAAGTGCCGCAAGATAACCAAAGCCATGGGCCCTCCTTTCAAAATGCCTAAAATACGAGACGGAAGCAAGAACAGAGATACTTCACTTCTCTTTTCAAATGGTGAGACAAAGTCTGTAGGCTGGGGAGATGTTGCCCACGGTTGTTCCATACTTGGTGCTTAGAGCCAGCATCCGAATTCCCATGGCTCCAAACCCCAAACAATTATCCAAAAAACGGCACTAAGTTCTGAGAATGCCTTTCTCCTTTCCTGCCCTCCCTCTCCCTGCAGTTTATCACCCTGATAGTGGGCTTCGGCATCCTCATCTTCTCCCTCATCGTCACCTACTGCATCAATGCCAAAGCTGATGTCCTTTTCATTGCTCCCCGGGAGCCAGGAGCTGTGTCATACTGAGGAGGACCCCAGCTTTTCCTACCAGCTCAGCAGTTCACTTCCTAGAGCATCTGTCCCACTGGGACACAACCACTAATTTGTCACTGGAACCTCCCTGGGCCTGTCTCAGACTGGGATTAACATAAAAGACTGGAACTATCCAAAAGAGACAGGGAGAGATAAGTAAGTTGCCTCCCTTCCTCCACTCCACTTACCCATCTCCCCTTCCCCATTTCTTCCTCCTTCTCTACTCATGCCAGATTTTGGGAATACAAATAGAAGCTTCTTGCTCCTGTTTAACTCCCTAGTTACCCACCCTAATTTGCCCTTCAGTATCCTTCTACTTTTTCCGTCCTGCCCTGTACCTCTCTCTGCTCCTCACCCCCACCCCTGTACCCAGTTACCTTCCTGACTGGGAAGGACATAAAAGGTTGAATGTCAGAGTCAAACTACATTGAACCCCTGAGGAGGACAGGGGCATATTTGGGCTGAGCCTACTGTATCCTTCCCACCGTCTTTTCTCCAGGCCCTCAGACGGCACATTAGGGTGGGCGTGCTACGGGTGGGTATCCCACCTCCAGCCCACAGTGCTCAGTTGTACTTTTTATTAAGCTGTAATACCTATTTTTGTTTTTGTCTTTTTCCTTTATTCTTTTTGTAAATATATATATAATGAGTTTCATTAAAATAGATTATCCCACGTTACTTGTACTGCTACAGTTATTCTTCCCAGGCCACTTTGTTCAGCGAGCCTGGACTGGAAGTCATGAAGTTGTTATCTTTTATGCTATCGTCTTGGGCTCCAGAGGACCCAAGGGGTAAGGCTTTGTCAAAAACAGTTGAAGTCCTTTCAAATTGCAGAGCCCTGGTTCTCCTCTTATAAGAACAATGTTAACATAGTTTCTTCTCACTTTGTAATGAACAGGCATGTCTTTATTCACTCTGAGACACTGGCTGGGGTACAGAGATGAAGAGAATATAACCCTAACCCTTGAGTAGCTCACAGTTGGGATGAGAGAAGGGACAGACATTCTCACAGCTGCATGTAATCCAGTGTAATAAAAGGAATAATCGCAGTATATCCCAAGTGCTCTGGTAGCACATAGAGGAATTCAGGACCATGTCGGGGGTGACATTCAAGTGATGATTTAAAGCGTTCACCGGGTGTGGAAGCACAGAATCAAGAAAAGGTGTGAGTCACGCTTGGGAGATGGTAATTTCAGTGTGTCTGAGCCATAAGGATCAGCAGGAGGCGAGACTAGGCTGAAACCCGAAGTTCTTGGCTGGCATGCTAAGGAGTTTGGGTTTCTGTTAATGGTGGGCCTTTTGTAGGCCAAAACAAGTTTGAACTATTTTAGAAAAAGAACCTGACCTCTGTAGAGATGCTCAAATTCCCTAGGTCTTCACGGAGACAAAATTCTGGAGTATAGCAGCCGTGCTAAATGATCGTGGGCAACGGCTGAGTCAGCCAAGGGGGAAAGAGAACCTGCAGGAGTAGAAGCTTAAACCCAGCCTTCACTCCACTGCTGGCCAGGAGGCTGCCTCTGACACGTGCCTGAATGCCAGCAGCAACGGAAAGGGACTGGCTGGCAGTATTCACAGGGTTTCAAGCACTCCTCTTAGTTCCCTGATTGGACTATTTACCTTTTCAAATCCTGCTGAGAAGAGGTGATTTTTCTCCAGGTTTCTCTCCAAGTTCCCCTGGAGGGAAGGGAGACATGTTTGGAGTTCTGAGAGACGAAATATACCCTGCTACTTCTCCCCCACCCCAACCCTCCCAGTTTGAGCTGGAGAGGCTGTGTGGTGCTGGCGGGAGTTGAGCACAGCTGCCACCATCGACTGGGCCGGGCTCCACACCTCCCTTGGCCAACAGGTCTCCCAGCAGACAGAGCAGTAAACTCCCTCATCCTGCTGGCAGCTTCAGGAAGCAGAGAAGTGGCTGGGAACCAATGAGGGGGCTGAAAAGGGAAACAGGGTTGGGCGGAATGGTGATCAAGGGGTAAGTAAGAAGTTTCGAGATGTAGGACTGTCACTACTTCAATCTCTGCCTAGGGAAGCATCCTGAACACAAACTTGTCTGCTGCCTTCCATGCTCCCTTACCTTCCACCTCCTAAAAAACCAGCTTAGCTTTTTCCATGGCTCATGGAGAGGCCAGGCCCCATAGAAGGAGCACAGCCATCCAGATGACCCACTGGTCTCTCAAACACCCCCTTTCTGAGACCATGGTTCTGACTTCTTACCAGTTATCTCCTATGCCCTGAAGACCATGTGTGACTGGCTAGAAGCATCTAATGGGCCATGTACTTCTCAGTTCCTTAGCCTCCGCCTCTCCCTTGATCTTGGCCTTGCCTACCCATGCCTTCTGAAATGTTTCATTTTCCAGCCCCTTTCCTTTCCCCAAGGGTTTTCCTCCCTATCTACTCCTGCCTGTTGCTAGCTGACACTGTACCTTGTCTTCCTCCCAACCCATGCCAATACTGGAATAACTGACCACTCCTGCCCCAAGACCAAGCCTGCCTCTGCCTATTGTCATACCTCATCTCTCAAGACAAAGGCTTTCCTACTCACTGGTGTTTCTTGCCCAGCTTATCTGGGTAAAGGGATTTTTTATTTTGTTCTTTTTCACCTCTGGGTCACTGCTCTCAAAGGTACATCCTGCGATGAGATACTGTTTACCCAGAGTGTGGTGGTCTGTACTCTGTGTCACTATTATTCAGTAGGACTTTTGTTTCTTCAAGCGATCTTAGAAATCATTTGCATAGTCTAACTCAGTTGATTGAAGAGGGAAACAGCCCAGAGGAGTGATGTGGCTTGCCCAAGGTCACACAGCAAATTAGAGACAGAACTAGGATTAGAACCTTCTGTACATCTGCATGGGCAGCCACAGCAGTAATAAGCATTTATTGAGCATGGCTCTGGGTAGGGCATTCTGCCCAGCGTGGACAAAGGGGAAGAGATAGAGCACCTTCCCTTGGAGATTTGGGACCCAGAGTCTAGATGGCAGGACGAGACATAAGATAAATAACAGGCAAGGCAGCATAGTCCCCATGCAAAATCAGTGCTATAAACAAGTTCTACAGAGAAGTTCAGAGGATGAAGGGGTTGCTTCAGCCAGGCGAGGCCAGTATGGAGGAACGTCGTGGGAAAAGCTCAGGACCAGGATTCTGCCACTAATGCTCTTTGTGGCCTTGGAAAGGGCATTTCCTCCTTCTGTAAAATGTAGTTAGACAAGGGACTGCTCCCAGGTCCCCCCAGCTCTCTCAGTCTTGTTCTTTGAAGAGAGCCAGTGTTGAAGCCTCTTCCTTCTCCCTTCATCTGAAAACTCGGAGCAGGGAACGTTTCAGAGGTTGATCAATTCCTGAACTCTCAAACGTAATAGGAGAATCAACTCTAGGGAGGAAGGCCTGAGGGGCACTATTGCCGTATAACCCAGGGACAGCAGGAATATGGGGAAACTGTGGCATAACACCAGAGAAAAGACCCTGTCACCCAGCATCCCATTCCCAAAAAAAGTTTGGCAGGAATTGAAGTTAAACTGGGGAAGCAGGGACCCCTGAAAGGTTGGGGTCCCAGTGGGCCTCAGATTGGATTTTTATTCCTTCCTGAATTCAAACTCCAAAGCTAGAGGAGCTCTCCCACTCCTTTTGTGGAAAAGGGCAGCTGTTGCCCCTGTCCCCAATCGGGGAAACTTGGAGCAGGAGTGGAGGGGTCATCTCAGGAGGCCTAAGGAGAAGTCATTAGTCTGAGATGATGCAATTGTTGAGTAAATGTTACAGCCTCTGGCTCAGGCTGGTTGGATGCTCACAGGCTGGGGGCTAGGACCCCTAGAGTCCCCACTATCTCCCTCAACTCACAACTGAGGAGTTAAACTGAGGGAAGAAAGAAAAAAAAGGAGAGGGTATCCAGAAAAGGAAAGCTAGTGAAAGGAAACTAAGGAACTAGGGGGTTCCTGGAAGGACTGAAGGCGGAAAGGGAGGCTGAAAGCTGTACTGAGAGGAATGGGAGCCTGAGGGGAGAAAGGCCAGGCGGGCGTGGCCAGGAGGGGAGTAAGCCCAGAGCTGGTGGTGACAGATGGGTGGACACAAAGAAGAGAGCTTCAGGGAAGACAGATGGATGGGGGAGGGAAGAGAAGAGGTTGGGGGGATTTGGGGGGAGCCCAGTAGTTGGAGGCCATAATGAGATTGGAGATGGGCTATGAGCTGAGGAGAGGTGAGTGGAGAGGAAAGAAGAAAGGGGAGGCCGCCTTAGGAGACAAAGGCAATACAGCCTAGAGGGCCGGGGACGAGAGGGCTCGGTTGGGCGCTGAGAAGGGGGGCTTCCAGCCGGGCTGGCAGCAGAGAGAGTGACAGATTGTGTAGTGAGCCAGAGTGGAGACCCGCTGTCACCTTCCAGAGGCACAGAGAGGTGGAGACAGAGAAAGACAGACTGACAGAGACCATGTGGAAAAACACAAGGAGAGAAGCTAAGATGAAAGACATCCAAGACAGGCTGTCCCTTCCCAGAAACAACAGCTCCTGCCCAGGAGGAGCAAGCTCTGCCTGTCTTGCTCCTGTGACCCAAAACACTGCCACTGTTATACAAAATAACACCCTAGCCATAGGCCACTCCCGGGAAGGGTCAGGCAGTGTGGCACAGCGAGGGTTAATGTCGTCTGCTCTCCCTGCCAGCCGCTTGCCTGGTTGGGTCCCCAGGGCTCCCCACATATGTCACCCCCTCTCCTGCCAAACCCACTGCTTCCCAGCTCCTCCAGGCCCTCCCCCCACCCTCGAGGACAAGGCCCAGGCCCCTGTATCTTCCCTACACACCAACCTCCCTCCCTTCCCACAACGATCTACCTCTCAGGCCATGGGGAAAGATTTGCGAATCATGATCTGAAAAAGTGAATGCCTGTAAAATGTAAAATAGCAGGAACACTCATTCTGTTGTATCGGGTGTTGCCTGATTATTGGATTATCACAAATAAAAGCCAGTGGAGATTTTTAAACAACAAAAAGAAAGTAAAGTAACAAACTATAAAGCCGTAATCATTCTCCTTGTCCCCAGGCCCTGGTCTTCCTGCCCTCCTTGCAGCAAAGACCCATATACAACTCCAGGGGTTCTCCCTTCCCCTGGGGTCAGAGGCCAGACAAGCTGGGTTGGCCTCAGAACTCTCCCCAGCCTCCATAATCATAATGCCACAGATACATGTGTGTATGAAACTTCTTGCCACTTTAAAATCACCATAGGAGGTTGGGATGAGCACTTTATACAGTTTACCCAGCACTTTCCCATGCATTATTTCACCTGGGTGTCACTACTCTGACAAAATAAAACTCAGTCAAGGTTAAGTGACTTATCCAAGGTCACCAGGACTTAGACCCATGTCTAACTGCCCCCAAATTTAGTAGATGTAGTTCTTCCCACCATTTCATGCATTTATGTCCTCTTTATCACAATTGTGTTTACTCCCCTAAGGAGCAAATTCTAAGTGAAGTCCTAAGTGAAAACTGGGGCAGGAGGCCCCAGAGTCCAGGATCCTGGGATGCCAGATGCAGAGGAGGAGGAGCGGCCCCCAGAGCACTCTTGCACCCTCCTCTCCCATGGAACCTTAGCTTGAACTGGGACAGGTTCAGGCAGGGTGCTTCCAGGATGGAGGCTGCAGAGCTTAAGTATCTGAGCAAAATGGCCTGAAAGGAGGGAGCCCTGCAAGGGGTTTGGCTTCTTCCTGCATTCTCTATGCCATCCTCAAGGTTCCTTTCTGCTTAGGGGGTCTCTCTAGATTCTGCTTCTGTTTTCCTCAATGTCTAACTTTTTGGGATCTGGCCTCCCTGTTTCAGTAATAGTCCCTCATCTCCATCGTTCAGTTTATCACCTTTCCCCACCTTGTTCTCTTTGTCTCTGGTATTTTTTGTTTCCTCCCAACTGTCTGCTCTCTGCTTACCCCGTGCCTATGTGGCCCCACCCTGCCTTGGGGCCTCCCTCAGGACTCTGTCTCATGGTGTCGGTATTTCCCTGTCACTGAATGGCTGTGTTTCCTCCACATCTGTATTCATCCAAGTCTGTGTCTCTTTTTTTCTTTAGACGGAATCTTGCTCTTGTCGCCCAGGCTGGAGTGCAATTGGCACAATTTCGGCTCACTGCAACCTCTGCCTCTCGGGTTCAAGCGATTCTCCTGCCTCAGCCTCTCGAGAAGCTGGGATTACAGGTGCCCACCACCACACCCAGCTAATTTTTGTATTTTTAGTAGAGACGGGGTTTCACAATGCTGGTCAGGCTGGTCTCGAACTCCTGACCTTAGGTGATCCACCCGCCTTGGCCTCCCAAAGTGCTGAGATTACAGGTGTGAGCCACTGTGCCCGGCTGCAGCATCCTCTTTTAAAGCCTCTCCCCAAGTCTCTATCTCTCCCATAGCTTGGGTCTCCAAGTCTTCCCCAAAGCCTTGGTAACCTGGCAATTCTGTTTCCATTCTTTTTTTTTTTTTTCTTAAAAAAAATCTTTTTGCCTCCTTTGTGTGTCAGTCTCCCCATGAGACTGTGTTTTCCCATTTCCCTTTGTCTTCCCCATGTCTGTTACCCAATGACTGTGGTTTCTCATTTTTTTCTCTCCCTGAGTCTCGGTATCTTCCCGTGTCTTTCTCGTCGTTTTCCTCCACTTCCCCTGTCTCTGTTCATCTCCCCTTCTTTCTGTATCTCTCATCTCCCCCATGGCACTCTCTCCTGAGTCTCTTGGTCTCCCAATTTCTTGGATGGGGTGGAGGGCAGGAGAGTGGAGGAGGTAGAATTGTTGTTGCTGGGGGCTCATTAGGTGGAGATTGGTTTTTAATCAGCACCATGGCAATGATGATGCAAGAACTGAGATGCCACCTGATCCCCTGCCCCCCAGCCCCCCTCCTCAAGCCTCCTTTCCCCTCCAGCTCAGCCCATCTGCTGGCGCCTGGGCACCTGTCTGGGCCTGCCCAGGTGGGAGTTGGCACCTCCCAGACTCAGGGGTGGGGGCAGGTGGGGGAGCTTGGGGAGGAATTATGGGACTCCCCTTAGGGAATGCTTCACCCTGGAGAAAGCCCAGAAAATGTTGACCAGCAACAGAGAAATGGCAACTTCCTCCAGCCTGAAGGTGGGATGTGCTCCTACTAAGCTCTAGGCCCACTACACATATTATCTCCCTTAATTTCCATGGCAACCTAAGAAGCAGCTATAATCAACCCCATTTTACAGAAAAAGAGGTCAAAGCTCAAAAGATTGTTATTTGTCCAGGGTCACACAGCTGACAGAGCCTTTTTCACTGTACCACGCTACCTCTCCAGCCATGGTTCTTTTGAATACTCGCAAAGATTCAGTGAAAACATCGAACAGCTGAGTAGGGAGAGAACTTCAGATACTGAAACCCTCTGTGCACTCCCTCTCTATGTACCCTGGTCCCTGTGCTGCCCGTCCTCAATCCTGCCACTCGGCAACATACACACACACTCACACATTCACACTCAAACTCACACACACTTGCGTATACATGCTGGAGGCTGCTGAGCTATTGATGGGAACTTAATCAGTGGCCATTTGCATGTAATTTTGTATCTGGTTTTCTTATTGCTGATTTGATGCCCTCAAAACTCAGAGCCTACCTAGGCTGCCCTGCCCTCCTCTCCCAGTATCCTTCCAATCCTGGTTCTTCCTGTCTTGGCACTCCTCCACTCCTCTCCTTTTAGCCCTTACCTCTTCCTAAGAGCCCTCTAATTCCCAGTGGTTCAGGTTGGGCTGGCCAGCCTAGAAAAACTCCCTGTGGGATCTGTGTCCCAAATTTGATCCTGCTCCTCCCCTTGGTGATGGGTTAGGTAGAAAGATAGGGGATGGGGTAAGGAGGGTGTGGGGGTGATTGAGTCCCAGGGTGATGAGGGTAGGGGCTTGAACAGTTGCTACAGGCAACCTGGCAAACAGTGGGTACCAGTTTTCTGAAGGATAAGAACTTGAGGGCCAGGACCCTAGGGTCCTCTTCTGCGTTTTAGTGCAGTCCTCTTGCTGTTTTCTCGGTTTCCCTGTTAGTACCTTGAAGAGTCTTCCTCTCAGGAAAAAGGAGACACCAGGAAGGGGCTGTCCAAGTCACGCTGGGACTCAGAATGGGGCCATGGCACTTAACCATAGCTTGCTGGGAGCCTCTGCCCTGCTGCCTCTGGTGTGGGAGACTGAGGGGGTTCATCTGTGGTCCTGCCCTGGCTCTCGCCCCAGCCCCACCCCTTCCCCAGCTCTCCATTTCTTGCTTATGAAATATGCATGGAGAACAGATGTCCCTGCTCCCCCACTCCCCGCCCCCCCAGGGCCAGCCCCCGCCCCCAGCTCCCCAGGGGTTCCCAGATCCCTCTGCCAATGGCTGCCTGGCCTGGCTGTTTAATATTGATGAAGGGGGGTGGGCCTCGGCCAGCCAATGGAGAGCTGGGGGTGTGTGTGTGTATCTCCATATATATACATAGGGCTGGGCCAGCTCAGGTGTGTATGTGTCTGAGGGTGTGTGTGTGAGTGTGGCTGGCCCCAGTACCCTGCCAAGCCTACCACCTCCACCTGGGCCCTACACCGCCACAATGTGTACCCCTCTTATCTGCCCTGGAGCCTGTACAGCCATGCCACGCTGCCCCTGAGAGTCTAGAAAGCTGGTCACTAACTTTGCAGACGGATGAGCCCTGAGCACCCAGAGGAGACTGGGGCTGTCAGCGCTGCCCCTTGTGCTGCCGGCTTGGATCCCCTGACAGGGTCCTTCTAGGTAAAGGGGAAACCACGGGCGGGGAGGGATGGGCGTGTCCCTCCCATTCTCTGGCTCAAGCCCCTTCCTAGTGCCTCCCTCTAGTTCTCTCTCTCATGTGCTGTGTCTCTCTCTGTCTCCGCATGTCCCTCTTCTCCACTCCTCCCCTTCGACTCTTTGTGCCTATCTATCCTCAGTCGGGTTAGGGCTGGCAGAAGTCGGGTGGGAAGTCCTGTCCTGGAGGCTTGGAATTGCTGCTCCCCTGATCCTTGGACCCTGGAACTTTGAGACCAGAAGTGGATTTGGGGTTGAGGACTTGATGGGTAAATAGAAGCTACTGCCGGGACTGGAACTGGGGAGGACAGTGGGGCCAGGTGGAGATGAGACTGGGGCCAGATGGAGAGCTCAGAGAGGGGAAGGAAGGGCATGGCAAAGTGATGAGGGATGAAGGAACATAGGCACCAGGCAGAGAGAATTAGCCTGTGATAGATGTGATAAATGTGTTGGGAACCCCACAGCTGAACTCCTGCTCCCAACTCCAGCATGGGGGCAGGGAGTTGGGGGCACTAAACATGTACTGGGAGGTGCTGACTTTGGGGCCTCCCACACTATTGCCATCCCCTCATAGTTCATTTGAACCCCAGAACATGGAATGTGTTCTCAATGTCAGCACTAACCACCTTCTGTTTCCTGTTAAGATTGTGTGTGCTTATCATCAGATGTGGATGACTTTGCATCCCTCCAGAGCTTCATAGCTGTTTCTTGGCTTGATTTGAACCTATCTTCTGTGTGATGGGGTGGGGCAAGGCTTGGGAGGATCCTAACCCCTTTGAGAGTATCTATCAGGCAGGAAAGCCAGGGCGGGGAAAGAAGGGGAGATAGTGACGGTGCAGGCACCTTGGGGCTTCTGTTTCTAATCATTCTTAGTTGAGCTGATGATGAGTGGCCCACTGTTCCCCTTTAACACTGCAACAAGCAAAGCCCTTTCCCCAGCTTTTCCAATGCCATATTTGTGCTGCCCTGCCCTGATCTCCTCTGGTCCTAGGACAAGCAAACCTTAGCTGAGTCCCATACGGGTAGCTCCAAAAATCTGTCTGTGTCCTCCTCTGCAGGCCATGTCTGAACCTACCCTGGGCTATGGGAGAGTATGGAGGTAGAAGGTTGATTATGTTCCCTTTCCCCAGTCTTCCTTGCAGAGCCTCCAAAAGGGCCAGGGAATGGCAAGGGCTGAAAATTTCAAGGACAGAGGTGGAGGAAGGGGCTGGTTGTGCATAGGGGGGTGGTGGTGAGAAGAGATATCTTCCCCTGGTTTTAGTGGACAGGATCTGACATCCACAATGGTTCTGCTGGAGAGGTTTGGGGAACTGGGAAGGGAGCTGTGCAGAGCTGGGGCAGCTGTGCAGAGCTCCATATGTCCTAGTCTACTCTACAATGGGCAATCTGTGTGTTTATCCACTCCTCCACCCCAGGCAGCAAGGGTGGAGAGGGGCCCTGAGAGGGAGGGGACCACAGGACCAAGGCTTGTATTCTCCCCTCACAACTGGGAAGCATCTAGAGTCATAGCTAACTTCTCTTGGAGCTGTGGCTGCGGTCTTGCTCAGATTTTTTCTCCTTTTATTTATTCATTTAGGTAAAAAACAACATAAAATTTATAATCTTAACCATTTTTAAGTGTACAATTCAGTAGTGTTCAGTATATTCACATTGTTGTGAAACATCTCTAGCACTTTTTCATCCTGCAAATGTATAATTCTATACCCACTAAACAACAACTCCCCTTTACCTACTCCCTCAGTCCCTGGCAACTGCCATTCTACTTTCTGTTTCTATGAATTAGACTACCTTAAATACCTCATATAAGTGGAGCTATACAGTATTTGTGTTGCTACTGGTTTATTTCACTTATCATCATATCCTCAAGGTTCATTCATGCTGTAGTGTGTGACAGAACTTCCTTTTTAGGGCTGAATAATATTCCACTGTATGTATATACTACATTTTGTTTCTCTGTTGTCTATTGATGGACATTTGGCTGGCTTCTACCTCTTGGCTATTGTGAATAGTGCTGCTATGAACATGAGTGTGCAAATATCTCTTTGGCTTGTATATATACCCAGAGGTAGGATTCCTGGAGCATATGGTAGTTTTATTTTTTTATTTTTTGCAGAACATTTATACTGTTTTCCATAGTGGTTGCATCATTTTGCAGTCCCAACAAGGCATAAGGGTTCTGATTTCTCCATATCCTCGCCAAGACTTATTTTTTGTTTGTTTGGTTTTTGTTTCTATAGTAGCCATCCTAATGGGTATGAAGTGATATTTCATAGTGGTTTTGATTTGCATTTTAATGATTAGTGATGCTGAACATTTTTTCATATACTTGTTGGCCATTTGTATAACATCTTTGGAGAAATGTGTGTTCTAATCCTTTGCCCATTTTTTTTCTTTAAAAAATTTTTATTTACATAAATTTATTGGGTACAAGTGCAATTTTGTTACACACATAGATTGCATAATGGTCAAGTCAGGGCTCTTAGGATGTCCATCACCTGAATAACATACATGGTACCCATTCTGTAATTTCTCATTTCACCCCCCTCCCAATCCCTCCTTTGCCCATTTTTAAATTGGGTTATTTTATTTATTTTTTTGTTACTGAGTTGTAGGATTTATTTATATGTTCTGGATATTAACCCCTCATCAGATATATAATTTGCAAATATTTTCTCCCATTCCATAGATTGCTGTTTTACTCTGTTGATTATATTCTTCAATAAATTAAAGTCTGATGTGGTCCCATTTTTTCTATTTTTGCTTTTGGTGTCACATCCAAGAAATCACTGCTGAGTCCAGCGTCATGAAGGTCTCTCCCTGTTTGCGTCTAGGAGTTTTATGGTTTTAGATCTTCAATCCTCTTGCTCAGTTTTAACCTGCCTGGTGTATCCTTCTCATCACTTCTGCTCCTTTCCTATTACTCGTTTTCTCTTCCCTTCTTATTACCTTTCCTCCTCCTCTTCCTTTCACCCTGTCCACCTGCCTGTCTGTCCCTCGGCCTCTCCCCACCCCAGCCCACACTCGTTTCTGCTGTTCTTCCCTCACACTCACAGTTCCTTACCCCTCCCAGCCCACCTCAAACCTGCTTTCCTACCTCTGAGCTAAGCACTCCCTCCTCCCTCTGCTGCTACCACTTCTCTCTTCTCTTTTTCAGGCTTCAGACTAGAACCCTGACCATGGAACCCTGAAGTGGCAGTGACTTCTAGAGCTCAGTGGCAGACCCGACGACCCCAGGCCCTTCCTCCCCCTCCCACCACCAGCTTTCAAGCTCCCAGAGGGAGGGGTGGGGAGGGGATCCTGATCTCACAGGGCAGGGGGCTTCCATCATGATGCTCAACTCAGACACCATGGAGCTGGACCTGGCGCCCAACCACTCAGAGACTGAGTCGGGCTTCAGTGACTGTGGGGGCGGGGCGGGCCCTGATGGTGCTGGGCCTGGGGGTCCGGGAGGGGGCCAGGCCCGAGGCCCAGAGCCGGGAGAGCCTGGTCGGAAAGACATGCAGCATCTGAGCCGCGAGGAGCGCCGGCGCCGGCGCCGCGCCACAGCCAAGTACCGCACGGCCCATGCCACGCGAGAGCGCATCCGCGTGGAAGCCTTCAACCTGGCCTTCGCCGAGCTGCGCAAGCTGCTGCCCACGCTGCCCCCCGACAAGAAGCTCTCCAAGATTGAGATCCTGCGCCTGGCCATCTGCTATATCTCCTACCTGAACCACGTGCTGGACGTCTGAACTCGGCCTGTCTCCCACCTCCCGGACTTCTCTGGGGCCCCTTTCCACCGCTCACTGCTTAGAATGGCCGCATCTTCCCCGAGCCCTTAAACCTTGGCATGGAGTCCCAAAGGCCCTGGCCCCAGGCAGAGAGCCCACGGGCTGGTCATGAGGGCATCTTTCTTTCACTGACCCAGGCACCTCGAGGGCTTTTCTCCTGGGTTCCTCCCGGGGTTTGTTGCTGAGGCCCAGCTGTGCAGAATTGTTTGCTAGTGTGGTTGGTATGGAATCCTTGCTAGCTTTACTAAGCCAGCCGCACTTGGAGTCTGCCCCCAAGCTCTCTCACGGAATGCTGCCTCTTCTACCCCTATGTCCAAATTTTCAGGGACTACAGACCCCAGCTGTGTATCCTATCTGTTCTAGCTTCTCCTGCCCATGGTGCGGATGGGCTGTCAGAACTGCAAGGGAGGAAGACTGGGATTAGAGTGGGAGTGGGCTTCTTCCTTCAAGATCTCAGTCTCTCAGTGCTTGGCAGAGGGGCAGGGCCCTGGGGAGGCAGGGGTTGGTGCCCTGACTCCTGTGAGGGGAATCTCAGTAGCTGGGAATTATGGAAAAACTCTTCCTGTTTCTGCCCATCTCGTTCCTGTGGCTTAGCACATACAGACCTCAGATCTTACTTGGTAGTGAGTGCCTTGCCCTCTCCGAGCTATTTGGCCACTTCCCTGCCCCTCTGACTCCTACCGTCCAATTTTCTCCCTCCCTGTGTGTCATTAGAGAAAAAAACAAAAAAACCTAGATCCCGGATTAGGGGATGACATCCCAAACAGCCCGGAGTATTTGCAGAAGGCTCAGGCAACGAGTGGGCCACATCTCACTTCTGCTTCCTCCATCTCAACCCACCCTGAAAATGTGCAGCACCCTCACTGGTTCCTCCCCCTCGCAAGGAGAGTGCCCGAGTGTTGCCCTCTGGGAATGCTCAGTTCTCCTGGCCTTAGGACCTACTTATTAAACTTTTTTTTGTTTTTCCTTGATCTGCTTTTGGCAAGGGAAGAGACCCCCAACTCTGTGTCCCTACTCCATGTTGCTGATCCCCACCTGCACACTATAACCCAGGGTGGGCAGTAGAATGAAGGGCCTTAGAACCTGCATAGAAGAAATGAACTCACTGCATTTCTATATTCCCTTCTCCCTCGCAACAAACTCCTAGCTCTACAAGTATATTTATTTATTCATCTATTTATTTACTTATTTATTTATTTATTTATTTATAAATATTGCTATTTATTGCCGAGTTGTGCACTTTGGGATAGAGTGAGGGGCTCCCAGCAGCTCTAGCTGGGTCTTTCTTGCTTCCTCCCTGTTACTCCTCTCCTTTTCTTGCTCCTCCTTCAACTCTTGGTGTGTGTGAGCATGCCCTTTGCTCGCCACACCATATCCTTTCCCCAGATCCACCTGTCCTGACACTCTAGTCCTCCAGGATAGTGCTCCTCCCCCAGCTTCGGGGCTCCTGGATGTCCTTCCTCAACGCCCTCCACCCCCAGACAGTCCCACCCGGTCCCGTCTGCCTAGTTTCTCTCCCCAGCCTGCCCTGTGACCCTTGCTTCTTCCTGATACTCCCAAGAGCAGGCCCCAGGGGTCTGTGTCCTTTATCTGTGTGTGATTCCTTCTGGTTGCATTCCCAATTTCATACAAAAGGAAAAATAAAAGTGACCTCGTTCTAGCACCAGGTATGGTTGTGGTTCATTCAACTGGGTTAGGAAGCTGGCCTGCAGGTTATGGTAGTGTGGGCATTAAGGGTCCTAGGCTTCGTAGGCTTTTCTGATGAGGTCAGAGAGCTCAGTTTGGGGAATAAATGAAGACAGAGAGAAGGGGCCACAGGGAAAAGAGGTTCAGGGGAGAGTATAACATACAGATCCAAGATTGCCCCACCAAAATCTGGGTGCCAGATACTCCCTTCTTGGTACTTATTTAGTGACACTATCTGACTTCTCTGATGTTGTGCTTCTGCTCCTGCTCTCTATGGCCTGAGAAAGAGGTGAATATTCCAGTGGAACCTAAGTTAAACATGTATCTGTGGGTCTGTGCTGCTGGGAAAAGCTATGGTATGAAACTGAGACATTGCCTTCCCCTTTATTGTCTCTAGGCTGGGTCAAAATTCCCTGCAATCTCAGTTCTTGGCCTATTTTGTGTTCCCCAGCCTTAGGATACTGGGGAAAATAGACGGCAGGCCGGGGACTCACAGAGGAATATGGACAGGGATTAAAAAAAAAAAGAGTGCTGAAGGAACCCTCAAATGAATTTATAGATGGGAACACTCAAGCTCAGAGAAGGTCAGAGTCTTACCCAAGGTCACACAGCTAATTGGGAGCACAGCTAAGGCCCAAATCCAGGTTCTTTGTACCATATGCTGCCAATTCCCCTCTGCCTCCTTAAAATGACCCCGCCTGACAGCCCTCTTTTGGACCCCATATTTTCATATGTGCATTTATAAGCTAGAGAGGATTTAGGGTTGTGTGGCGAAGAAACCAAAAGGTCTGGAGACCACTTTATAGAAGGAATAGTTGAAAAACTGAGGATATTTGGACTCGGGAAGGGGAACATCACACACTGGGGCCTATCATGGGGAGGGGGGAGGAGGGAGGGATTGCTTTGGGGAGTTATACATGATATAAACGTCATGCACATGTACCCTAGAACTTAAAGTATAATAAAAAGAAAAAAGAAAAACTGAGGATATGTGTCTTGATCAGAGTAGACTTGGGGATAATATGACACCCACTTTTAAATATTGAAAGAAGAATCAAAAGTGGATATTCTGTGGGGCCCCAGGAGGTAGAACAAAACCAGTGAGTAGAAGTTAGAGGAAAGTGGATTTTAATTGGAAGAAAAATTTTGCAATACCTGGAGCTGTCCAGCAATGACAGTGACTGCCTCAAGAGGAGAACTCCAAATAGAGAAGCTGGAGCATCAGCCACACACAAAGAAATCATAGAGCATATTCCTGCCTCTGATGGAAGACTGGCTAGGGTCATTAGAAGATCCTTTCCAAACTTAAGGTCATACGAGAAGGCTGAAGGCAAACAGCAGAAGGGAAATGCAGAGACACCTTTCAGTCCCTGAAGGGTTTTCTTTTCTTTCTTTTTTTTTTTTTTTTTTTTATCGTGTTGAGACAGAGTCTTGCTTTGTTGCCCAGGCTGGAGTGCAGTGGCGGGATCTTAGTCCACTGCAACCTCCACCTCCCAATTCAAGCCATTTTCGCAGCTCAGCCTCCTGAGTAGCTGGGACTACAGGCGCCCGCTGCCATGCCCGGCTAATTTTTGTGTCTTCAATAGAGATGGAGTTTCACCA
The DNA here is from genome assembly GCF_009764315.1 of Trachypithecus francoisi. Classification (NCBI taxonomy): domain Eukaryota; kingdom Metazoa; phylum Chordata; class Mammalia; order Primates; family Cercopithecidae; genus Trachypithecus; species Trachypithecus francoisi. The sequence goes on along the minus strand of NW_022681470.1, from coordinate 88,887,798 downwards.
TGTTGGTCAGGCTGGTCTCAAACCCCTGACCTGAAGTGATTCTCCTGCTTTGGCCTCCTAAAATGCTGGGATTACAGGCATGAGCCACCATGCCCAGCTATGGATTTTCATCTTTGATGAACAAAGAATGGCATAAACAGCACGAGGGGCTTAAGTTAGACTTAGGGAGGAGCTTCCATACAGGAGGACTTGACATCTTCCCCTTCCCATGTGAGTTAAATGACATGTGCTCTGCCCAGAGCCTGACAAAAGGGAGGGCTGAACTGAGATCAGGGAGAACTTCAGGGCTCCAAAGGGCCAGAGTTGGACGGAAACACAGAAATCACTGAATCCAACAACTTTATTTCAAAGGCAGGTAAACTACTGTCCAGACAGGTGACATAACTCACCCATGATGATGGCCTGGAATCAGAAGGCTAATCTTCCATTCCTGGCCCTGAGAGCTTTGTGCTTCTCTGTGCTCAGCAGCCACAGTCCTCTGGGCTCCCTGCCTCCCTCTCTTGTCTCTTTGCCTGGGCTGGAGAGCAGAAGGGGTTAGGGGGCCCCTCCCCTCAGGGATCCCTGAGGGCCTGGGGGTGGTGAGAGGGGGAAGCTGCAGCTGTTCTACTGCTAGCTCCAAATTTCTTCAGATAATCAATTGGCCTCGCTGCCGCTCTTCTTGCTCTTCTCGCTCTGGGCAGGACAGGAGAAGGAGGTGGAGAGTGGGAGGAGGAGGGAGCAGGGGACCAGGCACTAGGGGAGGAGGGAGAGGGCAGGGAGATGGAAGTCCCTGGGCTGAGGGGAAAGTGAAAGCTTTGGGGCTAGCAGACAGGGAGGATGGAGAAAAGGGATTGTTACAAGAGGATCTGCTCTACATCCCTCATTCCACATCCCTCTAAACCCAACTAGTGGGTGGTGGTGTGGGGGAGGGGCAGCTTGGGGGACCCCAGAATGGGACTCTTGCACTTCACCCCTGCTTTCCTCCTCTATCCCCTTGCCAAGTATCCCATGCATGGCCATAGCTCCTCCAGCTGTCCATGCCCTCTTCCAGCTCTAGTGACTACAGATGCCTGACCCTCCAGTCGTGTCTTCATCAATGCCCCGCTCTGTCCGGTAACTCAGCAAACCCCACCACCAGTGACAGAGCAGAAGGCAAGGCCCCAGGGGCTTGGGGGGATGCCTAAAATACCACACACACACACACACACACACACAGTCATAGGCTGCCAGGCATATGGCCTCTTTGTGCCCACACAATGGAGGCCCTGTCTGTGCCCTTTCCCAAGTCTGGGCACAGTGTGGAGAGTGCTCTGCTCCCTCATTCCACCTACCTCCCTTCCCTCTCCACCCCCTGTGCAGGTCCTGCTTTTTTTGTCTTTGCTTCTTCCTCTATCTGGAAAGCCCTTTCTACCACCCAGTTCCTTTATCTTTCTGCTTTTTTCTTGTGTTCTTTACTGAGCTTTTGACCTCTCATTGGATGAGGATTATGGGCAGAAGAAAGAGGCTCACAGCGCTGGGATGTCAGCGAAGGGAGGAGAAGGGAGCAAACAGAGATGAGCCTGAAAGGCTGAGAGGGAGTAGAAGAAGGAAGGCAGTGGTGGCAGCTCAGCCACACTGTGCTAGAGGGGAGAAATCTCACACCCGGCGGCCAGAGGACCCTTGTCCCTGCTCTGTCTCCACCTCTCCCCTTTGTGCCACAGTGAGCAAACCGCAGGCCCTCCCTGAGTGACAGCTTTTTCATATGGAAAGCAGAAAGACAACAAGACCCACCAGGGTGTGATGAGGATTCAATGAGATCATCGTGAAAGTGTTCAGCATCCTAAAAGCTCATCAGATGCTATCTCAGGGGCAGTAAGTAGCAGGGTCAACTGTACTTTTACACAGTTTGTGCACCGTACAAAGCACCAGGCTAAAGGCAGTGTGGGGGCCTGACTCCCAACCCCCCCTCTACTAAACCAGCTGTGTACCAGGATGCAAGCATTCCCCGAGAGGTGGCCCTGGAACTGAGCCCCTCATGTGAGTTCCTGAGCATTGGTCAGGAGTCTAGATGAAAACTCTGGAGTCCTGACCACCTTGGGAACCAAGACAGAAAGGAAAGGGACGAGAGGCTCTGGGGAATGCCTCTCCCTGAGGGGGAAATTCCTGAGCTCAGTCTTCTCTGAACAAATAGACAATCTAGGAGATCTACTAAACGAAGGATGGAGAAACTGCAGCTGAGGAGAAGAAGGGGGCTGAAGAAGCAGAATAAAAAGGGAGACGTGAGTTGAGGGTGTGATCAGAGCAATGTGTTGGTCTGAGGACCTTTCTCTAGTTCCCTCCTCCTCCATTCCCTCCCTTTAGCAAGTTGAAGGCTGATTTGATTATTTCTTGTTGAACACTGCCCCCTGCTGGCTACTAGCAGAAACGTTTTCCCTCTTCCCTATCCCCAGCTAGGAGCTGCTGAGAGCCTGAAAAAGAGAAGAAATGACCTGACTGAGGACAAAGCACGAAGGAATTGCAATTCTGCAATCTGGAATTTTCTACTTGTCAGAGATTTCTGGAAGGTGAAGGAGGCTTGAGGGCTGACTAGGGATAAATAGAGTTTAGAATCCACAGGTGGTTCATTTAGCTATGTTATGACCTATAATTTTCAGATTGATTTTTTTCTGGTCTGTGCCTGTTTCATTTATTGTGCGTCTGTGTTATGTGTGTGTTCTGTATCTGGGTATGCTTGCCTAATTCTGTAGTTTTTGAACACGTCTATGTCTGTGTACTTTGTGTGTGTGTACTCTTTTTAATGTAGGAGTCTGAGTGACAGCTGTCAGGTATGGAGCAAGGACAGGAAGCCGTCTAATTTCCTCTTTCCTAGAAGCCTGTTCTCCCCTTGAAGTTTTACCTTTGTCTCCCAGTTCCATGAGCTATAACCTATGGCTATTTATAGGTTACAGGTTTTATTGTGGCTCCTGCCCCTCTTTGGACATCCCAAGTTCAGAGCCTTGATTTGCTCTAACCTCAGACTCTTGGACCTCCCAAGCAGGGCCTCCAGTGTGGTTCCCAAGTGAGAATCTCTACTGTCTACTTCCCTTTTATCCTTTCTGGCATTAAACTCCAGCCTCCTTCTTTCTTTTTTTTTTTTTTTTTTTTTTTGAGGCAGAGTCTCGCTCTGTCGCCCAGACTGGAGTGCAGTGGCGCAATCTCGGCTCACTGCAAGCTCCGCCTCCTGGGTTCACGCCATTCTCCTGCCTCAGCCTCCCGAGTAGCTGGGACTACAGGCGCCCGCCACCTCGCCCGGCTAGTTTTTTGTATTTTTAGTAGAGACGGGGTTTCACCATGTTAGCCAGGATGGTCTCGATCTCCTGACCTCGTGATCCGCCCGTCTCGGCCTCCCAAAGTGCTGGGATTACAGGCTTGAGCCACCGCGCCCGGCCTAGCCTCCTTCTTTCATAAGCTTGTAGCTACCTCTTTCATTGGTTGATCCAATTTATTCAGTGCAACATACATTTATGGAATAGCCAATGTATACCAGGCACTGTTCTGGATTCTGAAATACAGGATCAGGCCCTCCCCATCATCTGCTTGGGAGGGAGTGTGGGAGACAGGCATGTAAACATATCAATTTCCCAAAAGGGAGAGGCATCTGCAAGGAAGAGAAGTAGTGCAAGGAAGCGAGTGATTACCTCAGAGAGGGTGTTGGTGAGGAAGGCAGCCAGTAAAATCTGAGCTGGGTTTTGAAAACCGTGAGATGTGTACAGTGAATTCTGTGGTGTGCAGCCAAGACCCTCCTTACAGATTTCCTCCTTCGCTGGACAAGCCACTCACTCCTCCAGCTGTGGAAGTGTTGACTCACAGCTGAGTCCCTCTCCAGGAATTGCCTTTGGAGGAAGAAAGCCACCTTGCCTGAGGTGCTGCTCTCTCCCTAGGGCAATGACTGGTTGATATGGAGTTACAAAGTTATCCCAGCTTGAGAGCCCCCATGGGATGGACAGAAGCCTCCATTGCCATTGTGTTGCTTTTCGGTTTCTCTCTCTGCTTATTGCAGCTTCCCTCACACCTCACAGGTGTTCTCAAGATCTCTCCTGCTGGCACTCCCCTGTATACAATCTCAGAGTTCAGGAATCCGCTTCCCAGGGAACCCCACCTAAGATGTAAAGGCACTTTAAGTATGAAGGCATGGAGCCCTGAGAAGCTCTGGTGAGCAAGAGCACACTATAAGCATGTGGTATTGTTGGGACATTAAGTGCAAGGGGCTGATGGGACAGGAGAGTGACAGAATGGTCTGGAGAGGTAAGCATGGGCCAGGTCAGGAGAAGCATAATAGGGAGTGTTGTGCTTGGCCACACAGTGATGGGAAACCAATGAACATTCTCTAGTAGGGTAGATAAACACCATCACCAGATGTACATTTTAGAAATATCACTTTCAGAACATTTCTTTTTTTTTTTTTTAAGAGTCTCATTCTGTCACCCAGGCTGGAGTGCAGTGGTGCGATCTCGGTTCACTGCAACCTCTGCCTCTGGGTTCAAGTCATTCTCCTGCCTCAGCCTCCTAAGTAGATGGGATTATAGGTGTGCGCCACCACGCCCGGCTAATTATTTATTTATTTATTTTTTGAGACGGAGTCTTGCTCTGTCACCAGGCTGAAGTACAGTGGCATGATCTTGGCTCACTGCAATCGCCGTCTCCTGGGTTCAAGCGATTCCCCTGCCTCAGCCTCCCAAGTAGCTAGCTGGGAGTACAGATGTGCACAACCACACCGGGCTAATTCTTTGTACTTTAGTAGAGATGGGGTTTCATCATTTTGGGCCAGGCTAGTCTCGATCTCCTGACCTCAAATGGTCCGCCTGCCTCGGCCTCCCAAAGTGCTGGGATTATAGGTGAGAGCCACCATGCGTGGCCACTTTTAGGACATTTCTGAAGATAGCTGCATAAAGGTAAGCTCCGTGCAGGGAACAGTTTTAGGAGGCTATCGCAAAGTCAGCTGCAAGAAGATGAGGGTCTGTATTTAGGTAGTGGCAGTAGGAATGGGGAAGGGAGGACAGATTTAGAAAGCTATTTAAATGGTAGATTCAACAGGATGTCGTGATTCATTAAATGTGACAGGCTAGAGGAGAACTCCCAGGTTTCTGGCCTGGGAGCCTGGGTGCACAGTGGTGCTACTTTCCAAAGTAGAGCATGTAGGAGGAGGAACGTTGTAGGGAATTGCAGTGGAGATGGTGGCAGTAAGGTGGTGTAATAAGGACAAACTGAATGAGAACCCCCTAGGAGCCTTCCTGTGGAGCTGCCCAGAAGGAAGTTGGCTTTCTAGGTTTGTAGTTGAAAAGTTGTACCGCTTTACTAGGATGTCTCTCAGGAATGTCCAACTCCACATATCTCAAACTGGCCACCTTATCTTCTCCCCTCCTCAACTCTCCTCCTCTCCTCGTATCCCCATGGCAAAACATGGCACCATCAGCATTCAGTTGCCCTGACCATTGCTACTTGTTTTTCCCTCTAGTCTCACCTCCAATCCATCATCAGTAGCTATTCATTTTACCTCCTAAACGTGACTTCTTTTTCCATCAGTTCTACCAATGCTTTTCTTCACCTGGAGTATTGCGGTGGCCTAGCTAGTCTCCCTGCCTTTCGGTTTCCTCCCTGTAGGTCCACCCTTCAAACTGCCCTCAGACTTAGCTACCCAAAATGCAAACTGAGCCAGGACACTTCTACACTATCCTTTAAATGATTCCCAATTATTTCCCCAGAATAAAACCCAAGTTATTCAACATGGTATGAAAGTCCCTTCACAGTGTAGCTCCTGCCAGTTTGTCCAGCCCCATTGGTCATTCTGTCCTTTATATTTTTTGCTCTAATAATTTGAAGGCACTCAAAGCTCTCTGGCACAGTCTGTACTACTCCTGACTGCTGTGCCTTTGCTCCCGTAGTTCCTCCTCCTGTACTTCACCTGTATGAGTCCTATTCATCCTTCAAGACAATGCAGATGTCCTCGCCTTCAGAAAAGTGCCACAGCTTGGTGTGTCTCTCCTATAGCCCCAGCTTGGCTCCTCATGTGCTCCCTGGTCTTTCTATGAATATCTCTGTCATTGCACTCACCACACTGAAGTTTACTGAAATCATCTATCTGCTAGCACATGGGTTTCAGTGTGACCTGGGGTGAGTTACTTCAAATCTCTGACTATGTTTTCTTTATTTGTTTGTTTCTTTGTTTTTTTGTTTTGCGACACAGTCTCCCTCTGTCACCCAGGCTGGAGTGCAGTGGCCCAGTCCCAGCTTACTGCAACCTCCGCCTCTCAGGTTCAAGCAATTCTTATGCCTCAGCATCCCAAGTAGCTGGGATCACAGGCATGCGCCATCACGCCTGGCTAAATTTTGTATTTTTAGTAGAGATGAGGTTTCGCCGCATTGGCCAGGCTGATTTCAAACGCCTGACCTCAAGTGATCCACCCACCTCGGTCTCCCAAAGTGCTGGGATTACAGGTGTGAGCCACCGCACCCGACCCTAGCTTCACTTTTTAAACTTCTGCCTAGGACATATGTATATAATTCATTGAGCTTTCCTCCTGCTGATGGTTTCAATCTTCCATTATTAACAATGCTGCGGTGCACATCATCCCATGCATATACTTGTGCATTTATACGAGCATTTCTTTTTTTTTTTTTTTTGAGATGGAGTCTCACCCTTTCGCCCAGGTTGGAAGGCAGTGGTGCAATCTCGGCTCAGTGCAACCTCTGCCTCCTGGGTTCGAGGGATTCTCCTGTTTCAGTCTTCTGAGTAGCTGGGATTACAGGCATGCGCCACAACGCCCAGCTAATTTTTGTATTTTTAGTAGAGGCGTGGTTTCACCATGTTGGCTAGGCTGGTCTCGAACTCCTGACCTCAAGTGATCTGCTGCCTCCCAAAGTGCTGGGTTTACAGGTATGAGCCACCGTGCCCGGCCTATATGAGCATTTTGTGAAGAAATAAAACTGCTGGATTAAAGATAATGTACAATTTACATTTTGATAGATACTTGCAATTCTCCTCCAATAAGGCTTTATCAATCCACACTATTTCCAACCACATGTAGGAGTCTACATTTCTCCCTACCCTTTATAACAATGAATATCATCATTTTTTTTTTTTTTGCCGGTTTGATGGGCAAAAGGAAATGTCACATTTTTCTTTAATTAGAATTTTTCCTATTATTTGAGGTTGATGGTAATTTCATGTACTTATTAGATATTTGTTTTTCTTCTGTGAATTTCCTGTTCATATCCTGGGCCTATTTAAAATTTGTTTTAATCCTTTTTAAAATTTAAGCAATATTTATTTTCTAAAAAATACAATTTATTTTAGGTAAAATAAAAATGTTTTTATTCCCCCCTTTTTTTCAGAGATGGTATCTCACTCTGTTGTCCAGGCTGGGGTGCAGTGGTGCTATCCTAGCTCACTGCAGCCTCAAACTCCTGGACTCAAGTGATGTTCCTGCTACAGCCTCCTGAGTAGTCTCAGTGTTTTATTTGTTTATTTATTTTTTTGGCACACTAAATAATTGGTTCATGTATCCCTTTTTGTTGCATTCGATTTTCCTGTCCCTAATCTTATTCTCCTTATTTTTATTTATTTATTTTATTTTAGATGGAGTCTTGCTCTGTCACACAGGCTGTAGTGCAGTGGGCGCCATCTCAACTTACTGCAAGCTCTGCCTCCCAGATTCAAGCGATTCTCCTGCCTCAGGCCACCAAGTAACTGAGATTATAAGCGCGTGTCACCACGCCAGGGTAATTTTTGTGTTTTCAGTAGAGACATGGTTTCACCATGTTGGCCAGGCTGGTCTTAAACTCCTGACCACAAGTGATCCACCTACCTTGGCCTCCCAAAGTGCTGGGATTACAGGTGTGAGCCACTGTGCCCAGCCACCTAATTCTCTTTTTCACACCCCATAGGCATTGACTCAATTATTTAGTGTGCGTCTTTGAATCTACCTTTTATTCCTTTATTTTCTTTGTTTGTGTATCCAAGATCAATACATTAGATTATTTTGCATATTTTACATTTCAGAACAATATTGTAGTGTACATCTCACTCTGCTTCTTTTACTTTTCCTTCTTACCAAACATTTGTTATTAAATTCTATTCTGCTTTTATATGAGTTGGAATTTAAAACAATATATGGTGACTTAATTCATTCTTTTTATCTACATTTACTATATGTATAACATTCCACAATCTGTTTATCATAGAAGATATTTTTCCTAATTTTTTGCTGCAATGAATAGACTTGAGTATGTAATTTTACGTATCCTTTGCAGAATTATTTTTGTAATATATTCCTAGATATTGGAACTAGATCATAGGTTACACACATATTCAATTTTACTAGACACTTCCAAATTACCCTACAAAAGGTACCAATTTATACTCACACTAGCAGCTCATGATGCTCTTCATTTCCTACCACTTCACTAGTGCTTGATTTTTTTTTTTTTTTAATTGAGATGGAGTCTTGCTGTGTTCCCCAGACTGGAGTGCAATGGCATGATCTCTGCTCACTGCAACCTCCACCTCTTGGGTTCAAGCAATTCTCCTGCCTCAGACTCCCAAGTAGCTGGGATTACAGGCCCCCACCACCATGCCCGGCTAATTTTTGTATTTTTAGTAGAGACGGGATTTCACCATGTTGGTTAGGCTGGTCTCGAACTCCTGACCTCAGGTGATGCACCTGCCTCAGCCTCCCAAAATGCTGGGATTACAGGCATGAGCTACTGTGCCCAGCCACTAGCACTTGATATTATCCAAACTGTAAATCTTGTTGCTTAGGTAAAGTGATGTAAAGTGAGAGGTATTTTTTTTTCCACTTTCTGTTTGATTGTTTGGAATTTTAACTGATTTTAGGATCTCTAGAATTATTAAACTGAGGATCCATAGGTTTATAGACAGTAACACTTGCCATGCAGAAAATTTTAGTTTAGTCAAATGTATAATCTTGTCTTCTATTACTTCTGTATTTTGGGCCTTCGCTTTCCCTGCTCCAAAATCACAAAAGAAAAAAAAAACTCCTTTGTTCTCTTTTCATACTTATATGATTAATTTTTTGTGGGTAGTATTTTACCTTTAACACTTTAATACATCTGCATGTTATTAGAATAAGAAATGAGGTAGGAATCCAGCTTTACTTTTTCCAAATGGCTATCCAGTTGTTCCAACACCATTTATTGAACAATCCATCTTTTCTTTATTAAAATAATAGTTTTATTCTCCCCTTGCAATACTTTTATATATTATTCTCTTTTTTCTTTCTTTAGTTTTGAGAGTTATTTATGTAATGTGAATACAAGTTTTGTATGATTTGCAAATGTTTTCCTCTAGTCGGTGACTTGTCTTTTCATCTCTTAAAAGCTCTTTTGAAAGTGGAAGTTCTTAATTGTTAGTGAAGTCCCACATATCATTTTATTTATTTTATGGCTCATGCTCTTGGTGTAAGAAATCTTTGTCTCACCCAAGTTCACAAGGATTTTCTTCCTGTTTTTGTCAGGAAGTTTTATAGTTTTAGGTTTTTTTGCTTTTATTTTTGAGACGGAGTCTCGCTCTGTCGCCCAGGCTGGAGCTCAGTGGCGTGATCTCGGCTCACTGCAAGGTCCGCCTCCCGGATTCACACCATTCTCCTGCCTCAGCCTCCCAAGCAGCTGGGACTACAGGCGCCCGGCACCACGCCTGGCTAATTTTTTTGTATTTTCAGTAGAGACAGGGTTTCACCGTGTTAGCCAGGATGGTCTCAATCTCCTGACCTCGTGATCCACCTGCCTTGGCCTCCCAAAGTGCTGGGATTACAGGCGTGAGCCACCGCGCCCGGCCAATCAACTTTTTGAGAAGTAAAATCTTAACAATATGAAATCTTCTAACCCATAAACAACGTATAGTATATTGCCCCATTTATTTAGACCTTCTTTAATTTCTTATTTTATTTTATTTTTTTACTATACTTTAAGTTCTAGGGTACATGTGCACAACGTGCAGGTTTGTTACATAGGTATACATGTGCCATATTGTTTGCTGCACCCATCAACTGGTCATTTACATTAGGTATTTCTCCTAAAGCTATCCCTCCACCAGCCCCCAATCCCACAACAGGCCCCGGTGTGTGATGTTCCCCGCTCTGTGTCCAAGTGCTCTCATTGTTCAGTTCCCACCTATGAGTGAGAACATGTGGTGTTTGGTTTTCTGTCCTTGTGATAGTTTGCTAAGAATGGTGGTTTCCAGCTTCATCCATGTCCCTGCGAAGGACATGAACTCATCCTTTTTTATGGCTGCATAGTATTCCATGGTGTATATGTGCCACATTTTCTTAATCCAGTCTATCATTGATGGACATTTGGGTTGGTTCCAAGTTGTTGCTATTGTGAATAGTGCCACAATAAACATACATGTGCATGTGTCTTTATAGTAGCATGATTTATAATCCTTTGGGTATATACCCAGTAATGGGATTGCTGGGTCAAATGGTATTTCTAGTTCTAGATCCTTGAGGAATTGCCACGCTGTCTTCCACAATGGTTTAACTAATTTACACTTCCACCAACAGTGTAAAAGTGTTCCTATTTCTCCACATGCTCTCCATCATCTGTTTTTTCCTAACTTTTTAATGATCGCCATTCTAACTGGTGTGAGAGGGTATCTCATTGTGGTTTTGATTTGCATTTCTCTGATGACCAGTGATGATGAGCATTTTTTCATGTGTCTGTTGGCTGCATAAATGTCTTCTTTTGAGAAGTGTCTGTTCATATCCTTTGCCCACTTTTTGATGGGATCCTTGTTTTTTTTTCTTGTAAATTTAAATTATTTGTAGATTCTGGATATTAGCCCTTTGTCAGATGGGTAGTTTGCAAAAATTTCCCCCATTTACTCCTGTTCACTCTGATGGCAGTTTCTTTTGCGGTGCAGGAGCTCTTTAGTTTAATTAGATCCCATTTGTCGATTTTGGCTTTTGTTGCCATTGCTTTTGATGTTTTAGTCATGAAGTCTTTGCCCATGCCTATGTCCTGAATGGTATTGAACAGGTTTTCTTCTAGGGTTTTTATGGTTTTAGATCTAACATTTAAGTCTTTAATTCATCTTGAATTAATTTTTGTATACGGTGTAAGGAAGGGATCCAGTTTCAGCATTCTACATATGGTTAGCTAGTTTTACCAGCACTATTTATTAAATAGGGAATCCTTTCCCCATTTCTTGTTTTTGTCAGGTTTGTCAAAGATCAGATGGTTGTAGATGTGTGGTGTTATTTCTGAGGCCTCTGTTCTGTTCCATTGGTCTATATCTCCATTTTGGTACCAGTACCATGCTGTTTTGGTTACTGTAGACTTGTAGTATAGTTTGAAGTCAGGTAGCATGATGCCTCCAGTTTTGTTCTTTTTGCTTAGGATTGTCTTGACAATGTGGGCTCTTTTTTGGTTCCATACGAACTTTAAAGTAGTTTTTTCCAGTTCTGTGAAGAAAGTCATTGGTAGCTTGATGGGGATGGCATTGAATCTATAAATTACCTTGGGCAGTATGGCCATTTTCACAATATTGATTCTTCCTATCCATGAGCGTGGAAGGTTCTTCCATTTGTTTGGATCCTCTTTTATTTCATTGAGCAGTGGTTTATAGTTCTCCTTGAAGAGGTCCTTCACATGCCTTGTAAGTTGGATTCCTAGGTATTTTATTCTCTTTGAAGCGATTGTGAACGGAGTTCACTCATGATTTGACTCTCTGTTTGTCTGTTACTGGTGTATAGGAATGCTTGTGATTTTTGCACATTGATTTTGTATCCTGAGACTGCTGAAGTTGCTTATCAGCTTGAGGAGATTTAGGGCTGAGATGATGGGGTTTTCTAAATATACAATCATGTCATCTGCAAACAGGGGCAATTTTACTTCCTCTTTTCCTAATTGAATACCCTTTATTTCTTTCTCCTGCCTGATTGCCCTGGTCAGAACTTCCAACACTATGTTGAATAGGAGTGGTGAGAGATGGCATTCTTGTCTTGTGCTGGTTTTCAAAGGGAATGCTTCCAGTTTTTGTCCATTCAGTATGATATTGGCTGTGGGTTTGTCATAAATAGCTCTTATTATTTTGAGATATGTTCCATCAATACCTAGTTTATTGGGAGTTTTTAGCATGAAGGGCTGTTGAATTTTGTTGAAGGCCTTTTCTGCATCTATTGAGATAATCATGTGGTTTTTGTCGTTGGTTCTATTTAAGTGATGGATTACATTTATTGATTTGCATATGTTGAACCAGCCTTGCATCCCAGAGATGAAGCCGACTTGATCGTGGTGGATAAGCTTTTTGATGTGCTGCTGGATTCAGTTTGCCAGTATTTTATTGAGGATTTTCACATCGATGTTCCTCAGGGATATTGGTGTAAAATTCTCTTTTTTCATGTGTGTCTTTACCAGGCTTTGGTATCAAGATGATGCTGGCCTCATAAAATGAGTTAGAGAGGATTCTCTTTTTCTATTGATTGGAATAGTTTCAGAAGGAATGGTACCAGCTTCTCTTTGTATCTCTGGTAGAATTTGGCTGTGAATCTGTCTGGTCCTGGACTTTTTTGGTTGGTAGGCTATTAATTATTCCTTCAATTTCAGAGCCTGTTATTGGTCTATCAGAGATTCAACTTCTTCCTGGTTTAGTCTTGGGAAGGTGTATGTGTCCAGGAATTTATCCATTTATCCAAATGGAAAACTTCTAGATTTTCTAGTTTATTTGAATAGAAGTGTTTATAGTATTCTCTGATGGTCATTTGTATTTCTGTGGGATTGGTGGTGATATCCCCTTTATCATTTTTTATTGCCTCCATTTGATTCTTCTCTTTTCTTCTTTTTTAATCTTGCTAATGGTCTATCTATGTTGTTGACCTTTTCAAAAAACCAGCTCCTGGATTCACTGATTTTTTTTTGAAGGGTTTTTGGTGTCTCTATCTCCTTCAGTTCTGCTGTGATCTTAATTATTTCTTGCCTTCTGCTAGCTTTTGAATGTATTTGCTCTTGCTTCTCTAGTTCTTTTAATTGTGATGTTAGGGTGTCGATTTTAGATCTTTCCTGCTTTCTCTTGTGGGCATTTAGTGCTATAAATTTCCCTCTACACACTGCTTTACATGTGTGCCAGAGATTCTGGTACGTTGTGTCTTTGTTCTCATTGGTTTCAAAGAACATCTTTATTTCTGCCTTCATTTCATTATTTACTCAGTAGTCATTCAGGAGCAGGTTGTTCAGTTTCCATGTAGTTGAGAGGTTTGAGTGAGTTTCTTAATCCTGAGTTGTAATTTGATTGCACTGTGGTCTGAGAGACAGGTTGTTGTGATTTCTGTACTTTTACATTTGCTGAGGAGTGTTTTACTTCCAATTATGTGGTCAATTTTAGAATAAGTGCTATGTGGCACTGAGAAGAATGTACATTCTTTTGATTTGGGCTGGAGAGTTCTGTAGATGTCTATTAGGTCCACTTGGTGCAGAGCTGAGTTCAAGTCCTGGATATCCTTGTTAACTTTCTGTCTGGTTGATCTGTTTAATATTGACAGTGGGGTGTTAAATTCTCCCGCTGTAATTGTGTGGGAGTCTAAGTCTCTTTGTAGGTCTCTAAGGACATGCTTTATGAATCTGGGTGCTCCTGTACTGGTGCATATATATTTAGGATAGTTAGCTCTTCTTGTTGACTTGATTCTTTACCATTATGTAATGGCCTTCTTTGTCTCTTTTGATCTTCGTTGGTTTAAAGTCTGTTTTATCAGAGACTAGGATTGCAACCTGTTTTTTTTTTCTCCTTTCCATTCGCTTGGTAAATCTTCCTCCATCCCTTTATTTTGAGCCTATGTGTGTCTCTGCACGTGAGATAGGTCTTTTGAATACAGCACACTGATGGGTCTTGACTCTTTATCCAATTTGCCAGTCTGTGTCTTTTAATTGGGATATTTAGCCCATTTACATTTAAGGTTAATATTATGTGTGAATTTGATCCTGTCATTATGATGTAAGCTGGTTATTTTGCCCATTAATTGGTGCAGTTTCTTCATAGCATCGACGGTCTTGACAACTTGGCATGTTTTTGCAGTGGCTGGTACCAGTTGTTCCTTTCCATGTTTAGTGCTTCCTTCAGGAGCTCTTGTAAGACAGACCTGGTGATGACAAAATCTCTCAGCATTTGCTTGTCTGTAAAGGATTTTATTTCTCCTTCACTTATGAAGCTTAGTTTGGTGGATATGAAATTCTGGGTTGAAAATTCTTTTCTTTAAGACTGTTGAATATTGGCCCCTACTGTCTTCTGGTTTGTATGGTTTCTGCTGAAAGATCTGCTGTAGTCTGATGGGCTTCCCTTTGTGGGTAACCCAAACTTCCTCTCTGGCTGCTCTTAACATTTTTTCCTTCATTTCAACTTTGTGAATCTGACAATTATGTGTCTTGGCTCTTCTCGAGGAGTATCTTTGTGGTGTTCTCTGTATTTCCTGAATTTGAATGTTGGCCTGCCTTGCTAGGTTGGGGAAGTTCTCCTGGATAATATCCTGAAGAGTTTTTTCCAACTCGATTCCATTCTCCCTGTCACTTTCAGGTACACCAATCAAACTTAGATTTGGTTTTTCACAGAGTCCCATATTTCTTGAAGGCTTTGTTCTTTTTTTTTTTTTTTTTTTGAGACAGAGTCTCACTCTGTCATCCAGACTGGAGTGCAGTGGCCAGATCTCAGCTCACTGCAAGCTCCGCCTCCCGGGTTTATGCCATTCTCCTGCCTCAGCCTCCCGAATAGCTGGGACTACAGGCGCCCGCCACCTTGCCTGGCTAGTTTTTTGTATTTTTTTAGTAGAGACCGTGTTAGCCAGGATGGTCTCGATCTCCTGACCTTGTGATCCGCCTGTCTCGGCCTCCTAAAGTGCTGGAATTACAGGCTTGAGCCACCGCACCTGGCCTTGTTCATTTCTTTTTGCTGTTTTTTCTCTATTGTTGTCTTCTCACTTTATTTCATTAATTTGATCTTCAATCACTGATACCCTTTCTTCCACTTGATCAAATTGGCTGCTGAAGCTTGTGCATGCATCATAAAGTTCTCATACCATTGTTTTCAGCTCTATCAGGTCATTTAAGGTCTTCTCTGCATTGTTTATTCTAGTTAGCCATTCGCCTAACCTTTTTTCAAGGTTTTTAACTTCCTTGCAATGGGTTAGAATATGCTCCCTTAGCTTGGAGAAGTTTGTTATTACCGACCTTCTGAGGCCTGCTTCTGTCAAGTCATCAAAGTCATTCTCCATTCAGCTTTGTTCCATTGCTGGTGAGGAGCTGCGATCCTTTGGAGGAGAAGAATCGCTCTCGTTTTTAGAATTTTCATCTTTTCTGTTCTGGTTTCTCCCCATCTTTGTGGTTTTATCTACCTTTGGTCTTTGATATTGGTGACCTAAAAATGGGGTTTTGATGTAGATGTCCTTTTTGTTGATGTTGATGCTATTCCTTTCTGTTTTTTAGTTTTCCTTCTAACATTCAGATCCATCAGCTGCTGGTCTGATGGATTTTGCTGGAGGTCCACTCCAGACCCTCTTTGCCTGGGTATCACTTGCAGAGGCTGCAGAACAGCAAATATTGCAGAACAGAAAATATTGCTGCCTGATCCTTCCTCTGGAAGCTTTGTCCCAGAGGGGCACCTGTCTGTATGAGGTGCCTGTCAGCCCCTACTGGGAGGTGTCTCCCCATTAGCCTACACAGGGATCAGGGACCCACTTGAGGATGCAGTCTGTCTGTTCTCAGAGCTCAAACGCTGTGCTGGGAGAATCACTGCTCTCTTCAGAGCTGTCATACAGGGACATTTAAGTCTGCAGAAGTTTCTGCTGCCTATTGTTCAGGTATGCCCTGCCTACACAGGTGGAGTCTATAGAGGCAGTAGGCCTTGTTGAGCTGTGTTGGGCTCTGCCCAGATTGAACTTCCACGCTACTTTGTTTACCTACTCAAGTCCCAGCAATGGTGGACACCCCTCCCCCCACCAGGCTGCTGCCTTGCAGGTTGATCTCAGACTGCTGCGCTAGCAGTCAGCAAGACTCTGTGGGCATGGGACCTGCTGAGTCAGGCATGGCAGAGAATCTCCTGGTCTGCTGGTTGCTAAGACCATGGGAAAAGCACAGTATTTGGGCGAGAGTGTACTGTTTTTCCAGGTACAGTCTGTCACGGCTTCCCTTGGCTAGGAAAGGGAAATCCCCCAACTCCTTGCACTTCCCAGGTGAGGCAACGCCCTGCCCTGCTTTGGCTTGCCTTCCATGGGCTGCCCCCACAGTACAACCAGTCCCAAATGAGATGAACCAGGTACCTAAGTTGGAAATGCAGAAATCTCCCGTCTTCTTTGTCAATCATGCTGGGAGCTGCAAACTGGAGCTGTTTCTACTCGGCCATCTTGGAATGGACTCCAACTTTTTAAAATTTCTTTGAGCAATATTTTATAGTTTTCAGTGCATCAGACTTGTACATCTTTGGCAGGATTTGTCCCTCAGTATTTTACATTTTTTGGTGTCACTGTAAATGGTGTTTTAAATTTAATCTTTTGAGTGTTCATTGTTAGTGTTATGGGTTGAATTGACCCTTCCTTCCAAGAGATATATTGAAGTTCTAGCCCCTGGTACCTGTGACTCTGAGTTTGTTTGTAAATAGAGGTCTTTGCAGATGTGATTCATTAAGATGAGGTAATGGAGTAAGATAGGCCCTTAATCCAATATGGTTGGTGTCCTTTAAGAAGAGGGAAATTTGGACATAGACACACAGGGAGGGAAGATGATGCAGAGATCCAGAGAGATAATCCAGCCAAATGACAATGGAGGCAGAGAACGGAGTGATGAATTTACAAACCAAGGAATGCCCTGGATTGTCAGAAAACACCAGGAGCTGGAAGAAGCGAGGAAGGACTCTCCCCTAGTTCCTTCAGAGAAAGCATAGCCCTACCAACACCTTGATGTCAGATTTCTATCCCCATCACCTTGTTAATGAGTGTTTATCATTCTGAAGTTCTGGTATCATTTCAAGTCCTCTCCTCTAGTTACTTTGAAATACACATAATATTGTTGCTAAGTATAGTCACCCTAGTCTGCTATCAAACATTAGAACTTATGTCTTCTGTCTAACTATATGTTTGTGCCCACAATCAACCTGTCTTCATCCTTTCCTTCCCCTCCACCCTTTCCAGTCTCTGGTATTATATTTGGAGATTTTCTACATATCTTTCTATTATTGATATTTACTTTAATACCACTGTAGCCAGGGAATATATTTTATATAATCTGATTCTTTTAAAATTGATCACTACTTATTTTATGGCTACCTTGGTAAATGTTCCAGTGAAATGTTATTGAAAAAAATTCGGCTGTTGGATGGAATGTTCAATAATCAATTCAGTCAAATTAATTGATACTGTTGGTCAAATCTTTTATATCTTTACTGATTTTCTATTTGTTCTATAAATTATTAAGATATGGATATTGATATTACTGATTATCATTGTGGATTTGTCAATTTATCCTTGTAGTTCTATTGGTTTTTGCTTCATGTATATATACATACACATACACACATATATATACACACACAAACATATATACATACACAGAGAGAAAGAGAGAGAGAGCGATAAAGAGAGAGTCCTACTCTGTCACCCAGGCTGGAGTGCAGTGCCACAGTCATGGCTTACTGCAGCTTTCACTTCCCCAGGCTCAGGTGATCTTCCCATCTCAGCCTCCCAGGTAGCTGGGACTACAAGTGTGAGCCACCATGCCCAGCTAATTTTTTGTATTTGTATTTGTATTTTTTTTTTCTGAAATGGAGTCTCACTCTGTCGCCCAGGCTGGAGTGCAGTGGCATGATCTCAGCTCACCACAACCTCTGCCTACTGGATTCAAGCGATTCTCATGTCTCAGACTCTACCTCCTGAGTAGCTGGGACTACAGGTACACGCCACCAAGCCTGTTTAATTTTTGTATTTTTAGTAGATATGGGGTCTCACCCTATTGCCCAGGCTGGTCTTGCACTGCCGGGCTCAAGTGATCAACCCACCTTGGCCTCCCAAAAGTGCTGGGATTATAGGTGTGAGCCACTATGACTAGCCCAGCTTTTTTTTTTTTTTTTTTTTTTTTCGAATTCAGTCTTCGTAAAGACTGTCAAAAATTGTCAATGCTGACTGTGTTACAAGTCATCACAGTGGGCTATTGGGAAAAGTTTTCAATTAACAATAGTCGTGCCTCAGATAAACCTCATTGGCTATGATACTTGCCATTGTGCAAAGCTGCTTCATGTACTTTGAATATCTGTTATTGGGTACATAAATGTTTAGCGTTATTATGTCTCCTTGATGAATTGACCTCTTTATCATTATGAAATGATCCTTTTTTATCCCTGGCAATATTCTTTGCTCTGAAATCTACATTATTATTAGTAGTATAGCCATTCCAACTTTATTTTGATTAGCATTAGCATGGTACATTTTTTCTATCCCTTTAGCTTTAACCTATTTGTATCTATATTTAAAAGGATTTCTTTTAGGCAGTTAGATATCGCTTTTATAATCTAATCTGACAAATCATGCTTTTATAATCTAATCTGACAAATTATACCTTTTTTTTTTTGAAACGGAGTCTCACTCTGTCACCCAGGCTGGAGTGCAGTGGTGCAGTCTAGGCTTACTGCAACCACCACCTCCTGGGTTCAAGTGAGTCTCCTGTCTCAGCATCCCAAGTAGCTGGCATTACAGGTGTACCCCACCACGCCTAATTTTTGTATTTTTAGTAGACACAGGGTTTCACCATGTTGACCAGGCTGGTCTCGAACTCCTAACCTCAACTGATCTGCCCTCCTTGACCTCCCAAAGTGCTGGAATTATATGCATGACCCCACTGCACCTGGCCTTTAATTTTAGTATTTAGACCATTTATATTTAATGTGATTACTGATATAGCCTGGCTTAAACTTTTGTCTTGTTATTTGTTATCTATTTGTACCATCTGTCCTTTGTTTCTTCTTGCCCCTTTTTCTCAGGAACATAAATAACTGAAATTCAAAATAGTGAATATGGCTGAGCATGGTGGTTCATACCTGTAATACTAATACTTGGGGAGGCCAAAGCAGGTTGATCAGTTGAGATCAGAAGTTGGAGGCCAGCCTGGGCAACGTGGTGAAACCCTGTCTCTCCAAAAAATACAAAAGTTAGCTGGGTATTGTTGCAGGTCCCAACTACTCGGGAGACTGAAGTGGGAGGATCACCTGAGCCTGGGGAGATTGAGGCTGCAGTGAGCTGAGATTGTGCCACTGCCCTCCAGCCTGGGCAACAGAGCAAGACCTTGTCTCAAAAAAAAAAAAAAAAAAAAAGACAAAAAGTGAATATAGTGGGAGAGATTCAAAGAAAGATTTGGGACTTTACAGAAGAGAGATATTAAGTCAAACTGATGATGTCAGGAATGACTTAAGAAAATATTCAGATTGAACCTTGAAATATTTTGGATATGAGTGATGGTGTAAGGAAGGTGCTCTATATAGAGGCAATAGGATGAACAATGGGATTGGAGGCAGTAAAGCATGTGTTTGGGCTAAGGAATAATAGATTGTTCCCGTGGCCTGAAAAAGAGTGGCAGGAGAGATGTGGAAAGTACTTATGTTATTAACAGCTTCCTACGGATGTCCCTACCCTGATAACCCACAGATACCTGAGATACCTGTCAAATCCCACATATTATCTACTCTTTAAACCTGCTCTCTCGGCCGGGCGTGGTGGCTCAAGCCTGTAATCCCAGCACTTTGGGAGGCCGAGACAGGTGGATCACGAGGTCAGGAGATCGAGACCATCCTGGCTAACACGGTGAAACCCTGTCTCTACTAAAAATACAAAAAACTAGCCGGGCGAGGTGGCAGGCACCTGTAGTCCCAGCTACTCAGGAGGCTGAGGCAGGAGAATGGCGCGAACCTGGGAGGCGGAGCTTGCAGTGAGCTGAGATCCGGCCACTGCACTCTGCACTCCAGCCTGGGCGACAGAGCAAGACTCAGTCTCAAAAAAAAAAAAAAAAACAAAAAAATAAACCTGCTCTCTCAATAGCCCCTAATTTTATGTATGGTATCACCAGCTTCCTTAATATACATACCAGATAGTCATTTTGAGTCATTTTAAATGCCTCTTTGTTCCTCAACCCTATTCATCCCACCTGCAGGTCATCTCTTCCAAATTTCAGCTTTTTTTTTGAGACGGAGTTTCACTCCTGTTGCCCAGGCTGGAGTGCAATGGAGTGATCTTGGCTTACTGCAACCTCTGCCTCCCAGGTTCAAGCAAGTCTCCTACCTCAGCCTCCCAAGTAGCTAGGATTACAGGCATGCACCACCACGCCCAGCTAATTTTGTATTTTTAGTAGAGACAGAGTTTCACCATGTTGGCCAGGTGGTCTCGAACACCTGACCTTGTGATCATCTGCCTTAGCCTCCCAAAGTATTGGGATTACAGTTGTGAGCCACGGTGCCTGGCAACGAACTTTCTTTTCTATCCTTATCTATCCCCACAGCCTTGGAGCCAGGCTCAACTCCCCTCCCCCACCCTGCCCCCAAACTGTTTAATTAGCCTTCTTACTGGTTTTGCTACTTCTAGATTCTTCTCTCTTTAAACCAATGCCACACATACCCCCCTGTATGCCCTGAGATGGATGTGAAGTTCTGTGTGTGTACATGTGTACATTTTTCTGGGGAGTACTTGTAGCCTTCATCAAAGTCTCGAAAGTCCACAAAAGGCTAGGAGTCACTACCCTGTATCTTTATTTCAGATGAAACCATGCTCAGTTAATGTGGTGCAGTTGACAGACTACTGAACAGTAAGTCAGGAGACCTGGGGTTTAGTTCTGGTGCTGCCACTAATTAGCCATATGATTTTGGGCAATGAGGCACTTACTTTGCACCTGTTTCCTCATCTGTAAAATTCAGAGTCTCTTCCAATCTCAAAATGCTATTATTGAGAAATTACCATTCAATTATTATGAAGAAATTACCATACAATGTCATAAATGCTAAAACAAAGGTATGCAGAGCTTTGAGAGCACAAAGGAGGTTCTCTGGGTGTGGGGCCATCTAGCTTTGCTTGGGAAAGTTGGTAAAGAGTTGCAGAGGAGGCTACAGTTGAGTCTTGAAGGATGAACAGAACTTTCCAGGCAGAAAGAAGGAGGAGGGCATTTTAGGCAAAGGAAACTTTGTGAGAAGGCAGAGAAGTAGTAGAGCCTCAGGTTGGCAGAACAACGAGTAGATGGTTATAGCTTGGATATATGTGTGCTGAAAGTTTGGGCTTTAAATGCACAGGGAACACTAGGAGATAAGCCTGCAGAAGGGGAATGAGTTGGGGCCTGAAGTTTCTTATATATGGTGCCAAAAAGTTTCGACTTTATCTTGTAGACAGTGGGAAGCCATGGGTTGTTTTAGGTAAGAGAGTGACAGGCTGATTTCCCTTTCATAAAAATCACATTGGCAACAGGGAGGAAGATGGATTGAAAGAGAATGAGACATGTTTGGAAAAGATAAAGGTCTGAATAAGTCAAGGGGATAGAGGTGGAAGGAAGATAATGTTGTTCCTTTTAAACCTATTACATTTAAGATACCCAAGGAATATCCAAGTTAAAATGTATGATAGGAAGTTGGAAATTTGAGTCTTATGCTCACAAGTTAGACCTGGATTAAACAGCATTCATAAGTGAGCACTGACTGAAGCCACAGGAGTGAATGACATTGCTTTGGAAAAGCATGTGGAGTGGGGAGTAAGGGGGCCAAAGGCTAAATTCTGGGAAATAACAGTATTTGGAGTCAGGAGTAGAAAACACATTGGAAGGGTGGCTGGGGTTCAAGGAGCTGAGGAGTGAAGGAAGGAAGAGAGATAGTAGTGAAGAATCTACTTTTTTTTTTTTGAGACGGAGTTTCACTCTTTTTACCCAGGCTGGAATGCAATAATGGTGTGAACTCAGTTCACTGCAATCTCCGCCTCCCGGGTTCAAGCGATTATCTTGCCTCAGCCTCCCGAGTAGCTGGGATTACAGGCACCTGCCACCACGCCCGGCTAATTTTGTATTTTTAGTAGGGACAGGGTTTCTCCATGTGGGTCAGGCTGGTCTCAAATTCTCGACCTCAGGTGATCCACCCGCCTCAGCCTCCCAAAGTGCTAGGATTACAGGCATGAACCACCAGGCCTGGCCTAATAATCTACTCTTTTAAGAGGGTTAGATGAGAAAGAAATGAAAGCGAAGGCTAAAGCAAGAGGAGACTACTGAGTGGAGGAAGGTACTTCATTTTATTATGTCTGTTGGGCAAAGATCAGTGAAGAGGCCGAAGTTAGTTACAGGAGAGATTGGGAATAATGGATGGAGGTGGGAAAGGACAGGATATAACACACACCTGCAGGGCCTGGACCCAGGCAAGGGAGGTGGAGAGTGTTTATTCTTCCCTAGAAGGAGGAAGGAAATCAGAAAGAGTTTAATTCAGTGGTTCTCACATTAGAATCACTGAGGTATCTTAAAAAAATGCGAATAGCTGGGTCACACCTCAGAAGTTTCTGGTTTAATGAGTCCGGGATGGTCCTGGGCATTGATGTGTTTTCAAAGCTTCCCAGGAGATTAAAATCTGCAGTCAAAGTTCACAACTACTGGTTTAATTGTAGGTAACATTTTAGATTCATGATAATAGGATTGGATTTGAGGAAACCACACTTAATAAAGGTTTGGTGAATAGGGAGTGATCAAGGTTTCATAGATGAGGAAGGGAGAAAGAGAAGGAAGCAAGAAGGGAAAGCAGCTAATGCTAACTTAGTGTATTTTATGTGCCAGAGATATAGAAATGAATGAGGTGTGGTCCTTCTTAGAGATCAGGATCTCAAATGAGAGACACCTCACCACAAGCCTATGATGTAGTACAGTTCTTGAGCAGTTAAATTTTTTTTGTGTGAGCAGTTTTTTTTTTTTACTAAAACTGAGCGGGGGAAACCCCTCACCCTCAGAACCCACGTATTTCACAATATAGACTGGGTCTGGAAATCCTTTTGTGAGCATTGAGAGTAGCCTTTCTGGGAAGGTGGGTGCTGGGGAAAGATCTCTAACTATTCCGGGAGATCAACTCATCCCCAGGCTCATCAGCAGGGCTGGAAGTAGATGGTGATTGTGGCCCTGCATGTGGGTACATTACTGTAGTCACCTGTACCTGGGAGGTGGTTAAAATTGCTAATTGCTCACATGGAAACACTTTGATGGCCATTCTGGTAGTGTGAAGCTTCTATGAGTAAGGTACCAAGGATTCCCTTTCTCTGAGCAGCATTGTAAAAAGGCCCTACTTTTCATCAGAGCAGAAAACCTAACTTTTGCTACTGTGGTCTGGGCCTGACCTCCAGGGACAGCTTCAACCACACAGGAAGTAGGTAGGTGCTTCTCTATAGTCTGGACCTTCCCTCAGAAAGAGTCTACTGTCACTTCTTGAGCTCCCTGAATCTTCCCCAGGAGAGTCCAACTCCCAGGGTTTCTGGGAAGCCTCTGATCTGACTCCGCCAGCCCCACCTCCACCTAGTGAGCTGGTGAGGGGTTGAAAGGGCTTTAATGGAGAGCCCTGGCTTTTAGCTAGGGCCCTCTTTCTCTGAGGAAGAGTACTGAAAGAAGTGTCCTAGAGAAGTGTTCTCTCCTAAGAGGAGTGTCCTAGGCACAGAACAGAGAGGGGAAGCTCGATTGGGAATTGACTGTGGCACTATGGGTATGTGGAGGGTGTTCCTTCGGTTACTTCATTAGACCCTTTTTATACAAGCAGAAATTGAGGCTTGAAGAAATCAAGAAACTCGACTATGTCCTCAAGGACAGGAGCTGTACAAAATCCAATCTGTTCCATTCTGTCGTCCCTCAGGCTCCTGGCCTCCCTCTGTTATTGTAGATTGACCCCTTTGGGAAAATCTCAGTTGAATGTCATTTCAGTGCTCTCCTTCCTTCTAAAGAATTAAGCTAGGTCCCTTAGACCGTAGGGCACATGGGCCTTCTAGTTGGGTCTCTGTTTCCTTACTCCGTGACTTGGGGACGTGTGAAATCCAGATGGGATTCTATCCTGGGGTGAAGGTAGAAGGTAGTACAGAGAATTGCTGAATGGGACAGACCACACCAGTAAAATTTATTCTTGGACTCTGTAATCCGGTGTTTTCATTGCAGAGATGTAACTGAAAGCCCCCAACCTCACCCTCAGAGAAGAGAAAGGAGGGACCAAACTTACTCTAGCCTGATGCCTGATACCTGTTAATTGGGAAGCCTCGTCTGTTAACATCCTGACTTAGGTTTGAAGCTTTCAGTGGGGCCAGACTATTATCTGTAATTCTGGCATCAGGAGCCCTTTTTCCAGTTCTTCGGGCCCTTCTGAGGTCTGAGAAACAGGCTAGCAGCATGTGAACATAATTCACACTGAATCTGCCTGACAGACGGTGCCATGGCAGCCCTGACTCTGTGTCAAATTACACACTAGCTGCCCAGCACTGGGGTGTGCTCTGGGGCAAGGCTGGGGACACCTACGTCCTCCCTACTTCCCTTAACCCTTTCCCAGCTCTCCTGCCACCCCCTCATACAAGCCCTAGTGCAGCCCGGTGCCTGCACATGATAGGCACAAGGTGAATGAGTGCCTGGACGCATGCAGGGACTTGGGTACATGAAATGATGATTCTGCATATTTCATGTAGTCTTGGTGCTGAGTCACCTGCTTACCCACACTACTGGAGAAGGGGATGAGGAAAGGCAGAGTTTGGGCAAAGGAGAAAGGAAGTGTGTTTTACTGTTCTGCATCTTTGAACAATGCAGCGAAGTTGGCTCTGTCCTCATCTTTGGACAGGTTAGAATGAACTATCAAAAGGGGTGAGATTAGGTCTCAGGAAATAATTTTCATTAGGGAGGAGCAAAAATTCCGAAACAAGTGAGGAACAGAGGCTGGGTGTCTCCTTCTCTGGGATTCCTTAATCACAGGGTTGTTAGAGCAGGTGCCAGGACTGGAAACTGAAGGAGGCTGAGATGTTGAAAAGGCCTTGGCCTGCTTAGGGAGAAGTATGTGAAGATGCTTTCGAAATGATACTACTCTAAGTGGCGGGTTGCTCGTCAATAACACTAATGATAATTGAATACTGCTTTCACTTACTCCAAGGGGAACATGGACTTCCCACAGCCCAGGCTTTTACGGTGTGGGGTCACTCTTGTAGGGTCAGATATAAAAGAACCCTAACTGATTTCTTGGCATACTGGGAGGCAGAAATGCCCCAGACGTGTAGGATATTTTGTGAGACCCTACAATCCCTGTATGACACCTTCAACTCTAAAGTATCTGAAACTCCTGGGATGCACAGTCTGCCTGCTTGGAGTTGGTGACCCAACAGGCCAAGGCATTTTTCCTCTTGAAGGTTTCCTGGGAGAAGGCCCCCTCTCCTCCGCCATCCAAACTCCCAGGCGCCCGCGTCGTCTCCTCCTCCCCTTCTTCCCCAGGGCAGGGTTCCCTTTGTAATTAATCCCAACACTCAAACCAGAGGGGAGGAAAAACGTGTTAATGAGGCAGCGTCCCAGACTGACTGGGGCGGTCGCTACTCGCAGCTAGAACTCCAAGTAATTAAATTATTTTTGGAAGGAGGGGATATGGTGGTGATGGTGTCAGGGAAATCCCCGTATGCATGGGAAGAGGCGTGCGTCTGTCGCCACTAATTAAAATCAGGGATGACCCTCCCTTCTCGCACCCCTAGGGGGAAAAAAAATCAGTCTTCCCACTTCCCAGATTCCATTGGATTTTGTGCAGCCGGGTCCGTGGCCCTAAAGGGAATATGGCCAGGCCCGAGGATCTGGGAGTTCCGTCTCCGACAGGAGGGGTCGAGGAGGACAGCCCCAGGAGGGACTGCGGGCTGGGCCAAGGCCAAGAATCGAGGCATTCTCCTGCCCACCGTTCGGGATCCGAGTGTCAGCCCCACCGCGGATTCCCAGAATCGCTGAGGGCCGCCGGGCATCTGAAGGCGCAGGGCTGGGGGAGCGGCGACTCGGGTAAGAGCGGGGCCGCAGACAATGGATGCGGCGGTAGGAGGGGCGGCGGCTGCGGGAACAGCCGGGAGGCGGCACCCGGGAGCTCGCGCTCCCCCGCCCCCTGCACCCCCCACCCTCATCCCCTCCCCCTCCACCCCCTCCCCCCTCCGCCGCCGGCTCCCGATCTGATTCCTGATCCTTGATTCCTTGATCCTTGGTCCCGCCATGGGAGCCTGAGCGCCCCCTATTCCCCCCTGGCCCCCAGCCCTCGGGGCCTTGAGGGGGAAGAGGCAGCGGTCTGGGACGGAGCAGGGGGTGACCAGACTGAAGAACCCCCCCGCCTCAACACCCCCATCGCCCGCGCTGCCTGTCCGGGAGCGCCGAGTTCGGAGCGACCCGAAGCGCTGCGGATACAAAGGCGACGGGCCGAGCGGGGCGCCCGCTGAGCCCACCTGGCAGTTCGCAGCGGCGGGTGAGTGCCGGGCCGCGGGGGCGCGGGCAAAGTTTGAAAAAAAAAAAAAAGAAAAAGAAAAAGAAAGAAAGAGAAAAAAAGAAACGGAAAAGGGGGAAAATCATGCAAGGGGCCAGGGGGTGCCCGACCCCAGAGCGAGCGGGGTGGCATATGGGGGAAGGGGGGCTGGGCTCCGTGCAACCCCCTTCCGGTGCGCTTCCCCACGGCTCAGCGGAGTACCCCCCCCAACTTTGGGGAGGAGAAGGGGCTCGTGGGGGAGGGGGCGGAGCCCAGGCCTGGAGAGCCGGGGACTTTCCTGGGCCCGGGCGGGGGCCTTAATGATCCCAGTGGAGCCGGTTGAAGCCGGAGACTGGGAGCTTGTGTTGGAGGTGGGGGGAGAGGCGTGGAAGGATCGGAGTCTGGAGGTATTGGAAGCCAAGGGTGTTTTGGGGTGCACACACCCCTCAGGAGCGTGGGGAGGGACGGAGGCAGGTATGCATTAAGGGTTTAGAGTGGAGTCTGTGGGGCGGGCTGGGCAGAGTAGATAGGGTGTGTGTACAGGCAGAGGATGGGGCTGGAAGCGGTAGACTGTGTATACGGGCCGAGGGAACAGACGCTGGCATCCTTCTCCCCACTCATATTTACCCATTTAGGGGACTGTGGGCTCTGCGTTAGTGAGTTTTGAAGGGTTGGTGGAGGATCCGTGTGCATGATTCTTTGTTTTGGTGTGTGTGCATGCCTTGACGTGCTGCATGTTCCTTTAGGTGGGCCCCTGGTTTGGATGTGTAGGTGTTTTTCTGTGTGCTTGACTGTGTGTGCACCCAAAGAGCGGCTGACCACGCATCTGCTGTGTGTTTGGATATGTGTTTATATGTATACTTAGGGGAAGGCGTGTATGTTTATGCGTGTGTACTGGGAGAGGGATTCACGGGAAAGAGGTGTGTAGGTACCAAGGAAGGTGGGTGTGTAAAAGCAGAATGGAATGTATGTGGATAGGTGCATGTGCACCTGTGTACTGGGAAGGGATGTGAGTGAATCTGTGTTCTCTTGTGTGTAACCTGTGTTGATGGGTGTCAGTGTGTGTGCCTGCCTTAGCTGGTATGTATGTTTCTGAGTGTGTGTAAGGGGTACCTCTTGTCTCTGCAGGCAGATTTTCCTGGCAAAAGTCCCGAAAGGAAGGCTGTCTGCAGGATTTTGAGACTTCGTGGATGGCCTCGCCTGGATTTAGGGGTAGTACCTTAAGTATCTGAGACCTATGGGTGGGAGAGAATGGGTTGTCTTATGAAGTGCCTGTTTTGGGGGGATGGGTTTTTCTGGAAGAGGGCGTGTGTTGTGGGGAATAGGGAACAAGGGGTCTGGTTGTAGTCCTAGAGGAATTTGGAAGATTGGCGGGGTCAGGGAGAAGAATAAGAGGAACTTCCTCCCCCATCATCATAGGCTGGGTTCCAGCGCTTGGAGAGGCTACATTCTTATATTCCCAGCCTTAGTTAAAAGCCTCAGGCCACAGTTCTCTTGGAAAGCCGTCTCAGAGTTTGCTGCTTCAGAGCCTTCTAACTCTGCCCTGACTCTAAGATACTAAAGTTCCTGAAGAGTCTTGGGATTTTGGTGCGGGATGGAAACAAGAGGAGGAAGCATGTCTGGAGGGATGAGACCTGGTAGGGAACAACTTGGGTTCCCTGCCCATGGGGTTGAGAAGGTGGCATAGGGTGTTTCTTCAGGAGTTTTTGCAAGTGAGTCTGTGTGGTTTATCACATAGTTTCCCTTTTCCCTGGTGTGAAGCATGATTGAGATGGAGCTCTGGGTGTGGGGCCAGGACTGACTGACTGTGTGTCGGGAAAGGGCCGGGTACCCATTGCGGGCTATACTCCCATACTCATCATCATGATAGTGTGGTGGGAAGTCGGTGACTATCCAGGGTGTCTCTTTCCACCAAGAAGCCACAGCTCCCTTCTCTCCCTGTCCTCTCTCATCCTTTTTCTTTTGGGGTATAGGGAAGGGGTTGCTCACCTCCTTCTTAAGGATACTAGCCTTCCTCCATTGTACACTCTAGCAGTTTTCTTTTGGCTGCCAGTGGCTGGGTTGAGGCACCCAGTTTTAAGAGCTGAGGTGAGATTGCACATGCCCATTAGGGTCTCTGGGCAATTGCAATTGGAATGTTAGAGTCTCTAATGGGCATGTGCAATTGGAATGTTCCCTCTTTAGTCCTCAGGGCTCCCTACCCTCCCTAAGGCCTGGAGATAAGAGTAGTGGGGGTTACAAAATGTTTGAATGAGGAACGGGGCAGAGTAGGAAAAGCCTTTTTTTTTTTTTTAGTGGATCATTCCCCCAAACCCAACACCTGTCTGACAGTTAGAGCTCCCAGGGCTAGCAAGGCACTTGCATCTAAGATGGTGTGCCCTGGCCCTCTGGGGTACCTTGTTTGCTCTGTATACACTCATCACATGCATGATATATTATACTGGTGGGGGCTCTTCCAAAGAGGAGGAATTGTGGTTAGATAATAGGAAATGCCATATCTGAAAGTACTTCCAGATTGGGAGTTGGTGGCCACGTTGGCCCCTCCTCACCCATTGTCTTGCTCCTGACTTCTACTTCCTCTAATTCTTCCGGGGCAGGCTTCTCTGGTTTGTTTGCCTCTTCTCCTGATCCTTTTAGGTCTGAGGAAATATCCCCCCTTCCCTGGCCCTAGAACAGGACAGTCTTTTATCTGCTCATCTGGTTTCCAGGTCCTTCCGGTTAATGGGGAGGGAACTTGGCTAACAGAAGCTTTGGCAGGGAAAAGGAAGAGATCTGATCCCCTCTGAGTTTTAGAGACTCCAGTCTTCTCCTTCCCTCAAGTGTTCCTCACATTGTGAGGCCAGAGAAAGGAGTCAGAGTTGGTTGGAATTAGTACTTAACAGTGGTGTGATCTTGGCAAGTAATAAACCCCATTCCCCAGCCTCTTAGGTGTCTTAAGGCACATCCTCCAAGCCTAGACTGAGCCCCTCCACAAGGAATCCCTGGTCCCCTGCCAAGTGGCTTTCTTCCCTGGTTTGCTTTTAAATTCTGGCTTTGCCACTTTCTAATTCTGTGACATCAGACAAAACTGGTAACTTTTTGAAGCCTCACTTGTAAATTGGAATTAATAATAGGCCCTACTTCTTAGGGTTATGAGGATTAACTGAAATAATAGAGAAAGCACGTTGCACAGTTCCTGGCACATAGTAAATGTTAGCTGGATGGTTTGGATTCTGAGGGATAATCATGGCTAAGGGAGAGAGGTCGGGGTCGGGACAGGAGAAATAGGCTTTGGTTCTGATCTACCTCTGTCTGGCCACATTAGGCATTCTCTCCTATCTGCCAGGCGCTGTATGAAGCACAGGGGATGGAAGGGCTAATAAGACGTTTCCCAGGGGAGACATGCGAAAACATGTTGATTCACTGCAGCCCAGTGAGTGCTGTGTGGATGTGTGTTCAGGAGGCCACTGGAGCATAGAGGAAGAGTGCTTGGCCCTGGGGTGAGGTGCCAGGGAAGGTTCCTGGAGGAGATGCCCCCTTAGCTGGATTTAAAAAAAATTAAGGTGAAATTCACATAATAGGAAATAAACCACTTTAAAGTGAACAGTGGCATTTAGTACATTCACAGTGCTGTGCAACAACCACCTCTGTCTAGTCCCCAAACATTTGCACCATCCTGAAAGAAAACCCATACCCATTATGCAGTTGTCCCCATTTCCCCTTACCCCAGCCCCTGGCAGCCACCAATTTGCATCCTGTCTCTATGGATATACCTATTCTTGATATTTCATACACATGGAATGATAGAATGCGTGACCTTTTGAATCTGGCTTCCTTCGCTTAGCATAATGTTTTCCAGGTTAATTCACATGGTAGCATGTAGCATGTATTAGTACTTCATTCCCTTTTATAGCTGAATATTATTCCCTTGTGTGATAGACTTTAGCTGGTTAAAGAATGAGTTAGGCCAACAGGAAGGATCTGAGGAGGGCACTGCTGGTGGAGGCTCAGTGTGAGCAAGAAGGCACACAGGGTGTTTGGTAGTCCTGCACCTTGAAGTATGAAGTAGGGATTTGGCCTCAGTTTCTCTGTCTATAAAACAAAGTTATCATCCCTTTCCTGCTTGTCCTATGGAGTTGGTAGAGTTGGAGGTATTAAGGGAGAAGAGAGGCTAGGGTATTATGGCCTCTTCTTAGGCTCTGGGCTAGGGATGGGACTTTTAAAACTTGCTCTTTCCTCCTCTTTCCTGGGCAGCTCACTCCTGTACGCATCAACCCTCATCCTTGTGGGGAGCCATCTCCCTGTTCACTTGGCATCAACTTCCCCTCTCTCTGAATTGACCTGAAATTTCCCCGTTTACCTTCCAAAGTGGGTAACCCTGTGCATGATGAGATTTTGTCAGCAGAGGTGAAGGAAAGCCTGGGAGTAAGTCCTACTCACACTCTACCCTACGGTGGCCCTCCCCTTCTTGGTCCTGTCTCTTGGTGTTGTGGCTTGGGCAGCCCTCTCTCACCTTCTCTGTTGTGATCTGGCTAGAACACTGTGGTAGGCCAGGGAGAATTTTTGCATTCCTTGTCTCTACCCTGCTTGGTACAGAATAGGAGGCAGAGGCCCTTTATGGTGGGGCCCTTTGGAAATAAAGTTTTGCTGTGCTTTGTCAGATGCCCCTGGCAAGGTTGGTAATTACAGACATAACAGCTGGGAACTGGTTTGGGAGAAGCAGGCTTGGAATCAGCAGAGCTGAGGATATCCTAGTAATCAGGGTGGGGCAGGGAGAGGGGAGAGTGGGAAGAAGCTGGGGGCTGGGTAGGGTGGGAGGCTTGGGACCCCCTTCCCCTGCCACTCCACACACAGCTGGGCATAGAGCCTAGAGGAGAGTGGGAGGTGATTGGAACCCAGGTCTGCCTTACTGTAAGTGAGGAAGGAGGAAGGAGAGGAAGAAAGGTGGGGGATGCAAGGGCCGCTGAAGAAAGAAGCAGAGAGGAGGAAGAGGCATTTTGGTTGCTCTCTCAGGCAGTACCTGGATATGGTCTAATTTAGAACAGGGCCAACCCTGCACCTAAAGGTGGCTCCATCTTATTCTGGGGTGTTTCTCCTTACAGTGAGGTTATGGGAGCAGGAAGTGGAGGGGGTTGGCTGTGGACCCACTAAAGGAGAAAAGGTGGGAACTAACATTTTTTAAAGCATCTATTGTGTGCCAGAATCTGTAATATTCTGTTTACATTATTTTGCTGAAAACTCTTAACCTTCTGAAGTAGGCATTATTATTCCCATTTTATAGATAAGGAAACTGAGGTTTGGAAAAGAGGAGCGACTCACGTGAGATTACATAGCTCGTAAAAGACTGTGCCAGGTCTGACGTCAGTGCTCTTCCTTTTTCCCAAAGTCTCTTCACCTTCCCCGACTGTCATTCCAGTTAGGTCTGATTGCTCATTATTCCTTTAATCTTGCACTTGAGTAATCCCCCCATTTTCTGAAAAGCAAACATGAGTCCACTGTCAGCCTGAGGAGTAGAGAAGCCTACCCTTGAGGGTAGGAGTCAGAGAACGATCTCGTCTCCAGGAGGAGCACCTTGGTGTCATAAACCTGGGGTGGGGCTGGCATTTCTGCAGAAACTTCTTGCTGGGCCATGATTTTGCAGAGTGGTTGGGGGAAGGGAGTGACTGTAGGTTCTGGCCACCATGGCCCATGGGGTCTTGTTTGTGACTGGGAAGAGCCTGGTCCTTATTGTCTATAGGGTTTTTTCACAGCCCCTAACAATGTCCTTCAGACCCCTGTTTTCACCAGAGTGTTCTTGGCTCCCTCAGCCTGGTCAGAGACAGAGGGTGTGTTTGTTTGTGGGTCTGGGGAGGGGGTTCTGTATTTATTTATTTATTTTTTTGAGACAGAGTTTGGCTCGTTGCCTAGGCTGTAGTGCAATGGCATGATCTCGGCTCACTACAACCTCTGCCTCCCTGGTTCAAGTGATTCTCCTGCCTCAGCTTCCCAATTAGCTGGCATTACAGGCATGTGCCACCATGCCCAGCTAATTTTGTATTTTTAGTAGAGGTGGGGTTTCACCATGTTGGTCAGGCTGGTCTCGAACTCCTGACCTCAGGTGATCTACCTGCCTCGGCCTCCCAAAGTGCTGGGATGAGCCACTGCGCCTGGCCCAGGGGGTCTGGATTTTTAGGGAAAGTAGGGTTTAGATAGGAACAGGTGCTGAGCCCGAGGTGTGAATGCAGTCACTTAAAAAACAACAGACTGTGAACAAAACATGCATTTTGTCACCTGCTTTACTTCAGGAATGGAGATTGTAGATATAAGGGATGGGGGAGATGAGAATTTTCAGCAAAGAGTGAGAATCTTAGGTAGGGGGGTGGTCAAGATGGTGGAGGCTGGCTGGTACTTGGGCCTTTCAGCTGTCTCTGGTTTTCTAGATAAGAACTAGCCAAGTTGCCAGATCCAAGGCTCTGGGCTGAGGCAACAGGAGGTTCTCAGGATGGGGATACCCAGCTCTGCCACCCTCACCCCCAGTCACACTGCATCTCACACTCGGAGGCCCACTCTACCGCCTTCCTAGAATTCAGCCTTTCCTGACGGTGTCCCCATGTGTTCTTCCCCTGCACTCCATCCTCACAGCTCAACTCCCCCCATCCACAGCAAGCCCAAGGTTGGCTAACTTCCCCTTCCCAACTAGCTGCTTTTCACGTCTTTGCACCCCAGGGCAGGGGCCAGGTGAGTAGGCTTTGAAGGTCTTCTGGGGCCAGGGACAGTTGCGGCCTACCTAGAGCAGCAGGCTGTGAAGAGGGGGCATTTGTTTTTGGAGTGCACAGGAAGCTGGCTTATGGGTCAGCACAGCTCACCCACCTCTCATTGTCCACCCTCTCCCTGAAGACACCTCAAGCTGCCTGTTTTCCTTCTTGGTTCTTCCACAGCTCACCTGGTGGGCAGGTAGGGGCCAGTTCTCTGCCTAGGTCAAGGGAGGAAGCAGCTCAAATCCCTGTGGTGGAAATTGTGATGCCTGCCCATTGGTAAAAATTAAATGGAGGATCCAGAAGCCCTGGTTACCTTCCCACCAGCTTAGTGTCCCCTCTTCTCACTGGCCCCTACCTGGGACAGATGCCAGGGGGATTACTCACCTTTTCTCCTGCAGCCTTTCCACCCCCAGTGTTCTCTGCAAGACTGACTGGGAATGGGTCTGGGGAAGGCTAGGGCATGGGGTGCTATGGGACATGTATGTACACACGTGTGTGCTTTCGTGTGCTGTGTTGGGGGGCAGGTACCTCTGGGAGCTGGGATGGGGGTGGGGGTGCTGGAGAGACAGCAGAGCAGGTCTTTACAGAACCTGCCTAGCGAGGGTGGGTGGAGCTGGGTGGGGCAGGCAGGAGTGATTCCAGGTTTCAGAGGGGCAACAGAGTGTGGGTGTATGTGTGTGGAGGGTGGGTGTTTCGGTGTGTCTGTGGATTTAGAGGTCCCCAGCCTCACCCCCGGCCTTAGACTGAGGGAAATTAAGGAAGTAGGTGGAGAGGGGCTTGGCTCTGGCTTCCCCAACTGCTTTTGAATTAGAATGCAAGCTCAGGTATCCTGGCCAGGAACCTAGTCTGTGGGCCCTTCCCCTGCGGTGCACCCTGCACTGCGGTCTGCTGGTGAGATGCTGCTCTGGAAGCCTAGATGCCTGGATGACCCAAGCACGGCCAGGATCCCACCCCTCCTCTGCCACTCAGCCCAGTGAGGAGAAGGATCCTGCCCCCACCCTGGGGCTATGAGGATGGTGAGCTCATGTCTGGGGCTGTCCTGGGAGAATGCCTGGTTAACAGGGCGGGGGTGGGGCACCTGGTGCCAGTTCCTGGGCTCCCTGCTCTGCTCTTCCCACCCCTCAGCCCACCAAGATCCAGCTGTTCTCTCTGGCCTCCTGGGCAGCACTGTCATCCAAAGATAGCCTTTTTCAGGGTTTAGGAATGCGGGTCGGGACAAAATCTCCACCCCATTTGTGGTCCAGGACTGGAGCTGTTCCTTGCCTACTCTGTACCTTAGTCCTTTTGGTGATAGCAAAGCCCAGCATCTCCAGATGGGTGGCTTGCCCACGGCCCAAGGCTGGATGGGGATGAAGGAACATCACGGTTCTTAGAAGTGGTAGAAGGATGAGTGCAGGAACCACCCCTTTTGGGGATAGAGGCTCTTTGGTTCTGGCTGTCTTAGCTGAGGCCTGTCTAGTCTCTGTTTCTTTGTCCCTGGTGAGAAGAGGGGGCAGGATGGAGTCAGCAAATCCTCTCCTGTCGTGGCCCTCTTGCAGTTGTGTCTACTCAAGGAAGCAGCGTCCAGAGCAGTCTCATGGAGAAACCTGGTCTCACTCCAAGAGAGCACCCCTCAAAGTCAGTGTTAGTACAATTTTCCAACAATCAGAGGAGGCCGGAAATGGGCTGCTGTAGAAGTAGTGGCCATGGGCTAGTCACCTTCTTTCTCTGGGTCCCAGAGAGAGGCCCCTTTCAGCTTGTGTTGGAAACTGTTGAGAAGAGGGTGATTCAGCCAGCCGTGTCCTCCTGAAGGGGAAAGGGAAAAGGAAAGGGGTGTCAGGGAGTGATGTGGGCATAGTCAGAGGTTCGGGTGCCTTCGTCTCCTCTCCTCTGTGGAAGCCATGTTGGGTATCTGCATTTTCAACCCACACCCATCAACTTCAGCCCCCTACCAGGGCCTGACAGCTCTGCCTGGGTTAAGCACATCTGTGAAACTCAGGGGAGGAGTGTGACAAGGAGGAAAACCAAGCAAGGCTGTGAGTGGGACAGCCGTGTCTCGAGTCTCTGCTGTGCCTTGCACTGGCCTTAGGCCTTGGTGAGGTGCCCTGACTGCACAGAGAGCTAGCTCCTGGGATCGTGAGTTGGGAGGTTGGACCCTCAGCTTAGTTCCTGCCATCTCCACGGCTGAAGGTGGGCATCCAGCACTTTGAGTGGAACTTGTATTGATATCCTTGGACCTTGGCACTACGGTTGGTGATGATTAGGGAGCCAGGCAGCTAGGAGGTGCCCACATGTATACCCCTGCCCATGGGCTGCAGTGGGAAAGGGGTGCAGGGAATATGCAGGAAGACCCAGGCCCCTGTATAGGAATCGGAGACCTTTAGTAGGCAGGGGCCCACAGACGACTCTTCAGGCAGGGTCTGAAGCAGTAATCATGCCCATTTCCCTGTGGTCAGGCAGAACCACCCTTCTCTAGTCCCTGACTGTGGAGAGGAAAATGGTCCTATCAGAGATCTCTGTTCCTGTCTGAGGAGAACTTGAGGCTTCTTGTCCTCTTTCCCATCGTCTTCCCACCTGGCTGGAAGTCTTTTAAAAATCAAACCCAGGCACCCTCTGCAGCTTGGCTGGCTAGGTGCTTCCAGCCCTGTCCTTGGTGGAGATGAGGAACAATAGGTGCCCTTTTTAGGTGCATGTTTGTGCTCTGTCCCCGCCCCCCTTGTCTTTGCGGGAGTCACCCTGGTTTCCACAGCTCTTTCTCCCAGCCCCATCTTCATCTATGCTCTGTCTCATTACCCCACCCCAGGCCTAAAGTAGCTGGGACTGGACTGCGGGGTGGGCCCGGGCTAGAGCAGTGGCAGGAGGTGGCGCCTGCAGCCGCCTGCATCTGGTCATCGGTCCTCAGCACGCGCCACGCATGGGGGTGCTGGCGTTTGTGTTCAACACCTTGCCCACTTAAGCTGCCTCCTTTGAGTGGGAAATGGGAAAGGGTTGGTCCGCCCTGGTCTGTGTTTTGGCCAACACCCACCTCCCTTATACACACACACACCCTCACACCCACATACACACTACTCTAGGGCCCTGCTCCCTCTGCCTGTTGCCAGGTTCTGAGTGTATTTTTTCCAGGGGCCTCCAATTGTTTCCTGAAGAAACCTGATCCCAGAGCTCAGACAAAAGCTGGGGCCGTCAGAGGAGAAACCCCATTCTCTCCTCCTCTGTCCCTATCGCCCCCACCTCTATAACCTCCCTCCCTTTGGATGCTGGGTATGGGTTCCAGGACCCGGCTGCCATCACCTAGGCAACAGGGGGCTTTTGTTGCCATGGTGATCAATGTGGGAGAAGCTGGGCAGCCGGGACAAAAGCCCCCACATTCCCCCCCGCCGAGCTCCCCCAATCCCCTTGGGATGATACTGAGACACATTCCATTAATTTTATTTCTGAAAGGCCTTTGGAGGGGAGAAGGGTCTCCTTTTTGTAACAGGCTCTCTCTTCTCTCCCTCTCTCTTCCCTGGCCTCTTTTTAACCCCAGATAATCCATGATTGGTTTGAACAGGGGACTGAGTGTGTGTGTTTGTGTCTTGGGAAGTGGGGGGCAAGGTGAAAGGCAGTGGGGCACATTCCTTTTCTACAGCCTCCCCCTTCCCCAGACTAGGGCAGCTCCCTGTCCTGCACCGAGTCCGGACTTCCCTCCCCGTCTCGTCATCCCTTTTGACATTTCCACTTGTTGATCTCATCCAGTGATCCCCTCCCCCCATCTCTTCCCTGGGAACGCTGCCCACCCGGGAGACCCTCCAAACCCCTGATTCCTGAGACTGATTAAATAAGGGGAACTTCTGCCCTTCTCTTTACTCCTCTCCCCTCCCTCCTCCCAGGCCCCCCAGCAGCAGTGCTTGGATTAGTTCCCTGGGGTACTTGAAGACACAGCAGGCAAGGGTCTCAGAAGTCGGGTTCATTTTTGGTGCCTGTGTTTGGTAGGGAGGAGAGAAGCGTGTTTTGGTGCTTTTTGGGCTCCCTAACTTGGGTTGGCAGGCCAGGGAAGCAGGATTCATGTTGAGTCTGTAGTAAGTAACAGGGGAGGAAGATAGGGGGCACTAGGCTGGGCAGCTCAGAACAAAAGGATGGGAGGGGACTGGCACCCTTGTCTGGTTTGAAATTTATCTGGAGGGGAAATGCAATGGCATCAGTTTACCTCCTGGGTGTGTTTGAAGTGGTGGTTCTGGTTGGTGTGTGTGTGTGTTGTGTGTGACTTCTTTATTTAGTTGTACTAACAGCAGGATTTATTTATACCACCTCTTTCTCTAGTCTCAGAGGAAGTGTCTGGGGATTGGAGTATGAGTGGTCCTGGAGCTAAAACTTGTTAATTGCTTAATTACTAGCTGAGCCATTTATAAAAGCACTTCTTTCACCCTCGTGATCCTTACGGCTACCCCATGAAAAGGCATCATTATCTTCCCTATTTTACTAATGAGCTTACCAGGCTACAGGCACAGAGATGTTAAGTAACTTACACATGGTCACACAGCTAGTCAGTGGAAGAGTTAGGTTTTAAACTCAGATCTTTGAGTGCACATCCCTGGCTCTTCTGGCTGTTGGCTTTGGCAGATGGTTGGTATACAGGAGGCTGAGGAGATGGACAGCCTGGGATCTAGTGTGTGTGTCTAGACTCTAGTCCACGGCAGTTGTTTACTTCTCCACCCCCTTTTCTACCCCCATGTCACTCTGTGACCCACTTATTATCTTTGAGCCTCCTGGCAAAATTCAGTTTTTATGAGGAAGACTAGAAAGAATAGGCTGGAACCACAAGAGAAATGCAGGTGAGATGTCTAAACTATATGGAGGAATAGACCAGTAGAAAGGGTCCTCAGGAGAGTGGGTAGATGAGCCCAACATATATTTTTCAGGTAAGTGGATAAATAAGGATCATTTTTGCTGCAAAGGTTTTTGGAAAGTCGTATGGTTGGGTTAAGGTATTATGTCTCTGTCCTGTAAGTGTGCCCTTATCACACACATGCTTTGACATGGGGATACTGACAAATATAATTAATCCTATGGAGGATTGCCTCCATAGAGCTCTGTTAAGAGGATGAATGAATAGATTTCACATTGCTTTCATCTCCCTACAGTCATTATAGTTTTCCCGAGAGCCAAAGAGGTGTACAGTCATGGATGTTTTGGTCAACGATGGACTACATATATGATGGTGGTCCCATAAAATTATACTATTGTTTTTACTGTACTTTTTCTATGTTTGGATACACAAGTACATACCATTGTGTTACAGTTAACTACAGTGTTCAGTACAGTAACATGCTGCACAGGTTTGTAGCCTGGGAGCAATAGACTATACCATAAGGCCTATGCGTGTAGTAGGCTATACTACAAAAACACAAGGTTTGTGTAGGTATGTTCTATGATGTTCCCAGGATGCAGCTGCCTAATGACACATTCTCAGAAAGTATCCCTGTGGTTGAGCGAGGCATGACTATGTTCATTTACTAGGTTGGTATTAATTCCTTGCTCTGCGCCCATGGGAGGGGAGATTGATATAAATATGTATCAATCATATTGTTTATTCTCAAATTACTGATGGTTTAGAGTAGTTGGAGTAAAGGTAACTATACACAGCAAATCCATTTTAGTGTTTTTTTTTTTTTTTTTTTTTTGAGACAGAGTCTTGTTCTGTCGCCCAGGCTGGTGTGTAGTGGCGTGATCTCGTCTCACTGCAACTCCCGCCTCCCAGGTTCAAGCAATTATCTGCCTCAGCCTCCTGAGTAGCTGGGATTACAGGCGCCTGCCACCACGCCTTGCTAATTTTTATAGTTTTAGTAGAGATGGGGTTTCACCATCTTGGCCAGGCTGGTATTGAACTCCTGACCTCGTGATCCACCCACCTCGGCCTCCTAAAGCACTAGGATTAAGATGTGAGCCACCCCGCCCGGCCCCATTTTAGTTTTTAACATAATCAGCCTCTCAGCAGCATTTGACCTGGTTGACTTAATTGCCACCTCAAAACACTCTTAAATTTCTGGCTGCCTTGAGACCCCACTCTTCTGGCTCCCCTCCTTGTCTGGCCTTCTCATCCCCTTTGCTCCTTTTCCTCTGGACATGTGTACATGTTGGGGTTCTTTATGTCCTTATGTAGTCCTCTCCCTAGGTGATTCCATCTATCCCCATAGCTTTTCACACCCTCAGTACCTCCAGCTCGGACTGTCCTCCGAGTCTGGCTCCTCTGATACCTGGCTGCCTACTGTCTCATGGCCACTAACTTAGCAGGCTAGAAGCTGAACTAATTGTCTTCCCTCACAAGGCTGCTTCCTCCTCAGTCTTCCCTACCCTACTGATGGTGCTACCATCTGCTCCCTTGCTCAGGCTGGGGATTCTTGACACTCCCGTCCCGCTCATTAGGTCCTGTTGATTTGACTGTTACTCACTCTTCTGTGGCTCTACCCTTAGCAAGCCTGTACTACTGCAGTCACCTCCTTACTGATCTCCCTGTTTCTACTTTTCCCTCTTTTCAATCCATATCTGCATAGCTAAAATCCTTCGAAGTTTTCCTGTGGCCTTAGAATAAAATAAAGCTCATGCTCTTCACCTGGTGCCTGGCTGTCTCTGCAGTGCCACCTTCTACCGCCCACTCTCTTCCTCAACTCTGGCCCCACTGGCCTTTGTTGGTTCTTTAAATACAACAAACTCTTTCCTGCCTTTGGCCTTCACACATGTGATTCCTCTGCTCCATGGGCATTTTCATGCACTCTTTGCTTGGTTAATTCCTGTTTCTTCTTCAGGCCTCTGCTGAGATGTCATTTTTTTCAGACTTTCTAGAACCGCTAAGTTTAAAGTAGCCCTTACCCCATGTGGTGTCTCTCATAGTTTCCTGTTCCGCCCTTCCATCCATAAGTATAAACGACCTGCAATCGGTCATTTATACTTATCTGCTTACTTGTTTGGTGTGCCCTCTTCCCTGCTAGACTGTAAATTCAGCGTTTGTTATGCCACTTTACACCTAGCAGAATACATGTTCATAGAAGGTGCTCAAACAAGATTTGATGCGTCAATGACTGAAGATAGGAAGTAAGTGTTCAGTGGATGATGATGACTGTTAGGGGAGTCAGGGTCTGCAGGGAAGATAACATTGGGTGCTAGAGTAGGTGGGGGCTCCTATGAGGGAGTGGGGCTGGGCTCTGAAGAATGAGCAGGATTTCGGTAGGGATTTAGAGACAGGAGAGGTCATCTCCTCTGCAGAATCAGAAGGTGAAGTATGGTTGAAAGATAAGCCTATAAGTAGGCAGATAAACTTGTACCTTGCCTATTTCAGAACTTTAGGCAAGTAGAAACTTGTCTTCTCCTCCCACCCCCACCATATTATCCATAGTTTCCACCCCTCACCCTCACCTGGGGGTGTGCATACGCGTGGCAGCCTCAAGGAAGCTGCCAACCTGATCTTACCAGTAAACCTGGGTGTGTTTGAAGTAGATGCTGGGGAGATGGTACCAAGGGAAGCAGCCTGCTGTGGGCACACTCAGAAAGTATGAGTGAGGGGAGGAGGTGTAGCATGTGGAGGAGATGCCTGGGGTAGCCCCTGGACAGAAGCCAGCTCCTTTCTGCTCTCTGAGGTGTCCATTGGTTCAGCCTGTTGGCTTGGCCAGAACCTGCCCTCTTCACGCCTCAGTTTTCCTGGCTGAGAATAGGGAAGCAATGCCCTGCTCCTCTCTTTCAGAGGACTTGTGGTTGGGTCATTCTGGGTGAGCCTTCCTGCCCTTCCTGCCCTGGGAGCCTTTGCTAGCCATCTTCTCCTAGGCCTGAGTCCTTGGCACAGCCTGGCAGGGCTCTTTCTAGAGTAGGGTAGGAGGAACTGGGCCCAGTGGACAGCAGGAACCTGGGTGGAGATATTCTCAGGCCATGGCTGGGCTCATTTGAGCCTTCTGTGGCTGTTGTGTGCGGATGGTCTTCCTCTGCTCTGACCCCATAGAGAGCTCAAGCCGCCTCTAACCAGCTTCTTCCTCTCACCAGGAGCGTCGCTGGATTTTCTCTGAGACGAGCCCACCCTTCCAGCAAAATAGAGTCCCTCAGGGTGACAGTTGACTTCCTGAAGGTGCCTCTTGGCCTGAAGAAGCCGGTGCTGAAGGAGGTGGCTGTGGGGCCCCCCAAGAGGCCCCAGCCTGCGGCCCTGGAGCGCTATAAGGCGCGGCGTTCAGACGCCATGGACACCGAGTCCCAGTACTCGGGCTATTCCTACAAGTCGGGCCACTCCCGCAGCTCCCGCAAGCACAGGTGGGCAGGCATGTGGGGTGACATGTGTGGCAGAGGGAGGGTTGGGGGCTGTTAAGAGGTGGGCACGTGCAGGGGTGGTGGGGTAGAGTGGCTGCCGAGAAGATCCTGGTCCACTGCTGGACTCTCTGTGCCTCTTCTGGCTTCCTGCTGCAGGGACCGCCGGGACCGACACCGCTCTAAGAGTCGAGATGGGAGCCGAGGGGACAAGTCGGTGACAATCCAGGCTCCTGGGGAGCCCCTGCTGGACAATGAGTCCACACGAGGGGATGAGCGGGTGAGCACCGGGGATGTGGTGGTCCAGACTGGGCATTTTCAGACTGCTCCTGAGGGGCTGGAGGCTCCACAGAGTGGGGGAGGGCTTGGAAACCTGGTCTCAGACAGCTGCCAGACTGGGGAGTGTGTCTTGTGTTATACTTAGGTTGGCTCAGTGTCTTAAGGTAGGACCTTCAGAAATTTCAGTATAGAGATCCCTCTGGAAGCAGCAGCCTCTCCTTCTTTATCTCCAGAGGGGTGGGGGGGTGACCTGGGCTGTGTGATGGGAATTGCCCAGCTCCTCTGGAGCTGCTGCCAGCCAGTCAGGCCCGCTGGGAGTCTGGAGCAGGAGGGCAGTGGTGGTGGCTGGGCCTGGGGTGTGTGTGAGCAAAGCTGAGTTTTCCCGGAGCCTCCAGGTGTGGGCGCTCTGTGCCCTCTGGTGTCAGCCTGTAGAATGGCGTCACCTAGGTCTTGGGAAAGGAGTGTGGGAAGAGTAGATGAAGAAAGCCTGAGGGAGAAGAAGTGAGGCTGAGGGATGGAGCAGAGACCCCCGGAGAGAGTTCTCCACGACAGGGGTGAGCAGGTTTTCTATTCTAATCTCTGTTGCCCACTGTGCTCACCTGGTAGGGAGGACAGCGGACAGAACACAGTCCTGGAATAGAGCATAGGCAGGATTCGAGGTGACACAGGTTGCCCAGGTCTCATTCCTCTTGGGAGCATCTCTGGGGGCTGGAGATTCCCAGCTCCTTTTTCCTCAGAAGAAATCCTTGTGACTGACATTGGGAATTCCTGGGCCTTGGGAGCAGGTCAATACCTGAAGGAAATGTTCTTTTTCCCTCTCTCCCAATTCCTTCTCCCTGGGGCCTGGCCTCCTGAGTTCTTGAAGTGACCCTGAGGCATGACCAGCTCTCCTGCTGTTGGGGAGGAGGTCCCAAGCCCTTGGTCCTTGGAGAGGGTGGGCAGTATGTCTGGGGGTCAGAGGGCAGGGAACAGACCCAGGGCCTTGAGCTGAAAGCAGTCAGTGCATCTGCTTTCTATCTTCACATTAGACTCATTCCCCATCCTGTGAAGAGGAGGTTCCTCAGCCTCCCTAATCACTGGTGCTGTCGGGCTGCCTTCATCCTGTAATCTGAACCTTCTAAGTGTCAGGATGTGATTCCATATCCCCAGGCTGTCCCAGGAGTGAAGGCTGTGGGTGCTGAAGGCGGCTGGTGGTCTTGGGACTCCTCTGTGGGATGATCTCCAGACACTGCAGAGAAACAGCTTGAGCAGACCACACTTAGAGGGGCACCTGGGGACCTCATCCTGGCCACCTTCTTGCCTCTAGGGATAGGCAGCCTCTGTGCTGTAGACATTTAGATGGCCCAGCAGAGGTGGCCTTGCAGACCAGAGACCCAGAGACCCAGGGTGGCCTTGAGTCTGCACAGTGTCCTTCACACCTTCACCCCTTTACCCCTGGGGTCTTCTCTGCTTCTCTGTGCTGCTTTGGTCAGGTTACTTCCTTAGTTGGAAACCTTCAGTGGCTCTCCATGCCTGGAGAATAGGTGCTTATTGCCTAGCCCAGCACTGCAGCATGGCCTGCACAAGCCCCGCCTGGCTGTTCTCTGCCTCACCTTCCTGGTTGCACCTTGCTGTGCTTCTGCACATGGATCCTCTGCTCTCATAGCCCTTGGGTGCCTCAGTTCATGCCATTCCTGCCCTGCAGGCTCCTCCTCTAGCTTCTGCTGAAATCATGGCATGCTGGAAAGAACTTAGATAGGACTTCCATACTTTTTTTTTTTTTTTGAGATGGAGTTTTGCTCTTGTTGCCCAGGCTGGAGTGCAATGGTGCAATCTTGGCTCACTGCAACCTCCGCCTCCTGGGTTCAAGCGATTCTCCCACATCAGCCTCCCAAGTAGCCACAGGCACACGCCACCACGCCTGGCTAATTTTTTTTTTTTTTTTTTTTTAATATTTAGTAGAGACAGGGTTTCTCCATGTTGGTCAGCCTGGTCTCAAACTCCCGACCTCAGGTCATCCGCCCACCTTGGCCTCCCAAAGTGCTGGGATTACATGCATGAGCCACCACGTTCAGCAGGACTTCCAGAATTAATGTTAATGTTTGAGTGATTCATGTGGATCTTGTTAAAATGCAGATTCTGGTTCAGTAAACGTGCGGTGGGCCTGAGGTTCCGCCTTTCTAACCAGCTCCCAGGTGATGTCCACACTGCTGGTCCACAGATCACATTTTGAGTAGCCAACCAGCCCTTAGAGATCATTTAGTTCACGATTCTCAATCTTGGATGCCACTACAATCATCTGGGGAGTTTTTTTTTTTTTTTTTTTTGAAAAGGTTCACAAGCAGATCATATTCCCCAGTAATTAGTATTATTTTCTGACCTCCATAAGTTCTAATGTGTGCATCTGGGATTGGGAACATCTTCCTGGGAGCTCCCCTCCCCCAAGGATCAGCTCAGGTCCCACCTGCCTGCTTTGCTTGGCGAGTTTGCCCTCGGATCACAGTCACTGCCTGAGCAGTTCCTTCAGCATTTGTCCTGTGCTGTCTGCTCTGAGGGTCATTGCAGCATGTGTGGTTTTTCCTCTCTCACTGACCAGTGTCCAGCTCCCCGAGGGCTCGGGCCTTGGACTTGGCCATCTGTAGAGGCCAGACTTGGACACACAGTGGAGCTCAGTAAATACTTTGATGGTTGCGTATTTGTTGATTACCCTCTCTTCTTTCTGCCTTCTCCTTTCCCATGTGTTCCTCTCTGTCTCCTCTCCCCTCGCCCTTTCTCCTGTTCATCTCCTCTTCCTCTTCTTATCCTTTCCTCCTTATTGTGTGGCTGGCCCCCTTCTGCCTGTAGGATGACAACTGGGGGGAAACGACGACAGTAGTAACGGGCACCTCAGAGCACAGCATCTCCCACGATGACCTCACGCGCATC
Source organism: Trachypithecus francoisi (assembly GCF_009764315.1). Lineage (NCBI taxonomy): Eukaryota > Metazoa > Chordata > Mammalia > Primates > Cercopithecidae > Trachypithecus > Trachypithecus francoisi. The sequence continues at coordinate 88,843,242 of NW_022681470.1, read as the reverse complement.
GCCAAGGACATGGAGGACAGTGTCCCTCTGGACTGCTCCCGTCACCTGGGTGTGGCGGCAGGGGCCACCCTGGCACTGCTGTCTTTCCTCACGCCACTGGCCTTCCTGCTGCTGCCCCCACTGCTGTGGCGGGAGGAGCTGGAGCCTTGCGGGACGGCCTGCGAGGGCCTCTTCATCTCTGTGGCCTTCAAGCTGCTTATCCTGCTGCTGGGCAGCTGGGCTCTGTTCTTCCGCCGGCCCAAGGCCTCACTGCCCCGCATCTTTGTGCTGCGCGCCCTACTCATGGTGCTGGTTTTCCTGCTCGTGGTCTCCTACTGGCTCTTCTATGGTGTGCGCATCCTCGATGCTCGGGAGCGCAGCTACCAGGGCGTGGTGCAGTTCGCCGTGTCGCTGGTGGACGCCCTTCTTTTCGTGCACTACCTGGCCGTGGTCCTGCTGGAGCTGCGCCAGCTCCAGCCTCAGTTCACGCTCAAGGTCGTGCGCTCCACCGACGGCGCCAGCCGCTTCTACAACGTTGGCCATCTCAGGTACTAGCCCACGGCTGGAGAAGGGTTGGGAGGGAAAGGGCATGGGAGGATGTGGAGTGACTGCTAGGGTGGGAGGATGTGATGGTGGGCTGGAGGTGATGGGCTTGGAGGGCTATGTGGGAGGGAGTTGAGTACTTTGCACCAAGTAGGTTTTCACCAATGTTTGCTGCTTTTGATGGGCAAGTTCATGTACACGGTTGTGGGGCAAGATCAGTTGGGAGTTATGAATTGGGAATGAACAGGCATTTAGAGGTGGGGAATATTAGAGGGGGATGAACCAAAGGGAAGAAATATTGGGAGGTGCACAAACAGGGGCTTTTTGAATCCCCTTTCTAGTCCTTTCTGGGAGGCACAGCTTCTTGTGAGCACTCAGTGGCCTGTGAAGTGACCTGGCCAGAGGAGGGATCCCCAGAGAAAGAGATAAGGAGGAGAGTTCTTCAGCTCCCACTAAACAAGCTACCCCTCGAGGCCACACAGAGTATCAGTGGCACATCCTTGGTCCTGTAGAGAATCTTGGGGGAATGCTGGATGGGGATGGGGTGATCTTTGACTGGGGACCCAGGCCCAATGCCCTTTCTCTGCTGGGCTTTGGCATGGCAGGGAGGGACTGGCAGGCCCATCCCTGGGGAAGGCTTGGGAGCCTGGTAAGTAGACCTCAGGCCCAGAGTCGGGCTTCTTGGAAGCAGCTTGTCCCTGTCCTGTGTCCTCTCCTGCCCTGCCAACCTACCCTAATGTGTCCCTTCCCCTGTGCCCCTTGTCTGTTCCTTCTCCGCTCCCTCCTGCCATCTCCCCCACAGCATCCAGCGCGTGGCAGTGTGGATCCTGGAGAAGTATTACCATGACTTCCCTGTCTACAACCCCGCCCTCCTCAACCTGCCCAAGTCCGTCCTGGCCAAGAAAGTGTCTGGCTTCAAGGTGTATTCCCTCGGAGAGGGTGAGCAGCCCTGCTCCTCTGCCCTTCCCTGTCTTCCCAAGCAGGACTCCAAGTTCCCGCCTCTCTCTTACCCTTCGTCCCTTGCTTTTTCCTTTCCTTAGCCTATGTTCCAGCCGCTTCTGTTCAGTCACTTCCCTTGACTCCAGGTGGCTGAGCTGCTCATCCTACTTGCTGTCCCTTTATGCTATGGCGTGTCCCCTGATCTGGCTCCTCAGTATCTCTCATCAGCCCTGGTCTAAGCCCTTCAGCTCTTGGGGCTGCAGAACCCCCTGCACTGGGGAGGAACACCTGCAGGACTCCTGCGTTTCCAGTGCCTTCCTTTTTGCTTTCCTGTGGCCTCTCCCAGAGGTGGCCAGGAGGGTTGGGATTAGGAGGTATTGCTGGGTGGTGGGAACAGCTTCTTCTGGACATGTCAGGCTGCTGTCTCCAGAGCTCCTGGAGTGGGAAGAGAGGCCACACTCTGATGTGACCATCTCCTCTATCCTGTTCTTGTGCAGAAAACAGCACTAACAACTCCACTGGCCAGTCTCGGGCTGTGATCGCAGCGGCAGCTCGGAGGCGGGACAACAGTCACAATGAGTACTACTATGAGGAAGCTGAGCATGAGCGAAGGGTGCGCAAGAGGAGGGCCAGGTGGGTCCCTGGGGGAGAAGAGGAGGGGAGGTGCTTGTTGGGTGAATGGGGAAGACCAAGGAACCTCTATAACTGCTGGAAATATAGAGCAATGATGACGTGAGTGGGGGGTGTGTTTGTTTTCCATTGCTGCCCTAACAGATTACCATAAACTTAGCAGCTGTGAAACAGCACACATTTATTATCTCCCAGTTCCATGGGTCAGGTGTAGGCTGGCTGGAGGCTGTGCTCAGGGCTCACAGGCTGAAATCAAGAGGACTCTCATCTGAGCCTATGCTTTCTCTTTCAAGCTCATTATTAGGGGGAGAATTCAGTTCCTTGTCACATAGCCCCATAGGCAGTTTACAAGATGGCAGTGCACTTTTTTTCCCAGCAGAAACAGGTCTCTAACTTCTGCCACCAGCTGGAGATAACTCTGAATTTTTTTTTTTTTTTGGTATTTTTTGTAGAGATGGGCTTTCACTATGCTGGCCAGGCTGGTCTTGAACTCCTGACCTCATGATCCACCCGCCTCAGCCTCCAAAAGTGCTGTGATTACAGGTGTGAGCCACCACGCCCAGCCCAACTCTGATTTTTAAAGAGCTCATGTGATTAGATCAGGCCCAACAGGACAGTCTTCTTTTAAGGCCACTAACTTGGCACATTAATTACATCTGTGAAATGTACCAAGATTGTTGTCTAATGAGGGGATGGGAGTCTGGTAGAAGTGGAGGGTATCTTTAAATTTTGCCTGCCACAGTGGCGTAGGGGCCCAATAAAGGGATGTGAGCTTTACCTGCAACAGCACGGACTCAGGCTAGACTAGCCTGCCTACCATTCGATCTTGAGGGGACTCACCAGATGGTGCTTTTGTTGCCTTCAAAAAATGAGGTTTTAGTGCCTATATTTTGGTAAATTCTTAAATGCCATCCTTGCTTCTCTCTTTCCCTATTCATATTATTACGTGAATTTAGTCAACCCTGAAGAATCTTACTTGGTGCCTACTCTGCCGGGTTCCATCTTGGTCTGTCGGGAGTTCCCTGAGGGAGGAGCAGAGTGCCTTGGACTTGACCACGCACCTGCCCTCCGCCCCATCTCCCACACCATCTCCAGGCTTCAAGGGCAAGAGGTAGCCCTTACCCTGTTCTTATATGAGGCTGGCATCCCCTGTAGTAGCACAAAGATCACCAACGCCATTTCTGTAGCATTCCAACCTATCTCTAAATGTCTTGGAAATGGCCCTCATGGGAAGGAAACCAGTGATGTCCCTACCCCTTTACCTTCTGCCCTGACCAGGGTCATCCAGTCTCCTGTGCTGCCACCACCATTTTTGGCACGTAGAGGACTCTTTCCTTTCCCCATTACCTTACTTGTAACCAGGAGCAAACTTTTTCCTTTGTTTATCTGAGATAAAAGGATCTTTTCAAAGGGAATTTACTGAGAAATGTAGGGGAAGCAAGAGAATAAAGAAAGAAATGATAGACATACACAGATCCACACGTACATACCCAGAGTCCCATCTGAAATGACTCAAGTTCCTGGGTTCCTGGGTTTCTGCATAGCAGGCCTCACTTTCTTTCTTTGTCCTGTCACTTCAGGCTGGTCCTGCTCTTAGGCCAGGGGTCTTTTACTTTGGTTTTTGGACTTGAAGTGCAGATAATTGGATTAATGGCTCTTTTCAGCTTCTAACATATTGTCATTATAGGGTTTTTCTTGGTTCTTTGTTCTGTTTTCTCTTTTCCTCCAGTTCCCACTTTCACTCCAGCCCCACATTTGAGGCATCCAGTTGAGTGTGTTTGATTTCCTAAAACCCACATGTATCCTTGTGCAAAGTTAGTGTTAGTGTAGTGATCTGTGTTGGTGTTGGTGTGTGTGTCTGTATGCCTTTTTTTTTTTTTGAGACGAGTCTTGCTCTGTCACCCAGGCTGGAGTGCAGTGGCGTGATCTCGACTCACTGCAACCTCCGCCTCCTGGGTTCAAGTAATTCTCCTGCCTCAGCCTCACCAGTAGCTGAGATTACAGATGTGCGCCACCATGCCCATCTAATTTTTGTATTTTTAGTAGAGATGGGGTTTCGCCATGTTGGCCAGGCTGGTCTCGAACTCCTGACCTCAGGTGATCTACCTGTCTCGCCCTCCCAAAGTGCTGGGATCACAGTCATGAGCCACCACGCCCGGCCATCTGTATGCTTTTAATGTAAATGGACTTCTTTTTCGTGCTTCCTCCTTAACACTGAGTTTTTGAGATTCATCCAAGTTGCCTGTACATCTAGTTTGTTGCATCTTTTTGCTGCACAGTAGTTCGTGGAATATTCCCAACATCCTATCCAATATTTGGTTTATAGTTACTTCTTTCTTTTTTCCATTTTGATGGAAAAGTAGTATTTTACTAACATTTTCATTTGCATCTCTCTAATTGCTGGCCAGTAACTACTTCATATATTCTTTAGCCTTTCAGTCCTCTTGTGAATTTTCTGTTCACCTCCTTTGCCCTTTTTTCTCTAGGCTTCCTGCCTTTTTCTTCTTGATAGAAATTGTAGCAAATTCTTTGCATGTTCTAGATATGAATCCCTTGTTGGTTTTAGATGTGTATATTTTCCCCAGCTCCATCAAATGTCAGTTAATGTTGCCCATGCGATCATGGTTGAATAGAAATCTGTCTTTTTGATGTAGTCATATCTATTAATTGTTGACCCAGTGAAATATGATTTGGGGGTCTTATTTAAGAAGGTTTTCCTTAAAGTTGGATGGAATGCTTTGTCTTTCCTATAGCACAGTTCCCAGTTGTCTCTCTCGGGTTTGACACTAGGTTTGCCCTCTGAATCCCTGGATTGGGCCCAATGAACTCTGTGACTGTTTACTGTTCCCAGTGGGAGAAAGGCACGATTGCCCCTGGCTTTGTATTGCTTTGGGTGAGCACAAAGGCCTGACCTCATTCAGGTGGCTGGAGTGTTGGAGCTAGGGGAGAGGGGTGGGGTGGTGGAAAGAGAGGTGGGCATCTGGCCCAGTCCCCTCCTGTCCCCTAGGCTTGTCGTGGCAGTGGAAGAGGCCTTCACTCACATTAAGCGGCTGCAGGAAGAGGAGCAGAAGAACCCCAGGGAGGTGATGGACCCCCGGGAGGCAGCCCAAGCCATCTTCGCATCCATGGCCCGTGCCATGCAGAAGTACCTTCGGACCACCAAGCAGCAACCCTACCACACCATGGAGAGCATCCTGCAGCACCTTGAATTCTGCATCACGCATGACATGACGCCCAAGGTAGGCCTGCCCTGCTGCCAGCATCCTTCCTCCTTCCCCAGCTCTTCTTCTTTCCCACATTCATTTTCCCTGATTCTCTCACTACTTTCCTCACTGTCGACCTCATTTCTCTCTCCTCATCACTTCCTCTTTATAATCTTCTCTCTCATTCCTATTCCACCTGTCCCATCTGTGTGGGGTGAAGTCTTTAGGTGGATGAGGAGAAGGGAGTCCTCAGGACCATTTTTGGGGATGGCTGAGACTTAGTTCTTATCTCTATGAGGGCTCTGGAATTACCAGATCCAAAGGCCCACCTTTACCCCCATTACCCTCTTCACCTCCACTAGCTGGTCTTGGCTTTGTGTCATTTTGAGCCGTTGCCCACCCTTAACTCTATTGCCAGCTTCCAAGAATTGCTTTCCCTGAGCCACCCTTGGTGAGCAGGTAACTAAAGATGTTGCACTTTAACTTTGACACCTCTGGCTCCCTCCTGGTGCAAAAAAACAAAACCTGCTTGGCATTAATCGTATAAGCTGTGTGGGAAGGAAGGAAGAATGAGGGAGGGCTTGCCCAGGTCACAGCCTGGTGCAGGGAGAAGAGCAGCAGATGGGGGTCAGGGGAGCTGAGTTCAGTCCTACTTGATGAGCCACATCCCCTTGTGCACTCCAGCTTCTTCATTTATAAAATGAGGGTCTGAAGCAGATGATCTCAGGCCCCTTCCTGCTGTAACATTCTGAGGTTCTAGTTCATATGCATAGAGTGAGCTCAGGGATGTCCTTGTTGTCTTTGGAAACTATGCCCCAGGGGATGAAGGATACTGCATAGGCGACAGAGATTTTTATTCAGCCCCTTCTTTCCTCTTCAGGCCTTCTTGGAGAGATACTTGGCGGCTGGACCTACTATCCAGTACCACAAGGAACGCTGGCTGGCCAAACAGTGGACACTGGTGAGCGAGGAGCCGGTGACCAACGGGCTTAAGGATGGCATCGTTTTCCTCTTAAAACGCCAGGACTTCAGCCTGGTGGTCAGCACTAAGAAGGTCCCATTCTTCAAACTCTCTGAGGAATTTGTGGATCCCAAGTCGCACAAGTTTGTCATGAGGCTGCAGTCTGAGACCTCAGTGTGACTGTGCAACAGCAGGGGGAGTGGGAGACTCTGGGGGGCTCCTGAGGGGGTGGGAGGGGGCTTGGTTCTCAGGCCCAGCCACATTCCTGCCACCCTTCTTCTTCTTGCTCTTTTTTTTTTTTTTTTTTTTTACTTGAATTAACTTACCCCCACCTTCTCTCCTCGCCTCTTCCTTATTTTACCCCATGTGAACCTGGACCATCCTGCTGTCAACAGTACCTGGGAAGGACCCCTCTCCCCTGCCCCCAGCAACATTTGTATTACTCTAGGCCCTGCAGGAATCAGTGCCTCTCTCCCTCTTCTTTCCCTACCTAGTCTTTTCCCAGATTGCAGTCTCTCCTGAAAGGGCACAGGACCCTGCTAATTGTACCTTCCCCTCCTGAACCTCGACCCACAAACGCAAGTTCTTGTAGCATTTCTCTTCAGTGGCCCCAGCAGGGTTTCTCTGGGGCACATGGTCATGACTCCAGAGAGCCACAGTGCCAAACTCCTCCAGGGCAGCAACTAGCCCTCCTGTTCCTCACACCAGCCACAACAAACCCTGGGTTCTGGGGCAGGGATACTCCTGCCACACAGTCTGAGTTAGGAATCTCCTTGCCAGGAGCATTTGCTTCCACATATATTTAGAGCAAAGAAGGATCCCATCCTTTTCCCAGAAATCTCCACCTAATGTTTTTGGTTTGTATGGTCACGTGACCATAGGCAAACAAGTGGAAACTCTCTGTGACGACTTTTCCAGGGACTTAGGGGAAGGTACCTTTGTTCCAATGTGTCTTTCCTAGGCAGTCCCTGAGGAGGAGGGCTGAATAGATCCCTGAGAGTTTGGAGAGACCCCCGTCATTGACTCCTGCTCCCTGACCCTACCCTCACTTTCCTCCCTGCTCCTCCCAGTGAAGGATGGTAAGTCCTGTACAGACTTAGTGGCTTGCTGACCCTGACCCAGCCCCTGTGGTCTTAGACAAATGGTTTTGTTTTTGTCATCAGCCACCCCTGTCCTGCTGTCTTTTCTCGACTCCAGAGACCTGTTGCCTCATCTCTTTTGGGGAAGAGCTGGCAGCTCCTCCTCATCCCCTGCCTTAAGTCCAGTTCTTTGCCTCAGGGGTCTGGTTTCCTTGGCCTTCCAGGGTCCCCACCCCTTTTCTCCTTGCCTGATTCTCTGAGCTCTGGGCTCCCTCTGTACTGGGTAAAGGGACAAGGATCACTGCCTTTTGTAGGTACTTCACCCCTCACCCCATTTTAGCTTCCATAGTCTTTGCACCAAATCCAACTTCTTGATAATTTAGATCTCATTTTGAGCAGAATTTGCTGGTCCTCTAATAAATCTTTTCAATATAAATCTGAGCCTTTGACTCAAACATTTTTGCCAAGGAAAATAGAATTAGGAAGTACCCATATACATCTAGCCAGGATCCACATGGAGGACCTTTCCAATGGCTGCAATGACTAGGCCATTCCTCTGAGTAACTCACAGTGTCCCTTTGCAGGCCCTTCTTTTCCCTGGAAGACTCGTTGGTACTTACCTTGCAGAGCACATCCTGGGATAAGATCCTCAGAGTCTCACCTGGGAGGCTCCCTCTCTGTGTAGTGCCAGCCCTGGGAATGATGGAGCCTAGTGATCGGGGTTTCTCCTGCTGTCCTTTCTGCAAAAGTTCACCTGTTCACCCACCACATGCCAGAGAGGGGCTCATTGGCCAATGCCTACTTTGTCCCCAAAGGGGTGGGTTGTGGAGCTCACTTAGGCATGGCCTCTGGCTGGGGCCAGGGTTGTGAGATAGGCCTGTATGAAATACGTCCTGTTCTGGGGGTCTGTCTCTTTTCTTCTCTTCAAAATCCTTGTGTCAGAGGAGTCCCTTCTTAGTCACATAAATACCTCACTATCCTGGAAAACAGGGCCTGGATGGTGACCAGGGTCATTGCCTTTGGGGGCAGGATGGAGTGTGGTGTGGTCTGAGGAGCAGGTTGGGGTTGGAGAGAGGGAAAGGATTTGGGATCTTAGTTGCTGTCCTAGGTTAGGGGCAGGGGAGTGTTTATTTTAAGATCCTGCCATGTTTTTAATCACTGTGATTTTTTTTCATTCCCCTTTCCTAAAAAAGAGAATTTTCTCCTCCAACTCTCTCTCTAAGCACTAAGGGCTGTGCCTGAGAATGGTAGCATTTTGGTCTTTTGCGTCAGAACTGTGGTATCTTTGTCTTCTTTCATTGTTATTATTATTGTTATTACTATTGTTTTTTAAAATGTCAGGATGAATTGTCAGACGTATGGCCATGTGTTTGTCCTCTGCTTCTCCTCTGTGGGAAGTTGTCTCCATGCTGTAAACTGCTGTGGGGTGTGCGGCTGACTCAGTCCCTCTGAGCAGTTTCCCCACTGTGTCTGTCCCATCATGCGCTGGATCTGCTTATTCTCCTGCTGTGGGGGTGTGCCCACCTCTTACCCCCTGGACACCACAGGGCTGCTGTGGCTGGGCCTCTCCAGTACTCTCTTTTGTGTGACTCATGGCATCCTTGCCCATCCCCACCGTGCCTAGCTGGCCTTCCTTTTCACCACCTCGGAACGCTTGCCCTTCCTCCCTCCACACCAGGACGCTGTGCCTCAGTCCTTCACCTACCTCGCCACTCTGCCACTGTCCTCATTGGTCCTTTCTCCTAAACTAGTCTTTGTGCTCTCTTTGTTTTTTTTTCTTGTTTATTTCCCTCTTGTCTCTCATCTTTTCTTCCTCTTCCCCTCCCATTTCAGTCCTTTACTTTTCTCTTTCCCATCTCCACTCAGTATTCCAATGGCAAACCCTGATGTAACACCTGTGATGAGACATCGGGCTCTCCGGAACTTTCTCATTTGGCACATCTTTTCCCCAGGGTTTGTACTTCTCTTCTTTCCCAGGCGAACTCCCCTGTTCCTCTGTGGTGTCTGTCAGTCTGTCTGTCTTCTCCTTCCTCTGCCCTTCCCACGGGGCAGTATCTGCTGATGGATTCAGTCCTGGTGTGTGATTGTTGTGATTTGTTCTTCTGTGCGCAAAAGAAAGGGGGCTTTTTGAGTCCCTTCCAAGTGAGATTGTAAATGTAGAATTTTCCACTGTTGGGTCTAGATTTTTTTTCTTTTTTTTGGGGGGTTACAGAGCTGAGACCTTGTGCATGCATGTAGAAAATTGTAAAATGTAAATTTTTTTTAATATATAAAAAGCTTGTTTCTACAGTTTGCAGTGGATCTAAACATTATGGCAATTTTAGGGTTTTTTTCTTAAACATAGGAACTAAAACTGTACAAATTTTTTTTTATATAAAATAAAGACATTTGACTTTTGTGGGGGCATTCTGTTGCTTTTCTTTCTTTACAGGAATGGGAGCAAAAGAGGGCCAGGGGAGAATGAATATATACGCCTTGTTAGGGAGGGAATGGGCAGGAGGGGGCAGTGTGAGCCCGTCATTGCTCTGCAGGCTTTCAGGGTGTGTTGGAGAGAAATGGGAAAATGAAAAAGGAAATTGCTTATTCCGAATCCTGATTCTAAAGAGAGAGAAACAAGAATATGAGGACTCAACCACTTCCTGGTGTAGTTGTCAGGATAGAGAAAGAAAGATTACTTCCTGGGTCCACTCTCCTGAGCAAGCTTGTATCTGTATGGCCTCTAGGACAGGAGTGGGTTTCTAAAACGTCTTTCTAAAACAGAAAGTGCCATAGGAATTTCAGGGGATAATTGAGATTTCAGTCAATGGTGACAGCTCATCACAATTCTTTGAGACAAGTTTCTGAAGTATGTGTCTTAGTTCTAAATATGTAGAGAGCTCATTGCTCCATTGTCACTGTAATGCATGTAATCAGGCACTAAAATCATCCTCAAGAGATTGGGGCCCTTCTCCCAGTCTTACCTGGACCTGACCTCTGTGACTTTGGGCAAGATGCTTCACATGTAAACAGCCTACTAAGGTTAAAAACAAGCATTTCTGTATGGAGATGGCCTATTCACTAGATTTCCTCCTCTTCTCCCCTGCCTCATACTCTGCCAGGCTCTGGGGATGCAAAGGCAAGAGAGGCTCCATCCTGGAGGATGACCCAATTTACAGGGGTGACAGGCTGGGTGACCCTAGTGCAAGGCTTCATGGTGTGTTCTCAGGCAGAGTGTAGACTAACCCTGGCTGAATTCCAAGGAGCTCGGGGAGTTTCCTTCTTCAAGAAATCTAGGGAGTTTGTTTAAGGCTCAAGATGGGGGAACACCCTTACTTTGAGATTACGTTTTGTTCATCTAAGTATTCCTAGAATCAAAACCAGTTCCTCGCATATAGTTGGTGCTCAATAAAAAATTATTGAATGAATAATGAACTTAACAACTAACAGTACAATAGGGGCTCATGAAAGGGATCATGTACTTACTTCTCCCTTTAAAATTACACTCCAGTCTTTCTCATGTGAAAACAAACAAAAATACTTCCCCTTGAAACTGCATCCCCATTTTCACGGCTCTGTTCTTTTTGTAACTAGTTTTGTAGAGTAGTTTCACTTGCTGTTTTCAGTTCATTTCAGAGTCAACTTGTGACTTACATTGTGACCAAATTTCTATCGTAGCATGCCTCTGAAATTATTCTTGTTCTCAACAGTGAAGTATAGTAAACACCTTTTAAGTTTATTCTTTATTTAGTGCCTATGATGTTCCCAGCCTAATGCTAAAGTACTTTCTCTGGTAAAGATATTGGATATGGTCCTGCCCTCTCTGAGCTAACCTTGGTGGACCCTTGAGGAGCCTAGTTAACCTCAGGGACCTCCTCCTGTAATGCTGGCCCCAGGAATTCATAGATTTAAAGCCAGACCTCAATATTTGATTGACAAGATCATATTTTCTCTAGAGGTTTGCTGCAAGCAAAAGTGATAATCCTGACCACTAGTCATGCAGCAAAGAGTATTTGTAACTTTTGTCTGAAAGGATGTGTTTTCCATGGGAGTACTTCACATAGTACTGAAGTTAGGGACCCAGCTTGGTGGATTGTCAGGGTCATGCCTGGCACTTCATGACATTATATGTGATTACATATGCTGCCCACGTGTGATTTTTGTTTTTTAGCCTTTGCCTTTGAAATACAGCTGAGAGGGGGAACTGGGGGCTGGGGCTCTGGATGAGGAGACATAAAGATCTTTAGCCCAAGGTCTCACTGATTTGTTATTAGTTTTTTATTTTTTAATTTTATTTTTTTGTTACTTTTTGTTTTTTTGTTTGTTTGGGATAGCTTAATGGCTTCTACAGATTGAAAGCTTGCTTAATGTAACCCTTGGCTTTTTTGTACTTTAGGCATATGATAGTAATGCTCTTCCAATTGCCAGGAAGGCTGGGGTAGGGGAAAGTCAGCCTTTGGAAAACCACTGCAGCATTAGTATACACAAGGTCATGGAAGATGCTAGAGAGATCATAAGGGACCACCTACATAGTAAATCTTGGAGAATAGTCATCCCTGTCCAGTTCCCTAGTTTCTTTTTAGGCTGAGAATGGGATCCATTTCCCTTGGTACAAAGGACAGGGCAGACATGATATCCTACCTGCTCATAACAGTGAATGCCACATTGAAGTATGTAGAATAGTGGGAGAAGGTACTGGTTTAGAGTTGGGAAACCTGGCCAAGGCATTGGCTTCTCTCATTTCATCTCAGCAAGTTTTGGGGGCACACTTACTGTGTGGTAGGCATTGTGATACAAAGATAAATAAAACATTGGCCCCCTCCCCTTGGAGCTCATGGGACTTTTACAAGATAAGTTGGGAAATTTTATTTTGTCATATGTTGTAGGCAACCCAAGGAAGTACACTGTTTTCCTGGAGGTGGTAAATACCATCTGTAAAAGGCAGACTGAAGCCGACAGTGTATGAGGGTATTGAGCCTGATATGTAAACTATTTTGATGTCGCTTCTCAAAAATATCCATCTGTACTCTGATATCCTGTAACAGGAATGACTTTGGTTATAAGGTTATAAAAATCAGGAGTATGGCTGGGTGCAGTGGTTCACGCTTATAATCCCAGCACTTTGGGAGGCCGAGGTGGGTGGATCACCTGAGGTCAGGAGTTCCACACTAGCCTGGCCAGGATGGTAAAACCCCGTCTCTACTAATAATACAAAAATTAGCTGGGTGTGGTGGTGCACACCTGTAATCTCAGCTACTCAGGAGGCTGAGGCAGGAGAATCACTTGAACCTGGGAGGCAGAGGTTGCAGTGAGCCAGGACTGGGCCATTGTACTCCAGCCTGGGTGACAAGAGCGAAACTCTGTCTCAAAAAAAAAAAGAAAAAATAATTAGGAGTATGAGGTCTTCGGTTGTGTCTTGTCCCTTCTTGCTTTTGGGCACAATTAGGTCATGCTGTTGCTTCACTTAGGGTAAGTATGTGGTTAAAAGTGAAACTGGATTTTTAGGATTTTTAGGGCAGTGGAACTACTGTGTATGTGCTATAAACGTGGATACTTGGCATTATAAATTTTCCCAAACCCATAGGATATACAGTACCAGTAGTGAAGTCTAATGTAAATTATGAGCTTTGAGTGATTAATTTTAACAAATGTACCACTCTGGTGGGGGATGTTGATAATGGGAGAGTCCATGCAAGTGTGGGGGCAGGGCATGTATAAAAAATCCCTGTACCTTCCACCCAATTTTCTCATGAAACTAAGACTACTCTAAAAAGTCTTTTACATTTGAGGTCAGGAGTTCGAGACCAGCCTGGCCAACGTGGTGAAACCCTGTCTCTACTATAAATACAAAAATTATTTTGGTAGAATGCGCCTGTAATTCCAGGAACTCGGAAGGTCAAGGCATGAGAATTGTTTGAATCCGGGAGGTGGAGGCTGCAGTGAGCTGAGATTGTGCCACTGCACTCCAGCCCGGGCAACAGAGCAAGACTCTATCTCAAAAATAAATAAATAAATAAATAAATACAAACAAACTCTATTTTAAAAAAACCTGACTAAGAAGACATCAAGCACAACTTTACCTAGTTCTAGATACTGCTCTAGTAATAAAAGTGATAGTATTGTAGGTACTTGTGATGCAGGGGGCAAAAAGTGCAGGTGTGTGCTGTTTCTCTTGAATCCCTTAACAGTGTCATTCTGGAGCTTGGAAATCTGCTAAAGACCACTGAAGAGGAAGCTGAAGCTCTGTTGGTCCATCAATAATACTGGGACAACCAAAAATTTGCATGAGGGGACTTAAATGAGTCAGGAAACATGTGATTTAACTTAGTGAAGATTTTCGCTCCTTTCAAGTTCCTGTTAATGTTAGTTCTCTTTGACATACGAATGTGTGATTTTAGGGTGGCGTTGGCTGGGATGGTTTTTACTGTAATAAAGAACACTTGTTGAAAGACTTCTTGTCTTCTGCTAGTTTACTTATATCTTAACACAGTACCTCCGGCCTCAAAGATGGAATCCAGTTAAAGTGAAAGCAGAGCCAAACCGTATGCAGGGAAAACTGACCTTGTAGATTTCATTTTCAGTGACTGGTACAAGATTGTGTACTTCTGATTTGGAGCATATTGAAGAATTCGATGCTGGGCAACCTTTTTCCTGTAATTGAAATGTTCATCGGGTTTTTACTCTGTCTTGAAATAGGTCCCCAAAATAGAGTTTTTCAAACTTCAGTGGTACATATAGCAAGTGTACAAATCACTTGAGGATTATGTGAAATACAGATCCTGATTCAACAGGTCTGGGGTAGGGTCTGAGTTTCTTCAATTTGAACAGGTGCCCAGGTGTCTTAGTCAGCTCAGGCTGCCATAACAAAATACCATAGACTGACTGAGTGGCTTAAAATCCAGAAATTTACTCCTCGTAGTTCTTAAGGCTGGAAGTTCTAGATCAGGCTGGCAAGCATGGTTTGGATCTGATGAGGGATCTCTTCTTGGCTTATAAGATGCTGCCTTCTTGCTGTGCCCTCACATGGCAGAGAGAGAGAGAGAGAGAGAGAGAGAGAGACAGTGAGAGAGCCAGGTTTCTTACGTCTCTTCTTATAAGGGCACTAATTCCATCACAAGGGCCCTAGTCTCATAACCTCATCTAAATCTAATTACCTCCCAAAGGCCGCATCTCCAAATAACATCAAACTGGGGGTTAGGCTTCAACATATGCATCCCGGGGCAACACAGTATTAAGCACCAGGTGCTGCTGCTGCTCTTCTACAGACCTTATTTTGAGTAGCAAGGCCCTAAAAGAAGCTTAATATACCCCTGACAATTTGAGGGTCCTAAACATGCCTTACTTAACTCTAAGATAATGGTGCAAGAGATCAAAATTGTTAAGAGGTCTAAATTTTATGAATGTAATAAATAGTTTGGTAAAGTCATTGTTGTTCATGCTATAAAATTGCACCACCTGTATCAAATTGTGATTTTATGAGAATCTTAAATGATATGTTGCGAGATAGGCCTTATGTGTGGAGTTTATACAAAAGCAGTTCAGTAGGCAACTTCATTGATCCAATGAGACATTTAAAATGACACAAAAAAGAGCCAAGATGAGATCTTATCACTAAAGGCCACAGAAATTAAAGGAGCAGTTTACAATATAAATTATCTTTGGCTAGAATTTTTTTTTGCCAACGTGACTCTATTAGTCCATTCTCATGCTGCTATGAAGAAATACCCAAAACTGGTTTAATTGACTCAGTTTCTTATGGCTAGGGAGGCCTCAGGAAACTTACAATTCTGGTGGAAGGGGAAGCAAACACATCCTTCTTCACTTGGCAGCAGGAGAGAGAATGAGAACCAAAAACTACCAGTCTCTTTGCATTGCAAGAGTGACATTTACTTCAGTTCTTAACAAGTTCCTCATCTCCATTTGCGACCACCTCAGCCTGGACTTCATTGTCCATATCACTATCAGCATTTTGGTCAAAGCCATTCAACAAGTCTCTAGGAACTTCCAACCTTTCCCACATTTTCCTGTCTTCTGAGCCCTCCAAGTCTCTAGGAAGTTCCAAACTTTCCTGTATTCTTCTGAGCCCTCCAAACTGTTTTAACTTCTGCCTGCTACCCAGTTCCAAAGTCACTTCCACATAACTGGATATCCTTATAGCAGTACCCCACTCTCTGTGGTACCAATTTTCTGTATTAGTCTGTTTTCATGCTGCTATGAAGATATACCCAAGACTGGATAATTTATGAAGAAAAGAGGTTTAATTGACTCACAGTTCCTCATAACTAGGGAAGCCTCAGGAAACTTACAATCATGGCAGAAGGCAAAATAGGCATGTTTTACATGGCGGCAGGTGAGAGAAGTGAGTGCCAGCTAAAGGGGGTGGCCCCTTATCAAACCATCAGATCTTGTGAGAACTCACTATCATGAGAACAGCATGATGGCAATCACCCCCATGATTCAATTATCTCCATCTGGTCCCTCCCATGACACATGAGGATTATGGGAACTACAATTTAAGATGAGATTTGGGTGGGGACACAGCCAAACCATATCAATGACCAATAGAACAGAGGAAATTCATGAGTTTTACCATGTTGAGATAGCATGATAAGGTGACTTAATGTACTTCAATATTTGCATTAATTTCTATGGGTATAGAATGAAAGTGTGAACCTTGAATATCTGAGACAGGTCTCAGTTAATTTAGAAACTTTATTTTTCCAAGGTTGAGGACACACACCCATGACACAGCCTCAGGAGGTCCTGATGACATGTGCCCAAGGTGGTCAGAGCACAGTTTGGTTTTATACATTTTAGGGCGAGATGAGACATTAATTAACATATGTAAGATGAACACTGGTTTGGTCTGGAAAAGGCAGGACAACTTGAAGCAGAGGTGGGACAACTCGAAGTGAGGAAGGGGCTTCCAGGACATAGGTAGATAAGAGACAAATGGTTGCATTCTTTTGAGTTTCTGATTAACCTCTCCAAAGGAGGCAATCATACATGCATTTATCTCAGTGAGCAGAGGGGTGGCTTTGAAGAGAATGGGAGGCAGGTTTGCCCTAAGCAGTTCCTTGGTTGACTTTTCCATTTAGCTTAGTGATTTTGGGGCCCCAAGATTCATTTTCCTTTCACAAAAGTAACATCATATTTCAATAATTGTAGGTAGCATCATATATCAATAATTTAGAAATATCTTCTCAACTTTCTTTGCCCAAGTCTTGGTCACTGCACAAACTTCAAGATCTTGACAATCTTGTAGTTAAATGTTGCTGGAAGCTGTCTTATCTGTGTTTAGTGTTTTTCACTCATTCTGTCATTTAACCAATATTTGTTGAGCACCTTCCATGTGCCAGGAACTATGCTAGGTATTGGTGGCATGGCAATGAATAACACAGATATAGTCTTTGTTCTCAGATAGTAATCACTTAATTTCAAAGGTGATGAATGTAGTGATGAAGTATAGGGGACTATGGGATCTTACAGTAGGAACCTGACCAAGGTTGTCAGGAAAGGTTTCCTTGAAATAAAGGATGGGGCACAAAATCTTTTTGACTAGGAAGAGCTTCCTCATTCTCTTCAATAACCAAACTCTACAAGTAATTGCTGTCTAAAAATTGAGTGTCGAAATAATTGGACCTTGGAAGTTGTCAAAATATTTCTTGAGAAGGCTGGCAAGGATGTGTAGCAAGGAGAATACTTGTGCACTGTTGGTGGGAATGTCAATTAGTACAGTCACTATGGAGAACAGTATGGAGGTTTCTCAAATAACTAAAAACAGAACTACTATATGATCCAACAATCCCCCTGCTGGGTGTATGCCCACAAGAAAGGAAATCAGTATATTGAAGAGATAACTGCACTCTCATATTTATGGCAGTACTATTTATGATAGCCAAGATACGGAAGCAACCTAAATGTCCATCAATGGAGGAATGCATAAAGGAAATGTGATACAAATATACAATGGAATTCTGTTATTTATAACAACATGGATGGAACTGGAGGACATTATATTAAATAAAACAAGCCAGTCACAAAAAGACAAATATCGCATGTACTCATTCACATATGGGAGCTAAAAAAAAACTGAAGTCATGGAGATAGAGACTAGAATGATGGTTACCAGAAGCTGGGGAGAATAGGAGGTACAGGGGGATTAACAGGGAATGGTTAATGGATACAACAATATAGTTAAATAGAATGAATAAGTTGTAGTAGTTGGTAGCACAACAGGGTGACTGTAGTTAACAACAATTTATTGTATATTTAAAAATAACTAAAATAGTTGAATTGGAATGTTCCTAACACAAAGAAATGATGATCAATAAATGCTTGAAATGATGAATACCCCAATTACCCTGATTTGATGATTACATACTATATGCCTGTATAAAAGCATCATATGTGCTCTATAAATATGTACAACTATTATGCAGCCATATAACTAAAAATAAAAATGAATTTCTGAACAACTAAGGGACTGTTATTTTGCTAAGACTCAGTGACGGCAACTGAAATAAAAGTTACAAATGAATCTTTTGTTTCAAGAATAAAATCAAAGACGGAGAAGAATTGGAACATCTAATGTACCCTGTGTATATGTACACATAATTGCTTGACACTAAAGAGAAGAGCACCTTTGCGGAGCCCCTCATGCTTATACCACAGAACCCATACCTGGTACTCGCTACTTCTCAGCTGCCATGGTTCTTTCTGAGGGCAGCGTCTTGCCAAAGCTTATCAACAGTTCCTGAAATAGTATTTACTATTTGAGGAGAGCTCTGAGTTAAGCATTTTCAGTTCAGATGTTGTTTTCCCCTTGAATTTTCAACAAACCATGTGGAACCTCTGCTTCCTCAGATTCCTGGTATGGTGCCATATTGTGGCCAAAGAGATGCCCAAGAAGGCCTGTTTGCTTCAGATAGTACCTCACAGAGTGTCAGTATCTTAGGAGGTCGTTACTGGTCCAGACATTCTGTCTTCATTAATTAATTAAAGGGAAATAACATTCTGGAAATGGAATAAAACCAGCCATACATATAAAAGAGCAATTATAAATAAGAATGTTAATTTATCAATTTACAACAACTGATAGATCTAGTTTGAGAACTGGAGTTGGTAATTTGTACAGGTATAAGCATTTGTCTATTAAGTGTAGAACCAGACAAGAGGAATTGGAAATTCTGAAGGACATCATTAAATGTTGCAGTACTTCAGTCCCCTTTTCTCTTTTCTACATACTACCCACGGGTATCCTCAACTCATCCCAAGTCTTTAAATACCATCTGTGTACCAGGTAGCACAGCATAGTAGTAATGAACATGGGCTCTGGGGTCAACCTGCCTGGGTTTTTCTTCCGGTTTTGCTCCCAGTAGCTATGTGGCCTTGGGGAAATTTTCTGTTTCTTCATCTTTAAAATAAAGACAATAACACAGTGCCAACCTCATAGGGATGTTGGGAGTGCAACTGAGAAAATATTCATAAACTACTTTGATATGCCTGGCATGTAGTAAGTACCCAATAAACGTTAGTTATATACCAAGTACTCCCAAATCTCTATTTCTTGCCCTGACTTCTCCCCAGAATTCTAGACTTATAAATCTAAGTGCTTATTTGACATCTTCACAAAGACATCTAAGAGATATTTCAAACTTACTATAGAAAGTAATAGCCTAGCGAGATAAAGATAATGTTTGTCTCTGGGGCAGAGAGCAATGATTTTACCAGGCTCTTAAGTACGGCTCTGTGTCAATAAGCAATCTGCTCTTACTTTCAGTTTCAAGTGACTGGTGGTGATCCAGGTTTAAGTAAACAAATTCTGTTTGCGGTTTACCCAAACATCTATATCCTCACTACCAACACTATTTATTTTAGTTGTGGGGACCCCTTAACTAGTGGCCACTGCCTTATTGCTTGTTGGCTGGTGCCATGGGGCTTACTGTTTCATCATAATAATGCCCCCCCTCCTTCCGCCCAGAAGAGAAAGAACAATCACCAAGCACCATTTGGACAGCTTGCTTCAATCCTGACTCTTACCTCTCAGCCCCATTAACAGGTAGAACAGTGGGTATCCTCATTCTACACCTCTCACTCACTACTTGGATGAGAACAGTCACTACTGGATCCCCAGGAATCTCTCAGATCTTCCAACCAGGCCTGCAAAGAGGCTATTGTACTTTCCTCTTCCTGAAAGCCATATCTCTGTCAGCATCTTGTCCTCATTGCCAGAACTTCCAACAACTGTGAAAAGCCTGAGATGTTATGTCACTTCTAAACTAATAAGTTTGCCTGCTACTATTCCATGGGTACTGACAAAAAAACATGAGACTCCTGGGTCAGAGACAAAGGTCTTTATTACCCTTGGCCCAGCAGGTAGTATGAGCTTCATATTTGCATTAGTTCTCCTTGCTTCTAAGTTCCACTGGGTGATACGGAGCAGCCAATCTGGATGCTCTGCATACAGTAAGTTTGTGTCATGGTTGAGAACCCTGGGATTAGGAAACCCTAGTATTTAAAGAGCGTTTACTTGAGGCACAGATATCTTAATACTCTGACCATTTTATGTAGTTCTTTCCCAGACTTCCTTTTTACTGCTTTTCCAATATTGTTTTTCGTTTAAGTGCCTGAAAGGTGGTCAATCTGTTAAGATGCTGCCCATGAGTCAATGTAGATGTGTACCTCAGGCAATATTTCCTTACAAACAAAGTGTACAACTAGATATGCTGCTTCAAGTTCTGCCCGCTGGAGAGATTTTCTTTCATTAGTGACTTTGAAGCCTCCACTGAATGAGGTTCACTGTAGTGGAGAGGCCATTCTCATTCATCTGGGGCTGACGTAGCACGCAAATCCAGGCCCATGCTCTTTCTTCCTCCATTAACTGTTCATAGGGAATTCCTCATGAGGCTGTCAGTGTGGGGCGAGGGAGAGGTGGAAGAGTAGTTGGAATTACAAAGTTCCCTGCTTATGCAGCATACTTGTGTATTCTGGACCTGTTCAGATCCAGTTTTGTATATTCCACTTCTGTTTTTTTTTTTTTTTTTTTTTTTTTGTGACGGGATCTCGCTCTGTCGCCCAGGCTGGAGTGCAGTGGCCGGATCTCAGCTCACTGCAAGCTCCGCCTCCCGGGTTTACGCCATTCTCCTGCCTCAGCCTCCCGAGTAGCTGGGACTACAGGTGGCCGCCACCTCGCCCAGCTAGTTTTTTTTTTGTATTTTTTAGTAGAGACGGGGTTTCACCGTGTTAGCCAGGATGGTCTCGATCTCCTGACCTTGTGATCCGCCCGTCTCGGCCTCCCAAAGTGCTAGGATTACAGGCTTGAGCCACCGCGCCCGGCTCCACTTCTGTTTTATAATGAATTCCTGCTAGGCAATTCAGTTTTATATTTGGTGGTTCAGGTGACACCCAGTTCATGATGGACAGTTTGTGTTGCATCATAATTTGGTGTCCCGAGGCAGACATTCAATTTCTACCAGCTCTCAGAAGCAACCCAGCAATTGCTTTACAAATGGCGAAAGGTTGTCAGCACAAGCGGACATCAGCTTATTGCAAATCTCTGGGGGGATCTCAAAGACTTCCAAGGGGGAAAAAAATCCATCTAAATTTGATTACAAAGAAATGCAAGAGACTCCAGGCCTAAATTTGTTTTGTATAAAGGTAAAAATGGTAGATTTATTACAATATTCCCTCTGGTGATTCTATCAAATGCTTCTCTTCTCCAAAATCAGATCTCATATTCAGAATTTTTGGAGACCATTAGAATGATTTTGTTTTTGCTTATTTTTTATTTTTTTGCACCCATAGTTTTTGGGGCTCCTTAAATAGATGCTTGGTAGCACCACGCTTGTGTAGTCTATCATATGGCACATGTGAACAAAGAAAGGGCAAAAGGAATTATCAGGCATGGCTGGCTTGCTGTATGAGAACAGAGTTATTCAATGATATTGTACAGGTTTTCCTCTATCAGGCCTTAGGGGAAAGGGGGCAGCTCAGTTCCCCTTGTGGGAGGCATTAGTAAATAGTTGGATTGATTTATACAAGCAAAGTGTTGTTCACCTACATTCTAACTTTATAGGATGTTCATCTAGCATGTTCATAAGTAAGGGCTTATTTGATGGTCTGTAAGTGATTTCCAGAAGACACTATCTCTCAGTTTGCAATATCCTTGTCTGTTAATAGTAATAGAGGCACACACTTTATGGAACAAATTTTAAAATTTGAAAACCTCGAGATTTATCAATGTTTTCACTGCCTTTAATTTCTTACAAAATTAAAGGAGAGTAATAAAACACTAATGGAACTTAAAAGCTGGCCAAGAGTTATGGCAGTTTATTCATTCAAAGTACAGTGACCAGATGTTCTGTCCATAAGTATAATGAACAGGACTGTTATAACAAATATAAGGCTAGTACTATTTTCAAATGAAATATGAATGAGTAGGTTCATGAGATGTCTGGTTACTAATGGCCATGCACTGGTGAGACATCCATGTGATGGATAATGTTGTGTTAAATAATTATAAAGCATTAAGGATGATTCATTCAGAGGTTTAAGAAGCCCTGACTTAATGGATGAGAATCAAATTTAATTCCAAAAAGACATAGTTTGAACTTTACTGAGAGGGGTCTAATCCTGTTAAGCTATTAGTAAGGCCTCTGTTTAAGATATATTTCTTTTACAATAAGGAAATATTGCCCCCACCCATTTAAACATCTCTTTGCTATTAATCTCTGTTTTTCCTTAGACATTGGGACTAACAACAAATTCACCTTTTCTTTGTTTCTTTCTTTTTAAATTAATACGTATTGTTAATTTCAATAGCTTTTGGGGTACAAGTGGTTTTTAGTTACACGGAAGAATTGTACGGTGCTGAAGTCTGAGAATTTAGTGCACCTGTCACCTGAGTAGTGTACATTATACCTAATATGTAGCTTTTTATTCCTCACCCCTTTCCGCCCTTCCTGCTTCTGAGTCTCCAATGTCCATTAGACTTACTCTGTATGCCTTTGCATACCCATAGCTTAGCTCTCACTTATAAGTGAGAACGTGTGGTATTTGGTTTTCCATTCCTAAGTTACTTCACTTAGAATAATGGCCTCTGGCTCCAAGCTGCTGCAAAGGGTGTTATTTCATTCTTTTTATGACTGAGTAGTATTCCCTGGTGTACATATATATCACATTTTAAAAATCCTCTCATTGTTTGATGGGCACCTGGGTTGTTTCCATATCTTTGTAGTTGTGAATTGTGCTGCAGTAAACATACATGTCCAAGTGTCTTTTTGATATATTGACTTCTTTTCCTTTGCGTAGAAAACCAGTAGTGTGATTGCCAAAGTGAATGGCAGATCTACTTTCAGTTCTTTGATAAATCTCCATAGTTTTCCGTAATGGTTGTACTCATTTACATTCCCACCAGAAGTGACTAAGCATTCTCTTTTCACCATATCCATGCCAACATCTATTCTTTTTCGACTTTTTAATAACGGCTATTCTTGGCTGGGCTTGGTGGCTCACGCCTGTAATCTCAGCACTCTGGGAGGCCGAGGTGGATAAATCACTTGAGTTCAGGAGTTTGAGACCATCCTGGCCAGCATGGTGAAACCCCATCTCTACTAAAAATACAGAAATTAGCTGGGTGTGGTGATGGGTGCCTGTTATCTCAGCTACTTGGGATGCTGAGGCAGGAGAATCACTTGAATCTGGGAGGCGGATGTTGCAGTGACCCGAGATTATGCCACTGCACTCCAGCCTGGGCAACAGAACAAGAATCGGCCTAAAAAAAAAAAAAAAAAAAAAAAAAAGTGGTATCTCACTGTGGTTTTAATTTGCATTTCCCTGATGATTAACAGTGTTGAGCTTTTTTTTTCATGTTTGTTAGCCATTTGTATGCCCTCTTTTGATTGAGTTCCTTGTAAATTCCTTGTAAATATTAGGCCTTTGTTGGATGTATAGTTTGCAAACGTTTTCTCCAATTATGTAGGTTTACTCTGATGATTATTTCTTTTGCTGTGCAGGAGCTTTTTAGTTTAATTAGGTCTCATTTATTTATTTTTGTTTTTGTTGCATTTGCTTTTGGGGTCTTTGTCATAAATTCTTTACCTAGGTCAATGTCAAGAAAAGTTTTTCCTAGGTTATCTTCCAGATTTAAGTCTTTGATCCATCTTGAGCTAATTTTTGTATATAGTGAGAGATAGGGATGCAGTTTCATCCTTCTACATGTGGCAATCCGATTTTCCCAGCACCATTTATTGAATATAGTGTCCTTTCCCTAATTTATGTTTTTGTCTGCTTTGTCAAAGGTTACTTGGTTGTAAGTATTTGGCTTTATTTCAGGGTTCTCTATTCTTTTCCACTGGTCTATGTATCTACTTTTATATTATATGGTAATTTTTATTTATTAAACTGGGTGCTGACTACATAGGTGTTTATTATTATCCTTTTTTTGAACAGATCTGAAATTTTTTTTAAAAACGTGATTCTGTGTAGTGCTGCAAACTTTACTAGGAGATTTGAAAGTTATACTATTCAAATGTTCAAGCTAATTGAACATATAAACCTATATAAATATCATCTTTAAAAGGGCATCCTCTGGGTAAAAGACAATGTAAATGAAGTGAGGGAAGAATAATGTGGTGTATGGTCAGTCTTAGTACTTTTTGTTCTTTTAGAGATAGGGTCTTGCTCTGTCACTCAGACTGGAGTGCAGTGGTGTGATACTGCAACCTTGAACTCCTAGGCTCAAGCAACCCTCCCATCTCAGCCTCCTGAGTAGCTGAGACTATAGGCATGCACCACTTTACCAGCTAATTTAAAAAGTTTTTGGGGGGCTAGGCACGGTGGCTAATGCCTGTAATCCCAGCACTTTGGGAGCCCAAGGCAGGTGGATTACTTGAGGTCAGGAGTTCAAGACCAGCCTGGCCAACCTGGTGAAACTCCATCTCTACTAAAGATACAAAAATTAGCCGGGCGTGGTGGTGTGCACCTGTAATCCCAGTTACTCGGGAGGCTGAGGGAGGAGAATAGCTGGAACCCAGGAGGCAGAGGTTGCAGTGAGCCGAGATTGTGCCACTGAGCTCCAGCCTGGGTGACAGAGCGAGACTCCATCTCAAAAAAAAACTTTTTTTTGTTTTTTCTTTTGTAGAGATGGGGTCTCATTATGTTGCCCAGGCTGTCGGTCTTAGTATTTATTTTCATTTTGACTTTTTGTTAGTGTTTGGTTTCTTTTGAGTTTCTAGAATAGTATTGGGACTCACTGGGGATTGTCAAAGTCATTTTTTATACCAATAAATGATGAACCCAACAAGGTAATGCCCCAGAGATTAGATCCAGATATCTGTGACATTATGGGCTGAGGGGGTCTTAGGAAATTTTTGGAAGGATGTAACTGAGTACTTTGCATTGAATTTTGGGAAGTCTGTTGCATTCTCTTAATTCACCCAACAGTATCAGCCAAATGATAAACAAAACTTGAAGTTCTTACCTGAAATATGAATGAGAGAGCTATGCTGTGCTTACATTTCTACATAACTTGCCTTCTTTCCACATGCCTGTTTTTTGTTTTGTTTTGTTTTTAAACTAAACTGGTTGAAACTGAATCAGCCAGGGATTTTAAGCTTTCTTCTGGTCCCAAGTTTAAACTGAGTTTCCAGTCTTTGGTGCCTAGTGCTAATTGGATGGCGGTGGGGTGTTTACGAGGGTGGGGCAGGGACCGTTGGCACAATCCATCCTGTTTCCACAGCAGATACCTCCCATTTCCTGTTTATTTTTTTAACGTTCTATATAGAAATAGTTTGTACAACTTTGAATTAAAAAAAAAAAAGAGTTTCAGGGTGGAAAAAAACAAGCCATCTGCAAGCCCTAGTGAGGCAGAAATCCACCCTAGTCTGGGCAGCCTGTGGCTTTGTCTGAAAAGGGACCTTACACACTCAGAGCTTCTGTTCCTGGTATCCTCAAAGCCTTGGCTGACCTTGACTCCCTGGCACAACTGGCTCCCCTGGAAGGTGGCTTGGGATTTGTGAGTTCAAGACTCTCAGTTTTGCACTAGGAGATTGGGGTTAGGAAGAGTATGCAGTTTAAATCTCTGTTCTGTTCACCAGACTTCATGAAAGCAGTGGTGGTTCTGTCTTAACTCTTTTTGGCTGCTTTGCCTCCAGTGTCTCCACACTGATAATGTTGCTCTTGTGATGAATGATAATGGACTGATATGGACGTGTAAGAGAATAAGAGTAGTAACAGTCATAGTGCTTGCATGGGATCTTCTGTTTTTTTCAAAGCATATTCACACAATTCTTCATTTGCCCCTTTCTGAAACCATCTGAAGAAATGTGACAGAAGAGAATGGGACCCAGTAACAAAACTAACATTGATAAATTATTTATGAAGTGTCAGGTATTAAGCTAAGCTATTTATATACACTATTTACAACACTTTATGAACATATATATTTACATACATTTCGTAATAACTGTGTAAGATAGGTACTGTTACCTACCTCTGCTTTACACAAAAGGAAATCAATGACAAAAAGTCGATTAATTGGGCCAAGGAGACATCGCTTATAAGTGTTGGGCTGGGATTAAAACCTGGTCTGCCATCTGCAGAATCCAGTGTTTAACCACTAGCGAGTGGAATCTAGGGTAAAGGGCACCCGTGTGGTATTATAACTCAGGTTAGAATCCAATTCGTTACCTTAGAACCTGGGTGTCCTGACTTTTATCCAATGCTTCTTTCTTGCTTTTTTCATTTTTTTATTGTGAAATATGTCATACACAGACTATACTGGATGAACACACAGACTATATTTGTTGAACCATGTGAAATTGTCAATATTTGCTCAGATTTGGCACATAACAATAGTAACTTCATGATTTAATATACTGTATTGTATTTTAATGAACTATATTAATTCATTCATATGTGTGTGTGTGTGTACATATATATATATATATATATATATATATATATATAATTTTTTGAGATGGAGTCTCGCTGTGTCACCCAGGCTGGAGTGCAGTGCATGATTTCGGTTCTCTACAATCTCCACCTCCTGGGTTAAAGAGATTCTTGTGCTTCTGTCTCCTGAGTAGCTGGGATTACTGGCATGTGCTGCCATGTCTGGCTAATTTTGGTATCTTTAGTAGAGACACGGTTTCACCATGTTGGCCAGGCAGGTCTCAAACTCCTGACCTTAAGTGATCCACTTGCCCTGGCCTCCCAAAGTGCTGGGATTACAGACTTGAGCCCCCACGCCCAGCCAATTCATTCATATTTAATGAAACTATTTAATGAACTACTATATCTTAGTTTAATGAACTAAAGTTAAGCAAACCCTAATATAACCAGCACACAGTTTAAAGAGTAGAGCATTGCCCTCTATGTGCCCCTCCTCCTCCTTCCCCTCTGTAGATAATTCTATGCTGACTTTTGTGATAATCATTTCTTTTCTTTGTAGTTTAACAACTGTGTTGGCATCCCTACAGAATATAGTTAGTTTTTATTTTTTATGTCTTTATATAAATGGATTATACTGCAAGTGTTCTTTCCCAAGTTGCTTTTTTCCTTCAATATTAGGTTTATGAGATTTTCCAGACTGATGCATGCATTTATAGTTTTAATTAATTAATTAATTTTTATTTCAATAGTTTTGGGGGTACAAGTGTTTTTTAGTTACATGGATGAATTGTAGAGTGGTGAAGTCTGGGCTTTAATGTATCCATCACCCAAATTAGTGTACATTGTACCCAATAGATAATTTTTCATCCCTTTTTCTCATCCTGACTTCCCCCTTTCTGAGTCTCCAATGTCCATTATACCACTTTCTTAGATTTCCAACCCATGAGCATGGGATGTTTGTTTGTGTCATCTATGATTTCTTTCAGGAGTGTTTTGTGGTTCTCCTTGTAGAGATCTTTCACCTCTTTGGTTAAGTGTATTCCTAGTTATTTTATTTTTTTTGGTAGCTACTGTAAATGGGATTGAGTTCATGATACGATTCTCAGCTTGGTTGTGTTGGTGTATAGCAGTGTTATTGATTTGTGTACATTAATTTTTGTAACCTGAAGACTTTGATGAATTCGTTTATCAAATCTAGAGATATTTTAAACAAGTAAAAGTAGATCTACACTTGGATCCAGCAATCCCACTACTGGGATTGCTACTTCCTTCTACCCAGTAGGAAGGAAAAGACGTCATACTAAAAAAGACACCTACACACGTATGTTTATTGCAACACAATTCATGATTGTAAAGATAGGAATCAACCCAAGTGCCCATCAACCAATGAGTGGATAAAGAAAATGGTGTATATACATGCCACACAATACTACTCAGCTATAAAAAAGAATGAAGTAATGTCTTTTGCAAAACTTGGATGGAATTGGAGACCACTATCCTAAGTGAGGTAACTCAGGAACAGAAAACCAAATACTGCATGTTCTTACTTTTAAGTAGGAGCTAAGCCATGGGTATGCATTTATAGTTTTTTTTTTTTCTTTTGAGATGGAGTCTTGCTCTATTGCCAGGCTGGAGTGCAGTGGCACGATCTCGGCTCACTGCAACCTCCACCTCCTGGGTTCAAGCAATTCTTCTGCCTTAGCCTCCTGAGTAGCTGGGACTACAGGCATGTGCCATCATGCCTGGCTAATTTTTGTATTTTTAGTAGACACGAGGTTTCACCATGTTGGCCAGGATGGTCTTGATCTCTTGACCTTGTGATCCGCCCACCTTGGCCTCCCAAAGTGCTGGGATTACAGGTATGAGCCACTATGCCCGGCCTATAGATTTTATTGTTGTTGTATGATATTCCGTTCTGTGAATAAATCACAGCGTACTTATTCATTCTACTGTTGAAGAGCACTTTGGTTGTTTCTGGGTTTTAGCTAATTAGCACAACACTCCTGTGAACATTCCTACATGTGTCTCCTGGTGCAGATTGCAGAAATCCCTCCAAGTCTAGTGTACATATTTACGGGTAGATTTACTGAGTGGAAGAAAAAGCTAAACCGTTTACACTAAATGACTCTGCACCCAGCAGGTACCAAGTTTCCATTGCTCCACGTCCTCTCTTATACTTGGCGTTATTAGATTTTTTTTTTTTTTTTTTTTTTTTGAGACTGAGTCTCGCTCTGTCGCCCAGGCTGGAGTGCAGTGGCCGGATCTCAGCTCACTGCAAGCTCCGCCTCCCGGGTTCCCGCCATTCTCCTGCCTCAGCCTCCAAGTAGCTGGGACTACAGGCGCCCGCCACCTCGCCCGGCTAGTTTTTTGTATTTTTTTAGTAGAGACAGGGTTTCACCGTGTTAGCCAGGATGGTCTCGATCTCCTGACCTTGTGATCCGCCCGTCTCGGCCTCCCAAAGTGCTGGGATTACAGGCTTGAGCCACCGTGCCCGGCCGCGTTATTAGATTTTAATGCGTTTATCATCTAGGGGTGTGTAGTGATCCTTCGCTGTGATTTTAATGTACATTTCCTGGATTATTAAAGAGGGTGAACAGTTTTACGTATCTTCAGTGATCATTTGGATTTCTTCTTTACCCTTTGGGAAATGCTGCTTGTGTGTGTGTGTGTGTGTGTGTGTTCACAGGAATTCATTAAATGTTTCTGGATATTAGTCCTTTGTCAGTTACATATATTGTAAATATCTGCTCCCAGTTGTGGCTTGGTTTTTACTTTCTTTATGGTTTCTTTAAGTAAAAGGATTTTAAAAAATTTAATGTATGGGTATGATTAGTACTTTTTATTTCTTGTTTAAGAAATCCTCTTTTATGCCAAGGTCATGAAGATATTCTCCTATAATACCTTTTAAAATCTTTGTATTTTTGTCTCTTACATTGAGGTCTTTCATACTCCTAGAGTTGAGTTTTGTGTATAGTGTCAGGTAGTGGGAGGAGGTCTAGTGTTCCAGTGTGATTTATTCTTAAAAATCCTTTGTTTTCCCAACAGGTGTTGGAGAGGATGTGGAGAAATAGGAACACTTTTACACTGTTGGTGGGACTGCAAACTAGTTCAACCATTGTGGACAACAGTATGGCAATTCCTCAAGGATCTAGAACTAGATGTACCATATGACCCAGCCATCCCATTACTGGGTATATACCCAAAGGATTATAAATTACTCTACTACAAAGACACATGCACACGTATGTTTATTGCGGCACTATTCACAATAGCAAAGACTTGGAATCAACCCAAATGTCCATCTGTGACAGACTGGATTAAGAAAATGTGGCACATATACAACATGGAATACTATGCAGCCATAAAAAAGGATGAGTTTGTGTCCTTTGTAGGGACATGGATGCAGCTGGAAACCATCATTCTTAGCAAACTATCACAAGAACAGAAAACCAAACACCGCATGTTCTCACTCATAGGTGGGAACTGAACAATGAGATCACTTGGACTCGGGAAGGGGAACATCACACACTGGGGCCTATCATGGGGAGAGGGGAGGAGGGAGGGATTGCATTGGGGAGTTATACATGATATAAATGATGAATTGATGGGTGCTGACGAGTTGATGGGTGCAGCACACCAACATGGCATAAGTATACATATGTAACAAACCTGCACGTTATGCACATGTACCCTAGAACTTAAAGTATAAAAAAAAAAAAAAAAGATCCTTTGTTTTCCTACTGATACACATTACTATCTTTGTTATATATCAGTTTTCCATGACTTTTTCCAGTGGGGTAATCACTGTCCCCTGTTCATATTTGAGAACAGTTGAATGATTAACTTTGTGTACTTGCTCTCTCTTCTTCTCCGTTTATTGTTTCTATGTGGTTATTTTACAGATGTAGTATCATGAAAACACTATAGTGTAATCAGTATTATCTCTTAACTTCCTTGATTTAACTATCATTCATGACTTGTAAGTCCCCTTGGATGCTGTGTCCCCATTGGTGGCCTCATCCCAAGTCATGCAAATCAGAGCTGAGTGGTTGGTAACTGTTGTGAATAGTTGACTCTCAGGCTTTGATACTGGGGAGAAGAAGGAGAAAATTCAAGTCACTAAGCAAATAATATGGGCAGTGAACTAAAGGAGTAGTGTCTGCGGAAGTTGTGTACTAACCTGGAAGCAAGAGGATCTCCGTCCTTTCTTTAACTATTTTGTGTGTGACCCTGTTCTCAGTTTTCTTATTTGTTGGGCTACATGAGCTACACTATCTCTTTCACTTCTAAAATTCAAATGAGACTCTGTCACCATCTTTTTGTGTGACTATATGTATCTAAATATCTTTTTGGTTTTTCTTTCCATAGCTCCAGTTTCTCTTACAGATACTATTTAGAGTGAGTACTAAGTAAATATTTGATTTCTTCCTGCTTTGGGTAGAACAGCGCTGATGTATCTAAGGAGGAAATGGAAAAGAGGACTCTGAGTAGATGAGAAGTTTATGAGAAAGGGCAAAGAGCCACCCAGGCTGCCCCTGGGGTCACTTTGAAGCTTAAAACAATACATCTTCTTTGTACCTGTTTCCTCCACTAACAAATGAGAATATCAATAGCTACCTCACTTTATAAACGTATTGGGAAGATCACATCAGATAGTATAGCTGTAAATAGTAAAGTATTTTTAAAATGGAAATAACTGTATAGGCATTCACCAGGCATCCACTCTGGTCCTGTCAAAACAAATAAAATATGATCCCAGTCCTCAAGGATTTCACAGTCCAGAACTTTTTTTTTTTTTTTTTGAGACAGAGTCTCGCGCTGTCACCCAGGCTGGAGTGCTGTGGCCGGATCTCAGCTCACTGCAAGCTCCGCCTCCCGGGTTCACGCCATTCTCCTGCCTCAGCCTCCCGAGTAGCTGGGACTACAGGCGCCGCCACCTCGCCCGGCTAGTTTTTTGTAGTTTTTAGTAGAGACGGGGTTTCACCGTGTTAGTCAGGATGGTCTCGATCTCCTGACCTCGTGATCCGCCCGTCTCGGCCTCCCAAAGTGCTAGGATTACAGGCTTGAGCCACCGCGCCCGGCCCACAGTCCAGAACTTCTTTAGAGACAACATGGTATCATGGGAGGAATACTGGAGTAGATGCAAGAAGGCTTGTTTGCTGATAGTGTACTTGTGTGTGATCTTGGCTAAGTCTTCTAACTTCCCTGAACCTGAGCTTTATAATTTGTACAATAAGGAATAGGAAAGATAAACTGGACAGCTGGTAATATCTGTTCTAAAATTCTGATTCTGTGCGCCCGGACAAACACAGCTATTCCTTGTCATTTTTGCCTCCTTAGTAGATAGGTTGTAAGAGTCAAGTAAGATGTGTGTGAAAGGACTTTGAAACCTTAAGAAGCTATGCAAATGAGATGTGATTATTACTATCACCACCGCACTCTTCCCCCAGGTTTGAATGGATTGCAAAACTGGCTACCTAATTTGTGGGGCCTACTGCAAGATGAAAACAAGACCTCTTGCCTATTGCAAGATGAAAACAAGACCTCTTGCCTATTGCAAGATGAAAGCAAGTCCCCTGTTAAAAAATTATTTAGAATTTAAAAACAACAATGGCAGAGCATTAAATCAAATGTGAGACCTTGAGTGACTATGCAGGTCACAAGTCCATAAATCCAGCCTTGATAATTTTGTTTCCAGATTGTAATTTTCCAGGCACCTAGCATGTTTGCTATCCTTACATTTCTCTCTCTTTCTTTCTTTCTTTCTTTCTCTCTCTTTCTTTCTTTCTCTCGCTCTCTTTCCTTTCTTTCCTTCCTTCTTTCCCTTTCTTTCCTTCTTTCTTTCTTTCTTTCTTTCTTTCTTTCTTTCTTTCTTTCTTTCTTCTTTCTTTCCTTCCTTCTCTCTCTCTCTCCCCCCTCTTTCTTTCTTTCTTTTTCTTTCTTTCCTTCCTTCTCTCTCTCTCTTTCTCTCTCTCTCTTTCTTTCTTCCTTTCTTCCTTTCTTCTTTCTTTCTTTCTTTCTTTCTTTCTTCTTCTTTCTTTCTTCTTTCTCTTTCTTCTTTCTTTCTTCTTTCTTTCTTTCTTTCTTTCTTTCTTTCTTTCTTTCTTTCTTTCTTTCTTTCTTCTTTCCTTCTTCTTTCTTTCTTTCTTCTTTCTTTCTTTCTTTTCTTTCTTTCTTTCTTTCTTTCTTCTTTCCTTTCTTTCCTTTTCTTGACAGAGTCTCACTGTGTCACCCAGGCTGGAATGCAGTGGCCCAATCTCAGTTCACTGCAATCTCTGCCTCCCAGGTTCAAGTGATTCTCCTGCTTTGGCCTCCTGAGTACTTGGGATTACAGGTGCATGACACCACACCTGGCTAATTTTTGTATTTTTAGTAGAGACAGGTTTTCACCATGTTGGCCAGGCTGGTCTTGAACTCCTGACTTCAGGTGATCCACCTGCCTCAGCCTCCCAAAGTGCTGGGATGGCAGGCAAGAGCCACCATGTCTGGCCTGTCCTTGAATTTCTTGATGGTTTACAGGATTATGACTTCTGCTTCTGTCTTTTCACTCACCCAGTGCAATACAAAAAGATCAATCATGCAAGTTATTACCAATTTAGTAAAAAGTGAGGAAATTCACTGAATAAGGTATGTTTTTTTGAGTCAGCATCTCACTCTGTCGCCTAGGCTGGAGTGCAGTGGTGTGATCTTGGCTCACTGCAACCTCTGTCTCCCAGGTTCAAGTGATTCTCATACCTCAGCTCCCGAGTAGCTGGGACTACAGGTGTGTGCCACCACGCTTGGCTAATTTTTATATTTTTAGTAGAAATGGGGTTTCACCATGTTGGCCAGACTGGTCTCGAACTCCTGACCTCAAGTGATCCACCCACCTCAGCCTCTCAAAGTGCTGGGATTACAGGCATGAGCCACCATGCCCAGCTAGAATAAGATATTATATGCCAAAATGTAAATAATCTTAGTTTTAGTGATTTTGGTCTACTTTCATGATAGGGCCTCTTGACATGGTTGATATCAAAGTGCTGCCTTGAATGGTTTTATGCGGTCCCTTGCACTTTCCCATTGGTGTCTCCTAATTTTTTACTCTGTTGCTCTTTGTCCTTTACTCAGGACATGCTCCATAGCCATCCACCAGTGCCAGCCCATCTTTGAATGCTATACTCAATTCTCTTGGCCTTTGCTTCTGCTTTAAAGCTGGCAGGCTTCTTTTACTTATATCAGCTTTGTGTTTGAACCTCAAATGCTCAGGAATAATTCCTTTTAAACATTTCCTGCCACCTTTCTTCGATAGTAATGTAGTTCTCAGTTACAGTGTATGGGGGATTACCCATATAAAGCCTCAGTGCTTCAAAGTGAGGAATAACTGTGTAGTAAATAGATCTGGCCAAGGATGAAATGACTGTTAGACAAGACAGTCGCTTATCACTGAATGTTGTCTAGCTAGGCTGGGTAACTACCCATCAGACTTGTTACAGAGGTATTTAAACAGGGGATGGGAGTTTAAGGTGGTCTTAAGAGCTTTCCAACACTAAAAATGTTGTGATTCTGTGTTAGCAAATTTACTAGCAGACTGACCGCTCTTCTACTTTTATGAGTCTCTTAAACTGAAAATGGGCATGAGGAATCATTTTGGGATGGTGAAATGTTCTAATATTAGATTGTGGTGATGGTTGCCCAACTCAGTAAATTTACTAAATATCAGAATACTTCACACCAATGATTTCATGGTATGTAAATTATGTCTCAATACATCTGTTTTTAGAAAGTCTTTTAAGACTATAACTGCCATATTTTG
Source organism: Trachypithecus francoisi (assembly GCF_009764315.1). Lineage (NCBI taxonomy): Eukaryota > Metazoa > Chordata > Mammalia > Primates > Cercopithecidae > Trachypithecus > Trachypithecus francoisi. The sequence goes on along the minus strand of NW_022681470.1, from coordinate 88,809,246 downwards.
AAAACCATTATTTTGACATAAAGCCTGTTTGGTGGTCTCTCCACATGGACGCGCATGACATTGAAGAAATACTTGAACAAGCAGACTACCTGTATGAAAGCGGAGAAACAGAAAAACTTTATCAGTTGCTAACCCAATACAAGGAAAGTGAAGATGCAGAGTTACTGTGGCGTTTGGCACGGGCATCACGTGATGTTGCTCAGCTTAGCAGAACCTCAGAAGAGGAGAAAAAGCTATTGGTGTATGAAGCCCTAGAGTATGCAAAAAGAGCACTAGAGAAAAATGAATCACATTTTGCAGCGCATAAGTGGTATGCAATCTGCCTTAGTGATGTTGGAGATTATGAAGGCATCAAGGCTAAAATTGCAAATGCGTATATTATCAAGGAGCATTTTGAGAAAGCAATTGAACTGAACCCTAAAGATGCGACTTCAATTCACCTTATGGGTATTTGGTGCTATACATTTGCTGAAATGCCTTGGTATCAAAGAAGAATTGCTAAAATGCTGTTTGCAACTCCTCCGAGTTCCACCTATGAGAAGGCCTTAGGCTACTTTCACAGGGCAGAACAAGGAAAGACATACTTGAAACTACACAACAAAAAGCTTGCTGCTTTCTGGCTAATGAAAGCCAAGGACTATCCAGCACACACAGAGGAGGATAAACAGATACAGACAGAAGCTGCTCAGTTGCTTACAAGTTTCAGTGAGAAGAACTGAGAACTTTTCAGAGACGATGTATGAAACAGCTAATAAACATTGCCTTTTCATTTAATTATAAAGTTAATATATGAACTATAACTGTTCTACAGCTTTTAAAATGTTGTGACCATTTAACAGTGTAAATATAACAAATTCTAGGCTTCTTCACAAATAATAAGGTAAAATAAATAATCGCCATAAGAGTGGTAGAAATAAAAAAAAAAAAAACCATTATTTATTTTAAAACATACATTATGTATTTTAAAGTGTATGCTAATAATTTATACACTTTTGAGAGGCTATTCAAATAAGAATAAATTTAATCCCTGGAAAATCATCTAGAATATATTAAAATGATGCACACTTAAAGAAACATGGATGTAAATCACTACCAAAGCTGTTGCCCTATTTTTAAAAATTATTTATTTATTTAGTTTTAAATTTACATGCAGTAAAACTTATTCTTCGTGATATATAGTTTCATGGATTTTTGTGAATGCATATAGTCCCGTAACCACCCTCACAATCAAGATGCCGAACAGTTTCATCACCCTCAAAAATTCCCTTGTGCTACCAATTTGTAGTTAACCTCTCTCCCCACCTGCAACTCTGGCAACCACTGATGAGTTCTCTGTCATTATAGTTTTACCTTTTCAATGACATTATACAATGTATACAGTTTGAAGAGATTTTCAAACTTAAAACTTATTCATTTTAATAGTTGAATTATGAAAATAATGGCTATTTTGGGGTTGGAGGGATTTCCCTGCTGGTAACTAGTCAGATGAAGAAGAGTGAAGTAGTCGGAGGAGTATAAGACTAGCCTGAATTCAGTCACACTTGTAGGATCACAGGTGGTTAGACTTGGAAGGATTTTTGGAGTCACTTAGCTAACATCCCAATATGAAGAAACTGAGGTCCAGAGGGAAGAGTGAATCTCAAACTTGCACAACTAGTGTGGAGCTGGCCTAGCACTAAATTTCTCAATAGTCAACTTCAGTATGCTTTCAACTACTATATGCCCTGATTCGTACTATCAGTTTTGCCTGACTCTGAGTCCTAGCACAAATTCTTCCCCTTTGTAATTCCTCTGCCACATCCCTGATTGCTGATGATGAAAACAATACTTGATACACATCACTAGCACCGGCAAAAAGGACAATTTTTGAACTATCATCTCATTAAGTTATTATTCCTGACTCTTTGCAACATGAAACCATAACTCATTTGCTACTATTTATTGGATGGGTGTTCATTCTGTTATAGGCAAAATGCCCAAGAGAAAATACACAATCCAGAATTAAGTCATTTTAAAAGGCAAGAACTGGAAAGACCATTAGAAATAACTTGAGGTGGTTTTTAGGCATTCTTCAGCATCTCCAAAGTTTCCATTGGGAGCACCTCAGGAGAGGGGTAAGGAAAAGGCTCAGTGGTAGCTGTGCCACCTCCTCTGATAAAACCATTTATGATCACTTTCATTCTTCCTGAAAGGCTTCCTCTAACATTTCTTGCAGTGCTGATATGCTTGTGGTGAATTCTTTCAGCTTCTGCATGTCTGCAAAAGTCTTTATTTTACCTTTATTTTTTAGGGCTATTTTCACTAAGTATAGGATTTTATGTTGACAGGTGTGTGTGTGTGTGTGTGTGTGTGTTTGTGTGTGTGTGTTTCCCTCCTTGCTTTCAAGATGCTGCTCCAGTGTCTTCTGGCTTGCATTGAGAAGTCTTTTTTTTTCCCCCCCCAAGACTGAGTTTCGATTTTGTCACCCAGGCTGGAGTGCAATGGCATGATCTCGGCTCACTGCAACCTCTCCCTCCCGGGTTCAAGTGATTCTCTGGCCTAAGCCTCCCTAGCAGCTGGGATTACAAGTGCCTTTCACCATGCCCGGCTAATTTTTGTATTTTTAGTAGAGATGGAGTTTCGCCATGTTTGCCAAGCTGGCCTCAAACTCCTGACTTCAGGTGATCCACCCACCTTGGCCTTCCAAAGTGCTGGGATTACAGTCGTGAGCCACTGCGCCTGGCCAGGAAGTCTACTTTCATTTTTACCTTTCCTCCTTTGTACATATTGTGTCTCTTTTCTCTGTCTGCTTTTAAGTTTTTGTTTCTATTAATGGTTTTAAGTAATTTGATTATGATGTACCTTGGCATACTTTTCTTAAATTTCTTATGGTTGGGATTTAATGAGCTTCTTGGATATAAGAATTTATAGTTTTATCAAATTTGGAATATTTGGTTATTATTTCAATTTTTTCCTCCCCTCCTTCTACTTAAAAAATTAAAAGAAATTTTAAATTGAAGCAGCCATGAAAGTACATGTCAGGCCTTTTGTTTTGGGAAGCTTGATTGATTGGTGACTCCAGCAGCTGTTCTCTGACTCTGCCATTGTATTTCCACTGAAGCCAGACTTTAATGGGCTGCTCCTAACCAATGATTGAATGTGGTACAAATGTGATTGCAGACCTTTTTCTGCAAGATGCAGACTCTTCTGATGGGTGACTTTGACTTGAGGACTGCCCATCAGCCAGGCTGACACTTTTCTTTTCTTTTTTTGAGTCAGAGTCTGACTCTGTCACCCATGCTGGAGGGCAGTGGAACGATTGGGACTCACTGCAACCTTGATATTCCAGGCTGAAGCGATCCTCCCACCTCAACACTGCCAGTCCCCACTCACCCTGCCCCACCACCCCTTGAATACCTGGCCCTATAGGCATGTGCCACCATGCCCCGCTAATTTTTTTTTTTTTTTTTTAATTTTAGTAGAGACGAGCTCTCACTATGTAACCCAGGCTGGTCTGGAACTCCTGAGCTCAAGTGATCCTTCTGTCTTGGCCTCCCAAAGTGCTGTGATTACTTACAGGCATGAGCCACTGCACCTGGCCTGAAACTATCTTAGAACAGGGCAGAAGTCTGAGATTATTCTTACTTAATCCTCCCTCCTTTCCTCCCTTTTTCCCAGGAGTCACATCTACATGGTCTAAGGAGTTTCCCTATCATCTCCATCTCTATCTTCTTTTTCCTTCATAGCCATCTCCCCCAATAAATCTTTGGCATCTGCTTCCTGGAGGATCTGAGCTAACACTTTTATTATTGCCATTATTTTATTTTTATTTCCCATTAGTATAAGATTTCACTTAAATAAAAGGTGGCTCACGCCTGTAATCCCAGCACTTTGGAAGGCCAAGGCAGGTGGATCACCAGAGGTCAGGAGTTCGAGACCAGCCTGGCCAACATGTTGAAACTCCGTCTCTACTAAAAAATACAAAAATTAGCCGAGTGTGGTGGTGGGTGCCTGTAATCTCAGCTGCTCGGGAGACTGAGGCGGGACAATTGCTGGAACCCAGGAGGCAGAGGTTGCAATGAGCTGAGATCACGCCATTGGACTCCAGCCTAGGCCGACAACAGCAAGACTCTGTCTTAAAATAATAATAATAATAATAATAATGATAATAATAATAATAAAAGAAAAGATTCTATATCCAAAAGTGAGAACTGGTGATCTATTTTTTAACCATGTTATGGTTGAAGGACTGAAGCTTTGAGGTTTCTTTTGAATACTGAGTTTACAAACTGAAATCAACCTAAATTATGACAATAGTCAAGTCATAAAGGCTTGTTCTTTTTTCTGGGGTCTTGAGGCCCTGGACCAAAATTCGGCACCAATGTCCTAACCATGACATTACTACTAACTTCTTTTTAGTACATGATAAGCTACTTACCTTCTCTAATCTTATTAAAGGGCTTGGGTTAGCTTATCTATACAGACTTTTTAACTCTAAAATGTAACGTTATAGGTGAGAAAACTTAGATAATTTACCTGACCAACTATCCAAAAATTTGTTAGAGAAAGACTGTATGGATTGGATTTTTTTCTCTAGTAGCCAACAAAATGCTCAAGACTTTTTCTTGTATTGAGCTGTCTTTGGGAAAATATCCTGATAAACCACTCATGGCAAAAGATGTGGCCATGGATATCAGGAACCAATAGAGTTTAAAAAAAAATGGCTGAATTGTTCTGCATAAGCAAAGGAAGGTAGGAATTTGGTTTTGATCCTAGGAGGGAACAGGAAAGGGAAAGAGGAAGGAGCAAAGCCTTTAGAAGGTATAAAGCTAGAGAGGTAAATGGAGTGAAGATCCCTGAGGACAGAATGGAAAAGGGGCTTTTAAGGTTAGAGATACCCAACATTTAATTGGAAACTTTTTGCTATATTATTGAGGTTTCTGGTGTGTGAAAGTAACATAAACCCAGTACCAAGAAGCTTATACAAAAAAGGGATCTTAGTGACTCACAACGTTTGGAAAGATTCCAGGATCGTTTGCTGCATCCAAGGAAGAATTATAGAAACTAAAGTGCAGACACTGTACAGAAACTTGAATTAGAACTGCCAAATTTCTTTCTCTCCCTCACTCCATCCTTTCCTTTCCTATCTTTCTCATCTCTGCTTAACTCTGTTTCCCTTTCCATGTTGACCTCATATTTTTCTATGACAGAAAGGACTTTGCCATGTGGCAAGAGACATGGTTGCAGCCAGACTCAGCTCAGCAACCATAGAGAGCTTTTTTCCTCTAAGTATCCATATAACAATTCCAAGGATGTGTTATAATTGTCCCTGCTTGGATTACATGTCCATCCCTTGTCAATGCCAGGAAATAGAGCATCATGATTATCCCACACAGGTAATGGGCCTCTGTTTTTGCCTGGGGGTAAGGGTCTTTCATGAGAAGAAAGGAGGTGGAAATTCTTCATGGGAAGATAAAATAATAGTTGTCACTTTGCGTTGCTTCAGTGTAAACCAATGCCTCTTTCGAAAACATTCAGTAAAACCAGAATGTTCCATCCATGCAGCAGCCTTGTGTAAATCAGGCTGTTTAGGTGACAATTATGGCAAGGATGCTGGGCCTTGCCTAGGTTTAAGGTGGTAACAAATAAGGAAACATACACAAGGGGTCAAATGACCCGTAATCTGAACTAATTAAACAGAATCAGGAATTTGGAGCCAGAGGTGACCATGGGAGCCATGTCAGGAAAGGCTGTAGAATAGAGGCTTAAGTGCACCTTATATGCCTCTGTGACTGGGAATGGAGCAGAAGTAAAATTGCTGGCTAGTTTTCCCATGGGGTATATTTTAGGTTCTTCAAAGATTCCTCTGCTGGGAACTTTTAACTGTAATTCCTGTGAGGTAGATGGTGCTTCCTATGGTTTTCACTTCAACTTTCGGTACTGAGCTTCCCTGAGTTGGTTATGATTATTACTCTACAGTGGACTTTCAAACGGACTCCTGGCCAACTCCGACTTGGAAAGTCTATGTGTGGTCTTGGGAAACACTTTTGCATTGTTGTCCTACCATCTGTAGATGGTCAGTTCTCATTCTTTCTCTGCTCTGTGGCCTCAGGCACATCTATCCACAGCCTCTCTTCACATTCCTTATATATGCCAAACTCCAGAGGACACATGTCACTCTGAGTGATCTTCCACTTATGGTACTATTGAAGCTCACTCAGTTGGCTTGAGGTGAAGGGAAAGTCTCCCTTCCTCATGGAAGGGCGCCCCCTGTCCCCATAGTAGCACAGCATTCCAATGACTCTTTATGGAGAAATCCCCTCCCCTCCTTCTCTTCAACTTAGACTCCTGATATGGGTGATGTGCCAAGAGCCACACAATCAGCTTTTGATCATCTCCTTTGTCAATCCCTGAAAAAGTGGGCAAACTTTGTAATGTGGGGAGAGCTTAGCATCTATTGTTTTGTTTTGAAAGCAGCCACACCAAGGCTAACTGTGATTTTTGGAGCCTGGGCTCAAATTAAACAAGATCTCATTTTAAATCCTTTTACACATGCATTATATCACTTAATCATTTAGGTATATTGGTCCCATTTTGCACATGGGAAAACTGAGGCTTAGAGAGGTCAAGTGATTTGTTCAAGGTCTCATGATAAGTGGCAGAAAAATCTAAACCCAGATTTTTTCTGACTCTACTCGTTCCACTTTGAAACTGTTAGCTGATTACCAGAGTCCTGAGTCTTGTGGTTCATGCTCTGAGTTGGCACGGGGAATCCTGTTCAAGTGCTGGTACCTCTGACTCACGACTGTGTTCTTAGTCCATTCACCTCTGCACCTAAATTTTCCTTTATGTAAGTTGTGTCACATAAGAATAATTAATAATACTTTTTTCCCTAACTGCTTCCCAACAGAACTGTGTTGATAATGAGGTTTGGAGGTGGGTGGGTAGGAAAAATTTGTTAGAACTAAAAACATTTAAACACCCACTACTATATGCCAGGCAGGCTCTGTGATAGGCTTTTTATAGACACTATTTAATTTAATCAAAGTTGACTAAAAAATATTTAGCAACTGGTCCAGCGCAGTTGTTGGCCAGTCACAATGATGCTGGCTACTGACTGTCAGACTGTGACAGGGAGACGGCTGGAGGAGGGGAGCAAGGCACACAGGGCCAGCCAGCCAGCAAGGAGCAGCCAGGGTGACTCTCAGAGCGCCCCATGGCAAAGTTCCTGCTCTTTCTAGTTATTTAAACACTTCAGAAGAAAGCAGCCACACCAAGGCTAGCTATTATTATTCTCAGAAGTAGTTATTCTGAAGTTATTTGGATAAGGGTAAACAAGGCTAAGAAGTTTCATTTTTAGGGTTCTGCTTTCAAAGGAACACCGTTTTGCTCCTTTCTCTTGTCTGTCTCTTTCTCATGCCGCCAGTAGACCAATGTCAAAACCTTGCGCTCAAAGCCTTACTTCCTGTCCTTGTGGTAGCACTTCCCAATTGAGAAACATTTAAAGCACTGAAAGTAACACTCAAAAGAAAGAAAGAAAGGATAAAAAGGTGGGGGGCAAGATCATGAAAGAAGGAAGGTGAAAAGAAGGAAAGAGAAAAAAATAAAATCAAAGAAGGAAGAAACAGTTCAGAGCAGTTTGCAGGTTTAGAAGTCATTTCTGGCTCCCTAACGGTTTTCATCCTCAAAGTGCTTTCGGTCCACCAACATGTTCACCCAATACCGGGCATGACCCAGGAGGGGAGGTAAGAGTGAAAGGTGGAGTTGACAATTACTTGTGGAAAAACCAAGGACAAACAGGAAGAATTAAAACAGGAAATGACTCATGAACAATGGAAGGGGTGCTTCCCTCACTTTTATTATCCCCCTCAGAAAGAAAGAGTTTCCACTAGCTTTGTTTTTGGGAGTTTTTCTTCAACAACAGCTCTAACTCTAACCCTCCTAACCCCCTTCTTTGAGGGAGACTCAGTTTTTCCAAAGTTACAGCACACTTCTCTGCCCTCTTCTTTCACCCCAACTTCTCGTGAAGCATCTTAACACTGAATATTGTGTTCAACATACGCTTTTGAAGAAAACAGAGGAAAATGCAAAGATTTGTAAATGGATTATTTGAAAAAAACCATGGCAGCCGTTTCAAATTTTAGGGATGCTGGTAAAATTCATCTGAGAAGTAGAAGCCTATTGGGTTTAGACAAACTCCTTAACAGGCCACTTTGTTCAGATCTAGGCCCCATAGCATGTTCTGAAAAGGGAGATACTATAAGTAAAAAGAGTTTAAATTGGTCTGTATACTGGAGTGACAGGTGTGTTTCAGTTTTTTCCTGGAGGAGTGGGGGAGTGTTGTGCTGGTAAACGTTTAACAATCACCTTTCCAATAACGACAACCAAACAATACAAAGCACCCTGAAACTCGGATTTGTAGCACTTGTCCATTTCTGCGGTAGCATTTCCATCAAGTCACTGAGTTAGGAAAAGACGTGCACCATTATGTAGTGTTTCCTCTATGTATGTGCAGTAGATGTAAACCCTCCCAAGATCTTAGAATAGTAAAGGATAGTAAAATAATTAAGAAATGATGCATTTGAGTACTTACTACCTTTTTAAAAATGTATAATTTATTTAAATATCAGCAGTTAGTTAATGATGGGATGCTTAACAACTAACTTGCAGAAATCCTGACATTTTAGCGATTGACTCATGTGACTAGATTTGGAGGTCTGGAACCTGGAGAGAAGGAGAGTGAGACATAGTAGGCTCCCGAAATTATATGGGAGCAGCAACGTGGATGAGAGGCTACCAGCGGAATATAAGCACTGCTCCCTTCCCACCCATCCAGCAATCCTCACAGATGGAGGTCTCCAGCTGGGTGTGGGAAGGTGTGGGAGGTATTTTATTTAAATGTTGAAGGAAAGGGTGATCTCAGAAGGCTGGAAGACCTAGAAACATTTGGTTTAAATATTTAATATTAAAAATGGTTTTAAATGACTAAGAATGACCCAAAGAGATAAGATTTGATTATTTCATTTGGATATTGGACAAATGAAGAGTGGTTCTAATCACTTGTCCACCCCCATTCCTCCCTTGACAACAGGGCTGGCATGGCAATATGTACAAAAAGCGAGTCCCAAAAGTTATGCCTGTAAAATTATTACAGAAATTGCCCCAGACTTCCAGAAATTGTAGACATTCAGATTCCCTGACCAGGAGAAACAGTAAGTAAATAAGAGTGAATCTGCTAAGGTGGCCACCACCATTCCTTTGTGCTAAAGCCTGTGGGAGAAGTCCTTGGACGGTCTTTCAGAGCCCACCAACTCTTATTCATGTAAAATCCAGTTTATTGTATTCTCAGACTACAGAAAAAAGGAAACAGCAGGTTACAAAGTACTGGGATTATAAGAGACAGACTCTATGACATAAGAAGTTACTATTATTGTCCTGATAGGGACAACCTAATAAAATACAAACACAATTCATCAAGAAATGGTGAAATAATAGTTATTGCCATCTATTTAAGAAGGGAGATGTTAATAAAATAGTCTAGACAGATTTTCATAAAAACTGTTTACAACAAAAAGATGTTACTTGAAGAAGTAACTTTAGTTATCTTAAAAAATGCATTAATGTAAATCATTTTGTTCCTTAAGGACGCTGGATACATGCAGATTTGCTATCTAATTTTTACATTTGAGTTTTAGAAAGCCATCTGTAACCACTTTCCTAAATTATCAGAGTTGTCTGAATATTAACAGGAAGCTTAAATTATACCTCTGGCTACACTTTTCCACTTACTGTTCTGTTTTCATCTCATTCTCAACTTATTTATAACCAAACTCATAAAGTCACCCAAACTAACTTCCTATCCACACTACCAAGTTTCCATTTTTGCACCATAGTCACCAAGCCTGAAGCTTTGGATTCATCTTTGAACAACCTTCTTATTTCCCATGTGCAATCAGTTTCAATGTTTTGTCAATGCTTCTTTGGTTGCTCTGTTCCTCCATTTTTATTCTCCTGATTAACTTCATATTACCTTACACCCAAGTTATTCCATAGCTCTCTAATTTTAATGGTCTCCAGCTTCCTGGGCTCTTTCTCCAGACTATCTTATTAACACACATCTTATTAACACACACTCTCCTTATGCTCACCTTGTCTTACTCTTTCTAGCCTGTAGAATCCTCTGTTCTACTTTTTACTTCTTTGAGATCATCGTTTTTTTTAGCTTCCTCATTTGAATGAAAACATGTAATGTTTAACTTTCTGTTCCTGGCTTATTTCACTTAAAATAATGATCTCTGGCTCTGTCTATGTTGCTGTGAATGACAGGATTTTATTCTTTTTTATGACTGAATAGTATTCCATTGTGTATATACACCACATTTTCTCTATCCACTTATCTGCTATTGAATACCTAGCTTGATTCCATATCTTGGCTATTGTGAATAGTGCCGCAATAAATGTGGGGGCACAGATGTCTCTTTGATCTACTGATTTCCTTTCTTTTAGATAAATGCCTCCTTGTAGGATTGCAGGATCATAAGGCAGTTCTATTTGTAGCTTTTATTTGTCTTATTTTTTTATTTTTTAGGGATGGTGTCTCACTCTGTCACCCAAGCTGGAGTGCAGTGGTGTGATCATAGCTCACTACAGCCTGGAACTCCTGGGCTCAAGCAATCCTTCCATCTCACCCTCCCGAGTAGTTAGGGCTACAATGCACCACCACACCCAGCTAATTTTTGAAAGCTTTTTGTAGAGAGGCAGTCTTGCTATGTTGCCCAGGCTGGTCTTAAACTCCTGTCCTCAAGCAATCCTCCTGCCTTGGCCTTCCAAAGTGCTAGGATTTCAGGCACGAGTCATTGTGCCTGGGCTTATTCTATTTGTATTTTCTTTAGGAACCTCCCTGCTGTTCTCCACAGTGGTTGTACTAATTTACATTCCCACCAACAGTATATGAGAGTTCGTTTTTCTCTGCATCCTCTCCAGCATTTATTTTTTGTCTTTTTGATAATAGCCATGCTAAGTGGAGTGAGATGATACCTCACTGTGGTTTTGGCTTGCATTTCCCTGATGGTTAGTGATGGTGAGCATTTAAACACGTATTTGGGCCAGGCACAGTGGCTCACGCCTGTAATCCCAGCACTTTGGGAGGCTGAGGCTGGTGGATAACGAAGTCGGGAGATGGAGACCATCCTGGCCAACATGGTGAAACCCCATACCTACTAAAAATACAAAAATTAGCCTGTTATGGTGGTGTGCGCTTGTAGTCCCAGCTACTTGGGAGACTGAGGCAAGAGAATAGCTTGAACCCGGGAGGCGGAGGTTGCAGTTAGCTGAGATCGTGCCATTGCACTCCAGCCTGGCGACAGGGTGAGACTCCGTCTCAAAACAAAAAAACAAAAACAAAAACAAAAAAACCCTACACATATTTGTTGATCATTTGTATGTCTTCTTTGGATAAATGACTGTTTGAATCATTTCCCCTTTTTAATCAAATTGTTCGTTTCTGAGATTTTTGCTGTTGAGATATTTGAATGCCTTGTATATTCTGGATATTAATCCCCTGTCAGATGAATAGTTTACAAATATTTTCTCCCATTCTATATATTGTCTTTTCACTCTATTGATTGTCTCCTTTGCTGTGAAGAAACTTTTTAGTTTTATATAATCCTATTTAAAAATTTTTGCTTTTGTTGCCTGTAGTTTTGAGGTTTTATTCATAGAATCTTTTCTCAAACCAATGTCCAGAAGTATTTCCTCTATGTTTTTTTTCTAGTATTTTTATGGTTTCAGGTCTTGCATTTAGGTCTTTGATTCATTTTGAGTTAATTTTTGTACAGGGTGAGAGGTGAGGGTCTAATTTCATTCTTTTGCATAAGGATATTCAGTATTTCTAGCACAATTTATTGAAGAGACTGTACTTTTCCCAGTGAGTATTCTTGGAGGCTTTGTCAAAAATCAGTTAGCTATAGATATGCAGATTAATTTCTGGGTTCTTTATCCTGTTACATTGGTCTATGTGTCTTTTTTTTTTTTTTTTTTTTTTAAATGACAGCACCATGCTATTTTGGTTTCTACACCTTTGTAGTATGTTTTGAAGTCTGGTAGTATGATGACTACAACTTTGCATTTTTGTCCCTTCCTCAGGATTGCTTTGGCTATTCAAGATTTTTGTGCTTCCGTATAAATTTTAAGATTTTTAAAGTTTCTGTGAAGAATGTCATTGGTATTTTGGTAGGAATGACATTGAATCTGTAGATTGCTTTGGGTAGTATAGTCATTTTAACAATATTCTTCTGATTAATGAGCATGGGATGTCTTTCCATTTGTTTGTATCCTCATTAATTTTTTTCATCAGTGTTTTTCTTTTTTTTTCCTTCCTTAAAACAGGGTCTCGCTCTGTTGCCCAGGTTGGAGTGCAGTGGTGCAATTTCAGCTCACTGCAGCCTCGACCTTCCAGGCTCAATCGATCTTCCCACCTCAACTTCCTGAGTAGCTGGGACTACAAGCATGCACCACCACACTCAGCTAATTTTTGTATTTTTTTGGTAGAGATGGGGTTTTGCCATGTTACCCAGGCTGGTCTTGAACACCTGGGTTCAATCGATCCTCCCATCCCTGACTCCCAAAGTGCTCTAATTATAAGTGTGAGCCACGGCTCCTGGCAGTCTTCAGCGTTTTGCAGTTTTCCTTGTAGAGGTCTTTTACCTCCTTGGCTAAATTTATTCCTAGGTTTTTTTTTTGATTGTTATTATAAATAAAATCATGTCATCTGCAAAGAGGAACAATTTGACTTCTTTCCAGTTTGGGTGCCCTTTATTTTCTTCTTAAATGCTCTGGCCAGGACTTCTGACATGAGGTGATGTATATACAATCTCAGCATGCTGCTCGGCGCATAGTGGCTTCCCCCACCTTATTCACCACTCCTGGTCAGACTCCTTTTTCATATCCTATTTTGGGGCAGCAGTCTGCCTTAGTTCTTCCCCTTTCAGTCTATGCTCACGTGTAAATAATCTCATTTAGTCTTGTGCCTTTAAATATCACCTATATGTTGGTGATTGTAAGGCATAAGTTATCTATTCCCACTGGCATTTTTGGGTTGCTGGCTTCTTCAGCTCCAAGTTTGGGGTATACGAAGCAAGAAGAAAACTCAGGAAACTTACCATCTAGTCATTCCTTGGGTCCTCAGGTCCCTAGCCTGTCTGTCTTCTTCTACCCACTTTTCTTCTTTTGTATATATATAAATTATATATAATTATACATACTATATATAGTGATACATAATGTCTAGAGGTTTTTTTTGTTTTACTTAGTGGGAAGAATAGAAAAAATATATCAACTCTATCTTGGTGGTAGTGCCTACTGAGGTTTTTTAAAATTAAAAAAATTTAAGTTTGTTAAAAAAAACATAATATAAAGTTACCCTCTTGGCCATGAAGTGTACAGTTCAGTAGTGTCAATTATATTCATATTATTGTGTAACACATCACTACAAATTTTTCATCTTGCAAAAACTGAAACTACACCTATCAAACAACTTCCCATTTCTCCCCTTCCCAATTCCTAGCAACTACCATTCTACTTTCTGTTTCTGTGATTTTAACTACTCTAGATATTTCATTCAAGTGGAATCATACAGTATTTGTCCTTTTGTGACTGGCTTATTTCACTCAGTATGATGTTCTCAAGGTTCATCCATTTTGTAGTATGTGACAGAATTTCCATTAGGGCAAAATATTTAGTGAGTTTCTAATTTTAGTGTATAATGCTTAATCTACAAAAATTCAATTTTCTAAAATCTCACTTTTTGTTTTCTTTATGTTTTTAGTAATTTTAAATATAAATATTTTATATTGTAGTTCATATTGCCAACCTACTATTTTTTTTTTTTTTTTTTTGAGATGGAGTCTTGCTCTGCCGCCCAGGCTGGAGTGCAGTGGCCGGATCTCGGCTCACTGCAAGCTCCGCCTCCCGGGTTCACGCCCTTCTCCTGCCTCAGCCTCCGAGTAGCTGGGACTACAGGCGCCGCCACGTCGCCCGGCTAGTTTTTGTATTTTTAGTAGAGACGGGGTTTCACCATGTTAGCCAGGATGGTCTCGATCTCCTGACCTCGTGATCCACCCGTCTCGGCCTCCCAAAGTGCTGGGATTACAGGCTTGAGCCACCGCGCCTGGCCGCCAACCTACTATTTTAAGTGCTTAAGAGCTTTAGTTTTCCTTTTTAAATTTGCTTTTCCTCATAACGAATTGTTTTCTTGTGTGCTTCAGATTTTTTAATGTGTGCTCATGTTTTGCAGGTTTTTGTTTTTTCTTTTCCTGTGAGAATCCCTAGCAGTCTAGGTTTTGGACCTATCCTATCTGAGTAAGATCTAGAGGGATATCACAAATTGAGACTAAGTTTGGTGTTAATTCTTGATTTGAGGATTCTAAGGCTATATAGGGAGCATAAATTTGAACCCTAAACCCAGTAGAAGATGGTGAGCCATGGTTTTGAATTCTCAGGTTCTTAGAGGAGACTTTTGTTTTTTCCACTCAGAGCTCAGGCAGACAGACAAGCTTCTTAGTCAACCCCCACTTTAGAGGGATGACTTTTCTCCCTCATCTATCAGATTGTGCAGCTATTACATTGTTCCAACTTTATCTGGGGTTTTCTGTTTCACATCAGCACCTCAAAAGGTCTCAAGGCCTCATTTCTTGTTCCTACTGAGATTCAAGACCCTGGGTTAACTTTAGCATTGTCTTTATTTTGAATTCTATATAGTTGAAGTACTGAGTAGCTAGCTTCTAAGATGGCCTCCCTTTTCACTGGTATTCACAGCTTTGTGTAATCCTTTTCTACACAGTACCACAGTTGCTCTATATGACCAATAGAATATGGCAGAAAGGATGGCGTGTCACTTTCAGCATTTAGTTTAAAAGCATCAGGTGTTTGATTACTCTCTTTATGATCATTTACTTTGTGGGAAGCCAGCTGCCATGTCATGGGAACACTCAGGGAACTTATGGAGAGGCCTGTGTTACCAGAAAATGATGTCTCTGGTCAATAGTGTATGGCGGATGCATCTGACAGCAATAACTTAAGCATACCCTGAGGATGACCTTGTCGTGTAAGAAGAATGTTGATTCAAAATTCCCAGCTAGGGAATCCAGTAGTGGCCAACCCAGAAGTTTACCCTTTATTAGGTTGGTGCGAACATTATTGCGGTTTTTGCCATTACTTTTAAAATGGCAAAAAAAACAATTATTTTTGCACCACCCTATACAAAGGACATTTGAGCCCTTGGCCCCTTCCTTGGAATGCAGGTTGTGCAAGGAACTGAGCTGAGATTCTTTGTTTTGAACTTGGTGGAGGTTGCTAGGTGAAGGATGCTAAGTGAAAATTCCTATATAAACTGCATGCATTTTATAAACAGTAGCAAGTTTTCCTGTCCAGGCCGTTGCTCCTGGGCCATTCTGTGTATAAGTCCTCAATACACTCTATGTCTGGTTTGCTGGTTCTGGGTTTCTTCTTTAGCCTCTTGGACACGGTGCTATCCCTGTTGGAATCAACAGGGGTCAGGGATGACAAATAGCCAATGAGGCCCTGATGCTTGCTAACAGCCATGTGAGTGAGCTTGGAAGTAGATCCTTCAGACTTCAGATAGCTGCAGTCCTGGCCAGCATCTTGACTACACCTTCATGAGAAATCCTGAACCAGAACCACCTAGCTAAGCCATTCCTGAATGTATGAAGCTTGGCAACTGTGAAAGCTAATAAATGTCTCTTTTTTCAAGTTGTTTAATTTTGGGGTCACTTGTTACATAGAGATAGATCACTAATACAGGTACCATAATTGTTTTACTAGCTTAAGACCTTAAAGATATAAATCTAGCATTTATAATTTTGATCTAGTACCTTTATCTTCTTGGCTGATCTTTTTAAAACCATTCTTTTCTATACATCCATAAACTAGACCTTGCCAGTTATCATCTAAAATTGCTCCAGTCTTCTGAAGTATTAGATTCTATATCCTACCTTTGACTACAGCTTCATATCCTTCTATCTCTTATGTCATTTCTCCACACAAATGATAAGGCGTATCAATGACCCCACTCATTTATTCCCAGTTTATTTTTCTCCTTTCTGGCCTTGCTTAATTCTTCTACTATGGTCAACCTATTGCTTTTCTGTACGTTAAATACCTATGTCTTTTGGGAACTGCTTTTCTCCCACTCCATTCGGTGTTGGTGAAGCTGTTGCTCATATGACCTGACCATTCTCACCACAGCTGTGGGCTCCTGACCCAGGTTGACCAAGCAATCTCTATTGGGGATTGATATGTACACTGTGAAAGAAAGGGTTGGAGTCTGCCTATGGCGTTATGTTTTCTAAGGAATACATAAGACCTGAACTGCTGGAGGTTGTCCTGTTGTGCTGGGATATATTTTAAAGAGAATGAAGTCAAGCAAAGGTAAGCAGAGCTGAGAGATGAAGAGGGACAACATTCTTATGATGTCATTTGAACCATGGACCCTGTTGGACTTGAGGTCAGTTCTAGTCCTTAGACATTCCAGCTGTATAAACCAATAAATCCTTTCTTAGCTTTTTTGCTTATACTATTTTATAATGTTTTTGTTTTTTAACAAACAAAAGCATTGTGACTAACACTCTTAGCCTGTACCTCTATTTCAGTTATGAATGCATTTGGTTGCAAATCACCAGAAAACACAAAAACCATGTCTTACATAATTAAGAGTTTATTTGCTCCACATGGTAAAGTCTAAGATAGGGCAGTCCAGAGCTAATGCAGCAGCTCAGCAGTACCATCAGGAATCCAGAGTCTTTCTGTGTTTCTGCTCTGTCATCCTTACTATGTGGACTTTGTCCTACTTGTTGCCAAGTGGCTGCTGCTTCTCTAGGCGCCACAACTGTGCTCTAGGCAGAAGGAAACAGGACACGAAGAGGCCGTATTTGTAGACTTCTGTTTATGTCTCATTGGTCAGAAGTGTGTCCCATGGCTTATCCAACTGCAGGGGAGCTAAGAAATTAAGTGTTTAGCCTTTATCATCTCTGTATTAGAAGTAGGCAAAGGAAAGAAGAGTTGGAAATGGACAAACCTAAGCTGAAAGCTTGGATTTTCTCTGGATTCCAGAACTATATCTTACATTTTCACCTGCCCTACAAACAACTAGCTACCTTCTAACTTTACAAATCATTCTGTATTTGAATTCTGTGTGTTACTGGATAGAACCTACAAAATTGTGAATAATGGAACTTTTACAGATTTTACAAGTTAATGACATTAAGGCACCCAGAACTGTTTGTTAGTTCTTTTTATTTTGTTTTCATTAGCCGCCTCTCCTATTCCCTTTAATTGTTATTGAAAATCTTTAACACACACTACCTTTATTAACCCAGCTTCTCATATCTTTTTACTCTCAACGGGTTGCAGTCCCTTGCTTTGCTAAGAAAATTGAGGCTATGACATACAAAGTTTCTTAATTTCCTATAACCAACCTTTCCTCTTTTCTTTGTTTCCTTTCAATTTTTAAACTAGAACCTACAGTTGTGGTCTTAACCTCACCCACAATCATTGTGCTACAAATTACCTGATGTTTATTTCAGTCATCATTGTGTACCAACACTTGTCGTCATGTGGTAGTAGGCACACCATAAATATTTGTTGAATACTTATTGAAGCCTCCTTGTAGGACTTTGCTACATCAATTATTCTTTTTCTCTCCTGAATCTTTTGCTTCTCCCTCTTGTACCTCCTATCTGTCAGTCTGTAAATATATTCAAACTGTTTTTTTTCCCCTGAAAGTCAAAAAGAATCCCAAAAGAACAAAAATCTTCCTTCTAATGTGCTTATATTCACCTCCTAGCTAACAGCTAATTTTTCTCTTTCTGTACTGAACCAAACTCTCAAAATAAGAATTTCCATTTTCAGTCTCTACTTCCATTTCTTCTAGTCATTTCTCAACTCATTGTTTACTGGCTTCGACTCTACCATGTGAACGGAAGGTCCCTGATGATTTCCTATTCACAAAATCATATGTTACTTACGTTTTCTGTAGAATTTAGTTACACATTTTCTATTTCTTGTAACTCTCTTCTTCCTTAAATTTTGGGACACTAAGAATTTTTTGTTCCCCTCTCTATCAATTGTTTTTTTTCCTTCTGTTGGGATTCTCATCATCAGTAATGTTACCCAGGGCTCTGTATGTGATCATCTTTTCTTTTCATTAAACACATACTCTTTACAAGATCTTACCAATACCATGGCTTCAGCTGCCACCCAAATAAAAATTGTTTCCAAGTCTGTATCTCTAGTTCCAACCATATTCTTTTGTTAAGACCTTAAAGAGGTAAAGGAATGAATCACATGAATATTTGGAAGAACAACATTTCAGGGAATGGAAATAGCAAGTGTAAAGGCCCTGAGGTAAGAGTGTCTTCATCATGTTCAGAGAAAAGCAAGGAAGCCAGTGTGGCTGGAGCTGACAGAGTGCAGGGAAAATTAGTAGAAAATGAAGTCAGAGAAGCAGTGGGAGAGTGAAGGTCAAATCATGTAAGGTCTTATATGCCATGTTAATGATCCTAACTTCTACCAGGAGTGCGATGAAAAGTCACTGCAGGGTTTGAGCAAAGAAGTGATATATTCTGACTGGAGTTTTAAAAGGATAACTCTGTGTTGAATATAGATTGAAAAGAGCAAAATAGGAATCAGAGCAACCAGATTAGGAGTCTATTGTAATACTTTAGATGAGAGATGATGGTGGTGATCTGGACCAGAGCTGTGGCAGTCAAGCAGCTGGTCATGAATACATGTTATTGGAGAACCAACAGCATATGATGACAGATTGGATGTTGGGTTTTGAGAAAAAGGAGAACTCGAATATTTTTGGCCTGAGTAACTGGAATGATGGAGTTGTAATTTACAAAGTTGAGAAACACTGTGGGAAAAACAGACTTGGGAGAAGATTAGGAGGTCTGGTTTGGACCAATTAAATATGAGCTATTGATTAGACAATCAAATGTGGAAGTCCTGAGGCAGCTGGATAAAGAATGGAGTTTAGTGGTTAAGTGGGACTAGAGGTATACATTTGAAATTCATCATCCTGTAGATGGTGTTTAAACTCATGAGGCTACATGAGTTTATTATTGGAATGAAAATAAAAAGAAAAGAGAAATGCTTTAAGAACTGAGCCCTGGAGCAATCTGGTGTTAAAAGGCAGGGGTGATGAGAATGAACCAGCAAAGGAAATTGAGGAATGGCCACTATGTGGGATGAAAGTTAGAAGAGTGTGATGTCTGGGAAGATAACTGAGGACATGTTTCTAAAAGGAAGGAATTGACCATGGCAAATGTTGCTGATGGGTCAGTTAATTTGAGGACTGAGTGTATCAATGGGTCAAAATAGTGGCAGGAAAGAAATTGGAATTTTTCTGGAAAGGACGGAGAAAAATGGGGCAGTAGCTAGAGAGAGAAGTGGGCTCAAGAGAATTTTGTTTATTAGATAAGAGAAATCAAAACATGTTTGCAAGTTGATGGGATTCAGTAAATAGGAAATTTTGTTAAAGCAGGGAAAGGGTAGAAATGCTGGAGTGATGTCCTTAAGTAGGTGAGAAGAGGTGCGTTCTAGTAGAGGAATTATCCTTTGCTAGAAGCACAGTTAATTCATCCACAGTAAGAGAAGAGAAGACAGAGTAGGGCATAGATGTAGGCAGGTGGTAAATGTTATGGTGGAAGTGCATAGAAATATTCTTCAGATGGCTTCTATTTTATCAATAAGGAAATTGGGAGCAAGGATGGGGGTAGAAGTATTGGAAGGTTCATGCTCTCATTACCTCTCTGCCCTCATCTCCTAGTTGTCTCGGGGAGTGAGAGAATGAACTAAGGAAATAAAGCATAATTGTCTGTCAGCATTGACATTGTGGATCATAACTTTCAGTAAGACTAGTCAACGTGGTTGTATGGTTTTCTCTAACTACCTTTAGTTGTGCAAAATCAGTCATGATTGAGCCAAACAGTTGGATTTAAGTAGTATTAACTTTTATTATTATTATTATTATTTGGCCTGGCAGTTACAACATAAAGTTGAGGGACAACGGAGTCAACTGCTTTTATGAAAGAAAGTGGTGAGAAGGACTATTATTTAAGCTGAATAAGGAGGAAAGTGATGGCACAAGGGGTGTGAGGGATAGTAAAAAGTGGTTGGATCAATGGATTGTAGGCCAGAGGATGGAAGTTAAAGGATTGTTAGAGTTGGGGCACAAGAGGGAATGAAATGAAAGATATAAGGTAGTGATTAGAGACAGTGGGGTGCTTGAAATTAAGATCATAGAAGGGTTATAGCTTTTGGTACTAGGGTATGACTATGGAAGTGAAAGGCTGAAAGGCTAAAGGAATAAAAAAGGTAGAGGACAGCATCATTGGAGGAGAGGAGGTCAAGGATCTGAAAAGCTGGGCTAATGGAAAGATCATGTACATGGAAAGAATTATGAAGGAGTGGTGTTGAAGAATGTAAGAGTCAACCAGAAGCTAAACTCTTCAAGGAACAGGAGGTAGTGACCTGAGGATAACAGATGACTGCAACAGGAAGAGTAGTGGTGGTACAATTTTGTAAAATTGCTCATCTTAAAGTCATGCATGACCTCCTAGTTACCAAAAATTGATCTGAAGTGTTATACAGAATTTGTCATCATTTCCACTTTCATGAGCTTTTTTTTTTTTTTTGAGATTTTATGACCCTGGGAGCTGCTGGTTTTCCCACCTCCCTGTCAATTCCTGCCCCCACCTAATCCCCTCTTTTTTGTCATCTCTTGGATTCTGCTTCTCAGTGGCAATTACCTGGAGCTCCCTCTTTTTCACAGTTCACACACTTCCTGGGTGATCTCACCAATCTCATGGCTTCAGCTTCCACCCAAATGCATGTGGCTTCCAAATCTGTGTCTCCAACCCCAACTATGCTCCATTGCTTCAGTCCTGTATTTCTGACTGCCTACCAAGTTGCCCTTGGATGACCTTCAGGCAACTTAAATTTATTCAAGACTGAATTAGTTATCTTCCTCTCCAAACTTCCTTCTTCGTTTTTGAATTTCAGTCTACCACTAAGACACTTTTAACTCATCATAGTCTGTCTTCCTCATCTCTTATATGCAGTCAAGTCACCAATGCCTGTGGATTCTATTTCTGAAAGATGAATTCTATTTCTGAAATGCTAACACTGATTAAATCCAACTCTTTGCCTCCTTCAAAGCTATGTCTGCACAACAAAAAACAGAGGAAGAAAAACAGAGGCATTTTCCTAGCTTTATAAAAGTCTAGGAAATATAGTTTATTAGATGTTCTGTTTCTATAACACAAGAAGGCCATCTAAGAAACATAGAATGGATGTTGAGTATCAATCCATTTTATTGACGTCTCCTGATACTCAGTTACATGAATCCCTAAAAGAGTACGTTATAGGTTGTGAATCACTCTATTCTTGTGTACCCACACCAGGTAAGAAGTTATTGTTGCAGTTTATTATTATTTGTAAATTTAAAAAAGATGAAAGCAAAACAAAAGGTCACTACCTAAGAGTAGCCTTCCTGGTCACCCTATTTATTTAGGCTTCTCCTTGCCATTCTCTAATTGTTTCTTCATTCATTTGTCAAATATTTAGAGTATTTCGTATTAGGCATTATTCTGAGTGATAGGAATACAGCAGTGATGAAAAGGGACACAATCCATGATTTCATTGAACTTAGAGTCTAGTCGGGGAGCTGTGCAAAAAACAAAAAACAAAACAAAAAACAAAACTGTATAGAAATAATGTATTTTCCCCAGGTGTGGTGGCTCATGCCTGTAATCCCAGCACTTTGGAAGGCCGAGGTGGGCGGATCACGAGGTCAGGAGATCGAGACCATCCTGGCTAACACGGTGAAACCCAGTCTCTACTAAAAAAAAAAAAAATACACACACACAAAAAAATTAGCCGGGCATGGTGGTGGGCACCTGTAGTCCCAGTTACTCAGGAGGCTGAGGCAGGAGAATGGCGTGAACCCAGGAGGCGGAACTTGCAGTGAGCTGAGATCGCACCACTGAACTCCAGCCTAGGTGACAGAGCGAGATTCTGTCTCAATAAATAAATAAATAAATAAATAAATAAATAAATAAATAAAAGAAATAATGTATTTTCCAATCGTGATTAGTGCTTTGAGAAAATAAAGGGCAACAGAACAGAACGAATGGGATTGGGGAGACAGGGAACAATTTTAAGTAGGAAAATTAGGGAAAGCCTCTTTGAAGAGATGAGATTATAGTGTAGATATGAATGGTGAGAAGAAGTTAGCTAGACTAAGACTTGGAAGAAGAGAACTCCACGGAGAGAACAGTAAGCATTAAGACCCTTAGGTGGTACAAGCTTGGTATCTTCAAAGACATGACCGATATCTCCAAAGCCCTCCTTCGTAACACTTATCACAAGATGTAATCATATATTTATTTGTGTGTACCTGCTTGGATCTGTTATATATTTGCTTACTGTCTGTTATCCTCATGATCTGTTATCCCTTTCAGGATGGAGGACATTTTTTAAAATTATACTTTAAGTTCTGGGGTACATGTGCAGAACGTGAAGGTTTGTTACATAGGTATACATGTGCCATGGTGGTTTGCTGCACCCATCAACCAGTCATCTGCATTAGGTATTTCTCCTAATACTATCCCTTCCCAAAACTCCCACCCTTTCACAGGCCCCGATGTATGATGTTCCCCTCTATGTGTCCGTGTGTTCTCATTGTTCAACTCCCACTTATGAGTGAGAACATGTGGTGTTTGGTTTACTGTTCTTGTGTTAGTTTGCTGAGAATGATTGTTTCCAGCTTCCTCCATGTCCCTGCAAAGACATGAACTCATCCTTTTTTATGGCTGCATCGTATTCCATGGTGTATGTGTGCCACATTTTCTTTATCCAGTCTATCATTCATGGGTATTTGGGTTGGTTCCAAGTCTTTGCCACTGTGAATAGTGCCACAATAAACATATGTGTGCATGTGTCTTTATAGAAGAATGACTTTAATCCTTTGGGTATACACCCAGTAATGGGATTGTGGGGTCAAATGGTATTTCTAGTTCTATATCCTTGAAGAATTTCCACACTGTCTTCCACAATGGTTGAACTAGTTTACACTCCCACCAACAGTGTAAAAGTGTCCTATTTCTCCACATTTTCTCCAGCATCTGTTGTTTCCTGACTTTTTAATGACTGCCATTCTAACTGGTGTGAGATGGTATCTCATTGTGGTTTTGATTTGCATTTCTTGTTTATTGATTTGTGTATGTTGAACCAGCCTTGCATACCAGGGGTGAAGCCAACTTGATTGTGGTGGATAAGCCTTTTGATATGCTGCTGGATTTGGTTTGCCAGTATTTTATTGAGGATTTTTGCTTTGATGTTCATCAGGGATGTTGTTCTAAAATTTTCTTTTTGTGTGTGTGTCTCTGCCAGGTTTTGGTAACAGGATGATGCTGGCCTCATAAAATGAGTTAGGAAGGAGTCCCTCTTTTTCTATTGTTTGGAATAGTTTCAGAAAGAATGGCACCAGCTCCTCTTTGTACCTCTGGTAGAATTCGCATGTGAATCTGTCTGTTCTTGGACGTTTTTTGGTTGGTAGGCTATAAATTATTGCCTCAATTTCAGAACTTGCTATTGGTTTATTCAGAGATTCAACTTCTTCCTGATTTAGTCTTGGGAGCATGTATGTGTCCAGGAAGTTATCCATTTCTTCTAGATTTTCTAGTTTATTTGCATAGAGGTATTTATAGTATTCTCTGATGGTAGTTTGTATTTCTGTGGGATCGGTGGTGATATCCCCTTTATCATTTTTTATTGCATCTATTTGATTCTTCTTTCTTCTTCTTTATTAGTCTGGCTACCAGTCTATCTATTTTGTTGATCTTTTCAAAACAACAGCTCCTGGATTCATTGATTTTTTGAAGGGTTTTGCTGTGTCTCTATCTCCTTCAGTTCTGCTCTGATCTTAGTTATTTCTTGTCTTCTTCTAGCTTTTGAATTTGTTTGCTCTTGCTTCTCTAGTTCTTTTAATTGTGATGTTAGGGTATTGATGTTAGATCTTTCCTGCTTTCTCTTGTGGGCATTTAGTGCATAAATTTCCCTGTATACACTGCTTTACATTTGTCCCACAGATTCTGGTACCTTGTGTCTTTGTTCTCATTGGTTTAAAAGAGCATCTTTATTTCTGTCTTCATTTTGGTATTTACCCAGTAGTCATTCAGGAGCAGGTTGTTCAGTTTCCATGTAGTTGCACAGTTCTGAGTGAGTTTCTTAATCCTGAGTTCTAATTTGATTGCACTGTGATCTGAGAGATAGTTTGTTGTGATTTCTTTTCTTTTACATTTGCTGAGGAGTGTTTTACTTCCAATTATGTGGTCAATTTTAGAATAAGTGTGATGTGGTGCTGAGAATATTCTTTTGATTTGGCTTGGAGAGTTCTTTTTTCTTTTTCTTTTTTTTAATTTACACTTAGGGTGGAGAGTTCTGTAGCTGTCTATTAGGTCCACCTGGTCCAGAGCCGAGTTCAAGTCCTGGATATCCTTGTTAATTTTCTGTCTCATTGATCTGTCTAACATTGACATTGGGGTGTTAAAGTCTCCCACTATTATTGTGTGGGAATCTAAGTCTCTTTGTAGGTCTCTAAGAACTTGCTTTATGAATCTGGGTGCTCCTGTGTTGGGTGCATATATATATTTAGGATAGTTAGCTCTACTTGTTGAATTGATCCCTTTACCATTATGTAATGCCCCTTCTTTGTCTCTTTTGACCTTTATTGGTTTAAAGTCTGTTTTGTCAGAGACTAGGAGTGCAACCCCTGCTTTTTTTTTTTTTTTTTTTTTTTTGCTTTGTTGCTTGGTAAATCTTCCTCCATTTATTTTGAGCCTATGTGTATCTTTGCCTGTGAGATGGGTCTCCTGAATACAGCATACCGATGGGTCTTGACTCTTTATCCAGTTTGCCAGTCTGTGTCTTTTAATTGGGGCGTTTAGCCCATTTACATTTAAAGTTAATATTGTTATGTGTGAATTTGGTCCTGTGATTATGATGCTAGCTGTTTTTTTTTTTTTTTTTTTTTTCTTCCCATTAGTTGATTCAGTTGCTTCATAGCATTGATGGTCTTTACAATTTGGCATGTTTTTGCAGTGGCTGTTACTGGTTGTTCCTTTCCATGTTTAGTACTTCCTTCAGGAGCTCTTGTAAGGCAGGCCTGGTGGTGACAAAATCTCTCAGCATTTGCTTGTCTGTAATGAATTTTATTTCTCCTTCATTTATGAAACCGTTTCATAATTATGTTTGGATATGAAATTCTGTGTTGTAAATTCTTTTCTTTAAGAAAAGTTGTTGGCTGGATATGAAACTCTGTGTTGTAAATTCTTTTCTTTAAGAAAAGTTGTTGGTTGGATATGAAATTCTGGGTTGTAAATTCTTTTCTTTAAGAATGTTGAATATTGGGGGCAGAGCAAGATGGCCGAATAGGAGCAGCTCCAGTCTCCAACTCCCAGCGCGAGCGACACAGAAGACCGGTGATTTCTGCGTTTTCAACTGAGGTACTGGGGTCATCTCGCTAGGGAGTGCCGGACAATCGGTGCTGGTCAGCTGCTGCAGCCTGACCAGCGTGAGCTGAAGCAGGGCGAGGCATCGCCTCACCTGGAAGCGCAAGGGGGAAAGGAATCCCTTTTTCCTAGCCAGGGGAACTGAGACACACAACACCTGGAAAATCGGGTAACTCCCACCCCAATACTGCGCTTTAAGGAAACAGGCACACCAGGAGAATATATCCCACACCTGGCCGGGAGGGTCCCACGCCCACGGAGCCTCCCTCACTGCTAACACAGCCGTCTGCGGCGATCTATCCGCAAGGCAGCAGCGAGGCTGGGGGAGGGGCGCCCGCCATTGCTGAGGCTTAAGTAGGTAAACAAAGCCGCTGGGAAGCTCGAACTGGGTGGAGCTCACAGCAGCTCAAGGAAGCCTGCCTGTCTCTGTAGACTCTACCGCTGCGGACAGCGCACAGCTGCAGCCCATTAGGGGAAAGAGCAGGGGCGGTGCAGAGGCGAACGACTCTGTCTGACAGCTTTGGGGAGAGCCGTGGATCTCCTAACGTGGAGGTTGAGATCCGAGAACGGACAGACTGCCTGCTCAGGTGGGTCCCTGACCCCTGAGTAGCCTAGCTGGGAGACATCCCCCACTAGGGGCAGTCTGACACCCCACACCTCACAGGGTGGCGTCACCCCTGAGAGGAAACTTCCAAAGAAAGAATCAGACAGGTACACTCGCTGTTCAGCAATATTCTATCTTCGGAAACCTCTGCTGCTGATACCCAGGCAAACAGGGTCGGGAGTGGACCTCAAGCAATCTCCAACAGACCAACAGACAGTCCTTCTGACTGTCAGACGGAAAACTATCAAACAGGAAGGACACCTATACCAAAACCCCATCAGTACGTCACCATCATCAAAGTCCAGAGACAGATAAAACCACAAAGATGGGGAAGAAGCAGGGCAAAAAAGCTGGAAATTCAAAAAATAAGAGCGCATCTCCCCCTGCAAAGGAGCGCAGCCCATCGCCAGCAACGGATCAAAGCTGGTCAGAGAATGACTTTGATGAGATGAGAGAAGAAGGCTTCACTCCATCAAACCTCTCAGAGCTAAAGGAGGAATTACGTACCCAGCGCAAAGAAACTAAAAATCTTGAAAAAAAAGTGGAAGAATTGACAGCTAGATTAATTAATGCAGAGAAGATCATAAACGAAATGACAGAGATGAAAACCATGACACGAGAAATACGTGACAAATGCACAAGCTTCAGTAACCGACTCGATCAACTGGAAGAAAGAGTATCAGCGATTGAGGATCAAATGAATGAAATGAAGCGAGAAGAGAAACCAAAAGAAAAAAGAAGAAAAAGAAATGAACAAAGCCTGCAAGAAGTATGGGATTATGTAAAAAGACCAAATCTACGTCTGATTGGGGTGCCTGAAAGTGAGGGGGAAAATGGAACCAAGTTGGAAAACACTCTTCAGGATATCATCCAGGAGAACTTCCCCAACCTAGTAGGGCAGGCCAACATTCAAATTCAGGAAATACAGAGAACGCCACAAAGATACTCCTCCAGAAGAGCAACTCCAAGACACATAATTGCCAGATTCACCAAAGTTGAAATGAAGGAAAAAATCTTAAGGGCAGCCAGAGAGAAAGGTCGGGTTACCCACAAAGGGAAGCCCATCAGAATAACAGCAGACCTCTCGGCAGAAACTCTACAAGCCAGAAGAGAGTGGGGGCCAATATTCAACGTTCTTAAAGAAAAGAATTTTCAACCCAGAATTTCATATCCAGCCAAACTAAGCTTCATCAGTGAAGGAGAAATAAAATCCTTTACAGATAAGCAAATGCTTAGAGATTTTGTCACCACCAGGCCTGCCTTACAAGAGACCCTGAAGGAAGCCCTAAACATGGAAAGGAACAACCGGTACCAGCCATTGCAAAAACATGCCAAAATGTAAAGACCATCGAGGCTAGGAAGAAACTGCATCAACTAACGAGCAAAATAACAGTTAATATCATAATGACAGGATCAAGTTCACACATAACAATATTAACCTTAAATGTCAATGGACTAAATGCTCCAATTAAAAGACACAGACTGGCAAACTGGATAAAGAGTCAAGACCCATCAGTCTGCTGTATTCAGGAGACCCATCTCACATGCAGAGACATACATAGGCTCAAAATAAAGGGATGGAGGAAGATCTACCAAGCAAATGGAGAACAAAAAAAAGCAGGGGTTGCAATCCTAGTCTCTGATAAAACAGACTTTAAACCATCAAAGATCAAAAGAGACAAAGAAGGCCATTACATCATGGTAAAGGGATCAATTCAACAGGAAGAGCTAACTCTCCTAAATATCTATGCACCCAATACAGGAGCACCCAGATTCATAAAGCAAGTCCTTAGAGACCTACAAAGAGACTTAGACTCCCATACAATAATAATGGGAGACTTCAACACTCCACTGTCAACATTAGACAGATCAACGAGACAGAAAGTTAACAAGGATATCCAGGAATTGAACTCATCTCTGCACCAAGCGGACCTAATAGACATCTATAGAACTCTCCACCCCAAATCAACAGAATATACATTCTTCTCAGCACCACATCGCACTTATTCCAAAATTGACCACATAATTGGAAGTAAAGCACTCCTCAGCAAATGTACAAGAACAGAAATTATAACAAACTGTCTCTCAGACCACAGTGCAATCAAACTAGAACTCAGGACTAAGAAACTCAATCCAAACCGCTCAACTACATGGAAACTGAACAACCTGCTCCTGAATGACTACTGGGTACATAACGAAATGAAAGCAGAAATAAAGATGTTCTTTGAAACCAATGAGAACAAAGATACAACATACCAGAATCTCTGGGACACATTTAAAGCAGTGTGTAGAGGGAAATTTATAGCACTAAATGCCCACAAGAGAAAGCAGGAGAGATCTAAAATTGACACTCTAACATCACAATTAAAAGAACTAGAGAGGCAAGAGCAAACACATTCAAAAGCTAGCAGAAGGCAAGAAATAACTAAGATCAGAGCAGAACTGAAGGAGATAGAGACACAAAAAACCCTCCAAAAAATCAATGAATCCAGGAGTTGGTTTTTTGAAAAGATCAACAAAATTGACAGACCGCTAGCAAGACTAATAAAGAAGAAAAGAGAGAGGAATCAAATAGACGCAATAAAAAATGATAAAGGGGATATCACCACCGACCCCACAGAAATACAAACTACCATCAGAGAATACTATAAACACCTCTACGCAAATCAACTAGAAAATCTAGAAGAAATGGATAATTTCCTGGACACTTACACTCTCCCAAGACTAAACCAGGAAGAAGTTGAATCCCTGAATAGACCAATAGCAGGCTCTGAAATTGAGGCAACAATTAATAGCCTACCCACGAAAAAAAGTCCAGGACCAGATGGATTCACAGCTGAATTCTACCAGAGGTACAAGGAGGAGCTGGTACCATTCCTTCTGAAACTATTCCAATCAATAGAAAAAGAGGGAATCCTCCCTAACTCTTTTTATGAGGCCAACATCATCCTGATACCAAAGCCTGGCAGAGACACAACAAAAAGAGAGAATTTTAGACCAATATCCCTGATGAACATCGATGCAAAAATCCTCAATAAAATACTGGCAAACCGGATTCAGCAGCACATCAAAAAGCTTATCCACCATGATCAAGTGGGCTTCATCCCTGGGATGCAAGGCTGGTTCAACATTCGCAAATCAATAAACGTAATCCAGCATATAAACAGAACCAAAGACAAGAACCACATGATTATCTCAATAGATGCAGAAAAGGCTTTTGACAAAATTCAACAGCCCTTTATGCTAAAAACGCTCAATAAATTGGTATTGATGGAACGTACCTCAAAATAATAAGAGCTATTTATGACAAACCCACAGCTAATATCATACTGAATGGGCAAAAACTGGAAAAATTCCCTTTGAAAACTGGCACAAGACAGGGATGCCCTCTCTCACCACTCCTATTCAACATAGTGTTGGAAGTTCTGGCTAGGGCAATCAGGCAAGAGAAAGAAATCAAGGGTATCCAGTTCGGAAAAGAAGAAGTCAATTGTCCCTGTTTGCAGATGACATGATTGTATATTTAGAAAACCCCATTGTCTCAGCCCAAATCTCCTTAAGCTGATAAGCAACTTCAGCAAAGTCTCAGGATACAAAATTAATGTGCAAAAATCACAAGCATTCTTATACACCAGTAACAGACAAGCAGAGAGCCAAATCAGGAATCAACTTCCATTCACAATTGCTTCAAAGAGAATCAAATACCTAGGAATCCAGCTTACAAGGGATGTAAAGGACCTCTTCAAGGAGAACTACAAACCACTGCTCAGTGAAATCAAAGAGGACACAAACAAATGGAAGAACATACCATGCTCATGGATAGGAAGAATCAATATCGTGAAAATGGCCATACTGCCCAAGGTGATTTATAGATTCAATGCCATCCCCATCAAGCTACCAATGACTTTCTTCACAGAATTGGAAAAAACGGCTTTAAAGTTCATATGGAACCAAAAAAGAGCCCGCATTGCCAAGACAATCCTAAGTCAAAAGGACAAAGCTGGAGGCGTCACGCTACCTGACTTCAAACTATACTACAAGGCTACAGTAACCAAAACAGCATGGTACTGGTACCACAACAGAGATATAGACCAATGGAACAGAACAGAGTCCTCAGAAATAATACCACACATCTACAGCCATCTGATCTTTGACAAACCTGAGAGAAACAAGAAACGGGGAAAGGATTCCCTATTTAATAAATGGTGCTGGGAAAATTGGCTAGCCATAAGTAGAAAGCTGAAACTGGATCCTTTCCTTACCCCTTATACGAAAATTAATTCAAGATGGATTAGAGACTAAATGTTAGACCTAATACCATAAAAACCCTAGAAGAAAATCTAGGTAGTACCATTCAGGACATAGGCATGGGCAAGGACTTCATGTCTAAAACACCAAAAGCAACGGCAGCAAAAGCAAAAATTGACACATGGGATCTAATTAAACTAAAGAGCTTTTGCACAGCAAAAGAAACTACCATCAGAGTGAACAGGCAACCTACAGAATGGGAAAAAATTTTTGCAACCTACTCATCTGACAAAGGGCTAATATCCAGAATCTACCAAGAACTCAAACAAATATACAAGAAAAAAGCAAACAACCCCATCAAAAAGTGGGGAAAGGATATGAACAGACATTTCTCAAAAGAAGACATCCATACAGCCAACAGACACATGAAAAAATGCTCATCATCACTGGCCATCAGAGAAATGCAAATCAAAACCACAATGAGATACCATCTCACACCAGTTAGAATGGCAATCATTAAGAAGTCAGGAAACAACAGGTGTTGGAGAGGATGTGGAGAAATAGGAACACTTTTACACTGTTGGTGGGATTGTAAACTAGTTCAACCATTATGGAAAACAGTATGGCGATTCCTCAAGGATCTAGAACTAGATGTACCATATGACCCAGCCATCCCACTACTGGGTATATACCAAAGGATTATAAATTACTCTACTACAAAGACACATGCACACGTTGTTTATTGCGGCACTATTCACAATAGCAAAGACTTGGAATCAACCCAAATGTCCATCTGTGACAGACTGGATTAAGAAAATGTGGCACATATACACCATGGAATACTATGCAGCCATCAAAAAGGATGAGTTTGCGTCCTTGTAGGGACATGGATGCAGCTGGAAACCATCATTCTTAGCAAACTATCACAAGAAGAGAAAACCAAACACCGCATGTTCTCACTCATAGGTGGGAACTGAACAATGAGATCACTTGGACTCGGGAAGGGGAACATCACACACTGGGGCCTCTCATGGGGAGGGGGGAGGAGGGAGGGATTGCATTGGGGAGTTATACATGATATAAACGTCATGCACATGTACCCTAGAACTTAAAGTATAATAAAAAAAAAAAAAAAAAAAAAAAAAGAATGTTGAATATTGGCCCCTACTCTCTTTGGCTTGTAGGGTTCTGCTGAGAGATCTGCTGTTAGTCTGATGGGCTTCCCTTTGGGGGTAACCTGATCTTTCTATCTGGCTGCCCTTACCATTTTTTCCTTCATTTCGACCTTGGTGAATCTGACTGTTATGTGTCTTGGGGTTGCTGTTTTCGAGGAATATCTTTGTGGTGTTCTCTGTATTTCCTGAATTTGAATGTTGGCCTGCCTTGCTAGGTTGGGGACGTTGTCCTGGATAATATCCTGAGGAGTGTTTTCCAACTTGGTTCCATTCTCCCCATCACTTTCAGGTATACCAACCAAACTTAGATTTGGTCTTTTCACATAGTCCCATATTTCTTGGAGGATTTGTTCATTTCTTGTCACCCTTTTTTCTCTAATCTTGTCTTCTCACTTTATTTCATTAAGTTGATGTTCAATCACTGATATCCTTTCTTCCACTTGATCGATTCGGCTATTGAAACTTATATATGCTTCATGAAGTTCTTGTGCTGCATTTTTCAGCTCCATCAGGTCATTTATGCTGTTTTCTACACTGGTTATTCTAGTTAGCAATTCATCTAACCTTTTTTCAAGGTTCTTAGCTTCCTTGCTTTGGGTTAGAACATGCTCCTTTAGCTCGGGTGACTTTGTTATTACACACCTTCTGAATCCTACTTCTGTCAACTCATCAAACTCATTCTCTGTCTAGTTTTGTTCCCTTGCTGGCAAAGAGTTGTGATCCTTTGGAGGAGAAGAGGTGTTCTGGTTTTTGGAAATTTCAGCCTTTCTGTGCTGATTTCTCCCCATTTTTGTGGTTTTATCTACCTTTAGTCTTTGATGTTGGTGACTTATGGATGGGGTGTGGATGTCCTTTTTGTTGATGTTGATTCTATTCCTTTTGTTTGTTACTTTTCCTTCTAACACTCAGGCCCCTCAGCTGCAGGTCTGTTGGAGTTTGCTGGAGGTGCACTCCAGACCTGTTTGCCTGGGTATCACCAGCAGAGGCTGCAGAACAGCAACCATTGTTGTCTGACCCTTCCTCTGGAAGCTTCGTCCCAGAGAGGCACCCACAAGATGCCAGCCAGAGCTCTCCTGTATGAGGTTTCTGTTGGCCCCTATTTGGAGGTGTCTCCCAGTCAGGCTACACAGGGGTCAGGGACCCACTTGAGAAGGCAGTCTGTCCATTATCAGAGCTTGAACGCTGTGCTGGGAGAACCACTGCTCTCTTCAGAGCTGTCAGGCAGGGACGTTTAAGTCTGCTGAAGCTGCACCCACAGCTGCCCCTTTCCTCAGGCGCTCTGTTCCAGGGAGATGGGGGTTTTATCTGTAAGTCTCTGACTGGGGCTGCTGCCTTTTGTTCAGAGATGCCCTGCCCACCGAGGTGGAATCTAGAGAGGCAGTCAGCTTTGCTGAGCTGTGGTGGACTCTGCCCAGTTTGAACTTCCCAGTGGCTTTGTTTACACTGTGAGCATAAAACCGCCTACTCAAGCCTCGGCAATGACAGACACCCCTCCCCCCACCAAGCTCCAGCATCCCAGGTCAATCCCAGACTGCTTCACTAGCAGCAAGAATTTCAAGCCAATGGATCTTAGCTTGCTGGGCTCCGTGGGCATGGGACCCGCTGAGCCAGGCACTGGAGGGAATCTCCTAGACGCTGGTTGCTAAGACTATGGGAAAAGCACAGTATCTGGGCAGGAGTGTACCATTCCTCCCGGTAAAGTCTCTCACAGCTTTCCTTGGCTAGGAAAGGGAAATCCCCCAACCTCTTGCACTTCCTGGGTGAGGTGATGCCCCGCCCTGTTTTGGCTTGCCCTCCATGGGCTGCACCCACTGTCCAACCAGTCCCAATGAGACGAACCACATACCTCAGTTGGAAATGCAGAAATCACTCGCCTTCTGCGTGGATCTCACTGGGAGCTGCAGACTGGAGCTGTTCATATTCAGCCATCTTGCCTGACCCTCCCTGATTTGCATTTCTCTAATGACCAGTGATGATGAGCCTTTTTTCATATGTTTGTTGGCTGCATAAATGTCTTCTTTTGAGAAGTGTCTGTTCATATCCCTCACCCAGTTTTTGATGGGGTCGTTTGTTTTTTTTCTTGTAAATTTGTTTAAGTTCTTTGTAGATTCTGGATATTAACCCCTTGTCAGATGGCTAGATTGCAAAAATTTTCTCCCATTCTGTAGGTTGCCTGTTCACTCTGATGATAGTTTCTTGTGCTGTGCAGAAGCTCTTTAGTTTAATTAGATCTCATTTGTCAATTTTGGCTTTTGTTGCCATTGCTTTTGGTGTTTTAGTCATGAAGTCTTTGCCCATGCCTATGTCCTGAATGATGTTGCCTAGGTTTTCTTCTAGGGTTTTTATGGTTTTAGCTCTTACATTTAAGTCTTTAATCCATCTTGAGTTAATTTTTATATAAGATGTAAGGAAGGGGGACAGTTTCAGTTTTCTGCATATAGCTAGCCAGTTTTCCCAACACCATTTATTAAATAGGGAATCCTTTCCTCATTGCCTGTTTTGTCAGATTTTTCAAAGATCGTATGGTTGTAGATGTGTGGTGTGATTTCTGAGGCCTCTGTTCTGTTCCATTGGTCTATATATCTGTTTTGGAACCAGTGCCATGCTGTTTTAGTTATTGTAGCCTTGTAGTATAGTTTGAAGTCAGGTAGCATGATGCCAGATGGAGGCCATTTTTATCTCGTTCAAGGTCACATCCCCAGTGTTTAGTTTAGTACCTGGCACACAGTTGGCAGTTAAGTGGTTACTAAATGAATGACTAAATAATAAGTATTTATTAAACAAAATGATGTGTAGGATTCATTGTTTAATGGGTACTTTTTGTTTTCTAAATATAATGTAATATTGACTATGCCCTTTTAAATGGCACATTCTGCCCCTATCACAGGCAGGCTCCTTTCCCACACCCTTTTTCCTTTGAAAATCTCTGTGCTCAGAAGTTAGATATTGGAATTACTTCCCCCTGTGTCTTAAATTGCCATGAATTCACTCTGTGTTTTGGATTGTTGTTGCATCCTGAGAGGGATGTTCTACATTCCTTGGGTCATTAGAAGTCAAAGGGAGAATGAACAACAGAATACAAGGTGATTATGAGACATCCAGGAAGATACCCAGTCAGCAGAACCTAGGGAAACAAATCTAATTATAGGACATAAATAATAAGAGAAACTAAGCGAGAGAGAGGTAAGGAGGAGCCAGAAAGAGAAAACTAGGATGATGTGACTTAATGGGCATTAAAAGGAGGGAAACCTCAAGGGTGATGGGGGGATTGTGTAATGTCAAATGCTGCAGAGAGCACCAGAATGCGGAGAAAAGATCTCTGCCTCTAGAGGTTGATATCCTCCAAGAATGCAGCTTTAGAAGAGTGCGCTAGGGGTGAGGAAGCGAAAGCTTTGGACATAGCCATTCATTCTAGAGGTCTGGTAGTAAAAGGTCAGTGATGATGTCCCCCTCTTTTCTTCCCACAGGGAGTGCTTTTAGATAGCCTCTGGGAAGGGGAAAGTCAGGGGGTCAGACTTGCTCCCCCTCCATTTGAGAAGTCACTTCTTAGCCCATTCTTTTCATCACCTTGAAACTCAGGGTGAAATGTCTATCCAGTGACCTTGGACAGGGTAGCCTTCTCTCTGTTCTGCATCCAGGTATGGCCCTGCTTCCTCATATCAATGTACACAAAGAACCCTGAGGGAGGCTAAATGGTAAAAGCTTCAGGTAAGTGTCCTAAAGCTACCTGGGGTTCAGGTGTTGACTTGAGGGTGGGATGGGGTGTGGACAAGTGAGATCAGACATTGTTATTTTGGGACTAGTTAATGTACTCCTTTGACCAACATGATGTGGGGCAAAGCTTTATGGTGTAGGTAAGAGGTTGGAAACGTAACTATTTTCAGTACTAGGTAGGTATCATAAGTTAGTGAAGTAGGCAGGGCAGGCCAGAAGTGAAATGTGAAGTGCAAGCCCCTTTTAGAATAGGACAGAGGCTACTCAGCACCAGCTAATTGTTGCCTCATAGGGATGTGGTCCCAGCATGCATAAGGCACAGAAGCAGGGAGAGTCTGGGTTATTCTAGGAGCTGAATAAAGAATAGTGTGGCTGGAATGCTGTGAAAGGAGTAGAGATGTGAGTAGGGGTCTTGTAGGCCTTGTCAACATTTTGTGACCATGCAGTGGGAATGACTGGGGGCTGGCAGAGAGGGAAGAGTATTTTTATTCCCTTTCATTACCTTTCCAGGACAGCCAATCACAGCCATCTTACCTTATTCAAAGTAGTTTAAGGGGCTACTATTTCCTCAATTCTATAATGAAAATATTAAAGAACAAGCTTACCTCCTGGGCAAAGAAAGTTTGTTTTTTGGTAGGAATTTTGTAAGCATTGCATATTTTCTTCCCTGCTTGCAAAATGCATAATTTATCTTTTGGGAATGGGGCATCCGGGTCTTAATGTATTTAACTTCAGTACAATACATTAGGTTACTGTTGATTAAATCCATTTGTTTCCCACAAGAAAACAAAAATGATTAGTTATATGGTGAGTACTGAGTAGTTTTCAGTTTTGTAAAGGAGATCTGATCGAGAGTGTCCCATAACAATACCATTTACTGATATGAAAAAGCACAGTAGAAGAAAAGGCTTGATAAGAGAAATCGAGTTTTGATTGTTTTTATTTTTATTTTTTTAGACAGAGTCTCACTCTGTTGCCCAGGCTGGAGTGCAGTGGCATGATCTTGGCTCACTGCAACCTCTGCCTCCCGGTTTCAAGCAATTCTCCTGCCTCAGCCTCCTGAGTACCTGGGATTACAGGAGCCTGTCATCACACCGGCTAATTTTTGTATTTTTAGTAGAGACAGGGTTTCACCATGTTGGCCAGGCTGGTCTCAAACTCCTGACCTCAAGTGATCCACCTGCCTCGGCCTCCCAAAGTGCTGGGATTACAGATGTGAGCCACCGCATCTGCCCAAGAGTTTTGATTTTTAAAAAACTTTGATATATCTACCAGATATGCAAATGGCGATGCTAAGTAGGCAGTTAATGAGGTAAGCCAGGAGGTCAGGACTTAAGATGTGTTTGGGAACCATTAGCTTATAAATGCTATCAAGGTAATAGGAATGGCTGACATCAGATAAGAGTACATAGATGGAGAAGTGAAAGGGACCCACATGCGAGCCTTAGCTTCAGTCTTTACTGGTCCTGTGGAGGAGGCAGTGGATCTGCAAAGAGCCTGAGAAGCAGCTAGGAAAGAAGGAGTAAAACTGGGGGAATGTAGTGTCACAGAAGCCAAGAGAAGAGAGTGTGGTATTTATGATAAAAAGGGAGAAAGTTGAAGAGATTGAAAGAAATAAAACAATCAGGAAGTCTGTGTTTTAGTAACTGGTCTATAATGATATGTGAGCTGAATTTTCTTATGAGTTCTTTTCTTACTCACCTCTTAGATATCCACAGATATGCCCTTAGTTTTTGTTTTGTCTGTGATCCTCCCCAGTGCAGTCCAGACTCAGGGTAGATTCTGGTAGATTTCCTGCTCTAGATGAATTAGTAGTGCCTTCCATGACATATCCCCTAATTTTCTTGCTGATTTTGGGCACCCTAGATGTTGCAAATATTTTTCTACCTGCACTGACTTTACAGATTATTCCTTTTCCTCCTCTGAAGAAGCTTGGAAGTCTTCAAAGTTTCCACACACACACACACACACACACACACAGAAATTACTATTTTTTGGGGGGGAGGTCTGCTTGAAAGGAAAGCACTCTCTTACCTGCCCAGTGAGATTTCCCCTGAGCTTCAGGTCATCTTGCACGAACATGGCAGTAACCCTCTTTTTTCTCTTTTCTTAGAAGTCTCCATGAACCTATTCCTTGGAAACTCTTCCTTTTTCTTAATTAAACTTCCCTATCTTGTCCTACTCCACTGACTAATGATGTAATTGATGGCTAACATTTGAGATTAATTAACTTTGATGAGCTTTGTTTTTCTTTTCTATTCTTTTCAGCCATTATTTCAGTTCATCCCCACTGCAACTCCCCAACCCCTTCCCTTTGAATCTTGTGGTCTTGAGAGCTAGTCTTTGTCATATGTCTTGTTGTGCTGAAGGTTTGTGAGATGATTCTGTGTAATTCAGTAATAATAATTAATTTGTACTATTATTAATTTGTACTAATTATATCAGTAATGATACCAACAATGCTGACTGCCATTTATTGAACTTCTTTATGTGGCTGAGAGCTATGCTAAGGATTCCAGGTGTATTGTCTTATTTCATTTTCACAAAACCCCATTACATATTCATTTATTTACTAAAAATTTGTTTTGAACACTTGCCATATACTGGATACTGTGTTAGGTGCTAGGGTTACAGTGATAAACAAAACAGTCTCTGTTCCTGAAGAGCTTAGGGTATAGTGGGAGAAATAGATGTTAACAAAGTAAAAATAACTGTTTAATGATGCGATAAGTGACATAGAAGGTGTAACAGAATAATAAGATCTATTTTATTTTACTTTATTTTGTTTAGTTTTATTTATTTCTTTTGAGACAGAGTCTTGCTCTGTCACCTAGAGTGGAGTACATTGGCACTATTTCGGCTCACTGGAACCTCCACCTCCCGGGTTCAAGTGATTCTCCTGCCTCAGTCTCTCAAGTAGCTGGGATTTTAGGGGTGCACCATCACACCTGGCTAACTTTTTTGTATTTTTTAGTAAAGACAGGGTTTCACCAAGTTGGCCAGGCTGGTCTTGAACTCCTGACCTCAAGTGATCTCCCCACCTTGGCCTCCCAAAGTACTGGGATTACAGGCATGAGCCACCACACCCAGCCTAGAAGATTCATTTTAGATACAGTGGTCTGGGAAGGTTTCTCTTAGGAGGTGACATATTTAAATTAAGGCATAAAGAATAGGAGGACCCCAGCAGGCAGAGGAAAGGCCTGCAGGAATATGTAAATAATTAACATAAAGAACTTTTCCTTTAATAGAGAAACTGAAAGAAGATCAGGGAGGTTACATAGAGAGTGTCAGAAGGGTAAAGCTAGCTGAGGCTGGAGGTGGGCCAGACCATCCAGGGCCGTGGAAAATATATTTCTTTCGTGTGCATTGGGAAGCCTTCAGGGTTTTAAGCAGGCAACTGAAGGATCCAATTTATATTAAAAACATTACTCTGGCAGTCTTGTGGAGAGGAGGTTAGAGAGGGACAAGAACAAAAGTGGGGAGAACTGTTCTGAGGTTAAGGTAGGATTCAGGTTAGAGGTGGTGATGGTGGGATACAGGATGGTGGTCAAGGAGTTGGGGGAGCAGTGGAAGGTCCAAGAAATATTTCTAAGGTGGAGTCCAAAGGGCGTGGTGACAAAGACACTGGAGTCCAGGGATGACTTAGATTCTTGGCTCAAACAATGGAACTGATGTGATACCATCCTCTTCCTTTTTCAGTCTGGGAGACCAAGGCTCCAAGAGGTTAGGCAATATGTCCCAGGAGATGTGTCTAATAAACACTGTACAAGTTGAGCATCCCAAATCCAAAAATCCAATATCCAAAATGCTCCAAAATCTGAGATTTTGAGCACCACATTGACATGAATGAAACTCAAGGGAAATACTCATTGGAGCATTTTGAATTTTGGATTTTTGGATCTGGGATACTCAACCAGTAAATATAATGCAAATATTCCAAAATCTGAAAAAAATTTGAAATCTGAAACATTTCTAGTCCCAAGCATTTCAGACAAGGGATGCTCAACTTGTATCAGGATATGAGCAGGGCCCATCCAACTCCAGAGAGTACACATATAACCAACACACTGTATTATTTCTCAACAAGTCAATCCTGCTGCTTTCTAAAGGGAGAGAAATGGTTGTCTTCTGGATTATAAACTCTCTGTCAACCACAATTCCATTTGCTTAGTTATCAAAGAGAGAGTCAATGTGCTGGTATGTTATCTTTAACATGTTTTGGCCTGAAGTGGATTGGAAAATATTATTTGAATCACATGCTGGAAATGATGTTATCCTTAGGTGTTTGACCCAGGTGAGCAGTTTTAAATCTGAAGGACAGGAGATGATAATCCTATCCTAGATATTCAAATTCCTTTGCCAGGAACAATAGGAACCAAGCTTCCTGCTCTTCGTTCTCTCTCATGGGATCAGAAGATGTGTCATTCCTGAATTCCTTTGAGGCCTTTCAGCAACTTACATGACATTGTCAAGGGCAGTTGCCCTGGAAAAAGTGGGTTTACTCTGTGGGAAAAAGAGGAATATGAAGTAGGTTAATTGGAACTGGAACCTCAGCCCACCCCTCATAACTACAGAGGAGGATTGGAGACTACTGACAGGCAGATAGTAGAGATACTGACAGCACAGGGCAGGACTAAATTAAAAAATATGTAATTTGAAAACTCGGTTATGCATGGTGACCCTAACACTAAATCACTTGTTGGATATGTTCTGGTGATGTCGCAAGACCTTCCGTATGCTGCTGGTGTTTGTGCATCTGTAAGATGACCCTTTTATTTTTACTTTATTTGCAAAATCATAGGTCTGTGGAGAGAGGCAAGAATATAAAAACGTGGAGCAATCATGAGTTTACCTCTTTGGAATGATTAATTGTGGAGTAAATTGTGACAGTAGCATTTTTTATAGGTGTTGAAATTTCCGTTTCCTGTAAAAAGAATCATACCAGTTTGACTTATACCGAGACAAAGAGATTAATGCATAGATATATATAGATATATTCTTAGGAAAGACTGTGTGACAAAAAAGAGAATATGTCAAAGTTCTTCCAGAGGAAGGCCGGGGAATGTTTAGTGGAAGACCAAGCACCACTAGCTAACAAATCTGTGAGGGTTTAGTGGCATTTCCTGAGCCCCAAACAGAAGAGCAACATGGCAGCAAACCAGTGGGCTCAAGAGCCAGAGAAAGACAGCCTTGCTGTATGAAGGGAAGGAAGTATTCTTGTCCTTTGTCCACCTCTACTTTCCTTCCTCCATTTTTTAAGAAAGAACTTATATACCAGATAGTTATATTATACGTTTTGTCTCAAATTTTTACTAGTTATGACTGAAACTGCCCATTCTGCCTGCTCCATCTTTTGCTATAATTCTAACTGCCTGGTCATCATGTCATTGGGGTCTCCTCAAGCATGGGGAATGGGTAGAATAGGAACACTTGGCCTTAAGAACGACTCTGCGTGGAATGCACATTACAGAAATAATAGCAGAAGTCCCTACGCCCCTCAAAGAATCTACTCAAAGATTTTGACACTTTAAATTAAAGAAGTATTTAGAGAATTATCAAGACCTCAACTGGTCACAATCGTTCATGCCCGTAATCCCAACACTTTGGGAGGATGAGGCAGGCAGATTACTTGAGTGCAGAAGTTTGAGACTAGCCTGGGCAACATGGCGAAACCCTGTCTCTACAAAAAGTAGAAAATTTGTCCTGATGTGATGGTGCGCACCTGTAGTCTCAGCTACTTAGGAGGCCGAGGAAAAAGGATCACCTGAGCCTGAGGAGGTTAAGGATGCAGTGAGCTGTGATTGCGCCACTGCACTCTCCAAAGCGCATTTTTTTTTTCCTTTTTGCTAAACAGAAAGCTAACACATTTGTGGGAAATTAGTGTTTTGGTTTGTCAGAGTGTGAGTTAACTTGTCTTCAAGAGGAATTTGCAAAGGCAATAGAAATGTCTGAGCAAGTGAGAGTACCCCTTCTTGCTCCCTGTCATCAAGGAGCATACTTTGCAAATATGGGTGAAGGGAATCCAAGATTTCTAGATAGATCATTGCTTACATCATTTGGAAAATGCAAGCTTTCCTGGCTTATTTTTCAGAAGACATGAAAACTGGCCTCTCAAAAGGTATAGTATTATTTAGAGACGTGCCACCTGCAGGTCCTTTATTTAGGGGTGGTGGGGAGCTGCGGATGCATGACAGATGAGTTGCTGATGCTTGACCAAGGCCATCCTGTTATGTTGTAGATGAGAGGGGAGGAGTGAAACATTACTCATGGTTTAGTGGCCTCTACTGTGCCCCCTTCCCCTCTTGAGAGACTATTTCTGAGCTCCCCTAAGACCCCTACATCCACAGTGAGAAGTCAGTCCCCTGCTATGGAACTATGTCCATAGGAAACTTTCAAACTTAGTGGAACTCTGACCCATTCAGCAAGTATTTACTGATCATTAGGCTAGGATACAGGGCAAGAGAGAGGAAGACATAATTTGTACTTTCAGTCAGCTTGTAATTAAGCTGAAGGGACAAAACTTACTGATGTATCAAGCAGTTGGAGAACGGTGTAAAGCAGGGTATGAATAACCATGCCCTTAAGGGTGAGAACGGCAGACACCAGAGTGGTCTAGCACATAACTTTGCTGCCCCTGTTGCTGTGGCTGTCTTCTCCTCCCCTCAATGGTCATTTGATCAGTCAGATGGTTATGGTGACAAGTTTGTGAACAATGGCTGTAAAACTGACAACACAATGGCATATAAAGCTGAAAGGACTCACCCTGTTTGAATGAGTGACTGAAGCATACACAGTGTTGTTCACTGGAGAGACTGAAACATACTCTATGTTCCCCGCAGACTCTGCTGTTAACATAGGAAGGCACAGTCAATGGCAGAAGGACTCTGGGACTGCTCTCCCAGGACCTCGCCCTCCCCAGTGCCCACTGTGTCCCCAGATAGGCAGGTGTTTGAAGCACCTGCTTTCCTGAGGGATCACTCATTCTTGACAGTCTTTGCAGTTCTGGGTGAACCTTCTCAGTCATGTGGTCTATTTCTGACCACATCTCTTGGGGTAGGAGGTGGTGTTGAGGTCCCCTAAAGCTTCAGAGTCTCCCTCAGGCTTCACATGTGGGTCAGGAAGCTCCTGGGACCAAATAGCACTGCCTATGGAAGGGCTAAAGACACCTTGTTGGCAAACATAACAAGCCAGTTATTTCACATAGAGGATATTATTAAGCTTTTCAGAGGTCCCTATAGTGGATTTGATTATTTTGGAGATGAGGAACTGGAGGCTCAGAAAGCTTAACTGACTTGTGCAAAGCCATACAGGCAGTGATGAAACAGGAACTCAAATTCATGTCTTCTGACTTCAGACCTTATGCCTTTTCCTCTACAAGCGATGTCATGCATCACTCATGCGTGAAATGAGACCCAAAGCCAATCTGAGTCCAGAGCCTGTGTTTGTGTTTCTATATCATGTTTTCTCTTTCCACTGTGTCTATCCATTGCCAAAACCCTGGCTCAACAGTAATGATGCAGTCAGACAGTTTGGTTTTGTGCCTTGGATGCTTTAATCCTGCCTGTGCCCTGGACTTGCTGGGTGACGAGGGATGATCCCTTTCACTGGGACTTAGTGTCTCTATCAGCAGGGTGGTGAATGAACCTGATATCACCAAGAGAAACTGTGTGAGTGACTGGTTCACATGCCTGTGCCTGTGAACCATGTAGGACCCATGATCACAGGTCATCTCCCCTCACACCGTGTGGTCTGAGTAATGACATACTGACTCCTTCCTCTGTCATTATCCAGCCCTCTGCCATCCCCCTTTCTCTTCCATTTGGCTCTTCCCATCTGCTTTATGATGGAGAGTTAAGAGTCTGAATGCTCACCAGGGCCCTGTGTTCGCTGAGTAGACAAAGGTAGAGAATCTGAAAAATAAAACCAGAAAATTTAAATGTGTGAAAGCAGTGGGAGAGGCATTTCACCCCCCAACCCCATGAGTGTTGGGATGTGGTGGGAGGGGACCCAAAAGGAAGGGCAAGCAGCCCTGAGACAGGGTCCTACTTTTCCCTGTAGGATATTTCTCTGAGGATATTAGCAGGTGCAAGATCACACCCCAGGATCATCTCAGTGGACTAGATGAGCCAGGGTTTGCAGCCTCCCTCCCTCCTCCTGTCCTCCACAAGAGATCCTTGGGAATCAGAGGCCCCAAACTCTCAATCCCTGAAACCCTGGATAGGAGACAAGTAGGAAGAAAGGAAACCTGCCTCTTCTTTTCCTCAAAACAAGTAACAGCACTATGATGAAACCGGTGACTATGCATGTCCCAAAAACCACAAACAGAATCATTTTGGTATCTATATATTGAATTTTAACATCTGAAAAGAGAAAAAAGAAATGACATTTGAGACACATCAAGTGAGGCCCACTGTTCTTGGAGCCTTCATGGAGCGTCTTCTAGGCCATATTTGGGGGCTAGGTAGGTTTATTTATACCCAGAGGCTTTGGGGTGACAGTCCTATGTGGCAGGCAGGGGAGGGTGGGGCCCAGTGGAGTGGTGGGGAGAAAGCAATCGTACCTTCCAAGGCCTTTGCTTTTGGGTTCTGAGTGGGTTGGAGGAGGGGTTGGGGAATGGAGAGGAAGGAAGGAGAATCTGCTGGGAGTACTGAGAGATGCAGAGCTCCAGAGGGCATCTGTCCCCTCCCAGCAGCATTTTCTGCCTCCCACTGGGCCACTGTTTTGGAAATTATGTAGGATGTGAGGACGCGTTACACCCCACAGCTGCTCAAGGCTCTCAGACCTGAGGCAAGCTGTTACCTCCGCAAAGCTTCTGGGCAGAGACAGAGAAGGATAAATTGCTGACAGCATTCTCTGCTATGCAGGTGTAGTCCTGTTCACTGGAAATCCTGGGGTCCCAGGAGGTAGTGATGTTTGGCTCACTTGAAAGTGTGCTTCCCAAGGCCTCCCATCTGAATGAGACATTGTCATCTGCATCCTCCACAGAGCAAGTCAGATGGATCTCACAGGTCCTATTCTGAAATAGCTGACTGTAATTGTTAACTTGTATGTTCCTCAGTTGTCCTGTTTGCAGAAAAATAAGATCCAGATTAAGGACAAATGTCTTGGCTCAGCCCCCTGTGAAAAATATCCTTCACCTCAATGTTTTGTATTTCACCTTTGCTGTATATTATGGTCTGTAAACTCTGTAAAGGACTCTGCTTTTATTGCCCAATTGATGGTAGCAAGGTCTGGGATGACCAAATGATGTGGGACATCAGTATGGGACAGGATAGCCAGCAGAAGAAGTGGGAAGGGAGAGACTGAGGTTTCCATCAACTAGTTGGATAGTTTTGGGGTGGTCATTTTATATTTCTGGGCTCCAGTTTATCCCTGGGGTCCCTTCTAGTACT
This sequence comes from Trachypithecus francoisi, assembly GCF_009764315.1. NCBI lineage: Eukaryota > Metazoa > Chordata > Mammalia > Primates > Cercopithecidae > Trachypithecus > Trachypithecus francoisi. The sequence continues at coordinate 88,764,542 of NW_022681470.1, read as the reverse complement.
TGCACTCTGCCCCTGTGTAAAGACAATTTGGAGACCAAGCCGAGAATTCTGAGGGCACCTCAGTGAGGTCAGAAGCCAAAAGACTAGGTGCAAGAGTCCTGTTTCCTCTGCTATCAGAATTACCTAACTGGGGTGGAAGATGGAAGCATCACTTCCTTGGGGAATTTAAATCTATGGGGATCCTGGTTCTCACTGTATCTAAAGCTGGCTCCAATAGTGAGAAAGAGACTCAGATGTAGAAGGTCAGCAAGAGAGAAAGGAAAATGCTGAGAACCAAAGAACTGGGGGAGGAAGAAGTGAAGAAGCTGAGAGAGCAAGCAGGCAATTCTGGGGAGCAAAGAAGTGCAGCATATCTAGGCATGTGAGAAGACGTGATGCAGATATTTCTGAGAGCAAAGACCAGGAAATATTGCCTAGTAAGATGTAACTGTGAACCAGTGGGAACATGGGAGCAAAACAGAAAAGGCCACTGACTTAGCCTTGGCCTAAGGTTTGAAGTAAAGATGACCCAACCAGGAAGAGAATGACTCCAATTCTCTGATTAGAAGAGACCGAGTAGTGCTTTAAGCTTAGTTGAGTAGGGGTTGTGGAGTATCTGTACCGAAATCTTACCAGAACAGAGTTTTCATGTATGGGAAAAGTGTTGGATTTGGAGTCAGGAAGACCTGAATTAAGATCATGGCTTTGGGCCTGGCGTGGTGGCTCAAGCCTGTAATCCCAGCACTTTGGGAGGCCAAGATGGGCAGATCACGAGGTCAGTAGATCGAGACCATCCTGGCTAACATGGTGAAACCCCGTCTCTACTAAAAAATACAAAAAACTAGCTGGGCGAAGTGGTGGGCTCCTGTAGCCCCAGCTTACTTGGGAGGCTGAGGCAGGAGAATGGCGTAAACCCGGGAGGCGGAGCTTGCAGTGAGCTGAGATCCGGCCACTGCACTCCAGCCTGGGCGACAGAGCGAGACTGTCTCAAAAAAAAAAAAAAAAAAAAAAAAGATCATGGCTTTGTAATTTACTGGCTACATGACCATGGACAAATTACTCCTATATCCAAGCCTCAGTTTCTTATCTGTAAGACCAGGTAATAATACCCACTTCTTAGGTAATTTTGAGGAATAAATGAGACAGTGCCTGGTACAGGGATAGCAAATATTTGGCATGAAAGTCACATCTTCCTCATCCAATGCTGATGGCTGAACTAAAAAAAAAATCCATCTTGCTACCTTTTTCCACTTAATGAATATGTAAGAACATTTCCACATGTATATAAGTGTGTAAGTATATCTCAAACTTGGTAGAGTCTAAAGGACTCCTGTTTTCTCTCCCAAACCTTCTCAACCTACAGTTTTCCCCATCTGACTTGTTGTCAACTGCATCCTTCCTATCATTGAGGCCAAAACCCCTGGAGTTATTGCTGACTCATATCTTCATCTCATACTCCCACATCAGGAAATCCTGGTGGCTTTATCTTCAAAATATGTCCAAAATGCAACCACTTCTCACCATCTCCACTGCTACCACCCTGATCCAAGCTAGCATCAACTCTTGTATGGACTATTGCAATGGTCTCCTAATTGGGCCATTGGCTTCTACCCTTCTCCCTTGAACTCTATTATCAACACAGCAGCCAAAGGAATCCTTTAGACAAGTAAGTCAAATCATATTACTTGTTTGCAAAACCTTCCGATGGCTCTCAGTGTCACTGAGAGTAGAAGCCAAAGTCTTTGTGATGGCGCAGTCCTTATGCGATGTGGCCCCTGTTTCCTTTCTGGCCTCATTTTCTATTACCTACCCCTTAGTCTGCTCCTGGATGTTTGGCCTCCTTGGTGTTTCTTCAGTAGGCTAGGCACAGGGGATCTTGCTACCTATGCCAGATGGCGTGGTTTCCGGTTGTCTGCATGGCACACTTCCTCACTTCCAATAGGTCTTGGCTCAAATGTCATCTTTTCAATGAAGCTTGTTCTGATCACTCCTTTTAAAATTGTCCCCTGCTCCCTGGCACTCTTGATGCTTCTTATGCTGTTTTAATCTCTCCTTTGTTTATACCATTCAGGGCTTTCTTACATGCTATATCATTTGTTTATATGATATGTGAATTGTTTGTTACCTGCCCCTACTTCCCTTTCAGAATGTCAGCTCCATGAGGACAGTGATCTTTGTCTGTTTTGCTCACTGATGTATTCCAGGTGCTACAACAGTGCCTTGGACATTATCCATGTCTAACAAATATTGTTGACTCAATTAATAAACTTATCATGGCTTCAACATTTTCTTAACATTGAACTCTAGGCAGTTGTATTAGTTTGTTTTCACACTACTATAAAGATACTACCTGAGACTGGGTACTTTATAAACAAAAGGGGTTTAACTCACAGTTCTACATGGATGGGGAGGCCTCAGCAAAACTTACAATCATGACGGAAGGGCAAGGGGAAGCAAGTCGTGTCTTGCATGGCAGCAGGAGAGAGAGAGAAAGGGCAAGGAAGTGCCACACTTAAAACCATCAGCTTTCATGAGAGCTCACTATCATGAGAACACCATGGGGGAAACCTCCCACATGATCAAATCAGCAACCATCAGGTCCCTCCCTTGACATGTAGGGTTTACAATTCGAGATGAGATTTTGGTGGGGACACAGAGCCAAACCATGTTAGCAGTCAGTCCTAATTAATTGGTATTGGCCCATAAAATCAAATCTTTGCCATTCATATCCTGGCACATACCAAGAGACTGAGCAATGTTAAAAATCAAATCTATATAACTTATAACTTGAAATTCCTGGCAGGACACGTTGGCTCAAGCCTGTAATCCTAGCACTTTGGGAGGCCGAGACGGGTGGATCACGAGGTCAGGAGATCGAGACCATCCTGGCTAACACAGAGAAACCCCGTCTCTACTAAAAAAATACAAAAAACTAGGCGGGCGAGGTGGCGGCACCTGTAGTCCCAGCTACTCGGGAGGCTGAGGCAGGAGAATGGCGTAAACCCGGGAGGCAGAGCTTGCAGTGAGCTGAGATCCGGCCACTGCACTCCAGCCTGGGTGACAGAGCGAGACTCCGTCTCAAAAAAAAAAAAAAAAAAGAAATTCCTTTGCACTATTGTAAAACTACCTGGTGTGGCTCACACAGTTCTTTGTGTATGTGCCTTTGAAGGAGATGGCACTCTAAAAATCCCTGAAAGAGATCAGCATTGAGCCTCAAGAGGGTGGTTGTTGCAAGATAAGTCATACCTGGTCTTCTCAACAATGTTAGAGGAATATTATCTCAGCAAACGTGATGAAGCCTGGTACCCATTTCAGGCTTTCCATTGGATGAGTCTCTCTTCTCTCCAGTGTCCTACACTGCCTTGATAATTACTGGTCACCCAAAGTGATTCTGCCTGTAGTGGGTTGAATAATGACCTCACAAAAGATCTGTCCGTGTCCTAATTCCCAGAATCTGAATATTACCTTATTGGACAAAAGGGTCTTTGCAGATGGAATTAAGTTATATGAGATTATCCAGTATAATCTAGATAGTCCCCAAACCCAATGACAAGTGTTCTCATAAGAGAAAAGCAAAGGGATGTTTGAGACAGACAGAAGAGAAGGAGGCAACCTGACTATGGAGGTAGAGATTGGTGTGATGCAGCCACAAGCCAAAGAAAACCAAGGAGAATGTTGACAGCAACCAGAAGATGGGACAGGCAAAGAGCAGATTGCCCCCTACAGCCTCCAGAGGGAGCAAAGCCATGCCCACACTGTGATTTTGGATTTCTGGCCTCCAGAACTGTGAGAGAATATGAATTTGTTCCGCCACCTACTTTATGGTATTTCTATTTCAGCAGCCTCAGGAAAGTAATACATTGCCCCAGGGTGATTTTTCCTTTTTAGTTAGAATTGCTTGTATAGAAGTTTTCCAGACATCACCTCTTTCCCATTACGTTTACCTGTTTGGTGTTCCATTCTTCAAGGACATGCCTTTGACTAATCTAACATGATAAACCTGCTAAATATTCAGGGGATACTAAAAGTTAACTTGTAATCTGTCTGTGGAGACATTTTATTTTAACAGTGCTTTTTTGAGTACCATGTCTTAACCCAAAGAACTCTGAGTGAATTTTAGACACTACAGGCCCTCAAGTGGATAAGAATTATAGAATTTCAGTGGTTTTTAATGTTTTCTGGTCTGATTGACAATTTAATGCTTGAATCTCCTGCTAAGTCATTATTCTAAAGCCATTAATGGCATCTCTGAATATCACTGGTTGCTAGAGAGATATTTTTCTGATATTGACTCATAAGCAACCTCATTATAGTTTCCATAATTTTATGTTGATAACATTTTCATTCTTTTTAATCTTGGGAAGGCAGATTGTTGACTGGTGATTAATATGAGCCATCGGGGGAAAATATTGTTAAAAATTAAATAAACTTGACAGAAAGGATGCTTCTCATTATCAGCCTATCTTTGCAGAGAACTTTCTAGGTAGACCACTGTTCTATACACAGATCACTCTACTGGGTCAGACTAGCCTTTGTGAAAAGGGAGGTGTTGTGGCAGGTAGTTATGTGGGAAGTGCTGCCATTACTATCTCTGTGACTTGTACGCAAATCACTGTGACTGGGGCTGTGCCTCAAGGGTGTAAGATCTGTACCTACCTCATGGAGGCTTTGTGAGAGTTACATGGCAAGCACATGTAATGCACAAGGCAATACTATCATAAATATTTGATTTCCATTACTTCTGCTACATTTCTGATTGAAGAAGACCATTTTACTGGAGTGAAGTAATTCTGAGCTGGGACACAAGACAGGCTCTGTCCTCAGCTCTCTCATTAACTGGCTTTGCAATGTCATTGTGTTGACACTGACTCAGTGACTCCAAATGCCATATTCTTTACCACTAGGTGACAGTGCACATTTGAAGTCACATAGGATTGAAATACATGTATATTTTTCAGTCCATATGGAATTAAACCCCATATTTTGACTCACTGAATATCCTCAGAGTATAACTGGACAGCTTTGCAGAGGTCTCTGTGGTTATCTGGGCACTGTAAGAGCCTGTGTCTTCCATCTCCAGGTTGCTGAGTTTCAGGGAGTAGGACTGGGTGAAGTTCAGTCGCTTTTGCTGTTTAGGATGAGTCATGTGGATTTTTGGACTGTTGGTTTCAGAGAGTACTATGAAGGCAAGAGATGTTCCATTGTAAAGCCAAGTGATGGACTGGATCCTCTCTCCAGCAGGAAACTCTAGGGGAAGAATTACTGACTCCCCCAGAACCCCATTCACCATCAGTGGGGTTGAGCGGCTTTGTGAAACTAGATTCCCTGTAAACACAGAAGGAAAGGTTTTACAAATGTTCCTGACAATCTCCCTGCCAAGTCCTGCACCCTTTCACCTAACTCTGCCAGTCTGTTAGAGCTCTCTGATACCAAAACTCAGAGATATGACAGAGTAGGAAAGCATAAGGAGATGGTTCTAAATGAATAATCACAGTCCCAGAGCTTCACCTCTAGCAAAATGTCAGCCACTCTTGGTTAGTAGGCAGCTAGTCTAGATGAAACTGGCTCAGTCCACGCTGGGTTCTACACTGGCTGGTCACTCCTAGGTCATAACTATACTTTGTGACCCCAGCCTCTGAATTCCTCAGACATTAGGTTGAGGGGGACAGGAAACTATAGACTCCAAAAACTGCAAGTCTTTGCTAATAAAGTATAATTAAAGCCTGATATTTACTGATTACCTACTGTGTATCCATCTTAGTAGGCTTGTGCAATTTAGAAGGCTGGTAACAGGGACTAATATCAGGGATTTATAGGATAGTCAGTTCTTCTTATACATTATTTCATTGATGCTGACTACAATCTGTGAGGCAGGCAGGATGGATATTATTACTCCATTTATAGATAAAGGAACTGAGCCACAGAAAGGTTAACTAATTTTCCCAGGATCGCACAGCTAAAGAATAGCAGAGTCAGGATTCAAACCCAGGTCTTCTGACTCCAGTGACTTTGTGTTCTTTTCATTATACCAGAAAATTTTTCTTTATTCTCTCAGAAAGATTAGAAGGAGACAAAATTGATACATATAGAAATAATATATATAATTTCATAGTAACACATGATGGCTACATTCTTGTGAGCTTATTTAGAACTATCAATGTTTAAGCAAAAAAGGTGAAATGGTCACAATGATTTTTAAAGAAGATGCTTCCTTAGCATCCTTTCCCAAATTCTTAGCAATTATCACACTATTTTGTAGTCTTGTTCACCTGTTTGTCTAACTGACCATGCCTTAATCATCTTTGCATGTCAGTACTCAGCACCATGTCTGACACGTGGTAGAGTCTGTGGAAATGTTCTAGAGGGTCAATGAATAAATAACTATAATCATTACCTAACTGTCTCAGGATCTCTTGCTTCTTTTTCTTAAAAATTTCAACTTTTATTTTAGATATGAGGGTACATGTGCAGGTTTGTTACATGGGTATATCGCACCCAGATAGTGGGCATATTAACTAATAGGTAGTTATTCAACCCATACCCATTCCCTTCCTTCCGCCTCTAGTAGTCCACAGTGTCTATTAATCCCATATTTATGTCCATGTGTGCTCAGTGTTTGGTTCCCACTTATAAGTGAGAGCATGTCTTATTTGGTTTTCCGTTCCCATGTTAGTTTTCTAGGATTATGGCCTCCAGCTCCACCCATGTTGCTGCAAAAGACATGGTTTTATTCATTTTTATGGCTGGTTAGTATTCCATGGTGTATACGTACCATATTTTCTTTATCTAATCCATCATTGATGGGAACCTAGGTTGATCCTTGTCTTTGCTTTTATGAATAGCATAGTGATGAACATACAGGTGCATGTGTCTTTTTGGTATAATGATCTATTTTCCTTTGGCTATATACCCAGTAATGGGGTTGGTGGGTTGAATGGTAGCTCTGTTTTAAATTCTTTGAGAAATCTCCAAACTGCTTTCCACAGTGAAAATTTACATTTCCCACTAACAGTGTATAACCGTTTGCTTTTCTCTGCAACCTCACCGTGGGACCTAGCACCTATTTTTTTTAATTTTTTGACTTTTAATAATAGCCATTCTGACAGAATGGTAAGGGTCCAGTTTCAATCTTCTGCATATGGCTATACAAAAATATAAAAATGTATATTAGTGTATTCTGAGTTTTCTATTCTCTTCCAGCTGTCATTCTGACAGAATAGCTATTATTAAAAAGTCAAAAAAGTGTATTAGTCCATTTTCACACTAATAAATACATACCCAAGACTAGTAATTTATAAAGGAAAGATGTTTAATTGACTCACAGTTCCACATGGCTGGGGAGGCCATGGCACTCACAATCATGGCGAAAGGTGAAGGAGGAGCAAAGTCACATCTTTTTTTTTTTTTTGAGATGGAGTCCTGCTCTGTCACCCAGGCTGGAGTGCAGTGGTGCAATCTCAGTTCACTGCAAGCTCTGCCTCCCAGGTTCACGTCATTCTCCTGCCTCAGCCTCCAGAGTAGCTGGGGACTACAGGTGCCCGCCACCACACCCGGCTAATTTTTTGTATTTTTAGTAGAGATGGGGTTTCACTGTGGTCTCGATCTCCTGACCTTATGATCCACCTGCCTCAGTCTCCCAAAGTGCTGGGATTACAGATGTAAGCCACCGTGCCTGGCCAAAGTCACATCTTACATGGCGGCAGGCAAAGAGAATGTGTGCAGAGGAACTCCCCTTTATAAAACCACCAGATCTCATGAAACTTATTCACTATCATGAGAATAGCACAGGAAAGACCTACCCCCATGATTCGATTACCTCCTATCGGGTCCCTCCCATGACATGTGGGAATTATGGGAGCTCTACAGTTCAAGATGAGATTTGGGTGGGGACACAGTCAAATCATATCATAAACCAAACCAGCATCTTTTTTTTTTTTTGACTTTTTAGTAATAGCCATTCTGACTGGTGTGAGATGGTATTTCATTGTGGTTTTGATTTGGATTTCTCTGATGATTACTGATGCTGAGCATTTTTTCATGTTTGTTGACTACTTGTATGTCTTCTTTTAGGAAGTGTCTGTTCATGTCCTTTGCCCATTTTTTAATGGGGTTTTTCCTTATTGGTTTAAGCTCCTTATAGATTCTGGGTATTAAACCTTTGTTGGATACATAGTTTGCAAATATTTTCCGTCATTCCGTAAGATGTCTGCTTACTATAATGATAGTTTCTTTTGCTGTGCAGAAGCTCTGTAGTTTACTTAGGTTCCACTTGTCAATTTTTGTTTTTGTTGCAATTGCTTTTGGGGACTTAGCCAAAAATTCTTTGCCAAGGCCAATGTCAAGAAGGATATTTCCTATTTTTTTCTACGATTTTTATAGCTTGAGGTTTTACATTTAAATATTTGATCCGAAAAATAAATAAATAAATAAATAAATAAATATTTGATCCATCTTGAGTTAATTTTTGTATATGGTTAAAGGTAAGGGTCCAGTGTCAATCTTCTGCATATGGCTAGCCAGTTATCCCAGCACCATTTATTGAATAGGGAGTCCTCTCCCCATTGCTTGTTTTTGTAGGCCTTGTCAAAAATCAGATGGTTGTAAGGATGTGGCTTTATTTCTGAGTTTTCTGTTCTCTTCCGGTTGTCTATGTGTCTGTTTGTGTACTGGTACCATGCTGTTTTGGTTACTATAGTCTTATGGTATGGTTCAAAGTCAGATAGCGTGATGTCTCTGGCTTTGTTGTTTTTGCTTAGAATTGCTTTGACTATTTGGGCTCTTTTTTGGTTCCATATGAATTTTAGAATAGTTTTTCTAATTCTGTGAAGTATGACATTGGTAGTTTGCTAGGAATAGCATTGAATCTAGAAATTGCTTTGGCCATTTTAACGATGTTGATTCTTCCAGTCCATGAGCATGGAATGTTGTCATTTCTGAGGGTTTCTTACTTCTTATGAGAGGAGCTGAATAGGGGAGGAAATGTCTCTTGGCGTCCTAGTGCTCAGCTCCTGGGTGAGCTTGCACTTCCTCTCTCTTTCATGAATTGTCATATGGGTTCCAGGCACATGAGCATTGCTGTCATCAACATCTTTCCTATGAGCATTTTAATACACTGTTATTTGTCATCCTGACTCCTTTTTCCTCTAAATCACATGGGTGAATACCACAAGAAAAATTTTGAGCAAAATGTCCAGATACCAGAGAATACAATGATATGATTCTATTTATTTAAAGTTGATAAACAGACAAATCTATGCTGTCAGAAGTCAAGAGAGTGGTTACCTTTGAGGAGGAGGGAGAGGTGGTTAATAGGAGGGAGTATAAAAGAAGGATCCTGGAATGCTGATAATGTCCTATCTCTAGATCTGTATTTGGCTACATGTCAATGGTCTACAAGGCCCAAAATGATCTGGCCATCTGTCTCTCTTCGACCTCATTCCTGTGTTCTCTCCCTTGTTCACTTCGCTCCAGCCCATTTGGCTATTCCTTGAACAGGCCAGGGCTTTTGCATTTGCAATCCTTTCTGTCTGGAATGGACTTCCTCCAAGTATCCATGCAGCTTACTCTTTTGCCTCTATAAAGTCATCAATGCAAACATTCCTGCTCAGAGAGTTTAAGGAAGTGTGACCACTCTTTTCACACCATCAGCCCCCATCCACCCTTGCACATCCAGCTGCCTTTGGATTTACCATCTAGGACTTACCATCTAGTATACTTTATAATTTGCGTATTTGTTTTTATTTTGTCACTTCTCCACTAGAATATAAGCTCTATGGAGACAAAGATTTTTGTCTGTTTTGTTTACTATTGTGAACATTCTTGAACATTCCCTGGCACATAGTAAGCATCCCCTGAATATTTATTGAGTGAATGGACATATCTCCGTTCCATCTCTTGGAGGTTTTCTGTCTATAATGTTAAAGCTCAATTCCTTTTGGTAGGGGATCTGGGCTTACTCAGTGGCGCAAGGACTCACCAGGAGCTGTTCTTCCCTTGCCTAGAACACTCCTTTAAGTTCCAGTGATTTTATAGATTGAAATAATTAGTTTATGTAACAAGTCATTCATTCTATGTGCTAACTTCTATGCTAATTCAATTAGTAAAACCTCAGAAACCATGGCATTCAGACCATATTTATTAGGTCTGTTTTATGTACCAGTTCCTGGACTGGAAACTGGGAATATAAATACTGTCAGTCCTCTGGGTCCATCATCTGATAGAGGAGGCTGACAGGTAAATGAGTAGTTAGTTCTGATGTGGTGGGTTGGGCATTGAGCTAGTGTAGGGCTTTGCATCTACATTGCCCTCGTATCACTATTGCACTTATACATGCGATTGCAAGCAGTTCTTTCTCTTTGTTATAATTATAAGATTATTTTCCTTTCTTTTCCATAATCTTGAGGTCAGGGATTCTGATTATTATTTCTATATTCCTAGAACTTAGCACACATTTTCTAGATCAATAAATGTTGAATTGTTAGAGATATGTGCTCCACGGAAGCACAAATTGATAGAATCATGAACTGGGGACAGTTGGGAGTTGTCGGGGAACAGTTCACAGGAGATGACATTGTAGCAAACTCTTGAATAAAACCTACGAGTTCTCCATTACTTAATTATTTGTAATTCTTCCAAGAATGCCTTGCTTTCTTTATTTTTTCACTGTTTTTCCCTCTGCTTAAAATGCCCTTCTTCACCTTTCTTTCCTACATGGTAAGCTCCTATTTATCCTTCAAGGATGAGCTAAAATATCTGTTTGCCTCTGCTTATATTTATGCGGGTTTTGCGTTGGTACAGGGCGGAGGGGAGAAAGTAGTTTGTGGTGAAGGAAAGGGAGAAGGAGCACAGGATGGATGAGATGGTAGGAATAGTTCCCCATAGACCCAAAACCAAACCAAAGCAAAACTAGATTTGAGAAAATATGCTTAGGGACAGTGAAGGTCAGATGCTACTGAAAATGTTTAAAAGACCCTACGTGACACTTTGTACAGGAGCAGAGCTGCTTCAGGGCCAAGGTGTTGTGGTGTGGCCCAGAGGGCACATGGAGGTCCTTTTCTCTGCTCTGCCGGGAATCAACACTGATGCTTTGGGAGCATCCGGGACCAGAAACCTTGGCATTGATATTGATGTTCTTGGAATAGGCAGGGCATCTAAATGGCTCTGCTGGCATCCTGTGTAGAGGACTAGAAGCAGAAAAGAAATTTAAGAATGGGAAAGATGCCTCATGTTAGCTGCAACTGGTAGGCTGCTTTGGGGACTCATGGGAAGCTTTCCTTTGAGACTCTCATAAGTCACTGGGGAACCCCTTGCAACATAAAGGTGGTACTAAAGTTTTGCCCATCCTCTGGTGAGGATGTCAAGACAGCAGACATTTGGGGTAAATTTGTTTACAGGTTTCATCTACTGTACAATGTGTTTTGGGGAACTCAAATAATGTCTTAGGCAGCATTGTATTTCCCCATAACCTGGTCCAGGGAACTCAGTGAATGTTAAGTAGATTGAGATTAGCATAGAGAAGTTTTTAAGGGTTACCTGATTAGTGGAGGATTAGTTTGGAAGATATTAAAAAACATGAAGTATTTTTGAAAATTAGGAAAGTATAAAGAGAGCAGTGTCTTAGGAAAGAGAGGAGAGAGGTAGAACTAAGCAGATTCTGAAAAAGAGAGAAAAGTCAAGAAACTTTGGGGTTTCTAACCTGAGGGACTAGCTTAGGCCCATCGATACAGCAAAGAGGGATATAGCAAGCTGTGTTAGCTCCACAGGAGGCAAATGCAGTATGAAAGAGAGTAGGTGTTGATTTCTCAAGAGAATTAAAAGGAAAGGGAGGAGAACATAGTCAGGATGTTGAGAAGAATGTAGGACAAATGGAAATTACTCTTTAGGGTAGCAGAGTCCTGAAAAATTTGGAGCAAAGGGAAGCCGCTGGGAGAGAGAAAAAACTTAAGATATGGTGAAAGGGAGTATTCAAAACAGTGTCATTTCTGAGGAGGAAGCCAGGGTGGGCTTAGGAGCATACGTGAAGAGGTTAGTCTTGGGTAGAGGTGGTTCTCCTTTTCTTTTGAGACTGAAAATAATGAGGTTAAAGATCTCAAAAGATTTAGAGGTTAAAGGGGAAGAAGTTGGAATATTTTACTTATGTTGTTCTCAAAGTTGTTCTAAGAGAAGTAGATCTCACAGAATGTAGAGAAAGCCGGAGGAGACATGTAAAAGCTGCTGTGAGGAATTTGTTAGGAAACTGACAAGTGATCAACAAATGACTGTGGAAGCAGTGAGGAGTAATTGGCCAAGATTGGTTGACAGGCAGCATTCATGGAGTCCGTCCAGTTTTGCATTGGCTGGTGTGAAAGTGATTGCGGGTTTTGCCATTACCTTCAATGGGAAAACCCGCAATCACTTTTGCACCACACTAATAACTTTCTCCAATGATTATAGCACATGTAGCCCAGGAACAGGGAAAGAAGGTGCTAGGGATCACCTAATACTAGCAACAGGCATAGTATAGGCAGGTGTGGCATCAAAGGGGAGAGGAATTTCAGGGGAATGGTGACTACTTTGTTGAAATTGCTGGCCTAAAGTCTGAAGGTCAGTGACATTAGTGAAAATGGCACAATAAATAGCTGCAAGGGTCCATCCTTCCACACAAAAACATGAACACTCATGCAAACACACACAGAATGAGCAAACATTGTCAGAATCAACTTTGTCAGAACTGTACAAACTAGTCAAAGGATTATAGCAACCAAGCAAATGATGAGTCAAAAAAAGAGGCAACTTAAAAATGCTAGGAGTTCTAGTCTGGTCAACATGGTGAAACTCTTGTCTCTACTAAAAATACCAAAAAATCAGCCGGGCGTGGTGGAACATGCCTGTAGTCCCAGCTCAGCAGGCTGAGGAGGGAAAATTGTTTAAATCTGGGAGGCAGAGATTGCAGTGAGCCATGATCACACCAAAAAAAAAAAAAAAAAAAAAAAGAAAAAGAAAAAAAAAGGAGTTAAAAAAAAGTCAAATACCTAGAAACAAAGTATAAAGCAGTGGTTATCAGAGGTGGAGAGAGGGAACAAGGAGGAAATGGGGAGATGTAGGTCACAGGGTACAAAGTTGCAGATACATATGGTAAGTAAGTCTTGGAATCTAATATACAACATGAAGGCTATACTTATACGATTGTATTGTATACTGAACACTTGCTAAGAGTAGATTTTAGATACTCTTACCATACTTGCAAGAAAACGGTAACTGTGCAAGATAATGACTATGTTAATTTGCATGACTATTAACATGCAAATTAGACTATACGAGTAACCATTTCACTGCATATATCAAAATGTCATGTTGTACAGCTTACATATATACAATTTAAAAAATGATTGGGGAACTTTACAGAACGTTTGATCGCGCTTTCCCTGATCTCTTTTCTCCATCTTGGTAGCAGTCTTGAAGATGGCCATCTACATTTTCAGTAGGAGACCATGGTCACTGGTTCCAGCAGGCATAGAGCAGACCTGGTTCTGAAAGAATTGTATTTGTCTTTTTTTGAACTGTCTGGATGCTCCCTAAAGAACTGAGGAAAAGCACTTGTCTTTGTTTCAACTACCTCTTTCAGGTAGAAAATTAGCCATACAGAGGACATTTCTCATAAACACTGAAAGGCCATCAATACCTGGGGCAAAACATTATAGTGGAGGCAAATAATAGATATGTTGAATGCCTGGGAGGAAAAGCTGGGGAGAAAGATTCTTAGAAGAATTCAGGCATTAAAAAATGTCTGCTTATACTAGGGAATTTGGAAAGCCACATACATGCCTAGGGCAGGCTACATACTTAGAAAAGTTCTGAGAAGACCCTAAGATTTTATCTATGGCTGATATTTATGCTGGGTACAAGAAAAAAGTCAAAGCTCAAGCAGAGTGGTAAATAGCCTGTCTATGCATTAAAGGAGTGCCCCAAAACAGAGCCAATCTGCAAAGACAAGCACAGACATTTATTTATTTGTTTGTTTATTTATTCCTTCTGGTGTTCAAAGAAATATCTGTCAAAACACTAGTTGACCATAAGCTAAAGAAAAAGACATTTTAGAGACTACATGTGACAAATAATACAATGTTTAAAAAAATAGTTTAGAATAGTCACTAAACAAACAAGAATTACAACCCAGAGCAAGCAACAAAACCAAATACTGAGGAAGGGGAAGAGTCTGATTTCCAGAGTTAACATATTACAGTATTCAAAACATCTAGTTTCAACAAAAAATTATAAAGCATGTGAAGAACAAGAAAGTGTGACCCATTCACAAGAGAAATGAACAGAAATTGTCCCCAAGGAAGGACAGATACTGAATTTACTAGACAAAGACTTTAAGTCAACTGTCTTTGTTTTGAGACAGGGTCTCACTCTGTTGCCCAGATTGGAGTGCAGTAGTGCGATCTCAGCTTGCTGCAACTTCTGTCTCCTGGGCTGAAGTCATCCTCCCACCTCAGCCTCCTGAATAATGGGTTCTACAAGCACGTGCCACCATCCCTGGCTAATTTTAAAAGTATTTTGTAGAGACACAGTTTCACTATGTTGCCCAGGCTGATCTTGAACTCCCAGGTTAAAGCAGTTTACCTGCCTTGGCCCCTGCAAAGTGCTGAGATTATGAGCATAAGCCACCATGCCTGGCCTCAACTATCTTAAATATACTCAAAAAGCTAAAGGAAACAATGGACAAAGAACTAAAGAAAATCAAAAGGATATATAAAGAAAAGTAAATATTTTTAAAAGATAGAAATAATAACAAGGTGTTAAGTAGAAATTCTGGAGCTGAAAAAAATACAATAATTGAAATAAAAAATTCACTAGAGGCCTTCAACAGAAGCTTTGTGTAGGCAGAAGTAAGAAATAGCTAATTTGAAGCTAGGTCAATTGAAACTATCCAGTTTGAGGATCAGAAAAGAGTGAAGAAAAATGTACGGTGCCTAAGAGACTTGTGGGGCACCATCAAACATACCAAAAAGTACGTATAATAGGAGTCCAAGGAGGAGAGGAGAGAGAGAAAAGGGCATAAATAATATTTGGAAAAAATAATCCCCCAAACTTCCCAAACTTTATAGAAGACATGAATTTATACATCCAAGAAAGTCAATGAACTCCAAGAAGAATGATCACAAAGAGATCCATAGCAAGACATATAATAATCAAACCAGAAAAAGAAAACCAAGGAGAGAATCTCAAATGCATCAGAAGAAAGCAACTAGTCATGTACAAGTGATCCTCAATAAAATCAGTAGCCAATTTCTCAGAAGAATCCATTGCTGCCAGGGGGCAGTGGGATGACATATTTAAGGTGCTGAAAGAAAAAAACCACCCATCAACCAAGAGCTCAACATCTGAAAAAATTATCCTTCAAAAATGAAGGAGAAATTAAGACATTTGCAGATAAACAAAAGCAGATAGAGTTTATTGCTAGTAGACTTGTACTATAAGAAATACTAAAGGGAATCTTTCAGGCTGAAATAAAATCACACTAGAAAGTAATTGAAATCCCTACCAAGAAACAATGAACAAAGGTAAATGTGACTGCATAGATTAATACAAAAGCCAGTGTTCTTGCATTTTTGCTTTGCAACTTCTCTTTTTTCCCACATGATTTAAAAGACAAATGAGTAAAACAATAATGATAAATCTGTTAATAAGCACACATGTACAAGATGTAGTTTGTTACAACAACATAAAGGCAGCAGAATGAAACAATATAGGAGCACAGTGTTTGTATATTATTGAAGCTAAGGTGGTGTGAATTCAAAATAGCTTGTTATAAGTTGAAGAGATTAAATGTAATACTGAGGATAACAATAAAATAACTAAAAATACAGGAAAGGAAATGAGAAAGGAATCTAAACTAAAAAATATGAACTATACATGAAAGAATAGAATAGTGGAGGGGTTGAGGGGAAAAGGTTTAAGACATATAGAAAAGAAATGTCAAAATGCAAGAAGTAGGTCCTTACATATCAGTCATTACTTTAAATGTAAATGAATTGAACTCTTCAATTAAAATGCAGAGATGGCAGAATGAATTGGAAAAATAGGATTCAACTATTTTCTACATACAGAGATTCACTTTAGATTCAAAGGCACAAATACATTTAGAGTAAGAAGATGGAAAATGATATTCCATGCAAGTAGTAACCAAAAGAGACTTACAGTAGCTATACTAATTTTGGCAAATAGACTTTAAGTCAAAAATTATTAGTAGAGACAATAAAGGGTATTATACATTAATAAAAGGGTCAACCCAGCAAAAAGTTATAACAATTATAAACACATATGCACTAAACAACAGCCCCAAAATACATAAAGCAAACATTAACAAAATTCAAGGGAGAAATAGATAGTTCTACAGTAATAGTTGAAGACCTCAGTACCTCACTTGCAATAATGGTCAAAACAACTAGAGAAAAGATCAATAAGGAAATAGAGGACTTGGAAGACATTATAAACCAACAGTACCTGACATATATATGAAGAACACTATATCCAAACACAGCAAAATATACATTTCCTCAAATGCACATAAGTCGCTCTCATAGGACAGACCATATATTAGGCCACAAAAACAAGTCTCAATAAATTATAGAAGACATAAATTATATGATGTCTCCTATGACCATAATGGAATAAAACTGGAAATCAAGAACAGAAGGAGAATTGGAAAATTCACAAATATGTCAAAATTAAACAACATAGTGTAAAATAATCAATGGATCAAAGAAGAAATACCAAGAGGAATTAGGATATAACTTGACACAAGTGAAAACAAACAAAAAAAAGCTTACCAAAACTTATGGAATGGAGTGAAAGTAGTGCTGAGGGATATTTTTATCCCTCTGAAAGGAAGAAGGAGGACTAGGAATCCAACTTACAAAGGATGTGAAGGACCTCTTTAAGGAGAACTACAAACCACTGCTCAATGAAATAAAATAGGACACAAACAAATGGAAGACTATTCCATGCTCATGGATAGAAAGAATCAATGTGAAAATGGCCATACGGCTCAAGGTAATTTGTAGATTCAATGCATTCCCATCAAGCTACCAATGGCTTTCTCCACAGAATTGGAAAAATCTACTTCAAAGTTCATATGGAACCAAAAAAGAGCCCAGATTGCCAAGACAATCCTAAGCAAAAAGAACAAAGCTGGAGGCATCACGCTACCTGACTTCAAACTATACTACAAGTCTGCAGTAACCAAAACAGCATCGTACTGGTATCAAAACAGATATATAGACCAATGGAACAGAACAGAAGCCTGAGAAATAACACAACACATCTACAACCATCTGATCTTTGACAAACCTGATGAAAACAAGAAATGGGGAAAGGATTCCCTATTTAATAAATGGTGTTGGGAAAACTAGCTAGCCATATATAGAAAGCTGAAACTGGATCCCTTCCTTACACCTTATACAAAAACTAATTCAAGATGGATTAGAGACTTAAATGTTAGACCTAAAACCATAAAAATCCTAGAAGAAAACCTAGGCAATACCATTCAGGACATAGGTATGGGCAAGGACTTTATGACTAAAACACCAAAAGCAATGGTAACAAAAGCCAAAATAGACAAATGGGATCCAATTAAACTAAAGAGCTTCTGCAGAGCAAAATAAACTGCCATCAGAGTGAACAGACAACCTACAGAATGGGAGAAAATTTTTGCAATCTACCCATCTGAGAAAGCACTAATATCCAGAATCTACAAAGAACTTAAACAAATTTACAGGAAAAAAACAAACAACCCCATCAAAAAGTGGACAAAGGATATGAACAGACACTTCTCCAAAGAAGACATTTATGCAGCTAACAGACATATAAAAAAATGCTCATCATCACTGGTCATCAGATAAATGTAAATCAAAACCACAATGAGATACCATCTCACACCAGTTAGAATAGTGATCATTAAAAAGTCAGGAAACAACAGATGCTGGAGATGATGTGGAGAAACAGGAACACTTTTACACTGTTGGTGGGAGTGTAAATTAGTTCAACCATTGTGGAAGACAGTGTGGCGATTCCTCAAGGATCTAGAACTAAAAATACAATTTGACCCAATGATCCCATCATGTATACAATGATATATATAAATCACACTACTGTAAAGACACATGCACATGTATGTTTATTGTGGCACTGTTCACAATAACAAAGACTTGGAACCAACCCAGATGTCCAACAATGATAGACTGGATTAAGAAAATGTGGCACATATATACCATAGAATACTATGCAGCTATAAAAAAAGAATGAGTTAATGTCCTTTTCAGGGAAATGGATGAAGCTGAAAACGATCATTCTCAGCAAACTATCACAAGGACAGAAAACCAAACACCACGTGTTCTCACTCATAAGTGGGAACTGAACAATGAGAACACTGGGGAACATCACACACTAGGGCCTCTCAGGGAGCAGGGAGCTGGGGGAGGGATAGCATTAAGAGAAATACCTAATGTGAATGATGAGTTGATGGGTGCAGCAAACCAACATGGCACATGTAGCAAATGTGCCATGGCACATGTTTGCTATGTAGCAAACCTGCAAAAAGTGCACATGTACCCTAGAACTTAAAGTATAATAAAAACATAAAGAAGGAGGGAATTTACACCTTAAAAAACTAGATAAAGAAGAGCAAACTAAACCCAAAGCTATTAGAATGAAGAAAATAATAAAAATTAGAGCAGAGATAAATAACATAGAGAATAGAAAAACAAGAGAGATAATCAGTGAAACCAAAAGTTGGTTCTTTGAAAAGATCAACAAAATTGACAAACCTTTAGCTAGATTGACAAAGAAAAAAAGAGAAAAGACTCAAATTACTAAAATTAGAAATGGAAGTGGGGACATTACTACAGATCTTACAGAAGTAATAATTAAAAGGATTAAAAGAACACTTTAAATAACTATATGCCAACAAATTGAATAACCTAGATGAAACAGATTTCTGGAAACACATAAAATACCAAGACTAACTTAAGAAGAAATAAAAAATTAAAGAGGACCTATAACAAGAAAAGAGATTGAATCAGTACTCAAAAACCTCCTGATAAAGAAAAGCCAGATGGCTTCACTGGTGAATTCTACTAATTATTCAAGGAATAATTAGCATCAATTATTCTCAAGCTCTTCCCAGAAACAGAAGAGGAAAAAGACACTTCCTCACTCATTTTATTAGGTCAGTATTACCCTGATACCAAAGCCAAAGATATCAGAAAAAAGAAAACTACAGATCGATATCCCTTATGAATATTGATGCAAAAACTCTCAACAGAATACTAACAAACTGAATCCAGCTCATATTAAAGGGATTATACACCATGACCAAGTGAAATTTATCTCAGAAATGCAAAACTGATTCAATACATGAAAATCAATCAATGCAGTATATGATATTAACAGAATGGAGAAAACAGAAAAATGACCATCTTAGTTGATGCAGAAAAAACATTTGAAAAAATCCAGCACTCTTTTAATAAAAACACTTGAGAATCTAGAAATAGAAGGGAACTTCCTCAGTCTGATAAAAGGCATTTATGAAAACCCACAGCTAACATTTTACTCAAGCATAAAAGACTAAAAGCCTTTCAACTAACATCATGAAAAGGCAACAGTGCCCAGTCTCACCACTTCTATTTAATATTGAACTGGAAGTTCTATCCAGAGCAATTAGGCAAGAAAAATAAATAAAATGCATCTCCACTGAAAAATAATGAGTAAAACTATTCCTATTCACAGATAACATGACCTTGAAAATAGAAAATCCTAAAGAATCCACAAAAATAATCAGAGCTAATAAATAAATTCAGCAAAATTGTAAGATACAAGATCGATATATAAAAATCAGTTCTGTTCCTACACACTAGCAATGAACAATCTGAAAAAGAAGTTAAGAAAAGCAGTTCCACGCACAGTAGCATTCAAAAGAACAAAATACCTGGCAATAACTTAACCAGAGAGGTTCAAGATAATACACTGAAAACTAAATGACATTTCTGAAAGAAAGAAAATGTAAATAAATGGAAATACATCCTATGTTCATGAATTGGAAGATAATATTAATATGCCAATACCACCCAAAGCAATTTATAGAGTCAGTGCAATCCTTATCAAAATTTTGATTTTTTTCATAAATGGAAAAGCTAATTCTCAAATTTATATGTGATTTGAAGATGTCCCAATAGCCAAAACAATATTGTAAAAGAAAAGCAAAATTTGTGGACTCACTTTCCAATTTCAAAACTGATACAGATATGGTAATCAAAACAGTGTGGCACTGGCATAAAGATAGACATATAGATGTCTATATGAAATTAAATTAAGTAAACCAAAACATTTATGGCCAGGTGATTTTTGACAAGAGTGCTAAGATCATTCAATAGAGAGAGATTGCTCTCTTTAACAGATGGTGCTGGGACAAATGGATATCCACATACAACAGAATGAAGTTGGACCTCTTCCTCTCATTATATGCAAAAATTAACTCAAAATGTATCGATCACCTAAATATAAGAGCTAAAACTCTTAGAAGAAAACATAATGATAAATATTCATGATTTTGGATTTGGAAATGGATTCTGATATATGATACCAGAAGCATGAGTAAGAAAAGATAAAATGCGGGGAGGGGCCAAGATGACTGACTAGAAGCAGCTGTGGTTGGAAGATCCCACTGAGAAGAACAAAAAAAGTGAGTGAATCCTGCACCAGCAGCTAAGGTATCCAGGTTCACTCATTGGGACTAACTAGGTGGTTGGCATGACCCACAGGGAGTGAAGAAAAGCAGGGTGGAACGACAGCCCACCAGGAAGCTGCATGGGACAAGGGGTGCTCCCACTTCCAGCCAAGGGAGGTGGTGAGTGATTGTGCTACCCCACCCAGGAAACCGTGCTTTTTCCATGGATTTGTGCAATCCACGGACCAGGAGATCCCCTCATAAGCCAATACCACAAGGGCCTTGGATCCCAAGCACAGAGCTGTGTTGATTCTCAGGCACCACTTGGCTGCAGACTGCCTGAGACTACTGAGTTCCTGGGGGAGGGGCAGCAGCCATCACTGCAGCTTCCGTCTGCTGTTTTCCCCTGCCAGTGCCAGAGGGACTGGGTAATTTGGACCCAGAAGGAATTCCCCAAGGTGCAGCACAGCAGCTGTGGCAGACTGTGGCCAGGTTGCCTCTTTAGGCTGGATGTAGACTCATCCCTTCTCACTGAGCGGGGCCTCCCTGTGGGAATTTCAGTAACTCCAGCCAAGCGTTTATGGGATAGAACTCGTTTATGGATTGAACCCCTGTTGGTAGTGGGGCTGCGGACTCTGTGGATCAGCAGACTTAGTCTTTTCCCCTGCTGGCTCTGAGGAATCTGGGCAGTCTGGATAAGGAGGATCCCCCCATCCCAGCACACCCTTTCTGCCAAGGGACACACGGAATGCTTCATTAAGTGAGTCCCTTATCCAATGTGACTCCTGACTGGGTGAGACTCCCCGACAGGGGTTACCAGACACTTTATACAGGAGCACTCCCACTGTCATCAGTTTGGTGCCCCTCTTGGACGAAGCTCCCAGAGGAAGAAGCAGGCAGCCATCTTTGCTGTTCTGCAGCCTCCACTGATGACACCTCCAGGATGGGGAGGGACCGAGGTGAATAGGGTCTGGAGTGGACCCCCAGCAAACTGCAGCAGCCTTGCAGAAGAGGGTCCTGACTGCTAAAAGAAAAACAAACAGAAAGCAACAACAACAGCATCAACAAAAATGTCCCCACAAAAACCCCATCCAAAGGTCAGCAGACTCAAAGATCAAAGCTAGGTAAATTCAGGAAGATGAGAAAGAATCAATTAAAAAATGCTGAAAACTCAAAAAGCCAGAGTGCCTCTTCTCCTCCAAATGACTGTAACACCTCTCCAGCAGGGCACAGAACTGGGCTCAGGTTGAGATGGATGAACTGACAAGTAGGCTTCAGACGGTGGATAACAATGAACTTTGCTGAGCTAAAGGGGTGTGTTCTAACTCAATGCAAAGAACCTAAGAATCATGATAAAACATTACAGGACCTATTAACCAGAAAAAACAGTTTCGAGAGGAACATAAATGACTTGAAGGAACTGAAAAACACAACATGAAAACATCACAATGCAATCATAAGTATCAGTAGCCAAATAGACCAAGTGGAGGAAAGAATTTCAGAGATTGAAGACTATCTTGCTGAAATAAAATAGGCAGACAAGATTAGAGAAAAAAGAATGAAAAGGAACAAACAAAACAAAACCTCTGAGAATTATGGGATTATGTAAAGAAACCAAACCTACAACTGATTATTGTACCTGAAAGAGACAGGGTGAATGAAACAAAGTTGGAAAACATACCTCAGGATATCATGCAGGAGACTTCCCCAACCTAGCAAGACAGGCAAACATTCAAACTCAAGAAATACAAAGAACTCCAGTAAGATACTCCGTGAGAGGATCAACCACAATCTCCAAGGTCAAAATGAAGGAAAAAATGTTAAGGGCAGCCAGAGAGAAAGGCTAAGTCACCTACAAAGGGAAGCCCATCAGAATAACATCAGGCCTCCCAGCAGAAACTCTGCAAGCCAGAAGAGATTGGGGACCAATATTCAACATTCTTAAAGAAAAGAATTTTCAACCTAGAATCTCATATTTGGCCAAATGAAGCTTCATAAGCAAAGGAGAAATAAAATATTTTTCAGACAGTCAAATGCTGAGGGAATTCATCTACCACCAGGCTTGACTTGCAAGAGCTCCTGAAGGAAGCACTAAATATGGAAAGGAAAAGCCATTATCAGCAGCTACAAAACATACTGAAGCACACACTGAAGACCAATGAAACTGTGAAGCAACTACATCAACAAGTCTTCAAAATCATGATGACAGGATCAAATTCACACATAACAATACTAACTTTAAATGTAAATGTGCTAAGTGCCCCAATTAAAATATACAGAATGGTAAGCTGGTTAAATTGTGAAGACCCATTGGTGTGCTGTATTTAAGAGACTCATATGCAAAGACACGCGTAAGTTCAAAATAAAGGGATAGAGGGAAATCTACCAGGCAAATGGAGAGCAGAAAAAAGCAGGGATTGCAATCCTAGTTTCTGACAAAGTAGACTTTAAAGCAATAAAGACCAAAAAAGACAAAGAAAGGCATAGCAAAGGGTTCAATTCAACACGAAGAACTATCCTAAATATATATGCACCCAATACAAGAGCAGATTCATGAAATAAGCTCTTAGGGACATACAAAGAGACGCAGACTCCCACACAATAATAGTGAGAGACTTTAACACCCCGTTGTCAATATTAGACAGATCATTGAGACAGAAAGTTAACAAAGATATTCAGTACTTGAACTCAGCTCTAGATCACTCAGCTCAAGTGGACCTGATAGACCTTTACAGAACTCTCCATCCTACAACAGAATACACATTCTATGCATTGCCACATGGAACTTACTCTAAAATCGATCACATAATTGGAAGTAAAACACTCCTCACCAAATGCAAAAGAACTGAAATCATAACAAACAGTCTCTCAGATCACAGCATAATTAAATTAGAACTCAAGACAAAGAAACTCACTCAAAACCACACAGCTACATAGAAATTGAACAACCTGTTCCTGCATGACTCCTGGTTAAATAATGAAATTAAGGCAGAAAGCAAGAAGTTCTTTGAAACCAATGAGAACAAAGAGACAATGTATCAGAATCTCTGGACACAGTTAAAGCAGCTGTTAAGAGGGAAATTTAGAGCACTAAATGCCCATATCAAAAACCTAGAAAGCTCTCAAATTGAAATGCTAACATTAAAACTAAAAGAACTGGAGAACCAAAAGCAAACTCCAAAGCTGGCAAAAGACAAGAAACAATCAAGATCAGAGCAGAACTGAAGGAGATAGAGACAAGAAGAATGCTTCAAAAAATCAAGGAGTCCAGAATCTGTTTTTTTTGCAAAAACTAATAATATAGATAGACTGCAGGTTAGCTAGACTAATACAGAAGAAAAGAGAAAAGAATCAAATAGACAATAAAAACTGTTAAAGAGGATATCACCACTGACCCCACAGAAATAAAAACAATAAAATAAAAACAATCATCAGAGAATACTATAAATACTTCTATGCACATAACCTAGAAAATCTAGAAGAAGTGGCTAAATTCCTGGACACATACACTCTCCCAAGACTGAACCGGGAAGAAGCTGAATCTCTGAATAAACCAATAACAAATTCTGAAATTGAGGCAGTAATAAATAGTCTAAAAAAAAAAAAAAAGTTCAGCACCAGAAGGATTTACAGCTGAATTCTACCAGAGGTACAAAGAGGACCTGGCACCATTTCTTTTGAAACTATTCCAAACAATTGAAAAGGAGGGACTCCTCTCTAATTCATTTTATGAGGCCAGTATCATCCTGATACCAAAACCTGGCAGAGATACAACAAAAAAGAAAGCTTCAGGCCAATATCCCTGATGGACATTGATGCAAAAATTCTCAGTAAAATACTGGAAAACCAAATACAGCAGCACATCATAAAGCTTATCCACCCTGATCGAGTTGGCTGTATTTATTGCTGGGATGCAAGGCTGGTTCAACATAGGCAAATCAATAAATGTAATTCATCACATAAACAGATCTAAATATAAAAACCACAGATAATAGACACAGAAAAGGCCTTTTATAAAATTTAACATCCCTTCATGTTAAGCACTCTCAACAAACTAGGTATTGATGGAACATATCTTAAAAAACAATAAGAGGCATTTATGACAAACTGACAACCAATATTATACTGAATGGGCAAAAGCTGGAAGCAGTTCTTGTGAAAACCAGCACAAGACAAGGATGCCCTCTCTCACCACTCCTATTCAGCATAGTATTAGAAGTTCTGACCAGGGCAATCAGGTAAGAGAAAGAAATAAAGTGTATTCAAATAGGAAGAGAGGAAGTCAAGTTATCTTTGTTTGCAGATGACATGATCCTATATCTAGATAACCCCATCATCTCAACCCAAAAGCTTCTTAAGCTTACAAGCAACTTCAGCAAGGTCTCAGGAAACAAAATCAATGCAGAAGTTATAAGCATTCTTATACACCACACACAGGCAAGCAGAGAACCAAATCATGAATGAACTCCCATTCACAATTGTTACAAAGAGAATAAAATACTTAGGAATACAGCTAACAAAGGAAGTGAAGGACCTCTTCAAAAAGAACTACAAACCACTGCTCAAGGAAACCAGACAGGACACAAACAAATGGAAAAATATTCTGTGCTAATGGATAGGAAGAATCAACATCATGAAAATGACCATACTGCCCAAAGTAATTAATAGATTCACTACTATTCCCATTAAACTACTAAGGACATTTTTCACAAAATTAGAAAAAAATATTTTAAAATTTATATGGAACCAAAAAAGGGCTCATATAGCCAAGACAATCCTAAGCAAAAAGAACAAAGCTGGAGGCATCATGCTACTGGATTTCAAACTACTATAAGGCTGCAATAACCAAAACAGCATGGTACTGGTACAAAAACAGGCACATAGACCAATGGAACAGAATAGAGAACCCATAAATAAGACTGCACATCTACCACTATCTGATCTTCAAAAAACCTGACAAAAACAACCAATGGGGAAAGGATTCCCTATTTAATAACTGGTGCTGAGAGAACTGGCTATCCATATGCAGAAAATTGAAACTGGACTCCTTCTTCACACTTTATACAAAAATTAACTCAAGATAGATTAAGGACAGGCCAGGTGCGGTGGCTCACACCTGTAATCCCAGCACTTTGGGAGGCCGAGGCAGGTGGATCACGAGGTCAGGAGATCGAGACCATGCTGGCTAACATGGAGAAACCCGGTCTCTACTAAAAATACAAAAAATTAGCTGGGCATGGTAGCGGGCGCTTATAGTCCCAGCTACTCGGAAGGGTGAGGCAGGAGAAAGGTGTGAACCTGGGAGGCAGAGCTTGAAGTGAGCTGAGATTATGCCACTACACTCCAGCCTGGGTGACAAAGTGAAACTCCATCTCAAATAAATAAATACATTAAAGACTTAAATGTAAAACTCAAAACTATAAAAACCCTAGAATAAAATCTAGGCAATACCATTCAGGACGTAGGCATGGGCAAAGATTTCATTAAGAAATCACTGAAAGCACTTGCAACAAAAGGAAAAATTGACAAATGGGATCTAACTAAACTGAAGAGCTTCTGCATAGCAAAAGAAACTATTATCAGAGCCAATAGGCAACCTACAGAGTGGGAGAAATATTTTGCAATCTATTCATCTGATAAAGGTCTAATATCCATAATCTACAAGGAACTCAAACAAATTTACAAGAAAAAAATCAAACAACCCCATTAAAAAGTGAGCAAAGGACATTAACAGACATTAACAGAAGACATTCATGCAGCCAACAAACATGTGAAAAAAAGCTCAATATCACTGATCATTAGATAAATGCAAATGAAAACCACAATGAGATACCATCTCATGGCAGTCAGAATAGCGTTTATGAAAAAGTCAAGAAACAACAGATGCTGGTGAGGTTGTGGAGAAACAGGAACACTTTGACACTGTTGGTGAGAATGTAAATTAGTTCAATCTTTGTGGAAGACAGTGTGGGAATCCTCAAAGATCTAGAACCAGAAATACCATTTGACCCAGCAATCCCATTTCTGGGTATATACCCAAAGGAATATAAATCACTCTGTTACAAAGATACATGCATGTATATGTTCATTGCAGCACTATTCACAATAGCAAAGACCTGGAATCAACCCAAATGCCCATCAGTGACAGACCAGATAAAGAAAATGTGGAACATATACACCATGGAATACTGTGCAGCCATCAAAAGGAATGAGATCATGTCCTTTGCAGAGATGTGGATAAAGCTGGAAGCCATTATCCTCAGCAAACTCATGCAAGAACAGAAAACCAAACACTGGATGTTCTCACTTGTAAGTGGGATCTGGACAATGAGAACACATGGACACAGGAAGGGAAACAACATGCACTGGGGCCTCTTGGGAAGTGGGGTTGCAGGAGGGAGAGCATTAAGAAAAATAGATAATGCATGCTGGGCTTAATACCTAGGTGATGGGTTGATAGGTGCAGCAAACCACCAGGGCACAGGTTTACCTATGTAACAAACCTGCACATCCTGCACATGTACCCCAGAACTAAAAATAAAAATTAAAAGAAAAAAACGTATTCATTAGTTCCTCCAACAAATATTTTCTGAATATCTGTAACTATGAATTTCATTAAACTTACTCTTCATGTGTTAAAAAAAAGAAGACATTTATGTGGCCAAGAAAAATGAAAAAAAGCTCAACGTCACTGGTCATTAGAGAAATGCACATCAAAAGCACAATGAGATACCATCTCACACGGGTTAGAATGGCAATTATTAAAAAGTCAAGAAAAAACAGATGCTGGTGAGGCTGTGGAGAAATAGAAACTCTTTTACACTGTTGGTGGGAATGTAAATTAGTTCAACTATTGTGGAAGACAATGTGGGGACTCCTCAAAGACCTAGAGGCAGAAAGACAGTTTGATCCAGCAATCCGATTACTGGGTATATACCCAAAAGAATATAAATCATTCTGTTATAAAGATATGTGTATGTACATGTTCATTGCACATGTATCTTCATTGCAGCACTATTTGCAATAGCAAAGACATGAAATCAACCCAAATGCCCATCAATGATAGAGTGGGTAAAGAAAATGTGGTACGTATACACCATGGAATACTGTGCAGCCATACAAAGGAATGAAATCATGTCCTTTGTAGGGACATGGATGAAGCCAGAACCCATTATTCTCAGCAAACTAATGCAGGAAAAGAAAGCCAAACACCACATGTTCTATAAGTGGGAGCTGAACAATGAGAACACATGGACCCAAGGAGGGGAATGACACACACTGGGGCCTGTCGGGGATGAGGCAGTGGGGAGAGAAAGCATCAGGAAAAACAGCTAATGTATGCAGGGCTTACTATCTAGGTGAGGTTGATAGGTGCAGTAAACCACCAGGGCACATGTTTACCTATGTAACAAACTTGCACATCCTGCACATGTATCCTGGAACTTAAAATGATAAAAAAGAAAAAAAGATAAGAATAGGTAAATTGTACTTCATCAAAATTAAAGACTTTTGTGCATCAAAGAACATTATTAAGAAAGTGAAAAGATAACCTACAGAATGGGAGAAAATATTTTCAGATCATATATAAAGGTCTGGTCTCAAGAATATATAAACAACTCTTATAATTCAATAGCAAAAAGACAAATAATTCAATTAAAATGGGCAAAGGACTTGAATAGACATTTCTCCAAAGAGGATATACAAATGGCCAATAAACACTTGAAAAGATGCTCAAAATCATTTGTCATTGGGAAAATGCAAATCAAAACCACAATAATATACCACTTGGCACCTATTAGAATGGTGATAACAATTTTTTTAAAAAGGAAAAAACAAGTGTTGATAAGGATGTGGATAAATTATAACTCTTGTACACAGCTAGTGAAAATGTAAAATAGTACAGCCGTTGTGGAAAACAGTTTGTCAGTTTCTCAAAATGTTAAGCATAGAATTATATGACCCAACAATTCCATTCCTAGGTATATACCCAGATAAATTAAAAACAGGTAGTCAAATACTTGTATACATAATAGCACTATTCGCAAAAGCCTAAAGGCAAAAACAACCCAGATGTCCTCTGATAGATGAATGGATAAATAAAATGTAGTATATACAGAATATAAAATACTATTCAGCCAAAAAGGAATGAAGTACTGATACATGGTACAACATGGATGAACCTGGAAAACATGATGCTAAGTGAAAGAAGTCAGACACGAAAGGTCATATATTTTATGATTTCATTTATATGAAATTATCCAGAATAGGTAAACCCACAGAGACAGAAAGCAGATCAGTATTTGCCAGGGGCGAGGGGGAGGGGAGAATGGGAAATGACTGCTTAGTGGGTACAGGGTTTCCTTTTGGGGTGATGAAAATGTTTTAGAATAATAGAAGTTGTGGCTTCACAACATTGTGAATGTACAAAATGTCACTTTAAAATTATTACATTGTGTTATAAGAATTTCACCTTAATAAAAAATGTCTGAGTGTGAACAGAGAAACAACCAAAGCTGAATCTGGGTTTAAGGGACCAAAAACAGAGGCCTGAATGCCTGGAGGCCACATTGGAGATTGTAGATTCTGAGAGGTGGAAAAACACGTGTCTTTGAGGATAATGAAAAAATATAAAACAGCTCTCGACCTGTTAAGCACAACAAACATTTGAAGATATGGACGGTTGGTAAAAAGTAGATAACACTGCTCAGGGGGCCATCAGGTCACAATCTCTTCACAGAAGAGCATTGCACATTTTGACTCAACCTCAGAATCAGCCCTCATGTGTTTGTTTTACTTACATTTCCAACCACTGCTCTCTCCTGGACATCAGAATACCTATGTCTGCTTCCTGCAAACACACTCAAAGTTAGTTCCTATTTCTTCCTCCCTACAATCCCTGTGTGACTGAAGTCCAGTGGAATTTAGAACCTTGTTGCTCAGTGTGGTCCATGGTTAGGCAGCATTGGTGTCACCTGGCAGCCTGTTAGAAATGCAGAATCTTATTCCCTATTCCAGAATCAGCATTTTAGTAAGATTCTCCCAAGTAATTTATATGCACACTTAAGTTTGACAGTTTTCCATCTATAAAAATTGAAATGAAGAAACAAATGAGATTTATTTTCTCTAGGATGTCATGATGCTTGATTTTAGTTATAATTATTTTGTTCTGTTAGTTTTGCCACCCAGGGCTTGAGTTAAAGGAAATGGGATTATTTCTCAATATGGTTTGTCTTTTCAGCTAAATTTTCTAAAAGGAGTCAGGATAGTGCCCAACCCACTTGAAAAAATGTAGGCTGGTGTGAGTCATTGTTTTTCATGGTTGTTTCCAAGATTGATTTCATTTGCCCCACACTTTTGCAACAGTGGTCTTCTTTCCCTTCCTAAATCACTCCAGGCTCTTTCCTGCATCAGAGCTTTTGTACACTTGATTCCCTCTGCCTTAAAAGCTTCTTCATTTGACTCTTCCTGTTTAACTTTTCACACCCTTTAAATATCAGATGAGATGTTACTTTTCCAGAAAGTCCTTTTTTCATCACTCCATCCAAAGCAGGTCCCAGTGTTTTTCTCTATCAAGGTCCCCTGCTTATTTATTTATTTGCTAGCCTCACATTTTCTAATTATGTATGCATTTGTATGAATATATGACTGTGTGTAAGCCAAGTAGTGCAGTGAAGTGGTTATAAACACAGACTCCAGAGCCAGGCTTCCTGATTTCCAATTCTAGCAGCCACTTCTCTCCTGGGTCTCAGAACACCTGCATCTGCCTCCTGAAAACTCATTCAAATGTGTTTCTCTTTCTATACCCATTTCCCCTAAAAGTGTGGGGCAGAGAGCAAGTTACTTAAGTGTTCTGTGCCTTCTTTCCCCATCTGTGAAGTGGAGATTGGAGCACTGTATATTTCATAGGGTCATTATAAGAAGTATTCATGGAAATAGGGAGAAGAAGAGGAGTTTTAACATGAGGACATTCAGAATATTTTATTCTAGAGGTGGAATTAATTTTGCAGGGAGGTAAAAATGAAGCAAAAACTCAAGATTCTGCTCCCAGGTCAGGAAGTGGCTCTTGAATGAAAGAAAGAATTCTCTCTCTTTCTGCATTTTATATGTATTTCCCAAAGTTCTGTACTCATTCCAGTTTTCTCCTCAATGTAACATATCTGTATGCCATTGATTTTTTAAGTCTCTAGCCTCAGCCCTACCCCTAGTCCTAAGTTCCCAGGAACTTTCACATAACTTCCTCATGGATGGAACACTGACATCCTAAAATCAGTAGGTCCAAAATTGAACTCACCTTCCTCCTGTGGCTGCTGTCCACCTTCCAATTTTGTCACTTTCTTTGCCTATCCTGTTTGAAATTTCACTGCCCTCTTTACCATATTTCATCTCTTCCTTTCCTACTTGATTTATTTATGCCTTATCACTACCGAATACACTATTTTACTTGTTTATCTTTTTTTACGGTTTGTCTCCTGCTAAAATGTTAACTCTATGAGAGCAGGAATTTTTGCTTGCTTCACTCATGATGTATTCACGCAAATTAGAACAGTGCCAAGCATTCAGTAGGCGCTTGATGAATATTCATTCCTTTCCCCTCATTCCAATTGCCAATTAATCTACTTAACTCCATATTGATGGGATCTCTTGCTTCGGTCCCTTCTTTCTTTTATGCTGCTGCCACACTCATTCAACTGTCATTGTTTCTCAGAACTATTACAAGAGCTTGCCGCATGCTGGCTAATGAAATTTGGGCAAATTATTTAAGTGAACTTCACCTCAGTTCTTTATTTTAAAATGGAGATAATAATAGTATAAATTCATAGAATTCTCATGAGACTCATAACGTGTGTACAGCACCTGGCACAATACTTGAAATACAATAAGTACTCAGTGGATGCTTCCTACTTTCATCCACTACCCTGGGCTAGCTCTGGGCTACGTTTCCGTTGTCTGCTGGCCTATCTCTGCCTGAATGCTACACTTTGTCTCCCTTGGACCATTTGTAGTTCCCCAAATATGATACGAATCTTCATCTTCTCCATATAATGGACAGGAGGGAACAAGAAGCCAGTTGGATCAGTTCATTCTTTTCTCACTGCCATATTGCTGTGAGAAAAGCAATGCCATATTGCTGTGCTTTTCTCAATGCCATGCATTGCTGGACTAGCTAGTCCTCATTTGTACTAAAGGAGGGGAGAGATGGAAACCTTTTTTTTTTTTTTTTCCGCAACGAGCTAAAGGTGAGAGGATTATTTTTAGTGTGTTCAGTTGGGCCCAGAAAATTTGGCTCAGCTGAAAAATAGGTTTTTAATATTTTAGATGAGGATAGTGAGGTCCAGGAAGGATAAGTAACCTCCCCGAGGTTCACAGTATGATAGCAGCTAAATCGGTATGAGGGCTCATTTTCTTGATCTTGGTACTCTTTATAACACAAGATGCTGGTCATAAACCACAAACAGTCTTATCTTGCAAAAACTTATTTCCTCTGCCCTAGCAAATAACTTTCTTAGATGCAGACACAGTTGAAATTGTTCACTGACAACCATCTCAGGCTTATCGCATCCAAAGTTGAGAGGAGGTAGTAGTATATCAGGTAACACTGTGAGTGTCCCCTTTCCACCCCCAATCCCTTGGCAGAGAACCAGACAGACAATTGTATACAGACAATTTAGGTTGAGCAAGCGCCACAAAACCAGGAAGTCACTCAGTGACTACACCGGTCTGGATTGACATTTACCTGGGCCAAAGCAGAAGACAAACAGGAGCGATTGGAACAGCCACAACATGCTTTCCGTGGTGAGACTGGTGCTTGAGACCTTGAGGCAGTCAACGTTTTGCTTTTCTGTCATAAACTGAAAATACTTTTTACTGAGACTTCCCCTTCCTCTCAGAGGCGTGGTGAGAACTTTTTCTCCTAACTGAAAACCCTAATTTCTAACTGTGTTAATCTTTTGTTTACTTTTTTCTGAACTAACTGCACAAATCTTTTTTTTTTTTCTTTTTGGGAAAAGAAGATAAAGTCCTTTATTGCATCTTTCATAAACTTATATGTAAAAGTCTGTAAGGAATTTCCTAAAATCTACTAGAACCAATAAGTCAGTTCAGCAAGGTGAAAAGATACAAAACCAACATATAAAATTCAATTGCAATTGTGTATACTCGCTGAGTAATCTGAAAATAAAATTAGAAAAACAATTCCACTCTAATTATATCAGAAAAAATACTTAAATATAAAGCTAACAAAAAGCCAGAAGAAAACTAAATTTTTAAAAATCTAATTTTTCTTTTCTTCTTCTTCTGTTTCTTTTTTTCTTTCTTTTTTTTTGCTGTTTGGGGATGCTTTTACTTATTTATTTATTTTTTATTACTATACTTTAAGCTCTGAGATACATGTGCAGAACGTGCAGGTTTATTACATAGGTATACATGTGCTGTGATGGCTTGCCGTACCCATTAACCCATCATCTACATTAGATATTTCTCCTGATGCTCTCTCTCCTCTTGCCCCCCACTCCCTGACATACTCCAGCGTGTGATGCTCCCCTACCTGCATCCATGTGTTCTCATTGTTCAACTCCCACTTATCAGTGAGAACATGTAGTGTTTGGTTTTCTCTTCTTGTGTTAGTTTGCTGAGAATGATGGTTTCCAGCTTCATCCATGTCCCTACAAAGGACATGAACTCATCCTTTTTTATGGCTGCATAGTATTCCATGGTGTATATGTGCCACATTTTCTTTATCCAGTCTATCATTGATGAGCATTTTGTTTGGTTCCAAGCCTTTGCTATTGTGAACAGTGCTGCAATAAACATACGTGTGCATGTCTCTTTATAGCAGCATGATTTATAATCCCTTGGGTATATTCCCAGTAATGGGATTGCTGGGTCAAATGGTATTTCTGGTTCTACATCCTTGAGGAATCACCATACTATCTTCCACAATGGTTGAACTAATTTATACTCCCACCAACAGTGTAAAAATGTTCCTATTTCTCTACATTCTCTCCAGCATCTGTTGTTTCCTGATTTTTAAATGATTGCCATTCTAACTGGTGTGGGATGATATCTCATAGTAGTTTTGATTTGCATTTCTCTAATGACCAGTGATGATGAGCTTTTTTCATATGTTTCTCGGCCCTATAAATGTCTTCTTTTGAGAAGTGTCTTAATATCCTTTGCCCACTTTTTGATGGGGTTGTTTTTCTCTTGTAAATTTGTTTAAGTTCTTTTTGGATCCTGGATATTAGCCCTTTGTCAAATGGATAGATTGCAAAAATTTTCTCCTTTTCTGTAGGTTCTCTGTTCACTCTGATGCTAGTTTCTTTTGCTGTGCAGAAACTCTTTAGTTTAATTAGGTCCCATTTGTCAATTTTGGCTTTTGTTGCCATTGCTTTTGGTGTTTTGGTGTTGAAGTCTTTGCCCATAACTATGTCCTGAATGGTATTGCTTAGGTTTTCTTCTACGGTTTTTGTGGTTTTAGGTCTTCCATTAAAGTCTTTAATCCATCTTGAGTTAATTTTAGTATAAGGCATAAGAAAGGGATCCAGTTCTGCATATTGCTAGCCAGTTTCCCCAACACCATTTATTAAATAGGGAATCCTTTCCCCATTGCTTGTTTTTGCTAGGTTTGTCAAAGATCAGATGGTTGTAAATGTGTGGTGTTATTTCTGAGGCCTCTGTCCTGTTCCATTGGTCTATATATCTGTTTTGGTACCAGTACCATTCTGTTTTGGTTACTGTAGCCTTGTAGTATAGTTTGAAGTCAAGTAATGTGCTGCCTCCAGCTTTGTTCTTTTTGCTTACAATTGTCTTGGCTACATGGGCTTGTTTTGGTTCTATATGAAATTTAAAGTAGTTTTTTTCTAATTCTGTGAAGAAAGTCCAAGTGGTTTAATGGGAATAGCATTGAATCTATAAATTACTTTGGGCAGTATGACCATTTTCATGATGTTGATTCTTCCTATCTATGAGCATGGAATGTTTTTGCCATTTGTTTGTGTCCTCTCTTGTTTCCTTGAGCAGTGGTTTGTACTTCTTGAAGAGGTCCTTCACATTCCTTGTAAGTTGTATTTCTAGGTATTATGTTCTCTTTGTAGCAATTGTGAATGGGAGTTCACGTATGATTTGGCTCTCTGTCTGTCTATTTTTGGTGTATAGGAATGCTTGTCATTTTTGCACATTGATTTTGTATCCTGAGACTTTGCTGAAGTTGCTTATCAGCTTAAGGAGATTTTGGGCTGAGACGATGGGGTTTTCTCAATGCGCAATCATGTCATTTGCAAACAGAGACAATTTGACTTCCTCTCTTCTTATTTGAATGTGCTTTATTTCTTTCTCTTGCCTGATTGCCCTGGTCAGAACTTCCAATACTATGTTGAATAGGAGTGGTGAGAGAGGGCATCCTTGTCTTGTGCCGGTTTTCAAAGGGAGTGCTTCCAGCTTTTGCCCATTCAGTATGATAATGGCTATGGGTTTGTCATAAATAGCTCTTATTATTTTGAGATACGTCCCATCAATACCTAGTTTATTGAGAGTTTTTAACATGAAGAGATGTTGAATTTTGTCAAAGGCCTTTTCTGCATCTATTGAGATAATTATGTGTTTTTTTGTCATGGGTTCTGTTTATGTGATGGATTACATTTATTGATTTGTGTATGTTGAACCAGCCTTGCATACCAGGGATGAAGCCAACTTGATTGTGGTGGATACGATTTTTGATATGCTGCTGGATTCAGTTTACCAGTATTTTATTGAGGATTTTTGCATTGATGTTCATCAGGGAAATTGTCCTAAAGTTTTCTTTTTTGTTGTGTCTCTGCCATGTTTTGGTATCAGGATGATGCTGGCCTCATAAAACGAGTGGAGAGGAATCCCTCTTTTTCTATTGTTTGAAGTAGTTCCAGAAGGAATGCCACCAGCTCCTCTTTGTACCTTTGGTAGAATTTGGCTGTGAATCCGCCTGGTTCTGGGCTTTTTTTTTTTTTTTTTTTGGGTTGGTAGGCTATTAATTACTGCCTCAAATTCAGAGCTTGTTATTAGTCTGTTCAGGGACTTAACTGCTTCCTGATTTAATCTTGGGAGGTTGTATGTGTCCAGGAATTTATCCATTTCTTCTAGATTTTCTAGTATTTGTGTAGAGGTGTTTGTAGTATTCTCTGATGATAGTTTGTATTTCTGTGGGATCAGTGGTGATGTCCCCTTTATCATATTTTATTATGTCTATTTGATTCTTCTATTTTCTTCATTAGTCTGGCTAGTTATCTATTTTGATCTTTGCAAAAAAAAAAAAAAGGCTCCTGGATTCATTGATTTTTGAAGAGTACTTCATGTCTCTATCTCCTTCAGTTCTGCTCTGATTTTAGTTATTTCTTGTCTTCTGCTGGCTTTTGAATTTGTTTGCTCTTGCTTCTCTAGTTCTTTTAATTGTGATGTTAAGTTTCGATTTTAGATTTTTCTTGCTTTCTCTTGTGAGCATTTAGTGCTATAAGTTTCCCTGTATATACTGCTTTGGCTATGTACCAGAGATACTAGTACATTGTGTCTTTGCTCTCATTGGTCTCAAATAACTTATTTATTTCTGCCTTAATTTTTTTATTTACCCAGTAGTCATTCAGGAGCAGGTTGTTCAGTTTCCATATAGTTGTGTGGTTTTGAGTGAGTTTCTTAATCTGAGTTCTAATTTGATTGCACTGTGGTCTGAGAGACAGTTTGTTATGATTTCCATTCTTTTACATTTGCTGAGGAGTGTTTTACTTCTAATTATGTGGTCAATTTTAGACTAAGTGCAATGTGGTGCTGAGAAGAATACATGCTCTGTCGATTTGGGGTGGAGAGTTCTGTAGATGTCTATTAGTTCCGCTTGGTCCAGAGCTGAGTTGAAGTCCTGGATATCCTTGTTAATTTTCTGTCTTGTTGATCCATCTAATATTGACAGTGGGGTGTTAAAGTCTCCCATTATTATTGTGTGGCAGTATAAGTCTCTTTGTTGGTCTCTAAGAACTTGCTTTATAAATCTGGATGCATCTGTATTGGGTGCATATCTATTTAGGATAGTTAGCTCTTCTTGTTGCATTGATCCCTTTACCATTATGTAATGCTCTTCTTTGTCTTTTCTTTGTTGTTTTAAAGTCTGTTTTATCAGAGAGTAGGATTGCAACCCCTGCTTTTTTTTTTTTTTGCTTTCCATTTGCTTGGTAAATATTCCTCCATCCCTTTATTTTGAGCCTATGTGTCTCTTTGCCTGTGAGATGGGTCTCCTGGATACAGCACACCGATGGGTCTTGACTCTATCCAATTTGCTAGCCTGTGTCTTCTGATTGGGGCATTTAGCCCGTTTATGTTTAAGGTTAATATTGTTATGTGTGAATTTTATCGTGTCATTATGATGCTAGCTGGTTATTTTACCTGTTAGTTGATGCAGTTTCTTCATAGTGTTGATGGTCTTTATAATTTGGTATGTTTTTGCAGTGGGTGGTACTGGTTGTTTCTTTCCATGTTTAGTGGTTCCTACAGGAACTCTTGTAAGACAGGCCTGATGGTGACAAAATCTCTCAGCATTTGCTTGTCTGTAAAGGATTTTATTTCTCCTTCGCTTATGAAGCTTAGTTTGGCTGGATATGAAATTCTGGATTGTACATTCTTTTCTTTAAGAATGTTGAATATTGGCCCCCACTATTCTTGTTTGTAAGGTTTCTGCTGAGAGATCTGCCCTTAGTCTGATGGGCTTCCCTTTGTGGGTAACCTGACCTTTCTCTTTGGCTACCTTTAACATTTTTTCCTTCATTTCAACCATGGTGAATCTGAAGATTATGTGTCTTGGGGTTGCTCCTCTCCAGGAGTATGGATAGGTGACAAAGTGCTAGCAGCCCTCACTCTCAGCACCTCCTCAGCCTCAGCGTCCACTCTGGCGGCGCTTGAGGTGCCCTTCAGCCTGTTATGGCACTGGCACCGTGGGAGCCCCTCTCTGGGCTGGCTAAGGCCAGAGCTCCCTCCCTCTGCTTGCCCGGAGGTGTGGAGGGAGAGGCAAGGGCAGGAACCGGGGCTCCCCACTGCGCTCGGGGGCCGGTGTGAGTTCGGGGGGGGGGGCTGCAGGTGCAGACTCCACACAGGGAGCCACTGGCTGGCATTGCCGGCCCAGGGCAGTGAGGGGCTTAGCACCCGGGCCAGCAGCTGTGGCGGTTGTGCTGGGTTTCCCAGCAGTGCTGGCCTGCCAGCGCTGCACTCAAATTCTCCCCGGGTTTGGCTGCCTCCAGGTGGGGCAGGGCTTGGGACCTGCAGCTCCGGACCTGCAGCCTGCCTGTCTGAGCTACTTCCCCTGTGGTGGGCTCCGGCACAGCCTGAACCTCCCCAACAGGTGCTGCCCCTGCTCCATGGTGCCCAGTCCCATCGACAGCCCAAGGGCTGAAGAGTGCAGGCGCCACTGGGGACTGGCGGGCAGCTCTGCCTGCAGCCCTGGTGCAGGATCCACTGGTTGAAGCCAGCTGGGCTCCTCAACTGGATGGGGACTTGGAGAACTTTTATATCTAGCCAGAGGATCCTATGTGCACCAATCAGCACTCTGTGTCTAGCTCAGGTTTGTGACTACACCAATTGGTACTCTGTATCTAGCTAACCTAATGGAGACTTGGAAGACTAGCACTCTGTGACTTTGTGTCTAGCTCAAGGATTGTAAATGCACCAATCAGCACTCTGTGTCTAGCTCAAGGTTTGTAAATACACCAATTGGTACTCTGTATCTAACTAACCTAGTGGAGACTTGGAGGACTAGCACTCTGATTGTGTCTAGCTCAAGGATTGTAAATGCACCAATCAGCACTCTGTGTATAGCTCAAGGTTTGTAAATACACCAGTCAGTACTCTGTGTCTAGCTCAAGGTTTGTAAACACACCAGTTGGTACTCTGTATTTAGCTAACTCTGTATCTAGCTAACTCGCACTTTGTGACTCTGTGTCTAGCTCAAGGATTGTAAATGTACCAATCAGCACTCTGTCAAAAACGGACCAATCAGTTCTCTGTAAAGTGGACCAATCAGATCTCTGTAAAATGGCCCAATCAGCAGGATTTGGGTGGGGCCAGATAAGGGAATAAAACCAGCTGCCCCAGCCAGCCAGCTGCAACCTGCTGGGGTCCCCTTCCACACTGTGAAAGCTTTGTTCTTTTGCTCTTTGCAATAAAGCTTGCTGCTGCTCACTCTTTGGGTCCATGCTGCCTTTATGAGCTGTAACGCTCACCACAACGGTCTGCAGCTTCACTCCTGAAGCCAATGAGACCATGAACCCACTGGGAAGAACGAGTAACTCCAGATGCGCTGCCGTTAAGAGCTGTAACACCCACCATGAAGGTCTGCGGCTTCACTCCTGACAGTGAGACCACGAACCCACCAGAAGGAAAAAGCTCTAGACACATCTGAACATCTAAAGGAACAAACTCCGGACACCCCATCTTTAAGAACTGTAACAGTCACCGCAAGGGTCCGCGGCTTCATTCTTGAAGTCAGTGAGACCAAGAACCCACCAAATCCGGAAACGGTATCTTTGTGGAGTTCTCTGTATTTCCTGAATTTGAATGTTGGCCTATCTTGCTAGGTTGGGAAGTTGTCTTGGATAATATCCTAAAGTGTGTTTCCAACTTGGTTTCATTCTCCCTGTCACTTTCAGGTATACCAATAAACGTAGGTTTGGTCTTTTCTGATAGTCTCATATTTCTTGGAGGCTTTGTTCATTTCTTTTCATTCTTTTTTCTCTAATCTTGTCTTCATGCTTTATTTCATTAAGTTGATCTTCAATCACTGATATCCTTTCTTCTGCTTGATGAATTCAGCTATTGATACTTGTGTATGTTTCACGAAGTTCTTGTGCTGTGTTTTTCAGCTCCATCAAGTCATTTATGTTCTTCTCTAAACTAGTTATTCTAGTTAGCAATTCCTCTAACCTTTTTTCAAGCTTCTTAGCTTCCTTGCATTGGATTAGAACATGCTCCTTTTGTTAGGCAGGGATCTAGACCCGACATGGCGGTGCCACCCGGCGTAGCAGGCCCTTTGTTCGAGATTTCCCTTCCTCTTTGAACACACCTGCAGACTTGCATATGTCAGAGGTTCCGGCTGGGCAACCACACTCCCCCATGACCTGCAGCTCACCTACATTCCACAAGTTCGTAAACAGCAGTTTCGGTTAACAGTTTCCAAAGACCCCTTCCTCATGACCCTTACTCGACTCCTGCCCTAGTAGTTTCAAGACCCCCCAGGTCCTGTTTGTACAACCAGCTTCCCTACCTCTTGGGCTATAAAAAAGCCCCTACCCTCCTCCCTCAGCACGACTACCTCGACCCGCACCTTTGGACCAAGAAACCTCTCCCGTGAGTCCTAATAAAGGCTATTCTCACTGCCATTTGCCTTGTGTCTTCATTCCTGGTTCGGCTCCAGTCTCAGTTTACCTTTACATTTGGTGCCAAAACCCGGGAGGAGACCCCTCCCCCGGACCCCTGCCGGGCCGGGCAGGCTCCCCTTTCCCTGAGCCAGGACCTCCTTTCCAAGCCGGGAGCTGTTTCACCAAATCCAAGAGTCAATTCGATCACTGCTGGGTAAGTTCTCACCCGTCCTGTAGGCCCCCTGGGAAGTCCCTGTCCAAAATGCATGGCCACGTCAGGGACTCCCTCCAGTCAACTGTGACCTTGGCACCGGGGACTAGGAGATGTCCAACCTCCCCAGAAGCCGCCATACCCCGCACTCTGCGTGGCAGTAGGAGGACACTCCCATTGCCTCCGGACTGCCCATCTTAGGATTATGGGAACTACCCAGTCCAAACCAGACCGAAAATCCCCTCTGGGGTGCCTCTTGGTGAATCTCCAGACTTTAAGTCTCAGCCAAGACATAAAACAAAAGCGGCTCATTTTCTTCTGCATTTTCTTCTGCAGCATGGCTGCAATATAAATTGGATAATCACTCTCAGTGGCCTGCAGAAGGCACTCTAGACTTTAACATCCTCACGGATCTCACCAACTTCTGCAAGAGACTAGGCAAATGGCTCGAGATGCCCTATGTTCAAGCCTTTTGGGACTTGAGTTCTCGCCCAGATCTCTGCGCCCAATGCTTGCTAGCTCAGGTCCTACTCGCAAAGTCTCTTCCCTCGAGCAAGGAGAGGGATGATTCCTCCTCTTTTTCTGAGCCTCCTGACACCCTATATCGGCCACCCCTCCAGTCTCCCACCCAACCTCCTCCTTATCCTGACCCACCATTATCCCTGTCCTCATCAACGCCTCCCCTCCCTTCCACGCCTCATGTGCCCTTACCAAACCCGACAGATTCTGTCTCCCCTACCTCCACCTCCTCCCCTTCCTCACCTGTCTCAGCCCATACTCGGTCCAGGACTGACCTCTTGTGTCCCTTGCAAGAGGTGGCAGGCGCCGAAGGAGTAGTCTGGGTCCATGTGCCGTTTTCATTGGCAGACTTGTCTAAGTTTGAGGAGCGTGCAGGCTCCTTTTCGGCCAATCCTACTCGTTATATCAAAGAGTTCAGGTATCTATGCCAGGCATTTGATCTCACCTGGCATGACCTCCATGTCGTTATGAACTCAACCCTGTCTCCTGAGAAGCAGGAGCGTATCCTAGTGGCAGCCAGGCAGCACGCTAACCAGGTTCATTTAACTGACCCCGCCATGCCAGTCAGCACTGAGGCAGCGCCCTCGGCTGAGCCCGACTGGGACTACCAGGTAGGGCAGGCAGGTCGCCGCCGCCGAGACATGATGGTTCAGTGCCTTCTTGCTGGCATGCAGGCAACCTCTAACAAATCAGTCAGCTTTAACAAACTAAAAGAGGTAGTCCAAGGCGCAGATGAAAATCCGGCCGTTTTTCTTAACCAGCTGACTGAGGCACTTATTCAGTACACCCGCCTTGACCCTGCCTGCCCCGCAGGAAGAACCGGCTTGGCCTCATATTTCATTTCTCAGTCAGCCCCTGATATCCAAAAAAAAAATTTAAAAAGGCAGGGGAAGGCCCTCAAACTCCCATCCAGGATTTAGTCAAACTGGCCTTCAAGGTCTACAACTCCAGTGAGGAAGCAGCTGAGACCCAACGACAGGCCAGGCTAAAACAGAAGGTGCAACTCCAAACCCAGGCCTTGGTAGCAGCCCTGAGGCTGGCCGGCTCCAGGAGCTCCCAGAAAAGAGGTACTACCCTAGCACCACCTGGTGCCTGCTTCAAGTGCGGCAACGATGGCCACTGGGCCAGGCAGTGCTCTAACCCAAAGGAGCCAACTTGCCCCTGTCAGAACTGTCAGCAGATAGTCCACTGGAAGTCAGACTGCCCCGACCTAAGGATGGTCGCCGTGCCTCCACATGACGACCCTCCTCCAAGTATTGGAGGCACCTTCCAGCTCCTCAACACCGATGCAGATTGAAGAGGCCCAGACTCGGGGACCTCTCTCACTCTCACCGAGCCCAGGGTTATGCTCCAGGTAGCGGGTAAGTCCATATCCTTCCTTATGGACACAGCGGCTACCTACTCTGTTTTGCCTTCCTTCAGTGGCCCCAGCCACCCCTCCACTGTCACAGTCATGGGAATTGACGGCACTCCCTCCACCTACCGCCAGACTCCTCCTCTGTCTTGCTGCCTGGATGGCTCCCTCTTCTCGCACTCATTTCTTATCATTCCTTCATGCCCAGTCTCCTTGTTAGGACGAGATCTCCTCTCCAAGCTAGGGGCCTCAGTTCACTTCTGACCCAACCCCTCCCCACACCTCGCGTTCCTCTTCCCCCTTCTCTCACCTGGCAAACCCTGCCTGGCTAACCCCCCACTCCCGTTTGCAGTCCCCATTAACCCTAAGGTGTGGGACACCTCCACCCCGATCATTGCCCAGCACCACATTCCGGTCTGCATCTGGCTAAAAGATCCTTCCAAGTTCCCCTCTAGACCCCAGTTCCCTATCTCCCTTGAACACCGACAAGGACTTAAACCCATCATTACACGCCTGCTCTGGCAGCACATTCTAGTTCCCACCAACTCACCATGTAATACTCCTATCCTGCCTGTACGGAAAAGCTCTGGGGCCTATTGTCTTATACAGGACCTACGCCTCATCAGTGAGGCAGTAGTCCCTACCTTTCCAGTTGCTCCTAATCCATATGCACTCCTCTCACGCGTTTCCCCTGACACCACTCATTTCACTGTCCTTGACCTGCAGGATGCCTTCTTTACCATCCCTCTACACCCAGACTGCCACTTTCTGTTTGCCTTCACATGGGAGGACCCAGACACTCATGTTTCTTCCCAGCTGACCTGGACTGTCTTGCCTCAAGGGTTCCGAGATAGTCCCCATTTTTTCAGACAGGCACTGGCACGGGACATCCTCCTCTGCCCCCTAACCCATAGCACCCTTCTACAATACGTAGATGATCTATTACTATGTAGTCCTTCCTGGGAGTGCTCCCTTGCAGACACTGCTACACTTTTAAATTTTTTAGGCAACCAAGGTTATCGGGTTACCCCGGCTAAGGCTCAACTTTGCACCCCTACTGTCACCTACCTAGGTATACTCTTCACACCCACTACGAAAAGCCTCACGGCAGATAGAATGAGCCTCATCAAAACTCTCCAGCCTCCTCAGGATGCAGAAGAGATCTTGTCCTTCCTAGGACTGGTAGGGTATTTCAGGTATTGGATTTCCAACTTCAGGGTCTTAGCCAAGCCCCTCTACCAGGCTGCCAAGGAGACACCCACTGGACCGCTATCCGACCCCTCCTTGGTTGCCAGCTCTTTCAAGAAGCCTCAGGACTGTCTCCTTTCTGCCCCTGCTCTCTCTCCCCAACCCCCTTCGGCCCTTTCATCTATTCACCGAGGAGCACCAGAAGGTAGCCGCCAGCCTCCTAGCCCAGCCGGTTGGATCCACATACCAGGCTGTGGCCTATCTCTCCAAGCAGTTAGATCCCACAGTCCAGGGCTGGCAACCTTGTGTGTGAACCCTGGTGGCTGCCACAGAACTTACCCAAGAGGCCCTCAAGCTTACCCTAGGGCATCCTCTCACAGTCTACTCTTCTCACTGACTGTCAGATCTCATTACACACAAGTGTCTCAGCCATCTCACCTTGTCCTGGCTTCAACAGTTCCACCTGCTATTCATTGAAAACTCTCACATCACTCTCACCACCTCACCCCCTCTAAATCCTGCTACCCTCTTGTCCACTCTAGGATACGATTCCGCCCCCGCACATTCCTGCCCAGAAGTTCTCACCACCCTGCCACCTGCCTGCCTCGATATTTCCGAATGGCCGTTAGAATACCCAGACCGTACCCTGTTCGTAGACGGGAGTTCTGTCTTAACCCCCAGTGGATGCCGACAGGCAGCATATGCTGTCGTAACAGCAACCCAAATGGTTGAAACCAGGCCCTTGCCTCTAGGCACCACCTCCCAGAAGGCTGAACTCACTGTCCTTACTCGTGCCTTACTTCTCTCCAAAGGGCAGAGGGTTAATATCTATACAGACTCTAAATATGCTTACCTTATTGCACATACTCACTCTATTCTCTGGCAAGAGAGCAGGTTTCTTACCACCAAAGGGATGCCAGTAGTCAATGAACCACATACAAAGAGGTTGCTTAATGCTGTCCAGGCCCCCAAAGAGGTAGCCATCATCCACTGCAAAAGACACCAGCATTGTAAGGACCCTGTGTCGCAAGGTAACAGCCTAGCTGACTCCACCACATGGGCCACTGCCTTCACT
The DNA here is from genome assembly GCF_009764315.1 of Trachypithecus francoisi. NCBI lineage: Eukaryota > Metazoa > Chordata > Mammalia > Primates > Cercopithecidae > Trachypithecus > Trachypithecus francoisi. The sequence continues at coordinate 88,720,148 of NW_022681470.1, read as the reverse complement.
TCCTCCCCTCCCCGAGCACCTTTGCTCTTTCTTTCCCCAACATATTCCCCCGACTACTCTTCCCAGGAACTTCAAACCCTGATGGCCCACCCCAGTGTTACCCGAAACAAGGATGGGTAGATGTTCATTGACAGCTGAATAGCGCTCCCTCAGACTCAAGCAGTACATATACTGACCGACATACACCGCTCTCTCCACATAGGACCCAAGGCTATGTACAACTTCCTAGAACCCATCTTTCACCTTCCCTCACTGCAGGCCCAAATTAAAAAAGTACATCAGCAATGTGCCACCTGTTTGGCCACTAACCCCCAAGGTAGGCTCAGACATCCAGGGCCTACTCATCAGCTAAGAAGCCACCAGCCAGGAGAAGATTGGCAACTTGATTTTACCCACATGCCCTGACATAAAAAATTTTGCTACCTGCTGACCTTAGTTGACACCTTCTCAGGATGGATTGAGACTTTCCCCACCACTCGAGAGACTGCAGAAGTTGTGGCAATTATTCTCCTAGAGCACATTGTTCCCAGGTTCCGTCTCCCCTGAACCATCCAATCAAACAATGGTCCGGCTTTCATTTCCAAACTCACCCAGCAGGTGGCAGCTGCACTCCAGATTACCTTGAAGCTCCACATTCCCTAACATCCGCAGTCATCCAGTAAGGTAGAATGCACAAATGGCCTCCTTAAACTGCATCTAACCAACCTCCTCACTCTAGAAAAAGTCCAAGAAGGACTCCACAAAAAAACATCAGGATTAGAGTCCCCACTCGGGTGGTGACAGTCGTCCATGGCCGGCTGGGTTCTACCCTTCCTAAGCCCCTTATTAATCATTTACTTCTTACTACTCATAGCTCCCTGTATCCTCCACTTCATCCAGGACTGCATGAAAGAAGTCTCCTGGGTCACTTTCAATCAGATGCTGCTTCACCCCTATACTCGAGTTCTGACCTCCGAAGAACCCCACAACGACCCATACCAGCAGGAAGCAGCCAGATGAACACGTTGCCCCTTTTTTCTTATTAGAAAGAGGTCAGAATGTTAGGCAGGGATCTATACCTGACATGGCGGTGCCACCTGGCGTAGCAGGCCCTTTGTTTGAGACTTCCCTTCCTCTTTGAACATACCCGCAGACTTGCATATGTCAGAGGTTCCGCCTGGGCAACCACACTCCCCCATGACCTGCAGCTCACCTACATTCCACAAGTTCGTAAACAGCAGTTTCGGCTAACAGTTTCCAAAGAGCCCTTCCTCATGACCCTTACTCGACTCCTGCCCTAGTAGTTTCAAGACCCCCCAGGCCATTTGTACAACCAGCTTCCCTACCTCTTGGGTTATAAAAAAGCCCCTACCCTCCTCCCTCAGCGCAACTACCTCGGCCTGCACCTTTGGACCAAGGGACCTCGCCCGCGAGTCCTAATAAAGGCTATTCTCACTGCCATTTGCCTTGTGTCTTCATTCCTGGTTTGGCTCCAGTCTCAGTTTACCTTTACACCTTTAGCTCAGAGGAGTTTGTTATTTGTCAATTCATCATACTCATTCTCCTTCCAGTTTTATTCCCTTGCTGATGAGGAGTTGTGTTCCGCTGGAGGAGAGGAGGCATTCTGGTTTTTGGAATTTTCAGCCTTTTTTGCACTGTTTTTTCCCCATCTTTATGGATTTGTCTACCTTGGTCCTTGATGTTGGCGAGCTTCAGATGGAGTTTCTGTGTTGACATCCTTTTGGTTAATGTTGATGCTCTTCCTTTCTGTTTGTTAGTTTTCCTTCTAACAGTCAGGCCCCTCTGCTGCAGGTCTGCTGGAGTTTGCTGGAGGTCCATTCCAGACCCTATTTGCCTGTATCATTAGTGGAGGCTGCAGAACAGCAAAGATTTCTGCCTGTTCCTTCCTCTGGAAGCTTCATCCCAGAGGGGCATCTGCCAAATACCAGCTGGAGCTGTCCTGTATGAGGTGTCTGTCAACCCCTGCTGGGAGGTGTCTCCCAGTCAGGAGGCATAGGAGTCAGGAACCCACTCGAGGAGGCAGCCTGTCCCTTAACAGTGCTTGAGTGCTGTGCTGGGAAAACCACTGCTCCCTTCAGATTCAGCAGGCAGGAACGTTTAAGTCTGATGAATCTAAGCCCACAGCTGCCCCTTCCCCCAGGTGCTCTGTTCCAGGGGGATGGGAGTTTGCTCTATAAACCCCTGACTGAGGCTGCTGCCTTTCCTTTAGGGATGCCCTTCCTAAAGAGGAGGAATTTAGAGAGGCAATCTGGCCCACAGCGGCTTTGCCGAGCTACCCTGAGGTCTGCCCAGTTCAAACTTCCTGGCAGCTTTGTTTACACTGTGAAGGGAAAATCGCCTATTCAAGCCTCACTAATGGTGGATGCCCCTGCCCCCACCAAGCTCGAGCTTTCCAGGTCGGTTTCAGACTGCTGTGCTGGCAGCGAGAATTTCAAGACAGTGGATCTTAGCTTGCTGAGCTCCGTGGGGGTGAGATCTGCTGAGCTAGACCGCTTGGCTTCCTGGCTTCAGCCCACTTTTCAGGGGAATGAATGGTTCTGTCTCACTGGTGTTCCAGGTGCCACTGGGGTATGGGAAAAAAACAAAACAAAACAAAAACCTCCTGCAGACAGCTTGGTGTCTGCCCAAATGGCTGCCCGGTTTTGTGCTTGGAACCCAGGGCCCTGGTGGTGTAGGCACCTGAGGGAGTCTCCCGGTCTGCAGATTGTGAAGACCGTGGGAAAAGTATAGTGTCTGGACTGGAGTACACCATTCTTCACGGGACAGTCCCTTCCAGCTTTCCTTGGCTAGGGGAGAGATCCTCAAGCCCTTGTTTCCCAGGTGAGCTGGGTGCCTCAGTTGGAAATGCAGAAATCACCCAACTTCTGAGTTGATCTCATTGGGAGCTGCAGACTGGAGCTGTTCCTATTTGGTCATCTTGCCCAGAAGTCAACTGCACAAATCTTAATTGTGCAATGTGAATTGGAAATTTCACTTTCCATCTATATACTTTTTCCATTTGGAGGGAATTATTTTATTGTGGTAAAATAACCTAAATTATATATTGTGATTATGTAACCTAAAATTTATCATTTTAACCATTTTAAGTGTACAATTTAGTGGCATTAATGCACAATGTTGTGCAATCATCAACACGATTTCCAAAGCCTTTTTATTACCCCAAACAGAAACAGTGACCATTAAGCAACGGCTCCCCATTCCTTTTCCCTTCAGTCCCGAGTAACCTATAATCTACTTATTGTTTCTATTAATTTGCAGGCATCTTATGTAAGTGGAATCATACGATATTTGTCCTTTTGTGTCTGGCTCATTTCACTTAGCATAATGTATTCAAGGTTTATCCATGTTGCAGCATGTATCAGAATTGTACCCTTTTTTATGACTAAATAATATTCCATTGTATGTATGTACCACATTTGTTTATCCATCTATTGATGGATACTTGGGTTGTTTCTATCTTTTGTCTATTGTGAATAATGCTGCTATGAACATTGGTGTACAGGTATCTGTTTGAATTCCTGCTCTCTATTTCTTTGGATTCACCTAGGAGTGAAATTGTTGGATCATGTGGTAATTCTATGTTTACCTTTTGAGGAACCGCCAAACTGTTTCTCATAATGGCTTCATCATTTTACATTCTCACCTGGAATTGGAAAAAGGGTTCTAATTTTTCCATATCCTTGCCAATATTTTTTATTTTTCATTTTTTTGATAATGATTATCCTAATGAATGTGAAGCAGTATCTCATTATGGTTTTGACTTGTATTTCCTTAATTACTAATAATGTTGAATATCTTTTCATGTGCTTTTTGGCCTTGTTGGCCATTTGTATATCTTCTTTGGAATAATGTCTATGTATGTCCCTTGCCCAATTTTAAATTGGATTATGTTTTTTTTTTTTTTAGTTGTAGTGTTCTTTATGTATTCTAGATATGAATTCCTCATCAGATATTTGATTTGTTAATATTCTCTCCAATTCTGTGTGTTGTCTTTTCACTCTCTTCACAGAGTCTTTTGATATAATATAATTTTTTATTTTGGTGAAGTCTAATTTTTTTTTTTTTTTTGAGATGGAGTTTTGCTTTTGTTGCCCAGGCTGGAGTGCAATGGTGTGATCTTGGCTTATGGCAACCTCCGCCTCCTGGATTCAAGCAATTCTCCTGCCTCAGCCTCCCGAGTAGCTGAGATTACAGGCATGTGCCATCATGCCCAGCTAATTTTGTATTTTTAGTAGAGATGAGGTTTCTCAAGTTGGTCAGGCTGGTCTTTTTTTTTTTTTTTTTTTTTTTATACTTTAAGTTCTAGGGTACATGTGCATGACGTTTATATCATGTATAACTCCCCAATGCAATCCCTCCCTCCTCCCCCCTCCCCATGATAGGCCCCAGTGTGTGATGTTCCCCTTCCTGAGTCCAAGTGATCTCATTGTTCAGTTCCCACCTATGAGTGAGAACATGCGGTGTTTGGTTTTCTCTTCTTGTGATAGTTTGCTAAGAATGATGGTTTCCAGCTGCATCCATGTCCCTACAAAGGACGCAAACTCATCCTTTTTAATGGCTGCATAGTATTCCATGGTGTATATGTGCCACATTTTCTTAATCCAGTCTGTCACAGATGGACATTTAGGTTGATTCCAAGTCTTTGCTATTGTGAATAGTGCCGCAATAAACATACGTGTGCATGTGTCTTTGTAGTAGAGTAATTTATAATCCTTTGGGTATATACCCAGTAGTGGGATGGCTGGGTCATATGGTACATCTAGTACTAGATCCTTGAGGAATCGCCATACTGTTTTCCATAATGGTTGAACTAGTTTACAATCCCACCAACAGTGTAAAAGTGTTCCTATTTCTCCACATCCTCTCCAACACCTGTTGTTTCCTGACTTCTTAATGATTGGGTCAGGCTGGTCTTGAACTCTCAACTTCAGGTGATCCATCTGCCTTGGCCTCCCAAAGTGCTTGCATTACAGGTGTGAGCTATATATATTACAGCTATAGAAAGAAATATCTAGATTTCTTTTGGTGCCTGTGCCTTTCGTGTCATATTTAGGAAATCATTGCCAAATGCAATGTCATTAAGATTTTCTATATGTTTTCTTCTAAGGTTTTTATAGTTTTAGCTCTTACAGCTAAGTCTTTGTTACATTTTCGGTTAATTTTTATGTATAGCATGTGGTAGGGGTCCAACGTCATTCTTTTGCATGTAGATGTCCAGTTGTCCCAGAACCAATTGTTGCAATGACTGGCCTTTCCCTCATTGAGTGCTTTTAGAATCTTTACCAAAGATCATTTGACTACATATTAAAGGGTTTACTTCTGGGCTCTTGAGTCTATTTCATTGGTCTGTATTTGATTACTGTACCTTTGTAGTAAATTTTGAAATCAGGAAGTATGAATCCTCTAACTTTCCTCTTTTTTGAGACTATTTTGGCTATTTGGTGTCCCTTCAGATCAATATGAATTTTAGTATGAGTTTTTCTATTTCTGCAAAAAAAATCTTCAGGATGTGATAGGAATTGCATTGAATCTGTAGATTGTATTGCCATCTTAATAATATTAAATCCATGAACACAGGATGTCTTTCCATTTATGTTTGTCTTCTATAATTTCTTTCAGCAACACCTTACAGCTTTCAGTGTACAAGTATTCCCCTCCTTGGTTAAGTTTCTTCCTAAGTATTTTATTCTTTTTGATGTTATTGTAAATTAAATTGTTTTTCTTATTTTTGGATTGTTTATTATGAGTTTAGAGAAATGGAACTGATTTTTACATGTTAATTTTGTATCCTGCAATTTTGCTGAACTTTTAATTAGCCCTAAGAGTTTGTGTGTGTGTGCTTGTGGTGTGGATTTTATACATATGAGATTATATTATCTTTAGGATTTTATACATATGAGATTACATTATTGGTGAACAGAGATCATTTTCTTTCTTCCTCTCTAATTAAGATGTCTTTTATTTCTTGTTCTTGTCTAATTTTTCTAGCTAGAGCTTCTAATGCTACACTGAATGCTGTGGTAAAAGTGAGCATCTTGTCTTGTTCCTAATCTTAGGAGAAAAACTTACAGCCTTTCACCATTGTATATGATGTTAACTGTGGATTTTTAATATATGGCCTTTATTATTTTAAGAAAGTTCTCTTGTATTTTTAGTTTGTTGGATAGTTTTTATCATGAAAAGATGTTGAACTTTGTCAAATGGCTTTTCTGTGTCAATTAAAATGACCAGTTTTTTTCTTTCATTCTGTTAATGCAGTATATTACATTGATTGATTTTTGTATGTTGAACTATCCTTGCATTCCAGGAATACATTTCAGTAAGTCATGTTGTATAATCCTTTTAATCTACTGCTGAATTTTGTTTGCTACTTATTTTGTAAGAATTTTTATATAAATATTTATAAGGAATATTGGTTTGTAGTTTTGTTTTCTTTTAGTGTCTTTGTCTGGCTTTGGTATCAGGGTAGTGCTGGCTTCACAGAGTGAATTAGGAAGTAGTCTTTTCTTGTTAAGAACTGAGTGTTGATGCCTCTACAAAATGTATATATTGAAGCTCTAACCCCCAATGTGATGATATTTGGAGATGGGGACTTTGAGAGATAATTAGGCTTGGATGAGGTCATGTGAGTGGGACCCTCATGATGAGATTAGTATACTTATAAGAAAGGAGAGACTAAAGTTCTTGCTTTCTCTCTACCACATGAGGGCATATAGAGAAATTGGCCACCTACAAGCCAGGGAGAGTTTTAGCAGCAATTGAATCAGCTGGCACCTTGATCTTGGACATCTAAGCCTTCAGAACTGTGAGAAATAAATTTCATTTATTTAAGCTACCAAGTCTGTGGTATTTTGTCATGGAAGACAGAGTGAATTAATATATTTATCTTCAATGTTTGGAAGAGTTTGAGAAGGATTAGTGTAAAATCTTTTAAAACTCTGGTGACCAGCGAAGTCTTCTGATCCAGGACTTCTCCTTGTTGGGAAGTTGTTTTAAAATTATTTACTTAATATTCTTAGTAGTTATAGTTCTAACCAGATTTTCTATTTCTTCACGATTCAGTCTTTGTAAAAATTGTGTCTACTTTATGTTATCCAATTTGTTTGTGTACAATTGTTTGTAGTAGTCTCGTCTATTCTTTTTATTTCTGTAAAATTGGTTGTAGTGTCCTCATTTTCATTTCCAATTTTAGTAATTTGAGCACTCTGTGTTTTTTCCATAACCACTCTAGCTAAATTTGTCAATTTTGTTGATCTTTTAAAGTAGCCAACTTTTGGGTTCGTCAATTTTCTCTATTTTATCTCTGGTCTAATCTTTATTATTTTCTTTATTCTGATAGTTTTGGGTTCATAGTAGTGGCACTTTCCCACTTGAGATCTGAATTAGGTGAAATAGAGACCAGTTCTTCATGAACTCCCAAGACAGGTTAGAATATTGCAAATAAGATCTGTTATGTTCCCTCTCATTCAAGGGAGGGAACTGAGAAGTGAACTCCTGCCTCCTCTAAACAAGCTTTCTGCTGGGATGAGGAGGGGTGAGACAAAGGCAGGAAAAATGCCATGGAACTTTTCCTACCATTTTGAAAGTGGCTTTTTCTTCATTGGGCATTTGATTGGTTGTTATAAAACTCTGACTGTTTTCCAGAGTTCCTATAAGGTTAATTCAACCATATGGGTTTTTTTTTTTGTTTGGCTGCTTTTTTTTTTTTTTTTTTTATTACTCTAAGTTGGGGGAAAGAGAGAGTTTGGAATTTCCTAGTCCACCACTTTGCTGACATCACTCTCTCCATCTCTATACTTTTACATTGATTTTTAAAAAAGTGATAGAAATGTGTTAACATATTTCTTAAGTAACTGAAAATTAGTGACATTACCCAAGATCTTAGTGGATAAATAATATTCTCTCTAAGGAACCAATGACCCTTAGAAAAATGACTGATTCTAGATGTGGGATAGCCTCTTATATGTTTTTCTTGACTCAATTTACTAACAAGGATCTTCAACACAATACAGTTGAAGAGTAGCAGTGATCTTGTATTCACTGAATACGAGAATGGTTACTTATATACATTACTTTATTAAGAATCCCTCTAATGTTTCCAATAAATGTTTAGTACATATGCTGTATCAAGTTGTAAAAGTTTAACCTGAGCCAGTCATTTGCTTATTTGCTCTCAGCTCTATTCCCACCCTTCTGTGCTCTTTATTTTTCAGAAGGTTAGAAGTCTGCAAGCTACATTTATCTTTTCCTTTGTCAGATGGCTTCTGATTAGATTTCGTCACTGGGCGGTATTGGTTAAAGTTGGATGGAAGGAATACATTATATTTTTTCCATAATCTTAGTTTCTGGTAATGTCTTCAGTAATGGCAGTGATAGCAGAAGACGAGTACCACTTCAGTGTTCCTGGTACAGCAGTGCAGTTCCAGCAAGCATGTCAGAAGTCTTGCTAGTGTGGTACTTGCAGGATCAGGCTTTGATGATAGCATCTGCAGTGGTGAGTGATTTTTGTCTCCCAGAGTCTCATAGTTTTGATGGGACTGTGAACTCTTAGAATCTTGAAAGCTGGCAGCACTGATTCCCAAGACAAATTTCCATAGGGACAAAGTTCCATAGCAACTTCCTGGAATTACTAATTGCTGATAACCTCAGCTTCCCTGTTTTACTCTTCCATCACTTTTGGAATCAATTTCCTATATTCAACTTGCTGAGTTTTCAGTATTTAACATGGTCTCAGTTTTTTAAAAATTGGACATTGACTAAAACACATTCTATTTTTAGCTTTCTTGAAAACTTTTCAAATCAGTCATGGGTATTCAGTTTTATCAAATATATATTGTAGACTATGTCAAGATTATTATTTTTTTCCTCTCCTTTAATCTGTTTGAACAGCAGATTACAATAGATGGTTTCTTAAAGATAAATCATCCTGGCACTCTAAGGATAAAATCCTACTTGGTTACATTTTTTTCCTTTTAATGCATTGCTTTAAAATTGACTGAAGTTTAAGTTAAGATTTTTTAACATTTATATTTATAATTGAGATCGCACTATATCAGGATGTGGCAGACTTTTTCTGTAAAGGTCCTGATAGTAAATATTGGACTTTGTGGACCATACAGTCTCCTTTGCAACTACTCAACTCTGCTGCTGTAGTGTGGAAGCAGCCATAATAAACACATAAAATAATGCATGTTGGCAGTGTTTCAATAAAACTTTATTTATAGATGCTGAAATTTGAATTTCACATAATTTTAACATGTCCCAAAATATTATCATTCTTTGAATTCTTTTCAACCATTTAAAAAATGTAAACTATTCTTAGTTTGTGGGTCAAATAAAAACAGATGGCAGACTGGATGTGGCCACACGCCATAGTTTTCTAACTCCTGGCCTATGTATCTCTTTTTGGGGGATCATCCTTATCTGGCTTTGGAATCAGTGTTATATTATAGTATTTAATGAATTTGGAATCTCCCCTGTTTTCTATGCCTTGGGACAGTCAAGATGACTGGGAATTATCCTTTCACTATAGGTGATAGGACTAGTCCATAAGACTGTCTAGTCTGGTACACTTTTGGCAATTAGACCACTGAATAGCTTTCCATTTTTCTCAGGTTAAAGTAGTTCTTCTAATTATAAACTAACTTTCTTTCTTTCTCTTTCTTTCTTTCTTTCTTTCTTTCTTTCTTTCTTTCTTTCTTTCTTTCTTTCTTTCTTTCTTTCTTTCTTTCTCTCTCTCTCTCTCTCTCTCTCTCTCTTCTCTCTCTCTCTCTTTCTTTCTTTCTTTTTCTTCTTTCTTTCTTTTGAGAAAGAGTTTTGCTCTGTTGCCCAGGCTGGAGTGCAGTGACACCATCTCAGCTCACTGCAACCTCCACCTCCTGGGTTCAAGCAATTCTTGTGCCTCAGCCTTCCGAGTAGCTGGGACTATAGGTGTGTGCCACTACACCCGACTAATTTTTTTTTTTTTTTTTTGTATTTTTAGTAGAGACGGGGTTTCATCATGTTGACCAGGCTGGTCTTGAACTCCTGGCCTCAAGTAATCCACCCCCCTCAGCCTCCCAAAGTATTGGGATTACAGGTGTGAGCCACTGTGCCAGGGCTTAATTATAAATTTTCAACTTATAAATTATCACATATACAAAGCCTTATACCACAGCAATCCATTGGTTCTTTCTGCCACCAGATGACATTAGCATGGACAATATAACCATTATTTGTGTTTTGGAAAGATCACTCTGGTTGTGGTGTAGAGAATGGATTGGACTGGGAGCAGGCATGACTGCAAGAGGTCAAGTGCTATTGTCTGGGTAAGAGATGATGGCAACCTGGACTACTGTAGTTAGTGGTGAAAGAGAGGTAGATAGATTATAGTGACATTCAGGAGTTGTGTTGGGGTTTTCAAGACCACCCCCAGATTCAGTCATTCACTAGGGGGACTCACAAGACTCAGCATATAGCCATAGTTATGGCCGATTTATTACATCGAATCAACACAAAGAAAATCAGCAAAGGCAAAAGGGTAAAGTCCAGAGGAAACCAGGTGCAAGCTTCTAGAGTCCTCCCACAGTGGAGTCAAACAGGAGGTATGTAATTCCTTCAACAACATGTTGTGACATATTTGAAATGTAATCTACCAAGGAAGCTTGATGGAGCCTAGGCATTTAGGGTTTTTCTCTGCAGTCAGTAACGTAGGCACCCTCTACCTAGCATGCACCAAAATTCCAGAATCTAAGAAGGAAAGCAGATATTCAGCAAAAACCAAATCATTGTGCCAACAGTTCAGGCACAGTGTAAGTCATCCTTATCAGGGAATGGTAGGAACCATCCCAAAGTCTAAGTTCCCAGACACCAGCCAAGGGCCAACCTTATAAGCATGCCCTTCAAAGGACGGCAGTTTTAGGCCTGCTGTGTTAACTCTTCTGTGTTTCCTGCATAGCAGGTAAAATCAATATTTCTAGTGCATTTCCAACCAATGGTTTTATAGAATCTATGAAGGTAATATACTTTAGAAATAAACAGAATATCTGGCTTTGTCATTGATACATATGCCAAAGGATTGTAACATCGCAGCTAAGGCAATTAAAGGCTGATAAACTATTGCATCTTCAATAATTAAAGTATTACAAATTGAGGACTACTTGCACTGGGTCAGGCACTGTGGATACAAATGGTGACAAAACATGATCTGTGTCCTGATGGAACTCACAGTCCAGTGACGGAAGAGAGCAATTAGTCAAATAATCACAGGGAGAAATATTTAAAGACAAAATTGAAAATTGCTGTAAAGGCAAGCGGTATTATACTATGAGCACAAAATGTGGGCATCAGATGTGGCCTGGAGGAACAGGGAAAACTTTCCCCAGGAAGGGACACTTGAGTTTATCCCAGAGGAATGAATGAATGGGCATTGTGTAAATCAGTGATGTTGTGTATTGGAGGTAGTGAGGGTAAGAAGGTGGAGGTAATCTCAAGCTGAAAGTCCTATGGCTAACGTGTAGATGAAATGAAATGAAATGTGCCAAACCTCAGAGAGCACTGGAGAAACACTAGCAAAATTTGTTTATCTTCTCAAATTGTTGCTGTATCTGCCTACACAGTTTCTACACAGGGACTCTGAAATTCTTCATGGGTAGCAGTCAGTTTCAACCCCACAAGAGGATGTAGCTGGGGAGCTGGAAGACCAGGCTCATCTGCAAAGTCTGGCTCAGAACAGAGCAGCTGCGGCCTCTTTGATAGGCAGGGAATACAGGAAGTGGTTTTGTCTCAGGCCTAAAAACCATTTGCTATCTCACACAGCCCCTCTTAGTAAGTCACCTCCCTTTCAGTGTTTACCAAACATTCTGAGGCCCTGCACCTACAGTTCTGTGGGAACCACAACCTCATTCTCCTCAGTTAAAAGCCCAGTCTTTTTATCCCTTTCCTCCAAGTGGCACTATGGGTGACACAGAGAATTTCTACTCTCCAATTTTGGACTCAGACTCTGAATGTGATTTCCAGGACGCCCTTTCCTCTCCTGATATGTGAGCGCCAATCCAAACTCAGTTCAGCAAATACTTACTAAGCTCTACTAGGCATCGGCTCCTGTGATAGGGCACTGTGAGTGAAAAATTGTAAGACAAAGCTCCTGTCCTGGAGGGAGATGACCCCCAAAACATGATTTAAGTCCTCAATTTCCTCTCTCTAGGTTGATCAAGGCAGAACTCTCTTCTCCACCTGTGACGAAGCACCTCTGCTGCCCTCCGGGTTCTTTCTGTTTCTGGTATTTGTCCTTCCTGTCTCTAGCTTCTCAGTCTCCTCCCAAGGTCCCAATCATCTCTCCACATCAGCCTTTCTTTTTTTCATTGTCTGTCTTATACCCTCAATCCCTTGGTCTCTTGTGTCCACTCAGGGCCTAGATTTTCAGATGGCACAGGGCTTTTATCATGTGGACTATCTCCTTTGCTGTTTCATCTGCTTCATTTTTGTTGCTCTCAAAAACCAAAACAAAGTAAAACACAAAAGAGAATAGATGCTTTATGAAATAATATTTATTGTGTCCTGCTGCAATGGAGCCTGTAGTCTCATTTCTCAGGCACTTACAAGGTAAAATTTATGAACTATACTTTATTAATGGACACTTACAAATGCCTGAAATAAAAGGTGACTTGTAGAGGGGATAAGATACCTTGTTGCAAACATGACACCTAGCTTCTGGAACAGGGTTAGTGGCACTTGCCACTAGTGAGCATAATTTTCACATTCAAATGAATAATGAAATAATCAATAAACTTTTTTTTTGAGGAATTGAGGCACTCAGATACAAAACACAAATTAGGCACTCAGACACAAAACAACTTATTAGCTAGTTGGAGAAAGAGCTAAGAAATACCATATCTATATAATTATCAGAGAATGTGATAAAAAGCTACTACTCTGTAATCGTGTGCCAAATGCTGTAAAAGTATAAATAGAGGGCTATATATTTAACTTTGGACCGGAGGTTTTGAAAGGCCACACAAAGGGGATATTCAGTCTAATCCTTGATGTATGAAAAAGTCAGAGACAGAAAGGAGAGAAGGGCATCCCAGACAGAGGACACAACATGGGCAAAGGCATGGGAGGATTGGGTGGGTGTGTGGGCCCATGATAATTCTGTGTGGCTGGAGCCTAGGGAGCAGGCAGGAGACAGCCTGGAAGGTCTGATGGGTCAGATTGCTAAGGAGTGTGGTTCCCCAGGAAAAACATTTTAGTATGGAAGTGAAGTGATAAGATCCTTGTTTTAGAAAGATCGCTCTTTATGTAATAGCAACCCAGGTAACACGTCATAAAGAAATGATCTGAGGGAGTGAGCATGTAGAGGGAAGGTGTGTTAGAGAATTAGACTGATTGAGGGCACATGAATGAGAAGAGCCATATCGAGAAGCTGGAAGTGACAGGACCTATTCTCTGACTAGATGTAGAGGGATCTGGGGTGACAGGGAGAATGAAGGAGCCAAGGATGAAAAAGTTGTCTGCCTTGGGTAGCTGCTGATTGGTGGAGCAGTGAAGAATCGCAGTTCTGCACCCAGCCCCTGGAGTTGAATCCTGGCTTTTCTATTTACTAGGATGAGCTACTGTGACTCAGCCTTAAAGACTTCACCTTTCTGTGACTTGGTTTCCTACTTTGTAAAAAGGAGGATGGTTGTATCTTCTTCAGAAGGCAGATGAGTTTTAATGTTTCTTATGGGCTTTAAATGAGTAAATGTAAAACAAGACAGGGAACAGTACATAGTAGGCACTGGATAAATGTTAATTATTTTGATTATGGTGGATCATTAGCATAGGAAAAACAGAAGGAAAGCAAAGTGGGAGGTCAGAGACAGACCTGTGAGTTCAATTGTGGACACACTAAACTTGAGGTGACTTCTGACATCTATGTAGAGATGATCCATAAACTATTGGAAATACAAGTTGTAAATGAAAGAGTTGAGATTATGAGCATTTAAAGATTCTCTGACAAATAATTTATGAATTATTTGCCCACAATAAGATCTTATAAGAAAAATATTTCTCTTTTGCAAAGATTTGGCCATTTTCCGGTCACAGAATTGATCCATCCCAAACCCAGAGACTTGTACAGGGCTGTTGAGAACTGTCTGGCCAATCATCCAGTAGCAGTTAATAATTATCATCCATTCTTTTATGAATTTCCAAAGTCTGCAAGTCTCTAGAGAATGTATCAGTCATGACTTTGCTTCCTCAAGTCAGAATTCAAGACTTTTTTAATGGTCCTTTGTCAAAATGCATTAACATTTTCATATGTTTTGAAAAATTACAGGGCTCCTCACACTTGGATGGGGGCTTATTTAAGTCTAAACATGCACAGCTGTTTTTTTTTAACCACAAAATTGTTCAGCACAATTCTCCGAATTCTTATCTCTTCTTTTGTTTCTGTTATTTTTGTGATTTTTAGTAGTGGAAATTTACGATTTCTCTCATTTTATATTAACTCATCAGAGTGTTTATGACCTGAAACCCCTGTCTGTCCAAAATGCATATGAAGAGCTCTATCCAACCTTCTTTAATTAAATGGGCATTTTCAACAGAAAAGTTGAGTGGTTATCTAGATAACAATGGAATTAATATATTAATATATTTGAGCTGCTTTTAGTACCTTAAAATATTAGCATATGCAAGTATTCATTCAATAGATATTTGTGGTCCACCTATTGTGTGTCAGGCAAAGTGCCAGGTGCATGTACACCTAAAGCCAAGTGCCAGGTATGCGGAATCCACAGGAGGTAAAAAGGGGCCACATGGCAGAGTACAAGTATGTGCCCCTTGGTGGCAAGAAATCTTGAGTTCAAATCCTGTCTTCCCAGCTTTCCAACTTTGCCAAGATATTCATTATGTCACCCTTAGTGTTAAGTGGAAGAATTAATTTCTACTTTACAAGGCTGTCATGAGTATTGACAACAATGTATGAAGCATCTAGTTCAGTAGTTGGTATACAAAATAAGCCCTCAATGATTCTTACAGGCTCCCTACCTACAAGGAGCTCTCTATTATTATTATTTATTATTATTATTATTTAGGTATATCCCCTGTTCTCTCAATCTAACTGGGGAGGCAGATATAGCATCAGGTAAATAGACAGTTGTATAATAACGGGGGAAAAACATTGCATATAACAAAATGTATCTGAATAAGGAGGGATGAGAGTTAAAAGTTTGATATATAACATTAATTTTGCATAATACTAGCTGCATTTCTGTTGTAAGAAGCTTATTTCACGTATTTGGATTAGCATCTTCTGACGATTTCAGGCCTAGAAGAACGGCTTATAAAAAAATTCCAGAACTTTGTCATGCACAGGCACATTCCTGTATGAACAACATCTCATTTAATCCCCACATCAACCCTACAAGGTAGGCACTATTATTATCCCCATTTTAAAGATGGACAACCTGAGGTACAGAGAGGTTAAAGTAACTTGCCTAAGGTCACATGACTAAGAAACCAGGATTCAGAACCAGGCACTCTACTGTCAGAGCCCACATTTATGACCAGTCATTATACTTCCTCTTACTGTCTTTGTTCTTCAAACTTCATTTTTTTTTTGTTTTGAGATGGACTCTCACTCTCTCACCCAGGCTGGAGTGCAGTGGTGTGATCTCAGCTCACTGCAACCTCTACCTCCTGGGTTCAAGTGATTCTCTTGCCTCAGCTTCCTGAGTGGCTGGGACTACAGGCACGCGCGCCACCATGCCTGGCTAATTTTTTTTTTTTTTGTATTTTTAGTAGAGACGCGGTTTCACAATGTTGGCCAGGCTGGTCTCGAACTCCTTGTGATCTGCCCACCTTGGCCTCAAAAAATTCTAGGATTACAGGCATGAGCCACTGTGCCTGGCCTTCAAACTTCATTTTACAACCAGTAGAGATTGTCACTAATTATTCTTGAGAACATTTATACAAATCAAGGGAAATTCAGAGAAAAGTTAAACAGAAGAAAAATAATGAGTCTGGAAGAAAATATAGCCCAGCCGTTCCTTCTCTCCAGGCAGGACCTAAGAAGTGCTCTCTGTGGACACAGTCCAAACCTGACAGGCTCCTTCCTGCCTGTGCCCGGTTTCCAAGCTGGCCCAACTAGGCTATTCCATCATAGCATGTGTAGTTTAGAGTATTCTATAGATTTTTAAAAATCATATTTTAAACGAGCTTCACTTTCTTTTTCTAAGAATCATGAGCTGCAACATTCCTCATTTTCTCAGTTGAGTAAAGCCCAAGGTGTCTGCAGGCAGAGGGACTGTCCTGACCTACTAGAACTTTCCACCAGAGGGCTCTGTCTCTGAGATTTCCATTTTGATGCACATTTTAAAAAACCGGCACACTTTGGTCTGATACAAGATCCTGTTCCATGATGCTTTGATTTTATAGACCTCTTGGTCACAGTCTAGTTCATCTGGAAAGTTGTGGAGGGAAAAATAAGATCACATGTATTTTACAGAAGGAAAGAGCCTTCTGTAAAAGGCTCTAAGAACTGAGCCCTAGAGAGAAGGGTGAACAGATAACATGTTCATGAATCAGGAGATTCACAGGAGAGAAACAGTGAGAGGAGAGACAAGAGCAGGGTAATCTAAACCCAAAGGCCACGTTCAGAATTCCTGGGCTCTGGCTTCATCCCAGGTTTGCTCTTCTGGAAGATCTAACAGATCTAACCTGCTTCTGATTTTTATTTTTGACAATACACACAGGGGCATTAGGACACTAGGAATTTTACTTGAGTGAGTATATTAAGAAGAGGAAGAGGGTAAATTAGAGAATAAAGATGTTCAGGAATGAATCTTCAAAGCATCCACAGAGTGAGGAGTGGTTTTATTTTAGGAGAAACGCAGCCTATTCAGTGTCACTTTGGAGCTCCTCCATCCTTTACGACCAAGCCTCTTTATTCCTTCCTGTACATCTTTTCTTGGGGTGCTGCCTTTCACCTCCTTACAACTGGTTTGGTGCTTCAGCTGACCTCTTAGTTGGTCTGCCTAACTCTGAAAGTCTTCTCCCTCCGAAATGCCTTTACACTCAGAACAGCCTCTGATGTATGCATCCTGATTTTTATTTTATTTTATTTCTTTTGAGACAGAGTCTCACTCTGTTGCCCAGGCTGGAGTGCAGTAGCAGGATCTCAGCTCACTGCAGCCTCCATCTCCCAGGTTCAAGTGATTCTCTCACCTCAGCCTCCCAAGTAGTGGGGATTACAGGTGTGCAACACCACATCCAGCTAATTTTTTGTATTTTAAGTGCAAAAGTGGTTTCACCATGTTGGCCAGGCTCCTCTTGTATTCCTGACTTCAAGTGATCCACCAGCCTTGGTCTCCCAAAGAGCTGGGATTACAGGCGTGAGCCACCGTGCCCAGCTGCATCCTGATATTTAATGCTTGCCAGAATTTGATTGCATCATGTTTATTGGCTTCTATCTTTTTTTTTTTTTTTCCGAGATGGAATCTCACTCTGTCTCTCCCAGGCTGGAGTGCGGTGATGTGATCTCAGCTCACTGCAACCTCCACTTCCTGGGTTCAAGCGATTCTCCTGTCTCAGCCTCCAGAGTAGCTGGGACTACAGATGTGTGCCACCATACCTGGCTAATTTTGTATTTTTAGTAGAGATGGAGTTTCACCATGTTGGGCAGACTAATCTTGAACTTCTGACCTCAGGTGATCAGCCTGCCTTGGCCTCCCAAAGTGTTAGGATTACAGGCGTGAACCACCACCCCCAGCTGGCTTCTGTCTATCTGTAATTCCCACATGTACAATGTAGTGAGGAAAACAAATAATTAGTTATGCAGTAAGGCAGAATGAGATGAGTTTTAGTGATAGAAGGACCAAAGGGGAAGAAACAGCAGTGTGAAAAGGTCCCTGATTAATTTTGACTCCTGACACCAGGGAAAGCTTTACAGAAGAGGAACCATTTGAGGTGGGCGTTGAAGGACATGGAAATGGACATGGGGTGAGGGCACACATCTGGCTGGGGCACTCTGCCACACATAGGCAAGGAACTGTGAGCATGCATCTGGAGAGGTGCTCTGAATACACCCCACTGATCCAGGCCCCTGCTCATTTTTCATGCTTCTCTCACTTGGAGGCCCTCTGTCTTCCTCATTCTCTATCCAAATTTCATCCATCCTTCAAGGTCCAGCTTCAGCCCTGCCCCCTCATAAGGTCTTTTTTGACTGTTCATGCCGTTACTTGCAGCTGCAGTTCAGCGTTAACTGTAGTGTCTGTGCTGGAATTGTCTCCTGAGCTACACAAGGGCAGACATTATGCACATCTTCTATTTTGGGGCCTTGCAGCTCCTAACATAGTGCTAATGGTAGTTGGTGCTAGATGACTCTATGGATTCATTTACTGGGACTGATGTCTTTATCTGCTTAAATGCAGCCCATTTCTGCTGTCCAGCCTAGGACTGTTCATGGGGACTTAAGAGTTAGCTGATTATATTTACTAACACATAAGGGAAACACTTCCTCAAATGATCATATGAATGTCCTGCTCAGCTGTGAATGATTCCTCCTCCCTGTGGAGAGTTAATGCCTGTGTAAGCTGGCTGGTGGTCTGTTTGTGGGGGATGCAGGATGGGGGCACTCTGCCTCAGCTTAAACCCGGTAGTTCTCTGAGCCTTTGGAACTGGGATGAACCCAGTTTCATCATCTGCACCATCATTTCCCCAGTTCCTTCTGGAGAATGACTGTTTCTTGCAAGGTCTATTTTGATGGTTGGATTACACCCAGTTCCCCAGAAGTGTGAGAAATATAAGCTGGTCAACTCCTTTTGGAGAGCGGGAATACTGGGCATGGCTGCTTCTTCTGCTGAGGCTGCTTGGAGTGATACAGAAGGAAATCTTGGCCAGAAAGAAAATCCTATGAGGTTTCTGAAGTAGTAGTCAAGGAAAGTGTCCCAGCAGTCTCTAGACTGTACAGAAAGAACATTTTCCAACACTCCATTTGGAGAGTGTGTCTACATGGCTGAGAGCCACAACTCTGACAGAGACCCACACAGCACTGTCATCTGTGTTTGGACTTATTAAGCCTGTCGTGCCCTGCACAAATATTCCCAGACAAAGGGATGACTGTGCTTATATGCAGCCCACATTCTGCTCTCCAAGCCATGCACTCAGGGGAAGGGCTGCATCTGCCTCAAGCGAAGGGTACCTTTTCCTAATTTGCTCAAGATGCATGGTGGAGGCCACGCACCGGGGATCTTCACACATACTGACTATGAGCAGAGCATCTTGGCTGGTGTGCCATGGCCTACTACAAGTGTACAAAATATTGATCCCCTTCTCCCACAGTTACTGGGCAGGGTTGTTACCTCCATTCACAAGAGGCCTCTAGTCATATGCAGCTTCTGGAAGTGAGCAATCTTGATTGTTTATCCCAGTGTGCCATAAAAATATTATTTTCTACATGTGCTATGATGGGAGGAAGTTTGGGAAAACTATACTAGGTAACATGCTTTGTCATTCTTTCAGAAGGGAGCCATTTCAGGAAGGGTGTGCGTCCATTTTCCATTTAGGCACAAGCTATGCCCAGCAGAAGGTTTCCTGCTTTGCTTACAAGTTGAGATGTGGCAATTTGCAATCTCCCAGTAAGAGCTAGGCAGAGAAGATCTGAATCCAGGGAACTTGCTAGTATTGGTGGTTGTAACTCAGTTTCCAGAGGGAGAGTTCAGCCTGGCAGCCTAGATCACAATTTCATAGCTTGAAGTCCCAGGAGGTTTACTGTCCCGTGTGCTGGCTTTCCCCATCTGTGCAGGAGAGGAACATGTGAGAAAATGTTAACTGAGAGGTGCTGCTGGGGAACTCCAGTCCTGCAAGTTCCCAGGGGAGTTAAACAAATGGCACAGGGGGATGCCTTAGATTTGCCTCGTGCTGGGAAAATCTGGGGTAGCAGGGTCTTGTTCTTTGCTGAGTCCCTCGTGTCTGCTCCAGCCACCCCCGATTTGGAAGGCCCTGAGCAATTAACTTCTTAGCCCGGAAAAGAGCAATGAGAGGGAATGGGGGCAGGGCCATATTTGGAATAGATTTTGATTATAGGCTTGAGGCAACATTCAGGTTCAAGCTACCTGCATTCCTTGTTCCTAATTGAGCCCTAGTTTTTTTGTATCCCAATGACTCCACTTTCACCTATACATAGTGGGGACTCACTGCTAGCATCTCCTGTGCTCTAGGCATTTAGAAGGCTGCAAACAATCTTCCCACTGCCTTGAGGAGTCTTAGGTTTTAAATTAAATGTTGACCCAATAATTATCATCTAACTTGTCTATAAGGATTTATCTTGAGATGTCACAATCCAGGACTCCATGATTAATCCCTCAAATTTTATCTCCTTCTAAGTTAGGTTACTCTTCTTCCTCCAACTCTCCTTGAGATCCCAGCACAAATATGCTGGACACCCTGACCCTCACTTCTTGCCTGTCCTTCTCCTTTTCTTCCCCTCTTCTTTCCTCACTCTTCCCCTTCTTTTTTTTTCCCTCCTTCCCTCTCCTGATCACTGAGAAAGTAAAGGTCCCTCTATCTGGTTGTCCAGTTCATTTGGCTTATCTTTTCAAGTAAACTGCCCTGTGCTTCAAGTCCTCTTTAAAAGGAAATAGCACCACCCTGCTCGTTGAGCTCATAGATGTCCTCCCTATTGCTTCATAGGATCACTCTTAATTCTTACTCAGTTTAGCTTCCTGCTTGGTAGCTCGGCTATTAAACAGAAATACTTAGAAAATATGATTCTTTAAGCAACTCTAAAGCTGTCCTGACTGTAGCAGCAGTGAGGACCTTCAGATAGTGACAATCCCTCCTTAGATCACCAAAAGTTAAAGTCCTGTCAGAGGGCTTTGCATATGGTGGAGAAGGACATAAGGCACAGGCATAAGGCACAAGGCACTTGACACTACAAATGGTTGTGCAGGCTGTGTGTGGTAAAAGAGCAGCTGAGGGAGCAAATGAACTGAAATTCAGCTTCTGCTCCATTTCACCCATCTGGGCACCTGGCATGGGCCTGTGTCTGCTCAGAGGGAAGCACCTGTTTTCTCATTTTCACACTGTGAGCTAGCAGTGGCCCCAGGTATTATACGGGATGGAGTTCCTATACCATAGTCCAGAGGCATAGGGACTTCTGCATTTGAAGGGTGGGATCAGCATCCCAAGTAGGACAACTTGTGGGTGGTCATTGACCTGGGGAGTGGGGCTCTGTGCATGGGTGGAAGTATGTATAGACCAAAACCCTAGGCAGTGGGTCCTGAGAACTACAAGGAGTCCCAGGGGAACCAGCTAGTCCCTGGTTGGATGGACTGGGTACACCAGAATGGCTGGAAGAGATAGGAAAACAAGGATAAAAAGCCAGAAAGGGGTTACCTTATCAGCGAACTGCACTTCGGAATAAACTGTGTTCACTGGCTCTTCCTTGGAGGGAAGCACCTGTAAAACACGCATCTTCCCCTCAGGGACGGAGCCTAGGCCCAATCTTACAAGTCCCTTTTCCTAATTCTATCCACCATCCTTCCCTGGTCCCACATTTATTAGGTGGCTTCCCCCTTGGCCTCAGTTCTGGCTCCGTCCAACTCTGGAGAGGCTTAGCATCAGGAAGGGATAAGGTGGGGGTGATATGGGTAGCAGTTGGACAGGGTCTTGGGGGTGAAAAACCTCACAGGCCAAGAGGAGGGATCCTATGGTTCAGGCTGAGTCCTGCTCAGTCAGGATTTTAGCTTTCCATGACCTCTATGGATCCAACTGCCCTACCAGTCCAAGCATGGTGCTAGACTGACGAGGCAGACCTCAGTCTCCCCCTTGATTCCATGCAGACTTCAAGGAGGCAGGCTGGTAGGGACACAGGAGAAGGTGATCCAGGGTGGAGGGGAGGGAGGGGCAGGCAGGTAAAGGGGGGTTGGGAGGAGGGGTGTGGAACAGTGACTCTGAGTCTGAGGAAAGCAAGCCGCTGCTGCTAGACCAGGAGGGGCATTCAAGGGAACTCATCTATCAGTTCTGTTGCCTCGGAGCCCCCTTAGCAACCTGTTCACCACCTTGGTAGTCACATAGCAGCCCTCACCTCACACCAGGAGCTCCTCTGTTGCATGGCCCCTCTAGGGGGTGCCTTGCTCCTAGTCGTGGTTCAACTAACCTGGAGCCAGGCCCACTGTGGGACACTCAGGGCCTCAGCCCATGGAGGCTGCCACGGGGTGACAATGGGTCACATTCCTGTCCTCATAGAAAGATCCGTGGCATCATTTCCCTGACATGGTATTTCCTGGTTGGAACCTCTGAACTCTTGGCTGTGGCTGCTTTCTAGACAAAAACAGGTAGAGGGCAATGGCGCCCATGACTCCCTGTCATGGAGATGGTGGCACAGGGGTGTCCATGAATTGCATCAGCTCACCTTGGACTGCAGGATTTCATCATAGATTCTGGACTCTGCTGGCTGGGTGTTCCTTGAAGCCATGATATATGTGTATATGGTTTTCTTTGAGGCAGCATCTGTCTCACAAATAAATATAGACCCACAGTCTGTGAAAGGTGGTTTTTTTAAGAGATGATCTATTCCAATGTTCTCTTTTTAAGATGAAGAAAGGAAGCCACCAGGGGTTAAATGGCTCCTATCCTTTGAAATGGATGCTTGGACATCCAGAATGTCTCAGGAGTCACTTGGCTGAGGCCTCACCCACAGATCAGTGGGAATTCTCTTCTACTCTAGAGTCCGGATTAGGCCAAGGACAATTTCCCCAACCCCTCCCTGTGTGGTCAGTCAAATGTAGCTCTTCCACCCAGGATCTTCCTTTGTGTCTCTGACACTTACCACTGACTGTCTTGCATGGCTAGTTGACTTTGCATGTCACGGTCTTAGTTTTTTAACTTGATTGATTCTCTCTAGTTATACACTGTTTTACCTTTGGCGCAGACCTTGCTGTAACCATCTCAATGTTAAGCACATAGTAGATGTTCCACGAACATTTATTGCTTGTTTGATTGATTCACAGTCTTTTTGTTTGTTTTTGAGACAGGGTCTCACTCTGTCACCCATGTTGGAGTGCAGTGGTGCACCTCACAACTCACTGCAACCTCCATCTTCTGGACTCAAGTGATCCTCCCACCTCAACCTCCTGAGTAGCTGGGACCACAGTTATGTGCCACCACACCCAGCAATTTTTTTGTATTTTTGGTAGAGACAGGATTTCACTATGTTGCCCAGGCTGGTCTTGAACTCCTGAGCTCAGTCGATCCACATGCCTTGATCTCCCAAAGTGTTGGGATTGCAGGCATGAGTCACAACACCCTGCCAATTCACACAGTTAATAAGCATTTGTTAAGCTCCTTCTATGTTCCAGGCTCTGTGTGAGTCCCCAGAGAAGAAAAGACAGTAGATAAGTCTTTCCTTTTAAGAATGTATAGGCTAGAAGAGACATTCACGTCAGTGTACTCCTTTGCTTTGGTACTAACACAGAACATTTTAGGGTCAAGGTGAAAAAAGATGGCCAGAATTTTGGGCCTTCATAATCCAGGGCACCAACATACCAACAAATAACAGGTCTGAGCTGAGCAGTATTACAGGGCTCCAACATTCAGAGTTTAGTCCCATCCCATATTTGGTGAGTATGAGACAAATGGAGTGCTCTCTCTTGTCTCATTTATAGATGCAAAGAATATCCCTTTTCTCTTCCCAAGAGGCAGTGAGGAATTGCAGACGGTATCTCTTTGAGGCACCTTGCAGATCACCCGTGGCTCAAGCAGGCTGTCCCTTCTCCCCATTGTGAGGCCATTTGAATATGGCACATGTCACAAATCCCCTTCCCTCTAGAATGCCTCCTCTGTACTATGCCCCAGGCCCATCAGTTATCAGTATACTAGTTAACATTTATCAGGTACTTACTATGTCCTGGGAATTGGGCCAAGTATTTTGTATTTCTAATTCCATTTACTCTAATTCCACAAGTATATGCAGCACACCTTATTACTATGAATATTTTACAACTGAGAAAATGGAAGCTTACAATGATAAAATAACTGGTAGCTGATAAATGGTCAAGCTGGGACTTTCACCCCCAGACTGGCTGCAAAGCACATGCTTAGTCTTAACCACTCTGTTGTGAACTCCCCATCCCTTCCAATTATTATTCAAGGAACTTTGTGGCTGAGAACTTACAAGGGTTCTTAGTGAAGGTGTTCAAGTAGGAACCTGAGGAGTCAGACCCAAAGGAGAGTCAGGAACATGGAAGCAGAAGTTCCATGATTTTATTGTGATTGGTGGGAAAAGGAAGTTCTTGGGCAGACATGGGTGAATAGGAGGATATAATGATTCCTTGAGGGTCTAAGATCAGGTTTTCTGAATTGAGAACGACACAACTACAGAATGATCCAGAGCGATTCAGAGGGATCTAGTGACAACCATGGAGTACAGGATTAGTACATGTTTCTCAATGACTCTCCAATAGTCATTATCAAAATACAATGAAATTGGAAGTGACCCTGGAGATCCTCTAGTCCAAACATTTCACACACGAGGGCACTGAGTTGGAGAGGTGAACACACTTGTACAGTGAAGCACAGCTTGTTCATGTAGGTACTAAGCTCGAACCCATGTTCTGGGCCCACCAGATACTGGTGATCTCAGGAATGGATTCTGAAGACCACCCAGGGTAATGTCATACCATCCTCAGAGCCATCATTCTGGGAGGTGGTGGGGTGGGGATTGGAAGAAGGCAGATTCCCTGGAACAATGGACCTTTCGGCCAAACCTTGGATAAATGGCTTCAGTCCCAGGGGGAGAGAAGGTGAGTTTCCACATTTTACTTTCTGGGAAAATCCTACCTTGTCTTCTCTTGAACAAACGAAACAAAAATACTGAAGACAGAATGAGAACAAGCAGAAAGAACATAGCCAGCACACTCAGCAATCCGGTGTGGCGAGTACGGAAGCCCATTGCGATGTCTGAAAATAGAAGGTGCAGTGAGTCTTGTTTCTCAGGAAATAGGCCCAAGAGGCTGGGCAGGTTTGTCCACAGTCAGGGGCATTATGAAAATTGGGTGCCCTCCAAAGGAGTGCCAAAGCTCCTAGGGAAACTAAACTTTCGCTATGAAAAGCCAGGATGAGAAATTGAATCAGAGTTGATCAGGGGCTGCCACAGAACACCCAGAAATGTCCAGTGGGCTTCTTGGGAGGTGATGGCCTCAGTGACCAGGCCAAAGATAAAGGAAGCACATTTCCCTAGAGAATGTGGCCCACATTTAGACCTTGCAGCTCCTCAGAGTGATCTCCGAGACTCACCAGGAGAGATGGGCAGAGCTGGTTACCTGCACAGAGCTGCCGGCCAGAGATGGAGTCAGAATTGTTGCTGACAGGGTTCTGGGCTGTACACGTGTAAGTCAGCTCTTGGTCCTCAGGAGTCTGGAAGATTTGAAGGACATTACCCTCTTCTCCCAGGGGACTCCAATTGTATGTCACATTCTTTTCTTCTTTCTCTACAGAGCATGTCAGTGTGACATTACAGGTGCTGTTCACAGATGCCATTAAACTCTGTGTAATTTTTGGTTTCCCAAGTCGACCTATGAGGGGCAAACATATGAGCCAATGGTGAGCTGGAGCTGGCTTGTACTAGTTTGTGGGAGCCAATTGTTAAATTCTCAGAAATTTGCAAGCCATCATTAAAAATTAAATTATAAAAACTTATAATTAAATAAATTATGTTAAAAATAAAGGTAATAAATACTCAAAACTCATCACTTTCTAATCCTTTTTTGACATTTTCCTACTGTCTATGCTCTTGAGGTTATCTACATCTATTGTATCTGTCCTTTGTTAATGGATGTATCTGTCTTTCCAACTCTGCATGTCTTAAAATCAGCTGTGGTAGGAGTATTTGCCCCACAGAAATTTGCAATTGCTATAAGCTAGGGCTTGATTTACTGTTTTGAAGATTGTTGCTCTAGACTTAAGATAACAATGGAAGAATGCAGATTAAACTTAAAAGTGTATAATATCTGTAGCCATTACACTGTGAATAGCACAAAAAATAGGAAGTATTCTGGTGTTTGGAAACCATTATCCAACTCAGCAAAGAAGTGACTCATGTCATTGATAAACAAATGAAGCTCCAATATGTATGTCTTTGTTGAATCACTTTTTTCTTATTATTTAACAGAAATGAAAATATCAACCAATGTTCATGTTGGAACTATACTCACACATCAATTACAACTATAGGCTGGTTAGGGATATAAATGCTTAGCAAAAATCAATAAAAGCAATCTGTGAGAATAATTGGAATTTATCCTGTAGTGCCCTCTCAGCAAAATAAATTCTACATGGAATTTACAATAAGGACTATTGTATATTTTATTATCCTTAATGAATCTGTGTCTACACATCCTTCAAGTCAATAAAATTTGTACTAAACATAAATTATATATATGAATATACACACCCAATTAAAAGCTAATTGAACATTTCTCAGCACACAACTGCATGAAATAATTTTTCTATTTTTTAATTTTTTTATTTTTTGATATGGAGTCTCGCTCTGTCACCCAGGCTGGAGTGCAGTGGCATGATCTCGGCTCACTGCAATCTCCGCCTCCTGGGTTCATGCCATTCTCTTGCCTCAGCATCCTAAGTAGCTGGGACTTCAGGTGTCTGCCACCACACCCGGCTAATTATGTTTTTGTATTTTTAGTAGAGGCAGGGTTTCACCATGTTAGCTAGGATGGTCTCAATCTCCTGACCTCGTGATTCACCCTCCTTGGCCCCCCAAAGTACTGGGACGACAGGCATGAGCCACTGCACCTGGCCGAAATAATCTTTATTTTTTTGTTCTGTTTTCTGGTGTATGTATATTTTCTTTTTTTTTTTTTTTTAACTTTATCTGTGGTGGAAAGCTATAATTGCTTTAAAAGTTCATTAAAAATGTTTTTACTTAAGCAATCAAAAAGTAAACTATAAAAGTTGAAGGGTAGCAAAGGGTTACTAAGGAACAATAATATTTCAGTTTAAGTGGTAGCTAGGAATGGAGCTGACATGGAGAAGGGTAAGGTTTTTTCTTTTACCAGGAATAAGAAAATGACTACATTTGGAGTTAATAAGTTCAGCGCCCTCTCAGCAAAGTTGCTGTGGTGGGGTTTGTTTCTTCCACTGTAGCTATGTGAGGAAGGGAATAGAGGAGTCAGAAGGAACTAGTGCAAAACTTTCTAATTAGGGTGGGTCTAGAAAGGCAATAAATTCAGAAGTGTAGACACAAGATATAAGAACCATTATCTTGTGTTTGTGAAGGAACACAACATGAGCAGTAAGAAGCTGTAAAAATGTTTGATTCCAAGCTAGCCAGACATTCTGGTCCTAACAATCTTTTAGAGGGATCTATTCCATATTAGAATTAGTGATGACTTGGAGCAAACCCAAAACAAGTTTGGGGAAAAGACCTGTATTAACTATAATAGTGATTGATATGATATCAATTAGTGGAAAGTGAATCAAATTTTGTGTGTGTGCATGTGTGTTTCTTTAGAAATTTGATTTACAAAAATGCCTAGGCAGTGCTTGATATTTACCAATTTTTAGAAAGATTTTTGGGGGTGGGTGTGGAGATAGGGGATAGTGGTGAAGAAGAGGATCCCATCTCACTTTTCTCAGCAGGGAACAGTGGTGTTACCTGCACAAAGATGCTGGGAAGAGAAAGTCAGAGTCATGGCTGACAGATCTTCATCCTCCCAAGCCAAGAGTGTGGAAGCCACTGGAGACCTGGTTCAGAATCCAGGCTCCACTGCTCTCTAGCTATGGATAATGGAGAATGTATACAGCTTCATGGAGCTTCAGCTCCCTTATTTATAACATGAGAACAAATTTTTTTCCCTAAATAGGATTGTTGTGGGGATTAAATGAGCTCTTGAAGATAAAGATTATTCTAATTACCTATTTACTTATCTATCATCTATCTGTCTGTCTATGCTGGTATGCACATTAATTATCTATGGAAGACACAGAATAAGCTGGCTACAGCCACTGCCTCTGAGAAGAGAGTTACATCTCATTGTATTATCATTTGCTCTTTTTGTGCATGTTACAGTGCTTGAATATGTATAATGTATATATTTTAAAAATAGATAGTAGAATGCCAAACACATATATGGTGTTCAATAAATGTTAGTTTTCTTCTCTTTATTTTCCCAACTAACTACCCATAAGGTACAGATTTTATTGTATATACAGTACATCTTTCTCTAAAATATTACTGCACTCTGTCCTAACTGTAGGTGGTAGAAGACTTTCTGAAGATTGGGTAAGCAAAATTAAACATATAAAGGGATTAAAAATAAATATCTTAAAATTGAATGCCATCTTTATTTTCTCAGCCAAAATTCTTGAATGAGTTAAATATTTTCTAAAGGGTTGACATTTGGGTACGGCTTTTTGACTACATTATTCAAGCTTAATTCAGAGCCTTCTTCATCTAGGAAGTCCTTCATAATGAGATTTTTTAAAAGGGATAAGGATTAAAAAATTAATGATTACTAGTTATTGAGCATTTACTTTAAGGCATGCACTACACTAGGAGCTCAACTACCATTATCTCATTTAATACCATCAATTACAATCTACATCCTATAAGTGAGGAAACTTTGGGCCAGAGAGGTTAAACAACTTGCCCAAAATCATACAGCTGACAAAGTATGCCTAATCCCAACATTAATGTTCTTTCCACTATGCTGTCCATCTGGATAGAATCTGATTCAATCATCTTACATTAATCAAACATTCACAATTGCTAAGCACTGTGAAACCTAGGAATAATATTATTCATTCATTCTTTTTCAACAAATACTTCTGGAGCAGCCACTATGTATCTGATGATGTAGGTGCTGGGAATACAGTGATAAACAAAATACAAAGTCCCTGCCTTTATGGAGCTTGCATTTTAGTGGGTGACCTATATACCTGAATTGCATCTGTCACAACATGGATTAGCCACATTTCTGTGTTTTTCTGCAATGAAGCAGATAAACAGAGAAATCTTTGAGAAATGGCCAAGGTGTTCTCTATGCTAGAAACTAGTATTGCCCAAAAGAAATGTAATGTGAGTCACTTATGTAATTTTAAATTTTCTAATAATCACATTTCAAAAGTGAAAATAAGCATGTAATATTAATTTAAATTATGCATTATATTTAACCCAATATAACAAAAATTTCATTTCCCTAATATGAAAATTATTGAGGAGGGTGCGTCTGCCATCTCTGCGGTTCAGTAGCTTCAACCATTCCAGCCTACCAGCTTTGGAGAGTTCAAATGATCCGGAGGAGGTAGGGTCCCCTACAATGGAGCACAGTTGCTTTGCCAGATCAGACAGCTCCTTTACTCTCACTGGGTGGGACCTCCCTGCAGGGGCTTCAGCTACTCTAGCCAGGGTTATACAGATGGAGTTTTGAATTCTCTCTGGGACAGAGCTCCTGTGGGGAGGGGCAGCCACCATCTCTGACATTCAGTCAACTCAGCTGTTCCAGCCTGCTGGCTTTGGAGAGTTCATAGAGTCTGGACAAGGAAGGGACCCTCCAATGGAGCACACCTGCTCTACCAAAAAGCAGCCAGACTGATTATTTACGTGGGTCCCTGATCCTGTTCCTCCTGACTGGTTGAGGCCTCCCAACAGGGGTCCCTAGCCGCCTCCTACAGGTGTATTCAGGCTGGCAACAGGTCAGTACACTCCTGGAATGGAGCTTCCAGAAAAAAGAGCAGGCTGCCATCTTTGCTATTTTGCAGGCTTCACTGGTGATACCTCTAGGTACAGGAAAAACTGAGGTGATTAGGGTCTGGAGTGGACCCTCAGCAAACTGCAACAGCCCCACAGAAGAGTGGCCTGACTGTTGAAAGAAAAACCAACAAACAGAAAACAACAGCATCAACAAAAAAGACCTCAGCAAAACCCCATTCGAAGGTCAGTGACCTCAAAGATCAAAGGTAGATAAGCCCACAAAGAAAATAAAGAATTAATGCAAAAATGCTGAAAACTCAAAAAGCCAGGATGCCTTTTCTTCTCCAAATGACCACAATACCTCTCCAGCAAAAGCACAGAGCTGGGCTGAGGCTGAGATGGCTGAATTGACAGAAGTAAATTTCAGAAGGTGGGTAATAACAAACTTTGCTGAGCTAAAGGAGCATGTTCTAACTCAATCCTAAGAAGATAAGAATTATAAGACAATACAGGAGCCGACAGTCAGAATAGCCAGTTTAGAAAGGAACATAACTGACCTGATGGAGCTGAAAACCACAACGAAATATTGATCACAAGTATCAATAGCAGAATAGATCAAGTGGAGGAAAGAATCATAGAACTTGAAGACTATCTTTCTGAAATAAGACAGGCAGACAAGAAAAAAGAAAAAAGAATGAAAAGGAAAGAACAAAACCTCCAAGACATATGGAGTTATGTAAAGAGACCAAGCCTATGACCAATTGGGGTACCTGAAAGAGATAGGGAGAATGGAACCAAGTTGGAAAATATACTCAAGATATCGTCCAGGAGAACTTCCCCAACCTGGCAAGACAAGCCAACGTTCAGATTCAGGAAATGCAGAGAACACAAGTGAGATACTCCATGAGAAAATCAACCCCAGGACACATAATCATCAGATTCTCCAAGGTTGAAATGAAAGAAAAAATGGTAAGGAGAGAGAAAGTCCAGTCACCTACAAAGAGAAGCACATCATACTAAAAGCAGACCTCTCAGTGGAAACTCTACAAGCCAGAAGAGATTGGAGGCCAATAGTCAACATTATTTAAGAAAAGCATTTCCAACCCAGAATTTCATATCTGGCCAAACTAAGCTTCTTAAGTGAAGAAGAAATAAAATCCCTTTCAGACAAGCAAATGCTGAAGAAATTTGCTACCACCAGGCCTGCCTTGCAAGAGCTCCTGAATGAGGCACTAAATAAGGAAACGGAAAATAGGTACCAGCCACTACAAAAACACAGTGAAGTACGCAGACCAGTGACACTATGAAGCAACTATATAAACAAGTCTGCAAAATAACCAGCTAGCATCATGATGACAGGATCAAATTCACACATAACAATACTTAAGTGTAAATGGGCTAAATGCCCCCAGTTAAAAATCACAGAATGGCAAGCTGGTATGCTGAGACCCATCTGTATGCTGTCTTCAAGAGACCCATCTCACATGCAAAGACACACACAGTCTCAAAATAAAGGGATAGGGAAAAATGTACCAGGCAAATGGAAAACAGAAAAAGCAGGGGTTACAATCCTAGTTTCTGACAAAATAGACTTTCAAGCAACAAAGATTAAAAAAGACAAAGAAGGACGTTATATGATGGTAAAGGGTTTAATTAAACAAGAAGAGCTAACTATCCTAAATATATATGCACACAATACAGGAGCACTCAAATCCATAAAGCAAGTTCTTCAAGATCTGCAAAAAGACTTGGACTCCCACACAATAATAGTGGGAGAGTTAAACACCCTACTGACCATATTAGACCATTGAGACAGAAAATTGACAAAGATATTCAGAACCTAAACTCAGCTCTGGATCAAGTGGACCTGTAGACCTCTACAGAACTCTCTAGCCAAATTCCATAGAATATATATTTTTCTCACCACCACATGCACTTACTCTAAAATTGATCACATAATAGGAAGTAAAACACTCCTCAGCAAATGCAAAAGACCTGAAATCATTCAGGGAAACAGTCTCTCAGATCATAGCACAATCAAATTAGAGCTCAAAATTAAGAAATTCACTCATAGCCACACAACTACATGGAAATTGAACAATCTGCTCCTGAATGACTCTTGGGTAAACGATGAAATTAAGGCAGAAATCAAGTTCTTTGAAACTAATGAGAACAAAGAGACAATGTACCAGAATCTCTGCAAGGCAGGCTAAGGAGTGTTAAGAGGGAAACTTACATCTCTAAATGCCCACATCAAAAAGCTAGAAAGATCTCAAGTTAACAACCTAACATCACAACTAAAAGAACTATAGAACCAAGAGCAAACAAACCCCAAAGTTAGCAGATGATGAAAAACAACAAAGATCAGGGCTGAACTGAGGGAGAGAGAGACACAAAAAATCCTTCAAAAAATCAAAAAATCCGGAAGTTGGCTTTTTGCAAAAATGAAAAATAGACTGCTAGCTAGACTAATAAAGAAGAAAAGAGAGAAGAATCAAATAAACACAATACAAAATGATAAAGGGGTTATCACCACTGACCCCAAAGCAATACAAATAACCATCAGAGAATACTATAAATATCTCTATGCACATAAACTAGAAAATATAGAAGAAATGGATAAATTCCTGGACACATACACCCTCCCAAGACTGAGCCAGGAAGAAGTTGAATTTTTGAGCACATCAATAACAAGTTCTGAAATTGAGGCAGTAATAAATAGCCTACCAAACAAAAACAAAACAAAGCAAAACAAAAACCCAGGACCAGACAGATTCATAGCTGAGTTCTACCAGAGGTACAAAGAAGAGCTGGCATCATTTCTACTAAAATTATTCCAAAAAACTGAAAAGGAGGGACTCCTCCCTAACTCATCCTGATACCAAACCTGGTAGAGATAAGACCAAAAAAGGAAACCTCAGGCCAATATCCTTAATGAACACTGATGCAAAAATCCTCAGTAAAATGCTGGCAAACCAAAACCAGCAGCACATCATAAAGCTTATCCACCATGATCAAGTTGACTTCATCTCCAGGATGCAAGATTGGTTCAACATACCCAAATCAGTAAGTGTGATTTATCACATAAATAGTACTGAAGACAAAACCCACAGATTATCTCAACAGAGACAGAAAGAGCCTTCAATAAAATTCAACATCCCGTCATGTTAAACACTCTTCATAACTTAGATATTGAAGGAACATACCTCAAAATAATAAGAGCCACGTATGACAAACACACGCCAATATCATACTGAATGAGCAAAAGCAGGAAGCATTCCCTGTGAAAACCGGCACAAGACAAGAATGCCCTCTTTCATCACCCCTATTCAACATAGTATTGAAAGTTCTGGCAAAAGCAATCAGGCAAGAAAAAGAAATAAAGGATATTCAAATAGGGAGAGAGGAAGTCAAACTGTCTCCGTTTGCAGATGACATGATCCTATATCTAGAAAACCCCATCATCTCAGGCCAATAGCTTCTTAAGCTGATAAACAACTTTAGCAATCCTCAAGGATACAAAAATCAATGGACAAAAATCACTAGCATTCCTATACACCAACAACAGGCAAGCAGAGATCATGAATGAACTCCCATTCACAACTGCTACAAAAAGATTAATATGCCTAGCAATACAGCTAACAAGGAGAGTGAAGGACCTCTTCAATGGGAACTACAAACCACTGCTCAAAGAAATCAGAGAGGACACAAATAAATGGAAACACATTCCATGCTCATGGATAGGAAGAATCAATATCGTGAAAATGGCCATACTGCCCAAAGTAATTTATAGATTCAATGCTATTCTCATTAGACTACTATTGACATTCTTCATAGAATTAGAAAAAACTACTTTAAAATTCATATGGAATGAAAAAAGATCCTGAATAGCCAAGACAGTTCTAAGCAAAAAGAACAAAATTGGAGGCATCACACTACCAAACTTCAAACTATACTACAAGGCCAAGGTAACCAAAACAGCATGGTACTGGTACAAAAACAGACACATAGACCAATGGAATAGAATAAAGAACTTAAAAATGAGACCACACACCTGCAATTATCTGATTTTCAACAAACCTGACAAAAACAATGGGAAAAGGATTCCCTATTTAAAAATGGTGTGGGGACAACTGGCTAGCCACATGCAGAAAATTGAAACTGGACCACTTCCTTGTACCTTAAACAAAAATTAATTCAAGGTGAACTAAAGACTTAAATGTAAAGCCCCAAAGTATAAAAACCCTAGAAGAAAATCTGGGCAATACCATTCAGTACATAGGCATGGGCAAAGATTTCATGATGAAAATGTCAAAAGCAATTGCAATAAAAGCAAAAATTGACAAATGGGATCTGATTGAACTAAAGAGCTTCTGCACAGCAAAAGAAACTATCATCAGAGTAACAGACAACCTACAGAATGGGAGAAAATTTTTCTAATCTATCCATCTGACAAAGGTCTAATATCCAGAGTCCACAAGGAACTTAAATGTTTAAGGAAAAAACAAGAAAAAAAAAAAAATCCATGACCCCATTAAAAACTGGGCAAAAACCATGAACAGACACTTCTCAAAAGAAGACATTCATGCAGCCAACAAACATGTGAAAAAAAGCTCAACATCACTGATCATTAGAAAAATGCAAATCAAAACCACAATGAGATACCATCTCCTGCCAGTCAGAATGGCAATTATTAATAAAGTCAAGAAACAACAGAAACTGGCAAGGTTGCAGGGAAAAAGAAATGCTTTTACAGTGTTGGTGGGAGTGTAAATTAGTTCACCCATTGTGGAAGACAGTGTGGCCATTCCTCAGAAACCTAGAGGCAGAAACACCATTTGTTGCAGCAAATCCATTATTGGGTATATACCCCAAAGAATAGAAATCATTCTATTATAAAGATACTTGCACACGTATGTTCATTGCAGCACTATTCACAATAGCTAAGACATGGAATCAACCCAAATGCCCATCAATGATAGATTGGATAAAGAAAATGTGGTACGTATACACCATGGAATACTATGCAGACATAAAAAGGAACAAGATCATGTCCTTTTCAGGGACATGGGTGGATTTGGAAGCCATTACCCTTAGCAAACTAATGCAGGAACAGAAAACCAAACACCACATGTTCTCACTTATAAGTGGGAGATGAATGATGAGAACACATGGACACATGGAAGGAAACAACACACAACGGGGCTTGTTGGAGAGGGTTTGGGGGAGAGAGAGGATCAGGAAGGTTAGCTAATGGATGCTGCTCTTAATACCTAGATGATGGAATGATCTGTGCAGCAAACCACCATGGCACACATTTGCTTATGTAAAAAACCTTGACATCCTGCACATGTACCCTGAACTTAAAATAAAAATTGAAGAAAAAGAGAAAATTATTGAGATATTTTATATATTTTTTTGGTGCTAAGACTTCAAGATCTGGTAAGAATTTCACACTTACAGCACATCTCAATTTGGACTCACCACATTTCAGATGCCCAAGAACTGCATGGGTCTAGAGGCTACTATATTGAACGGGACAGCACTAGGTCTGTGCTTACTCAAACTTTGGCACAGGTTGGAATAATCCAGAGGTAATATTAGACACAGATTCCTGGACTTCATTCATTCACAAAGGTCAGGGGCAGGGCCTGAACATTTGCATTTCCAAAAAGCTCCCAGTTGATGCTGATACTGCCAGTTTACAGACCACACTTGGGGTAGCTTGCAAACAAAGCACTCACATCTCCCAGTGAATTGTGGCAATTATAATGATGATAACAAATAGTTATAATATTTTACCTTTCAAAAGCACTTTGCATCAACTACTAGAAATTCAAATTACAACTAAATTGAGTTATCACTGCACACCCATCAGAATGGCCAAAATGAAAAATAATAACACCAAATGCTAGTAAGGATGTAGAGAAACTGGATCATTCATACATTCCTGGTGAGAATGGAAAGTTGAAAATAGTTTGTCAGTTTATTTTAAAGCTGTAAATGGACTTATCATACAATTACATTTTTGAGCATTTATCCCAGATAAATAAAAACTTATTTCATGCAGAAAAGTGTACACACATATTCAGAGAAGCTTTATATGTAATATCCCCAAACTGGAAAGAACTAAAATGTTCCTCAAGAGGTGAATGGTTAAACAACCTAGTGCACCCATACCATGGAATACTATCTGGCAATAAAAAGGTACAAACTGTTAATACACACAAGGGTTTGGATGAATCTCAGTGACATTACTATGTGAAAAATACCCAACCTCAAAAAGATACATCCTTCAGGATTCCACCTACATAACGTGTGTGAAATAACATAGTTGTAGATATGAACAAATTAGTGTTTTTCAGGGATTGGGGAAGAGAAAGGTGGAGGAGTGGTTGTATAGGGAGAGCATGAGGGAATCTTGTGATGGTTAATCTTGATTATGGTAGTGGTTACACAAAACTACCCATGTGATTAAATTGTACTGAGCTACACACATACTGACACATAAATGAATGCATGCATACGTGGTGAAACCTAAATAAGTTCTATAGATTGTGCTAATGTCAATTTCCTGTTTTTGATATTGTGGTATAGTTATGCAATGTGTTAACACAGGGTGAAGGGTACACAGAACTTCCCTGTACATTTATTTGTACCTTCTTTGCATCTATCATTAACTCAAAATAAAAAGTTTTTTTTTAAGCACTTTGCATACACTATCTCACTTGATCCTCATGATAACTCTGGGAAGTGAGTAGTATGATCATTGGCATTATATAAAAAAGAAAACCAAGGCCCGGGGACCAACTACAGATGGAAGATTACATAGCTAGAAGCTGGCAAAGCCAGGTCTGAAATAAGACTGCATCCTCTTATAAGTATTGATGTATTAATATATAAGTATTTATAGATATAAAAAGATTTAGGGGACCCAATTATTAGAAATGTAGATGTGTTTCAGATAGCAAATTTGCAAAGTAAAAATAAAACACAAGCCCTCCGTCTTCCCATGACTTACGATAGACTTGCAGGTTGTAGCGCTTGGTGGTGGTGTAGGGATCAGCCTGTGTATTTATGTCTGCTTTGTAGTCTCCTGCGTCTTCCATCTTCAGATCACTAATGACCAGATTGTACTTCGGACCTAAGGCATGTATCCGTTCATAATAATTTCTGTGGGTCACAGTAACTATGGGTGCCATTTCTGAGTCTCCTGGTGTTACATAAGCAACAGATGTTTTAGAAGTCCAAGCAATGATTTTAACTTGCTGTGGTTCTTGGATATTTACAGGGAAAGTGACTGACTCTCCCAGAATCCCATTCACTGTGAAGATTTCTGAGTCTTTTCCAGCTGCTTCCGGCCCTGAGAACATAAAAAGAAAACTGTAGCCATCTGACTGTTGCACCTTTTTCAATTCCTAATCTTTCTGGCCTTGGAGCTCCCCGAGGAGCTGCCACAAATGCAGTTCACCCAGTTTCTTGAGGATGTCTTTTTTTTTTTTTTTTGTGCATTCTACTCTAGGTGTATTTAATATGTCATGACAACTAAATTTTCTAAAGCATTCTCATTCAAAAGCTAAGTTTCTCATTAGAGATACATTTCGTTAAAAATATTTTTACCTAGACTTACAGACTCTGAAAGCTAGAAGGCATTTGAGAGGTGAAGGCCATAAGCCTCCATGTAGTCTAAGATATTAGGTGCATTTCTTTCCCAAGATCATATTACCAAGCGGTGGAAGAGCTGGAACAAGAACCTGGAATATCTTGGCTGACGGAGTCTTGGGTCATTGCTTTTTATTTTCCTGCGATCTCTGCAAAAAGCAAGTAACCGTTTTGTCTCTCTTCTTGGAAGATACAGAAAGAGAGTGCTTTGGAGTTTCTGGAGAAAATATTCCCCAAGTTGGTGATTTTGGGGGATGTTTTTCTGTTTACTTCCATATTCCTAGTCTCTAGAAGAGTGCCGGACACATAGAAGGGGCTTAATAAATATTTGTGGAATTAATTGATAGAATTTATTCATGTGTTTCCTAGACTCTCTTGGAACAACTTCTGAAGTAAGCAAGTTTTGTTTATTCATTCATACATTTGTGAATGAATGTGTGTATTTATTCAGGATCAGTTTTGTTCCAGATACTATGGTGGGTATTTATTAATTTAATTCATAATATAAGTGTTTTTTGGACATCTACCCTTTTAAACAAGATACAAGGAGCGGCCGGGCGCGGTGGCTCAAGCCTGTAATCCCAGCACTTTGGGAGGCCGAGACGGGCGGATCACGAGGTCAGGAGATCGAGACCATCCTGGCTAATACGGTGAAACCCCGTCTCTACTAAAAATACAAAAACTAGCCGGGCGAGGTGGCGGGCGCCTGTAGTCCCAGCTACTCGGGAGGCTGAGGCAGGAGAATGGCGTAAACCCGGGAGGCGGAGCTTGCAGTGAGCTGAGATCCGGCCACTGCACTCCAGCCTGGGCGACAGAGCGAGACTCCGTCTCAAAAAAAAAAAAAAAAAAAAAAAAAAGATACAAGGAGCTGGGGATACAATGGCGAGAAGAACAGACATAATTCTTGCTCTTTGGACTTACAGTCAGAGGAAGATGCCAATGTTGATCAGATAATCATACAAACAAATGGATAGGCACAAAATATGTAAGTATTATGGTGATTTGAGAGAGACCAGCAAGGGGACTTGATCTGCTCTAGGAATTCAGGGAACATTTCCTAGTGAAAGCTGAAGGATGAATGCTTTTAAAATGTAACATAGGAAGACGAAAAGCTTATTTTCTCCTCCCTTTTCTCTCCTCTATCACTTTTGAAGATAAACGGTTTTAATATATAGTTTGTAAAATGAGAGACAATGTAATTTTAAGACATCATTTTTCTGCTCTTCCTCCTCCTCTTCTTCATTATCCTGTAATTCTCAATGAGGGCTCTTTAGTGAGAAATACTGTTTGGGGCAAGCATGGATGATATCCAAAGTATTTAATAACCAATATGACATGGACCCTGACCAATCAGAAAGGGTGTTAGCTATAAACAAAACTAGTTGGGTGGTTCTGGTGTATACTGGCTGCGTGTAAGTTCTGATGACCACAACATCAGTTTTCCACATAAGTGTGTTCAGGCTGACCCTAAAGTTTATCCAAGGCTTGGTATATGGAAGAGTAAGGATCATAAAGTATACACGTCACTTTAAAGTGGTACAAAACAAAGGGATTTCTTAACTTGATGGTGCTCTCTCACTTTGGCTACCCTTGCTCTTCAGCTCAGCAACCACTGAAAGAGTCTTAGGGACAGCTGATGTAAACCTCTTTCCTTTCTGACCAACAGAGATTTTCCTGTAGGAGCAGTATCCAGGACAAGGCCTGAGGATTTAGTTGGGGGGTGGCTAAGTACAGAAGATATAACAGGGTGGGGAGTATGTGGGGTGGGAGTAGGAAGGGGGAAATTGGGAACCCTTATCTGCAAACATTTATTAAGTGCTAATTATGTGTCAGATGCTGTGTTAGGGACACAGGGAAAAACAGGACATTGTTGCAGCCCTGAGGAGCTCACAGCCCAGAAAATAAGACAGATATGGACACAAGTGAAAGATAACACAACACGATGAGTGCTAAATGGTAAAAGCAATAGAAATAAGCCATTGGGGTGGCAGGTCAGAAAGAGGCTAATGCTGCCTTTGGTGGTAAGAGTCATAGTTTGCCAAAATTCAAGAACATTAATTCTCCCCAGATAAACTGTTTTTCTGTACTGACGAGTTCTAGGAGTGAGGTGTTTGGAGTGTCCCAGCCTGAATCCCTGGATGGTCCTGGAATGGGCATGTGATCTATGCAGTTGCACAAGACCCTGAGCTCAAAAGGACCCTGAACTGGACTTAATGCTGCGTTGCCACCTTTAAATTCTACATAATATTTAAATAAGGGGCCCTCCACTTTCATTTTGCACTGGGCCTCGCAAATTATCTAGCCAGTCCTGATCTCAGATCTCCCATGTCTCAAGTCTTTTTTGAAGTCAGACCCTAGTGCTTAATTGCCACACCACTCTATGGATTGAGATTAGGTGTGAGGAGATAGACAGAATAGATTCCACAGACTTGTAATTTTGCTGGGTTCTCTCACCAAACCCCAGGAAGTATGTAGGTAGATTGTTAAGGCTGAGACCTTCTTAATATTAGGGCCGTTGAGCAGCCACAGTGGTTGGTGTGTGGTGCAGTTTTAAAAGTATGTCTCATCTCGTGTAGCAAGTCATTCAGGAAGTGATGGTGGGGTATCAAAGAGCAATCAGGCAGTGGGGGTGGTGGGTAGGCAAAGCTGGGGGAAGCTGTTATTTGTGCTGCTGGTGTTGTTGGCATGAATACTTTGCTTGCTGGAAAAGGCAAAGGGTTGCACATGTTTAAGATGAAGATTCTACCGCCTTCAAACACTTCAACTGTGCCTTGAGAGAGGCAACTGCAAAACCATTGCATGCAGTGGAAAGATAGGGAGGCAGAAGGCATAGCTGTAAGTACTTCTACTTATGAGCTGGACAACCTTAACAAGGTCACAAAACCTTTCTTTTATATATATATATATTTGAGACAAAGTCTTACTCTTTCATTGTCACCCAAGCTGGAGTGTAGTGGAATGATCTTGGCTCA
The DNA here is from genome assembly GCF_009764315.1 of Trachypithecus francoisi. NCBI lineage: Eukaryota > Metazoa > Chordata > Mammalia > Primates > Cercopithecidae > Trachypithecus > Trachypithecus francoisi. Next base: position 88,679,846 of record NW_022681470.1, on the reverse strand, counting down.
CTGCGACCTCCACTTCCTGGGTTCAGGCAGTTCTCCTGCCTCAGCCACCTGAGTAGCTGGGATTACAGGTGCATGCCATCATGGCCAGCTACTTTTCGTAATTTTAGTAAAGACGGGGTTTCACCATGTTGGCCAGGCTGGTCTTGAACTCCTGACCTCAAATGATCTGCCTGCCTGAGCCTCCCAAAATGCTAGGATTACAGGTCACAAAACCTTTCTGAGCCTCCGTTTCTTCATCCATAGAACGAAAATAATAACTATGCTATTTGTCCTATTTGGTGAACAGCAAATGATGTAATATGAGTAGAAATGCTTTGCTGATCATCAAGGCAAAATAAATGTTAGTTATTTCTGGAGTTAATAATGATATCTTAACATGCATTATATGTTCTTTATCATCACTTTAACAATTGGTACCTGTCCTTTGGGCCTGCCCTAGGCCATCGTTATGATGGTCTTAGTGATGCCAGGGCCATACTGGAGCATATATCAATAGCCATTTTTAAGGGCTAATTCAAGTAAAGCCTGGAGGGACAGTTTTAGGTACCCTGGATAGACTTTATTCTGCTCTTAGAAGACTTTAAGATTTAAAAGAAAGAATGTCCATATCAATCAATCCCAATATTTATTTTTTAGGTGCTAAGGGGACTCTAACATTATGTTATCACTGGAAATGACCTTATTAAAATCTAATTTCAGAGATAACTTATGGCACAAAAACATCTTGAGGACTTACCACGAAACGCACTATGCTAGTCTACGGCAAAGACAGATTCTCTGCCTTTTTGGGGGAATTTGATACCTGGTTAGGGAAATAAGATACACACACACACACACACACACACACACAAATTCTGCTTTGCAATATGAGATAGTAAATAATAAATTCAAGTGAATGGTAGAAACAGTGATTACGATAGGAATTCTAAGAAGGGAGGGATCGCTGAGCTGTAGTGGTTAGAAAAAACATCTCAAAGAAAGTAGAATTTGAGGGGGATTTTGAAGGGTGAATAGAATTCTACTTGATGGAAAGGGAAAGGAAGAGTGTCTCAAGTCCTTGGATCCTGAATAAAAGTTTAGAAGGAGAAACTGTGATGTTAGTTGGATGAATATAAATTTGCATATCAGAGTGGACAGAGGTACAGCTGGAGATACAAATTAGGTTTAGATTTGAGACAGCCTTCAGTTTGAGGTTTCCACCAGAGGCAGAGGGGAACTATTAAGGTTTTTGAGGGTGAAAATTAAAATAATGTTTTAGTCATTGTAATCTGGTAATGATGTGTGGGGAGGAAAACAGGAAAGAGAGGCTGCATCAGAGAGGCCATTTAGGGAATACTGTAGTCTTCTGGGCATGAACCAGGGGACGATAATGGGAATGGAAAGGAAGGGCTGGATTTGATGATAACACAGAGAAAGGCAAGAAATAAAGAGGCATCTGCTAGAATTCAATTGTTCATCAATATATTTTGAGTTTCTATTCTATGTCATTGAAAAACTCATAAAGTTTATGATGGAAATAAGTCAAAGGGGGAAGGACAAGTTTAATCTTAGAAACATTAAATTTCAGATGACAGTGGACCCTGTAAGTAAGCTGTTGGAAGGATGGAAGATAAGGAGAGAGAATGGACTTGAAGTATTATTTGGGGCACTGTGGCAGAATCTGCTAGCTGTTTTCCAATATATGTTCCCGCCTTCATTCTTAGTAATAGAATCGTTAAATTTTAGCAGGGCATAGAGCCACCCAGAGTAAAGATTATATTTTCCTGCTTTCTTCTAGCTAACGTTGGTCATATGACTAAGTTCGGCCCAATAGAATAAAAATGAAAGTGTTGTATATGACTTTTATGTCTTTAAGAAGAGTGGGGAACCTGGTGTGGTGGCTCACATCTGCAATCCCAACACTTTGAGAGGCTGAGGCAGGTGGATCGCTTGAGCCCAGGAGTGCAAGACCAGCCTGGGTAACATGGCAAAACCATGTCTCTACAAAAAAGTACAAAAATTACCTGGGCATGATGGTGCACACCTGTAGTCCCAGCTGCCCAGGAGGGTGAGGTGAGAGGATCACCTGAGTCTGAGGGGGTCAAGGTTTCAGTGAGCCAAGACCACACCACTGCACTCCAGCCTGGGTGACAGAGTGAGACCCTGTCTCAGAAAAAAACCAATAAATAAATACATACATGAGGGAAATTTGCTGTTTTCATCTCTTCCTTGCTTTTGCAGGCCAGAAGGCCATGACAGCTGGATCTTAGACAAACATTCTGTGTCATGAGGAGGAAGCCAAATTCTGAGGATGGTGGAGCAGGAAGATAGAAGTCAGAACCCCAGTGACCTTGTGAACTATTCTATCAACTGTGAACAGACAACTCCGGACTTTTTTACATGGGCAAGAAATAAACTTCTTTCTTGTTTAAGGCATTCTTATTTTAGTGTATCTGGTACTTACTGTAACAGTGAAATTCAACGGGTTTAGAAATCATCTGCAGAAATGGAGTGGCTGAAGGAGAGGAGGGTCATTCAGGAAGAGTAAGCCTGAAGTCCACGACTGAGCCTTGTAAGAGTGTTCACATTTATAGAAGAGGCACCATCAAAAGAAACACAATAGACCAAGCGGTAAGAGTGCAAGAGAGGCACCAATAATGGATGATATCACAGAGAGGAGAAAGAGTCTCAAGGAGGAGATTGCTACTGATGTCTAATGATTCAGTGTTCAATGGGATAATGACTGAAAATGGCCCTGGGTTTGCCCGTTACGAGGTTATTGATGGCCTTTGAGAATATAGTGCAAGTAAGACAACTCGATGGAAGGCCAGAGTCTAGGGGACTGACAGAGTAGGTGGTAAAGCGTGGAGGAAAAACTTGACAGTGAAAGAAGGGTGATGAGATAGGACAGTAGCTAGAGGGTCAGGTAAAACTAATTTATTTTCGTTTTAAAATAGAAGAGACTAGGGGTTGCGGGGGAGGTGCTAGGGAGGGTGAGCAGAGAGAGATGTCCCCAGTGGGCCTGCTCTAGGTTAGATGTTCCTGCCCATGGCCTCTCTGGAACTCCAGGTTTCCCTCTCATAGCACTTGCCACATCGTGTGGTGGTCATCAATCTGTGTGTGTTCTGGACACTGTGAATGACTTGAGTCCAGGGGCCTTGCCTTAAACCTCTGGTATACAGTACAGCACAAGATACACAGACCACTAATGCTTATCATGGAACAAAAGATGGAAAGGAAAGGGCAGGCAGCGGAAGTTATAGGTTTAAGGAGGGTCACACCCTCACCTGAAGTGGAAAGGGGAGAGGAAAGGATGAGTGAAAGAGCAAAGGTATTTTGAGATGTTATTAAAGACGGTGATAGGAAGAGGCTGCTTGGTGATGTACAGTGAGCACAGATTTGAGCCACATGGGCTTGTTTTCAGGTTCAATCCCTGGCGTTTGCTGAGGCCCTCATCTTACTTGACTACAAGATGGGCTATAATAATGCCTGCCTTATAGAATTGTTTTGAGGACACATAGAAGGTGCTTAATACAGAGTGGATATTTTGGAATAGATAGGATAAAACGGCAGGCAATCATTATTGGTGGCCTTCATCTCTTCAGTAATGTAGGAGGGGAGACTATCTGCTAACAGTGAGGAGGCAAGAGTGGGACCAGCTAGGAGGTATACAGACTAAAGGTGCAGATTTTGAATTTAGGAATATTTGAACCTAGCTGTGTTATCTTGAGAAAATTATTGAAATTCACTCTTCCTCAGGTGCCTCATCTGTAAAGCGTGGATAATTATTAAATGCAATTGCGAATGCCTGGCACATATAAATGGTAGTTGCTATCATTCTGGTGAATGTAAAAATTGGGAGGAAATGTTACTATAAGGAACACCACAGGGAGTCAACAAGAGATTGATGAAGGGGATCAAGTGTTTACTAAGTACCCTTGGGAGCCCAGCGAAGAAGCAGTAACCCACATTTACAACCTTTTCCAGTGTAATTTTGTGACCTTCCTATGCCAGAACACAAATGGGAAAGGTAGGAGAAAGGCCATACCTCCAGAGGAGAAACAAAAGCAAGAAAAGGCTGAAACCCTGGGGTGGAGGCTTAGATGGAGAAACCTGTTCACTGTGACTCTTAGGTAGCTATGGCAGAGAGGAAGCCCAGGACCCAGAGGACAGGATGACCAGTGTTGAAAGAGAGCACTGAGGACTGCTTGCTCACTGGAAGTTGACTTCCCCTCCTGGATTGGGCTGGGGCACCCTTCCCGATGCAATACACCTTTCTGTGTCTAAGATGATAACCCTGTTTCCCTGGATGATCCTAGGTGTATGGATGGATTTTACAAATGTACATTTCATCGTTAGGTAGCTCAAAGCCACTGACTAGAAGAAGACAACAGGGATTGTGAGAAAAAGAAGAATATTTGAAAAAACAACAAAAAAAAAAAAAAAGGAAAGAATCAGAAACCCATATGAAGTATAAAGATTGATGGGGTATGAGGCTTTTAACTGGTGAGAGGAAAATTCTTCAAGGCTGGGCAAGCAAAACCTACAAAAGTGTTGGGTGGAATCCAAAGTCAAATACAGATGAAATGGAGAGGTCATTTAGACCTAAAACCCCATAGTTCTCCTTAGATTCTATTAAAAATGAACACAGTGTACCCTTGGAGTTTGGGGAGCTCTCTATTCTCCTTTCATAACCTTTACCATCACTACTAGGCTCTGCCTGATCTGCCCCTACTTCTCTCCTACTCCAACCACATCAGCTCCGTCTGTTCTGTAAACAGGCCAAGGGCACTTTGCCTTAGAGCTTTTGCACCGTTGTTCTCCTCTTTTCCTACCACACTCTTTTCAGCAGCTCCTTACTTTGTTCAGGTTTTTGTCCCAACATCACCTCATTAGAAAGAGCTTTCCTGGTCACTGTGCCTAAAATAGCAATCCCCACCCCATCATTTCCTCTTGCCTTGCCTTGCTATCCTCTTCATTGTAGTTATCACCACTAAAGCATTGCCTGTGCATATTTATTGATTGTCTCCCAACTTATCCCCTCAATACACTGCTACTATAATGCAATCATCAAGAATGCAAGTCTTTGTTTCAATCACTACTGTTCCTCCAATAACTAGTGGATGATTATTAAATGTTTGTTGAAAAAATGAACACCAGCCTGGGTAACACAATGAGATTCCGTCTCTATGAAAAAGAAAATAAAAAAAAATTAGTCAGGTGTGGTAATGCATGCCTGTAGTCTCAGCTACTTGGGAGGCTGAGACAGGAGGATCACTTGAGTCTAGGAAGTCAAGGCTGCCGTGAACCATGATTGTGCTACTGCCCTCCAGCCTGGGTGACAGGGCAAGACTCTGTCTTTAAAGAAAAAATTTTTTTTCTTGCAACTGACTCAATTATCCTTTTCCGACAATAGAAAAACAAGGCAGAAAATCTCAGCAAGAGAAAGAGTGAGGGCAAGAGAGGACTCTTTACTGATCTCTGGGTCTTGATGTGAAAGGTCAAGTATTTAAACTGATTATTAACAAGAAGCAGATGGCTAACTGCAACTTCTTTCTATATTCTATATTGTTTGTGAAGAAAATTTTTTAGATCCACAGAATGGGGACCCACAGCATAGTTAGTAAAATTGTCCTGAACCAGGGATTAGGAAACACATTTGAGTCAAGGGTCTGTTGTTGACTAGCTAAATGACCGTGAATGTCACTTACTTGCTAAGTCTGAGGGTTCTAGTTAGTAAAAGAAATAAAACAGAGCTGTCCTGCCACTTTGAGGAATTATGAGGATTAAATGACACGAGAGTGCTCTCAAGTGTGTGTACTAATGGAGAAGAGTCTAGTGGTTCCAAGGGGAGCCTTGCCTTGTGGAGTCACCTGTGTGGCACAATGAGTTAGTCACTGAGACCTAGGCTGCCTGGGCTAGAATCCTGGCTCTGTCAGGGACTGTCCATGAACCCTAGGGAAAGTCAGTAACCTCTCTGTGCCTCAGTTTCCCTAATTTTAAAATGAAGGTAATATTAGCACATTAGTGAAGGTAATAGTAGCACAATATTTGACCTCATAAGAATATTATGAGGGTTAAATGAGTTGATATTTGTACACCTCTTAGAAGAGTGCCTGGCGTATGCTTGGCACTACAGGTGTTTGCTATGTAAAACAAATAAACATCTTCAAAGAGACTAAAATAACACCTTAGACAGCTATGAAGGGAAAAATTAGAGTTAGAGTATTGGGGAGATGTTAAAGTCAGCAAGTAGCTATTAATAAGAGTGGAAATGGGGAAGACTGTACTGTTGCTTAACAGACACTTCCACCCCCTTACTTTCTTAGGATCCTCCAGATAAACATTTCTTGTCCTTTTTTTTTGTGGCACTAGCTAAACTTCCCCTCTCTTCTCCACCCACTGCTTCCTAGAGTCAAAAAGTGGGGGTGGAACATCGCTGAGTATTGTAGATCTGGGAGAGTGACCAGAGGTAGCTTTAGCATGTGGTACCCAGAAGACAATCCATTATAACTATTCACATTGAGTGAAGGGACATAGAGGGAAAGAGGAAGCACAGGGCTGGGCAGCCAGAAATTTTGTGTCATTCTCCAAAGCAACGGAAAGTCCTTGATCATGAGGTTTTAAGAAAAAGGAACCTACTACCCCCATGCAATAGTACATTGTTTTCCCCTGGGAGTTTTACTTTATATCACCTTTATTGGGATTTAGGTTTACTTGAATTGGTTCCTTCAAAACATACACACACACACATACACAGACACACACACACACACACACACACACAATCTCAAAACAGACATGAGATCACGGCCCATCCACTGTTTTAACATTGCTGCCCTCTATTAGTGGGTACTTGAACATTGAGTATAACAAAGGAAACATGAGTACCTAGTCAGTTTCACCTATATCAGCCCCCAACTGATTGCTCATACCTCCTTCCAAGTTTCACATAGATGAGCCCAGTGATTTCCAAACTTACAGGTCCATCCCTCTCCTAAGGTCCAAGACAAGAAAGGTTTGATTTAGGAATACTGCAGTAGCCTGAATGGCTTGGCACTGACCATCAGGCTCCTGTTGTGAAGGTGCTCTGGCTGCCTTGTTGGACTCCATATTGATCTCCAGGACTGCTTCAGCAGTTGGAGCTGACAAGGTAGGCCTCCACTACCTTCCACTGAAGGCCTGAGTTATTACAGGGGGAACAGCTTCCCACCCTCTGTTTGGAAGCTGGGTATTTGATAACCAGTTTTACCCATATATAATATATTTCCATTTCTATAACTGGATTTCTGCTTTTGAGCCTTTTCTGAATGTCTATGTAGTTGTCTGCTTACATCTCATTCTAGTACAGAGGCCTTGTCCTTTTCTTGAAGACCCCATGACGCAAGGACTTCAGATCAGTGGCAGGTTGTTTTGTCAGCATACTTCCACAGGTATGCTTCCTGCCTTTGAGACCCAGGATGATGGTTGGGATGCAGTTACCCACAGTGAGTCCACTCATTTCTTGGAATTTTAAGTCTCAACTGCTGAAATGCCCATGACCATGTTCAACATCCAACAGGAAATCAACATCATGTTGATATTGGACTTTCATTTGTTTAAAGAAACTAATTCAAGTCACATTTGAATAATATTAAAGTGAATGGTATTTGAAACATGTCTGGAGATGGTTATTTGCTTGGGTATTCTGCCTCACTGCCCTGCCTAAACTTCTGTTATTGGCAAGGACCTGCCAGCAGCTCCTTCTTCCTCTGTGGGTGAGTTAAGAGAAAGGCACAGCTTCTATCCAAATAATCATGTCTTGACAGAACTAAATAAATCATCACTGTTTACTGCCATATTCCCAAATATTAATAGTGGGGAGAGTAATTTACTCCACTTCAGCATCAAAGTGGGTGGAGGCAGCATGACTCCGAGGTTAAGTCTAATGACTCTGAAGTTTAAATTCTATTTCTTTCAGTCTTTGGTTAAATGACCTTTGACTCTCTGTATTTCAATGCTTTCACCTGTATATGCACACATAAACAGTACCTATCTCATAGTGTGTTGTAAGGATTAAACAAAATAATAACTGTAGACTACTTACAGTAATGCCAAATATGCAGTGATTGCTCCATAAATGGTTATTTATTACTATTACTGATGGGAGACAAGACAGAGAGTTGAAGAAATAGAAATAGGAATGGGGCAGAGAAAAGGAAGACTTAAGAGTGTGAGACAGAATATGTAGAGGGGATGGGCAAGGGTTAAAACTGGTGGACTCCTCTATCTCCTACCCCCCAGAGTGGGAGTGTCTCCTAGGGTATGTGGAGAGACAGTCAGAGTCATGGTGTTTCCAAAGTCATGATCAGAAAGTTGACATCAGAGCATAAGACTGTGAATTTTGACTCAGAGAAAACTTTTCCAACATAGAACAGTCATAAGTTTGCACACTCAGACTTTCCTTATGTCGGTAATTTCTGAGGGGAAATGGGGGTTTCTCCCTGCATCTCTCCACTGCTTCTCAGCCTCTTCAACTGCTCTGAATTCCAGGGAAATGCATAAAGTGTAGACTCCTAAGCCCAATACTGAATGTAAGGGACCACCTCTACCAGGAACAGCAGCAGGAGGAATTCAGGGTATATTTTTATGCTCAGAAAAGTTTGCAGAATAATCCTTAAGAGGCAAACATGTAATTCAGTAAAGGTAGACAGTACGTAAAAAGTACTCCTGGCTTTACTTTTATAAAACAAGCTCCCATTCCCCTTTCATGGATCCTTAATGAAATGAGTATCTCACTCCTAGTTTCCTTTTACAGAACCCCGATAAACCAGCACCTAAGCTCAAACTCCCACCACCTTTTCTCCTGTTTATATTCCTTGGACAGTTCCCTGGCAGAGGAGTCCTGCCCAGGATCTCTGTGTGGTAAAGCCATGGCTCTTCCTAATAATGCATGAAAAGCGAGTGTGAAAAACAGCAGCATTAGCTAATATCTGTTAAGCATTTAATATATTTAGGTACTATGCCAAGTGTTATACATGCATTATCATCATTTTGATTCTCAAAACAATTCTACTGTATTAATACCCTCCCCATTTTGAAGCTGAAACAAGAGTCAGAGGAGGAATATAACTTCCTCTAGGTCACAAAACTCATAAGCAATTCACTACTAGCTGCTTTGACAACTTTATTTCAGTTTCGGTAGATGAAAGAAGTGTATCCTAGAGCTACCTTTTATTTTAGCAGGTGTTAAGCTTTTGAAGAGCATCAAGAATTTGAAAGCAATGAGTGAAGAGGTCAGGTGGAGCAGAAAGAAGATCCGATGGGATTGGGATTAACCTTGGGATTAGAAAAACCAATGTATATTTCCAGCTCTACCAATTTAGGTAGTGAAATTTCAGGTGAATTTTTTAACCCCTAAATCTTAGTTTATTATTCTTCTTGCATAATGAGATTAATAACATCTATCTTTCCCATCTCAATGGTTTTCATATGGATAACATAAAAATGTAGGCATAAACATCATAGAATGTTTTGCAAATTAAGTGGTATCAAATGCTACCTTGTCTAATCTCTCTCTGGAAGATTAAGGACATCCCTAGTACCAACTTTTCCTCATCTACTTGCATTTTCTGTCTGTCATTCTAGAGCGACCAGCAGAGGCTCCAAAAATTTGGTCTGACTAGTGGTTACAATCTCCATGAAGTTCAAATTAAAGGAGCCATAGCTTGAAATGGCCAAGGGAACCAGAGAGATCGCGGTGCATTGATTTTACCTTTTTCAGAAAATCCTAATGTACTAGGTTCCCAGGGTTCTAACTCACGCCAGAATTTTGCTAGTGTATTTTCAGAACTGGCAAGAGATACTAGAAGTAGATTTAGAAGTTCCAAACATAGTAAATTTCTGTTAGACAGAACAGTTGTTTGTATTTAATGAGATAATATGTACAATGACACAGCACTCCCAGAACTGTGTTGTTATAATTTCCTTTGTACCAATAGCAATCAATATTCATGTTGTTCTTTTAGTTTACTGTTATGCCATAAATGAGAAAAATAAGGTTTTAAATTCAAATTCTCCAATTCTTTTTTGAGACTATTTGTAAAAAATGGGATAATAATCTCTTCCTCATTTATTTTAAACTTTCTTGAGGATAAAAGCAGAGTAAAAGCTCTAACTGTGCTTTGAAAATAAAGGGAGTTTATAGAGATGAGGCTCAACAATGATAATGATGAGTCATCCATCACTCTAACCTGATAGAACAATCAACTATAATTAGAAAAGACGTTTTCTCCCTCAAACACCATCACAGTTGAATGCCAAGAAGAGACTGCTTGTAAGTCATTCGAGCTTTTAGATGATCTTTCTTTTGCCAGGCTTTGTAGGTGGTTTTACCAAGTGCTGATTCCTCTGAGAAGGTTTTGCCTCAGACCTTTGGAAACTGAGATCTCCAAAACTAGATAAAACTCAGAAATATAAACTTTAAAGCTGAAAAACACTTAGGTTTGAATTTTAAGTCTCTCCCCAGCCAGTTGCATCCTGTTGAGTACAGTAGATACTGAGACCCAGGGTGTTCTGTTAAACACAGATCAAAAAGACAGTTCAATATCTTCCTTAAGGGTAATTTTTAAAACTTTATGGAAAACCAGGAGCAGATCAGCAAGGGTCAGAACTCACAGGTTTGCAGGCAAAGGAGCAAGATCCATAGGTGGTGCTGAGCCATCTCTCTCAGGGTCTAACCTTCTGCGGAAAAGCACGGCACTGTTCTAGCAGAGTCAGTTTCACTTGACTTTTCTTCCTCCTTTTTATAACCACGTTTAAGAAAGGAAGTGCAAGTTAACTGATTTAGTTAACATTGGTCTTTGTATTACTGTGCTAGTTTTTTCCAATTTAAAGTGCCTAGCATTAATTATTTATTCAACAAATATGTATTGTGTGCCTACTATGTGCCAGGCACTCTTCTGGGTGTTGGCAATATACAGAGCAACAAAGCAATCGATTACCCTCCTTTCATGGAGTTTATACTCTTTTTTGGAGTAATCAACAACTAAACAAGCAATTCCAACATAATGTAATAAGTGTTACAAGAGGAAAAATACAGGGAACTATGAGAGGAATAGGGGCATCTAACTCAGGCTAAGAAAAGTTGGAGTAGGCTTCCTGAAGAAACTGACAACCAGCCTGAGACAGGCTCGAAGAATGAATTACTATTATTAGGTGAATGGTGGTGGGGGATATGGAAGAGGAAAAATGTTTTGACGTATGATAGGAGATTAAAAATTGTAGCAATTAAAATTATATAATTATAGTTATATAAAATGATCACAAATACATGATTATGTATATAATCAACATGTCATATTATTTAATATAATCAATATTAAGTATTATATTAATAATATATAATTATATTTATATATGGTACCATAATATGTAATTATATAATACATTAATACATAATATAATATAACTATATATATAATTATGTATAATTCCATGATATCATCATGAAACATTATGATTATGATCACACCTTATTAGGGACACAAAAAGTGTTTGATAAAAATTAAAGTTGAAAGAGATTTTTAGACTATTGAATCTATTTTGCAGATGGAGAAACTGGCTCAGGAGGAGAGGAAGTGACCTTTCCCTATATCACACAGTGAATTAGTGAACTGAAGTAAAAGCCAGCAAGTGTCACTTGGCAAAGACTGTGGCTCCTGGGCATGAGAGACAGCAGGTGCAGAGGCATGCTTAGGTGGAACTGAGCTAGATGTAACAGGACTATTTCTTGTAGAGGGTCTTCATCCTGGTTAACAAGAATGCGAGTGATTGTGTAATGTGTGTATGGGAGACGTTGTCTGGGAATGGTGATAGTAATGAATATTTGTGCCCAGAAGCTAAGCAGTTTGACCCAGCTGTTTTGGGGAGTAACGGGAAGGCTGAGGACACTACCCCTGAGACCTGGGGGATGTGTACAGCTTTTTTTTTTGACTGAGATGAGTCCTCATGCCAGGCAGCTCATTCCTAGGTAATCTGGGCCTCTAGAGTCACTCATTAAATAATCTTGCTGATCATCTCCCATATATACTTACATAATACTGCATATAGTTGACCCTTAAACAATGCAGGGGTTTGGAGTGCTGTCCCTTCAAACAGTCAAAAGTCCATGCATAAATTTTGACATCCCTAAACTCAACTACTAATAGCCTACTGTTGACTGGAAGCCTTGCCAACAACACAGTTGATTAACACATATTCTATGTGTCATATGTATTATTTACCATATTCTTGCAGAAAAGTAAGCTAGAGAAAATAAAATGGTATTAAGAAAATCATAATGAAGACAAAATATGTTTACTGTTCATTCAGTGGAATTAGATGATCATAAAGGTCTTTATCCTCATCATCTTCATGTTAAGTAGGCTAAGGAGGAGAAGGATAAGGAGGAGCTGATCTTGCTGTCTCAGGGATGACAGAGGAAGAAGAGATAGAGGTAGAGAAGGTGGAAGAGACAGGCATAGTCGGTGTAACTTTTCAGAAATACATTTAATTTTTGTCTGACTTTTTTGCTTGTTCATTTCTCTAAAAATGTTTCTATATGGTGCCCCTTCTTACTTCTACCATTTGTTTTAGTTTTAGTGCCTGTATCATACCACAGAAGGGCCTATGTCATAAAAGAAGTGAAAAAGCAGTCCCGAATAGTCAGAAGCCTTCTGCCAGACTGTCTAATGTCAGCTTGTTTTCTGGCACTGCTGCTTCTATGTCTTCTTCCTCATTGTTTGATCCTGGCTTAGAAGCATTCTTCTCCATCAAATCATCTTCCGTGAATTCCTCTGGTGTGGTGTCTATTCGCTCTTGAATTTTGACAAGATCTATTTCTTGAAACCCTTTACCCCACCTTTTTTTTTTTTTTGCCATATCCACAATATCTTTCATAATTTCCTTGATTAGCTCTGTCATAAATCCTGTGAAGTCACGCACAACATTTGGACACAGTTTTCTCAAGCAGAGTTTATTGTCTCAGGCTTAACGGCTTTCACCACTTTTTCTACAACAATGATGGCATCTTTAATGATGTAATCTTTCTAGACTTTCATGGTGGCCCTCTCCTGGGCTTCTCTTCCAAGGCATTGACAATCCTTTCCATAGAGTACGTGTATAATGAGCCTTAAAGGTCCTTATGACCCCCTGTTCTAAAGGCTGAATTAGAAACATGTTTGGGGACAAGTATATGATTTCAGTGCCTTTGCTGTTGAACTCATGGGGCTCTGGGTGGCCAGGGGCACTGTCCAATATCAAAATAACTTTAAAAGGCAGTCCCTTACTGGCAAGGTATTTCCTGACTTCAATCACAAGGTATTGATGAAACCAATCCAGGAAAAGTGTTCTTGTTGTCCAGGCTTCCTTGTGGTACAATCAAAACACTGGCTGCTGGTGTTTATCTTTTCCCTTCAAGGCTCAAGAGTTAGCAGATTTATAGATAAGGGCAGTTGTGATCATAAACTCAACTGCATTTGCACAAAACGGTACAGTTATCTAGCCCTTTCTGCCTTAAATCCTGGTGCTACCTTCTCTTCCTTACTCATACATGTCCTTTGTGGCGTTTCGCCATCCACCCACCCACCCCCACAGAATAGAGCACATTCATCTGCATTAAAAACCTGCTCAGGCAGGTATCTTTTCTCCACAAGGATTTTCTTAATGGTGTTTGGGAAGTCATCTGCTGCCTCTTGATCAGCAAGAAGATGCTTCTCTTGTTATCTTTTTTTTTTTTTTTTTTTTGAGACGGAGTCTGGCTGTGTCGCCCAGGCTGGAGTGCAGTGGCACGATCTCGGCTCACTGCAAGCTCCGCCTCCCGGGTTCATGCCATTCTCCTGCCTCAGCCTCCGAGTAGCTGGGACTACAGGCGCCCACCACCACGCCCGGCTAATTTTTTGTATTTTTTAGTAGAGACGGGGTTTCACCGTGTTAGCCAAGATGGTCTCGATCTCCTGACCTCGTGATCTGCCTGCCTCGGCCTCCCAAAGTGCTGGGATTACAGGCTTGAGCCATTCTCTTGTTATCTTGACATTTTTAAGCCAAGCCTCTTTCTAAATCATCAAACCATCCTTTGCTGGCATTAAATTCTCCAGCTTTAGATCCTTTGCCTTCCTTTTGCTTTGTCATGTAACAACTTTGCTTTTTCTTGAAACAAACTCGAGTCTATAGGTATGCCTTTTTTATAGCCTCATTTTCAAATGAGATTAAAAGGACATTTCACAAAAAATACATGGTTTTTGAACCTGTTGGTGTAGTCGCAGAGATGGCTTCACAAATTCCCTTTTTCCACAATGGTCCTTACACTGGATTATTTTATCTAGAAATGGCAGGCAACAGCAACTGCAGTTGCAGACTCCAATTTATGGTACATACCAAGCAATTCAAGTTTTTCTTGTCATGTCATGACTTTTCTCTGCTTCTTGGGAGCAATTCCAGCATCACTAGTGGTACTTTGTATGGGTCCTATGGTTTTTATTCAAGGCTTATGATATTGCACTAAACATGACAAAAAAATTAATGCAAGAACTGGCCAGGCATGGTGGCTCATGCCTGTAATCCCAGTACTTTGGGAGGCCAAGCTGGGCAGATCACAAGATCAGGAGATCGAGACCCTCCTGGCTAGCATGGTGAAAGCCCATCTCTACTAGAAATACAAAAAATTAGCTGGGCATGGTGGAATGCACCTGTAGTCCCAGCTACTCGAGAGGCAGGAGAATTGCTTGAACCCAGAAGGTGGAGGTTACAGTGAGTCAAGATCACACCATTGCATTCCAACCTAGGCGACAGAGCTAGACTCTGTTTCAAAAATTTAAAAAAAGCAAGAACTGAGAGAAGTCAATTCTCATTTCTCTCAGTTCCTGTATATTTTTGTTTATGGTGATATGTAATTTACTGGAGAGACCAATTTCTTATGTGGAAATGGTATTACAAGATTTTTAAATACTGTGTATTTTATTTTACGTTTATGTAACTTAATTTTTTATTATTCTACTTTAAGTTCTGGGTTACATGTGCAGCACGTGCAGTTTTGTTACATAGGTATACATGTGCCATGGTGGTTTGCTGCATCCATCCACCCGTCACCTATATTAGGTATTTCTCCTAATGCTATCCTTCCCCTAGCCCCCCCTCAACCCCCACAGGCCCCAGTGTGTGATGTTCTCCTCCCTGTTTCCTCCCTGTGTCCATGTGTTCTCATTGTTCAACCCCCACTTATGAGTGAGAACATGAGGTGTTTAGTTTTCTGTTGTTGTGATAGTTTGATGAGAATGATGGTTTCCAGCTTCATCCATGTCCCTACAAAGGACATGAACTCATTCTTTTTTATGTCTGCATAGTATTCCATAGTGTATATGTGCCACATTTTCTTAATTCAGTATGTCATTGATGGACATTTGGGTTGGTTCCAAGTCTTTGCTATTGTGAATAGTGCCACAACAAACATACATATGCATGTGTCTTTATCATAGATTGATTTCTAATCCTTTGGATATATGCCCAGTAATGGGATTGCTGGACCAAATGGTATTTCTAGTTCTAGATCCTTTAGGAATTGCCACACTGTCTTTCACAATGGTTGAACTAATTTACACTTCCACCAACAGTGTAAAAGTGTTCCTATTTTTCCATAACCTCTCCAGCATCCGTTGTTTCCTGACTTTTTAATGATCGCCATTCTAACTGGTGTGAGGTGGTCTCTTTGTGGTTTTCATTTGCATTTCTCTAATGACCAGTGATGATGAGCATTTTTTCATACATCTGTTGGCTGCATAGATGTCTTCTTTTGAAAAGTGTCTGTTCATATCCTTTGCCCATTTTTTGATGGGGTTGTTGACTTTTTTCTTGTAAATTTGTTTAAGTTCTTTGTAGATTCTGGATATTAGCCCTTTGTCAGATGGATAGATTGCAAAAATTTTCTCCCATTCTGTAGGCTGCCTGTTCACTCTGATGATAGCTTCTTTTGCCGTGCAGAAGCTCTTTAGTTTAATTAGATCCCATTTGTCAATTTTAGCTTTTGTTGCCGTTGCTTTTGGTGTTTTAGACATGAAGTCTTTTCCTATGTCTATGTCCTGAATGGTATTGTCTAGGTTTTCTTCTGGGATTTTTATGGTCCTAGGTCTTACATTTAAGTCTTTGATCCATCTTGAGTTGATTTTTGTATAATGTGTAAGGAAGGGGTCCAGTTTCAGTTTTCTGCATATGGCTAGCCAGCTTTCCCAACACCATTTACTAAATGGGGAATCCTTTCCCCATTGCTTGTTTTTGTCAGGTTTGTCAAAGATCGGATGGTTGTAGATGTGTGGTGTTATTTCTGAGGCTTCTGTTCTGTTCCACTGGTCTGTATATCTGTTTTGATACCAGTGCCATGCTGTTTTGGTTACTGTAACCTTGTAGTATAGTTTGAAGTCAGGCAGCATGATACCTCCAACTTTGTTCTTCTTGCCCAAGATTTTCTTGGCTATATGGGCTTTTTTTTTGGTTCCATATGAAGTTTAAAGTAGTTTTTTCTAATTCTGTGTGTGAAGAAAGTCAGTGGTAGTTTGATAGGGAGAGCCTTGAATCTATAAATTACTTCAGGCAGTAAGGCCATTTTCATGATATTGATTCTTCCTATCCATGAGCATGCAATGTTTTTCTATTTGTTTATGTCTTCTCTTACTTCCTTGAGCAGTGATTTTTGAAGAGGTACTTCATATCCCTTGTAAGTTGGATTCCTAAGTATTTTATTCTCTTTGTAGCAATTGTGAATGGGAGTTCACTCATGATTTGGCTCTCTGTTTGTCTGTTATTGGTGTATAGGAATGCTTGTCATTTTTGCACATTGATTTTGTATCCTGAGACTTTGCTGAAGTTGCTTATCAGCTTAAGGAGATTTTGGGCTGAGACGATGGGGTTTTCTCAATATACAATCATGTCATCTGCAAACAGAGACAATTTGACTTCCTCTCTTCCTATTTGAATATGCTATATTTCTTTCTCTTGCCTGATTGCCCTGGTGAGAACTTCCAATACTATATTGAATAGGAGTGGTGAGAGAGGGTGTCCCTGCCTTGTGCCAGTTTTCAAACGGAATGCTTCCATTTTTTCCCCATTCAGTATGATATTGGCTGTGGGTTTGTCATAAAGAGCTCTTGTTATTTTGAGATATGTTCAATTAATATCTAGTTTATTGAGAGTTTTTAGCATGAAAGGCTGTTGAATTTTTTTTAAGGCCTTTTCTGCATCTATTGCAATAATCATGTGGTTTTTGCCATTGGTTCTGTTTATGTGATGGGTTACGTTTATTGATTTCCATATGTTGAACCAATTACACAATTCTGACTGAAAAATTAAAACTGGGCAAACTTACCACTCAATGAGTGCCAAAGTTGTTGCTCTCTGATCAGCTAAAGGCAAGAGCAAAGCTTTCAATGGAAATTTTAAAGCAGCTGGATGATCCCACTTTGAAAATGCCTTGTAGAAGCATTTCTTCAAAGAATTATAACAGGAGATGTAACATGGCTTTATCAGTACCATCCTGAAGAAAATGTAAAATCAAAGCAATGGCCATTGAGAGGTGGAAGCTGTCTAGTCAAAGCGAAAGTGAACCAGTCAAGAGCAAAGGTCATTGGAACAGTTTTTTGGGATGTTCAAGGGCATTTTGTTATTGACTTTCTAAAGGGTCAAAGAACATTAACATTTGCTTATTATGAAAGTATTTTGAGAAAGTTAGACAAAGCTTTAGCAGAAAAATGCACAGAAGAGTTTCACTAGAGTCTTTCTCTACAACAAAGCTCCTGCTCATTTTTCAATAGGAAATCATTAGGATCCACTTTACTGTCCTGATTTGGCTTCTTCTGACTTCTTTTTGTTTCCTTAATCTTAAAAAAATCTTTAAAGAACACCCATTTTTGTTTAGTTAATAATGTAAAAAATACTACATGAACATGGTTAAGTATCCAGGACACTCAGTTCTTCAGGAATGTTTTAAATGGTTGGTATCATCACTTACAAAATTGTTTTGAACTTGATGGAGTTTCTACTGAGAAATAAAGTTTACATTTTTAGTTTTTCTTTTTAAATTTCATTTTTCGTAAATGTTTGAAGTCCGAGATTGAAGAGATTGGTATTTCTGGATGGAAATAAAAACCCAGAAGGGAACTAAATGGAAGTTCTAAGTTCGTTTCAGCATTTAGGTTTGCAACAAGAAAACATACTAGTTTAATTCTTGTTCTTTAACTTTTCATCTGGAAACACTTAAGATTTTCCCTTTATTATGGAAATTCAAGATTTTACCAGGATGTGTCCTGGTGTGATTGCATGGCATATTTCTGCCTGGAATCTATTGTATTTTCAGTCTGATGGTTCAAATCTTTCTTTAGCAAAGGAAATTTTTCTTCTGTTTCTTTGATTATGGCTTCCTTTTTGGCCTTTCTACTTGCTCTTCCTAAAAGTCCTCCTAAATATTTAAAACTATCCTCCATATTGCTGAATTAATATCTCCTAATTTTTCTCTTTGTCTTCTTGCTTTACATTCTGATAGAGTTCCTTGTAGACACCCTGTGGAATGTCTTCCAAACATGGGTTTTCAGCTATGTTTATTGCTTTCAGCTATTTGGTTGAGTTTTAAAATTTGGTAATATGCTTTCATTTCCAAATCTTTTCATAGCCTTCAGTTGCACCTGATTCATAATTATCTTTAATTCCATGTTGGAAAATTCTCTATACTAGAGAAAGGGTAGATTAAAAAACAAAACATAAGAATAAAACTCTGGAAAACAACTATAACTGAAAGAAAAGAGAAGAAAGAAAGAATTGTTAAAGCAATAGGAAGAAAACAGGAGAGGTGATGTCACGAAAGCAAAACAAGGAAGGGTTTGAATAAGAGAGAAATATGAAAACATTTTTAATTCTGCAAACAAAAGGGAAATGAAAAAGTACATGCAATTTTTATAGTGTCAAGCAAAGTTTAGGCTCTGAGTAAGCAATACAAAAAAACCAAATAGCATAAAAAGACTCCAAAAACATTTGCCTCTGTGACCATAGCTTTGAGCTTTACGATAAAATCATCAGGATGAATAAGCTAACTACTCTGATTTGATCACTATAGATTATATACATCAAGACATCACTATGTACCCCATGAATATGTACAATTATTATTTGTCAATTTAAAAAATTAATTAAATCTTTAAAAAAAGAAGACTACACACTCTCAAATGTTGGAGTCAAAAACTTGAGTTTCAAATTCAGTTTTGCTACTTACTGAGCCAAATACTTGTATTAATGTCAGGTGGTCAAGTTGAATACTTGTCTTAGTATCAGGTGGTCAAGTTGAACAACCTCTGAATTCTTTTTTTTTTTTGACAGAGTTTTTGCTCTTGTTGCCCAGGCTAGAGTACAATGGCACGATCTCAGCTTGCTGCAACCTCTGCCTCCCAGGTTCAAGCGATTCTCCTGTCTCAGTCACTCGAGTAGCTGGGATTACAGGTGCCCACCACCATGCCCAGCTAATTTTTGTATTTTTAGTAGAGATGGGGTTTCACCATGTTGGCCAAGATGGTCTTGAACTCCTGATCTCAGGTGATCCACCTGCCTCAGTCTCCCAAAGTGCTGGGATTACAGGCGTGAGCCACCACGCAAGGCCTGATTTCTTATCTAAAGGTTATTTAGGATAATTGAATGGGAAAACAACTTTAAACTAATTAATACAGGAATCATCAAAGTATAGCCTTCCTGCCCCCTGTTTATGAATGTAAAGTTTTGTTTGTTTGTTTTTGAGACCTAGTCTTACTCAGTAGCCCAGGCTGGAGTGCAGTGGCATGATCTCAACTCACTGCAAACTCTGCCTCCTGAGTTCAAGCGATTCTCCTGTTTCAACCACTCGAGTAGCTGGAATTACAGGCATGCACTACCACGCCTGGCTAATTTTTGTATTTTTAGTAGAGACAGGGTTTCACTATGTTGGCTAGGCTGGTCTGGAACTCCTGACCTCAGGTGATCCACCTGCCTCGACCTCCCAAAGCGATGGGATCACAGGTGTGAGCCACTGCACCCAGCCCATAAATGTAAAGTTTTATTGGAACATAAAAACAAAACAAAACAAAACAAAAAAATGGTCATGAGGAAAGTGAAAGGAGGAAATCGCAATTTAGATGAGAACCAAAATAAAGTTATAAGATGGCACCGTGATGCAAGTAAATGAAGGCTTGGGAGAAAAGGTGAAGGATCAATGCCCCCACCCCTCAGCTGTGCCACCCTGATCAGGTTTCTTAACCGTTCTAAGTCTTGTTTTCCTCATCTATAAAATAAGAATTGCCATATTAGCATCTTAAGTTTGTTCTGAGTATTAAATGAGAATGTCTGAAAACACTTAGCAAAATGCTTGGCACATTATAAGCTTTTAATAAATATTCCTTCTTAATAGCATTATCACTAATAGATTAATTAAAATACACCATTTGGACATTAGTGATCTGGAAAACTATCCACCAGAGGGCAACAGATTGTAAAAGATTGGGCACGAAACACTAAGACAGACAAAATTATCATTTATTGAGTGCTAGGTTTGTTTCCAGGGCTATGTTCAACACCCCCACATGACAAACAGTGAAAGAATTGGGATTCATTGGCCCGGAAAAGAGAAAACCTAGTGAGGGGGCTGTGATTAAGGCATCATGTGGATCAGTGTGATAATTACGGCCAGGTATTTGAAATGCTGGTGTTTGGTGTCAAGGAGTCTCCATGGACAGAACTAGTAAACAATAAATGTTACTCCAGGAAAGTAGAGCAATTCAACATACAGATTTTCCCTCTAACAATTGTAGTCATCCCAGAATCAATAGTTCAAGCCAAGACTGGATGGACCTTTGACATAAATGTTATTGTGGGAATTTCTCATTGTGTGGTTGAATCTTGAATGTCCAAAAACAAACACAGTCTCTCTCTGTTGTCCAGGCTGGAGTGCTCTGGCATGATCTCAGCTCACTGGAACCTCCATCTCCCGCTTCAGGTGATTCTCCTGCCTCAGCTTCCTGAGTAGCTGGGATTACAGGTGTGCACCACCACGTCCGGCTAATTTTTGCATTGTTAGTAGAGATGGGGTTTCGCCATGTTGGCCAGGCTAGTCTTGAACTCCTGATCTCAGGTGATCTGCCCACCTCGGCCTCCCAAAGTGTTGAGATTACAGGCATGAAGCACTGCACCTAGCCAAAATTTTTTCATTCTTATGCAATCTTCTCAGCTACCTAGTGTACAGGGTCATGAATTTAAAGGTTGTTTATCTAATAGATTGTGCTTTTCTAGCTGACTCAAAAACACTATCAGTAGCAACATGTGAGTAACCTAACATGATAAATATCAGTAAGGGAAGGGCTAAATCTTATGAGAATTTTGGTATTTTCAACATCAAGCTGAATTGAAGGACTTAATCACTTTCTCTGTATCAGCGTAAGGAAATCTATTTTGGGGTAATGTAAAACAAAGAAGCTTGGGTTTACCTGTTGGTCAGAAAGACCATGAAATGTCAGCAAAGGCTTAGTAGCATTTTCTCCAACTACTTAGGGAAAACAATGAAAAGAACAGCAAGTCCCCTACACACACACACACACACACACACACACACATATGTGCCCATACATTTCTTAGGTTATTTGCTCAGAGACAATTATTAGCATCTAATCTGCATCTTCAAAGCATAGGGAAAGGTTCTGCTTTTAAATAAAACCTTTTTTTCGCTTCCTTTTTTCTCCTCTCACTTCCTCTTTTTCATTCCTATTTTTTCAAAACTGATTTGAAGAGAAGATAAGTGAATTAATAAGACTCATGTTAGTTTGAAAAGACATTCTTAATAATTCCAGTAATCTTGTATAGAAAAATATAGCTGAAAAACTAATACAACTATGTACCAGAATTATTCTATTTTTGTTATTCTATTTATGTTACTATTTATGCTTACAAAAAGACAAATAAAGATCAAATAATATGTGAATTAAGCAGAATAAGGAAGAGAAAAACTAATGTGTCTACCAGAACGATGCTATGGTGGCTTTGAATGAAAAGTCAATCTTCTGGTTATTTGGACTCTATCCCTTTACCTCCATCCTGCATCATCAATTTCTGCCTCATTACTGGGCAGCAACACAAACACACATAGATATATACTTTATAACCGAGTTGCAAAAATAATACATCCTGACCTCGCTTCTTCCACTGTATACTATCTCATTTTCTTTCCTCTTATTAAAAGCAAAACATATTTTTTAAAAAGTATTGTCATCTCTCCACTTCTTTATTTTATTTTTAGCCTTCTCTGATACAGCCCCTGAGTCCACTAAGGCTCCTTCTGTCAAGTTTATCAGTGATCTCTATAGAACTCTATTGGTGAGTTCTTTATTCTCCTCCTTCTACAGTAAACGTATATATATTTTTTCTTTTTTTGAGATGGAGTCTTGCTCTGTCACACAGGATGGAGTGCAGTGGTGCAATCTTGGCTCACTGCAACCTCCACCTTCCGTGTTCATGTGATTCTCCTGCCTCAGCCTCCTCAGTAGCTGGGACTACAGGTGTGTGCCACCACACCTAGCTAATTTTTGTGTTTTTAGTAGAGACAGGGTTTGACCATGTTGACCAGGCTGGTCTCGAACTCCTGACCTCAGGTATCCACCTGCCTTGGCCTCTCAAAGCGCTGAGATTACAGGAGTGAGCCACTGTGCCTGGCCTAGAGTAAACATATAATTTATTATCCAAACCGGGAGATGTTTGGGATAAAGAAGCACTAAACTAATGAATGTTATTTGATTTTTTTGAAATATTAATATATTGGGTGAAAAAATATATATATATACTTTTTTTTTTTTTTTTTTTTGAGACGGAGTCTCACTCTGTCGCCCAGGCTGGAGTGCAGTAGCGCAATCTCGGCTCACTGCAAGCTCCACCTCCCAGGTTCACGCCATTCTCCTGCCTCAGCCTCCCTAGTAGCTGGGACGACAGGCGCCCGCCACCACGCCAGGCTAATTTTTTTTGTATTTTTAGTAGAGACATGGTTTCACCGTGTTAGCCAGGATGGTCTGGATCTCCTGACCTCGTGATCTGCCCGCCTCGGCCTCCCAAAGTACTGGGATTATAGGCATGAGCTACCGCGCCTGGCTGAAAAATATATTTTTATTAAATTGGTAAACTGTTAACATAGTTTTATTAAAAACATTTTCATAAATAATTTCTACAAATAAAATATATGTATGCTTATTGAGGTAAAATCAAAATTTTATTTATTGCTACTTATATATTAAACTATATTTATAGTATTGGTCATCTGACCATCAACAACAACATAAATAGAATAATTATTCCTGGTACATAGGCACAGCGTTGCAGTTTTTTGGCTGTATCTATCTCTTATACAAGGTCACTGGATTATTTTTCTAAAAATGTACTTTTTAACTAACTTTGATCTTATTACTTTAATTATCTTATAAAATTACCTGTAAATTCTTCAAATTTGCATTTTGTGGTTTTTTTAATGGCAACCACCATTCTGTGGTGAGCTAGCAGATTTTCCACTTGCCTTGCAGAGCCCTTCACCCTCCTGCAGACTAAGTGACTGGCACCTGGTGTGTGAGGAAGCATGGTGGCTGCAGCCAAGGTCACAGTGGCAGAGGCAGTGGTGCGGCCTATAGCCAGGGATTAGGGAGAGAAAACTGTGCTGGACAAATGTATTGGTGCCTTAAATGGCTCTTCTTTATAGACTCAATATTTTAAATTGAGAAACTAACTTACCTGTAAGGCCTGGGGTACTTGGTAAACTTAGAGTAAATTCTGCTAAATGTTCTGTGTTTTAGTCTGTTTGGGCTGCCATAACAAAATACAATAAACCGAGTGGCTTATAAACAACAAACATTTACTTCTCACAGTTCTAGAGGTTGGGAAGTCCAAGAGAGGGGTTGGCAGATTCAGTGTCTAGTATGAGCCTATTTTCTCGTAGAAGACGCCTTCTCTCTGTGTCCTCTCATGGTAGAGGAGAAGAGCTAGCTTTCTGGGGTCTCTTCTATCTATTTTTTAAAGTTTCATTTTATTTTAAATTGACAAATAATAATTATATATTTATAAAGTACACTGTGGTGTTTTAATACATATATACAATATGGAGTCGTGAATTTAGGCTAATTAGCATACTAATCACCTCAAATATTTATCATTTCTTTGTGGTGAGAACATTTGAAATCCTGTTTTAGCTATTTTGAAATAAACAATACATTATTATTATTTTGTTATTCATTATTTATTTTTTTGAGATGGAGTCTCGCAATGTCACTCACACTGGAGTACAGTGACATGATCTTGACTCACTGCAAACTCCACCTCCCAGGTTCACTCCATTCTCCTGCTTCAGCCTTCTGAGTAGCTGGGACTCCTGCCACCATGCCCAGCTAGTTTTTTGTGTTTTTAGTAGAGATGGGGTTTCACTGTGTTAGGCAGGAACAGTATATTATTATTATAGTCACTGTGCTGTGCAATAGAGCACCAGAATTTATTACTGCTAACTAAAACTCTGTTCCCATTGACCAACATCTCCCTTTTCCCTATCAACCCCCACAATCCCCAGACTGATAATCACTATTCTACTCTACTTCTATGAGTTCACCTTTTTTAGATTCCACATATAAGCGAGATCATATGGTATTTGTCTCTCTGCACCTGGTTTATATCACTTAACATAATGTCCTCTAGGTTCATGACAGAATTTTCTGTTCTTTTTGTTTTGTTTTGTTTGTTTTTTGGGGGTGAATAGTATTCTATTGTGTATATGTAGCACATTTAAAAAATCTATTCACGCACTGATGGACACCTAAGTTGTTTCCATATCTTGGCTATTGTGATCAATGCTGCAATGGATATGGGAGTGCAGACATCTCTTTGATATACTGATTTCAGTTCCTTTGAGTATGTGCCCAATAGTGACATTGCTTAATCATGTGTTAATTTTCTATTTAGTTTTTTTGAGGAACCTTCATACTGTCTTCTAAAATGGCTGAAATTACAATGCCACCAACAGTGTATAAGTATTCCCTTTTCTACATCCTTGCCAACACTTATCTTTCATCTCTTTGGTAATAGCCAATCTATTGGAAAAAACAAACAACCCCATCAAAAAGTGGGTGAAGAATATGAAGAGACATTTCCATTCTTTTGCATTTGCTGAGGAGTGTTTTACTTCCAATTGTGTGGTCAATTTCAGAATAAGTGCAATGCGGTGCTCAGAAGAATGTATATTTTGTTGATTTGGGGTGGAGAGTTCTGTAGATGTCTAATAGGTCTTCAAAAGAAGATATATATGTGGCCAAGAAACATATGAAAAACAGCTCGTAATCACTGGTCATTAGAGAAATGCAAGTCAAAACCACAATGAGATACCATCTCACACCAGTTAGAATGGTAATCATTAAAACGCTAGGAAACAACTGACGCTGGAGAGGATGTGGAGAAATAGGAACGCTTTTACACTGTTGGTGGGTGTGTAAATTAGTTCAACCATTGTGGAAGATGGTGTGGCAGTTCCTCAAGATTCTAGAACTAGAAATGCCATTTGACCCAGCAATCCCATTACTGGGCACATACCCAAAGGATTATAAATCATTCTACTATGAAGACACATGCACATGTATGTTTTTTGCAGCACTATTCACAATAGCAAAGACTTGGAGCCAACCCAAATGTCCATCAATGACAGACTGGATAAAGAAAATGTGGCACATATATACCATGGAATACTATGCAGCCATAAAAAAGGATGAGTTTATGTCCTTTGCAGGGACTTGGATTAAGCCTGAAACCATCATTTTCAGCAAACTAACACAGGAACAGAAAACCAAACACCTCATGTTCTCACTGATAAGTGGGAGTTGAACAATGAGAACACATGGACACAGGAAGGGGAACATCACACACTGGGGCCTGTTAGTGAGTAGGGGGCTAGGGGAGGGATGGCATTAGGAAAAATACCTAATGTAGATGATGGGTTGATGGGTACAGCAAACCACCATGGCATGTGTGTCCCTATGTAACAAAACTGCACGTTCTGCACATATGTCCCAGAACTTAAAGCATAATAATAATAATAAAGTCAGAGGAATTACAAAGTCTTTATTTTTAAAGGCATCAGAGAGTCTTTAAAGTGTAAGCGATGGGATACAATCACCCAAAATTCCAGAGAGGCAGAACCTTTCTCAGGTGACCTGACATCACCAACAATTTATTACCTTGAGGGGAGAGCTGGGGGGAGATTTGCTGATTCTAGACATGAGCTGAATATTGAACTTAGTCTAGGCTGAGGAGGAAAGAACAATAAAAATTTTCTTGACTGTGTAAGTGTAGAGGGAAAATTTGGAAGCTGCTATGGTCTGAATGCTCCACCCAAAATTTGTATGTTGGAAACGTAATCACCAATGCAACAGTATTGGGAGGTGGGGCCTAATGGGAAGTGTTTAGGTCATGAGGGCTCTATGTTTAAGAACGGATAACTGACAGTATAAAAAGGGCTTGTTGGAATAAGTTCATTCTCTTCTGCTCTTCTGCCATGTGAAAACACTTTATGGCCCTTCTGTCTTCTGCCATGTGAGGATGCAACAAGTAGGCCCTCAAAAGATCCCAGCACCCTGATTTTTAATTTCCCAGGCTCAGAACTGTGAGAAAATGAATTTCTATTCTTTATGAATTACCCAGTTTCAGATCTTCTGTTATAGCAGCACAAATGGACTAAGAAACCTGAGGTGGTCCCTAACACATGGCTGATTTTCTCACAGGACATTTACTAGGTTCTAGGAGTACATGGGAGTCTGGTGATCTAGATCTAGACAGATGTCTTCTAAAAGTAGAGTGAAATCTTTCACAGTCCTGCATACTGTGAAAGAGGCTGACTGTGGTGGTTTCTCCCCTAGTTGATTTGCCAAATTTTGAAGTTATATAGTATGGGAAACTGAGGAGCTGGGCAGAGAAACTCTGAAAAGAAGGGCTAGCTCTCCTATTGTCTTTCAGATTGGAGGAGATGGATGCCTGACAGTATCTTAATCAAAGGCCCAGGAGGCCACCTTCAAGGAATAGGGTGAAGCAAAGGCAGATTAAGCTTTACGTAAATTGAAATCCAGGCCAATGAAGCTGGATCCCTTACTGCCATGAGGTGATCAGTCTCTTATATCTGCCTAAGAGAAAGAAGGGAAAATACTATCTGGTGGAAGAAAGTATAACTTTAAGCATTTCTGGTTCTTTTATATATAATGCACAGCATTGAATTTAAAAAATACCAGGCAGACAAAAATATGATTGATAATCAAGAGGTAAAAAGACATTAGAAACAGACCTATAGATATTAGATTAGGATACAAATATGTTTAAATAGCTATAATTAATGTTTTGAAGAGAATAGTGGAAAAGATTTATACAATTGGTGAAAATACATACACAATAGGTGAAAATTCTCTATAGAGATATTTCAACAGAGATTTTGAATTTATTGAAAAATAAGGCCAGATGCAGTGGCTCACTCCTGTAATCCCAGCACTTTGGGAGGCTAAGGCAAGTAGATTACTACAGCCCAGGAGCTCGAGATCAGCCTGGGCAACATGGCAAAACCCTGTCTCTACAAAAAAATACAGAAATTAGCTGGGCATGGTGATATGTGTCTGTAGTTCCAGCTACCAGGGAGACTGAGGTGGGAAGATTGCTTGAGCCTGGGAGGTCAAGGCGGTAGTGTGCCATGATCATGCCACTTCACTCCAGCCTGGGCAACAAAGTAAAACCCTGTCAAAAAACAAGGAAAGAAAGAAAAGAAAAAGAAAAACAAAAGGAAAAAAAAGTGAATTGGATATTATAAGAGATAGGAAAAACAAAAACAAAAACAAAAACAAAAACAAAAACACACCATATGGACCCTGTGTCACATAATACCCAACCGTCCTTCTTCTCTTTGAAGAGACACCAGCTTAGGCACATATTGGAGACTGTCTCTTCTGGATTTGCAAACCAATATCACTAATAATGCTCTCCTTCCTACTATTTGCCATCCTGATCATCTTTCGGACAACATAGCTCTCAGAAAGAATGTTTCTGTTAGCCCCGCTAAGGTGTCAGACTTTCAGTCTCCCTCCCAGGAACCTATCCTTCCTAGATCTAGATAGATCTAGACAGGGCAGAGAAAGCCTGGCTGTTTATTTCACCAATGCAGACTTTCTCTACAGATGCAAATCTCCTCCACAAAATGCAGCTTCGCAGGGCTATTCTCATCTTCAGGTCATCTGAACAGCCATCTTGAAATATGTCAAAAAGTATATTTGGGAATGAATTCTTTTTTGTTTCCTTTAGTGATAACAAGTTGCATAGAAATGACAGTTATTTTCCGATATTTGAAAAATTATTATGCAGAAGAGGAATTAGGTTATTCAGAGAAAACCACTGGGAGAAAGTAGGCAAGTTCCAAGAAGAAGTATTTTAATGTACAACAACTTGACTCTCTAGCAATGGAACCTCTCTAACAATGAAACATGAGAAACCTCTTTAACAATGGAAATGTACCATTGTTAGCTCTCTAACAATGGAACATGAGAAACTATTGTGAGAGAGTTCAGGGAAGACATGGAGAATGTTTGGCCAGAGGAGGTGTTGGGGTTAGAGGGAGGGGGCAACAAATTATACTTCCTCTACTCCTGACTTGGAATCAATTTTAAGATAGACAGAAGATTCACACAGATGGAGAAAAAGTGTCAGCTCTGTTGTTGATAAAGCTGGTTGGCAAATGTGGCTTTAGGCAAGTTAATGCATGATTCACACTCAGGACCATACTTGGCACTTTCCTCAGTATCTTTCTTTTCTTCTTTCCTGAGTATCTTACTATGTTGCCCAACCTAAAGTGCAATGGCTATTCACAGATGTGATCATAGAGCACAACAGCACTGCAGCCTGGAACTCCTGGGCTCAAACAATCCTTCCCCCTCAGCCTCCTGAGCCACTGGGTCTACAGGCATGTGCTGCCACACCCAGTTTATAAGACTATGTTTCTTAAAATACATTTTCAGTCTTAGTTTGCTGCTGTTTCTCCATTCCCCTTTACCACTTGATACAGACCTTCTTGATTACTCTTTTTTCCCAGTTGACTGAAATTCTGTTCAGGATAAGAGTACCTCTTTTTGGCCGGGCGCGGTGGCTCAAGCCTGTAATCCCAGCACTTTGGGAGGCCGAGACGGGCGGATCACGAGGTCAGGAGATCGAGACCATCCTGGCTAACACGGTGAAACCCCGTCTCTACTAAAAAATACAAAAAACTAGCCGGGCGAGGTGGCGGGCGCCTGTAGTCCCAGCTACTGGGGAGGCTGAGGCAGGAGAATGGCGTGAACCCGGGAGGCGGAGCTTGCAGTGAGCTGAGATCCGGCCACTGCATTCCAGCCTGGGCGACAGAACGAGACTCCGTCTCAAAAAAAAAAAAAAAAAAAAGAGTACCTCTTTTTAAGACTAAATAATGCTTCCTTCCTGATTCCTTCTCTCCCAAAGTTGGCAGTAAAGTGTTGCTATACTACCATATTAACACATCTTAGGGATTCCAGAGAGCCCTCAAGGGGACATCAAACAAAATTCTCAGACAAGCCTTTAACAGAACCTATGGAGAGATGGAGGAGCACGCTGATGAAAACACTAGACCTTAAAAGTTCTACTAGACCCTTCCTTGTCCTTATTGTGAAGCACCTGCAGAATCCCCTTCACTGCCATTCACACACAAATATCTGGCAAAAAATGGTAAAGACAAGAGATAAATTTGTTTTTTATAGAGAAAGTTGGATTATTAAGGAAGGTCAGGAGTAGGAATTAAGAGAAGAATCAATGTCTCTAACTGTTTAAAGGATTTTCAGAGAGAAGAAGGATTAGATCTCATTTTACTCAGCTCCTAAGAGAAGAGAGGAACTAGTGAAGGTGAGGGGTGAATGGAGGGGGCCATGATAAGAAGATGGATATTTGCTTCACTTAAAAGACTTTCTTACAAGCAGGAATGTACTCTGCCTTATTGGGAGAGTGATTGTCCCCCTCACTAATGGAAGTGAAGCCTAGGTTACAGTGTCAGGGGTGTGGAAGAGAAGATCCAGGAATTTGGCCAAGAAATGACAGCATTAAGTGCTTTTAAGGTCTCTTCCAACCCTGACTATTCACAATCCTGTCAGTAGGAATGTTTGATCTGTGACCTCAAAGATGTTTTGGAGCAAGAAGTGGCAAAATAAATAAATAAATAATAAATAAATAAATAGCACCACCCTCCATTTGACATACAAATCTTTATTTAATTTTGCTTCTTTCATTTTACTTTTTAGTTTTCCAAATCATCTCATGCAATCCTCCCATTTTATAATCCATTATTAAATTCAGTGGCCCTTTCTAAGCTGTCTCCTTTGACAGCTGATGTGGGTCATTGTTTTGTCCTCCTTGGAATCTCTTCTCCTACCATCTGTGACAGCAAGTTATCTTATTTCCATCCTTGACTGTGTTTTAAATTCTTCTGCCTTTTAATGTGGGTAGAACATTATCAATGGCCTACTTTTTTCTCTTTCTCTCTCTAGTCTCAGCTTCAAAGTGTGACTACAATGGAGGTAACGCTCATATCTTGGTTATATTTCTTTTTTCTGAGATACACTGTCTCATCATTTGCTGCTTCATGAGAATTTCCTACTTCATTTCCATTGTCACTTCAAACTTTTTAACCTAAAATAAACTTACCCCTCTTACTTAAGAAGAGAGTTGGGTGCACCTTCCATGTGCTTACCGAAGACCCCTCACTTCCTCTGTCATTAGGGTGACTACCCACCCTAGACACTGCCCCAACGTAATTATTTTTAAATTTCTTTTATTTCAATAGTTTTTGAGGTACAGGTGGTGTTTGGTTACATGTATAAGTTCTTTAGTGGTGACTTCTGAGATTTTGGTGCACTCATCACCTGAGCAGTATACACTGTACCCAATGTGTGGTCTTTAATCTCTCACCCCCCTCCCACCATTCCCACTGAGTCCTCAAAGTCCATTGTATCATTCTTATGCCTTTGTGTCTTCACAGCTTAACACCCACTTATAAGTGAGAACATACGATGTTTGGTTTTTCATTCCTGAGTTACTTCAATTACAATAACGGTCTTCAACTCCATCTAGGTTACTGCAAATACCATTATTTTGTTCCTTTTTATGGCTGAGTAGTATTCCATGGTATATATATATATATATATATATATATATATATATATATATACATACATATATATATATATATATATATATACCACATTTTCTTTATCCACTCATTGATTGATGGGCATTTGGGTGGGTTCCATATTTTTGCAATTGTGAATTGTGCTGCTATAAACATGCATGTACAAGTGTCTTTTTCATACAATGACTTCTTTTCCTCTGAGTAGATACCTAGTAGTGAGATTGCTAGATCAAATGGTAGATCTACTTTTAGTTATTTAAGGAACATCCATACTCTTTTACATAGTGGTTGTATTAGTTTACATTCCCACCAGCAGTGTAAAACTGTTCCCTTTTCACCACATCCACACTAACATCTATTATTTTTTATTTTTGGCCATTCTTGAAGGTGTAAGCTGGTATCGCAGGGTCATTTTGATCTGCATTTCCCTGATTATTAGTGATGTTGAGCATTTTTTTTCATATTTATTGGCCATTTGTATATCTTCTTTTGAGAATTGTCTATTCACGTCCTTAGTCCACTTTTGGATGGGGTTATCTGTTTTGTTTTGTTTTGTTTTTTGCTGATTTGTTTGAGTTTCTTGTAATTCCTTGAGATGTGACTTTAGTCCTTTGTCAGATGCACAGTTTTTGAAGATTTTCTCCCACTCTGTGCATTGCCTGTTTACTCTGCTAATTATTTATTTTGTTGTGCAGAAGCTTTTTAGTTTAATTAAGTCCTCTCTATTTCTTTTTGTTGCACTTGCTTTTGGGTTCATGGTCATGAAGTCTTTGCTTAAACCAATGTCTAGAAGGGGTTTTTGTGACGTTACCTTCTAGAATTTTTATGGTTTCAGTTCTTAGATTTAAGTCTTTGATCCATCTTGAGTTGATTTTTGTATAAAGTGAGAGATGAGGATCCAGTTTCATTCTACATGTGGCTTGCCAATTATCCCAGCACCATTTGTTGAATAGAGTGTCGTTTCCCCACTTTATGTTTTTGTTGCTTTGTCAAAGATCAGTTTGTTGTAAGTATTTGGCTTTATTTCTGGGTTCTCTGTTCTACTTCATTGGTCTGTGTGCCCATTTTTTTAAAATTTTTATTATTTTTTTCATTTTTATTTTTTTGGAGACGGAGTCTCGCTCTGTCGCCCGGGCTGGAGTGCAGTGGCCGGATCTCAGCTCACTGCAAGCTCCGCCTCCCGGGTTTACGCCATTCTCCTGCCTCAGCCTCCCGAGTAGCTGGGACTACAGGCGCCCGCCACCTCGCCCGGCTAGTTTTTTGTGTTTTTAGTAGAGATGGGGTTTCACCGTGTTAGCCAGGATGGACTCGATCTCCTGACCTCGTGATCCGCCCGTCTCGGCCTCCCAAAGTGCTGGGATTACAGGCTTGAGCCACCGCGCCCGGCCTGTGTGCCCATTTTTATACTAGTGCCATGATGTTTTGATGATGATAGCCTTGTAGTATAGTTTAAAGTCAGGTAATGTGATGCCTCTAGATTTGTTCTTTTTGCTTAGTCTTGCTTTGGCTATGTAGGCTCTTTTTGGGTTCCATATTAATTTTAGGATTGTTTTCTCTAGTTCCATGAAGAATGATGATAGTATTTTCATGGGAATTGCATTGAACTTGCAGATTGCTTTTGGCAGTATGGTCATTTTCACAATATTGAGTCTACCCATCCATGAGCATGGGATATATTTCCATTTGTTTGTGTCATCTATGATTTCTTTCAGCAGTGTTTTGTAGTTTTCCTTATAGAGGTCTTTCACCTCCTTGGTTAGGTATATTTCTGAGTATTTTAGTTTTTTTGCAGCTATTGTAAAAGGGGTAGAATTCTTGATTTGATTCTCAGCTTGGTCACCATTGGTGTATAGCAGTGCTATTGGTTTGTGTATATTGATTTTGTGTCCTGAAACTTTACTGAATTCATTTATCACATCTAGGAGGTTTTTTGGATGAGTAGGGTTTGATACCTTCTACAATTACACCACCAGTGAACAGCGACAGTTTGACTTCCTTTTTACCAGTTTTGATGCCCTTGATTTCTTTCTTCTGTCTGATTGCTTTGACTAGGACTTCCAGTACTATGTTGAATGGAAGTGGTGAAAGTGGGCATCCTTGCATTCTTCCAGTTCTCGGGGGGAATGCTTTTAACTTTTCCCTGTTCAGTATAATGTTGGCTGTGAGTTTGTCATAGATGGTTTTTATTACCTTAAGTTATGTCCCATCTATGCCAATTTTGCTGAGGGTTTTAAACATGAAAGAATGCTGGATTTTGTCAAATGCTTTCTCTGTGTCTAATGAGATGAGCATATGATTTTTGTTTTTAACTCTGTTTATGTGGTGTGTCACATTTATTGACTTGTGTATATTAAATTATCCCTGCATTCCTGATATGAAACCCACTTGATCATGGTGGATTATCTTTCTGATATGCTGTTGGATTTGGTTAGCTAGTATTTTGTTGAGGATTTTTGCATCTATGTTCATCAGGGATATTAGTCTCTGTAGTTTTCTTTTTTTGTTATGTCCTTTCCTGGTTTTGGTATTAGGGTGATACTGGCTTCATAGAATGATTTAGGAAGGATTCCCTCTTTCTCTATCTTTTTGAATAGTTTCAATAAGATTGGTATCAATCCTTCTTTGAATTCCTGATAAAATTCAGCTGTGAATCTATCTGGTCCTGGACTTTCTTGTTGTCGGAAATTTTTAAATTACCGTTATTTTTATCTCGCTGCTTGTTATTGGTCTGTTCAAAATTTCTATTTCTTCCTGGTTTAATCTAGGAGGTCTGTATGTTTTCAGAAATTTATCCATCTCCTCTCAGCTTTCTAGTTTGTGCACATAAAGGTGTTCATAAAAACCTTGAATGGTCTTTTGTATTTCTGTTGTATTGGTTGTAATATCTCCCATGTTGTTTCTAACTGAGCTTATTTGGATGGTCTTCTTTTCTTGGTTAATCTCACTAATGGTCTATCCCTTTTCTTTCTCTTTCAACAGACCAGGTTTTTGTTTCATTTATCTTTGGTATTGTTTTTTGTTTGTTTTAATTTCATTTAGTTCTGCTGTCATCTTGGTTGTTTGTTTTATTTTGCTGGGTTTGAGTTTGGTTTGTTCACGTTTCTCTAGTTCCTTGAGGTGACCTTAGATTGTCTATTTGTACTCTTTCAGATTTTTTGATGTATGGCTTTAATGCTATGAACTTTTCTCTTTGCACTGCTTTTGCTGCATCTCAGAAGTTTTGATAGGTTGTGTCACTATTATTGTTCATTTCAAAGAACTTTTAAATTTCTATCTTGATTCCATTGCTGATGCAAAGATCATTCAGGAGCAGATTAATTTCCATGTATTTGCATAGTTTTGAGGGTTCCTTTTGGAGTTGATTCCCAATTTTATTCCACTGTGGTCTGACAGAGTACTTGATATAACTTTGATTTTCTTAAA
The DNA here is from genome assembly GCF_009764315.1 of Trachypithecus francoisi. Taxonomy (NCBI): domain Eukaryota; kingdom Metazoa; phylum Chordata; class Mammalia; order Primates; family Cercopithecidae; genus Trachypithecus; species Trachypithecus francoisi. Next base: position 88,645,210 of record NW_022681470.1, on the reverse strand, counting down.
TTTATTGAGACTTGCTTTTCGGCCTATGTTCCACATTCTGATGAGTAGAATATATATTTTACAGTTGTCGAGAGTTCTGTAAATATTTGTTAAGTCCATTTATTCTAGGGTATAGTTTCTTTGTTTATTTTCTGTCTTGATACTTTCTAGTTCTGTCAGTGGAGCATTGAAGCCCCCCACTATTATTGTATTCTGTCTATCTCACTTCTATTTATTTATTTATTTATTTTTTATTATACTTTAAGTTATAGGGTACATGTGCACAACATGCAGGTTTGTTACATATGTATACATGTGCCACGTTGGTGTGCTGCACCCATTAACTCATCATTTACATTAGGTATATCTCCTAATGCTATCCCTCCCCGCTCCCCTCACCCCCCAAAAGGCCCCAGAGTGTGATGTTCCCTTTCCTGTATCCAAGTGTTCTCATTGTTCAGTTCCCACCTATGAGTGAGAACATGCCATGTTTGGTTTTCTGTTTTTGTGATAGTTTGCTGAGAATGATGGTTTCCAGCTGCATCCATGTCCCTACAAAGGACATGAACTCATCCTTTTTTGTGACTGCATAGTATTCCATGGTGTATATGTGCCACATTTTCTTAATCCAGTCTGCATTGATGGACATTTGGGTTGGTTCCAAGTCTTTGCTATTGTGAATAGTGCTGCAATAAACATACGTGTGCATGTATCTTTGTAGGAGCAAGATTTATAATTCTTTGGCATATACCCAGTCATGGGATGGCTGGGTCAAATGGTATTTTTAGTTCTAGATCCTTGAGGAATCGCCACACCGTCTTCCACAATGGTTGAACTAGTTTATAGTCCCACCAACAGTGTAAAAGTGTTCCTATTTGTCCACATCCTCTCCAGGACCTGTTGTTTCCTCACTTTTTAATGATCACCATTCTAACTAGTGTGAGATGGCATCTCATTGTGGTTTTGATTTGCATTTCTCTGATGGCAAATGATGAGTATTTTTTCATGTGTCTGTTGGCTGCATAAATGTCTTCTTTTAAGAAGTGTCTGTTCATATCCTTTACCCACTTTTTGATGGGGTTGTTTGTTTTTTTCTTGTAAATTTGTAAATTTGTTTGAGTTCTTTGTTGGTTCTGGATGTCAGATGAGTAGATTGCAAAAATGTTCTCCCATTCTGTAGGTTGCCTGTTCACTCTGATGGTAGTTTCTTTTGCTGTGAGGAAGCTCTTTAGTTTAATTAGATCCCATTTGTCAATTTTGGCTTTTGTTGCCTTTGCTTTTTGTGTTTTAGACATGAAGTCTTTGCCCATGCCTATGTCCTGAATGGTATTGCCTAGGTTTTCTTCTAGGGTTTTTATGGTTTTAGGTCTAACATTTAAGGCTCTAATTCATCTTGAATTATATTTTGTGTAAGGTGTAAGGAAAGGACCCAGTTTCAGCTTTCTACATATGGCTAACCAGCTTTCCCAGCACCATTTATTAAATAGGGAATCCTTTCCTCATTTCTTGTTTTTGTCAGGTTTGTCAAAGATCAGATGGCTGTAGATGTGTGGTATTATTTCTGAGGGCTCTGTTCTGTTTCATTGGTCTATATCTCTGATTTGGTACCAGTACCATGCTGTTTTGGTTACTGTAGCCTTGTAGTATAGTTTGAAGTCAGATAACGTGACGCCTCCAGCTTTTATCTTTTGGCTTAGGATTGGCTTGGCAATGTGGGTTCTTTTTTGATTCCATATGAACTTTAAAGTAGTTTTTTCCAATTTTGCGAAGAAAGTCGTTTGTAGCTTAATGAGGATGGCATTGAATCTATAAATTACCTTGGGCAGTATGACCATTTTCACGATATTGGTTCTTCCTATCCATGAGCGTGGAATGTTCTTCCATTTGTTTGTGTCCTCTTCTATTTTGTTGAGCAGTGATTTGCAGTTCTCCTTGAAGAGGTCCTTCACATCCCTTGTAAGTTGGACTCCTAGGTATTTTATTCTCTTTGAAGCAATTGTGAATGGAAATTCACTCATGATTTGGCTCTCTGTTTGTCTGTTATTGGTGTATAAGAATGCCTGTGATTTTTGCACATTAATTTTGTATCCTGAGACTTTGCTGAAGTTGCTTAACAGCTTAAGGAGATTTTGGGCTGAGACAATGGGGTTTTCTAAATATACAATCACGTCATCTGTAAAGAGGGACAATTTGACTTCCTCCTTTCCTAATTGAATACCCTTTATTTCTTTCTCTTGCCTAATTGCCCTGGCCAGAACTTCCAACACTATGTTGAATAGGAGTGGTGAGAGAGTGCGTCCCTGTCTTGTGCCAGTTTTCAAAGGGAATGCTTCCAGTTTTTGGGCATTCAGTATGAAATTGCCTGTGGGTTTGACATAAATAGCTCTTATTATTTTGAGGTACATTCCATCTATACCAAATTTATTGAGAGTTTTTAGCATGAAGGGCTGTTGTATTTTGTCAATGGCCTTTTCTGCATCCATTGAGATAATCGTGTGGTTTTTGTCTTTGGTTCTGTTTATATGCTGGATTACATTTATTGATTTGTGTATGTTTAACCAGCCTTGCATCCCAGGGATGAAGCCCACTTGATCATCGTGAATAAGCTTTTTGATGTGCTGCTGGATTCAGTTTGCAGGTATTTCATTGAGGATTTTTGCATCGATGTTCATCAGGGCTATTGGTCTAAAATTCTCTTTTTTTTGTTGTGTCTCTGCTAGGTTTCAGTATCCGGATGATGCTGGCCTCATAAAATGAGTTAGGGAGGATTCCCTCGTTTTCTATTGATTGGAATAGTTTCAGAAGGAATGGTACCAACTCCTCCTTGTACCTCTGGTAGAATTTGGCTGTGAATCCATCTGGTCCTGGACTTTTCTTGGTTGGTAGGCTATAAATTATTGCCTCAATTTTAGAGACTATTACTGGTCTATTCAGGGATTCAGCTTCTTCCTGGTTTAGTCTTGGGAGAGTGTATGTGTCTGGGAATTTATCCCTTTCTTCTAGGTTTTCTAGTTTATTTGCAGAGAAGTGTTTATAGTACTCTCTGATGGTAGTTTGCATTTCTGTGGGGTTGGTGGTGATATCCTCTTTACCATTTTTTATTGCATCTATTTGATTCTTCTCTCTTTTCTTCTTTATTAGTCTTGCTAGTGATCTATCAATTTTGTTATCTTTTCAAAAAACCAGCCCCTGGATTCATTGATTTTTGAAGGGTTTTGAGTGTCTCTCTCTCCTTCATTTCTGCTCTGATCTTAGTTATTTCTTGCCTTCTGCTAGTTTTTGAATGTGTTTTCTCTTGCTTCTCTAGTTCTTTTAACTGTGATATTAGGGTGTGATTTTAGATCTTTCCTGCTTTCTCTTGTGGGCATTTAGTGCTACAAATTTTCCTCTATACACTGCTTTAGATGTGTCTCAGAGATTCTGGTTTGTTGTATCTTTGTTCTCATTGGTCTTGAAGAACATCTTTATTTCTGCCTTCATTTTGTTATGTACCCAGTAGTCATTCAGGAGCAGGTTGTTCAGTTTCTATGTAGTTGAGCAGTTTTGAGTGAGTTTCTTAATCCTCAGTTCTAGCTTGATTGCACTGTGGTCTGAGAGACAGTTTGTTATAATTTCTGTTCTTTTACATTTGCTGAGGAGTGCTTTACTTCCAACTATGTGCTCAATTTTGAATAAGTGTGATGTGGTGCTGAGAAAAATGTATATTTTCTTGATTTGGAGTGGAGAGTTCTGTAGATGTCTATTAGGTCTGCTTAGTGCAGAGCTGAGTTCAAATCCTGTATATCTTTGTTAACTTTCTGTCTTGTGGATCTGTCTAATGTTGACAGTGGGGTTTTAAAGTCTCCCACTATTATTGTGTGGGAGTCTAAGTCTGTTTGTACATCTCTAAGGACTTTCTTTATGAATCTGGGTACTCCTGTATTGAGTGCATATATATTTAGGATAGTTAGCTCTTCTTGTTGAATTTATCCCTTTACCATTATGTAATGGCCTTCTTTGTCTGTTTTGACCTTTGTTGGTTTAAAGTCTGTTTTATCAGAGACTAGGATTGCAACCCCTGCCTTTTTTTAAATTTTCATTTGCCTGGTAGATCTTTCTCCATCCCTTTATTTTGATCCTGTGTGTGTCTCTGTACATGAGTTGGGTCTCCTGAATACAGCACATTGATGGGTCTTGACTCTTTATCCAATTTGCCAGTCTGTGTCTTTTAATTGGAGCATTTAGTCCATTTACATTTAAGGATAATATTGTTATGTGTGAATTCGATCCTGTCATTATGATGTTAGCTGGTTATTTTGCTCATTAGTTGATGCAGTTTCTTCCTAGCATCGATGGTCTTTACATTTTGGCATTTTTTTGCAATGGCTGGTACCGGTTGTTCCTTTCCAAGTTTAGTGCTTCCTTCAGGAGCTCTTGTAGGGAAGGCCTGGTGGTGACAAAATCTCTCAGCATTTGCTTGTCTGTAAAGGATTTTATTTCTCCTTCACTTAGGAAACTTAGTTTGGCTGGATATGAAATTCTGGGTTGAAAATTCTTTTCTTTAAGAATTTTGAATACTGGCCCCTACTCTCTTCTGGCTTGTAGAGTTTCTGCCAAGAGATCTACTGTTAGTCTGATGGGCTTCCCTTTGTGAGTAACCTGACCTTTCCCTCTGGCTGCCCATAACATTTTTTCCTTCATTTCAACTTTGGTGAATCTGACCATTATGTATCTTGGAGTTGCTCTTCTTGAGGAGTATCTCTGTGGTGTTCTCTGTATTTCCTGAATTTGAATGTTGGCCTGCCTTGCTAGGTTGAGGAAGTTATCCTGGATGATATCCTGCAGAGTGTTTTCCAACTTGGTTCCATTCTCCCCATCACTTTCAGGTACACCAATCGGATGTAGATTTGGTCTTTCCATATAGTCCCATACTTCTTGGAGGCTTTGTTCATTTCTTTTTATTCTTTTTTCTCTAAACTTCTCTTCTCACTTCATTTCATTCATTTGATCTTCAATCACTGATACCCTTTCTTCCAGTTGATCAAATCAGTTACTGAAGCTTGTGCAGGTGTCACGTAGTTCTCATGCCATGGTTTTCAGCTCTAGCAGGTCATTTAAGGACTTCTCTACATTGGTTATTCTAGTTAGCCATTCATCTGAAGGGGTGGCCTGCCCCTCCACACCTGTGGGTGCTTCTCATTAGGTGGAACGAGAGACTTGAGAAAAGAAATAATACACAGAGACAAAGTACAGAGAAAGGAAAGCGGGGCCTAGGGGGCCAGTGCTGTGCTTACAGAGGACACACACCAGCACGGTCTCTGAGTTCCCTCAGTATTTATTGCTCAAAAGATAAGGGAGTAAATCAGCAGTAAGACATACAGATACACGGAGATGTTCCATTTCCCAGGGACGGACAGGAGACAGATGTTTTTCTTTTACTGAGATTTAAGAGAATGGTGGTGGCCTTTAACCACAAGCAGCCTTTAGGCATTTGTTTAACAAAGCACATTCCTTACAGCCCAAAATCCTTTAAACCTTAATTACCACAGCTATGTCTCTTGTAAGGACAAGATTGGGGGTAGGGTCACAGATTAACAGCATCTCAAATACAGAGCCAAATGGAGTCTCTTAATTTACTTCTTTCTATATAAACACAGTAACAGCTGACCTCTCTTTTCCCCACATTTCCCCCTTTTCTTTTCAACAAAACCACCATTGTCATCATGACACTGAGATTATATACTTCACAAAGTAATAGAATATTACAAAGTAAGTGGGGGCAGGATGAGATCACAGGATGGTGTTAACATTAAAATTAAAATTGCTAATGAAATTTTGGGCACGCATAGTCATTGATAACATTTTATCAGGAAATAGGGTTTGAGAGCAGACAACCTGACTGACCAAAATTTATTAGGTGGGAATTTCCTCTTCCTAATAAGCCTCAGAGCACTACAGGAGGTGGGGGCTTATTTCATCCCTTCGGCTTCAACTGTAAAAGGCGGCACGCCTCCAAGGGGGTCGTTTATAGGCCTTCCCTCAGAGCGCATTCTCTTTCTCAGGGATATTCCTTGCTGAGAAAAAGAATTCAGCGATATCTCTCCTATTAGTGTGCAAAAGGAGAAGAGATATGGCTCTGTTCCGTCCGGCTCACCAGCGGCCAGTTCAAGGTTACCTCCCTTGTTTCCTGAACACCACTGTTATCTCGTTTTTTTTTTTTTTTTTTTTTTAGGATGCCCAGTTTTCATATTGTTTAAACACACATGCTCTACAAACAATTTGTGTAGTTAAGGCAATCATCACAGGGTCCTGAGGTGACATATATCCTCCTCATCTTACAAAGAAAATGATGGGATTAAGAGATTAAAGACAGACATAAGAAATTACAAAAGTATAAATTTTGGAGAACTAATAAAATGTCCATGAAATCTTTATATTTTATGTTTTTCTGCTGTGGCTCCAGCCAGTCCCTCCGTTTAAGGTCCCTGACTTCCCACAACATTCTTTCTCCCTTTTCCTCTATATAAATGTGTCATGGTGATGAAGGCTTGTTCGTTCTCTCGATTTTGGCGAAGGATTCTTTGACTGTTCCAGCACACTAAAAACAAACCGATTAAACAGAGACACATAATTCCAAAATTTACTGCAGTAGAGTTCCCAATAGACTTAATCCAAGTCATGGGGTTTAATCCATAAAGATTTTTTGTCACTTGATCTAACGCCTCAGCTCCAGGCACAATATTTAAGTGACTCTGAGAGGCTTCAAAAATCTGTTGTTTTAATTTAGAAATGTCTAAAGTGAGATTATCTTCTCTTCCCTGTAAATGGCGTCTAACCATGTCCCAGTGATGTTTAGACTCATTATAAATTTGGGGTGTAATACAAAAATCTGAAGTATTCCAGTCACACTGTAACTGGAAACGATGTTCCAAGCTCATGAGTCTATCTCCCATCCAAATGACAGTTTGTCTAAGGTCATTAATTTGATTTGCCAATTTTTGATCGATACCAGATTGTGAATTCCACAACCTTGTGGAATTCTTTTGCCAATTGTCAACAAAGCTTACTGTCTGAACAGAAGAGTGCAATGCAACTCCTGCCACAGCGGCTGTAGATGTGACTGTAATTAATCCCATAATCACTGTAATTAAAGTAAAAATGAATCTTTTGGATCTATTTAAAATGCCTTTTAATACTTCAGTTAAAATATGGATGGATGGCGAGGCCTCCCATGGTCGATCCATGGACACAGGGATCCACACGCCTTCTCTTGCTCTCACTAGCAGAATACGGTGCTGCCAATCAAAAGTCAAATCAATGCAAGTAAACAATCTGCAATTTTCAGACGTTATAGTTTGGGAGTCTGGTTTAATAACTATATTTCCTATGACTAACATATAAGGGGGCTTTACACAACTTTGTAAAGGAACTGTTAGACTGGAATTTCGGTTGATAGAGTAAAATGTCTTATAATCTCTTGTTTCTATAGTTTGGTTTCCAGACCAAATTCTAAGGTGGTATGAAGCCACAGTAAGCCTCCATAATTCTGGATGTTCAGGACCAAAAACAGGACTTATTATTTTTGGTCTTGGAGTAGAGATTCCCTTTTCTCCCCATTTCCAAGGGTAGAAAGACTGTAATTTTTTGTGTCTATGTTTGTCTACATTTTCTGTTAAGTCACTATCAACAGTTGGACTCACTAGTGCACTGGGACAGAATTGAGTTTGTCCTGTGCAATCGTGGTAGAATTGATCTCGAGGTGCCCAATCTATAACAGTTCCAAATGTATTGTTTTGTAAAATCACCGCACTATCGCCACACATTCTTCCCAAACTAAATCTCTTGTTTCTATGGAAATCTCCTTGGGGCAAGGTTTTCCTTTTGGCCTAAATTTTAATGATCTTTGATAAGAGAAGTCTTGTAAATAGTTTACCTGTGGTTTGAGTGACATTCTGCTTACCATGTGATAAGTAAATTTACAGGTGGGATTGAGAGTAGGTACTTCTATCAACCAATTTTAGATAGCAGGCATTAAACACCCTGGTGCTTTCCCGAGACATATAGGAGGATAACGATACCCAATGGAAATATTTATCATCATTCCTTCTTCCTCCGGTTTGGCAGGGCAACGATCATCTGTGGGACCAGCTACCCACACACTATTATTAACATATACTTCAATAGGATTATCCATCCATGTGACTGCCCGAATCAAGGACGGGAAAGGCACATAGGCCCAGTAGGTATAATTAGCTGCAGCTGCTCCTGCAGGCATGGGGAGACTTACCACCGTTGATACAACCATTAAAGCTGCAAGCAGCATTTTTTCTGAGGTTTGTGTCACCTTTGTGCTAGCTAGGCTTTTTCTAGCCAACAGTGTCAGCTTCTTTCACTGTGCCCAGGTCGGCAGCTCCACCTTCTTGGTGCGTGGTGACTTTATCTGTTTTTCTAATATCACCACTTGATTCATCCTGCGAGTCAATGGTGCTCGATTGCAGTGTTTCCGTCTCCGTGGAGGTGCTTTCCTTTGCATCTCCGATGGGTTCATTGTAGAACTTCAAATGTCTAGTGGGTATCCAAATAGGAAGCTGATTTTCTCCTGGTGAAGCACAAGCAAAACCTCTTCCCCAGGTTATCACCTTCCCTATTTCCCGTGTCCTATTTTGTTGTCTTTCCACCAAATCAGTTTTCCTTCATGTGGGCTGTTCTTTTTACCAGGAAGATGTTGTCTGCAGAAGTAGTAGTCTGATTTCTATAAATGTTTAAAAAATTTAAAGTATAGAGTGCTAGATTAAGCTGCATCTGAGGAGAGGTACACTCCTTACTGTCTCCCCCTTCTTTTTGTTTAACTAACTGAGTTTTGAGTGTTTTATTAGTTCTTTCAACTATGGCCTGTCCTTGGGAATTATAAGGAATTCCTGTTGTATGTGTAATATTCCACTGATTTAAGAATTTTGGAAAGCTTTACTACAATAACCTGGTCCATTGTCAGTTTTAATTTTTTCTGGAACTCCCATCACAGCAAAACAAGATAATAAATGTTTTTTAATATGGGAAGTACTTTCTCCTGTCTGGCATGTTGCCCATATGAAATGTGAATAAGTATCAGCTGTTCCATGAACATATGATAATTTTCCAAATGAAGGTACATGGGTAACATCCATTTGCCATAATGCATTAGGACACAGACCTCTGGGATTAACTCCTGCCTCTTGGTGGGCAGGTGTAGTACTTGACACTGGGTACAATGTTGTACAATATTTTTTGCCTGTTTCCATGTGACATCAATTTGTTTTTTAACCCTGCTGCATTTACATGAGTCAAAGCATGAAGTTCTTGTGCTTTTATGAATGCAGAGGATACCAGTAAGTCAGCTTGTTCATTTGCTTTAGTTAAAGGTCCTGGTAATTAGTGTGTGCTCGAATATGAGTAATATAAAATGGGAAATTCCTTTTTCTTACAGTTTGTTGTAACAAATTCAACAGCTGGTTTAACTGATCATCCACGCTATATTTAATTAGAGCTGTCTCAACATGCCTTGTAGCCTGTACTACATATGCAGAATCTGATATAATATTAACAGGTTGATTAAAATCTTCTAACACCGTAATGACTGCACCAACTCTGCCCTTTGAGCTGATTGATATTGAGTTTTGATTACTCGCTCTTTTGGCCCTGTGTAAGCCGCTTTTCCATGCTGGAACCATCAGTAAATACTGTCAGAGCATTTTCTAAAGGTTTATGTCTGTAATTTTAGGTAAAATCCAAGTAGTCAATTTTAAAAACTGGAAGATTTTTGTTTGGGGTAATGATTATCAATAATTCCCACAAAATCAGCAAGGCCAATCTGCCATGCACCAGAATTGATAAAGGCTTGTTTAACTTGTTCCTTGGTTAAAGGAACAACTATTTTGTCTGAGTCATTACCACACAATTTTATATTTGTAATCTTGTCTGACCAATTAATGTAGCTATTTGATCCCAGTACAATGTAAAAGTTTTAATTGTACTGTGAGGAAGGAATGACCACTCCACAAGATATATTTTGAACAATGATGCCTGTTGGAGAATGTGCAGTAGCAAAAATCAAAAGTTGGAGTGGGGCTAAGAATCTATTCTACTTATTTGCGCTGACTGAATTTTTTCTTCCACTAATTAATTCTTTTGTTGCCTCTGGGGTTAATATTCTTCTACTATTTAAGTCCTGGATCTCCTCTTAGGATAGAGAACAAATTTGACATGGCATAAATAGGAATGCCTAGAGTTGGCCGAATCCAATTAATATCGCCTAACAATTTCTGAAAGTCATTTAATGTTTTTAATGTATCTTTCTTATTTCTATTTTTTGTGGCTTAATTTTTCTATTTTCTATTTGCATCCCTAAATAATGAAAATGAGCAGAGGTTTGGATCTTGGCAGATGCTATTGTTAGTCCTGTGTTGGCAACCTCTGCTTGCAGAAATGTGTAACAGTCAATTAATTTGTCTCTTGTTTTTGCAGCACATAAAATATCATCAATATAGTGAATGATATAACAATCTGAAAATTTGTCTCCAACTGGTTGAAGGACTTGACCTACGAAAGTTGACAAATAGTTGGACTATAAGCATTCCCTGAGGTAAAACTTTCCACTGAACCTGGTGGCTGGTTCTTTATTATTTTGGCTGGTATAGTAAAGGCAAATTTTTCACAATCCTTGTTCTGCCAGAGGAATGGTAAAAAAGCAATCCTTTAGATCAATTATAATTAAAGGCCAGTCTTTTGGGATCATGGCCGGAGAGGGCAATCCAGGTTGGAGAGGCCCCATGGGTTGAATTACAGCGTTTACGGCTCTTAAGTCCATTAACATATGCCATTTGCCTGATTTTTTTTGAATTACAAATACAGGAGAATTCCAGGGTGAGAACGAAGGCTCAATGTGTCCCTTTTCTAATTGTTCCTTTGCTAATAAGTGTAAAGTCTCCAGTTTTTGCTTTGATAGTGGCCACTGATTTACCCATACCGGTTTTTCTGTTTTCCAAGTTAATGGAATGTGTTTAGGAGGCTCTACAGTGGCCGCCCCTAAAAAGGATACCCTATTCCTTTTCTTTTTTGATTTCTCTTAGTCTCAATTGGGACTTTATGCCATTTTCATTTTTTCCTAATCCATTTCCTGGTATATATCCCATTTTAGTCATGATTTTTTGACTCATGGGGCTGTATAATGGAGCAGGCATAATGATTTCTGCACCCCATTGTTGTAACAAATCTCAACCCCAGAGATTAACAGGAATTGAAGTAATCATTGGCTGAACAGTACTTTCTTGATTATCTGGCCCTAAACAATATAATCATTGTACTTTCATACACTTCTGAAGCTGTGCCTACGCCAACAAGTCTTGTAACAGCCTTTTGTTTAGGCCAATTTTTTGGCCACTGATTTAAAGCAATGACAGAGATATCTGCTCCTGTGTCTACTACCCTTCAAACTGTTTTCCTTGAATAATGGCCTTACACACAGGTCTGCTCTCAGAGACCAGACTTGCCCAATATGCAGCCTTTTCTGCCAGATCAGTGCTTCCGAACCCTCCTGTTCTTTTTATTTCACTGTTTCCAACTTTATATAAGGTAGGAGTAATAATTGAGCGATCCTGTCTCCTGGACTGGCACTCCAAGGAATTGAGGGACTAATAACCAATTGAATTTCGCCTTTATAGTCTGAATCAACCACACCAGTATGAATTTGAACTCCTTTTAGATTTATTGATCTTCCTAAGATTAGTCCTACAGTCCCCTCAGGCAATGGGCCGTATACCCCTGTGGGGATTTTTTGTGGAGGCTCCCCTGGAAGCAGAGAGACTGCTTGCAAAGTACGTAGATCTACTGTTGCACGGCCACTTGTGGCGGGGGATAATTGCTGTATTGTGATAACTGGCTTATCCCTGAGACACTTGTGACAGTGGGGTTGTTGTTCCTGAAAACCCTGAGGAACAAAGGTTGAATTTGGAATGCCCCAGTTTGTTGTGGGGCCTGAGGCTGGCCCCTTCTCTCGTTTCCCAACAGTGGTTGCCCATTTTTTCATATTTAGAACGACATTGATTACCCCAATGTTTTCCCTTTTTACATCTTGGACATAGGCCAGGTGGCTCTTTATCTGTTGTTGTAGTACTTGAGTAGTTACATTTTGTTTATTTGAGACTAGGCAATTCTTTTTAGATCACCAATTTGACCACATTATAGCATTTTCCCCCAAATGTTTTCACTTGTCCTTCTAAAGCAACTCCTGTGATTGCCTGAGCCATAAGCATAGCTTTATGCATAGCTCCTCCAATTCCATCGCAGGCTTACATACTCTGAGATTACATCTGATCCTGCGGGAACCCTTCCTTTTAATGGCTTAATGGCTGATTGACAATCGGATTGGCGTTTTCATATGCCATCAACTCCACTATGACTTTATGGGCATTCTCATCGGTAATTGACTTTTGAGCAGCATCTTGAAGTCTTGCTACAAAATCAGGGTAGGGCTCTTAGAGCCTTGTCTTATTGTATTAAAGGAAGGGCAGGCAGTTCCTGGGTCTTGGATTTTCTCCCAGGCCCTAAGGCAGATAGCCCTGATTTGCTCAATGGCCTCATTTGGCATTATTGCTTGTTGGTCAACAGTGCTCCAATTTTGACCTATTCCTAATAGTTGATCTGTATCTATGTTAATTGCAGGATTGGCAGTCCTATTTCTTCGGACCTGCACTTGTGCCCCATCAATCCACCAGTCTTAAATTGGTAAAAATTGAGAGGGTGAGAGTGATGACTTTTCCAGAATCTCCCAATCATAAGGAATGAGTCTATGTCCATGAGCAATGGAATCTAATAATGTTCTCATGTAAGGAGAGTTGAGTCCATACTGTTTTACTCCTTCTTTCATTTCTTTTAGCATTTTTATAGAAAAGGACTGATATCTGGCTTCAGCTACGGGAGGCTCTCCCTCTTGGGCCCCTTCTCCAGGTGGTCTTGCTTCTAAATTACTGGAATTGCCACGCCTCGATATCTCCTGTTTTCTTGCCTCATCAATAATTTTATGTATTGCACTACCTTGTACTACGCGGTGCTGTAGGATTAAGTCTCATGGTGGGCGGCTGAGGATATGGCGCCCTGCCCTGTGGCACTGGCAATGTTCCTGGCTGTCCATACAGATTTTGTGGAGGCTGCAGATACTACAGTTCAGCTGGCGGCCAGTATTGATAGGCTACTGGTGGCTGGATCTTACTTTCTACCTGCTGATATTGTGGACACTGTATTTGGATTGGCATTTCCATGACAGAGACTCTATCTTTTTCTATTTGATCTTCTTTTGGAGTTTGTACTTGTTTAACCTGCATTTGAGGTTCTAAGGTTGCAGGCATCTGAGCTGTTGTAAGAGAGTTGGCCATCGTGGTTTAGACTCTGATGGCTCTGCTAATTCTGGATCTTTTTCCTCTAATTTTAACATTTCAGGATACATTACCTCCTGTAATTGATTATTGTCAACACTTTGCGTTGACCAAGCCATTACCAGCTCTGCTACACATTTACAGTGTGAACTTTCTTTTCCTTTCCGGGATTCTATCCCTGCCTCTTTTTCACAATCTACTGCACAGCTTTTAGGGACATCAGAAATTGATATGTTATCTTCTTCTGTTTGCAACGGTTCTAAAGCTACTTTAACAATGACCCAATCATTCCATACTGTAAGTGGGATGATTTTACCTTCCCTACTTGCTTGTTTTAATCTTTGCCAATTTTTTCCCAATCTTTTAGATCTAAAGTTCCCTGTTCTGGAAACCATGGACAAACTGTCTATTGTTTGAAAGAGCGTAATTAGATTTTTGGTAGACACTTTAACTCCTCTCTTTTTAAGATAATTTACATAAAGCTGCGATAAGAGGCATATTTACTTTTAGTTTGCCCCATTGTTACCCTAGGTTCTTCCGAGCACACAAGCTTACCACAAGGCTGACTGTAGACGTACTCAGGAGTCTCTTCGACTTGTCCTCAATGACCACGCTCCAGCATACCTTCACCTTAGAGAAAAGCCCCGTTGGGCGCCAGATGAAGGGGTGGCCTGCCCCTCCACACCTATGGTGCTTCTCATTAGGTGGAACGAGAGACTTGAGAAAAGAAATAATACACAGAGACAAAGTATAGAGAAAGGAAAGCGGGGCCTAGGGGACCAGTGCTGTGCTTACAGAGGACACACACTGGCACCGGTCTCTGAGTTCCCTCAGTATTTATTGCTCAAAAGATAAGGGAGTAAATCAGCAGTAAGACATACAGATACACGGAGAGGTTCCATTCCCAGGGACGGGCAGGAGACAGATGTTTTTCTTTTACTGAGATTAAGAGAATGTGATGGCCTTTAACCACAAGCAGCCTTTAGGCATTTGTTTAACAAAGCTCATTCCTTACAGCCCAAAATCCTTTAAACCTAATTACCACAGCGATGTCTCTTGTAAGGACAAGATTGGGGGTAGGGTCACAGATTAACAGCATCTCAATACAGAGCCAAATGGAGTCTCTTAAATTTACTTCTTTCTATATAAACACAGTAACAGGCTGACCTCTCTTTTCCCCACATTCATCTAATCTTTTTTCAAGGTTTTTAGCTTCTTTGCAGTGGGTTGGAACTTCCTCCTTTAGCTCAGAGAAGTTTGATCATCTGAAGCCTTCTTCTCTCAACTCGTCAAAGTCATTCTCTGTCCAGCTTTGTTCCATTGCTGGTGAGGAGCTGCATTACTTTGGAGAGGGAGAGGTGCTCTTATTTTTAGAATTTTCAGCTTTTCTGCTCTGTTTTTTCCTCATCTTTTTGGTTTTATCTACCATTGGTCTTTGATGATGGTGACGTACAGATGGGGTTTTGGTGTGGATGTCCTTTCTGCTTGTTAGTTTTCCTTCTAACAGTCAGGACCCTCAGTTGCAGGTCTGTTGGAGTTTGTTTGAGGTCCACTCCAGACCCTGTTTGCCTGGGTATCAGCAGTAGAGGCTGCAGAAGAGTGGATATTACTGAACAGCAAATGTTGCTGCCTAATCGTTCCTCTGGAAGCTTCGTCTCAGAGGTGTACCTGGCTGTGTGAGTTGTCCGTCTGCCCCTACTGGGGGGTGCCTCCCAGTTAGGCTACTCAGGGGTCTGGGACCCACTTGAGGAGGCAGTCTGTCTGTTCTCAGATCTCAACCTCCGTGCTGGGAGAACCACTACTCCCTTCAAAGCTGTCAGACAGGGACATTTAAATCTGCAGAGGTTTCTGCTGCCTTTTGTTTGGCTATGCCCTGTCCCCAGAGGTGGAGTCTACAGAGGCAGGCAGGCCTCCTTGAGCTGTGGTGGGCTGCACCCAGTTTGAGCTTCCTGGCCGCTTTGTTTACCTACTCAAGCCTCAGCAATGGCGGGCACCCCTCCCCCAGCCTCACTGCCACCTTGCAGTTAGATCTCAGATTGCTGTGCTAGCAATGAGTGAGGCTCCGTGGGCCTGGCACCCTCTGAGCCTGTCATGGGATATAATATCCTGGTGTGCCATTTGCTAAGACCCTTGGAAAAGCACAGTGTTAGGGTGGGAATGACAAGATTTTCCAGGTGCTGTGTGTCATGGTTTCCCTTGGCTAGGAAAGGGAATTCCTTTACCCCTTGTGCTTCCTGGATGATGCAATGCCTCACTCTGCTTTGACTCTCGCTCGGTGGGCTGCACCCACTGTCCGACATGCCCCAGTGAGATGAACCCGGTACCCCAATTGGAAATGCAGAAATCACCCATCTTCTGTGTCACTCATGCTGGGAACTGTAGCCTGGAGCTGTTACTATTCGGCCATCTTGGAACCACCACTGCCTGTCTGTCTTATTTCTTACATCTAGTAGTGATTGTTTTATAAATTTGGGAACTCCAGTGTTAGGTGCATATATATTTAGGATTGTAATATTTTCCTGCTGGACAGTCCTTTTATTGTTATGTAATGTCCTTCTTTGTCTTTTAAAACTATTCTTGCTTTAAAGTCTGTTTTGTCTGATGTAAGAATAGTTACTCCCACTCAATTTCATGTCCATTTACATGCAATATATTTTTCCACCTCTTTACCTTAAGTTTATGTTAGTCCTTATGTGTTAGGCAAGTCTCTCGAAGACAGCAGATACTTGGTTGCTGAATTCTTATTAATTCTGATATTCTGGATCTTGAAAGTGGAGCATTTAGAACATTTACATTTACTGTTAGTGTTGAGATTTGATGTACTATTGTATTCATTGTGCTAGTTGTTGCCTGAATATCTTGTTTGTTTGTTTGTTTTTCATTGTGGTATTAAATTTACTTCTTTCTATATAAACTTAGGTCCTGTGAGATTTATGTTTTAAGAAGGTTCTATTTTGGTGTATTTTGAGGTTGTGTTTCAAGATTTAGAACTCCTTTTAGCATTTCTTGTAGTGCTGACTTTGTAGTGGCAAATTCTCTTGGTAGTGATAAATTCAGCATTTGCTTGCCTGAAAAAGACTTTATCTTCCCTTTGTATATGAAGCTTAGTTTTTCTGGGTACAAAATTCTTGGCTGATAATTATTCTTTTAAGGAGGCTAAAGTAAGGATAATTACTTCATTTAAGGAGATGAAAGATAGGACTCCAATCCCCTCTAACTTGTAGGGTTTCTGCTGAGGAATCTGCTGTTAATCTTATGGGTTTTCCTTTATAGGTTAGCTGATGCTTTTGCTTCACAGCTCTTAAGATTCATTCCTTCATCTTGACTTTAGATAACCTGATGACTGTGTGTTTAGGTAATTATCTTTTTGCAATGAATTACCTGGGTGTTCTTTGAGTTTCTTGTATTTGGATGTCTAGATCTCTAGCAAAGCCAGGGAAGTTCTCCTCAATTATTTCCTCAAATTAGTTTTCCAAAATTTAGATTTCTCTTCTTCCTCAGGAACACAAATTATTCTAATGTTGGGTCATTTAACATAATCCCAAATTGGTTGGAGGCTTTGTGCATTAAAAAAAAATTTTTTTTTCTTTGTCTGTGTGGGATTGAGTTAATTCAATAGCATTGTCTTTGAGCTCTGAGGTTCTTTCTTCTACTTGTTCAATTCTATTGCTAAACCTTTTCAGTATATTTTGCATTTCTCTAAGCATGTCTTTTATTTCCAGAAGTTCTTATTGTTTTTTATTTATAATATCTATTTCTCTGAAGTATTTTTGTCCATATCTTGTGTTATTTTTAAAATTTCTTTAAGTTGGTTTTCACCTCTCTCTGGTGCCTACTTGGGTAGCTTAATAATCAACCTCTGAATTCTTTTTCTGGCAATTCAGAGATTTCTTCTTGGTTTGGATCTATTACTGGTGAACTAGTGTAATCTTTTGGTGGTGTTATAGAACTCCGTTTTATTATATTGCCAGAATTGTTTTTCTGGTTCTTTCTCATTTGGGTCAATTATGTCAGAGGAAAGGTCTGGGACTCAAGGGCTGCTGTTCAGATTCTTTGGTCCAACAGAGTGATCCTTTGATGTGGTGCTCTCCCCTTTCCCCTAGAGATAGGGCTTCCTGAGAGCTGAACTGCAGTGATTGTTATTGCTCTTCTGGGTCTAGCCACCTAGTGGACCTACCAGGCTCCAGGCTGGTACTGGGGAGTGTCTGCAAAAAGTCCTGTGTTGTGATCTATTTTCAGGTCTCTCAACCATGAATACCAGCACCTACTCCAGTGGAGGCAGCAGGGGAGTGAAGCAGATTTTATGAGAGTCTTTGGTTGTAGTTTTGTTTAGTGCATAGGTTTTCTCAGATGCTGGTTATGCTCACAGTGAAGTTGTCATGTGGACAGACTCAGGACCTCTGGTTAGCCAGGATGTTACAAGTGGTGGAATTAGCTGTTGTTTTCTCCTTCCTTCGAGCAGGGCTGCTTTGTTATGAGTTGCTGTAATGGCTTGACTTGATTGTCCTCCAATCAGAAGGTGGCAATTTCAAGAGAGCATCAGCTGCAGCAGTATAGGAAGAATACAAACTTGCTCTAAGGTCACCTGGATAAGTATTTGGTTTTCTCAGGTGATGGGCAGGGCCACAGGACTCCCACAAGATTATGTCTTTTGTCTTCAGCTACCAGGGCGGGCAGAGAAAGATCATCAGGTAGGGGCAGAGTTGGGCATGTTTGAGCTCAGACTATCCTTGGGCAGGGCTTACTGTGGCAACTGTGGAGTATGAGGGTGTGGTTCTCAGGCCAATGGAGTTATGTTCCCAGGGGGATTATGGCTGCCTCTGCTGCTTTGTACAGGTAGCCAAGGAAGTGGGGGAAAGCCAGTGGTGATAGGCCTCACCCCATTCCCACAGAGCCAGCAAGGCCAGTCTCAGTCCCGCCATGCTCCTCCAATAACCAACAGAGTCAAATTTATATCCAGGCCTCTGGTAAGCAGGGCTGGGATGTTGCCCTGGGATACTATCCTCTCTGCTGAGAAGGCAGGCAGGGCTTTCAGGCCTCACCCCTCCCTGCGTACTGTGGCTTCTGTGCTCATATCTACACTTTCTGTTCATCTCCACAGATCCTGCCAGGACAATTCATACTCAGTCAAAGTTATTACAAAGTTCAGCTAGAAGTTTCCTTCTCCCTGTGGCCCTTCCCCAATTCCACTGGCAGCTGTCCCCAAGGAACCCTGTGAGATACAGTTAGAAGTGACTTCCCTGGACTTCCCAGGGGACCAGGAGTGCCTGCAGGGCTCTTCCCACTGCTTCTTCTACTATTATATTTTGCTTGGTTCTCTAAATTCATTTCAGCTCTAGGTAAAGTTAAATCCTTTTCCTGTTATTTGGATTTTCAGGTTACCCTAGTGAAGATGTATGTTCAGAGGTGGACTTTCCCCCTCTCACACTTTAGGCACTCACAGTTTTTCAGCTATTTCACTGGGTTCGCGGTGGCAAGGCACTTCTTTCAAAGGGTCTGTGAATTCTTTCAGTTTTCCTGCTCTATTCCTGCAACGGCTCTTGGAGCAAAAGTTCATGATGTGAGTCTTCACACATGTTCGTCTGAGTGAGAGTTGCAAGTTAGTCCTGCCTCCTAGCTGCCATCTCCTGCCCCAGGGTAATTATTAATAACATCTTCTTTCATATTCCAATGGGTCTCAATAGATCACATAGTGATCTGTCTGTCATAATATTTCAGTTGCCTGTGTTCTCTGTATCTCCTGCTGGATGAAAAGCTCAAACACTTAGTAGGAACTTAATAACTTTGTGAATGAGTGAAGCATTGAGTAGAACTAGAAGTCTTCTGTGAAATAAACTTAGTACAGTTAACTTTTTAGAGCCTGTCATCAATCCACCTTGGCCTCCTTATCTCCTTTCAGCCTGTAAGAACTGAGAAACCCGCCGCAGTTTCAGCCAGTCTGTGACTAAGTCCACATCCTTTAGACACAAGGAAGTGGTGGGGATGCTAAGGTTGGGTAGATTGTGTTGCTATATCACCCTCTTGTGGCTGGTATGTGAAACTCGTCACAAAATCCTTTCTGTAGTATAATCTCTAAGGTGGTAGTTCTATAGACCTCAACTCAGATCTCATTTTGGTTTCAGGTTAGATTTGGTCATCACTATTTTTTAACAGTTACTCAGGTAATTCTAATATTTAGGTAGCTTTGGTTGTTATTGGTAGGTTTGGGCCATGCTTAAGTGACGAAGTGGCCACCTTTGACAGACTACTTCTTGGTATATAGAAGTGTATTTAGTTTTCTCAGAGCTCACCAGGGGGCCAACATATCTCTAGATTAGTGGTTCTCAACTTGGGGAGATTTTGCCAAGCAGGGGACATTTGGTAGTGTTTGGAGACACTTGATTGTCACAACCAAGGACAGGGCATGTGCTATAAACCCAGTAGGCAGAGGCCAAGGATGCTGTTAAACACCCTACAGTGCACAGGACAGCCCCATGACAAAAAAATTATCCAGCCTCAAATGTCATTAGTGTGGCAGTTGAGAAACCTTGCTCTAGATTTTGTCCACAAGGGGAATTTGGTGGAGTTCAGGGAAGGGAATTACTCTGGCAGTGACAAAAATTAAACAATCCTTTCAACACAATTCTCCATGTGGAGGGTGTTTCCTGACCTTTAGTGAAAGGGATGCCAAGCTAACCCTTGTCCACCTCCAGGAAAGGGACAACCTCACATCCTATCTGATCAAATCTGCCTCCTTCAGCATTTCATAACTATGGCATGGAGACATAAAGCCAGGAAATACATCATGCCATGCTACTGTGTTATAAATCCTTTAGGAAACACAAGACAAAAGTGCAATTTCCTTGATGGACTGGTTGTAATTTATTCACTTCCGAAAAGTAGAAACATAAACTTTGGAAGAAGAATCAATTCACAGTGGCTTCTCAGCCAGCACACACCACCCCCTGTAACAATCACATCTCCGCTGTGTGAATGGAGGAAGCATCCGGAAGAGCCTGGGACTATGCCCAGTTGTACTTCAGAACATCAGTCCCTTCAAACTGAGAACGGGTGTGTTCCTCCTGACTTCTCTAGAATTCAGACATGCTTGGTCAAAAGAAAACAGCATTAGAGGGGAAACACGGGGAAAACTTATTGTTTTAAGCCTGAGGAAAATGCAAGCTCCCGCTCCCCATAGTTTCCCATTTGGGGGAAACTAGAGAGTGGTGAATGTATCACCAGAAGGGGTTGTTTTCCCACTTGTAAACATGGTCTAGGGTGAGAGGCATAATGCCAGTGATGTTTGGTGGGTAGCCCAAAAGACTCCCTCCCCAGTGAGGTCTTGAGCCCAGGGGTTCAGGATACTTAGAAGTGAAAGCCTCTTCTTCACCCTTTGTTTCTGTCCTTCCATCAGGTAGAATTCAGCTACTGGAAAAACCCAAGTGCTGGGACCTGAGCTTCTAGGACAATCTGCGTTGTAGTAAAGGAACGGGTGCTCATAAGCCCAGGGTTTACAAATCTTCATTAGTAGCTCCACAGTTTTGAGAGTAGACAGTGAACGAGGGTAAGGTTATACAAGGTTGGCATAGTGGATAATTGTGAGGCATTTTTGTCTGCCTACCACCTGAATCCCACTTCTATTATTTGTAGAATTCCTTAATTCATAAGAAGTGAAAGTGGAAAATGCCAGATATTCAATTACCAGCCTCCCTCGGAGATAGGACATGGACATGTGACCTAAGATTGACCACTCAATTCCAGACTTTGAATTATAAGCTAGAGATGAAAGGATGAAGAAGGGATCCTAGAGAATTCATTTTCATGGCAGACAGTGCAGCAGTAACAGTAATTTCAAGTTTCCAAGTCCAGCAGAGACAGTGAGGCAGTGGTAGAGTCTGTGCCTAGTGCTGGGGACAGTGGCTGTGCAGGAACAGGATGGTCATCCCTGGGCTAGTTTTGTAATTTTGGCTGTGCCCCCAAAGCCTAGTCTCCTCTTTTCCTGCTCACTTTCAAAGCATGGTTTTGCAGAACCTTCTAGCAGTTATTGGAACCAATCAGTATCTTTTCAATAGGTTCCTTTTCTACATTAAAAAGCCAAAGCCAGCTTCTGTTGATTGCAGCCAAGAACTCTATTAAAGAAGCTGGTACCAAGAAACGAGATGCACTAAGCAACAGGCTTACAATGTGAATTGACCACACAAAGGAGGTAAGATACACGGCAATAAGGACCTGAGTTTTGAGCTGGGAAGTTGGTGCCCCTTATTATGCAATTGTATGATAGTAGCTGTTTCTTACAGTACTTGCCAGGTTTATATAAGAACCAATAAGAACAAGAAGGGCTTAAATTGAAGACAGCGTGTCTGAAAGCAAAGAATAGGAAAAAACATAGGACTTTACCAAAAAAAGGTTCTTTCTGCCTGCAGCTTGCAAAATAAGTTATTGAGCATTCAATGATTTGAAGCTGTTAGACCAAAATAACTTAATTTTCTACTAGAAGATAAATTTAGTGTGAGGAGAGGTATGCAGGGAGTAGAAAGTGCCTAGGAAAGACCTTGACCTGCAATACCCCCTTGAAGCCCTGGATATAAAATACATTCAGAATCTGGTCACAGAGAGTCTTAGCTGAGGTTCCAGGTTTGTTCAAGGGAATCAACAGAGAACTGGGATTTAAACATCTTTTTTTTTTTTTTTTTTTTTTTTTTTGAGACGGAGTCTTGCTCTGTCGCCCGGGCTGGAGTGCAGTGGCCGGATCTCAGCTCACTGCAAGCTCCGCCTCCCGAGTTCCCGCCATTCTCCTGCCTCAGCCTCCCGAGTAGCTGGGACTATAGGCGCCCGCCACCTCGCCCGGCTAGTTTTTTGTATTTTTTAGTAGAGACGGGGTTTCACCGTGTTAGCCAGGATGGTCTCGATCTCCTGACCTCGTGATTCGCCCGTCTCGGCCTCCCACAGTGCTGGGATTACAGGCTTGAGCCACCGCGCCCGGCCTTAAACATCATTTTGAGAAGTGAAAAAAATCACCATGGGACAAGTTCCTCTTAGTATTCCAAGCTCTTTTGTAACAGCACCATCAAACATTTGCTACTTTTTTCTTTAAAACTGAATGCCATTTGCACAGAAGTGTACTTTTAAGACTCTTACATGGTTTCCAGTCCACTGTTCAAAACTCAGAGATCTCAAAATCGTTCTCTCTGTTTATTGACTGTTTAGCTTCTGGGTTTTGCAAATAAAATAATAATATTCTTAGCTTCTTTTATACAATAATATCAGAGTGTTTTATGTATAATAAGAAATTCACCCTTCAGCCTCTATTCAATCTTTATCCTGAGAGAGAAACTGAGGCACAGAGGCTTGATCAGGTCTGCAGGTTATCATGATCAGCTCCCAGAACAAAGTAAAGATGGCCAAAATGTAAACATTTCTAGACTTTGTGACTGGTGGTCCACTGTGTGAGATAGGTACTCAGATGTCCTGGCTTTCAGTCTTTGGTTTTTATTATCCAGTTCCAGCCAAGAGTAAGATGCCCAGTCTGAACTCACATTACTATCCATTTCATCTGCCACAACACAAAGATGGAACGCTGTTATCAAGTAACGCTCTGTCCTGCGCCTGCAGCCACGGCAGAGCAAGCTAAATTCTTGGGAAGCCTCACTTCCTTGTTCATTTCACAGATGTATGTGGAAGAAATATCACCAGGGAGTTGATCCGAGAAGGGTACAGATGTGTAGCGTGTCTGTCAGAGGAAACCTGGGGCCTGGGGCCAAGTTCAGTGTTCATTTTGTTTTCTCCATTTTCCTTCAGAAAGTCCCTTTGTTGGGTCTTTGGTATCAGCTCTCTGGAAGTGTCACACTAGCATAGACTGTGATGGAATTTGTTTCCTGGGGACAAAGCAGAAGTCTGTGAGTGGAAGGACTGGATACTTACTTCATAGGATGCAAATGAAAACAACGCTGCTGAGGAAAAGGAAAGGGTCTTAGAGATCATGGCTTGTGCAGGGTCTGTCAAAGACAGGGCCTTGTTGGGGCAGCACTTGGGTACCCACACTGCTTCTCCACCTGCAACAAGGGCCACAGCTCCCTTCCAAGCATAAGCATGCCATTATGGGGAGCATGATCTGAGGACCAGCAGTCAATGCCCTGTCTCCCCCTTTGCCCTCTCCCCTTCCATCCCCTTGTAAGGCAAACCATTTGTTTTGCTGTTAGGCATGGATCACAGTCTGGGAAAGCCAAGAGAGTTGTAAATTATTTATTTTTTAAAAAGTCTAGTGGGACTCAAAGGGAGAAGAGAAAAGTGGTATCGGTAGGAGAGAGGAAGGGGAAAAGAGGGTTATGCGCAAAGATCTCTCATGTCAAAGAAACAAATAAAAGAGAATGGGAATTTAAGGGGTTTTTCCATAAAGTGTTATCTATAGCATATTGTTTTTGTCCTTAAGTAAATTTCATTAAAAATCTATACATTTTTTGAAGCTTTTGAAGTCAGGTTTATACTTTTACTTCCCTCTTAGATATGACAGTGTACTGAGAATGGATCTCAAGTTGAAGATGGATTTCATCTTGAAATAGGGCACCTACCCAGGCATTTCTGGGTGGGTGTGTGGGCGGTAGAAGCTTTGAAAAATAAGGTGGATGCAGGCATTTGTGTGACCTTTGTGCTTCTATAATCCTAGGCTCTCTTCTGAAACAGCCCAAGTGGACCAAAGCTTTCAGCCCAGAATTTATTTCTGTTCATTCAGCAAAGGAAAGATTCCTGTCACAAGTAAACTTAGTCCCTGCTGATCTTGCGATAGGGTAGAACAGGCAAGTCTCATTTTGAGCTGCACCCCATATTCTCTTCTAGCTTTAACACCTATGCAGAGCTCCACACCTAAATATTCTGATTAAATGGGGCTGGACAGAGTCTAGGCATGAGCATTTTTACAGCGCTTCCCTGGTGATTCTGCTTTGCAGCTGGAGTTGAGAACTCCTGGACTCCAGCTGCTGTTCCTAAACTTGAGTGTGTATCAGAATTACCTGGGGTGTGGGTTTTTAAATATGTAGGTCCCTGGCTACTCTCCATAGACATTTTCATTTAACAGAATCCTAGATGGAAGGCCCTAGGAATCTTTATTTTTAACAAGTATGCCAGCTGATTCTGATGTGGTCCTTGGACAACTCTCAGAGAAACACTGGCCAGCAGGGAGTAAGCAGTGGCCCATGTGAACAGGTGTTGGGGGTTTTATGGAAATGGAAAACCAAGGCCACAGAGACTCTTTTTTGCCTGCATGCTGTGGCCTACCTTCCCCGGTCCAGGATTCATCAATGTGTTTCATTTAATTTGTTTTTTTTTAGTTTTTTTATTTTTTATTTTTTACTTTTAAGTTCAGGCGTACATGTGCAGGTTTGTTACATAGGTAAACTTGTGTCGTGGGGATTTGTTGTACACATTATTTTGTCACCCAGGTATTAAGCCTATTGCCCAATAGCTACTTTTTCCTGATCCTCTCCCTCCTCCCGTCTTTAAAAAAAAAAAAAACCTTCCTCCTTTTCCCCTCCTCCATATATTCCCCCTCTACAGAGAGTAGGCAGAGAGATGCCTCACCTGGACAGACTCTGGGACAGGCTCTGTGGCAGCAACATATATGGTGGTGCAAGGGTCCTGAGCTGGGAAGGGGTCAAGTTTCTTCTGAAGAGGCTACAAGAGAAGCAAAGAAAGCAGATTAGCTGAATAGCGAGAACTAGTTCTCACCCATCTCTCTGATGGAGAAGCACAGACTCAAGAAGCCTTGAGGCAGAATGTTCCTTTGAGTCATTTGGTTCAACCTCCTTCTCAGGTGGGAATTCTCTCTCAAATTCTCTGGAACTCAATTTGCCAGGCTTTGCTTGGACTCCCCAAGTGGCGTCTTGGAGTGCACAAGCTCCCAAGGCAGCCTCATCCATTGTTAATGCTTCCCAGATGTTTTAAATGTCTTCCTCAAAAGAAACTGAAATTGGTGTGGCTCTTACAGGGGCAGCTGGAGGGGACAGAATAGCAACAGCATTTAGTCCATCTCACTCATCACCGGCTACATGCGGAGTTCTTGCATCCCACACTGCCATTTCTACTCTTTCTCCTCCTCACATATGTCTTCTCATTTGCCTCACAACCACTCTATGTGTTAAATACTGTTACTCACACTTCACCGAGGACGAAGCTACAGCTCAGAAAGATCAAATGTTTTCCTAATGTGTACATGCAAGAAGTGTCAAAGCCAGGAGTCCCCTGCCTTAAGCTCTTTTAACTTAAGGTACATGTCCTATCACTATTCTTCTTCGGTCACCTCACGTTATAATGACCTATCCCTTACCTAAATTCGTCAGGTATTTAAAGTCTAATTTATACATTATGGCACTGTATGCTATATTTAAAACATTCTGATATATTTATGTGTTGTATCTCCAGTCTACACATTCCTTGAGAAGTAAGCTATATAGTTTTGTATTCCCCACACAACAGTGTTGGACACACAAAAATAAACGCTTCAGTTGATATTTGTTGATGTTACCTTGAACAAATTAAAATCCACAATACCTGGACAAAGACCTCAAAGTAAATTGAGACCACATCCTTGTAAGATGTGGATGCCATCACTTATAATAGGGAAGTCATTAATTCAACACTTCTCGGGGACACTGGTTATGGGATAATGGTGCTGTCCACTCTCCCTGGGTATAGAGCTAGACTTGAAGCCATGCCACATGTGTTTTGATGCGAGAAAGCTTGGAATTTTGTTATGTGATGGAAGGGTTAAAGAATTAGGAAAGTTTATTGGAGGAAAAAGGGATGGGACATAATTTTTCTCTTCATATATTTGATGAATTGCCATATAGAAAAGAAATTTGATTTGCCTGTAAAGTGTTTCAGGTTTAAACAAAGATTAGGATTTGGGGGAAATACTTTGGTTCAATATAATGAAGATCTTTCTGATAGTAAAAGATGCCCAAATGAGGGATAAATTGCCTTGACAGGCAATGAACTCCTATAGTTTTAAGTGCTTGGGCATGGTCTAAACCAGTGCTGCTGACTTTTATTATGCATATGAATTACTTGGGGATCTTGTTAAAGGGTTGATTCTATTTCAGAAGATCTGGGGCAGGGCCTGATTCTGCATTTCTAATGAAGTCCCAGGTGATGCAAATGCTGCTTGTTCACAAACTGTATTTCAGTAAAAAGGAGCTAGGCAACACTTTGGAAGTAATGTTGTAGCAGATAATTCAAGGAGTGATTGGGTGGTTCAAATAGATGACTTTCAAGATCCCATATAATTCTTAAATACATTTTGAAGAATTTTTGAGTTTAAGAAAGAATTTCTTGCAGTAATGAGATAGATTAAGAGGCTATGAAAACAGTTTATTAAGAGACCTTTATCAACACATGCAACCTCTGCTGGTCTTCCTGTTTGGGAGAACTTTAGCATGACCTGACTTAGAGGCAGAAGGAGGAAGGCAAATAAACTTACATTTTTAACATTAATTCAGAAGTTTTAGAAAGGAGAAAAATATGTAAAAGAAATCACCCATAGTCCTATTAAGACTATGTGTGTGCTTAAATGTTGGCTTCAGGATCTTTATCCAGGCATAGGGGATTATTTTAAACATAATTATAACAAGTTAGTATATTTTTGTATCTTGTCATCTTCTGTTAGGATCACTGATTTGTACATCTTTAGGGAACATCATTTATAAGCAACTCCAGGGGCATTATTTTCACATAACTTTTGTGAATGGTGCCCCCTGGAATTAATTCTGCAAGATAGTAGCTCTGATAAGTCCTAGAAGAGTTCCTAGCACACAGTAAACATTTGTTAAGCGATTTTCATGTTATTATATTCTTTATAAGATTATTTTATAACCATTCCAAAAAGACTAAAGGCATTGTTAGTTTTTAAATAATTGTCTACATTATTACAGTCTTTATAATATAATAAAGACATTGCAAATATGAAAAAGAAAATTGTGAGAATGTGGGTAAGTCTAATTATATATTTTGTATATAAAACAATAATAATTATGTCTTGTGTGTTTAAAATATATATGAAATTCAAATAATGACAAAACAGCCACATAAATCAAGAGGTGAAATTATTGTGGACTTAACGTATTATGCAGGAGAGAAGTAAACATTAGACTTTGGTAAGTCAAAGACATATTTTACAATTTCTAGGGTAGCCACTAAAAAGACAGAAAAAACTTATTCACTAATATGTAGAGGAGAAAATTGAATAATAAAAATATAACTTAAAAAAATTTTCACCAAAGAAACCCCAGTCTCAGATAGCTTTACTAGCAATTTCTACCAAATATTTAAGGAGAGAAATAAGACCAATTCTACACCCCAAATCCCAGAGAATGATAGAAAGGAAATGCACCCTGTAGTAGGTTGAACTGTGGCCCCAAAAGGTATGTCCACCCAGAATCTCAAAATGTGATTTTATTTGAATAAAGGTCTTCACAGATGTCGAGATAAGGATTTCAAAATGAGGTCATCCTGGATTAGAATAGATCCTAAGTCTGACGATGAGTGTCCTTACAAGCGATGGAAAAAAAGAAGACACAGAGAGGGAGGTCTTGTGAAGATGAAGGCAAAAATTGCAGATAAACAACTATAAGCCACCAAATGCCACGGATACCCTGGAGCCACCAGATGCTGGAAAAGGCAAAGAGGATTTTCTCCTAAAGCCTCCAGAGGGAGTATGGCCCTGAGGATGTGGCTCCTTATTTTGGACTTCTGATCTCCAGAACTGTTAGAGAATAAATTTCTGTTGTTTTAAGCCACTAAGTTTCTAGTAATTTGTTATGGCAGCCCTAGGAAACTAACACATACTCCAACTCATTATGTGAATTAGCATAAATCTTTATATCAAAACCCCACTCATTAGGCATGACTCCCCAGGTCCCTTCCAGTTCTTAAAGTCTGAATTTTTAACAGGAGAGTGACCGACTTTACCATGATGTGGGTATTAGGTAGAGTAGTTCTTTGTCATTTTGGGATCAATCTGAGGCTTGTGATTAAAGAAGAGCCCAGGAAGAACTCTGTTACTTATTTTTAAAGGATATTTGAAATATTTCTACCTCAACATGTATCCCAGTTAGATATATTCACAAGAATGCTATATACCAGCCACTGCAGTGCCTTCGTAAAGAAAAAAGGCATTACACAAGAGAATTACAGGCCAATCTCACCCAGAAACATAAGTGGAAAACAAAACTCCACAAAATATTAGCAAATAAAATCCAGTAATGCTTGAAAAGGACTAGACTAACTTGGTCTGCAACAAAATTAAGACCTCTTTGTCAACAGTTATCTCTGAGAAACTTCAAAGGCAAGCCACAGATAGGTGAAGGTATTTGCTGACATATCTGCCAAAGGGCGCATATCCAAAATATATGAAAAGCATATACTAGTTCATAGAAGAAAGACTAAACTTCAAAGGAAAATGGGCAAGAGATTAAATGTGCACTTTAAGAAAAAAGTTTAATATGGCCAATAAACATATGAAAAGTTGCTCAACTTCCTTAATAATTAGAGAGATGTGGAATAAAAGCATAATAAGACACATCCAACAGTAGGACTAAAATTAGACTGTTAATACCAAGTTTTCATTAGAATGCAGAGCAATTGAGGCCGGGAGCAGTGGCTCATGCCTGTAATCCCAGCACTTTGGGATGCCGAGGCGGTCAGATCACCTGAGATCAGAAGTTCCAGACCACCCTGGCCAACATGGTGAAACCGTGTCTCTACTAAAAATACAAAAGTGAGCCAGGTGTGGTGGCACGCACCTGTAATCCCAGCGACCTGGGGGGCTGAGACAGGAGAATGGCTTGAACCCAGGAGGCAGAGGTTGCAGTGAGCCAAGATCATGCCACTGCACTCCAGCCTAGGCAACAGAGTGAAACTCTGATTCAAAAATAAATAAATAAATAAATAAATAAAGCATAGCAATCGAGACCCTCATATGTAGCTGATAGAAAAGTAAATGGATACACCCACTTTGAAAAATAGCTCGGCCTTATCTAGTCAATTTGGAGATATGCATACGCTATGATTCAGTAATTCGACTTCTAGGTATATCTAGGTATATATTCAACAAAAATATTTGCACATATCCACTTAACGGCTTGCATATGAATGTTCACACCTGCAACTTTCATAATAGCCTCAACCTGGAAATAACCCACATGTCCATCAACAGTCAACTGGATAAATAAACTCTAGTATACTCATACATTTATATTCTATGAAGCAATGAAAAAGCATGCATTATGTCTAAATTCAAAGACATGTGTGAATCTCATAAAGATAATATTGAGCAAAATAAATCAGACATGAGAGAAAAAAGAATAAAGAATTCAATTTTTATAAAGGTCGAAGATAAAAAAGGAAAAAGCTAAACTATATTTCTAGAAGTCAGGATAGTGGTTATCTCTGGGGAGGAGAGAGGAAGTAATGATTGGGAAGTGGCACAGGAGGCCTTCAGGAAGTATGGGCAATGTTCTAGTCTTTGATCTGAGTGGCAGTTTTATGGTATTAGAAGACTCAATACTGAGGCCAGGCACAGTGGCTCACATCGGTAATCCCAGCACTTTGGGAGGCTGAGGTGGGCGGATCACTTGAGGTCAGGAGTTTGAGACCAGCCTGGCCAACATGGGGAAACCCCATCTCTACTAAAGATATAAAAATGAGCCGGGTGTGATGGCAGGTGCCTGTAATCTCAGCTGCTCAGGAGGCTGAGGCAGGAGAATCGCTTGAACCCAGGAGGCAGAGGTTGCAGTGAGCCCAAATCACACCACCGCACTCCAGCCTGGCCGATAAAGCAATCTGTAAAACAAACAAAACAAAACAAAACAAAACAAAAAACAGGCAATACTGAAAAATGTAATTTCTCCTCATATAGATCTGTAGACTCAATACCATTCTAATACATTTTTTCTTTTTATGGTACTTAATAAGTTGATTCTAAAATACATATGAAAGTACAAAAGAACAAGAATAGCCAAAAACTTTTGCAGAAAAACAAATTAGGAAGACTTGCTTTATCAAATATCGAGATATGCACTTAAGGGTAATTCAGTGGGCTGACATTAATGTGTTGTGTACTTTTTTGGTCAGAGTTGATCCTGACTGAGGAGCGCGTATGCGTGAGTGTGTGTGTGTGTGTGTGTGTGTAAAATGGAGGAGAGGACTCAAAGTGTGATTAGAAGCAGTTGGAGGTAGCAGAGGAGGTGCAAGTTAGTCCCCTCGAGTGTTTGCAAAGTAAGACATGCCTGCCCAGCACTCTTCTAGGTGCTATAGTGGCTACAAATAGAGGAGAGAACAGACTCCAGTCCTCAAAGACTTTCAGTCTTGCAGGTCAGCTCAGACTCAAATGTAGAACTGGAGGACAGTCCTGAACTGATGAATGTCACTGAATTTTAAATTTTATTTAATTCAAATTAATTTAAATTTAGAAAGCTACATGTGGCTAGTGACTACCATATGTCATGCTTAACAGTAAAAAAGAGGGATGCTAGCAGCATAGGATAGAGTAGTGAGGGAAGACACTATGGTAAAGGTGAACCTGGTTACCTAAATATGCAGATGACAGCACAGGGGGAAAGGGTTACTCTTGGGATTCTCATCTATGTAAATGGAGTTTAGTTGAGGAAAGGATGGAGCTGGGTTGTGTAATAAACCCTCCAGGCCACTAGGGGACAGTAGAAATAAGAACTTTGTCCAAGAGTCCATCTCCTGTTCTCAGAAGTGCCTTTGCTATCTTTTGAGGCAATTTTCTAAGGTACTAATCAAAACCGTCTTTACCTTCACAACCTTTACTCAAGAATTTGCCTCTTCCTACACCCCAAATGGCCAGATTCTGGCCTATACAATACCAAGAATTGCCTTCATGTTGAAAAACAACAGTGTCTCTACATCTAACCATGATGCTTTTAGTGTCTCTATCCCTTCCTTCTAGCATATCTGCTTCTTAACTTCACCATGTATCCAGTTTTTCCATCCTTCACTTCTTAGTCCAATGATCACTCTATCAACAATGCTTTCTTCTATCTCCAGTCTATATATCATCTTTCATCTCTTTAACCACACTCTAGCTAGAATTTTGAAGATCCTACCTTCCTTGTCACTTTTGCACTTTGTAAATGCCTAAACTTGGATCAGTACAACATGTCACACAATAGCTTTTCCAAACCTTCTCCTCTCTCCTCAAGCCTGCACTGTTTTCCCTAAAAAAGGAAATAATGGAGTGACATGGAGCACTAGGCTCCTAGAATGCCAGAGCTGGAAAGATACATACATACAGTATTTATTTCCAGTTTCTTCATTTTTTTGCTATGAAGAAACATGACCAGAAAATTATCCAGTATTACCCATTATTAGTGACCTTTAGGAGAACTCTTGTTCTTGACTCCTGTTCCCTACTTTCCTCTGCTCTGGATGGAAAACTGTGAATGTCCAACAGGCAAGGTAGACTGACCAGGAATCCTGTAGGAAACATGACAGGTTCATCTCAAACAAAATATAGAACTTACACCTGGTTTCTGGACTTGGGCATAGATCGTAAGGCTTTTTTTTTCCATTGTTGTCTGGTAATGGTCCGTTTTACCTGGTGAAAAGAAACCATAATGGTTATCTCCCTCTGGTCCCCAGCAGGAGCTCCTTACTCAGACCTGTCTGGTCTTTACCGTCCTTTGCATACCCACTTTCCCCAAGGGTACAATAGAAACAAAGCCCTGAGTCCCAACCTGCCTGCACATTTGTCATATTATCTTAGGTTAGTTACTTGATCACTCTCGGCCTATCTGTGAAATGGGATTTGAAATACCTGCCTCGCGGGGCTGTTGTGATAATTAAATGAGATACCACTTGTAAAGTGTTTAGAACATTGCCTGATGCATAACAAATGCCCAATATGCATTAGGTGTTTTTCTTATTGGTGTCCCATTCAATTACTTTAATCGCCGTTGTTCAATGTGCATATCTGGTCTCCTAATAGGATTCTGAGTTCTTTGAGGGCAGGGCTAGTTGTTTATACCTGTTTTGTATTTTCCAGCTGGTAGTATGTTGCTTCACTCGCAGCTTTCTCACCTCCCTATTTCTGGGGGAATTGATGTGTGGCAGGTAAGGGTGGGGGGACATGTAAAAGGGATGTTCCAGCTGGGACTATTTAGAAAATAAAGCAACAATGTCATTCTGTTGCCCAGCCTCTGGAAATTTTGCTCAGGGCCTAGGGTCTCCGGAAATTAATAAGTTGCAGAACATTTTCATTGTTAGCCAATTTTAGAAAGCTTTCTTTTTAAATTATAGGAGTAATTTATTCTCACCATAAAATAAAAATTGTGAAGAAATATATAAAAAGTATAAATCCCCTTCCCCCATTAACCAACCCAATTTCATTCCCAAAAGAAACCATATTTTTCAATACTTGTGAAAAGAAGTGGGGAAAAAAAAGAAGAAACCATTTTTAAACATTTGATGTATATCCTTGTAGATCAGCTTTGTGCACAGAACTTTCTGAGATGATGGAAATATTCCATATCTGCAATGTCTAATACATGTTACAGACATGGGGCTATGGAGCACCTGAACTGTGACTAATGCCACTGAATTTTAAATTTTATTTAATTCAAATTAAATTTAAAAAGCCACATGTGGTGAGTGACTACCATATTAGACAATGCAGTTCTAGATATTTGCTATACTTTTATAGGCTTTTTTTTTTTTCCACACAAATGGTGTCATTCTGCACACACTTCTCTGTAACTTGATCTTTGCACTTAAAATGTCTTGACGCTAGGCCAGGCAAGGTGGCTCACTCCTGTAATCCCAGCACTTTGGGAGGCCGAGGTGGGCGGATCATGAGGTCAGGAGATTAGACCATCCTGGCTAACATGGTGAAACCCCGTCTCTACTAAAAATATAAAAAATTAGCCGGGTGTGGTGGCCGGTGCCTGTAGTCCCAGTTACTCGGGAGGCTGAAGCAGGAGAATGGCATGAGCCCGGGAGGTGGAGCTTGCAGTGAGCCGAGATTGCGCCACTGCACTCCAGCCTGGGCAATAGTGAAACTCTGTCTCAAAAAACAAAAACAAAAAACAAACAAAAAAAAATGTCTTGACACTTTTCATGCTGGCACAGTAGACCTATCTCAATCTTTCTAAAGTTGCACAGTATCCTTTGTATACATCATGCAGTAAGGATGATGAGAAAGTGGCAAACTGAAGCATGGAGTTTTATTATGGGCAAAGTCCAGGCAGAAGCAATGGAGGCTAGACCCAAAGGAAATCACAGCCTTTAGGATAGACTTATTTTAACACCAGTTAATTTGTTCTCTTAAAAAACTGGGATAGGCACAGTGGCTCATGCCTGTAATCCCAGCACTATGGGAGGCTGAGGGGGGCAGATCACGAGGTCAGGAGTTCAAGACCAGCCTGGCCAACATGGGGAAACCCTGTCTCTACTAAAAATAAAAAAATTAGCCAGGCGTGTGGCACGCACCTATAATTCCAGCTACTCAGGAGGCTGACACAGAAGAACTGTTTGAGCCCAGGAGACGAAGGTTGCAGTGAGCCGAGATCATGCCATTGCACTCCAGCCTGAGTGACAGAGCAAGAATCTGTCTCAAAAAAAAAAAAAAAAAAAAAAAAAAGAGGGCACGTCTTTGAGGAAATAGCGTTTTTAGGAGACCACATTTTTCTTTGGAAGGGAAAGGCCCAGTGTGTATGTGGTGAGCATGGTGGAATGTGCTGCGTGAGGGTGTGAGTCTTGGGGAGGAAATGTGGGGCAGCCATGATGAAGTTCCAGGAATTCAAGGAAAGTCAACATGGGATTTTTTTTGCATGGGTATGAGTACGGTGTGCCTAGTGGTTTCAACTTCACTTTTTGGTCAGAGTTGATTCTGACTGAGGAGAGTGTGTGTGTGTGTGTGTGTGTGTGTGTGTGTGTGTAAAATGGAGGGGAGGACTCAAGAAGCAGTTGGAGGTAGCAGAGGAGGTGCAAATTAGTCCTTTCAAGTGTTTGCAAAGTAAGACATGCCTGCCCAGGACTCTCCTATGTGCTGTAGTGGCTACAAATAGAGTAGAGAACAGACTACAGTCCTCAAAGAATTTCAGTCCTGCAGGTCAGCTCAGACTCAAATGTAGAACTGGGAGGACAGTCCTAAATGGTCAGACAGATGGAAGAGGTGAGGTTGATTGTTGCTGCTTAAAAGGATCACTGGACCAAGATAATGTAGTCTCAGGTTATTTTTCCCAGTGCAAGAATAGATTTTTAGGAGTAAGCTCAACTCAACTACAAGTCACCAAGGTCTTAGGCTCTAATGAAAAAGTCTTGGCCTTAAAATTAGGACATCTACATTGTAGGCATCATAAGCTGCGTGGCATTGGACAAATCATGTCATCTCAGTGGGTCTTTTCTCTTACCATAACTATAAAATGAGGGTGTAGAGTGTCTAATATCCTTTTCACCTCTTACCTGAAGCATAAAGTCTTATGTTACCATGATTTAAAATATTTTAAATCTGTTCTAGGTATTGTTTCCAGATGCTTCCAGTGCAGCCTCTCCTGGCCATAGCACTTAAACATTGCCATTTTAACTCATCTACTCTAAGAGATTTGTCTGTCTGTCTATCTATCTATCTATCTATCTATCTATCTATCTATCTATCACCCATCAATGGGAACCACTGTGTTCAGTGTTTTCCGTGTATTGATACCAATCTTCACCACAATACCATGAAGTACTTAATATTACCCCCATTTTGCAGATGAGAAGTTAAGTCATTTGATCACACAGCTTATCAGTAGCAAAATCTACATCTGAATGTAAGTTTATCTAATGCCTATACCCACATTCTTAATCAATGTATTCTCCTGGACATGAAATTGCCAAAGAGTCCATTGAAAAGCCTTCAGCATCAGGCTGCATTCTGACAATTATATCATTAGAAGCTGCCAATAGAATTTCTTTAGCAAGGTTTTGTGAAAGGTACAGCAACTAAATATAAATTTTACCACAAGTTGGTGGCAGAGTTTTGTGTGTTGCTAACTTACAAGGGACAAATGGTGAATGGAGATGAGGTGAGGATGGGTATGTGTGTTGGGGAAGGTAGTGGGGAATTGTGGGATGGGGAGAACTATTCCCTTAGAGCATAACCATGTGATAAACCAAGTGTAGTTGAGGAAAGAGTATGGCGTAGGATCCCAGCAATTTTGCTAGGTAGGTAATGTGGATAAGTTCAGTTCAGTTTTCTCATCCTGAACATCCAGAAATCTCACTATTTTCTTATAGTACAAGCTAAATGTAATTGCCCTACCCCCAACCCGATAGGCTGTCAACCTAATTTCTATCTGAATCATGCATCCCTCCTGCCTGGCTAACTCTTAGATGGAGGAAATGAGACACAAGTAGGTCACTGTGCTATGATCTAGATTTTTTATATAAGCAAAACCAACATCAGAGTGTTGAGGTAAGGGCTTTTCTAAGGTTGCATGTAGATGACATTGATCTACTTGAGAATGAAATCAGTCATCAGCTCAGTGTTCTGAGGACCAAGTTCTATTTTACCATTGGAAGGCAGCCAGGGCATCTGTCCTGGTCTTGGGTCAGGACATTTTGACTCCAGTATTGGTTGGTAGTAGTCAAGATGGCTGAGGGGAGCACAATGCCCTGAGATATTGAATCACAGGGACATTTGGAAGAGAGGACAGGGGATGGTACCTCTAGGCACTTAAACTGCAGGGGAATAATTGTGCCTTATTGGTTTCATTCTAACTTTGGTGACTTTTTGGATGAGATCCAAGAATTTTCTGAATTCTGTTCCCAGTGAATACTCTTAAACCTCTTGTACATTTCTTCAGCATTCTGTATTTACCTTGACAGCAGTGCTAGTCACACTAAACTGAAATTATATGAATAGTGTCTCTCACATTAGAAACCTGTGGCTCTTCTATTTCTCTCCATAGCCTAGTAGAGGGGATCAAGACATGTTGAATTAGACTGAAATAAGCAAGGTCCCAGGATATGTTTATCTACTATTTTTGCAAAGGTGGCCCCATGCAGAAAACCAAAGTGGTAAGAGCAAGTCCGAGCCTGTGGGGAGAGGTGCCCTGCTTACCACAGAGAGTGTGATAAGAATCTCTTTATTGCCAGACACCTACCTCTTTTTCTCAACTGTAGTATTACCACCATGATGAGAATCATGATGGCACCCCCTAACAGCCCAGCATACATTGCCCATGGCTTTGTTTCTGGAAAAAAAAAAAAAGAAGTCAAAGAGCAATCTCAAAAGTATTCTGAGCTTAAAAACATCCTACATGAAAGTGGGATAACGGAGCCTCACGTTCTATTTCTGCATTCTCTCCCAAGGGAGATGTTTGTTTTCATGGTTTTAGAGATCAGCTTTAGACCACTGAAAATTTTTGTATCTGTTTTCTTATTCTAATTTCTTTCACTATTCTTTCACATTCTTAATTTCATAAAGATTTTTCTATCCAAATGCTTTATATTTAACCCAACTACCACATATCTAAAATTAAATTATCTTCATCTCTCCTAAGTCAATCTCTCTGCCCAGTTTCTCCATCTTAAGATTGCTAATGTGTCCTGTATCCATTTTGGGTAAAGCAAACATAATGGTTCCATGTGCCGTTCCTGTGAATTCACACTATTCTCATGAGACACTGGGAGGAAGAAAGATTTACTTATCTATTTTAAAAATAAACATAATAGTGCTATTGCTGTCCTTTCATGAAAATAACTGTGTTAAACCCAGCAGACCTGAACTGAATGGAAAGTATTTAGTCTTTCCTCTAAATCATCTTCATGTTTAAAATTAGCCTGAGAACTAATCATCAAGGCTCAAAATCGGAAAGAAAACTTGTATTGCTTTCTCTCCTTTACCCACTTTATCAAATTCTTTTGAACTAGGAGCAACACTTTGAAAAACAGTGAATGAGAACTATTGCCCCCAGTAAACAAGACAAGTAGGTCAATAAGATAATAATGAACAATTATTGAACATTTGCAATGGGCCACATATTTTTAGTGCATCACGTGTACTGACATATTTAATCCTCACAGTAATCTTACAATGTAGGTACACTCATTACTCCCATTTTATGGAGAAGGAAAACAGCCTGGAGAACCTCAAGAACTAGAGCTTGATTTAGGAGTAGAAATGTGGCTGAATACTAAAGACAGAATTCTTGGAGAGTCAGAGAGACCTACGGGCTTGGGAAAAGTTACACCAGGGTAATGAAACAGTGGGGACCAAGCTGAAGCACTAGAGTTCTAAGTAGAATATTTGCACTAAGGTTCTAAATAGAGTAACACCAGATGCTAACATCAATGTGTAAGGGAAACTTATGAGGATGATTGTGGAATAAGCCTGCTTGTTGTTGAACCTGTGATGAATTTGTGGGGCAGAAATTGAAAGAAAAATCATTGGGTTCCAAAGGAACAGAATCATGGTGGCCAATAGCCTGAACTTTGTGTTTCATCAGCCTATGGAACTGATCCATGGTGGCCCCAGGCTACACCCCATACTCTCCTTCCTGCTGCACCCTAAGCTGTCCACCATGCCTGCCCAGCCTTGATGCCCAGGCCAATCTTCCTTTCCTTCTGTCACCTTTCCTGACCATCCCAGCTCTTGTTCTTCCCTCTCCCTTGGACTCCTGCAGCACCAGTGGTTTATGTCATGTATCCTAGAACCTGAGTTTTGGCAACATCATCTTTACCATGGAGACCATTTTCAGTGATGTTATTTGGAGCCAGATAGATAGGTTCATATTGTGGGTCTACCACTTGATAGCTCTGTGACTACAGATAAGCTACTCATACCCTCTGTGGCTTCAACTTCCTCATCTGTAAAATGAGCATAACAATAAGTTCACAGTGTTGTTCTGAGAAACCAATATAGTAATGTATGGAAAGTGCCCAGAGCAATGTCTGGAATCCATCACGTGGTCAGTAAGTGTCAAACACAATCAGATGTTTACAGAGTCGACCAAAGATATAGACAGTCTCAATGAATTCATAAAATGCATCCCACAAGATCCAAAGGGGCCTCCAGCCTGACAGCTGACCAGAAGTTGCCTTCTGGGTTTGAAAAGATTCTTTTTCTCCTTGGGCCTTTCATACATCAAGTTAGCCCAAGGAATCTTACTGAATTGACTTTGCAAACACCTTGGTTATAGGTTCTATCCCCTAAATTAAATGTTTTAATTTTGCCAGATACCAACTTCAACAGTCATATGCTCTGATTAAAAAAAAAGTTAGGGGACAGGCAGAGAGTTCTGAATTTGTATAAAGCATGACATTTGGAATCATTGTTGATGCTGGAGGAAGGAGCAGCTCCACTCTGAGTGACTTATGGTCACTGAGAACTCTCTGCATAGGAGTGTGCCTGTGTGTGTGTGTGTGTGTGTGTGTGTGTGTGTGTGTGTGGTTGAGAGAGATTGATCCATTCAAGGTTTATGATATTGACACCAGGAACCACTGGAGAAATCACTCTAATACTAGGATAAGAAGGAAAGCCAATAGCCTGAACTTTGTGTTTCGTCAGCCTATGGAACTGATTCAGCAAACCATTATAGTAGCACTTACTATTTTGACTAGTTCCTCTTTCTTCTTCTATCATAGATATTTTGGGAACTTCCAATACAACAGTTGATTTGAGAAGAAACACCCACACCATTTATATCATTTTAAAAGATAATATTTCTCTCCAATTTCACTTGAGATTAAAAAAATAAAACCAACAGACAAAGTAGTACCTCTGAACTGGAAAATAATATGACAAAACTGCATCAGTAATGCCTGGAGAGTCAGCCTCCTGTCCCTCTGCTGCCCACCAACTCACAGGAACTAACAATGACTGGGCGCAGCACCAAGGCTTCAGGATGAGAACGCCAGCCCTCTCTATCTTTTCCAGGGTCTCAAGAGGATGAAAGCAATCTGCTACCTTTGTCCTATGACAAGCATCTGCCAGTCCATCTAGATCTGAGAGACAAGTTGGCTGTGGTCCTGAAAAGTATTTTATAAATTCTAGTTTTTTTCCTAATCTTTGGATACAAATAAGAACAATAGACTTTTTTAACCTTAAGGGAACTATAGTATAGTGCTTATTTCACCCAATCCACTAATTTTATTTTGAGGACACTGAGACTCAGACAGGAGTATCTAGAATCATAGAGCTGGATAAGATGGGAACTACAGATGTTGTGGTTTCTGCTTTAGCCTCTGGAGATGGGGTCCCCATAAAGAAGGCAGAGGTGATGTGATGTCAAAGCTCTTTGACTCAAACCTTTTGAGTCAAAAGCCCTCTGAGCAGCCAACCCATCCTTCATCATCCTCCATCCAGTGCATGCTCATTCCTGGACCTAGGCTACACCCCATACTCTCCTTCCTGCTGCACCCTAAGCTGTCCACCATGCCTGCCCAGCCTTGATGCCCAGGCCAATCTTCCTTTCCTTCTGTCACCTTTCCTGACCATCCCAGCTCTTGTTCTTCCCTCTCCCTTGGACTCCTGCAGCACCAGTGGTTTATGTCATGTATCCTAGAACCTGAGTTTTGGCAACATCATCTTTACCATGGAGACCATTTTCAGTGATGTTATTTGGAGCCAGATAGATAGGTTCATATTGTGGGTCTACCACTTGATAGCTCTGTGACTACAGATAAGCTACTCATACCCTCTGTGGCTTCAACTTCCTCATCTGTAAAATGAGCATAACAATAAGTTCACAGTGTTGTTCTGAGAAACCAATACAGTAATGTATGGAAAGTGCCCAGAGCAATGTCTGGAATCCATCATGTGGTCAGTAAGTGTCAATTACTTCTGCTAGCCTCAATTCTCCAAATAGTTGCTAGGTTCTAGGAGGCCAGAGAACATCTCTTACACTACTTTAACAGCTCTCTTAGTACTCAGTACATAATAGAGTCTCGGTAAATTCTTGTTGATTGATTGGAAAGACAAGAAAATGAGTTTGATCTCAAGTCCAAAGGAATCTCTTCACCGGTGTCCAGAGATGCTTCAGTCCCATCTGTTCTTTACTTATGACTTAGTTTCCCTATCTGTATAGTAGGCCCAAGTATTTTTACACTTGATGCTCATCCATTTGTTGCTATTTTCTGATTATATTTACATGGAAATCAAATGTCAGAGACTCCATGCTCTTAGGAATTTGGATAAATATGAAAAAAGTGCTACGATTACAGTTTGTTCAGGTCAAGCTGCACGTGATTTCTGTAATTTCTGGAAGTAATTTCCTTGTGGTTCTCTAAGTCTTTGCTCGTATAACTCTGCTTGCTCTACTCTGTGCTTCCTTGGGTACAAAGTTTAGTCCCTTCATCAGTGATATGGTTTGGCCATGCCCCCACCCAAATCTCACCTTGAATTGTAATAATCCCCATGTGTCAAGGATGGGGCCAGGTGGAGATAATTGAATCATGGGGTGGTTCTCCTGTGTTGTTCTCATGGTAGTGAATAAGTCTCACACGATCTGATGGTTTTATAAATGGAGCTCCCCTGCACAAGTTGTCTTGCCTGCTGCCATGTAAGACGTGATTTTGCTCCTCATTCGCCTTCAACTATGATTGTGAGGACTCCCCAGCCATGTGGAACTGTGAGCCAATTAAACCTCTTTCATTTATAAATCCTCCAGTCTCAGGTATGTCTTTATTGGCAGGATGAGAACAGACTAATATGATCAGTTTCCACAAACAAACCAAAAAACTTTTTT
The DNA here is from genome assembly GCF_009764315.1 of Trachypithecus francoisi. Classification (NCBI taxonomy): domain Eukaryota; kingdom Metazoa; phylum Chordata; class Mammalia; order Primates; family Cercopithecidae; genus Trachypithecus; species Trachypithecus francoisi. The sequence continues at coordinate 88,604,124 of NW_022681470.1, read as the reverse complement.
AAAAAAACCTACACCAGTAATTTTGTGGGCTTAAGTTCTCTACTGAAGATTGAAGGCTCCCAGGAAGCAAATTCCATTGTGAACCAGGCAGCTTTCACCACCCAGCAGGCTCAGACCCTCTCTTTCTCTTCCCATTTCTGCACAAGCATCATCTTCCTCCATTCTCGTACAGAACCATCCAACCCACACCCAGATTCCTCGGGGCTCTCCACCTGCCTTCTATCATTTATTAAGGTACTATCCTAAACAAATATGATTCCTTTTCAAAGAGGAATTCTAGTAGCAGTTCCTTGATTATAATGTGTTTCTTTAAATATTCTATTTTTCTACCTAGTAAGATTGTGTTTCTTTAAATATTCTATTTTTCTACCTAGTAAGATGTAGAAGTCCCACTTTGATTGCAAATTCCATGAAAGTAGGTCCTGTACCTTATTCTTTATTTGTATCCTCCATTCCACCCAAAACAATATAGGGCAAGAAGGAACTCAATATGCACTCGATGAACTAAGTTAAATTAAATTAGAGTCCACAAAAATGGATCTGGAAAAAGACTGTCATGTGCCTTTCTGTTTAAAAATTACCAGAAGGAATGCAGGGTCACCTGCTGAATGGCCCAAGGCAGGAATCAAAGGGAAGGAGCAGTGACCCACTTGGCTTATACTTTACAGTGACAAGATGGAGCCAGGAGGCAAGTGTGTGTCTGTGCCGTCGGCGCTTCACCTGTGCTCCCATTTTCAAACCACCATTTCCTGTGGCAGAAGCTCCAGCTCTTCTTCTCTTTGATCATTCATGTAGTGAGGCCTCTATGGATGGTGATGCTGAGAAATCAAAGTTGTCCTGGGGTCCACAAGCTCCTGTCTCCTTCATTCACAAAGAAATGCTACCTGAACATTTCTGAACCAGAGGTTTGGAACTCCCCCTACTCCCGAGGCTCTTAGAGGCAACTGAGCAGGCTGGTCAAGAACTCACATGCCATTTGGGAAGAGAGTCTCCACCCTGGGCCCTCCCCACCTATTGGCTGTGGTTTAAACCTGATAACTTGGCAGACAGTCACACCTCCAAGGAAAAAGCCAGAGGGCTTTTTTTTTTCTTGTCTCTAAGTCTGTTGTCACAGAAACACAAAAGCGTCTCTCTCTCTCTCTCTTCTCCAGTCCCCAAATCTTATTTTTTGTTTTTTTTTTGTTTTTTTTTAGGAAAGATGAAGAAGAAAACTAAAAAGAATCTGAGAAACAAATGTAGTTCACCCAAGAGATACTGCGATGTTAGCCTAACGGTGGGAGCGTGCCGGATCTCCTTCCTGCCTTTCATGTGGTTCTGTAAGCAAAGGCTGCCATCTTCAAGAGATACATTTTTGTTCGTGGCAGTTTCCATTCAGAACTGGGGGTGGGGAAGGACGCTCGTGAACCATATACTAATTTAAGTTCTGGGGCCATCCAAGTGAACATTTTACAGAGTTCACAGCTTCCAGAAAAATCCCTCATAACCAGTATTACAGAGGCTACTAGCTCCAGTGCGATTTCGCTCATGCTTTCGTGGTAATATGAGTCTTTTCTGGGCATGTAGCTGCTCAGCTAGGAGCTATGTGTCTCAGCTTCCCTTGTAGCGGGTGTGGCCCCATTACCAGGCTCTGGGCTGTGTGAAGTTTGCCGGTTTTTTCTTTCCACCATTGTTGCTACGCTCGCTAAATTGGGAAGACCCTAGAGAGAAACCTGTCTTTGTGCTTGGAACATCTAAGTGACTCGGAAACAATGGGAACTCCCTATTTGAAGAAATGACCTTGCTAGAAAGGGGAAGCCTCCCGAGCTCACTGGCAGGCGTCAGCCTTTTCTTTCACCGAGCTAACTCAGACGTGCTGAGCCAGCGTTTTGCTGATCTACTGAAAAAGATCCTCTCTTCAAGATGAGCTTCCAGGGGCATTCCTTTTTAGATTTCTTCATTCTAGCACAGCCGTATCTATTTCAGAATACAGTCATTGAGGATGGCAGCAAGTCACACACTGTCCAGAGCTGACCCACATCCACTGGCTTCACATGACCTAGCCAGAGTACTTCATAGCACCCTAGGATTTGGACTTTGCAATAAAGATGCTTCATCATGATAGACATTAAAACACTGGAATGGCAATTGGAATAAGGATGAATGCATGACCTGAACAAATGTCACTTAAAGAAAAAGATTTCATGGAACATACAACTTTTTGCATGGTTTCACTTAAGTGAGTCCTGTCAAGAGACAGTGCTCACATCACATTGCATTCCGTCTCATCACATCATTAACCGCTGCGAGATTTTCATTAATGAAAATGAAAAATGTCTTAATATCACTGTCCTGATGACAGATGGCGAAGCAACCTCTAATAAACCCTCAGACCTCACCCTTTCATCCCAAGACTGGGGTTTCCCTTTGTATGCCCTAGGAAAAAAGTCTTTGTTAACTGACAGTTGCTGCTTTGGCTCGGGTCTCATCATTTTGATGGATGACTGCAATAATGGCCCCCAGGAACTAGTTTTACTCTTTCTTACTCTTCTTCCCTGCCCCCTTCTGTTCTCAATACTACTGGAGTTTCTCTTTGAAAAGCAAGACTGATGATGTCACTCCTCTATCTAAAACTCTTTATTAGTTCCTATCACCTACGAGATAATACAGAGCAAGACCCAGCTGTATCTGCTCCTGCCTCTGCCTGGAATGTCTTTCATCAGCTTTGGTAATTTCTACTTATTGTTAAAACCTAGTTTATGTCACATTCTCTGGGATGCTCTCTCTAATCCCCCGAGACAGTGTTAATAATTCCCTCCTCTTTGTTGCCTTGCATATATCTCCATTTTACATAGGTCACACTGTCTAATCTAGGATCATCGTTTACTTATACAGCTGTCTTCTGCCTTAAGGCAAGGATCATGTCTTTTTTATCTTTGTGTACTCGGCCCCTAGCACAATGCTGGAATATAGTAGAGCCTCAGTAAATGTTTTGTCAAACTAAGTGCAGTGTTTTAAGAATTGGTAGTATCCATTATTCATTTGCAAACACAAATCAACGTACTAATAAAATTGTGTTTTCAGTATTTAGGCAACCTGGTATACTGCGAAGGGCAGGCCACAAACCAGCTGTGTGATCTGGTTCTGAGGCAGGGAAGGTCTGGTCACCTATCCCTGCAGGCTGGCAGGGCGGAGACGAGGCATCTCTACTTGTATTACATGTTGAATTGTGTTTCCCCAGATTCATATGTTGATTTCCTTAAACTACGGCCTTATTTGGACATAGGGTTTTCACAGAGTTAATTGAGTAAAACTGAGGTCATTAGGGTGATGTTATGGGCTGAATTGCGTCTTCCCTCCCCCAAATTTCTATGTTGAAGCTCTAACCCCAAAGACCTCAGAGGCAGGCTCTTTAAAGGTTATTAAGTTAAAATGAGGTCATTAGGGTGGTCCCTAATCTAACTTGACTGATGTCCTCGTAAGAAGAGGAAATCTGGACACACAAAGAGACACCAGGAAAAAGAGAGAGAGACCGGGGTGTGAGCACACAAAGGAAAGACCTGGTGAGGACAGTGAGAAGGTAGCCATACGCAAGCTTAGGAGAGAGGCCTCAGAGGACCCCAAACCTGCCAACACCTTGACCTCAAACTTCCAGCCTCCAGAACTGGGAGAAAAATAAATTTCTGTTATTTAAACCACCCAATCTGTTGTACTTTATTATGGCAGCCCTAGCAAACTGAGAGAGGTGGGCCCTAATCCAATATGACTGGTGTCCTTATAAGAAGAGAAAATTTGGACACAGAAATACACATAGAGGGAAGATGATATGAAGAGATAAGGGAAGATAGTCATTTACAAGCCAAGGAGAGGGGCCTGGGAGAGCTCTTTCTCTCACAGCCCTCAGAGAAAAACAATCCTGCTGACACCTTGACTTTAGAATTCTAGTCTCCAGAACTGAGAGCCAACACATTTTGATTGTTTAAGCCACTCAGTGTGTGGTCCTTTGTTACAGCAGCCTTAGCAAACTCATACACAGTGGCAAGCCTCTATTTGCAGTTCTTATTGACACACACACAGTGAATCAAGGACTGTTGACTCTGGGAGGGACTTCACTTGTTCGCCGTTTTCCTTTTACTGAGGATGAAACAGAGACCCAAGAGAGGGAAACGGCTAGATAGTTCTCTTACAAACCGAGCCAAGATCCTGACAGGGCCCTTCCTATGGTGCCAGGTTTCTACTTCTTCCTGTCCCTCCACTCCTGACAAGAACCTGCTTCCTACTCAGTAAATCTGGTTCCTGCTGGTGCATTCTTGGTCCTCAGAGTGGCTTAGATGGGTAAGTCCATCTTCACATGTTTTCTTAGAACGTCCTGAGCTGAGTGCCCTTAGTGTAAGCTTTATGGTCCACCAACACTTTGGTATGCACTAATTAAATTCTTCTTAAACTACATTGAGGAGCATGAAGAAAGTTCTGCCCCTTTTTTGGGATAGGCCAGGGTAAAATACTGAGTGCCCTGTCTTTGTACTCTAATAGGGCAGCTATACCCAGAGATGGCTGTGCTGAGGTAAGGGTTACTGCTTCCTCATTTAACATTTAAAAATACTTTATATTTATGTAGTTTTTAAAATAAAAATTACATTTCATTATGGTTTATAAGGCATTTTAAGTGCATTATCTCTTTCACTAATGCCTATGAGGCTTCCAGAATCAGAAAGTCTAGCTCCATCACTTGCTCTGTGTGTGACCTTGCTTAACCATGTTATAGCTTTGTTTCCTCATCTGTGAAGTGGGGATACTAATACTATCTATATTATTTTGTTGCTGTGAGGATTAACTGAAATGCCACATAACTGGCACATAGTAAACCGCAATGACCCACCAGTTGTTGTTATTTAGAGATGAAGAATCTAAATCTCAGAAGGGTAGAGGGACTTGATCTTGTAAGTAGAAAGGGCAACATTGGCTCTAGGACCTCCAGGCCCACATTCTGTAAGTTACCCACTATGCTGCACTGCTTGCTTGTCCTGCCAGCACCTTCTAAATGACTGTAGGTGGGCTGAGCGCTCTGAACTGGGGGGTAGCCTCTGAATATGGTTTGTATGCAAGGTGGGCAAGCAGCCAGACATAGCCAGTAAGTGAGCAGACGGGGGACTCTGGCTATGAAATGTCTGGGGAGGAAACATGCAGGGGATTAGACTCATTCAAGAACTCCCAGGGGCACACTGGAGGCCAGGTGGGATTTTCCCAGCAGTCCATCTGGGAATACTCCGGGGGAGTCTCTGTGACAGGCAGTGCTATGTGGAAGGGCATTACTTGGCTGAATTCCCCTGTCCTTCGACCACGACCACCTGGGAAAGCCCTCCACATGGACGCCATGGCTACTGTAGACAGAAGACCCATTGGAACGATTCCTATGTACCCCCCAGTGGATGCAGAGTGGAGAATGTCGGGGTTTAAGAAATGCCTTGCAGAGCAAGCACCCTGGTCCTACAGTCCCTGAACCTGCCTGAGGCAGGGACACAAGATCTGTTAGTAAAAAGGGCCTGTGTTCTGTTCTGTATCCAAGTGGTTAAATGGGCTTACTTAATAAGTTCTGTCTTCCTTTTGCTGACAGAATAATGATGCTTTTCTTTCTAGAGGAAGAACAGTCAGAAGATGTAGGTTTAGGGATTAACTGCACTATTTACAAGCCAAAGAAACTTGAAGAGGGTACTTAAATGCTATGAATGTCACTTTCCTTATCTGTAAAATGAAAGTAGAATAACACCTATCTGGCAAGGTTATTGTGAGGATCAAAAGAGATTATACAGTTGAAAGTGTTTTGCTAATGATGAAGCGCTATGCAACTTATCATTATTCTTCAAACTTCACAGTCCAGGTCTTAGTCTCTCTTTCTGACTCTCCTGATCCTGCTATGGGATTCACAGTCCATTCCATAAAACGAGGCCCTTCACTATATCCTGTGTTTCATTATTAAGCACATGTTCTACATCTTATCTTTACAATGAATTGTTAGAGAGGAGAGATCACATATCATATTTATTCACAATTTCTAACCAGGTAGGTGATCAATAAATACTGATTGATGGTGCAGAACTGCCCCAGCATTAGTGGAGCATAGACTTGGGAGCCAGGCCCACCCACCTGCACTCCCTCACCCAGCCAACCTTGCAGGTTGGAGCCAAGGAAAGAGGCAGAGAAGGCAACGCCTTGGAGACTTAGGTGCTGGGTCTGGCTCTATCACCTCCTGTTGGTTACATCAACTGCGAAATGAGCACAATAATGCCACCCGAGTCAATATGAGAGTGAGCTCACTAAATGCACATGGTAAACTTTTGCAAACTATAAAGAAAATGTAAAGTATTATTACTAAGGTGAATGCCATGACTGGGGAGCAATTGGGTCAGGTGAAGACTGAGCCCATGCTCATTAAGGTGGCACATAGGCTGCCACCAGTGTACTCACCTGAGTGGTCTGTCCTGCATCTGGGCCACGGGCTGAAGGTCTGGGAATTGTTGCTGATGGCGTTGCTCACAGTGCAGATATAGATATTGTCAGCATGCTGGGGGCCGAGGGTGAGGGACAGGAGGTGGGAGCTGTTGGCTGGGTGCAGTGGGTGGGTGCCTGCCTTTTCACTCCAGCTGTAAGCCACATGGTCCCCCTTTTCCGCTGTGCAGCCCAGTATCAAGGTGCAGGTCCCGTTCTCCTGGGTTTTGTTTAACACTTTAATTTCTGGAGTGGAGACCTGCTCTGTCAGGAGTGGGAGGAAGGGAGCCATCACTGAAATGAACCCCTGGGAATTCTCACTTGACCTTTTTGTTAGAACAAAGTACAGCCTAATAGCATTTTCCCTCCCCCTCAGTGTGATTTATTTCTAGTGGGGAATCTACTGCTTCACACTGTCCATCATGCACCACTACATCCTTTCTAAGACCACCTTGGGATAAAATAAGAATCTGCTTTTTAGGCCCCTTCTACCAATATTGTGAGGGCTTCACTCGCCCTTGATGCTGTTCTTGACCTAGGTTGCTGTTCTCCTGTCTCCTATCAGTGGAGTTTGCTGTCAACGAATCCACCATGGTTTTTAGTTGGCTTACGTTGTTACTTCCTAGACCTAAAAGAATGACTTTTTAGTGGTGGGATTTCATCTATACTGATGTGTGTGGGAGGGTGTGTGTGTGTGCTCGCACACATGCGCATGTGTGAGTGAGTGGGTGGGTGTGTAGTAAGTGCTTTTGTGTGTCTGAGATAGAGATAGGTCCTCAAGTATAACCATAGGCCTCATCAATCTATCCCACTCTAAGGCCATGAAATAGGCCAGATAAAAGGTAAACTCTTGCTTATTTAACAACTATTATAGGACAAGCACAGTGCTGGTTTTCACATTCATGATCTTTTTTAGTCTTCTCAACAATTATAACTCTAGTTGTAATTATTCCCATTTTATAGATGAGAAAGCCAAGTCCCAGGGAGGTGGAATGTCTTATATCTCACAGCTTCTAAGTGGCCAAGTTAAGATCTGAACCTAGGTCTATCTGACTTCAGCACCCAAACTCTTCCTTTGGCTTGAGAACAATGCCATGGTTGCAGAGACCACATTTTCCAAAGTAAGAATTTGATCACAAAATGTGACAAAAACAGGTAACATAGGAACCAAAGGATGGAATGTCTGGAATCCACACCATTTTGGAAAATGCATCCTGTGCAGCCTCCATGCTCATGGCAGTCTCGCCCTGGAGTCACTGCTGGAAGTGACTCTCAGGTACCTGGGGGAGGGCCATGGGAATTCCACAGGCACTGTTTGAAGGAAAGGGAATGCTGGGGCGAGGGAGGATTGGTGAAAGTATTGCTGCCTTCCCTCTAGAAATTTGAGAATTTCAAAGAAATGTTGGTTAGCTGGGAATTCCTGTCCCATCCCCAGAGATAAGGAAGTCATTTTGAAGAAGTGGGAAAGCAAGCCTCACGTGGCTATCAGGATCCCTGGGAATTCAGATGAGCCTCTGGGCCTAAGAGATGCAATCCCTGGGTGCACTCAAGAGGGACTGGTAGTTAAAGAGGCTCAAAAAAGCACTGGCCTTGGATTCAGGTGGACTTGGTTCCTAGTTTAAGTACAGCAACTAAGAGACTTTATAACCAAAGCCTTTGTTTAAATGCCAAGAGGCACTTCTTCCACCAGGTAGGTGTGATCTGGTGCCAGAATGCAGGGCTTAACAAGTGGTATGTGGTCTGAATTTTAGCCTTCTTTATCCAGAACCCCCAGGGCAGTGAAACACCTACACAAATGTGTGGAAATGGGCTAACCGCTTCTGATTAGATTTCACTGTCCTCATGTATGAGAGACTGGGTTTGATCTGTGGTATCCAATTTCTTTTAATCAGAAAAAAATTCTGTTTTCAAATAAAATATTACTTGGGGCTATAGGCCCTCCAGCCCACAGGTAGCTGGGCCCCTTTCCTTTGGGAAATGGGAGTAAGAGTAACTAATGCTTAATCAGCTATCATCAATGTGCAATTTGGAAAAAAAAAAAAACAATTTCAACCTTTAAAATGTCTTCCATGCAGCAGGTTTAAATACCCCCGAACTAGAAGATCATTATAGTTACTTCCAATTCTGAACACCTTTGCTTTTAAGAGAGACCTGAATTCTTGGTCAAAGGAGCACCTTGGCCCTTTAGTGTGGACTGGGGAAGCCGCCATTATTACCATAAAGCCTCAACTGCAAGCAAAAGCGCTGAACTGAAACATTTTTCTCCAGGGTCATAAGGTACCATCCCTCATCCTCCTTCCTGCTTTCCCAGATCCCCAGGGTGAGATTCTCCAGATAAAACTTGTAGCGATCTCCTAGGTAACGTGGAGGGCCTGCTTCAGATGGATCAAGAGACACTATTTTGTTCTCGACACTGTTCTCCAGTGATTTTGCCATTGTGACGACAATGTGGATGCTTTTGTTCATGCTCTTATTTATCCTTTCATGTGTCAGGGGCAGCAGCACTTTGCTTCCCAACTGCCCGAGAATCTTTGGGCAGTTCATCATGCGCCCACCTGTGGGAGGGAGGAGAAGAGAATCCCTTATTATTAAGGCCTTTAGATAACATCGTGTCAGCAGAACAGGAAGGACAGACTGGAGGCTCTCCCCCTTCCTCCTGGGCTATCCCTGGGGCTGCCAAGTCCTTCACGGTCTATGAGGACTGCCATGAGGATCCCCACTATATTCTCAATATTTCAAAACCGTCAGTAGACTTCTTAAAATTACTTAGGATAGAGTTGTATAGAGTAACTAGAGCACTGGGTCTTTATCAACTCAGATTTAAGGTTCAGGCATCCAAAAAGCACAGAGAAGTTAAATGACTTCCCTGACTAGTCAGTAAGAGTCAGGACTAGAATTCAGGTCTGTTAATTCCTCTACCAGGGTTTTATTCCAGCATTGAATATACAGGATGAAGGACAGAGAGCAAATGAAAGTGGATCTGAGCTCATGAGCCCAGGAACCATTTCAGATCATGAGGAAAACAGAAAAATCTGAGGAATGTGGAGTCAAGAAGGGGTAAGCCCAGTGTTCAAACTGTGGAATCCTCTCTCTCTAAAGCACCCTGAGATAGTTAATAATGTCGACAGTGAGTTATTACTGTATTTTTCTTTTTCAAAAAAGCTGAGCCAACAAGATTTAAAAAAAAAAAAAAAAAGAGCCTTTCAAACCACTATAAGGGATCCTACTGCTGATTATTTCACACCTCCTCTCTCCTCAAACCCACAACCTGCCTTTCCCCCTCCTCTCTCATGTGACGACTTTGCTTTTTGTTTCACTGAAAAATAAAATGAAGAAACGAAAAGAGAACTTCCATTTATTACCACCACTAACTCAACTTACCTACTTGGATGGATAGTCTACATTCCCACGCAAGTGGAGCCTCTTCCTCCATGGAGCACTCACCTACTTCAAGGCTTTGTTTTGGCAATTGCCTCCATCCCTCACATTATCAGGTTTTTTTTACTAGGTTATTTCCATCAATACACAACATATAAACTTGTAGTTTCCTTTATATTAAACATATCTCCCCTGATCCATCCCCAGCTACCTCTCCATTTCTCTGTTTTCCTTTTCAGTAAAGTGCTTTAATGTGTGTTTATAGTTTATTTTCCCATTTCCAGACCCATTTTTCCTTGGACCCACTATAAACAGGTGTTCTTTCCTACTGCTCACTGGAACCACCTTTGTCAAGGTCACCGTCTACTGCACTAAGCCAAGTCAAAGGTTCTTATCTTACTTGCTTTCTCAGGGGTACTTGACATAGTTCATCCATCCCTCCTTGAAACACTGTCATCATTTGGCTCAGGGAACACCATACTCTTCCGATTTTTCACCTATCCTATAAGCTGCCTCTGCTCAGTCTTCTTGGCAGGAACCTTCTGTTCTTCTGGACCTCTAAATACTGGAGCATCCCAGTTCTCAGAGTTCTCATTCTTATCCACACCAATCCAGTTTCTCACCCAATTGCACAGTCTGACATATTTCTGGGATGCTACAGAGTTATATCTCCCAACCATACCCTTCACTGCACTCCCAACTGCCAACACAAGATAGGACTTGGAGGTCTAAAGGGCATTTCAAACTTAGCAAACAAACTCTTGGTTCCAAAACACCTTCTGCACACATTATAATTCAGCCAATTTCTCAGGCCAAAACATTGGAACCATCCTTGACTCCTTTCGTTCTTGCATACTCCAAACTCAATTTTTTTTCTTTGAGTCCGAGTCTTGCTCTGTCACCCAGGCTGGAGTACAATGTTGCAATCTTGGCTCACTGCAACCTCTGCCTCCCAGGCTCAAGCAAGTCTCCTGCCTCAGCCTCCTGCGTAGCTGGGATTACAGGCACCTGCCACCGCCCGGCTAATTTTTTGTATTTTTAGTAGAGATGGGGTTTCACCATGTTGGCCAGGCTGATTTCGAACTCCTGACCTCAAGTGATCTGCCCGCCTCCGTCTCCCAAAGTGCTAGGATTACAGGCATGAGCCACTGTGCCCAGCCATACTCCACACTCAATTTAACAGCAAATCCTCCTGGCTCTGACTTCAAAATATGTCTGGTATCTGAACCCTTCTCACCTCCTGCGTTTCCACCACCATCATCCCAGGCCTGGTACTGCCATCTTCTTCCAGCTGATCTCCCTGATAGAGTAATCTTTAAAAGCCATGTCCTATTTTGTCTCTCTCCTGCTTTTAAATTTCTATGGCTTTCTAGCACTGATAGAATAAAACCATAGTCCACTACTGATATGGCTTCAAAGGCCCTGCATACCCAGTCCTTGGCACTGTTCCAACTCCATCTCCTGCCCTCCTCTTTGCTCACTGTGCTACGGTCACACTGGCTCCTGGCTGTTTCTTAAACCCACCAAGAACATTCCTGTCTCAGAACTTTTGCTTTTGCTGTTCCTCTCGCTGGAGAATTTCTTCCCTTCCATACCTGGATAGCTCATTATTTCACTTTATTTTAGGTATCTGCTCCAAACAGTTTCTCCTCCGAGAGGCCTCCTCTGACCATATCTAAAATAGCTTTCTATTTCTTTCTGCACTTATTACTGCCTTATATTATACTGTATTTTTTTTGTTTTATTTTTGTCTCTCCCACTAGAATGCAAAAGCCTCAAGAGGAAGAACTTCATTTTGTTCACTATTTTGACCCCAGGACCTAAAAACAGGTACTCTGTGCTTAGCACATAGGAGGCATTTAATAAATATCTGTTCAATTTATGAATGCTGAAAACCGTATTACCTGACCAAAGCCTCTTATTTAGGTTCAGATACATATAAGTTTATAAGTTCAGATATATATATATCTGTGTTCATAAAAGAAGGAGTCCATGACTCAAAGAGAGCATAGATTGTTCTAGCTGATAAGAAAGTCAGAGAGTAAAATAGAACCATCAGCTTAAGTAATGCAGCTACCTAGAAGAGACTCTTTCACAACTGACTTGTGGCTAAGATGAGATATTGGAAAATTGGACACACTGGCCCAAATATTCTTGTTACCAAAATACCCTGAAATCCCAATGTCGTTCAGTAAAGGGCTCAGCTAATAGTAGACTGGAGATTCAGTGACTGGGGAAGAAGAAAAAGTAGTCTCTCTGGGCTAAAATCTGGATTAGAGTGATTGAAATTCGTAATTGTTGAGGAAAAGTGAGAAAGGCAATTAGGCACTTGTTTTTTAAAATATTGCTAATATATTAAGCTTAAAACAGAGTGCTCTCCCCTGCTGCTTGATGACATGAGGAACATTATAGTTATTGTGGTGGTGGTTGTTTTTACATCAATAAACTGGGAAGCATGTTGGATTTTCTTCCAACCACACTTGTGGATGCCTGACTGTCTAGATAATGTGACCCCTTTGGTGGCCGCATACCTGAATTGTAGGCACAGTACTTAAGAGAGTAACTTGAGTCCTGAACCTAAACTTCTAAGTATAAAGAAATGGGGAAAAATTTAGAGCCATATGTGCAAGAATGAAGTTCCAAACTTCTGTGTAAAAAGTTGTGTAGATGCGCATATGTATATTTTTCTGGGAGCTCATCCATAAATGCCATCTCTTAAAGGGATCTGAGATTCAAAACAAGATTAAGAATTGCTAGCATAGTGTTGATTTTTAAAGACCAACTTTGATAGGGGAGAAAAAAAATTTTTTAATTCCATTTTCAGACCATAGCCCATCGCCACCACTCCCCAAAATGGCTCCCATGCACCCCTTCCCCCCTAACCCTGCACACTCTTTGCACCATGATTGCTTTCAGAACTTGGAGTTGGTTGGGGGAGGAGAAAGAGGGATATAAGAGAGGTAGTGAATAACCAAAAAAAAAAAAAGAAATCAAAGAACAAAATCAAAGAAAGAAAATAGAAGGAGAAAGAGGAAGAGGAAAGGGGAAGGGGTAGATGAGAGAGACTGAGTGGCTTATGCACACTCAATCATGAGGAGTGGAACCAAAATTTCATCAGGAAGAGACCCTTACACCCCACAACCCACATAAAGAATGATGACGCAACACCTGAGTGTGTGTGTGTCGGGGTCTGGAGGGGGTACTTGAGATCACCCTCACCTAAGCATAAGGTGGAAAAATAAGTGGGGGCTTTAAAGTGGTTCATAAAACCCCTCAAGTGGCGTCCCTGCTCCTGAAACATCCTGCTGCCTGATGAGTGTTTTCCAGTGTGTCTGTGATTCAGCCAGCCCTTGTTTGCTAAAAGAGTCTGGGAGGAAACATTTGTAGCTGTTAACACCAACTCACTTTCCTTCGCGGGCAATTCTACTTCGAAAAATGAGTGATTCACATGGGCCTATGGAGTTTGGTCAAAAATTATTAATAGTATGATTTAGCCAACCCTCTCACAACATGAGCTTCTACCTAATGATAACCCTTTTTGTTTTATTGTATCATATTTTTTTGCCTAGCCCTGATACTTTCATATGTGCTTTTAGCACCTTGCTACAGCATTCTTTCAGGAACAGAAGGAACAGAACTTATGGACTCCACAGTTGTTTTGGTAAATTTAGGCTCAGAAAAAAAAGACAACTTGTCCATGTTTGCTTTTTAAACTGTATCCCCATCAGTCAAAGTCCTATTTTTATTCTTTGACACTTCTGGGTCATTCTATCTTATACTATTAGCATGTACCTTCCCTAGCCTTAGAGCCTAGAACCACTCTTTATTTGCCTAGCTAACAACTTCCATCTTTCTGGTCTCCATTTTGACATCTCTTTCATAGGGAAGACTTTCCTGACTCCTGGATTAGGTTGGGTTGTCCAGCCACAGGCTTCCAATGGATGATGAATGCACTCCTTCATATCATTCATCATGTGTTCAACTCTGGTTCAATGCCTGTAATCCCTTACTCTTATAAGCTTCCAAGAGTACGGACCGTGTCTGTTTTATTCACTGCAGTATCCCTAACACCCACTTGGGACATAGTAGGAGCTCAGTAAATCCTTGTTGCCCAAGTGAATTAATAAAAAAAATGGATGAATGAACGAATGAGCAAATGACAACACAGAGTCCAAGTCCTCCTCCCACCAAAATTGTAATGTACTCTGATTTGCCTTTATAACATCCCTAAGAGGTATGTTATGGAGCAAAGTGGTGGGGACCCTTTTCCCCACTTGCCAGCAGAGGACATGGAAGTGCCTTAAATATAAACCCTAGGTTTCAGGTACAACAGACAACTTGCCATTTCCCCTGAACACTTGAAACCCTTTACCTTTGCATTTGTGCCTCCTTCTGGAATACTCCTTCTCAAGTTCCATAAAAATCAAACCCATCAGACCTATTTATTTGGAGCTAAGTTTTTAATATTCATTTTTATTAACTTTATCCCAAATGTGCACATGAGATATTCTGGAGTAGATTCAAATTTCTTATTAAATGACTCACAGTAAATAGTAAATGCTTTGGCCCCCGCTTCCCCCTAGGATGATGTGATAAGAGTTTTATGTGAGTAACCAGACACTCCATAGGTAAGAAACAAGGACAAATTATTTTCCCTACCTATAAAAGGGGAAGGAGGCAGCTATCCCCCCTGCCCTTCTTAAAGGTCTGCTCCTTATTCCAACACTTTGATAGGTAAATAAATCTCTCCAGGAGCCAGATAGTCCCTTACATGACTTGGCTTTTATGGCAAGTCCTGGGACTTGTCTCCAAGTTCTGGGGCTCATTCCTTCTTGCATGTTGCGAAATGAAGGCACAAGCTTATGCTAGCCTGCTTAGGAAGATAGCGACTCCAGGCTTCATGGCACCTTGGGCGCTCTACCTAGGGACGTTGTTCAGGCTGTAACCATTTGGTCCTCTTGGGAAAAGTTTTATTATTCATTTGGATCAGAGCAATTACCTATACAAATGACTACAGATTTAATTCTCATGGTATGAAAAAAGTGTCAGGAAGCTAGTGTTCTTCACCAGGACACTGAAAAGTCCAGAAAAGTTTTATTTCCCCACCCTCTTTATCCTTAAGTCTCTGATTTCTTCTCTTAAAAAATTGATACATAATAGATGTACATATTTTCAGGGTACATGTGCTATCTGATACATTCGCATGTTGTGTAAAGATCAAATCGGGGTAATTGGGATATGTATCACCTAGAGTATTTCTCTTTCCTTTATGCTAAGAACATTTGAATTATTCTCTTCCAGCTATTTTGATATGTACAATAGATTATTGTTAACTATAGTCACCCTACTGATCTATCAAACACGAAGACCTATACATTTGAAAAGACACACAAGAAACTGGTCACAGTGGTTGCCTCCAGCATGAGGTATGGAAGGCAGATTAGTCTTCACTAAATACTCTTGTGTACTGTTGAAGTTTCATAGACATGACATGTTTTACAGATGTGATAATCAATAAACAAACTAGTTAACAAAAAATTTAAATGAATGTTTGCATGATGAAAAACGTTTTCATTTT
The DNA here is from genome assembly GCF_009764315.1 of Trachypithecus francoisi. Classification (NCBI taxonomy): domain Eukaryota; kingdom Metazoa; phylum Chordata; class Mammalia; order Primates; family Cercopithecidae; genus Trachypithecus; species Trachypithecus francoisi. The sequence continues at coordinate 88,588,706 of NW_022681470.1, read as the reverse complement.
CCAAATTACAGGTCAAATACTTCTTATATGCCCTCTACATTCTTCTATGATTTTTATCAGTCTCTCACCTTTTGAACATTTCTATACTTCAATTTATTTCAATTCAATTCCACTCATATTTTTCAATTATAGATAGCACATTCTAATTTTTACCATGGGATCTGGATACAAATTGTGGCATTCTCCCCACCCTGCTTCCCAAACATGGGCTTGTCCAGTTTCACTCATTGAGGCCTCTGGAGTCAGATGGCTATGTGAGCACAGAGAAATTGCTAAACTACTCTGTGCCCCTTTCCTCATTTATAAAGTTTTAATGGTACCAATAATACATACATATTTTATAGGGTTGGTGTGAAAATGAAATGACTGACACACATAAAGCATTTAGAACAGTGCCTGGTATAAAGCAAGTATGCAGTATATGCTAATATTATTCACTCAACAAACATTTGTGTACAGGCTTTCAGTACAGAAACAGTGTCAGGTGCTGTGCAGTGGCTGTTGTTCATTTTGTTTTCCCCACACCTTGCACCCTTGCACCCTTGACAAATGATGTGGCTGCCACATAATTTGTCCTTAATAGCTGCTGAATGGGATCATTCAAAGTCAATCTATGGATAAAAACAATTAGCCCTGATACTCTGATTTCCCGTCCAGTGAGGGAGACAATGAAAGTGACAGCATCACATCACATCACAGTATTAACATTTTTGAGAAATAGAAGTGCCTAGATTGACATCTTGGGATAGAATGGGCCACTGAACATACAAGGTTAGGCCAAGTATAGAACCCACGCACGTCCCTCACCTTCCCCCAAAGTGTGTGAAGGGGGTGCGGAGGAGCTGCATGGAGGAATAAAAAAACTCACTGAGGTAAGGTCATCAGTTATAACAAATGTACCACCCTGGTGGGGGATATTGATAACAGGGGAGGCTATGCATGTATGGGGCAGAGGGTATATGGGAAATCTCTGTTCTTTCTGCCCAACTTTGCTGTGAACCTAAAACTGCTCTAAAAAATAAAGTCTATTAAAACAAATCTCATTGGGGGAAATGAAAAATTCACTTCACTTGGGGACGGGACATGTGGACTTTTTGATTTTTACAATTCTGACTGGGAATTAGAAGTTGAGCTGAGTAGAAATGAGAATGGGAGTGGGTGCCAGTTTTACAAGTATCAAGCTTCTTGCTTGGGCAAATCTGTCATGACTAACCTGCCCCATTTGCAAAGCATTTCTGCCTGAGTTTTATTGAGGCTTCACAAAAGGGTGTGTATTTAAAAATAAAATCACTGAAAAACTTTTGTGAAGATTCAAAGAAGAAAACATGCAATGAAGTGAGCAGCCTCTGATTGGATAGACTTGCCTTGTGAGGCTGGGCTGCTTCTCCCTGACCGGTGACTTCCAAAGCCTCAATGGGACCAGCTATTGGTCAGCAGTGCCTAAGATGCTATGGGCCAGGCTGGCCAAGAGGCAAGCAAGCACAGAGATGGAAAAGTCCAGCTCACAGTTCAGCACCATCACTCCTTATAGTCACCAAGAAGTGCTCCAAAAATGGTGCAGTCACAAATTGGTTGCAGCAAGGGAAGCTTGGCTTTCCCTGTGACCACTTAAAGTGGTTCAGTTTGGTTTTCTGAGCCCTGAGCTCAGTTCTGTCTCTCCTAGACCTTGGGAAGTATGACCCATGGGTCTGCAGATTCCAAAAGAAAGTGGCTGAGCAAGCCCTGTTCATCTGGATGTCTGGTAAAAGACACATCCATTGTGCAGTACCCCCACATCCCTGGTATATCTCGGTGCTTTTCCTGGAAAAGTCCATATTGGATTTGCGGTCTTGAAAACCCCAAGCTTAAAACACCCTGGGCCTCAGGATTTCCCCCCCTGTCCGTAATGCCACCTCTTCTACTCCAGGCTACCTCCCACAGTCTAAACAAATAAGCAGAAAGAGATTCTCACCCCACTCACACAGGCAGTCCAAAGTCCACTTCTTGCTTGGCTTTTTCTTTCTCAAATACCTTTTCTCATAGCCCTGATACTTCTAAACAGAAAGCAAGAGCCTGCCTTGGGAAGAAGATATCCAGAAAGACAGGAACAGAGTCCAGATCCAAAGGTAGCCCTTGTCTGGCCTTCCTGCTGGAGCTACTCTCTGAGGGTCCCCAATTTGCGTTTCCCACATACCGTAACCAGCCCTAGGCTCCAGAAATCCCAACTTCTTCCCTCTTGCTTTCTTGGACCTTCTCTTCCAAGAAAATACACACCAGTATGACCGCACTGTGGTCACTGCTGGTTATTAGCCAAAAGCCTGGAGTTTTCACTTCTACTCTCTCTTCCCACTCTAGCCAATGCTTTCTGTTGACCCATGCTCCTGGTTTGTCAGCCTGCATGGGCACAGATTCCCTCCTAGGGCAGGGATGTAGGGCAAATCATCTCCCAGAGCTCACTCCATCCAGCTCAGTCTCTCTAGGCTGGATCTTTGTCAGAAGAATGCCCATGTAAAACCAACCACTCAACCAGGACTTCTACCAGAGCCTGTCACCCTAAGACTGGTCAGAAAAGTGACTGGAGCTTTTGGCTTAGAGCTCCTCATTTCCTTGGAAACTGGGGTTGGTGGGATTGAGTCTTGGAAACCCAAGGGCCCAGGAACTCATAATGTTCCTTCCTCTTTGAAAGAGGCAGTTGAAACTGACAGCCAGTCCCTAAGGAAGAGTGACCAAACACAATCCCCAGCCCTGCACCTTCTCTCCATCCACAAAGATATGCTGAATCCAGGCAGCTAACGTGGGACTCAAACCATCAGGCAGATGAACACTCACCTGTTCCGTAGCTTGCCCCAAAAGCCAGGGAGAGAAATAGCACGAAGGTCAAGGCGAGGAGCCCCTTGGGATCCATCAGCCAGTGAGGAGAAGGAAAGGGTCCTGGTCAGAGCCTGGCAGCTGCTCACAGATGCTAGGCAGAAGCGAGCTTCGTGTCATGCAGTGCTGCCTTTGCTGTCTAATTTATGTATCAGGAACCAGCAGGTTCCTGAACCCGCTTCCTGTATCACCGGGACTTTTTCTGCTTGTGTCTTGAGGATTGCTCATCTCCCATGAGGCTTTAAATCACTTTTTTGTTCTCAAGAAGCAGGCTTCTCAAGAAGCCAGGCACTTAGCCTATGGGAGTCAGGAAAGGGGGTGTGTAGTCACCTCGGCCAAACCCCAGCTTTGGGCAGAAACATGCACCCCTGCTTCTTTCCTTAGCTGTCCCCAGGAACCGGATGTTGCAGATTATCTGAGCAGTTCTCTCCGGTAAGTCTTCTTGGATTGCAAAGAAAAGATGGTTTGTCAGATCACTCCTCAAATTTGGCAGTTCACAGCTGAACTTAGATGACTGCATTTTGATGAGCTCATAGACCTCTTACTTCTGTTTTATTTCATAATTTCAGATAACACCTCAACATGTAGTCTGGTGCGGGTGCCACTGTCACAGAGAGATGGGATAGGCAAGTGCGGGTCACTTGGAAGAAACCCTGTGACCCCAGTGAGTGCAATGTGGTATAATTTAGTGTCCCATGCTCCTAGTTTGTCTTCTCGCATGTGTGTGGATTCCCTCCCAGGCAGGGATGTAGGACAAATCTATCCCAGAGCTCCATCCTTCCAGCTCAGTCTCATTGTTGTGTTTGCTTTTTCCTAATTTTTAATGTCTGTGTGTGCACAGTAGGTATATATATATAGATGTATGGGGTATATGAGATATGTTGATAGAGGCATGCAATGTGTAATAATCACACGTTGGGTATTATTACAATGTGTGATTATTAGACACATAGGGTAAGCGGGGTATCCATCACCTCAAACATTTATCCTTTGTGTTACAAACAATGCAATTATACTTTTAGTTATTTTTAAATGTGCAATTAAATTATTATTGACTATAGTCACACTGTCGTGTTATCAAATACTAGTTCTTATTCATTCTTTCTATTTTTTTGTACCCATTAACCATCCCCGCTTCTTCACCAACCCCTACTACTCTTCAGCCTCTGGTAACCATCCTTCTACTCTCTATGTCCACAAATTCAATTGTTTTAATTTCTATCTCCCACAAGCAAGTGAAAGCGCGTGAAGTTTGTCTGTCTGTGCCTGCCTTATTTCACTTAACATAATGATCTTCAGTTCCATCCACGTCGTTGCAAATGACAGGATCTAATTCTCTTTTAGCTGAATAGTACTCCATTGTGTATATGTACCACATTTTCTTTATTCACTCATCTGTGACAGACACTTAGATTGTTTCCAACCTTGGCTATTGTGAATAGTGCTGTAATAAACATGAGAATACAGATATCTCTTCAATATACTGATTTATTTTCTTTTAGGTGTACACCGAGCAGTGAGATTGTGGATCATATGGTAGCTCTATTTTTAGTTTTTTGAGGAACCTTCAAACCATTCTCTGCAGTGGTTGTACTAACTTATAGTCCCACCAACAGTGTACAAGGGTTCCCTTGTCTCCATATCCTTGTCAGCATTTGTTATTGCCTGTCTTTTGGATAAAAGCCTTTTTAATTTAACTGGGGCTGTGTTGTATTCTGGGAGTTGCATTTATTTTAGAGTTTGTGTCTAACTTTTCATTGAGGAGAAGGAACTAGTATTGGCAGAAGGAAGATCCCGCCCTCTTTCATGAGTTAAACTATAAGAATGGGATACTGGAAGTATAACCAATGCTCACAGGGAGACTTGAAAGAGTAGGGAAGTGTTTTTAGAGTTCATTGTAACAGGTCATAGGCACTCTCTGATGGGCCTCCCCATGGGGACCAGGTAATAAAAGTTGGTGGGATATGTGAACTTGTTCTTTATCCTCACTGTTTTCTTCCTTCCTTTCCCCAGCACTCAACTGTCCTCCTCACAACTATTCCCAGTGGTGTGTGCTTGAACCAGCATGTACCAATTAATAGAACTGTTAAATTTTCAGGAATCTGGACCGGCACAGTGGCACGCCTGTAACCCCACCACTTGTGGAGGCCTAGGTGGGAGAGAACCTTTGAGGCCAAGAGTTTGAAAACAGTCTGGGCAATATAGTGAGACCTCATGTCTACAAAAATATTTTTAAAATAAAAATAAAAAATAGATTTTCAGAAAGCTTGTGAGGTGCTTGATGAACATGGCCATTATTAAACATATAAAATTAAATTAAATTATATAAACTTACAGTTAAGCTGGGCGTGGTGGTACATGCCTGTAGTCCCAGCTAGTTGGGAGACTGAAGCATGAGGATCCCTTGAGTCCAAGAGTTTGAGGCTGTAGCATCTTTATAGCAGTGTGAGAATGGACTATCATGATCATGCCTGTTGGCGTGGTTTGCCGCTGTATCCCCACCCAAATCTTATCTCGAATTGTAATCCCCATAATCCCCAAGTGTTGAGAAAGGGACAAGGTGGGAGGTTTTGGAACATGGGGGCAGTTTCCTCTCCATGCTGGTCTTAAGACAGTGAGTGGGTTCTCACAAGATCAGATGGTTTTAGAAGGCAATATTTTCTGATCTTGGCTGCAGTTCTCTCTCCTACTGTGATGTGAAGAAGGTCCTTGCTTCTCCTTTGCCTTCTGCCATGATTGTAAGTTTCCTGGGACCTCCTTAGCCATGTGGAACTGTGAGTCAATTAAACCTTTTTCCTTTATAAATTACACAGTCTTGGGTAGTATCTTTAGAGCAGTGTGAGAATGGACTAATGCACCTGTGAATAGCCACTGCACTCCAGCCTGTGCAACAGAGCAAAACCCTGACTTTAAAAGAAACTTTACAACTAAATAAATTATACTAAACAGAGGGAATAAAATATCAAAGCTCATTGTTTCTTAATTATGTTATGACATTACTGATATCTATGTTCTTGAGGTAATTGACATCTCTTATGTGTCTAGAGTGGAAATTAAATACTGGATCATTGGTGCTTCTGGACCTGTCTTCCCCACTCTGCATTCAATGGCATTATGTTGGGAACTTGAAACTGGCCATGATGAGAGTTTATGCCACGGAAATCAGCAAGCAATATAAATCAGAACTTTATTGTTTTGTTGATTGTCTAAATGTAAGAAAGTAATAGAGAAAACATAATGATGCAGAGTACACTTAAATGTGTGCTATGACTGTGGCCCTTACATTGGGATTAGCATAAAAAATTGAGGAAACATTTTTCCAGTATTCAAAAACTATCATCTGATTCAGCAAAAAGTCACTAGTGTCACTGATGAGCAAGTGATGTTCCAACATATATTTTTGTTGTTTCACATTTCTTTAACTTCAAAAAAGACATTAACCAACATTCATCTTGGAACTACATTCCTTTGTCAATTGTAACCACAGTTCAGCTGTGGATATGAATTAAGCCAATATGAAAGCAAGCAGCCTGTGAAATCAGTGGCTATATGGAATTTACAATAAAGGGGATTGTACATTTTACTAAAATACAATAAATTGTATTTTATAAATTGCATGTTACACAGTCTTCATATAAGCAAAATTTATAACAAACTCATTTACATATATGCATACATTATTTTTCATTATGGTTAACCATTTACCAACACACCACTGTTACAATAACTGAGAATCAAATAGTGAATGGCATACTGTCTACATATTCATAAAATATCAGTTGAAATAACTAAATGATGTGAGAATACTAGGATCCTGTAAAAATGGGAAACCAATGATCCAGGTCTGATTTCAAGACTGGTGTTCTCTCCTCGAGCTGCACGGCTCCTGGAATGCATGCTGTCTATTCATTTCAAACCATTCTCTCTCAAAGACAGACACTTATTCTCTTGTTTACTTTGCCCTTCCTCTCATTTCCAGAATTAGCCCTACTCCAGCCTCACCATGAGGCATCTCCACTCTGATCTCCGGGATCCCCTTTGCACAGAAAACTGAGCTAATGCTAAGCACTATCTGAAGAGTTTCCCTGTTTGGTGCAATCTAGAACTCAATAAAAACATACATTGAATGAGGGTCAGAAATGGTTTAGATGAAGGTTCTGAGATTCTAGAGTGGATTCTATAGAGTCCTCCCTGCCCCCAAATTCTTCTTCACCCGGAACGTCTGAATGTGGCCTTATTTGGAATAAGGATCTTTCAGATGTAATTAAGGAAAGAATTGAGATGAGATTATGCTGGGTGAATTAGAGTGATCCCCAAATCCAATGAGAGTAGTGCATCTTTATAAGAAATAGAAAAAGGACACACAGAGACACAAAGAAGATGGCCACGTGAAAAGACAGAACAGAGACTAGAGCTATGCAGCCACAATCCAAGGAACACCAGAGACAACCAGACGCTGGAAGAGGCACAGAAAGATTCTCCCCTGGAGCTTTCAGAAGGAGCCATGCCCTGCCAATATGTTATTTTTAGACCTTGGGCCTACAGAATGGTAGGAGAATGAATTTCCGTTGTTTTAAGTCATCAGGTTTGTGATAATTTGTTACAGCAGTCACAGGAAACTAATACAGGATCTGAGGGACAATGTGACTGACCAGAGATTTGCAGTTAGTACATCTAGTATACTGAGCTGCTTCCTTCAGCTATTAAGAGCAGATGTCAATAGACCAACAACAGAAGATACACAGATGATAGTGCCTTGTAGTTACAAAGTCGTTTTCAAAAGCCTTCGCATTCACTGCCTTATTTGATCCTCCTAACAGCCCTACTAAGGAGCTAGTGGCATTTGTAAGGCAGGATCTGGACCAAACTTGGGAATCCTGACACTGATCAGAGCTCTTTCCATTTTCCTGGTGAGTATTTATCACCATGAATACTCAAGAGGATAAGGAGGAAGGAAAGCTTGCTAATTGAACTCCCTGGATGCCTGGGGTCTCCACGTGTGTTATTTCATTAATCTTGGTAGCAGTAAGAAGCAGGAATAATTATCCTCATTTTACAAATTGAAGTATAGTGCTGCTAAATAACTTGCTCAATGGCTCAGAGCCAAAAAAAAAAAAAAAAAAAGCAAGAGTTGGATTCAAACCCTGGATTATCTGACTCCAGAGTCTGTGCTCTATCCATTCACCATACCACTTGCAATATACCGAGCAAGAATCTTAGCCAGTCTTCAGGCTTGTGTAGGCCAATGGCTCATTATCTGTGAAACATTCCTTCCAGCACAGGCCACAGTGTGGGCAATAGGAGAATCCTAGGTGAGCACTGTTTCCTGTCCTAGCCTCCCATGTCTGTGGCTCAGCACCATTCTTTCCCTTTGGCGATGCAGAGCCCCTCCCTGAGAGTGAGGAGGACTACTTTTCTGTGGAAAATAGCCTTCCCCAGAAAACCTCAAATGGGTTATCCATCGAAGACATCTCCCACCTCTTATACTCTTAAATGTGTCCCTAAGACTTGCCACTCTCTCTCCTGACACTATGGCTATGGGTGCCAATATCACCTGCCTGACAGTGTCTGGGCTGGACTGTTCCTGAGTGTCTTGGCTTCCCAGCCAATGGTAATCATCATCATAGCTTCTGACCAGAGGTCCCCTATAGAATGAACTGACCCCACAGAGAAGGGCCACTAAGGCCAGATCACCTGGCCACATGGAGCTCATGATGAGCATATTTATCTGGATAAGAAAAAAAAAAAAAAAAAACCTGCAAAACCAAAATGAAAATACAGAATTCCCCCAAACTCTGAAACCTCTCCTAGTAGACCTGATTGAAGAGTTTAAAACTGGCCTGGGGAAAGCACTGGGAAAAAACACCGGTCCGCCCTGCTGGGTGAGATGAGGAAGCCCACAGGGCAGATGGCTGACATGGAGGCTGAGCAGACTAGTCAACCAGATAGCCTTGTTGTGGCGCTGGGGCTGTCAGGGTTGAGGGGAGAGTGGAGAGAAAACTGGGCTTTGAAGTGGCTCTAGCCCAGATCCAGGCTCAGGCTCTACTCAACTCCTTTATGCTGAATGTTCATGTCTGCCATCAGTTCCCTAGCCAGATGGATGAGCTGAGTGACCAGGCCTGGGCAGGAGAGATGAAAATCCCACTGGCAGTGCCTTCTTCCCTGTATCCTGTCTGTGGTACTGGGATTGCCCACTGCAAGGCCCTCACCAGGTTTCTCACATCAGTGAGAAATTCAGACTTGCTTCAGGGCACTGGAATCTGGAAGTGGAGAGACATCTGAGGGTCTTTGCCATCTGAGGACTTCCTCTCCAAACTGCTGTCATTTCTACTGATGCTCCTCCATCCTTCCGGACCCCAGACCCAATATGTGGGGATCCCTCCCTTCCTGGGGCCTGTGCTGAACTGACTTGGAATTCTTCATGTCCCTTAAGGGGTGACTGTGACCGAGAAAGAGTCACTGCTTCACAGACTCTCTCCACAGCATTTTTAGAAGCATTCTTGGTAGGACTGGGGTGCTTCCTACTACCTTTCAAATGACTTCATGTAGCAGTCATGTAATTTGCTAGCCTGCTTTTTACTGGCATACATTGTTAAAGAAAGGGAAATGCCCATGCCACTCTACTCCTTCTAGGAAGAAATAGGGTTCAGGAACTGGTGACAGTGGTTATTCAGTCACCAGCCTCAGATCTTTTCTGTGCTCCAAAAACTGCCTCCCATAACCCTGGTCTTCCTTCTTAGACAGAGTGGTAGATACGAGAATAATTTGCAAAGTACCTGGAAACCCTGTGTAACCACTATCAGAAACAGAATTCATTTCTGTCTCTGAATAGTTCTGGTCCTTAACTAACCAGTCACCTCCCTGAGAAACAGAGACAGCTGGGGAATGGGCGCTGTGTGCTCCATGAAGTCATTGAACGACCCTCTGAGATACTCATGGGCCATTTATGCAGTCCAAAGCAGTGATTCCTGCACTGTCACACCAATGAGGTGGGCTGACCAGAAATGAGTCCAGGAAAGAGGGGAGAGCTAGGACACTTGAGCTGCTTGGAAAAGCTAGCTATAGGGTAGAAATCTTCAGTGAACAATTCTAACTGGAACCACTGGAGAGAGAGGTGAATAGTGGAGAGTAACTCCAGATGAAGCCCAGTGGTGGAATCCCAATCCACCTGCTTCTCCATCCACTTGCCTCTTCTCCATCCACCCACCTCTTCCCCATCTACCTGCCCGCCCCAGCACTGACTATGAGAAAACCATTCCATTGGTTTAAAATATAGTGACTCTAAACATCCTTTAGTGATATATTCATACTTACCAAGAATAACAAATCTAATTGTCAACCACTTAATGACTTTATCAGATAACACTGCTAGTTAAGAGAAAAATATTTAGGAATTGTGGTCTTTTTTTAACATTGGGGTTCCATCCTCCAGTAGTTAATTTTATGTGTCAACTAGATGGCATTATGAAGTGGCCAGATTAAACATTATTTCTGAATGTGTCTGTGAGGGTGTTCTGGATGAGATCAGCATTTGAATCATGTCTCAGGAAAGTAGATTGCCCTCCATCCAATTCATTGAGGGCCTGACTAGATCAAAAAGGCAGAAGGAAGAATTTGTCCCTTTTGCTTCCCGCCTGCCTAGTGAGCCCTTGTGCTGGGATTTACGCCGTCAGCTCCCCTGGTTCTCAGGCCTTCAAACTCGAACTGGAATTATACCACTGGCTTTCCTGGATCTCCAGCTTGCAGACAGCAGGCCATGAAACTTCTCAGTCTCCATAATCACATGAGCCAATTCCTCATAATAAATCTTTTTATGTATACGTATCCTGTTGATTCTGCTTCTCTGGAGAACCCTAACTAATATTCATCTCTTCTTTTAAAAATCACAAAAGTAATATAGCACTGAAGAAAATGTCTATAAAAGAAAGAAAATAAAATGTGATCCAGGTATAGTGGCTTCCGCCTGTAATCCTAACACTTTGGGAGGCCAAGGCAGGAGGATTATTTGAGGCCAAGAGTTTAAGATCAGCCTGGGCAACCTAATGAGACCCCAGCTCTACAAAAAAAAAAAATTTTTTTTTAAATTAGCCAAGCATGGTGGCGCATGCCTGTAGTCCCAGCTACTTAGGAGGCTGAGATAGGAGGATTGCTTGAGCCCAGAAGTTCAAGATTACAGTGAGCTATGTTTGTACCACGCACTCCAGCCTGGGTGACATAGTGAGACCCTGTAAAAAAAAAAAACGAAAACAAAAAAGAAAGAAAGGAAAATCTGCCATCATTTTTTAACCATCACAATTGCTTTCAAGTTTGCAATTTTCCAAACCTTTCTTTATAAGGCAGCAGACTGGTTCAGAACTCTGGCTACATGGTCAGATAGTTCTGGGCCCATGTCCCCATTCTGTTATTTATAAATCATCCCACCTTAGACAAGTTACTTAATCTCTCTAAGCCACGCTTTCCTCATCAGTAACAGAGTTAAGACGAAGAACAATCTCATAGGATTGTTGGGAGAAGTAAATGGCATGAATACAAGTAAGATGTTCACTGCAGCACCTGACATGTGAAAGCCGTTTTGCATTGGTGTCTATCACTTTTTATTGTTTCCTGCAGGTGGTCATGATTAATTAAATGGCGAACCCCATAAATCTGCAGCTGGGGATGCACAGGAAGTTCTGCTGTGTGGTCAAGATCAAGGACACTCCTCAGAGACATGGAGCAGAATGTTTCAGGCACCCTACAAATGAATGTCATTCCTGGGCATCTCTATTGGAGGCAATGATAACTTGGCAACATAAATTAGGGACAAAAGCACACTATAGACTATTAAGACCTTTTAGCAATTGAAGACAGAGAGATGGACTTTATGTAATAAGTGTTTTAATTCCCTGTTGTAAAAGAATTGAAATTTCTTAGCATAGACTAACATTTCATAAAGAAAATATCAGTGTATAATAGAGAACAGGAAGAGTTGTATATGTAAACCATGAATCAGAACAGAAAATGTGAAACAGAATGAAAATGTGAACTGAACCCTTGGCCACACCTGATGCAGTTTCACAGAATCCACATGTGGAGGGATTGGAAGACAATACCAAAATCACACAGTACAGTAAATGCGGTTAGTGTTTATTTTCATTGTATACAACACCTCTGAGGGTCTCATTCTGTATGGTGGGCTTGGTCACTTCAATTTATCTTTTTGCTTTATTATAAAATTTCAAGTAAAAAAATGCCTCTGGTTATCATCATAAGTAAACATCTGATAATTAGGCTAATCTCAAATAATAATTACAGTCAAGATGCTGGTGCCTGGGATAGACACCACGTGCCTTTTACTAAGCAGCGGCTTAAGTGAAGTTTTTTCTTGCCTCAGTGGGCTACTCATTCCAGAAGCACATTTGTAACAACAGTCACTGGGTTGCACCTAGTTTTGTATTTTTTCAAATTTAACATAATACGTTACAATGACTCACATGTTGTTGCCTAGTTTAATGAAGAACAATTTCTTAAAGAACATTGTGTTCATATCTCTCCTTGAAAAAAGAACAAATGAAGATCAAGAGATTGTTTAAAATGTCAAATTTTAAAAAGCATTCTATGGAGTAAAAGAACTAAAGATCGTACTCAGAGATACACACTTCCTTCTTTAGTTTTATTGTTTCTAAATTTTGCTTTGTTGAGCAAGATAATAGAGTTAAAACAACAAGGAGTATGTTTTATCTTAAGAAATTTTCCAAGGGGTGAATATGTCAGTTAAGAGGCAGCCTCTTTTTCTGTTGTATTTGTCTTTAAGAAGGATGGCTCATGGTGCCCAGTTCTGATGACAGAACCTGGATAAACACTATTAAAATGAACTCTTGTCTTGTCTTGGGCCCCAACTGGCTGGGATATTGTCCTGCACGCTCAGATGGCATTCTGAGACCCAGCTGTCCTTCTTGGATTTTCTTCCAGCCAGAACCTCCAGCGAAAGTTTCTGTGGAGCCATTTCCCTGCAGCTTAGAACATCTACTATTTCTCCTGGAGGAGACTCCCACTCCACCAGAAAACCCTTCCCTGGAATAGAGGGCTGGGAGAAAGACAAGCAATTACTGTTGCTTCCTATATTGTTTACTGAACTCTTTAAAATACAAGAATCTATTTTAAGAACCTGGGTCCTTAATTTGGCTTCCTCACAGAGGTGTGGTATATCATGGGAGTACAGGAAGATGAGAATTCTACAGCAGTACAGCTGAACTTTTCCATGAGCTCAGCACCAGGTTTAACCTTACTATTACCCACAGGTGATTCACAGATGAGGAAACTGAAGCTTAGAGAGTTAAATAACTTGCTTGAGGTCATGCAGTAAATAAATAGCAGACACAGCCCTTGGATATAATCTCTACTGCCTCTTACCACACTGACCCAGGATACATGCTATTGAGCAAAGCCATTATCAGAGCCCTTCATATCTAGGGGCAAGAAGGCCAGATAAGGAGAGATCAGGGAAAGAGAATAGCGGTGGTCCTATGCCCTCCTTTTATGACATATTTTCTAAGCTCTTGCCCCATATCCTAATCTACTTATCATTAAGGATTTTTGACTCTTGATTTCCCTTAGTCTTTCCCGTCTTCTTAGAAACTGCCCCAGCCTTCACCTGGGGCTTTCTCTTTCTCCCCACTCCTTTCTGCCCTTTGAGTTGTCTCGCTCCCAGGAGATTTCTTGCCACTGGCCTAGGTCAACAAACAGACTCATCAGGGTCCTACCATAAGCATGATTCTGCTCTTCTTATCCTGAGTTATATACTGAGGCTCCACAGGCCCTGATATTTTTGACGTAAGACGGGTGAGATCCAAAATTGGGGCTTAGCCCAGGAGGGCTCTTGGCTTTGCCCAAGGAAGAATTCAAGGGTGAGCTGGTGGTGTTAAACAACGACTCGCAGAGCAAGGCTACCCCAATAGGCTGTGTGCCCAAAGTAGCAGATCAGAGGCAGTTTTGCACTCACATTTATACCCACTTTTAATTATATGCAAATTAAGTGACAATTTATACAGAAATTTTTAGGAAAAGGGTGGTAACTTCCTGGTGTCAGGTCATGGCCATGGAAAGGGGCAGTAATTTCTGAGTGTTGCCATAGCAGTGGTAAACTGACATGTTACACTGGTGTGTGTGTCTTATGGAAAACTGCTTCCACTCCAGCCCTATTTCAGCTAATCCTCAACTAGGTCCTGTGTCTGAGCCCTGCTTACACAGTCAAGTCCCACCTCCTACTTTACTTCCACTGTTTGATAGTCTCATGGCTCTCTATTTGGGATCTTAGATATTTGGCCCCACTATTGCCCAGCTCTGCTGTTCCTTGAATGATTAATGTTTGAACAATTTATACTGCCACCCAAAGAATCCGAGGGTTCAAGTTTGACCTTATGCTAATAAAATTTTTATGCCAAGTAAGTTTCTTTTTTATTTACATTTTAGATTCAAGGGGTGCAGGTATAGATTTGTTATTGTGCAATGCTGGGGTTTGGACTTCTACTGAACCCATCACTCACGTAGTGAATATAATACCCAATACGTAGTTTCCAACCCTTACCCCACTCCCTTGCTCCCCACTCTTGGGGTCCCCAGTGTCTGTCTATTGTTTCCGTCTTTATGTCTGTATGTACCCATTATTTAGCTCCCACTTGCAAGTGAGGACATGCTGTTTTTGTGTAATTTATTTAGGATAGTGGCCTCCAACTGCATCCATGTTGCTGCAGAAGACATGATTTCATTCTTTCTTACAGCTGCATAGTATTCCATTGTGTACATATACCACATTTTCTTTATCCAACCCACTATTGATGGGCACCTAAGTTGATTCCATGACTTTGCTATTGTGAATAGTGCTGCAATAAACATATGAGTACAGGTGTCTTTTTGATAAAACTATTCCTTTTCCTTTCAGTAGATTCCCAGTAGTGAGACTGCTGGATCAAATGGTAGTTCTAAAATAATTTTGAGAAATCTCCATACTGTTTTCCATAAGGGTTGAACTTATTTACAGTCCCACCAACAGTGCATAAGTGTTCTTTTTCTCCACATCCTTGCCAACATTTGTTATTTTTTCACTTTTTAGGAATAGCCATTCTAGCCGGTGTGAGATGGTATTTCATTGTGGTTTTAATTTGCATTTCTCTGATTATTAGTGATACTGAGCCTTTTTCATATGTTTATCGGCCACTTGTTGTCTTCCTTTGAGAAGTGTCTCTTCGTGTCCTTTGCCCACTTCTTAATGGTTGATATAAATGGATGTTTCTCACCTCCAAATGTTGAAATGTAATTCCCAGTGTTGGAGGTGGAGCCTAGTGGGAGGTGTTTGGGTCATAGAGGCAGATCACTCATGAATGGCTTGGTGTCTGCCCCACAATAATGAGTTCATGAAAGAGCTGGTTGTGTAAAAGAGCATGGCATCTCTCTCACTCCCTCTCCTGCCATGTGACATGGCCTGCTCCCCATTACCTTCCATTATGACCGTAAGCTTCCTGAGGCCTCACCAGATACTGGTGCCATGTTTGTATGGCCTGCAGAACTATGAGCCAAAAAACCCTCTTTTCTTTATAAATTACCCAGTCTCAGGCATTCTTTCATAGCAATGCAAAATGGACTAACACAATGGGGTTGTTTCTTTCTTGTTGATTTGCTTAAGTTCCTGATAGATTCTGGCTATTAGTCCTTTGTTGGATGCATAGTTTGCAAATATTTTCCCCCATTCTGTAGGTTGTATTTACTCTGTTGATTTTTTTTTCTTTTGCTGTCCAGGAGCTCTTTAGTTTAATTAACTCCCATTTGTCAATTTTTGTTTTTGCTGTATTTGTGTTTGAGATATTAGTCATAAATTCTTTCCTAGATTAATGTCTGCAAGAGTTTTTCCTAGGTTTTCTTCTAGGATTTTTATAGTTTGAAGTCTAACATTTAAGTCTTTAATTCATCTCAAGTTAATTTTTGTATAAGGGGAGGGGTAGGGGTTCACTTTCATTCTTCTGCACATGACTAGACTGTTTTCCCAGCACCATTTATTGAATAGAGTGTCCTTGCCCCATTTTTCACTTCTGTCGACTTTCAAAGATCAGTTGGTTATAGGTTTATGGCTTTATTTCTGGGTTCCATATTCTGTTCCATTGATCTATGTGTTCATTTTTGAACCAGTACCATGCTGTTTGGGTTACCATGGCCTTGTACTATAGTTTGAAGTTGAGTAATGTGGTACCTATGGCTTTGTTCTTTTGCTTAGGATGGCTTTGGCTAGCCAGGCTCTTTTTGGTTCTATCTGAATTTTAGAATTTTTTTTTCTAATTCTGTGAAAAATGATAGCAATTTGATAATAATTCTGTTAATTCATAGATTGTTTTGAGAAACATGGTCATTTAAATGGTATTGACTCTTCCAATCCATGAGCATGGAATGTTTTTCAATTTGCTGTCTCATCTGTGATTTCTGTCATCCATGTATTGTAGCTCTCCTCATAGAGATCTTTCACCTCATTAGTCAAATGTATTCTTAGGTATTTTATATTTTGTGGCTATTGTAAATGGGATTGAGTTATTGATTTGGTTCTCAACTTGAATGTGATTGGTGTATAGAAATGCTACTGATTTTTGTATATTGATTTTGTATCCTGAACCTTTGTTGAGATTATTTATCAGGCCTAGGAGCCTTTTGGAGTAATCTTTAGGGCCTTCTAGGTACAGGAACATGTTGTCAGTGAACAGATAATTTGACTCTTTTCTTTTTTCCTATTTGAATGCCTTTTATTTCTTTTTCTTGCCTAATTGTTCTGACTAGGATTTCCAGCACTCTACTGAATACGAATGGTGACAGTGGACATCCTTGTCTTGTTCCAGTTCTTAAGGGGAATGCTTACAAATTTTGCCCATTCTATAGGATGTTAGCTGTGAGTTTGTCAGGGATTGTTCTTATTATTTTGAGGTATGTTCCTTTAGTGCCTAGTTTGTTGAGGGTTTTTCTCGTGAAGAGATGTTGAATTTTATTGAATGCTTTTTCTGTATTTATTGAGATGATCATATGGTTTTTGTTTTTAATTGTTTATGTGGTGAATCACATTTATTGATTTGTGTATGCTGAATCATGTCTGCATCCCAGAAGTAAAGCCCACTTTATCCTGATGAATTGTCTTTTTGATGTGCTGCTGAATTCAGTTTGCTAGTATTTTGTTGAGAGTTTTTGCATCTGTGTTCATCAGGAGTATTAACTTGTAGTTTTCTTTTCTTATCATGCCCTTACCAGATTTTGATATTGGGATGATACTGGCTTTATAGAATGAATTGAGGAAGAAGCCCTCTTTCTCAATTTCTTGGAATAGTTTTAGTAAGATTGGTACCAGCTGTTCTTTGTACATCTGGTAGATTTCCACTGTGAGTCCGTCTGATTCTGGGCATTTTTTAGTTGGTAGTTATTTTTTTTTATTACTGATTCAGCTTTGCAACTCATTATTGGTCTGTTCATAATTTCAATTGCTGCCTGGATCAATCAGGAGATTATGGGTTTCCATGAATTTATCCATTTCCTCTAGATTTTCTAGTTTGTGTGCGTTCATAGTGGTCTCTGAGGATCTTTCGTATTTCTGCAATATTAATTGTAATGTCACCTTTGACATTTCTGATTGTGCTTATTTGGGATCTTTTCTTGTTTTTTCTTGATTATTCTAGCTAGCAGTCTATCAATCTTATTTATCCTTTCAAACAACCAACTTTATTTTTTTGATCCTTTGTGTGAGGTGTTTTTTTTTTTTTTTTTTTTTTTTTTGTCTCAGGTTCATTTATTTTTGCTCTGATTTTAGTTATTTCTTTTCTTCTGCTAGCTTCATCAAAAAAGGTTATAATTGCATGGTTGTATGTATATAGCTAAAGGAACATGAAGACAAATATGAATTAGAGCCACAGGGATTTCGCTCATTACTTGTATGACCTAGGATAAGTCATGGTGTTGGCGAAAATCAGTTTTCTTATCTATAAAATAATGCACTACAAGTTATCTCACATAGTGGATGCTATGATGTGCTGTTCAGATCTCCCCCTCAAGACCAAAGCAGTCATTTCCATGCAGGAAGTATTGGTGGCTGACAGCTCTCAGCTGAGTTCCTCCTCAGGAACTGCCCTTAGCCAGTTCCTTAGCCAGAACCCACATCAAACAACTGGGCCAATTGGTTGATGAAAGGATATAAAAGTCCAGTTCCCTTTTGCCTCAATTTGCAACAGCTCTGAGGGTCATTCCAGCTCCAAGGCTCCTCACTGAGTCAGCTGAGGACTTTGTTGCAACTGCATCCACAGCTCAACTTCTCCCTCTGCTCACTCTTACTTCCCTCACTCCCTCACAGGTATTAATTACATCATGGGCACTCCTCCATCAACTTTTCATACACAAATCTCCATCTCAGAGTCTGATTTTTGAAAACCTGAGCAAAGACACCTAATATGTTTTCTGAGTGTTAAAACAACAGTGTATTTAAAGTACAGTATTTGCTATATTGTGAACACTCAATATTTGCTATTCTCTTCTCTTCCTCATTGTTTTGATCTGTTTTTCTTTCATTCCTGCAAGGATACACAACCCAGGACTTCCCATAGGAGGCAGTGTCTCCCCTTTCACCTGATCAAAACTCCTTTTTGCACACAAATAATTATACACATTCTTGGAAAGCCATTTATTCTTTGATGGAAGCCACCAAAAGTTTTAAGCAGCTGAGTGACCTGTTCATATTTTTGCTTTAGAAAGATTACCTTGCCCAGGCGTGGTGGGATTACACACCTGTAATCCCAGCACTTTGGGAGGCTGAGGTGGGCAGATCACCTGAGGTCAGAAGTTTGAGACCAGCCTGACCAATATGATGCAGCCCCGTCTCTACTAAAAATACAAAAATTAGCCAGGCCTGGTGGCATGTGCGTGTAATCCCAGCTACTTGAGACAGGAGATTCGCCTGAGACAGGAGAATCACTTGAACCTGGGAGGCGGAGGTTGCAGTGAGCCAAGATTGCACCATTGCACTCCAGCCTGGGCAACAAGAGCAAAAATCTGTCTCAAAAAAAGAAAAGAAAAGATTACTTTGGCCTTAGTGTGAGACAGATTTAGGTAGACCTACAGGCTAGGAACAGATTTGAAGAAATGATGGGTCTTAACTGGAGAAGTGACAATGAGGTGGGAGAGAAGGAGGTCCACTGGAGAGTTATCTCATAGGTGGATTTTTCAGGGTTTGGTGACTAATTGAATGTGGACTGTGAAGGATAGTGGTCTATATACTATGGCCTTTAAACTTCCAGCTTAATTTCCCAGTAGATGGCAATGCCATTCTCTAGGAAAGGAAGTATAAGAGGTGGAGATAACTTTGGGGCAAAATTGAGAGCAAGGGGTATAAGATTATTTGTTGGCTTGGGATATGGTCAGTTGAAGTGTTTACAGTTCATGCATATGGAGAGTTCCAGGGGCTATTTGAAAACACAGAGCAGACTTTGAGAGGAGAAGTATAATCTGAAGGAAAGCAAACAAATTTAGAAGTCATATTTTCAACTCCTTCATTTCACCCCCAGAAAGCTAAGACTTAGAGACTAAAACTTCTAAGGGACTTACCATACAGCTAGTTTTTGAAAAGCCATGACCAAAAACCAAATCTCTTGGGTTTAGGTCAATGCACCCATATCCTGATTGAGTTTCATTATGTTCTATTTACCTTCATGGTTCCCCAATCTAACAATGCCTGATATAAAGCAAGTGCTAAAAACGTTTGTGGAATGAATATACTGATTGCCGCCTTCTTTGGTGGGGGTAGAGCTGGCCCCACATCTTCACATCATCACTGGAATTACACCTCAGAAGCATCTTGGAAGTCAGCAGACCTAGGGAAGTCCTACTTAGCCATGAAATTTGCATTTCCCCAGGTACCTCCCAACGCCTCTCCACTTCCTCTGAGAGCAAAACCTACATTGTTCATGTCACACCCATGGGCAGCCTTTGTGCTCGGTGCACAGACCTGATTGGGAAGACTGATAAAAGCAAAATAGAAAGAAGCCGTGATCTGGGTCATATGAGTTATATAATCAATTCCCTCTTATTTTACACTTGGGGAAACTTAGGTTAAGAGATCTAGTCTTAATTCATTCAAATTAGAGTTGAGAGCCCAGAAGAGAGGAAGGAGCATTTGGGACAGAAGAAGGCAACTAATACT
Source organism: Trachypithecus francoisi (assembly GCF_009764315.1). Lineage (NCBI taxonomy): Eukaryota > Metazoa > Chordata > Mammalia > Primates > Cercopithecidae > Trachypithecus > Trachypithecus francoisi. The sequence continues at coordinate 88,568,668 of NW_022681470.1, read as the reverse complement.
TATTGAGCACTTACTGTATGGCAGACTTTATGTGGAATGATTTATTTAGGTTATCTCATTTAATTCTGATTTTAAAAATCATCCACATATGGAAACTGAGGTTTAGAAAGTTTACTTTTCCTGAGGTGCTGAAGCTGGTAAATGATGGTTCTGGAACTCAAACTCAAGGCTGTCTGCCTCCAAAGGTCATGCTCCTTCCCCTACACAATACAGCCTCCCAGAAGCTTGAAATGTGGTTCTGGGTACCAGGTATAAGCTTGAAGACCAACCAAACATGCTCATTCCAGTGCTCTCTCTAGGAGCCAACAAGTCCTCCAACATTGCCACCTTAGAAGGTCCTGCAAAAGTGAGTGGTCTAGGGTTTGACAGAGTCCAGAAGACACTTACGAAAATAAGATGGGCAGTGGGTCAAGTCCCAGGGAGTACCCAGTAGTATCAACAAAGAAAGGAGAATGTGTATTTGCCTTCTAGCCTCAGCCCTGCTGGTAACTTGCCAGATGGCCTTAGGCTGGTCACTTCCTTCTTGTCCTCCTCCAAGATTAAAGAAAATTAGGAAATGCAAATTTTATGGGCTTTCCTGCTGACTATTTCCAAGTTTTCTTTGTAGTAATCATTCCTTTCACAGAGAGGGTGGGTAAAGGTGATTATGGACCAGGGAGAGAATCTTATTCCTAAGAAGTGGTTCTTGGACTTTGGAGAGGCAACAATTGGTTTGAGTCTTAACAAATGAGTGGGAGTTTGTTAGGCCAACGAGGAGTGGGAGGGGATTCCAGGAAGTGTAAAAGTTTGAGCAAAGGCATTGAGTAAATTCGGGAATTTGCTAGCAGTTCAGGAAGGTTGCAGCATTCAGTGCAAAGGAGGGGCCAAACTAGAAATTGGACAGGAGAAATTCACAGAAACCAAGCCACATAAGGATAGTAGAACCCTGTAGGCTCTTCAAAGAGCCTATCCTTGAAGGATTTAAGTATGAAAATGTTGTCATTATTTAAACCTAGACTTTAAAGAGATCCTTCCGCTCTGTGTTCCTGCCCTCTGCCAGAGATAGCAAGGCTGACAGAGACTCTGAGTCTGTAGCCTGGGAGCCAGAGTGGAGAGACACATTGGACAGAGCCCGGCAGAGTCACAGGAACTTGTAGTCCTCATCTATTTGTTATTCATGGAAGCTTTCTCCTTTTCTTGATTGGATCAACAGGAAAATAAACTGTCATCTTTGGCAGATGATTCAATGGGAATTCAAGGGATTCAATGGGAATTCAAGGTTGAAAATGATAATGTACTCTGAGAACTCACAGGTCGATAAAAGGAGAGGCCTATACAAGGAAAGAAGAGGATGTGGTAAATGCAGAACAGACCCTCAGCATCTTGAAGGACCACCAAGGGGAAATAAGTATTGCAGACCTTTCATTAATCTGTATTTTTAACTTTTTGTTTGAAAATAATGTCAAAAGAGTTGCAAGAAACAATTATTATTAATAATAGTACAAAGAACACCCTTATAAATATCTTGCAGGGAGGGAGCTACAAGTTGGCTGTGACTGTGAATACCTGTCTGTAATGTTTTGCCCATTTTGCTTTAATGTTAGCTATCTCTCTCCCTCTCTCTTTCTCTGTCTCTGTTTGAACTATTATAGGGTAGGTTGCATATGTCTTGGCTTTTTATCTTAAATACATCAGTATGAAGAGTTAGGATAATTTCTTATACAACCACAACATAGTTATCACTTAAGTAAATTCTACATTGATAACAATATTCTTGTCTAACCTACTGTTTGTACTTCAGTTTTGTCAGTTGACCCTATAGTGTCCTTTGTAGCCATATTTTTCCCTCCAGGTCAGGATCCAGTCCAGTATCAGGTATTCCATTTAGCTGTTGTATCTCTTTAATATCCTTCAACTGGAACATTTCCATAGCTATATCTTCTCTTTTATGACATGGATATATTTGAAGAATGCAATTTTCCCACCCTTTCTTTTTTTTTTTTTTTTTGAGACGGAGTCTCATTCTGTCACCCAGGCTGGAGTGCTGTGGTGCAGTCTCGGCTCACTGCAACCTCTGCCTCCTGGGTTCAAGCGATTTTTCTGCCTCAGCCTCCTGAGTAGCTGGGATTACAGGCATGCACCACCACACCTGGCTAACTTTTTTGTATTTTTGTAGAGACAGAGTTTCACCATGTTGGTCAGGCTGGTCTCAAACTCCTGACCTCAGGATTCGCCTGCCTCAGCCTCCCAAAGTCCTGGGATTACAGCCTCTCTTTTTTAATAGCAAATTCCTCACTTGGGGTTTTTTGGTATTTCCTTACAACTAGATTCACATTATGCATTCCCAGACTAGGTATTACACAAGTGATGTTGTAATCTCAAGGTATCACATCTAGAGACCCTTGATGTCTTCTCATTGATAATGTTAATTTTGATCACTTGGCCAACACATTGCCAGATTTCTGTATTGTATAGTTACTTTTTCTTTTTCCATTTTAACTAATAACTATATATTGGCATACAGTGGAAGGCCATGCAAATATCTTACTCCTCATCAAAATTTCCTCTGAGATCAGCATCCATTGATAATTTTTGTCTGAGCCTGTCTTAATTGTGATAGTTGCAAAATAATAACTTTCTTCACTTTAGCACCTCACTCCATATTTGGCATTGTGTTGTAAGCAAGAACCCTCCTTTCACCTCTCTGATCTATCGCATCTGTCTTCTCCAGTCAGTTTTGGTAGTCTGTGTGATTCTTGAAATTTTTCCATTTCATCTAATTTATTTCCTTACAATTGTTCATACTATCCCCCTTATAATCATTTTTATTTCTTTAAAGTCAATAGTAATATCCCCTTTTAATTTTGATTTTGGTCCTTTGAGTCTTCTCCATTTTTCACTTTATCAGTCTAGCTAAACATTTGTCAGTTTTGCTGATCTTTTCAAATAACTAACCTTTAAATTTGTTTTTCTCTTATTTTTGTATTCTCTCTTTCATTTCTTTCCCCTTTTATCTTTATTATTTTCTCCTTCTTGTTTTGTTTGCGTTTAGTTTATTCTTCTTTTTATAGTTTCTTAATGAACTTATTTGTTCTTTTTATAGTTTATTTTCTTTCTTTCTTTTTTTATTTTTATTTTATTTTATTTATTTATTTATTTTAGACAGGGTCTCACTGTGTCACTCAGGCTGGAGTACAGTGGTACAATCACAGCTCACTGCAGCCTTGATCTCCTAGGTTCAAGCAATCCTCCTACCTTAGCCACTCAAGTAGCTGGGACTACAGGTATGAGTCCCCCAACCCGGCTAATTTTTTAAAATTTTTTGTAGAAACAAAGTCTATGTTGCTGGTCTTGAACTCCTGAGCTCAAGTGATCCTCTTGCCTCGGTCTCTCAAAGTGTTAGGGTTACAGGAATGAGCCACTAATCCCAGCCTATAGTTTCTTAAGGTAGAAGGTTAGATTATTGATTTGAGATCTTTCTTTTTTAATTTAGGCATTTACAGCTATAAAAGTTTCTCTAAGCATTGATTTCCTGCAACTCATAAGTTTTTGATGTGTAATATTTTTAGTTTTATTCATCTCAAAGTATTTTGTAATTTCCCCTATGATTTATTCTTTGACCTATTAGTTTTAGAAGTATGTAGTTTGATTTGCACCTAATGGTGAATTTTCCAAATATCCCTCTGTGATTGATCTATAATTTCACTCCATTAAAAACACACTTTTGACATTTCTGTAATTTTAGTCATATCATATTTGTTGAGACTTGTTTTATGGGCTAACATATAGTCTATACTGGAGAATGTTCCATGTACATTTAAGAACAACAAACGCATATTCTGCTGTTGTTGGGTAAGGTGTTCTATAGACTTTGGTTAAGTTTAGTTGGTTTATAATGTTGTTTAAGTCTTCTACTTCCTTGTTGATTTTATGTCTAGTTGTTCAATCCATTATTGAAAAGGGATATTGAACTCTCAGTGATTATTATTGAATTGTCTATTTATCCCTTCAATTCAGTAAGTTTTTGCTTCATGTATTTTGGGGCTCTGTGCATATATGTTAATAATTGCTACATCTTCTTGATGCATTAACTCTTTTATTTTTATAAAATGTCCTTCTTTGTCTTTACAACAGTTTTTGTCTTAAATCATATTTTGACTGATCTTAGTTTCTAAACCCAGCTCTCTTTTGGTACTGCTTCCATAATATAATATATCTTTTTCCACCTTTTACTTTCAACCTATAGGTGTATTTGAATCAAACTGTGTCCTTTGTACACAACATATAGTGGGCCCATTTTTTTAAAATCCAGTCTTATAACCTCGGCCTTTTATTTATAATGTTTAATCCATTTATATTTAATGTAATTTCTGATAAGGTAGGATTTATGTTTGCCATTTTCCTATTAGTTTCCTATGGGTTTTATTTTTTGTGTGTTCTTCTCTTTATTAGTGCCCTCTTTTGTATTAAATATATCTTTTCTACTGTACACTTAAGTTCCCTTGTCTTTTTTTTTTTTTTTACTGTATTTAAGTTATTTTCTTCATAGTTGCTTTGGAGATTACAATGATCTTAATTGCAATAATATAATACTTTGTTCTCACATAGCTTTTTCTCTTGCCCCCATTTTTTGCTGTTATTGTCATACAAATTACACCTTTATACATGTGTGTCATTAACACAGATTTATAATTATTGTTCTATAAAATTGTCTTTTAAATCAGATAAGAGAAAAAATTACAAACAAAAACTACACTTATACTGTCTTTTATATGCATTTTACGTATCCTATACCAGGGCAGCCCGGGAGAGCGAGGGAATGAGGAGCGGAGGCGACCTGACCCAGGGAGCGAGTGCCAGCGCAGGTGAAGTGAGGGGAAGCCGCCTACCCCCGACCCACTTCCCTGTTCCTTCTCTCCCCATCCCCGTTTCTCCCCTCCACCACACCGCCCCGCGCAACCCCGCCCCCGACTCCGAGCAGCACCAAGTCTGCGCCAACGGCCTAAGTCGGTAAAAAGGAGTTCAACTCCAACTGCAACCGGGCAGACGAGACCTCAGAAAAAGAATAGCAAGAAGCAGTTGAACGTATTGGTGAAGTACAAAATGAAACAGACTTCATGAACAAACCAGTGAGGAGAATTTGAAAGTAGAACAGAAATAGAACAAACTCTGCCAACCATTTTTTCAGAAGAGGTCAGAATTGATCATTGATTGCCCAAACCCCTTATTTTTGGGTAATATCATTTGTCAACCACCCACGAGTGTCTGCACTGCTTGTGGAGGAGGACTAAGAGGAACTGCATTATTTGACCAGAGTTGAAGTGACATAATTTGAAGATACTAAATCAGGTTACAGAATAGATTTTTATTTTGATGAACATCCTTACTTTGAAAAGTTATCTCCAAAGAATTTCATCTAAATGAGAGTGGTGATCCATCTTCAAAGTTCATTGAAATCAAATGGAAATCTTGAAAGGATGTGACAAAACGTTCAAGTCGAACAAAGAATAAAACCAGTAGGAAGAGGCAGCCTGAGGCACCAGAGAGATTCTTGACCTGCTTTACTTTCTGATGCAGGTGCTGGTGAGTTAGGAGAGGTCATCACAGGTAGTACTTGGCCAAACGCATAACAATGCTTCTTGGTTCCCAATGTGAATGAAGAAGAAGAAGAAGAAGAAGAAGAAGAAGAAGAAGAAGAAGAAGAAGAAGAAGAAGAAGAAGAAGAAGAAGAGAAGAAGAAGAAGAAGAAGAAGAAGAAGAAGAAGAAGAAGAAGAAGAAGAAGAAGAAGAAGAAGAAGAAGAAGAAGAAGAAGAAGAAGAAGATGATGATGATGAAGAGGAGGAAGGATTAGAAGATATTGATGAAGAAAGGGATGAGGATGAAGGTGAAGAAGAGGAAGATGATGATGAAGGTGAGGAAGGAGAGGAGGATGAAGGAGAAGATGACTAACAGAACACTGATGTTCTGAACATTTTTTAAGAAAATTTTCTCCAATCCCTGGGAGCAAGTTGCAGTCTTTTTTCTTTATTTCCCCTCTTGTGCTCAGTCACCCTGTTCTTGAGGTCTCTTTTCTCTGCACCATGGTTTTCAACTTATTCGGGGGGCAATACCTTGAGCATAACACAATGGGAAAAGATTCTCTACCTCTTTCTGTTCAGAATTCATTCTTATCTCTTCCTGTCTGAACAAGAACTGTATGGAATCAACACCACCGAGCTCTGTGAGAGAAAAGAAAAACCTTCTCCCTTCACTCTGCTGGAAGCTGGAGAGTGCCAGACTCCTGTGTAGTAGTGCATAGAATTCTAGCTTCTTTCCTCCTTTCTCTGTATATTGGGTCAGAGAGCACAGCATGTCTCTATGTGAATATGGGCAGTCATTTACCAACATGTATCTGTCTACTTTCTTTTATTTAAAAAAAGGAAGAAAAAACCTTTTAAAAATGAGGTTATAAAAAGTTATCAAAGGGTGGATATGAGGTATATGGTGGGTTAAGTGGGTATTTTGACAGCATGGCTTCTCTGTTGGCATGTTTAATTGTGATGTTTGACAGACATCCTTGCAGTTTAAGATGACACTTTTGAAATAAAATCTCTCCTAATGATAACGAGCCCTGCCACTCAATGAGAGAATCAGCAGAACCTGTAGGATCTTATTTGGAATTCACATTCTCTTTTGTAATTTTATTCCTGTTTATTTTTAAATTTTCTTTTTGTGTCACTAGAAAGGAAGGATGATGCTCAGTTTTAAACGTTAGAAGTGTACAAATTGCTTTGTTAACAATAAAACTGAATGTATATACACAATAATAATAATAACGAAGCGGCTATGTTGTATAGGGGTATATCTGGCCTGAGGACCTGGCCGGTGCTACCAGTAACTATCTTTGACTCTACCTGGAAATTCACAAAAGAATAGAGCTGATTATTCTCCAGTCTTACCCCTCCAAAGCCCCTGCAAGAGACTGGGGAGGGATCACTGACGCTTTTCAGTGTCTCTTGCCTTACTAGTTTTTCCTTAGAAAAAAATACACCACACTTTACCATGAATATATATATATATATATATAGTTCTTTACTGAATTGTTCAGTAGATGTCAAAAGAACAGGGAACTTGAGAAAGAACAAAGGTTATACAAATTTGCATAATGAAGCATAGTGTCACAAGCCTGGAAAACAATTGGGGCTGATTCATCTTGAGAATTCTAAAATTTTGCACATTAAATCTTGCTATCTAGATGCTAATATTTAGTTTTTCTCTTCATTCTTCAAGTTACTACAAAACCTTGCCCGTAAAATTCTTCCCCACCTTTATTTATTTGGGTATCCTGCATACAATCAGCTGATATAGGAGGCATAGTTTCCGTCTTTTTCATCCTTTCTCATCTTTTACAAATGCAAATGCCTCATCTTTGGCCAGATGCTAAGTGAAATTCTCCTTTGCTCACTCAAAGGTGATTTTAAACTGGGGAAAGGTAAACACAGGTGTAAGGGATTAGGCAGAAGATGGGTCCACTGCATTCTAGCTGAATCTCCCTACCGGTGAGATTTTCTCACTAGTTTTCTAAATAGATAAGCAGGCCTCAGTCACGTTAGGAAAAGAGATTTCTTTCATTAATAGGACTCTGATTTTGTGAAATCATAACCTCAGAATTATTATGACAAATAATATTTCATACTTTGAGAACTGGTTTACTTTTCCAGAGCCACCAGTCAAGATAGCTATTTGCTGTCTAGAAATTAGGCAACAGCTTTATTTAGGCACCTTTTTGTGCGAATCTTTCCGACAACCAGATTGTTTTGTCCTTCTCTGCCATCCTTGCATTCTCCTACTTCTTCCTCCTTGAAAGCTTTTCCACACATACTCTCCTGACCTACCTAACACCTTTCATTTTTCAGTCTCGATTCCAAAAGGAAGCTCTCTCTGACCCTCAAAAGAAGATTCAATCTTTCTGACTTATCTCAGTCTGAAATAGTTCTTCCATCTAGCAATTGTCATGACACATGCAGCCATTGACATCATTGGTATTAAATTACTAATTTTCCTTATGACTATCTTCCAGACTAGAAGGAAATATGTAGGAAGACAAAAACTATGCCTGCCATTCTCATTCTCAGTGTTGAATCTGCAAAGGTGTTTGACTCATAGCAGCTGTTCAATGAACACATCTAACCAGTTTCTTGAACAGTCTGAACTTGGTGTGTTGGGAGCTAACATCAAAGAACTGTTTTCCCCCATTCACATGAGGACTGTGTCAAATCTGCCTCCCATCACTTAAGGATGTTTTGGGAAAATCATTCACTTTCGTTTCTATCACTTCCAGTAACTTAACAGTACGGCTCAGATGTAAAACTCCCCTTTTACTTGTTCCTGTCACTTCAGCCCAAGCTTGTCTCATGATCTAAAAATCTGTAATAGGGAAGAGGGTGTGGTCTGATCTTTCCCCTTCTATTTTACCTCATCTAGTTCCAGCTTCTCAAATGATATAGGGCCAGGAGGAGAGGACCACATTATGTCTTAGTTACCTGGCTGCTGGTGGTTGTCTGTTTTTTGTAGACCACAGGTGTAACGGCTTTCAGGGTGGGGGTGGGGGACTCTCCACTGAGTACTGTGCTGATGTGGAAGATCTCTGGCTTGGCCTCTTCCGGCCCTCCTCCCACTCAGCTCTCATCAGTGATGTATCAATAAAACCTCTTGCTGCTGGGATCTGCTTACCTGGTGGCCAGGGTGGCAAGACAAGTGAAGCTTGACTATGCCTGCAGCGTCCACTGTGGAAACTACTACATCTTTGTCATGCCAAACAGCAGATGTGCAGGCTGCTCCAGATCTTGCTGCAATGTCATGTTTCTACCATGAAGAAAATCAACAGATCCACTACCCAACCTAGAATTGAGACCTTAGTCTCCCTTTCTTTTGCATACCTTGAACCTCTCACGTGGCACTCTTGGAGGTCTCTTTCATGTGGCGCTATGGGTGGAGAAACTTACCCGTAGGAAGGGAAGGGGAAGGCTGCATGTCTCCTCAAACTCCAACACTTTTGATGTTGATGATCCTCTTTCTCTTTTCTCTCCCTAGTCAGCTCTGTTTATATAGAGTGGGGGTGAAGAGCATTGGGGTAGTAGAACCAGTTCAGTCACCCCTTCCTAAGCCCTAGAGGTGGTGCTGCCGCAATTTATTTACAGCTTTCTAGAATGTGAAGTCTTTTTGTCCTAGCCCTTAAAATGAGGCATTAGGAAAAGTGCCTCTGGGAATCCTGTTGCAAATATCTGTTGAGAGAACCAACTGAAGTGTTTGCTGCGTTGTTGGCTCCTTAGGGAGTCTCTGACCAAGTTAGTCACGGGGATAGGAGGCACTTGTTGAGGGAACTATGTTTCCTATGTCAGTAGAGGAGGAAGGAAACAACCAAGGCACTGCCTGTCAGGGGATGTGCAGACCCTCATGGGCAGCTGGAACTTCAGAGGCAGAATTGGCATGAAGTGCCAAGTGAGGTCTGGGTGAAAAGTGAGAGTTATGAAAAAAAATAATCAGCAGGATAGGGTGAGACAGAGGAACAGAAAAATGAGAGATGGAAAGATGATGGGAATAGAGTATGATGGTGACAAAAATTTGTAGGAGAAGAAGATGGTGGAGGAGAGAAGAGGAAAGACAGACAGGTTGGAGTTGGGGGAGGGGACCAGGCAAAAGGAGTGGGCTCTCACCCAACTGGAGCAAAGGGCTGGGCAGAGCAGCTGGTGAAAGAAAATAGAGCCTGTGGTTAGCATTTGCCAGCTGGCGCAGGTGGCTCTGGGCTAAATCCATCCTCTGCCCCACCATGCAGTCTTCTAAGGAGGTTAGAGATGGGGGAGGAGGAGTGGAAGGAATTGTGGGGAAGAGAGAGCATACTCTCCAGGTGCAGGAGCTGCCACTTTAACAAATGCACTTGAAGATAGCGCAAGAACACTGTGGAGGAGCTTGATCCTTTTATTCCTGGACAAGAAGGGACAATGAGAGATGTCCTTTCTCTCTCTTTCTAAGGCTTTCTAAGGCTACTTTGATCATACCAACAGTTGTGTAAAATTATTCTGGCCAAGGAAACCATTTAAAGTCCAAATCCTCAGTGAAGACTTTTGGAGACACTTCCACTCCAAACAACCTGCAGCCCTGTTCCTTAAAGAAAGCCACGGCCGCGCGCGGTGGCTCACACCTGTAATCCCAGCACTTTGTGAGGTGGAGGCCAGCAGATCATAAGGTGGGGAGATCGAGACCATCCTGGCTAACATGGTGAAACTCCGTCTCTACTAAAAAAATACAAAAAAACTTTGCTGGGCATGGTGGCGGGTGCCTGTAGTCCCAGCTACTCAGGAGGCTGAGGCAGGAGAATGGCGTGAACCTGGGAGGCAAAGCTTGCAGTGAGCGGAGATCACACCACTGCACTCCAGGCCTGGGTGACAGAGCGACTCTCTGTCTCAAAAGAAAAGAAAAGAAGAAAAAAGCCATTCAGGTAATGAAAGCTCAGCACAGAGCCTGGAACATACATGGGCTTAGTCAGTGTTCCTTATTAATAAGCAGCTTCCAGCATGGGACCCCTAGCATAGGTAAGCACTTGGTAAATACAGGCCATAAATGAGGGGCCAGGTCTATGTATATGTACCCCTACCTGGTCCCAACACAAGGGCCCAATCCAAGCTGCTTATTTGTGCAAAGCCAGATATGAGGGTTACATTCTCTTAGTCCACAGGAGCTCCTGGCCTTGCCAGCCTTCCATGTGTAACCTCATGCTGGCTGTTGAGACAAGCTGGTTCCCACCCAGACCTACTGATTTAGAGCCTGCATTTTCACAAGCTCTCCCGGTGATTTGCTGACAAGTTAGGGTTTGAGAAGCACTGACCTGGCCGGGCGCGGTGGCTCAAGCCTGTAATCCCAGCACTTTGGGAGGCCGAGACGGGCGGATCACAAGGTCAGGAGATCGAGACCATCCTGGCTAACCTGGTGAAACCCCGTCTCTACTAAAAAATATAAAAAACTAGCCAGGCAAGGTGGCGGGTGCTTGTAGTCCCAGCTACTCGGGAGGCTGAGGCAGGAGAATGACGTGAACCCAGGAGGCGGAGCTTGCAGTGAGCTGAGATCCGGCCACTGCACTCCAGCCTGGGTGACAGAGTGCGACTCCGTCTCAAAAAAAAAAAAAAAAAAAAAAAAAGAAGAAAGAAAAGAGAAGCACTGACCTAATCCAAGGCTTTAAGTTTTACTTAAACTTGCTGCGGTGGAGCCAGCAGAGGGCAGTGCCGGAGCTTGCCTGAGCTGCCTGAAGGACAAGGGGAAGCAACTTATCCTGAGACCTCAGTTCACTAGAGGCTACTCATGACTTGAACTTGAGGCAAATTCTGGAGTACCCACTTTGCACAAAGACAAATGGGCTTGTGTATACTGAGAAGGGAACACACTAACCCTTTTTTTTTTTTTTTTTAAGATACAGAGTCTTGCTTTGTTTCCCAGGCAGGACTGGCAGTGGCTTTTCCCAGGTGCGATCACAGCACACTGAAACCTCCAACTCCTGGTCTCAAGCAATCTTCCTACCTCAGCCCTGGGAGTAGCTGGGACTACAATGTATGCCATTGTGCCTGGTTTCTACTAACTTTTGATGCATAGAAACATATCAGGGACTGGGGAACATAAGAACCAGGCCTTGTGACTTCTAGAGAAGGCTGTTGCCTTGATGTAAGATATTAGTTGTCTCTAAGGTAAATTTGGCTTAATGAGCTTGTGACCTGTGCAGTGACATGGGGCCCCAGGTCAGAAGAGTCCTGTACCTGGGTTAGTGCTCTGCTGTTGCTGTCACTATCTGGAAATTCTTGATAATTTTCTCTTTCAGCTTCTGCTTTTTCACTGAAGTCCTTTGGGACAATGGAGCATGCAGATGAGAAGGGAAGATACGTGGAATCTGCATATCTGCCACCATTCCTTTTTCATGTCCCATGAGCACGGCACTCCAGCGGACCTACCCAAAATGTGTGGGAGTTCAGTGAAACTTAAAGCAAGTGCAAAGTAGTAATGTTATGGGAGCCACTGGCTGTCACAGAGTGTTGGAAGAACATGTATGCAACAAGAAGTAAAATAAAAAAGTTAAGTTGGATTTTTGCAGCGTTTGCACACTTCCAATAAGAGCAAAATATATATGCATGCATGAGCCATGAAATATGAACTGAGTAATTGCAATGATTCCAAATATGAATTAAATATTTTATTTTCATTTAAAACTGATATTTTAAAATATAGAAAGTAAAATTCACGAAAATTTAAATTTTTAATTTGCCTTTACTTAGAACAGCATTAAATAGCAAGCAAATAAAAAAATACCAATTCAAGTAGAGAGACTGTGGAAGAAAGGAAAAAGCTTAATATTTCAGTACTGTTACTGGCACATTTTCCTTGCTTTTTAAACAAGGGGGGCCAACATTTTCATTTTGCACTGAGCCCCACAAATTATGTGTCTGGCACTGCCTTGAGGGATGGGAGGAGCAGGGAACCATTGGTGCCTGTGACCTGAGCCGTCTAAGGTGAGATTTACCTCAGGTTTCCAAGTAACTGGAAATAATACAAATGCAATGTCTGCAGAGGTGCGCTGGTTCCTTAGCAGCTGAGCAATGTGCTTATTTGTGACAGAAAGTGGCATTTGTTTCCTTCTTACTGCTTGTTTATCCCATTCGCGCTCGCGTGTGTGTGTGTGTGTGTGCGCGCGCGCGCGAGCATGACATTCCCGAAAAGAAAACCTCTTCTTTCACTGAGAAAAGTGAGGGGAAGGAGAAGGGTGGATTGGGTCCATGTGCAGGATGCAGAAAGGGAATGGAAATGGTCCATGTGCAGGATGCAGGCTGCTCAGGGGTAAGTTCGAGTGGGACTGCAGACTACTCAACGGTGAGTTCGGATGGGGCTTCAGGCTGCTCAGAGGTGAGTTTGAATGGGAATACAGGCTGCTCAGAGATGAGTTCGGATGGGGATGCAGGCTGCTGAGGGATGAGTTCGGACGGGGATGCAGGCTGCTCAGGGGTGAGTTGGGATGGGGATGCAGACTGCTCAGAGGTGAGTTGGGATGGGGCTTCAGGCTGCTCAGGGGTGAGTTGGGATGGGGCTTCAGGCTGCTCAGGGGTGAGTTCATATGGGATGCAGGTTGCTCAGGGGTGAGTTCGGATGGGATGCAGGCTGCTCAGGGGTGAGCTCGGATGGGATGCAGGCTGCTCAGGGGTGAGCTCGGATGGGATGCAGGCTGCTCAGGGGTGAGCACGGATGGGATGCAGGCTGCTCAGGAGTGAGTTCGGATGGGATGCAGGCTGCTCAGGGGTGAGCTTGGATGGGATGCAGGCTGCTCAGGGGTGAGTTCAGACGGGGATGCAGGCTGCTCAAAGGTGAGAGTTGGGATGGGGCTTCAGGCTGCTCAGGGGTGAGTTGGGATGGGGCTTCAGGCTGCTCAGGGGTGAGTTCATATGGGATGCAGGTTGCTCAGGGGTGAGTTCGGATGGGATGCAGGCTGCTCAGGGGTGAGCTCGGATGGGATGCAGGCTGCTCAGGGGTGAGCTCGGATGGGATGCAGGCTGCTCAGGGGTGAGCACGGATGGGATGCAGGCTGCTCAGGAGTGAGTTCGGATGGGATGCAGGCTGCTCAGGGGTGAGCTTGGATGGGATGCAGGCTGCTCAGGGGTGAGTTCAGACAGGGATGCAGGCTGCTCAAAGGTGAGTTGGGATGGGGCTTCAGGCTGCTCAGGGGTGAGTTAGGATGGGGCTTCAGACTGCTCAGGGGTGAGTTCGGATGGGATGCAGGCTACTCAAGGGTGAGTTCGGATGGGATGCACGCTGTTTGGGGGTGAGTTCGTATGAGGAGGCAGGTTGCTCAGGGCTTAGTTTGGATGGGATGCAGGCTGCTCAGAAGTGAGTTAAGTGAGTTCCGATGGGAATGTAGGCTGCTCAGAAGTGAGTTTGGATGGGGATGCAGGCTGCTCAGAAGTTATTTTGGATGGGACTACAGGCTGGTCTTGGGGTGGTGGGTTTCTTCGGGAGCCCACGTTGACTTGTGGAAAAGAAAAAAGCCTACCTTTCTTATCATGCTTATGCAATGCAGGGCAGGCAGCTGCCTTCCAAACAATGGCTCCGATGCAGTTCCTTGCATCATGTAGCCCCACTTTCTGAAGTCCTTCACTCCTGCCATATCCATTCCACCCACTTTCTTTTGGGCAGATTTCATGACATGGCTCCAGCTAAACACAAAAGTAGCTGGGAAAAGGAGTTTTTTCACTCACCCAGGGGAAAATGAGAAGGTGTGGCAAACACACACAGCACCGTCTCTATCACCAAGGAGATGGGGTGAGGAGGGAAGGGCCACAAGTGAGGTTAGGGAGGCTGGTCTGGTTTTAAAGGCAAGCAGTCTGTGGCGGGCAGTTTTTTCTGAAGGGGAAGTGCATTCTGTAGTGACTCTCTCAGCTCCAGGCACATGAGAGGACTTAGAGGAGGGGACATTAAGCAAAAATCCCAGGTGTTATGTCATTGGTGGGCCTGGGGACTCCTACCTGCATATAGCGGACAACTCTGGTGAGACCACTGTGTCGATCTGATGGTTTTTTGGGATCCCATGAAGCAACTGAGAGTTGAAAAGTTGCCCACACAGCGTCAATGGAAAAGAGGAGAGAGAACTCAGCTCCCTACACAAGGCCTGTGGGGCAGGAAGGCTTCTTATGAGGTAGAGCTGCATCCTTCCTTCTGAGGGAGCAAGCCTGAACCTATGTTTGCAGCAGACTTAAGGAGAGTGGTCCTCAGAGGGGCTAGAGCAAGGCAAGCCATTGGAAAGGAGGCAAAGGCTTGGCAGGGGAGCTGGAACCCCAGGAAGCTTGGCATCGATGTTGGAATAAGGGTCAGAGGTAGCACAAATTGGCTCCTCAGCTGTGTTGACACACAGGAGCCAGTGGCCCCAGACTCTCCCCTCTATGTTTCCAGATTCCAGTTTCTCCCGGCTGATGGAGCAGGCACTGTCTGACAGATTTGGGACAACTTCAGGAATTCAGTTAGTTGACAATTATATCAAATGTTTATTTTTTTAAAAAATAATAAAACATTCACGGTGTTGTCACAATTTTTGGTGGGAAAAACGTGTGTGTATCTCTATGTCTCTATAAGTTTACTAGAAAACCACAAAGAGATATAAAATTAAATAATAGCCAGTTTTTAAATGTTAACTTGAAAATCCTCGTTGATAATTCAGCAGCATGCTTCCACTCATCTTATACAGTTTCTGTCCTGGTGAGGAGCAAAGTTACCAACGGGCAAGATCCTCTGGCCTCGAAGTTTCACTTGAGTTAAAAGAGCTCATCTCAGATAAGTAACAGGCCAAGAATGGTGGGCACTGTGACCACTAACCAACTTGCAATCCATTCTACTCCAAAGGACCGGGCTGAAAGAGCAAGAAAATCCTATACACTTAGGTATCTTGACTAATGTATTGAGAAGGGGCAGGGTTAGTGGACACTGGTGTGGGAGCTCACAGAACAGCCGAATGAATTTCTTCCCTGAATCCCATCCTATTTCCCTGGGACATTCTCTTCCTCAATCTCCCCAAACATAAAGTATAAAAAGTGCAGAAATTCCTTAAATATCACTGGCTTAGCTGGGTCCTGTGCTCAAAGGTTACCTTGACCTATCTGTGGCCTGGGAAAGCATCACTGCCCTACTCTGGACATCAACGAGGTAGGGTAGGTCTTCAGGTACAGACAGATGACCACATAATACAATGCACAACTGACTTTAGAGAGAAAAGGATCACTTCCTTTCCTTGTTTCTCCACCCCACTACGTATCTGCACTAGCTAGAAAGAAGAAGGGAAGGGAAAGGAAGACAGAAAAGGAAAGAAAAAGAAAGAGGATGGAAGGAAAACTTAGATGCTGGGGTGGGGCAGGGCTGAGCTGGAGAAAATCAAAACAAAAAAGGAATGAGTGATACAATAGGGAAGGGAGTTTGAGGGCGCTTTCTAGGATAATTTGGGTGACTAAAAACTGACAGATGGGTTTTACCCTTCCAAAAAGAAAATGGATTTATTATTGCTTTTATCTGCTCTTCGGATGAACAGTCACACCCATTTTATAGAGGACAGGGAATGTGCTTCTGCCTTTTTCTGGATCTCAGGATGTGATATTGATATGAAGGTGGTGTTGGAACCACCAGCTAAATTGTGTTCTCATGGTCAAACACCAAACTGTCACAGTGGCTCTATGGTGGCAGAAGAACAGGGCATATCAGGAGAGGCTGCTCCTAACTCCAGTGAGTTAGGAAGAATAAGGAAGAGCTGGCGGCAGAACCCACATCTCCCAGCTCTCCCAGACACCTTAGGGATGCAGGCTCCGTAGTCCACATGTGAGAGTAGAGATAAAGAAATCAGTGCAGATGAGGAGCATAGAGAGAGCCCAGGAAGACCACGAAACAGCAACTTTCTCAGAGGCCAGAATCCCTGCTGACTGGGCATGACAGGGGTCACAGGTGAAGGTGAGCACCTCAGGTCTGAGTTATTCTAGAAGAATGTGTACGCCAGGGCTCAGGAATCTGACTTCGGGATTGTGGAGGGTAGGGGGCCCAGAGTGCTGGAGATACTGATCCAAGTTTATTAAGGGGTCCCCAAAACTCTAAGAGACTGCATCTCATTTAGTTCCTGCTTATTAAGGACTTGTCAAGCACTGTGATAGGCAGGTTCCATGTCTTGTCTCATTGAATCCTTAGCACGAGATAAGAACTGTTATTTTGTCCTTTATTTAGGAAGAACATGACTTGGGGAAGCTAAGAAACTTGTTTAGCTAGTAAGTGACAGTCCTAGAAGTGATCTCAGCTGTGACTGACTCTAAAACCCACAGCCTTAGCTGTCCCATGCTAGCACCAGTGTAGGCCTGATCTGGAGCAGGTGTGACACTCCAATGAGTGGATCTTCCCAGGAGACAGGGGAATTTGGCTTCCTAACTTCACCTAGGAACATCAGCCTGAGGAGGAGAAGCTTCGCCTGAAGCCAGGCTGTCACGCCTCCTCTATGGCCTCTCTCAGGCCCATTTCCTCAGTCCCTCTTTCCTTAGCTGACTTTGGCTGTCTAATGACCTCGGTCCCTCTTTCCTTGGCTGACTTTGGCTGTCGAATGAAGCTCCTCTAGACAGCTGCTTGCCCACTTGCCCTTCTTTCTCCTTGCTCACCCTGATGTTTCAGACTGCTCTACGATGACCCTGGCCTCAGGTGTCAGGACTATGCTTTGTTATACCGGGAGAGGAAAGAGGAGCATCAGAGATCTCTGTCAAACGTCCTTTGCAGGTGAGAACACTGAGTCCCATGAAGGTGAGGTGAGCTGGCTGGGAGTTGGTGGTAGAGCTGGCGGCAGAACCCACATCTCCCAGCTCTCCCAGACACCTTAGGGATTGACCACAACACCGTGCAAGGAGGCTGCATAGAACCCCCAGCCTTTCTTCGTTCAACAGAACTCCAATTACCCTGTGCCTCCCTCAGCTCCCAGGGATCCTTCTTACCCACGGTACAGGGTGGACTGAAGCAGACCGTGCCATTCTCGCTGCTCACGGAATTGCTGACTTGGCAAGTATAACACTTGGAGTGTTTGTGTGGCTTAAGGGTGGTTTCAAGCACACTGTTCTGGATCTCCTTCGGGAGTTCCCCATACCAGGTGTAGTTTACAGACTCGCCAGGTGTCACACATGACAGTTTCAGATAACAGTTGTCATCCACATCTTCTCTCTTCTCAATTTTGATGACAGGCTTGGGTACAGGGTCTGAAAGTGAGGAGGATGTTATGAGACAGTGAGGCATTCATGCTGTGAAGGTTTAGCTAACAAAGAACGAAGGGACCCAGGGAAGGGGCCTGAGTGCCCCAGGAGGCAGAGTCATGAAGAAGAAGTTCTACAGAGGGAGCCAGTGAGCAGCCTTGACCTCCTGAGGCCTCACAGACTGCAAGCGCTGCTCCTAGGCAGTGAAGCTAAGCTGGGTCCTGGAGGGGGCGCCAGAGTCCATTATATGCTCTGGGAACTAATGGGGTTATGATCATGTGTGAGCCTGAACGAATAGCCCAGAGAATTGCTGGGATCAAACTTAGTATACCAACTGTCTGTGATGCTCAGGGACACTTCTCTAGCAATGGTTCATGGCAGGCACCTTGACTGGTCTGTCTCTCAAGAATTATCGGGTTCAGATTCGGCAAGAGCCCTAAGGTAAGAGGTACCTGCCTGTGCGTGGCAAAGTCCTTTACACAACCATCCAGTGCAGGTGCCAACCTTCTAGACTCTGGCAGAGCTACAGAGAAGAACTTCATGTAACTTCCAGCCATGTCAATTGTGACAAACAGATTGGTCTGCTAGCTTTGATATCTCCATGTCTGGCACAATCCCTGCCACACGGCAGGGATTCTATAAGTATCTCGTGAAAGAATGAATGAAGTGGTTATGAGATAGAAAGGATAAAACACAGCCAGGTGCAGTGGCTGACACCTGTAATCCCAGCACTTTGGGAGGCTGAGGCAGGAGGATTGCTTGCAGCCAGGAGTTAGAGACCAGCCTGGGCAACATAGAGAGACTCAGTTTTCACAAAAAAAAATAGAAAATAAAAGTAGCCAGGTGTGGTGGTGTGCACTTGTAGTCCCTGATACTCAGGAGGCTGAGGTAGGAGGATTGCTGTAGCCCAGGAGTTCGAGGCTGCAATAAACTATGATTGTACCCCTGCATTCCAGCAGACCTTCAAAAAGGTGAAGAAGAAGACCTTCAAAAAAAAAAAAATAGAAGAAAGAAAGGAAGAAAGAGAAAGAGAAAAAGGAAAGAAGGGAAGGGAAGGGAAAGGAAGGGAGGCAAGCAGGCACAGAAACACTAGTTTTGGAGTGAGACCAGTCTGGGTCCTGGACTTGACTCTAGTGGAGTGACATTAGGCAAGGTAGTTAACCCCCTTGCTGTCATCTGTAAACTGACTCTACCTCATCACACAATGCTAGTACAGATAAAATGGCACCTGTCATGGATAATTGCTTTTTGCAGAATGTAAGTATTACATACATTCTAGAGGTCATTTTACCATTTATTATTGTTGTACTGCTGCCAGAGAGAATGAGAGATAGTCCCTGCATCTGGTCTTTCCTTGGCTAAAGCTGGTTTGCCTGCAGTCCTCTGAGATCTTTTCATTCTGGTCAAGGGCAAAACATCTGCAGAATCAATGCAGCTCAAACCCCATAAGATTAAAATATTGACCAGATCAGAGCTTGTCTCTTGTTTGTATGTGTGGAGAGGCTCTAGAAGCTCTACCAATCTGGTCTCTAGAACTCTGGTTTTGTCTCCTCTGTGAAGCTGATCTCAGATTGCTAAGAGATTGCTCAGACTACAGAGGAGATAAAAGTTGACTGGACTTCCCCTACATGCTTTAATTGAGCAATTTTTATCCTGGTTTTCATCATTTCCTGTGTTCTGGCCTCATATCTTACACTACTTCTGCATTTCCCATGGTGATCAGCATACCACTGGACACTTTGCTGATAGAATTAATTGAGCCAGCTTGGGTTGTCCAGCTCCAAGATGCTCGCTACGAGCTGTCAGAAATGCTTGGTCTGGACCAGAGGACCATTTTTTTTCTGCTAACCACATCCTGGAAATCTCACCCTCAGGCAGGGTGTGCTGAAGCCCAAGACAGTTTGTGGATTTTTAAGTACTCAGAAATGTTGCAAGCTTTTTGTGAAACCATTAGTTTATTGAAATCAACTGTGATAGTGGTATTTAAACCACAGAAATTACAAAGTTGGTAAATGATACACATTAGGGCTTTAAAAAAAAAAATCTTGTAGAGCATGTTAACCAGAAAACCACTGTAAGAGACCTTGAATATTTTTGTTCCCAGGACTTTCTGAATTTTCAGCCCATATGACATGGAAGAAGAGTGAAAAGGGAATCTGACTGCTTGGATCAGGGACTGTCTGGCTGGTGGAACTTGAATGTATACAACACTCTTCATTTGCACGTTTTGACATTTTAAAACACGTTTTCACTTTCCTTATCTACTTTGATACTAATAACATCCTAAAAGGTAAGTAGAATTATTCTCATAATATGATGAAGAACCCAAGGCTCTCAAGGGAGCACCACTCTTGGACACTTAGCCCCACTCTTCTACAAGAATTGCATACCCGAACCGCTGGAACTCTCCCCATATCCATGTTTCTGCCTTATAATCTGACCCTTTCACCATAATTGTTTAGATCAGGTACACATACTTGAACTAAATTGGGACTATCAGTTTCTCTGTCTTTAAATTGCCCTGAGAATTGAAACTCAGAGGAGCAAAAGTCTAAGCTTTGAGAGATAACATGTGTAAAATGGCAGGAATCCAAATCCATAGGCACAGTCCACAGATTCCTGAAGCTAGGGGTTCTAGCTTGACCCTGGTTTTCAATCTTCTCCCCTTCAGCCCTTCCTAGCTCTTTTAATTGCTTTGAATAGCCCCAGTTTCTTAAACTAAATTCTTCTTTTTTGGTAAAGGTACATTGGATTAGTTTCTGTTACTTGCTATCAAAAGAGTCTTACCTAATATGGGCACAGAGATGTGAAGATCTTTTTTCAAGGTTGCACAGCTAGTCAGCAACTGACCAGAGTTTTGAACCCAAGTCTGTCTGGCTCCAAGTATAATGTCCTAGTCCCTATTCAATATAAACTGGTTAGACTGGAGCTATGAGTGGAAGTTTTTTTGTCCCACCCATTATGAAAGTTGAAAAATTCTCCTAATAACTCCTGCCCCATTCTTTATATTAATACATTCTCTTTTATCTTAAGTCCAGTGAAGCCTAATTTCAGAGATATAATTAAGATGAGCTGAGCTGATTTAGGATGACCACAGGACAAAATGAAGGAAATAGGAAACATCTCTAGTTTTCCTTCTCTTCAAAGCTTAGACTCACTAATTTCAGAAGAGATGTTAAATGTCCTAAGATTGTTAATTTGGGGGTCTGTTGACCTAGGCTCACTCCCAAACAGAATTGGATCAAGGAAAAACGAATCAAACCTGTCCTGAGGTTTTCCTCTCCTCCTCCCCGAGAGTGCCCCATGCCTGCCAGGAAGCCACAGTGGTCCATCCAGGGCCACTGGAGTGGGGATTTGCCCTTTGGCTCCCCTGACTCACCAAGCACCTGCAGCTTGATCTTCCATTCTTGCTCATTCCCATTCTTTTTCAACACCCTCATGATGTAGGTGCTGTTGTCCTCTTTCTGGATCTTAGAGATGTACAGTGCACCACTTTGAGGATCAAGTCTGACCCTGCCTATAAATTTGGATTCAAAGTACTTAGATTTTCCGGAATCCCATTCTACAATCTTCTGGTTGAAAGTATAAAACCAGGTTAGTTGTTTGTAGTTCTCAGGCAGGCTCTCAGAGATGTTCAGAGTAACATTGCTGCTGGAGACCACGGTCATATGTACCAAGTAACCTGCCAATGAGAGTCACAGTGAGACCTGACACAGAGAAGGCAGTGTTGCTGAGAGGCCTAGGGTATAGCCTGGGCTGGTGGAACAGGCGAGAAGGAAGGGATTTCTGCTTAGAAGAAGCGAGTATGGTTTTCACTGGAAGTCCAGGTCTCCTGCTCAGGAACTCAAGAAAAGTTGGAGCTTGAAAAGTGGGCATGGGGGAAGGGGGTGTTGCTTATAATTCATCTAGTACTGTCCCCAGAAATAAAAGAATTGAGTAAGGCCAACTGAGGTTGGGCCTGGCTCTCTCCCTTACTCTCATACCAGTAGGATTTCAAGTAAACTGATGACAAGTCATATCTCCTCTCTGGTCTTGTGTTTCCTGTCTATTCCTAGCTCAGTAAGCATTTTGTTAGTCCCTAGAGGCATAGACATAAAAAGTACATTATTCTATTTAAAAATATTTAGTACACCAATGTGGGAGGACAGACACACAAACCAATAATCCTAATATATTATCTTGATGACTACAATAAAGGTAATGTGGGGACCAAGGGAAAGCTTCCCCTCCCCCTTCTGAAAGTTTGCCAAAAATCACTGACAAGAGGCAGATTAAGGAGGAAAGGCATACAGATTAACGTGTAAGCAGAGCCTGTGGAATGAATGGACTTCCAATGAAAACTAAGCAGTCTAGGGCAAATTGTTCATTTTTATGCTTAGGTTCAACAAAGAATGGACAGTCATGGAGAAATATGATTGGACAAAAAGGGTATGATCGAATGCCAATAGACTGTTTGGGGGAAACCCAGCAAGGCCTGTCTGTCTAGATTCTGCTTGGCCTCTGTGTGCCAGATTCCTTCCTTCCTTCCTCCTGCATGTGGGGCAGGCCTCTCTAGAATGGGGGTCTTATGATTCACAATTAAACAAGATAGGTCAGATAATTTTTTTTTTTTTTTTTACATAGAAAGGCTCAAGGAAAGTTAGGGTGGTATATTTAAGTTTTATAGCTGGCTTGGGGGAAAAGGGGTTTTGGCTTCTATGGCCCGCCTTGGGAAAGAGGGATTCCAGTGTCTATGGCTAGCCTAGGGGAGAATGGGACTGATAGACAGGAGGGCAGGAGAAGGTCAGGGAAAAACTTTCACTTCTGAGGCTGCTTCTGAGGCCATGATTTTGGGGCACTGTTTTCTGAGTCCTGACAATAAACACAGTGGGCTATGGGAATGTATTCCTATCCGGAGGGTAGGGATAGAAAATTGAGAAAATAGGCCGGGCGCGGTGGCTCAAGCCTGTAATCCCAGCACTTTGGGAGGCCGAGACGGGCGGATCACGAGGTCAGGAGATCGAGACCATCCTGGCTAACATGGTGAAACCCCGTCTCTACTAAAAAATACAAAAAACTAGCCGGGCGACATGGCGGGCGCCTGTAGTCCCAGCTGCTTGGGAGGCTGAGGCAGGAGAATGGCGTAAACCCAGGAGGCGGAGCTTGCAGTGAGCTGAGACCCGGCCACTGCACTCCAGCCTGGGCGGCAGAGCGAGACTCCGTCTCAAAAAAAAAAAAAAAAAAAAAAAAAAAAAAAAAAAAAAAAAAGAAAATTGAGAAAATACTAAGAAAAATCTCTTCGGGGCAGATGACCACTAAGGTAAGCCAAAGGATGATTAAAAGCTAATATTTGTTGAGAACTATCTGTCAGGCACGATTTGAGACACTTGGGATACATCAGTGAACTAAGCAGCAAAGATCCCTACCTTAACAGAGCTTGCGTTAGAGTGGGGTGAAAAGACGTAAGCAATGAACACACTAACCGAACACACTATATAGTATGTAAGGAGGTGATAATTGCCATGACAGAAGAGAAAACCTAGAATAGGGTAAGGGGAGTCACAAGTACTGGTAGGGGTAAAAGGGTGAACTTCATTTATAAGATGATAAGTAGGTCACATCTGAGCAAAGACTTGGAGGAGAGAGGTGGCCAAGAGGATATATGGGGTAAGAGGGACCCAGATAGAGGAAAGAGCCAGAGCAAAGGCCCTGGGGCAGGGATTTGCCTGCCATACGTAAACAACAGCAAGGAGGCAGTGAGTGGGTAGTGTGGAGTGAGCAAGGGGATTGGATGTTGAGAGACACAGTCAGAGAGGGAGTGGGATTGGGGAGAGTAGATGGTGACATTTTAGCTTTAACAATGTTTTGTCCTGTTAAAAAAAAAAAGTGTTCCTGTAAAAACGGCTCATGTCTTGTGTGTGCATTTACAATATATTTAGAAGCAAGTTATTGGAAGGTAAGAAAGTGGAGACTGTTTAAACTATCATTTCACAAAGTGTGGATCAGAGGCAGATTTCCTGTGAAAGTGATGAAGCTGAAGCTTCGGGGCTTCTTGGACGGCCCTGGAGGAGCCCTAGCAGTGTATTCATGGAATCCATTTTACAAAACATATCTTAAACACAAATAATTAGACCACAGCCTCTGTCTACTACAATATCCCCTTCATCACATTTCTGCTTTTGTTGGTTGGCATCTCAGTTATGGGCATTTTGAGATCTGGCTAAGGGGAAGTAGAAATGGGAATTACTTAGTTGGGATTAGTGGGATACATGTATGAGGGTTGCAAACTCTTGGAAGTTCCTGCTAGCCACTTCAGTGAAGTAATTACATCCAGGAATATTCCTGCTGCCCTCTGCACTGACTCACCGGCAATGGCCGTGGACACGTTGCAATTGGGCTGCAGGTGGGATGCAGAGGAGAAAGCAGGTTGGAAGTGAACAGCAGCCAGAGCTATTCAGTAGCAAAGTATTATGGAAGCATGAAGGCATTTCATTAACTAAAAATATGGTGCTATATTTTCTGCTGTCATGATCTGAGTAGAATTTGTATTTTTTAAACTTGTACTAATTCCCTGGGATTTCTTTTTTTGTTGTTCTAATTGAATTTATTTTTGTTCCTATTTGTATTTAGTTTTGTTCTTTTCTTTTTCTTTTTCTTGAGAATACTCCAAATTGTATAAGCCTTGGGGTATTTTTTAAAACCTGGTTTGGTTAAGGTAAGGAGAAAAAAAAGATGATAAGGACAAGGTACAAGATGAAGTGAGGTCTATTGGCTTTTTTTGTGGAGAGAGAACTTAGAAAATGTATACAAAGCCTAAAAAAGAGCAGTATAAAAAAAACTAAAGGTAGGAGAAGAGGAAATATGTCCTATATCACTCTGGTGTCTATGCTGCCACACAAAAACTCAATTGTACTCTTCAACATAATGTATACTAGCTGTTCACTTTCCACATATCCACCATTTCCAAAACATTCTCAACCACTAAAAGATTTTTATCTGTGTCCCCAGGACTTTCAAGTTCCTGTTCATTCAGCTTTCCAACCATTCACCTATCTATTCAACAAATGTTTATTGAGTGCTTACCCTGTCCTTGTTTGTACTCAGAAATACCTAGGCATTCATTTCTACAGTGCTTCTGATTGGTCCAGCCCATGTCCTATAATCCCTCTGACAAAATCAGTTCAAGCCAGCAACAGTCATCGCACAACCACAATATGCTTGGCACTGTGCTAGACTCTGCTGTCAGCAAGGTGGATAGAGTATCTGGCTTCTTGGAGCATACAGCCTAGGAGGACATTCTTTCCAGGATTTTAAAATCACTAGACATATTCCTGACTTATTCTCCTTCTGTTACTTGTTTCCACATGAATTAACAGAAGTGGTCATAATAGGCAGTCTAGATCAATGTTTTTCAGTCTTGACATTATTGACATTTTGGGCCATATAATTCGCTTTTGTAGGGAGCTGTTCTGTGCATTGTAAGATGTTTGCCAGCATCCCTGGTATCTGCCCACTAGGTGCCAGTAACACTTGTCCAGTTGTGACAGCCAAAAATGTATCTATATATTGCCAAATGTCCCTTGAGGGACAAAATTCTTCCATGTTCACCCTGGTTGAGAAGTACTGAGCTAGGTCATCCTTGGCAGACTCCCCAGCACGTCTCATACACTCAGGAAGATAACACAATCCGGCCGGGCGCGGTGGCTCAAGCCTGTAATCCCAGCACTTTGGGAGGCCGAGACGGGCGGATCACAAGGTCAGGAGATCGAGACCATCCTGGCTAACACGGTGAAACCCCGTCTCTACTAAAAAAAAAAAAAAAAAAAACTAGCTGGGCGAGGTGGCGGGCGCCTGTAGTCCCAGCTACTCGGGAGGCTGAGGCAGGAGAATGGCGTAAACCCGGGAGGCGGAGCTTGCAGTGAGCTGAGATCTGGCCACTGCACTCCAGCCTGGGCGACAGAGTGAGACCCCGTCTCAACAAAAAAAAAAAAAAAAAAAAAATCCACTGTCTGATGACAGAGGCAGGTAGTAACACCAGACAGATCATTTATATATATAATTTTTTGATGGAGTTTCACTCTTGTCACCCATGCTGGAGTGCAGTGGTGCAATCTTGGCTCACTGCAACCTCTGTCCCCCAGGTTCAAGCAATTCTCCTGCCTCAGCCTCCCAAGTAGCTAGGATTACAGGCATACACCACCACCACGCCTGGCTAATTATTTGTATTTAGTAGATACGGGGTTTCATCATGTTGGTCAGGCTAGTCTCAAACTCCTGACCTCAGCCTCAGCCTCTCAAAGTGCTGGGATTACAGGCGTGAGCCATCATGCCCAACCCATTTCAGTATATTATGAGTGCTGATGACAGGTACGCATACAATATTGTATCTTTCCTCCCTCCCTCCTTAACCACCCATGTGTAACAATTCCAAAAAGGCTGTCCTGATGGTTGGCTGTAACTTCTTATTAAGAAATAAAGAAGTGATTAACTGCTGATAAAATCTGGATTTGCCTTCTTAACAATTCCATCTTTTAGGAAGTAGGTGAAGCAACCTTTTAAAAAACCACTATTTTGATTTAATTCTAACAGGAAGTATTTGGTGATATGTCTGGATGGTTGGGATAAAGTAACAAAGTTGGATCTTATTCCTTTACTTTCTTAATAGACTCACTTTCGCTTTTAAAAAAAAGAACAAATAGAACCAGATCCTGCCTGTGCCCACCCATGTTTCTTGTCTGTAGAAAAACAGAATTGTAAAGGGAAAAAATTCAGATCAAAGGAAGTCATAATCCCATATCAAAGAGTCTCCCCAGGAAAGAGAAAGGTTTTAAAGAGTAAGTTCTGGTTACTCCAAAAAAAAAAAAACAAGACACATGGTTGACTTCTTTGGTTTTCTTGTATATTGAGAAAAATAAAAATAATAAAAACAAACACACGGCTTCCAGTAAAATTCTTAAGGAAGAAAAGAAGATGGGTGTTAAAGATGTGGAGACAGAGTTACCTGGTGCTCTCTCATAAGATTAAATATTTAACAAGCCTGTACAAACCTTTTTAGGAAGTAATTTTGCAATAGCTACTAAGACCCTAGGTTTGTGTCTTGGTGAGAAGCTAAGTAGGCTACTATGTTTTGAGATGGGAACTATAATGAGTTCAGTGGGCAACACTGCAATGCAATTTGAAGGTGAGGAAGGAGAAACAATAAAAATAGACTCTTCTCTTCAGACATTGCAATTTGAATGGGAAAAAGAATGGTAGGGCATTATGTAAAAGGTCATGAAAAAGTAGAGAGTATTTTGTTTTTGTTCTTAGTGTTATTCAAAGATGGAAAGACTTAAGCTAAGGTAAGCCAAGGAAAGGATTCAGTGGAGGAAAGACATGAAGAGAAGGGAGGTGTTTGATGAGCCTGGGCTAGGGGGGCTCAGAGCAGAGTTGATGGCACAGGTCTTGGCTGGGACGAGGGATACTTCATCCTGTGAAGGAAAAGAGGAGGAGGAAAGACAGCTGGTGGTGGAGAAAAGTTTCTAGTTTGAAGATAGTGGGCAGGAAGTTGAAGGGCCTCCTGCCTAATGGTCTCTAGTTTCCATTTCTTCTGCAAAGAAGGAGGCACATACCTTGCTGAGAGGTCAGAGGACTGAGGTAAGGGGCCTTGAGGATAGGGTGAAAGTTTGAAATAGC
Organism: Trachypithecus francoisi; assembly: GCF_009764315.1. Classification (NCBI taxonomy): domain Eukaryota; kingdom Metazoa; phylum Chordata; class Mammalia; order Primates; family Cercopithecidae; genus Trachypithecus; species Trachypithecus francoisi. The sequence goes on along the minus strand of NW_022681470.1, from coordinate 88,541,272 downwards.
CACTGGGAAATGTGAGAAAGAATTTATCAGGGCCAGTAAGAGCTACTCTGAGATCCCAGCTTGACTGAAACAATGACAACATTTATTCCTTCCCTCTTTCCTTTGCTTCTTTCCTCCCTCCATCCACCCATCCCTCCATGCATACATGCATACATGAACTTCCTCATGTATTCACTCATCTAATTACTACGCAGTAAGCAGGTACTATGTGCTTGACTCTGTATGCATACAATAGACAGATGCAGCTCCTTCCCTGAGCTTCATTCCAGTGAATCCACACAATTAATCAGATGCTTCACTACTGATGATAAGTGTGAGGAAAAGGAAAATATGGAATGCTTAGAAAGCATATAAAAGGGAGCACATCACTTGAATTTGGGGGTTGAGAATGGCTTCTGCAAAAGGAATTAGTCTAAGTGGGATGAAACCAGGGAAAGATGAGGACTGGTGGTAGTGAATAGTCCAACAAAACGGGAAAAGAATCAAAAGCTCAGAAACACCAAAATGAGATTCATTGATGGAACAGGAAGTAGCTCACTGGCAAAACATAGACTAAGGAGGGCAGGAAGTGAGCTTATTATGAAATGTGAACTTTACGCTCACAGCTTCTGCTTTCTCATTTCCCACAGTGGCTACTGAAGATTTTAAGCAGAAGAGTGAAGTAAACAGAGAACCATTTTAGAAAATGTATACCAACAGCAGGGTGGAGAATAGGTTATCTAGAGAGAGTGCAGTAAATAGAGAAGTTAGGATAGTGCATCATTGTGGAAATTGGTGATAAGAGAAAATGGTGGCTCGATCTAAGATAGATAGCATGGGGGTGGATGGAATTGTACATATTTGAGAGGTATTTTTGAAAGTAGAATTAACAGGACTTACTCATTGGGCATGAGAAGCAAGGGAAATAAAAGAATCAAGGGTGATTTCTGGAATTCTGGCCTGAGCAACCGGACAAGTGGAGATGTCATTTATAGAGGTGGGGAACAGTGGAGGAGCAGTATGTTTTGGGGGAAGAAGGATTGTAGTAGGTTTTTTTTTTTTTAAAGTCTGTAAATTTTTTGACAGTCCTTTCATCAAGTGATGGACTTTGTGCCCCTTCCCCTTGAACTTGAGTAGGCTTGGTGATGGCTTCAATGAATGGAATACACCGGAAGTGTGAACTGCAAAGCTAGCTTAGAAAAGACTATGCAGCATTTGCCTGTTTCTCTTGGGACACCAACTCTGGGAGGCTTCCACTGGGTGGTACCAGCCACCCAGCTCTTTGAGCCTCCCTCAGTTCAGGCAGTAGCCCTGTGAGTGAAGAGCCTTGCATGACTCTAGGCCACACCATAATGTGATTGCAAGCACATGAAAAGCACCAAATGAGACAGGATGAACAGTCTTCCCCCAGATCTGTGGGCAAAGTAAATCATTGTTATTATTTTAAGCCACAGTATTGTGGCAGCTTGTTAAATAGCAATACATAGCAGGAATAGAGATGATGAGTTAAGTTTTAGACATGTGTCTGGAAAGTCTAGAGAAGATGTTTAAGAGATAGAAGTTCTGGTCTTGGGCTCAGGTGAGTATTTGGGGCGTAGGAATTTACTGATGCTCTTTCCAGGCTTTCATCTGTATCAGATCGTGTGTGTGTCACAAATGCAAAGCAATTGCACATTTTTTATTTGATTTGATCTTAATAGCAACCCCTTGAAGAAAAGAGGAACAGATTATTATACCCATTATAGAGCTGAGGAAGCTGAGCCTCAGGAAGCTTTAATGATTTGTTGAAAATCTCGCAGCATGGAACCAGATAGAACACAGGTCATCTCATTTCTAGTACAATACTCCTTCTACTTCACCCTGCTAGGTGTTGTGGACAGATGGGGAGTTGGCTAGTTGTGGAGCATGCCCTGAATCATTGCCTTGAAACCGAAGAGCTGAGAAACCCAAATCTGAGGAGAGAAGGAAGAAGAGAGCTAAAAGTGCTTCTCAAACTTTTCCACAGAAGCATCCCTTACTGCAGAGGAGAAAACTACTTGCACTTTCAGGAAGATATGGATGTGTCATCCAAAAGGAAGCTTTTTGAAGTTGTTCATGCATTTGTGTAACAATTATTTATCAAGCACATGCCACACTCCAGGCCTGTGCTAAGTGCAGCAGCACAACACTGCACGTGGTTTCTGTCTTCATAAAGTTCAAGGAAACAGATGATCAATCAAGCAATTCACAAACCATAATCTGGAGCCTCAGGTTCCAATCTGACCATGCCTTCAGAACACAGTCACAAGCAGACAGGCCAGGAAGAAGTCACATGAAAACAGATGCCTAAAAGAGAGGCAGGGAGAGGGGAGGAGGGAGGGAAATCGAGGTGGAAAGAAGGCATGTACATAAACCAGAGGTAAGAGAAAACACCTCTTTTAAGGCAAACAGTAAAATTAAGAGATTTAGGCACATTGACCTTCATCAAGATTCTCTGGCCTTAGTCTAGGAAAGGCATAATCGTAATAAAATGGTTTGGAAGTTAGACCTGTGTGCCCTTAGGAGGATTTCTCAATCTCTCTGAAAGACAGTATTCTCATCTGAAAAATGTAGATAATAATAGCCACCTCGCTATTTTCTAATGAAAGTTAAATGAAAAAGTATACAAAATGCCTAGCACAATGTCTGACACCCAGTAAGTGCTTAATTTGTATTTTACTAACCTAGGTTATAGAAATAGATAACCTAACCTCATCAAAACCAATATTATCCATTCAAAGGATAACATAATCAGGTGTGGTCTGCGTGTTTCAAAGAAGAATACATGACCAAGATGAAGCCTAGAAAAGAAGTCAGAGAACCACCAACAGTCAGGATGTTTTCAGTATGCCAAGAGAAAGTCCTGAAATATTCCAGTTCTCATTGGCAACCCTGTTTTTCCCAATAGTTAGATGAATACTTCACATCCGTCCCCACTCCCAAGGCCATACCAATGTCCTATGCATTGAGTTAGGTCAACAGAACCCATACAGCTCACATAGTAGAACCCATAGTAGACTCACACAGTCATGAACCAAAGGATTCTACCTGAGAGGCAGAGCATGTGAGACACCTATCCTCCACACATTCTGCCTCACGTCCCTAAAAGTTACAAACTATCATCATTTTATGCCACGGTGTAACTACCGCATGCTTGTTCCTTTTTTACTGTTTTACTCGGAGTGGTGAGCATTAAAGCCCTTTAAATTAAAAAGACTTGAGTATTTACTTGGGGGAATAACAAGAAAGTCAAAGGCTTCACTACTGTTTCTCAGCTGGCATAAGAAGACAGGTACTGGATGAAGAAAGAAGGTGAGGTAGCTCTAACAGGAGAAGGAAAGTTAGCTCAGCCCTTGGGCACATGACGGGGACTGAACAGGCTGTGGCAGAGGAATGGACTTTAACTCTTAGTAATCAGATGTGTTAAGGATCCCTTGTTGCTGACGCACTTCCAGCCTCTTCTCAGACCCTCATTCAGAGACCCCAGACAGCAATCCTTTCCAAGCTTTTCTTCCTACAATTCTGATCTATCTTTTCTTTGGGTCAATGACAATATCATTTACCTTGGCTCAGGACACAACACCTCACATATACAGAGGTCTCAAAGAATGCCTAATGAAGTACAATGTATCGGAGCATAAAATGCAGCAGCTGTCAGTGTAGAGCTTCTTCTTATTCAAAATGAAAACACACTTTTCCACAACTTCATGGACCACCAACCAAGAGACAAAATATGAGGAGCCTACTTCTCCTTCTCCCCAGGGTCCTGTTTTGGTCACATCCTCTTGGGAAAGGAGATTAAGCTCAATCCTTCAGTGCTAAGAAAGGTTCCTCAACCATGCCATGGCCATGGTATTGGAATGGAAATACCTGCTTTCCAGATACCAGATCCGGCTTCTAGGGTTGAACTACATCCCATCTCCCCTTCCCAACTGATCATGCCTTCAGTGTACAATCACAGGCAGACAGATGGTAGAAAGTACCTTGAATGCTGATCGCCAGGAGTGACAGAGGCAGCAGTAGCAATTCCAGAGCCAGACACCAATTCCAACCTCTGGAGCCCATGCTTCCTTCCAGAACTTCCCAGCAATGCAGGAGACAGTTGAGAGCCTGGCTAGAAAGAGGCCAGGGCTAAAAGGGGAACTTACCAAACAGGGTTAGAGAAAAAAAAACCACTGAGCTTTTCTCTCCACCCAGCACACTTGTGTGGGGCCCCGGAAACCAGAAACAGGAGGCCTTGTAAATTTTTTAATCTAAGAGCATCATGGAAACTGAGAACAATTTTGTTTGAACGTACATGAGTGCTTTTTTGTAGGGAGAAGATTCATAGTTTCTACTGGACTCTCAGTGGGGGCAGTACTCAGAAAAGATTAAGAGACCCTGATAGAGAATATCTGCTTTTTGTTCCCAGGAGGGAATCACTCTGATTAATTCAGGGGCTAAGACATAGGAGGTGCCCAGTCAAGCCTGGGTAAGTGTCACTCAGAGCAGGTAGTCTGGGAAATCAGACCCACATAGCCTTAGTGCTGCACCTCTTACCCCCAGCACCACCCTCCACTCTTCTTCCTTTATGATAATTCACTATTTGAAGCTTGACATCAGCCTATCCACTGAACATTAGAAGAAAAGTAAGATTACTTGGCCCAAAAGAATGGATTTCCCACCCCTGTGGTCTGTATTAGTCTGTTTTCACACTGCTAATAAAGACATATTCCAGACTGGGTAATTTATAAAGGAAAGAGAGGGGTTTTGTTTTGTTTGTTTTGTCTTGTTTTTTTGAGACATAGCCTCACTCTGTAGCCCAGACTGGTGTGCAGCAGTGCAATCTCGGCTTACTGCAACCTCCACCTGCTGGGTTCAAGCAACTCTCCTGCCTCAGCCTCCTACACAGCTGGGATTACAGGCAAGCACCACCATGCCCACCTAATTTTTGTATTTTTAGTAGGGTTTCACCATGTTGGCCCAGCTGGTCTTGAACTCAAGTGATCCAGGTACTTCGGCCTCCCAAAGTGCTGGGATTATAGGCATGAGCCTGTGCCTGGCCAGGAAAGAGGTTAAATTGACTTATAGTTCAGCATAGCTTGGGAAGCCTCAGGAAACCTACAATCATGGTGCAAGAGGAAGCCAATACGTCCTTCTTCATATGGTAGCAGGAAAGAGAAGAACTGAGCAACAATGGGGAAAGCCCCTTCCTTGTAGAGCCATCAGATCTAGTGAGAACTCACTATCACGAGAACCTCGCGATGGTAACTGCTCCTGTGATTAGCTTACTTCCCACTGGGTCACTCGCAAGACATGTGGGGATTATGGGAACTACAATTCAAGATGAGATTTGGATGGAGACATAGCCAAATCATATCTTGGTCTAGGAAATTTCAAGCCCATTCCTATTGAATATAAATTAGTTATTTGCCCACCCAGGACCCATAGGCAAGCCACAGTTCCTGATATAACATATTTGTAATCATTTTTTAATTGGGAACATTTCTGATTCTCAACATGGAGATGAACAATAAAATGTCTGCTCTCCTCAATCCTCACACTGGAAGGACATTATGTTAAGTGAAGTAAGTCAGGCACATAAAGATAAATACCACCTGTTCCCAATCATATATGGAAGCTTAAAAAAAGAGCTCATAGAAGTAGAGAGTAAAATTGTGGTTATCAGAGGCTGGGAAAGTACTGGGGGAAAACCCCACCCCTGATATTTAACACTGGTTCTTTTCTATTTCCCTAAGCATCTCGGTTTGAGAAATAAAGGGAAAGAGTACATGAGAGAGAAATTTTAAACTGGGTGTCCGGGGGAGACATCACATGTCAGCAGTTTCCATGATGTTCCCCGAGCCGTAAAACCAGTAAGTTTTTATTAGCGATTTTCAAAAGGGGAGGGAGTGCTCGAATAGGGTGTGGGTCACAGAGATCACATACTTCACAAGATAATAAAATATCACAAAGCAAATGGAGGCAGGGAGAGATCACAGGACCACCGGATGGGGTGAAATTAAAATTGCTAATGAAGTTTCCAGCATGCATTGTCATTGATAACATCTTATCAGGAAACAGGGTTTGAGAGCAGGCAACCTGTCTGACCAAAATTTATTAGGTGGGAATTTCCTCTTCCTAATAAGCCTGGGGGCACTATGGGAGACCGGGGCTTATTTCATCCCTTTGGCATCTACCATAAAAGGTGGCCGCCTTAACAGGGCCATCTATAGACCTACCCTCAGGGCGTGTTCTCTTTCTCAGGGATATTCCTTGCTCAGAAAAAGAATTCAGCAATATTTCTCCTATTTGCCTTTGAAAGAAGAGAAATATGGCTCTATTCCATCCGACTCACCAGTGGCCAGAAATCTTCTCTCTCTTGTTCCCTGAACATTGCTGTTATCCTGTTCTTTTTTCAAGATGCCCAGATTTCATATTGTTCAAACACACATGCTCTACAAACAATTTGTGCGGTTAATGCAATCATCACAGGGTCCTGAGGTGACGTATATACTCCTCAGTTTACAAAGAAGATGATGGGATTAAGAGATTAAAGTAAAGACAGGCATAGGAAATCGCAAGGATATTGATTGGGGAAGTGATAAGTGTCCATGAAATCTTCACAATTTATGTTCAGAGATTGCACTAAAGCCAAGTGTAAGAAATTATAAAAGAATTAATTTTGGGGAACTAATAAATGTCCATGAAGTCACAATCTATGTTCTTCTGCTGCGGCTTCAGCCAGTCCCTCCGTTCGGGGTCCCTGACTTCCCACAATAGGAAGGGTAGAGGGGTGTGGAGGATGGGGAGAAGTTGGTTAATGGATACGAAGTTACAGCTAGAGAAGAGGAATAAGTTCCAGCATTCTGTAGCACTATAGGTTGAATATAGTTAAGAATTATTTTATGTATATCTTCAAAAAGCTAGGAGAGAGGATTTCGAATGTTCCCAACACAAAGAAATGATCAATGTTTGAGGTGATGGATATCCCAGTTACTTTGATTTGATCATCACACGTTGTATACAAGTATCAAAACATTACTCTGTATCCCATAAATATGTACAATTATTATATGTCAACTAAAAATAAAAGAAAAAAACATAAAAGTGCAAAGAAAGAACTCTGCAAAGCAAAATTTGAAACAGCACCCGAATCAAATTCCTCTTGGTCAAATTGGTTACACTTTGGAACTGGATGTTATATTTTTCCCAGTGAATTGATGTAACCTTAGGACATAACCCTGCTCCTTCAGCAAGTAAAAGATAACATTGTGTTAAATTTTTAAAAGAGACATTGTAAATTAATGTGACATCCTCTTTTTAGGGGGGAGGGGAGCACAGGCTCCCACTCTGTCACCCAGTCTGGAGTACAGTGACCACTACGCTTGGCTATTTTTTTTTTAATTTTTTTGTAGAGATGAGGTCTCACCATATTGCTCAGGCTTGTCTTGAACTCCTGAGCCACGGGATCCACACTCAGCTAGTGGCAGGACCGGGTGTGCTGCTGTGACCTGCTTCCACCTCAGGCATCAGTGTCTAAATGAGAGGAACACAGTGGCACTAAGAAACTCGGAGATGCCAACAACTGCGGAGCCCCAAGGGGTGTTACAGCTTTGCCTGGGGAGTCCCAAGGTCTGAGACCCCAAGAAATGTCTCTCGTTCCTGCTACCTGCAACTCAGCAAATGAGGGCATGTCACAGCTCTCATTCAGTCCCACTGCCTGCAGCTCAGCAAATGGCGACATGTCACAGCTCTTATTCAGTCCTGCTGCCTGCAGTTCAGTGAATGGGGGTGTGTCACAGCTCTCATTTGGTCCCACTGCCCACAGCTCAGCAGATAGGGGTATGTTACAGCTTGTTCCTGACACCTGAAGTTCAGCAGGTCCTGGGTTCTTGTCCTGCAACCAAGAGGAATAAAGCATGCAGACAATGGAGAGTAGGTAGGGCACCAACTCAACTGCTCAGTGTTTAACTGCCCAGTAGCAGGGAGACCTCCCTGCCTTGCTCACTTCTCTTTTACCTTATAAAAGTGTTCACTTTTTGCTCCAAAGGCAAAGTGGCACATTTAAAGGAGGACACTTCCTGCCCTCCTCCCAAACTAGCTTTGGAAATACATTCACTTTTCTTGTGCCAGGCCTAGTGCTTGTAAATTGGACTCTACATGTAGCGTGCGACTGACCTGCTTTTCAGTTACACCAGTAGGGGGCAGTACAACAGTGCCTGAGTAGGCGCCAGCTTGGAGGCCATTCCCCAGGGAGACTAAAAGAACGGGCGGACTCAGGACGATAGTCCTAGGGTAAATTTAACATTTAAGAGACAATAGAAAAAAGGGATCCTGAAGAGGAAAATAAGGAGGATCAGTCAGATAGCAAGGAGAAGGTGGTCTCAAAATGTGAGGGCAAAAATTTCAAGACTATATCCAGATTAACAAAAAGTGCTTCCATTTTGTTTAGCAATTGTGTGGTCATGAGCCACCTTGGCCATGATGAGAGACATTTTAGTGGAGGCAGAAGCCAGATTCTCCATTTCTCACCTCCTTTTTTCTGATCCCCACTTCTCTTCCTTTCTCCCTGTTGGATATTTCTTGAGCTGCATCTGGAGATGTAGAAATTAAAGTCATAATATTGCTCTTAAGCAGCTCACAGTCTCATGGAGAAAACAGAGAAGAAAAACACTGAGAAGTTGCAAAATGGGAAACTGTGGTGTCACATAGAAAGGGTGCCTAATACAAACTATGTATGATCAGAGGAGGTTGCTGTAATGAACATGAGTACAATCTTTTCTTATACACGAAAAAAATCAAGTAACAATAGGGGTTTTTGTTTGTTTGTTTGTTTTTGAGACGGGGTCTCGCTCTGTTGCCAGGCTGGAGTACAGTGGGGCAATCTCGGCTCACTGCAGTCTCCGCCTCCTGGGTTCAAGCGATTCTCCCGCCTTGGCCCCCCAAAGTTCTGGGATTACAGGCGTGAGCCACTGCGCCCAGCCAAAGGGTTTATTTTTATACCTTTACTACCCAAAGAACTTGGCCAGTTCAGGAAAATGAGGATATTAGTGTGGCTGAAATAAAGACTGGATATGGAAAGCAGATCCAGCTTCCAGACTGGTCCAGATCACTAATGTTTTAGTGTACATGATGAAGGGTTTAAATTTTATCCTGAAGACTCGTGAAGGGAGGTAATTAAAGGATTTTGAGCAGGTTAGTGATATAGTGTGGTTCACAAGTTAAAAAGAATATTCTGGTAAACAGGAGAATGAGACCACAAGCAAGGGGGGACATTTTAAGGCTATTGGAGGGATCCAGCTAAACAATAATGAAAACGTTGGCCTTCATTATTGCTCAACTTGGCTGAAGCAGAGGTGGTGGTGTGAAGGGCAGGGGTCAGAATGAGCAGAACTTGATACCTGGTTGCATATGGGGGTAAAGGAAGAGGGAAGAGGAAGAGTCTGGTTCCTGACCTGGGTGGTTACATCAGTGGATAGGATAAGGGACAAGTTGGGACATGAGAGATGATAAGTTCAGTTTTGAATATATTAAGATTAAAATGTCTAAGAGGTAGATGAATATATGTATCTGCGGCTCAGGGGAGAGATCTGTGCTGTGTGCCAGCACACAAGTAATTATGGCCACAAATTCTGACTCAGAAAGAATATGTAAAGTGAAAGGAGGTTGGGGATGGAATCCCCTGGTAATACCAACATTTAAGGGATGGCAAAGGATGAGGCATATGTAAATGAGACTGACAAAGATTTACTAGAAAAGAGGAAAGAAAATTAGACCATTTTGGCCAGGCACAGTGGCTCAAACCTGTAGTCCCAGCACTTTGGGAGGCCAAGTGGGTGGATCACGAGGTCAAGAGATCAAGACCATCCTGGCCAACGTGGTGAAACCCGGTCTCTAAAAATGCAAAAATTAGCTGGGGGTGCTGGCGCGTGCCTGTAGTCCCAGCTACTCAGGAGGTTGAGGCAGGAGAATCACTTGAACCTGGGAGACCGAGGTTGCAGTGAGCCGAGATCGTGCCAGTGTACTCCAGACAGAGCAAGACTCAGAAAGAAAGAAAGAGAGAGAGAGAGAGAGAAAGAAAGAGAGAGAGAGAGAAAGAAGGAAAGAAAGAAAGAGATAGAGAGAGAGAGAGAGAGAGAGAAGAAAGAAAGAAAAGAAAGGAAGAAAGAAAAGAAAGAAAAGAAAGAAAGAAAGAAAAGAAAGAAAGAAAGAAAGAAAGAAAGAAAAGAAAGAAAGAAAGGAGGGAAGGAGGGAAGGAGGGAAGGAGGGAAGGAGGGAAGGAAGGAAGGAAGGAAGGAAGGAAGGAAGGAAGGAAATTAGAGCATTTTAAAGGAAATTAAAGAATTTAAGGAATTAAGATATTAAGGGTGTTGAGTGCCTGCAGCTTTTACAGGCTGAAGACATAAGCAGCCAGTGACTCTACCAGTGTCAGGTATTACTTCATAGCAATGCAAATTGAACTAATACAAAAAAAATAGAACTGAGGAGTTGGGCATTGCTATAAAGCAATTGCTGAAATGTGGAAGTGGCTTTGGAACCTGGTAATGGGCAGGGATGGGAAGAGTTTGGAGGGCTCAGAAGAAGACTAGAAGATGAGGGAAAGTTTGGAACTTCTTAGAGACTTGTTAAGTGATTATGACCAAAATGCTGACAGAACTATGAACAGTGAAGGCCAGGCTGATGAGGTAATAATAATGAACATGGGAAATAGAATCAGTGGAGAAAGACAACAGAAGTGGTGCCATGGAGAGCCAGATAACATAAAGTTCTGTGGAAGAAATGATGAATGGGTCAAATGCATCTGCTTCTGGTGAGAGCCTCAGGAACCTTCCAATCATGGTAGAAGGTGAAGGAGGAACAGGCATGCCACATGCAAGAGAAAGAGCAAGAGAGAGAGGGGAGGAGGTTCCAGGCTCTTTAAACAACTAGCTATTGTGTGAACTAATTGCTGCAGGGAGGACACCAAATCATTCCTGAGGGATCCAACCCCATGACCCAAACACCTCCCATTAGTTCCCATCTCCAACACTAGGGTCACATTTCATTTGGAGGGGACATACATTCAAACAATATCATCTCTGAACTAGCAAATTAATGTTAGAAGTGAGAGATTTCTTGAGGAGTAGCCACTAATTTCACATTTGACTAAACTTTGAAGATTCTTTCTAGAGGTTAAGGGAGTACAGAAAGAGGCACCATCGCCTCCTCCCCTTTTGGATCTTACAGAATTGCAGGCACACTCGATCATCAGAGGTGGGGATTCATAACAAAGAAGTTAAAACTCTACTTTTCTGTGGTGGTGGCAATGTACTGTAAGAGATTAAATTGCATTTGTTATGCCCAGACCCTTTGTTCCCCGAAAAAGACCACCAGAGTCCAGAGTCAAAGCCAAGCGGCAAGGATCTTTAATGCAAGTTCGAACTTGGTCCCTCCGTTCCACAACATACAGGAGGGCCCAGAACAATGCGTGCGCTTGCCTTTTATAGCCTAATGTAAACAGGACTTGTAAAGTTGCAGAGGAACGAGGGAATTCTCTAGGTTACAGCATTACAATTGGTTAACATTTTAAGTTTATACATTTAGCAGTTTTTTTTTATGGTTCCCGTGCTCTCACAAACGGCTGTTTTCTTATCGGGGATTTTCCAGGTGGTGTCCTTCTAAAGTTGAGATATGGTAGTCTTTGAATTGAAAGATATATGGTAGGGAGACATATGGTGGGATGAGCCCAGGAAGTTGAGGGATATATGGAGGGGAGACATATGGTGGGATATGTTTATACTGGGCTCAGGAAGTTGAGAGATATATGGCAAGCACTAGTAATTAGAACAGAAAAAGAACAAGACAGGGACTTTCACATTGCTTGTCTATACAACATCTGAAATCTATAGATAACATTATCGGTAGGTCCGGCATCAACTTTTAACTAGGCTCAAGGCGCCGCCCGGGCTGTCTGCCTGTAGGGTCAACTTCTAACTAGGCTCAAGGCGCCGCCCGGCTGCCTGCCTGTAGATTTCATTTGGTCTCTTTCATTCCTCCCTTTCTCAAGTACCTCTAGAGCCAATCTTGGGTCTTATAAGTCTGATTCTGTTTCAGCATCTACAGGTTGGTATTGGGCTCTGAGGACCATGAGCTGTATGGTGTCAAACCTCTCTCTGACAAACCGCAAAATTCTGTAACAACACAAGGTCCTACGGTAAACAGAAATAGTAGACTTAGTAGAGGTCCAATGAAGGGGGCCAACAGAGAAAACATATAAGAATTCCACCATTGATTTGCAGCTGAGGCAAACTGCTGTTTTCTCATTTCTGTGCTTAACTTGCGTAGCTGTTGGACCCTGTTCTCTACAAGCCCTGATTCATTTATGTAGAAGCAACAGTCCTCTTTCAGGAACATACATGTACCACTTTTTCAGCAGTGAGTAGGTCTAGGGCCCTCCGGTTCTGTAAGGTCACCTGAGCTAGGGATGTGAGCTGTCGTTGAAGGGAGGCAAGGGACTCAGCTGATTCCTCCATAGCCACGGCAAATTGTTGGTACAATTTGTTGCTTTCTATGAGGGTGTGACCTAGGGCTCCCCCTGCCAGTCCGGCCGCAATGAGGGATGATGTGAGGGAGATTCCTACAATGAGGGGGAGAAATATTGCTCGTGTAGGTCTCAGTTTAGGGATTGGGTGAATGGCAGTACTAGTCCAGTTACCGGTGTACCCCAGGAACTCGCCGGCAGTTAGTAGAGTTAGTCGGGGAACTAGTGTGACAGGAAGACACAGTAGGCTGGCAACAGAGGGACTAGGTAGATTCTTAGATAATGTTCCATTGCACCAAAAGAATATGCCCTGCGGGGCTCTTAGGGAGGCACTAGGGGGCGTCACAGTGATGCTACAGAGGCTGGAGTTAGTGCCTGAAAAACAGTAGGGAAACTTTTTCTGACTAGGGTTTTGGTACAGTGGCACATTAAGAATGGGGGCGTCCGTGAGATTCTGAAAGTCCCTAGTTTGGGTGGAGGATTCCCAGGGCAGAGGGACAGCGGTTAGTGGTGGATGCCCTAGGGTGGCACACAGAAAGCAGCCAGACAAGCTGTGAAGTCCCGTAAGGTTGGCAAGCTCTAATCCTTCTTGTAATATTTCCAGCCAGGAGAAAGGGCGTAATTCTTGTGTTAGTCTGTCTTCCTGTCGCTGGATATCCCCATGGACTAGGGGCAGTATTTGAACTAGGCCACGCCACAGATAGAGGTGACTACTAGGCCATGTGGAGGAAGAGGATAGTATACAGCCCCATGTTGAGGCGTGGTCCAGCGGGGGTCCCAAGGGTCCTTAACTATCCAAGTATAGATACCGCCTCTACCCTGTTGGTAAAAATTCCACCCGGATTGCTTGTTCCACCCTCTGACTGAGTGCATCTTACAGTAATTGTAGGGGCAGCCTGCGTTTTGGTGCCACCAATAGTGTTTACAATTGTGTTTAGTCTGATCAAACTCAAAGCATATCATTGGTGCCACTGGTTTGGCTATCTGAAAACCAGTAAAATTCAGCAAAATTGGGGCACTGCACCCTGAGGAGGGACAATCAGCACTGGCCAATAATTTCCCGGGCTTATGAGGTTGCCCTGGGTGGGTTTGGTTTTCATAAAGCCAGAATCTCCAAACAAAGGGATTAGAAACTGGTTTTGTGTTAGCCCCCACGGCCATTAGGGCGACTAACATTAGGGTTAGACTACCTAGCTGCATGTTTGTAGTGAGCTATGCTGCCGGCGCAGGGTGAGTTTTAAGGGGTTGTTCTTAGCTTTGTCCACAGTCCACGTGGTCGGTGCTTCAGTCGCTATCGTGACGGGTCCGAGAAGGTCGGAGGCTGGGTCCACCGGCTTGACGTGGGTGTAGTGGATCCACGACGCGATGCCTTCTACCTTTAGGGCAGTGGGTGTGGTTAGGAGTACTTGAAGCGGTCCCTTCCACCGGGGTTCTAAGGTTTCTTGCCGGTGTCGCTTGACTAGGACCCAGTCTCCCGGCTGGTACGGGTGGGGTGTCGGTGGGGGTCCGGTTTCATATAATTCCTGCAGCTTAGGCCAGATTTCCTGATGAATTTTCTGCAAGGCTTGTAGGGAAAACAAGAGTTCAGATACATTTTCAGTTTCAGATTTGAGCAGATCATCTTTTAGGCTGGGAACTAGGGGTGGGGGTCTGCCATACATGATTTCATAAGGGGTAAGGCCCAGTCTGTAGGGGGTATTACGGGCCCGGAACAGAGCGTAGGGGAGAAGGACCACCCAATTAGCGCCAGTCTCCATAGTTAATTTAGTTAAGGTCTCCTTTAAGGTCCGATTCATCCTTTCTACCTGTCCTGAACTCTGGGGCCTGTATGCGCAATGTAATTTCCAATTAGCCCCAAGAATGGAAGCCAAATCCTGACTCACCTTAGCAACGAAGGCCGGTCCATTATCTGACCCTATCTGGATGGGAAAGCCATACCTGGGGAGGATATCTTCCAGAATTTTTTCGCTACAACCTGAGCGGTTTCTCTTTTGGTTGGAAATGCTTCAGTCCACCCTGAAAAGGTATCTACAAAGACAAGTAAGTACCGATATCCGTATTTTCCTGGCTTTACCTCAGTGAAATCTACTTCCCAGTAGATACCGGGCCTGGTTCCCCTGAGCCTTGTTCCCGCAGCAACCTGGGATTGGGGATAGGCGTTGCTAAGCTGGCAGACTTTGCAACTCATCACGATGCTGCTGGCCGTTTCCGCTATGCGTCTGATCTTGAGCTTGGAGCGTCTAATCAGGTCCATCATCCGCCGGGCACCCAGATGGGTGGATCGGTGGATGTGTTCTAACACTTGCTGTCCTAATTTTTCTGGTAGGATAATATGGTCTTTAGTATCAGTCCACCACCCATTCTGGATCTGTTTCAGGGGAAGTTTGTCGATCCACTGGAGATCTTGTTCTGAATAATCAGGGTAATACGGCAGGTCTCGGGGGCCGGATCAGGGAGCTGGAGTGCAAGGAGTTGACTGGGAGCCTTTGCCACACTCCTTGCAGTTTGATCTGCCAGAAAGTTGCCTTGAGCAGTTGGAGTGGTTGGCTTCTGGTGCCCTGGGCAATGTACAATAGCCAATTTTTCTGGTTTCCATAGGGCTGTTAGCAGGGCTAGGATCTCTTGCTTATTTTTTATTTCTTTTCCCTCAGCCGTTAGCAACCCTCGCTCCCTGTAAATGGCCCCATGTATGTGTGCCGTAGCGAAAGCGTACCGGCTATCTGTATACCGTCAGTTTTCTCCCTGCCCCTAAGGTAAGAGCTTGGGTGAGCGCTATCAGTTCGGCCCTCTGGGCCGATGTCCCCGGGGGCAGGGGTTCCGCCCAGATTACCTCAGTCTCTGAAGTCACCGCTGCTCCAGCATACCTCTGGCCTTGGTGTATGAAGCTACTCCCATCGGTGAACCAAACGAGGTCGGCGTCAGGAAGTGGGCGGTCCTGCAGGTCCTCTCGAACTCCGTGCACCTGGGCTAATATCTCGGTGCAATTATGGAGCGGCGCGTCCAGGTCCGGGTTGGGCAGCAGCGAGGCAGGGTTTAAGGTCGTTGGGGGCAGGAAAATTATTCTGAGGGGATTTAATAGTAGTCCCTGGTAGTGGGTGAGCCGGCGTTGCTTATCCATCGGTTAGGCGGCTGTTTGAGTACACCTTCGATGGCATGTGGGGTAACGACCCGTAATTCTTGTCCCAAGACAAGTTTATCAGCATCTTGTACCATCAGGGCCGTGGCTGCGATCACTCGGAGGCAAGGGGGCCACCCGGCAGCCACTGGGTCTAACTTCTTTGACAGGTAGGCGACTGGCCTCCGCCAGGGGCCTAAGTTCTGAGTTAACACCGCCTTGGCGACGCCCTTACTCTCGTCCACGTATAAGTGGAAGGGCTTAGTGACGTCAGGCAGTCCCAGTGCAGGCGCAGAGAGTAGGGCGGTTTTAATCTGTTGGAAAGCCGACTCGGCTTCTTCTGTCCAATTAAATGGCTGCTGTCCCCGCGTTGCCTGATATAAGGGCTTAGCCAGCTCTGCAAACCCAGGTATCCATAGTCTACAAAATCCTGCCGACCCCAGGAATTCCCTTACTTGTCGGGTGGATTGTGGCCTGGGGATCTGCAGAACAGTCTGTTTCCGGGCGTCTGTTAACCAGCGCTGCCCTCCTTTTAGCAGGTACCCCAGATACGTTACTTCTGGTTTACAGATTTGGGCTTTCTTTGCCGAGGCCCGATAGCCTAGACTCCCTAGAGCTTGTAAGAGACTTTTGGTCCCTTGGAGGCAAGCTTCTCGGGTCTCGGCAGCGATCAGGAGGTCATCAACATACTGTAATAAGGTTATTTCAGGGTGTTTGCGTCGGTACTCACCCAGGTCTTCATGGAGAGCCTCATCGAACAGGGTAGGAGAGTTTTTGAATCCCTGCGGCAGTCTGGTCCATGTCAGTTGGCCACTTATGCCCCTTTCAGGGTCAGTCCACTCGAAGGCGAAAAGCTTTTGGCTCTGAGGGGCTAAAGGCAAACTGAAGAAGGCATCCTTCAAATCTAAAACAGTGTACCATTGGTGTTTGGGGTTTAGAGTACTCAGGAGGGTATATGGGTTGGGCACAGTTGGATGTATGTCCATAACTCTCTTATTGACTTCTCTTAAGTCCTGTACAGGTCTGTACTCCCCGCTATTAGGTTTCCGTACCGGCAACAAGGGAGTGTTCCAGGGTGAGTGACAGGGCCGAAGGACCCCTTGGTCGAGGAGCCTACGGATGTGGGGCGTGATTCCTTCTTTGGCCTCTAAGGGCATTTGGTATTGACGCACCCGAACGGGGTCTGCCCCAGGCTTGAGTTCCACAAACAAGGCAGGACGGTGCTTTGCTAGTCCTAAACCTCCCGTTTCTGCCCAGGCTCCTGGAAATTGTTGAAGCCAGGTTGCTATGTCCTGGTCAGGGGCCGCCTGCTCCTGGTGGAGCCGGTATTCATCTTCTAAGGTTATGGTCAGGACGGGCACGGGCTGATTTTGGGAATCGGTCACGATGGGCCCCTCAGGGAGGAAATGGATCTGTGCTCCCATTTTAGTTAGCAGGTCTCTCCCTAGTAGAGGACAGGGGCTCTCAGGGATAACCAGGAAGGAGTGGGTTACATTCTTGGCTCCAAGATTTACTGTTCTTTGTGTCGTCCAGGGGTACTTTTTAATTCCTGTGGCCCCTTGTACCCACGAGGACTTGGAGGATAATTTTCCCTCAGTTTTAACTAGGACTGAGTGTTGTGCTCCCGTATCGACCAAGAACTGAACTGGGGACCCCTCCACTTGCAAGGTTACCCTGGGTTCGGGGAGGGGGACCGAACCCCGTCTTCCCTAGTCCTCATTCTGAGTGACTAGTACGGGTGTAGACCTAGGGGGCCCCGTCCTTGCTGTTTCTTTTTGGGACAGTCTCTTGCCCAGTGGCCAGCTTGTTTACAGTAGGCACATTGGTCTTTGCTCAGGTTGTTATATCTGGGGGACCGCTTAGGTTGGGTGTTCTCTGGCTGTAGATGCTCTTTTTGTACAACCGCTGCCAGGACCTTGGTCATTTTTTCCTCTGGAGTATCTCTATTATTGTAAACCCGCTGGGCTATCTGAAGGAGGTCCTGAAGCTGTTTTCCCTCAAGTCCTCTAATTTCTGGAGTTTTTTTCTAATATCTGGGGTTGCCTGATTTACAAAAGACATTACGACGGCTGCTTGGCTTCCGGGAGCCTCTGGGTCCATAGGAGTGTATTGCCTAAAGGCCTCCATTAATCTTTCTAGGTAGCTAGCTGGGCTTTCTGTCTTTCCCTGCAGAACAGAGTATACTTTAGCCAAATTGGTGGGCTTGCGAGCAGCCGCCCGGAGACCTGCCATTAGAGTCTGGCGATAAAGGTGTAGCCGTCCCCTACCTTCTGCCGTGTTGTAGTCCCACGCCGGTCTGGACAGAGGAAAAGTCGCATTTATAAGGTCGGGGTTGGCAGTCGGTTGACCGTCGTCCCCCGGGACCAGCTTTCTAGCTTCTACCTGTATTCTCTCTCGCTCCTCCGTCGTGAACAAGATTCGGAGGAGCTGCTGACAATCATCCCAAGTGGGCTGGTGGGTAAACATAATACTATCCAGTAAAGCCATTAAATCTTTGGGGTTGTCTGAAAACCGAGCACTCTGGGTCTTCCAATTATATAGATCACTGGTGGAGAATGGCCAGTACTGGAGCCTAGGACTTCCCGTGTCGTCTGGGGGCCCTATTTCCCGAAGGGGTAACGCCACTGTGGAGTCAGGCGGCTGGGGAGGGGGAACTCGCAAAGTACGCCCTCGCGTTCGCCCCGCCGGCCCTTCGGAGTTGCTTTCACTTTCAGCGGGTACAGGCACGCTGACCGCTTCCCGTTCACCTGCTCCCTCCTGCGGCTCCTCCCGGGGGGGGGACCCGGGGACCGGAGGGGTATGGAGGGGGTTCTGTGGACAGAAGGTCCTCGCTATCTGGTAGAACAGGATGAGGGGGGGCAGTCGGTTGCTTGGATTTTAGCGGTCGAGCAACCAGTGCCTTACAGGGTTCAGAGGCTAATTGGAAAGGGGACAGCCAAGGGGGCGGGTTCCCAGCTATATCCTGCCATATGAGGATATATGGGATATGATCCGGGTGATTAGCACGCCCAGGCTGGAAAACCTTGGACTTTACCCTAGTGATGACAGGGAGACAAAACGTCCCTTCGGGTGGCCACCCTACGTTAAGGGCGGGCCACTCGGAGCGGCACAGAGTAATTAGCTTTCCCTTCCTGATGTCCATACCAAGATCATGGCCCCTTGCCCTAACATCCTTGAAATTACTTGTAAGGAGAGATAGGGGAGTGCTCTGGGTATTACCCATCTTGAACAATAGCGCCCGGAGTGGCGTCTGCAACAGGTCCTGCAAGGCAAAAGTGAATTGCTGGAACAGGTCCTGCAAGGGAAAAGTGAGTTGCTGGAATATCAACAACAAGTTTACGTCAGTCGCCGGCGCGCGCCAGAAATCTGGGTCAGAACAAGTTCAGACAAGAATACGTCAGTCGCAAGCGCGCACCAGAAATCTGGGTCAAAATAAGTGCAAACAAGAACCAGATGAGAGCCGGGGGACGTCTCCCACCGGTCTCCGCTGGCTGTCCTATAGCGCGTCCGCCAGGACGTATGCCAGCTTCAGACCTCGCGAGTCACAGATTCAGGCGGACTTAGAGAGCCGCGAATTCAGACAGGCTAACAGCCTCAGGCGGACTTAAAGAGCCGCAGGTTCAGAACGGACACAGACAGACAAAGACGAAGACGGGCAAACACAGACGAGCCGGCTCACCTATTAGCAGATCGATCCTAGTAGATCCGTTGACCAGGGGTCTGGTGGGCTTGAGGAATCCCGGACGAGCCCCCAGATGTTATGCCCAGACCCTTTGTTCCCCGAAAAAGACCACCAGAGTCCAGAGTCAAAGCCAAGCGGCAAGGATCTTTAATGCAAGTTCGAACTTGGTCCCTCCGTTCCACAACATACAGGAGGCCCAGAACAATGCGTGCGCTTGCCTTTTATAGCCTAATGTAAACAGGACTTGTAAAGTTGCAGAGGAACGAGGGAATTCTCTAGGTTACAGCATTACAATTGGTTAACATTTTAAGTTATACATTTAGCAGTTTTTTTATGGTTCCCGTGCTCTCACAAACGGCTGTTTTCTTATCGGGGATTTTCCAGGTGGTGTCCTTCTAAAGTTGAGATATATGGTAGTCTTTGAATTGAAAGATATATGGTAGGGAGACATATGGTGGGATGAGCCCAGGAAGTTGAGGGATATATGGAGGGGAGACATATGGTGGGATATGTTTATACTGGGCTCAGGAAGTTGAGAGATATATGGCAAGCACTAGTAATTAGAACAGAAAAAGAACAAGACAGGGACTTTCACATTGCTTGTCTATAACATCTGAAATCTATAGATAACATTATCGGCTAGGTCCGGCATCAACTTTTAACTAGGCTCAAGGCGCCGCCGGGCTGTCTGCCTGTAGGGTCAACTTCTAACTAGGCTCAAGGCGCCGCCCGGCTGCCTGCCTGTAGATTTCATTTGGTCTCTTTCATTCCTCCCTTCTCAAGTACCTCTAGAGCCAATCTTGGGTCTTATAAGTCTGATTCTGTTTCAGCATCTACAGGTTGGTATTGGGCTCTGAGGACCATGAGCTGTATGGTGTCAAACCTCTCTCTGACAAACCGCAAAATTCTGTAACAACACAAGGTCCTACGGTAAACAGAAATAGTAGACTTAGTAGAGGTCCAATGAAGGGGGCCAACAGAGAAAACATATAAGAATTCCACCATTGATTTGCAGCTGAGGCAAACTGCTGTTTTCTCATTTCTGTGCTTAACTTGCGTAGCTGTTGGACCCTGTTCTCTACAAGCCCTGATTCATTTACGTAGAAGCAACAGTCCTCTTTCAGGAACATACATGTACCACCTTTTTCAGCAGTGAGTAGGTCTAGGGCCCTCCGGTTCTGTAAGGTCACCTGAGCTAGGGATGTGAGCTGTCGTTGAAGGGAGGCAAGGGACTCAGCTGATTCCTCCATAGCCACGGCAAATTGTTGGTACAATTTGTTGCTTTCTATGAGGGTGTGACCTAGGGCTCCCCCTGCCAGTCCGGCCGCAATGAGGGATGATGTGAGGGAGATTCCTACAATGAGGGGGAGAAATATTGCTCGTGTAGGTCTCAGTTTAGGGATTGGGTGAATGGCAGTACTAGTCCAGTTACCGGTGTACCCCAGGAACTCGCCGGCAGTTAGTAGAGTTAGTCGGGGAACTAGTGTGACAGGAAGACACAGTAGGCTGGCAACAGAGGGACTAGGTAGATTCTTAGATAATGTTCCATTGCACCAAAAGAATATGCCCTGCGGGGCTCTTAGGGAGGCACTAGGGGGCGTCACAGTGATGCTACAGAGGCTGGAGTTAGTGCCTGAAAAACAGTAGGGAAACTTTTTCTGACTAGGGTTTTGGTACAGTGGCACATTAAGAATGGGGGCGTCCGTGAGATTCTGAAAGTCCCTAGTTTGGGTGGAGGATTCCCAGGGCAGAGGGACAGCGGTTAGTGGTGGATGCCCTAGGGTGGCACACAGAAAGCAGCCAGACAAGCTGTGAAGTCCCGTAAGTTGGCAAGCTCTAATCCTTCTTGTAATTTCCAGCCAGGAGAAAGGGCGTAATTCTTGTGTTAGTCTGTCTTCCTGTCGCTGGATATCCCCATGGACTAGGGGCAGTATTTGAACTAGGCCACGCCACAGATAGAGGTGACTACTAGGCCATGTGGAGGAAGAGGAATAGTATACAGCCCCATGTTGAGGCGTGGTCCAGCGGGGGTCCCAAGGGTCCTTAACTATCCAAGTATAGATACCGCCTCTACCCTGTTGGTAAAAATTCCACCCGGATTGCTTGTTCCACCCTCTGACTGAGTGCATCTTACAGTAATTGTAGGGGCAGCCTGCGTTTTGGTGCCACCAATAGTGTTTACAATTGTGTTTAGTCTGATCAAACTCAAAGCATATCATTGGTGCCACTGGTTTGGCTATCTGAAAACCAGTAAAATTCAGCAAAATTGGGGCACTGCACCCTGAGGAGGGACAATCAGCACTGGCCAATAATTTCCCGGGCTTATGAGGTTGCCCTGGGTGGGTTTGGTTTTCATAAAGCCAGAATCTCCAACAAAGGGATTAGAAACTGGTTTTGTGTTAGCCCCCACGGCCATTAGGGCGACTAACATTAGGGTTAGACTACCTAGCTGCATGTTTGTATGAGCTATGCTGCCGGCGCAGGGTGAGTTTTAAGGGGTTGTTCTTAGCTTTGTCCACAGTCCACGTGGTCGGTGCTTCAGTCGCTATCGTGACGGGTCCGAGAAGGTCGGAGGCTGGGTCCACCGGCTTGACGTGGGTGTAGTGGATCCACGACGCGATGCCTTCTACCTTTAGGGCAGTGGGTGTGGTTAGGAGTACTTGAAGCGGTCCCTTCCACCGGGGTTCTAAGGTTTCTTGCCGGTGTCGCTTGACTAGGACCCAGTCTCCCGGCTGGTACGGGTGGGGTGTCGGTGGGGGTCCGGTTTCATATAATTCCTGCAGCTTAGGCCAGATTTCCTGATGAATTTTCTGCAAGGCTTGTAGGGAAAACAAGAGTTCAGATACATTTTCAGTTTCAGATTTGAGCAGATCATCTTTTAGGCTGGGAACTAGGGGTGGGGGTCTGCCATACATGATTCATAAGGGGTAAGGCCCAGTCTGTAGGGGGTATTACGGGCCCGGAACAGAGCGTAGGGGAGAAGGACCACCCAATTAGCGCCAGTCTCCATAGTTAATTTAGTTAAGGTCTCCTTTAAGGTCCGATTCATCCTTTCTACCTGTCCTGAACTCTGGGGCCTGTAAGCGCAATGTAATTTCCAATTAGCCCCAAGAATGGAAGCCAAATCCTGACTCACCTTAGCAACGAAGGCCGGTCCATTATCTGACCCTATCTGGATGGGAAAGCCATACCTGGGGAGGATATCTTCCAGAATTTTTTCGCTACAACCTGAGCGGTTTTCTTTTGGTTGGAAATGCTTCAGTCCACCCTGAAAAGGTATCTACAAAGACAAGTAAGTACCGATATCCGTATTTTCCTGGCTTTACCTCAGTGAAATCTACTTCCCAGTAGATACCGGGCCTGGTTCCCCTGAGCCTTGTTCCCGCAGCAACCTGGGATTGGGGATAGGCGTTGCTAAGCTGGCAGACTTTGCAACTCATCACGATGCTGCTGGCCGTTTCCGCTATGCGTCTGATCTTGAGCTTGGAGCGTCTAATCAGGTCCATCATCCGCCGGGCACCCAGATGGGTGGATCGGTGGATGTGTTCTAACACTTGCTGTCCTAATTTTTCTGGTAGGATAATATGGTCTTTAGTATCAGTCCACCACCCATTCTGGATCTGTTTCAGGGGAAGTTTGTCGATCCACTGGAGATCTTGTTCTGAATAATCAGGGTAATACGGCAGGTCTCGGGGGCCCGGATCAGGGAGCTGGAGTGCAAGGAGTTGACTGGGAGCCTTTGCCACACTCCTTGCAGTTTGATCTGCCAGAAAGTTGCCTTGAGCAGTTGGAGTGGTTGGCTTCTGGTGCCCTGGGCAATGTACAATAGCCAATTTTTCTGGTTTCCATAGGGCTGTTAGCAGGGCTAGGATCTCTTGCTTATTTTTTATTTCTTTTCCCTCAGCCGTTAGCAACCCTCGCTCCCTGTAAATGGCCCCATGTATGTGTGCCGTAGCGAAAGCGTACCGGCTATCTGTGTATACCGTCAGTTTTCTCCCTGCCCCTAAGGTAAGAGCTTGGGTGAGCGCTATCAGTTCGGCCCTCTGGGCCGATGTCCCCGGGGGCAGGGGTTCCGCCCAGATTACCTCAGTCTCTGAAGTCACCGCTGCTCCAGCATACCTCTGGCCTTGGTGTATGAAGCTACTCCCATCGGTGAACCAAACGAGGTCGGCGTCAGGAAGTGGGCGGTCCTGCAGGTCCTCTCGAACTCCGTGCACCTGGGCTAATATCTCGGTGCAATTATGGAGCGGCGCGTCCAGGTCCGGGTTGGGCAGCAGCGAGGCAGGGTTTAAGGTCGTTGGGGGCAGGAAAATTATTCTGAGGGGATTTAATAGTAGTCCCTGGTAGTGGGTGAGCGGGCGTTGCTTATCCATCGGTTAGGCGGCTGTTTGAGTACACCTTCGATGGCATGTGGGGTAACGACCCGTAATTCTTGTCCCAAGACAAGTTTATCAGCATCTTGTACCATCAGGGCCGTGGCTGCGATCACTCGGAGGCAAGGGGGCCACCCGGCAGCCACTGGGTCTAACTTCTTTGACAGGTAGGCGACTGGCCTCCGCCAGGGGCCTAAGTTCTGAGTTAACACCGCCTTGGCGACGCCCTTACTCTCGTCCACGTATAAGTGGAAGGGCTTAGTGACGTCAGGCAGTCCCAGTGCAGGCGCAGAGAGTAGGGCGGTTTTAATCTGTTGGAAAGCCGACTCGGCTTCTTCTGTCCAATTAAATGGCTGCTGTCCCCGCGTTGCCTGATATAAGGGCTTAGCCAGCTCTGCAAACCCAGGTATCCATAGTCTACAAAATCCTGCCGACCCCAGGAATTCCCTTACTTGTCGGGTGGATTGTGGCCTGGGGATCTGCAGAACAGTCTGTTTCCGGGCGTCTGTTAACCAGCGCTGCCCTCCTTTTAGCAGGTACCCCAGATACGTTACTTCTGGTTTACAGATTTGGGCTTTCTTTGCCGAGGCCCGATAGCCTAGACTCCCTAGAGCTTGTAAGAGACTTTTGGTCCCTTGGAGGCAAGCTTCTCGGGTCTCGGCAGCGATCAGAGGTCATCAACATACTGTAATAAGGTTATTTCAGGGTGTTTGCGTCGGTACTCACCCAGGTCTTCATGGAGAGCCTCATCGAACAGGGTAGGAGAGTTTTTGAATCCCTGCGGCAGTCTGGTCCATGTCAGTTGGCCACTTATGCCCCTTTCAGGGTCAGTCCACTCGAAGGCGAAAAGCTTTTGGCTCTGAGGGGCTAAAGGCAAACTGAAGAAGGCATCCTTCAAATCTAAAACAGTGTACCATTGGTGTTTGGGGTTTAGAGTACTCAGGAGGGTATATGGGTTGGGCACAGTTGGATGTATGTCCATAACTCTCTTATTGACTTCTCTTAAGTCCTGTACAGGTCTGTACTCCCCGCTATTAGGTTTCCGTACCGGCAACAAGGGAGTGTTCCAGGGTGAGTGACAGGGCCGAAGGACCCCTTGGTCGAGGAGCCTACGGATGTGGGGCGTGATTCCTTCTTTGGCCTCTAAGGGCATTTGGTATTGACGCACCCGAACGGGGTCTGCCCCAGGCTTGAGTTCCACAAACAAGGCAGGACGGTGCTTTGCTAGTCCTAAACCTCCCGTTTCTGCCCAGGCTCCTGGAAATTGTTGAAGCCAGGTTGCTATGTCCTGGTCAGGGGCCGCCTGCTCCTGGTGGAGCCGGTATTCATCTTCTAAGGTTATGGTCAGGACGGGCACGGGCTGATTTTGGGAATCGGTCACGATGGGCCCCTCAGGGAGGAAATGGATCTGTGCTCCCATTTTAGTTAGCAGGTCTCTCCCTAGTAGAGGACAGGGGCTCTCAGGGATAACCAGGAAGGAGTGGGTTACATTCTTGGCTCCAAGATTTACTGTTCTTTGTGTCGTCCAGGGGTACTTTTTAATTCCTGTGGCCCCTTGTACCCACGAGGACTTGGAGGATTATTTTCCCTCAGTTTTAACTAGGACTGAGTGTTGTGCTCCCGTATCGACCAAGAACTGAACTGGGGACCCCTCCACTTGCAAGGTTACCCTGGGTTCGGGGAGGGGGACCGAACCCCGTCTTCCCTAGTCCTCATTCTGAGTGACTAGTACGGGTGTAGACCTAGGGGGTCCCCGTCCTTGCTGTTTCTTTTTGGGACAGTCTCTTGCCCAGTGGCCAGCTTGTTTACAGTAGGCACATTGGTCTTTGCTCAGGTTGTTATATCTGGGGGACCGCTTAGGTTGGGTGTTCTCTGGCTGTAGATGCTCTTTTTGTACAACCGCTGCCAGGACCTTGGTCATTTTTTCCTCTGGAGTATCTCTATTATTGTAAACCCGCTGGGCTATCTGAAGGAGGTCCTGAAGCTGTTTTCCCTCCAAGTCCTCTAATTTCTGGAGTTTTTTTCTAATATCTGGGGTTGCCTGATTTACAAAAGACATTACGACGGCTGCTTGGCTTCCGGGAGCCTCTGGGTCCATAGGAGTGTATTGCCTAAAGGCCTCCATTAATCTTTCTAGGTAGCTAGCTGGGCTTTCTGTCTTTCCTGCAGAACAGAGTATACTTTAGCCAAATTGGTGGGCTTGCGAGCAGCCGCCCGGAGACCTGCCATTAGAGTCTGGCGATAAAGGTGTAGCCGTCCCCTACCTTCTGCCGTGTTGTAGTCCCACGCCGGTCTGGACAGAGGAAAAGTCGCATTTATAAGGTCGGGGTTGGCAGTCGGTGACCGTCGTCCCCCGGGACCAGCTTTCTAGCTTCTACCTGTATTCTCTCTCGCTCCTCCGTCGTGAACAAGATTCGGAGGAGCTGCTGACAATCATCCCAAGTGGGCTGGTGGGTAAACATAATACTATCCAGTAAAGCCATTAAATCTTTGGGGTTGTCTGAAAACCGAGCACTCTGGGTCTTCCAATTATATAGATCACTGGTGGAGAATGGCCAGTACTGGAGCCTAGGACTTCCCGTGTCGTCTGGGGGCCCTATTTCCCGAAGGGGTAACGCCACTGTGGAGTCAGGCGGCTGGGGAGGGGGAACTCGCAAAGTACGCCCTCGCGTTCGCCCCGCCGGCCCTTCGGAGTTGCTTTCACTTTCAGCGGGTACAGGCACGCTGACCGCTTCCCGTTCACCTGCTCCCTCCTGCGGCTCCTCCCGGGGGGCTGGGACCCGGGGACCGGAGGGGTATGGAGGGGGTTCTGTGGACAGAAGGTCCTCGCTATCTGGTAGAACAGGATGAGGGGGGGCAGTCGGTTGCTTGGATTTTAGCGGTCGAGCAACCAGTGCCTTACAGGGTTCAGAGGCTAATTGGAAAGGGGACAGCCAAGGGGGCGGGTTCCCAGCTATATCCTGCCATATGAGGATATATGGGATATGATCCGGGTGATTAGCACGCCCAGGCTGGAAAACCTTGGACTTTACCCTAGTGATGACAGGGAGACAAAACGTCCCTTCGGGTGGCCACCCTACGTTAAGGGCGGGCCACTCGGAGCGGCACAGAGTAATTAGCTTTCCCTTCCTGATGTCCATACCAAGATCATGGCCCCTTGCCCTAACATCCTTGAAATTACTTGTAAGGAGAGATAGGGGAGTGCTCTGGGTATTACCCATCTTGAACAATAGCGCCCGGAGTGGCGTCTGCAACAGGTCCTGCAAGGCAAAAGTGAATTGCTGGAACAGGTCCTGCAAGGGAAAAGTGAGTTGCTGGAATATCAACAACAAGTTTACGTCAGTCGCCGGCGCGCGCCAGAAATCTGGGTCAGAACAAGTTCAGACAAGAATACGTCAGTCGCAAGCGCGCACCAGAAATCTGGGTCAAAATAAGTGCAAACAAGAACCAGATGAGAGGGGACGTCTCCCACCGGTCTCCGCTGGCTGTCCTATAGCGCGTCCGCCAGGACGTATGCCAGCTTCAGACCTCGCGAGTCACAGATTCAGGCGGACTTAGAGAGCCGCGAATTCAGACAGGCTAACAGCCTCAGGCGGACTTAAAGAGCCGCAGGTTCAGAACGGACACAGACAGACAAAGACGAAGACGGGCAAACACAGACGAGCCGGCTCACCTATTAGCAGATCGATCCTAGTAGATCCGTTGACCAGGGGTCTGGTGGGCTTGAGGAATCCCGGACGAGCCCCCAGATGTTATGCCCAGACCTTTGTTCCCCGAAAAAGACCACCAGAGTCCAGAGTCAAAGCCAAGCGGCAAGGATCTTTAATGCAAGTTCGAACTTGGTCCCTCCGTTCCACAACATACAGGAGGGCCCAGAACAATGCGTGCGCTTGCCTTTTATAGCCTAATGTAAACAGGACTTGTAAAGTTGCAGAGGAACGAGGGAATTCTCTAGGTTACAGCATTACAATTGGTTAACATTTTAAGTTTATACATTTAGCAGTTTTTTTATTGGTTCCCGTGCTCTCACAAACGGCTGTTTTCTTATCGGGGATTTTCCAGGGGTGTCCTTCTAAAGTTGAGATATATGGTAGTCTTTGAATTGAAAGATATATGGTAGGGAGACATATGGGGGATGAGCCCAGGAAGTTGAGGGATATATGGAGGGGAGACATATGGTGGGATATGTTTATACTGGGCTCAGGAAGTTGAGAGATATATGGCAAGCACTAGTAATTAGAACAGAAAAAAAACAAGACAGGGACTTTCACATTGCTTGTCTATACAACATCTGAAATCTATAGATAACATTATCGGCTAGGTCCGGCATCAACTTTTAACTAGGCTCAAGGCGCCGCCCGGGCTGTCTGCCTGTAGGGTCAACTTCTAACTAGGCTCAAGGCGCCGCCCGGGCTGCCTGCCTGTAGATTTCATTTGGTCTCTTTCACATTCAGTTATTACACTGTTCTCTTGGTTACCCTCCACTGTTTTTGTGACTCTGATCATGCTGTTATATTTTCAGGAGGTAAATTCCTTACATGATCCAGTAAACGTATCATCTCCCTTTTGTGTTGGTCTAACATCATGCCTTATATCTTAGTTCTTGCAGCAGCTGTATCCTACTTCAGACCATCTTGCATGAGTTTCTAAAAACAGTGTTCCATGGTTTCAACCCAAGGCCCTCCACCATACTTGAGATAGATCTTTAGGTGCTTGGGGTCAGCGTGTCGCACCAGCCACTGTCCTTGATACAAGCAAGGAGTAACCTCCCTTCCTAGAGCTCCCTTCCCATAGGTCAGGCTGAGTGATTGGTGGAAACCAAAGAGTGTGAGTGAAGGAGCGTGGAAACCGGAATGCACAATAGAGATGTGAGGTCTAAAATGGTTCTACACCTTCTGCCCACTCAGAAGTGACTTGTAGAAACTGGGGAAACTTAAGAAAAGCACAGTAGACTCATAGCCTGCTGAGCTAGACAGCACATGACACTCAAGTTTAGCCCTGTGAGTGAGTAGGAGGGGAACCAAAGCCCCCAGAGGAAAGAAATGTGCTCCAACTTCAGGCAGCAAGCTCAAGGTTTCAGTGTGCACTGCTGCCAACAGGAGTATAGACTGTGGCTATGATGCAGCAAGCCCACCAGCCGAGAAGGAAAATAACAGTTTGTCAGGTCTGTGACTGGTGTACGTGAAGTCTCAAGTATTAAATTATGAAAGTTACATGCATTCTCAGGAAGGCTTTAACATCAATGTAAATATTTCACAGAAAATTGGAAGAAGTATTTTATTCAAGATGTCCAAAGTTGGTTAAATAGTAATGAAAATATAATAGTGGCCAGGCATGGTTGCTCATGCCTTTAATCTCAGCGCTTTGGGAGGCCAAGGTGAGTGGATCACTTGAGCCCAGGAGTTTGAAACCAGCCTGACCAACATGGGGAAACCCTCATCTCTACAAAAAATACAAAACTTAGCCTGGCATAGTGGCACACACCTGTAGTCCCAGCTATCCATGAGGCTAAGGTGGGAGGATCACCTGAGCCTGGGAGGAAGGCTGCCTTGAACCATGATCATGCCACTGCACTCCAGCCTGGGTGACAGAGCAAGACCCTGTCTCAAAAAAAATTGTGTATATATAATTATATATATATATGTATATATGTAAGGTATTCAAATATTCCTGTGTTTTTTTTTTAGCTTAAAATTTAAAGTTCTCTATTTCATGTATTAATGTCAAACTTAGTTACTTTACAGAGATAGTTGTTGGATTTTGTTTGTTTGTTTTGAGACAGAGTCTTGCTCTGTGTCACCTAGGCTGCAGTAGGGTGGTACAATCATAGCTCAGGACAGACTCAAACTCCTGGGCTTAAGTGATCCTTCTGCCCCACCCTGCTGAGTGGCTAAGATTACAAGTGTGTACCACCATGATGAGCTATTTTTTAAAATTTTTCTATAGAAACAGGGTCTTGTTATGTTGCCCAGGCTGGTCTTAAACTCCCGGCCTCAAGCAATCCTCCCGCCTCAGCCTCTCCAAAGTGCTGGGATTACAGATATGATGCATCTAGCCTACAGAATAATTTTAGATGATAATTGAGTGCAAAATCACATTCATAAGAAGGTGGCTGCACACTGTTCACAATAGCAAAGACATGTAATCAACCTAAATGCCCATCAATAGGTAAAGAAAATGTGGTACACATACACCATGGAATACTACGCAGCCATTACACAAGTTTACCTATGTAACAAACCTGCATTTGCATCCCTGAACTTAAAAGTTAAAAAATAGGATCCCTGGAGCAAGATGGCTGAATAGGAACAGCTCCAGTCTCCAGCTCCCAGCGCAAGCGACACAGAATACAGGTGATTTCTGCATTTTCAACTGAGGTACTGGGGTCATCTCACTGGGGAGTGCCAGCCAATCAGTGCTGGTCAGCTGGTGCAGCCTGACCAGGGAGAGCTGAAGCAGGGCGAGGCATCGCCTCACCTGGGAAGTGCAAGGGGGAAGGGAATCCCTTTTCCTAGCCAAGGGAAACTGAGACACACAACACCTGGAAAATCGGGTAACTCCCACCCTAATACTGTGCTTTACCAAGGGTCTTAGCAAATGACACACCAGGAGATTATATCCCACACCTGGCCGGGAGGGTCCCATGCCCACGGAGCCTCCCTCATTGCTAGCACAGCAGTCTGAGATCTAACTGCAAGGCAGCAGTGAGGCTGGGGGAAGGGTGCCTGCCATTGCTGAGGCTTAAGTAGGTAAACAAAGCCACCAGGTAGCTCGAACTGGGTACTGGGTGGAGCCCACAGCAGCTCATAGAGGCCTGCATGTCTCCGTAGACTCTACCTCTGGGGACAGGGCATAGCTAAACAAAAAGCAGCAGAAACCTCTGCAGATGTAAATGACCCTGTCTGACAGCTTTGAAGAGAGCAGTGGATATCCCAACACAGAGGTTGAGATCTGAGAACGGACAGAATGCCTGCTCAAGTGGCTCCCTGACTCCTGAGTAGCCTAACTGGGAGACATCCCCCACTAGGTGCAGACCAACACCTCACACCTTACACGGTGGGGTACACCCCGAGAGGAAGCTTCCAGAGCAAGAATCAGACAGGAACACTTGCTGTTCAGCAATATTCTAGCTTCTGCAGCCTCCACTGCTGATACCCAGATAAACAGGGTCTGGAGTAGACCTCAAGCAATCTCCAACAGACCTACAGCTGAGGGTCCTGACTGTTAGAAGGAAAACTAACAAACAGAAAGGGACACCCACACCAAAACCCCATCAGTACGTCACCATCATCAAAGACCAAAGGCACATAAAACCACAAAGATGGGGAAAAAGCAGGGCAGAAAACCTGGAAATTCAAAAAATAAGAACGTATCTCCCCCTCCAAAGGAACGCAGCTCATTGCCAGCATCGGATCAAAGCTGGCTGGAGAATGACTTTGACGAGTTGAGAGAAGAAGGCTTCAGTCCATCAAACTTCTCAGAGCTAAAGGAGGAACTACGTACCCAGCGCAAAAAAACAAAAAATCTTGAAAAAAGAATGGAAGAATGGATAACTAGAATAATCAATGCAGAGAAGGTCATAAATGAACTGACAGAGATAAAAACCATGACAGAGAAATACGTGACAGATGCACAAGCTTCAGTAACCGACTCAATCAACTGAAAGAAAGAGTATCAGCGATTGAAGATCAAATGAATGAAATGAAGTGAGAAGAGAAGTCTAGAGAAAAAAGAGGAAAAACAAATGAACAAAGCCTTCAAGAAGTATGGGATTATGTGAAAAGACCAACTCTACATCTGATTGGGGTGCCTGAAAGTGAGGGGGGAAATGGAACCAAGTTGGAAAACACTCTTCAGGATATCATCCAGGAGAACTTCCCCAACCTAGTAAGGCAGACCAATATTCAAATTCAGGAAATACAGAGAACACCACAAAGATACTCCTCAAGAAGAGCAACTCCAAGACACATAATTGCCAGATTCACCAAAGTTGAAATGAAGGAAAAAATCTTAAGGGCAGCCAGAGAGAAAGGTCGGGTTACCCACAAAGGGAAGCCCATCAGACTAACAGCAGATCTCCCGGCAGAAACTTTACAAGCCAGAAGAGAGTGGGGGCCAGTATTCAACATTCTTAAAGAAAAGAATTTTAAACCCAGAATTTCATATCCAGCCAAACTAAGTTTCCTAAGTGAAGGAGAAATAAAATCCTTTACAGATAAGCAAATGCTTAGAGATTTTGTTACCACCAGGCCTGCCCTACAAGAGATCCTGAAGGAAGCACTAAACATGGAAAGGAACAACCGGTACCAGCCATTGCAAAAACATGCCAAAATGTGAAGACCATCGAGGCTAGGAAGAAACTGCATCAACTACTGAGCAAAATAACCAGCTAATATCACAATAACAGGATCAAGTTCACACATAACAATATTAACCTTAAATGTAAATGGACTAAATGCTCCAATTAAAAGACACAGACTGGCAAATTGGATAAAGAGTCAAGGCCCATCAGTTTGCTGTATTCAGGAGACCCATCTCACATTCAGAGACATACATAGGCTCAAAATAAAGGGATAGAGGAAGATCTACCAAGCAAACAGAGAACAAAAAAAAGCAGGGGTTGCATCCTAGTCTCTGATAAAACAGACTTTAAACCATCAAAGATCAAAAGAGACAAAGAAGGCCATTACATATTGGTAAAGGGATCAATTCAACAGGAAGAGCTAACTATCCTAAATATATATGCACCCAATACAGGAGCACCCAGATTCATAAAGCAAGTCCTTAGAGACTTACAAAGAGACTTAGACTCCCATACAATAATAATGGGAGACTTCAACACCCCACTGTCAACATTAGACAGATCCACAAGACAGAAAGTTAACAAGGATATCCAGGACTTCAACTCAGCTCTGCACCAAGCAGACCTAATAGACATCTAATTAAACTAAAGAGCTTCTGCACAGCAAAAGAAACTACCATCAGAGTGAACAGGCAACCTACAGAATGGGAGAAAATTTTTGCAATCTACTCATCTGACAAAGGGCTAATATCCAGAACCTACAAAGAACTCAAACAAATTTACAAGAAAAAAACAAACAACCCCATCAAAAAGTGGGCAAAGGATATGAACAGACATTTCTCAAAAGAAGACATTCATACAGCCAACAGACACATGAAAAAATGCTCACCATCACTGGCCATCAGAGAAATGCAAATCAAAACCACAATGAGATACCATCTCACATCAGTTAGAATGACAATCACTAAAAAGTCAGGAAACAACAGGTGCTGGAGAGGATGTAGAAAAATAGGAACACTTTTACACGTTGGTGAGATTGTAAACTAGTTCAACCATTGTGGAAAACAGTATGGCAATTCCTCAAGGATCTAGAACTAGAAATATCATATGACCCAGCCATCCCATTACTGGGTATATACCCAAAGGATTATAAATCATGCTGCTATAAAGACACATGCACACGTATGTTTATTGTGGCACTATTCACAATAGCAAAGACTTGGAATCAACCCAAATGTCCATCTGTGACAGACTGGATTAAGAAAATGTGGCACATATACACCATGGAATACTATGCAACCATAAAAAAGAATGAGTTCGTGTCCTTTGTAGGGACATGGATGCAGCTGGAAACCATCGTTCTCAGCAAACTATCACAAGAACAGAAAACCAAACACCACATGTTCTCACTCATAGGTGGGAATTGAAGAATGAGATCACTTGGACACAGAAAGGGGAACATCACACACCGGGGCCTATTATGGGGCGGGAGGAGGGGAGAGGGATGGCTTTGGGAGTTATGCCTGATGTAAATGACAAGTTGATGGGTGCTGATGAGTTGATGGGTGCAGCACACCAACATGGCACAAGTATACATATGTAACAAACCTGCACGTTGTGCACATGTACCCTAGAACTTAAAGTATAATAATAAAAAAAAATTAAATAAATAAATAAATAAGTTAAAAAATAAAAAGAAGGTGACTGCTATGCTTGCTATATAACATGCTCTAATTATGAGTGTCTTGAAAAACAAGTAATTATTGAAATGCTATATTTTTATTATTATACTCTAATTTCTGGGATGCATGTGCAGAACGTGCAGGTTTGTTACATAGGTATACACCTGCCATGGCATGGTGGTTTGCTGCACCCATCAACCTGTCACCTACTTTGATATTTCTCCTAATGCTATCCCTCCCCTAGCCCCCAACCCCTGACAAGCCCCAGTGTGGGATGTTCCCCTCCCTGTGACTATGTGTTCTTACTGTTCAACTCCCACTTATGAGTGAGAACACAAAGTGTTGGCTTTCTGTTCCTGTGTTAGTTTGCTGAGAATTATGGTTTCTAGCTTCATCCATGTCCCTGCAAAGGACATGAACTCATCCTTTTTTTATGGCTGCATAGTATTCCATGGTGCATATGTGCCACATTTTCTTTATCCAGTCTTATCATTGATGGGCATTTGGGTTGGTTCCAAGTCTTTGCTATTGTGAACAGTGCTGCAATAAACATAACATGTGCATGTGTCTTTATAGCAGAATGATTTATAATCCTTTGGGTATATACCCAGTAATGGGATTGCTGGGTCAAACAGTGTTTCTGGTTCTGGATCCTTGAGGAATGGCCACACTGGCTTCCACAATGGTTGAACTAATTTACACTCCCACCAACAGTGTAAAAGTGTTCCTATTTCTCCACAGCCTCTCCAGCATCGGTTGTTTCCTGATTTTTTAAAGATCGCCATTCTAACTGGCATGAGATAGTATATCACTGTGGTTTTGATTTGCATGAAATGCCATTTTTTAAACTACACTAGTTGTTGACAGTACTGTTAAGGATGGCTTAAATAAGCAACAACAGTTTCTCAATTTGAGGTGACACAAACTCCCCCCCCGCTTGAAAAGCAGAAGCATTCTTTCTAAATTTTCTCTCAACTTTCTGGAGTTTCTAAATTTTCGCCCACACTGCTCTACCATCATACCAGTCTCACAAAGATGGAGTCATGAGGGCCTGAGAAATCAGACTGTTTTGTGCTCCTAATTTTCTTCTCCAAATACAAAGAAGGAATGCTGGATATAATTACTCAATTTTTATTGCTACCCATTTACTCATTTGATGTACATATTGAAGGTCTGCTGTATACCACGCACTGTTCTAATTACTGGGGATAGGGCAGCGAACAAAGCAGACAAAGTCTTTCTTCTGATGCTTCTTAGATTTTAGGGTAGCAGATCCTAGAAGGAAAAAATAATAATAAGGCAGGGTAAGGGGATAGAGAGTAAAAGATCAGGGAGTGATGTTTTATAGGGGCACAGGAGCCCCTGTCTGATAGGTTACACTGAGTAGATCTCAAGAAAGAGATAGCCGTGTGGTTATCTGGGGAAGGGCCCTCCTCTAGTGCAAAGCTTTGGAGTGTTCAAGAACCTTGAGGTGGTTAGCATGACAGGTGTGGAATAGGCCAGGGAAAGTGATGGGAGATGACATTAAAAAGGTAGCCAAGAACCATCATATAGGGTCTTGGGAGCCCTGGGAAGAACTTTGTATTTTATTCAAAGAGCTATGGGAGACAATTGGCAAGCAGAGGAATAACATGATCTGACTTATGTGTTTAAAGCATCACTTTAGTAGCTTGTGAAAAATACATTATAGGTGACAAAGATAGAGGCAAGGAGACTAGTTAGGTGGCTGTTGCAACAGCGCAGGTGAGAGATGGTAGTGGCGAAGGTGGTGAAGGCAATGAGAAGTTATTGGGTTCTAGGCATTTCTTCCAAGGCAAAGTCAATAGAACTTTCTAATGGATGGATATGGCGATAAGAAAGGGGAGTCATGGATAATTATAATTTTCTGTCCTAAAAACCTGAGTGATTGGAGCTGCAGTTTACTGAGTTGAAGAAGACAGATGGAGGAGGAGGTAGAGGGTAGGCAAACAGGAGTTTGATTTGGCACATGTGAAGTTTTAGATGCCTGTTAAATGTCCAAATGGAGATTCTGAATAGGTAGCTGGATATACAAGACTTGAATTCAAGAAAAAGGTTACAGTTGGAAATAAAATTTGGTATTTCAAACCAAGAGACTGAATGAGATCACCTAAGGAATCAGGATAGCTTAAAAAATGAGTAAGTCTAAGGACTGAACCCAGAGACATTTTCCATTGCTATAAAGGAATACCCAAGACTGGGTAATTCATAAAGAAAAGAGGTTTATTTGGCTCCTGATTCTGCAAGCTGTGCAAGAATGGCACCTACATCTGTTCAGCTTCTGGTAAGGGCTTCAGGAAGTTTACAATCATGGCAGAAAATGAAGCAGGGGCAGGCATGTCACATGGTGAGAGACGGAGAAAAAGAGAGAGGGGGGAAGATACCAGGCTCTTTTAAACAACCAGCTCTCACATGAACAAATAGGGCAAAAGCTCACTTATTACCGTGGGGAGGGCAACAAGCCATTCATGAGGGATCCACCCTCATGACCCAAACTCCTCCCACTAGGCCCCATCTCCAACACTGGGGATCACATTTCAGTGTGAGATTTGGAGGGAACAAATATCCAAGCCATAACACTTGGGAAGGAGAGAACCAAGAGAGAGTAGAGTCTCATGGGCCAAAATGTCTCAAGAAAGAGGGAATGATTAACTACCAAATGCTTTTAATTAAATTTTATTTTACAAAGGCAGTTACTTTCTAATTCAACATAGGCTTTACTTTCATTTTCAGTTCTTCTCTAGATGATTTTTTGGTGGGGTACCCCCAGGACTTTTCACTGATCTCATTCCACCCAGTTCAGGCCCCTTTCTATTTCACAATAGTTTCTCTCCATATCTTCCCAGAAATCTTGTCTTGGTCATTTTCAGGAATAAGGAAAGCTGAGACATGAAACAAGAGTAAAATTCTTTGAATGAGAATGAAAGATCTCCAAAATCACTTCTAGGTCAATTTATACAGGATATCTCATCTCCATCTTCATTCTGTTTGCCAAGATTTTCAGGATTCATAATCATGGCACTTTAAAACTACTATTTCTGCCATTGCCATATTTGTACTAGTATGGTGCACAAATGGGTGATACCTCTTAATGGAGACATTACTGGGTTTGAGGTCATCATAATACTCTAGTTGCTGTCTTGGCTGTGATAATAAAATGCTGTGTAATTTTGGGGAAAATACCTCTCTGGTTCTTAATAAAATAAGGTCAATATTAGTAAACAAGTTGTCAACCTGTGACCCAAGTTAGAAAAATGTCTTGTTTGCAATTATGGTCAGACATTATGCTCAGTCTCATATTAGTTCTCATTGTTTGCAGATTCCTTTGGATTTTCTATGTCCACAGTGATATGGTCTGAAAATAACAATTATTTGTCTCTCTTTCTAATACAGTTACATCTTCTTTATTTTTCTTGTCTCATTGCTTTGGCCAAGATACCAGTTAATTAATAAATACTATCAGTGACTAGAGAAATCTTTGTCTTATTCCTGACTTTGATACTATTTCTTCTAAAGGTTCAGCATTAAGTATGATGTTTGCTAAAGTTTACTAAAAAATTTTGAAATTATGAATCCACATTTAATTTTATCAAAGTTTTTACTATGTCTTCTGAGCTGATCATATGTTGTTTTACATTTAATCAATGTGATGGACTATGCTGATAAATTTTGGAAATATTGGCCCATTCTCACATTCATGGGATGAATGCTATTTAGTCATGGTGTGTTTTTATATGCCAATGGCTTTGATTTGCTAGAGTGTCACTTAGGATCTTTGCAACTGTCTTCATAAGTGATGCTGGTGTGTAATTTTCTTTTCCTGTATTTGCAGGATTTGGGTATCAAGACTCCTTTTAGACACATATGCCCTCACTTTTCATGTGCTGTGGATTTCTACAATGTTTCTCACTCACAGAAATTTTCACCTTAGTTTTGAGCAAAGCCATACATTTTAATACATTTGAAAATGTTTTATCTATCATTACTGTGTTTTTCAAGTCCACATGGATTCATTTTGCCACTTGACAGGAAGTCTTTTTTTAAAAGATTTCACCATTATTTCAATCAAGTCAGTGCAGAGAATGGATATAAAAACATGTGATCAGACATGAGAAATTACAGACAAGATGGAGTGAGTGAATTTATCTCCATTCTTGCCACTAATTACAGATTTTAATAAAACCCTGGACATAATGTATAAAACACAAACACAAGAAGATTCTAAATAGTTGAGAGACGAAGTGGTGGCAAGGGACCTCTGGACATGAGGAATGACATGACAATGAGTTACCTGTGTTTTCTTTTTGACCCCTGTGTATTCTAGACTGTGTGCTAGATAAGAATATAATCTAGAAATGTCAATCCCAAGGATTTTCTGTTCTCTCTTGCCAAAAGACTGGAAAGGGGACTGCTGGAATAGAAGCCTTTAAACAATAATCACCATATTCTAGCCAAACACCAGGTGGAAATACGGGACACAGACCCCCACCAGCAAAGGCCAAGTGGAAAACCTATATTTCAACCCCCCACCCCACCCCTTGGCAATAAGGAATCATCCCTCCCCACTCCCCATTCCCCACTGGGGTGACGTCAGAAGAGGCTAAGTAGGAAGACTGAATCTCCACTGCCTCCCTGAAACAATGAGGCACTCCTCCCAATTCTTCCTTTGGGTGGTGTCAGAAAAGGCCAAATGGAGAGTCTGGATTTTTACCACTGCTCAGCAGTAATGTGGTCCCCTACCTTATCATCACGGTGTCAAAATTTACTCATCATAACAAGAACCAGGACAATCTCGACCTGAATGAACAAAAGGCAAGCAACAGACACCAAAACCAAGATGACGCAGATGTTAGAATTATTTTACAAGGATTTTTAAGAAACCATAGTAAAAATGCTTCAACTAGCGATTATGAACACATTGAAAACAAATAAACAAAAAAAACTAGAAAGTCTTTAAAAAAAGAATAGAAGATATAAAGAAGAACCAAAGGGAAATTTTAGAATTGAATAATACGGTGATTGAAATGTAAAACTAATTGAATGAGTTTAATGAGCTTAATAGCAAAATGGAGTCCAGTGGCAGTGGCTCACACCTGCAATCCCAGCACTTGGGGAGGCCAAGGTGGGTGGATCACCTGAGGTCGAGAGTTCAAGACCAGCTTGCCCAACATGGCAAAAGTCTGTAGCCACCAAAATATAAAAATTAGCCAGGTGTGGTGTTGGGTGCCAGTAATCCCAGCTACTCAGGAGGCTGAGGCAGGAGACTCTCTTGACCCCAGCAGGCAGAGGTTGCAGTGACCCGAGATCACACCACTGCACTCCAGCCTGGGAAACACAGCGAGACTCTGTCTCAGAAAAAATGAAAAAATAAAAAAATAAAAAATTTCAAACTGGAGATGAAAAAGTAAAGAATCAGTGTACTTGAAGATAAACAGTAGAAAATGCCCAATCTGAAAGTGTTCAATCTGAAAGTTTCAAGTGTTGAAAGAAAAAGAACTGTCAACCATATTACCTGATATGGTTCTCAATGAATATAGACAATATATTTAGGTGAATCTCAATCTAAACTTCACACCTTACATTAAAACTGGATCATACATTTAAATGTAATACATAAAACTATAAAACATTCAGGAGAAAACCTTTGGGCCCTAGTGGTGGGTAGAAAAATAACTGATAAGTTGAATTTCACCAAAATTAAAATTTTTGCTCTGCAAAAGACCCCTTAAAGAAGATGAAAAGACAGGCTACAGACTAAGAGAAAACACTTGTAAACCACATATCTGACGAATGACTCTTATACCTAGAACATACAAAGAATTGTCAAAACTCAACAGTAAAAAAAGAAAGAAAGAATCTGATTATAAAATGGACAAAAGACATAAATAGACATTTCACCAAGAAGGATGTGGATATATAGGTGGCAAATAAGCACATAAAAAAATGTTCAACATTATTAGGCTTTAGGGAAATGCAAGTTAAAACCACAATGAGGTATCACTGCAACACTTATTACAAGAGCTAAAATATAAAATAGGAATATACCAAATGCTGATGAAGATGGGGAGCAAATGGATCTCTCATAGATTGCTGGTGGCAAAGATTTTACTTTATTCATTCTGAAAATAATTTAGCAATTACTCAATCTCACACGTCTGTGGTGTGACCCCTCCCAGTTCTTTAAATATCAGCTGGGGAAGAGGTCTGAGAAATACTTGAGAGGGAAGTGGGTTCATTTCAGTGGCTGACTTCCAGAGAGCAATATGGCTGGTTCCCCAACATGCTTCATCCTCATCTATATCCTTTGGCAGCTCACAGGTGAGTCCAGCCGGATTCTCTTCCACTCTCCTACTCTCCTGTCTACCACATCCTGAATAGTTCCAGGTTTCTTGTTCCATTCTGGGCCTCTGGCTCAACTCAGGAGGCCCTGTGTTCTCATCTAACATTTGCTTTTCGCCATCCTCTGATCTCTGAATCTCAGGTCAGGAAGAGACTAGAGGGAGGGCAAAAACTGACTCTGAGAACTGACTCCTCTATTGACTGTCCCAGGGATGAAGGAGCTGAAGGAAGTGGTGCTGGGTATCAGAGACCATTTTTCTAATCCAGTTTCTGCCATGAGTTAGATAAGGAATGTTAAAGTTTTCCTGGGCCTCAGAAACTTTATCTTCTAGCCTTCTCTCCTTTTGAGGGCAACTTTAAGAACAAAATGGTACTGTACAGGTATGTATTTATTTACTTATAAATGTATTTATAAGACCGGTTATGCATAACAGTAATATAAATGGAAAGAATCAATTGAATTTTCTTTCCTTACTCAAGCAATCTAATCAGTCTCTGCTTAAAGAACCATCTCATACCATAGGCACTTTATGTTTAAGCCCATGGAGGACAGAGGTTGGTTCTGCACCTGTCATTAGTATTCTAGTCTTTGAAGATTTTTCTATCCTAAGGGCTCTCAAAAAGGATCAGGAGCCCCATAAATGAGAAATATATCTTCTGTCATCAATCTCATGGAGTACTACCATGAGGTCACCCTATGAGGACTTCACATAACTGCTTCATTATGTGTATCTGAGCCTGCTTGAAGTGATCTGCCCAAGACCACGCAGGTGGCTGGTGCTCCCAGTACTTTCCCCTGCATCATCTGGCCTCGCTAAGTGGTCAGCATCAGCAGACTCTTACCAGCTTTGAATTCATCAGAAGTTTGTATTTTTGGGAAGTACCTGGGTCTAACCAGGTGGTTCTGGAATAGGCTCTCACTTTAAAAAAAACACTCCCTGAACGGAAATGATGAGCAAAAATGGAGCTTGAGGGAGATAAGGTGGAGGGGTTGGGGAAAATGGCAGAGATTTTGAAAGCCCCAGGTGTCCATCTGAAACCTGTCGGTGAAAGAGCCAAGTATGGAAAACCTGCCATGCAGGTCCCCCTCTGCCCTGCTCCAGAGGCTGTGGGTAGCCTGTGTAGTGCACCTCCTGAGGCTGAAAGGAGACAGAGATTGTTCTGGAACTTCCGGTCTGCAGGGCAGTGGCACAAGTCCTGGCCCTGGACAAGCGCATCCTGGGTTTGACTTAGTAGATGTATTATTGTGGACAAATTACTCTTCCCCTCTGAGCCTTGCTCTTCTCAGGTGTGTAACAGAGAATGAAATCTAAGTTGCAGAATTATTGTGACATTTTAAATGACATATCAAATGCAAAATAATTATTAAAATAATCACCATTTATTAAGTTACTACATCCAAGGTGTTTTTCATACCACCTCCTCATAAGTCTGTAAGACAGATATCATTATCCCTGTTGTATAGATGAGGAAACTTAGGCTTAACAGAGAGATCATGTTTCTTGGGCAAGATAACACAGCGTTTAAAAGGTAGCCAGAGATTGAGTTTTCAAAGCTAGTGCTCTTTTAATCACAACAAGCCATTGGTCACTGGACCTGGCACCAAAGAGATGCTCACTACATGTGCATTTGAGCTGAATCTTCCTCAGGGAGTACGAGTTGGGGTTTCTTCCCTTGCCAGGTACATAAATCTGAGGTAGAAACTGGAAAGGCCCAAGAAGAGCAGGTTGCTCTGTTTCTGGGATATGGGTGTACCAACAGGGGGTCACCCTGGCTAAACTCAGAGGGTCCAAGGAGCAGCTCTCATGGCCTCAGTATTCTCATCTGAAAAATGGGCACAGTAATCTGCCAATGATTCGATGATATAGTAGTGTTGAGGAGACAATCAATAAAAAGAAAACAAAAAGTGAGTGAGGGGAATTAGGAGAGTGTTGAAAAGAACCAGAATAAACAAGGAAGAGGGGGCAGGTGATGAGTGAGGAGCAAAGTGGTGAGCAACGTAAATGTGAATGTGGTAGTCTAGGGCTAGAGTGATGGGAAAGGTGTGCGGTGAAGTGGGAAATTTTCAAGCCTCTGTCTGTGGCTGCCTTGTGCGGCATTGAATTACACTGCTTTTTCATTCGTTAAGGAGGACTTGAGTAAAGTGCAATAGATTTCAAACTACTTTGGGGTTTTTTGCTTTTGTTTTTTTAATCCATGGTTTCCTTTTATGAAATGAAATGTTACACAGAAAAAAAAAGCAAATAAATGACTCCAATGTATAGAGTTGAACTCTCTCTAACGGAGGCAAGTCCCATGGCCTCCTATCCTATGCTCACCCCTTAAACCTCCTCCTGAGCTCCCAAGAAATACACTGAGGCACTGCCACAGCCTCCAAAGGTGGCAGGGGGCACAGTCTGTAAAATCCTGCCTTAGGAGCCTTGGCTGTTAATCCTGGCCTTCCACTGGTTTGGGAAACATCACCATAATCTTCTGAATATCAGCCTTCTCATCTGTGAAATGAGATCAGACTAAGTAATCCCTGATACTCCTCCCAGCTCTGAGATGCTCTGGTCCATGGTTTTCATGAGGAGAGTGCCACAACACACTGGTGCATTTGGACAGAGGCACCAAGTGTTCAGAGAAGTGCTTGGGGACGGGGCTGGCAAGCAGGAGGTAGGCTTTTCCACTCTCCCCTCCCCCCAAGTCTTCCTGCTATATCACCATCTCTTGGTACTGGCTGCACTGATAATGTATCTTCCTCATAATCGGGCTCCTTCCCTCCACTCAACTCGTGAGACTCTAGGGGACAGGACAGGGGAGGAGATGACAACCAAGAGGAAAGGGAGGTGGCAATGGGCAGGACCTGTTATCCCTTTCTGTTACAGAGGACATCTTACAGCTGACTCCCCCTGATGCAAAGACATCTGAGTCTTGGCTGGGGCAAAAGACAAAGGGTCTTCTGCCCCAGCTCCCTCCACCTCCAAAGGCAGGCGGGGGATGTAGTGGGGAATGCTCATGGCCATCTTAACTTTCTGGCTCACTTTGCTGAGAACCCATCCAAAGGTGTTTTGGGATATCTCTGTTTCTCATTTTTACCTATCTGTGCAGAAATAAAACCAAAAGATGGGAAGTCTTCTCAAGGCCTCACTCTTACGCTCCCATTTCCCAACCTTGTCACCTGCCTCCCATCTTGTTGTTAGGCTACTCTGTACTTCTCAAAATGCTTTCAAATCCATATTCACAATTCATCTTCCCCAAATGCCTGGAAACTAAATGTTGTTATTTATTTCCCGTATGAGGGTTCAGAAACCAAAACTTGAAGTGGTACATGTTGAAGCAGTAGTGAAAACCACACAGACCTCTGAGGCAGAGGAACTAACTCCTCTTCCCTTTTCCAGCGTTTCTTCAGTGGGGCTTTAGGAAAGTCACTCCACTTCTCAAAACTCCAGTATCCTAATTTATAAAGCAGGGCTTAAGCTCTATCTCACGGGGCTGTTCTAAGGATCAGGAGAGAGGATGCCCACTGATCTAGCATACAAACCACAGCGTGACACCAGGCATTTGCTGCTGAAA
Source organism: Trachypithecus francoisi (assembly GCF_009764315.1). Taxonomy (NCBI): domain Eukaryota; kingdom Metazoa; phylum Chordata; class Mammalia; order Primates; family Cercopithecidae; genus Trachypithecus; species Trachypithecus francoisi. Next base: position 88,497,707 of record NW_022681470.1, on the reverse strand, counting down.
TTATGATTACTGAAGCACAGGAATGGACCCAAGGTCCTGACTCCCAGTTAGGCCAGAGCCCTTTCTCCCTCTGCCACATGCTAGAGGAGGAGAAGCCACCTCTACCCCTTCTCTGGGCAGGACTTGGTGACCCCATCATTGAGTGATCTGGCCTCTAATCCTGTGGACCAATCATTGGCTAATCCACAGCAAAATGATATATCCAACAACCACCCAGGGAGGATATTTCTTTCTGGAGAATTTAAAGTGTTAATGAAGTGAAATTGGTGATAAATTTTCAGGGGATGTGTGTGAGGAGGAGTTGGAGGCTTCCTCAGGGAAGAGCTTTAAACTAGAATTTACGGGGTTTGAATAAGATTTAGATGAACAGAAAGGAGGATAAAGCACAAACAAGAGTGTGAGGTAGAAAGTGAGCTGAGGATCAGAGGAGGGAGGAGGCTGGGATGCTTGTGTGGTGGCCACATGTGAGTGGTAGTCCCAGTTGCATATCTTTCCACAACAATACATTGTCATCCTGGCCTTATACAATCAACCCATGTCATGTGACACTCCTGAACTAATTACCGTACAGGAGAAGGGCTACCACCTGAACTGAGTAACCCAAACCATTTGGCTTCTACGGAATGAGGAAGGGGTAAAACTGATGTAAAAGAGGCAGGTTACAACCTTATGACTGTCTTGCTCCCCAGTTATACCCTCGGCTCCTAAACAATGGGAACTAAATAAATTCTTGTTAAAAGAAGGAATGACTGAATCTGACAAGTGTGACCTGCTTAGATATGGCAAAACTCCATAGGGTTACACACTGCAGGTGCAAAACCATCACAGAAAGAAGAGCTTCAATTCAGCCTTGGACATCTGAAAAAAGAAGTGTCTTGTTTCTGGATCCCTTTTCATAGTCAACTGATAAGTAGAAGCAAAACTGGTTAGGACTCTCCAACTCTGCCCCTGTCCTCTGAACCCACATTCCGAGAATGGCATGGAGCTACTGTTTTCTTTCATTACTCCTTGTCTCACCCTGAAGATACATTTAAGACAGAACAATACACTCCATCTATAGGCTCATGTTGGTAATTTGCCCTGCGTCACTCTCTAATTTTATTCTAACAAGAAACAATTAATTTGGCGACATTTTCTTATATCCCACACAAGTCATGTCCCTTGGCATTTACCGTGAGAATACAGCACTATGTGTGTGGAAGGGTGAAAAGAGTAATTGCACACATGCTAGCAACTAAAGCCACGTGCTTGTAGTTTTGGCACTTCTTCACCTTAAATATTGCTCCAGAATGAAATGTGAAAATGAAATTACTTGAAGGTTGCCCTAAGTGTAGAAATTGCATCCATTTGGGGCCAAGTGATACCCAATCTTTATTTGACTTCAAAATATTCACCCCTTTCATCTCCGCTGTTGAAGTAGAAGAACAAATACATTCACTGATCAAAATTTCAGAATAAAATTGATTTTGTCTGTAACATTTCCTGGCACTATTTGACTTGACACTCCTAAAGATGAACAGAGAGAGCAGTCGAAAAACCATCTCGGCCTTAATATTGAAGAAGCAGAGAGAATAGTTTTTTTAAAAAATCAGATTACTTAATGGGATGATTTGATAAAAGCTTGAGTAATCCAAAGTATATAGGTACCGACTGATACATTATAAGGGGGGAAATGTTTGAAAATAGAAATCAGCTCCTAAAAGATACTGATTCCTCTTCTTACCCATGAAGAGGAATCAGTACTTTTGGAGATAAATTTAGCAAAACATTGGCAGAGACTTCAGATCTGTAAGCAATGGAGTGGGTCACCCTTTGGTAGCATCAGATTTCCTCCCCCTGGGGCACTGGTAGAGTAGTTTATGCTTGAGGGAAGGTCACCAAAGGACAAGAAGGGAAATTATGGTTCAATGGCACCCAAGGGCTTTGAATTTGACACTAGAGCCCCTTAGGGGGACGGAGAAGGGGAGTAAGGGAGAAGGCTAGAGCTGGTACAAATGCCAGGTGGCCTTCAAATTGAGCCACAGTGAAAAGAGTACAGGTCCCAGAGCTGGAGAGACATTGGGTTAAATTCTCAAATCATCACCTGCTAGCTTTGTGCCCTTGGGTAAGTTACTTAGCTGTTGTTGTTTGTTGTTGTTGCTTGAATCTCAGTTTTCTCATGAAGTCAGGAGTTAGCAATTTTTTTCTGAAAAGGGCCAGAGAATAAATATTTTAGGCTTTGCAGACAATAAATCATGGTCACAATTATTTAACTTAGTCTTTGTAGTGAAAAAGGATCCATAGACAATATGTAAATGAAAGAGTATGGCTGTGTTCCAGTACAACTGTATTTACAAAAACAGGCAGTGGACCAGATTTAGCCTGTGGGTTATAGGTTGCTGATCCTTGTGTAAAAAGGTCAAAATGCCTAATTTGCATGATTGTTTTGAGTGTTAGGCATGCTCCTTACAATAAACGTTTGGCGCAGAATAAACATCTAATATATGACAACTCTTATTATTTGGAAACCCTTGCCAAGATATTTGATTTTAACAGGGACCAAAAAAATGTCTCTAATGAAACAATTTTTGATATCTGGATATGTCCGTATAGGAATTTGTCTTTTTACTAGAAAAGACATGAGTTACATTAGTACTGGAGTAGAAGAAAACATTGTGTCTAAGAGAGCAGGCTGTGAAATGAAACAGAGCCTGGATGCTTGGTCAGTCTCACAGGGCCAATTAGACACAGGAGACACTGTATGTAAGGCTCACAATAGTTTTAATTTTAATTTCTTTTAAAATCAGAAGAGAAATGAATACAGCAATAACAATAACAATGAATATATAATGAATCCAGCCTGGATCACATTCATTTTATACCAACACAGTCATGAGATATGATTTTTAACATTTCTTATGGAAGAAGGACCAACAAGGTCAAAAGTACATAGAAACCACAAAAGTCACTATGTAGTCTTGCAATAGCATCGTTAGAACTGTCAGGATCCTATAGCTTGGCTGTTTTGTTGGCTTTGCTTCTTTCATTTGTGCTTTTCATGGCTGAATTAATAAAAATTCCATTTAAAAATTTCAACCTGACACTTTATGTTAAGAGGCAGAAGGGGAAATAATTTTGGGTTTTGTACTTTTAAGGAGAACACCTTTGTTGACAGCTGATGTGAGACCTAAGTTCTTGTCTACTTAGTTTAAGAGAATTTATATGAGAGACACACAGCAAAGGAAATGCAGCATACAGTAATTGATCGCAAAAGAAAAAGAATATTTTGACAGTTAAGTGCAGAAAAGACAGTACATCCTGAGAGAGGGAAAATTCAGGGCGGGCTGCTTGTAAGGATGAGACAGCAAAGACTGGCACTGGGGAGACTCCCTTTATGGGAGTCTTACATGATTCTTCATAAAAGGGTGGAAAGAAGTGTTATTAGTAACCATGTTCTTGGTGGTCCTCTGGGTGGACATGCACGGTAGCTATACATACTTCTTCATAAACCTCATATCTCATTAGCATCTTAAATCTCCACCCATGGGTGTGTTTTTTACTATTATAATGAGCAACGGGTCAGTTTGAGGACAAGTAAAATCAAAATCCACATGCTCTGTGCAGAGGAAGTCCTCACCGAAGACAGTTTTGCTTGAATGAGCTCAATTACAATGTGAATGCTGAGGCTTATTGTATTGACTGTAGGGTCACCAGAGTTACTGCCTCGCACACTGTTACTTCCTTGACTACCTACCCTACCTCACCTTTAAGGGTTTAGTCTTAGTTTTCATATTTCTATCAGCCTTGAATAAGTTCTTTTCATTTCTGCTATTTAGTTTTCTCATCTATAAAATATGCCCTTCAAGGTCTCGACCCTGTGGGTTTTGGTGTGTACTCTGCCTCTTACTATGTGGCTTGAGTAAGTCATTTACCCACACTGTGCCTCACATTCCTGTTCTGTAAGATACAGATATAAAGAATGTTTCCTTAAAAAGTTGTTTTAAGAGTTAAACAAGGCTGGGTGTGGTGGCTCATGCCTGCAATCCAGCACTTTGGGAGGCCGAGGCAGGCAAATCACTTGAGGTCAGGAGTTCATGACCAGCCTGGCCAACACGGTGAAACCTCGTCTCTACTAAAAATACAAAAATTAGCCAGGTCTGATGGTACACACCTGGAGTCCCAGCTACTCAGGAGGCTGAGGCAAGATCATCACTTGAACCCAGGAGGCGGAGGTTGTAGTGAGCTGAGATCATGCCACTACACTCCAGCCTGGGCAACAGAGTGAGACTCTGTCTCAAAAAAAAAAAAGCGTTAATCACGATTATAATTTGTGCTTTTAAACTGCTAGTCCCAAACTAAATTCTCTCACTGCTCTGTGCTATTCCCAGAGGCTGTCTCTCAAATTTAATAGGTAAGAAAAAGATGACTTACTCCCCACACCTGTTTACTAGCAGTGCTCAGCTGGCCACTTGTGGAAGTTTCTTCAGCAGACATTCTTAACTGTTTTTCACCTACAACCACATAACCAGTGATGACTTTTTATAAGTCATACTTTCTGGGAGTGAACTAAGATTGTTGTGATACATAAATTTCTAATATCAATGCTTCCATATGAGCACTTACATAACAGGGTAACATGTGAGGGACCTTCATATAAGGTTCCAAAGGCTTTTCCAGGAGCTGGCTGTGTCGGACTGAGTGGGTTTCTCAGATCTCTCCAGGACCTAAAGGGGATGAGTAACTGGTGACAAGGACAGGGAATCAGGCTTATTTTATGGTTCTCTGTGTTTATAGGGTCAACAGCCTCTGGATCCGTGAAAGAGCTGGTCGGTTCCATTGATGGGGCCGTGACTTTCCCCCTGAAGTCCGAAGTAAAGCAAGTTGACTCTATTGTCTGGACCTTCAACACAACCCCTCTTGTCACCATACAGCCAGAAGGGGGCCCTATGATAGTGACCCAAAATCGTAATAAGGAGAGAGTAGACTTCCCAGATGGAGGCTACTCCCTGAAGCTCAGCAAACTGAAGAAGAATGACTCAGGGATCTACAATGTGGAGATATACAGTTCATCCCTCCAGGATCCCTTCACCCGGAAGTATGTGCTGCGTGTCTACGGTGAGCAGAATCAGTTCCAATGGTGGATGGCTGCCTTGGTGAGGTGGTGAGCTCCTTGACATGAGAGATGTTTATGCAGAGGCTGGATAAACACTTGGCAAGAATGTGGGAGAAGGGACTTCTGCATGAATGAAATAGATGTAACTGACCCCTGAGGTCCCTGCCTACTCAGAGATGCTATAAGAAGCAGCGTGGTACAGTGAATGGCTGATATGTGCAGTGGCCATAGCATAGATCAAGACCAAATGCTGGCTTCTTAATTTAGTCACATGACCTTAGCCAAGTTATTTAATTTCTTCAAGTCTTAGTTTCCATATCTGTAGTGGGGAGGAAAGCAATGCCTACCTTAGGAAGATTTTTGGGCAAAGTATAGATCACACCTCTTTCTCTACAGATTACAACCAATTGATAAATAGATGCAAGAAGGAGGGGATAAAAATATCAGCATTATTTCTGGTACATCTAGACAGGAGATATGCTTCTTTTTAATTCTGGACCTTGGCACTCATCCAAGGAAGTTAAAATTACTATGACTCAAACATGTACAAGAAGAATAGCTGCCTCACTCATTGAACCACAATATCAGGGACATTAGGAGATGGGCCTCCAGACTTGCTTGTAGGAGGTAGGCACTGCACCTGATCCAGGTGTGTCTTTCATATAGACATGGTTGAAGGGAACGAAGATATGTATTCTGTGGGCTAACTAGTCAGGGGAGGAAGGAAAAGGGCAAACCACATTTGAACTGCAATCTTTAATGTCTCAAACCCATGAGTAGAGAAAGGTAAACGATGAATGTCAGACTCTTACCATCTCACCAATGAACCAATTACTCATTCTCTGAGGCAGGGGAGTGAGCACAGGGTAGAGAAGGGGGCCAGAAGGGCTACTCCAATACAATTTTCTCCTAGAGAGTAAAGTAAACTCTCCTAGAGAGTAAAGGGAAGCCTGAGGACAGAGACTAGAGAACCTCTAAAACAGATAATATTAGCAGACATCTAACAAGTGTCTAGCACAGTGCTTGCCATGTGGCTATGCTTAATAAATGGCGGTTATATTCCTATTGCATTATTATTTCTATTATTTCTATTGTTGTTATTGTTGTTGTTATTATATAGCTGTGGTAAAACAGACCTAGATAGTTCTCTTTTCTAGATAAGAATGAGGATTCTGCTCTGAATTACTGCTTTCTCTCCAGTCGGAGCTCCCAGGGAGATTCAGGTCCAAGGTATCCAAGGTTAACTTAGAGAATGGAGGGCTATAGGCAGAATTTCCACCTCTGGTTGTCCTTCCTCTTTCACAGAGCACTTGTCAAAGCCTAAAGTCACCATGGGTCTACAGAGCAATAAGAATGGCACCTGTGTGACCAATCTGACATGCTGCATGGAACATGGGGAAGAGGATGTGATTTATACCTGGAAGGCGCTGGGGCGAGCAGTCAATGAGTCCCATAATGGGTCCATCCTACCCATCTCCTGGAGATGGGGAGAAAGTGATATGACTTTCATCTGCATTGCCAGGAACCCTGTCAGCAGCAACTTCTCAAGCCCCATCCTTGCCAGGAAGCTCTGTGAAGGTGACTGCCTCTCCCCCCTCCACAGGAGCCTCTGCCCAGGACCTACACCTTCTTCAGCTCCTAGCCCCCATGGGAACAGGCACTGTATGGAAACTGGAAGCCACTGGGTGGTCACCAGGCTGGGAGGAAGGTGGCAGGTGCTCCAAGACCTGGGTCGTTTTCCTGAACTGACTTTTCTCCCTTCCCTGTGCCTCCAACCGTTCTCTCTTTGAAGGTGCTGCTGATGACTCAGATTCCTCCATGGTCCTCCTGTGTCTCCTGTTGGTGCCCCTCCTGCTCAGTCTCTTTGTACTGGGGCTATTTCTTTGGTTTCTGAAGAGAGAGACACAAGAAGGTAGAGCATGTACTATTTTTGTCCTCACCCACATTCATGCTTTTCTCCTTCATTGATTCAACAAGCACATATAGAGCTGTGTGCCAGACTTGGCATGAGGTGTTGAAGATGCAGAGATGAAGAAGCCACAGTCTCTGCCCTCAGGAAGCACACAGTCAGCCTGTACTCCTTAGTTCTGGAGTAGAGAAAGTGCTGGAGGTCTTTCCTGAGGACACAGTTCTCTCAGTTCCCTTTCCAGGACCTGTTTCTCTCCTTCTCCCAGAGGGACATACTGATGTGGCTCTTGTGTTGATACAGGCCCCACATTGCTGACTCTGCACCCCTGACCTGGGAGGTAATGGCCTCCAACTCTGAGGTCCCCACAGACCAGCATCCTCTAGTCAATCTTTCCTATCCCTATCAGAGCCCACAAACCACTCCCACCCTTTCCACAGGATCAACCCAAGACCTAGCTTTACTGCCCACTAGACACATGGCTCCTTGGGAATCCTTTCCCTGTCTCTCTCCAGTTGCACCCCATCCTGTGTTCCTAAACCCTGCTGATTGGTCTTCTGAGTTCCCACTGTCCATGCGGGTGATGGGGAGGGACATAACATCAGTTGGGTATGACTTGCAGACTTTGAAATCTCCCTTCCCTCCTGGAAGCCCCTCTGAAAGTGTCTTTGACTTTCTCTACTTCCCACTTTAACCACCTTGATGGAGAGATCAGGAAGTGAAATGATGAGAGTGGCCAATTCATCCTGTTTTGTTTAGATTTTCCCAGTTTTAACACTGAAAGTCCTATATCGTGAAAACCCTTCCGTTACAAGGAAACTGGGATGGTTGGTCACCCTAAGTGGGTCATCCAGGAGAAATAGTGGGCCAGTGGAAGTGGTGAGTGGTCGGAGAGGTGTCTTTGATTCTCTCCCAACTTGTTTTTAGGGTCCATTGAAGAGAAGAAGAGAGCGGACATTTGTCAGGAAACTCCTAACATATGCCCCTATTCTGGAGAGAACACAGAGTACGACACAATTCCTTCCACTAATGTGAGTCCCTTCTAATCTTTCCTGGGGACTGATCCTCTCTCTGAGGCTCTCCTTGTGAGGTTTTTCCATGGATTTGGGCAACATGGGAATGAAGAGGGGAGTGAGGATATATAGCCTTAAAACTCAATGCACCTGTGCCTCCTCCAAGTCTTCATGGATTCTCTTCTGTGCAGAAGAAGCTGGTGGTCTCTGGAGCACCTGGTTCTGACTTGTAATGCTCATGCTGTGGTCTATGAAATCACCTGCTCCCTTCCACAGTTCATAACGGCCACACAAAAGGCCAGATTCCTTTTGCATAAGGGAGTGGGTAGAAGAGTGTGACTTTGACAGGATGTTTGAATCGTGGTATCAGAAGACTTCTCTAGAGATGCCTCTTCTTCTGAGATGACTCAAGGAGCCATCAGAAGGATCAGGGAATCTGTGGTGACTCTGGGCCCTGAATCAAGGCATTGTAGGTGTAGGTCACTGAGTGAAGCGAAAGAACACAAATGCAATTCAAAGAAAAGTCTCCAAAAAGAAAATCATAATAATGAAGTTTAAAGAAACTCAAATAACAAAAGACAATTTGGAGAAATGAAATAAGTAGACAACTTCAAAAGGCTCCTCAGGGCCAATTAGTGAAGCCCAGGCTGGGCTAGCTCTTTAGAGGTCATAGAGCCCTTTACCACAACGGCCTGTTTAGTGAAGAAATAAAAATACTTTGAAGCCTCAAAACCCCAGTTTTACTCAGAACTTTAGTGTCTCTCAATCAGGTTGCATCTTCCTCATTTACCTACAACATTTACTTACGTTTACCCTCTACAAAGAGGAGTCATTACCAAAGTCATTAGTATTGTGAGACTGCTTTCCTTTCTCACAAAAGAGGCTGCTTTATGCTCCATTTAACTGGTTTAAGTCAAAATTTATCACTTTATCACTATGTTCTTTCTTCCCCTGCTTAAGATATATCCCCAGAGGGCTGCAGGGCTGCTCATGATGTTCAGGAACAGGCTTAGCCAACCCAGGATATTTGCCTCTGATTGGGAAGGAGTTTTGGTTATTGTTGTTCTTGTTTTGTTTTATTTTGTTCCATAAGTCATCCTTACTGATTTTCTCCAAGGGCCCTTTGACCGTTGGGGAAGTTTATTTGCAACATTAGCAATACTATTTCAAATTATCCTTTAATCTTTTTAGGAGACTTATAGCTAATGATATATATATATGTGTGTGTGTGTATGTGTATATATATATATCTTATGTATTTTTGAAATTCATGTAAACACAATACAGTTTAAAAATAATGTAATGGCTTCCTGAAAAAAGTTATCAAAAATTATTACAATAGCAGTCACCAACAAGAGAACTTCCTACTGCCCTTCTCTGTTCCAGAACCCTCCTTTTCCTCTCACCATCTCCTCCCATCTCTGCTTTCCTCTCTCTGGATTCTGAATGTCTCTCTGGTCTTGTCTATGTGATTCAGGATGTGGGTGATTATTTATTTTGTTTGTTGTTTGTTTTTAATAGAGAACCATCCCAATGGAAGACGCAGCAAATACACTTTATTCCACTGTGGAAATACCAAAAAAGGTAAGAAGCTTTGAGCTGAATTTCATCTTAATGGTTCCATTTCTTTTCCTGCTTCATGTTTAGGTCAAAATTTCTTGGACCCAGGGATCTCATATTCTCTGGAAATAAAAAGTCCCCTAGTAGTTCCCCATTCCCTTTGCTTAGGGTTATATGAGAACATGGGGGATGGAAGAGAATTGTGTTTTAGGCATCAAATTGGGTAATCTGGAACAAATAGAGTAGGAAAGAGGTTCTAGATAGAAATAACAGAGAAAATCAAAAGGCTTCTGACTGAAGTTACAGACAAGGAAAAAGACCATGGCTTAGGTTGTGCAAGGAATAAAGAGAGGAATAACTGGGGAGGAGACTCCAGCTTGCTCCTGAGACACCAGGAAACTGTAGGAGGGAGAGATTTCTACTTTTCTCCCATAGTCCAACTATGTTACATCTGGTTTGCATCCTCCCCTCAGTTAAACTACTAATGCAGTAGCTTTAATGCTTATTCCTTCACAGGGTACGGTTGGCAGCAGTAGTGGTACCTTTCTGTCTCCTTTTTCTTCCTCTCCCAAACAGATCTAAAAAGATAAGGATCATTAAAGCAGTTTGCTTAGTTATAGAAAAGGTTGGTTTAGTGAATTATTACAAGGAAAGTTCAGTTCGTTAAGCATTCAGCAAGATAAATATAGGTTAAACTTAAAAAATAGTTTCTCTAAGCTAGGGGTGGTTAAGATTAAACAGTGGGAGCCAGCATGGCAGCCAAATTGGGTTGGGTAACCTTGGAAATAAAGTTTCCTGGATGTCAAGGCCTCCATGGAAGATCCAGAGCCCTGCTCAACTCCCTCACTCTGCTTTCTTTTTGTCTGTCTTCAGATGGAAAATCCCCACTCACTGCTCACGATGCCAGACACACCAAGGCTATTTGCCTACGAGAATGTTATCTAGATAGCAGTGCACTCCTCTAAGTCTCTGCTCAAAAAAAAGCAATTCTCGGCCCAAAGAAGACAATCAAAAGAATTCACTGATTTGACTAGACACATAAAGGAAGATTGAAGAACATTGACTTTTTTCCAGGATAAACTATCATTGACGTTCCTTTAGATTTAAGAGTTCATAATTCCATCCACTGCTGAGAAATCTCCTCAAACCCAGAAGGTTTAACTACCCCATCCCAAAAATGGGATTGTGAATGTCAGCACCCCACAAGAAAAGTGCTTAGAAGTGTTCCTATAAAAATGTAAACGCGGCCGGGCGCGGTGGCTCACGCCTGTAATCCCAGCACTTTGGGAGGCCGAGGCAGGTGGATCATGAAGTTAGGAGATCAAGACCATCCTGGCTAACACGGTGAAACCCCGTCTCTACTAAAAAACTACAAAAAGTTAGTTGGGTGTGATGGCGGGAGCCGGTAGTCCCAGCTGCTCAGGAGGCTGAGGCAGGAGAATGTCGTGAACCTGGGTGGCGGAGCTTGCAGTGAGCAGAGATCGCCCCACTGCACTCCAGCCTGGGTGACAGAGTGAGACTCCGTCTCACAAAAAAAAAAAAAAAAAAAAAAGTAAATGCAAGGTCACACATATTAATGACAACCTGTTGTATTAATGATGGCTCCAGGTCAGGGTCTGAAGTTTCATTCCATCCCAGGGCTTGGACGTCAGGATTATACCAAGAGTCCTGTTACCAGGAGGGCAAGAAGACCCCAGAAAAGTCCAGCAGAAGCAGATACACCTTACAAAAATGGATGTATTAATTGGCTGCATAAACTATGTGCCCGGCACTATGCTGAGCTTACACTAATTGGTCAGACATGCTCTCTGCTCTCATGAAATTGGCTCCAAATGAATGAACTACTTTTATGAGCAGTTGTAGTAGGCCTGACCACAAATTCCCAGAGGGCCAGGTGCGGATCCACAGGACTTGAAGGTCAAAGTTCACAAAGATGAAGAATTAGGGTAGCTGACCATGTTTGGCAGATACTATGATGGAGATGCAGAAGTGTGCATGGCCCAAGGACAAGGACCTCCAGCCAGGCTTCATTTATGCACTTGCACTGCAAAAGAAAAGCCTAGGTCTTAAGGCTGTGCCAGAACTCACCCCAATAAAGAGATCGAGTCTGAAGTCACATTGTAAAGCCAGTACAGGAGACTTGGAGTCAGGTAGTAGAGACTGGTGGGACACATAGGGCGGTTGGTACTTGTAAACCTTTAAAGATGGTTAATTCATTCAATAAATATTTATTAAGAATCTATGCAGCCAGGCGCGGTGGCTCACACCTGTAATCCCAGCACTTTGGGAGGCCAAGCTGGATGGATCATCTGAGGTCAGCAGTTCAAGACCAGCCTGGCCAACATGGCAAAACCCCATCTCCACTAAAAATACAAAAATTTTCTGAGCGTGGTGGCACGCACCTGTAATCCCAGCTACTCGGGAGGCCAAGGCAGGAGAATCACTTGAACCCGGGAGGTGGAGGTTGCAGTGAGCTGAGATCACATCACTGTACTCCAGCCTAGGCAACAAGAGCAAAACTCCATCTCAAAAAAAAAAAAAAAAAAAACCTATGCTAGGTCAGTCTCAGTCTGGCACGTAAGATGAACATCCCTGCCAACACAGAGTTCTCCATCTCTTATACTTAAGGGAAAAACATGGGGAAGGGGAAAGGGGGATGGCTGCTTTTGATATGTTCCCTGACACATATCTTGAATGGAGACCTCTGCACCAAGTGTTGAAAGTGTTGAAAAACTTAAAAACAAATGATTGTTGGGCAAAAATGGGATTGAGAAATTGAGAATTATCTTCTCTCAAAAAGGCATTTTGAAGGAATTGAGCCAGATCTTTTTCCCTTACTGCAAAACCGTATTGTAGTAAAAAAGTCTTCTTTACTATCTTAATAAAACAGATATTGTGAGATTCACATACAAAAAGATGGATTATTTTGCTATTTGCAATAGTGAAATTCTGGAAATTGCCTAAGAACCTGACCACCACAGGTGAAAGTCTGTTCACACATAGACATTAAGAATTATGGGTTAGGCCAGGCACAGTGGCTCACGCCTGTAATGCCAGCACTTTGGGAGGCCGAGGCAGGTGGATTACTTGAGGTCAGGAGTTCAAGAACAGCCTGGCCAACATGATGAAACCCCATCTCTACTAAAAACACAACAAATATTAGTTGGGTATGGTGGTGAGCCCCTGTAATCCCAGCTTCTTGGGAGGTGGAGGCAGGAGAATTGCTTGAACCTGGGACGGGGAGGCTGCATTGAGCCAAGATCACGCCACTGCACTCCAGCCTAAGTGACACAGCAAGACTCTATCTCAAAAAAAGAATTATGGGTTATACTCAGCATCATGAAATATACCCATGTAACCTACACATGTAGCTTCTGAGCCAAAAATAAAATTAAAAATAACAAATTTTTAGCACTTGCCTGTAGTCCCAGCTACTTGGGAGGCTGAGGCAAGAGGATCTCTTGAACCCAGGAGGTGGAGGTTGCAGTGAGCCGAGATCACACCACTGTACTCCAGCCTGGGTGACAGAGTGAGATTCTGTCTCAAAAAAAAAAAAAAAAAAAAAATTGTTTAAACAAGAACTATGGGTTGGCCGGGAGAGGTGGCTCACGTCTGTAATCCCAGGACTTTGGGAGGCTGAAGTAGGAGGATCATTTGAGCTCAGGAGTTCAAGGCCAGCCTAGGCAACTTGACAAAGCCCCACCTCTACAAAAAATACAAAAATTAGCCAGGCATGGTGGTGCATGCCTGTAGTCCCAGCTACTAAAGAAGGAGCTGAGGTGGGAGGGTCACTTGAGCCTGGTAGGCTGAGACTGCAGTGAGCTATAATCGTGCTACTGCACTCCAGCCTGGGCAACAGAGTGAGACTCTGTCTCATAAAACAACAGCAACAACAACTATGGGTTTTCAAGTTAGAAAATGTTATGACATCACAAATATAAAAAGTAGAATGCAAAATTTAATGTGCTATATGATTACAGCTGTGTTTTAAAAAAAATCTCTACACAGAAAAATTTGGAAGAAAAAACATCAAAATAGTAACACCAGTTGTTTAGGGAGGGCGAAAGCTTAGGTGGCTTGGTTTTTCCCTATTTTTATTCATTTTCTGAATATTCCTTAATGAGAAAGTATGTATTACATAATAGAGTAGAGGAAGTTTTAAATAGATGTTCAGTGAGAAAAAAGAGGTGCTACCCACTACGTGGGGTTGAGGGGAAAGTCTGAGACCCTCATGATGAGGGTGTGGGGGACGATGGAAAGACCTCCTCGAGTGAGAATGGGTGGGGAGAAAGGAGGAAGCCCTACACATGAAAGAGGAAAAGATGACTTTCCTTCAGAGAGGGCTGCTGAAGGCTGAGGAGAGATTCACAGTGTGTGAAGACAGAGGCGTGGAGAGGGGGATGCTGGGCCTGAGGATGCATCTGTTTTGCCTTCCCCTCTCTCCTCAGAGCCCATTCAGATGATAAATAATTAGGGTTAATCATACTTTGGGGTTTTTTAAACCAGTGACTGAAACAGGACCTAGGGAGACCAATAGATCTGGAGTCTGGACACTCAGTAAATTCTGCTCCAAAGCTGGCTGCAGAAAGAAGCTTCCCCTCATGAGCTCAACCAGCAGGCAAAGGAAACCACCAGCTCTTTATGGTGAGAAGTCACATCACCTCACAGCCCCATTACGTGCAGCCTCCAGAACTGTGTGGTTTGCAACTTGTGAGGTGTAAGTAACAAATTCATAAACATTGAAACCTTGGTGGAAAGTAAAGAAGGTATCTGTACCATTTCAGTAAGGCTTTCACTCATTCATTTGATCATGAATGCATTCATTCATTTATTCATTCAGCAGTACTTATTGAGCACCACTAAGTGCTGGGCATTATGCTGAACTCAGGGAATACAGCAGTGGGCCATGACAGAGGTCTCTGCCCTCAGGGTGCTTACATTCTAATGGCAGAGGCCAACACTCAAATATCCTTTAAATATCATGGCTGCAATGATGACTGCTATGAAAGAGAGGTGTGTGGAGCCAAGAATGGCAAATTTTCCTCTGGTCAGAGACAGTATCTCCAAAGTGATGAAGACTGAGCTGAGATCCGAAGATCAGTAGGAGCTACTTACAAGAAGTGGAAAGGGAAAATAAAACCCTTCTAGTCAGAGATGCAAAGGCCTTGTGGTGAGAGGACCTAAAAGAACAAAAGTCAGTGTGGCCAGCAGAGAGAGTTGCACTTTTAAAATTTCATTAGTTGCAGTATGGTAAACAGATTGTAGGGGGTCAAGACTGGATGTAGGCAAACTGAGTCAGAAGGCTCCTACAGTTATCCAGGAGAGAGGTGATGGTAGGTTGGACAAGGATGGTAGGATGGAGAGAGAGAGGGAAGGATGCTTTCAAGAGATATCTAAGGGATAAGGAGGTTTCTGTTTTCACTACTGTCTTGAGAATGTGTGCTGATCTGGAAAAGGAGGTGGGAAGATGGGCCTTTGCTTCTGATAGCCTCTAGGGACTAGATGGACAAAGTTTAGAGTCTGGGGCTGCCAAGATTAGAGAACTGGTAAATCACTCATCTTTTTGACCTGGGACCCGAAAAGACTTACCCTGGGAGACTTATCCTTCTTGTAAACAAGAAGTACACCAGTTTTAATTCATCTATGGAGCCAGGAAAATCTCAAAACTGCTGTTAGATTAAAGAGATCCAAGCTTACAAGTGCCCACAAGTACCTTACAGAAGGAAACAAAGACCATCACTAAAAGAAAATAACATTCTTAAACCTCACATTTTTCCTACAAATAATTTTTCATAAGCAACGTTCATCGTATGTTCAGAGATATCCAGGCCCATGAGCAAGACCCTCTTGGTGGGGACAGCCTATCACAGACTGCAGCCCAGGACACAGCCTGGCCCACTCCCCTCTCATTTCATCCCAAGAAGATGGAAGAAGGAACTTCAAACCTCCTCAGTTCATGTACTTATAGACAGACTTAACAGATGTTTGGGCCAGGCACGGTGGCTCAAGCCTGTAATCCCAGCACTTTTGGAGGCCGAGACGGGTGGATCACGAGGTCAGGAGATCGAGACCATCCTGGTTAACACGGTGAAACCCCGTCTCTACTAAAAAAAAACACAAAAAACTAGCCGGGTGAGGTGGTGGGCACCTGTAATCCCAGCTACTTAGGAGGCTGAGGCAGGAGAATGGAGTAAACCCGGGTGGCGGAGCTTGCAGTGAGCTGAGATCCAGCCACTGCACTCTCCAGCCTGGGCAACAGAGCGAGACTCCGTCTCAAAAAAAAAAAAAAAAGATGTTTGGAGTTCTATCTGACTATAGTCCTAAGCATACTCTTTATTGCAATCTGTCAAGAATATAGTCAACAACAGACAAGAGTTAATAAACCATAAAATGACCATTTATAATACATTTATAGTATTTAATATTTAGAGCAGTCACAATCTGCCAATCATTGTTCTAAACAATATATATGTATATGTGTATATGTATATACATATGTACCTTTATTTAATCTTCATAACAAACATAACCATTTTATAGATGAGATAGTTGAGACCAAGACTGTCTTTTGTCTATCTGGGTTGTGTGGCTTGTTTTGTTTTGTTTGGCTCATATGTATTACAGTTCTAGGCAGTATTAATTAATTGATTAATTTATTTAAAATTTAGAGCTCCCAGCGCGAGCAACACAGAAGACAGGTGATTTCTGCATTTTCAACTGAGGTACTGGGTACATCTCACTAGGGAGTGCCGGACAATCGGTGCTGGTCAGCTGCTGCAGCCCAACCAGTGAGAGCTGAAGCAGGGCGAGGCATCACCTCACCTGGGAAGTGCAAGGGGGAAGGGAATCCCTTTCCCTAGCCAGGGGAACTGAGCCACAAAACACCTGGAAAATTGGGTAACTCCCACCCCAATACTGCGCTGTACAAAGGGTCTTAGCAAACGGCACACCAGGAGATTATATCCCACACCTGGCCAGGAGGGTCCCACGCCCATAGAGCCTCCCTCATTGCTGCTAGCACAGCAGTCTGAGATCTAACGGCAAGACAGCAGCGAGGCTGGGGGAGGGGTGCCCGCCATTGCTGAGGCTTAAGTAGGTAAACAAAGCCGCTGGGAAGCTTGAACTGGGTGGAGCTCACAGCAGCTCAAAGAGGCCTGACTGTCTCTGTAGACTCCACCTCTGGGGACAGGGCACAGCTAAACAACAACAACAACAACAACAACAAAAAAGCAGCAGAAACCTCTGCAGACGCAAACGACTCTGTCTGACAGCTTTGAAGAGAGCAGTGGATCTCCCAACACAGAGGTTGAGATCTGAGAATGGACAGACTGCCTGCTCAAGTGTGTCTCTGATCCCTGAGTAGCCTAACTGGGAGACATCCCCCACTAGGGGCAGACCGACTCCCCACACCTCACACGGTGGAGTACACCCCTGAGAGGAAGCTTCCAAAGTAAGAATCAGACAGGTACACTCGCTGTTCAGCAATATTCTATCTTCTGCAGACTCTGCTGCTGACACCCAGGCAAACAGGGTCTGGGGTAGACCTCAAGCAATCTCCAATAGACCTACAGCTGAGAGTCCTGACTGTTAGAAGGAAAATTACCAAACAGGAAGGACACCCACACCAAAACCCCATCAGTACGTCACCATCATCAAAGACCAGAGACAGATAAAACCACAAAGATGGGGGAAAAGCAGGGCAGAAAAGCTGGAAATTCAAAAAATAAGAGCACATCTCCCCCTGCAAAGGAACGCAGCTCATCGACAGCAAAGGATCAAAGCTGGATGGAGAATGACTTTGACGAGATGAGAGAAGAAGGCTTCAGTCCATCAAACTTCTCAGAGCTAAAGGAGGAATTATGTACCCAGCACAAAGAAAGTAAAAATCTTGAAAAAAGAGTGGATGAATTGATAACTAGAATAATTAATGCAGAGAAGGCCATAAACGAACTGACAGAGATGAAAACCATAACATGAGAAATACGTGACAAATGCACAAGCTTCAGTAACCGACTCGATCAACTGGAAGAAAGAGTATCAGCAATTGAGGATCAAATGAATGAAATGAAGCGAGAAGAGAAACCTAAAGAAAAAAGAAGAAAAAGAAATGAACAAAGCCTGCAAGAAGTATGGGATTATGTAAAAAGACCAAATCTACGTCTGATTGGGGTGCCTGAAAGTGAGGGGGAAAATGGAACCAAGTTGGAAAACACTCTGCAGGATATCATCCAGGAGAACTTCCTCAACCTAGTAGGGCAGGCCAACATTCAAATCCAGGAAATACAGAGAATGCCACAAAG
Source organism: Trachypithecus francoisi (assembly GCF_009764315.1). Taxonomy (NCBI): domain Eukaryota; kingdom Metazoa; phylum Chordata; class Mammalia; order Primates; family Cercopithecidae; genus Trachypithecus; species Trachypithecus francoisi. The sequence goes on along the minus strand of NW_022681470.1, from coordinate 88,479,836 downwards.
ATACTCCTCCAGAAGAGCAACTCCAAGACACATAATTGCCAGATTCACCAAAGTTGAAATGAAGGAAAAAATCTTAAGGGCAGCCAGAGAGAAAGGTCGGGTTACCCACAAAGGGAAGCCCATCAGAATAACAGCAGATCTCTCAGCAGAAACTCTACAAGCCAGAAGAGAATGGGGGCCAATATTCAACATTCTTAAAGGAAAGAATTTTCAACCCAGAATTTCATATCCAGCCAAACTAAGTTTCATAAGTGAAGGAGAAATAAAATCCTTTACAGACAAGCAAATGCTTAGAGACTTTGTCACCACCAGGCCTGCCTTACAAGAGACCCTGAAGGAAGCCCTAAACATGGAAAGGAACAACGGGTACCAGCCATTGCAAAAACATGCCAAAATGTAAAGACCATCAAGGCTAGGAAGAAACTGCATCAACTAACGAGCAAAATAACCAATTAATATCATAATGGCAGGATCAAGTTCACACATAACAATATTAACCTTAAATGTAAATGGACTAAATGCTCCAATTAAAAGACACAGACTGGCAAACTGGATAAAGAGTCAAGACCCATCAGTCTGCTGTATTCAGAAGACCCATCTCACATGCAGAGACATACATAGGCTCAAAATAAAGGGATGGAGGAAGATCTACCAAGCAAATGGAGAACAAAAAAAAGCAGGGGTTGCAGTGCTAGTCTCTGATAAAACAGACTTTAAACCATCAAAGATCAAAAGAGACAAAGAAGGCCATTACATATTGGTAAAGGGATCAATTCAATAAGAAGAGCTAGTTAGAAGAGCTCCTAATATATATGCACCCAATACAGGAGCACCCAGATTCATAAAGCAAGTCCTTAGAGACTTACAAAGAGACTTAGACTCCCATACAATAATAATGGGAGACTTCAACACCCCACTGTCAACATTAGACAGATCAACGAGACAGAAAGTTAACAAGGATATCCAGGAATTGAACTCGGCTCTGCAGCAAGCAGACCTAATAGACATCTATAGAACTCTCCACCCCAAATCAACAGAATATACATTCTTCTCAGCACCACATCACACTTATTCCAAAATTGACCACATAATTGGAAGTAAAGCACTCCTCAGCAAATGTACAAGAACAGAAATTATAACAAACTGTCTCTCAGACCACAGTGCAATCAAACTAGAACTCAGGACTAAGAAACTCAATCAAAACTGCTCAACTACATGGAAACTGAATAACCTGCTCCTGAATGACTACTGGTTCATAACGAAATGAAAGCAGAAATAAAGATGTTCTTTGAAACCAATGAGAACAAAGATACAACATACTAGAATCTCTGGGACACATTTAAAGCAGTGTGTAGAGGGAAATTTATAGCAGTAAATGCCCACAAGAGAAAGCTGGAAAGATCTAAAATTGACACTCTAACATCACAATTAAAAGAACTAGAGAAGCAAGAGCAAACACATTCAAAAGCTAGCAGAAGGCAAGAAATAACTAAGATCAGAGCAGAACTGAAGGAGATAGAGATACAAAAAACCCTCCAAAAAATCAATGAATCCAGGAGTTGGTTTTTTGAAAAGATCAACAAAATTGACAGACCGCTAGCAAGACTAATAAAGAAGGAAAGAGAGAAGAATCAAATAGACACAATAAAAAATGATAAAGGGGATATCACCACCGACCTCACAGAAATACAAACTACCATCAGAGAATACTACTAACACTTCTACGCAAATCAACTAGAAAATCTAGAAGAAATGGATAATTTCCTGGACACTTACACTCTCCCAAGACTAAACCAGGAAGAAGCTGAATCCCTGAATAGACCAATAGCAGGCTCTGAAATTGAGGCAACAATTAATAGCCTACCAGCCAAAAAAAGTCCAGGACCAGATGGATTCACAGCTGAATTCTACCAGAGGTACAAAGAGGAGCTGGTACCATTCCTTCTGAAACTATTCCAATCAATAGAAAAAGAGGGAATCCTCCCTAACTCATTTTATGAGGCCAACATCACACTGATACCAAAGCCTGGCAGAGACACAACAAAAAAAGAGAATTTTAGACCAATATCCCTGATGAACATCGATGCAAAAATCCTCAAAAAATTCTGGCAAACCGGATTCAGCAGCACATCAAAAAGCTTATGCACCATGATCAAGTGGGCTTCATCCCTGGGATGCAAGGCTGGTTCAACATACGCAAATCAATAAATGTAATCCAGCATATAAACAGAACCAAAGAAAAAAACTACATGATTATCTCAATAGATGCAGAAAAGGCCTTCGACAAAATTCAACAGCCCTTCATGCTAAAAACGCTCAATAAATTTGGCATTGATGGAACATATCTCAAAATAATAAGAGCTATTTATGACAAACCCACAGCCAATATCATACTGAATGGGCAAAAACTGGAAAAATTCCCTTTGAAAACTGGCACAAGACAGGGATGCCCTCTCTCACCACTCCTATTCAACATAGTGTTGGAAGTTCTGGCTAGGGCAATCAGGCAAGAGAAAGAAATCAAGGGTATTCAATTAGGAAAAGAAGAAGTCAAACTGTCCCTGTTTGCAGATGACATGATTGTATATTTAGAAAACCCCATTGTCTCAGCCCAAAATCTCCTTAAGCTGTTAAGCAACTTCAGCAAAGTCTCAGGATACAAAATTAATGTGCAAAAATCACAAGCATTCTTATACACCAGTAACAGTCAAACAGAGAGCCAAATCAGGAATGAACTTCCATTCACAATTGCTTCAAAGAGAATAAAATACCTAGGAATCCAACTTACAAGGGATGTAAAGGACCTCTTCAAGGAGAACTACAAACCACTTCTCAGTGAAATAAAAGAGGACACAAACAAATGGAAGAATATTCCATGCTCATGGATAGGAAGAATCAATATCGTGAAAATGGCCATACTTCCCAAGGTCATTTATAGATTCAATGCCATCCCCATCAAGCTACCAATAAATTTCTTCACAGAATTGGAAAAAACTGCCTTAAAACTCCTATGGAACCAAAAAAGACCCTGCATTGCCAAGACAATCCTAAGTCAAAAGAACAAAGCTGGAGGCATCACACTACCTGACTTCAAACTATACTACAAGGCTACAGTAACCAAAACAGCATGGTACTGGTACCAAAACAGAGATATAGACCAGTGGAACAGAACAGAGCCCTCAGAATAATACCACACATCTACAGCCATCTGATCTTTGACAAACCTGAGAAAAACAAGAAATGGGGAAAGGATTCCCTATTTAATAAATGGTGCTGGGAAAATTGGCTAGCCATAAGTAGAAAGCTGAAACTGGATCCTTTCCTTACTCCTTATACGAAAATTAATTCAAGATGGATTAGAGACTAATACCATAAAAACCTAATACCATAAAAACCCTAGAAAAAAACCTAGGTAATACCATTCAGGACATAGGCATGGGCAAGGACTTCATGTCTAAAACACCAAAAGCAACGGCAACAAAAGCCACAATTGACAAATGGGATCTAATTAAACTAAAGAGCTTCTGCACAGCAAAAGAAACTACCATCAGAGTGAATAGACAACCTACAGAATGGGAGAAAATTTTTGCAATCTACTCATCAGACAAAGAGGTAATATCCAGAACTCAAAGAACTCAAACAAATTTACAAGAAAAAAACAAACAACCCCATCAAAAAGTGGGCAAAGGATATGAACAGACATTTCTCAAAAGAAGACATTCATACAGCCAGCAGACACATGAAAAAATGCTCATCATCACTGGCCATCAGAGAAATGCAAATCAAAACCACAATGAGATACCATCTCACACCAGTTAGAATGGCAATCATTAAAAAATCAGGAAACAACAGGTGCTGGAGAGGATGTGGAGAAATAGGGACACTTTTACACGGTTGCTGGGATTGTAAACTAGTTCAACCATTATGGAAAACAGTATGGCTATTCCTCAAGGATCTAGAACTAGAAGTACCATATGACCCAGCCATCCCATTACTGGGTATATACCCAAAGGATTATAAATCATGCTGCTATAAAGACACATGCACACGTATGTTTATTGCGGCACTATTCACAATAGCAAAGACTTGGAATCAACCCAAATGTCCATCAGTGACAGACTGGATTAAGAAAATGGGGCATATATACACCATGGAATACTATGCAGCCATAAAAAAGGATGAGTTCGTGTCCTTTGTAGGGACACGGATGCAACTGGAAACCATCATTCTCAGCAAACTATCGCAAGAACAGAAAACCAAACACCGCATGTTCTCACTCATAGGTGGGAACTGAACAATGAGATCACTTGGACTCAGGAAGGGGAACATCACACACTGGGGCCTATCATGGGGAGGGGAGAGGGGGGAGGGGGGAGGGATTGCACTGGGAGTTATACCTGATGTAAATGACGAGTTGATGGGTGCTGACGAGTTGATGGGTGCTGAGGAGTTGATGCGTGCAGCACACCAACATGGCACAAGTATACATATGTAACAAACCTGCACATTATGCACATGTACCCTAGAACTTAAAGTATAATAATAATAAAATTTTTAAAAATTTATTTAAAATTTATCATTTTAAAATAAATACTGGTACTGCTTGTCTTTACTAATTATAAAAGTTATTTTTTCTTTCAATTAAAACTTATTATGTGTCTACAATGTGCTCCTCATACTTCTAGGAGCTCACAATTAAGTGGGAGACAGGGATATCAACAGACATTACGAGTTAAAATGGTAGGTAAGAAAATAAAGGCATGTATAAGACATATAGGGGGTTGTATTACTCACGGTTCTCCAGAGAAATAGAACCAATAGGATATTTGTAAATATATATAAAAGGAGACATTATAGGAATTGGCTCATGCCAATTAGGAAGGCCAAGAGGTCTCATGATCTTCCATCTGCGGCTGGAGAACAAAGAACGCCTGAGGAGTAATTGAGTTTATGACTTGGAAGTCCTGAGAATAGGGGAGCCAATGGTGTAACTCTCAGTATGACCCAGAAAGTCAGAGAACTGAGACCACCAATGCCCAAGGGCAGAAGAAAATGCATGTCTCAGCTCAAGTAGAGAGACCAAATTTGCTCTTTCTCTGTTTGGGGGGGGGCAGCTGTTTTTGTTTGTTTGTTTTACATTTTTGTTTTGTTTTGTTTGACATAGAGTTGTATATTGCCCAGGCTGGCCTCAAATTTCTGATCTCAGGTGATCCTCCTGCCTCAGCCTCCCAAGTGGCTGGGAGTACAAGTGTGCACCACTGCATCTGGCCTTCCTCTGCCTTTTTTGTTCTATTCAGGCCCTCAGCTGATTGGGTGGTGCTCACCCACATTGGTAAGGGTGGATCTTTACTCAGTCTACTGATTCAAAAATAAATCTCTTCTGAAAACATCATCACAGACACACTCAGAAATAACATTTTACCAATTATCTGAGCATCCCTTAACCCAGTCAGGTTGACACATGAAGTTCATCATCACGAGTCCACCCCTTGTCAATTTGGCACCCATAGCAATCTCCTAAAACTCATACTTAATCTCCAAATAAAGAGAATAACAAGGCCATAATTCAATCTAGCACGATACAACAACCTTGCATACAACTGAAAACACACTAGCCTCTTCCCCAAGAAGAGATAAAGTCTTTGAGTAACATTTACTCTTCTCCTGATAGCTGCAACTTAAATATATATATATATATTTTTTTGAGGCGGAGTCTCGCTCTGTCGCCCGGACTGGAGTACAGTGGCCGGATCTCAGCTCACTGCAAGCTCCGCCTCCCAGGTTTACGCCATTCTCCTGCCTCAGCCTCCCGAGTAGCTGGGACTACAGGCGCCCGCCACTTCACCCGGCTAGTTTTTGTATTTTTAGTAGAGATGGGGTTTCACCGTGTTAGCCAGGATGGTCTCGATCTCCTGACCTCGTGATCCGCCCGTCTCGGCCTCCCAAAGTGAACTTAAATATTATGATGTAAAATTAACAATACTTAAATACTGATATAAATTCAATACATCTTGTGTTACATGACAAGAAAATAAGACAGGAAAGAAAGCAAATATATTTGTCTAACATACATACACATAATTGTATTCATAACAAAATGAGGAAATATCCACAACAATTACAGTCCTTATTTCTGTAACTGGTCATATGGTTGTAGCTGAAATTTACAATTATCTTTTTCTACTACGCATTCTGTATTTCCTTTAACTTCAGCAAGTGCCTCAACTGGGTTTTGTTCTTTACCTGGTAGGGTGACCTAAACCTTCATTCCTGAAGGGCCTGGGCCATTAGCAGTTCTGCCTGCATTGGATTGTTGTAGTTGACCTTAATCACAGGGCATGATAATACTAAGAGATGTCCCTAAGGGAGCTCTTTGTATTCCAGACCCTTACCTGCTTTTGTGAAATACTAGTCTAATTTCTACCTTGGCAGTCAGGATCAGTATCCCAGTCAACACCAAAATTCCCTTCTTTGTCTGTTGATTCAGAGGCATGAGGAGGCCAAAGTGCTCAGGTGGCAGTCTTGACTTCCAGTTCAATGGAATCACTGTTGTGTCTCCTAGTGGAAGCATTCCTCCCTCTGTAACTAAGACATTAAGGCCAGCAAAACACAAAGTTGCAAGAACAGGAAGGAAAATTTTTGCTAGTGGGTCACTAGGGGGTAATAGTGGGTGGTGCCACTCCCGTTGCCATCTCCTTGATTCCACAACCCATGAATACTGGCGATTGCAAGAAAGAGCACTATATGTTGAACACTGATTCCAAGCCTAGGCACAACCTTCTGGAGAACCTTGCCCTAGTCCTGCAAGGTATGTGATGGTCTAAAGGTTGGTAGTCCAACGAAATTCATACTTGGGACCTAATGCCCAATATGATAGTATTAAGTGGGAGAACTTTTAGGAAGTGATTAGGTCACCAGGGATCTAGCCTCATGAATGGGATTAGTGGCTGTAGAAAAGAGGATTGAGAGGTCCAATTTGTCCCTTTCACCATGTAAGAACATAGCAACAAGGGGCCATCTATGAAGCAGAGAGCCCTCATCATACACTGAATCTACTGGTATATTGATCTTGGACTTTCCAGCCTCCAAAACTGTGAGCCAGAAATTTTTGTTGTTAATAAATTACTCAGTCTAAGACATTTTGTTATAGCATCAAGAACAAACTAAAACAGTATTACCACCTAGCTCTTGCTGTAACTGAGTCTTCCAAAGCCCATTCCTCTGTTCTATTAGGCCAACTGCTTCAGAATGATGAGGAGCATGGCAAGACCAGTGAATTTGAAGAACATGGGCCCATTGCTGCAATCCTTTGCTGTGTAATGAGTTCCTTGATCAGCAGCAATGCTGTGTGGAATATTATAATGGTGGATAAGACATTCTGTAAGTTCATAGATGGTAGTTTTGGCAGAAGCATTGCATGCAAGGAAGGCAAATCCATATCTAGATTAAGTGTCTATTACAGTAAGGACAAAACACTGCCCCATGATGGAAGTGGTCCAATGTATTCAATCTGCCACAAGGTACCTGACTTATCACTTTGGAGCATGGTGTCACACTGGGGACCTAGTGTTGGTCTCTGCTACTGACAGAGAACACAGCCAGTGGCCATTGCCAGGTAAGCCTTGGTAAGTGGGAGCCCATGTTGCTGAGCTCATGAAAAACCCCATCCCCGCCACCATGGCCACTTTTTTTATGAGCCCATTGGAGTGACTGGGGAAAGAGGCTGACTGGTATCCATAAAGTGGGTCATCCTATCAACTTGATTATTGTAATCATCCTCTGCTGAGGTCACTCTTTGGTAAGTACTCACATTAGACACAAATATCTTCACTCTTTTTGCACATTCAGAGAGATCTATCTAGATACCTATACCCCAAATTTCTTTGTCACCAACTTTCCAGTCATGACCCTTCCAAGTTCCTGCCCACTCAGACAAAGTGTTGGCTACTGCCCATGAATCAGTATATAATCATATATCTGGCCATATCTTATTCCAAGCAAAGTACACAGCCAAGTGCACTGTTCAAGTTTGGCACACTAGGGAGGATCTTCCTTCACCACTGTCCTTCAGGGATATCCCAGAAAAAGGCTATAGTGCCACAGCTGTCCACTTTCAGATGGTGCTTGCATATCATGCAGGACCATCTGTATTCCAAGCCTGAATCTTCTCTCCTCTGTAAATTGAGCATATGGAACTACCCATGAGGCCATAGGTTCAGACGGGGAGAGAGAAAGTAGTGTAGCAGGAATGAGAATCATGCATATTTAGGCCACTTCTTTATGTAATTTACTCGTACCTTCAGGGTCTGCTTGGCCTAATTATGTATATAACTCTTCCATCTGATGATGGAGTATTGCTGTGTATGCCAAAATTTATGGCTTAGGGGATCAGATAATACCCAGTTTAAGATGGGCAGCTCAGGATCATATGGTAATTTGGTCAAACATTCAGTCTCTACCAAAGCCCAGTAATAGGCCAAGTGTTCTTTCTCAAAAGGAGAGTAGTTATCTGCAGCTGACTCCAGGGCCTTGCTCCAAAATCCTAAAGGCCTGTGCTGTGATTCACCTATAGTGGCCTGACAAAGACTCCAAACAATACCCCTGTCTGCTGCTGACACTTCAATCACCATGGATCTGCTGGAGCATGTGGCCCAAGTGGTAAAACAGCTAACACAGCAGCCTAGACCAGTTGCAGAGCCTTCTTTTGTTCTGGGCCCCACCCAAAACTGGAAGCTTTTTTGATCACTAGGTAAATGGGACAGAATGAGGAATATGCTATCTCAAAAATCCGAAGTGGATCACTCAGCATTGTGCCTCTTTCTTGGTTCCATTAGGGTCCAGATGTAACAAGTTATCTTTCACCTTAGAAACGATAGCTCTGTCTGCCCCATATTGCTGAACCCCTAGAAATTTCACTGAGGTAGAAGGCCCCTGAATTTTAGTCAGATTTATTTCCCACCCTCTGACATGCAAAGGTCTTACCAATAAGTCTAGACTATGTGCCACTTCTCACTCACTAGGTCAAATCAGCATAATGTCATGAATGTAACTGATTAGTGTGATATCTTGTGGAAAGTGTCAGGCCTCTGAGCCCAAGCCAAGCCCAGATGGCCTGAAGTAACTGAAGAATCACAAAAGAAGTGTAAATGCCCTGCCTCGCCTTAACTGATGACATTCCACCACAAAAGAAGTGAAAATGGCCGGTCCTTGCCTTAAGTGATGATATTATCTTGTGAAATTCCTTTTCCTGGCTTATCCTGGCTCAAAAGTCTCCCCCACTGAGCACCTTGTGACCCCCACTCCTACTGGCCAGAGAACAACCCCCCTTTGACTGTAATTTTCCTTTACCTACCCAAATCCTATAAAACGGCCCCACCCTTATCTCCCTTCGCTGACTCTTTTCGGACTCAGCCCGCCTGCACCCAGGTGATTAAAAAGCTTTATTGCTCACACAAAGCCTGTTTGGTGGTCTCTTCACACGGACTTGCATGACAGAAGGCAAAGGTGATCAAGAGTCCCTTGAACTTGATTATGACACAGGGCCAAAGAGTTGATATTCCCCCAAGGTAGGATAGTGAAGGTGTACTGCTAGCCTTGTTAGCTAAAAGCATACTGTTTCTGGTGGGTCTTATGGATAAGAATGAAGTAAAAGGCATTTGCCTTAAGAAAATAAAAGAAGATATTTGTCAATTTAAAAACAAAATCTACATACTAGATACCAAGGAGTATGTTAATTACTCAAACAATAAAACCATATCTGATATGGCAGCTGCAACTGGAGTGACCACCTGGTTAAACCTATGATAATCCACTGTCATTCTCCAAGATTCATCTCTTTTTTGCACAGGCCAAATAGGAGAGCAACAAGGATGTAGTGGGAATTATTACCCTGCATATTCCAAGTCCTCAATGATGGCACCTATCTCTGCAATCCCTCCAGGTATGTGGTACTGCTTTTGATTTACTAGTTTCCTAGGCACAGGTGTTTCTAATGGCTTCTACTTTGTCTTTCCCACGGTAACAGTCCTCACTCCATAGGTCAGGGAACCAATGTGGGGACTCTGCCAGCTGCTCAGTGTGTCTATTCCAATTATGCATTCAGGAACTAGGAAAATAACAACAGAATCGGCTCAGGGACCCACTGGACCCAATGGGAAATGGATCTGAGCTAAAACACACTTGGCCTCCATAAGCCCCTACTCTGACCAAAGGGCCACAGTGATGTTTTGGTCTCCTGAAATCAGTGTCAGTTCAGAGCCTGTGTCCAGTAGTTCTCAAAATATCTGACTATTTACTTTTCCTCCATGAACAGTTACCATAGTTAAAGGCTGTAGGTCCTTTTAGAGAAGGCTAGGAGAAAGAGTAACAGTATGAATATTCTGTTGTTTATCAGGGTCCTTCCTCCAGAGAACTTGGCCTCCCCCTTATTCAAGAGGTTTTGGATCTGTAAACTGGCTCAAGTCAGGGAATTGATTCAGGGACTGTGACTGTTTTTAGGAACTGAGTTAAACTTTTGCTCACTTGATCTAACAATTTTTTTCTTATACAAATCATGTAAGAGTTTAGTAGGCTTCCTATCTGTTTTTCTTCTAGGAACACCATAATTACCTCACTAGTGCCACAGGCCTGCACAAGTCAAACTATTCTGATTGCTGCTTTGACTCTGCTATCTATTATGGTAACCACTCCCACTTTGCCTTTGGCGGTTCAATACCACACTTGGCTCCTGCCACCCAAGGTCCAATTATTCCCATTGTGTTTAGGTTTTCCAACTGAGTGGCTATGGTTCCCACTGTAAGATCTAATCAAAGTGAAGAGTGATCGTGGAGCTCTCCAACGATGCTGGGGCTCCCCTCACAAATTTATTTCTCAGAATTTGTAAAAGTTGTGTCTTCTGGATACTCCCCGTTTGGGTGAGTAAGTCTTAAATAATATATTCACTCTAACATTCGAATCTCTCAAAGTCTCTGATCCTTTTCTCTACACTAAACAAGGGAGGTCAGGCATTTCCAATTCTTATGGTAGGTAACTTTTTGGTCCATGATTTCAGTCAATAGACCAGACAATGTCTTGGGCCCTTTCGAACATCATGAGCTGCAACACTAAATGTAGAATCTCTGCTTAGTCAGCATATTAAACTAATAAATAAACTGAGACCCAACTTTATGTTCTTTCTACCATTACCCCACACCCTTATTATCCATTCCCACAGGTTTCCCAGACTTTTGCTTATATAAGTTAGAAAACTCACGTAGTCCTTTTGGAGTATAGTGTACCTCCTCATGGGTCCCACTTTGTACCTCATCTTTAGGGGCCTGCTGGGACTTGAGTTTAGTTATAGCTCTCAAAGCAACGAGGGGTGGGGAGAGTGGGTCCTGAATCAGCAGTGTTTTGCATGGCAGTTGCCTTAGGGGAAGGCATTACTCTTTTCTTTGGCAATGCAGCACCTCAGAAGGAGGTGGAAAGGCCAAGACCACTGTGGGTGGGTAGGTTACTTTCACTGGGGATGAAGGAAGACTTTTCCACTGGCAAAGAAGATTCATAAGCATAGAGGGGCTGAATATCCCCAGCTCTATCATGGTATTCCCAATGTCCCTTTCTCAACTTACAGGATATCATTCTGTCCCAATGAAAGCCATCACTTTAACAGTAGACATCCTGCAAGTTTGAGAGTTCAACTTGTATTGTAATTCAGCCAATCACAGGATGAGGTTCTGCGTTTGGTTTTCAGCCTTTCACCTATAGGAAATAAGTCTCTTCTTCAGGGCACACTACAAGCTTTTAGGTCATTTATGCCATGCTCCAGTTGGGAGATATATATATATTTTTTTTCTTTTTTTCTTTTTTTCTTTTGAGATGGAGTCTTGCTCTATCACCCAGACTGGAGTGCAGTGGTGCCAACTCTGCTCACTGCAAGCTCCACCTCCCAGGTTCAAGCAATTCTCCTGTCTCAGTCTCCCAAGTAGCTGGGACTACAGGTGCCCACCACCAAGCCCAGCTAATTTTTGTATTTTTAGTAGACATGGGCTTTCACCATGTTGGCCAGGCTGGTCTCGAACTCCTGACCTCAGGTGATCCATCCACCTCGGCCTCCCAAAGTGCTGGGATTACAGGGATGAGCCACTGGGCCTAGCCTCCAGTGGGGAATTTAAATCCCCAAGCTCATCCTTTTCTTTCACCACTTTGTCCATTGATATTAGGAGAAAAGAACCAATGTCATTATATTCTCTCATTTTTCTAAAAATGTTTAAAAGTATCATGTACAGAGTAAATGAGCTCCTTGCTTCATATAAGTGGTTAGATATAAGTTGATTAGAAGTATTCAGTGCAGATATTTTTCCTATCTATATAATAGTGTATGTCACAGACTATCACTGCTTTCCTTACTACTAGAAATAGAGTCATTAGCATCTTTCTAATCGGATTAGAGAGTCAAATCCAGAGACTCCAGAGCCAATTCAGAAAAATCATTCTTAAAATTGTTTCCTGTAGAACCACTCTCAGTACCAAACTCTGTATTAACCAGGGTTCTCCAGAGAAACAGAACCAATAGGATGCAGATATATAGGTGTATAAAGATTTATTATAGGCATTGTCTCATACAGTTATGGAAGTCAAGGAGGTCCCATGATCTACTGTCTACAAGCCAGAGAACCAGGAAAGCCAGTCGTATAATTCCGTTTAAGCCTGAAGACCTTAGAATTAGGAGGCCAGTGGTATAAGCCTCAGTCTCAGTCCAAAATTCCAAGAACCAAGAGTGTCAATGTCTGAGGGGAGAAGAAGATGGATGTCTCAGCTCAAGCAAAGAAACTAATTTCCTTCCATCCTTCACCTTTCTGTTTTTATTTTATTTTTTTAATTTTTATTTTAGGTTCAGGGGTATATACGCAGGTTTGTTATATAGGTAAACTCTTGTCATGGGGGTTAGTTGTGTAGATTATTTCATCTCCCCGATACTAAGCCTACTATTCAATCATTATTTTTTTCTGCTCCTCTCCCTCCTCCCACCCTCCATGCTCAGGTAGGCCCTAGTGTCTGTTGTTCCCTTCTTTGTGTCCATGAGTTATCACTTAGTTTCCACTTGTAAGTGAGAACATGCAGTATTTGGTTTTCTGTTCCTGTGTTAGTTTGCTAATGATAACGGCCTCCAGCTCCATCCATGTTCCCACAAAAAACATAATCCCATTCTTTTTTTTAGCTGCATAGTATTCCATGGTGTGTGTGTGTGTGTGTGTGTGTGTGTATGTATATGTGTATGTGTGTGTGTATATATATATTTAATTGACATATAATAAGTTTACATATTCGTGGAGTACATAGTGATGTTTAGAGCCATATAATTTGTAGTGATAACATAAGGGTAATTAACATACTTGTCATCTCAAACATTTATCATTTCTTTGTGTTGGGAACATTCAATATCCTCTTTCTAGTTATATAAAACTTACATTATTGTTAACTATAGTCATCCTAGAGTGGTATAGAACACTGTAACTTATTTCTCCTTTCTAGCTATAATTGTGTAACCTTTAACAAGTCCTACCTTATGCCTCCTCTCTACCTCTTTGTTCTATTCAGGTCCTCGATAGATGCATGATGCCTGCCCTCCTTGGTGAGGGCAATCTTCTTTATTCCGTCTACTGGTTCCAATGCTAATGTCCTCTGAAAACACCCTCATAGACACCCAGCAACAATGTTTTATCTGGTATCTGAGCATCCCTTAGCCCAGTCAAGTTGACACACAAAATTTACCATGACAGGGACCAACAGTTGTTTCCCCTCTGCCAAGGTAAATCCTGTATAAGGCTGGGACAACCCCAGAAGGGACAATCCTGGAGCTGAGTTAGTCTGGGAAGAAAGCAAAGAAGATGAGGACAGGGAGAGATGAAGGTGAGGCCCGGAGGCTAACCACTAACATCTAAACTTCAAAGATGGGCAGACAGCAAGGCAAGTGGTTGAGTGGTTGAGGCAGTTAAGAGGAGACAGTAGTGTGGATCATGGCTCCACTTTAGGGCTGAGGCTACCTAAAGTTTTTGATTTGCTCTTCTATGCATACCACCTCCATTTCAAACAAGGCAGAATAAAAAACCAGGGGTGAGCTGGCTTAGGGCACCAAGAAAATGAAATGAAAGGATGTTTAATTGAAAAGGGGAAAAATAAGAGAAAGCCCATGCTACCGACAGTGGTTAGTCACTAATCTGTATTACTTTACCACCCTGAAAACTTGGAGAGGAGAGAGAAAGAGGCACAGAGAGGGAGAGAGAGAGACAGACAGAGAGAGAGAGAGAGAACAGAAAAGCAACTCTGAACATCATATATCTTCTCCTAGTCCTATGACCATGAGCAAAATGCTTAGCTTCTTGGAACCTCAGTTTTCTCTTCTATAAAATGTGAAAGATACTTTCTACCTCACAGAGTTGTGGTGAAATTAAAGGTAAAGATAATCATATACATAAAGTGTTCAGCAGAGTATAACATCATTGTCCTTCGACAGAAGTTACCTCATCATAAAGAGACTACTAGCGTGAACCCAGGAGGCGGAGCTTGCACTGAGCCGAGATGGCGCCACTGCTCTCCAACCTGGGTGACGGCACGAGACTGCGTCTCAAAAAAAAAAGAGACTACTGGCTAATTATGTAGATTCCATTCAGAACTGAGCCTCTAGAACTTTAAGTATAAAGAGTAACTGAAGACCTGAGAAGAGCGGTTAATCATATCATTATAAAGTTGAGGCATGTGATAAGAGGCAGCTGACCAGTGCTCACAGAACAAGCAAAGTAGCAAACACTCTCCTCTGTGTCATTCACTCATTCACGCCACCCTTACAGAAAGCTTGTCAGCTATAAGCCTCCAAGCTGCTCCTCCCCTCACTCCTCTGGTGCTCTTTCTTGCTCCTCCTCTTCGCTGTGTTCTCCATGTTCCCTCCCAGTCACTTGCAGGCTGGGACTTGTGCATCTCTCCAGGAGCAGAAGCAAGCCCTGCTGAGTCAGGCTGCTGAACAGACTTTCTGGTTCTGGAGGTGCTGCAGGCCCAACTGCCCTGTGGGTGCAACTCTGCCGTGTCTCCTCCTGGGCAGTTAGGAACCCACCACAGTCCCTCTGATTGCCTGGCCCTGTCGAGAGCCTGTTCCCTGCTCCCATCTCACTTGGCCCCAGTGAATTTCATTCATTTCCTGCTTTGCCCGGTCCCTGGATCTGTTTGATATCTACTGGTCAAGCTCTGGTCCGATTTCTTACCCAGCCTCATACCCTCCAATCCGGACAACCTCCTCACCACTATGACAACCGTAGGGTCTGGAAGGCCCCATGGGAATGTAGGCTTCATAAGAGTAGGGAATTTTTGTCTGTTTCCTTCACTTTCTCTTCCCAGAGCTAAATCAGTCCCAAACGTCTATTTGAAGCTTACACACAGAATTTTGGAGCTGGAAGAGACTCTAAGGATCATGTAGTCCAACTCCCTCATCTCAGAGAGAGAAAGTGAAAGCAAGGTCCCAATGAAGGCTGGTGGTAACAGGATCCTCCAAGCCACACAACAAGCCCTGGGTTAGCTCACTGCTGCCTCCTCATGGCTCAGCTGGAAAACTATGCACAAATTCAGCTGTTTTACTCGTCTGTTTCTTGTTTTGTTGTCTGTTTTTCAATAAAATATAGAACCTTATGAAAATACCTGCACATTAAGCCTCATGAACACTGAGGAAAACACACGGTATTATTCCTCCTTCTTCTTCCTCTTCTTCTTCTTCTTCTTCTTCTTCTTCTTCTTCTTCTTCCTCTTCCTCTTCCTCTTCTTCTTCTTCTTCTTCTTCTTCTTCTTCTCCTTCTTCTTCTTCTTCCTCCTCCTCCTCTTCCTCTTCTTCTTCCTCTTTTTTGAGATGGAGCCTCACTCTGTTGCCCAGGCAGGAGTGCAGTGGTGCAATCTTGGCTCACTGCAACCTCCGTCTCCTAGGTTCAAGCAGTTCTCCTCCCTTACCTCCCGAGTAGCTGAGTAGCTGGGATTACAGGTGTGCACCATGACACACAGCTAAATTTTATATTTTTAGTAGAAATGGGATTTCACCATGTTGGCCAGGCTGGTCTCCAACTTCTGACCTCAGATGGTCCACCTGCCTCAGCCTCCCAAAGTGCTGGTATTACAGGCGTGAGTCACCACACCCGGCCTTATACACAGTATTTCTGCAGAGTAAAACTGTTGAATGGAATCTGCTTCTTGAAGTCTTCTAAGGGAAGAATATTGAGGTAACACAATCTGAATGAGAGTCTAAAAAGAACAGCTCAGAAGGCAAAACATAAGGCTGTATGAATTGAAAGGAAATAGATACCCCTGAATTTTGTTTCCATTTTTGAATTTCCTTATTTCTTCAAAATTTAAAATAAACATCAGCAGAGATATGAACTCTCCCTAGCCAAACCCAGAACTGTGGAATATGCAAACAGAAATGGATAAGTTGCTTCTCTCAAAGGGACTTTCATTCGTTCACTCGGTTTTGTTTGTTTGTTTGTTTTTACACTCACTTGCCCTGTAAGACAAAGTAGCAAACATAAGAGGCCATGTTTGCTCATTCAGCTGCCAGCAGAATTTCACAAAGCCCCTGACTCAGTGACAGAGGACAGCCCTTTGGAAGGATACCCTGAAGATGATAAGGGTAGAGCCCAGGTTACCACATCTCTTGCCTAAATCACTGCATTTTTAGAAAAGATAAATTCAATGATCCTGGCCTTTGTCTTTTTTCTGTACATAAGAAAATGGCTGACAGGATTAATCATTATGCCTCTGTAATCTATAACTAGATGGACCCTTGCACCCAAACTTTGGTGAAATTTTGCTCTTACATAACTTTTGAGCACAGGCAGAATGTCTGTCACCTAATGTATAAGCTGTAGGCTTAAACACTGCTTTGGAGCAGTCTAACAGAAACTCTCTGAAAGACTCTCCTGGGTTGCCATCCTCAGTAAGAGTAAATAAAACTAACTTTAATTCTTTAAAAACTTGGCCTTTCTTTAGTTGACAAGTATCTCAGCAAGTATTTAGTGAGCACCAACTATGTGCTATGGCAGGGATGGATAAAGTGTGACCCCTAACTTCAAAGAGCTCACAACTGATGGAAACACAAATGGGTCAAGAAGCAGCTTGACACAGATTGAGCCAGATGGAGAAAGGTCAATGAGTCCCCTCAGGGAGAAAGAAAAGCAAGGTGACAGCACAGAGACATGTGTAGTGACTGTGGGGCTTTAATGGCTGTACTTTGCAATGTGGAGACAGTGGGTAAAACTACAGAGATGGCAGAATGTAGCAATCTGTTTACTTTTCGGCTAAGGAAAATGAAGGGGGCTTTTCCAACAATTTGTTTTTGCATAGTCTGAACTGTCAACTTACTCTTTCATAGGGTGGTAATCTATCCGCTCCTGAGGGTCATTAATCATTTCCTCCTCTTTCTACCTGTTCTCACCTCCTCCTGTCACACAGCAAGGGCATCTGGCAGCACCCAAGCAGGCAGGAAGCTTTCAGATAAACATACAGTTCATACTTCACACCTAAAACAATTTCCAGTAGACACCCACTTCCCTGGCTTTTTGTGGGTAAGCGGCAGGATTTGAGCTCTTCTCTTCTAGGGGAATCTCAGAGCTTTCAGTATCTTGGGACCTTTTCCAGCAGGCATTAGCTTCTCATTTTGCCACCTTGAGGTTAGGGACCAGGAGATGAAGCATTCCACTCCTACAAAATGCTGGTGACTTCAAGATCTCAAAAACAGGTATTGTACCAATTCTCCCTTCTCCTTCATATTCAGATGGCAGGCTGCCGCCCAAGAGTTAAGGGGTTCTGGTTCTCTTCAGACGCAAAGAGTGAATAGTGCTCTGTGGCAGAGGTTTGTATTTACAAGTCTATGCCTTTAACAACGGTGCATTTGCTCTCAGGATCATGCTACCTGGAGTACCTGAATGATAGTTGTCTGGAACAACAAGCAAGATCACTGACAGCCCCAGAACTGCTTCCCTAGCTATGAAATTTTGTTATATCTGTAAATAAGCATAAATATTAACTAGTTAGTAATGTTGAATTTTGTTGAATGCATAATTGGAGCTAGATTTGGAGAAAAAACATTCAACTCTAATTTTGTTTCAACTAAAATTTGACTAATTAATCTCTGCCTCTTTGTTTAAACCATTCACTCTTCCTGTAGAACCCCATGACCCATTGAAATCCTCCCATTTCCACCCAGTCAAGTCCTTAGACTTTTGAGTTCTCTTTTTTGTTATTGTTCTTCATCTCTTGATGCATGTGCTTTCTAATATTTTAATTTTTTTCAAAATACTACATATATATATAGTTCTAAAATTCAACTAATAGCATAAGACATAATAAATAAATAAATAAACAGCAGACATCTGCCACACTACACCCAGAACTGCTGTTCTGGCAACTGCTGTGCTGGCAACCACTGTCAATTATTTGGTTTTTCTCATGATACTTCCTTGATGTTTAGAAATGTTATATTTGTTCTGCCCTTTCTTGATTTTAGACATTAGTTATTGACATCTTGCTATGGAGATAGGTATTTGACTCTCTTATCCACTGTCCTTCACACTCTTTAGCCACTCAGCAACACACAGGCCTTTCTGCCCATCCTGCCAGAGTATGACATAGTTTTTTGTTAAACTGTACTTAACATTTATGATAATAAGTATTCGCATTTGAGCCATGTAGAGTACAATGATTCAATTTTCTTCCTAACAATTTTTTGTTTTCCTTATAGTTGATATCTTTCACTGGGTGCTCTGGTCTTGCTGCATTAAGTCCTAGTACAAAAGAGTTGAGAGGTGGGAACTTTAAGAGCCCTCATGAATAGGTTAATGTCATTATCTTGGGAGTGGGTTAGTTATTGTGGGAGTGAGTTCCTAATCAAAGGATGGGTTCAGCCCCCTCCTCTCTCTCTCTTTCTCTCTCTCTCTCTCTCACACACACACACACACACACACTCTTTCTCATCATGTTATGCCTTCCACCATGTTATGATGCAGCAAAAATGTCCTCCCCAGATGCAACCCCTTGATCTTGGACTTACCAGTCTCCAGAACCATGAGATAAATAAACTCCTACTATTTATAAATTACCCAGTCTGTGGGATTCTGGCATAACAGCAGAGAATAGACTAAGACATGTCCCTTTCTGGAACTGTGTTATTCAGGGGTTGGAGTTCCTGGGCTGATTCTTTAATTGCCTTATCTTTTCTCTTTTATTTTCTTCTGTTTGTCTTTAGTTCTACTTTCTGAGAGAGTTTCTCCATTTGATTTTCCAACACTTCCATTGAATTTTAGACGATTTCTGCTTTTTATTTTTTTATTTATTGTTACTAGGGCTCTTTCTTATTCTCTGAGTTTTCAGTTTTTCTTATTCTGGCACCGTGTTTCTGTTTTTAAGTGAAAATCTTTTTATATGTCTCTAAGAATATTAAGTTTGAGGGATTTTATTTAATTTTCTCCTACTCCCTGTATTATCTTTTTCTTCCAAGTTTCTTTTTTCTCCCCTGATTCGTTTGGTTTGGAGATTGTCTTTCTTGTTAGAGTCTTTCCCCAAATATCTTGTGATCATGTCTGCCTACTTATATTTCCAAATAAGTCATTAACTACTTGATTGGAAGCTTTGTGTATAATGGGTGAGATTTGGCAATCCTCTCTGTGAATGAAATAGGAAATGAGGCTGGGCATGGTGGCTCACGCCTGTAATCTCAGCACTTTGGGAGGCCGAGACGGGTGGATCACAAAGTCAGGAGATCGAGACCATCCTGGCTAACATGGCAAAACCCCGTCTCTACTAAAAATACCAAAAAAAAAATTAGCCAGGCGTGGTGGTGGACACCTGTAGTCCGAGCTACTTGGGAGGTTGAAGCAGGAGAATGGCATGAACCCAGGAGGTGGAGCTTGCAGTGAGCCAAGATCATGCCACTGTACTCCAGCATGGGCAACAGAGTGAGACTCCATCTCAAAAAAAAAAAAAAAAAAAAAGAAATAGGAAATGAGCTAATCAACTGAGAGTAAGAAAAAAGAAAGAGAAGCTCAAAGTTTCTCTCCCACCTAAATTTTGCTTCTGGTTCGATTACTTGCATATGGTTCGAATTCTAGATCAACCTATCCAGCACTGCAGAGCAGCTTGTTGTCAAAACAAAACATAAATGACTTTTTTATTTTAACTTTTCCTTTTGCCAACTGTTGAGCATTCTAGGAAACTTTTAGGGTAAAGATTTAATTTCCTTCTTCTTTCCATCAAAAGCAGAAAGAGAAAACAAACAATGGCATAGGCCCCGGATCCTTGTAAAACCTCCTAATAGTCTTCAAATCTTAAGAAAAGATATTCTCAACTCCAATTCATTCCGTCATTCATTCAATAAATGTTGAAGTATCTATCATAAGCCAAACGCTATTACCCTTTGGGTTTTTAGTTGTGAAAAAAATACATAGAAATAGTTCTTATTGTTTGGACTAACGGAGGCAAGATGGTGCACTTCTGGGTTCTTCTTCACTAACTTTTCCCACGCGTGCGAAAATGCAGCCGGTGACCTGGGAAGGTGCAGACCAGCCGGGCATGCGCCAGGTGACGTCAATCCAAAGAGACTAAGATTTACCTGGTCGCACCTGCGGAACGCCCCCACGACATGCCGGTGCCCCGCCTATTGCCCTCCCACTCCTAGAAAAGCCGCTCCTGACAGACGCCAGGCGCGGACTTCCCAGCCCCACTCCTGTGGGGATGTCGGGACTGTATCAGGAACCCCGCCCGAGAGCCCCACCGGGGGACTCTGTCGGCTTTCTTTGCTGGAGGCCGACAGACCTCTCCCTACCCACCTACTTCCCTGAAGCTAGGTGACCAAAATAAATTTGCAGTTTTGCTCCTACTCTTGCCTACTCGCTGGTTCTTTTGTGCCCACTCTGGTGGTCTTTAGAAAAACAAATCACTTATCCTCATGGAGCTGAATATTTTGTGAGGGAAATAAACAATAAATAAGTAAACCAACAAATAAGTGTGCCAGGTATGTTAGTCTATGCCTGTAATCTCCACACTTTGGGAGGCCGAGGTGAGAGGATCACTTAAGGCCAGGAGTTTGAGACCAGCCTGGGCAACAGAGTTAGATCCTGTCTCTATGCAAAATAAAAAGAAGAAAAGAAAATATTCGATTGCTTAAATGGAATTCTCCATTTAGAGATTAACTGGTGGTTTCCAACTGGTTAAGTTATTCTGAGTTGGTTTTCTGTTTGCTTCTGTAGAATCCCAGACTGCTAGGGCCGTCTCAGCCTAAGAGCCTCCCAATTATGTTTTAAACATACATTGACTATGAATGAGAGGAAAGATCTACTTAAGTGTAGTGGCCAAAGGCTGCTCCAAGGAGATGACATTCAAGCTGAAGCTGGGCTGAATCCAGTTATTTAAACATTAACAAAAACTTAATAGTATCTATGTATGACAATAACAATGTTTTTATGTTTCAAACCATTCAATTTTTCTTAAACAAATAAGCTCCTTTTTCTTTCTGAAACTTAAAAACACACTTCAACAAAACATAAACAGATTATTTTGAACAGAAGACATGTAGCAGTTTCCTGATAATTTTGAACTCAGTTTGCAAATGAAATGGGGTTTATGCCTTAATCAGTGTCAATGTCCTTCTCTCACATCAGGAAATGCTGGCCTCAGGCAGCACTCCACATGCAAACTTGTTTAACTCTGTGTCTCACAGGATGGCCGCCCTCTCACACTTCTCTTCTTGGCTTCTCCACGTGTCAAGGTGAAATCTATTCAATCCCTAAAACTCCCAGAATCAAAAAAGGAAGAAATTCTTTCCTCAGGGTAGAAAGAAGGCTGAATGAACTATGACCATAGGTTAGGAATTGGGAGAAAAGGAAGAGAGGAAGACAGAAAAACAGGGAAAATGATTTTGAAGGAAGACAAATCAGAGGCATGGGTGGGCTGGAAGCCCCTTCAGGAAGCCGAATGTGGGGGTGGAGCTGAAATGTCCATCAGGCCCCGTAGAAAGAGCGGGAGACTGTGAATGTCTATAGCCAATTATCATGTCTCCAAGTGTCCCATAACACCCAGTGCGGATGCTTCTTAAATGCTTGTCAGACCCACATTTTTTTATGCCTATTACTTCTTGTGTATTAGAGATGCAGAGAACAGTAAGAATGTGTTTTTTTCACAGTTCAGTGGAGAACACAGACACAAAAAGCCCATCATAGAACACATACAATGTTGTCTTTGTACAACAAAATACAGAACTCTCCCAAAGTCATTTCCCAGGGCTGACTGGAAGACGAAATGGCCAAAAAGCTGGTCAGGTGCAGGTTGTAATGATTGTAACAGTGATTTACATGAGGGGTAGAAATTTATCTGGACCTCTTCTTCATTGTATCTACAATGGTTAGAACAGCACAGGGTTCATAAAAGATGCTCAGTAAATACCTGTGGCATGAATGAATGAATAATTGTTAAAATACTTATACCTTAGACAGTAGGCAGAGATCATAGGGCTTTTTTTTTTTTTTTTTTTTGAGACGGAGTCTCGCTCTGTCACCCAGGCTGGAGTGCAGTGGCCGGATCTCAGCTCACTGCAAGCTCCGCCTCCCGGGTTCCTGCCATTCTCCTGCCTCAGCCTCCCAAGTAGCTGGGACTACAGGCGCCAGCCACCTCGCCCGGCTAGCTTTTTGTATTTTTTAGTAGAGACGGGGTTTCACCGTGTTAGCCAGGATGATCTCGAACTCCTGACCTCGTGATCCGCCCATCTCGGCCTCCCAAAGTGCTGGGATTACAGGCTTGAGCCACCGCGCCTGGCCCAGGGCTTTTTTTTTTTTAGTTTTTAAAAGATTTACAATTTTTGATTGACAAATCACAGTAGCATGCATTTATGGTGAGCAATGTGATTTTTGATAATGTATACAATGTGGCATGATTAAATCAAATTAATGAACATATCTTCAGTTACCTACCATTTTTTATAGTGAGACATTTGAAATATACTCCCTTAGCTATTTTGAACTATATAATACATTATTATTGACCGTGGTCACCCTTCTGTGGAATAGATCTCAAAACCGATTCCTCCTGCCTGTCTGAAACTATGTACCCTTTAATCAACACTTCCACATTCCCTCTCGTGTTATAAGGTTTTAAGCTGAAAAGTAACACAAGCATTTCTTAACTTAGAATTAGACCTCTGGCAGTGCAATCTGGAAGATGATTGGGAAGGAAGAGATTAAAGAAAGAAGTAGTGGTTAGGATGCTGTGGAGTGGTCCAGGCAAGGAATAAAGGGAAAGGGTGAGCAATGGCAGGATGTGGTGGGAAGGGGAGAGGCCCTAAATGACACCGGCATTTCTGCCTTGGGCAACAGAAAGAAAACTAGGGCAGTGGAGAAAGGTCTGAGGCACCAGTCCTGAGAAAGATCCTGATCCAAGGGAAGATGTTCCAGGAGAGAGCAGTCCAGGTGACAAAGAAGAGCAGGTTAATGTGTCAAGTACTGGGAGAAGCCAAGGATAACAGAATTTAAAAGTGGCCACTGAATTTATCCATCAGGATGTAGCTGGAGGGGTAAACCAGCAGCAAGCGGGTAGAGAATGAACAATTGAAGATCTGGAGTCAGGAAAGACAACTGTTTCAGAAGGCAACTGAGAAGAGGAGAGACAGGATATGTTTGGACTAAGACAGTTTCCAGCCATGACCTATGACTAAGCCAAATGGGACCATGAGAGGCCTCCCTTTGCCTGCCAAAAGAGCACAGCCTCAAGTGTCTCTCAGAGCAGCTCTAGGCCAGGGGAGGTGGTAAGGTTTCCCTGAGAACACAGACAAGGAGTTTTGAAGGTCTCCTCAGTGGACTGTGCAGGGTTGAGTGTGGGTGAGGCAGCACCTTTCCTCAGGGAGTCCCAAGAATGAGCTGAATGCCTTGCTGAGTCTGCAGCAGGTCAGGCACAGAGGAACGAGGCCAAGAGAGAAAAGGTGGACCGCGACAGGCCCTGGGATGGTGGCTCCAGAGCCCTCATCTCCTGCCACCTCAGAGACACTTCCTGCTGCCAACTTATCCGGCTCCTCCCTTTCTTCAATTGCTCCTGGATCTGAGAGGAAGAGGCAGGGATGCTAAGAAACTAGACCAAGGCTTGCCAAGAAGAGAGTCAGAAAAGGAAAAGCTTTACCTGAGCAAAGGGGTCTGGTAAGGACAGAGCTGGAGCTCTGGCTGATGGGGTTCCTAGCATTGCAGTGGTAGCTCTCACTTTCCCCAGATATCCAGGGGACACTGAGAGTGGTCCCCTCATGGGATGCAACTGCCCCATGACTGGGAGGCTCCCAGCTGTTCTGCACATTCTCTCCAGCCTGTTCCAGGGAGCAGGCCAGGGTGATGAAGCAGGTCCCATCCTTCATGATCTGGGAGCTGGCAAAGATGTTTGGCTCCTGCAGCCTCTCTGAACCAAGAGGGGAAAGCTTGAGCTATGAGACGGCTCTGGTCTGGCCACGCAGGGTAAAGGAAAGCTCAATTTCATATGTGGGGCCCTCCAGCCCTCCTTACCGTAGACAAGCAGGGTGAAATCCCTGGTGATAGTGATTGAGGAAGGATGCAGTTACCCAGGCTTATAGGCTTATAGTCCTGCGGCCTCAGGGTGCTGATCTGATGAGAGTAGCTGTGGTGGGGAATGCTCAGTTATCTACTGGAGGGTCTCTGAGTCTCAAGAACCAGAACTGGTTTGCCTGTTAGTCCTTGTTGTAAAACAGCAACACGCTCCCGAGAGCTCCATGTAACACTTTCTACCTCTTGCTCTGCTGAGACTTCCAGGGGCCAAGTGGCCAACTCCCCAAGGATATCTTCCCCACTGTATCCTCTCCCAGTGTTCCTGACCCTGTAGAGAAAGAAGAGAACCCACAACCTCAGTGTCAGTGTCTCCCCACCCAGTGAGGGAAGCCACAGGCTCCATCCAGCTCCTCCTGTGTTAGTCCCTCCAGCCTCCCCACCAGCTCCAGTGGGTCTTCTCCTCCCACTGCCATGACCACACAGACCATCACCCACCCACCCCAGACTCCCACCCTCCCAAGTGCATTAGCCCCCTTGCCCCAGGGTCTGAAGGGAACCAGGACTACTTCTTCCACCCTCTCTGTCAACCCCAGAGCTGTTCAGGCCCCTAGGCAGACTGAGGAACCCGGTACCTACGCAGAAGTGAGGCACTGAGATAGGGTGGGAGCTGCTGTTACTGAATGGGTTCTTGACCACGCAGGTAAAAGTTAGAGCACTGTCCCCAAGCCTCAAGGAGACTCTGAGGACAGACCCTCCACAGGACACAACAACAGTCTGGGGTCCCGGGGGTGTCCAGCTGTAAGTCACACTGTCTCCTCTGCTCTCTGCCACACATGTCAATGACATATGAGAATGATGATGCAGCATCCATCCTCACGAATCCTGGAGCTCAGTGTGACGTGAGGCCAGGCCAGCTGCTCTATGTGTGCAAAAGGGAACAAACTGAGGACTGGGAAACTGCTCTGGGTCTCCACTTCACAGAACCGAAAATGCACAGCATTGGTGCCCAAATCTTGCATCACCTTGAATACACAGAAGGAACAGCAGAGGCAGGATCTGCCCACATCTGTTCCAGAACTTTGTGGTATGTAAGGCCATGTCAC
The DNA here is from genome assembly GCF_009764315.1 of Trachypithecus francoisi. Classification (NCBI taxonomy): domain Eukaryota; kingdom Metazoa; phylum Chordata; class Mammalia; order Primates; family Cercopithecidae; genus Trachypithecus; species Trachypithecus francoisi. Next base: position 88,454,194 of record NW_022681470.1, on the reverse strand, counting down.
TTAATATCTCAGTTGATTTCCAGAACAACTCCATGAAGTAGACAGGGAAGATGTTATTCAACTCCATTTCACAGGCTCAGAATGCTTAGATAATCTGCCCAAAGTCTCATCTAGTTAAGTGGTAAAGCCAAAACCCAAATCCAGGGAATTTGACCCCAAAACTGAGGTTCCCAACCCTCCCCTGAATAAAGGAGTGCAAGCACGGAGCTGTGTTGTAATTACATATATTCCCCGTAGGGGGCTCTGCAGCATACAATGAGCTTCTAGGTGTTGATCAAGAGTCCCAGAGGAGGTGGCTGTGTGCCTTTGAGGTTTCTCTTCACTCCTTTGCCCTCCTCTTGCCCCAGGGCCATGACCCAGATATTCTTAAGTGCTTGAGGTGTCCACATTGCCATTATTTGTCCACCAGCCTCCCCAGGCCAGACCCAGGAGGATTTGCGGGGGAGGGCAGGGCAAGAAGAGCAGCTGCAGACACCAGGCCTGAAACAGGCTCAAAAAAGTCATATTGCATAGAACAAGGCTGCTCTGCTACTCAGCCTCAGCCCTGTGGCCCACATGACTGCAGCCCCAAGGGCAGCTCAACTGTGCAAAGTAGGACCACACAGGCCCAGCCTATCCCCTAGGAGAAGGCAGCCTGGACGTTCCCACAGGTGGGTACCTTGCTGCTGGCTCTCCCCAGTGTGTCTCCTGTAGATAAGACCCTGGAATGCAAGCCTTTTGACTTCTATTGGTCCTTTTCTCATCCAATAAATATGGCGACATACTGGAAACCCAGAGAACGAAGGCACAGGGTACAGCATCAGAATACCTGAGTTCTATTCCCAAATCTGCCACTTTCTAGCTCCATGTCATAGGTGTGTTGTTTTCTCTTTCTAAGATTCCATTTCCTTCCTAGAAATGGAAACTCCTGACCTGCATACTGGCAGGGCTGTTGTGAGGCTGCAGTGATGGGAAATACCCTGTGAAGGATGGAGCCTGACCATTAGCACTGCCTTGCCATTGGGGTGTCAGCCCAGAGAGAGAAGGGCTCTCTGGAAGACCCCACCCCTGACGGGTTGACACAACCCTATCTGCTACCCAGAATCCACCTGACACCATACCACACTAAGTTAGTGCTACCACAATGATTATCAGAAAGGCCAGAGGGCCCCTCCCACCAGCTTTGGGCCCACGCTACCTCAGTGAGCAACCCAACCGCAAGTCCCAGCAACCCACTTCCATTGTGCCCTGGTCCTGTTGTGAGGAGTAGGCCATAGTCAGCCCAGGCCTGATTTATGGCAGACACGCCTTCTCCCCAGCCATGTGGACCTGACCAGAGAGCAGCCCCATCAACTCCACTAAAAGAGTGCCTTCATCTAATAGGAAGATTTCCTATCACAGAATCCAAGAAAAATGTCTGTGAAGGTTCTCTGCAGGCCTTCCCATGTCCATCCTCACTCATCACCTGTCCCCCCTCGCTCACTGCAGGGGAACGGCTCTGCCATGGCACCCCGACACCTTGCACATCTCTCTCAAGCAAAGGTTTCAACCTCTGCTAAACTGGGTCTTGGCAAAATGCCTTGTGATCCACCCAGGACACGAGAGTTCAGGTGACCCATGAGGCACGGCCTTGAAGCCATCTCCCCTGGGAGGCTGTCATGAGACCATTTCCCCTGGCCCCTGGGGTTCTGATGCAGTATGGGACTTCCTGTCCTGAGAACACAGCTGCATTCTCTAAGTCCTCTTTGCTGAAGCTAGAATTGGACTCTCCGCGTCTGGGTATTCCACTGCTCCCACTGCAGCCATCTGGCCCCTTTTGTTTCAGTGTCATCTTTTCTGGTGTGGAACAAGTGCCCAGGGATCTGGAACCCTTGGCTACTCTTCCATTCATTATATGAATAATCTACTGTCTGAATCTCAAAGTGGCTCAGCGTAGCATCTTTTATAGGCCTTTCTCAGTGCTGTGTGGGCTTGACACCCACTCCATTGCTTCCTTTGTAGTTTCTCCCGCTAAATTTTTTTAAATTTATTTAAGGAATTTGATAAGAGCATCCCTCTGCATCTGCATAGGCCTTTCCAAACCACTTTCATATGCCTTTCATTCTCACGAGAAGGTGTTGTTCCCACTTTAGTAATGAGGAAGCACCAGGTCACAACAGGAGGTTGTGGAAAAACTCAGTTCTCAGAGCCTGAAATCCCATTCTCTGACCACTACTGTCCCAAGAACTCTGCTTCAGGTGGTCTGGGGTAGGTTCTGCACGATGCAGACTACATGCATCTTGGAACTGACTGTGGCTGATCCTCCATCTCATGCCTCCACAATTCAGCCTCTCTGGAAATGCTCAGGCTCCTTGTGATACATTAGTCAAAGAGTTGTGAGGGTCACAAGGACACCGTCTAGACCTGCATGACCTGAGATTATAGCACATGCACACAGACTTACACACCCACACGCACGTGTGCACACACACATACACACACAGAGCCTGGCTCCCATAGAGGCAGCACCTCAATGAAAATTGCACATTCCTAAAGTAAACCTGTGTACACAGCAAATAGACGAGCCTGGGAGGCAGTGGAGGGGTGGACTTACCTATGAAAAGACCAAAGAGGAGCAAGCACCATGGTAAAGAATGGGCCACAAAGTGCACCTGCAGAACTACTTGTCACATGGCAGCAGATGATGATCTATGTATGCGTAAATGTCAGCTTGCTACCAGTTCCTGTTTTTAGTGTCACCACTTTAATCACATGTAGTTTATGTGTCACAAGATATGAAGATGAGGGGACACAGAAGAAAGAAGGGTGAGAAACACCTGAACGAGCTACTTAAAAGCCAATGCTGGTGACATCACAGCCTTGCTTTAAACCCCTCAGGGGTCTACCACCCCCACAAGGCTAAAGTTGGGGGTCAAAATCCTTGTGGAGAAGGCCCTTCATGATTGGCTTGTGTCTTGCCAACCTACCTGGCTACACTCTCTGTCACCAAGTCTCACAGCTTGGACTCCAGTCACCACAGACTGCTTCTAAAGCAGTCCCCTTAGGATTTCTCATTTTTGTAAATGCAGCTCTACTCCCTCAGGCTGTCTTACTGATTGGATTGCCCTAGTGTCTGCCATCTACCTCACCTACCTCACCCTAACACCCTCCTATTGCCCATCTCAAGTCATCACCACCTTGGGAAAGGCCTCCCTAAAGCCCCAGGCTAGGATGGTGCTAGGACATCCATTCCCTCTTGCTGTTGAACATCAGGTCTGTGGTTATGGGTCAGGACACTTGTACTACCAGCCTCCCAGTTCTCAGGCCTTCCAACTCAGGCGGGACCTACACCATCAGCTTCCCTGGTCCTCCAGCTTGCAGTCACCAGGTCATGAGACCACTCAGCCTCCATAATCATGTGAGCCAATTCCTATTAAAAGAGAAAAAAGGAAATATATATGAGAAGATATATTTGTCTTCTCATCTAAGTGTAAAAAGCTTTGAGTTTGTCAAAATTCTACAGTCTTTCATATTCTTCCAATCCGTGGTAGCATATATATACTACAAGTCAATACAACATTTAAAATAAAGTCCAAAAAATGCAATTGTGTAAAATGCAAGGTTGTCTTAATTGCACAGTGAATGAAGGGTTCATTGGGGGCTGGTGGTGAAGCAACACAGCTGAGTTTGTGGTTGTGGCTGCCAGACCCAAATCTCAACCCAGGCTGGAGTTTGATGCTACCTGGAGGCAATGCCCAGTTGATGGGGGTGATTCTGGGCCTGTAGCTGGCTGGACTCCCACGAAAGTAGCAGGGATTTCAAAAATTTTCCAGTCAGTCACACCCATTTGCTGGGCTGGTTGAAGGATACTGAGAAGGAAAACACTGGAGATGCTGGGGCCAAAATCACTGGATGTTGCTCCCTGATTCTCAATGCTAGTGCCTTTGCCTCCCTGTCCTAATGAGAATATTAGTTCTCCCCATGTGAGGACAGGGCACACTTAACAAATGCATCGTACCAAAATTTATATTAATTTAGATTTTACTATACTTAAATGATAATACTTAAATTGGATTTTGTGTATCACAAGACTGTGTCCTCCTATGGTCACAACTTCAAAGGAGGTCATTTCAATGATGTTACTTTCCTAAATCTCAGTTTCTTCATCTCCAAAATGGAGATAAAAAGAGTATAATCCAGATAGGGTTTATCTTAGAATTAAAGGAGAAAACATATGTAAAGTTCTAAACACAAAGCCTTACTCATAGTAATTACCCAATAAATGTTAGTGATGATTTTTAGTATTACCAATCTCTCTGAACTCCTTTCTGCCTTTGTCCTCACCTCCCACGCAGACTGCTCCTGCCCTCATGCTCTGTACCCAGACTCCTTCAATAGATTCCTCACCTGTCTTCTCATCCCCAGGCTCATCCATTCCACCCATTCTCCCTCCACTCTGCAACTCCAGGAAGCTTCCTACTCCTGCTGTATCCTTGTTGCCTTTAGCTTGCTAACAGGATGCTTTATCTGGCCTCTGGTAACCTCTCCTGACCATATGTCCTGCAGTCCCCTCTAGACAGCCCATGTTCTAGTCACAGGACCAAGACTAGAGTGAAACAAGACAGGCTCCTATTGTGCAAAATTTAAAGATTTTGGAGATTCTGTCACTTTCAAGATTGTGCAACATCAGATGGTGACCAGCCTCTAAAGATGCTTTCCATGGACAGAAGCCTATTATCTTAATGGGTCCTCTCTCTCTCCCTTCTTCCTTTGATCCCAGACTTCCTGAGTTCAAGTCCTTTAATAACTATAAAACTTATAGTAAGCTATTTAACCACTCTCCACCTCTGTTTTCTCATTTATAGAATGGGGATGATAAAAGATATCTCATAAAACTATTGTAAGATCAAATGAGTGAGTATATTAAAGTGTCAGAAGATGGCCTAGCATTCTGTAAGCTTTCACCGAATATTAGCTAAAACTACACACACTGCCAGCCTCAAGTTTTCCTACCAAGTCCCCTTAATGTTACAGCCAAAATAAACCAATGACCTGAAGCCGGAAACACAAACTACAGCATAGCCAGCTATTACACTACTGACAAGAAGAAGGAGGAGAATAAGACAGTTTCCCAAGTCAGGATATAGGGAATCATGCCATTCTCCAACCTACCTTTTCAACTCAGTCACCTCCACACTGTCACATACAATGTCCACCCCCACTGCAGTCTCCCTGATGCCTTTGTCCATATAAAAAGTCCTTCATTGCATGTGACAGAAAGTTAGCACAAACTGCCTTGAGCAAAATAGAAAATGTATTGGGTCACTGTATTAGTTACCTGTTGCTGTGTAACAAATTGCTCCAAACTTCACAGCTAAAAGCAATAAGCATTTTTTGATGAAAAATAAAAAATTGAAAAAAATTTTAAAAACCAAGCATTTATTATCTTACAGTTTCTCTGGATAAGGAATCTGGGCATGGCTTAGCTGGGTGCCTCTGGCTTAAGGTACTCATACAGCTAACATACCATGTCAGCCAGGGTTGCAGTCATTTCAAGGCCCTCCTGGGGAGGATCCACTTCCAGTCTCACTTATGTGATTCTTGGCTGGCCTCAGTCCTAATGGACTGCTGGCCAGAGGAATCAGCTCCTTGCTGGGTGTTGGCCAGGGACCTCCCTCTGTTCTTTGTTTGGAACCCTCTCCCTAAAGTATTTCACAAAATGATATCTGGTAGGGAGACAGAGATAGTGGGAAAGAGAGAGAAGGAAAGAAGGCAAGAGAAAGAGAGAGAGAGCATATACACACACGTGCTAACCTAAGATGGAAGTGACAGCTTTTTTGTAACCTGATCTCAGAAGTGACATCCCAGCACCTCTGCCACATTCTATTCACTTGAAGCAGGTCACTAAATCCAGGCCACACTCAAGAAGAGGTGATTACACAGAGGCATGAATGCCAGGAGGTAGAGATCTTTAGCAGTCACCTTAAGGAGCCAAATTTAGAACCCAAGTCCCTTGATGTCAAAGCAAGTGATGCTCCACATCAGTCACAAATGAGGCCCTGAATAGACTTGGGACCTTCACCTGCCTGTGCAGATGGGAGGAGTCTGTGGTGTTTCGTATAAACAACCCTCCCTCTGAGACACACACACTTACGCATACACACGCACACTCACACACACATATACATGTGCGGAAGCTGTGGTAAATGCATCCTCCTTCTGTCTCAGATCTGAAAATAGATCATCATGGTGGCACCAAAGAGTCACACACAAGACTGGGCTCCTGGGCCTTTCTCCAATAAGCCACAGAGGAGTCAGCTGCAAATATTCTCTTCTGTTCTATGGACCTCTCTCCTCTTCCTGCTCATGGGTAAGTCCACTTTATGGCCACCACTTCTTGCAACTGGTGTTCTTCTGAGGCTGGTTGCATTCCCTGCCTGGGAGATTCTTTCCTTTTTTTTTTTTTTTTTTTTTAAACGGAGTCTTGCTCTGTCGCCAGGCCAGAGTGAAGTGGCGCAATCTTGGCTCACTGCAACCTCCGCCTCCTGGGTTCAACGATTCTCCTACCGCAGCCTCTGGAGTAGCTGGGATTACAGGCGTGCATCACCATGCACAGCTAATCTTTGTATTTTTAGTAGAGGTGAGGTTTCACTATGTTGGCCAGGGTGGTCTCGATCTCTTGACCTCGTGATCCGCCCACCTCAGCCTCCCAAAGTGCTGGGATTACAGGTGTGAGCCCAATTCTTGTTGGTAAAACCAGGAAACTCCTCGCCTTGCCAGAAATTACTCTGCATGTGTGCATACTCGTGTACCATAAAGGGGGTGACATTCTAGCCCTGGTCTCAAATAACTCTGGGCTCAAACTACATTTCTCTCACCCTCACACTTTCCTAAGAAATGCCAAGTATGTAATGAGTTTGTTCCTTGTATAGTGTGGATAGAACCCACAGAAGGATCCAGGAAAATCCCCTGATGAGAAGCCACCTAGCAATTCCTAGGGATGGAGATAACTTCTGGAGCTTCTTTCTACATATCCTGCCTTGGTTATCACATATGCTGGCTTTATTACTGAGGCTTCACTGGGGACCTGGAGGCGGTTGGGTGACCCTGGGCAAGGTGGTGTCTATCTGGATATCCTTTTGTCCTCAACCTTATTCCTCCCTATCAAGGCCCAACTCCTGGGAAACATCTCTCTGCTGCATGACCTGGAACCCCGCTGTCCAGCGGATAGAGCCAGTCCAGTACCCCAGAGAGGATCTCAGCCACCTGGGACTGTAGCAGCTACTGTCCTTCTGTGGTCCCACTTTGTCCAGGGTTTCGGGGATGATGGTGCAGGTAGCACTAGAGATCTGAGAGCAGTGGGAGTTGGCTGTTGGTACCTGAGGGGAGCTCTAGAAACACTCCTAGATGCGGATATGGGTGAACAAGGAGCTTAGACCTCAGGGCTGAGGTCCAGTCTGACCTCTCTTCATTTTCAATTTTATCTTGGCTCACCAAAAAAAAACACAGAAAGCAGCAAGGCTGTTTATGTCTACATCCAATCTTTGGGATATTCCTTGATTGTGTTGAGCAAACCTGAAATAAGCTACATTTAAGGTCATCCAAACCTCAAATGATCATTGCAGTGAATTTCAAACAGATCAGAGCAAAGAGGCATATCCTCCAGTCTGGCTCCACTAATTAGGATGACCTCAAATGGCTCCACTGATTAGGATGACCTCAAATAACCTCTTTTGGTCTGAAAGGAGGATGCTTTTGTATCTCCGAAGAGTCGTTTCAGGAACTTAAAAGGCAGTCGAGTGAAAAGACCCCTCTCACTTTAGTATCAGGAGCATCTAAAATTAAATATTGCTCCATCATTTACTAGTGGTGTGGGCCTCTATTTCTTAAGTGTAATAGTTAGTAGAATGCATCACGCAACACTCTTAGAGATTGAAGATCTGTACACACACACACACACACACACATATATATAGTGGCACATAGTTGGCAGAAGCTATGATTGTTATTATAATAATCAATTACTGTTATATGCATTCTTTGGAAACCATTAAAAAACAGGTGAGTCAAATTCAGTTATTGCAATCTTTGAACGCTCTTTTATGATTTATCCTATGGTGAAATTCAAATAAAATGGCTGGTACTGGGGACCTGTCACTGTACTGGGAGCTGCATTGCACTGTTTTCTGCAACAAGATTTGCCCTGTGAGGCCTACATCCTGTCCCCTCCACTGACGGTCTGTGAGGCTTTGTTCATGATTTTTGTCTGACGTAAGAAAATTTGAAGTCAAAACAAGTCATATACACCCAGCCAAAACCCAGCAGCTCCTGGGCTTCCAGGATACAGATGGACAGTACTCCTGGCCTTCCTACTTCAGGGGCATCCCAGGACATAGAATCTGGACTCTGTGACTGATCAACCCTGTAATCTCAGGGAAGTGGCTTAAATTATCTAAATATCAGCTCCTCATCTGTAAAAAGGGGCTAATTATAGTGTAGTTATGAGAATTAAATGAAATAATTTACATAAAGTACCTAATGCACACGTAGCAATCGTAAGCAGTGTCTTCCAGAAGAAAAGGGCTCTCTTTTAGAAAATCTCAAACCAGCCTCACATCAACTCAGCTTGAATCTGCCTAAAGAATCCACCTGACCTGACCTTCTCATGTCCAGTATCCCTAGCCCTGCATGCTCCATAGCTGCCTCTCCACAAGGTGAAAGTGCTTGACTGATGGAGGTCTAAGCAGAGAACCCCCATGACCTGTACCAAGCAGCCTCTCTCCTTCCTGTGTCTGCATATTCTGTAACTTCTGGGTTTTCAGAGCTTGCTTCAGCTTTCTTCCACCCCTCCAGGCTATGCTTTTGCTACTTTTTTGTCTCTAACATTTCCTACTTATTCTCCCACCCAGAATTCCTGGTGGAGTCTGGGTCCCAAACCCGTCTGATTTGGTCTAGAATTTCCAAAGTTCTCTCCAGAGCCTCAGAAGCCCTGGAATCTGGGAATCCAAGCTGGGGTCACCCAGAAGACACCCACAGGGTCCCTACAAGAAAATTAGCTGCCTTGGCCAAATACCAGCTTCCTAGATGCCTTGGTAACAATGTTTATCAGGAATATGATCTTGCCTAAGATGAGGAAATCAGGAACTGTATTGTATACTGTACTGTATACCAACCACCAGCTATTCCCACCCCCAAACCTGGCCAAGCTAAAGTCAATCTGAGATCCCGTGGACAATGAAGGGAAAGATAGGATGAGGTAGAGGTAGGAGAAGTTCCTTTAATTCCCGACACTGCTATGGGAATTCTCAAACATTCAGAAAAGTTGGAGCATTTACACTGAACATTCATATGCCTACTACCTCGGCTCTAACACAAATGTTTTACTTTACTTGCTTTATCATTCACCTGTTCATCTAACCACCCTTCTGCACACCCATATTTTAAAAAATATACTCCTTTTTACTTCATTGGCTCTTCATGATTTGCAGCAACCTGCTTTCATTTAATTTTTATCATATCCCTTGAAGAAAGTGGTGCAGATATGAGCATTTAAATCCTTTAGATAAGTAAACTGATTCACTGAAAAATTCAGAAATGTACCCAAAGTCACAAGGCTAATTCCCCTACAGGAACAGAAACCCAGAAGATCTGTTTCACAGATTGTTGTGGCTACTTTTAAGGGAGACAGTGTTTGGAGAATGGAGGAATTAATGACTTTGCTAGGCAATGGACCTAGAAGAAGGAGGACAACAATCTCATTTCATTTCTCAGCATCTGACATTTATGCCCAATGTATATTCACAGAGTGAAAGAAAGAAGGCTAGCTCAAGGAGTCTAGCTGCTCCTGCAAGTCCCTCTTCTATCTCTGCAGGACTAAGAGCCTCTGGAAAGGAGTCAGCCCCAACAGTGGTGTCAGGGATCCTAGGGGGTTCTGTGACTCTCCCCCTAAACATCTCAGTAGACACAGCGATTGAGCACGTCATCTGGATTGGTCCCAAAAAGGCTCTTGCTTTTGCACGTCCCAAAGAAAATGTAACCTTTATGGCCAAAAGCTACCGGGGCCGACTAAACATCACCAGGGGGAGTTACTCCTTGTCCATCAGCAATCTGACTCTGAATGATGCAGGATCCTACAAAGCCCAGATAAACCAAAGGAATTTTGAAGTCACCACTGAGGAGGAATTCACCCTGTTCATCTATGGTGAGTTCCAGAGAGTTTCTGTGTTTTGGTCTTTTCTTTTTTTTTATTTGTTCAAATTTATGGGGTATGTGTGAAATTTTGTTATATGTATATAATGCATACTGATCAAGTTAGGGTTTTCAGTGTGTCTACTGCCTGAGTACAATACATTCTTGTTAAGTATAGTCACCCTACTCTGCTATCAAAAACTGAATTGATTCTTTCTATCTTACTGTATGTTTGTACCCTTTAACCCACTTCTCTTCATCATCCCCCCACCACCCACTCCCTACACTCACCCTTCTCAGTCTCTGCTATCTATCTTTCCACCATCTACCTCCACATGATCAAAATTTTTAGTACCCACATGTAAGTGAGAACATGCAATATATGTCTTTTTGTGCCTGGCTTATTTCACTTAAGATAATGACCTCCAGTTTCAGCCACATTGCTGCAAAAGACATGATTCATTCTTTTTTACGGATTTTTAAATTGTTTAAATATATTTAGAGGGTACAAGTGTAGATTTATTGCATGCATATATTGCATGCTGGAGAAGTCTGGGCTTTTAGTGCACCCATCACCCAAAGAGTGACTTTTGTACTCAATAGATAATTTTTCAACCCTCACTGCTCTCCCACCCCCCCACCTTTTGTAGTCTCCACTATCCATTAGTCCTACTCTGTGTGTCCATGTGTACCCATTGCTTCCACTTATAGGTGAGAACATGTGGTATTTTACTTTCTGTTTCTGAGTTATTTTAGCTGGATAATGGCCTCCAGTTTCATCCAGGGTACTGCAAAAGACATGACTTCATTCTTTTATGGCTGATTAGCATTCCATGATGTGTATAAATATATGTATGTGTGTGTATACTGCATTTTCTTTATCCATTCTTCCATAAGGGACACAGATTAATTCTATATCTTTGCTATTGAGAATAGTGCTGCAATAAACATACAAATGCCGGTATTCCTTGCATATATCAATTTCTTTTCTTTTCCTTTGGGGAGATATCCAGTAGTGGTATTACTGGATCAAGTGCTAATTAAATGTTTAGTTTTTTGAGAAATCTTCATATTGTTTTTCATAGTGGCTGTACTAGTTTCCATCCCCACCAAGAGTGTCTAAGAGTTCCCCTTTTCTCCATATCCTGCCAACATGTGGTTAGTGTTTAAATAACAGCCATTGTGACTGGAGTGAGATAATATTTCATTGTGATTTTGATTTGTATTTCTCTGATAATTGGTGATATTGAGCATCTTTTAATACATCTGTTGGTCATGTGTATGTCTTCTTTTGAGAAACATCTATTTATATCCTTTGCCCACTTTTTAATGGAATTATTTGTTTTTTCTTGTTGAGTTATTTGAGTTCCTTGTATATTCTGGATATTAGTTCCCTGTCAGATGAATAGTTTACAAATATTTCTACCATTCAACAGGTTGTCTCTTCACTCTGTTGATTATTTCTTTTGCTGTGCAAAAGCTTTTTAGTTTAAATCCCATTTGTCTATTTTTGTTTTTGTTGCCTGTGCTTTTGAGGTCTTAGTCATAAATTATTTGTCCAGACCAATGTCCAGGAGAGTTTTCCCTAGGTTTTCTTCTAGTATTTTTATAGCTTCAGGTCTTACATTTAAGTCTTTAACTGATTTTGAGGAGGTTTTTTAATATGATGAGAAATAGGGGTTCAACTTCATTCTTCTGCATGTGACTATTCAATTTTCCCAGCACCACTTATTGAAAAGGTGTCCGTCCACGTCATCGAGGGTGACCACTGCACGCTCCTGGAGGGCAGCAGCCTGGAGTCCATTATCAGCACCCTGGCTGAGCCACACACGTGTGAGCGTGCGGAAGGGCTAGGCCTGCGTCCCCAACTGCCACTGGAGACCGCTCCGCCATCCCCAGCTCACCGCCGTGCAACGGGGGCTGGAAGAGTCCTGCCGATGGAACCCTGCCCTGCCCAGGGCCGCCGCCCCCCAAGGCTGCTAGACATAGGCGTTAGGCGTATTCCACCCACCCGCTGCCTCCCATGGCACCTCGGGCCACCAGAGCCCGACTTGGAGACTTCTGGTCTGTGAAGAGCCAGCGACGCTCGCAGGAACCGGGCTGGGCCTTGTGTGCTTGTGGGGTTTGTGCTTGGTCTTTCTCCGCTTGTATTTGCATATTTATTGCATTGCTGGTAGAGACCCCCAGGCCTGTCCATCCTGCAAAGACTCCTCGGGCAGCATGCGGGTCCCGCACACTGCACCCATTTCTCCAATGTCCCCTGCAGGCGCGGGTGGCCACCCAGGCCTGCTGGCTGCGGCCCCCTCTCAGGCAGGCCTGGCTCAGCCCACTGCGTGGGAGGTCACCGACCAGTCCCGAAGAGCCGGGACCCCCGGGATGCGGGCCCACAGTGCCGGGCTGCATCCATGATGCGGAGCTGGCCTCCAGCCCTGCGCACAGCGCCGGGCACCAACTCAGTGTTTGTCACTGTTTCTTTTTCCAAAAATGATTCAAATTGCTGCTCGGATTTTTAAATTTACTGTCGCTGTCAGTGTACACGTCTGGATCCCGTTTCATTTTTACACCAATTTGGTAAAAATGCTGCTCTTCTCAGCCTTCCCACAATTAAACTGCACATGGTCTCTTAGAAAAAAAAAAAAAAAAGTGTCTTTTCTCCCCAAAGTAAGTTTTTGTTGGATTTGTCAAAGATCAATTGGCTGTAAATCTGTGGCTTTATTTCTGTATTCTCTATTTTGTTCCATTGGTCTATGGGTCTATTTTTATAATACCATGCTGTTTTGGTTACTATAGCCTTATGCTATATATTGAAGTCAAGTAATGTGATGCCTCTAGCTTTGTTCTTTTTGCTTAACATTGCTTTGACTATTCAGGCTCTTTTGTGGTTCCGTATATATTTTAGGATTTTTTTTTCTGGCCCGGTGCAGTGGTTCATGCCTGTAATCCCAACACTTTGGGAGGCTGAGGCAGGCAGATCTCTTGAGGTTAGAAATTCGACACCAGCCTGGCTAGCATGGTGAAACCCCGTCTCTACTAAAAATACAAAAATTAGCCAGGGGTGGTGATGGGCGCCTGTAATCCCAGCTACTTGCGAGTCTGAGGCAGGAGAATCACTTTAATCTGGGAAGCAGAGATTGCAGTGAGCCAAGATCATGCCACTGAATGCCAGCCTAAGTGACAGAGTAAAAACCTTGTCTAAAAAAATGTTTTTTAAAAAAAGAAGGATTGTTTTTTGTAATCTGAGAAGAATAAGGTTGGTATTTTGATACGGATTGCATTGAATCTGTGGATTCTTTGGGCAATATGGTCATTTTAACAATATGGATTCTTCCTCCATGAGCATGGGATATTTCTCCATTTGTTTGTGTCTTCTATGATTTTTTTCATCAGTGTTTTGTAGTTTGCCTTGTAGAGATCTTTCACCTCCTTGGTTACATTTATTCCTAGGGTTTTTAATAGCTATTGTAAATGGGATTGACTTCTTTATTTCTTTCTTGATTAAATCATTATTTGTATATAGAAATGCTACTAGTTTTTGTACACTGATTTCTGTCCTGCAACTTTACTGAATTCGTTTATCAAATTTAAGAGTTTTTTGGTGGAGTCTTTAGGTTTCTCTAGATATAAGATCATATCATCAGGCTGAGCATGGTGGCTCACACCTGTAATCCTAGCACTTTGGGAGACCAAGGCAGGTGGATTGCTTGAGCTCGGAAGTTCAAGACCAGCCTAGACAACATGGAAAAACCCCATCTCTACAAAAAATACAAAAATTAGCTGGGCATGGTGGCATATGCCTGTAGTACCAGCTACTCTGGAGGCTGAGGTGGGAGGATTGCTTGAATCCCAGGAGGTTGAGGCTGCAGTGAGTCATGACTATACCATTGCACTACAGCCTGGGTGACGAAATGAGACCCGGTCTCAAAAAAAAAAAAAAAAAAAATTATACCATCAGCAAAGAGGAACAATTTGTCTTTCTCTTTTCCACTTTGAATGTTTTTTTATTTCTTTATTTTGCCTGGTTTCTCTGACTAGAACTTGCAGTACTATGTTGAATAAAAGTAGTGAAAGTGGGTATCCTTATCTTGTTCCAGTTCTTAGAAGAAAGGCTTTCAACTTTTCCCCATTTGGTACAATGTTAATTGTGGAATTGTCATATATGGGCTTTATGATTTTGAGATATATTCCTTCTATGCCTGGTGTGTTAAGAAATTTTTTCGTGGGCCGGGCGCGGTGGCTCAAGCCTGTAATCCCAGCACTTTGGGAGGCCGAGACGGGCAGATCATGAGGTCAGGAGATCGAGACCATCCTGGCTAACACTGTGAAACCCCGTCTCTACTAAAAAATACAAAAAACTAGCCGGGCGACGTGGCGGGCGCCTGTAGTCCCAGCTACTCGGGAAGCTGAGGCAGGAGAATGGCGTGAACCCGGGAGGCGGAGCTTGCAGTGAGCTGAGATCCGGCCACTGCACTCCAGCCTGGGCAACAGAGCAAGACTCCGTCTCAAAAAAAAAAAAAAAAAAAGAAATTTTTTCTGAAGGGATTTGGACTGTATCAAGTGCTCTTTCTATGACCATTGAGATGATCATATGGTTTTTGTCCTTCAGTCTATGGATGAGATGTATCACATTTATTGATTTACATATGTTAAACCATCCTTGCATCCCTGGGATAAATCCCACTTGATCATGTATTATCTTTTTGATGTGCTGTTGGATTATGTTTGCTAGTATTTTGTTGATGATTGTTTCTTCTATGTTCATCAGGGATATTGGCCTGTAGTTTTCTTTTTGTTGTTGTTGCATCCTTGTCTGATTTTGCTACCAGCATGATGCTGGCCTCATAGAATGAGTTAAGGAAAATTCCCCCCACTTTGATTTTTGAGAATAGTTTCAGGAGGATTGATATTAGTTATTCTTTGTATATTTGGTAGAATTTAGCTGTGAATCCATCAGTCTTGGGCTTTTCTCTGTTGGTAGACTTTTTTATTACAGATTAATTTCACTACTTGTCATTGGAGTCTGTTCAGGTTTTCTAGTTTTTACTTATTCAGTCTTGGTAGGTTGTATGTTTCTAGAAATTTATCAGTTTTCTCTAGGTTTTCCAGTTTGTCAGAGTATAGTTGTTCATAATAGTCTCTGATGGTCTTTTGTATTTCTGTAATATCAGTTGTAATGTCTCCACTTTTTCTGATTTTGTTTATTTGGGTCTTCTGTCTTCTTAATTAGCCTAGCTAGCAGTTTATTAATTTTGTCTGTCTTTTCAAAGAGCTAACTCTTTGTTTCATTGATCCTTTGCATTTTTTTAGTCCCTACTTCATTGAGTTTTGCTCTGATGTTTATTACTTCTTTTCTTCTGCTAATTTCGGGTTTGGGTTGTTCTTGCTTTTCTAGTTCCTTTAAGTGCATTGTTACATTATTTGTTTGTGATCTTTATACTTTTTTCATGTAGGCATTTATTTCTATAAACTTCCCTCAGCACTGCTTTTGCTGTACTCCGTAGGTTTTGGTATGTTGTGTTTTCTTTTCATTTGTTTCAAGAACTTTTTTAAAATTTCTGTCTTAATTTCTTTGTTGACTTAATGGTCAGGAGCATGTTGTTTAATTTCCGTGTATTTGTATCATTTCAAAGTTCCTGTTAATATTGATTTCTAGTTTTATTCCATTGGAATTGAAAAGATACTTGATATGATTTCAATTTTTAAAAATTTGTTGAGACTTGTACTGTGAACTAACAAATAGTTTATCCTGGAGAATGTTTCATCTGCTAATGAAAAGAATGCATATTCTGCAGTTGTTGGATAGAATGTTCTGTAAATATCTGTTAGGTCCATTTGGTCTAAACTCCAATTTAAATCCAAACTTTCTTTGTTGATTTTCTGTCTAGAAGATCTGTCTAATGCTGAGAGTGGAGTGCTGAAGTCCTCCAGTATTATTCTATTGCAGTCTCTCTCTCTCTCTCCCTCACACACACACACACACACAATCTCTCTCTCTCTCTCTCTCGCTCTCTCTCTCTCTCTCTTACTCTCACTCTCTCTTTCTGGTAATATTTGCTTTATGGATCTGGGTGCTCCAGTGTTGGGTGCATATACATTTAGGGTTGTTATATCCTCTTGTTGGATTGATCCCTTCATCATTATATAATGGCATTCTTTGTCTTTTTTTTTTCACTGTTTTTGACTTAAAATCTGTTTATCTGATATAAATATAGCTAGCTACTCCTGCTTGCTTTTGATTTCCATTTACATGGAATTGTTTTTCCATTTCTTTACTTTCAGTCTATATATCTTTACTATTAAGGTGAATTTTATATAATTAACATATAGATGGATCATGTTTTTAAATTCATTCAACGATTCTATGTCTTTTAAATAGATAATTTAATCCATTTACATTCAAAGTTATTATTGATATGTGAAGCTTTTTCCTATATACTGTTGTTTTCTGGTTTTCTCATATATTCTTTGTTTTTTTTTTCTCTTATTGTTTGTCATTATGGTTTGGTGGGTATCTGTAGTGACATCATTCAGGTCGTTTCTCTTCACCCTTTGTATGATTGTTTTACAAATGAGTTTTATACTTCTGTGTGTTTCCATCATGGTAAATCTCATCTTTTGCTTACAGGTTTAGGACACCATTGAGCATTTCTTGTAGGACCCCATCTAGTGGTAACAAATTCTCTCAGCATTTACTTGTCTGAGAAAGGCTATTTCTCCTTTTTTATGAATAATTTTCCCAGATATAGTATTTTTGGCTGACACTTTGAATATGTTACTCCATTCTCTTCTGGCCTGGAAAGTTTCTGCTGAGGAATCCACCATTAGTCTGATGGGCTTTCCTTTATAGGAGGCTAGATGTTTTTCTCTTACTGTTTTTATGATTTACTCTTTGACTTTGGACAGTTTGACTGTAATGTGCCATAGACACCTTTTTGCATTGTATTTTCCTGAGAATCACTGAGCCTCCTGTATCTGGGTGTCTAAAACTCTTGGTAGACTTGGGGAGTTTTCTTCTATTATTTCATTAAATACATTTTCTAATCAGTTCTTTGTCTCTTTGTCCTCAGGGATAGAAATAATTTGAATATTTTATACTTTATGTTGTCCCAAATGTAACAAAGGTTTGGCTCATTCTCTTTTATTCTTTTTATTTATTTATTTTTTGTTTGGCTGGATTATTTCAAAAGACCTGTCTTCAAGTTGTGAGATTCTTTCTTCTGCCTAATCTAGTCTATTGTTGAAGCTTTCAAGTATATTTTGTATTTCCTTCAGTGAGTTATTCAATTTCAGAATTCTATTGATTCTGTTTTTTAAATATCTATCTCTTTGGTTAATTTGTCATTCACTTCCAGCATTGTTTTTCTGAATTCCTTGTATTGTTTTTCAGAATTCTCTTGTATCTCACTGAGTTTTTTCTTATTTTTTAATTTACTTTCATGGGGAAGTCTTTTTCCTGAAAATGTGTCCATTGTGTTGTTGGGGTAGGGCACCCTGGCTTTGATTCTGGGTGCATGCAGTAGTATAGTCTCTGTATGATTTGTCTGACTATAAATAACATTAGTGGTATCTGTGATTTCCTCAGAGGGTCAGGGTGTGGTTATTAACAGAGGCTGTGGTGAAGTTGTGCTGGGGATTGAGATGTCAAGTGGACCAGTCATCAAGCCACAATGGTGGCAGCATACCTATCTTTATGCCTCAAGGCAGTGTATGCTGTAACTTGTGTTTATTCTTAACAGCAGGCCGAGTTTTAAGTCTCCAGTGGCTTGTTCAGATACCAATAATGGCAGCAGTGGGCTGGAGGGTGGTGAGCAGGTTCTCAGGCCCCTGGGAAACCAGTGTGGCATGGGCAATGACAGTAGTGTGATGATTCTCTGGGTCCCAAGCAGTGTGCATTGATGTTGATGGTGCCCAAAGTGGTGGATTGGGGTGGGCAATCCCCAAGATGCTGGCCTATGTGCTCTCTTTCCAAGGGGGAAGGGGGAAGCCAAGCTGAGTGGGCTTGTGCTCAGACCCCCCAGTGGTGAAAGCAGACACCAGCTATGGTACATGGGAGCAGGGCCATCCTCAGGCCCCAGGCAGAGTGCTCAGGTGAGGGCAGTAGCAGCCATAGTGAGGCCCTGCCTCTGGAAAAGATGAGGCCAGGTTCAGTGGCCACAGCCTTGGATGGCAGATGGGGAATATGCATCCCTCTCAGCCTCAGTCCTAGGATGGCTTCCCCCAAGCCAGCACTAGCTGCAGAAGCTTTTGCCCAGCTTGCAACCAAATTGCAGCAGCAACTCACAGCCCACTACTTTACCCAGTCTCAATCACAGCAGCACCCACTTCCTAGGAGCAGAAACCACAGCCCACACCTCTCTTGCTACTTAGTTCTACCCGCAGAGTGTTCCCAGTTCATACTCTAGTCTCAGCAGCAAGTTTTAGTTTTCCTAACACCTCAGATCCAGCACTCTTGGGCCTCAGGACAGCGTGCAGTCTGCCAAAGGCTAAGTTTGAAAATGGTCCCTTCCTATAACTGCAGAGGTCTCAGAAAGAGTATGGAACCCTGTAGGAGCTCCCTCCCTGGAGCAGTTCTGCCCCACAGTCTCCCAGCAGCTCCCTATGGTAGTTTCAGGGATCAGGAGGGTCAGAGGGGTCTCATGCTGCCAGAATTGCATGATTCTGCAGTGGGATGTGGGCCACTGGAAGTCTTTCGCTCACCTCTATTGGGAAATCACCTCCAGCTCCCAGCAGATCCCAGCCAGGGAGGCTGTCTGTGTTCCTTCTCCTTCCCTGCTTTTAGTGTTTCCTGTCACATCTCTGTTGAATTCCGGCATTCTCCCTTGGAAAATGTATTTGAAATATGACTGTTTGTATACTACTTTGGTTCTTCTAAGTAGAGGAAGTAGGCATTAAATGCTTCTAGTCAGCCATTCTGAAGCCCCTTCTCTTGATCTTTTATTTTTAAAAACATACATTCTTTTTCTCCAGGAATTTCTCTCTCTAGGATAAATATGACTACTATATTGATAATTTTTCACCTAATTCCGTATACACAGATGTCAAGATTAGAAGACGTACCCATAAATTCCTGACATGTTATATAATCACTATAATTCATGTAACTTGTCTCCTACTTGTAGAAATACTGTTTTCGCTTATAGAAATATTGTTTCTAATATTTTCTCTTATAAACAATGCTGCAATGAATATTCTTGTGCACCTATCTTTTCACACTTATGTGACTAGGTTATATTCTTTTTTTTTTTTAATACTTTAAATTCTAGGGTACATGTGCACAACGTGCAGGTTTGTTACATATGTATACTTGTGCCATGTTGGTGTGCTGCACCCATCAACTCGTCAGCACCCATCAATTCATTATTTATATCATGTATAACTCCCATTGCAATCCCTCCCCCCTCCCCCTCCCCATGATAGGCCCCAGTGTGTGATGTTCCCCTTCCCGAGTCCAAGTGATCTCATTGTTCAATTCCCAACTATGAGTGAGAACATGCGGTGTTTGGTTTTCAGTTCTTGTGACAGTTTGCTAAGAATGATGGTTTCCAGCTGCATCCATGTCCCCACAAAGGACGCAAACTCATCCTTTTTGATGGCTGCATAGTATTCCATGGTGTATATGTGCCACATTTTCTTAATCCAGTCTGTCACAGATGGACATTTGGGTTGATTCCAAGTCTTTGCTATTGTGAATAGTGCTGCAATAAACATATGTGTGCATGTGCCTTTGTAGTAGAATAATTTATAATCCTTTGGGTATATACCCAGTAGTGGGATGGCTGGGTCATATGGTACATCTAGTTCTAGATCCTTGAGGAATTGCCATACTGTTTTCCATAATGGTTGAACTAGTTTACAATCCCATCAACAGTGTAAAAGTGTTTCTATTTCTCCACATCCTCTCCTCTCCACCTGTTGTTTCCTGACTTTTTAATGATTGCCGTTCTAACTGGTGTGAGATGGTATCTCATTGTGGTTTTGATTTGCATTTCTCTGATGGCGAGTGATGATGGGCATTTTTTCATGTGACTGTTGGCTGTATGACTGTCTTCTTTTGAGAAATGTCTGTTCATATCCTTTGCCCACTTTTTGATGGGGTTGTTTGTTTTTTTCTTGTATATTTGTTTGAGTTCTTTGTAGATTCTGGATATTAGCCCTTTGTCAGATGAGTAGATTGCAAAAATTTTCTCCCATTCTGTAGGTTGCCTGTTCACTCTGATGGTAGTTTCTTTTGCTGTGCAGAAGCTCTTTAGTTTAATTAGATCCCATTTGTCAATTGTGGCTTTTGCTGCCGTTACTTTTGGTGTTTTAGACATGAAGTCCTTGCCCATGCCTATTTCCTGAATGGTACTACCTAGATTTTCTTCTAGGGTTTTTATGATATTAGGTCTAACATTTAAGTCTCTAATCCATCTTGAATTAATCTTCGTATAAGGAGTAAGAAAAGGATCCAGTTTCAGCTTTCTACTTCTGGCTAGCCAATTTTCCCAGCACCATTTATTAAATAGGGAATCCTTTCCCCATTTCTTGTTTCTCTCAGGTTTGTCAAAGATCAGATGGCTGTAGATGTGTGGTATTATTTCTGAGGACTCTGTTCTGTTCCATTGGTCTATATCTCTGTTTTGGTACCAGTACCATGCTGTTTTGGTTACTGTAGCCTTGTAGTATAGTTTGAAGTCAGGTAGCGTGACGCCTCCAGCTTTGTCCTTTTGACTTAGGATTGTCTTGGCAATACGGGCTCTTTTTTGGTTCCATATGAACTTTAAAGCAGTTTTTTCCAATTCTGTGAAGAAACTCATTGGTAGCTTGATGGGGATGGCATTGAATCTGTAAATAACCTTGGGCACTATGGCCATTTTCACGATATTGATTCTTCCTATCCATGAGCATGGTATGTTCTTCCATTTGTTTGTGTCCTCTTTTATTTCACTGAGAAGTGGTTTGTAGTTCTCCTTGAAGAGGTCCTTTACATCCCTTGTAAGTTGGATTCCTAGGTATTTTATTCTCTTTGAAGCAATTGTGAATGGAAGTTCATTCCTGATTTGGCTCTCTGTTTGTCTGTTACTGGTGTATAAGAATGCTTGTGATTTTTGCACATTAATTTTGTATCCTGAGACTTTGCTGAAGTTGCTTATCAGCTTAAAGAGATTTTGGGCTGAGACGATGGGGTTTTCTAAATATACAATCATGTCATCTGCAAACAGGGACAATTTGACTTCTTCTTTTCCTAACTGAATACCCTTGATTTCTTTCTCTTGCCTGATTGCCCTAGCCAGAACTTCCAACACTATGTTGAATAGGAGTGCTGAGAGAGGGCATCCCTGTCTTGTGCCAGTTTTCAAAGGGAATTTTTCCAGTTTTTGCCCATTCAGTATGATATTAGCTGTGGGTTTGTCATAAATAGCTCTTATTATTTTGAGGTACGTTCCATCAATACCGAATTTATTGAGCGTTTTTAGCATGAAGTGCTGTTGAATTTTGTCAAAAGCCTTTTCTGCATCTATTGAGATAATCATGTGGTTCTTGTTTTGGTTCTGTTTATATGTTGGATTATTTTTATTGATTTGCAAATGTTGAACCAGCCTTGCATCCCAGGGATGAAGCCCACTTGATCATGATGGATAAGCTTTTTGATGTGCTGCTGAATCTGGTTTGCCAGTATTTTATTGAGGATTTTTGCATCGATGTTCATCAGGGATATTGGTCTAAAATTCTCTTTTTTTGTTGTGTCTCTGCCAGGCTTTGGTCTCAGGGTGATGTTGGCCTCATAAAATGAGTTAGGTAGGATTCCCTCTTTTTCTATTGATTGGAATAGTTTCAGAAGGAATGGTACCAGCTCCTCTTTGTACCTCTGGTAGAATTCAGCTGTGAATCCATCTGGTCCTGGACTTTTTTTGGTTGGTAGGCTATTAATTATTGCCTCAATTTCAGAGCCTGCTATTGGTCTATTCAGGGATTCAACTTCTTCCTGGTTTAGTCTTGGGAGAGTGTAAGTGTCCAGGAAATTATCCATTTCTTCTAGATTTTCTAGTTGATTTGCATAGAGGTGTTTATAGTATTCTCTGATGGTAGTTTGTATTTCTGTGGGGTTGGTGGTGATATCCCCTTTATCATTTTTTATTGCATCTATTTGATTCCTCTCTCTTTTCTTCTTTATTAGTCTTGCTAGCGGTCTGTCAATTTTGTTGATCTTTTCAAAAAACCAACTCCTGGATTCCTTGATTTTTTGGAGGGTTTTTTGTATCTCTATCTCCTTCAGTTCTGCTCTGATCTTAGTTATTTCTTGCCTTCTGCTAGCTTTTGAATGTGTTTGCTCTTGCCTCTCTAGTTCTTTTAATTGTGATGTTAGCGTGTCAATTTTAGATCTTTCCTGCTTTCTCTTGTGGGCATTTACTGCTATAAATTTCCCTCTACACACTGCTTTAAATGTGTCCCAGAGATTCTAGTATGTTGTATCTTTGTTCTCATTGATTTCAAAGAACATCTTTATTTCTGCTTTCATTTCATTATGTACCCAGTAGTCATTCAGGAGCAGATTGTTCAGTTTCCATGTAGTTGAGTGGTTTTGACTGAGTTTCTTAGTCCTGAGTTCTAGTTTGATTGCACTGTGGTCGGAGAGACAGTTTGTTATAATTTCTGTTCTTGTACATTTGCTGAGGAGTGCTTTACTTCCAATTATGTGGTCAATTTTGGAATAAGTGTGATGTGGTGCTGAGAAGAATGTATATTTTGTTGATTTGGGGTGGAGAGTTCTATGGATGTCTATTAGGTCTGCTTGCTGCAGAGCCGAGTTCAATTCCTGGATATCCTTGTTAACTTTCTGTCTCGTTGATCTGTCTAATGTTGACAGTGGAGTGTTGAAGTCTCCCATTATTATTGTATGGGAGTCTAAGTCTCTTTGTAAGTCTCTAAGGACTTGCTTTATGAATCTGGATGCTCCTGTATTGGGTGCATATGTATTTAGGAGAGTTAGCTCTTCCTGTTGAATTGATCCCTTTACCATTATGTAATGGCCTTCTTTGTCTCTTTTGATCTTTGATGGTTTAAAGTCTGTTTTATCAGAGACTAGTATTGCAACCCCTGCTTTTTTTTGTTCTCCATTTGCTTGGTAGATTTTCCTCCATCCCTTTATTTTGAGCCTATGTATGTCTCTGCATGTGGGGTCTCCTGAATACAGCAGACTGATGGGTCTTGACTCTTTATCCAGTTTGTCAGTCTGTGTCTTTTAATTGGAGCATTTAGTCCATTTACATTTAAGGTTAATATTGTTATGTGTGAACTTGATCCTGCCATTATAATATCAACTGGTTATTTTGCTCGTTAGTTGATGTAGTTTCTTCCTAGCCTCAATGGTCTTTACATTTTGGCATGTTTTTGCAATGGCTGGTACCGGTTGTTCCTTTCCATGTTTAGTGCTTCCTTCAGGGTCTCTTGTAAGGCAGGCCTGGTGGTGACAAAATCTCTAAGCATTTGCTTATCTGTAAAGGATTTTATTTCTCCTTCACTTATGAAACTTAGTTTGGCTGGATACGAAATTCTGGGTTTAAAATTCTTTTCTTTAAGAATGTTGAATATTGGCCCCCACTCTCTTCTGGCTTGGAGAGTTTCTGCCGAGAGATCTGCTGTTAGTCTGATGGGCTTCCCTTTGTGGGTAACCTGACCTTTCTCTCTGGCTGCCCTTAAGATTTTTTCCTTCATTTCAACTTTGGTGAATCTGGCAATTATGTGTCTTGGAGTTGCTCTCTGGAGGAGTATTTGTGGCGTTCTCTGTATTTCCTGAATTTGAATGTTGGCCTGTCCTACTAGGTTGGGGAAGTTCTCCTGGATGATATCCTGAAGAGTGTTTTCCAACTTGGTTCCATTTTCCCCCTCACTTTCAGGCACCCCAATCAGACGTAGATTTGGTCTTTTTACATAATCCCATACTTCTTGCAGGCTTTGTTCATTTCTTTTTCTTCTTTTTTCTTTTGGTTTCTCTTCTCACTTCATTTCATTCATTTGATCCTCAATTGCTGATACTCTTTCTTCCAGTTGATTGAGTCGGTTACTGAAGCTTGTGCATTTGTCATGCATTTCTCGTGTCATGGTTTTCATCTCTGTCATTTCATTTATGACCTTCTCTGCATTAATTAGTCTAGCTGTCAATTCTTCCACTTTTTTTTCAAGATTTTTAGTTTCTTTGCGCTGGGTACGTAATTCCTCCTTTAGCTCTGAGAAGTTTGATGGACTGAAGCCTTCTTCTCTCATCTCGTCAAAGTCATTCTCTGACCAGCTTTGATCCATTGCTGGCGATGGGCTGCGTTCCTTTGCAGGGGGAGATGTGCTCTTATTTTTTGAATTTCCAGCTTTTCTGCCCTGCTTTTCCCCCATCTTTGTGGTTTTATCTGTCTCTGGTCTTTGATGATGGTGACGTACTGATGGGGTTTGGTATAGGTGTCCTTCCTGTTTGATAGTTTTCCTTCTGACAGTCAGGACCCTCAGCTGTAGGTCTGTTGGAGATTGCTTGAGGTCCACTCCAGACCCTGTTTGCCTGGGTATCAGCAGCAGAGGTTGCGGAAGATAGAATATTGCTGAACAGCGAGTGTACCTGTCTGATTCTTACTTTGGAAGCTTCCTCTCAGGGGTGTACTCCACCCTGTGAGGTGTGAGGTGTCAGACTGCCCCTGGTGGGGGATGTCTCCCAGTTAGGCTACTCAGGGGTCAGGGACCCGCTCGAGCAGGCAGTCTGTCCCTTCTCAGATCTCAGCCTCCGTGTTGGGAGATCCACTGCTCTCTTCAAAGCTGTCAGACAGAGTCGTTTGCGTCTGCAGAGGTTCTGCTGCTTTTTTGTTGTTGTTTTTTATCTGTGCCCTGTCCCCAGAGGTGGAGTCTACAGAGACAGGCAGGTTTCCTTGAGCTGCTGTGAGCTCCACCCAGTTCGAGCTTCCCAGCGGCTTTGTTTACCTACTTAAGCCTCAGTAATTGCGGGCGCCCCTCCCCCAGCCTCGCTGCTGCCGTTTCGGTTAGATTGCAGACTGCTGTGTTAGCAATGAGGGAGGCTCCCTGGGCGTGGGACCCTCCCGGCCAGGTGTGGGATATATTCTCCTGGTGTGCCCGTTTGCTTAAAGCGCAGTATTGGGGTGGGAGTTACCCGATTTTCCAGGTGTTGTGTGTCTCAGTTCCCCTGGCTAGGAAAAGGGATTCCCTTCCCCCTTGCGCTTCCCAGGTGAGGCGATGCCTCTCCCTGCTTCAGCTCTCGCTGGTCGTGCTGCAGCAGCTGACCAGCACCGATTGTCCGGCACTCCCTAGTGAGATGACCCCAGTACCTCAGTTGAAAATGCAGAAATCACCGGTCTTCTGTGTCGCTCGCACTGGGAGTTGGAGACTGGAGCTGTTCCTATTTGGCCATCTTGCTCCCTAGGTTATATTCTGATGGATAAATCTAGAATATATACATGGGGTCAAGTTACTGAATCAAATGGTATATGCATTTTTTTTTTTTGAGACATTGTCCCACTATGTCACCTAGGCTTGTCTCCAATTCCTGGGCTCAAGTGATCCTCCTGCCTCAGTCTCCCATGTAGCTGGGACCACAGGTACTTGCCACCATGCCCAGCTTTTAAATCCTGAATTTTTATTATTATTATTACCACTACTATTACCAGTATTTCATAGAGACATAGTCTCATTTTGTTGTCCAGGCTAGTCTCAAACTCCTGGACTCAAGCTATCCCCTTCCCTCAACTTCCCAAGTAGCTGGGACTACAGGCATGTGCCACCATGCCTGGCTTTAAAATCCTAAATTTTTATTTATTATTATTTTATTTTATAGAGACTGGTTCTCACTATGTTGCCCAGGCTGGTTTCAAACTCCTGGCCTCGAGCAATCCTTCCACCTCAGACTCCAAAGAAGCTGGTATTACAGGCACCACTGCACTCAGCTTAGTATATATATTTTTAATGTTGCTAGATATTGCTGGATTTCCCTCCATGTTACCAAGTAACCCTCCCACTAGCAATGTTTGAGAGACTACTTCCTTATATTCTCAATAACAATGTATTGTCAAACATTTCTTTATTGATAAATTGAGTAGTTAAAATAGTATTTCATAGTTTAAATTTATATTTTAAATTGAAGCATCTCTTCATGTTTTAAACTGAGCATTTCTTCATGTTTTATGTTTTATGTTTGTTTTGAGACAGTCTTGCACTGTTGCCCAGGCTGGAGTGCAGTAGTACGATCTCAGTTCACTGCAACCTCCACTTTCTGAGTCCAAGCAATTCACATGTCTCAGCCCCCAGGAAGCTGGGATTACAGGCATGCACCATACGCCTGGCTAATTTTTGTATTGTTAGTAAAGAGAGGGTTTTGCCATGTTGGCCAGGCTGGTCTTGAACTCCTGGCCTCAAGTAATTCACTGTCCTCAGCCTCCCAAAGTGCTGGGATTATAGGCATGAGCCACTGTGTCTGGTCATCTTTTCATGTATTAAATAGCCATTTGTATTCTCTTTTCTGTAACTTTCTATTAATATTCTTTACTCATCTGTATTAGTGTGAAAGGGATGCTGTAACAGAATACCCCAGAATAGATGGCTTAAACAACAGAAATTTATTTCTCACAATTATGGAGACTAGAAATCCAAGTTCAAGGTGTTGGCAGGTTTGGTTTTTCCTAGAACCTCTCTCTTCAGCTTGTAGTTGGCCACCTTTTCACTGTGCCCCCAGTCATTCCTTTGTCTGTGTTGTCCATGTCCTAATCTCTTCTTATAAGCACATCAGTCATATTGTATTAGGGTTCACCCTAACAATTCCATTTTAACTGAATTACCTCTTTAGATACCCTGTCTCCAAATACAGTCACATTCTGAGGTACTAGGGATTAGAACTTCTACATATGAATGTTGTGGTGGGACAGAATTCAACCCTAACATTCTACCCTCTGGCCTCTCAAAATTCATGTCCTTCTCACATGCAAAACACATTCACCCCATTCCAACAACACCAGAAGTTTTAACCCATTCCAGCATCAACTCTAAGTCCAAACTCCATCCAAATATTATTTAAATTGGGTATGGGTGAGACTTGCGATAGGATTCATCCTGAGGCAAAATTCTTCTTCAGTTGTGAACCTGTGAAACCAGACAAGCTATCTGCCTCCAAAATTCAGTGGTGGAACAGGCATGGAATAGACATTGCCATTCCAAAAGAGAGACATTGGGAAGAAGAAGAAAGTCACAGGTCCCAAACAAGTCCAAAACCTAACAGGGTAAATTCTATTAGATGTTAAGGCTCAAGCATAATCCTCTTTGGCTCAGTGCTCTATCCTCTGGGCCCACTGGAGTAGCAGCCCCACCTCCTTGGCTCTGGATGGCAGTTCTGCCCACTGGATTCAAGGAGGAAACCACCTCACCCTACCCAAGGCTTATGCCCTCTAGGCCAATGGTGGCAGTGGCATCTCTGCCTACTTCTGAACTGCCTGTGGGGTCACTGTTCCCTTTTTTTGAAGGATAATACATGTTTGCAGCTGTATAAGCTATATTGACTTGTTTCATAAAATCCCAGAAGCCTGACACACTCCTTCATTTGTCCTGTTTCTGTCCTTTACAGTCCACACTTGCAGCATTTTTGCTGAGGTGGTCCAATCTCATAACTTCTTTAGCAAACATTGCCAAGCCACAATCTTTGTGTTCTCTCCAGACACACTTTCTCATTTTTCACAATATGAATAGGCTGAAATTTTTTCAGAGCTTTAAATTCTGGCTCCATCTTGCTTGACAATTCCTTATTTAACCTCTCTCCTCTCACATTTTATATAAGCAGCAAGGAGAAACCAGGCAGTGCCTTCAACTCTTTGATTAGAAATCTCCACAGCTAAGTACCCAAATTTATCACTTAAACATTCTGCTTTCCGCAAAACACTAGAATACAACGTGGCCAAGTTCTTTGCTACTTTATAACAAGTATACCCTTTCCTCCAGTTTCCAGTAACATATTTCTAATTTCTGTCTGAGACCTCACCAGCAATACGTTTAATATTTATATTTTTACCAACATTCTGCTCATGATGACATATGTATATCTCTAAGGTAATAGCAGCTTTCCCTGCAGTGTTCCTATTTTCCTTCTGAGTGCTCACAAATTCTCGTTAACATTCATATTTCTACCCAGAGTCTCTTGAAGACAATCTAGGATTTTTCCAGTACATACCTCAAAATTCTTCCAATCTCTACCCATCAGCCTGTTCCAAAGCCATTTCACATTTTTATGTTGTTAGAGATTCATCCCACTTCTGGTATCAAAATCTGTATTAGTTTGCTAGGGCTTCCATAACAAAATACCACAGACTGACTAGCTTAAACAACAGAAATGTGTTCCACATTTCCCCAGAACACAATTCTGGAGGCCAATGAAAGTATCAGCAGGCTTGGTTTCTTCTAAGGCCTCTCTCCTTGACTCCCAGATGGCCACCTTCTCTCTATGTCCGCACATGTGTGTCCCTCTGTCTGTATTGTCTACGCTGTAATCTCCCCCTCTTAAAAGGATACCACTCATATCTGACTAGGGCCCACCCTAATGGCCTCATTTTAACTTAATTACTTCTATCTCCAAATATAACTCCATCTTCAAATGCAGTCACATTCTGAGGTGCTGGAGGTTAAGACTTTAATATCTAAACTTTGCAAAGATACAGTTTAGCTCATAACACCATCTTTCTCTCAGGTAGTTTGATCGTTTTCATTGATTTGTAGGGTATTCTGTATCTATTAAGGAAATGGAATTCTATGCAGTTAATAAAATTAGAATGAATCAACATGTGTTGACATACGACATACAATAATTTCCAAGATATGCTGTTAATTTTTAAGGTCCAAAACAGTGTATAAAGTATGCATATATCTGTCTATATCCAGAATATCTCTGGAAAGATCAACAAGAAACCCATAACAGTAATTGTCTCCAGGAATAGTAATTCTTGGGGAGAGTAAATAAATGGCTGGAGGCTAGAAAGCTTACTTTTTCATTATGTACCTTTCGTATTTTCTCAATTTTTTTATATGTATTACCTATTCAAAGAAGAAATATTGGGCCAGGTGCAGTAGCTCATGCCTGTAATCCCAGCACTTTGGGAGGCCAAGACAGACATCACCTGAGGCCAGAACTTTGAGACTAGCCTGGCCAACATGGTGAAACTCCATCTCTACTAAAAATACAAAAATTAGCCGGGTGTGGTGGTGTGTGCCTGTAATCCCAGCTACTCAGGAGGCTGAGGCAGGAGAATTGCTTGAAACTGGAAGGCAGAGGTTGCAGTGAGCAGTGATCGCAGCAATGCACTCCAGCCTGGGTAACAGAGTGAGACTCTGTCTCAAAAAAAAAAAAAAAAAAAACAAAGAAAGAAATATAGCTTAATGAAACATTCACACATGTGCACATACATGGTGAACAGTGGAGATGGGGCAAAAGGAAAGGAGAAGACAAGGAAGAAGAGCTAGAAGCACAATTCTAAATTCAGACCAAAAGACACGGGCAACTCAAATTCTAGAGGCACAGTTCCCCACTCCATAGTGTTTGGGGCTGGGCCACTCACCTACTTATTCATCAAACATTCCTGAGTATTTTTCATAAGGCAGGCTGTGTGTTAGATGTTCAGACGCAGAAATCAGCCCTGTCATCAAAGAGTTCTCATACTGGTCAGGGAGAAAGAGAAGTAATCAGACTATTAGTCATGCTGAGTCATGGTGATAACACCTGTAGAGGATGTTATGGGAGCACAGAGGAGAGGCCGTCAACCCAGCCTGCAGAGAAGATGTTTCTGCGACAGGTAATGCTGGCCTGTCTCTGCTGCCCCCAACTCCACTATTATCACTCCTTTCTTTTTTCAGTGCTTTTCTGCTGGCAAAGGGATCTGAGCATCTTCCCATGCTGTTGTCTCTGCAGAACAGCTGCAGGAGCCCGAAGTCACCATGAAGTCTGTGAAGGTGTCTGAGAACTTCTCCTGTGACATCACTCTAATGTGCTCTGTGAAGGGAGCAGAGAAAAGTGTTCTGTACCGCTGGACCCCGAGGGACCCCCATGCTTCTGAGTCCAATGGAGGCTCCATTCTTACCATCTCCCGAATGCCCTGTGAGCCAGACCTGCCATACACCTGCATAGCCCAGAACCTCGTCAGCCAGACCAGCTCCCACCCTGTCCATGTTGGGCAGTTCTGTACAGGTACCTGGCTTCAACTTGGCCCTTGAGGGAATTCCAGAAACAATGTGAGCAACTGTGGAGTCTAAACCCTAGGGTTCTGGTCAGACACATAGCAGGTGGGTAAGCAAGAGGATAGGCCCCAAAATCCCTTATTCTCTACTCTCAGGGGCCTGAGAGAGGCTGGCAGGACTTGGAAAGCCCAGAACACTGTGATATATGCATACTTTATACACTGTTTTGGACCTTAAAAATTAACAGCATATCTTGGAAATTATTGTATGTCGTATGTCAACACATGTTGATTCATTCTAATTTTATTAACTGCATAGAATTCCATTTCCTTAATAGATACAGAATACCCTACAAATCAATGAAAACGATCAAACTACCTGAGAGAAAGATGGTGTTATGAGCTAAACTGTATCTTTGCAAAGTTTAGATATTAAAGTCTTAACCTCCAGCACCTCAGAATGTGACTGCATTTGAAGATGGAGTTATATTTGGAGATAGAAGTAATTAAGTTAAAATGAGGCCATTAGGGTGGGCCCTAGTCAGATATGAGTGGTATCCTTTTAAGAGGGGGAGATTACAGCGTAGACAATACAGACAGAGGGACACACATGTGCGGACATAGAGAGAAGGTGGCCATCTGGGAGTCAAGGAGAGAGGCCTTAGAAGAAACCAAGCCTGCTGATACTTTCATTGGCCTCCAGAATTGTGGGTTAGAGCAAGGGAGGAGAAGACAATATGGATACAGGAGTCCTGATGGGTCTTTGCTTGGGTGGAGGTGTTTCCGGGTACCCTCAGAAGGGCAGAGAAGGGGAATGAGAGTCCAAGTATTCAGTGGGCAGAGCCTGGTGGAACAGGTGGTCATGGGGAAGTAGCAGGCATGCCCCTCAGAGGAGGAGGCCAGGAGGAAGAGGAGGGCAGGAGGGACTTCAGTCCCCTCAGTCCCCTTTAGAATGCCTGGAGGCCAAGGGAGTAGGGACAGTGACTGAAGCTGCAATGTCTCATCTCTGACCCCAGATCCAGGAGCCTCCAGAGGAGGAAAAACAGGGGAGACTGTGGTAGGGGTCCTGGGAGAGCCAGTCACCCTGCCACTGGCACTCCCAGCCTGTCGGCACACAGAGAAGGTTGTCTGGTTGTTTAACACATCCATCATCAGCAAAGAGAGGGAAGAAGCAGCAACGGCAGATCCACTCATTAAATCCAGGGATCCTTACAAGAACAGGGTGTGGGTCTCCAGTCAGGACTGCTCGCTGAAGATCAGTCAGCTGAAGATAGAGGACGCCGGCCCCTACCATGCTTACGTGTGCTCAGAGGCCTCCAGAGTCACCAGCATGACACATGTCACCCTGCTCATCTACCGTGAGTCTCTGGGCAGGGCACCCGTCGTTAGATTCCTTCTCTGAAAGCTTTCTCCTCTGCTGCCTTCTCCACCTCCCCCTTCTCCAAGGGTCTTCCCTCAGACTGAAATGCCTCAGACCACTAGGACAGCTGTTCAGTTCACACCAGTTGATTCACAGGAGGAAAACTCATGACTAGTTGCTGGACAAGTCTACCTGCCAAAGTGCCCCTGGTTCTAGGCTGCTAGTTAGGCCTCTACCACCTAACTTTAAGTGCTTGCCCCGGTCCTTCTGCATTGAGTCTCAGAAGGGACTAGGAGGCCAGGTGCGGTGGCTCACACCTGTAATCCCAGTACTTTGGGAGGCGGAAGCAAGCGGATCACCTGAGGTCAGGAATTTGAGACTAGCCCGGCCAACATGGTGAAACCCCATCTCTAGTAAAAATACAAAAATTAGCCGGGTGCGGTGGTGGGCGCCTGTAATCCCAGCTACTCCGAAGGCTGAAGCAAGAAAATTGCTCGAACCCCAAGGGGCGGAGGTTGCAGTAAGCTGAGATCATGCCACTTCACTCCAGCCTGGGAGAAACACTGAGACTCTGTCTAAAAAGAAAAAAAAGGGGAGGGGGGGACTGGGAACTCACCAACCCGCATTTTTTTATTTTTGAGATGGAGTCATGCTCCATCTCAAAAATAAAGTCACCCAGGCTGGAGTACAGTGGCACGATCTCAGCTCACTGCAACCTCTGACTTCCAGGTTCAAGGGATTCTCCTGCCTCAGCCTCCTAAGTAGCTGGGACTACAGGCACACACCACCACACCCAGCTACTTTTTGTACTTTTAGTACAGATGGGGTTTTGCCATGTTAGCCAGGCAAGTCTCAAACTCCTGACCTCAGGTGATCCACCTGCCTCAGTCTCCCAAAGTGCTGGGATTACAGGCATGAGTCATGGCGCCTGGCCCCAACCTGCATTTTTATAAACTATTATCATTTCTAATAAGGCCAGAGTTGGCTGGGGTGAAATCAGAGAAGACTGAGGAGAAGCCCTTGATGTCCAAAGACACTGTGGCCTCCAAGAAGGTGGGCCACTCAGCTCCCCTGGACGTGTGGAACAGAATTTGCATTCTGCCTCCTCAGCCTTGGGCCTCACAGGAGCTTGGCTTGGCAATTTGCATGGTTTATGTTTACCTGTTCCTTCACCTGTGCCATTCAGACGTGGTCAGCATACCCCCTGCCTGAGTTTGTCAGTGTCTAGGTATCTGTGAAGGGTCACAATCATGGTTTTGTTAAAATATGCAGCAAGTCGGCCAAGTCCATGCCTATTGCCCACAGTGCCTCAAATATAAAGAAACCTACAAGGTTAAGTAAAAATAAGAATAAATAGGAAACCAATAGAGTCAGTCTTATTGTTTCTTTTAAAGTTGCTAACATTTATTGAGCGTTTACTCTGTCAGGTACAGCGCTTGCCTCCCTGCATCCCTTGTCTCACATCAGTAAGCAAATCAGCCTCAAAGGCAAGCCTTGAAGGGTCTTTACAGCACACGGAAGTGTTGTGCTCATCTATGTTGATTGGTTTGCTTGCTTTCACAGCTGTAACTAACTGTATAGAATGAGGTTGTATCTTTCTTTCTTTACTTTTCCTCATTTCCCTTTTTTCTCACCTGAGCATCAAGAGGTAAAGAGGTGTGTCTGAGATGTCACACGTAGGGAGGAAAATGCCAGGTGTACTCCAAAATTCCTGTGGCTCCTGGAGGCACTCTGCCAGCAGTATCAACACTTGGCTTCATGAATATATTTTTAATGAATGAAGACAGATGACTGCCCAGGGGGCAGGCCTGATTCCACATGGAGTCTGCCTCTCTCCTCACAGGGAGGCTGGCGAAGCCCAAAATCACGTGGCGCGTCCGGCACAGCAAGGATGGCATCTGCAGGGTCAGCCTGACCTGCTCCGTGAAGGATGGGGGAAACGCCGTCATATACGCATGGACCCCGCTGCAGAAGGGAGCTGTTGTGTCCCAAGGGGAATCACACCTCAATGTCTCATGGAAAAGTGGTGAAAATCACCCCAACCTCATATGCACAGCCAGCAACCCTGTCAGCAATAGTTCCCACCAGTTTCTTTCTGAGAACATCTGTTCAGGTTTCTCTCCATCTCTATTTACTCAGGCCATGGGGCCTTGGGGCCTCAGATCCAAGAGTTTGCATCCTGGCTGATTCCTTATGAAGTGCAGTGGGAGGTTGTGGGTGAGAGCTCTTTAGAGTGGCATGCTTCCACAGATATGTGAGAGCCAAGCATGTGATTTTAATGTTCTAATAGCCACGTTAGAAAAAGCAAGAAGAAATAGATAAAGTTATTTTAATAATATGTTTCATTTAACTGAATATATCCAAAATATCAAGATTTCAATGTGTATTCAATACAAAAAAATTCATTAGACACTACATTTTATTTTGTACTAAGTCTTTGAGAGCCAGTATGTATTTTACACTTACAGCACATCTCTATTCCAATGCTAAATTTTCACTGAAAGTGTTTAATCTATATTCAGACTTCGTAAAATTACAGTTGAAAAAATAGATTTATGCACCCAAGTTATTCCAAGCACACTTATCAGTTTTTCAAGAAGGAATTGAGTAGCCATTTTTAAATTAAAACTAAAACTAAACAAAAGAAGCAGTTTGGTGTCTCAGTAATCCTAGCCACATTTCAAGGGCTTATGCATAGCTTGTGGCTACCATATTGAACAGCACAGAGTTAGAGGCTTGTAGAGAAAATCTGACACGAAGCTGATATGGAAAGGGATGTGGACCACACAGGAACAAAGGCTGTGTGAGTGGGAGCTAGAAAAGAAGCCCCAGTGGCCCTTACTAAATGCCAAGCGCTATTCTAGGCCTTCAAGCATTTTTGCACAATCTTCGCAACAATCCTACAGAGTAGATACTCTCATTTTTCCCCATTATATGGATAAAGAAACTGAGGCTCAGAAAAGATAAGGGACTTGCCCAAGGTCACACCATAAAAGCTGGATTCAAACCCTAAGCTGTATCTTCTGCTCTTCCATAGAAGGAAGCAGAAAAAAGGTATGGTCTACCCAGGATCTGACAATGTTGGTTCAGATTGTGTCTGACAGACAGATCTAGAGTCCAGCTTAACAGGAATCTGGAAGTCCCCTCATATCATTTACAGAGGGGCAGTGTAACATGGCGATTAAGGGCGCTGTAGGATCTGCACTCGAACCTCAGGTCAGACACTTGAAACTCTGTGACACTGGGCAAGCCATAAACCTCTCTACCCAGGGACTGTCTGCCTCAGGTACTGCTATAACCTCTTGCTTAGAATAATGCTTGCTTAAAAATTGGTTGTAGAATGAATAAAAAGAAAGACTTTCTGCAATGTCATGGATTTTAAGGAGCAGGTAGGATGGCTGTCATGTTCTGTCCATTGTTTGCTCCAGTGTGTCTTGTCATTATTTGTATTAACATCACTCATTTCCTCCTCAAAGGCCCTGAGAGAAACACGAACCTTTGGATTGGGTTGCTCCCGGTGGTTTGCCTTCTGTGCATTGGGATCTTCAGCTGCTGCATTTGGAAGCAAAAAGGATGGTGTGAGTTTCCGAGATCAATGTTGTCCACCAGCGCTAGGCCATTTCCTTGGGAGGCTTCTGTGCCCTCACACAATCCCGTGCTACCCCTCCCTGCCAGCATCTTATTTCTTCTCAAAGCAATGGGGGAGGGGTATCAGTTGAGACTCTTTACTTGCAAATAATTGAAGCCCAACTCAAACTAGCTTAGACAAAAAAAAAAAAAAAAAAAAAAGGCATGTGGGGGCAGGGAGAGTGATTCATTATTTTTTCACTTAAATCATCAATCTGTGGGGAAGGCAGGGATAGAGCTGGAGAAATGGAGAAATGTCACCAGAGACTCAAAAGTCACCAGAGCTCTCCACCTTTCATCTCTACTGTGTGTTTTGAGTCAGCTTAACTCTCCAGCCAGCTGAGGGGAGGGATGGGAGCGAGGGGAGGAGTATACCACAACACAACAGCTGGCAGCTCCAGACCCACACATACTAACAGCTCCGACACCAGACAGGGAAGAAAATGTGCTAACCTCCAACCCCAATTTAAAGAATGTCAGAAATAGCTCTGATTGGCCCAAGTTAAGGTCATGCGGCTGCTGCTTGGACCAATTTCTATAGCCAAGAGGATACACTATTATCATTGGCAGCTCCTCTAGAATCCCACTATTGGAGTGGAAATGAAGTAGTTGCCAAAAAGAGCAGAATGCGTAGAACACATAGGATCCCTGGAAGAATTACTGAATTGCAGGCAAACTACTCTGATCAGTGGCTATGGCAGAGGAGTTCTCCCTTCTGGAGGGATGGCAGGAAGCTCCAGAGCCTCCACCTCTGCAGAAAGTAGCCCTAGACTCTGGCCACCCCTTCCTATAGGCCTGGCCTCTCATCAGGGTTCATCCTCCTTCCTGAAGCCTTTTCCCTGTCTATGTCCCAGAATTCTCTCCCCTTCTCCTTTGACTCTTACAGAATGAAAGACACCTTTCGCCTCACAGCCCTCTTGATAAACCTTCTCTAACTTGGTTTCTCAGGTTCAGTCCCAGCCTTCTGTTCCAGTCAAGCTGAGGCCCCAGCAGACACACCAGGTAGAATCACCCATGACACAGGCTATGGGGTCTCTGGTCCAAATGGAAGCTCTAAAGTCTTGCTGCACAAAGTGTGGTCTGCTGGCCAGCAATGTGGGCATCACCCAGGAAGCTTGTTAGAAATGCAAAATCTGACCAGGTGCCGTGGCTCACACCTGTAATCCCAGCACTTTGGAAGGCTGAGGCAGGTGGATCACTTGAGGCCAGGAATTCAAGACCAGTCTGGCCAACAAAGTGAAACCCTGTCTCTACTAAAAATAGAAAAAATTAGCTGGGCATGGTGGTGCATGCCTATAATCCCAGCTACTCGGGGGTCTGAGGCATGAGAATGTATTTAACCTGGGAGGTGGAGGTTGCAGTCAGCCGAGATCACACCACTGCATTACAGCCTGGGCAACAGGGCAAGACTCTGTCAAAAAAAAAGAAAGAGAGAAGAAAGAAAGAGAGAGAGAGAGAGAAAGAAAAAGGAAAGAAAGAAAGAAAGAAAGAAAGAAAGAAAGAAAGAAAGAGAAAGAAAGAAAAAGAAAGAAAGAAAGAGAAAGAAAGAGAGAGAGAGAAAGAGGAAGGAAGGGAGGGAGGAAGGGAGGAAGAGAGGAAGGAAGGAGAAGGAAAGGAGGAAGGGAGGAAGGGAGGAAGGGAGGGAGGGAGGGAGGGGGGAAGGGAAGGAAAGAAGAGTCTTGGGCATCACCCCAGAATACTGATTCCAAATCTGTATTTTAATAAGATCCATAAGTGATTCATATGCCCATTAAAGTTTGAAAAGGAAGGTAGCATAGAAACAAAAGCCAAGACAGACTCCTTAGAGATGGTCACCAGAGCTAGGAGAGGCAGTCTGTCATCCAGGGTCTCTAGGATTCCTTGGGTATTAACTATCAACATTTGAATGTGGCCTACAACGAGGATGAAGTTATTGTCTCCATTCTGAGAACAGAGAAACAAAGGCCAGATGGAACAGTAAATCTGTGGTAGAAAAAAATTTAAAACTTAATTAAAATTAAACCCCAGGAGACTGTACAATACCTATTACCTAAGAGCATTGCAGGAAATGGAACTGCTCTGACAGGTTTTGGTGTGGGGAGCTGAGATGCCTGCCCTTACTCCCCAGCTCCCATGCCACAGTGTCCTAAATTTTCACCTTAAACTCTGGAGCCTGGAGTGCTAAGGAATCCCCAACCTGTACTCACTCTAACCAAATCCTGCTTTAAAAAATAAAAAATAAAAACTGTATGTCACCTCTCATGGCGGGGATTCCCCATGGAGATGGAATCAGAGGCAGGACTGGGCAGGGAGCATATGACAATATGGGCTTTTCTGATGGAAAAGCATAACCAAGAGACAGGGGGCAAGGAAGGGAATTAGGCTGGACTATGAAGCTCCACATCAGCTCCCTCCTCACTACTGGGAGGACAGAGCTCTGGTGTCCCACACTCTGAACCCTCCTTCCTTTGGCAGAGGGTAAAGAAATGTTGGGGCCACTACTACTCCCTACCTCTTCTCTCTCCCCCAGAACCCTTCTTGAACCTCCAAGGCCTGCTTCTTTAACCTCTCCAAGGTCTCCTCTTCCCTAGATCCACTGCCACTGCCTTAGTTCATGTTGTCACCAATTTGTTGTTTAATTGAATAGTTTTTTTTTTTTTTTTTTTAATTCAAAATCAGGCTGGGCGCAGTGGCTCACGCCTGTAATCCCAGTACTTTGGGAGGCAGAGGCAGGTAGATCACCTGAGGTCAGGAGTTCGAGACCAGCCTCGCCAACATGGTGAAACCCCGTCTCTACTAAAAATATAAAAATTAGCCAGGCATGGTGGCACGCGCCTGTAATCCCAGCTACTCTGGAGGTTGAGGCAGGAGAATCACTTGAACCCGGAAGGCGGAGATTGCAATGAGCTGAGACTGCACCATTGTACTCCAACCTGGGCAAAAAGAGTGGAAAAAAAAAAAAAAAGACATATATTCACACGGCATATAGTTAAAAGTAGCTCTCTTTCCAAATTCCAATCTCCAGGTTCTAAGTATCTCCCCCAACAGACAACCACTGCTGAGATTTCTACAGACCTGAATCCTTTCAGAAACTTTTAATTCATTTGCAGGTTTCATACATATTTGTGTGGGGAGGGTGTTCCTTTAACTTCACATGTGGGAGCAATCTATAACACTTTTCTAAACCTTGCTTTTTGATCTTAACAGTACATCCCAGCAATATTAACATTTGTAGATTAAAACTGACTCCCATTTATTCAATTCTACACATTTGTTTAACTGATTTACTTTACCAGTACTTATTAACAGACATTCTCATTCCTTGTTATTTCTTTCCTAAAATATGCTAACAGTTTCCTTACAGACTATTCCCTTTCATCACTTTGCCAAGCTCAACTGACTTCTCTAAAACCCTCAATAGCTCCTAATGGCCTTTGTCTGTTCAAAAGGCAATATAACCAAGTGGTCAGGTGTATGGGTTCTGAGACAGGACAATCCTGTGCTCAAACCCTAGCTCTCCTCCTTATGAATCCCTAAGCCTCAGTTTTCTTACCTTCCAGAATAAATGTGTCTACCTCTTTTCACTCAGTATTAAGCGAAAAAGAAAGAGGGGTCAGCAGGGAGGGGGCAGGGTTGAGCAGCGGTTAAGAGCATCAGGGACAAGACTACTTGTGTTCAAATCCTGGCCCTACCACTTACTCAGACAAATATTTAATCTTTATGTGCCCAAGTTTCCTCATCTACAAAAAATAAACACGGATATTGTTTATGCTTTATGGGGTTTTATGCAGACTAAATAAACTTATTCATGAAAAGCATTTAGAACAGTGCCTCGCACATAGTAGGCACTTACCAAAAAATATGAGCATCAGGTCAAATTGAAGGGGCTATGTTGTCTGAGATATAAACTCAGGGTTTGTCCTCACATGCCTGGAAAGTTTAGGACACAGACACACATGACACACACACGGAGTTTAGCAGCCGAGGTTTAATAAGTAGAAGAGAAGAAAAAGAGAAACAGCTTCCTCTATGGAGGAAGGGGTCTCAGGGTGGGGACCGGCTGCTGGTGAATGTGCCGAGTTCTATAGTCCAGTTTGAGGAGGTGGCGTCTGATTTACGTAGGGCTCACAGATTGGTTTGATAAGGTATGATGTTTACATAGTGTCTGGGGAAGGCTGCTTGCCCCACCCTAATCTTCTTATGCAAATAGATTTTCCAGTTGATCGCCACCATCTTATATGCTCCTTACAATACCGGTGGCTGGCAGAGAAGGGAAGATGGAGCCACCATTTTGAAAATGTCTAGTCCTTAGTCCCTGCTGGCATTCACCCATGCAAGCTCCCAGCTTGCAGGCTGCTCTTTGTTGGAAAATGATTTGGGGCTTCTTTTCAATAAAAAGAAAAGCCTTACCAAGGACTCCCATACCCTTACTATCTGCCTAAGTAATTTCTTCTTAACTCCTACATCAAAATGGGCTACTGCATGTGCCCCACAGGCAGGGTTGACATCCACCTAGTGTGCCGTGACAGCATTCACAGCATATCCACCCAGTGGGCCACACCAGCCCTCACAGCACATCCACCATGCCAGTGTTCACAGGTGCCTATGC
Organism: Trachypithecus francoisi; assembly: GCF_009764315.1. Classification (NCBI taxonomy): domain Eukaryota; kingdom Metazoa; phylum Chordata; class Mammalia; order Primates; family Cercopithecidae; genus Trachypithecus; species Trachypithecus francoisi. Next base: position 88,414,299 of record NW_022681470.1, on the reverse strand, counting down.
TGATTGCCTAAGCCCTGACCATTGCAATTGTTAAGTATTTTTAATATCACCCTTTTGGAAAAGGAGACTGCTCCAGGCTTTACACCTGCCTCTAATCATGCTGCTCCCTCCTCCACCTAGAATACCCTTCCACTCATTGAAATATTGAATCCCTATTCAAGACCCACCTCAATTCTGCCACCTTCATGAGTTCCTCTCTGCTTCTCTAACCAGAGTCATCTCCTCTCAACTCTGTACTTTCCTCATATGTTCCATGGAATACTTGGCCAATCTGGCCTTACATTACTGGTTTACACATGCATGCGACTCCCCAGCTAGACAGGGTGCTCCTCCAGGACCAGGTCCAGTTTACCTTTGTGTTTCCCCAGAGTACCTGTCATGATGCTTGGCATGGTGCATCCCACAGGGCCAGAGAGTTGCTAAAGTCTATCACATGTCATATTTAATATTTATCAAATAAATGAATAAATGAATGCTTGAAAGGAAGGAGGAAGGGAGAGTGGAATGGACTCCCTGAGGGAAGACAGGAAAAAGACAATCTCCCTCAGTTCTCTAGGCCTCATCCAATGCAAGCGTCAGAGCAGGCTTTGCTGCAGGCTTTTGCCTTGCAGCAAAGCAAGAGAGAGAGGTGGGGTTGGCATACTTTATCAGCCCTGCACAATGTGTTCCAGAACCCACAGCTGGCCACATGCTATACTCTGTGCTCTCTCAAGAGTATGAGAAGCTGGACAATCCCCTCAGGCCTGCCAGGCAACAGCCTAGGCCCAACTCAGACAGCAGTTCTGACAGCAACATCACAACTGAAGAGGATGCGGACAGGCCCGAGGTGCACATGCCCATCAGTGGAAGAGACGAGGTGTATGACCAGGTCACTCAGGAGGGTGCTGGACATGACCCAGCCCCTAAGGGCCAAGCAGACTATGATCCCGTCACTCCATATGTCACAGAAGTTGAGTCTGTGGTTGGAGAGAACACCATGTATGCACAAGTGTTCTTTAACTTACAGGTGAGCCCTTCTGATCAATACACCTTCCTCCTCCTCCCACAACTAGCAGCATCTGAGATCCTGGTTGACTAGTTCCTTCAAACTGGGGGCTGGGGCCTGGAAACAGGACTAGGGGCATATGGGCGGGGACTCATGGCTGTGTCCATGTTTACCCAACCTTGGGATCTTGTGGAAGGAGGGACTTCTCCCTCAATTCTCATTCTTGGGCCACTAAAAGGGAGGTGTTGGAGAACCAGAGGCACCGTCCCCACTGCACTATGGCAGCTCCCACCCTCTGTGTGAGATGGGAAGCTGGGGGGTATCCCCTCTCCTCAAGGATTGAGGGTAAAACTGAAAAGCTCTCATGTGGGGTCACTAGGGCTCATCTGGTATTGGTCTGTTACAGGGAAAGACCCCAGATTCTCAGATGGAAGAGAGCTCGGCCACAATCTACTGCTCCATACAGAAACCTCAGACGGTGAGAACAACTTTCTCTGTATCCCAAGGCCCACAGAGTGAGGAACTATTTCTTAGACCCTTTGAACTGAAAATCCTAGATTCCCACGGCTAAGGATCTTAAATTCTACCTACTATGCACCCCTTAGATACATTCCATGGTCAACAGAAATGTGTAAACAAACATTCCTGACATCTGCATGACCAAAGGCTGAACATTTCTAATTGATTTAATAATATCTTATGTTGGTTATTTTTAACACTGACCTGAATGACAGCTTATAAACTCAAACAAGGTAGGGTCTTTATAGTTTTCTAAATCTATCTCCAACCCTAATCCTAATCTACCTAAATGGCAACTTCTCAAAATCATTGAAAATTAGCTAACAATTTAACAACAAGAATTTTTGGAAAATATGCCACTACCTACAGTATGTTAGTTTTATTCTAGTGTTTAAAAAATCCCAGCTGGGTGCGGTGGCTTACACCTGTAATCCCAGCATTTTGGGAGGCCAAGGCAGGTGGATCACAAGGTCAGGAGATCGAGATCATCCTGGCTAACATGGTGAAACACCATATCTACTAAAAAAACAAAAAAATTAGCCAGGCGTGGGGGTGGGCACCTGTAGTCCCAACTACTCAGAGGCTGAGGCAGGAGAATGGCATGAACCCGGGAAGTGGAGCTTGCAGTGAGCCAAGATCACGCCACTGCACTCCAGCCTGGGCAACAGAGCGAGACTCCATCTCAAAAAAAAAAAAAAAAAAAAAAAAAAAACGCAAATCCCAGCCTGGGCAACATGGTGAAACTCCATCTTTATAAAAAATTCAAAAAAGATTACCCAGGCCCATGGTGGTACACACCTGCAGTCCCAGCTACTTAGGACACTGAGGTGGGAGGATTGCTTGAGCCGGGGAGTTCAAGGCTGCAGTGAGCCAAGATCATGCTACTGAACTCCAGCCTGGGTGACAGAGTGAGACCATGTCTCAAAAAAATAAAATAAAATAAAAATCCCTTACAGGTAGAATTTGTCATTAAATAATCATAATGATAATAATAACTAACTTGCTTTTATATGAAGTTTTACAGATACAATACGTTGATACACATTCTTCTCTGATCTTTGTAATACCTCTAGAAAAGTATTGTCATCCACATTTTATAGCCGAAGAAGCTGAGATTCAAGGAAGTTAATTTTGCCTAAGGTCACAAAGACAGTAGTTGGAACTTCCAGTATTAAGACCATGAGGCGTTTTAAGATAATCCTGAGTAATCTTAAATAATTCACTTTGATCTGACTGTCCACTCCATTTTCACTTTCCTGAAAACATCGGGTCCATTCATACTTCTGCTTTCAAATCTCCCCCAAATTCCCTCCCTATAAGATATTCAAAAAAATATGTTTTAAAAAACTCCCGGCCGGGCCTGGTGGCTCATGCCTGTAATCCCAGCACTTTGGGAGGCTGAGGCAGGTGGATCACCTGAGGTCAGGAGTTCAAGACCAGCCTGGCCAACTTGGTGAAACCCCATCTCTACTAAAAATATAAAAATTATCTGAGTGTGGTGGCAGACACCTGTAATCCCAGCTACTCAGGAGATTGAAGCAGGAGAATTGCTTGAACTCAGGAGGTGGAGGTTGCAGTGAGCCAAGATAGCACCATTGCACTCCAGCCTGGGCAACAAGAGTGAAACTCCATCTCAAAAAGAAAAGAAAAGACTGCAGTTGACCCTTGAACAATTCAGGGATTTAGGAGTGCCAACCCCACCCCACTCCATGCAATCAACAATCATTATGTAACTTTGACTCTCCAGAACTTAACTTCTAATAGCCTACTGTTGACCAGAGCCTTACCAAAAACATAAACATTAGATTAACACATATTTTGCATGTCATGTGTATTATATACTGTATTCTTACAATAAAGTAAGCTAGAGAAAAGAAATTATTAAGAAAATTATAAGGAAGATAAAATACGTTTACTATTCATTAAGTGGAATTTGGATCATTGTAAAGGTCTTCATCCTCATCCTTCACATTGAGTAGGCTGAGGAGGAAGAGGAAGGATTGGTCTTGCTCTCTCAAGAGTGGTAGAGGTAAAAGAGATAGAGGAGGTAAAGGGGGAGACAGGAGAGGCAGGCACACTCAGTGTAATGTTTATTGAAAAAACTCTGCATATAAGTGGCCACACAGTTCATACATATGTTGTATTTATGCCTAGTGTTCCATTATTGGAACGCTAAGCATGTAGGAGTTATTTATATCCTACTGCTTGAGATCATCGCCAAGGTCTGATTTTTCACTTACGCACAAATTCAAAAAATTGCAACCTCCTGCATAAATGGGTTAAGGTTACTTGACTACTTAACAAATTGTATGCTCAGTTCCTAAGGGTTTTTCAGACGCTGAAGGTGGGGGATATCACTGCACTGTGGTAAAGAGGAAACACTTCCTAAAAAAGGAATTTGGGTTGGGCCTTAAAATATGGATAGAATTTGCTCAGTAAACACTCGTTGGGATGTGTGGTTTGATTCAACCATCATCCATCTCATGCTGACTTCTAGACAGTAGTCTAATGCTTAGCCAGCTAGAGACTTTGCCTTGGAACCTGAGGCCAAATAAGTGCTGTTCACTGCATTCCCATAGCTGCTTTCTACTCTGGCCTGGCCCTTTGTGTTTGGGTCAATATTGGTCAAACTTAAAGTCATGAATGTCCGTCCCTGCTCTGAGTTTCAGCATGACCACCACATGTCTGGTCAGTCCTGTAAGGCACCCACACTACCTTGGAGACTTAAGACCCCTAAAACCACCTCGCCTGCAGTGTAAGTGGAAATCAGTGCATTTCCTGAGCCAAAATCTTAACAGATATGTCCCTTGTCTTCAGAATTGTCAGGACCAGGAATTCTGGTTCTGGATCTCTGAAGGCCATTACTGCCTACTTGATCCGGAAATTCTCAAACCTACTTTAGTTCTTATTACTGATATACCTCTCTGCATAACATCTCAAAGGTTTATGCTATCCCCAAGCTGTTGCTGGTACCCAACCTCCCACTCCTCTGGGTCAGTGCAGAGCTCATCTGCTCTTTAGAGCCTTCCCTGAACACTCTCAGACAGGGGAGTCTAAGAACCCTTGGAACAACTTGGGGACTAATGGTCTGGACCATTACTTTGGAACTTAATCTCTGCCATCTAAATTATCTTCATATAAATGTTTGTGTTTCTCCAGCTAGGGCAGATATAGGAATCATTTGACAGTAGCTTCTTGAGGGCAAGGCCCTTCACTGTCATTTTTTTATCCCCTGGATTTGCTGCATTAAACTGTCTTGCATTGGCCTTGCAGAGCATCCAGCCCACAGCCTTTCCCATTAGGATCCTCCATAAATGCTTGGCATCAGGCTGGTTGATTGTGCCATGCCTGGGCCAGCACATGTGAGTCTACTTCTGTAGGATGGACCAGTCATAACCTGGCCTTGCCTTCCTCTTTCAACAGCCTCACTCTTCCAGGGCTTTATTAACCATATTCTTTGTGGATTTTTGGCTCACAGGTCGTGCCGCCACCACAACAGGATGATCTTGAGATTCCTGAAAGTCCTACCTATGAAAATTTCACCTGAAAGGAAAAGCAGCTGCTGCCTGTCTCCCGGGACCGTGGGGTTGGAGAGTCAGCTGGACCTCATGGGGCCTGGGGCTCGCAGACAGAAGCACCTCAGTGCCTCAGAGATGCCTGGGTGTGGCCCCTCCCCGTCCTTCTCACACTCAAGGCCTCCCAAGCCCATGAATAGTTCGGACACAGGCTCCTTCTTGGAGCCTATGGGCTTCAGATGTCTTTGCCCCATTTGTCACCTCCCACACTCATAGCGTTTCCTCCTCGAAATTCTACCAAGACTGGTCAAATGTTGCTGAGGGACCTGGACCAGCTGACCTTCACACCACCTTCTCAACACTGCTGAAATGAACCCAAGAAAATTGTTACACATGACACAAAATGTACGTAAAATCATGCTCACTGCAGTGTTATTTAAAATAAAAGGCAGGAAACAACCTAGATCTCCATTCGGTGAGAATCTAGTTACATATACGATTATATACCCATGCAACGGCAAACCCTGACACTTGGAAAGCAAGCAAGGACTAATAGGTGCTAATATGGAATGGGCTCTAAGATACATTATGGAGTGGAAAAAAGCAAAGTTCAGGACCATGTGTATTGTATACTACCAATTGGATTTTTAAAAAACTATATGTTGGTCAGGCACGGTGGCTCATGCCTGTAACCCCAGCACTTTGGGAAGCCAAGGTGGGCAGATCACTCGAGGTCAGGAGTTCAAGACCAGCCTGGTCAACATGGTGAAACCCCGTCTCCAATAAAAATACAAAAAACAACTAGCTGGGCATGATGGCTGTAATCCTAGCTACTTGGGAGGCTGAAGCAGGAGAATCACTCGAACCTGGGAGGTGGAAGTTGCAGTGAGCAGAGATCGCGCCACTGCATTCTACCCTTAGCAACAGAGCGAAACTTTATCTCAAGAAAAAAAGAAGAAAGAAAGAAAAGAAAAAAATGTAAGTCTACATGCCTACATAGGCATAGAAAAGCTTTGGAAAGAAACACAAAAAAACATTAGTGGCTGCCTCTGGGAAGGAACTGGGAATCTCAAGTTGGGAAAGAGACATTTTTTACTGCACAATATTTGCACGGCTGGATTTTTTTAAACCATATGTGTATATTACTCTTTTGCTATTTTGTAAAGGTGCTTAAAATGCCTGTTTCAGATAAGCTTCCCATATTTACCTAAAAGAACTTCCCTCCTTATTGTCCAGTCTGGATACAGAATACCCACAGTATCTCTCCCCAAGACTGTGGCTACAGCCCTCTCCTCTGCCTGTAAGATGCACTATACTTGACTTATATTCATGATACTCTAGTGTACATTTCTGTTACCATCACCTTGCAGCCCATCTAGGTCCTTTAATTGTGTGCTGCCTCTGTCATGCTCTCCTGCACATGGGCCTGGAATCAGTATGGCTTCTGTCACCTGAGTGGGTACTCCCAGGGGTTCAAGCAGTGCTTCCTACACAGCAGGAGCTTAATTACTGCTTGTTCATTAACTGGCTTGTTGCATGGATAATTATCTTTGTGAGACATTATCAGGGAAGTTCAACAATCAGACATACAACATGGTGTTGTACATCTTTCTTTCCATAATACTGCATCCTCAAAAGCCCTGACCCCATAGGGTCTCTTCTGCTCCGTAAATAAATCTGGCCAGTTCAAGATCCATGCAGGACACGTGAAAGGCCAGCAGCAGTTAGTGGTCAGAGTCCTTGGTGTTCATCTGGACTGTTTCTGACCCCCGTCATTTCCTGCTGCCTCTGCTCACTGAACTCCTTGACTCTGCAACTCAACTCCCAGTACCAGACTCCTTCTGAATATATTTCCCTGGTTTTTAAGCTTCACACTTGCTTTAAGATGTGATCTGTTTACACTTCTCTCCAGGAGGAAGCCAGCCTGGCCAGCAGCACAGTCTCAGGGGAGAGGGATCCTGCAGGGTGTGAGCAAGTGCATGCCTTGGCTCTCCTTCACAAGATGGAATAGCTCCTGGTGTCTGGTTCTGTGCTGTCCCAGTGTGAACAGGGCTGAAGGACACTGCCAGCTCACCAGGAAGTCAGACCCTCTACAGCAGTATTCAAACAGACATATGTTTATGGATGGCCCACAAGTGTTCTTTGGCTGCTATAGAGAATAAAAATGCAGGGTATGGAGAGGATACATAAATTTAATTCAGGTAAGGAATTCAGACTGCATCTGCATGATATCACAGTTTTATATGAAACTCCTGTATTAGATACAGGGTAGGACAATTGAAGAACCAGGCTTTGTGCAGTATCACCTGTTGGGATCTCTGAGTAAGTCCTCTCCCAGTTCACCCTTGTCCCTTTCCTGGGCTCAGCCAGAGTCTCCGCCGTGCTCCCCACAGCCTTGTTGAAATGTCTGGCCTGACGACTCAGGGAACCCAGCATAGTGTCTAGATTCCAACTGCCTCGTGCTCAGCTCTCAGCTGCCTGAGCCCTCATCAGTGCACCTGGGGAGCACTCATCAGGACTCAGAACTTACATAGAATATGGCTTCTGAGAGGCCTCTTCCTCTGGGAAGCCACTTCTATGAAGAAGCCAAAATGGATTTCTAACAATGTGTCTTCATAAATCAAACATCATACCGTGGACAAAGCTGGTCTCAACCCCCAGTTATCAGGTTGGCATGTGCTCAGGGTAATTTTTTTACTCAGAGATGGGCTTGCTTTGCACCATCTACTCTCCCTTCAGCTTACTCCCCCTGGTGGCCAACTGGCCAGAGGTAAAGGTGTGAGATGTAGGGGGAAGTTTTTTCTCTGCACTTGAGTCAAGCTCAGGCCCTGGCTTCTGGTGCAGAACTTGCCAGGCAGCTAGCTCACAGCCAGACAGTCCAGGCTCTCAGCAGAGGGCTGCTTCCACTTCCCCTGAGTCACCATTATCGTTCCTTCCTCTTGCTTTGGAAGATGGGCCTGGGCCTGGGCCTGGGCCTGGGCCCGGGCCCAGGGAGAGTCTAGAAATGCAGTCAACCCAGATTGAGGAGAAAAGGAGACAAGTGACAGCTTGAAAATCAGGTGGACAGAATCTTGATGCTAATAACATCACTTACATACACTTCCTAGATTACAAATACTTGGAATGTGGCCTTTTGTGAACAACCTAACCCCTCCACCCATTCATGTCTGATCTGTAAACTGGAAGATATTATTTAACAGCCTTGCTCTTACCATGGCTGTTAGACATCATTTTCAAAACAAAATATAAAACAAGAACAAATTTCCATATCCTCTCCAAACTAGGAGCTGTTCTATGAGACTCCTGTGGCATCATCCACCGTGCCAATTCCCAAAGCAGATGCTCATGTGCAAGAAAGGTGAGAATTGCTGCAGCAACTAGGAATAAACATCAAAGTTCTCCAGTTCTTTGCGGCTCAGTCGAGCAGGGTTCTGGGCTTTAGGTTGACTCTTTTCAATCTGCAAAAGAAAAGGAAAAGCTTCAGACCCTTCCACTGGGAGGTCCTTATAACAATCCTGTGGGGTATGAATTGCCATCCCCATTTTACAGATTTTAAAAATGAAGCTCAGAGTGGTAAAACAAATTACTCAGGGTTCACAACTAGTGTGAAGTGCAGGAGGGACTTGAATCCAGTTCTTCTGGCTCCAATTCCAGTGCTCTCTTAACCACATATGCTTTTTCATGACCTCACAAGCTATCTGAGTTTACACAGTGCCCTCTATGACCCTAGATTGTCCAGTTGGCTTTAATGTTGGGTGATAGCTGAAGTGCCAGGAATACCAGCAGGCAGCCACCCACCCCTCCCTTGTGACCAATGGCAGCATCTTTATTGGACCACAGGTGAGGAGGCTCAGGTGTAGTGTGAGGCTACTGGGTCAGGGGGAAGGATGGGGGATGCGCTCCATGCCTTAGTTTCTCTGAGTATAAATGGAAAGTATAATTATACCTATCTTGTAGCATTCTGTGAGGATTAAATAAAATAATCCATGTGAAGACACGGGCAGGCTACCTTATCCGTAATAAACTCCCAAGAAATATTGAGTCCCTCCTTTCCAGTCTCTAAATGCTCTGATGGGAATCAATTCAGCTACCAGGCTCAGTGATCATCTTTGAATAGTGTCCACTCCTGAAGAAGATTAAGATCACCTATGCCCTGCAATGGCTCCCAAAGACTTCCTAATTTTAGAAAATCATTTAGAGTGCTTTATCTTCCCCTCTCTGACCCCTCCCCCAACCATTCTTGGAAAGGGGAGATGTCCAGTTTGTGGCCCACAGCCTGGGAACTAGCTTGGGGACAGCCCTAACGTAGAACCCAAGCTGCCCAATAAGTATCGTATCTAAACACGCAACATGATCTTGGGTTAGACCCTCACTCTCTTTGGCCTTCAGTGTCTTCATCTCTAAAACAGAGACTTGCATTAAAAGATCTCTAAATTCCCTACAACTCTGAGACTATGTGGATGACCTTTTCCTAAGTGTACCCTTTCATGGCTAGATTTCAGGGCTATGCCACAGACACTAAACCCATTGAGGAGTTCCAGAATCTTACCACTTCATAGATAGTGCTATTGAAGGGAAGGGCTGTGGTTCCTCTTTCTGGATCCAGGCTAGAAATTCAGAATGTAAAGAATGCTTAACTTCGAGATAAGCGCTCTCCCCCTCCTAAGTGATGTGAGAGGTCTCAAAAGAGACTCGGGGCCCAGAAAAATTCTGAGGCACTCTCAGCCGGAAAATGAATAGAATCTGTCACCCCAGGAGCAAACAATGGTGTTTATGGTCTCCAGGGAAGACACAATATATACAGTATTTGCCTATAATATGATATTTCTGAACCAAAATCAGAATTTACTGTTCCACACCCACATACACCTAAAACCCATACATGTATGTGTGTATATATACACACACGCACACACACACACGCACACATACACATTCCCAGAGCACATACACATACGCATACACATACACACACACACATACATATCCCTCAGGCAATCCTAATGCAAATACTGCCCCAAACCATATAACTCTTCAACACATGGCGTACACACACCCTTAATGTAAACAATTCAGGCATATAAGCAATTGCCAACCCAAAGACACTGGAATTCAGAGGCACATTCAGTAGCACATAGAGTTTTCATACACCAAAGCATGTGAACATGGTGCCTATGAACATCTATAAGGCCTTATATTGTAGCATATAATTAAAAATAAATCTCTCTCATGATGGGATCCAAGTAGGTTGAATGGCTTATTGGAAGGAGGTTGAATGAAAAGTCTGAAAATCTGTCCTAAACCCCTTCAAACCTGTGGTCCCTGACCTGCATGGACTTCCACGGTTATGTGGACTCCCAACTTCCCATGCTACCATGTTAAGGTTTTCTGGCTTCATACTGTGGCTCCAGCCTTGGGAACACCACTCTTCCCATCTGCTTTTACACAAGAGAAAAATAATGACCATGGGTACCAGGATACCCAACTCTGTTTCCAAGTACACAAGAGAGCTATGAGCTCAGCTCGGAAAAGGATTTCAGTGCATGACAATGGGTTGCCTCAGTCTGGAGGCCTCCACCAGCAGGTGACTGACTGCTCAGGACCTTTCTCTGCTCCCTGAAGGTCAAGATTGTGTCTCTCTAGATCCAGTCTACTCCTCCAGCTCCAGGCAATATGCCCTGCCTTGCAAACCCCTCCAGTATCTCTCACCATAGCCTCAGCTGGCCTACTAAGTACCCCGTAGTCTCTCTGTGCAAAGCACCTCCTTTCTGTCTTTGATTGTCCTTTACCTCCCACAGAAACTCCCAAAAACTCATCTAATCTACTGTTCTCTTAGTCTAGAAGCTGTTATTTTTCTCCAGACAGAACCAGAAAGGCATTTCTCACTGGCGCATTGACATTTAAATACAATCATTTAACAGAAGCCACTCAGATACACACAATGAAGAACAACTTGCTAGGATGTGCACACATACTGTCTCTGCAAACACATGCAAAATACACATCTGCATCAACAACACCCCACCACCACCACGGGAGGAAGCTCACCTTCCTGGAAGGCTGAATTAATGAATATAATGTATATGCAGGTTCTTGTGACGTAGGAGCAGAAGACTAATGAGAAGAGAAATAAAATCATTTCAGAAGCACAGATCCAGCACAACCCTACGAAGGTCATCTCTTCCATCCCTCCACCTCAACTCTGCCCAGATGGAAGCTTCAAGTGTTAGTGCAAAGAGCCCTGGACTAGCCAGGAGGTCAGACAACCTGAGTGTTAGTCTCGCTCTGTCATTAATGAAAGCTACTATTTGTTGAGCATTTATTTTAAATGTGTATTCTCCTCTGTTTGTTTGTTTGTTGTTGAGACAGAGTTTCATTCTATTGCCTGGGCTGGAGTGCAATGGCTCGATCTCGGCTCACTGCAACCTCTGCCTTCTGGGTTCAAGTAATTCTCCTGCTTCAGCCTCCTGAGTAGCTGGGATTATAGGTGCTCGCCATCATGGACAGCTAATTTTTGTATTTTTAGAGACAGGGTTTCACCATGTTGGTCAGGCTGGTCTCAAACTCCTGACCTCATGATCTGCCTGCCTCAGCCTCCCAAAGTGCTGGGATTACAGGCATGAGCCACTGCGCCTGGCCTCTTCTCTAACTCTTTTAACATTCCTATGAAATAGGAATGATCATAATTTGCCCCATGACACAAATGAGCCTCCAAAGGGATAAATAGCCCAAGTCAGGCAGTGCATACACAGTAGAAGCAGAATTCAAACCTCTCCAGGGCTCTTTCCTCAACATCTCAATGCCTCCCTTTGGCAACTTGTCTTCCTTCCCTGGACCTGAACCAGGTGTCCTCTAACTCAGGTAACTATCCGCCTTTTAAGATGCTCCAGAGGAGGATTCTCATTCTCACCCAACACCATAGTTTGAGAGGAGCCCTTTCTTGCACTGATACAAGTTCCTCTTGTTGGAGTTCAATGTGGCTAAAACTAGAGAAAGGGCAGATATCAAGCACTCTTATAATCAGATTTTCTTTGCCCCACAACTCAGCCACCAAACTGAAGATGGTGCTGCTTCAGGTCTCAATTTTTTTTTTCTATTTTTTTTAAGCCATTTTTATCAGAAAGTGTTTTATTTATTTATTTATTTATTTATTTTTTTGAGACGGAGTCTCGCTCTGTCGCCCAGGCTAGAGTGCTGTGGCCGGATCTCAGCTCACTGCAAGCTCTGCCTCCCGGGTTCACGCCATTCTCCTGCCTCAGCCTCCCGAGTAGCTGGGACTACAGGCGCCCGCCACCTCGCCCGGCTAATTTTTTTATATTTTTTAGTAGAGACCGGGTTTCACCGTGTTAGCCAGGATGGTCTCGATCTCCTGACCTCGTGATCCGCCCGTCTCGGCCTCCCAAAGTGCTGGGATTACAGGCTTGAGCCACCGCGCCCGGCCTGGAAAGTGTTTTATTACTGGCCACCAGGAAGCTGTGTTTCCCTTGGGAGAGACGTCCCAGCCTGGGTTATCAATGTCATTTTAGTCATCAATATTAAAGGACACTTCTCCAGTTTATGAGTGAATTTCTCTAATCCCAGAATATTAGAGGTAGAGTATGAGGAGGTGCAATGGAGACTCAAAAACGCGGCCGGGCGCGGTGGCTCAAGCCTGTAATCCCAGCACTTTGGGAGGCCGAGACGGGCGGATCACGAGGTCAGGAGATCGAGACCATCCTGGCTAACACGGTGAAACCCCATCTCTACTAAAAATGCAAAAACTAGCCGGGCGAGGTGGCGGCGCCTGTAGTCCCAGCTACTCGGGAGGCTGAGGCAGGAGAATGGCGTAAACCCGGGAGGCGGAGCTTGCAGTGAGCTGAGATCTGGCCACTGCACTCCAGTCTGGGCGACAGAGCAAGACTCCGCCTCAAAAAAAAAAAAAACAAAAAAACAAACAAACAAAAAAACGCTTTGGCTCAGCTCTGCCACTACCTAGCTATGTAGCCTTGAGTTATCAGTTGACCTGAGTCTCAGTCTCCTCATTGTGATATGGAATGTAGAACACATCTAAAGTATTAGAACTAGTTTCATGAGGCTGTTATGTGAGACTTAGTAAGAAAATATGGCCGAGTGCAGTGGTGCATACCTGTAGTCCTAGCTACCCAGGAGGAGGCTGAGGTGGGAGGATCACTTGAGGCCAGGAATTCAAGGCTTCAGTAAGCTATGATTCTATCACTGCACTCAGCCTGGTAGACAGAATGAGATCCCGTCTCATAATGGGTGTACCAAAAATCTCACAAATCACCACTAAAGAACTTATTCATGAAACCAAATACCACCTGTTCCCAAAAAAACTATGAAAATAAAAAATAAATAAATAAAGAGACCCTGTTTCTAATCAATAAAATTTTTAAAAAGAAAAGAAAATGGACATTATTGCTAAGTGATAATAAGATAAAAGAGACCAATGCAGATTCATTCTTTCCTGAAAATGAATATAATAGGGAATAGGGATAAAAAGTGCAAGGGCCTCAAGTGCTAGAGGCAGCAGCAGGGCAAGAAAGCAGAAGTTGAGTCCCCTAACCAGGTTTCTGCTCCTATAGACTTTATCTGGGCCAGACCTTCTGCCAGACATGGAAGAAAAAGGAATGTCCACATCAGGCTTCCCAGTTGTGTTAAGATGCTCCACAATCACATGGATCTTTTCAAATAATGTGTTAATGCAACTGAAGTCAAGCTATCTTCTGGATTCCAAGAGCACTAAGATCTTATTCTGCCATTCAAGGGTGTGAGTTTCGGTGGGGGGGGGGCACTAGGAAACCCCAGAGATAGGTATGGAATGGACTAGAGAAACTAGAGAGGTACCTGGGACTGGATCATAGAGTAGATGGTGCTCCCCGCTCCAGGAAAAGTCTGCTCCTGCTCCTGCTCCTGCACAAGAAATAGGGATGGGGTAACATGAGCAGACAGCTAGGTCAGTCCAGATTTAGACTGAGCAGGGGAAAACAGCACAAAGAAGAGGGGCTTTCAGGAGCCTGGGAGGGAGGTGGCAGGACTGAGGAGAGTCACTGATCCTCCCAGGATGGGGAAAGACAGGAAGAAGAGCAGTTCGCAGTGAAGCCATTAGTATCAGGAGCAAGGAACCACCCAGGTGTGAGGGATTCCAGCAACCCTGCCCAAAGAGAATGCTGTCACTTTCTTTCCTTTACTAACTTAGAAACCCTTCCTTGCAAAGCTCTGAGTAGGGCTGTTATCTGAGCCTTACATCAGAGCACTGGAATTCAGAAAGTTTAAACATTTCAAAGACCAAACACAGTTAAGCCCTTTCTAGATCATCTTCAGTGTCACTTTGCCCGTGACCTCAAGCCAGCCTCCTGGGCAGCTACAGTGCTGGGTGCAGCCCTGAACCCAAGGGCCAAAGCAGGGAGCAGCACTTCCTGCTTCCCTTTTCTTGTTCTTGCCCCTTAGGAAATCGGTGGTGGAGGTATTTCATGCTGCTGACCACTGAAAGCATATTGCCAGTTTGGGTTCTAATGGGAGCCAGTGGAGGCCAGCAGGTTTCATTAGGCAAGGTGCAAGCTAAATTCCTGGAAGCAAGAAGAAACTAAGAGGAGCAGAGAACTGTCAGCTGTCCTTAGAGGCTGGAGAGTCATGGGCATCTGACAATGTCAATAACTTCATTTGTGTTTTAAAATACTGCGAGAGTTTGTTGCTTTTCTCTCCTGTCCAGACTCATCTGAAGTGTTTCTAGAAAGATTAGAGCTGGGTCTCAAAGTGAGACCACATGAAACTTGAGATTTGGGTCTTCAAATTGGAACCCTGAGAAAATAGGGAGAGGCCAGAGAGGGCTGAGGCCAGACAGGGAGGAGCTCTTGAGTCAGAGGTAAGCTAATAGGCCTGAATCCCCAAGATGTTTCCTTTGCACTAAGTTGTTTCTCCCCCTGTGGTCTCCTAAACTCAAGTCATCTTCTTTTTGGAAAAACAGATTATTTGTAGCAAGCAGCACCCGCACATCATTGGCTGTGGATAGATTCACATGCTCTCAGGAATTTGCACCAGAGTCTGGTAGCAGTGAGAGAAACAAAGTTCCCTTTTATTTTTCACATTCCAATAGCCACTGCTTTATTTTTCACATTCCCATAGCCACCACTGGGGCCAAAACAAAACAAAACAGGCGTGGGGAACTGCCCTAACTGCCTCTGAAACCAGACCCGGGAGAGGATGCTTGCCTGCTCTGCGAGGCTGCACAGGGCCTCACGTATGTGGCCAGGGCGGAAGAGCCCCACCACATGTGCTTCCTACGTGGTGCTGGGTCTCCATAGCCAAGTGCCAGGGGGCAGTGGAAAGAAGGCATTTCCACCCCACTTCACCCCCCAACTTCCTGCCAGCAGTTTGGTAGGCCCCATTAGAGCTTTCCCCTGGGCCTGTTACCACATCAGCCCTGAGCAGGACACAGCAGCGGGGGCATCTGCAGGCCCTCTGCAATTTCCTCCTCTTCTAATTCTTGGATGACGGGCGGAGTTGGCCGCTGCCTGCCACAGAGAGCAGGCGAGAGGCTCCTGGAGGAACCCACTCAGGCTGGTTGGCTTTGTGCCAGGCTGGTTACTCTAGTACCTCAGCCACACTTAGGACTCTTCTTCCAAAAGGCTGTAAATGCAGCCCATTGAGCCAGCTACAAAACTGTTATGCTTTGGCTGGTCACACTTCCCAGCCTGTGTCACCATTAAGGGACTCATGAATGCAAGCCCTGACTCATTAGGAAAAAGAATTTGTGGTCAGACAACAAATACCACAGCAGCACTCTGCCTCTGCCATTGATTTCTGTTGTGCTCCATCCCTTCTCAGCAGGTGCAATTCTGCACCAAGAAGCCCCTTCAGCTTCCCTTTCATCTTCTCTGCTCCTTTTGTTTCCTCTTTTCCTCCATTGCCAGAACTAGGAAGCAAGTGGAGGAAAGATAGTTGGGGAAGGGCTGAGGGTCACATCAAGAGGACAGTTGTTCAGTCCTTTTTGTCCCTCTTCTCTGTATAACCATCATTGAAAGAGCATTTTCCAAGCCAATTGAGAGCGACCCCAGCCTCCGGGACAACATACTTTATTTCTCCTGGTTTTCAGATCCTTGACCTCTTCATAAATTGTCAAAAATTCCTTGGGACAGGTCTCTGAGGGAAGAAGAAAACAAAGAGCAGAACTGCAGAAACCTCCAGAAGGGCTTTTGCTTCTAACAGGCCCCACCTCCACCCCAAATGGCCAAACCTTAAAGAAGGTTCTAGAAAGGAGGCAGGTTAGTGCTCTTCCCAGGAACCCCAAAAAGCACAGAGGCAGCAACCGAACTACCCCTCTCATGCTTCCTCCCAAACCAGCTGTCTGCAGGGAAATCTGCACATTGGGGATCAGAAAGCATGAACGAGGAGAGAGAGCCTGGCAGCCTGCGTGTCCCCTGCCACCATGCATACGCATATACCAAAGCTCGCTGAGGAAAAGGAGATGCTGTGCTCCCAGATACATCCCACTGGAGGCAGGACCTAGTCACAGGATCCAAGGCCTCAGGCAGAAGCACCACCCCAAGGACCTTCCACTCACCTGATTGCTTCCCCTTCCTCTTTCTCCTCCACACACAGAAGCAGACAAGGGTGCCAAGGAACAGTGTGCTTAGAATCACGATGATCACCAAAAACGGCCAAAATTTGAATTCTGAGGAACACAGAAGGCATAAGGTCTGAGCTGTCAGCTCACTCTCTTCTTCCTTCCCATCTGCCTACTGCAGGGGCTGCCTCAAAACCCACTCTTGTCTGTGGTGTGGTTGATCGCACTCTGTGAACTCACCATCAAGGTTTTCTCTTTGCTCATTTGGGTAACCTCCTCTGAGTGATGCCAAGAGCATGGATATTAATATCAGACAGGGCTGGCTCAAATTCTAACTCTGTGAGCTCTGCACTATTTATTTAATCTCTCTGGGCCTCTCAAGTCATCTTCTTTTTGGAAGATGCCTCAGAGCCTCTCAGATTTTCTCACCTGTAAAAGGGGATAAAGTCATCTACCTATAGGGGCCAATTACATGATCTAATACAGTTGGCCCTCCAAAGTTTTGAGTTCCACAACTGTAGATTTAATGAATTGTGGATCCAGAATATTCAGAGGAAAAAAATTGCATCCATATTGAATATGTAGACACTTCTTTCTTTGTCATTATTCCCTAAACAATACAGTATAACAATTTAAATAGCACTTACATTGTATCAGACATTATAATTAAACTAGAGATGATTTAAGTAAGGTATACAGAAGGATGTGCATAGGTTGTATGCAAATACTGCACCTGTTTATGCCAAGGACTTAAATATTCGTGGATTTTGGCATCTATGATTATGGGGTGGGTCCTGGAACTAATTCCCCACGGATACTGAGGGACATGTAAAGCATCTAGCACAACAAATGTTACATTTGTCCATTCATTTATTTTTAACTCAAAAAAATACTCATTGTCCAGGTAAGTTTTCCATCTCTCTTTTCCACTATTCCTGCCTTCATGGCTCTTCCTCATTTGAGCTTCTACTTAAAACATTTGTGTCAAACATGTAGCCTGAGCCTGATACATAATCCAGCCAATGAGAGGAAGGGAAAGGAATTAAGTGTTCCGAGGTACTTATTATCATCCCCATTTTACCCAAGGGGGAAAGAAATTGAGACTCAGAGAGGTTAATGAATCTGCCAGAGATCACAGAGCTTTTTTTTTTTTTTTAGGGATGGGATTACACCATGTTGTCCAGGCTGGTCTCAAACACCTGGACTCAAGTGATCCACCTGCCTCAGCCTCCCAAAGTGCTAGGATTACAGGTGTGAGTCACCACACCTGACCTCTAAGAGATCACAGAGCTTCTGAATGATGAAGCTGGTGTCCCAGTTCAGTGGCGTGATCTCGGCTCACTGCAACGTCCGCCTCCCAGGTTCAAGGGATTCTACTGCCTCAGCCTCCCGAGTAGCTGGGATTGCAGGTGCCAGCCACATGCCCAGCTAATTTTTTGTAGTTTTAATAAAGACAGGGTTTCACCATATAGGCCAGGCTGGTCTCAAACTCCTGACCTTGTGATCCACCCTCCTCAGCCTCCCAAAGTGCTGGGATTATAGGCATGAGCCACTGCTCCCACCCTGCCTCAGTCTTGTTTATTTTTTGTGCAGAAGTACTTATTTTAGTTGCCCTTACTTGGCTATAAGTTCCTTATTAATGAGAGCTATATGTTTTTTTTTTCCTATAGTGCCCATGCTGCTGGCATATGAAGTCTCTGTTTATATAATAAAAAGTTGTGGAGAGTGAACTCAGGTAACTCGTAGGATGAGCATAAGCAACAACCCAAGAACTCATCTAGGTATTCCTGGGATCATCCTCATGCTCCAGCTCCAGGCTACTGCTGCACAGTACAGTTAGCTCTTGAACTATGTGGCCTGGAGAAAGGTATCACTCAAGAGGAGAGAACAGTTCTCCATCAGCCTCTCTCAGGAAGAAAATAATGTTCCGGAGCCATTTCAGGACTGTCACTCACCAAAAAACTATGCCCTCCCTCTGCAGAAGAAAAACGTGCATCTCCCAGAAGGAAATAGGGATAACTTTTTTTCCAGAGTAGGATAGCTTTACAGGAACTATGTGCTTGGAGGCCAGGACTCCCCTGGGAAGGGCTACAAGGCACTGGGAGAGGAAGCCAAGGGATTTTATCTCATACCACGTCTGTCTTACACATGAGCCTGGTTGTGGGGTCCAAACCTTCAGCCCTTGTTATAGCCCAGTGTGCTCCACTTACCGTGATGGGCATTCTGACAGTCCTGAGTGAGATTCAGGGTGTGGCTTTCCCAGCTAACAGGATTGCTGACGTTGCAGGTATATGTGTGCGTGCCATGAATGTCAACCTCTTCCTCCAGGTAGGTGAGGTTCCCTGCTGTCTGGATCAGCTTGCTGCCTCTGTACCAAGCATAGGTCACATTGTCATCCCTGGAGACCAAGCAGGACAGAGCCACTTGGCACCTCTCTCTGTTCAGGATCTTGCCCTGCCCCTGTAGGCGGGGTTTCTCAACTTTATCTGGAAGCAGAGACTCTGATCAGAAAGGCATGGAAATACAGAAATTAGAGGCCTACAGGAATCAGAGAGGGCAGTATGAGCAGTCCTGGAGACTTACCAAATACAAAAACCTGGAACTTGGCTCTCTGAACTTGTCCCATCGTATTGGTGACCTCCAGGCAGTAGAGGCCACTGTCCTGCTGCTGAGCTGCCTTGATGAGAAGAGTCAAGTTCTTGATTATAAAACTGAATCTATTGTTGAAGGTATTGGAAGGTGAAGAGCCATTCTCCCACTGCAATATCTGACAAAATGCATTTTGTGAGGGCAGCCACATCTTCCACTGAACATTGTAAATCTTCATCTGTATGCTGTTTGGTTGTAACTGAAGGGGCATTCCAGAGATGCTAAACACATGGTCAGCTGATCCCTGGCATCCTAGGAAAGAGAACCCAAGCTGAAAGTAGCGGGAAGAGTGTCAGGCCTGAGCAATGTGGGCAGCTGGATGTGATTTCCCTTAAGCCAATAGGGTGGGGATGGGTACGAGGAGCCCAGAGCCTAGGAACACCTTAAAGTGTATCCCCCCATCTGCCTCCCCTTGTCCCCAAGCTCTATGTCCCTAGTCTGAAGGATCCCATAGACCAATAGCTAAAATCTTGAGTACTTACTATGTGACAGGCAGGTTTCGCACTTTATACATTTTAACCGTTTAAGTTAAAAGGTATAGAATGGTTAAAATGTACAAATGTTTTATACATTTTAACTATTTAACTTAACAATGACCCTTATCCCCATTTTATAGGTAAGGAAACTGAGTTAGAAAGAGCTTAAGTAACTGGCTTAAGTTACACAGAATGATGAGCCTGAAACCTAGTCAGTTTGGTGTTGTTTTTGTTTTCTTTTGTTTTGTTTGTCAGAGACAGGGTCTCACTCTGTCACTCAGGCTGGAGTGCAGTGGCGCAATCACAGCTCACTGCAGCCTTGAACTCCTAGGCTTGAGGTGATCCCTCCACCTCAACCTCCCTCGTAGCTGGGACCACAGGTGCATGCCACTGCACCCAGCTTATTTGTTTACTCTTTGTAAAGACAGCAGTTTGACTTCAGAGGATAAATTCTTAACCATGATGTTATAAACACCACATCTAATGTGAATCCCTCCAAGCAGTGCTGAGGCAACTACTAATGGAAAGTAGTGACTGTCAGAAATTCTGAATGGTCAGGCCCAGGAAGAATGACCCTGCAAGCTGAACTCATGACCCCTCAACTGTCCTCTCAGAGAGCTGAATACATAATCCTCTCTCGTGGCACTTGGCACATTGGATTTTGGCCACTACTCATTGATGTTTGCCAGTTTTTCAGTGATCAGAAAGTCTCCACAAAAATTTCTCTCTAGAAAACAATTTTTAAAATAAAACTGCACTTCCCAGGTAGATCCCAGCACTTCCCTGTCAATGAATCTGGATGAGACCTAATGAATATGGGGGTGTGACAACCTGGAGCAATTCAGTGCAGGCAGTGTACAAAACTGGAAGTTTCTACAGCCAGTTTTAGCAACGAAGCTATCTATGTGGCATGGCCCAGTAGGTGCAGTAAATTAAAAAGTCTCTCTGGGTGAGTTGGGGAGGGTCAGGGAGGGTTTGGAGGAGAGAATAGGAGATGGAGAGAGTTTTACAAGTGGCTCTGTTAAAATGGACACTATTAAGAAGTAAGCAATGGAGAGAGAGGGGTTTTTAGATGTCCAGTGCATTATGAATGCACTCTCTCCAAGTCACAGCTTCACCCTGGCATTTTCTCAAGAGACTAAGTAAATAATTAAAGGACTTGTAATACTATTTGTTTGATGAAATATGTTTCTTTGATCTTGATGTTCCTAAGACTAAAATACATAGGTTCCCATTTATATTTATATGACTTGTACTGGCTCTGCCGATTAGCAAACCAAAAGCTTCTCAAAAGTAGAGACTGTGCTGTGCATCTCTGTGTCTCTGTCTCCCACAGTCCTAGCACTATTTATGAGAACAGGTCAACCTACCAAATATTGCACAAAGACCCTGAGAACAAAGGTGAATGGAAAAAACCATTACTAAACCTACAAGAAGGACATAAACTGTCCTCATCAATCATTCAGTCCTTACTGAGTCCCACTCTAATCCAGCCACTGAAGAGGCAGGGCCTCTTCATGTATAAGACGTGATTCCTGACTCCAGAGAGTTTGTGATCTGGAAATGGAACACTTTCATTCTACAGCATCCCCTTAACGGTTGATATAAAGAATCATCTGAGGAATTCTAATTATGTAATGAAAATCCAGGTTAAGACTTGCTAACAAATCCTCCCACTAAAAATAACTAGAAAAAAAAAGGAGCAACATGTAAAAGCACATTGTTAAAGTTATCAGAGAGTTTATAAAACAGTGAAAAATTATGGGGCCTAGATCTGGAAGAAGGAAATTCAGAGAGGTGAGACCAACATTTCTGACGGTTGTTCCCTGGAGGCATCTTCTGATTCCATAAATGGCAGCTAAAAGGCTGAGAAGCTGAGCAGAGCTCACAATAAAACTCAAGGAACTAAGAGAACATGGAGTTCAGGCCCCTCCTGTTAGAAAGTGGGTATACCTAAAATCCATCAGTGTTGAGGTTGGTACCACAGAGGGCTATACACTAAGAGTAAGAGTGAACGAGAAATGAACAGCCCTCGCAGGAACTGAAGCTCAGTTTTGAATCGTCACAACCCTGGATTGAACTAATGATCTGGAATCTCTAGTAGCCCTAACCTGGCTACCCACTAGAAGCAAATATAAGTTATGACAAGAGGAAAATAACATCAACCAGAGCATTAAATTGTTTCTAGAATTTTTTGTGCACAATATCCGAAATGAAATGAAGTATAAGAAAAGGAAACATGTCCAAAAACCAAAACAAGAATAGAGACAACAGAAACCAACCAACAGGGCATCTACATAATAGAGTTGTCAGTCATAAACTTTAAAGTAATCATGTCTAATATGTTCAAGGAAATAAAACATAAGTTTAAGAATTTCAGCAGAGAACTAGCGTGATCAAATGCAAAAATAACCATGTCCTTGCAATGTGACTTTGCAACTCCTTCCATCATCAAGAAATGGGGTTCATTTCCCTGTCTCTTGGAACTGGGCTGGTCTTCATGATGAAACACAGCAAAAGTTATGTCTGCCAGTTCTAAGCCTAGATCTGAAAAGGCATTGCACATTTCTACTTGTTCTCTTGGAACCTCATCTGGCTGACATGTGAACAAGCCTAAAATAGCCTGGTGGGGAATAAGAGATCACATGATACAGAGATAAACCAACACAACTAAGGCCATTCTAAATCAGCCACCCCTGGCCTGGTGCGGTGGCTCATGCCCGTAATTCCAGCACTTTGGGCAGATCACTCGAGGTTGGGAGTTCAAGATCACCCTGGCCAACATGGTAAAACCTTGTCTCTGCTAACAATACAAAAATTAGCCAGGCGTGGTGGCACACGCTTGTAACTCCAGCTACTTGGAAGCCTGAGGCACGAGAACCTCTTGAACCCGGGAGATGGAGGTTTCAGTGAGCCAAGATATCATGCCACTGCACTCTAGTCAACGTGACAGAGCAAGACTTAATCTCAAAAAACAATAAAAAATAAATAAAAGAATCAGCCACCTGTGGTCTGGCAGCTGACCACACATGCATGACTGCTGCAAGAGGAAACCAAAAGAACCACCTAGCAAAGCCCAGCCCAAATTGCCAGCTAGCAGAATCACTAACTAAATAGGTAGTTGTTTCAAACTACTGGATTTTGGAGTGGGTCATTACGCAGCAATAATTACCTGAAATTGGATTTTTTAAAGAATTAAATGAATATTACAGAAATAAAATGTAAAATAACTGTAAAACAAACTCAACTGAAGGGTTTAAAAGGCCATTTAGATGCCATTGAAAAGAGAATTAGAAAACTGTTATAAAGGCCGGGCGCGGTGGCTCAAGTCTGTAATCCCAGCACTTTGGGAGGCCGAGACGGGCAGATCACGAGGTCAGGAGATCGAGACCATCCTGGCTAACACGGTGAAACCCCGTCTCTACTAAAAAATACAAAAAACTAGCCGGGCGAGGTGGCGGGCGCCTGTAGTCCCAGCTACTCGGGAGGCTGAGGCAGGAGAATGGCGTAAACCCGGGAGGCGGAGCTTGCAGTGAGCTGAGATCCGGCCACTGCACTCCAGCTTGGGCGACAGAGCGAGACTCCGTCTCAAAAAAAAAAAAAAAAAAAAAAAAAAAGAAAAGAAAACTGTTATGAAATATCCAGAGTGAAGTAAAGAAAAACAAAAGGATAAAAATACACAAGAAGGAGTGTAAGAGATATTTGAGACATGGCAAAAACAAAACCCCTAAACTAAGTGTAATTGGAAAGCAAGGAGATGGGAGAGGAAAGAGGAACTGAGCAAAAGAGATAACATAAGAATTTCCCAAAACTGACAAAAGCCATCAAGATAGACTTGTAAAATGTGTTACAAACCCCAAGCAAGATCAAAACAAACCAACAAGCTGGGCACGGTGGCTCACGCCTGTAATCCCAGCACTTTGGGAGGCCCAGGCAGATGGATCACCTGAGGTCAGGAATTTGAGACCAGCCTGGCCAATATGACAAAACCCCATCTCTGCTAAAAGTGCAAACATTAGCCAGGCATGGTGGTGCACGCCTGTAATCCCAGCTACTTGGGAGGCTGAGGCAGGAGAATCACTTGAATCCAGGAGGTGGAGGTTTCAGTGAGCCGAGATCATGCCATTGCACTCCAACCTGGGCGACAAGAGTGAAACTCTGTCTCAAAAAAAAAAAGAGGCCGGGCGCGGTGGCTCAAGCCTGTAATCCCAGCACTTTGGGAGGCCGAGACGGGCGGATCACGAGGTCAGGAGATCGAGACCATCCTGGCTAACACGGTGAAATCCCGTCTCTACTAAAAATACAAAAACTAGCCGGGCGAGGTGGTGGGCGCCTGTAGTCCCAGCTCCTCGGGAGGCTGAGGCAGGAGAATGGCGTAAACCCGGGAGGCGGAGCTTGCAGTGAGCTGAGATCCGGCCACTGCACTCCAGCCTGGGCGACAGAGCGAGACTCCGCCTCAAAAAAAAAAAAAAAACCAATGAACAAAAGACAACTTCTCAATACATCAAAAGAAACATTATGGAAACCAAAGATAAATAGAAAAATCGTAAAATAGCCAGAGTGGGGGAAAACTAAATTCCCTTTATAAAATAAACAACTTAGCTGACATTTCAGCAAAAATAATAAAAAGCAGAAGATGATGGAATGGTATCTTTTTTTTATTTTTCCATAGGTTATTGGGGTTCAGGTGGTGTTTGGTTACAAGAGAAAGTTCTTTAGTAGTGATTTGTGAGATTTGGTGCACCCATCACCCGAGCAGTATACACTGCACTCTATTTATAGCCTTTTATCCCTCACCGCCTCCCACTTTTCCCCCCAAGTCACCGAAGTCCACTGTATCATTCTTATGCCTTTGTATCCTCATAGCTTAACTCCCACATATCAGTGAGAACATACGTTGTTTGGTTTTCCAAGGAATGATATATTTAAAGTGCTGAAAGAAAATAACTGCCTATCTAGAATTTTATACTGGTAAAGAAGTACTTCAAAGACGAAGGCAGACACAGTGGCTCATGCCTGTAATCCCAGCACTTTGGGAGGTTGAAGCAGGTGAATCACTTGAGGTCAGGAGTTCAAGACCAGGCTGGCCAACATGGCAAAACCTCATCTTGACTAAAAATGCAAAAATTATCTGGGTGTGGTGGCATGTGCCTGTAATCCTAGCTACTCAGGAGGCTGAGGCATGAGAATCACTTGAACCCGGGAAGTCAAGGCCAAGACTTATGCCACTCCCCTCCTGCCTGGGCGAAAGAGTGAGACTCTATCTCAAAAAATCATAATTTTTTAAAATGAAGCTGAAATAAAGACATTTTTAGAAAAAATAAAAAACTGAAAGGATTTGTCACAAAAAGGCTTGCAGTAAAGGAAATACCAAAGGATGTTCTTTACATATAAAGAAAATGGAAACTCGGGCACAAGAAGTGAAGAGCAATAGAAATAGATGTAATTTGTGACAATAAAAGTTGGGAGATAGAGCTGTATAGGAGTTTTTTATACTATTGATAGGGAATTGGTATTAATTCAAAAAATATTGTTGAAGGTATTCATTGTAATACCTTTGGTAACCATTGAGAAAAAAACAAAATGTACAGAAGAAGAAATAAGAAGGGAATCAAAATGATGCAGCACAAAATATCAATTAAATACAAAAGAAGGCAGTAATGGAGAAAATGAGGGATAAAAAAGACATAAGATGTATATAAAATATACAGAAATAGAAGGAAATGTCCTCATTAGAAAAGGACCTATTAAGTAGGAGCAAACAATCATCTTCAGTTTCTATGCATATAACCAGATTAAAATATATAAAATAAAATTTGAAAGAACTAAAAGGAGAAGTAAATCCACAATCATAGTTGGTTTTATTACCTTGTCTCTCTAACTGATATAAGAAGCAAACAAAAAAATCAATAAGGCTATAAGAATTTGAAGATCATTAAACCAATATATATATTAATTATATATAAAACAATTATCCTAACAATTGCAGAATACACATTCTTTTCAAGTGCACATGCAATATTTACCAAAGTATTTTTGTAATTTTATTTTATTTTATTATTATACTTTATGTTCTAGGGTACATATGCACAATATGCAGGTTTGTTACATATGTATACATGTGCCATGTTGGTGTGCTGCACCCATTAACACATCATTTACATTAGGTATATCTCCTAATGCTATCCCTCCCCACTCCCCCTACCCCACGACAGGCCCTGGTGTGTGATGTTCCCCTTCCAGTGTCCAAGTGTTCTCATTGTTCAATTCCCACCTATGAGTGAGAACATGCGGCGTTTGGTTTTCTGTTCTTGCGAAAGTTTGCTGAGAATGATGGTTTCCAGCATCATCCACGTCCCTACAAAGGACATGAACTCATCCTTTTTTATGACTGTATAGTATCCCATGGTATATATGTGCCACATTTTCTTAATGCAGTCTGTCATTGATGGACTTTTGGGTTGATTCCAAGTCTTTGCTATTGTGAATAGTGCGGCAATAAACATACGTGTGCATGTGTCTTTATAGCAGCATGATTTATTTTTTATTTTTTATTTTTATTTTTTTTGAGACGGAGTCTCGCTCTGTCGCCCAGGCTGGAGTGCAGTGGCTGGATCTCAGCTTACTGCAAGCTCTGACTCCCGGGTTCACGCCGTTCTCCTGCCTCAGCCTCCCGAGCAGCTGGGACTACAGGCGCCCGCCACCTCGCTCGGCTAGTTTTTTTTTTTTTTTTTTTTTTGTATTTTTTAGTAGAGACAGGATTTCACCGTGTTAGCCAGGATGGTCTCGATCTCCTGACCTCGTGATCCGCCCGTCTCGGCCTCCCAACGTGCTGGGATTACAGGCTTGAGCCACCGCGCCCGGCCAGCAGCATGATTTATAATCCTTTGGATATATACCCAGTAATGGGATGGCTGGGTCAAACGGTATTTCTAGTTCTAGATCCTTGAGGAATCGCCATACTGTTTTCCATAACGGTTGAACTAGTTTACAGTCCCACCAACGGTGTAAAAGTGTTCCTATTTCTCCACATCCTCTCCTGCACCTGTTGTTTCCTGACTTTTTAATGATTGCCATTCTAACTGGTGTGAGATGGTATCTCATTGTGGTTTTGATTTGCATTTCTCTGATGGTAAGTGATGATGAGCATTTTTTCATGTGTCTGTTGGCTGCATAAACGTCTTCTTTTGAGAAGTGTCTGTTCATATCCTTTGCCCACTTTTTGATGGGGTTGTTTTTTTTCTTGTAAATTTGTTTGAGTTCTTTGTAGGCTCTGGAAATTAGCCCTTTGTCAGATGAGTAGATTGCAAAAGTTTTCTCCCATTCTGTAGGTTGCCTGTTCACTCTGATGGTAGTTTCTTTTGCTGTGCAGAAGCTCTTTAGTTTAATTAGATCCCATTTGTCAATTTTGGCTTTTGTTGCCATTGCTTTTGGTGTTTCAGACATGAAGTCCTTGCCCATGCCTATGTCCTGAATGGTATTGCCTAGGCTTTCTTCTAGGGTTTTTATGGTTTTAGGTCTAACATTTAAGTCTCTAATCCATCTTGAATTAATTTTCATATAAAGAGTAAGGAAGGGATCCAGTTTCAGCTTTCTACTTATCGCTAGCCAGTTTTCCCAGCACCATTTATTAAATAGGGAATCCTTTCCCCATTTCTTGTTTTTGTGAGGTTTCTCAAAGATCAGATGGTTGTAGATGTGTGGTATTATTTCTGAGGGCTCTGCTCTTTTCCATTGCTCTATATCTCTGTTTTGGTACCAGTACCATGCTGTTTTGATTACTGTAGTCTTGTAGTATAGTTTGAAGTCAGGTAGCATGATGCCTCCAGCTTTGTTCTTTTGACTTAGGATTGTCTTGGCAATGTGGGCTTTTTTTTTTTTTGGTTCCATATGAACTTTAAAGTAGTTTTTTCCAATCCTGTGAAGAAAGTCATTGGTAGCTTGATGGGGACAGCATGGAATCTATAAATTACCTTGGGCAGTATGGCCATTTTCACGATATTGATTCTTCCTATCCATGAGCATGGAATGTTCTTCCATATGTTTGTGTCCTCTTCTATTTCATTGAGCAGTGGCTTGTAGTTCTCCTTGAAGAGGTCCTTCACATCCCTTTAAGTTGGATTCCTACGTATTTTATTCTCTTTGAAGCAATTGTGAATGGGAGTTCACTCATGATTTGGCTCTCTGTTTGTCTGTTATTGGTGTATAGGAATGCTTGTGATTTTTGCAGATTGATGTCGTATCCTGAGATTGCTGAAGTCACTTATCAACTTAAGGAGATTTTGGGCTGAGACGATGGGGTTTTCTAAATATACAATCACGTCATCTGTAAAGAGGGACAATTTGACTTCCTCCTTTCCTAATTGAATACCCTTTATTTCTTTCTCTTGCCTGATTGCCCTGGCCAGAACTTCCAACACTATGTTGAATAGGAGTGGTGAGAGAGTGCATCCCTGTCTTGTGCCAGTTTTCAAAGGGAATGCTTCCAGTTTTTGCCCATTCAGTATGATACTGCCTGTGGGTTTGACATAAATAGCTCTTATTATTTTGAGATACATTCCATCAATACCAAATTTATTGAGAGATTTTAGCATGAAAGGCTGTTGAATTTTGTCAAAGGCCTTTTCTGCATCTATTGAGATAATCATGTGGTTTTTTGTCTTTGGTTCTGTTTATATGCTGGATTATGCTTATTGATTTGCGTATGTTGAACCAGCCTTGCATCCCAGGGATGAAGCCCACTTGATCATGGTGGATAAGCTTTTTGATGTGCTGCTGGATTCGGTTTGCCAGTATTTTATTGAGGATTTTTGCATTGATGTTCATCAGGGATATTGGTCTAAAATTCTCTTTTTTTCTTGTGTTTCTGCCAGGCTTTGGTATCAGGATGATGTCAGCCTCATAAAATGAGTTAGGGAGGATTTCCTCTTTTTCAAACTCAATCAAAACCATTCAACTACATGGAAACTGAAAAACCTGCTCCTGAATTACTACTGGGTACATAACGAAATGAAGGCAGAAACAAAGATGTTCTTTGAAGCCAATGAGAACAAAGTTACCAAAGTATTATCATATGCTATGCATTAAAACAAGTGTCAACAAAGTTCAAAGTATTGAAATCATATGAATTATGAGTAGAATTAAATAAAAAATCAATAACAGAAAAATAAGTGGAAAATCTCTGAATGTTTAAAACATAAGCAACATATTTCTAAAAACCCATGAGTCAAAGAATAAATGAAATGAAATTTGGAGAAAAATTTAGAGCTAAGTGATAATGAGCATCAAATGTGCAACATAGCTAAAGCAGTGTTTAGAGGGAAATTTATAGCTTTAAATTTGTATGTTAGAAAAAAAAAGAATGTTTGCAAGTCAATAATGCAAGATTCAATCTCAAGAGACCAAAGAGAAAAAGAAATAGTGATTCAAATGATGATGATGATGATGATGATGATGATGATGATAATCCAACGAAAGGAGAAAGTAAAGGTAAGAGCTAACCTCAATAAAATAAAAAGCAAATGTACAATACAGAAAATTAGCAAAGTCAAAAGTAAGTTCATTAAATAAAAGTGTTAAAATGTATATATCTGGTGCTTTGGAGGTGCCAACATCACCTAGAGTCTCTTGCTATCAGCCATAGTTAACCCCACCGTGTTCATTAATATAGCCGTTGACTATGAACTCTTGGACTGTGTCTCCTTGGAGCTGTTTGCAGATAAAATTCCAAAGGTAGCAGAAAACGTTTGTGTCCTGAGCACTGGAGAGAAATGATTTGATTACAAGAGCTCCTGCTCTCACAGGATTATTGTAGAATTTATGTGCCAGGATGTTGACATCACACACCATAATGGCACTGGTGGCAAGTTCATCTAGGGGGTGAAATTTGATGATGAGAACTTCATCCTGAAGCATATAGGTCTTGGCATCTTCTACATGACAAATGCTGGACCCAACACAAATAGTTCCCAGTTTTTCATCTACATTGCAGAGACTGAATGGATGGATGGCAAGAGTGTGGTATTTGGCAAGTTGAAAGGGGGCATGAATATTGTAGACACCATGGAGCCCTTTGGGTCCAGGAATGGCAAGGCCAGCAAGAAGATCACCATTGCTGAGTGTAGACAACTCTAATCTAATATGAATCAAAAGACCCTCATTCCAGAGAAGTTCCTGCTTCAGATTCTAGAGAAAGAAATGCTGCACAGAGAGACCAAGAAGAATCTGAACAGACAGGCCTTGCTGAGTTTCTCCACTCAGCCTATTAATATGAAATCATACCCTTTTTGTCCAGTCACATTTCTACAAGGTTGTCAGTCATGCCTATGAAATGAAGTCTCCATAAAAACCCAAGAGGACTGGGCTTGGAGAGCCTCCAGATAGCTGAACACGTGGAGATCCCTGGCAGGCGGTGTGCCCAGGGAAGGCGTGGAAGCTCCGTGTCCCTTCCCCCATACCTTGCCCTGTGTCATCTCTTCATCTGTATTCTTTGTAATATCTCTTATAATAAATCAGCAAACATAAATGTTTCCCTGGTTTGTGTGAGCCACACCAGCAAATTAATTGAACCCAAAGGAGTGGGTTATGGGAACCTCAAGTGGAAGCTGGTTGGTCAGAAGTTCTGGAGGCCCAGACTTACAACTGGTGTGGTGGAGGGGCGGTGTTGGGGACTGAGCCCCCAACCTCTGTGGTCCAACACTGTCTCCAGTTAGTGTGTGAACTGAATTGGAGAACACCCAACTGGTGTCCACTGTAGAATCCATTATTCAGTTTGTTGTGAGGAGAAATCCACCTCCCTGCATTTGGTCATGGAAGTCTTCTATGTTGATGATTGTTGTTATTTTGATGTGGAAGCAGAGGAAAAATGTGGTTGGAGAGGTTTGTTCAAAACAACAAACATTCACATTTGTACCCATCTCTTTTTTTTTTTTATTTATTTTACTTTAAGTTCTGGGATACAGGTGCAAAATGTGCAGGTTTGTTACGTAGGTATACAGGTGCCATGGTGGTTTGCTGCACCTATCAACCCATCATCTAGGTTTTAAGCCCCACGTGCATTAGGTATTTGTCCTAATGCTCTCTCTCCCCTTGGTCCTCACCCACTAACAGGACCTGGTGTGTAATATTCCCCTCCCTGTGCCTATGTGTTCTCATTGTTCAACTTCCACTTTGAGCGAGAACACGTGCTGTTTGGTTTTCTGTTCCCGTGTTAGTTTGCTGAGAATGATGGCTTCCAGCTTCATCCATGCCCCTGCAAACTCAGGAACAAAAAAAAAGGATTCCATAATTACCTCTTTTAATCAACATTGTACTGGAGGTCATGGCTAGTTCAAAAAAACAAGGAAAATAGCCAAACGGAATAAAAATTAGAAATGTATATGTGAGGCTGAGTGTAGTGGTTCACGCCTGTAATCCCAGCACTTTGGGAGGCTCACCTGAGGTCAGGAGTTCGAGACCAGCCTGGCCAACTTAGTGAAACTCCACCTCTACTAAAAACACAAAAATTAGCTGGGTGGGTGGCAGGCACCTGAAATCCCAGCTACTCAGGAGGCTGACGCAGGAGAATTGCTTGAATCTGGGAAGCAGAGGTTGCAGTGAGCCAAGATGGCACCATTGCACTCCAGCCTAGGCAACAAGAGCAAAACTCTGTCTCAAAAAAAAAAAAGAAAAAGAAAAAAATGAATATGTGAAACTGTCATTATTCACAAACTATATACCTGTGTATATAGGAAACCCAGAGGAATATATGAAAAACTATTTGAGTGTAGAAGTCAGTTTGGCAAAATTGCTAGGTATAAGGTCAATATAGAAAAATCATTTTTATTTCTATGTGTTAGTACAAACAGATAGAAAATGAAATTTTGAAAACAATACCAATTACAGCAGCACAAAAAAATTAAAATATATAGAAATAATTTCAACAAGCAATATTTAAGACCTATACACCTATTGCAACAAAAGATTTCTGAGAAAAAATTAAAGAGCTAAATAAGCAGAAGAATATAGCATGGTTTTTATTGGAAGACTTAATATTGCTAAGATGTCAATTCTTCCTAAATTAATGTATAGATTCAATAGAATTCCAATAAAAATTATTGCAGGTTATTTTTATAGAAATTAACAAGTTGATTCTAAAACTTATGTGAAAATGTAAAAGACAAAGAATAGCCAAGGCAATCTTGAAGAAGAACAAAGCTAGGTTTTCATTACCTAATATCGAGATGTATTGTAAAACTTCAGAAATTAAGATAGCATTCCGTATTGCAAGGATTGAAAAGTAGTTGATGGAATATAATAGTCTAGAAATAGACCCTGTATATGGGAAAAAACACTAACTGTTTTTCCTCTGGTTTCACACCACAACAATCAACACAGAAGTGACCAACGTGTGGGGAGTTTTCCCACGCACCAAGCAAGCAATCAGTTCTTCAGTGGACACCAACTGGATGTCCTCTAATTCAGTTCAATTCTGACACTATCTACCTGTAGATATCTACCAGATACCAATTGCAAGCTCCAGCATTGTTTTACCTGCGCTTCTGACCAACTGATTATAAACTGGGTTTCCCGTTATTCCCTCCTTGGGTTCAATTAATTTGCTAGATGACTCACAGAACTCAGGGAAACACTTACATTTACCGGATTATTACAAAGGGTACATATGAAGAGATGCATAGGGCAAGGTGTAGGGGAAGGGATACAAAGTTTCTGTGCCCTCCCAGGGCATGCCACCCTCCAGGAACCTCCACATGTTTAGCTCTCTGAACCTTGTTCTTTGGGTTTTTATGGGGGCCTCAATAAGTGGGAATGGATTGACCACAGGCCATCAGTGATCAGCTTAACCTTCAGTCCCTCTCCTTTTCCTAGAGGTTGGGAATGGGCTCAGAGTCCAATATTCCTAACTTGCCTTGGTCTTTCTGGTGACGGGCCCCTGTCCCGAAGCTACCTACAGCCTGCTA
This sequence comes from Trachypithecus francoisi, assembly GCF_009764315.1. Classification (NCBI taxonomy): domain Eukaryota; kingdom Metazoa; phylum Chordata; class Mammalia; order Primates; family Cercopithecidae; genus Trachypithecus; species Trachypithecus francoisi. The sequence continues at coordinate 88,381,633 of NW_022681470.1, read as the reverse complement.
GCCATCAGTCACTTCATTAGCCTACAAAAACACATCACTTTGGAATTTCTAAAACTTTTAGGAGTTGTATGTTAGGAAAGGAGGTTGAAAAACAAATATATATTTCACAATATCACACAAACCAACACATATTTGATGTTTTCAATAAATGGTGCTGGGTCAAATTGATATATATAAGAAAAAAACCTTGATATCTCCCTCATATCATATACAAAAATTAATTTAAAATAAATCATAAATTTAAATATGAAAGCTAAACCTATAAAGCTTCTAGAAAAACGTACAAGAGAATATCTTCTACATCATGAGATAGACAAATGTTTCCTTTTTTATTTTTACATTTTAATCTATTTTTGTGTTTATTTTGAGACCAGATTATGAGACTGGCTAATTTTTGCATTTTTGGTAAAGATGGGGTTTCACCATGTTGCCAAGGCTTGTCTTGAACTCCCGGGCTCAAGTGATCCACCCACCTTGGTCTCTCAAAGCTCTGAGATTACAGGTATGAGCCACTGCAGCCAGCCAACAAATGTTTCTTTAACAGGACAAAAAAAAAAAAAAAAAAATCACTAACCATGAAAGAACATTGATAAATTGGACTTCACTAAAACTTAGAACTTCTGTTTGGTGAAAGACAACATTGAGAGAGTGAAAAAGCAAGCCACAGACTGGGAGAAAATGTTTGCAACACATATATTTGAAAAAGGGCTCATATCCAGAATGTATAAAGAATTCCATCAATAATAGACTGATGACAATAATCAATAATAGACTGCAAATCAGTAATACACTGATGACAATAACCACAAAAAAAGCAACAGACTTGGGCAGGCATTTTACGAAAGAGAATATCCAATATCCAATAAGCATGCAAAAGGGTGCCCAACATCACTAGTTATCAGAGAACAATGAGATTACGCATTCTCACCAAAATAGCTAACATTTAAAGGTCTGAAGGTTGGGCGAAGCAGCTCAAGCCTGTAATCCCAGCACTTTGAGAGGCCGAGGTGGGTGGATCGTTTGAGGCCAGGAGTTGGAGGCCAGCCTGGCCAACATGGTGAAACCCCATCTCAAAAAAAAAAAATTAGTTGGGCATGGCAGTGCACGCCTGTAATCCCAGCTACTTGGGAGACTGAGGCAGAAGAATCACTTAAATCTGAGAGGTGGAGGTTGCAGTGAGCCAAGATCACACCATAGAACCCCAGCCTGTGCAACAAGAGTGAAACTCTGTCTCAAAAAAAAAAAAAAGAAAGAAAATCTGGTGTTTATATCCACTAAAAATATGTACAAGAGTGTTAATAATGGCTTCAATCATAATAATTCAAAATGAGAAAAAACCCAAATGTCTATCACAATTGGATGAGCAAATAAATCATGTTATAGTCTTATGGAATATTACACAGCAATGAAAAAGAAAAGCTACTTTTCCTGGCAATAATGTGGATGGATCTCACCACAATGATGAGTGTTAAGGAAGCCAGACTCCAAAGAGTACATAGTGAATTATTTCATTGATATAAAGTTTAAAGTCAGGAAAAACTAATCTATGGTGAGGGAGGTTAGAATGTGGTTACCCTTGCGGGAGGGCAGTTATCAACTTGAAGGAGCAAAAAGGAACAACTGGGTGCTAGAAATGTGTTACATCTTGATGTGGGTAGTGTGAATATGCACTTACGCATATAAAAGTTCATGAAGTTGTTGATTTAAACTTTGTGCACACAATTGTGAGTTATACCTCTATTAAAAAAATAGAAAAGGAGTAATGACTACCTCTCACTGCAGTGTTCTGACCATTAAACTAAGATGTACTTTGATAAAAGCAAAGTATGACCTGCCATTGTGGAAACATTACCATAGCAAGTGAATTTGTAGATTTCCTCACTCATCTCAGCTAAACCCAACTCTTAGCTAAATATCAGAAAAGCCTGGGAGGCAGGGGTTGCAGTGAGCCATGACTGCACCACTGCACTCCAGCCTGGGTGACAGAGAAAGACCCTGTCTCGAAAAAAAAAAAAAAAAAGTGAAAAAGGAAGATAGACCTAAAACAGCCAACTGAAATGCAATATGGAATGTGCTATGGATGTGTGCCCAGGATGTAAGGCAAGCATAAGGAAAGCATGTTTTCCGCTGTCCTGCAGAATTAGGAGTGGCTGCCTGGAGGAGGTGGGTGGGAGCTGCCATTGAAAGAAAAAGCCAAGGCCTGCCTGGTGGATGCAGAAAGGAACAGGGAAGGGGGTTATTGTGGACACAGCAGTAGCATGTTTAGGGGAACACACAACACATGTGTGGCTTATGGGTCTGGTAAAGACAGAGCAGGTTTGGAGAGTGGGGTGATGGAACATGAGTTTCATTTTTAGGTGTTTTGTGGTGGTTTTATTTTATTTTTATCGTTTATAAAATTGTGAGAGGTAGCACAAATATTAAAAGGTACTTAAATATAAAGTTACTGTATAATGAATAATAACGTAAACTCCCATATAATCCACCAGTAGATCAGAATGTAGAGTGCTGCGTAGAAGAAGGTTGTGCTCTGCTATTATAAAACTGAATAGGAATCACACAGGAAAATGGTTAAGTTATTGCCTAGACTTCTTTTTTGTTTGTTTGTTTGTTTGTTTTTAGATGGAGTCACTCTCTGTCACCCAGACTGGAGTGCAGTGGCGCAATCTCGGCTCAATGCAACCTCTGCCTCCCTCGTTCAAGTGATTCTCCTGTCTCAGCTTCATGAGTAACTGGTACTACAGGTACCTGCCACCACCCCCAACTAATTTTTTTTTTTTTTTTTTAAGTAGAGACAGGGTTTTGCTGTATTGGCTAGGCTGGTCTTGAACTCCTGACCTCAAGTAATCCACCCTCCTCAGCCTCCCAAAGTGCTGGCATGAGCCACCACTCCCAGCCATAGACTTCTAAATACTTAAAGAACGAAGTGTGTGATCTACAGTCCTCATGCTATACTGCCTTTAGGGTTTTTAAAAAACTTATGCCATTATATTTTATTTTTATGTAATATTATATTAGTTTATACACTTAAGACTGGTTTATCTGCAAATAAAAAGGAGCTAGAGAGAACACCAGGTGTTGTTTTGATTTGTTGGTTTGATTTTTTAACTAGAAGAAAACTGTGCTAAAGGTAGAAAGCCCGTAGAAAAGGAGCAGCTGAAGAAAGATCAGGGATGTCTTCATGGACAGCAGGTCCCAGATGACTTCTGAAAGAAGCTCTGGTGCCCTGAGCACATAGGAAAGTATTGTTCAAGGACAGGGCAAGGGCACTCTTGCCCTCAGCAGAGGCCAATGTGGTCATTTACAGTAGTAGATGAAGTACATTGACACTGGAGAATTGTTAGCAAGGTTGGCAGAATCCCTAACTTGTGCTTCAGTTTTCTTAAAGAAGGAGGTTGTTGGTTTGTGGAGGCTGGGATAGTGGAACAGGGCCTTGAAGAGATGACGAAGGTGTGGAATTATCCCACCTTTTGGGAAGTAGGAGAAGTTATGGGCCAGAAATGAGGATTCTGAGGACACTGAGAGTCCAGCTGGGGTTGGAGATTATGAATCTGTAGCCGCTCTTTGTTGCTGAATTTTCTCCTGTAGCCCCCAACAGTCCAGTGTTGGAAGAAGGAAGATGGTTGGAATGAGTTTCCATGGACGGCCTGGAAGGGGTGGTGCTGGAGCAGGGATGCAGAGCAGATACGGTGAAAAGGCAAGTAGACAAGTCACTATGTCCAGGGTATTGTGACTGATACAAAAAGACCTCAGTTTCTGTACCAGGGGAGTACACACACCAGACAGGGGAGATGAAATGCTAGTATGAAAACATAACTTCAACGCAAGTTCTCACACATTTGGCGAGGCATAGAGGAGGACCCTACAAGTGAAAATTGTTTAGAGGAAAGAGGCCACAGTGCAGGAAGGCCCCTGGGCCCCTGCCACTGCTGTTGCTACTGCTCGGCAGCCTTGGGGGCCTCTTTCCGGTGGTTAAGAACGGATGAGGTGAACTAGTAACTCTGAAAGGGAGGGTAAAGGGCAGATGGTTAACTCCACTGCAGCCTCAGGAAGAACAGAGGATGGTCAAGGACACAAGTACGGAGGATGGTGAAGGAGACAATCTAATCCAGCAGCAGTGAGTCTCACTCAGCCCTGAGCCCATGTGCAGAGCTCTGAGTCAGTTCAGCTTCCTCCAACCTGGACTTGCCAGTCGGAGGAAAGTGTGGGGCCTGAGCACCTGGGAGAAGGAGCACAGAAGGGTCTCAGAGCAAGTGGAACTTCCACCAGTCAACAAATAGATGTTAACGTTTTCTCAGCTAGGGCTTGTGCTACCAAGCGTGGGGTGAAGGCATCAAAAATGTACCTGCTAGGAACTAAGCAAATAGAGCCCAGTGAGATTCCAAAAGTACGGGGGCAATCCAGCTTTAGGGCAAAATCATAAGATAGATAAAGTATCCTATAGGGCCCACATCCCATTTCTTTCTTCCTCTCTATTTAGCTTCATACTGACCATATTAACTCCCTTCGTCAGGTAATGCAACCTGCTTACCTCTGTCAAAACTCACCTAGCCCAAGTCCCACTCTGCATTAGTTAACCAAATCATCTCATATGTCATACTCTTTCTCCATGATAACAAGTGCATCTGCCTTTCCTGTTTCCCATCCAAACCTCACGCATCCCTGGCTTTTCTGAGCTCTTTCCTCTGCTTCAATTGTCCTCCTACTTTGTACCTACCTCCTAAACTCTTATTTATTCTTCAAGGCCAGTTCTCCAGTGTTGCTACCTAGAAGGAATCTTCATCTTCTTAGCTCCTTTTTTATTCTAAATGTATCTTGCCTGTTAATGACATGTAGCATTTCCATCTTCCCTTATAGTTGTAATTATACATACCTATTTTCCTCTGTCTGAAAGATTCTTAAGGGTAGAATAGACATCTGTTTCATCTTTGTTTCCCCCACAAAACCTTGCATAGTTCTTGGACCATAATAAGGGCTGGGGAAAGAGTTTATGAATAAGACCTCAAAAGCACAGGTAACAAAAGCAAAATAATCAAACAGTATTATAGCAAACTAAAAAAAAAAAAAGTGTACAGTAAAGGAAACAATCCACAGAGTGAAAAAGCAACCTATAGAATAGAAAAAAAATTACAAACTATGAATCCTACAGGCAACTAATATCCAGAATAGACAAGAAATTCAAACATCACAGCAGCAAAATGAGCAACCCAAGCAAGGGCTTCATGAATTCATTTAAATTAATTAATTCAACAATGCATCTCACATAACTCCTAAAAATGACTCCATTGTCAGAATTTCACGCAGGATACCGGAGAAATCCCAGAGCTATAATTCCCTTGCCTTTGGCCTCTTGCCAAGCTCCACATTCCCACAATTTCATTTTCCATCTGCAGACCTTCAGAACCAAAAGCCAGTGGCCCCAAAGCAGCATGGAACTCTCATGCACTATTTGGTCCAACCACTTTGGAAAACAGTTTGACAGCATCTGCTAGAGTTACGTACACATACCCCATGATTCTGCCCCTCTGTCTGAAAGAGGGACAGAATAGGCCTGGGCCCTAAAGTTCATTTTGGACCCTAAATTCAGGTTTCAGTTGTCCATTCTGAGGAATGGACATTTACTTGTAAGCTCGCCCCATTCCCTGTAGGGACCTCAGTGTGTGCTAACCTGGCAGACCTCCCGAACATCAGCAGCCATAGCAGCATGAAGGGGTGTGCACCCTGCCTGGTCTGGCTGGTTGGGGTTGGCTCCGGCCTCAAGGAGGCAGCGGGCAGCAGTTGGCTGGGAGAATCAGGTTCAAGACCACCCTGGGCAATATGGGGAAATCCTGTCTCTACAAAAAAAAAAAATTAGCCAGGCATGGTGGCGCAAACCTGTAGTTCCAGCTACTAGGGAGGCTGAGGTGGGAGGATGGCTTGAGCCTGAGAGGTCAAGGCTACAGTGAGCCGTGAGCACACCACTGCATTCCAGTCTGGGCAACAGAACAAGATCTTCTCTTAAAAAATAATAATAGGCTGGGCACAGTGGCATACACCTGGAATCCCAGCATTTTGAGAGGCAGAGGTAGACAGATCACTTGAGGTCAGGAGTTTAAGACCAGCCTGGCCAACATGGTGAAACACTGTCTCCACTAAAAGTACAAAAATTAGCCAGGCATGGTGGCATGGACCTGTAGTCCCAGCTACTTAGGAGGCTGAGGCAGGAGAATCACTTGAACCTGGGGAGGCGGAAGTTGCAGTGAGCCGAGTGGTTGCAGTGGTTCAGCAAAAATTATTATACATTTATGCACACATATACATACAGCGAGGACCACTGTACTCCAGCCTGGGCAACAGAGCGAGACTTCATCTCTAAAAAATAACAATAATGATGATATAAAATAAATAAAAATGCATATGATAACCTGAATCATATGAGGGAACATCAGACAAACCCAGATTAAGGAACCCTCCACAAAACAACTGGCTTGTCCTCTTCAAGAATGCAATATCATGAACGATGAAGAAAGGCTAAAGTATGGTCATAGACTGAACATGAGAAACATAAAAACTGAATGTAATACATGATCTTGATTGCATCTTGGGTCAGCAAAAAATAAATAAATAAAGCATATTCTTGGGACAATCGTTAATATGTGAATATGGACAGCATATTTGATGGTATTAATGTGAAATTTACTAAATTTGATAATTGTGCTGTACTAACATGAGAATGTCTTTGTTCATAGGATGTAAGTGCTAAAATATTTAGGAGTAAAGGGACATAATGTCACAGCTTGTTCTCAAGTGGTTCAGCAAAAATTATTATACATTTATGCACACATATACATACAGCGAGGACCACTGTACTCCAGCCTGGGCAACAGAGCGAGACTTCATCTCTAAAAAATAACAATAATGATGATAAAAATAAATAAAAATGCATATGATAACCTGAATCATATGAGGGAACATCAGACAACCCAGATTAAGGAACCCTCCACAAAACAACTGGCTTGTCCTCTTCAAGAATGCAATATCATGAACGATGAAGAAAGGCTAAAGTATGGTCATAGACTGAACATGAGAAACATAAAAACTGAATGTAATACATGATCTTGATTGCATCTTGGGTCAGCAAAAAATAAATAAATAAAGCATATTCTTGGGACAATCGTTAATATGTGAATATGGACAGCATATTTGATGGTATTAATGTGAAATTTACTAAATTTGATAATTGTGCTGTACTAACATGAGAATGTCTTTGTTCATAGGATGTAAGTGCTAAAATATTTAGGAGTAAAGGGACATAATGTCACAGCTTGTTCTCAAGTGGTTCAGCAAAAATTATTATACATTTATATACACATATACATACAGCTAGAGAAAGAGAAATAAAGTAAATATGATAAAATATTAACTGGTGAATCTAGATGAAAGAAATTCAAGAATCCTTTGAACTATTCTTGCAGCTTCCCTGGAACTTCACAATTATTTCAAACTAAAAAGTTTAAAAATTACATAAACAGAGCAGCTTCAGTTAACTTACGCCAGGCCAGCCCCACAGACCCAGGTTGGAGGGGGAAGCAGCTCAGGAAGACCCAAGTCCATCCCTCCCTGTGCCTAACGAGTCACTCACCAGCTTCACAAGGGCCAGCATAGCCAAGCTCAGCTATGGCGCTGAAACCCTGGGAATGGGGGTGGAGGGAGCATCACCCTCTGTCACACAGGCTCAGGACCTCAGGGTCATAACCTCAGCTTCTCTGTTACTCTCATCCCCACAGCCAGGCACCAATCCCATCAGTCCTCCTTCAGCTGTCTGAGCTGCTTTCAAGGTGCCTTAGACCAGGTTCCAGCCTAGCTCTCCTGACCAGAATCCTGGGCCACTGGGCCCCCCAACCCACCCACAAGAGCTGCAGGCTCCACACCTACCTCCCTGCTCCCTGTTCCTCATCATACTCTGCCCTAGGCTGCCTGCATCCTTACAAATATTGAGTCCACCTGAGCTTTGACTGTGTCTTCCTGAAGGACACAAGAATGCTCAGAGACTCAGTAACTGAATTGAGTACCTGGGCATGGGACTTTATTGCATATGGGGCTTCTACCCGGCCCTGAACCCACACAACACTATGCCTCAGTTTCCCCTCTTTGTGCCCAGAGTGTACCCTCCTCTAACTCCACGCTCTCCACTCCTGTGAAGCTCCTGCAGAGTCACTGATCTAAAATGCAGAACCCTGGCTAGGCACAGTGGTTCACACCTGTAATCCCAGCACTTTGGTTGGGGGAGACCAAGGTGAGCAGATCACCTGAGGTCAGAAGTTCAAGACCAGCCTGGCCAACATGGTGAAACCTGGTCTCTAATAAAAATACAAAAATTAGCCAAGTGTGGTGGCACGCGTCTGTAATTTCAGCTATTCGGGAGGCTGAGGCATGAGAATCGCTTGGACCCAGGAGGCAGAGGTTGCAGTGAGCCGAGATCACACCATTGCACTCCAGCCTGGGTGACAGAAGGAAACTCCGTCTCAAAAAATAAATAAATAAATAAATAAAAATTAAAAATTAAATAAATAAATTAGTTAAATTAAATTAAATGTGAGATCCAGGTTTCAGAGCATGCTGGACCCCAGGACTGGAGAAAGAGGGGAGCAGCCCTCAACCGGGATCCCCGGGAGTAAATGTTAGATGGCTCCATGCCTGGCTGACAGCTTTAGGTTTGCTGTGGAGCTTCCTCATATTGTCTCCTTCTTCTGCCCCAGCCCAATGTGTCTCTAATAATTTCCAGGCTCCTGTGGCATCTGGGTGGCTGAAGAAGCCAGGGAGATGAAGAACCATGCCATCCAGCCTCTTCCTGGCTGCTGGCCTTGCTCTCCCCTCCTCGGGCTCAGTTTTCCTGCCTCAGGGGTCCATCTGTCTGTCTATGAGCTCCAGAACCAACCACTTCCTTGGGACTGCTTCTCTTCTCTCATGCCACAATTGGAGGATGCAATTTTCTTCATCTTTACAGGCAGCTGGAAGGAGGCTTCTCTCTCCATGACATGGAAAGGTAAATTGAAGCCAGTGGGAAGGAATCTCCTCACCCAAGACTTCCTGGATTGCTGGCAGCAGAGCCAGATGCCCCTCTCACAGACCCCCCAGTGCACTGCCAGCCTGTCCTGTCTGATTTAGACTGTCAGACCTGTCAGGAGCTGCTCGGAGTCAAGTTCCAGATGAATGTGTATGTGGCACAATCAGGGAGATATGGCTCTGATCTCCCTGAGGGGCACAGCTCCTAGTCCATCATGTGAGTCCCCCGCCCCACACCAGGCAGGACCTCCTTACCTTTGCCCTGATACCCCTTGAGGAGCAGGAGGAGTGTGAGGGTGACCACTTGCCCCAACATTTCCACAGAACAGAGGGGCCAGGCCAGCCCCTCCACCCCCACCAGACGCTGTGCCGTGCACTGGCTCAGCAGTCTCCAGTCAGCAAGAGGACGATGCGGAGCAGAACTGCCTTGCAGCCTGTCCAGCCACAGTTTCCTCAATTAGAGGCTGTTAACACCTGTTGTGAGCTGACAAGGCCACTGAGAAAGCCCCAGCGCCTGGAGCTGGTCTGACAGTTCCCACAAGCCAAGTTGGTGAAGCTTACCTCAAGTGGGAGGGTGCTTGATGTTCACAGTGACTCACAAAGCCAGTTTCAAAACTGCATCCCTTTGTCTGCTTCAGCCCAAGAAATGTTCCAATTCTCTGAATCCTATGTGGAGAGACCCACATGGGGGCCAAACAGCCAGTATCCTCGGCTGTTCCATTCCAACAGACTTTGTGGAGGTGGAGTGGAGAGGGGATGGAGAGGAAGTGGGCTGAAAAATAGGGCCCTGGATAAGCGGCCAACAGTGTTGAAGGAGAGGAGGAGTAGCTGAGAGAACATAGGAAGAGACTTAAGGGCTGGAAGCACTAGAAAAATCTAACAAACCTGGGGATTCCATGCAAGTTGACACCAAAGTTTAAGCACATGTAAGTTAAATTTGTTTCATAAGAATTTGTTGGCCGGGCGCGGTGGCTCAAGCCTGTAATCCCAGCACTTTGGGAGGCCGAGGCGGGCGGATCACAAGGTCAGGAGATCGAGACCATCCTGGCTAACACGGTGAAACCCCGTCTCTACTAAAAAATACAAAAAACTAGCCGGGCGAGGTGGCGGGCGCCTGTAGTCCCAGCTACTCGGGAGGCTGAGGCAGGAGAATGGCGTGAACCCAGGAGGCGGAGCTTGCAGTGAGCTGAGATCTGGCCAGTGCATTCCAGCTTGGGTGACAGAGCGAGACTCCGTCTCAAAAAAAAAAAAAAAAAATAGAATTTGTTTCGCATAGGGCACGGTGGCTCACGCCTGTAATCCCAGTACTTTGGGAGGCTGAGGCAGGCAGATCACTTGAGGTTAGGAGATCAAGACTAGCCTGGCCAACATGGTGAATCCCTGTCTCTACTAAAAATAAAGAAATTAGCCAGACTGGGTGGCATGTGCCTGTAATTCCAGTCACTTAGGAGACTGAGGCAGGAGAATCACTTGAGCCCAGGAGGTAGAGGTTGCAGAAAGCTGAGATCACGCCACTGCACTCCAGCCTAGGTGACAGAGCGAGACTTTGTCTCAAAAAAAAAAAAAAAAGAATGTGTTTTGCTCCACATTTCCAATCTGTATGTCTAGATTCCCTCCCTTCCTCTTTTTCTACTTTTCCATAGTAGTCCTCTCTTCCCTCTTTTGCCTTCTCCCAGAAGTGATGTGGGCCTACTTTTGCTGCCTTCACATTCATGCTTGGATGCCACCCTCCAGGAAGGCCAGGCAGCTTTGGATCTGCTCAGGCCCCCATGGAGGGGTGGGGACAGTGGCATCCCCCCTCCCCTGGAACACTGTGCTTCAAGGTCAGGCCCCAGGGTTAATGCCTCTTTCTTTCTTCCTTCTGCTTTCCCCTTAATAAATGCTTTCGGTTTCCTTCAAGTCCACTCTTCTCTTTTTCCATCCTCCGGTCCATTTCCGGCCATCCTGTCTGAACAGGGCAGGGGTCAGCAGACTGACAGCTTCAGCTGCCAAAAGAGGCAACAGTGGTGCTCTGGACAGAGCCCTGGATTTAGAGTCAAAGACTTGGACTTCGAGCTCCCATTCAGCAACTTATAACCTATGGTGATTCTGGCCATGTTGCTGTCTGAGCCTGTAGGGTCATCAATACATCCTCCCCGCCTTCACAAGGTAGTTTTCAGGATCAAATTAAAAATGATACTCGAGAACATGCATACCAAAAAGCACTGTACATAGATGAGGCTTTTCTGGTTCTGTTTTCATTTTTTTAAGCTCTGAATTGCTTTTTCCAGCTGGTCTAGTGGTTGTCATCTCTTTTTTCCTTTGTCTCCTCCCAAGTCGCAGCCCTCAACCCTGGGGAATTGCCTCAGAGTTGATCGGGCCATGTCCTTAACCTTGAGAAGTGGTGCACAAGACACGATATAACAAAGAAGGGCAAACTTCCTCACATGATAGGTGGAAAACAAGATCCAACTGTTGGAACCCACTAATAAATGTGACTTAGGAATCAGCCTCTCTAATCCTGACCCCAACATCAGCTCCATCCTTCCCACCAGGCATGTGGATGACCTATCATCCCCTGGAAACTGACCTCAGAGCAGCTGTACCACTTAGTGTGTGTCTGTCTTGTAGTCCCTGACAAACTCTATCACACAATGTCTGCTATTTGTAGGCTGATTGCAGTGGCTCATGCCTGTAATCCCAGCACCTTGGGAGGCCAAGGCAGGCAGATCACTTGAGGTCAGGAGTTTGATATCAGCCTGGCCAACATGGTGAAACCTCATCTCTACCAAAAACACAAAAATTAGCTGGGTGTGGTGGTGCATGCCTGTAATCCCAGCTACTCAGGAGGCTGAGGCAGGAGAATCCCTTGAACCTCGGAGGCAGAGATTACAGTGAGCCGAGATCGTGCCTCTGCACTCCAGCCTGGGAGACAGAGCAAGACTCTGTTTCAAAAAAAAAAAAAAAAAAGGCTGGGTGCAGTGGCTCATGCCTGTAATCCCAGCACTTTGGGAGGCCAAGGTGGGTGGATTACCTGAGGTTAGGAGTTTGAAACCAGCCTGACTAACATGGTGAAACCCCGTTTCTACTAAAAATACAAAAAATGAGCCGGGTGTGGTGGTGCACGCCTGCAATCCCAGCTACTTGGGAGGCTGAGGCAGAAGAATCACTTGAACCCAGGAGGAGGAGGTTGCAGTGAGCTGAAATCGCGCCATTGCATTCCAGCTTGGGCAACAAGAGCAAAAACAAACAAACAAATGAACAACAATAACAACAACAACAACAAAAACTGCTATTTGTTCTACACACTGACCTCCCCAGCCCTGAGCTCTTCAACACAAAGTCTATGCTCTCCTTAGCTTAGTGTTTCCAAGCCTCACCCAGTGCCTGGTTCTTCAGAGTTGATTAGTAGATTGTCAAGTGCTGAAGGAATGAATGAATTCCCTAAGGAAAACATTTCTATTTCCCCTGAGATAGACTGGTTAGCTAAGTCACCATATACCCTGCCTTCATGGAGTTTGTATCTTGCCCTGCCGAATTTTTGTGCAGAGGACCCTTCTGTGCAACTCAGCCCCTGTAGCACAAGGACCCAAGACCTACAAAATCAATATAAACCAGAGACTCCCTTAGCTACATTTCCCATACATATTCACCCGATCTCTATAAGTCTGGGACAGGGGACTCAGACAGTGCATTTAAAGGTTAGTGGACATTAAAGGTTCATAAACTCCTGCCCTTTCATCTTTCCTTTTCCCAAACCATGCTTTCATCAAGTTTCGGTGAGTCAAGGTCATTCCAGTAAATCCCACTTCTGATGCCAATTACAAATTTCATGGGTCCCCAAGACCACGCATTTCTGAGACAAATTGCAAGTTTGAGGTCCCCAAGACCACCTTCAGGTTTGATAATTAACTAGAATGACTCACAAAACTCACTGGAAGCTGTTTTACTTATGTTTTACTCTAGCCTTCACAAAGAACCCAACTGATCTTATAGGTATAGTCAACCAATCTTGTAAGAATTCAACAAATAACTTCTGTAATATTAGAGTTTATTAAAGCCAAAAATACAGATGGAAATGAGCCAAGGGAAGAGGTACCTAAGGCAAGGTCCAGGATAGTCACAAACAAAAGAACCAGTCACAGCACTTCCAGTTCTCCTCTCCCAGTGGAGCTCTGCAGACAGGGCCTACTTCTCCCAGAAACTATGTGTAACAATATGCACAGAGTATTGTTGAGCAGGGAAGCTCTTCCAAGTCTTGATGTCCAGAATTTTTATTGGGGTTTGGTCACATAGACATGGCTGACCACCCATGTGGCTGACCATAGTCTCTGGGCCTCCAGAAATTGAGTTGATGCTATGTGGCCAAAGCTCCCACCATAAATCACATTATTAGCATTGACAATCCTAACAAGGTCCCCAGTAATGAAGATACTCTTATCAAACAGGACATTTCAAAACTTAGAGATTACTCCCAGGAGCCAAGAGCAAAGGTTGGGCCTCTCTTTGGAGAAGGTTTATCCTTTACTGCACCACTGGAAAGAGGTTGTTAAAGTTGTCAAAGATGAACCGTTCACAAAGAGGCCAACTGATCTTATAGGTATAGTTAACCAATCTTGCAAGAATTCAACAAATAACTTCTGTAACACCAGACACTAAATGAGAACTCATTGCCTTTATTTCTAACCATCTGAATATTCTCTGTGTTCCTGTTTGGATTAAACCATAATGATACTTTTAATAGGCACAACCTATCTTTTTCCCTCTCTTCTTCTCAGAAGGGCTAGAAAATCACTTTCCCTTCTATGTATATTTATCTTCTGTGAGCTTTCACTTGTTGGAAGAGAAGTAGCCAGTTATTGTTTATTTATTGATTGTGATAACTTTCAGGTTCAGGTTAAAGGTAAGAGATGCAATAGTCTCATAAAGCAAATGGAAGATAGAGCCTCTCAAAACAATTTATGGGACATTAAATAACCCAGAGAACCCACATCCCCAGGAGCAAGCGCTAAAGAGTGCAATACATGTCTTAACTCCTCTCAGAATTTCAACATAACAAGAAATTTGTCATTCCCAGATTCAGTGTGAGAAACAGCTCTGACGATGCAGAGAAACGCAGGCTATCTCTCTGACACTAGCAATGTGGTGGGGGAAATGGAATCAATCTCTACTTCCCTGTTTTGGAACAAAATGTTTCTACACGAAAGAGGAACGAAAGGATTTTCCTAAATTGCAAGGGAAATGCACCATAGAATAGCCTCCTATTTAAAGATAACTAAATATAAATTTGTCTCATACATTTGTATCTTTTATTACATTGTATAAATCAGAATCTGATTTAGTATGAAATTATATTCTGAGATTTTTATGTTTGACATATTAGTAGACCAAGTGTTTTGCAGTTAAAAAAAAAAAAAAAACATAATCACTTCTAAGTGCGCTGCCATCTAGTTTGTGAATTTTATCTAGTTTGTGAATTACAAATATAGATAATCAAAATTGGGGTTATAATGATAAAGCCATTTGTGCAAACCAATGTTCTCTTTTAATTTTTTTGTGCTACTTTGACACCTAAAAAGAAATGAATGTGATCAAAGTTTAGTGGTGTAATCAGATAAACTCATGATATGGATTGGCTGTGTCCCCACCAAAATCTCAACTTGAATTGTATCTACCAGAATTCCCACATGCTGTGGGAGGGATCCAGGGGGAGGTAATTGAATCATAAGGGAGGGTCTTTCCTGTGCTATTCTCGTGATAGTGAATAAGTCTCACAAGATCTGATGGGTTTATCAGGGTTTCCGCTTTGCTTCTTCCTCATTTTCTCTTGCTGCCACCATGTAAAAAGTGCCTTTCACATCCCACCATGATTCTGAGGCCTCCCCAGCCGTGTGGAACTGGAAGTCCAATTAAACGTCTTTTTCTTCCCAGTCTTGGGTATGTCTTTATCAGCAATGTGAAAACAGACCAATACAACTTACAACCAAGTTGTTATTTTAATAATTTGAATATCCATAATTGACCATGAAATTGTTTTGAAATGACAAAACTTTACTGTGGAGTATTTTATTCTACATCATGTTGCTGTTTTATTCTATTTCACCTTGCTCTTTATCCTTCATGTAGAATCCTTATCAGTGCTGACAGTTTCCCTGATTCTATGTGTCATTGAATCTACCACACAGGTTGCATGGGCTCACACATTCACATGTGAGATTATAGAAGATGAAGAACCTGAAACTGACTTCCTGTTCCTCTAAGAGTTCCTCTTCTTCTTCCCCTATCCGTGCCCTATCCGATCTCCCTACATGATTTTTATGTGAAGTTCTCTGGGTTTTTCTGGCATACCCTCTCCTGCTAAGAAGTTGACTCTGGCCAGGTGCAGTGACTCACACCTGTAATCTCAACATTTTGGGAGGCTGAGTTCAAGAATTTAATGGGCAAAAATAAAGAAGTCTGGTAACACCAAGTATTTGAGGGCATAGGGATCAATTGGATCAATATTATACAGCTGATGGGAGTGTAAATTGCTAAAATTTTGTGGAAATAAATTGGTGTTATCTTATAAAGTAAAATATTTATAAACTCTAATGATCCAGCAATATGACATCTAGTTATATACCTACATATAAGAGAAAATTTAGCACATACATGCCTGGAGACACATATGATAATGTGCATAGCAGCACTGTTTTTTATTGGAAAAAAAACTGGAAGCAAAACAAATGACAATGGGAGAGTGGAAAAATAAGATGTGATCTATTCATACAATGTGAACTCAATAGCACTGAAAATGAATGTGAGACAGCATAGGAGAATAATAGTTACATAAAGTCATAGGAAAAAAATAAGCACCAGAAAACAATATACAATATAATACTATTTTTATGTAGTTTAAAAACAAAAATTAAACAACATATTATTTAGGCATGTGCATGATTGTTAAAAAGTAGTTTAAGCAATAGGACCTTAACCACAAATTGAGATAATGGCAACAACTAAGGAAGAAGGGAGGGATGGAGTGACGTAGAGGAACACAGAGGTAGATGTAGATTATTAATAACATTCTAGTCGTTGGGTTGTGTCATGGTAAGTGTCCACTGCATTGTGAAAGAAAGGAAGGTGGGAGAGAGGTGGACAGGGGGTAGAAAGAGAGAGAGAGAGGGAGCTGACCTAGCTGCCATGCATCTCTGCTGCCTATTATAACCACAAAGAAAGACCACTAATACCACCTCATCATGAAACCTTTCAGGTAATCATTAGTGTTGTTCACTCTGATACAATTCTCCTCTTTTGGGGCAGGGTGGGGACATGGAAGGCTGCACTTCTCTTTGAAGTTAAACAGGACCATGTGACTTGCTCTGGCCAAGAAGTGTAAGCAGAAAGTATCACTTTCAGGCTGAAGCCTTTAGGAGAAGCAAGGCACCAGTCAACATACTCCTTTCTCCAGCTTCAGTAAATACCTAAAACATGCAGCATTGACTTGGTAATGGGCTTACTGGTGATGAAGAAATTAATATTGAAGGTTGGAAAGATGGCACTCCATGTTATGTAAGAATTGAAAATGTTAAGAGCATTGCCTGTGGTCACTCAAGAAGTGTGTTATATACCTAGTGCCCTTGAGCTCTAAGGGAAGACATCAGGGAAACAGAATGTCACACTGTGTGTCAGCTGCCTTTGGTAATATATTATAAAAGAGAGGCCCAAAGGAAAATCAGATGGTCTGTTTTGCAAGCAGGAATGAAAGAACTAACTGATTCAGTGTCTTCAACAGGTAAATGGTAAAGAAAGCTTTCATTGATAAATGACCTTCAATAAAGACACACACAAATACATACACGTGGCTGCGTGTGGAGGCTCACCCATGTAATCCCAGCACTTTGGGACGCTGAATCAGGCAGATTGCTTGAGTCTAGGAGTTCGAGATAAGCCTAGGCAATGTAGTGAGACCACAACGCTACAAAAAAAAAAAAAAAAAAACACAATTAATTAGCCAGGTATGGTGGCATGCCTGTGGTCTCAGCTATTTGGGAGGCTGAGGTAGGAGGATCTCTTGAGTCAGGGAGGTCAATGCTTCAGTGAGCTGTGATCATGCCACTGCACTCCAGCCTGGGCAACAGAGTGATATTAAGTGCATTCATACTCTTGTACAACCATCACCATCATCCATCTGCAGAACTCTTCCTCTTGTAAAACTGAAACTCTGTATCTATTAAACAATCATGACCTGTACCCCTTTCCCCACAGCCCCAGGAAACAATCATTCCATTTTTCTCTATATATAAATTTGACTATAGATACTCATAAAGTGAAATCATACAGTATTTGTCTTTTTCTGACTGGCCTATTTCACTTAGCATAATGCTCTCAAGATTCATCCATGTTATAGCTTCAGTCAGAATTTTATTCCTTTTTAAGGTTGAATAATATCCCTGTCTATGTATATATATGTGTGTGTGTGTGTATGTATGTGTGTATATATATGTGTATATATATGTGTATATATGTACATATGTACCACTTTTTGCTTCATCTGTCAGTGGGCACTTGGGTTGCTTCCACATTTTAGTTATTGTGAATAATGCTGCTATGAACAAACATCTCTTAACCCTGCTTTCAATTCTTTTGGGTATACACCCAGAAGTGGACTTGCTAAATCATATGGTAATTCTGTTTCATCTTTTTTTTTCTTTTTTTTTTTTTTGAGACAGTCTCGTTCTGTCCCCCAAGCTGGAGTGCAATGGCATGATCTCAGTTCACTGCAACCTCCACCTCCTGGATTCAAGTGATTCTCCTGCCTCAGCCTCCCAAGTAGCTGGGATTACAGGTATACGCCACCACACCCAGCTAATTTTTGTATTTTTAGCAGATACAGGGTTTCACTATGTTGGTCAGGCTGGTCTCAAACTCCCAACCTCAGGTGATCCTCCTGCTTCAGCCTCCCAAAGTGCTGGGATCATAGACATGAAGCACTGTGCCAGGCCTATGTTTAATCTTTTGAGGAACCTAATACTGTTTTCCACAAATGCTATAGCATTTTACATTCTGATATGGTTTGGATCTGTGTCCCTGCCCAAATCTCATGTCCATTTGTAATCCCCAATGTTGGATGTGGGGTCTGGTGGGAGGTGGTTGGATCATGGGGATGAATTTCTCCCTTTGGTGCTGCTCTCGTGATAGAGTTCTCACAAGATCTGATTGTTTAAAAGTGTGTGGTGCCTCCCCCATCTCTTTCACTTCCTCCTGCACCCACTATGTAAGATGTACCTGCTGCTCCTTCGCCTTCCCCCATGATTGTAAGTTTTTTGAGGCCTCTCAGAAGCCACTATGCTTCCTGTAAAGCCTGTGGAACGTTGAGCCAATTAAACCTCTTTTCCTTATAAATTACTGGTTTTGGATATTTCTTTATAGCAATGTGAGAACAGACTAAAACACATTCCCACTGTCAGTGCGTAAGAGTTTCCATTTCTCCACATCCTCACTAGCACTTACTATTTTCTGTTTTGTTTTGTTTATAGTAGCCATCCTAATGGGTGTAAGGTGGTATCTCATTGGGATTTTGGTTTGCATTTCTCTAATGATTAGTGATGCTGAGCATTTTTTCATATGCATATTAGGCATTTGTATATCTTGTTTTGAGAAAGGTCTATTTAAGTCCTTTGACCATTTTTGAATTGGGTTGTTTGGTATTTTGTTGTTGAATTTTGGGAGTTCTCTGCATAGTCTGGATATTAATTCTTTATAAGATACATGATTTGAAAGTATTTTCTCCCATTCTGTGGGTTTTTGCTTTGTTGATAGTGTCTTTAGGTGCACAACATTTTTAAATTTGCATAAAGCACAATTTGTTCATTTTTTTCTTTTGCTGCCTATGCTTTATTGTCATAGTCGAGAAAGTATTGCCAAATCCGATGCTGTGATGCTTCTGTCCTATTTTTATCTAAGAGTTTCATAGTTTAGGTCTACATTTAAGTCATGGGTCTGTTTGGAGTTAATGTTTTGTTTTGTTTTGATACAGAGTCTCGCTCTGTCGCCCAGTCTAGAGTACAGTGGCACAATCTCAGGTCACTGCAAGCTCTGCCTCCCGGGTTCAAGTGATTCTCCTGCCTCTGCCTCCCGAGTAGCTGGGACTACAGGCATGCGCCACCACACCCGGTTAATTTTTGTATTTTTAGTAGAGACGGGGTTTCACCGTGTTGGTCATACTGGTCTCAAACTCCTGATCTCATAATCTACCTGCCTCAGCCTCCCAAACTGCTGGGATTACAGGCGTGAGCCACCACAGTCAGCCCAAATTTTATTCTTTTTACATGTGGATATTCAGCCTTCTGAGTATCATTTCTTGAAAACATTGCCCTTTCCCCATTGAATGGTCTTGGCAACCTTGTCAAAAATCATTCGGACATATATGCTAGGGTTTCTTTCTGGGCTCTCTATTCTATTGTATTAGTTTGTATGTCTGATATTATGCCAGTAGCACACTGCTTTGAATACTGTAACTTTGTAACAAGTCTTGAAATCTGGATATGTGAGTCTTCAAGCTTAGTTATTTTTCATGGTGGTTTTGGCTATTTGGAGTCTCTTGAGATTCCATGTGAATTTTGAGATGGGTTTTTCTATTTCTGCAAATAAATATCATTGGGATTTTCATAGATATTGCATTGAATCTATAAATCACTTTGGGTAGTATTGACATCTTAACAATATTAAGTCTTTCAATCCATAAACATGAGATGTCTTTCCATTTATTTAAGTCTCGTTTAATGTCTTTCGGAAATGTTTTGCAAGGAGTCTTTCACCTCCTTGACTAAGTTAATTCCCTAGTGTGTTATTCTTTTTGGCGCTATTGTAACTGGAATTATTAATTTTACTTTTCATATTGTTCATTGTTGCTGTATAGAAATGCAAATGATTTTGTTTGTTGACTCTGTATTTTGCTACATTGGTGAATTTATTTATTAGTTCTAACAATATTTGGTGGAATCTTTAGGGGTTTTTTACATATAAAATCATGTCATCCTTTAACAGAGATAATTTTACTTATTCTTTTCAATTCAGATGCCTTTTATTTGTTTTTCTTGACTTATTCCTCTGGCTAGAACTTTCAGTACTATGTTGAATAGAAGTAGCCAAAGAGGGTATTCTTGCCTTGTTCCTGACATAAAAGAAAAGCTTTCACCATTAAGTATGATGTTTGCTGTGGGTTTTTTGTATATGTCTTTTATTTCATTGCATTGTGGTAATTTTCTTCTCTTCCTAGTTTGTTGAGTGTTTTATCATGAAAGAGTGCTGAGTTTTGTCAAATACTTTTTCTGCATCCATTGAGAAGATCGTACAGCTATTTTCCTTTATTCTGTTAACGTGATGTGTTACGTTGATCAAGTCTCATTTATTGAAACATCCTTACTTTTCAGAAATAAATCCCACTTGGTCATGGTGTAAAATCATTTTAATATGTGAGAGGGTGCAGAGTGTGATGGCTCATGCCTTTAATCCCACCACTTTGGGAGGCCAAAGTAGGCAGATTGCTTGAGGTCAGGAGTTCAAGACCAGCCTGGCCAACATGGTGAAACCCTGTCTCTATTAAAAAATTTTTTAAAAAGTGGTATGTGTGTATATATCCATATATATGTATGTATATGTGGATATATACATATCACTATTTATATATATTTATCTATTATATATACTTTCTTATATATACGTATATACATACATATGTATGTATGCATATGTGTATTTACATACATATGTACGTATATATACATGTGTATATATGTGTGTATACATATGTATATACACACATATATATGTATGTACATATACGTGTATGTATACACACACACACATATATATATGCTGCTGAATTTGGTTTGCTAGTATTTTGTCAAAGGTTTTTGCATCAGTGTTCACAATGGATACTGATCTGTATTTTTCTTTTCTTGTAGTGCCTTTACCTGGCTGTTATCAGGGTAAAGCTGGACTCACAGAATTGGGGAGTTTAGCCTTCTCCTCAGTTTTTTGGAAACATTTGAGAAGAATTGATGTTAGTTCTTCTTTAAATGTTTCTTCACTGATAGAATTCACCAGTGAACCATCAGGTCCAGAGCTTTTCTTTATCAAGAGATTTTTGATTACTGATTCAATCACCTTACTAGGTATACGTTTATTCAGATTTTCTATTTCTTCATGATTTAGTCTTGATAGGTTTTATGTTCCTAGGAATTTGTCCATTTCATCCAGGTTATATAATTTCTTGGTGTAAAATTGTTCATAGGCTGGGCATGGTAGTTCATGCCTGTAATCCCACCACTTTGGGAGGCTGATGTGGGTGGATCACCTGAGGCCAGGAGTTCAAGAACAGCCTGGCCAACATGGCAAAACCCAGTCTCTACTAAAAATACAAAAACGAGCCAGATATGGTGGCATATGCCTGTAATCCCAGCTATTCATAAGGCTGAGGCACAAGAATCACGTGAACCTGGGAGGCAGAGGTTGCAGTGAGCTGAGATCGCACTACTGCACTCCAGCCTAGGCAAAAGAACAAGACCCTGACTCAAAAAATAATAGCAATAACTAATATATATCAAGCAATTACTATAGGCCAGGCACTCCTTTAAAGGCTGTACATAATTATTTCATCTAATTTTTATGAAAACCACATGTGAGGACTTTACTACTCTTATCTGTAGTTTACAGATAAGGAAACTGAAACTCTGCTAAATGAAAATTTTTTCAAGGGTCAGATTCATTTAGAAAGCTAGGATTTGGACTAATTCCATCTATTTCCAGAGCATAG
Organism: Trachypithecus francoisi; assembly: GCF_009764315.1. Classification (NCBI taxonomy): domain Eukaryota; kingdom Metazoa; phylum Chordata; class Mammalia; order Primates; family Cercopithecidae; genus Trachypithecus; species Trachypithecus francoisi. Next base: position 88,359,810 of record NW_022681470.1, on the reverse strand, counting down.
ACCTTTAACAACTTCACTCTCTGGATGTGGGGCACAGTGAAAACAATGACAGGTGAAAATTTTCCCAGCTCAGAGATCTCTGTGGTCACGCCAAGGTGGCAGGGAGAATTAAGGTAAAGCCACCTTCCCTGAGAGGTCCTTCCTAACATTCCTTTCTGAATTGGGGATCCCTCTCCTGTGTTTCCACAGTTCCCCGGGAAGCTCTCATGGGAGACTTTATCACCTTGCACCTAAAGAGCCCCTGGGCTCCACCACCTGCAGCTTTAGAATTGGATTCATCGGTCTTCTCTATCACACTTCTCTATCACTGTATCCCCAGCACTTAGCCCAGGAACTAGTACACACTCAATGAATATTGTTGGAATTAATTCATAAAGGAATATATCAAAGAGAAAAAAATGTTCACCTCTCTCTCCCACCACTGGTCTGTGCACTCCCAGCCAACAGCGTCTGGCACACAAAAGGTGAGTCACATACAGGGGAACTCCAACCAGAGGTAAAAACATACTCTGGTTTGTCTCCTCTAGTTGGAAGAAGGGCATCTGAGAGTGAAGAGGGACGGAGACATCTGTGTTTCAGGATAGAGAATGGGGAAAAGAGGTAAGAGAGAAGGCAGGAAGAACAGATGACAGAAAATGAGTTATTAAAAAGGTAGAAAGAACTAAAGAAAAAAAGGCTCTAGAGAGAATACTAACAATTTCTAACCCAGGTCTAAATAGACCTAGTTTAAACAACAAAGAAAATCCTCCCAGACATTTTTTTTTTTTTTTTTTTTTTTGAGATGGAGTCTCACTGTCACCCAGGCAGGAGTGCAGTGGTACGATCTCTGCTCACTGCAACCTTCACCTCCTGGGTTCAAGCAATTCTCCTGCCTCAGTCTCCTGAGTGGCTGGGATTACAGGCACATGCCCCCGTGCCCAGCTAATTTTTGTATTTTTAGTAGAGACGGGGTTTCACTATGTTGGCCATGATGGTCTTGATCTCCTGACCTAGTGATCCGCCCACCTTGGCCTCCTAAAGTGCTGGGATTATAGGCGTGAGTCACTGCACCCCAACCCTCCCAAACCTTTTCTAAGCAAAATTCTTCCCCTTCCTCTTTCCCTTCTTCCCCTTCCTCTTTCCCTTCTTCCCCTTCCTCTTCTAATTCCTCTAAGGCCTAAGAACTTTAAACTTCATTTTCTAGCCAGTGAGAAGTAATTGACACTTAAGAGTGGGGAAGAATTGGAAGGGCTTGTCGTAATCCAATTTGTATTGTGGAGGAAACACAATATTATGCCTAATATTTAGTCTGGATAAGAACTGATGCCATCCCCATCCTATCTGTACCAATAACCCATTGGGAATTATTTGGCCACATGACTCCTTCTGAATGAGCACCTGCAGATGGGAGCCCAGGAATGGTTTAGCCACTGCCCAAGGAGAGTCACCATCATCATATCATGCCAGCCCATTCTTCCCTAAGGAGAACGCCCAGTCACTAAGGTTAGAACATACTAGATATCGATATTGGGTATATCTCCTTCTTCTTTGGTGCACCCCCCCAAAATGGACTCTTTTCTCCTTTTGGGTCTGCAGGTTGAGGATACAAATTGATCAGTCCATGTGGATGAGTTAGGAAGGGTTAGGATAAATGCTTCCTTTCCCCTTACCCTGTATTCCTCTGGCTATTTTAAGGGCTATCTAAAAGGGAAGTAGAGATGCCATGTTTCTCTGTCAGGATTCCTGAGTCCTAAGAGTCCAAACACACAAGCAGTTGAAGTTCAATCAGCCACAGCAATACACATGCTTTTGAAATTTCCTACAGTGCTTCACCCCTACAGGAAAGGAATTCACAGAAACACCAAGCTTTGAGTCAATATGATTTATTAGTTTCTCTTCTGCCATTAACATTGTAGCTACTGGGTAAGGTGTTCTCCATTCTTGGGATCTCATGGTTGGGAGGAGAGGTCTGGGTTCCCTCCCACAAAGCTCTCAATGATAGAATAGAAGCACAGCTGCCTCAGTTATCTCCCGGCTGCTGCTGTAACCAACATGAGTTCCATATCCACTCCAATCAAAACCAGAAAAATCTCCACACTGCAGGGACTAGACTCTGGAAAGTATCCTCCTCCACCAATGCAGTGCTGGGAAACAAAGAGAGGAAGAGGCAATAATAAGAGATCTGCCGGTGAGGCCAATGCCATCTTAACAGCCAAATCCAGTCATTTCTGTGGTCTTCATCAGACTCTCCATTGACAGTGTTGATCTATCCTTCCTGTAAAAATCTCTGTCTCTTCCTTGGCTCACACCTATAATCCCAGCAGTTTGGGAGGCCGAAGAAGGTGGATCACTTGAGGCCAGGAGTTCGAGACCAGCCTGGCCAACATGATGAAACCCTGTCTCCACAAAAAATACAAAACTTAGCCGAGTGCAGGCCAGGTGTGGTGGCTCACACCTGTAATCCCAGCATTTTGGGAGGCCGAGGTGGGTGGATCAGGAGATTGAGACCATCCTGGTTAACACAGTGAAGCCCCGTCTCTACTAAAAATTAAAAAAAAAAAATTAGCTGGGTGTGCTGGCAGGTGCCTGTAGTTTCAGCTACTCGGGAGGCTGAGGCAGGAGAATGGCATCAACCCGGGAGGCGGAGCTTGCTGTGAACCAAGATTATGCCACTGCACTCCAGCCTGGGTGACAGAACGAGACTCCTCTCAAAAAAAAAATTAGCCAGGTGCGGTGACAGGCACCTCTAGTCCCACTACTCAGGAGGCTGAGGCAGGAGAATTGCTGGAACTTGGAAGGTGGAGGTTGCAGTGAACCTAGATAGCACCATTGCACTGCAGCCTGAGCGACAGAGTAAGATCCTGTCTCAAAAGAAAAAAAACAAAACAAAACTCTCTTCCTTTAGCTTTAGTGACATTATTGTCTTGATTTTCTTTCAACTTTTCTAAACACTCATGCTCAGACCCCCTGTCTGTACTCTTCCTTCATAAATCCTCTAAGCACTGCTCCCTAGTGGAGGACCCATCTCCCTCTCCCTTATAAATTGCATGACCACTGTGGCCTCAATTACTAAAAATTCACTGATGGCCCCAAAATCTCCATCTCCTGTCGAGATGCTTCTTGTGCAGAAGACCTCAAAATCCAGCTTGGATATCTACACAGGCATCTCAAGCCCCAAATTACCAAAACAAAGTTAATTATATCCCTCATTGACCCAGAACCTATTCATCATCCAGACACTCTGACTTCATAAATGACACTCACCCAAATGAGAACCATGTTATTCTAGACTTCCCTGCTCATCCTCTGTATTCAACTGGTGATATGGTTTGGACTTGGGTCCCCACAAAATCTCATGTCAAATTGTAATCCCCAGTGTTGGGGGTGGGGCCTTGTGGGAGGTGATTGGATCATTGCGGTGATTTCACATGAATGATTTTAGCACCAGCCCCTTGATGCTGTCCTCATGATAGTGAGTGACTTCTCACGAGATCTGGACATTTAAAAGCGTGTAGCACCAGCTGGGTGTGGAGGTTCATGCCTGTAATCCTAGCACTATGGGATGCTGAGGAAGGCAGATCACCTGAGGTCAGGAGTTCGAGACCAGCCTGACCAACATGGAGAAACCCCATCTCTACTAAAAATACAAAATTAGCCCAACATGGAGAAACCCCATCTCTACTAAAAATACAAAATTAGCCCAACATGGAGAAACCCCATCTCTACTAAAAATACAAAATTAGCCCAGTGTGGTGGCTCATGCCTGTAAACCCAGCTACCTGGGAGACTGAGGCAAGAGAATCGCTTGAACCCGGGAGGCAGAGGTTGTGGCAAGCCTAGATCGTGCCATTGCACTTCAGCCTGGGCAACAAGAGCAAAACTCTGTCTCAAAAAAAAAAGTGTGTAGTACATCCCCTGCCCTCACTCCTGCTCCTGCCACGGGAGACACCTCAGTCCATCTTTGCCTTCTGCCATGTTTGGAAGCCTCCTGAGACTTCCCTAGAAGCAGAAGCCACTATACTTACAGTACAGCCTGCAGAACCATGAGCCAATTGAACCTCGTTTCTTTATAAATTATCCTGTCTCAGATATTTCTTTTCCTTTTCTTTTCTCTCTTTTTTTTTTTTTTTTTTTTTTTTGAGACAGGGTCTCGCTCTGTCACCCAGGCTGGAGTACAGTGGTGTGATCTTGGTTCACTGCAACCTCCACCTCCCAGGCTTAAGCGGATCCTCCCACCTCAGCCTCCCAAGTAGCTAAGACCACAGGCATGCACCACCACACTCGACTAATTTTTGTATTTTTTGTAGAGACATGGCTTCGCCATGTTTCCCAGGCTGGTCTCAAACTCCTGAACTCAAGAGATCCACCTGCCTTGCCTCCCAAAGTACTGGGATTACAGGCGTGAGCCACCATGCCTGGCCAGTATTTCTTTATAGCAGTGAGAAAATGGACTAACACAACTGGTATTCCATTTAAAATCACTGGAATTTATCAATCCACCATTCGGGATTCCTGAGCCTTAACATTTCAACCACACAAGGGATGGCCTGAGTGAGGTTTCTAGAAGGTGATGTCCAGGACTGTCCCAGCAACTCCCCAGTGCAGTGTGTATCTAGGCAAACCATGGCTAGGGTTGGGGAGGCCCAGGTTTTCTCTGAAATATACATCTCAGATGAAGAAAAATAACACCTGTGTTTCGCAAGGAATCTCAGCTCTAAAGACTACTACAGAATGTTTCCGCACACAAACCTCACCCCACCTCCAAGCGATTAAGTGTTTTCTCACAAAGCCTGAGCACCCAGCAATGGTTCTTTGAAGCCTCACTCCTTGATTTTGGTCCTCAGAGGGACAGGATGTGTGCACCTGGACAAAGGGTCCCACAGCCCTGGCCCCTGAAGCCTAGCAATGAGCAAGAGAATGTCACATAACCATACACATACACACATACACCAGTCATACCACACTCAACACACACACACATACCAACACACACTGACAAACGCGACCTTACTCACAGGTCCTTGTGGTCCCCACAGAGACTCACGTGTTCAGTGTTACATCCAGTGACCTTCATTCCAGCACACAAGGCGTTGGCTGCTCTCTCATTATTAAATACCCTGAACTGAACAAATCCCGCAGTGAACTCCACTGAAAACAAGAGGCACAAAACAGCATTCAAGGAAGATGCTAGAAATCACTTTTGTTAGGCCAGCCCTGAGATTCTTGATGCCAAAGCTCAGGCTACAGCCCAACACTCCAGCTGTACTGGTGGAGCCCAGCACCTCTGTGGCCAATGGCTGGTGCATCCTGGCCTCAAACTTAGCTAAGAGGGAACTTTTCCCAACCCCAGAGAGCAAGAGCTGGTCCTCAGAGAGGGTTCCTCATCTGCCAGAGGCTTGTGAAGGGAAATTCAACTCTGCAGGAAGATCACCACTGAACATCTACAAGGACTGAGTTTCAGCAGTTAACAGATGTATTCACTCTGTTCCTATGTACATTTTTCTTTTCTCCTTTGTTTTAAAGTCTCAACTCCCAAATGTAAACAATAACAGCTTTGAGTTCTATAATACACGCTCAGGCTCTGCGAAGCAAACTACACTACCACCTTCGGCTTCACACAAAATCAACTCACAATAAGAACAAAAAAGTCCTGCCGTTTTTTTGGTTGTTCTATACACATGGCCTGGCCTGGTCCTAACAAGCTCCTGCAGGGCTGACAGTGGGTTGTTAGGAGTGAAGAGTCTGGAGTCTGCAGCCTGGCCAGGCACGGTGGCTCATTACACCTGTAATTCCAACACTTTGGGAGGCCAAAGGGGGTGGATCGCCTAAGGTCGGGAGTTGGAGACCAGCCTGGTCAACATGGTGAAACCCCATCTCTACTAAAAATACAAAAATTAGCCAGGATGGTGGCGGGCACCTGTAATCCTAGCTACTTGGGAGGCTGAGACAGGAAAATCATTTGAACCTGGGAGGCACAGGTTGTGGTGAGCCAAAACTGCACAATTGCACTCCAGCCTGGGCAACAAGAGTGAAACTCCATCTCAAGAAAAAAAAAAAATCTGGAGCCAAATTTCTCACCCCAATTGATAACTCTTCCACATATGCCTTGTGATCTTGGCAAGATTCTAAACCTCTCAGTGCTTCAGTTTCCTAAAATGACGTTAATAACAGCTCAGATCTCAAAGGCAGCCATGCAAAACAAGTGAGGCAATACAGGGAACATTACAGAAGAGAACCAGGCTTCAGTCGGATGCACAACTGTTACCTAGCACAGTTGAATGTATTCCCTTTCCTACTGAGAGTTCAGAGGATCATTAAAGACTCACGCTGGCCATAGGGTGAATAATAAGATGCTGTTTTCTGGGCATCACCAAAATCATAGACCACAGGGATCGCCGGGCCATTGTCAGTAATACACCGTCCTACTCCATATTTCACTGGGAATTTCTACAAAGAAAGAAAAAGTCATGGAGTAAAGACAACAGATTTGCCATTACCAGCATCTCCTGGGATGCTGCCATTCATAGAGGGGAAACAATGCTTTCTCAGTAACTGAGATTACTTCAAAACCAGTCAAAATAAGAATCTTTCCCTGGCACTGCTGCCAGTTACTCAGGAGCTGTGATTCTGTGGCAGCCTAGATCACTTCATTCTCTCTCTCCTTCTCCCCAACCCACCCACACTCTTCCTGCCCCAGCTGTCCTCTCCCATAGGTCTATTATTATTATTATTATTATACTCTAGGTTCTAGGGTACATGTGCACAATGTGCAGGTTGGTTACATAGGTATACATGTGTCATGTTGGTTTGCTGCACCCATTAACCCGTCATTTACATTAGGTATTTCTCCTAATGCTATCCCTCCCCCAGGCCCCCACTCCTCCCATAGATCTTTTCTCTTGCCTGGCTCAGAACTCCTAAGAGAAGCAACAGAAGCCATTAGCAAATATAGGTTAGAAGAACATGGAAGACAGGTCCATTAAAAAATGATTGCTGCCTAACCTCTAACACTTGCTTTCTGAACACCCATGAAAACCAGTCCCAGCCAGCAGCCCTCTGTACCTGGTAGATGCCAAACAGATTATGTCCCAGTGTCTGGAGGAAGCCAGTGTTGGTGTGGTACCTCAGCAGGGAGCTGTTTCTCCAATGCTGCATGGGGGATTTGTTGGGCACATGCCAGATGCCCAGGTCCTTGGCCTGGATGTCATAGTAGCCGGGGTTCTGGAAAGCAACAGACACTGAGCCTGACTGGGCCAGGAGGTCCCAGGAGGCAGAAGGTCCACACATGCAGCCACGGCTGGACTGAGAGCTCTGGACTCCAGGTGAGCAGATGGCCAGCCACACTCAGACACCCCACTCCCAGCAGATGATCCCACCACACCCAGGGCCCTAACAGCCTTGTTAGGAGGAAGTTGTGATTCTACATGTAAGTTGGCTGGGCGTGGTGGCTCATGCCTGTAATCCCAGCACTTTTGGAGACCAAGATGGGCAGATCACTTGAGGTCAGGAATTCAAGACGAGCCCGGCCAACATGGAGAAAACTCGTCTCTACTACAAGTACAAAACTTAGCCAAGTGTGGTAGTGAGCACTTATAATCCCAGCTACTTTTGAAGCAGAGGATCACTTGAACCCAGGAGGCAGTGGTTGCTATGAGCCAAGATCACACCATTGCACTCCAACCTGGGCAACAGAGTGAGACTCCGTCTCAAGAAAAGAAAAAAAAAAGGTGCAAGTATTTCTCTCTTCTTCTCCAGCCCTTCCCCACATCCCCACTTTCCAGCCCTCCCTGCTGCAGGCTTGTGGCCAGCCACACTCTACTCCTCACCCTCACCCTAGTGGGTGGGAAGTGGCACCGACCTTGTAGTCATCGCTCGTGGCCGCCTCTGCAGACCCAAAGGTGTTGTAGTTGGCCCAGTTGCCGTCCCCCTCTGGGTAGTCTGCTTTGCTGCCCTGCTGACTGGACCAGTGATCACCCACCGTGCACTTCCCACGCATGTCATTCTCGTGCACGCTGGCCACCAGGGTCCAGCCGCCACCCCCAGAGGTCATGTCACAGAAGGTCTGGTAGATAACACCATTCTCAGTGCGGAGAAAATACAGGCCATCTGTAGAGAGAACCAGCCCAGAACCTCCCTGTCTGAGAGCTGAGGGTTCATCTCAGCCCCGTGACAAGAAAGGCCCCAGGAACCAGAAACATGGCCTAAAGGCTCCTGTCCTGAGTCACATCACTCAGTGCTCCCAGGGCTACTGGGGCCTCCCTGAGTTCAGAAGATCATGTTCCTGTAACTGAGGCAGAACATAGAATTGTATAAAATCCCAGTGACATTTTTCATAAAGTTAAACATGGAATTATCATATGACCCAGAAATTCCAGTGCAGTTCTATCCCCAAAAGAATTGAAAATAGGGTCTCAAGCTGATGCTTTTGCACCAGTGTTTATCGCTGCATTAGTCACAAGAGTCAAACAGAAGAAACAATTCAAATATTCACTAACAGGTGAATGAATAAACAAAACGTGGTGTGTGTGCATATATGTATCAACAATGGATAAAAGGGAATGAAATACCCATGCTACAACATGGACAAACCCTCAAAACACTGTGTTAAATGAAGTAAGTCAGACATCAAAGGACAAATACCGTATGACTCCAATTACATGAGGTAACTACACTAGGAAAATTCATACAGACAGAAAGTAGAATGCAGCTACCAGAGACTGAGGGAAGGGAGTTATTGCTTAATAACTCCATGTTATTTTTTGTTTTGTTTTGTTGTTGTTTTTGTTTTTGAGATGGAGCCTCACTCTGTTGCCCAGGCTGGAGTGCAGTAGCACCATCTCGGCTCACTGCCACCTCTGCCTCCTGAGTTCAAGCGATCCTCCCACTTCAGCCTCCCAAGTAGCTGGAATTACAAGTGTGCACCACCACACCCACCTGCCACAGCCTCGTAAAGTGCTGGGTGAGCACTTTACAGTTGTGAGCCACCGCATCCGGCCCCTCCTAGTTATTAAGTACAGAGTTTCTGTTTGTGGTAATGAAAAAGTTCTGCATATGGATAGCAGTGATGGTTGCACAACCTTGAAGGCAATAAATGCCACTGAATTGCACACTTACTGTTGCTTAAAATGGCAAATATTATGCAAATTGTAATATGTATACATATACTTTACCACAATTTATTTAACTAAAAGACAAAATGACTCCCAGAAGACACAATCCTGATACCCTCACTGAGCTCTGTTTGAGTGTTTATCACTCACCACATGCACTAGGGCACTTGTCTTTGATTTCCTTGCAGGTTCTGGGCAGAGATGAAGACGAAGAACAGGTCCATTCCTTGGAGTAAGTGTTAGCCTCATCTATGGAATACACAGAGTTTGACTCTCATTCCTGGTCTGACACAAAACCTAGTCTCTCCTACCAACAGTCCCACGCTCATTCCACCACTGTAGCAGAACCTCAATGCCAGGGTGGTAAGGCCTGAGACAGCCAGTGTCACATCCACTCAGCCCAGCAGCGTCACACCGACTCAGCCCATCAGCGTCACATTCATTCAGCACATCAGAGTCACATCCACTCTGCCCATCAGCGTCACATCCACTCAGCCCATCAGCTTCACACCCACTCAGCCCGTCCGATGCAACAGCCAGTACAGGCTTAATGCGGGCCTCCCGCCACATGACCTGCCTTTGTGCTGGGTCCTGCCCTAAGCACTGAGTAATCAAAGACATTAAACTTCCCCAGCAAGAGCTTGCCTCTAGAGGGAATTGCTGACAAATCAACAGAAAATTGGATTGAGAAGAATAAATGGTAGAAGAAAGACAAACTCAAGAGAACGAAAGAAAGACTCTGAGGTAAGAATGGAGAATGGAAAGGCCAGACAGTGAGTAGGGCAGTTGCCTGGGAGAAGGAGGCAAGAGGGGTTGTCTCATGTCTTAGTCACAGAAGACCTTCAGTCCAGGTGACATCGTAGCTTCTTCTGAGAGAATAAACATGATTTATCAGTAGGAAGAGAATCCAAGGCAGGGAAAACAGCATATCCACAGGCCTCGAGAAAAAAAAAAAAATACAGCGTGGCCCAGCTGTAGAACTACAAACTGCTTAATATGGCTGAAACATGGGGTGTGAAGTAGGGAGCAGTGAGACTAATCTCTACTCCAAAAAGTCTGCAAACTATTTGAACAGTCTAGGGGAAAAGCTTTGAGGTCAGAGGTGACTGATCTCAGTTTTCTCATACCTAAAACATCGTTAATAAACAGTGATTTTGCAAAGATGAAGTAAGAAGATATTTTGAAACAGCCTTTTCTTTAAAAAAAAAAAATTTACACAGTGAGGGAAAATACAAATTTTTAAATGACATTGTTATTCTTGTTGTAGAGAGGAAGACTGTGAAGAGGACATTCTCCAGGCACAAAGCAGACCATGTAGTTCCCATGGAAATCCCACAGCCAAGATCACAGGAGTGGGCAATGGCTGGGAGGTGGCACAGTTCTTACCACAGCCCCCTCAGGGCCACACAAAAGCACAGAGCCTGGACCCAGGACATGCCTCAAGCAACACACTCACTGCCATAGGCCAGATCCCACCAGAGACCAGAAATCGGCACTCAGTCTACATGCAAGCCGGCCTCTAAGCATCTCAAAGATATGCTCTGTGTCCTGGGAGAGACCAGGATCCCAGGAGCCACCCAGCTGAAGGAACTCTGTCCCTAGCAGCGTGACTCACCTGTAATCCACCCTCTGGTGGCCGCAACGAGAAAAAGCCGGAAGCTGAGTTGGTTCATCGTAATCTAAAGAAAGCAAGATGAAGATCATCGTCTTGGCCATCATTTTTCTCTACATCCCTGCCCCACCCCTGTCCAGTCCTATAAAGACTCCAAAAGCCCTTGCCTTTTGTTTAAACTTCACACATCTCCGAGATCAAAAGCAGACCTAAGCTGAAAACAGGGTTCCCCCAACTCACAGACCCTGTCGGAGTCTCAGCTGCACTTTCCTTGGGTACAGAGAGCTCCTTCACTCCCTCTCTACACTGCAGCCTGGAGCTTAACAGAGTGCAGCTTTCTCCAAAAACACTCCTGATATGGGATGAGGGGCTGAAACCTTTATGGAGAAGCCTAGCAGGGTCAAACCCAGGTTTCCAGCCTCACCCTCCTCTGGCACAATGCCCAGTGCTGGGGAGGCTTCTGGTTATCTCAGGGAGGTAGTTTACACAGTGGAATTAACAGGTTCTGAAGAAACAAACCAATCCTAAATATCGCCTACTAGCATTGTTCCCGGATCTGGGGGTTTTATGAACCTGTGTCAAAGTCCATGAAAACAAAACAAGTAGATGAAGAGACTAACAAGAGTTGGCATTGATTTTGGGTTTTTGTGCCTCTCTTTTGTGCAAAATAAAAACTTTCTCTAAATTAAGCATCTGCTGGCTTGGCACATTGGCTCAAATCCCAATACTTTGGGAGGCCAAGGCAGGAGGATCACTTTGAACTCAGGAGTTTCAGACCAGCCTGGGCAACATAGGGCAACCACTTCTCTACTAAAAATAAAAATAAAAAAATTAGCATGGCATGGTGGCACTTGCCTGTAGTCTCAGGCGGGGCTGAGGCAAGGCAGGAGCGTTCTTGAGCCCCGGAGACAGAAAATTCAGTGAATTATGATCATGCCACTGTACTGCAGCTTAGGTAACAGAGCAAGACCGTATCTCTAAATAAATAAATAAAATGAAATCAAACATTGGCCATAATTATCATTTCATAGAACTAGAAAAAGGAAATTTTAACAAGATGGGAAACTGATCATTTATGAATAATGTGGTAAAAAGGAATGGAGGGGAAAGAGATACAAAACACACACAAAAAAGAGTAAAGTGTAAATCTTTTTTACACTTTTTAAAGTGTAAATCTTTTTTATACTTTTTAAAGTGTAAATCTTTAGTTTGAATAAATTTAGCTTCACACAAAGACTCACTACTTTGTCTTTAATTTTGTCATTTTGCCACAAACTAGGGAAAATTTACTACAGACTTCATTTGAAACTGAATCAATATGAAACCTCTCTGATGCTTCGAACCTCCTGTCTTATTCCTGTTTCTATGTCATGAAGTTCTCAAATGCCACCCTGCAGCTATAATAGAATTGCTCAGTTCTTCCCCAGTGATATCATACACCTAATACATAATGTCATTAAAGCATTAATAATACTGCAATCTTTTGTTACGAAGATTGTGAATATCTTTTTTGTTAAGCTAATATTTACTATTTGTTGGTTCAAAGTACTGATTTGCACAAAATATTTATATATTGATAGAAGAAAATAAAATAACGCCCAAGAAGAAAAACTAAAAAAAATTATACTTTTGTAAATTTAAAATCTATTAGAAGCTATTTGCTCTGTGTATGCAGAAAATGATTAATTATCTTAGAAATAGAGGTCTCACCAGGCACGATGGCTTACGCCTGTAATCCCAGCACTTTGGGAGGCCGAGGTGGGTGGATCACTTGAGGTCAGGAGTTCAAGACCAGCCTGATCAACATTGTGAAACCCTGTCTCTACTAAAAATATAAATTATCTGGGCGTGGTGGCAGGTGCCTGTAATCCCAGCTACTCGGGAGTCTGAGGCAGGAGAATCGCTTGAACCCGGAGGCAGAGGTTGCAGTGAGCCAAGATCACACCACTACACTCCAGCCTGGGAAATAAGAGTGAAACTCCGTCTAAAATAAACAAATAAATAAATAAAGTCTCTAAATTTACTGTTTACAGTAGTAAATATGTGTATATAAAGTTAACAACAAGGGCTCAAGATCTAGAGAAAAAAGTAAACATCCCCTCAGTTGTTCATTACTGTGTAACTAACCACCTGAAAACCTAATGGCTTAATTAATAAAACAGTAACATATCTGCAAAAAAAAAAAAGAAAGAAAATTTATAGTTCTGGTAATTTCTTTAGTTGATCCTAAGACACTTTTTTGGTATTTTGACATCTTTAACATCATTATGCATCTCATCCTTAGTGGTACATGATGCCATCTAATAGACTGGGAAAACGGTACATCTATTTTAGGGACATTACCCCTTCTAACCATCATCATCCAATCAGTGATTGCATCTCATTGATTCTGCCCCTACTTTCTCTTGAATCTGTTCCCCACACAACTTCCTCTAAACCCCACTGCCCTGGACATTGATTTAGTTTAGTCTGGTTCTTTTTAGCTGTAACTAATAGAAACCCCATCTCAAAGTGGCTTTTCTAAAAAGTAAATCTATTACCTCAGGAAATAGAAAATCGAGAGAGAGGGCAAGATCCAGTCTTGCTTGACAGCAGCTTCTCTTTATTTTATTTATTTATTTATGTTGAGACAGGGTCTCACTCTACTGCCCAGGCTGGATGGAGCGCCGTGGCACAATCTCAGCTTACTGCAACCTCAACCTCCCAGGCTCAGGTGATCCTCCCACCTCAGCCTCCCAAGTACCTGGGACTATAGGCACACACCACCACACCCTGCTAACTTTTGTATTTTTTGTAGAGACGGGTTCCTCACCATGTTGGCCAGGCTGGTCTCGAACTCCTGGGCACAAGCAATCCTCCTGCCTCAGCCTCCCAAAGTGCTGGGAGTATAGGTACATATGTGACAGTATGTATGTGCACAAAGATATAAGAGTGTGCAAGAAAGCCCCTCCCCACCAACTCACTCCAGTTCCACATCTACATCTCCAAGTGACTTGGAGAAACTTTATTATAAAATTACACATACAGAAAAAGATATGACATTAAATATGCAGTTTAATGAATTTCAAAAAAGCCAAATAGGATGTGTAATTAGCCTAGCCCAGAAATGAAACTTTGGCAGCACCCAGAAGCTTCCCATATGCTGCTTCCAGATAACAGAGCTCCCTCCCAAAAAGTAATCACTGGTCTGTGATGGAAAGCAGCACTTCCTTGTGCCCATACCATATTGCTCCAAATATTTTATTTATTTATTTTTATTTATTTATTTTTTGAGACAGAGCCGCTCTCTGTCGCCAAGGCTGGAGTGCAATGGCGCGATCTCGGCTCACTGCAACCTCCGCCTCCTGGGTTCAAGCGATTCTCCTACCTTAGCCTCCTGAGTAGCTGGGATTACAGGCATGCGCTACCATGCCTGGCTAATTTTTGTATTTTTATTAGAGACGGGATTTCATCATATTGGTCAGATTGGTCTCGAACACCTGACCTTGTGATCCACCCAACTCAGCCTCCCAAAGTACTGGAATTACAGGTGTGAGCCATCGTGCCTGGACCAAATATTTTGGATTTATGAAATGTCTTGATATCCAGTAGAGCAAGGCTTCTCACTTTGTTCTTCTTTTTTTGGTTATTCTTGGTCATTTGCCTCTACACACACACACACACCACACACACACACCTTTTAGAATTTTATTGGAATTACATTGAATCTGTAGATCATTTTAGAAATAATTTATGTCTTTAAAATATTGAGTGTGGCCTGTTTCTTCATTTATTTGTTTTTATTGCTTTTTCGTATCTTACATCTTCCTTATGTGTCCGGAATTGGTGGGTTCTTGGTCTCACTGACTTCAAGAATGAAGCCACGGACCCTCACAGTGAGTGTTACAGTTCTTAAAGATGATGTGTCTGGAGTTTGTTCCTTCAGATGTTCAGATCCTTCTGGTGGGTTCGTGGTCTTGCTGTCAGGAGTGAAGCTGCAGACCTTCATGGTGATTGTTACAGCTCTTAAAGGCAGCGCATCTGGAGTTGTTCATTCTTCCCAGTGGGTTCGTGGTCTCATTGGCTTCATGAGTAAAGCTGCAGAACTTTGCTGTGAGTGTTACAGCTCATAAAGGCAGCATGGACCCAAAGAGTGAGCAGCAGCAAGATTTATTGCAAAGAGCAAAGAACAAAGCTTCCACAGCGTGGAAGCGGACCCCAGAGGGTTGCCACTGCTGCCTCCAGCACCCTACTTTTATTCCCTTATCTGACCCCACCCACATCCTGCTGATTGGTCCATTTTACAGAGGGCTGATTGGTCTATTTTACAGAGCTGATTGGTGCCTTTACAATCCTTGAGCTAGACACAGAGTGCTAGACAGAAAAGTTCTCCAAGTTCCCACTAGGTTAGCCAGACACAGAGTTAGCTAGATACAGAGTACTGGTTGGTGTATTTACAAACCTTGAACTAGACACAGAGTACTGATTGCTGTACTTACAAACCCTGAACTAGACACAGAGTGCTGATTGGTGCGTTTACAATCCTTGAGCTAGACACACAGTGCTAGACAGAAAAGTTCTCCAAGTCCCCACTAGGTTAGCTAGACACAGAGTTAGCTAGATACAGAGTACTGATTGGTGTATTTACCATCCTCTAGCTAGACATAAAAGTTATCCAAATCCCCATCCAGCTCAGGAGCCCAGCTGGCTTCACCTAGTGGATCCTGCACCAGGGCTGCAGGCGGAGCTGCCCTCCAGTCCGGAGCCGGGCCTGCACTCCTCAGCCCTTGGACTGTCGATGGGACCGGGCGCCACGGAGCAGGGGGCAGCGCCCGTCAGGGAGGCTCAGGCCGTGAGGGAGCCCACCGCAGGGCGGTGAGCTCAGACACGGTGGGGCTGCAGGTCCCAACCGCTGCCCCATGGGGAGGCAGCTAAGGCTGGGGGCTGGGGGACCCAGCACAACCTCCGCAGCTGCTGGTCAGGGTGCTAAGCCCCTCACTGCCCTGGGCCGGGGCACCGGCAGGCCGCTCCACCTGCAGGGCCCGGTTCCCGCCCGCTCCTCTCCCTCCACACCTCCCCACAAGCAGAGGGAGGCAGTTCCGCCCTCAGCCAGCCCAGAGAGGGGCTCCCACGGTGCCGTGGGAGGCTGAAGGGCTCCTCAAGCACCGCCAGAGTGGACTCCCAGGCCGAGGAGGTGCTGAGAGTGAGGGCTGCTAGCACATTGTCACCTCTCACTTACAGGGATTTTGTGTATCGTTTCTTATTTGTTCCTTAGTATTTGATTTTTTTTTTTTTTTTAGACAAGGTCTCACTCTGTCACCCAGGCAAGTGATTCTCCCACCTCAGCCTCCTAAGTAGCTGGGAACACAGGTACATATCACCACGGCCAACTAATTGTTTTATTTTTTGTAGAGATGGGATCTCACTCTGTTGCCCTAGCTGCTCTCAAACTCCTGGGCTCAAGCAATCCTTACAACCTTGACCTTCCAAAGTGCTGGGATTATAGGCATGAGCCACCACGCTTGGCAGTATTTGACATTTTTTGATGCTATTATAAATGCTATATTTTTGAAATTTTATTTTCTAATTGCTTGATGCTTATATGTAGAAACACATCTGATTTCACGAATATATATATCAGTGACAGCACAGGAAAGACACAGTCTCAAAATAAACATAAATTTTCAGCTTGAATAAATTTAGTTTTATGAAAAATAATATTTTTTCTTACTTTTCTCATTTTGCTACAAACCAATGAAAACACTCTTGTGGTGGGGGGTCATTCTAGAGTAGCACTGGCCCCCAGACTACATTTTGGAATCACTGATCCACGACAAACTTCCTCTGATGCTTCAATACCTGCTTTGCCATTTCTGTCCCAGTGTCATTCTTCAATTTCCTGAGCATAAATGTCACCTTATGCCTATTCTCCCTCAGTAATGGAATGGATCACTTCCTCCTCAGTGTTGCCACGTCCCTTATGCCCATTACTGTCTTAACACAATAACATGACCTTTTCATTGTTTACATGTTTCTCACAGCAGTTCTTAAGAAAAGGTTTATGAGGCACCATATTTGTTAAGCTAATACTGTATTTATTTGTGGAGAGAAAATATTGAACTATTTATTTCCAGATATTTTAACAAAAGGAAATAGAACTGTATCTACGTCCAAGACAAATATTCGGTTTTGTTTTGTTTTGTTTTTTGTTTTTTTTGAGACATGGTCTTGCTCTGTCACCGAGGCTGGAGTACAGTGGTACAATCATGGCCAACTGCAGCCTCGACCTCCTTGGCTCAAGTAATTACTCCCACCTCTGCCTCCTGAGTAGTTGGGACTACAGGCACATGCTACTGAGAGGTGACAACATGCTAGCAGCCCTTGCTCTTGGTGCCTCTCAGCCTCCGCTGTCCACTCTGGCAACACTTGATGAGCCCTTCAGCCCACCATGGGCACTGTGGAAGCCCCTCTGTGGGCTGGCCGAGGCCAGAGCAAGCTTCCTCTGCTTGCCAGGAGGTGTGGAGGGAGAGGCGCCAGCGGGAACCTGGGCCGCGAGTGGCACTCGTGGGCCAGCGGGAGTTCTGGGTGGGCATGGGCTCGGCAGGCCCCACACTCAGAGCTGCGACCAGCACTGCCGGCCCAGAGGGCAGTGAAGGGCATAGCACCCGGGCCAGCAGCTGCAGAGGGTGCGCCGGGTCACCCAGCAGTGCCTGCCCACTGGGCCTCAGTTGCCTCCCCATGGGGCAGGGCTTGGTACCTGCAAGCCGCCAAGCAACCCCCCCTCCGCCCTCCCCCTCCTCCCCCCTCCCCTCTTCCCCTCTCCCCCGCCATGGGCTCCTGCACGCTGGAAACTCCCCGATGAGCGATGAGTGCTGCTCTCTACATGGTAGCACCAGGTGCCATCCACCGCCCAAGGACTGAGGAGTGTGGGCACCCTGTGTGGGACTGGTGGGCATCTCTGCCTGCAGCCCAGGTAGGGGATCCACGAGGTGAAGCCAGTTGTGATCCTGAGTCTTGTAGGGACTTGGAGAATTTTTATGTCTAGCTAAGGGATTGTAAATACACCAATCAGCACCCTGTGTCTAGCTCAAGGTTTGTAAATACACCAATCAGTACTCTGTATCTAGCTAACCTAGTGGGAATTGGGAGAACTTTTCTGTCTAGCACTCTGTGTCTAGCTAAAGGATTGTAAACGCACCAATCAGCACTCTATCAAAATGGACCAAGCAGCTCTGTGTAAAGCAGACTAATCAGCTCTCTGTAAAATGGACCAATCAGCAGGATGTGGGTGGGGTCAAATAAGGGAATAAAAACAGGCTGCCCAAGCCGGCCAGCGGCAACCTGCTCGGTCCCCTTCCACCCTGTAGAAGCTTTGTTCTTTTGCTCTTTGCAATAAATCTTGCTGCTGCTCACTCTTTGGGTCCATGCCGCCTTCAGAACTGTAACACTCATAACACTCACCACGAAGGTCTGCAGCTTCACTCCTGAAGCCAGGAAAACCACAAACCCAACAGAAGGAAGAAACTCTGAACATGTCCTAACATCAGAAGGAACAAACTCCAGACACACCATCTTTAAGAACTGTAGGCCGGGCGCGGTGGCTCAAGCCTGTAATCCCAGCACTTTGGGAGGCCGAGACGGGCGGATCACAAGGTCAGGAGATCGAGACCATCCTGGCTAATACGGTGAAACCCTGTCTCTACTTAAAAATACAAAAAACTAGCCGGGCGACAAGGCGGGCGCCTGTAGTCCCAGCTACTCAGGAGGCTGAGGCAGGAGAATGGCGTGAACCCGGGAGGCGGAGCTTGCAGTGAGCTGAGATCCGGCCACTGCACTCCAGCCTGGGTGGAAGAGCGAGACTCCGTCTCAAAAAAAAAAAAAAAAAAGAACTGTAACACTCACCGTGAGGGCTCGCAACTTCATTCTTGAAGTCAGTGAGACCAAGAACCCACCAATTCTGGACACACTACCAACCAGATAATTGTTTAATTTTTTGTAGCAACGGGGTCTCACTATATTGCTCCCACCACTCCTATTCAACGTAGTGCTGTAAGTCATAGCCAGAGCAATCAGGCAAGACAAAGAAATAAAAGGGATCTAAATAGGAAAAAAGGAAGTCAAACTGTCTCTATTTGCAAATGATATGATTCTATACCTAGGAAACTGCAGAGTCTCTGCCCAAAATCTCCTAGATCTGATAAGCAACCCCAGTGAAGTTTCAGGATTCAAAATCAGTGTACAAAAATCGGTAACATTTCCAGTCAGCAACAATATCCAAGTTAAGTGTCAAATCAAGAATGCAATCTCGTTCACAATTGCCACAAAAGTAATAAACTACCCAGGAATACAGCTAACCAGGGAGGTGAAAGATCTCTACAATGAGAACTATAAAACACTGCTCAAAGAAATCAGAGACAATACAAACAAATGGAAAAACATTCCATGCTCATGGATAGGAAGAATCAATATTGTTAAAATGATCATACTGCCCAAAGCAATTTACACAATCAATGCTCTTCCTATCAAACTACTGATGACATTCTTGGCCAGGCATGGTGGCTCATGCCTGAAATCCAAGCACTTTGGGTGGCTGAGGTGGGCAGATCACCTGAGGTCAGGAGTTTGAGACCAGCCTGGGCAACATGGTAAAACCCCATCTCTACTAAAAATACAAAACTTAGCCAGCTGGGTGACAGAGGGATATTCTGTCTCTAATTAATTAATTAATTAATTTAATTTAATTCATATGGAATGCAAAAAGAACCCAAATAGCCAAAGCAATCCTAAGCAAAAAGAACAAAGCTGGAGGTATCACATTACCAGACTTCAAACTATACTGAAATGTTACAGTAACTAAAACAGCCTGGTACTGGTTTACAGTAACAAAAACAGACACATAGACAAATGGAACAGAATAGAAAGCCCAGAAGTAAAGCCACACACCTACAACCATCTAATCTTTGACAAAGTTGGCAAAACTCAGCAAAGGGTAAAGGACTCCCTATTCAATAAATGGTGCTGGGATAACTGGATATCCATATGCAAAAGATTGAAACTGGACCCCTTTCTCACACCACATATACAAAAATCAACTAAAGATGGATCAACTAAAGATTAAATGTAAAACCCAAAACTATAAAAACCCTAGAAAAAAACCTACGAAATACCATTCTAGACATAGGTCCTGGAAAAGATTTCATGATGAAGACACCAAAACCAATTGCAACAAAAACAAAAGTTGACAAATGGGACCTAATTATAGTATTTAGTAAAAAGCTTCTGCACAACAAGAGAAACTATCAACAGAGTAAATAGACAACCCATGGAATTGGAGAAGATATTTGCAAGCTATGTATCTGAACAAAGGTCTAATATCCAGAATCTATAAAGAACTTAAACAATTTTACAAGAAAAAAACAACCCCATTAAAAAGTGGGCAGGGGTGGGAGTTGCCAAGATGGCTGAACAGGAACAGCTCCAGTCTACAGCTCCCAGTGTGAGCGATACAGAAGATGGATGATTTCTGCCTTTGCAACTGAGGCACAGGGTTCATCTCACTAGGGCTTGTCAGACAGTGGGTGCAGTCCATTGAGCAGGGTGGGATATCACCTCACCCAGGAAGTGCAAGGGGTAGGGGATTTCCCAAACCTAGCCAAGGGAATCCGTGACAGATGGTACCTGGAAAATCAGGACACTCCCACCCTAATACTGCGCTTTTCCAATGGTCTTAGCAAACGGCACACCAGGAGATTATATCCCACACCCGGCTCAGAGGGTCCCACGCCCACAGAGCTAGCTCACTCGCAGAGCTAGCAAAACTCACTCACTGCCAGCACAGCAGTCTGAGATCTAACTGCAAGGCAGCAGCGAGGCTGGGGTAGGGGCATCTGCCATTGCTGAGGCTTGAATAGGTAAACTAAGTGGGTGGGAAGCTCAAACTGGGTGAAGCCCAATGCAGCTCAAGGAAGCCCGCCTGCCTCTGTAGACTCTACCTGTGGGGGCAGGGCATAGCTGAATAAAAGGCAGAATAAACTTCTGCAGACTTAAACATCCCTATCTGACAGCTTTGAAAAGAGTAGTGGTTCTCCCAGCACAGATTTTGAGATCTGAGAATTGATAGACTGCCTCCTGCAGTGGGTCCTTGAGGCCCGAGTAGCCTAACTAGGAGACACTTCCCAGTAGGGGCCAACTGACACCTCATATGGACAGGTGCCCCTCTGAGATGAAGCTTCCAGAGGAAGGATCAAGCAGCAACATTAGCCTTCTGCAATATTTGCTGTTCTGCAGCCTCCACTGGTGATACCCAGGAAAATAGGGTCTGGAGTGGACCTCAAGCAAACTCCAACAGACCTGCAGCTGTGAGTCCTGACTGTTAGAAGGAAAATTAACAAACAGAAAGGACATTCACACCAAAACTCCATCTATAGGTCACCATCACCAAAGATGAAAGGTAGATAAAACCACAAAGATGGGGAGAAACTAGAGCAGAAAAGCTGAAAATTCTAAAAATCAGAGTGCCTCTTCTCCTCCAAAGGATTGCAGTTCCTTGCCAGCGACGGAACAAAGCTGGATGAAGAATGACTTTGACTAGTTGAGAGAAGAAGGCTTCAGAAGATCAGTAATAACAATCTTCTCCGAGCTAAAGCAGGATGTTCCAACCCATCACAAAGAAGCTAAAAGCCTTGAAAAAAAGATAAGACAAATGGGCTAACTAGAATAAACAGTGTAGATAAGACCTTAAATTACCTGATGGAACTGAAAACCATGGCACGAGAACTACGTAATGCATGCACAAGCTTCAGTAGCCGATTTGATCAAGTGGAAGAAACAGCATCAGTGATTGAAGATCAAATGAATGAAATGAACCGAGAAGAGAAGTTTGAGAAAAAAGAGTAAAAGAAAAGAACAAAGCCTCCAAGAAATATGGGACAATGTGAAGAGACTAAATATAGGTCTGATTGGTGCACCTGAAAGTGACGGGGAGAATGTAACCAAGGAGGAAAACACTCTTCAGGGTACTATCCAGGAGAACTTCCCCAACCTAGCAAGGCAAGCCAACATTCAAATTCAGGAAATACAGAGAACACCACAAAGATACTCTGTCTTTTTGTCAGATCCACAAAAGTTGAAATGAAGGAAAAGATGTTAAGGGCAGCCAGAGAGAAAGGTTGTGTTACCCACAAAGGGAAGCCCATCAGACTAACAGAGAATCTCTCAGCAGTAACACTACAAGCCGGAAGAGAGTGGGGCCCAATATTCAACACTTTTAAAGACAAGAATTTTCAACCCAGAATTTCATATCCAGCTAAACTAAGCTTCATAAGTGAAGGAGAAATAAAATCCTTTACAGACAAGCAAATTCTGAGAGATTTTGTCACCACCAGGCCTGCCTTACAAGAGCTCCTGAAGGAAGTACTAACCATGAAAAGCAACAACCGGTACCACCCACCTCAAAAACATGCCAAATTGTTAAGACCATCAATGCTAGGAAGAAACTGCATCAACTAAAGACCAAACTAACCAGCTAATATTCATAATGACAGGATCAAATTCACACATAACAATATTAACCTTAAATGTAAATGGGCTAAATTCTCCAATTAAAAGACACAAACTGGCAAATTGGATAGAGTCAAGACCCATCAGTGTGCTGTATTCAGGAGACCCATCTCATGTGCAGAGACACACATAGGATCAAAATAAAGGGATGGAGGAAGATGTACCAAGCAAATGGAAAACAAAAAAAAAGTTGGGGTTGCAATCCTAGTCTCTGATAAAACAGACTTTAAACCAACAAAGATCAAAAGAGACAAAGAAGGCCATTACATAATGGTAAAGTGATCAATTCAATAAGAAGAGCTAACTATCCCAAATATATATGCACTCAATACAGAAACACCCAGATACATAAAGCAAGTCCTTAGAGACCTACAAAGAGACTTAGACTCCCACACAATAATAATGAGAGACTTTAACACCCCACTGCCAACATTAGACAGATCCACAAGACAGAAAGTTAGCAAGGATATCCAGGACTTCAACTCAGCTCTGCACCAAGCGGACCTAATAGACATCTACACAACTCTTCATCCCAAATCAACAGAATATACATTCTTCTCAGCACCACATCACACTTATTCCAAAATTGACCACATAGGTGGAATTAAAGCACTCCTCAGCAAATGTAAAAGAACAGAAATTATAACAAACTGTCTGTCAGACCAAGTGCAATCAAACTAGAACTCAGTATTAAGAAACCCACTCAAAACTTCTCAACTACATGGAAACTGAACAACCTACTCCTGAATGACTACTGGGTACATAACAAAATGAAGGCAGAAATAAAGATGTTCTTTGAAACCAATAGGAACAAAGACACACATGCCAGAATCTCTGGGATACATTTAAAGCAGTGTGTAGAGGGAAATTTATAGCACTAAATGCCCACAAGAGAAAGCAGGAAAGATCTAAAATTGACACCCTAACATCACAATTAAAAGAACTAGAGAAGCAAGAACAAACACATTCCAAAGCTAGCAGAAAGGCAAGAAATAACTAAGATCAGAGCAGAACTGAAGGAGACAAAGACACAAAAAACCCTTCAAAAAACCAATGAATCCAGGAGCTGTTTTTTTTTAAAAGATCAACAAAATTGATAGACTGCTGGCAAGACTAATAAAGAAGAAAAGAGAGAAGAATCAAATAGATGCAATAAAAAAATGATAAAGGGGATATCACCACTGATCCCACAGAAATACAAACTACCATCAGAGAATACTATAAACACCTCTATGCAAATAAACTAGAAATAAACGCAAATAAACTAGAAAATCTAGAAGAAATGGATAAATTCCTGGATGCATACACCCTCCAAAAACTAAACCAGAAAGAAGTTGAATCCCTGAATAAACCAATAACAGGTTCTGAAATTGAGACAATAATTAATAGCCCACCAACCAAAACAAGTCCAGGAGCAGTTGGATTCACAGCCAAATTCTACCAGAGGTACAAAGAGGAGGTAGAAGCATTCCTTCTGAAACTATTCTAATCAACAGAAAAAGAGGGAATCCTCCCTAACTCATTTTACTAAGGCCAGCATCATTTTGATACCAAAGTCTGGCAGAGACACAACAAAAAAAGATAATTTTAGACGAATATCCCTGATGAACACTGATGCAAAAATCCTCAATGAAATACTGGTAAACCAAATCCAGCAGCACATCAAAAAGCTTATCCACCATGATCAAGTGGGCTTCATCCTTGGGATGCAAGGCTGGTTAAACATATGCAAATCAATAAACGTAATCCATCATATAAACAGAATCAAAGACAAAAACCACGTGATTATCTCAATAGATGCAGAAAAGGCCTTTGACAAAATTCAACAGCCCCTCATGCTAAAAACTCTCAATAAACTAGATACTGATAGGAGGTATATCAAAATAATAAGAGCTATTTGTGACAAACCACAGCCAATATCATACTGAATGGGCAAAAGCTGGAAGCATTCTCTTTGAAAACTAGCCCAAGTTAGGGATCCCCTCTCTCACCACTCCTATTCAACATAGTGTTGGAAGTTCTGGCCAGGGCAATCAGGCAAGAGAAAGAAATAAAGAGTATTCAATTAGGAAAAGAGGAAGTCAAATTGTTCCTCTTTGCAGATGACATGATTGTATATTTAGAAAACCCCATCATCTCAGCCAAAATCTCCTTAAGCTGATAAGCAACTTCAGCAAAGTCTCAGGATACAACATCAGTCTGCAAAAATCACAAGCATTCCTATATACCAATAACAGACAAACAGAGAGCCAAATCATGAGTGAACTCCCATTCACAATTGCTTCAAAGAGAATAAAATACCTAGGAATCCAACTTACAAGTGATGTGAAGGGCCTCTTCAAGGAGAACTACAAACCACTGCTCAACGAAATTAAAGAGGACAAAACAAATGGAAGAACATTCCATGCTCATGGATAGGAAGAATCAATATCATGAACATGGCTATACTGCCCAAGGTAATTTATAGATTCAATGCCATCTCCATCAAGCTACCAATGACTTTCTTCACAGAATTGGAAAAAAATACTGTAAAGTTCATATGGACCCAAAAAAGAGCCCACATTGCCAAAACAATCCTAAGCCAAAAGAACAAAGCTGGAGGCATCACACTACCTGATTTCAAACTATACTACAAGGCTATAGTAACCAAAACAGCATGGTACTGGTACCAAAACAGAGATATAGACCAATGGAACAGAACAGAGCCCTCAGAAATAATACCACACATCTACAACCACCTGATCTCTGACAAACCTGACAAAAACAAGAAATGGGGAAATGATTCCCTTTTTAAGAAATGGTACTGGGAAACTGGCTAGCCATATGTAGAAAGCTGAAACTGGATCCCTTCCTTACACCTTACACAAAAATTAATTCAAGATGTATTAAAGACTTAAATGTTACACCGAAAACCATAAAACCCTAGAGGAAAACCTAGGCAATACCATTCAGGCCATAGGCAAGGGCAAGGACTTCATGACTAAAACACCAAAAGCAATGGCAACAAAAGCCAAAATTGACACATGGGATCCAATTAAACTAAAGAACTTCTGCACAGCAAAAGAAACTACCAGAGTGAACGGGCAACTTACAGAATGGGAGAAAATTTTTACAATCTACCCATCTGACTAAGGGCTAATATCCAGAATCTACAAAGATCTTAAACAAATTTATAAGAAAAAATCAAACAACTTCATCAGAAAGTGGACAAAGGATATGAACAGACATTTCTCAAAAGAAGACATTTATGCAGCAAACAGACACATGAAAAAATGCTCGTAATCACTCGCCATCAGAGAAATGTAAATCAAAACCACAATGAGATACCATCTCACACCAGTTAGAATGGCAATCATTAAAAAGTCAGGAAGCAACAGGTGCTGGAGAGGATGTGAAGAAATAGGAACACTTTTACACTGTTGGTGGGACTGTAAACTAGTTCAATCATTGTGGAAGACAGTGTGGCAATTCCTCAAGGATCTAGAACTAGAAATACCATTTGACCCAGCCATCACATTACTGGGTATATACCCAGGATTATAAATCATGCTGCTGTAAAGACACGCACACGTATGTTTTTTGTGTCACTATTCACAATAGCAAAGACTTGGAACCAACCCAAATGTCCATCAATGATAGACTGGATTAAGAAAATGTAGGCCGGGAGCGGTGGCTCAAGCCTGTAATCCCAGCACTTTGGGAGGCCGAGACGGGTGGATCACGAGGTCAGGAGATCGAGACCATCCTGGCTAACACGGTGAAACCCCGTCTCTACTAAAAATACAAAAACTAGCCGGGCGAGGTGGCGGGCACCTGTAGTCCCAGCTACTCGGGAGGCTGAGGCAGGAGAATGGTGTAAACCCGGGAGGCGGAGCTTGCAGTGAGCTGAGATCCGGCCACTGCACTCCAGTCCGGGTGACAGAGCGAGACTCCGCCTCAAAAAAAAAGAAAATGTAGCACATATACACCATGAAATACTATGCAGCCTTAAAAAAAGGACGAGTTCATGTCCTTTGTAGGGACATGGGTGAAGCTGAAAACCATCATTCTAAGCAAACTATCACAAGGACAGAAAACCAAACGTCGCATGTTCTCACTCATAGGTGGGAATTGAACAATGAGAACACTTGGACACAGAGTGGTGAAAATCACACACTGGGACCTATCATTGGGTGGGGAGAGGTGGGAAGGATAGCATTAGGAGAAATACCTAATGTAAATGATGAGTTAACGGGTACAGCACACCAACATGGCACATGTATACATATGTAACAAACCTGCATGTTGTGCACATGTACCCTAGAACTTAAAGTATTAAAAAAAAAAAAAAAAAACCAGAAACCTATGGTGGGGTTGAAGGTAGTGACTTGATATTTACTGAGCTATACTGGAATTCAAGTGCATTTCTTCTCTTTCAAAGAATAAAATCTCCCTTAACTTCAAAAAAAAAAAAAAAATGGGCAAGGATGTAAAAGGCACTTCTCAAAAGGAGACATACATGTGGCCAACAAACATATGAAAAAATGCTCAATATCACTAATCATTAAAGAAATGCACAATGAGATACCATTCCACACCAATCAGAATGGCTATTACTAAGGAGTAAAAAATAATAGATGTAGTTGAGGTTGTGGAGAAAAGTGAATGCTTATACATTGCTGGTGAGAATGTAAATCAGTTCAGCCACTGTGAAAAGCAATTTGGCAATTTCTCAAAGAACTTAAAACAGAACTACCATTCGACCCAGCAATTCTATTATTGGGTACATACTCAAAGGAAAATCAATGGTACTACTAAAGACACATGCACACATATGTTCAATGCAGCACTATTCACAATAGCAAAGACATAGAATTAACCTAAATGCCCATCAACAGTAGACTGGATAAAGAAAATGTGGCCCATACACACCATGGAATACTGTGTAGTCCACAAAAAGGAATAAGATCATGTCCTTTGCAGCAACATAGATGGAACTGGAGGCCATTGTCCTAAGCAAACTAACACTGGAACAGAAAACCAAATATCACATTTTCTCACTCATAAATGGGAACTAAACATCAAGTACACATGGACACAAAGAAGGGAAAAACAGACACGACAGCCTACTGGAGGGTGGAGGGTGGGAGGAGGGTGAGGACCAAAAAACTACCTATCCGGTACTACACTTATTACATAGGTAACAAAATAATCTGTACACCAAACCCCTACAACATGCAATTTACCTACACATGAAATCTGCACATGTACCCCTGAATCTTAAATAAAAATTAAAAATAAAAATAAAAAATAAAACTTTTGGCTAAAAAAAATTAATTAATTAAATTGAAAATAAAAATTCCATTACTTTAGCATTTTCTTATTTTGTAATCCACATCACTTACAAGTTCAGACATTACAAATAGGTTATATGCCACGTTAAAGTTTGACTTGAACGCAGGGGCTCTCCCTTGGAAAGCTAGCGTTCTGGCTACATCCATCCCCTGTTCAAAATCCTCTTAGGGCATCTTTCTGTTTTAATTCCCACTTACTGGTAGAATAGTGAGATGGCACATGTTTTATGTTCACTATTCATTTGCAGTTTTCCCACAGCCAGAGATCTTTATCTGGAGATACTATTAATTAGAAGAATTACTTTCTTCATAGAAAAGCCTGCACCCTTCTCCTTTGGAGGCTGAGTAGAGTGGACCTTTGTGCCTTTTCCGGCTACCCCACACCAGAACACCTTTATTCTTTTGGAGGAATCTCTCTCACATCCTGTAAAATGTAAGACTTGGAGGGAGGCAGAGCCCCACCTCTAACTAAGGAAGCTGAAGGTCCTGATTCTCCCTTGTACCACTCCGGACAGTTCATGATGCAGACTGATGACCTAGGCTTTGTCAGTTGGAGTTGCAGCCCAGAATTCTAAATCTTGAGACAGAGAAGCAAAGTCAGAGAGTCAGTTTGGTAACGACCACAGTAGTGGCAGCATCAGCAGCCCAGAGCAGCCTCAGAGAGACTGACAGACATGGAGCCAGCAGCAGCATTCTGAAAAAATTGGAGCTGTGACCAACCACTGTTGTGTTCCCTGAAGTTCACTCTCCTTTGAGGTCCAGCCCATTTTCCAAGCCTAGGATGCCATGCCAGCCTTCCCACTTTACACTGATTCTAGAATAGTTCTGAGATTCTTAAATAAATTCCTTTCTGCTTCAATGAAGAGTGTGTGTGAGAGTGTGTGTGTGTGTGTGTGTGTGTGAGAGAGAGAGAGAGAGAGAGAGAGAGAGAGATCTAAAATTCTTGACCACAAGAAAAAATCATCTCAAAGGAGCCCCATATTGACAATATTTCCAGTCAAAATTTTATGAAAAACTAGACAAAAGTGTGATGCAATTGTACTTTGTTATACATCTTAATCTTCTGCCAAAGTGAATATCATAACTTTTTGTTGTTGTTCTTGAGATAGAGCCTCGCTCTGTTGCCCAGGCTGGAGTTCAGTGGTGTGATCATGGTTCACTGCAGCCTCAAACTCCCGGGCTCAAGCAATCCTGCCACCTCAACCTTCCAAGCAGCTGGGACTACAGGCACACCCCACCACGCCTGGCTAATGTTTTTAGGTTTTTGTAGAGATGAAGTCTCACTATGCAGCCCAGGCTGGTCTCAAACTCCTGGGCTCAAGGAATCCTCCCACTTGGTCCCCCCAAAGTGCTAGGATTACAGATATAAGCTACCACACCAACCAATATCATAATTTTATTCTTATTTCTCATTTTAGAAAAAGAAGAAATATAGTCATTCCCTCTTATCTTCAGGGTATATGTTCCAATACCCCAATGGATACCCAAAAACCAATGATAGTACCAACACTATATGTAGTGTGTTTTTCCTATACACACATACCAATGATAAAGTTTAATTTATAAATTAGGCACAGAGGCCAGGTACAGTGGCTCTATACCTGAAATCCCAGCACTTTGAGAGGCCAAGGTGGACAGATTTTTTGAGCCCAGGAGTCCAAGACCATCCTAAGGAACACAGTCAGAACTCGTTGCTACAAAAACTAAACAAAATGAGCCTAACACTGTGGCTTGCACCTGCAGTCCCAGCTACTCAGAAGGCTAAGGCAGAAGGATTGCCTGAGCCCAGTAGGTAAAGGTTGCAGTGAGCCAAAATTGCGCCACTGCACTCCAGCCAAGGCAACAGAGTGAGACCCTGTATCAAAAAAAAAAAATTAAATTAAAAATAAAAATAAAAAATAAATTAGGCACCGTAAGAGATTATCAGCAAAAAATAATAATAAAATAGAAAAATTATAACAACATATTGTAATGAAAGTTATATAAATGTGGTTTCTCTCTCTCTCTCTATTACCTTATTGCGCTGTACTCACCTATTTTCACACCGTGGTTGACCTCAGGTAATTGAAATTATAGAAAACAAGGCCAGGCATGGTGGCTCATGCCTGTAATCCCAGCACTTTGGGGCACCAAAGTGGGGGCAGATCACTTGAGGTCAGGAGTTCAAGACCAGCCTGGCCAACATAGTGAAACCCCCTCTCTACCAAAAATACAAAAATTAGCAGGGTGTGCTGGCAGGCACCTGTAGTCCCAGCTACTTAGGAGGCTGAGACAGGAGAATGACTTGAACCTGCGAGGCAGAAGTTTCAGTGAGCCAAGATGGCGCCATTGTACTCATCTGGGGAACAGAGTGAGACTCTGTCTCAAAAAGAGAAAGAAAAGAAAAGAAAGAAAAAAGAAAAAAAAGAAATTATAGGAAACAAAACTGTGAATAAGGGGGTACTATTTGTATAAACAAGCCTATGGAGGCACAAAAGGTTGCTGATGCTCAAATGACATTGCTAAGTGAATCTTTTCGTGCTGCTGACACATTGGCAGGGAGAACAGCTTAAAAAAAAAAAGAAAGAAAATCAAAGAATTTGAAACTTCAATTACTGCCCCAAGACTCCTCTGTATAATGCACACACTTTTTCTCCTTAACCAGGCAGCCCTTCTTCTTCCAGTACAGAGCATGTCCTAGGTAAGGTCCTACCATACCAGGGTTGACAAGCCGACATTGTCTATCCCCTAGATGCTCTGAGAAGGACATAACAGCAACAACATATATTCCTGCCAGAGATGTTTAGCCTGGAACTAATAACCTGAGGGAAGCAGCCAGACAAACCCAAATTACGGAACATTCTGCAAAATAGTTGACCCCCCAGACTCTTCAAAAATGATAATATCATTAAAGACCAAAAATAATCTCAGTTACTAGTCTAGATTAAAGAAGCCTAGGTACACATGACAAATAAGTGCAATGCATAATCCCTGGTTGGATTCTGGATC
This sequence comes from Trachypithecus francoisi, assembly GCF_009764315.1. Lineage (NCBI taxonomy): Eukaryota > Metazoa > Chordata > Mammalia > Primates > Cercopithecidae > Trachypithecus > Trachypithecus francoisi. Next base: position 88,329,250 of record NW_022681470.1, on the reverse strand, counting down.
AAACAAAAAGCTATAAAGAACATTATTGAAATAATTAGTGAAATTTAATATGAGCTACTATTAAGTACTAGTATTTTATTAGTGTAAAATTTCTTGAATTATATTTGTATTGTGTAGGAGATTAATGTTTAAATAATTAAAGGTAAAGTGTCACAGGCTGGGCGAAGTGGCTCATGCCTGTAATCCCAACATTTTGGGAAGCGGAGGTGGGCAGATCACCTGAGGTCGGGAATTCAAGACCAGCCTGGCCAATATACTGAAACCCCGTCTCCACTAAAAATACAAAAAATTAGTCAGGCACGGTGGCAGGCTCCTGTAATCCCAGCTATTGGGAGACTGAGGCTTAAGACTTACTTGAACCCAGGAGTCGGAGGTTGCAGTGAGCCAAGATGGCACCAATGCACTCCAGCCTGGGCGACAGAGGGAGACTCTGTCAAAAAAAAAAAAAAAAAAAAAGTGTTACACTTGCAACTCATTTCTAAGTTCTTCAACAAACCATAGTGAGAGAGAGAGAAAGAAAACAAATGTAGCAAAATGTCTAGATGAAGGAGTTCATTGCCAATCTTTTGCACCTTGTTGGGGATGCATGGCAACATATTCAAGTTTCTCTACAAGGCATTTGAGGTCGAAGCATGGAAAAATACTGAAGCACTCTGTGCATGTTGTTTGTGCATGAGACTGAAATTCCTTGACCCTGGAAACAGGGCAAGGAACAGAATGTCTAATTAGGAGCTGTGTGATAAGGAGTTGTGTGACAAGGAGCACTGAAAACAGCCTCCTGAGAATGTGGTCTGAGTGATTTTAGATGTAATAAACAAGGCCGTATGTGCCCCATGACCCAGCTGCAAATCGTTACCTAGTGGATGTCTCTTGGTTGTCTAAATTGTAGTTCTTGTACAACCACAATTTAGATTACAACTACAATTACAATTACAACTAGAACTACAATTTAGAGAGGGCTTGTTGTCCTCTCAATAAATACTTGGCAGACAGATCTTAGAGTGGCACCCTCTCAGAAGTGCTACTCCCTGCCCCGCTCAGCTGGAATTCTCTGAGTACTTCATTCTAAGCGTTCGCTGTAGCTACAAGCTGCAAGTGCTGACCCCAACATAACTACGTTGAAATTATGCATGCAGTAGGAAAACTCATCAATCTTTGGGGAATACCAGTAAAGGACAGTCACAACCCATTTCAGGAGGATGGGACTGATGCATATAATACCAGGGGTTGAGTTATCATGCGTCAGGAATTGACCAAAGAGCAGAAAGTATTTTTTAAAACGGTGCAACAATCAAGGCTATCCACTGCACCTTAGACTCCGAAGCTTTGCATCAGCTTATGCTTTTTATTCGGCAGGAATGCCCTTGGTTCCCTGATCAAGGAACATTAGTCTTAGAGTTATGGAAGCAGGTGGGTCACTGTCTGAAGAGAGGATTTAAGCAGGGCCATTTTACTAATGTTACCATTTTGACCACCTGGGCTCTGGTATGCTCTGCGTTGTACCCTCTTTATAAGCCAGATTGCAGTGAGTCAGACTGCCTATTATCTCCACCTGAAGGGAATTCAGAAGATTTAAAGAAAAACAGGAACCAGAACAACAGGGAGGGGCTCCTCTCCCTACTTCACTCCCTTCTGTAGAGCATAAGGAGGACACTTTCTAGTGATGATGAGGACAGACCGGAGCTTTTTCTTCCCCCAACAGAAAAGTCATTGCCCTCCTTTCCTCCACCCCTAAAAAAATCTGCATCTATTGGCCCTGTTCAGGCAACAGCACCTCCCATCCCCCTGCAGGAGATTGGAGGCCACCCAAGGGACGGTTCTTGGATAAGACCCCCCTGTCCATGAACATCTATATTGTCATGTGCATCCATGTGAAGAGACCACCAAACAGGCTTATGTGAGCAATAAAGCTTTTTAATCACCTAGGTGCAGGTGGGCTGAGTCTGAAAAGAGAGTCAGCAAAGGGTGGTGGGATTATCGTAAGTCCTTATAGGTTTGGGATAGGCGTACAAAGAAAATTCTCAAGGGTGGGGAGAATATTACAAAGTACCTTCTTAAGGGCAGGGGAGAATATATCATATCAGTTAGGGTGGGGCAGGAACAAATCACAATGGTGGAATGTCCTCAGTGAAGCCTATTTTCACTTCTTTCGTGGATCTTCAGTTGCTTCAGGCCGTCTGGACGTATACATGCAGGTCATAGGGGATATGATGGCTTAACTTGGACTCACAGGCCTGACATATATGATCAGGTGAACGCGAGTCTCAGTGATGACTCCTCATGAAACTTCCCTAGTAGAGGGGTGCCTCCAGGAGGGACTTAAGAAGGGAGATTCTGAGGCACTTTTTGGCGCATTCCCTGTCACTTTTCAAAACAATAGGAGACAGCATGAGAATTTGCCTTTAACTGTTTTTAAAGAGATAAAGGAAAGTATCCGTGAAAACGGTGTACATTCACCCTTTACCCAGGGGATGATTGAGGCTCTGGGAAATGGCTGTAAGATGACTCCTCATGAAATGTGTCTGGAATTGGTGGGTTCTTGGTCTCACTGACTTCAAGAATGAAGTCGCGGACCCTCATGGTGAGTGTTACAGTTCTTAAAGATGCTAGGTTTGGAATTTGTTCCTTCTGATGTTTGGACGTGTTCAAAGTTTTTTCCTTCTGGTGGGTTTGTGGTCACGCTGGCTTCAAGAGTGAAGCCACAGACCTTCACGGTGAATGTTACAACTCATAAAGCCAGCATGGACCCAAAGAGTGAGCAATAGCAAGATTTATTGCAAAGACCAAAAGAACAAAGCTTCCACAGTGTGGAAGGGGACCCAAGCAGGTTGTCACTACCTGGCTGGGGCAGCCTGCTTTTATTCCCTTATCTGGCCCCCACCCACATCCTGCTGATTGGTCCATTTTACAGAGAGCTGATTGGTCTATTTTACAGAGCGCTGATTGGTCCATTTTACAGAGCGCTGATTGGTCCATTTTAGAGAGCTGATTGGACCATTTTGACAGGGTGCTGATTGGTGCATTTACAATCCCTGAGCTAGACACAGAGTGCTGATCAGTGCATTTACAATCCTCTAGCTAGACATAAAAGTTCTCCAAGTCCCCACTAGATTCAGGAGCCCAGCTGACTTCACCTAGTGGATTCCACACTGGGGATGCCCGCAAGCTAGCAGCCAGTCCTGAGCGGTGCCTGCACTCCTCAGCCCTTGAGCAGCCGATAGGACCTGGTGCCACGGAGCAGGGGGTGGCGCCCATCTGGGAAGCTTGGGCCGGGAGGGAGCCCACCACGGAGCGGTGGCAGGCTGCAGGTCCTGAGCCCTGCCCTGTGGGGAGGTGGCTGAGGCCCGCAAGAATTCAAGCACGGCGCATGCGGGCCAACAGTGCTGGGGGACCCTGCTGCAACCTCTGCAGCTGCTGGCCCAGGTGCTAAGCCCCTCACTGCCCTGGGCCAGTGGCACCGGCCGGCCGCTCCGAGTGCGGGGCCCACCGAGCTCGCGTCCACGCCCGCTGGACCTCGCACTGGCCTGTGAGCGCAGTGCACAGCCCCGGTTCCCGCCCGTGCCTCTCCCTCCACACCTCCCGGCAAGCAGAGGGAGCCGGCTCCGGCCTCCGCCAGCCCAGAAAGGGGCTCCCACAGTGCAGTGGCAGGCTGAAGGGCTCCTCAAGCACCACCAGAGTGGATGCCCAGGCTGAGGAGCACGGAGAGTGATGACTGCTAGCACATTGTCACCTCTCAAAAATGGTATACATTCACCGTTTACCCAGGGGATGATTGAGGCTCTGGGAAATGGCTATAAGATGACTCTGCATGATTGGAAAACTTTAGTAATAAAGTTTTGGTTTCAGCTGCAGAATACACTGTGTGGTAGCGTGAGTACAGTGATCTATCCATGCAGCAGCCCTTGCAAAATGTGGATAATAATATCCCAGTACAGCTTGATATGCTATGGGAAACAGGGCCTTTTGTTTGAGCTCAGGCTCAAGCTCAAATCAACAGCCATCTATTTCCACAATACTTGCAGCTAGCAATACAGGCATAGAAGAGGATACCCATGGGACAATCCCAGTGTTCCTTTATAACAGTTAAACAGAGTGCCACAGAAACATACACTGAATTTATCAACTGATTGCAAGCTGCACGTAGTGACCAACATCACATCAGCAGAGCTATAAAAAAAATCTATTCAAATCCACTGCACATGGAATAAATCAGAAGGTAAACAAAATAAAAGCCTCAAAATTCATACAACTTGTGAGTGAGTTCCAAAAAGCTTAGTTTAGAAGGGCTAGACAAAGTAAAACTTCAATGGGGCCCAAATTAGAATGCTTATAATGAAACCTAGTCTCCAGGAAAACAACAGTCACATGTGTTTATTCATATAAAATGATTTATAATATCTCTAATTAGGTGAATCAACTGGAAACAAACTCAGTCAAAATAAATTTTTAAAATATCTTGTAACCTATATTTTACTTTTCTGAGTAGATTAAGGAGATGTCAGCCCAGAGAAATGCTTAAGATATAGGTGAAAAATCTCCAGGCCTTTACACAAAATATTTCCACTTTCAAAGCAATGTCAGTGGACATTGATAAAAGTATAGCAGCATCCTCTACTAAGGTGATTTCATTTATTCCCTGCAACCCACTAATAAATATCCCACTTCTCCCAAACAGTGTTTAGGCTCCTAGCTAAGCAAAAAACTATTGTCAATTAGCATTCAACTGAAGAAAAGAAAGATAAAAGATTGTCTTGTTTCCATCACTGTATTACTTGGGCAACACAATTATGTAATTCTTACCCTAAGAGAAAGTTTTCATTGTTTTTTAAAGTCTTTTCAAATAAAACCTTCTTATGTTTTGAAAAATATAAAATACAAACTTTCACTTTATTTTATTGTAAATTGTAAAGAGATCATTGTCTTAAATAACATATTGTTAGCTTCAAACTTCCTAAAATATAAAAACATTGTTGTCTAATGTCACATATTAACATTAAGCTCAGTGGTGTAGAGACTCTCCTACATTTTTGCAAGCTCAAGCTGATCATTCTGTTTTTTATCCGAACAACCAGTCTTAAACAACAGTTTTATTTGGCACTCACTCAAGCTCGCATGATTATTAAAACCTGTCCTGATTGCCAATGGCATTCTCTCTCCCCTTTTGCATTAGAACTTAGTGCCAACCCACGAGGTTTGGTGCCTAATGCTATCTGGCAAACTGATATTCCTCAGCATCCACCCTTTAGATGCCTCAAATTTCTACATGTTACTGTAGACACTTTATACAGGCCTGAAATATGCTACTGCCCTGACTATAGAGAAAACTAAAGATGCAATTGTTCATCTTTTTAAATCTATTATGACCTCAGGCCTTCCACAAACTATAAAAACTGATAATAGACGTTGCCATCTTAGTGCTCGATTTACATATGCATTTACAACCTTAGCACATACAACACAAGACTGGCATTCCTTACAACTCAACCAGTCAGGTCAATGTTGAGCGAGCTCATCAAACTCTTAAAGTATATCTTAATAAACAAAAAAGGGGGCATATGGGGCTTTCTCCTCGAGAACAGATAGGAGACCACTGAACAACCCTCTCCCGATGATGAAAGACCTGTCGTTGGAGAATCGACCAGCAATAAGGGTGATGACACGGAAGACACCTGACATTACCTGAGGACAGCTAAAGAAACTGGATCAACAGGCAACTATCCGGGTTGTTGTCATGGGAGTCCCTGGAATTGCAGAGAATTGGCTTCTTACGTATCTGGTGGTAATTGGGGAAGCTTTTGAGAAACTAAGACAGACGTGGATGCTAGGGTGGCTGGTGTTTCTTGTCCTTTGCCAAGTGGGATCAGCTCAAGAACATATTTATTGGAATCATATTCTGAATCCCCCTGTTTTAAATGTTATTACAAGGTGGGATGCTGATCCACCTTTGTCATCTAATGATACTTCTTGGATGGGAGGTCAATAGATGCACCTGTCTTACCCCTTAACTGAAAATTTGGGATGGATTAAACTCAATGACTCCTTGACTTTATTGTCTAGCAACCCCCTTCTTTGTTTTTCTACAATATCACATGATAAGCGCATTACTCTCATTCCTCTGGAGTATCTTTACTTCCAGCTCAAAAGGGATGCCAAGCCAGCAAACTTGACCTTTATTTCTGCTGTTACCATTAATCTTTCTAAGGTCTCTAACAAAGCTACACAAGTGCCTGATCTTCTTATATGCTGTTTGAGAAGGAACTGGTAATATAAGCTTGAGGCTGTCCAGTGTGATCCGCCTGCAGACAACCTGCGCCATGACAAGGGCCTCTGTTTAATAATGGCACCTTACTTGATTGGGGTCCCCATGGTAGTCTTATGTCTGCAAATCAGACTATTGGATTTGGGAGTCCCTCCAATAGTTCCATCACCTGGTCAGAGTATGGGCTTTGAGGACCAATATTACAACTAAAAGGGAAGCAAGATTTAAGCCCTGCTATTACCCAAATTTGGAGACTAGGTCTTCCCTTTTTTGAATGAGTTCTTTTGTATGGTGATTACATTTATAGCAGTGGCAACTACACCCCCTCCTTGTACAATAATGTTACTGATACAGCCCTGATTTGTACTACACACCCCTATATAGTTTTGTCTGGGCAGGGTATGCCTAACATAGAACAGAATCAATCCTTTTATAGTATTACTTTCTCTTCCAGTAGTTGGTATGCTACATGTTTGTCTCATCAAAATGTTACATAGTTAAATATAACCTATGTCATGATCCTAAAATGGCATGTAGAATTGTGGCTCCCTGTAAATTTAACCCAGAGCTGGGAAGGGGATTCCACCCTACAGTTATTTATTTTTTTTTATTTATTTATTTTTTTTTGTTTTTTTTTTTCCTACAGTTATTTAGAAAAGAGCTATCTCATACTCGAAAAAAAAGATTTTTGGCCACTTTAATTGCCTTTTTTGTCTCAGCTATTATTATACTGTGTCTGGAATTGGTTCCTTCTGGTGGGTTCTTGGCCTCGCTGATTTCAAGAATGAAGCCAGGGACCCTCAAGGTGAGCGTTACAGTTCTTAAAGATGGTGTGTCCAGAGTTTGTTCCTTCAGATGTTCAGATGTGTCCGGAGTTTCTTCCTTCTGGTGAGTTCGTGGTCTCACTGACTTCAGGAGTGAAGCTGCAGACATTTTCCGTGAGTGTTACAGCTCTTAAAGGTGGTGCATCGAGAGTTGTCTATTCCTCTCGGTGGGTTCCTGGTCTTGCTGACGTCAGGAGTGAAGCCGCAGACCCTTGTGGTGAGTGTTACAGCTCATAAAGGTAGTGCAAACCAAAAGAGTGAGCAGCAGCAAGATTTATTTTGAAAAGGGACAGAACACTTCCATGCCATTGATGGGGACCCAAGTGCTTGCCGCTGCTGGCTCCAGTGACCAGCTTTTATTTCCTTATTTGGCCCTGCCCACATCCTGCTGATTGTTCCATTTTACAGAGTGCTGATTGGTGCGTTTACAAACTTTTAGCTAGACACAGAGCGCTGATTGGTGTGTTTACAATCCTTTAGCTAGACAGAAAAGTTCTCCAAGTCCCCACCTGACCCAGCCCAGCCAGTTTCACCTCTCAATACTAGCAACTGCTGCTACCACAGCTGTTTCTCTGACAGAATCTATTCATACAGCCTCAGTAGTGAACCATATGGTATACAAAGTAACCCTTGGGTTTCAAGAATAAGTAAACATTGATAAAACTATTTTGTCTCACCTGGAGGCTCTTAAAGCTGCTGTTGAATGGCTGGGGGATCAGCAGCAGGTAGTCATTACTCGTCAAAATTTACATTGTGATTGGCAATATAATTCCATCTGTGTCACACCTCTGCCATATAATAGCTCCCAATATACTCGGGAGAGAGTAAAGGCACACCTACAAAGGGCTTATCAGGACCACTTACCCTCTCAAATTTCTACTCTTGAGTGCGAGTTAAAGAAACAACTTAAAGAATGATCACAGTAATTACAAACAAATATCCTTCAGCAATTACAAGGTTTTCAATGGTTGAACCTGAACATTTAGTTGTCTGAGTTAGACATACGCATTTGGGTGATGGTCACTATGCTTATTCTTTTTTGTATCTGTTTGCTAGGCATCTGCAAATGGCTCTGTGCTGCCCCCTCCCCTCCCGCATCTACCACCGCATTACATAACCAGCATGCTTTAAGAATTAAAGAAGGAGTAGATGCGGGGGGTGCACAGCAACATATTCAAGCTTATGTATAAGGCATTTGAGGTCGAGGCATGGAAAAATACTGAGGCACTGTGTGTATGTTCTTTGTGCATGAGACTGAAATTCCTTAACCCTGCAAACAGGGCAAGGAACGGAATGTGTGATAAGGAGCTGTGTGATAAGGAGTTGTGTGAATAAGGAGGGCTGAAAGCCTCCTAGGAATGTGGTCTGAGTGCTTTTAGATGTAACACACAAGGCTATATGTGCCTCGTGACCAGACCGCAAATCTTTACCTAGTGGATGTCTCTTACTTGTCTAAACTGTAGTTTAACAAGCCCTCTCAATAAATACTTGGCTGACAGATCTTAAAGCAGCACTCTTTCAGAAGAGCTGCTACATACCCCGCTCAGCTGGAATGGTCTGAGTACTTCATTCTCGGCGTTCGCTGCAGCTACAAGCTGCAGACTTTGTTTCTTATTCTGCTCTTAACAAATTACCACAAACGTGGTGTCTTAGAACACACATTTGTTGTAAAGTTCTAGAAGTCAGAAATTCAAAATGAGCCTTGTGGAGATGAGAGGGGTTGGAAGAGCTATGTTTCTTCTCAGGGCTCAGGGAAGAATGTTTCCTTTTCCAGATTCAAACACCACCCACACTCCTTAACTCGTGGCTCCTTCCCCTATCTTCAAAACACATCACTCTAACCTCTGCTCTGATCATCACATTTTCTTTTCTGTATCCTCTGCCTGCCTTCTGTACGCCTGTCTGACCCTTGGCCTGCCTTTAAAGGAGTCATGTGATTATACTGGGCCCACCTGGATAATCCGGGACACTCTTCTCACCTCAAAATCCTTAACTTAACCACATCTGCAAGTCCCTTTTGCCATCTAAGATAATGTATCCACAGGTGCCAGAAATTAGAATGTGGACCTCTTTGGGGGACCATTATTCTGCCTTCCATACCCTTTTCCATAGATTTGAACATTTTCAAAATAAAAAGGAAGAAAAATAAGGAAAATGTCTAGAAAATTAGAGCAATCAAAATAAATGTAGGCCTGTAACTCTTTGTGAAGCTTTGTGACGACCCGTCTCAGGCACTAACCTTGGAGTCCAGGAAGCCTTGCAGAGGAACCAAAGGCTAAACAGAGGTTCACAGAGGACTCCTGAAACCAGGAATATATCCTCCAGTCATGCAGTCCATGAAGTCATTTCTTTCGGTTAACGAAAGAAAAAGCACAACTCTTCCTTCAAAAGCCCACTGCCGAGCCAGGTATGGTGGCCAGAACTGCAATCCCAGCTACTCTGAAGGCTGAGATGGGAAGACTGCTTAAGTCCAGGAGTTTGAGTCCAGCCTGGGCAAAAGAGCAAGACACCATCTCAATTTTTTAAATAAAATTTAAAAAAAAAATTTTTTTTGAGACAGAGTCTTGCTCTGTTGCCCAGGCTGAAGTGCAGTGATGCGATATCAGCTCTCTGCAACCTGCACCTCCTGAGTGTAACTGATTCTCCTGCCTCAGCCTCCCAAGCAGCTGAGATTACAGGTGCACACCACCACACCCAGTTAATTTTTGTATTTTTTTAGTAGTGATGGGGTTTCACCATGTTGGCCAGGCTGATCTCAAACTCCTGACCTCAGGTGATCCACCCGCCTCAGCCTCCCAAAGTGCTGGAATTACAGGTATGAGCCACCGTGCCCAGCCTAAAAAATGTTTTTAAAGCCCACTGCTACCAAAAGAAAATTCAGATACTTTATTTTGATGGCATTAAGGAAGCTAGTGTTGATGAGACAACAAAAATGAAAGTTAGGACAGGATGGGAAAATAGTGAATTTGTTTCAAGCTCTTTAGTTAAACTGATATGATGTGCATGAAACAATATCTGCACAAAATGGCCAATAATAATCGTCCTCAGAAAATAACCACTCCAGCATAAGTGCAGGCCTTTCTCACTACAAATGTATTGCTATCATAGATTGAAATCGATATATGAACTCTCCTTTTTTTTGTACTTTGGTGAGTAAACTCCTTTTTTAAAAAATTAAGAAATATGGGCAGAAGGGTGACTTAAAAAAAAAAGTCAGCCAAATTACTTTTTTTTCCCTCACTCCATTGGCCAGGCTGTAGTGGAGTGGCACAATCTTGGTCACTGCAACCACCACCTCTGGGGTTCAAGCAATTCTCCTGTCTCAGCCTTCCAAATAGCTGAGATTACAGGCACCTACCACCATGACCAGCTAATTTTTGTATTTTTAGTAGAGACAAGGATTCACCATGTTGGTCATGCTGGTCTTGAACTCCTGACCTCAAATGATCCACCCGCCTCAGCCTCCCAAAGTGCTGAGATTACAGGTGTGAGCCACTGTGCCCGGCCTGAGTTAAATCTTCTAAAGTTTAATTGAGCAATGAACAGTTCCCGAAACTGGCAGCCTCCCAAACCAGAGTAGGCTCAGAGACTCGAGTCCAGCCACATGGTGGAAGATTTACTGACAGAAAAGGAAAGTGACATACAGAAAATGGAAGTGAGGTACAGAAACAGCTGCATTGGTTACAGCATGGCGTTTGCCTTATTTGAACACGGTTTGAACATTTAGCCACATTTGATTGGTCAAAACTTAGTGATTGGCACAAGAGTAGACTACAGTTTGTTTACATTTCCATTTAGGCTATAGCTCATAATGAAACCTTGAAGCTGAACTTAAAATATGTAAGGAAGCTGCTTTAAGCTAAACTTGATTTAACAATTCCCCCGTTTTGGTTATCCTCTCAATTTTGAGACATTTACTGAAACTTTAGTCATTGATGTCACAATCACCATCATAAAAGTACTTATTTGGTCTTGAGACCCACTGGGAAACAGTAGAACAGTGGGTTTTGCAAGGTGGGAACAAGGACTTTGGGTTTTTTTTTTTTAAGGGTTAGGGTAGAGGGTACTTCCTTCTGCTGAGACATCGTGTTTACAGGAGAAAAATCAAAACCTGGTCTCTTCTGAGATCTATGTGTTTCCTTAAAGTCTTAATTTGATTATGTCACATTTAGAACAAGTTACTCCATTTTGCTTTGGTCTGGTCTGTTTGGTACTAGTGCATGAGCTCAGTCCAAAACAATGGCTTTCCATAATTTTGTTTAAAAAATTCCCCATTTGGTCCTCACTTAGGTGAGAGTGGGACCAAAACTTAGCATCACTCTCAGTTGCCATCATTTTGGATTTCCAGTATCAGTATGTCATTCACAGGTTACGGTGCCCTCGTGGTCACACATTTCTTTCTTTTTTTTTTTTTTGAGAGAGGGTCTTACTCTGTCACCCAGGCTGGAGTGCAGTGGAGCGATCTCGGCTCATTTAAACCTCCACCTCCTAGGCTCAAGTGATCCTCCCACTTCTGCCTCCTGAGTAACTGGGACTACAGGTGTGCACCACCACACCCAGCTAATTTTTGTACTTTTTGTAGAGATGGGGTTTCACCATGTTGCCCAGGCTGGTCTCGAACTCCTGGACTCAAGGCATCTGCCCGCCTTGGCCTCCCAAAGTGCTGGGATTACAAGCATGAGCCACCATGCCTGGCCTGTGGTCACACATTTCTTTGAGCCCTTGTCATTCCGTTGAAGCAAGACCACTTGACATTTTAGTGATGGCTGCATGCAAACATTTAAAACTTTTTAGAGAATATAGTACACGGCCGGGCGCGGTGGCTCAAGCCTGTAATCCCAGCACTTTGGGAGGCCGAGACGGGCGGATCACAAGGTCAGGAGATCGAGACCATCCTGGCGAACACAGTGAAACCCCGTCTCTACTAAATATACAAAAAAAAAAAAAAAAAAGAATATAGTACACCAGGGAGACTACTCTTATGACAATCATGAGAATAATACCAAGAGTTTGCAGTACATTCTTTACTCAGGGTCCCCATAAACCAACTCCTAAAATCAAATAGATCAAAAAATGAGCTAGATATACAGTCTACTTGCTTAACTAAGCAGTCTCTTCATTAATCCCCTACAACTGAATCTCTATCATACCCAAGACAAGGTATTTCTCCTTAGGCTACAAAGTGTCAGCAGTTGCACAGGTATTTCTCTGTTTAGCCAGTAAGTAATCTAAAGCAATTCTATTACTTAGCATAACTTTCATGAGATAATTTAAAGTCTGTTGTATAATCATATCTGTTACAGTAGAATCTTCTGTAGAGCCTATTATGAGGGACACATTTCTAATCAATGCCTCTTTTACTCCAAACTATGGAAAAAAGGACCTAATGAATGAGCCCTTTTCTAGAAGAGTGAAGACCTCCTGGCAATGTTCTCTTTAACCCATGATGTAGATTAAGAGGGGAGAGGTGAACCAATGTTCTGTTTTTGACTGATTATGAAGTAACATATGTGCCACTAAAATTTCTCACCTACATTGGGCCTTCATCTTCCATCTTTCAAGGTATAAGGTCGTCCATGTATAAGGTTCACTACAAAATCCTTCACAGGTAAAAGTATACTAACAGACCCTCTTTTTTTTTTTTTTTTTTGAGACAGAGTCTTGCTCTGTCACTATTCCAGACTGGAATGCAATGGCATGATTTCGGCTCACTGCAACCTCTGCCTCCTGGGTTCAAGTGATTCTCCTGCCTCAGCCTCCTGAGTAGCTATGACTACAGGCATGTGTCACCTCACCTGGCTAGTTTTTGTATTTTTAGTAGAGACGGGGTTTCACCATGTTAGTAATGCTAGTCTTGAACTCCTGACCTCAAGTGATCTGCCCTCCTTGGCCTCCAAAAGTGCTGGGATTACAGGCATGAGCCACCATGCCCAGCCGCTCTTTTCACTTCTGTTGTTCATAGAGGCATAAGCAAGGGAAAAAAATATTCAATGAGTCACGTGATAGTAGAGAGGTCTGGATCCGTGGTCTTAGGAAAAAGCTGTTCACATCAAGCATGTCATCTTCTTCTGGGGAGAAACTTCGCTGATTGGCTTTACCCTAAGCTTTCCAATGGCTCTACAAGAGTGTGGAGGGACCCTTCTCAGTTGCGAGATTGTGAACCTAAGATTCATAATCCCAAAGTTTTGCTGCAGTGTGAATGGCAAGGGCAGTCTTTCTCTGTTGTTCTCAGAACATCCAATCTTCTGGTTTTAGAATTTGAAGGGGTTGATTGTCCTCATAAAAGGCTTTCTTTACCAGTGGCATAATAATCTACTGTTAGAATATCAGCATTCTTCCTTGGGAAAGCTCTTATACAACCAGGAAACATGCATTGAAAATGACAGTTGAATGAATTCTCTCTATAAATGTTTAAATGGCCCATCAGGTAGCAGAATGTACTTGAAGCTTTGATTGTCTTCCGGGATGTGGGTTTGACAAACCAAACATTGGTCATAAACTATTTTAGCAATTTACAAGACACCACACCAATATGTATTTAATTTGGATCATTTTATCTTTTCCATAATGAGTCATAGAATGAAGAGCTTTTAATAACAAAAGCTTTAAGGACTCAGAAAGGACAAGGCAGACGTCCCCATTCTCCGTGAGTGTACGCTTAACTGGACTTACATCCTCTTGAATACTAGATGTTTTTCCAATTTAGGGGCATAGCACTGATAACTGATGGGTTATCGTAAGTAATTTGACTTAGATCATGGAATTCATTCAAATTGTATATTTAAACTGTTTCAGTATTGGCTGATTTAGCATGAAAATCTGACAAAGTATTCTCTTGGTTTTCAAATATTTTTTGTTCTACTTGGGTTAGCAGTTTTATAAACCAGTCAATCTTTTCATTAAAGTTCTAGGAATTCTTACTCAGTCCAAATGATATGATTCTAAAGTCATCAGAAACCTGCATTCAAGAGTGCTTTTCAGGCTCCTTTCATCCTTTCACAAACCTCCTAAAAGACACTATATTCTAGGATTTTGCCTGCTTATGAAGCTTTCAGAAACTGCATCAGAATTAAGCAATTAACTATGGAAATGACTTTAAATTGTCTTAAAGACAAAATTGACAAGGAAATTTCTGTGGTCTACAATATCTTAATATAATAACCATAATTATTATTGATAGCATATACTCAGACATATTAGAATTTTAGAAATCCCATATGAATTGGGTACATGTATTAATAACATTCACTAAAATATAAGATGAAGAAAGATAGACATTATTTCTTGTTTTAACAATGCTTCCCATGTAACTAAACAATTCTGTTTTCCTCTCTTTTGGATGCTTCAGTGGTACTCTATAGCATCCCAAAGTTAGAAGTTAAAAAAGACTGAATTTTGAAGCTAAAATTTGATTTTGGGAAGCCTGTCAAATATGTTAAAGTTTTAAAAGACTTAATGTTACAAAATAGAATTACAGGTCTGTATTTATCCATTTCACACTGCTGATAAAGACATACCTGAGACTGGGCACTTTACAAAAGAAAGAGGTTTAATGGAGAACCCACATTTCCATGTGGCTGAGGAAGTCTCACAATCATGGCAGAAGGCAAGGAAAAGCAAGTCACATTTTACATGGATGGCAGCAGGCAAAGACAGAGAACTCATGCAGGGGAACTCCCTTTTTTTTTTTTTTTTTTGGTTTTTGGTTTTGTTGCTGTTTTTGCTGTTGTTGTTTTGAGACAGAGTCTTGCTCTCCCACCCAAGCTAGAGTGCAGTGGCATGATCTCAACTCACTGCAACCTCTGCCTTCCAGGTTCAAGTGATTTTCCTGCTTCAGCCTCCTGAGTAGCTGGGATTACAGGTGCCCTCCACCACTCCTGACTAATTTTTGTATATTTAGTAGAGACAGGGTTTTACCATCTTGGCTAGGCTGGTCTCAAACTCCTGACCTCATGATCCACCTGCCTTGGTCTCCCAAAATGCTGGAATTAAACTCCCGTTTTTAAAGCCAACAGATGTCATGAGACTTATTCACTAACACAAGAACAGCACAGAAAAGAACGACCCACATGATTCAATTACTTCCCATCGAGTCCCTCCCACCACACGTGGGTGGGAATTATGGGAGCTACAAGATGAGATTTGGGTGGGGACACAGAGCCAAACCATATCAAGGTCACTATAAGTCATTCATTTTGCCAAAATGATAACTCAACAATTTTTAAAAGTCAAAAACCTCTACTCATTGATAGGGGGAAGATTTAGTTCCCCAAACTCTGTGTCTTGCCTTTCCCTTCCCTTTCCTATAGTTTATTCAAAAGACAAACAAAAATCTTTCATGGCCAGCCATGGTGTCTCACACCTGTAATCCCAGCACTTTGGGAGGCTGAGGTGGGTGGATTGCCTGAGCTCAGGAGTTCAAGACCAGCCTGGGCAACACAGTGAAACTCCATCTCTAGTAAAATACAAAAATTAGGCAAATGTGGTGGCACACACCTCTAACCCCAGCTACTCGGGAGGCCGAGGCAGGAAAATTGCTTGAACCTGGGAGGCAGAGATTACAGTGAGCTGAGATTGTGCCACTGCACTCCAGCCTGGGTGACAAAGCAAGACCCCATCTCCCAAGAAAAAAAAAAGGAAAAAAAAAAACTTTCATTATTCTTTAATATACATGAAAATCTTACTCAAGAGAAAAGCCAAGTTTCTTTTATTTCTTTAATTTTTTATTTTAAATTCTGGGATACATGTGTTGAACGTGCAGATTTGTTACATAGGTATACATGTGCCATGATGGTTTGTTGCACCTATCAACCCGTCATCTCGGTTTTAAGCCACGCATGTATTAGGTATTTGTCCTAATGCTGTCCCTCCCCTTTTCCCCCACCCCCCAACAGACCCCGGTGTGTGATGTTCCCCTCTCTCTGTCCATGTGTTCTCATTGTTCAGCTCCCACTTAGGAGTAAGAACATGCAGTGTTTTGTTTTCTGTTCCTGTGTTAGTTTGCTGAGGATGATGGTTTCCATCTTCATCCATGTCCCTGTAAAGGACACAAACTCATTCTTTCTTATGGCTGCAGAGTATTCCATAGTGTATATGTGCCACATTTTCTTTATCCAGTCTATAACTGATGGGCATTTGGGTTGGTTCTAAGTCTTTGCTATTGTAAATAGTGCTGCAATAAACATAAGTGCACATATGTGTGAGAAAGTCAAATTTCACCCTTGCATTCATGTACTATTAATGTCAACATCAATTTTTAATAAAACCTTATAGACAAATCTATCTAATCTTAATCAGTTTGACCATAACGTAAGAGTCTCATAAGCCTCTTAAAACCCTTTACAAATTTTTGTTAAAGAGCATATCAGTTCTCTAAGAAAACCCTGTTGTGCTTATTCCAATGTTCAATTTATGGAAAAATCAAATAATACCCCTTTAAATTTAGCTGATATGTTCCCACACAGAATTTCTTTTACAACATTAACGTTTTGTAAACCTTCCACAACTTGCTCAAGCTTTATCCTATCTAACTTAAAACAATCCTTTAATCCTTTAATTTAGACTTACACAAAAACCCACATTCCCATGCCTTCTTATAATCTTTTGCCAAAATTGCATTTTACTTTCCTCACACACCTTGCATGTAAAACTGTTTTTTCAGTAGTCTCAATTATGTGGTACAATGTTAACTCTTAGCAATTTTTATCTTTGGTGAAAAATCTGGTAAGTTATTTTAATTATGTACTAGGTGTGGAGCATAGGACACCAGAAAGAAATGCAGATAAAGTCTGATTTATTCCAGCATGGCCAGGGGGCATGGCTAACTCCACATGTCCCCAGGGCTTACCTAGAATGCAATGGCTCCAAAACAAGTAAGTTGAACAATTTTCAGAAGACAAAGTAGTTTTTGACCTTAAAGCATTTAGCAAACCTAATACCTGATCTGCCTACTTTAGACCAAATAGCTTTATTTTACCAATAATATTTAAAACTCTTCATTTCTCAAAGTCACGTTAACTAAAAGGCATTAATTACAGTTTTTATTTTTGATATGGTTCAGCTGTGTCCCCACCCAAATCTTATCTTGAATTGTAGCTCCCATAAATCCCATGTGCTATGGGAGGGACTAGGTGGGAAATAACTGAATCATGGAGGTGGTTTCCCCCATAATGTTCTCATGGTAGTGAATATATTTCATGAGATCTGATGGTTTTATGAGGGAAAACCCCTTTCATTTTGTCCTTGTCCACCACCATGTAAGACATGCCTTTCACCTTCTGCCGTGATTATGAGGCCTCTCCAGCCACGCAGAACTGTGAGTCCATTAAACCTCTTTTTCTTTACAAATTACCCAGTCTTGGGTATGTCTTTATCAGCAATGTAAAAATGAACTAATATAGTAAATTGAACCAGGAGTGGGGCACTGCTGTAAAGATACCCAAAAATGTGGAAACGACTTTGGAACTGCATAGCAGGCAGAGGCTGGAACAGTTTGGAGGCCTCAGAAGACGACAGGAAAATGTGAGAAAGTTTGGAACTTCCTAGAGACTTGCTGAATGGCTTTGACCAAAATGCTGATAATGACATGGATGGACAACGAAACCCAGGCTGAGGTGGTCTCACATGGAGATGAGGAACTTGTTGGGAACTAGAGTAAAGGTGATTCTTGTTACATTTACCAAAGAGACTGGCAGCATTTTGCCCCTGCCCTAGAGATTTGTGGAACTTTGAATTTGAAGGAGATGATTTAGGGTATCTGGTGGAAGAAATTTCTAAGCAGTGAAGCATTCAAGAAGTAATTTGGGTGCTGTCAAAAACATTCAATTTTAAAAGGGAAACAAAGCCTAAAAGTTCAGGAAATTTGCAGCCCAACAATCTAATAGAAAAGAAAAACCTGGCCAGGCACAGTGGCTCATGCCTGTAATCCTAACACTTTGGGAGGCTGAGGTGGGCTGATTGCCTGAGCTCAGGAGTTTGAGACCAGCCTGGGCAACATGGTGAAACCCCATCTCTACTAAAATACAAAAGAAATTAGCCAGTTGTGGTGGCGTGCACCTGTAGTCCCAGCTACTTGGGAGGCTGAGGCAGGAGAATTCCTTGAACCCAGGAGGTGGAGGTTGCAGTGAGCCAAGATTGCACCACTGCACTCCAGCCTGGGTGACAAGACTGAGACTCCATCTCAAAAAAGAAAAGGAAAGAAAAACCCATTTTCTGAGGAGAAATTCAAGCCAGCTGCAGAAATTGGTCTAAGTAATCAGGAGCCAAATGTTCATCACCAAGACAACGGGGAAAATATCTCCAGAGCATGTCAGAGACCTTTGAAGTGGCCCCTCCCATCACAGGCCCTAAGGCCTAGGAGGAAACAATGGTTTCATGGGCAGGACACAGGGGACCCCTGCTGTGTACAGTCTAGAGGCTTGGTGCCCTGCATCCCAGCCACTCTAGCCATGGCTAAATGTGCCAAGGTACAGCTCAGGCCATGATTTCAGAGTGTAAGCCCCAATCCTTGGCAACTTCCACATGGTGTTGAGCCTGCAGGTGTATAAAAGTCAAGAATTGAGGTTTGGGAACCTTCATGTAGATTTCAGAGGATGTACAAAAACACCTGGATGTTCAGGCAAAAGTTCGCTGCCAGGGTGGGGTCCTTATGGAGCATCTCTGTTAGGGAAGGGAAATGTGGGGTTGAAGCCCCCATACAGAGTCCCCACTGGGGCACCGCTTAGTGGAGCAGTGAGAAGAGAGCCACCATCCTCCAGACCGCAGAATGGTAGATCCACCAGCAGCTTTCACCATCCACCTGGAAAAGCCACAGGCACTCAACACCAGCCTGTGAAAACAGCCAGGAAGGAGGCTGTACCCTGTAAAGCCACAAGGACATAGCTGCCCAAGACCATAGGAACTCACCTCTTGCATCAGCATGACCTGGATTTGAGACACAAAGTCAAAGGAGATCATTTGGTGCTTTAAGATTCTACTGCCCTGCTGGATTTTGGAATTGCATGGAGCCTTTAGCCCCTTCGTTTTAGCCAATTTCTCCCATTTGGAATGGGTGTACTAATCCAATGCCTGTACCCCCACTGTAGCTAGAAAGTAACTAACTTCGTTTTGATTTTACAGGCTCATAGGTGGAAGGGACATGCCTTGTCTCAGATGAGACTTTGGGCTGTGGAATTTTGAGTTAATGCTAAAATGACTTAAGACTTTGGGGCACTGAGGGGAAGGCATGATTGGTTTTGAAATCTGAAGACATGAGATTTGGGAGGGGCCAGGGATGAAATGATATGGCTTGGCTTGTCCCCACCCAAATCTCAATTGAATTGTAGCTCCCATAATTCCCATGTGTTGTGGGAGGGACTCAGTGGGACATAATTGAATTATGGGGGCAGTTTCCCTGACACTGTTCTTACGGTAGTGAATATGTCTCACAAGATCTGATGGTTGTATAACGGGAAACCCTATCACTTTATTCTCATTCTCTCTTGCCCACTGCCATGTAAGATGTGCCTTTCACCTTCTGCCACGATTGTGAGGCCTCCCCAGCCAAGTGAAACTGTGAGTCCATTAAACATCTTTTTCTTTATAATTTTTTTTTTTAAACAAAGTCTTATCTCTTTCACCCAAGCTGGAGTGAAGTGGCACAGTTTGGCTCACCTCCGCCTCCTGGATTCAAGCAATTCTCCTGTCTCAGACTCCTGAGCAGCTGGGATTACAGGCATTTACCACGGTGTCCAGCTAATTTTTGTATTTTTAGAAGAGACAGGGCTTCACCATATTGGCCAGGCTTCTTTCAAATTCCTGACCTCAGGTAATTCACCTGTCTTGGCCTCCCAAAGTGCTAGGATTACAGGTGTAAGCCACCAGGCCTGGCCTTTCTTTAGAAATTATCCGGTCTCAGGTGTGTCTTTATCAGTGTGGGGAAAAGAAAGAGAGATCAGTCTGTTACTGTGTCTATATAGAAGGAAGTAGACATAAGAGACTCCATTTAGTTCTGTATTTGAAATGCTGTTGATCTGTGACCCTACCCCCAACCTTGTCCTTGCAAGAAACATGCACTGTGGTGACTCAAGGTTTAATGGATATTGGGCTGTGCAGGATGTGTCTTTGTTAAACAAGTACCTGAAGGCAGCTTGCTGGTTAAAAATCCTGCCCGTCCCTGGGCAATGGAACATCTCTGGGTAAAACCCATTGTGTGCTTTGTTTACTGAGCAAGGAGAAAACCACCTGTAGGAATAAGGTGGGACTTGCTGGAGCTATGCTGCTAAAGAGGTATGGAGATGTTTGCATGTGCATCTCAAGGCACAGCATTTTGCTTAAACTTGTTCATGTTACAAGGATTTTTGTTCATATGTCTTACTGCTGATTTCCTCCCTACAATGATCCTATTGTCCAGCCACTCCCTTATCTTTTTGATGGTAAAGATAATTATCAATAAATACTAAGGGAACTCAGAGGCCGGTGCTGGTGTGGGTCCTCTGTAAGCTGAGCACCGGTCCCCTGGGCCCCGCTTTTCTTTCTCTATACTTTGTCTCTGTGTCTTATTTCTTTTCTCAAGTCTCTCATTCCACCTAATGAGAAACACCCACAAGTGTGGAGGGGCAGGCCACCCCTTCATCTGGTGCCCAACGTGGAAGCTTTTCTCTAAGGTGAAGGTATGATGGAGCGTGGTCATTGAGGACAAGTCAACGAGAGACTCCCGAGTACATCTACAGTCAGCCTTGCGGTAAGCTTGTGCGCTCGGAAGAACCTAGGGTAACAATGGGGCATACTAAAAGTAAATATGCCTCTTATTGCAGCTTTATAAAAATTCTCTTAAAAAGAGGGGGAGTTGGCCGGGTGTGGTGGCTCAAGCCTGTAATCCCTGCACTTTGGGAGGCCGAGATGGGCGGATCACGAGGTCAGGAGATCGAGACCATCCTGGCTAACATGGTGAAACCCCGTCTCTACTTAAAAAAACAAAAAACTAGCCGGGCGAGGTGGCAGGCACCTGTAGTCCCAGGTGCTCAGGAGGCTGAGGCAGGAGAATGGTGTGAACCCGGGAGGCGGGGCTTGCAGTGAGCTGAGATCCAGCCATGGCACTCCAGCCTGGGTGACAGAGCGAGACTCCATCTCAAAAAAAAAAAAAAAGAGGGGGAGTTAAAGTGTGTACTAAAAATCTAATTATGCTCTTTCAAACAATAGAACAGTTTTGTCCATGGTTTCCAGAACAGGGAACTTTAGATCTAAAAGACTGGGAAAAAATTGGCAAAGAATTAAAACAAGCAAGTAGGGAAGGTAAAATCATTCCACTTACAGTATGGAATGATTGGGTCATTATTAAAGTAGCTTTAGAACCATTGCAAACAGAAGAAGATAGCGTTCCAGTTTCCGATGTCCCTAAAAGCTGTGCAGTAGATTGTGGAAAAGAGGCAGGGATTGAATCCCGGAAAGGAAAGGAAAGTTCACACTGTAAATGTG
This sequence comes from Trachypithecus francoisi, assembly GCF_009764315.1. NCBI lineage: Eukaryota > Metazoa > Chordata > Mammalia > Primates > Cercopithecidae > Trachypithecus > Trachypithecus francoisi. The sequence goes on along the minus strand of NW_022681470.1, from coordinate 88,307,713 downwards.
TAGCAGAGCCAGTAATGGCTCCGTCAATGCAAAATGTTGATGATAATCAATTACAGGAGGTAATATATCCTGAAACATTAAAATTAGAGGAAAAAGATCCAGAATTAGCAGAGCCATCAGAGTCTAAACCACAATGGCCAACTCCTCTTACAGCAGCTCAGATGCCTGTAACCTTACAACCTCAAATGCAGGTTAATCAAGTACAAACTCCAAAAGAAGATCAAATAGAAAAAGATAGAGTCTCTGTCATGGAAATGCCAATCCAAGTACAGTGTCCACAATATCAGCAGGTAGAAAATAAGACCCAGCCACCAGTAGCCTATCAATACTGGCCGCCAGCCAAACTACAGTATCGGCAGCCCCTAGAAAATCCATATGGACAGCCAGGAACATTTTCAGTGCCACAGGGCAGGGCGCCATATCCTCAGCCACCCACCATGAGACTTAATCCTACAGCACTGCCTAGTACACAGGGTAGTGCAATACATAAAATTATTGATGAGGCAAGAAAACAGGGAGATATTGAGGCGTGGCAATTCCCAGTAATATTAGAAGCAAGACCACCTGGAGAAGGGGCCCAAGAGGGAGAGCCTCCCGTAGCTGAAGCCAGATATCAGTCCTTTTCTATAAAAATGCTAAAAGAGGTGAAAGAGGGAGTAAAACAGTATGGACCCAACTCTCCTTACACGAGAACATTATTAGATTCCATTGCTCATGATAGACTCATTCCTTATGATTAGGAGATTCTGGCAAAATCTTCACTTTCACCCTCTCAATTTTTACAATTTAAGACTTGGTGGATTGATGGGGCACAAGTGCAGGTCCGAAGAAATAGGACTGCCAATCCTCCAATTAACATAGATGCAGATCAACTATTAGGAATAGGTCAAAATTGGAGCACTGTTGACCAACAAGCAATAATGCCAAATGAGGCCATTGAGTAAATCAGGGCTATCTGCCTTAGGGCCTGGAGAAAATCCAAGACCCAGGAACCGCCTGGGCAGTGCAGCAGTAGATTTATGTACTTCACAAGCAGTCTCTCTGCTTCCAGGGGAGCCTCCACAAAAAATCCCCACAGGGGTATACGGCCCATTGCCTGAGGGGACTGTAGGACTAATCTTAGGAAGATCAAGTTTAAATCTAAAAGGAGTTCAAATTCATACTGGTGTGGTTGATTTGGACTATGAAGGCAAAATTCAATTGGTTATTGTTCCTCAATTCCTTGGAGTGCCAGTCCAGGAGACAGAATTGCTCAATTATTACTCCTACCTTATATTAAAGTTGGAAACAGTGAGATAAAAGGAACAGGAGGGTTCAGAAGCACTAATCTGGCAGGAAAGGCTGCATATTGGGCAAGTCTAGTCTCTGAGAGCAGACCTGTGTGTAAGGCCATTATTCAAGGAAAACAGTTTGAAGGGTTGGTAGACACAGGAGCAGATATCTCTGTCATTGCTTTAAATCAGTGGCCGAAAAATTGGCCTAAACAAAAGGCTGTTACAAGATTTGTCGGCGTAGGCACAGCTTCAGAAGTGTATGAAAGTACAATGATTTTACATTGTTTAGGGCCAGATAATCAAGAAAGTACTGTTCAGCCAATGATTACTTCAATTCCTGTTAATCTCTGGGGTCGAGATTTGTTACAACAATGGGGTGCAGAAATCATTATGCCTGCTCCATTATACAGCCCCATGAGTCAAAAAATCATGACTAAGATGGGCTATATACCAGGAAAGGGATTAGGAAAAAATGAAAATGGCATTAAAGTCCCAATTGAGACTAAGAGAAATCAAAAAAGAAAAGGAATAGGGTATCCTTTTTAGGGGCGGCCACTGTAGAGCCTCCTAAACCCATTCCATTAACTTGGAAAACAGAAAAACTGGTATGGGTAAATCAGTGGCCGCTACCAAAGCAAAAACTGGAGGCTTTACACTTATTAGCAAAGGAACAATTAGAAAAGGGACACACTGAGCCTTCATTCTCACCCTGGAATTCTCCTGTATTTGTAATTCAAAAAAAATCAGGCAAATGGCATATGTTAATGGACTTAAGAGCCGTAAACACTGTAATTCAACCCATGGGGCCTGTACAACCTGGAGTGCCCTCTCCGGCCATGATCCCAAAAGACTGGCTTTTAATTATAATTGATCTAAAGGATTGCTTTTTCACCATTCCTCTGGCAGAGCAAGATTGTGAAAAATTTGCCTTTACTATACCAGCCATAAATAATAAAGAACCAGCCACCAGGTTTCAGTGGAAAGTATTACCTCAGGGAATGCTTAATAGTCCAACTATTTGTCAAACTTTCATAGGTCAAGTCCTTCAACCAGTTAGAGACAAATTTTCAGATTGTTATATCATTCACTATATTGATGATATTTTATGTGTTGCAGAAACAAGAGACAAATTAATTGACTGTTACACATTTCTGCAAGCAGAGGTTGCCAATGCAGGACTAACAATAGCATCTGATAAGATCCAAACCTCTGATCCTTTTCATTATTTAGGGATGCAGATAGAAAATTAAAAAATTAAGCCACAAAAAATAGAAATAAGACAAGACACATTAAAAACATTAAATGACTTTCAAAAATTGTTTGGTGATATTAATTGGATTCGGCCAACTCTAGGCATTCCTACTTATGCCATGTCAAATTTGTTACAAACTGTCATTTGGATGGGAGATAGGCTCATGAGCTTGGAACATCGTTTCCAATTACAGTATGACTGGAATACTTCAGATTTTTGTATTACACCCCAAATTTATAATGAGTCTAAACATCACTGGAACATGGTTAGACGCCATTTACAGGGAAGAGAAGATAATCTCACTTTAGACATTTCTAAATTAAAACAACAAATTTTTGAAGCCTCTCAAAGCCATTTAAATATTGTGCCTGGAGCTGAGGCATTAGATCAAGTGGCAAAAAATCTTTATGGATTAAACCCCACGACTTGGATTAAGTCTATTGGGAACTCTACTGCAGTAAATTTTGGAATTATGTGTCTCTGTTTAATCGGCTTGTTTTTAGTGTGCCGGACCAGTCGAAGAATCCTGCGCCAAAATCGAGAGAACGAACAAGCCTTCATCACCATGGCACATTTATATAGAGGAAAAGGGAGAATGTTGCGGGAGAATGTTGTGGGAAGTCAGGGACCTTGAACGGAGGGACTGGCTGAAGCCACAGCAGAAAAACATAAAATATGAAGATTTCATGGACATTTTATTAGTTCTCCAAAATTTATACTTTTGTAATTTCCTGTATCTTTACTTTCATCTCTTAATCCCATCATCTTCTTTGTAAGCTGAGGAGGATATATGTCACCTCAGGACACTGTGATGATTGCCTTAACTGCACAAATTGTTTGTAGAGCACGTGTGTTTGAACAATATGAAATCTGGGCATCTTCAAAAAAGAACAGGATAACAGCGGTGTTCAGGAAACAAGGGAGGTAACCTTGAACTGGCCGCCGGTGAGCCGGACGGAACAGAGCCATATTTCTTCTCCTTTTGAATGCAAATAGGAGAAATATCACTGAATTCTTTTTCTCAGCAAGGGATATCCCTGAGAAAGAGAATGCACTCTGAGGGTAGGCCTATAAACGACCCCCTTGGAGGCGTGCCGCCTTTTACGGTTGAAGCTGAAGGGATGAAATAAGCCCCGGCCTCCTGTAGTGCTCCCAGGCTTATTAGGATGAGGGAATTCCCACCTAATAAATTTTGGTCAGTCAGGTTGTCTGCTCTCAAACCCTGTTTCCTGATAAGATGTTATCAATGACAATGCGTGCCCAAAATTTCATTAGCAATTTTAATTTTAACACCATCCTGTGAACTCATCCTGCCTCCACTTGCTTTGTGATATTCTATTACTTTGTGAAGTATGTAATCTCGGTGTCGTGATGACAATGGTGGTTTTGTTGAAAAGAAAAGGGGGAAATGTGGGGAAAAGAAAGAGAGATCAGCCTGTTACTGTGTCTATATAGAAGGAAGTAGACATGAGACTCCATTTAGTTCTGTATTTGAAATGCTGTTGATCTGTGACCCTACCCCCAACCTTGTCCTTGCAAGAAATATGCGCTATAGTGACTCAAGGTTTAATGGATATTGGGCTGTGCAGGATGTGTCTTTGTTAAACAAGTACCTGAAGGCAGCTTGCTGGTTAAAAATCCTGCCCGTCCCTGGGCAATGGAACATCTCTGGATAAAACTCATTGTGTGCTTTGTTTACTGAGCAAGGAGAAAACCACCTGTAGGAATAAGGTGGGACTTGCTGGAGCTATGCTGCTAAAGGTGTATGGAGATGTTTGCATATGCATCTCAAGGCACAGCATTTTGCTTAAACTTATTCATGTTACAAGGATTTTTGTTCATATGTCTTACTGCTGATTTCCTCCCTACAATGATCCTATTGTCCAGCCACTCCCTTATCTTTTTGATGGTAAAGATAATTATCAATAAATACTAAGGGAACTCAGAGGCCGGTGCCGGTGTGGGTCCTCTGTAAGCTGAGCACCGGTCCCCTGGGCCCCGCTTTTCTTTCTCTGTACTTTGTCTCTGTGTCTTATTTCTTTTCTCAAGTCTCTCGTTCCACCTAACGAGAAACACCCACAAGTGTGGAGGGGCAGGCCACCCTTCAATCAGCAGCATGAAAACGGATGAAAACAATTTTTCTCACAAAATATTTGATTTAAGTGCTTATTATTAACCCAATTAATCAGAACTTTTTTGTATAAACATCACACACAACACATAAATATATAGACAGAAGAAGATCCAGTAGCTGTAAGATTTTTCATTTGTCAGTTTTTGAGATTCTTAATTGGATTACTGGATTCAGGGTGGAGTCCTTTGAGGAACAGGGCTAGGAAAACATGCAATTTCTAGGGCCTAATAAGCAGGCACAGATGGAAAACAAACAGATCTCCAAAAATTCAGGGTCCCATTTTTATACCGGATTCTGGATCCCCAAAAGAGAAATGGTGTGGAACAAGACAGTGCAATGATTTTACTGTACATTTCATTGCAAAGCAACCCAAAGCCAATCAACCCATTTTTGATCAGTCCATCCCCCATGGGAGTCTTACCTTTCAGTGGGGGGTAGGAGGACATCCAACTAGGTGTGGAGCCTGGGACACCAAGCTCCTAGGCTAGTGTATTTGGATATACTAGGATAGCCAAAAGTACATTTAGCTTTAGGTTTTGAGAGGAATGGTATGTTTTGGCTCTGTCCTCACCCAAATATCATCTTGAATTCCCATGTGGTGTGGGAGGGACCCAGTGGGAGGTAATTGAATCGTGCAGACAGGTCTTTCCCATGCTGTTCTCATGATAGTGAATAAGTCTCATGAGATCTGATAGTTTGATAAGGGGAAAGCCATTTTGCTTGGCTCTCATTCTGTCTTTGCCTGCTGCTACCCACATAAGATGTGACTTGTTTCTCCTTGCCTTGATTGTGAGGCCACCCCAGTCATGTGGAACTGTAAGTCCAATAAACCTCTTTCTTTTGTAAATTGTCCAGTCTCAGGTATGTCTTTATCAGCAACATGAAAATGGACTAATACAAGGGATTTATCTACTTTCAATTCCTGGGGTTTCATGAGGAAAATGATTTTTCCCAAAATGGGGTCTGTGGTACTTCCTCTGATTTTCCCAAGGAGTCTGGGCTGTTAGAAATTATCTTAGGTCTTCACGCCTATAATCCCAGCACTTTGGGAGGTCAAGGAGGGCAGATCACAAGGTCAGGAGCTCGACACCATCCTGGCCAACCTGGTGAAGCCCCTGTCTCTACTGAAAATACAAAAATTAGCTGGGTGTGGTGGTGCATGCCTGTAGTCCCAACTACTCAGGGGGCTGAGGCACAAGAATCACTTGAACCCATGAGGCAGAAGTTGTAGTGAACCGAGATCACACCACTGCACTCTAGCCTGGGCGACAGAGCAAGACTCCATCTCAAAAAAAACAAAACAAAAAAAAAGAAAAAAGAAATTATCTTAAATCTGGCCCGGCATGGTGATGCATGCCTGTAATCCCAGCACTTTGAGAGACTCAGGCAGGTGGATCACCTGAGGTCAGGAGGTTGAGACCAGCCTGACCAACTTAGTGAAACCCCTTCTCTACTAAATGCAAAAATTAGCCAGGCATGGTAGCACATGTCTGTAATCCCAGCTATTTGGGAGGCTGAGGCACAAAAATTGCTTGAACCTGGGAGTCAGAGATCGCAGTGAGCCAAGATTGCACCATCGCACTCCAGCCTGGGCATTAAATTCCTTCCCCCCCAAAAAAGAAAGAAATTATCTTAGGTCCTCTCATGTGTGCATCAAGAGTGGCAAGAAGACAAAATGGAGAAAATCAACTCAGTTGTCTGAACAGATAAAAATCTTTTTTTTTCCCAGAAAAGCAAGATCCAGAAGATCCAGAAAGAGAAAGAAAAAAACAAAAACAAAAAAACAAAAACCAAACAACAACAATAAACAAATATATATATAAAGGTCTTGTCAATATACCTATAGCTCGAATATCTGCTTTTAATTAAGTTGACTTTGAACCAAATATCTTATTATAAGACTGTAGCCAGAACAAGGAGCAAATATTTCTTACCTTTGAACTGTACAAAAGGCAACCTTCCCAGTGCTCAGAGAAAAGAAAATTCAAGACAGGAAGTCAGAAGTTGTTCATGGAGGGAAAGAGAATCAATAAATGGCAAAAGTCACACAGATATCAAACCAAAAAGTGTTGCAACAGTGGGTAGCTAGTTAGGTATGAGCAGGGCAGGAGAAGGCTCCCCACACACAGACACACACATACACATACACACAGACACACACACATGCACACACACTAGTGAAAGGTGACAGCATGCTGGCAGCCCTCGCTCACTCTCGGTATCTCCTGTGCCTCGGCACCCACTCCGGCCATGCTTGAGGAGCCCTTCAGCCCGCTGCTGCACTGTGGAAGCCCCTTTCTGGGCTGGCCAAGGCCAGAGCCGGCTCTCTCTGCTTGCAGGGAGGTGTGGAGGGAGAGGTGCCTGCGGGAAGGCTAGGCAAGGCACTCAGGGGCCAGCGTGAGTTCCAGTTGGGAGCGGGCTCAGCGGGCCCCACACTCAGAGCAGCCAGCTGGTGCCACCGGCCCTGGGCAGTGAGGGAGTTAGCACCCCGGCCAGCAGCTGCAGAGAATGTGCTGGATCCCCCAGCAGTGCAGGCCGGCCAGTGCCGCTCTCAGATTCTCAGGGGCCTCAGCCACGCCGCCCTGCCCCCCCCTCCCCACAGGGCAGGGCTCCAGACCTGCAGCTCACCATGCTGGAGCCCTCCTGCCACCTGTGGACTCCCATGAGGCCCAAGCCTCCCTGATGGGCACCACCCCCTGCTCCCAGGCACCCAGTCCCATCCACTGCGGAAGGGCTGAGGAGTGCGGGTGCACAGCACAGTACTGGCAGGCAGCTCCCCTGGAGGCCCCTGGCAGGATCCACTAGGCAAGCCAGCTGGGCTCCTGAGTGGGGTGGGGACTTAGAGAATTTTATGTCTAGTGAAAGGATTGTAAATGCACCAATCAGTGCTCTGTGTCTAGCTAATCTAGTGAGGACTTGGAGAACTTTTGTGTCTAGCTAAAGGATTGTAAATGCACCAATCAGCACTCTGTCAAAACGGACCAATCAGCTCTCTGTAAAACGGACCAATCAGCTCCCTGTAAAATGGACCAATCAGCTCTCTGTAAAATGGACCCATCGGCAGGATGTGAGTGGGGTCAGATAAGGGAATAAAAGCAGGCTGCCCTATCCAGCAGTGGCAACCCCCTGGGGTCCCCTTGCAGACTGTGGAAAGTTTGTTCTTTCGCTTTTCACCATAAATCTTGCTGCTGCTCACTCTTTGGGTCTGCGCCACCCTTATGACCTGTAACACTCACCAGGAAGGTCTGCAGCTTCACTCCTGAAGCCAGCAAGACCGTGAACCCACCAGGGGAAATGAACAACTCCAGACGCACCGCTTTTATGAACTGCAACACTCACCATGAAGGTCTGCAGCTGCACTCCTGAAGCCAGCAAGACTACAAACCCACCAGAAGGAAGAAACTCCAGACACGTCCGAACATCAGAAGGAACAAACTCCGGACACACCATCTTTAAGAACACTCACCATGAGGGTCCACAGCTTCATTCTTGAAGTCAGTGAGACCAAGAACCCACCAATTCCGGACACACTAGGAGTGTTGGGTGACCATCAGGTGATGGTCAGGCGGTTGTTAACTGTTTCCTTAAAGTAGTAATTGTTCACAGCTGGTGCCAGGGAACAGCAGTCTCCTAATAGACACAAAACACCTGAAACTGATCAGCAGCTTCCCAGTAAGATCTCAGGAGTGGGGAGAAGTAACATAAGATCCCAGAACTATGTCAACCTATAAAACTCTGAGTTAAGAGGTCAAGCTGCATACCTGGTCTCTCAAGTCACCTATGCCTGTAACTCCAGCACTTTGGGAGGTTGAGGCAGGCAGATTGCCTAAGATCAGGAGTTTGAGACCAGCCTGACCAACCTGATGAAATTCCTTCTCTACAAAAATACAAAAATTAGCCACGTGTGGTGGTGGGTGCCTGTAATCCCAGCTACTCAAGAGGCTGAAGCAGGAGAATCCCTTGTGTCTGGGAGGCAGGTTCACTGCAAGCCACTGAAGTGTGTGCCACTGCACTCCAACCTGTGCGACAGAGCCAGACAAGAAAAGCAAAGGGGTCGAACTCAAAAATCCATGCAAATTTCTAAAAGCCAAGTTTTACACCCCTGAATATTGCCATTTACTACCCGTTTCTTTCTGACCCAGTCAAATGTAAGAGGCTTCTAACTAGATCCAAACCAGTTAATCAGTTCATTACTGAATCCAATCTGGTCTGGACCCAGTCTTCTGTTATACTTTCAAACCAAGTTTGGATCAGAAATTTGCTCAGAGAATTCAGACAGCTCAAAACACAAATCTATGGAGCTTCGGAATCTGAGAGATTCTGAGAGAGAACTTACCCATGATCCCTGCTTGGTCACTCAGCATTCCTGGGGGTTGTGAGAAGTTGTACTTCAGATCCCACTTCTGACACCATCTGATAAAAGAAAAACTTCAGCCAAATTAAATTTAAAAGAGTTTAATTGAGCTGTGAACAATTGAAGGGCAGCCTTCTGAGCCAGGGTAGACTCAGAGACTCCAGCAGAGCCACATGGTGGAAGATTCATGAACAGAAAAAGGAAAGTGACATATGGAAAATCAAAGTGATGTACAGAAACAGCTGCATTGGTTATAGCTTGGCATTTGCCTAATTTGAACATTTAGCCATTTGATTGACCAAAACTTAGTGATTGGCACAAGAGTAGACTACAGTTTGTTTATACTTCCATTTAGGCCATAGTTCATGATGTACAGAGAAACCTTTAGGCCAAAATAAAGTATGCAAGGAGGCAGCTGTAGACTAAACATGATTTAACAAAGGAGAAAATTTAAGATTATGTCACACAAAGAGAAAGAAGGTCCTGGGCACCTATAGTCCCAACACTCTGGTAGGCCAAGGCAGGAGGATTGTTTGAGCCCAGGAGTATGAGACCAGTCTGGGAAACAGACTCATGAATCATTAACTGCTCAATTAAACTCTTTTAAATTTAATTTGAGTTAATAGAGACCCCATCTCTGCAAAGAAATTTTAAAGGCCAGGTGCGGTGGCTCAAGCCTGTAATCCTAGCACTTTGGGAGGCCGAGATGGGTGGATCACGAGGTCAGGGGATCGAGACCATCCTGGCTAATACGGTGAAACCCCGTCTCTACTAAAAAGTACAAAAAATTAGCCGGGCGAGGTGGTGGGTGCCTGTAGTCCCAGCTACTCGGGAGGCTGAGGCAGGAGAATGGCATAAACACAGGCAGCGGAGCTTGCAGTGAGCTGAGATCCGGCCACCGCACTCCAGCCTGGGTGACAGAGCGAGACTCCATCTCAAAAAAAAAAAAAAATTTTTTTTAAATAAAATTTTAGGTCAGGCGCAGTGCCGCCAAGGCCAGAGGATAACCTGAGGTTAGAAGTTCGAGATCAGCCTAACCAACATGGTAAAACCCCATCTCTACTAAAAATACAAAAATTAGCCAGGTGTGATGGCAGGCACCTGTAATCCCAGCAACTTGGGAGGCCAAGGCAGGAGAATTGCTTGAACCCAAGCGGCGGAGGTTCACAGTGAGCTGAGATTGTGCCACTGCAGTCCAGCCTGGGCAACAGAGGGAGACTCCATCTCGAAAATAAATAAATAAGGCTGGGCGCAGTGGCTCACGCCTGTAATCCCAGCACTTTGGGAGGCAGAGGAGGGTAGATCACAAGGTCAGGAACTTGAGATTAGCCTGGCCAATATGGTGAAACACCATCTCTACTAAATATACGAAAATTAGCTGAGCACAGTGGTGGGTGCCTGTAATCCCAGCTACTCAGGAGGCTGAGGCAGGAGAATTGCTTGAACCTGGGAGGCTGAGGTTGTAGTGAGCTGAGATCACACCACTGCACTCCAGCCTGGTTGACAGAGTGAGGCTCCATCTCAAAATTAATTAATTAATTAATTAATTACTTAGATTTTAAGAAAAAAGAAGAAGGTTTAATAATGATTTGGTGATATCAGATATCACTTAGGCCAGGCACAGTGGCACACACCTGTAATCCTAGCACTTTGGGAAGCCAAGGTGAGTGGATCACCTGAGGTCAGGAACTCAAGACCAGCCTGACCAACGTGGTGAAACCACGTCTCTACTAAAAATACAAAAACTTAGCCGGGCGTGGTGGCGGGCACCTGTAGTCCCGGCTACATTGGGAGGCTGAGGCAGGAGAAACGCTTGTACCCAGGAGGTGGAGGTTGCAGTGAGCCAAGATTGAGACATTGCACTTCAGCCTGGAGGACAGAAGTGAAACTCTCTCGAAAAAAAAAAAAAGGTATGGGCCAGGTGCAGTGGCTCACGCCTGTAATCCCAACACTTTGGGAGACTGAGGCAGGTGGATCACCTGTAGAGTGAAACCCTGTCTCTATTAAAAATACGAAAACTTAGCCAGACGTGGTGGTGGTCACCTGTAGTCCTAGCTACCTTGGGAGGGTTAGGCAGGAGAATGGCATGAATCCAGGAGGCAGAGCTTGCAGTGAGCCGAGCTGAGAACATGCCACTTCACTCCAGCCTGAGCGACAGAGCAAGACTCCATCTAAAAAAAAAAGCTATCACTTAAAAATAGGAGCAAATGAATGAGTAAATCAGCCTCACCTTCAAAATAATCTAACCTGATCACCATTCACACCCCTACTGCTTTCATCCTTATCTAAGCCACTAGCATCCCCTGGCTGGCTGCAAGTCTCCTCTTTGGTCTCTCTGCTTCTACTCTTGGCAGTCTTCAATATATCCTCACCACAGCCAAAGTCATCCTGCTAAATCAGGTTACCCTCCTACTCAGACCCCTCTGAATGGCCAGCACCATTTATTAAATAGGGAATCCTTTCCCCATTTCTTGTTTTTGTCAGGTTTGTCAGAGATCAGACGGTTGTAGATGTGTGATGTTATTTCTGAGGGCTCTGTTTTGTTCCATTGGTCTATATCTCTGTTTTGGTACCAGTACCATGCTGTTTTGATTACTGTAGTCTTGTAGTATAGTTTAAAGTCAGGTAGTGTGATGCTTCCAGCTTTGCTCTTTTGGTTTAGGGTTGTCTTGGCAATGCAGGCCTTTTTTTTTTTTTTTTTTTTTGCTTCCATATGAACTTTAAAGTAGTTTTTTCCAATCCTGTGAAGAAAGTCATTGGTAGCTTGATGGGAATGGCATTGAATCTATAAATTACCTTGGGCAGTATGGCCATTTTCACGATATTGATTCTTCCTTTCCATGAGATGGAATGTTCTTCCATTTGTTTGTGTCCTCTTTAATTTCGTTGAGCAGTGGTTTGTAGTTCTCCTTGAAGAGGTCCTTCACATCACTTGTAAGTTGGACTCCTAGATATTTTATTCTCTTTGCAGCAATTGTGAATGGGAGTTCACTCATGATTTGGCTCTCTGTTTGTCTATTATTGGTGTATAGGTATGCTTGTGATTTTTCACATTGATTTGGTATTCTGAGACTTTGCTGAAGTTGCTAATCAACTTAAGGAGATTTTGGACTGAGATGATGGGGTTTTCTAAATATACAATCATGTCATCTGCAAAGAGGGACAATTTGACTTCCTCTTTTCCTAATTTAATACACTTTGTTTCTTTCTCTTGCCTGATTGCCCTGGCCAGAACTTCCAACACTATGTTGAATAGGAGTGATGAGAGAGGGCACCCCAGTCTGGTGCCAGTTTTCAAAGGGAATGCTTCCAGTTTTTGCCAATTCAGTATGATATTGGCTGTGGATTTGTCATAAATAACTCTTATTATTTTGAGATATGTTCCATCAATACCTAGTTTACTGAGAGTTTTTAGCATGAAGGACTGTTGAATTTTATTGAAGGCCTTTTCTGCATCTATTGAAATAATCCTGGCCGGGCGCGGTGGCTCAAGCCTGTAATCCCAGCACTTTGGGAGGCCGAGACGGGTGGATCACAAGGTCAGGGGATCGAGACCATCCTGGCTAACACGGTGAAACCCCGTCTCTACTAAAAATACAAAAAACTAGCCAGGTGAGGTGGCGGGCATCTGTAGTCCCAGCTACTCGGGAGGCTGAGGCAGGAGAATGGCATAAACCCGGGAGGCGGAGCTTGCAGTGAGCTGAGATCCGGCCACTGCACTCCAGCCTGGGTGACAGAGCGAGACTCCGTCTCAACAACAACAACAAAATAATAATAATAATCCTGTGGTTTTTGTCTTTGGTTCTGTTTATATGATGGATTACATTTATTGATTTGTGTATGTTGAACCAGCCTTGCATCCCAGGGATCATACCAACTTAATCTTGATGGATACGCTTTTTGATGTGCTGCTGGATTTGGAATGCCAGTATTTTATTGAGGATTTTTGCATTGATGCTCATCAGAGATATTGGTCTAAAATTCTCTTGTTTTGTTGTGTCTCTGCAAGGCTTTGGTATCAGGATGATGCTGGCCTCATAAAATGAGTTAGGGAGGATTCCCTGTTTTTCTATTGATCAGAATAATTTCAGAAGGAATGGTACCAGCTCCTCTTTGTACCTCTGGTAGAATTCAACTGTGAATCCATCTGGTCCTGGACTTTTTTTTTTTGGTTGACAGGCTATTAATTGTTGTCTCAATTTCAGAGCCTGTTATTGGTCTATTCAGGGATTCAACTTCTTCCTGGTTTAGTCTTGGAAGGGTGAATGTGTCCAGGAATTTATCCATTTCTTCTAGATTTTCTAGTTTATTTGTGTAGAAGTGTTTATAGTATTCTCTGATGGTAGTTTGTATTTCTGTGGGATCAGTGGTGATATCCCCTTTATCATTTTTTTATTGCATCTATTTGATTCTTCTCTCTTTTCTTCTTTATTAGTCTTGCTAGTGGTCTATCAATTTTGTTGATCTTTTCAAAAAACCAGCTCCTGGATTCATTGATTTTTTGAACTTTTTTTGTGTCTCTATCTCCTTCAGTTCTGCTTTCATCTTTGTTATTTCTTGTCTTCTGCTAGTTTTTGAATGTGTTTACTCTTTCTTCTCTAGTTCTTTTAATTGTGATGTTAGGGTGTAGATTTTAGATATTTCCTGCTTTCTCTTGTGGGCATTTAGCACTATACATTTCCCTCTACACACTGCCTTAAATGTGTCCCAGAGATTCCAGTACCTTGTGTCTTTGTTCTCACTGGTTTTGAAGAACATATTTATTTCTGCCTTCATTTCGTTATGTACCCCGCAGTCATTCAGGAGCAGGTTGTTCAGTTTCCATGTAGTTGTGCAGTTTTGAGTGAGTTTCTTAGTCCTGAGTTCTAATTTGATTGCACTGTGGTCTGAGAGACAGTTTGTTGTGATTTCTGTTCTTTTACATTTGCTGAGGAGTGCTTTACTTCCAACTATGTGGTCAATTTTGGAATAAGTGCAATGTGGTGCTGAGAAGAATGTATATTCTGTTGATTTGGGGTGGAGAGTTCTGTAGATGTCTGTTAGGTCCACTCGGTGCAGAGCTCAGTTCAAGTCCTGGATATCCTTGTTAACCTTCTGTCTCATTGATCTGTCTAATGTTGACAGTGGGGTGTTAAAGTCCCCCATTATTATTGTGTAGGAGTCTAAGCCTCCTTGTAGGTCTCTAAGAACTTGCTTTATGAATTTGGGTGCTCCTGTATTGGGTGCACATATATTTAGGATAGTTAGCTCTTCTTGTTGAATTGATCCCTTTACCACTATGTAGTGGCCTTCTTTGTCTCTTTAGATCTTTGTTGGTTTAAAGTCTGTTTTATCAGAGAATGGGATTGCAATCCCTGCTCTTTTTTGCTTTCCACTTGCTTGGTAGATCTTCCTCCATCCCTTTATTTTGAGCCTATGTGTGTCTCTGCATGTGAAATGGGTCTCCTGAATACAGCACACTGATGTGTCTTGACTCTTTATCCAATTTTCCACTCTGCGTCTTCTAATTAGGGCATTTAGCCCATTTACATTTAAGGTTAATATTGTTAATATTTACATTTAAGGTTAATTATGTGTGAATTTTATCCTGCCATTATGATGTGAGCTGGTTATTTTGCCCATTAGTTGATGCAGTTTCTTCCTAGCATTGTTGGTTTTTACAATTTGGCATGTTTTGCAATGGCTGGTACCAGTTGTTCCTTTCCATGTTTGCTGCTTCCTTCAAGAGCTCTTGTAAGGCAGGGTTGGTGTTGACAAAATCTCTCAGCATTTGCTTGTCTGTAAAGGATTTTATTTCTCACTCACTTATGAAGCTTAGTTTGGCTGGATATGAAATTCTGGGTTGAAAATTCTTTTCTTTTTTTTTTTTTTTTTTTTTTTTGAGGCAGAGACTCGCTCTGTCGCCCGGACTGGAGTGCAGTGGCCAGATCTCAGCTCACTGCAAGCTCCGCCTCCCGGGTTTACGCCATTCTCTTGCCTCAGCCTCCCGAGTAGCTGGGACTACAGGCGCCGGCCACCTCGCCCGGCTAGTTTTTGTATTTTTAGTAGAGACGGGGTTTCACCGTGTTAGCCGGGATGGTCTCGATCTCCTGACCTCGTGATCCGCCCGTCTCGGCCTCCCAAAGTGCTGGGATTACAGGCTTGAGCCACCGTGGAAAATTCTTTTCTTTAAGAATGTTGAATATTGGTCGCCACTCTCTTCTGGCTTGTAGAGTTTCTTCTGAGAGATACGCTGTTAGTTTGATGGGCTTCCCTTTTTGAGCAACCTGACCTTTCTCTCTGGCTGCCCTTAACATTTTTTCCTTCATTTCAACCTTGGTGAATCTGATAATTATGTGTCTTGAGGTTGCTCTTCTCGAGGAGTATCTTTGTGGTGTTCTCTGTATATCCTGATTTTGAATGTTGGCCTGCCTTTCTAAGTTGGGGAAGTTCTCCTGGATAATATCCTGAACAGTGTTTTCCAGCTTGGTTCCATTCTCCCCATCACTTTCAGGTACACCAATCAAATGTAGATTTAGTCTTTTCACATAGTCCCATATTTCTTGGAGGCACCATTCATTTCTTTTTGCTCTTTTTTCTCTAAACTTCTCTTCTTGGTGCATTTCATTAATTTGATCTTCAATCACTGATACCCTTTCTTCCACTTGATCAAATCAGTTACTGAAGCTTGTACATGCATCACATAGTTCTCATGCCATGGTTTTCAGCTCCATCAGGTCATTTAAGGTCTTCTCTACACTATTGATTCTAGTTAGCCATAAGCCTAATCCTTTTTCAAAGCTTTTAGCTTCCTTGCAATGGGTTTGAACATCCTCCTTTAGCTCAGAGAAGTTTGTTATTACCAATCATCTGAAGCGTACTTCTGTCAACTCATCAAGGTCATTCTGCATCCAGCTTTGTTCCATTGCTGGAGAGGAGCTGAGATCCTTTGGAGGAGAAGAGGTGCTCTGATTTTTAGAATTTTCAGCTTTTCTGCTCTGGTTTCTCCCCATTTTTGTGGCTTTATCTACCTTTGGTCTTTGATGATGATGACCTACAAATGGGGTTTTGGTGTGGATATCCTTTTTGTTTATGTTGATGCTATTCCTTTCTGTTTGTTAGTTTTCCTTCTAACAGTCAAGTCCCTCAACTGCAGGTCTGTTGGATTTTGCTGGAGGTCCACTCTAGACCCTGTTTACCTGGGTATCACCAGCAGAGGCTTCAGAATAGCAAATATTGCAGAACAGCAAATATTGCTGCCTGATCCTTTCTCTGGAACCTTCATCTCAGAGAGGCACCCAGCTGTATGAGGTGTCAGTTGGCCCCTACTGGGAGCTATCTCCCAGTTAGGCTGTCTGGGGGGGTCAAGGACCCACTTGAGGGGGCAGTCTGTCTGTTCTCAGAGATCAAACACCATGCTGGGAGAACCACTGCTCTCTTCAGAGCTGCCAGACATATATGTTTAAGTCTGCAGAAGTCTCTGGCCAGGCGCGGTGGCTCAAGCCTGTAATCCCAGCACTTTGGGAGGCCGAGACGGGCGGATCACAAGGTCAGGAGATCGAGACCATCCAGGCTAACATGGTGAAACCCCGTCTCTACTAAAAAATACAAAAAACTAGCCGGACGCGGTGGCGGGCGCCTGTAGTCCCAGCTACTCGGGAGGCTGAGGCAGGAGAATGGCGTGAACCTGGGAGGCGGAGCTTGCAGTGAGCTGAGATCCGGCCACTACACTCCAGCCTGGGCGACAGAGCAAGACTCCGTCTCAAAAAAAAAAAAAAAGTCTGTAGAAGTCTCTGCTGCCTTTTGTTTGGCTATGCCCTGCCCCTAGAGGTTGAGTCTACAGAGGCAGGCAGGCCTTGTTGAGCTGCAGTGGGCTCCACCCAGTTCTAACTTCCTGACCACTTTCTTTACCTATTCAAGGCTCAGCAATGGTGGACGCCCCTCCCCCAGCCAAGCTGCTGCCTTGCAGCTCGATCTCGGACTGCTGCACTAACAGTGAGCAAGGCTCTGTGGGTGTGAGACCTGCTGAGCCAGGTGCAGGATATAATCTCCTGGTGTGCCATTTGCTAAGACCATTGGAGAAGCGCAGTATTTGGGTTGCAGTGTCCCAATTTTCCAGCTACAGTCTGTCACGGCTTCCCTTGGCTAGGAAAGGGAAATCCCCTGACCCCTTGTGCTTTCCAGGTGAGGTGATGCCCTGCCCTGCTTCAGCTCACACTCCGAGGGCTGCACCCCCAGTCCCAGTGAGATGAACCAGGTATCTCAGTTGGAAATGCAGAAATCACCTGTCTTCTGCATCGAACACACTGGGAGCTGTAGACCGGAGTTGTTCCTATTCAGCCATCTTGGAACCCTTCCCAATATTTAGTATTTTAAATATTCAGTTTCTTGTTAGCTGGTCTCCAGTTGACTTGGTTCTCTATCTAGTTACAGCTATGCTGCATGTTGCAGTCATGCAGTCATCTATACATTATTTAAATGGGTTTAAATGTTAAATGTGTTACCCATGAATAATAAAATAGACCTTTATGAAAACTCTAAAAATAAAACACACAAAAAAAGCCACTGGGTACATTTGTTTAAATCTTTTTTTTTTTTTTTTTTTTGAGATGGAGTTTCACTATTTGTTGCTCTGCCTGGAGTGCAGTGGCATGAACTCAGCTCACTGCAACCTCCACCTCCCAGGTTCAAGCAATTCTCCTGTCTTAGCCTCCCCAGTAGCTGGGATTACAGGTGCCTGCCACTGCACCCAGCTATTTTTTTGTATTTTTAATAGAAATGGAGTTTCACCATGTTGGCCAGGCTGGTCTCAAACTCCTGACCTCAGGCGATCCACCCACCCTCAGCCTCCCAAAGTGCTGGGATTACAGGCGTGAGCCACCATGCCTCAATGTTCTTGGGCCAGGTGCAGTGGCTCACCCCTGTAATACCAGCACTTTGGGAGGCTGAGGCAGGCAAATCACGAGGTCAGATCAAGACCATCCTGGCTAACACAGTGAAACCCCTTCTCTACTAAAAATACGAAAAAATTAGCTGGGCATGGTGGTGGGCACCTGTAGTCCCAGCTACTCAGGAGGCTGAGGCAGGAGAATGGCATGAACCTGGGAGGTGGAGGTTGCAGCAAGCAGAGATCTCGCCACTGTACTCCAGCCTGAGTGACAGAGCAAGACTCCGTCTCAAAAAAAAAAAAAAAGTTCTTTATTGCCTTCAGCTGTCAGGGCTTCATGACTTCCATTCTACAGAATTTAAACAAAATTATCTGTTTCTCAATGGCAGCACAGCTGGCATTTCAGATCAGATCATTCTTCGTTGTGGAGCATGGATGTCTTGTGCAGTATAAGGTGTTTCACAGCATCTCCAGCCTCTACTCACTAGATTTCGGTAGCGCTCCTGCCAGGCCCTCCACCACTGGTTACAGTGTCTCCAGACATTGCCAAATGTTCCCTAGATGTAGGGTTGCCAGGTAAAATATTGCGTGGGACAAACATACTAAAAATACTATCGATTGTTTATCTGAAATGCAAATTTAAGTTGGCCTTCCATATCTTTATTTGCTAAATCTGGCAACCCTATCTGAGAGGTAAAATCACCCCTACATCTCCTACCTCCCATCCCATTTGAGAACCAATGCTCTAGTCCACAGGGAGCAATGGAGAAAAAGTGTGGTAATGGGTTTGGGAAATGTTATGATTAGATTTGCATTTGGAGCAAAACACTTTTTTGTTTGTTTGTTTTGTTTTGTTTGAGACGCAGTCTCTCTCTGTTGCCCAGGCTGGAGTGCAATGGCACAATCTCAGCTCACTGCAACCTCCACCTCCCGGGTTCAAGTGATTCTCCTGCCTCAGCCTCCTGAGTAGCTGGGATGACAGGTGCCTGCCACCATGCCAGGCTAATTTCACCATGTTGGCCAGGATGGTCTTGATCTCTTGACCTCGTGAGCCACCCTATGTGGCATGGAGCCAAAAACACTATAAAATATCCGAGCCCTCTTCACCAGCTAGGAATGCTGTAGTCAGCGTCCTGTTTGAGACCTGGTTGGAATGCCTGGCTCTCCTTTTTTTTTTTTTTTTTTTTGAGATGCAGTATTGCTGTCACACAGGCTGGAGTGCAGTGTTGCAATCTTGGCTCACTGCAACCCCCACCTCCTGGATTCAAGCAATTCTCCTACCTCAGCCCCTGAGTAGCCAGGACTACAGGTGCACACCACCACACCTGGCTAATTTTTGTATTTGTAGTAGAGATGGAGTTTCACCATATTGTCTAGTCTGGTCTCAAACTCCTGACCTCATGATTCACCTGCTTCAGCCTCCCAAAGTGCTGGGATTACAGGTGTGAGCCACCACACCTGGCCGTCTCTCCTTTTTAGTAAGGAACTGGAATTGGGATTCCAGATGTGGCCAGGCACATGCACCTCTGGGGAGACTACCCTGACTGCTAAAGCTGGAAGAAGAAAAGAAATGGGTGGTTGTGCCTTCTATCTTCTGTTTATCTTCTTTAACATGTTTATATTGAAGGCTTTATTTAATTAGCTAATAAAGGTGCATTAGGAAGAATTAACATGAAATATTTTCTATTGTCCTTAAATCCAGTTCAGGGATCTCCTAAAAACAGGAACATACTTGTGCTCTGGGACAGATGACACTTGAAATTCCAAACCCAGAATGTCTTCTTCTTTCTCTTTCTCTTTTTCTTTTTCTTTTTCTTTTTTTTTTTTTTTGAGATAGAGTTTGGCTCTGTCACCCAAGCCGGAGTGCAGTGGCGAGATCTTGGCTCACTGCAACCTCTGCCCCTCTGGCTCAAGCCATCCTTCCACCTCAGCCTCCTGAGGAGCTGGGACTACAGGCACACATTACTGCCTAGCTAATTTTTGTACTTCTTTTAAAGATGAAGTTTTGCCATGCTGCCCAGGCTGGTCTCAAACTCCTGACCTCAGGCAATCCACCAGCCTCGGCCTCCCAAAGTGCTGGGATTACAGGCATGAGCCACCATCTCTGGCCCAGAATGTCTTTATTTTTCAGTTTTTTATATCTTTTTGGTAATCTTCTCTGTATTGTTTCAATTTTAGTATATGTGTTGCTGAAGTGAACACTTATTTTTATTCAATAGACTCTTCCTAGCCACTGTACAGGCCCAGAATATCTGATGTGGAATTCACCAGAACCATAGGTATTCTTTTAAAAAATCCCTCAATACATCAGCCAATTTATAAAAAGAATTCAAAGAAACATAGAGTTGCAGATTGATGTAATTTAGTCTCTTCTCCTCCTTGTTAGAATTCCGGTTTTTCTGTCTCCCAATAGCTGGGGTTGGAAGATGGGTTCTCACCCTGACACCGCAGAGCTCTCTCTCATCTATAGAACAAGAGTACAGCTGCCACCATTATCTCCTGACTGCAGCTCCTCCGAATGTGAGCTCCATATCCATTCCAGTCAAAGGCAGAGAAGTCCCCACACTGACAGGGCTTGCCCTGTGGGAAGAACCCTCCTCCACTGATGCAGTGCTGGGAAACAGAAAGAAGAGACACTGTGAGGGATCTGATTTGCTGCTGACACCAGTGAGCCCAAGACTGGTATCTAACTCCAGACCTCAAGTGATCCACCTGTCTCGGCTTCTCAAAGTGCTAGGATTACAGGCATGAGCTACTGCACCTGGCTATACATGTATTTTAAAGAAGTAATGCATGCAGGGACATATGCAAACATGCACTAATGTACAGTCTAAGGAGCACAGAGCCAGTGGAGAAGGTTATCAAGGAAAAGGGGATAAAGACACCTACTCTAGTCCACCCCCAGTGCCCACGTGGTCAGCATCCTCTGAATTCTAATCTGCGAGTCCCTCCATGAGAGAATAGCCGTCTCATCTCAGCTAGAAAATGAAAAAACTGAAAGCTGAGGCAGTGAAGTGAAGATGGAACTGTGAGTTCAGACTGTCAGTTGGGGAGGGAAGGGGGCCCTAAGTGAATGCCCTTGTTCTTGATGGCTCTGACACTTTCTTCCTCCAGCCCCTAGGCACAGGATGTCCCTCAAATACAATCTCCCACCACTACAGCTATGGTGCTGTCTTCTACAATAAAAATATAAAGCTTCTAAAAGTTAAGATTAATATTGGAGAATATTTTCATGACCTCAGTGTAAGGAGGTTCATCTTAAAGAAAACATGAAAAGTACTAACCATAAATGAAAATTTTGATAAACTGAATTCCATTAAAATAAATTATACTCAGCCAGGTGTGGTGGCTCCCACCTGTAATCCCAGTACTTTGGGAGGCCAAGGCAGGTGGATCACCTGAGGTTGGAAGTTTGAAACCAGACTGACCAACATGGAGAAACCTGTCTCTACTAAAAATACAAAAAAAAATTAGCCAGTCATGGTGCTGCATGCCTACAATCCCAGCTACTCAGGAGGCTGAGGCAGGAGAAACACTTGAACCCAGGAGGCAGAGTTGTGGTGAGCAGAGATTGCGCCATTGCACTCCAGCCCAGGCAACAAGAGTGAAACTCTGTCTCAAAAAAATAAATAAAATAAATAAGATTTTAAAAATAAATAAATTATACTCAACTTCTGGCATCTACTACTCCAAACTTTGTATCACTTCATTTTTATTAAAAATATGGACTCTGCAAAGAAAAAAAAAAGAAATTAAAAAAATTATATTTGTAAGACATCATCAAGAGAGTAAGGAGAGTAAAGAGAATAATGAGAGTAAGCAAGCCACCACAGAGACACAGAATGATACGCCCCACACAGGGGCACACACGTGCACACCCATGCACACACGTGGGCCATTGATCTCCCAAAATCTCACAAGCTCAGTGTTACAGCCAGTAACTCTTATCCCAGCACAAAGGGCTTTGGCTGCTCTCTCATTATTAAACACCCAGAACTGGATGAATCCTGCAACAAATTCCCCTGAAAAAGAAGAGGTGAAGAAGGAGCCAAGCATTCACAGGAGGAACTAGAAGCAGCATCCCATTGGCCAGTCCAGGAATTCCCTAAGCCAAAAGCTGAGGCTACAGCCAAACACCCCAGGCTGTAGGGGTGCAGCCCAGCACCTCTATGGCCCATGGCTTGTGCATGTCAGTCCTAAACTTGTCCCCAAGGGAACTTCTTTTCATCTGGGGCAAGAGGACAAAGGCTGGGTCTCACAAAAGGGCCCTTGTCTGCCTACAGCTTATAGGAGAAGACAGACTCCACAGAAAGATTACTAAAAAGATCTGAGAAGGCCCAGCAGGAATAAGCAATGATCAGATGTGGCTTCCTGTTGCTGTTTACACACTTCTCATCCAATTACCATGGGTTAGTTTCCCTGGCCATCACCTGCTTTCATTGAAATATCAAAGGCAAACAGTGATGTCTTTGATTTTTTTCATCCACAACTTAACTTCTATGGTCTTATTATACTGAAAACTGTCTTTTTTAAGATAATTAATAGTTATCCTTCATAACAAAAGTAAATCTCTCTCATCACTCTGCTAGTGGTTCTTTCCTGTGAACTCAGTGTGCACCTTATCTTTTTTGTTTTTTTTTTGGTTTTTGGTTTTTGTTTTTTGTTTTTTGTTTTGAGATTGGGTTTCACTCTTGTTGCACAGGCTGGAGTGCCGTGGTGTAATCTCAGCTCACCGCAACCTCCTCCTCCCAGGTTCAAGCGATTCTCCTGCCTCAGCCACCCGAGGAGCTGGGATTACAGGCATGCACCACCATGCCCAGCTAATGTTTTGTATGCACCTTTTCTTAACTAGTATAAGAGGCCACACAGGTGGTGATGAAGAAGCTGGGATTACCAGGTGGGTGATGAAGAAGTCCTGTGAAATGGGGATAATAGCAATTCTAACTTCATAGTTTTCTCATGATAATTAAATGACACAAAATCATGTTAAGTTCCAAGACAAGAGTCTGGTGCATTTTAAGTGCTCAGTAAATACTAGTAATTATGAATTGTTCTTATTTGCCACCATTCTCCAAGAGTGCAAGAAAATATTTATGTGAAGGGGTGGCCTGCCCCTCCACACCTGTGGGTGCTTCTCGTTAGGTGGAACGAGAGACTTGAGAAAAGAAATAATACACAGAGACAAAGTATAGAGAAAGAAAAGCGGGGCCCAGGGGACCGGTGCGCAGCTTACAGAGGACCCACACCGGCACCGGTCTCTGAGTTCCCTCAGTACTTATTGCCAAAAGATAAGGGAGTAAATCAGCAGTAAGACATACAGATACACGGAGATGTTCCATTTACCCAGGGACGGGCAGGAGACAGATGTTTTTCTTTTACTGAGATTTAAGAGAATGGTACTGACCTTCAACCACAAGCAGGCTTTAAGCATTTGCCTAACAAAGCACATTCCTTACAGCCCAAAATCCTTTTAACTTTAATTAACACAGCGATGTCTCTAGCAAGGACAAGATTGGGGGTAGAGTCACAGATTAACAGCATCTCAAATACAGAGGCAAATGGAGTCTCTTAAATTTACTTCTTTCTATATAAACACAGTAACAGGCTGACCTCTCTTTTCCCCACATTTATGACCAGATTTAGGGAGCAAATACTCACGTTGACCATATGGTGAGTAACAAGATGCAGTCTTCTTAGCATCACCAAAGTCATAGACCACAGTATGGCTGGGCCATTGTCATTCCAACATTTCCCTCATCCGTATTTCACTGGGTATTTCTGCGGAGACCCAGAAGAGAGGTTTTGTGAGGACAGTAGAGATGTTGCCACAGTGCAGGGAGAGGAGGAGTTTCAAGTTAACTGTCATTAACCAAAACCAATCATAATAATAGTGATTCCTTTTCCCCATAGCTGTGTCTCCCCAACAGCCCCAAACCTCTTGTCTCTGTCTCTTTCTCCCTATGCTCTCCTGCCCCACAGGCCTCTTCATTGCCTGGCTTAGAGTTTCTAAGAGGCCAGACATGAGTTCACAGTGAACCAAAGGAAGGAGAAACAGCCAAATACTCGGTAGTGATGTGGAACCACAGGACAGAGCTGCCCCCTACCCTAGACACTTGGCTCTCTGTTCACCAAAGAAAGTGCCCCCCAGCGAGCAGCCCCATGTACCTGGTAGAGGCCAAACAGATGATGTCCCAGTCTCTGGAAAAAGCCAGTGTTGGTGCGGTATCTCAGCAGGGCGCTGTTTCTCCAATGCTGCATGGGGGACTTGTTGGGCACATGCCAGATGCTCAAGTCCTTGGCCTGGATGTTGTAGTAGCGGGGGTTCTGGAAAACAACAGACACTGAGCCTGATTGGGCCAGGAGGCAGAAGGTCCACACATGCAGCCTCAAGTGGGCTGAGAGCTCTGGGATCCAGTAAGCAGAT
Source organism: Trachypithecus francoisi (assembly GCF_009764315.1). NCBI lineage: Eukaryota > Metazoa > Chordata > Mammalia > Primates > Cercopithecidae > Trachypithecus > Trachypithecus francoisi. The sequence continues at coordinate 88,283,409 of NW_022681470.1, read as the reverse complement.
GGTTAGCCACGCTCAGATACCCTACTCCCAGCAGATGATCCCATCACCACTCAGGGCCCTAGCAGCCTTGTTGGGAGGAAGTTGTGATTCAAGGCATGTATTTCTCTCTTATTCTCCAGCCCTTCCCCACATCCCCACCTTCCACCCCTCCCTACTGCAGGCTTGTGGCCAGCCACACTCCACTCCTCACCCTCACCCTCACCCTAGTGGGTAGGAAGTGGCACCAACCTTGTAGTCATCGCTCGTGGCCGCCTCTGCAGACCCAAAGGTGTTGTAGTTGGCCCAGTTGCCGTCCCCCTCTGGGTAGTCTGCTTTGCTGCCCTGCTGACTGGACCAGCAATCACCCACCGTGCACTTCCCATGCATGTCATTCTCATGCACGCTGGCCACCAGGGTCCAGCCACCACCCCCAGAGGTCTTGTCACAGAAGGTCTGGTAGACAACACCGTTCTTGGTGCAGAGAAAATACAGGTCATCTGTAGAGAGAACCAGCCCAGAGCCTCCCTGTCTGAGAGCTCAGGGTTCATCTCAGCCCTGTGAACAGAAAAGCCCTAGGAAGTCAAAAGTACACTCAGAAGACTGCAACACATACTTGCTGGAAGATGATACTCCGCGAGTCTTGTGTTCTGGTCACCTATGAGCAGAGGCACTGACTGCCTTGGCTTCATACTATCTTTTCAAAGAGTTGTAGAGCAAATAGCCTTAGAAGAGACAGAGATGGTATCTCCCTCTCGACAGTGCCACCCTGTGGCCAGGAGAGGCCAGAAATCAGCACAGAGACACATCTGAGTCTATAGCAGGATGGGGCCTCTGTACAGCTCAGAGCAAAGGTTGTGCCCATTTCATAAGATTCAGCTTCCCTAAGCTCAGAGTTCCCCTTCTGTTCCCAAGCTTGCAGGAGACTGGCTCCACTGTGGCATCCCGGTGACCTTGCACATTTGCACATAGGCCACATAGGGACAGCTGATCTAAGCCTTGGCAGAAAGCCTGTGGTCTTCCTTAAACATGGAAAGATGGGAAGCTTGTGAGGACCTGCAATGAGGTCACTTCTCACCCCGCTCCCTATCTTTCGTGGAGGCTGTCATGAGACAGCTGTCATGAGACAGCTGTCATGACTGTGTCATCACCTCCTGGGTTCTGAAGAGGTATGAGGTTTTTTGCTTCACTTGCCCCCACCCCATAGGGTACACAGGCCATGAAATGGCTATGGCAGCATGGACTGGCTCCTCAGCCACTGCCCATGTTGCGTTGTCACCCGCCCTCTTTTCTGTGCCGTCTTGTGGGACAAGGGGTGGGAAAAGCTGACACTTTTGCCAATCTTGAACTTGCTATCTATGTGAGTAATAAACTCTGGCTCTAAAAAGGGCTCGTTGTTTCCTTGCTAGCCACATTTGTCAGCCAGCTTGACAAACCCACTACTTGGGCAGATGTCACCTGGCCCAGTACCAGAAAATGCTGATGCTCTGGCTGCTGCTATTTCTGTGATTAATAAAGTTCTTTGTCTCTGGCTCGGGAGTTTCAGGTTTTCTGCCAGCATCTATAAACCCCGGGCAAGTAGGGGCAAATCAGACTCATCACAGTTCTTGCCACCACTGTAAGCATAACCAGGAACACTGCATTCTCCCTGTGTTCAGAAGACTTTGTGACTAGAATGGGACACAGAAGCCTCAAAATTCCCACTAGAAACCTTGCGTAGGAGCTGGGGGCAGAATAGTCTCCACGTAGATATGTCCTTCCTGATTTCCATGACTGAGCTAAAAAGTGGCTTTAAAGAGAGAATGGTGAGTTGGTTCATTACTCACCACCTGCACTATGGCAGCATTCCTTGACTTCTTTGCAGCTTCTAGTCAGGGAAGAAAAGGAGGAGGCACAGGTTTGGAACTCCCTCAAGAGCATCTCAAGAGAAGAGGCCGCTGTTGGAAGATGTGAGAATGATTCTCATTAAAAGTCTGACCACTGAGGCCATCTTTCCTGGCCAACCTCTGCCCCTGCATCACTCTGCTCTGAAGTCCCAGGAGGTCAGGGATTCTCTATGCTAAGACGGTCTGATCCAACAGCTGGTATAGGTTAAACACTTGGAATCTTCCACTCAACTAACTTTAATTAAATACCTACTGTGTGAACTACCTAGATGCCGGACAAAGACAATTTGACACATTTCTTCAAGAGACTACATTCTACAGGGAAGGAGCACATGGAAAGGGACCCAACTGAGATGGGAGGGCAAACCCACCTACGGGGGTGAGGCCTGGGAACTTGCTGGGGAAGGGACCAGCTGTAACTCAGAGTAGGCTGATTTTGATGGAAGAACGGGAGCTGGCTACAGGACAGGAAGAAAAGAGGAGAGTACACCCAGGAAGAGAAGAAAGCACATGAGATGGCCTGAAGCAATAGCAGAGCCCAGCCCAGCCCAGCCTGCTGGAAACTATAGGTCAGTCTCTTACTGCGGCTGGAACATATGTTGTAATACAAAGAGGTTTGGAAACCAAAGCTGAAAAATTAACAGAGGCCAGTGGAGGAAGGGCTGTGTATATTAGTCTAAAAGCCTAAAAATTATTCCAAAAGCCTGGCAGAGGCCGGGCACGGTGGCTCAAGCCTGTAATCCCAGCACTTTGGGAGGCCGAGACGGGCGGATCACGAGGTCAGGAGATCGAGACCATCCTGGCTAACACGGTGAAACCCCGTCTCTACTAAAAAATACAGAAACTAGCCGGGCGAGGTGGCGGGCGCCTGTAGTCCCAGCTACTCGGGAGGATGAGGCAGGAGAATGGCATAAACCCAGTGTTTGGATGAATAGAGGCAAGATGGTGCACTTCCGGGTTCTTCATCCCCCCAACTTTTCCCGCGTGTGCGAAAATGCAGCCGGCGACCCGGGAAGGTGCAGACCAACTGGGCATGTGCCAGGTGACGTCAATCCAAAGAGACCAAGATTTACCTGGTCGCACCTGTGGAATGCCCCTTGACACGCCCGTGCCCCGCCTATTGCCCTCCCACTCCTAGAAAAGCCACTCCGGAGGGACGCCACGTGCGGCCTTCCTCAGTCCTTCACTCCTGTCGGGATGTCAGGACTCCAGGAACGCCGTCCGAGAGCCCCACGGGGGGACTCTGTTGGCCTTCTTTGCCGGAGGCCGACAGACCTCTTCCCCACACATTAGGTGACCAAAATAAACTTGCAGTTTTGCTCCTACACTTGCCTAGTCGCTGGTTCTTTTGTGCCCGCTCTGGTGGTCTTAGAAAAACAAGTCAGTTGGTGCCGAAACCCGGGAGGAGACCCCTCCTCAGGGCCCCCAGGGTCTGGGGAGCCTCCTCCTCCTCCTCGTTCCACACCGCAGACGGACCAGGACCTGAGACCCGCTTCCCTCACTCTCATGGCCTCTCTGGGGTAAGTGCCCTTGTCTCCTCTTTACCTCCCTCGGCCAAAATCCCGTGCAGGTCTGAGGTCCATTTGGAGCCACCAAGTGGCTCGGGAGACCCGTTCAGGATGGAGACGTCTGCCTGAAGGTAATCTCCACTTTGGCTCCATGAGCCTCCAGTCTGTCTCTGATGGTTCCAAAGGACGCTTTGAAGCCAGGCAGGGATCCATTTCCATTTCCATTGTGTCCATTGTGTAAGTAAAGAGGAAACAAACGGGAAACCCCAGTCCAAATTTCCAAAGACCACCGGCCTCTCTGGGGTAAGTGCCCTTGTCTCCTCTTCACCTCCCTCGGCCAGAAATCCTGTGCAGGTCCGAGGTCCATTTGGAGCCACCAAGTGGCTCGGGAGACCCGTTCAGGACGGAGACGTCCGCCTGAAGGTAATCTCCACTTTGGCTCCATGAGCCTCCAGTCTGTCTCTGCTGGTTCCAAAGGACGCTTTGAAGCCAGGCAGGGATCCATTTCCATTTCCATTGTGTCCATTGTGTTGGTAAAGAAGAAACAAACGGGAAACCCCCAGTCCAAATTTCCAAAGAGCACCCCCTTAGGGTGCCTCCTAGCCAATTTAAAAACCTTACAGCTTGAACAAGACCTTAGGAGGAAGCGGTTAATTTTCCTTTCCACTGTGGCGTGATCGACCTCAGCAATTTCTGCCAGTGGCTAGGCAAGTGGTCCGAAATTAATTACGTACAAGGCTTTTGGGCCTTAAGCTCTCGTCCCTATACTCCTCCTTCTCTCCCCACTCTCTCCACCCCCTCCCTTCCTGCCCAGACTCCTCCTCCTCCCCCCATCCAGACTCCTCCTTCCTCCTCCTTATCTACTAGTAATCCACTCGGTCCCGTGCCTCTTTTGGGGCCCCCAACTGGCTGTCTTGAGTCCCCTATCTCTGCCCACACCCTCCTACAGTGTTAGCACCTTTGCGAGAGGTGGCTGGGGCGGAGGGGGTAGTCAGAGTACATGTCCCTTTTTCATTGGCCGATCTTTCCAAAATTGAGAAGCGTTTAGGTGATTTCTCAGCGAATCCTACCATATACATAAAGGAATTTAGATACCTTTGTCAGGCCTATGACTTAACTTGGCATGACCTCCAGGTTATCCTAACCTCTACCCTAAACTGACTGAGGTTCTAACCCAGTATACCCGGTTAGATCCGGCCTCCCCCACAGGGGCCACCATTTTGGCATCTTATTTCATTTCTCAATCAGCTCCTGACATTCGTAAAAAACTTCAAAAGGTAGAGGATGGTCCTCAGACACCAATACAAGACCTGGTTAAATTAGCCTTTAAGGTCTATAACTCCAGAGAGGAGATGGCTGAGGCAGTGCGACAGGCATGCCTCAAACAGAAGGCCCAGCTCCTAGCAGTGGCTTTACAGCCCAGTCGTAACCCCAGGCCAGAGAGCACACACTCCGCAGACTCCAAGGCTACGAAAGGAGCCTGCTATAAGTACGGCAAGGCAGGACACTATGCCAACAGGTGTCCGCAAGGTCCCCGAGCCCCAACGCAGCCTTGCTATAAGTGCAAGGCATCAGGACATTGGGCCAGTGAATGTCCTAACCCTCGTCCACCAGCAGCCCCCTGCCCTGCTTGCCGGCAGGGAGGACACTGGAAGTCTGATTGCCCCACCCTGAGAACAGGTGCTGCGTCTCCACGTGACCCCCTTTCCCAGGATCCTGGGAGCTCCTTCCAGCTCCTACATCTGGACGACAACTACAACTGAAGGTGCCGAGACTCAGGGACCCCCATCACCCTCGCCGAGCCGCGGGTAACTCTCCTGGTAGCGGGTAAGACAATTTTTAAATCAACAGCGAGGCTACCTATTCTGTTTTGCCGTCCTTCTCTGGACCTAGCCTTCCACCCAATATCTCTGTAGTAGGAGTAAGCGGAAAGCCATCCACTCCACAAAAACTCCACTCCTTAATTGCTGCCTGACCAACAACTACTCTGCGCACTCGTTCCTCATTCCCAGCTAAAAAGGGCCCCTATGGAAAGCAATCGGCCGGGCGCGGTGGCTCAAGCCTGTAATCCCAGCACTTTGGGAGGCCGAGACGGGCGGATCACGAGGTCAGGAGATCGAGACCATCCTGGCTAACACGGTGAAACCCCGTCTCTACTAAAAATACAAAAACTAGCCGGGTGAGGTGGCGGGCGCCTGTAGTCCCAGCTACTCGGGAGGCTGAGGCAGGAGAATGGCGTAAACCCGGGAGGCGGAGCTTGCAGTGAGCTGAGATCCGGCCACTGCAGTCCAGTCCCGGCGACAGAGCGAGACTCCGCCTCAAAAAAAAAAAAAAAAAAAAGGAAAGCAATCGGTGGAAATCAGTTTGGCTTTCCCCCACTCGCCGCAAACTTACTAAATTTTCTTAACTATCACATACTCCTCAACCTTGCTGGGACCTTCCTTCTCAGTTTTGCCCCTATTCCAACAAATGCTTCCATTCCTCATTCCTATACTAATACTGTGCCTTATTTTATTTTTCATCTGTGCGTCCAAATGCCAACCATGGGCCCCGACCTTAATGACGCCCCTTAGCAGCAGGAAGTAGCCAGACAGACCACGGCGCCCCTTATCACTATTACCAATAAAAGGTTGGAATGTTTGGATGAACGGAGGCAAGATGGTGCACTTCCGGGTTCTTCATCCCCCCAGCTTTTCCCGCATGCACGAAAATGCAGCCGGCGACCCGGGAAGGTGAAGACCAACTAGGCATGCGCCAGGTGATGTCAATCCGAAGAGACCAAGATTTACCTGGTCGCACCTGTGGAACGCCCCCCGACACGCCCATGCCCCGCCTATTGCCCTCCCACTCCTAGAAAAGCCACTCCGGAGGGACGCCACGTGCGGCCTTCCTCAGTCCTTTACTCCTGTCAGGATGTCAGGACTCCAGGAACTCCGTCCGAGAGCCCCACCGGGGGACTCTGTTGGCCTTCTTTGCCGGAGGCTGACAGACCTCTTCCCCACACCTTAGGTGACCAAAATAAACTTGCAGTTTTGCTCCTACACTTGCCTAGTCGCTGGTTCTTTTGTGCCCGCTCTGGTGGTCTTAGAAAAACAAATCACCTGGGAGGCGGAGCTTGCAGTGAGCTGAGATCCGGCCACTGCACTCCAGCCTGGGCGACAGAGCGAAACTCCGTCTCAAAACAAAAAAAAAAAAGCCTGGCAGAGTAGGAAAAAGTGTAAAATTACAGGACTCAGGCCAGGCACAGTGGCTCATGCCTGTAATCGCAGCACTTTGGGAGGCCAAGGAGGGCGAATCACAAGATCAGGAGTTCAAGACCAGCCTGGCCAATATGGTGAAACCCTGTCTCTACTAAAAATACAAAAATTAGCTGGGTGTGGTGGTGCACACCTGTAATCCCAGCTACTGGGGAGGCTGAGACAGGAGAATCGCTTGAACCCAGGAGGCGGAGGTTGCAGTGAGCCAATATTGCGCTGCTGCACTCCAGCCTGGGTGACAGAGCAAGACTCCATCTCAAAAAAAAAAAATTACAGGACTCAAGTTAAAACCCAGACAACCCCTGATGACAGTGCCTCCTTGAGCAGACACTTAACATCTCTGATCCTTTTTCTTCACTTTTAAGATGTCATTAATAACTTCTTTATACTCACGGAGATCAAATGAGATGCATATGTAAATGATGGATTGAAATAAACAATAAACTCAGTATCAATGAAAAAATATCACTAGTGTGCCTATTGGAAGAATAGAATTGTGAGGATGGCAACCCAGAGGAGGGTGTACCCTGGGCACAGCACTGATCACCCAGCTCCCTCTGGAGATCCCAAGGCCAAGGCCACAAGAGCAGCCGAGCAGGGACACAGTTTACTCTCTCACCTCATGAACCCCTCACAGTCACAGAAGCAGAGAATCAAGCCCCAGGACACACCCAAGCTAACATCCTGACTGCTTCAGACCAGACCCCAGGAGAGGCCAGAAATCAGCACCCAGTCCACACCTCAAGTTGGCTGCCTATCCTGGGTTCCGTGCCTCTCCAGGACTTCCCCCGGCCCTTGACTTCAGAGCCCTGCCCAGCTCTACCCCCTCCAGGGCCCTGCAAAGCAGAGGGGAGCCCAGGGAACTGCAGCTCCTACTGTCAGGAGTGATTTACCTGCACTGCACCTGCTGGTGGCCACAGAGAAGAATAACAGGAAGCAGAGTCTGGTCATTGTCCTGTAAGGAAAAACAAGATGCACAAGGTCACTGGTTGGCCCCTCCTTTGTCATCCTCTCATTCTTACTCCCTGACATTTCTGAGTCAGGAAACCTCACATGGAAAATGATGGGCTTATGAGCATTCTAGAACCTCCTGGAATATCCCCCATGGCTGTCCAGCACTACAAATACCCCAGAGGCCACGGGCTCGTTTCCCTGAAACTCTCAGTCTCTAAAACTGAGACCAGACCTGAGCTGGCATCATTGCTCCCACATACATGGATCAAAAACACTTTTCTCACCAGCATAGACAGCTCCCTCCTTCCTTCCTCACAGATGCCAGGAGCTGAAAGTTCCCTTCTGGTGGACACTCAGAGCTCCCCTGCAGAGGATCCTGATGTGGGGTGAAGTGCTGGTCCCTTTATGTGGAGAGCTGTGGAGAGTCCAAAAGCCTGGCAGACTGGCACCCAAGCCCTGCCCAGCCCAGCCCTGATCAGCCTAGACTGCCGGCCCCTCCCTCTGATTCCCTTCCCTCTGAGGGTACCTGAGCCTGGGCCCCTGGAAATGAGAAAGGATGTGTGACTGGCTGGAGGAGCAGGGAGCTGTGTTCCTGGCCACACAGGTAACTGTCACCATCTGAGGAGGGGCGTCCTGCTTTGCCAGGGCAGGCCATACAATGTAGCAGTATCTAATCAGATTTGTGGATAGGTCACAATCCTCCCCTGAGTTCTCCCTCTCCCACCTCCCCCAGATGCCCTGGCTCCCTAGACACAGCTCTGTCAAGAAATCATCCTTTTAGACTGAGGTGACACTTCATGAAAAATAAATTAATTAAGAATAATAATTGGCTGGGCGCAGTGGCTCACGCCTATAATCATAGCACTTTGGAAGGCTGAGGTGGGCAGGTTACCTGAGGTCAGGAGTTCAAGAGCAGCCAACATGATGCAACCCCGTCTTTACTAAAAATACAAAAATTTAGCCAGGTGCATGCTGTAATCCCAGCTACTCTGGAGGCTGAAACAGGAGAACTGCTTGAACCTGGAAGGCGGAGGTTGCAGTGAGCCAAGATCACGCCACTGCACTCCAGCCTAGGCAACAGAGCAACACTTCGTCTCAAAAATAATAATAATAATAATAAGTAAATAAATAAATAGAGGAAAAGAAGACATCATCCTTCCAATCTTTCCTCCAATTTCTCTATGAAGCCTTCCCTGACACCTCCACCCCCAGACAAAGCTGATGGCTCCCTCCTTTGTCCCATTACTATACATTGTCCAAACACTAATTATTGCATGTATCCTGCTGTAATTTTATTGTTTTATTAACTCTGTTTTGAAACAATTTAAAATTTATTAAATGTTGCAAAAATAACAATGGTATAAAACCACACATATGCCCTTCACCTAGATTCAACTATTGTTAATATTTCACCCCATTTGCTTTATCATTCATGTTCTCTCTCTCTCTCTCTCTCTCTCTGTATATATATATATAAAAATACACCCACACACACACAAAATTTTTTCAGAACCATTTCAGGGTAAGTTACATACATCATGGGCCTTTATTTTTAAATAAGTGTGTATGGGTTTTTTTTTGTTTTGTTTTGTTTCATTTTTTGAGATGGAGTCTCGCTCTGTCACCCAGGCTGGAGTGCAATGGCATGGTCTCAGCTCACTGCAACCTCTGCCTCCTGGGTTCAAGTGATTCTCCTGCCTCAGCCTCCCGAGTAACTGTGATTACAGGCACCTGCCACTGCGCCCGGCTAATTTTTGTATTTTTAGTAGAGACAGGGTTTTGCCATCTTGGCTAGGCTGGTCTTGAACTCAAGACCTCGTGATCCACCCGCCTCAGCCTCCCAAGTGCTGGGATTACAGGTGTGAGCCACCGTGCCCAGCTAAGTATGTGTTTTCTAATAATAGGAATATGTCATGTATACCCACAGTACAATTATCAACATCATATTATTAAAAACTCTTTTTTTGGACTGGAAGGGGTGGTGCATGCCTGTAATCCCAGCACTTTGGGAGGCCAAGGCGGGTGGATCATCTGAGGTCGAAAGTTTGAGACCAGCCTGACCAACATAGAGAAACCCCATCTCTACTGAAAATACAAAATTAGTTGGGCATGGTGGCGCATGCCTATAATCCCAGCTACTCAGGAAGGCTGAGGCAGGAGAATTGCCTGAATCCAGGAGCCAGAGGTTGCAGTGAGCCAAGCTCATACCATTGCACTCCAGTCTGCACCACAAGGGTGAAATTCCATCTCAAAAAAAAAAAAAATCTCTTTTCTGTAGAAACGAGGTCTCCCCCTGTTGCCCAGGCTACTCCTGAACTCCTGACCTCAAAGGATCCTCCTGCCTCAGCCTGCCCAAGTGCTGGGATTATGGGTGTGAACCACTGAGCCAGACTGTTGACTCTTTTTAATGTAACTGATACTTCCCTAGGGTACATCAACCCAGGGGTCATGGTGAGTTAGCATTAATGAGACAGAAATTTCTCTGGCTTTCATGCCCTCCCATTTTAAGGAGACTTCTGGTCCCCTTTAAGTCCATAATCGCAAGGGGTGTCTTGTGTGTGCTAACAAACATTTCTGCATTCCACATATACTCCCAGCCTACCCTGACTCCTTTCAGTGCTACCTACTGCTAAGACCACAGCTGACCACCAACCGTATGATTTGGCATCCCTGTTCCTCTGATGCTGAACCTGGTGTTGGGACAAGTTGCTGGTGTTTAAGGCACTGTTTCCGCTCACTTCCAGGCCTCCAGCACATCTTCTTGCTATTCAAGGCATGAAAAGTATTTTTCAGTGTCTCTTGCAGTCTCTCTCTCTTGGACTCAGACAGGAATCTAAGGAGATGAGGATAGAGGACAAACCTGGAAGATAGCATACTACTCTGACTGACCTTTGTCTCTGAATGCTAAGATACTATTATTGGAAAGATTTTGTAAGCTCCTTCTCATGAAACTTTTGAATTTTTTTATTTGAGTACTTATATAGGTATTTGCTTAATACCTGTCTTGTGGGGAAAAGAAAGAAAGATCAGACTGTTACTGTGTCTATACAGAAAGAAGTAGACATAAGAGACTCCATTTTGTTCTGTATTTGAGATGCTGTTAATCTGTGCCCCTACCCCTAACCTTGTCCTTGCAAGAGACATGTGCTGTGGTGACTCAAGGTTTAAAGGATTTTGGGCTGTGCAGGGTGTTCTTTGTTAAGTGCCTGAAGGCAGCTTGCTAGTTAAAAGTCATCATCATTCTCTTAATCTCAAGTACCCAGGGATACTCACACTGCCAAAGGTCGCAGGGACCTCTGCCTAGGAAAGCTAGGTATTGTCCAAGGTTTCTCCCCATGTGATAGTCTGAAATATGGTTTCGTGGGAAGGGAAAGACCTGATCGTCCCCCAGCCTGACTGACACCCGTGAAGGGTATGTGCTGAGGAGGACTAGTACAAGAGGAAAGAAGGCCTCTTGGCGGTTGTTGGCAGTTGAGATAGAGAAAAGCATCTGTCTCCTGCCTGTCCCTGGGCAATGGAACATCTCAATATAAAACCTGATTGTATGTTCTGTTTACTGAGAAAGGAGAAAACCACCTTAGGGCGAAAGGCGGGACTTGCTAGGGCAATGCTGCTCTTTATGCACTAAAAAGGTTTATGGAGGTGTTTACATGTGCATATCAAGGCACAGCACTTTTCCTTAAACTTATTCATGTCACAGAGATCTTTATTCATATGTCTTACTGCTGACTTTCTCCCTACAATGATCCTATTATCCTGCCACTTCCTTTTCTTTAAGATGGTAAAGATAATTATCAATGAATACTAAGGGAAATCAGAGACCGGTGCTGGCGTGGGTCCTCTGTATGCTGAGCACCGGTCCCCTGGGCCCGCTTTTTCTTTCTCTATACTTTGTCTCTGTGTCTCATTTCTTTTCTCAAGTCTCTCGTTTCACCTACAGAGAAACACCCACAGGTGTGGAGGGGTAGGCCACCCCTTCACTGTCTCCTTCTTTATAAAGACAGAGTCTATGTCTGTGGTTGTCCACCAGATGTCCAGGCCTATGCACAATTTCTGGCACACAGTGGGCCTTCAATATGCATTAGTTGAATGAAAGAAATTGACTCCAGATGGTACTAAAAAACACACATGAACACTTCCTCCAATCCAAAAAAATTTCTAGGAATGAAAATGGCTATGCCATCTTTCCACCATCAAATATTCAATAAAAGTTAGAATGCATGCAACAGCTTGGTGTTTACCAATGCTTCAGAGGAAAAAAGGAAGAGATGTGGTATCCTGTTTGGGAAGGAACAACAGGGCAAAGGAAACCAGAGAAAAACAATGGCAGCCCCAATCAGATAGATGATAAGAAGTAGATGAGAGCCCAGGAACTGGCTGAAATGCAGAAGCACACAGGAGAAAAATAGGTCTCCTTGGTACTCTTCAGTTGAATTGGGTAATTTTCTACAGTAGATTTTACCCGCAGTGCCAGATCTACTGGGAATGGCAATGAAAACATAGCTGGAAGAAAGGGGACCTGAGGCTTACACTACATATTCATAAATGTTTATTATCCACTTAGTACCTTTCTTTGTAAATTCTGGATTTTTTTTTTTTTTTTAGACAAAGTCTCACTCTGTTGCCCAAGCTCAAATGCAGTGGCATGATCTTGACTCACTGCAACCTCCACCTCTGGGTTCAAATGATTCTCCTGCCTCAGCCTCCTGAGTATCTAGGACTACAGGCATGTACCACCATGCCCAGCTAATTTTTGTATTTTTAGTAGAGACAGGGTTTCACTATGTTGGCCAGGCTGGTCTTGAACTCCTGACCTCATGATCTGCCTGCTTCAGCGTCCCAAAAAAACAAAAAAAAATTAAAATGCTTTGACTGTGCCAGGCACGGTGGCTCACGCCTGTAATCCCAACACTTTGGAAGGCCGAGGCAGGTGGATCACGAGGTCAGGAGTTCAAGACCAACCTGGCCAAGATGGTGAAACCCCGTCTTTATTAAAAATACAAAAAAATCAGCCAGGAGTGCTGGCAGGCCTCTGTAATCTCAGGTACTCAGGAGGCTGAGGCAGAGAATTGCTTGAACCTGGGAGGTGGAGGTTGCAGTGAGCCGAGATCCTTCTCAAAAGAAAAAAAAAGTTTTGACTGGACTTCAAAAATTGTTTCAAAACTTTGTTGCAATTTTTAAAATATTTCTCAAAATTAAAATGTTTGGAAGGCTGTCCAAACAATGTAAACAAATTCAACTGAAACATGCATTTAACTTTTATAACTTATATTTATGGCTCAACAACAAAAAAGCAAACAACCCAATTAAAAATTTGGGCAAAGTAGGACTTATAGTATGATGTTGAAAAAAAAAATGGACAAAGGACTTGGATAGAGTTTTCTTCAAAGAAGATATACAAATGGCCAACAAGCACATGAAAAGATATTCAACACCACTCATCATTAGGGAAATGCAAATCAAAACTACAGTGAAACACCAGTTCACAATCTTTAGGATGGTTATTACCACAGGGAAGGAAGGAGGTGAGCAGAAAACAAGAAATGTTGGTATGAATGGGCTGGGCACGATGGCTTATGCCTGTAATCCCAGCACTTTAGCAGGACGAAGTGGGTGAATCACTTGAGCTCAGGAGATCGAGACGAGCCTGGACAACATGGTGAAACCACGTCTCTACTAAAAAAGTACAAAAATGTGCTGGGCATGGTGGTGTGCACCTGTAATCTCAGCTACTTGGGAGGCTGAGGCAGAAGAATTGCTTGAACCCAGGAGGCAGAGGTTGCAGTGAGCCAAGATCGCATCATTGCACTCTAGCCTGGGCGACAAATGCAAAACTTGATCTCAAAAAAAAAAAGAAAGAAAGAAAAAAAAGAAATGTTGATATGAAGGTAGAGAAATTGGAAACCTTATGAATTGCTAGTGGGAATGTAAAATGGTGCAACCTCTGCAGAAAACAATATGGCAGGTCCTCAAAAAAGTAAACAGAATTTGGTTGGGCACAATGGCCCATGCCCATAATCCCAGCTCTTTGGGAGGCCAATGCAAGAGAATCGTTTGAGGTCAGGAGTTGGAGTCCAGCCTGGGAAATGTAGCGAGACCCCTATTACTATTTTAAAACATTTTTTTAAGAAAAAAATTAGCCAGGTGTGGTGGCACATGCCTATAGTCCCACCTACTCAGGAGCCTGAGGGTGGAAGGATCACCTGAGCCCAGGAACTCAAGGTTACAGTGAGCTCTGATGGTGCCACTGCACTCCAGGTTGGGCACAGAACAAAACCCTGTCCCGAAAATAAAAACAATAATAATAAACAGAATTACCACATGATCCAGCAATCCTACTTCTGGGTATATACTAAAAGAATTGAAAGCAAGGGCTTTCAATTTTACAGATATTTGTACACCCATGTTCATAGCAGCATTTTCCACAATAGCCAAAAAGTGTAAACAACCCAAATGTTCAACAACAGATTAATGGATAAACAAAACATGGTATTAGGAGTCTCTCTGAACATATTCTGGTTTTGGAGTCTGCTCAATTCACAAATTGCAGAAAATAAAAATAAATATAAACATAAATATGTATTTTTTAAAGAGTTGGGGTTTCACCATGTTGCCCAGGCCGGCCTTAAACTCCTGAGCTCAAGCAATCTGCCAGCCTTGGGCTCCCAAAGTGCTGGGATTACAGGCGTATGCCAATATGCCCAACCAAAAACAAATTTTTTAAAATGTGGCATGTACAGTCAATGAAGGAAGGAAATTCTGACAGATGGTACACCATGAATGAACCTTGAAGATTATGCTAAGTGAAATAAGTCAGAAACAAAAAGATAAATATTGAATGATTCCACTTATAGGAGGTGCCTATAAAAGTCAAATACACAAAGACAGAAAGTAGAATAGTGATTACCAGTGGCTGGAATTGGGAGGCAGGAATGGGGAGGTGTTGTGTTTTTCTTCAATTTCAATGGCTTTAGAGGTACAAGTGGTTTTTCATTACATGGATGAATTGTACAGTGGTCAAGTCTGGGATTTTAATGTACCCATCACCTGAGTAGTGTACATTGTACCCAATAGGTGGTTTTTCATCCCTCACCCCCCTCTCACTCTCTACCCTTCTGAGTCTCCAACGTCCATTATACCCGCCTGTATGCCTTTGTGTACCAATGGCTTGGCTCCCACTCATAAGTGAGAACATGCACTATTTGGTTTTTGATTCCTGAGTTATGTCACTTAGAATAATGGCATCTAGTCCCCTCCAAGTTGCTGCAAAAGACATTGTTTTATTCTATTTTATGGCTGAGTACTATTCCACAGTGTATGTGTATATATGTTATATACATATGCCATATTTTCTTTCTTTTTTTTTTTTTTTTCTTGAGACAGAGTTTTGCTCTTGTCACCCAGGCTGGAGTGCAATTGCATGATCTTGGCTCACTCCAACCTCTGCCTCCCAGATTCAAGCGATTCTCCTGCCTCAGCCTCCTGAGCAGCTGGGACTACAGGCGCCCATGACCACACCTGGCTAATTTTTGTATTTTTGTTAGAGACAGGGTTTCACCATGTTGGCCAGGCTGGTCTCGAACTTGTGACCTCAGGTGATCCACCCACCTCAGTCTCCCCAAGTGCTGGGATTACAGCCGTGAGCCACTGTGCCCGGCTCATATACCATATTTTCTTTATCCATTCATCAGTTGACAGGCACTTAGGTTAATTCCATGTCTTTGCAATTGTGAATTGTGCAATAAGCATACACGTGCAAGTGTCTTTTTGATAGAATGACTTCTTTTCCTTTGGGTAGATACCTAGTAGTGGGACTGTTGGAGAAATAGGAAGTTATTGATTAATGGGTATAGTATGATTGGAGATAAAATATACCCAGTTTTTCAAAAAATAGGTATAGTATGAGATGATGAAAATCTCTGGAGATAAATACAGGTAATCATTGCTCAAAATGTAAATGTACTTAAGGCCATAGAACTCTATACTTTTTTTTTTTTTTTTTTTGAGACGGAGTCTCGCTGTGTCGCCCAGGCTGGAGTGCAGTGGCGCGATCTCGGCTCACTGCCAGCTCTGCCTCCCGGGTTCCCGCCATTCTCCTGCCTCAGCCTCCGAGTAGCTGGGACTACAGGTGCCCGCCACTGCGCCCGGCTAGTTTTCTGTATTTTTTAGTAGAGACGGGGTTTCACCGTGTTAGCCAGGAGGGTCTCGATCTCCTGACCTCGTGATCCGCCCGCCTCGGCCTCCCAAAGTGCTGGGATTACAGGCTTGAGCCACCGCGCCCAGCCACTTTTTTTTTTTTTTTTTTTGAGACAGAGTCTCAGTCTGTCACCCAGGTTGGAGTGCACTGGTGTGATCTTGGCTCACTGCAACCTCTGCCTCCCAGATTTAAGCGATAGAACTCTACACTTAAGGCACTTAAGACAGTAGCTGATGTCTGTAATCCCAGTACTTTGGGAGGCTGAGGGAGGTGGATCACTGGAAGCCAGGAGTTCAAGACCAGCCTGGCCAACATGGCAAGATCCCTGTCTGTACTAAAAATACAAAATTAGCCAGGCGTGGTGGTGCATGCCTGTAATCCCAGCTACTTGGAAGGCTGAGGCACGAGAATTGCTTGAACCTGGGAGGCAGAGTTTGCACCACACTGAGATCATGCCACTGCACTCCAGTCTGGGTGACAGGGTGAGATTCCATCTCCAAAATAAAAAAGAATAGTACTGACCACCAGTTCAAGTTATGAGTTGGAAGGCTCAGGTTCAAATCCTGTTGGTTCTGCTTCCTACATATCACTTAAAGTCTTAAACCTTCCCCTCTTGGCTGGGTTCGGTGGCTCCCGCCTGTAATCCCAGCTCTTTGGGAGGCCGAGGTGGGCGGACCACTTGAGGTCAAGAGACTGAGACCATCCTGGCCAACATGGTGAAACCCTGTCTCTATTAAAAATACAAAAAGTTGGCCGGGCGCGGTGGCTCAAGCCTGTAATCCCAGCACTTTGGGAGGCCGAGACAGGCGGATCATGAGGCCATCCTGGCTAACAGGGTGAAACCCCGTCTCTACTAAAAATACAAAAACTAGCCGGGCGAGGTGGCGGGCGCCTGTAGTCCCAGCTACTCAGGAGGCTGAGGCAGGAGAATGGTGTAAACCCGGGAGGCGGAGCTTGCAGTGAGCTGAGATCTGGCCACTGCACTCCAGTCCGGGCAACAGAGCGAGACTCCACCTCAAAAAAAAAAAAAATACAAAAAGTTAGCTGGGCATGGTGGTGCGTGCCTATAGTCCCAGCTACTGGACTAGCTAGTTTGAATAATTTCATCAGGCTCTGGGGCACAGGGGCTGTCCCTCATTGTCAGGTATCTGGCACTGGATTAGGGCAGATGTGTAGCAAGGCAGAATATGAGCCTAGCAGAGGAGGTGGTTGTATGGGCTCTGGATTGGTCATTTTGCATATGAAAGGCATGCTCACAGGCAAGTTGTTTGCTATCTCTAAGAATCAGCCAAACTTAGGAGAGATAGTCTGTCCAGGGTCAGCAAGGTTTAAGGTGAAGATGTCAAAGTATCAGAAAATAAAAGGAGTGGCTAATACAGCCTTACCCCCATAGACTGAGATAAGTACACCTTAAATACATTTATATCACCAGATTTATTAAACTCCATTGTAATAATTGTTTTGTTGGTCTTTTGCCTGTTGGACTTAATTCTGCTGGATAGGGCTTTTGTTTCCTTCATCTTTGTGCTCTCAGCTCAGAGTACAGTGCCTAGTCCAGAGCTTCTGAGCTCATGTATCATAGCACCCTGGTATGGCATAAACAGGTTACAGGTGTCCCAGGAAATGTCGATGATTGTAAATTTTTTATAGTGATACAGAATCTAAAATTGTGTTTTCATAGGCATTTAGATTTTTACTCCAGTTAAAATTATATTTAAACATTATTTGTGTGACTCCCTCTGTATACTTCTTAAATTCAGTTCTTATTATCTTGGCAAAAGACTTTGGGCATAACACCCACCATCAAAGAGTGTTCTCTATGGGCTACACCAAAGAGCATGTCCCCTGGAAATAGCAGGCAAAGAGTATCCTTCTGTGTGTCCCATGATGCAAAATTTGGGAGCTCTAGTCTAGCAGGATTAAAACAAGGGATGTTAATTAAATCAAATAAGATTGCATAAATGAATTGATGAATGTAATCAAAGTACGTTTTGCCTCTTAGACACTGCAGAACACTAGCCTCTCCAACCCTTGACTTTCAAGCTACAAAGAGAAAATAATACTTGTAAGGGTAAACTGAGGCTGGAGCCAAACCAGGGACGAAGACATATGTAAGTCTGAAGGTGTGTTCAAAGAGGAAGGGAAGCCTCGAACAAAGGGCCTGCTCGAACAAAGGGCCTGCTACGCCGAGTGGCACCACCATATGGGGTCTAGATCCCTGCCTAACATTCTGACCTCTTTCTAATAAGAAAAAAGGGGCAACGTGTTCATCTGGCTGCTTCCTGTTGTTATGGGTCATCGTAGGGTTTTTTGGAGGTCAGAACTTGGGTGTAGGGGTGGAGTAGCATCTGATTGAAAGTGATCCAGAAGACTTCTTTTATGCAGTTCTGGATGAAGCAGAGGATACAGGGAGCTATGAGCAGTAAGATGCCAATGATTAGTAAGGGGCTTAGGAAGGGTAGGACCCAGCCGGCCATGGACGACTGCCACCACCCGAGTGGGGACTCTAATCCTGAAGGTTTTTTGTGGAGTCCTTCTCAGACTTTTTCTAGAGTGAGGAGGTTGGTTTCTACTAGTCCTGACTCATTGATGTAGTAGCAGCATTCTTCATTAAGGAACATACAGGTCCCGCCTTTGTCAGCCACAAGGAGGTCAAGTGCTCTGTGATTCTGGGCTGCCACCTGGGCCACTGAGGTGATCTGTCATTGGAGGGAAGCCAGGGATTCTGCCGAAGCTTCGATTGCTACCTGTAATCAGGCAGAAAGGTCTTTAGACGATCGGACAGAATGAGTTAAGGCTCCAGTTCCAAGGCCAGAGGCCATGAGGGATGCGGCTAAAGAGACTCCAATCATTAGCGGAAGGAATACTGCTCTTGCCTGGTGGAGGCGGGCAAGGAGCAGAAGAGAGGATAGCTCAGCTTCACTGTACAGGGTGAGGCTGGGGACTAGGGAGATGGGAACGCATAGGGTAGTGTTGGAAGCCTTGAGAGTTTTTGACAGGGTGGAGTTGCACCAAAAATACCCGCCTGGGGCGGGGGGGCAGTGAGATTTGGAGGCGCTGATCCTGTCCGATTGCACCAGCAAGCATTAGGGGTGGAGTAGCAAAAGGGGAGTTGTTGTCTAAGTGGGTCTTGGAACAAAGGAACTTCCCCCAGGGTTTGGCCGGGATGGGGAAAGGAGGGGGTTAGGTTAGAGGAGTTAAAAGGGCTAGGTAAAGGTACCGCAACCAGTGGGGGCTTATTTAATGCTGCATACAAGAAACAACAGGAGATGTTGTGCACTCCGACCATATGTACTACCTGGGCCCCTTCTCTGACTAGGATTAGCCAAGAAAACGGGTTACTGCTGCCCTGAGGCTTGTTGTCTGAGTTGGCTGTGTTGTCTGGGTTGGCTAGAGCTGAGATGACTTTTTCTTGTTTGATGTCAGAGGCCATGCTGACGAGGCTGCTTGTGACCCTGATGTAGGCTCTATAAATCTTGAGTCAGGCTACGGGATAAGATTCGTAGCCATGGTGGTAAAGGCTAGCCTCTATACCTGATGTCCACCGAGGGTCCCACGAGTTAGGAATGGTAAGGAAGAATGTAGGCACTTCTCCTCATCCGTATGATCTGACTAACTTAACTGTTGATGCCGGTTGCTGCCACTTGGTGTATGATATGTCAAAGTAAGTAAAATGAATGTTACAATAATGATATGGACACCCGCCGTTGGTTTCTACCCAGTAATTGAGACAGTCGTATTCTACCCGATCATAGAGAAAGGATATGACCGGGTTCCACCAGTCGGGGCAACTGTTAAAGGCAGAGAAGTTAAAGGTAACCTGACTCTGGCACCCTTGGGGCCGGCAGTCAACTGTGGCTAAGATGTGGGAACTTATGTGATTGTTTTGGGTCCAGGTCTCTGACAGATAGAATCTCCAGTGGAATGGGTTGATGGGGGGAGTTTGGATAGGAGTCTTACCTAGGCTCAGGAGTACTGGATAGCTGAGGAAGGTTAGGCAGAGGGTCGTTACCGGCATGCATAAGTTGTAGTTTAGTAGGGGCAACAGCCTGAGCAATCCACCTGGAATCATGCTGGGTGGGTGCTTTTTTCAGCTGGGACAGATGATACCAGCAGGGAAGGCTGAGGAGCTTGGCAGCAGTGGGTGTGGTAAGGATTACGGTATATGGTCCTTCCCACCGGGGAGATAAGGCTCGGGGATGCAGCTGCTTGACCAGTACCAGGACTCCTGATGCTACAATGGTGGGATTTTTAGGGTTTGGGGAAGCGGGTGTGGGGAGACAGCAGTCTGTGTGTTTTCTTAGAAGCTTGCCTAGGAGGGTTAAGTAAGGGAGGTAGGCGCCTAAGGGAGGGGAGAGGGCTGGTAGCTCCTGGAAGAGGAACAGGCATCCATACAGTAGCTCAAAAGGGCTGAGCCCTGTGGGGGCCCGAGGAGCTGCCCTGAGATGAGAAAGAGCCAAGGGAAGGAGAGTTATCCACAAGAGGTGGGTTTCTAGAGTGAGCTTGGTTAGATGCAGTTTAAGGAGGCCATTTGCGGGTTCTACCTTGCCAGATGACTGCGGATAGTAGGGAATGTGGAGCTTCCAGGTAATCTGGAGTGCGGCTGCCACCTGCTGGGTGAGTTTGGAAATGAAAGCCGGACCATTGTCTGATTGGATGGTTCAGGGGAGACCGAACCTGGGGATGATGTGCTCTAGGAGAATAGTTGCCATGACTTCTGCAGTCTCTCGAGTGGTGGGAAAAGCCTCAATCCATCCTGAGAAGGTGTCAACTAAGGTCAACAGGTAGCGAAATTTTTTATGTCAGGGCATGTGAGTAAAATCAAGTTGCCAATCTCCTCCTGGCTGGTGGCCTCTAAGCTGATGAGTAGGCCCTGGGTGTCTGAGCCTACCTTGGGGGTTAGTGGCCGAACAGGTGACACATTGTTGATGTACTTTCTTAATTTGGGCCTGTAGTTAGGGAGGGTGAAAGATGGGTTCTAGGAAGTTATACATAGCCTTGGGTCCTATGTGGAGAGAGCGGTGTATGTCAGTCAGTATACGTACTGCCTGAGTCTGAGGGAGCACTATTCGGCTGTCAATGAACACCCACCCATCCTTGTTCCGGGTAACACTGGGGTGGGCCATCAGGGTTTGAAGTTCTTAAGAAGAGTAGTCGGGGGAATATGCGGGGGAAAGAAAGAGTAAAGGCGCTCAGGGAGAGGAGGAAGTAAGGGCAGTGGCCCGTGTGGTGGAGTCAGCTAGGCTGTTACCTTGTGACACAGGGTCCTTAGAATACTGGTGACTTTTGCAGTGGATGATGGTTACCTCTTTGGGGGCCTGGAGAGCATCAAGCAACCTCTTTATATGTGGTCCATTGACTACTGGCATCCCTTTGGTGGTAAGAAACCCACGCTCTTGCCAGAGAGTGGAGTGAGTATGTGCAATAAGGTAAGCATATTTAGAGTCTGTATAGATATTAACCCTCTGCCCTTCAGAGAGAAATAAGGCACAAGTAAGGGCAGTGAGTTCAGCCTTCTGGGAGGTGGTGCCTAAAGGCAAGGTCCTGATTTCAATCATTTGGGTTGCTGTTACGACAGCATATGCCGCCTGTCTGTGGCCATCGAGGGTTAGGACAGAGCTCCCATCTACAAACAGGGTATGGTCTGGGTGTTCTAATGGCTGTTCGGAAAGACCGAGGCAGGCGGGTGGCAAGGTGGTGAGAACTTCCAGGCAGGAATGTGCAGGGACAGAATTGTATCCTGGAGTGGGCAAGAGGGTAGCAGGATTTAGAGGGGGTGAGGTGGTGAGAGTGATGTGAGGATTTTCAATGAATAGCAGGTGGAACTGTTGAAGCCAGGACGAGGTGAGATGGCTGAGACACTTGTGTGTGATGAGATCTGACAGTCAGTGAGAAGAGTAGACTGTGAGAGGATGTCCTAGGGTAAGCTTGAGGGCCTCTCGGGTAAGTTCTGTGGCAGCTGCCAGGGCTCACAGACAAGGTTGCCAGCCCTGGACTGTGGGATCTAACTGCTTGGAAGATAGGCCACAGCCTGGTATGTGGATCCACCCGGCTGGGCTAGGAGGCCGGTGGCTACCTTCTGGCGCTCCTCGGTGAATAGATGAAAGGGCCGAAGGGGGTTGGGGAGAGAGAGAGCAGGGGCAGAAAGGAGACAGTCCTGAGGCTTCTTGAAAGAGTTGGCAACCAAGGAGGGGTCGGACAGCGGTCCGATGGTTGTCTCCTTGGCAGCCTGGTAGAGGGGCTTGGCTAAGACCCTGAAGTTGGGAATCCAATGCCTGAAATACCCTACCAGTCCTAGGAAGGACAAGATCTCTTCCGCATCCTGAGGAGGCTGGAGAGTTTTGATGAGGCTTATTCTATCTGCCGTGAGGCTTTTTGTAGTGGGTGTGAAGAGTATGCCTAGGTAGGTGACAGAAGGGGTGCAAAGTTGAGCCTTAGCCAGGGTAACCCAATAACCTTGGTCGCCTAGAAAATTTAAAAGTGTAGCAGTGTCTGCAAGGGAGCACCCCCAGGAAGGACTACATGGTAATAGATCATCTACGTATTGCAGAAGGGTGCTATGGGTTAGGAGGCAGAGGAGGATGTCCCATGCCAATGCCTGTCCGAAAAAATGGGGGCTATCTCAGAACCCTTGAGGCAAGACAGTCTGGGTCAGATGGGAAGAAACATGAGTGTCCGGGTCTTCCCATGTGAAGGCAAACAGAAAGTGGCAGTCTGGGTGTAGAAGGATGGTAAAGAAGGCATCTTTCAGGTCAAGGACAGTGAAATGAGTGGTGTCAGGGGGAACGTGCGAGAGGAGTGTATATGGATTAGGAACAACTGGAAAGGTAGGGATTACTGCCTCATTGATGAGGCGTAGGTCCTGCACGAGGCGATAGGCCCCAGAGCTTTTCCATACAGGCAGGATAGGAGTATTGCATGGTGAGTTGGCAGGAACTAGAATGTGCTGTTGGAGCAGGCGTGTAATGATAGGTTTTAATCCCTGTCGATGTTCAAGGGAGATAGGGAACTGGGGTCCAGAGGGAAACTTGGAAGGGTCTTTTAGCTGGATGTGGACCGGAGTATGGTGCTGGGCAATGATTGGGGTGGAGGTGTCCCACACTTTAGAGTTAATGGTGACTGGAAACGGGAGTGTGGGGTCAGCCTGGCAAGGTTTGTCAGGTGAGAGGAGGGGGAAGAGGAATGCGAGGTGTGAGGAGGGGTTGGGTCGGAAGTGAACTGAGGCCCCTAGCTTGGAGAGGAGGTCTCATCCTAACAAGAGGAATGGGCACGAAGGAATTATAAGAAATGAGTGCAAGAAGAGGGAGCCATCCAGGCAGCAAGACAGAGGAGGAGTCTGGCGGTAGGTGGAGGGAGTGCCGTCAATTCCCATGACTGTGACAGTGGAGGGGTGGCTGGGGCCACTGAAGGAAGGCAAAACACAGTAGGTAGCCTCCGTGTCCATAAGGAAGGATATGGACTTACCCGCTACCTGGAGCATAACCCTGGGCTCAGCAAGAGTGAGAGGGGACCCTGAGCCTGGGCCTCTTCAATCTTCGTCAGTGTCGAGGAGCTGGAAGGTGCCTCCAATACCTGGAGGAAGGTTGTCACGTGGAGGCGCAGCGACTATCCTTAGGTTGGGGCAGTCTGACCTCCAGTGGCCCATCTGCCGACAGTTCAGACAGGGGCAAGTTGGCTCCTTTGGGTTAGGGCACTGCCTGGCCCAGTGGCCATCGTTGCCGCACTTGAAGCAGGAACCAGATGGCGCTCGGGGAGTACCTCCTTTCTGGGAGCTTCTGGAGCCGGCCGGCCTCAGGGCTGCTACCAAGGCCTGGGTTTGGAGTTGTACCTTCTGTTTTAGCCTGACCTGTCATTGGGCCTCAGCTGCTTCTTCCTTGGAGTTGTAGACCTTCAAGGCCAGTTTGATTAAATCCTGGATGGGAGTTTGAGGGCTGTCCTCCACTTTTTTTAACTTTTTTTGGATATCAGGGGCTGACTGAGAAATGAAATATGAGGCCAAGACGGTCCCTCCTGCGGTGGAGGCAGGGTCAAGGCGGGTGTACTGAATAAGTGCCTCAGTCAGCCGGTTAAGAAAAATGGCCAGATTTTCATCTGCGCCTTGGACTATCTCCTTTAGTTTGTTAAAGTTGACTGATTTGTTAGAGGCTGCCTGCATGCCGGCAAGAAGGCACTGAACCATCATGTCTCGGTGGCGGCGGCCTGCCTGCCCTACCTGGTAGTCCCAGTTGGGCTCAGCCGAGGGCACTGCCTCGGTGCCAACTGGCATGGCAGCATCAGTTAAATGAACCTGGTTAGTGTGCTGCCTGGCTGCCGCTAGGATGCGTTCCTGCTCCTCAGGAGACAGGGTTGAGGTCATAACGACATGGAGGTCATGCCAGGTGAGATCATATGCCTGGCATAGATACCTGAACTCTTTGATATAATGAGTAGGATTGGCCGAAAAGGAGCCTGCAAGCTCCTCAACCTTAGACAAGTCTGCCAATGCAAACGGCACATGGACTCGGACTACTCCTTCGGTGCCTGCTACCTCTCATAAGGGACACAGGAGGTTGGTCCTGGACCGAGTATGGGCTGAGACAGGCGAGGAGGGGGAGGAGGTGGAGGTAGGGGAGACATAATCTGTCGGGTTTGGTAAGGGCACAGGAGGGGTGGAAGAGAGGGGGAGGCATTGACGAGGACGGGGATAATGGTGGGTCAGGGTAAGGAGGAGGTTGGGTGGGAGACTGGAGGGGTGGCCGGGATAGGGTGTCAGGAGGCTCAGAAAAAGAGGAGGAATCACCCCTCTCCTTGCTCGAGGGAAGAGACTTTGCGAGTAGGACCTGAGCTAACAAGCATTGGGTGCAGAGATCTGGGCAAGAATGCAAGCCTCAAAAGCCTTGAACATAGGGTATCTCATGCCATTTACCTAGTCTCTTGCAGAAGCTGGTCAAATCTGTGAGAATGTTAAAGTCTAGAGTGCCTTCTGCAGGCCACTGAGACTGATTATCCAATTTATATTGCAGCCATGCTATTGTGCAGAAGAAAATGAGCCATTTCTGTTTTATGTCTTGGCTGCGACTTAAAGTCTGGAGATTCACCAAGAGGTACCCCAGAGGGGATTTTCGGTCTGGTTTGGACTGGGTAGTTCCCATGGTCTCAAGGCGGGCAGTCTGGAGGCAATGGGAGTGTCCTCTCACTGCCACACGGAGTGCAGGGTATGGTGGTTTCCGGGGAGGTTGGACATCTCCTAGTCCCCGGTGCTGAGGTCACAGTTGACCAGAGAGAGCCCCTGATGCAGCCGCGCATTTTGGACAGGGACTCCCGGAGGGAGCCTTTCAGGACGGGGGAAAACTTACCGAGCAGTGATCAAATTGAGTCTTAAATTTGGTGAGGTGGCTCCAGGCTTGAGGAGGGGATCCCGGCTCAGGGAGAGGAGAGCCTGCCCGACCTAGCAGGGGTCTGGGGAGGGGGTCTCCTCCTGGGTTTTGGCACCAAATGTAAGGGTAAACTGAGGCTGGAGCCAAACCGGGAACGAAGACACGAGGTGAATGGCAGTGAGAACAGCCTTTATTAGGATTCGCGGGCGAGGTTCCTTGGTCCAAAGGTGCGGGCCCAGGAAGTCATGCTGAGGGAGGAGGGTAGGGGCTTCTGATAGCCTGAGAGGTAGGGAAGCTGGTTGTGCAAACAGGGCCTGGGGGGTCTTGAAACTACTAGGGCAGGAGTTGAGTAAGGGTCACGAGGAAGGGGTCTTTGGAAACTGTTAACCGAAACTGCTGTTTATGAACTTGTGGAATGCAGGTGAGCTGCAGGTCATGGGGGAGTGTGGTTGCCCAGCCGGAACCTCTGACGTATGTAAGTCTGAAGGTGTGTTCAAAGAGGAATGGAAGTCTCGAACAAAGGGCCTGCTCGAACAAAGGGCCTGCTACGCCGAGTGGCGCCGCCATGTCGGGTCTAGATCCCTGCCTAACAATACTTATCTTATAGGATTATGAAGATTAATAAGGAATAAGTGAAAATTTAGATAAAAAGCATTATGCAAATCTAATTATTACCACCTTTGGCATGAACAATTACACTACCATTTCCTCTACTGATAATTCTTCAACTTCGCCAGTCTGCCATGTATCCTGCTCTCATTAGCAAATTATTCTTCCAACTCTTTTCTCCATCAAATCCCTCTTCAAATTAAAAAACCTTTGGCAGCCTCTCTTTGCCTACTCAGCCACAAAAACCTTCAACTACCTAGCTGCAACTTCCCTCTGTTCTCTATGACAGGTCCTGGGGAGAATCCAGGGCCAACCTGGCAGGTACACCAGCCACCAGGGGTGTAAAGTCTCAGGAGCAAGATATATTAGGCAAAAGTTCACCCAGAGAAGTCAGAAGCAACAGCATAAAGGGGCAACAGATGAGGCAAGGAGCCAAACTGTAGAGCTCTAGGAGCATCAATGTCAGAGTTAGAGGCAAAGTAAGGACATAAGCCATGTGTTTTCATCAAGATGGGCTCTGTGCGGCCAGGCGCGATGGCTCACACCTGTTATCCCAGCAATTTGGGAGGCCAAGGCAAGCAGATCACCTCATGTTGGGAGTTTGAGACCAGCCTGACCAACATGGAGAAATCCGTCTCTACCAAAAATACAAAATTAGCTGGGCATGGTGGCACATGCCTGTAATCCCAGTTACTCAAGAGGCTGAGGCAGGAGAATCGCTGGAACCCAGGAGGCAGAGGTTGCAGTGAGCCAAGATTGCGCCATTGCACTCCAGCCTGGGCAACAAGAGTGAAACTCAGTCTCAAAAAAAAAACAAACAAACAAACAAACAAAAGATGGGCTCTGTGATGCTGCCCTAGCCAACAACTTCAAAACTCCAGTGGCTTAACATAACAGAGGTTTATTGGTTGCTTATGCAAACTCTGCTGCAGGTCTGAGTGACTCCCAGGATAACTGTCTCCCACAGAGCAGCTCAATAACTTTACCACCAAACCTTTTTGATTTCAGAAGGAGATAATAGATCTGGAAGATTGTACAGGCTTTTTTTTTTTTTTTTTTTTTGCTTCACCTTGGAAATGAAATATGTTGCTTTTGCTCACAGCCCATTGTCCAAAACTAGTGAAAGTCCCTGCCTAATTCCAGGAGGAATGGTAAATGTGGATGTAGTAGATAGAATCCAAAGATGTCACCCACAATCTCTCCCCTCCCTAAACACACATACCACTCCTCCCTCCCATCGAGAAGAATCCTGGCCAGTGCCCTGGTTCACATCTGTAATCCCAACATGTTTGGAGGCTGAGGTGAAAGAATCGATTGAGGACAGGAGTTCAAGACCAACCTGAGCAACATAGTGAGACCCTGACTCTACAAAAAATAAAAATAAACATTAACTGGGCATGGTGGTGCATGTGTGTAGTTCCAGGTACTCAAGAAGCTAAAGCAGGAGGATTGCTTGAGCCCAGGCGGTTGAGGCTGTAGCCTTGGTGACAGAGTGAGACCTTGTCTCTTTAAAAAAAAAAAAAAATTTAAAAATGGAGTCCATGCCGCACACAGTGGCTCACGCCTGTAATCCCAGCACTTTGGGATGCCAAGGCAGGCAGGTCACCTGAAGTCAGGAGTTCAAGATCAGCCTACGCAACACGGTGAAACCCATCTCTACTAAAAATACAAAAAGTAGCCTGGCATGGTGGCCCATGCCTGTAATCCCAGGCATTTGGGAGGCTGAGGCAGGAGAATCCCTTGAACCCAGGAGACAGGGGTTGCAGTGAGCGGAGATGGTGCCACTGCACTCCCGTCTGGGAGACAGGGCAAAATTATGTCACTAGATCAATTAAGTAATTAAAATAAATAAAAGCATACTCAGCCAGGCAGCGGATCACTCCTGTAATCCCAGCACTTTGGGAGGCTGAGGCAGGAGGATTGTTTGAGCCCAGGAATTTGAGACTGGCCTGGACAACATAGTGAGACCCCATCTCTGTTTTTTTGAGAAATGAAAAGAAAAAAAATAGCAAATTAGAATCCTATTCAATAGGTGTCATCCTTAAGCACAGCTGTATCAGTTCGTAACACAACCACAGACTGAGTGGCTTAAAGAACAGAAATGTATTGTCTCACAGTTCTGGGGGCTAAAAATCCAAGATCAAGGTGTCAGCATGTTTGACTTCTTCTGAGGCCTCTCTCCTTGGCCTGCAGATGGCCATCCTCTTGCCAGTTATTCCTCATGCAGTCAACCCTTGGTCTGTATTAGTGTCTTACTCTCTTATAACAACACCAGTCACATTGGATTCGAGCCCACCATAATGACCTCATTTAACCTTAATTACCTCTTTAAAAGCCCCATGTCCAAATACAGTCACACTCTCAAAGGTACTGGAAGGTTAGAACTTGAACCTAAGAGTTTGAGGGGACAATATTCAGCCCAAAACACCAGTGTTAGTGATAATATTTGTTACAATTCTTGACATTAAAGTGTAAAAGGAGGGATCCTATTGAGAAAAATCACATTCCTAAAAAGAACAAAATAATTAGAGGGAAAAGGCCCTCTTTACACTGCCTCCCAAAAGACATTGAAAGGGGAGAAATCCTTAATCTTAATAATACTTTTTATAATCCCCTTTCTCTTCTCCATTTTTTCCAATCCCGCTCCCCTAACCCACAGAATCCTATTGCGCACCCTAGTTCCCAGTCCCCGGCTCTTTGTAATGTAAATTAAGTCGCCTTCCCTGTAAATACCTTGCGCTGGCCTCTCCCAGCCTTTTCAATTCTGCCCTTTCTGTAATTCTGCATCACAAAAGTTCAGAACTGGTCTGGCCAGGATCCGCTCTCCCAGAGATGGGAAGTGGGACGCAGTCTCGCAGTCTCGGTAAGGTATCAGAAATGGGGTCAGGAAGCCTGGAGGCGGGAACGCGGCACCGCCCCTGCACTAACCCCCACCTCCAAACCCTGCTCAAGGAACATCCCCGCGCGTCTCCGCTGCCCGGCTTCAAGCCCAGCCCACGGTTCCTCCCGGTGCCTTGAAGATGCCACTGGGCTAAGCCTCCTTGCACAAAGATTTGGAACCCACACCTTCTTAGATTCAAGACCTGGGGATTAAAGCCCCTCCACCATTAGGTCTTCCGCCCGGAAGGGAGAGCAAGAAGACGAGCGGCTACTTGGTGTACCCCTGGGCCGCATCCAGCAGGGCTCAGCCAGACCCCGAGGTCCCCGTGTTCGTTCCTCCCTAACTGGGACCGGGCGGCATAGCAGGCTTCGTGACCCCAGCGCTTCCCCTCCGGCCACATTGGCCTCCGAGAAAGCAAATTAGCGGAAGTAGTCTCCAGCCGCATCCAGGGTCACTCGGGGCTAGAACCCCGAGGTCCCCGTGTTAGTTCGTCCCTAACTGGGCCGGGGGGCGGCATAGCAGGCTTCGTGACCCCAGCGCTTCCCCTTAGGGCCAGACTGGCCCCGAAGGAAGCAAATTAGCAGGAGGTAGTCTCCAGCCCCGAGGCCTTGGCTAGCTCCTTAAGAAGCGATCCCGGCGGGATCTTAAGAACTCCCTCGAATTTACTCGCAGGGACTTCAACGTGTGGAAGCTTCCTCTGTCTTTTGGGAATGGAGCCAGGTCAGGTCTGAGTCTCCCAGATCCCAAAGACACCCACAACCCTGGGGTACCTGGGACGGTCTCAAGCTTAAGTAGGAAAAAACCTGCATTTCAATGCATTTTCTACATCCTTCCAGGTTCCTTCTTTGAGGTACTGCATTTTAAGTCGTAGGTAATTGATAGTAAATTCTGTGACTTACATAATTTGTATTACTTCCTTTCCCACGCCCCAACGAATTTTTGCCTCCATTTGCAATCTCATACTGAGAGACAGGACTAGCTGGATTTCATAGGCAGACTAAGAATCCCTAAGCCTAACTGGGAAGGTGACTGCATCCACCTTTAAACACGGGGCTTGCAACTTAGCTCATATCGGACCAATCAGAGAGCTCACTAAAATGCTAATTAGGCAAAAACAGGAGGTAAAGAAATGGCCACTCATCTATTGCCTGAGAGCACAGCGGGAGGGACAAGGATCCGGATGTAAACCCAGGCATTGGAGGCGGCAAGGGCAACCCCCTCTGGGTCCCCT
This sequence comes from Trachypithecus francoisi, assembly GCF_009764315.1. Lineage (NCBI taxonomy): Eukaryota > Metazoa > Chordata > Mammalia > Primates > Cercopithecidae > Trachypithecus > Trachypithecus francoisi. The sequence goes on along the minus strand of NW_022681470.1, from coordinate 88,253,554 downwards.
CTCTTAGTATAGGAGCTCTGTTTTCACTCTATTTCACTCTTAAATCTTGCAACTGCACTCTTCTGGTCCAGTGTTTGTTATGGCTGGAGCTGAGCTTTAGCTTGCCCTCCAAAAACTGCTGTTTGCCACCATGGCAGACCCGCTGCTGACTTCCATCCCTCTGGATCCAGCAGGATGTCAGCTGTGCTCCTGATCCAGCCAGGTGCCCTTTGCCACTCCTGATCAGGCTAAAGGCCTGCCATAGTTCCTGCGTGGCTAAGTGCTTGGAACTGAACACTAGTCACTGGGTTCCGTGGTTCTCTTCAGTGACCCACGGCTTCTAGTAGAGCTATAACACTCACTGCATGGGCCAAGATTACATTCCTTGGAATCCATGAGGCCAAGAACCCCAGGTCAGAGAACAGGAGGCTTGCCACCTTCTTGGAAGTGGCCTGCCGCCATTTTGGAAGCCGCCGGCCCCCATCTTGGGAGCTCTGGGAGCAAGGACCCCAGGTAACATTACAAGTCAAATAAGGTCTTTCACCTGCGTTCATTTTCATATCGCTATTTTATGTCATTTTCATTCATGATTTGACTTTTTTCTGAAAATTAATTTTTTAACAATGATTAGAGCAGAATAATTACGATTTTTTTCCCTTTTTTTTTTTTTAATGTAGGGTGTCTCGCTCTATTGCCCAGTGGTGCAGTGGCAGAGATCATAACTCACTGCAGGCTTGAACTCCTGGGCTTCAGCGGGTCTCCCACTTTGGCCTACCAAAGTGCTGGGGTTACACGTGTGAGCCACCGCCCCAGGGACAATAACTGCAATATTAAAGAAACTGAAGCTTCAGGCCCCCATTCAAGGTCCTGTACCCAAGTTTGTATTTTTTTCTTAAAGAGATCCTCAGTCGGAGGAGGCTCAGTGACTCATGGCCTGTAATCCCAGCACTTGGGGAGGCAGAAGTGGGCGGATCAATTGAGGTCAGGAGTTCCAGACCAGTCTGGCCAACGTGGTAAAACCCTGTCTCTACTAAATATACAAGAATTAGCTGGGCATAGTGGCGCATGTCTGTAGTCCCAGCTACTCCAGAGGCTGAGACAGGAGAATCACTTGAACCTGGGAGGCGGAGGTTGCAGTGAGCGGAGATCACACCACTGCACTCCAGCCCGGGCAACAGAGCTAGACGGTGTCTTTTAAATAAATAAATAAATAAATAAATCGATCCTCAATTGAATGTACTTCTGGACTGCCAAACCTGTCTTCTCCCCTGCTGCTGCCTGCTAGCTCTGACAGCTTCCATTAGGTAGTTGAAAGATAATTTGTTTTAAGGTAATATTCTCACCACAAAGAAATAATATTTGCTGTGATGTATATGTTAATTGGCTTGATTTGATCATTCCACAATGTATACATGTATCAACATATCACTTGTACCTCATAAATATATGCAATTAATATTTGTCAATTAAAAATAAAAGAGGGCCGGGCGCGGTGGCTCACGCCTGTAATCCCAGCACTTTGGGAGGCCGAGACGGGCGGATCACGAGGTCAGTAGATCGAGACCATCCTGGCCAACACGGTGAAACCCTGTCTCTACTAAAAATACAAAAAATTAGCCGGGCGTGGTGGCAGGCACCTGTAATCCCAGCTACTTGGGAGGCTGAGGCAGGAGAATGGCGTGAACCCGGGAGGCGAGCTTGCAGCGAGCTGAGATCCAGCCACTGCACTCCAGCCTGGGCAACAGAGGCAGACTCTGTCTCAAAAAAAAAATAAAAAAAATAAAAATAAAAGTTGGCTGGGTGTGGTGGCTCACACCTGTAATCCCAGCACTTTGGGAGGCAGAGGCGGGTGGATCACCTGAGGTCAGGTGTTCAAGACCAGCCTGGCCAACATGGAGAAGCCCCATCTCTACTAAAAATACAAAAATTAGCCGGACCTGGTGACGTACGCCTGTAGTCCCAGCTACTCGGGAGGCTGAGGCAGGAGAATCGCTTGAACCCAGGAGGCAGAGGTTGCAGCAAGCCAAGGTCACACCATTGTACTCCAACTTGGGCAACAAGAGCAAAACTCTGTCTCAAAAACATAATAATAATAAAAATAAAAGTGTTACACGTGTCCATATAAGAGACCACCTGAGCAGGCTTAGTGTGAGCAACAAGGCTGTTTATTCACTTGGGTGCAAGTGGGCTGAGTCCGAGAAAGGAGTCAGCGAAGGGTGGTGGGATTATCAATTATCCTTGGTTCTTATAGGTTTGGGATAGGTGGTAGAGTCATGAGCAATTTTTTGCAGCCAGGGGATGGATATTACAAAGTACATTCTCAAGGGCTGGGAGGGTGTATTGTCACAAGGCCAGGGAGGGTGTATTGTCACAAGAGCGGGGAGGAATGTTACAAAGTACATTCACAAGGATGGGGGAATATCACAAAGTTCATTATCACAAGGGTGGGGGAATGTCACCTCACGGTGGCTTGACCCTGGTGCCACCAGCTCAGAGGACCTTACCAAAAGTTTCATACTTGCATGTGTTTTCTTGTGGCAAAAAAATAAAACATTTAATTTCTAGGATTTCTTTTTTTTTTTTTTTTTTGAGATGTAGTCTCACTCTGTCATCCAGGCTGGAGTGCAATGGCATGGTCTTGGCTCACTGCAACCTCTGCCTCCCAGGTTCAAGCAATTCTTCTGCCTCATCCTCCAGAGTAGCTGGGATTACAGGTGGCCCGGCTAATTTTTGTATTTTTAGTAGAGACAGGGTTTCAACATATTGGCCAGGCTGATCTCGAACTCCTGACCTCATGATTTGCCTGCCTCGGCCTCCCAAACTGCTGGAACTGCAGGGTGAGCCACCGCGCCTGGCCGGGGTCATCATTTTTTTTCTTTTTTTTTTTTTTCTTTTTTTTTTTTGTTGAGACGGAGTCTCACTCTGTCGCCCAGGCTGGAGTGCAGTGGCCGGATCTCAGCTCACTGCAAGCTCCGCCTCCCGGGTTTACGCCATTCTCCTGCCTCAGCCTCCCGAGTAGCTGGGACTACAGGCGCCCGCCACCTCGCCCGGCTAGTTTTTTGTATTTTTAGTAGAGATGGGGTTTCACCGTGTTAGCCAGGATGGTCTCGATCTCCTGACCTCGTGATCCGCCCGTCTCGGCCTCCCAAAGTGCTGGGATCACAGGCTTGAGCCACCGCGCCCGGCCCATTTTTTTCTACAGAGAGAAAATCAATTGTATCTCTACCAGACAAAACAATTTGCATTTCTATTAATATGAACAGGGATCATTTGTATCACTGTCAGGCTTCTACACATTTAACTTTTCTTTCTAGAGTTGCAAAACAATACAAGACAAGGAAGGATACCGACCTCTAGAGAATCAGAAAACCCCCAGAAGCGCCCTCTCCTCTAGTCTTGACAAATCCTAGTAATCCACTGGAAGGATACCTGTATTTGTCCATTTCAGAAACTGTCACAATTTTTCCTTAACAGCAGGAATTTTGGTAGCAAAAAGTCATATTTATTATCACTGTGGGAGCCAAGGCCTTTGGTTCCCTGAAGTTTTCTGAAAATCACTGACACAAGGCAAATTAATAGGAAAAAAGGCATACAAAGCCTTCAGAATGAAGACCCAACCTCCCAATGAGGTACAGAAGCTTATACACCATCTTGAGGTTACAGAAAGAATGAGAGTTTTGATGCTGCGGGAGAAAAGGAATTCTGTTGATGGGCAGTAAATGACTACTAGAGAAAATGATTGGATCAGGAAACAAATTGTAAATAGTTTTCTTTGGAATTTAGATGACTATGAGAAGCAGGCATTAACTTGTGAAAAGGTCTGTTCAGGTGTGGTTACATTTTTGGTCTTACAGGAGGAAAAGAAACCTACTGTTCTCCTTGGAGGGTCTGGATCTTAGGCAAATAAAGGAACTTCAGCTTCTTTGGGAGAGACCGTGTGGAGCGGGTATGGTCAGAGAGACCTTCTGGTTGCTTCTTTGGTTCAGTATGTCAACGTACTATATTTGGGGGTATCAATTTCTATGCCTCAACATTACCTAAGTGTACTGTTCCCGATGAGCCTCCCTCCAATCCCTTTTCCCTTGTATCCCAATGGCTGGCAACTTGTGGAAATTCTTCCCAAGGCCTCTAAAAGTGGCGCTTGCTTTTGCCTGGATGCTGATGCAAGTTGTGAATTGCACGCATGAATCACTATCACCGTCCACCCACCTCTCTCTTCTTCTAAAGCATTGAAACGGCACTGCAGAGAGGTGCCAGGTAACAAAGGCTCTCCTTCACCAAGCTCCGGCATGGCTTCTAGCAACTTAAGGCCTTGTCCCTAGGAAGACCTCACCCCACCCCACCCCCCCGCTTAAAATGCCTGCCTGAAAAAGCTCATTGATGTCAGAAAAATTTACTGTTCATCCCAGCCCAAACCTAGTAATAGACATAGGCCCCTGAACTTCATCTTAGTGCAATTACTTAGAAAGAAAGCTTGCAATTAAAACATCTTTCTCTGCTTCTTTGAGATATAAATCTTCTATGCAGAGCTATTTTCAGTGGGACCAGAGAGTTTCTTTGAAATGCAAACATTTGAGGAAATAAATCTTGCTCCAGCTTCCAACCAGGTGGGTGCCTTTCTCTAACTTGCACCACTAGCTCCTGTCGTAAAAATAGGTGCTTATTTCTCTTCTGGACAAGCACCAATTCACAAATCCAGATTGTCTAGTCACATGGAGCAACTCTCCTTAATATCTTCATGCCTATCCCTTAGCACACCCCAGCCTTCAAAAGGCCTCCTGCCTTTTTTTTCTTTTTTTGAAAGTTGAGTTCAGTTCACCTTGGGCCCTCTTCCCTACTGCAATAGTTACTACTTAAAAAAACCTATCCTAGGCCGGGCAAAGTGGCTCATGCCTGTAATCCCAACACTTTGGGAGGCCAAGGCGGGCAGATCACCTGGGGTCAGAAGTTCAAGACCAGCCTCACCAACATGGAGAAACCCTGTCTCTACTAAAAATACAAAAAAATTATCTGGGCGTGGTGGTGCATGCCTGTAATCCCAGCTACTCGGGAGGCTGAGGCAGGAGAATCGCTTGAACCCTGGACACGGAGGTTACAGTGAGCCATTGCCCTCCAGCCTGGGAGATAAGAGGGAAACTCTGTCTCAAATAAATAAATAAATACATAAATAAATAAATACCTATTCTTACTTCTTGTCTAAACTATTGTCTAGCTTTGTTTAGCTTTGACACAGGCTTTATAAGCCCACAAATAACTTTAGGGCAAAGCCTTATAGATTCATCTGAGGCACTGTCTTAAAGCTCTCTAACATTTCTGTGATATGCTTCAAGCTCACTTCCAGCCTATTCCAAACCTTCTTTTTCGTTTTCTGCTTCCAGAGACTTTTTCCTTTGGTTAATCACCTTGTAATTCTTAGGTCTGATTCTCGAGCTAGCACATTTCAGCCCCTACAAATAAATGCCTTCTCCCAAAATGTGTAGCATCTTTGCCATGCTACATTCTATTTGTCTTTCTAGTACTATTTTAATAAATATAGCTCAAGCATGATCAACCCTCAACTTCTTTATACAGTTATAGGAGTCTCTGACAAGTCTTAGGACAAGCACGTGCATATTTTTTCTTGTCAACTTTTTTTAATGTGCAAAACGTTAACATGGTTCCAAAAGTCAAAACTAGACAAAATGGTAAGTAAACTCAGAGAAATAATACTCCATCATGTATCTATTTCATCCAGACCTTACCTACCTCTTGAAATAACCAATTTAGTTTATTTTCCTTCCTGTGTTTGTTTCTGCAAAAATAATCAAATATAGTTTGCTTTCTTATTTCCCCTCCTTTCTTATAAAAAATGTGGCCTTTTTTTTTTAATTTTCTCATAGAGACAGGGCCTCACTTTGTTGCCCAGGCTAGTCTCAAACTCTTGGCCCCAAGCAATTCTTCTACCTCAGCCTTCCAAAGTGCTTGGATTACAGGTGTGAGCCACTATGCCCAGCCGCTTGTCTTTTCTTTTTTTTTTTTTTGACACGGAGTCTTGCTCCCCAGCCTTGTCGCCCAGGCTGGAGTGCAGTGGCGTGATCTTGGCTCACTGCACCCTCCACCTCCCAGGTTCAAGCAATTCTCCTGCCTCAGCCTCCTGAGTCGCTGGGATTACAGGCGTGCGCCACCACGCCCCGCTAATTCTTGTATTTTTAGTAGAGACGGGATTCACCATGTTGTTCAGGCCGGTCTCGAACTCCTGACCTCGTGATCCACCTGCCTCGGCCTCCCAAAGTGCTGGGATTACAGGCGTGAGCCACCGCACCAGGCACCATTGTTTTTTTTAAATTGAGCAGCTTCCAGAACCTGCCCAGGCTCAGATAGACTCCCTATCAAGCTTTTGAATGTTTGCCAATCAGATAGGTAAGGTTAACTATTTTTATCCCCTCTTATCTCCAGCGAACCAGGCCTGTTACTTAGCATCACTGTTTAGAGGTTCCATGTCAGGCCGGGCACGGTGGCTCACGCCCGTAATCGTAGCACTTTGGAAGGCCGAGGCAGGTGGATCACTTGAGGTCAGGAGTTCAAAACCAGCCTGGCCAACATGGTGAAGCCCAGTCTCTACTAAAAATACAAAAAAAAAATTAGCCGGGTGTGGTGGCGGGTGCCTGTAATTCCAGCTACTCGAGAGGCTGAGGCAGGAGAATTGCTTGAACGGGAGGTGAAGGTTGCAGTGAGCCGAGATCGCGCCACAGCACTCCAGCCTGGGCGACAAGGGCGAGACTCCATGTCAAAAAACAAAAAAAGTTCCATGCCAGGAGAGTCTAGCTCCACCTAGTGGTAGCATATCTAGTTGCAGAAAAAGTACCTTTTCTTCATAGGTGTGCCTTTGTACTTACTTTTACTTACCTACTGAATTTCCTGTTCTTGCCTCGCTAAATGGAAAAAAAACCTGCATTCTAATCCCTTTCCTGTGGGTTGCAGCATGTGTCACACTCTCTGAGGGAGGTTTCTATGTGGTCCTTATTGGGCACTTCAACATCTTAAATCATGAGTTGGGCTCAAAGGTAGGAGGAGTGGTGCTGAACTCTAGGATATACTTTCTCAACATACTAGAGACAAGGAAGTGAGGCTGGCTTGTTTGTTTGTTTGCTTGCTAGTTTTTTGGCCCTTCAACCTGCTCTACTGTCCACACACCAAGAACAAAGTGTTGGTGGTGGCAACTTTCAAAAATTCAGGGCCGACCTGAATGGCTCACGCCTGTAATCCCAGCACTTTAGGAGGCTGAGGCAGGTGGATCACTTGAGGCCAGGAGTTCGAGATCAGCCTGGCCAACATGGTGAAACCCTATCTCTGCTAAAAATACAAAAATTAGCAGGGCATGTGCCTGTAATCCCATCTACTCAGGAGGCTGAGGCAGGAGAATCGCTTGAGCCTGGGAGGCGAAGGTTGTGGTGAGCCGAAGTCTGGCCACTGCACTCCAGTCTGGGAGAGAGAATGAGACCCTGTCTCAAAAAAAAAAAAAAAAAGTTGTTCTAAAATAGGTATGGGTATCCCCACCGGTTACATGGCATCTCCCAACACTTCTCATTGGTTTCTCATTCACCCCTTTATCTTCATTCCTCATTCTTTAGTGGCTGCTCCCAACCACTCTGACTTCTGCATTCCTTTCTCCCCAGGGATGTTACAGACCACGACCAAAGGAATCTACATTTTACAAGTCTGCATTGAAAAACAAATGAATCTAGCTACTTTTTATTTTTATTTTTATTTATTTTTTTTTTTTGAGGCGGAGTCTCGCTCTGTCTCCCGGACTGGAGTGCAGTGGCCAGATCTCAGCTCACTGCAAGCTCCGCCTCCCGGGTTTACGCCATTCTCCTGCCTCAGCCTCCCGAGTAGCTGGGACTACAGGCGCCCGCCACCTCGCCCAGCTAGTTTTTGTATTTTTAGTAGAGACGGGGTTTCACCGTGTTAGCCAGGATGGTCTCGATCTCCTGACCTCGTGATCCACCCGTCTCGGCCTCCCAAAGTGCTGGGATTACAGGCTTGAGCCACCGCGCCCAGCCTACTTTTTAAAAAACAGATTTTCAATCATGGCTAATCGCCAGTTACCAACCCATCACCTGTTTTTGCACAGCCTGATATATAAAAATCGTTTTTACATTTTTTATTTTTTTGAGACGAAGTCTCACTCTGTCACCCGGTGTCGTACTCTCGGTTCACCGCAACCTCTGCCTCTCAGGTTCAAGCGACTCTCCTGTCTCAGCCTCCCAAGTAGCTGGGATTACAGGCACCTGCCACAGCACCCAGCTAATTTTTTGTATTTTTAGTAGAGACAGGGAGACAGGGTTTCACCATGTTGGCCAGGCTGGTCTTGAACTCCTGACTTCAGGTGATTCACATGCCTCGGCCTCCCAAAGTGCCGGCATTACAAGTGTGAGCCACTGCACCCAGCTGTTTTTACATTTTTAAATGCTTGAAAAAGATTCGATAATTATTTCATGACACATGAAAATTATGTAAAATTTCACATTTTAGTGTCCATAAAAGAAGTTTCATTGGAACACAGCCATGATCATTCATTGTCTGTGGGTGCTTTCCCAATACAACTGGAGTGGTATCATTGTATAGAGACCTGCAGAACCTAAAAAATTTATTCTCTGGCCGGGGACGGTGGCTCACGCCTGTAATCCCAGCACTTTGGGAGGACGAGTCGGGAGGATCACGAGGTCAGGAGATCGAGACCATCCTGGCTAACACAGTGAAACCCCGTCTCTACTAAAAATACAAAAAATTAGCCGGGCGTGGTGGCGGGTGCCTGTAGTCCCAGCTACTTGGAAAGCTGAGGCAGGAGAATGGCGTGAACCAAGGAGGCGGAGCTTGCAGTGAATCGAGATCGCGCCACTGCCCTCCAGCCTGGGCAACAGAGCGAGACTCTGTCTCAAAAAAAAAAAAAAAATTGTTCTCCAGCCCTTTACAGAAAGTATGTCAACCCTTGAGCCGGGCGTGGTGGCTCACGTCTGTAATCCCAGCATTTTGGGAAGTTGAAGCAGGCGGATCATGAGATCATGAGGTCAGGAGTTCGAGACCAGCCTGACCAACATGGTGAAACCCCATCTATGCTAAAAATACAAAAATTAGCCGGGCATGGTGGTGTGCGCCTGTAATCCCAACTACTCGGGAGACTGAGGCAGAAGAATCACTTGAATCCGGGAGGCAGAGGTTACAGTGAGCCGAGATTGCACCATTGCACTCTAGCGTAGGCAAAGAGTGATACTCTGTCGAAAGAAGAAAAGAAGGAAAGGAGAGGAGAGGGGAGGGGAGGGGAGGGGAGGGGAGGGGAGGGGAGGGGGCCAACCCTGACCTAGAATACCCAATTTAAAATTAACCATAGACAGCTCTTAGGTGAGGTGCTGCAAAGTGATTTACAGACCTTGCTACCTTACGTTTCCAAACTTTGCAGAATAAATGTTACCACAATTTTTTAAGTGAGAAAACTAAGGCTGACATAAAACTTTGCCAAGAGTCTGGAATTAAACAAGGTCTGTCTGACTTGGAAACTAGCATTTTTTCCAGTGCACAACACCCCCTCCTTAAATCTCTGAGGGGCACTACATTCTGAATTAATACAAGCAGTACCCATCCACTGGTCCTAATTTTCTCCCTTCAGTCCATTAATACAGTATATCTAGACTATAATTTTGTTTTGCCTGAGTCTTTATTCTCTGGGCTTAATGCTGATTCTTTCAGAAGTTTCTACATGACAAAATTTTAGATCCCTTCACTCTCCAGATCACTCCTCTGAATATATTCATTTGTTGATAATGCCCTTAAAGTTTGGCACTTAAGAACTTGATACAGGGGTAGGGTGCCGTCAGCAGAGTGACCCCTAGTTCTAAAAATTCTACATCTTTCCTACTTTATCTATGAAGAGTTGACTTTTTGAACCCAAAGGCAGAATCTGACTTATTACTATCGAATTTCAATTCAATAAAATTTAATAAACTGGAGTTTACCATTCCTGATTATTTGAATCCTCATTCTGCACACTGATGGTGTTGCAATTCCTACCAACTCCTTGCCATCCACAAATATGATATGCATGCCTTCTGTTTTTCATCCCAGTCACTAGCAAAACTGCATTAAGTTTTATCCTTTACTCCAGAAGGTTGCACTCATAGGCCCTCCATTTCATCAAAAGCCTCATACTTAATATGCCTCACTCTGTCCAGAGTCTGTCTGTTGGGATAGCAGACTCAAGTGAGATTTGTCACACTTCAGAGGAAACCCCAGGCCAAATATCATCACTTTTTTTTTTTTTTTTGAGACCGAGTTTCACTGTCACCCAGGCTAGAGCGCAGTGGCGCCATCTCGGCTCACTGTGATGCCTGCCTCCCAGGTTCAAGCAATTCTCGTGCCTCAGCCTCTTGCGTAGCTGCGATTACAGTCACACACCACCACCCCACCCAGCTAATTTTTGGGTGTTTTGTTTTTTGAGACAGAGTTTCGCTCTTGTTGCCCAGGCTGGAGTGCAATGGCGCGATCTTGGCTCACGGCAACCTCTGCCATCGGGTTCAAGCGATTCTCCCGCCTCAGCCTCCGGAGTCGCTGGGATTATAGGCATGCACTACCACGCCCAGCTAATTATTGTATGTTTAGTAGAGACAGGGTTTCTCCATGTTGGTCAGGCTGGTCTTGAACTCCCAACCTCAAGTGATCTGCCCCCTTGGCCTCCCAAAGTGCTGGGATTACAAGCGTGAGCCACCACACCTGGCAATTTTTATATTTTTCATAAAAACAGGGTCTCACCATGTTGGCCAGGCTGGTCTTGAACTCTTGACCTCAAGTGATCTGCCTGCCTCAGACTCCCAAAGTGCTGGGTTTATAGGTATAAGCCACCACGTCCGGCCCCAGCATTACTTTTAATGTTCTCTCTCCTCAAACCCACATACCCACCTCTACAAAAAAAGTTAACTTCTGTTTCCAGCTCCTCCTCCTGCATCATTTTCCATTCTGGGTCACTGAGCAGGATATAGGTTACCCAGCCTCCCCTCCTCAGGATCTTAATCCCAGACCTACCATTTGCCTAGGACTGGTTGTGTGAACTTACGCAAATTCCTTAGCATTTCTCTGCCTCTCTTCCCATATGAGAAGCAGAGATAGTAATAGTACCTAGTAAATAAGTTAACAGATGATAGTAGTAAGAAAAAGTGGGCCGGGCACGATGGCTCATGCCTGTAATCCCAGCACTTTGGGAGGCCAAGGTGGGTGGATCACGAGATCAGGAGTTCAAGACCAGTCTGGCCAATATGGTGAAACCCCATCTCCACTAAAACTACAAAAAAAAAATTATCCGGGCGCGGTGGCAGGTGCCTGTAATCCCAGCTGCTTGGGAGGCTGAGGCAGGAGAATCGCTTGAACTCAGAGGGTGAGGCTGCAGTGAGCTGAGATCGCGCCACTGCACTCCAGCCTGGGTGACAGAGTAAGATTCAGTATAAAAAAAGAAAAAAGAAAAGAAAAAATGTTCCATTTCATATCAGATTTTCATAGCTAGTACCAGAAAAGGGTCAATAAGCTGGAAAGGCTAAAGAATTGGTTATTTTTTAATGTAAATTGTTGTTTTTCTTCATGTCTACTTTATTAAGCTGTCTTCGTGTACCAAGAAACATACTGTCCCCTCATTTAGAAACAGACGAACTCCATTTTCCTCCACTATCCCCTCCCCTGTCCCTGTCCTTGATCTGTAGATCCTGTTAAGACAGGTAAAACAATGTTGGTCAAAGGGTACACGCTTTCAGTGACAAGATGAACAAGTTCTGAATATGTAAGATAGAACATGGGAGGTGATGTGGCTGGGTGTGGTGACTCACGCCTGTAATCCCAGCACTTTGGGAGGTGGAGGCGGGCGGATCACGAGGTCAAGAGATCGAGATCATCCTGGCCAACACAGTGAAACCCCGTCTCTACTAAAAATACAAAAACTAGCTGGGCATGGTGGCGCACGCCTGTAGTCCCAGCTACTCAGGAGGCTAAGGCAAGAGAACTGCTTGAACCCAGGAGGTGGAGGTTGCAGTGAGCCAAGGTCGCACCATTGCACTGCAACCTGGCAACAGAGCAAGACTCTGTCACAAAAACAAAAACAAAACAAAACAAAACAAAAAAAATGGGGAGGTGATGTATGCGTTAATTGACCATGGCAATCATTACACAAATGTATATGCATATCAAACCATGTTGTATACTCTGAAGAAAATTAAAAAACGACAGGAACAACAAACACACCTTAATACTCAATCATTTTATCCCAGAGTATGCTGAGTTCATGTCTCAGGGGAAACACCAAAATCCATGGAACTGCTCTCATTTTCTATCCCCTAAATGTCACTTTAACATAGGAAATGTCCATTTTGGGGTTATTCGCATTCAAACACAGGCCAATGAAAAAAGCTAAATTAAAATGTAATTATCAAGGTAATGGAAAGATATCCTAATCTCTTAATTAACAAGACTATCAGGAATATTTCAAATGTCCAATTACTCTAGGAGTCCCAATTCTCTTAAGGTAAGAACTTCAGGATTTAAACAAACTCAATGTGAAAAATAAACATTTATTACAAAAATTAGTTTTGACATTTTAAAGTGAATGCAGACAAGGTGTTTTCCAGTTCAAAAGGTCTGTTGTAAGCTATAGAAGTAAATTCCAAGGCTGATAATAACTGACTCATATTCTTCATAAGTGGCCTAGACAAGAAGGAACCATTCACCTCAAATTCACAGAGCCATGAATCACCTCTGCTTCCCCATGATTTTTTCCATATCCCTTCTACTCTCTCTTCCAACTATGACACAGAACTGAAACATACTTTAAAAATCTCATCCTTGGCTATGCACGGTGGCTCACACCTGTAATTCCACCACTTTGGGAGGCCGAGGCAGGTGGATCAAGAGGTCAGGAGTTTGAGACCAGCTGGACCAACATGGTGAAACCCTGTCTCTACTAAAAATACAAAACTTAGCCAGGCATGGTGGCATGCACCTGTAATCCCAGCTACTCAGGAGACTGAGGCAGGAGAATGGCTTGAACCTGGAAGACGGGTGATCACACCACTGCATTCCAGCCTGGGTGACAAAGTGAGACTCCGTCTTAAAAAAAAAAAAAAAAAAAAAAACTCATCCTTACTGAACCATTTCATAAGCTCTATTTTGTCTAGTTGGATTTCATTTCTTCTGGAAAATTTATTTTTTATTGGCATGTGACCCTTAACCGATGGCTTAATTAGCATTTTGTTTTTCTTTTTGCATCCTTAATAGAAAACTCAGTTCTGTTAGGGATTTCCAAATAGGATAGGGCAAAGTGGCACTCAGTATATCCTCCACAGAAAGAAAGAAGCAAAATCAAGCCAAGAGGACCCTTTATTTGTCCTCTTGCTAAGTTAATAGACTGGTGGGATGGTGGTAGATGCAGAAACAAAAATGTAAGGGCAAAGGGTCCAAATGGGGAGGAGGAAAGCAATGACAGCCAGGCCTGTCCTGCTCATTCGCGTTTATTCACATGCAAACCACCCATGATCTGGTCTTCAAATTTCTTCTGAACTCCACCACACTAAATATAGCAGCAGTTACTACTTCAAACAACTACTAAAGCACTTGTTCTCCAAATGACCTGAGAAATCCCCCCGCCTTAGCTCTGGGACAGTAGTTCCTACAGCCATAGGGAGGTCTGTTAATGCACCTGGCTGGACAGGAGGTACAAGAGTAAGTACTTTCTCCTCTCACTTGGTGGAAGAGGCCAAGGAGATCCCCCAAGTACAGCATCAGCTTCACCCTGAGTACCTTCCTCCAGCAAAGGAAGGCCTGGCCACAAGAGGGCTCTGGAATGAGGGCCTGAAATTCAGAAGCTCTGCCTTGAGATAAGAACCCGGAAGGGGCAGGACCAGGCACTGGGAACCAGCCCCAGGTTGCTGGGAAGCAAGGCTTTGAGGCATTTTCTTGTTGTACAAAGGAGCCCAGGAACCCTCAAAGACTTTTTCCCCTAGTTACTTCCCACAAAAAAGAGCCTTGACAAACCAAGGTTTTATTTCCAGCAACATCCAGCTGATACAAACACATAGAAATACAATCTCACCAAAGAGCTAAGAAGCCCTCTAACACACGCCCAATTTCAGCATACAGCTAAGACCACACAACACACACACAGGCTCAACAAAGCTAAGACCACTACACACATCTCCACAGCACGACGAGCACATCTCAAAAGGGTCTGTCCAGTAGTTCCAGCCAAGGGAAGGGTGATGGCCTGAGCCACCAGCTCCAGCTTTCTTCTTTTCTATTCTTTCTTTCCTTTTTTTTTTTTGAGATGGAGTTTCGCTTTTGTTACCAGGCTCCTGAGCAGCTGGGATTACAGGCATGTACCACCATGCCTGGCTCATTTTGTATTTTTAGTAGGGTTTCTCCATGTTGGTCAGGCTGATCTTGAACTCCTGACCTCAGGTGATCCACCTGCCTCGGCCTCTGGGATTATAGGCGTGAGCCACCACACCCAGCCTCCAGTTTTCTTTTCTTTAGAGCAGTGGTTTTAAATATTTTTCACTTCACGTTCTCTGAAAATTTACTATGCTCTCCACAACAAGAGCTCCCATTTTCCACAGACACAGTCAATGACAGTCGGCTTGTATTCAAGAGGAGGACAGGGCAGAGGGACTTCCCATGGGAAGACAGAACAGAGTGGGCCCCAGAGATAGAAGGACCCCAGTGTCATCACCAAACAACCATTTCAGCTGCTCTAGCCTCTAATCCCTACTCTAGAACAGCTGGCCCCGGTCCTCAGTACACAAGGAAAGAGCCCAGAACCAAGCTCAAGATCCCTATTTAAAGATCCCTACTGGCCAGGTGGGCAGTTGAGTGCAGATTCCTGGGAGCCCCACCATTTTTGCTGTCTGATTAGAAGGGAAGTCAATGGCATATCCAGGATTCCTACCTGATCCCTCATAGAAATGGGGAATAAAAACTTTAAACAAGTTCCAGGCCACTCAGCAGTGGTAGGAAAGGAAGGGAGAGAATGAAGGAGGAAGGGGCACATAGTTGACATTATTAAAAACACATCCTAAGAAGTAGGGGGCCGTGTGGGGTGTAGAAGACAAATAAGGCATCCTGTGAAACGACAGACATCAGGGGCCAGAGTCCGGTAGCACCTGAGTAAGGCAAGTGCAGATGACAGGCGGTGAGCCCGACTAGGCTCACACCAAGAATGACGAGGTCTGTTTGAATTCCCCCTGCAAAAATAAAACATCGGGTCAACTCTCAATAGTCTTCTTTAGCTGATAATCCCCAAAACACATAAACGTGGGCTAGAAATCTCCTCACTCCAGCCCCAGGTAGCCCACCCCTGCCCAGGGCAGGCATACTCACTTCACTTCGAGCACTAGGCTGGCTGTAAATCACCTTCTTACTCGAAGTCCTGTGAACAAGTCAGAAGACAGAGACACTCAGCCACCTAGGTGCTTATTACCTCTCCTTGCCAACTTTAAAGGCCAGAACCAAGAATGCTACAGAAGCACAAAGTGCGCAGCGGAAAGGCATGGGTGGGGGGAAATAGAACAGGCCCAGGGCCAAGGCCACAGAGAAAGGGCTGGATATCCTAGATGCCTTCCCTCCAAACTGGTTGCTTCTGCCTTCAACCCATTCCCCCGGGCCCACTTCAGCTTCAAATGGCATGCATCCATGCTCTCAAACTTGGAGAACCCCAGGACAGCACCTCACTCACCCTTTCTTTGTTCCTGAAAGAGAAGAAATGGGATCATGAGTGTGTCAGCAGGACAGAAGACAGCATGGCTTGGGAAGATGGAGGGGCAGGCCCCCAGCTCTTGGTGTGTGTTAGATGGGTGATCAGTGTTCCCCAGGGGACAACACCCACACACATGAGCACAGTATCAGGGTCAGTACTCAGATGACACCCATGCCAGGCCCTGGGATGGGGGCAGTACAAAGGAGAGCCTCTGGGGGCAGATACTTACTGTCAAAGTGGCCTCGGCTATAGGCAAACCAGATGCCAAAAATCAAGATTCCCAGGAGAATCAGGGTTACAAGGACAGCTGCCACAATGACCCCCACATTCCGCTCCACTGTGAGACACAAATGAGAAGTCAAGCACCAGGATACTCACTCACGGTACCAACAGGATCGCCAATGGCAGGATGAAAAGCAGACGCCGATCCCCACCCCAGGTCTGGGCTCAAGCCCTAACTCTCACCAGCTTCCATGCGCACAGCATTTGATGTCATGGGTGTCCCATACCCATTCCGTGCCTCACAGCTATATTCTCCAGTATCAGAGGCTGACAGGGGATCAAAGACCTGAGAGAGGAAAACAAATTGGCTTCCTGCTTGAAGAAGCAAAATAGCCATTTTTTAATGTCTCCTGACCCCAATCCCAAGTTCACCCTGCTGCCTGTTCTTCCTCCCACTTTTGGGGGTTCTATAACTGCATGCCCCACACATCTTTCACCACCACCCCATCCATACCAGCTCTCCTGTTGTGGGATTCAGGACATAGGAAGAGTTGCTGAAGGCACGGGTGCTCTTGGGATTCGTAGGCATCACAATCCCATCTTTGAACCAGGTGTATTCAGAAGGTGGGGAACCATCTTTTTCTGAGCATGTCAGCACTGCCCGGTTCCCAATGGTGGCAGAGGAGGGGATGCTAACTGTAGGCTTGGATGGAGGCACTGTGGAAGAGAAAGACAGAAGGTGCTGAGTACAGGGTGGGGGCTGCTTGAGTCTAAGTAACCAACTAGAATGGTACCCCCATCTACTCGGCTCAAGCCTCCCACCCTCACCACGCCCCTGGTTGCCACCTAACCAGGGCTTATCGCCTCTCTGGCAGCTCCAGGACTCTGAATAGTCCCACCTGTGGGCATTCTCACCATCAAAGAGCTCCAAAGCTCAGCAGAGCCTGCTATGGGAAGTAACTAACTCCAGGCCCACCCAGAAGATATGTGGCACATACCAAGCACGATGAGCTTGACCTTGACCTCCCCATAGTTGTTGCCGCCTTCCTCAGAGACCATACAAGTATATGTCCCAGTGTCTTCACGTGTCACGGACTTGAAGGTGATACCACTTGGCAAGAAGGTCACTCGGTCCTCATAGGAAGCTACCACAAGAGGAGGCAAGGGCAAGGACAGAGTGAACTGGAGAGCTAAGGGAAGCTGATGAAGGGGGCATCCAAGGTATGCAAGTGCTCTCCTCTTCCCCCAGAAAGGGGAGTGGGAAGGCCATGAGGACTTGAGCCCCAGGGTGTGCCCTGGGATAAGGTCACAAAGCCTGGATCGTAGAATCCAGGCATGATAACCCCTCCACAACCTAGGCAATCAGGAAGGAGGAGAAGCAACTCACCTGTGATCTTGTTATTATAGCAAACAAGTTTGGTGGTGTCTCCTTGGTCAAACTTCCACTCCACACGGGGAGAAGAAAAGCCTGAGTAGGCACAGGACAACTTCACAGCTGCAGACAGGGTCAAAATGAGCCGGAGGAGGAAGCAGCAGCAAATACACGAGATGGGGAACAGCCCTAAACTGCAGGCTGGGCTGGGTGCTCTCTAGGTCCCCAGGCGGCCGGCAACTACTCACCCTCACACCCTCGAGAGCCACCCTCCACGGCCCCTCCCAACTCACGATTATTCTCAGGAATTCTGACTTCAGGTTCAGAAGAGTGCACTGTAACACTGCCCAATGCCAGGGAGCCTGAGGAGAAAGAGGTGGGCCCCGTCAGGAGTAAGCAGAGAAATGCCAGGAAGAGGGAGGCACAGACCCAGCAGACAGGGCTTCTCCACTCACAGACCCTAAGCGGAAGGGATTCCAGACTTATGCTCCTTCTGACTCTCACACTTTGTCACCATGATTCTAAATGTCTTCTTTAAGTGCTTTTTGCTACAATTGCAGGCTAATACTTCTTTTATCAATGGAAATCTCTCAAATGCAGCTTCTTTTGCTTCTAATTTTTCTCCCTGTGACTCCCAATAATCTAATTAGATTTCTACTAGTCCAAAGGCAGCTTCCAGAATGACATTTCACCGTTCAGAGAAAGCTTCTCAACAAATGATTGCAGCCACTTGTCAAGACAATGATAGAAGGAAGCCAGCAGGGCTGGAGGCAAGGGATGGAAGGGAAGGGCAGAGCCATAATGAGGATAATAATACTACTCGACATTTGTGGAGTATGTGGTGCTTTTTAAGGTGTTTTCGCATACATTATGACACGTTGCATCATTCGATCCTGGAAACAAGCATGACAGATCGGCAAGACGTGTATTATTATCCCGAGTTTATATGAGGAACTAAGAGTACAAGAAGTAAATGTGCCTAATGTCATACAGCTGGGGCCAGGCCCGGTGGCTCAGGCCTGTAAACCCAGCACTTTGGGAGGCCGAGGTGGGCAGGTTATGAGGTCAGGAGTTCGAGACCAGCCTGGCCAATATGGTGAAACCCCCCCCCCGTCTCTACTAATAATACAAAAATTAGCCTGGCGTGGTGGCACGCCTGTAGTCCGTTACTTGGGAGGCTGAGGCAGAAGAATCGCTTGAACCGGGGAGGCAGAGGTTGCAGTGAGCCGAGATCATGCCACTGCCCTCCAGCCTGGGCAACACAGAGAGACTCAATCTTAAAAAAAAAAAAAAAAAATCACACAACCGGTTCTGAGGTGAAGCTGGGTTCACTAGAAGTGGGTTCAGATCACCTCATTAGAATATTCTACTCACCAAACGGAGAAAGAAAAGGTAGTGTGTGCTGGGTGGAGGGAGGGAGGAGCAACGAGGCTAATTAAGTAATATGGGGGAGGTGCATCAGGGTTCACGGGAGGGACCCACAAAGGTCAAATTAAGAAGCAGTGACCAGGCTGGGCGCGGTGGCCCAAGCCTGTAATCCCAGCACTTTGGGAGGCCGAGACGGGCGGATCACAAGATCAGGAGATCGAGACCATCCTGGCTAACACGGTGAAACCCCGTCTCTACTAAAAACTACAAAAAACTAGCCGGGCGAGGTGGCGGCACCTGTAGTCCCAGCTACTTGGGAGGCTGAGGCAGGAGAATGGCGTGAACCCGGGAGGCGGAGCTTGCAGTGAGCTGAGATCCGGCCACAGCACTCCAGCCTGGATGACAGAGCGAGACTCCGTCTCAAAAAAAAAAAAAAAAAGAAGCAGTGACCAGGGATTCTGGGACCACATGGTGCAGCTACAAACCTGCACTTACACAATTATTCTCACTCACGTTTCCAAAGTCAAATTCATGAAATATCCTTTTATTCATGGCTTCAAGTCAGGACCCTGTCTTAGATAAATGTAGAATTCAAACACATCTGTTGGATTCAAGTACATTTTTCCTTTACTTAATTATGCACATAACTGAATATGGTCTCTTGACCTCTGAGACTCCCCTTCCTCTCTGAAATATGAAACAGATGTGCTCTAAAGTCCTTTAGGTTTCTTTTTAATTTTGGCATTGATGTTTAGACAATATCTGTATACATGCATTTCAATCTGACATAATAACACTGGGCTGGGCGCAGTGGTTCACGCCTGTAATCCCAGCACTTTGGGAGGCCGAGGCAGGTGGTTCATGAGGTCAGGAGATCGAGACCATCCTGGCTAACACGGTGAAACCCCATCTCTACCAAAAAAAATACAAAAAATTAGCCGGGGGTGGTGGTGGGCACCTGTGGTTCCAGCTACTCAGGAGGCTGAGGCAAGAGAATGGTGTGAACCCAGGAGGCAGAGCTTGCAGTGAGTCGAGATCACACCACTGCCCTCTCCAGCCTGGGCAACAGAGCCAGACTCTGTCTCAAATAAATAAATAAATAAATAAAACAACTTTATTTTTAAAAAAAATAACACTATGAATTAGTCCAGATAAGTATTCTCTCTCCCACTTTATAGATAAGAGACTCAAGATATAGGTTACTCTTATATCCTTTTTTTTCTCTTATTATACTCTTTTTCTTTTTTTTTTTTCTAAGATGGATTTTCACTCCTGTTGCCCAGGCTGGAGTGCAATGGCGCTCTCTCAGCTCACTGCAACCTCTGCCTCCCAGGTTCAAGTGATTCTCCTCAGCTTCCCAAACACTGGGATTACAGGCACTTGCCACCACATCGGCTAATTTTTGTACTTTTAGTAGAGATGGGGTTTCATCATGTTGGCCAGGCTGGTCTCAAACTCCCCCTGCAGCCTCCCAAAGTGCTGGGATTACAGGCGTGAGCCATGGCGACCAGTCTAATTTTTTTTTTTTTTTTTTTTTGAGACAGAATCTCACTCTGTCGCCCTGGCTGGAATGCAGTGGTGTGATCTCGGTTCACTGCAACCTCTGCCTCCCAGGTTCAAGAGATTCTCCTGCCCCAGCCTCCTGAGTAGCTGGGATTACAGGCACCCGCCACTACGCCTAGCAAGTTCTAACTAGTTTTTTGTATTATTATTATTTTTTTTTTTTTTTTTGAGACGGAGTCTCGCTCTGTCACCCAGGCTGGAGTGCAGTGACCGGATCTTGGCTCACTGCAAGCTCCGCCTCCTGGGTTTACGCCATTCTCCTGCCTCAGCCTCCCCAGTAGCTGGGACTACAGGCGCCCGCCACCGCGCCCGGCTAGTTTTTTGTATTTTTAGTAGAGACGAGGTTTCACTGGGTTAGCCAGGATGGTCTCGATCTCCTGACCTCGTGATCCGCCCGTCTCGGCCTCCCAAAGTGCTGGGATTACAGGCTTGAGCCACCGCGCCCGGCTATTATTATTTTTTTTTTTTTTTTTTTTTTTTTTTTTGAGGCGGAGTCTCGCTCTGTCGCCCAGGCTGGAGTGCAGTGGCGCAATCTCGGCTCACTGCAAGCTCCGCCTCCCGGGTTCACGCCATTCTCCTGCCTCAGCCTCCCAAGTAGCTGGGACTACAGGCGCCCGCCACCTCGCCCGGCTAGTTTTTTGTATTTTTAGTAGAGACGGGGTTCACCATGTTAGCCAGGATGGTCTCGATCTCCTGACCTCGTGATCCACCCGTCTCGGCCTCCCAAAGTGCTGGGATTACAGGCTTGAGCCACCGCGCCCGGCCTATTATTTTTTAAGATGGAGTTTCGCTCTAGTTGCCCAGACTGGAGTATAATGGCGCGATCTGGACTCACCACAGCCTCCGCCTCCCAGGTTCAGAAGATTCTCCTGCCTCTACTTCCCTAGCAGCTAGGATTACAGGCATGCGCCACCATGCCCGGCTAATTCTGTATTTTTAGTAGAGATGGGGTTTCTCCTTGTTGGTTAGGCTGGTCTCGAACTCCTGACCTCTAGTGATCCACCCACCTTGGCCTTGCAAAATGCCAGAATTACAAGCATGAGCCACCGCGACTGGCAATTTTTTGTATTTTTAGTAGAGACAGGGTTTCACCATGATGGCCAGGCTGGAATTTTTTTTTTTTTTTAAGAGCTAGGGTCTTGCTGCATCGCCCAGGTTGGTCTAGAAATCCTGGCCTCAAGCAGTTCTCCTGCCTTGGCCTCCCAAAGTGCTGGGATTACAGATGTGAACCATCACGCCTGGCCATATAGTATGGTTTTCAAAAAAGAAGGGTATAGGCTGGGCATGGTAGGTCACATCTGTAACCCAGCACTTTGGGAGGCCAAAGAGGGCAGATCACTTGAGGTCAAGAGTTTGAGACCAGCCTGGCCAACATGGTGGCCAGGTGGCGCGTGCCACCATGCCTGACTAATTTTTTGTATTTTTAGTAGAAACAAGGTTTCACCATGTTGGCCAGGCTGGTCTCGAACTCCTGACCTCAAGTGATCCACCTGCCTCGGCCTCCCAAAGTGCTGGGATTATAGGCCTGAGACACCACACCCCACCTGCCCAGCTAACTTTTACAGTTTTTTTGTAGAGACCAGGTCCCACTATGTTACCCAGGCTGGTCTCAAATTCCTGAGCTCAAGCAATTCTCCTGCCTTGGCTTCCCAAAGTGCTAGGATTACAGGCGTGAGCCACCGTGCCTGTGGAAGTCTCTTACTCAACTCTCATTAAGAATGCTATTTGGCTCGGTGCGGCAGCTCAAAAGCCTGTAATCCCAGCAGTTTTGGAGGCTGAGGCGAGTAGGTCATAAGGTCAGAAGTTTGAGACCAGTCTGGCCAATACGGTGAAACCCCATCTCTACTAAAAATACAAAAATTAGCAGGGCATGGTGGTGGGCACCTGTAATCCCAACTACTCGGGAGGCTGAGGCAGGAAAATCGCTTGAACCCGGGAGGCAGAGGTTGCCGTGAGCCGAGATTGCACCACTGCACTCCAGCCTGGGTAACAGAGCGAGACTTGGTCTCAGAAAAAAAAAAAAAAAGGCCGGGCGCGGTGGCTCAAGCCTGTAATCCCAGCACTTTGGGAGGCCGAGACGGGCGGATCACGAGGTCAGGAGATTGAGACCATCCTGGCTAATACGGTGAAACCCCGTCTCTACTAAAGAATACAAAAAACTAGCCGGGCGACGAGGCGGGCGCCTGTAGTCCCAGCTACTTGGGAGGCGGAGGCAGGAGAATGGCGTGAACCCGGGAGGCGGAGCTTGCAGTGAGCTGAGATGCGGCCACCGCACTCCAGCCTGGGCGACAGAGCCAGACTCCGTCTCAAAAAAAAAAAAAAAAAAAGGGCGGGGGCACTTCTGTTCCAAAGCAGTCTGTGAGATAGGCTGAGGCCTCAACGGGACTACAACGCAAACTTGGCCTCTCCCTCTCTCCAATCTTGCTTCCTTCCCCTCCTTTCCATGGGCGTGGATCCCAAGTGCACTCCCTAATAAATGTCTTGTATGATTATTGACATCTCAGAGTCAGCTTCCCAAGAACCCAACCTATGGGTTGGGTTATTAGCAGCATCTAATTAGACTAAAAACTAGCCTTTGAAATTAACACACATATACACACAAATCACAGCATATGAATTTGATGGTTGTTCCTCCACCACTTCTGGGTTTAGCTAAAGTTCTTTGTTGAGTCCTCTCAGATCATCACATTCACACCACATATGTACACAAACACATTGGGCTACAGGCATATTACCCTTTTCTTCATTAATCCTCATTGCCATCACCTGGTCTAGGCTTCTGTTCTTTTGTTTCAAATACATGAACCTCCGCCTTAGTGTCCTCCCATCCACCTCTGTTGCAGGATTAACTATGTCTGCCTGTGGCCTAACTGTGCCAATTCTCCCAAGGTCTACTGTGATGGCCTATCACATCATGAGTCAAGGCCAGCCTTATCACCATGCCTTTCCCATTCTCCAAAGGACACCTCAGCCATTCTGGTCCACATTCCCCTTCTTGTTCTTGAACAGGCCCCTGGAACCAGACTGCCTGCGTTCAAATCCCAGCTCTGGGCTGGGCGCAGTGGCTCACGCCTGTAATCTCAGCACTTTGGGAGGCGAAGCAGGTGGATCACCTGAGGTCAGGAGTTTGAGACCAGTCTGGCCAACATGGCAAAAATCCATCTCTACTAAAAATATATATATATAAATTAGCCGGATGTGGTGGCATATGCCTGTAATCCCAGCTACTTGGGAGGCTGAGGCAGGAGAATCGCTTGAACCCGGGAAGCAGAGGTTGCATGAAGCTGAGATCATGCCATTGCACTCCAGCCTGAACAACAAGAAACTCCATCTAAAGGCCAGGCGCAGTGGCTCATGCTTGTAATCCCAGCACTTTGGGAGGCCAAGGCAGGTGGATCACCTGAGGTGGGGAGTTCAAGACCAGCTTGACCAACATGGAGAAACCTCGCCTCTACAATACAAAATTAGCCAAAGACAAAACATACAAAATTAGCCACACGTGGTGGCACATGCCTGTAATCCCAGCTACTCAGGAGGCTGGGGCAGGAGAATTGCTTGAACCCAGGAGGCAGAGGTTGCAGTGAGCCAAGATTGCGCCATTGCACTCCAGCCTGGGCAACAACAGAGAAACTCTGTCTCAGAAAAAAAAAAAAAAAATTCCCAGCTCTGTTACTTACTAGATTATGTGACCTGGACAAGCCACTTGGCCTCTTCAAATCTGAGTTTACCCATCTGTAAAATGGGGATAATAACAGTTTCTACACCAAAGGGCTGTTTTGAGGACTAACCAAGCTAATACTGTACAAATAAAGTGCTTAGAGCAGTGTCTGAACAGGAAGCCCCAAATAAGTATTATATTTTATGATTATCATCATCTGCTCATAGGACCTTCTGTACACGTACTTCTTTCTGACTTCAATGTTTTCTTCAACAAGACATATAAATAAAGCCTGAAAAGTACCTACTGCAGCCCACCAAACCACATCTCCTCTGTCACTGCAGCTGCCTTGGAAAGGCAGCCCCTTCTCTAGAACCTTCACAGATGGACCAGCAGAGCTAGGAGTTTGCTCTCACTGAATCCAATCTGTATCAGGACACTCACAGTTTCCCTGTCTGTCCTCCTCATCTATTTTATATTTTCCCTTGCCTCCTCACAGCCCCCCTTTTGCACTTAACCTTGGGCCCATACATACCATACTGTACACACACATACAAATGCCCTACTGATGTACATGGTAAACCAAAATAGAAGGGAATTCCATCCTTTCCATTGTCAAGTTTAATTTGCTCTAAGTTCACAACAAGAAAAGCCACAAAGTTAAAGGCATCAGTAGATTTTTGGCCTGCTCAGGTTTTGGGCCCATGTATAGAAAGGCCATTCTCCAGCCAGGCGCGGTGGCTCACGCCTATAATCCCAGCACTTTGGGGGGCCGAGGCAGGCAGATCACAAGGTCAGGAGATCGAGACCATCCTGGCTAACACAGTAAAACCCCATCTCTACTAAAAATACAAAAAATTAGCCAGGCATGGTGGCAGGCACCTGTAGCCCCAGCTACTCGGGAGGCTGAGGCAGGAGAATGTCGTGAACCTGGAAGGTGGAGCTTGCAGTGAGCTGAGATGGCACCACTGCACTTCAGACTGTGTGACAGAGCAACACCCCTCTCAAAAAAAAAAAAAAAAAGAAAGAAAAAAAGAAAGTCCATTCTCCGTCCCACTACTGGATGAAGTGCTAGCATTTATTGAGCACATACTGTATTTGAGGCACTGTTGTAAGCATATTATAAGTAGTATCATTTAATCCCTGCAACAGCCTTTAGAGTTAGGTGATTCTATTGTTATCACCCATATTTACATGGAGAAACTGAGGCCCAGAGTAGTTAAGTAGCTTGGCCAAGGCCACACAGTGAGTGGTAGTGCAGATTCACACCAATGCGATCCAACTGCAGAGGCTATACAATGCTACACTACACTATACAGCCTTCCTAAAAATGCAAATCTGACAAGTCCTTTAAGCTTTTGATGATTCTACATTGCTTATATAATAAAATCCAAATTTTTCTGCAAGCTAAGAAAGTTCCAATAATCCCTATATTCTGCCAAACGCCCACCTCCCTCTCTCCCTGCTGGAAGTGCTGGAAGAAAGTTCCAGCACTATCTGACCTTTTGATAAGGTTATCATCTTCATCACCCACTCTACTGTTGCAATTTACCCTCTAGCAATACAAAACTACTTAAAATTCCTAGCAAAGACTGGGCTGTTTCACAATCTCTGCCTTTGCTCATGCTATTTCTGCTATGTGAAACACCCTTTTCCCCTCTTTATCTGGGCAGCAGTATTCATCCACATTATTTTCTGGAAAACAACCTCCCACATGCCCAGTCCTCACCATAGCCTCACCTAAGCCTCTTTCCTAGGCTTTAATTATCCCATGCAAAACACTGTCAAAGCAATTCCTACATTATAATGACATCATCTGTGTACAAGTATGTCTTCCATGGTAAACCCCAAGCGAAACGGGACCATGTGTTAATATTCTGAGTATCCCACACTTAGCATAATAAAACTGGTACCAGTTGACATTTAGTAAATGTTTTCTCAGCCTGGGCAACACAGTGAGACCCCCATCTCTACCAAAAAAAAAAAAAATTAACCAGCTGCAGTCACGCATGCCCACGAATACTGAGGATGTAATTCCTGGAAATTACTATGTACCTGAATAATAATAATGAAACAACCGTGGCAAATAGTATTTTCCAAAACAGCCACATCTATCTATATATTTATCTCCTTCCCCATGCTCTACTTACATTGTGACTGAGGTGAAGTCTAAGTTCCTCCCCATGGGCCCCGCGCGGTGGCTCACACCTATAATCCCAGCACTTTGGGAGGCTGATGTGGGTGGATTGCTTGAGGTCAGGAGTTTAAAACCAGCCGGGCCAACATGACAAAAATTACAAAAATTAGCCAGGCATGGCGCATACCTGTAGTCCCAGCTACTTGGGAGGCTGGAGTACCACTTGAGCCCAGGAGGTGGAGGTTGCAGTGAGCCGAGATCGTGCCACTGTACTCCAGTCTGGATGAAAGAGCAAGACTCTGTCTCAAAAAAAAATGTTTCCTCCCCATGAATCTGGCAGGGTCTTATGACTGCCAATGGCATAATGGTAGAAGTGGCATATTATTAAGGTTGGGCCTTATATGCATTTTCTCACTAAATTCTAAAATAAATAAATAAATAAATAAATAAATAACCCTATGAGACAAGTACTATTGAAGTGCTATCGTTACCATTTCATTTTACAGATGAATAAACTGAGGCTTAGAACAGTTGACCCAGGCCAGGCACAGTGGCTCACGTGTGTAATCCCAGAACTTTGAGAGTCCCAGGAGGGCAGATCACGAGGTCAGGAGTTTGAGACCAGCCTGGCCAACATGGTGAAACCCCATCTCTACTAAAAATACAAAAATTAGCTGGGCATGGTGGCAAGCGCCTGTAATCCCAGTTACTCGAGAGGCTAAGGCAGGAGAATCACTTGAAGCCGAGAGGTGGAGGTTGCAGTGAGCCAAGATTAAGCCACTGCACTCCAGCCCAGGTGACAGAGTGAGACTTCATCTCAAAAAAAAAAAAAAAAATCCAAACCATATGGCTACAAATAGCAAGGTAGGAATCTTAACCCAACTTTGCCTGATTTTGAAGCTCTAAAACTATTATGCTATATGTAACTTTATTGGACAGGCAAGGAAATCCTATGTATCTTTCAAGATCCTGTTCAAATGTCCATTGATCTGTTATACCTTTCCTCAGTCAAAATTAATCTCACCCCAATTTCTAGGCATATAACCTAAGAAAACAATCAAAGGTAAGTTTAAAGATTTTGGCTGGGCACAGTGGCTCATGCCTATAATCCCAGCACTCTGGGAGGCTGAGGCGGACGGATTACTTGAGGTCAGGACTTTGAGACCAACCTGACCAACATGGTGAAACCCCGTCTGTACCAAAAATGCAAAAATTAGCTGGGCATGGTGGCAGGCACCTGAATCCCAGCTACTTGGGAGGCTGAGGCAGGAGAATCACTTGAACCTGGAGGTGGAGGTTGCAGTGAGTTGAGATTACGCCACTGCACTCCAGCCTGGGTGACAGAGTGGGACTCTGTCTTAAAAAAAAAAAAAGATCCATGTACAAGAATAGTTTAACATTATTTAAGTTTTATTGTTTGTTTTTTTGGAAACGGAGTTTTGCTCTGTTGCCCAGGCTGGAGTGCAGTGGTGTGATCACGGCTGACGGCAACCTCCGTCTCCCAGGTTCAAGAGATTCTCCTGCCTCAGCCTCCCAAGTAGCTGAGATTACAAGCACACACTGGGCATGGTATGCCCAGCTGATTTTTATACTTTTGATAGACACGGGGTTTTACCACATTGGCCAGTGATCCTCAAGTGATCGGCCTCAACTAATCCCACTGCCTCAGCCTCCCAAAGTGCTAGGATTACAGGCATGAACCACCATGCCCAGCCAATTTAATGTTACTTAGTATAGCAAAGAAAAAAGAGAAATCTAAATGTCCAACAAAAGATGAATAAGTAAATTATGATATAGCCATACTTTAGGAATACTATAGAAAGGACCTTATTTAAAGTATATTTTGGGTCAGGCGCAGTGGCTCACACCTGTAATCCTAACACTTTGGGAGGCCAAGGCAGGTGGTCAGGAATTCAGGAGCAGCCTGGCCAAAATGGTGAAACCCCATCTCTACCAAAAACACAAAAAAATTAGCCAGGCGTGGTGGCGGGCACCTATAATCCCAGCTACTTAGGAGGCTGAGGCAGAGAATTGCTGGAGCCCAGGAGGTGGAGGTTGCAGTGAGCCGAGATTGTGCCACTGCACTCCAACCTGGGTAACAGAGCGAGATTCCATCTCAAAAAAAAAGTATATTTTGTAGGAAATATAGACATATATCACACATTAATTCAAAAAGACTAGAATGAAACACCAGTAGTCAGTGTTTAGCTCTAGATAACAGAATTACACGTGATTTTATTTTCTCCATAGTCCTTTGCATTTTCCTATTTTTCTACATTGAGCATGTATCACTTTTTTTAACAAAAAGAAAAAACTTATCTTTTTAAAAAGTTACTCTCTTCTCCTCTATGCTCCCAAAACATTCTGTACTTTGTTGACAGTCCCTGGCACACACTGCTCTGTACTCTACCTAGTCAATATGTGTCTGCAATTTCTTGAGTTCTGCTTGTATCCTTCCCTAGCTCCCAGCACTACACTTTGCACAGAGGAGGTGCTCCATGAACTGCACCAAAGCACTGCTGGGGTGAGAAGACGGTCACAGAAGGCAGAGGCCTCCAGACTCTTAACAGAAACCACCAACAACCATCTCTTGTACATGAAGGGTCAGGTCAGACCCATAACAGAAAAGGACCTACTTCCTTCCACTACTTTACTAAGAAACCGTTAGTTTTTTTCTAGATATCCTGCTAATTATTAGAATTTTCTGGCCAGGTGCAGTGCAGCAGCTTATGCTTACAATCCCAGCACTTTGGAAGGCCAAGGTGGGAGAATCACTTGAGCCCAGGAGTTCAAGACCAGCCTGAGCAACATAGAAAGATCCAATCTCTATGTCTCAGGGATATCAATAACAAAAAATAAAAGAAGAAATACAACATAAAAAAGAATAAAATAAATTTTAAAAAGAGAGGCTCTGATCTCTATAAAAATAAAAGAAAAAAATAATTTTCTTTGAGTTGAGTGTTGAGTTTGAATTAATTAATTTATTTATTTATGTATTTATTTTGAGACGGAGTTTTTGCTCTTGTCGCTCAGAGTGGAGTGCAATGGCATGATCTTGGCTCACTGGAACCTCCACCTCCTGGGTTCAAGCAATTCTCCTGCCTCAGCCTCCTGAGTAACTAGAATTACAGGCACCTACCACCACGCCCAGCTAATTTTTGTATTTTTGGTAGAAATGGGGTTTCACCATGTTGGCCAGGCTGGTCTGGAACTCCCAACCTCAGGTGATTCACCTGCCTCAGCCTCCCAAAGTTCTGGGATTACAGGCGTGAGCCATCGCACCTGGCCAATTTATTTATTTTGAACTTTAATTTTAGGCTCGGGGTACATGTGCAGGTTTGTTATACAGA
Organism: Trachypithecus francoisi; assembly: GCF_009764315.1. Lineage (NCBI taxonomy): Eukaryota > Metazoa > Chordata > Mammalia > Primates > Cercopithecidae > Trachypithecus > Trachypithecus francoisi. Next base: position 88,224,145 of record NW_022681470.1, on the reverse strand, counting down.
TGAACTACATGTCATGGAGGTTTGGTGTAAAGATTATGTCATTACCCTGCTAATAAGCATAGTACCCAAAAGGTAGTTTTTCTATCCTCACCCTCCTCCCATCCTCTACAACTCAAGTAGGCCCTGGTTTGTTGTTCATTTAAAAAAGAAGAAGAAGAAAGAAGAGGAGGGGGGAAAAGAGGGAAAACAGTCAGCCAGTCTCTCTGGTTTTCTCTAATAATTCATCCAAACTTCCCTCTGGGCATATGAGATCACAAGACCCTCCAGTTGCCAGGGAGCCAGAGCCCTGCAATATGAAGGATGAGTCAGGGCTTCCTCACCCCACCAGCTATAGCATACCCAGTTTAACTTCATGTTTTCCCCCTAATCTCTAGCACAGTGCTCAGAATATAGTAAACACCAATGTTTGCTGGATTAACAAGTGAATTTCACATTGCAATATAATTAGAACCTGGACCTAGAGCTTCCACCCTGGTTTTCCCCTTCCTCCCCACCACTCAGCCTGTAGAGTCTGAAGTAACTCCCATAAGAGTTGGCCTCCTCGTAAAGATCAAGAGGCTCCACTGCCAGGGAAGTTCCACAGATGACAGGGCCTTTCCAGGGGTTGCGGTAGAACAGTTAAGGAATGCGTGGGCAAGAGGAAGGCTCTGTGAGGCCAACAACAGGTGAGCTATGTCTAAACAGCCATCCTTGGCTGCACTTTCAGTGATGTCAATCAGCTGGCTCGGGCCCTCTGAGGATAGCAGAAAGTGGTAATGACAGGAGCGCTTTCACTCCCTGGCTCCCTCCTGCCCGCTCTGCAGAATTTCCGGTTCTACCTGCTCAGCTCCCCAACCACCCCATCTTCCCAGTGCAAAGGAAGGTTGAGCCTGCCTACCCAGGACTCACTTCAGGGGCCCGGCATCCACTTCCTGCCAGCCAGATGCTTCCTCCTGTTCCGCCCCTACATTGTGAAACAAATGACGCAGCTGGACTTTAGACAGAAACCCTGCTTATCAGGGAGTCCAGGCAGATGAACTCTGGGTTTTCAATGCCAGGAAAACCCCAGTATGCGTCTACTCTCACAGTATGTGTTCACTCATATTGCTTTCCACAACCCTCACACAATAGTGAAACCTCCTCCTCAATTACGTTGGACGCAAGGTCATCCAGGTCTTTCCTGAATCTCTGAAACAGAAATTGGTTTGAGTTTAGAGATCCCCAGGGTCTCTAGTGAAACCTAACAGATGTGATAAACAAGTCTCATTATTCCTATCACATAAAATGTGCATGGCATTTAAATCTATTTTTGGGTGTGGTGGAAATGTGTGTTGCCCATTTATGTGTCCATAGAACAAGTGCACATTGAACTCAGCTGACTTGGAGAGGGTGGGATGTATCCTAACAGCCAAGGCCACAATCCCTAGAAACCAATATGGCCAGGTGTGGTGACTCATACCTGTCATTCAGCATTTTGAAAGGCCGAGGCAAAAGGATCCCTTGAAGCCAAGAATTCAAGACCAGCCTGTACAACATAGTGAGACCCTGTCTATACTAAAAAAATTTTAAATTAGCCAGGAATGGCTTACCGCTCACACTTGCCTATAGCCTCGGCTATTCAGGAGGCTAAAACTGGAGGATTGCTTGAACCCAGGAGGTCAAGGTTGCAATGAGGCCAGGCACGGTGGCTCATGACTTTGTAATCCCAGCACTTGTGGGAGGCCAAGGAAGGTGGATCACTTGAAGTCAGGAATTCAAGACCAGTTTGGCCAACATGGTGAAACCCCGTCTCTACTAAAAATACAAAAATTAGCCAGGCCTGGTGGTGCACGCTTGTAGTCCCAGCTACTCGGGAGGCTGAGGCAGGAGAATCACTTGAACCTGGGAAGCAGAGCTTGCAGTAAGATAAGATCGCGCCACTGCACTCCTCCCTAGGCAACACAGCAAGACTTTGTCTCAAAAAAAAAAAAAAAAAAGGCTGCAGTGAGCTATAATCATGCCACTGTACTCCAGCCTGGGCAACAGAGTGAGACTCTGTTTCAAAAAACAACAACAAAATGAAACCCCATGATATATACATATAAGCAAGATGTAGAATATATGTATGTAGTATGCCTCTTTTTGTGTCAGAAAGGGGAGAAAAAACAAGTTTTATTTATATATACTAGTATCTGTAAAATGGAACACTGAAAAGAAACATAAGAAACTATTGAGGTTCAGGGGCCGGGCGCGGTGGCTCACACCTGTAATCCCAGCACTTTGGGAGGCCAAAGTGGGTGGATCACGAGGTCAGGAGATCCAGGCCACCCTGGCTAACACGGTGAAACCACATCTCTACTAAAAATACAAAAAATTAGCCGGGCATGGTGGCGGGCACCTGTAGTCCCAGCTTCTCGGGAGGCTGAGGCAGGAGAATGGCATGAACCTGGGAGGCGGAGCTTGCAGTGAGCTGAGATGCACCACTGCTCTCCAGCCTGGGTGACAGAGCTAGACTCCGGCTCAAAAAAAAGAAACTATTGGGGTTTGGGGTGAACAGGAGCAATGTGGGAATGAGATACCCCACCCCTTTGATATCATTTTAATTATAACACCATGTCAATTAACCTCTTCTAAATAAATTTTTTTAAAAAAATCACAGTAGCTCTATCTTGAATCAGAACTGGGCTGGAGACTTCACAAGCCATGATCACAAAGGAACTGAAGAGCAACATCGTGAGGTAAAAGTGGTTTGGAGTGGCCGGGTGCAGGGGTTCACGCCTGTAATCCCAGCACTTTGGAAGGCCTAGGCAAGAGGATCACTTGAAGTCAGGAGTTCCAGACCAGCCTGGCCAACATGGTGAAACCATATCTCCACTAAAAATACAAAAAATTAGCCAGGTGTGGTGGTGCCTGCCTGTAGTCCCAGCTGCTGGGGAGGCTAAGGCAGGAGAACTGCTTGAATCCGGGAGGTGGAGCTTGCAGTGAGCCAAGATCATGCTACTGCACTCCAGCCTGGGTAACAGAATGAGACTCTGTCTCAAAAAAAAAAGGTGGGGGTGGGTCGAGAGCCAGAAGGCAAAGACTAAAGGGCACTGGAATTCCACTGCCACTCTTTTCCTAGTTACAGGTAGAACTAGGAAGTGCCAGTCACCAGTTTCTAGTTTGGAGGGAACAATTCACTCTTGGGAGTAGGAGTAGAGGAAAGGAGGAGTAACTCACCAGTCTACAGTTTTGAGGTATGCCTGCCCCTGAAAGGGCAAAGCTAGAAGGGCTTGAGTCAGAAACATCAGTAGGAAACACTGGGACTCAGAGAATGACCCAGATGCAGGGCAGCAGTTCTGCCCTGTCCACCCGGAACTCCTCAGTGGTGATACTACACTCATGACAAGGGTGGGACAAGTATTACTTCTATTTTACAGACGAAAAGACTGAGCTACTGCCTAAGATCACAAACAGGGCAGAGAGAAAGCAAGCTAGAACGCAGGTGTGGTGGCCCGGCTCCCATTTCCATCCTCATTTGCACTAACCGAATGACTCCCCTCCCCCAACCCCATCCCAGATCTAGCCTGATTTAAAAGTTACAAGGTCAGTTCCTCCATCCCCTGGACATGTCACTTCCCAGGACCCACTGTCCTAACAGGCTAATGCGACATCATCTCAGGTTCCCTCTGCACTACTGTGGCTTGGTTCCCTGAAGACACCTCCAAGCTCAAAATGGTGCTATCAATGACCCTTCCAGTGCCAGTATATGATTATTTTAGGATTATCATAAATAATATAGGAAATTAGAGGAAGAAAAAAGAAAGGAAGCAGTGGCAAAGGATAGGAAGCAGCTCCAGGAAACTTTTAAGCATGACAAATACTGTCACAGACAAAAACTGTTACAAATACAGTCACTCACCCAGAAGAAACTTCTGGGTTTAGGGGAAAAATACTGGCACAGTACAAAGGTTGGAAAAACCTTTAGTGCCAGAACCACATAACCAAAAAGTAACTATGGGTGTCACTAGCAGTTCTAAAATACAAGCAGAAGTAAAATAGGCAAGAGGTAGGGGAAAAGGGGACAATAAAGAAAAGGGAAATCGAAGAGTAGAATAAAAGGGAGACATGGCCAGGTGTGGTGGCTCACACCTGTAATCCCAGCACTTTGGGAGGCCGAGGCGGGTGGATCACCTGAGACCAGGAGTTCAAGACCATCCCGACCAACATGGTGAAACCCCGTCTCTAGTAAACACAAAAAATGAGCCGGGCGTGATGGTGCATGCCTGTAATCCCAGCTACTCCGGAGGCTGAGGCAGGAGAATTGCTTATACCTGGAAGGCGGAGGTTGCGGTGAGCCAAGATGGCGCCATCGCACTCCGGCCTGGGCAAAAAAAAAAAAAAAAGGAGGCGGGGGAGACATGAATGAAGAAGCTAGTAGGAAAGTAAGTTTAAAGGTAAGTAAGACAGTAGATTCTGAAGCAGTATCCCAAACAGTTCTTGTGGTATAGGGTGCTTGAGATGCTGGATCCAAAAATGGTAAAAGGAAAAGCAAGTCGAGAGGGTTTGGTTCCGTTCCCAGGTTCCACCCCTAACTCTATTGTCAACCTGGAAGTCATTTCCCCTCTTGGACCTGTTTCCTTATCAGTAAAATACAAAGAGGACGAGATATGCCTCTGGTCCAATCTCCCCCAAGGGTTTATGTTGTGATAAGGTACAAAAGAACAGTCAATTCATCTAAGGGCAGGGAATCTACATACACCAGTACTGATTGTAATCATTCATTTATTTAACACTTTCTAAAAAAGAACCTTGGGGGTGGGGGGAGACTCATGTAGAACACATACTGACACAACTACCCACACAAGGACACGCACACTCAAGAATCAGACAGATAAACACAAAGTTGATGCCACAGGTTGACTAACGCACAAACCAACCGACTACACGCTCAGCCCCACACAAACATATCTAGAGACAGAGGCATGCCCTAGCAAGGGAGCCTCATTGTTCCTCAGGAAAGGGAGTTTACAAAGGAAACAAAAACTCTCATACACAGCCAGTGGGAGGGCAGAGCTCTGGCTCTGATGAGAATCCAGCCAACCAACAGATACACTCTCCCCCTGGGAAGAGTCACTCAGAACAACACGTTAAGGACTCCTGAGGTAGTTATTCCAGAAAGGAACTTCGCTGGAACCTCTGCTGCGCTTAGAGAAATTTCAGGTTTCTATTGCATTTCCTCTTTAGACTGTTCACCCAGACATTTTCCCAGAGCAACGGCCGCAATCCAAAGATTCAGAGGAGCCAGAGACTCCTTCAGCAAAAGCTAGGGAAAGAGACTTCCACCCCAGACCACCTCCATTCGATTTTCTCCGAGGACCCTTAAGGAGACAAGGCTCCCGGTTGCGCAGCGGGGTTCGTGGATGCTGGGTGCGCGTTGGAGGGGCAGGCTGGCCCTTCCCAGGTGCGTGTGGAGCGCGCGCTGGGTAGATGAGTGTGGAAGGGTCCATGGCCCGACGGCCCTCTCCAGTGAGGACGAGGAGTGTACCTCTGGTGTGTGCAGCGTGAGGGGTACGGTCACAACTCACCAGTGTGGGGGAGGGGAGCCACCTACTCACCCAGCTGTGAGAGTGGTGAAACAGGGATCAGCCAGGGGTGGAAAAGAGAACTAGGAGAGCGAGGTAGGAAGGTTTCTGAGCTCCTCCCCTCCCGCGGGCCAGGGGCGTGGGGAGAGGCTTCCTCCAACCTCCGCCCCGATTCCTCCCGAAACTCCGGGAACTTACACAACAGGATCGCCAATATGAAGAGGTGCAACAGTTTCCTGTCGGCTTGCGCGTTTGTCCCCATCGCGATCAGGCTCCCGACGGGCTCCTAGGAACAGACACAGCTCCGCAGACTACAGCGCTGGGACTGAGAACCAGCCGCCAGGTGGAGCCCCGCCTGGCCCCGCCCTCATGGCTGATTGGCCAGCTCCCCACCCCTGCGCGTTCCGATTGGAGTAAGGAACCGCCGCTCTTCAGAGCGAGTCACCTCGGCCAGGTGTTACCCTGCCGCCACTCCCTGCCTCGGCGCACTGCGCCTTTCCCCACATGAGCTGCCTCTGATTGGCCCAGGAGACTGTCGCGTCAGGAGACGAATTCCGCACCTTCAGCAGGTGACGGCCCCTTGATTGGTTGGTGTTCCTGAAGTAGGGACTTCCTGACTGGCTGGGTTCTCAGTTGGAGCTGGAGGGCTGAGAAGTACCTCTAAGGAGGAAGTACGGAAGGCAGTCGTGGTGTGGGATTTAAGGAGACGGGCTGGTTTGAGGTTTTGTGTTTGTTTGAATGTAAGTTGCTTGGTGCAACTGCACCTGCAGTTTGGTGCTGCAGAAACTTTGGTCCTGCCTCTTGGCAATTGAAAACCACCTATTAATATGGGAGGGCAGGGGAGAAGACTGGGAGAGAAATGGAATGTTACCTTGACACCATCTTCAAACTGTTCCTCTGTCCACTCCACCGGCAGCATTCACAGGCTTTGAGAGATGAGCTGCGCGGGGAGGAAGAAAGGGAAAAAACAAGGGAAAGGGAGCACTCAGTTGGAAAATGGGAGCCTGGTCAGTATAGTCCCAGCTACTTGGGAGGCGGAGGTGGGAGGATGACTTGAGCCCGGAGGCGGTAGTTGCAGTAATCCTAGATCGCGCCATTGAACTACAGCCTGGGCGATATCGAGCCATACCTTGTCTCAAAAAGCAAAAAAAAAAAAAAAAAAAAAATTAAAAAACCCACAACAACACAATTTGAGAAAAGCGGAATGACGTTATCTCAAGAAGAAAGTTAAACAGATGTACACAAAACACACCCAGATGATACAAACTGAGCTGAACATGCTCTATAAACATCTTTGGGTGACTGTGGATATGTCCTTTACACATATTTGATCTGTGAACAGGTCCCTACATTTCAGAATTATTTGTTTTCTCACTGTGACTAATAGTTGTGTGCTGACTAAGCCACCTTTTTTCTTTTTTTTTTTTTTTGAGACGGAGTCTCGCTCTGTCGCCCAGGCTGGAGTGCAGTGGCCAGATCTCAGCTCACTGCAAGCTCCGCCTCCCGGGTTTATGCCATTCTCCTGCCTCAGCCTCCGGAGTAGCTGGGACTACAGGCGCCCACCACCTCGCCCGGCTAGTTTTTTGTATTTTTTTAGTAGAGACGGGGTTTCACCGGGTTAGCCAGGATGGTCTGGATCTCCTGACCTCGTGATCCGCCCGCCTCGGCCTCCCAAAGTGCTGGGATTACAGCCAGCCAGCCACCTTTTTTCTATAGACGACGTTGATACTCAAACTTTCTGTTAATATTTATATTGTTACATCATTTTTAATTGAAATTCATGCTCAACACCTTTGCTAGTTGTAGTTTCTATTTTACGATGATTTAATTTTAACTGTACTAAGTATATGCAGACTGTGGAAAAAAACTTCCTTAGCATTACCTCATTGCAAGTGAAAAGACCACATTTTTATCCAAAAGAATGATATTGTTTGACATTTTGCCTTTTTCACCTTTGCTCTCATTCCTTTGTCCCCATCTCTTTGGCCAAAGTTCTGCTTCTGGTTCCATTCAATGCAAACCACCTACTGGGTGCTTAATAGTCTTGGCTGGGTGCGTGGAGCACGCCTGTAATCCCAGCACTTTGGGAGGCCGAGGTGGGTGGATCATCTGAGGTCAGTCTGACTAACATGGTGAAACCCATCTCTACTAAATACAAAAAAATCAGCCGGGCATGGTGGCACATGCCTGTAATCCAAGCTCTTGGGAGGCTGAGACAGGAAAATCACTTGTACCTGGGAGGCGGAGGTTGCAATGAACTGAAATCGTGCCATTGCACTCCAGCCTGGGCATCAAGAGCAAAACTCCATCTCAAAAAGAAAGAAAGAAAGAAATTTAAAGTCTTGGAGAAAGGTATATACACTGACAGCTGGGCTCTGTGATATGTGCCTGTAATCCCAGCTACTCAGGAGGCTGAGGCAGAAGGAGAGGATCACTTAAGGCCAGGAATTTGAAACCAACCAGGGCAACATAGGGAAAAGACTCTGTGTCTAAGAACTTTTATTTTATTTTATTTTATTATTTATTTATTTATTTATTTTTGAGATGGAGTTTCGCTCTTGCTGCCCAGGCTGAAGTGCAATGGCACGATCTTGGCTCACTGCAACCTCCGCCTCCTGGGTTCAGGCAATTCTCCTGCCTCAGCCTCCCTAGTAGCTGGGATTACAGGCATGTGCCACCACGCCAGGCTAATTCTGTATTTTTAGTAGAGACGAGGTTTCTCCATATTGGTCAGGCTGGTCTCGAACTCCCAACCTCAGGTGATCCACCCACCTCGGCCTCCCAGAGTGCTGGGATTACAGGCATGAGCCACCGTGCCCGGCCTTTATTTATGTTATTTTTGAAACAGTCTCTTGCTCTGTTGCCCAGGCTAGAGTGCAGTGGTGCAATCATAGCTTGCAGAAGCCTCCACCTCCTGGGCTCAAGCAATCCTCCCACCTCAGTCTCCTGAGTAGATGGGACCACAAGCATTGCCACATCCTGCTATTTTTTTTTCTTTCTTTTCCTTCTTTCCTTCCTTCCTTCCTTTCTTTCTTTCTTTTCTTTCATTTTTGTTTTTTGTTTTGTTTTGTATACACGATGTCTTGCTGTATAGCCCAGGCTAGTCTTGAACTCCTGAGCTCAAGTGATTCTCCCACCTCAGCCTCCCAAAGTGCTGGGATTACAGGCATGAGCCACCGTGCCCGGCCTTTATTTATTTATTTTATTTTTGAAACAGGCGGCCGGGCGCGGTGGCTCAAGCCTGTAATCCCAGCACTTTGGGAGGCTGAGACGGGCAGATCACGAGGTCAGGAGATCGAGACCATCCTGGCTAACACGGTGAAACCCCGTCTCTACTAAAAATACACACACAAAAAAAAAAAACTAGCCGGGCGAGGTGGCGGGCGCTTGTAGTCCCAGCTACTCAGGAGGCTGAGATGGGAGAATGGCGTGAACCCGGCAGGTGGAGCTTGCAGTGAGCTGAGATCCGGCCACTGCACTCCAGCCTGGGCCACAGAGCGAGACTCCATCTCAAAAAAAAAAAAAAAAAAAAAGAAACAGGCTCTTGCTCTGTTGCCCAGGCTAGAGTGCAGTGGTGCAATCATGGCTCGCAGAAGCCTCCACCTCCTGGGCTCAAGCAATCCTCTCACCTCAGTCTCCTGAGTAGATGGGACCACAGGCGTTGCCACATCCTGCTATTTTTTTTCTTTCTTTTCCTTCCTCCCTTTCTTTCTCTCTCTCTTTCCTTTCTTTTTTGTTTTTGTTTGTTTTTTGTTTTGTTTTGTATACACGATGTCTTGCTGTATAGCCCAGGCTAGTCTTGAACTCCTGAGATCAAGTGATCCTCCCACCTCAGCCTTCCAAAGTGCTGGGATTATAGGCGTGAACCACCATGCCCAGCCAGAAAATTAAATTTAAAAATTTTTTTAAATAAAACATTAGCTGGGTATGGTGGTGTAACCTGTAATCCTCTACTCTGGAGGCTGAGACAAGAGAATCACTTGTGCCCAGGAGTTCGAACCTGCAGTAAGCTCTGATTGCACCACTGTACTCCTGCCTGGGCAAAGGAACAAGAAAGACCCTGCCTCTTAAAAATATAAAAATAGGCCGGGCGCGGTGGCTCAAGCCTGTAATCCCAGCACTTTGGGAGGCCGAGACGGGCGGATCACAAGGTCAGAAGATTGAGACCATCCTGGCGAACACAGTGAAACCCTGTCTCTACTAAAAATACAAAAAACTAGCTGGGCGAGGTGGCGGGCGCCTGTAGTCCCAGCTACTTGGGAGGCTGAGGCAGGAGAATGGCGGGAACCCGGGAGGCGGAGCTTGCAGTGAGCTGAGATCCGGCCACTGCACTCCAGCCTGGGCGACAGAGCGAGACTCCGCCTCAAAAAAAAAAAAAAAAAAATATATATATATATATAAATATAAAGAAATTTAAAAAGCATGCATTCACAAATATAATAATAGCCATGTTACACTATTGAGTTATATTCAATTTACAGTATACTAAAATGGGTAAGCCTTTTATTTTCACTTTAACTACTATTAAATTGGGTCTCCCACATCCTATACTTATGCATTTTTTTTTTTTTTTTTTAGATGGAGTTTTGCTCTTGTTGCCCAGGCTGGAGTGAAATGGCGCAATCTCGGCTCACTGCAATCTCCGCCTCCTGGGTTCAAGCGATTCTCCTGCCTCAGCCTCCCAAGTAGCTGGGATTATAGGTAACCATGCCCTGCTAATTTTGTATTTTTAGTAGAGGGGGTTTCTCCATGTTCGTCAGGCTGGTCTCGGTGACCTCAGGTGATCCGCCCGACTCAGCCTCCCAAAGTGTTGGAATTACAGGCGTAAGCCACTGCGCCCAGCCGCATTTCTTTCTTAACCAAAGTACATTTTGCGTTTATCTCTGTTCAATTTTATATTTTCTATTTTGAAAATATTAATAATGGGGCCGGGCGCGGTGGCTCAAGCCTGTAATCCCAGCACTTTGGGAGGCCGAGACGGGTGGATCACGAGGTCAGGAGATCGAGACCATCCTGGCTAACACAGTGAAACCCCGTCTCTACTAAAAAATACAAAAAACTAGCCGGGCGAGGTGGCGGGCGCCTGTAGTCCCAGCTACTTGGGAGGCTGAGGCAGGAGAATGGCGTAAACCCGGGAGGCGGAGCTTGCAGTGAGCTGAGATCCGGCCACTGCACTCCAGCCTGGGCGACAGAGCGAAACTCCGTCTCAAAAAAAAAAAAAAAAAAAAATATTAATAATGGACAAGTATACATGAAATAATGTTAATAACTAAAATGAAAAAAGTAAATACAAATAGTGTGCACCTCAGTTACTACTATATAAAAATCTGTGTATACATTTACAAAGCATGAAGGTATTTTAGAGCATGCAAGTAATTTGATGTTCATCAGATTCTTTTTCCCATAAAGTTGCTTAAATGTATAATAAATGTTACAATTTCATTGTCATTGACATTTGTTTTCTATAGTCTTTCAAAAAAGCAGATTTGTAAACTATAGACTGATGAGTTTGTCTGCAAAGTAGAGAATTATGGAAGGAATTATTCAACAGCCCCACACACAAAAAAGTAGACTGTGACTATAGACAGTTCAATAGAAATTTTGCAGAGAAGGCCAGCGGAGAAAAGGAGCAACAGCTGTAAGACATGTTGAATAAATGCAGAGTAGGTATTTTGTTTAGATGGAAATGCTTGTATGTTAATAGCAATGATCCAGTAAAGAGCAAGAAATTAATCATGTGTGGAAAAGAGAGGCCAGGCACAGTGGCTCATGCCTATAATCCCAGTGCTTTGGGAGGCCAAGGCAGGTGTATCGCTTGAGCCCAGGAGTTCTAGACCAGCCTGGGCAACAGAGAGAGACCCCTGTCTCTACAAAAAAAATAAAAATTAAAAAATTAGCTGGGCATGGCAGTGCCTGTGGTCCCAGCTACTCCAGAGGTTGAGGTGGGAGGATCCTTTGAGCCTGGGAGGTGGAGGCTGCAGTGAGCCATACTTATGCCACTGCATTCCAGCCTGGGTGACAAAGCAAGACCTTCTCTCAAAAATCGGGTGGGGGAAGAACAGTTGTGGTATCAAGTAATAGAGGAGAGAAGAGATGGCATCCTGAGCTCAAGCTGAGGGTTAAAGCAGAGAAAACCACCTATCATAACAAGAGAAGCATGTGAACAAATCAGCTTGTAGATTTGTTGGTGAGAAGATAATGGCAATTTCTTTGATTTCTTCAGAGGTAAACTCATTAGCTAAGAGTGCAGAGGGAAAAGGAAGTTTAGGAAATCTAGAGAGTAGGGAGAAGTGGAGACTGAAGGTACACACTAGTGGCTGGGCTCAGTGGTTCACACCTATAATCGCAGCACTTTGGGAGGCTGGGCCAAGCGGATCACCTGAATTCAAGACCAGCCTGACCAACAAGGTGAAACCCCCTCTCTACTAAAATATATAATTAGCTGGGTGTGGTAGCTCACGCCTGTAATCTTTTTTTTTTTTTTTTTTTTTTTTTTTTTTTTGAGACGGAGTCTTGCTCTGCGGCCCAGGCTGGAGTGCAGTGGCCGGCTTTCAGCTCACTGCAAGCTCCGCCTCCCGGGTTCACGCCATTCTCCTGTCTCAGCCTCCCGAGTAGCTGGGACTACAGGCGCCCGCCTCGTCGCCCGGCTAGTTTTTTGTATTTTTTAGTAGAGGCGGGGTTTCACCGTATTAGCCAGGATGGTCTCGATCTCCTGACCTCGTGATCCGCCCGTCTCGGCCTCCCAAAGTGCTGGGATTACAGGCTTGAGCCACCGCGCCCGGCCTACACGCCTGTAATCTCAATCTGAGGCTGGGGCACAAGAATCACTTGAACCCAGGAGATGGCGGTTACAGTAAGCAGAGATAGCACCATTACACTCCAGCCTGGGTTACAGAGCGACACTCTGTCTCAAAAAAAAAAAAAGGAGCCTGTAATCCCAGCACTTTGGGAGGCCGAGACGGGCGGATCACAGGGTCAGGAGATCGAGACCATCCTGGCTAACACGGTGAAACCCCGTCTCTACTAAAAAATACAAAAAACTAGCCGGGCGTGGTGGCGGGCGCCTGTAGTCCCAGCTACTCCGGAGGCTGAGGCAGGAGAATGGCGTAAACCCGGGAGGCGGAGCTTGCAGTGAGCTGAGATTCAGCCACTGCACTCCAGCCTGGGCGACAGAGTGAGACTCCATCTCAAAAAAAAAAAAAAAAAAAGGATACACACTAGGGAATTGTGTTAGAGGCCGGGCCGCGGTGGCTCACGCCTGTAATCCCAGCACTTTGGGAGGCTGAGGCGGGCGAATCACAACATCAGGAGTTCGAGACCAGCCTGGCGAATATGGTGAAACCCCTGTCTCTACTAAAAATACAAAACTTAGCCAGGCATGGTGGCGGGCGCCTGTAGTCCCAGCTACTTGGGAGGCTGAGGCAGGAGAATCACTTGAACCTGGGAGGTGGAGGTTGCAGTGAGCCAAGATTGCGCCACTGCACTCCAGCCTGGGTGACAGAGGGAGACCCTGTCTCAAAAAAAAAAAAAAAAAGTGCATATCTCTTATTACAAGTGATCTGAGCATCTCCCTGGGTTAAGAGCCAGTTGTGTCTGGGTGCAGTGGCTCACGCCTGTAATCCTAGCACTTTGGGAAGCCGAGGCAGGTGGATCACCTGAGGTCAGGAGTTCGAGACCAGCCTGGCCAACATATAGTAAAACCCTGTCTCTACTAAAAACTACAAAAATTAGCTTGGCATGTTGGTGCATGCCTGTAGTCCCAGCTACTTGAGAAGCTGAGGCAGGAGAATTGCTTGAACCCGGGAGGTGGAGGTTGCAGTGAGCCGAGATCATGCCACTGCATTCCAGCCCGGGTGACAGAGCAAGACTGTCTCTCCAAAAAAAAAAAAAAGAGCCAGTTGTATTCTGTGAATTGTCCCTTCATATGCTTTGCTCATTTTTTAATTAGGATAGTTGTTTTTTCCTGATCCATTTGTGCATGTTCTTTATATATCCAAGGAATTAGCTATTTGCGTATGCTCTGAATTGATTTCCCCAGTTTGCTGTTTATCTTTTGGCTTGACTTCTGTGGATGTGTGTTTCTCATGCAGAAGGCTTTGGCTTGTTTGTTTTTTTTTTTTTTTTTTTGAGACGGAGTCTCGCTCTGTCGCCCAGGCTGGAGTGCAGTGGCTGGATCTCAGCTCACCGCAAGCTCCGCCTCCCGGGTTTACGCCATTCTCCTGCCTCAGCCTCCCGGGTAGCTGGGACTACAGGCGCCCGCCACCTCGCCCGGCTAGTTTTTTGTATTTTTTAGTAGAGACGGGGTTTCACCATATTAGCCAGGATGGTCTCGATCTCCTGACCTCGTGATCCGCCCGCCTCGGCCTCCCAAAGTGCTGGGATTACAGGCTTGAGCCACCGCACCCGGCCTGGCTTGTTTGTTTTGTTCTTTATCAGCCTTTTATGGCTTTTAAATTTTGAGTCATAGTTAGAAATATTTTCACCACTTTAAGGTAATGAAAGAGTTTGTACTAGTTTGTTCTCATGCTGCTAATAAAGACATACCTGAGATTGGGTAATTTATAAAGGAAAGAGGTTTAATTGACTCACAGTTCCACATGGCTGGGGAAGTCTCACAATCATGGCGGAAAGCAAATGAGGAGCAAAGTCACGTCTTACATGGCAACAAGCAAGAGACCTTGTGTAGGCGAACTACCCTTTATAAAAGCATCAGATCTTGTAAGACATATTCACTATCATGAGAATAGCATAGGAAAGACCTGTCCCCATGATTCAATTTTCTCCCACCAGGTCCCTCCTACAACATGTGGCAATTATGGGAGCTACAATTCAACACGAGATTTTGGTGGCGACACAGCCAAACCATATCAGAGGTTTTCTTCTTAATAGTTTACATTTTTTGCTTTTTTTTTTTTTTTTTTGAGATGGAGTCTCACTCTGTTGCCCAGGCTGGAGTGCAGTGGCACGGTCTCAGCTCACTGCAAGCTCCGCCTCCCAGATTCATGCCATTCTCCTGCCTCAGCCTCCCAAGTAGCTGAGACTACAGGTGCCCACCACCACACCTGGCTAATTTTTTTTTTTTTTTTTTTTTTTTTTGAGACAGAGTCTCATTCTGTCACCCAGGCTGGAGTGCAGTGGTGGGATATCAGCTCACTGCAACCTCCACCTCCCGGGTTCAAGCAATTCTCCTGCCTCAGGCTCCCAAGTAGCTAGGATTACAGGTGCGCACCACCATGCCCAGATAAATTTTGTATTTTTAGTAGAGACCGAGTTTCACCATGTTTTCCAGGATAGTCTCAATCTCCTGACCTCGTGATCCACCTGCTTCGGCCTCCCAAAGTGCTGGGATTACAGGCCTGAGCCACCGCGCCCAGCGAACACCTGGCTAATTTTTTGTATTTTTAGTAGAGATGGGGTTTCACCATGTTAGCCAGGATGGTCTCAATCTCCTGACCTCATGATCCACCCATCTCAGCCTCCCAAAGTGCATAAGCCACCGCACCCGGCCATTTTTTTTTTTTGAGACGAAGTTTTGCTCTTGTTGCCCAGGCTGGAATGCAATGGTACGATCTCGGCCCACCCCTCCACCTTCCGGGTTCAAGCAATTCTCCTGCTTCAACTTCCTGAGTAGATGGGATTACAGGCATGAGCCACCACCCCCAGCTAACTTTGTCCAACATGGACAAAGTTTCTCCATGTTGGTCAGGCTGGTCTCAAACTCCCGACTTCAGGTGATCCGCCCACCTCAGCCTCCCAAAGTGCTGGGATTACAGGCATGAGCCACCATGCCCAGCTGACATTTTTTACTTTCACTCTTCCATCCATTTGAAATTTATCTTAGTATACAGTATGGGGTACAAAACCCATCTGTATATCCATTCACATTGTTTTAATTACTAAGAATTTATCTCATTTCATTCATTTATTTATTTAGTGGCAGGGGTCTCATTACGTTGTCCAGGCTAGCCTCAAACTCCCGGTCCCAAGCAATCCTCCCACCTCAGCCTTCTGAGTAACTGGGACTAGAGTGGTATACCACGAGGTCCAACTAATGAATCATATATTCAGGGGAGTCAAATCTTTTGGCTTCCCTGGGCCACACTGGAAGAAGAATTGTCTTGGGCTACACATAAAATACACTAACACCAGCTGGGCGCAGTGGCTCACGCCTGTGATCCCAGCATTCTGGGAGGCCAAGGCAGGTGGATTATTTGAGGTTAGGAGTTCGAGACCAGTTTGACCAAAATGGGGAAACCTTGTTTCTAAAATACAAAATTACTAAAAATACAAAAATTAGCTGGGCATTGTGGCAAGTGCCTGGAGTCCCAGCTATTCGGGAGGCTGAAGCAGGAGAATCACTTGAACCCAAGGAGCAGAGGTTGCAATGAGCCAAGATTGTGCCACTGCACTCCAGCCTGGGTGACAGAGTGAGACTCTGTCTCAAAACACATACACACACACATACACAAATCTTATAATGTTTTAAGAAAGTTTATGAATTTGTGTTGGGCTGTATTCAAAGCTGTCCTGGGCCACGTGCAGCCCACAGGCCGTGGGTTGGACAAGCTTGATATATATGAATAGCTGGTGGGGCTTGCTGCCCCTCTTTGATGTTCTTTTTCAACCTTTTCTGGTTATTCTTGTTTTCAACTAAACATCATGATATATTTACAAAGTTGAGTCTTCCTATCCAAGAACCTTTTTTTTCTTTTTTTTTTTTTTTGAGACAGAGTCTCGCTTTGTCACCCAGGCTGGAGTGTAGTAGCACGATCTCAGGTCACTGCAACCTCCGCCTCCTGGATTCAAGCAATTCTTTTGCCTCAGCTTCCCTAGTAGCTGGGATTACAGACACGCACCACCACGACTGGCCAATTTTTGTATTTTCATTAGAGACAGGGTTTCACCATGTTGGCCAGGCTGGTCTTGAACTCCTGACCTCAAGTGATCCACCCGCCTCAGCCTCCCAGAGTGCTGGGATTACAGGCATAAGCCACCGCACCCAGCCAAGTCTTTTCATTTTTACAAGTCTAATTTTAGGTCTTTTTATTGTATTTTTACCATTTTCTTCATACAGGTCTTGAACTTTCTTGATAAGTATATTCCTAGTTATGCAAAGGAATGATGACAATTACGAATCATGTATAGAGTCTAAACTGAATCAGGAGGAAAATATGGGCATGAGGAAAGTAATAAGTTGTAAAAATTTGGTAAGGTAAATTAATTGAAGGACTTGATAGGTTCAAGAATATGATTAGGAATGGAAATGCCAGTAGAATGAGCTAGGAGGATTTCTTATTGGAAAATACCATCAGACCTAGTTTCTTAGGACTTTCCATTTTCTTGGCTTATCTTCACTTTAAAGTCTCTGGCTATGAGCTCAACATGTATTTTCTTTGAATTTTAAAAATCTGTTTTCCTGTAGTCTACTTCTTGTGTCTAACTGTGCTTAGTGTTTTTTTCTTTTTCCTTTGGTTAATATGAATTTCAAGGAGGCATGATCTATTATTTCTCATGTAAATACTAACCAAAATTGAAGTGGTATAGTTGTACTAATATCAGATAAAATGGATTTGAAGGTAGGAAGCATCCCCAGGGATAAAGAGGGACACAGTGAGAAAAGGATCAATCCAGGAGGGAAGCATAACAATTCTAAATTTGTATACATCAAATAACATAGTCTCCAAAATATGTAAAGTAGGCCGGGCGCGGTGGCTCAAGCCTGTAATCCCAGCACTTTGGGAGGCCGAGACGGGTGGATCACGAGGTCAGGAGATCGAGACCATCCTGGCTAACACGGTGAAACCCCGTCTCTACTAAAAAATACAAAAAATTAGCCGGGCGAGATGGCAGGCGCCTGTAGTCCCAGGTACTCGGGAGGCTGAGGCAGGAGAATGGCGTAAACCCGGGAGGCGGAGCTTGCAGTGAGCCGAGATCGCGGCCACTGCACTCCTGCCTGGGCGACAGAGCCAGACTCCGTCTCAAAAAAAAAAAAAAAAAAAAAAAAAAACAAAATATGTAAAGTAAAACCGGCAGAACTAAAAAGAAAAATGGACAAATCCAAATCATAGTGAGAGATGTAAATACACCTCTGTAAGTAACTGATAGAACAAGCAAAAAAAACAATCAGTAGAGATATAGATTTGGGCCAGGTGCAGTGGTTCATGCCTGTAATCCCAACACTTTGGGAGGCTGAGGTGGTAGGATTGCTTGAGCCCAGGAGTTCAAGACCAGCCTGGGCAACATAGCAGGACCTTGTCTCAAACAAAAAAAAAAAAAAGAGAGAAAGAAAGAGAAAGGGAAGAAAAGGGAAGGGGAGGGGAGGAGAGGGAAGAGAGAAGGAAGGCAAAAAAAAAAAAAAAAAAGGAGAGATAGATTTGAACAACATAATTAGTAAATTGGACCTAACTGACATATATAAAACACTGCACCCAAAAGCTGCAGAATACATCTTCTTTTCAAGTGTTCAGTGACTATTTACAAAAACTGGCCATAAAGCAAATTTCAACACATTTTAAATGATTCAAATCTTACAGTATATATTTTCCTACTACTCATATGAAAGGTACTCACCTTGGCCGGGCGCGGTGACTCAAGCCTGTAATCCCAGCACTTTGGGAGGTCAAGACGGGCGGATCACGAGGTCAGGAGATCGAGACCATCCTGGCTAACACGGTGAAACTCCATCTCTACTAAAAAATACAAAAAAACTAGCTGGACGAGGTGGCGGGCGCCTGTAGTCCCAGCTACTCCGGAGGCTGAGGCAGGAGAATAGCGTGAACCCGGGAGGCAGAGCTTGCAGTGAGCTGAGATCCAGCCACTGCACTCCAGCCTGGGCGACAGAGCAAGACTCCATCTCAAAAAAAAAAAAAAAAAAAAAAAAGAAAGGTATAGTCCATCCTCTTAGAGAGCTCAGGCTATTTTGCTCCCCCTCACCCCCCTCCCCACCCACTTCAATAAGCTGGTCTAGAAAGCTTAGTCTAAAGTGGGAAGAGCCATGCAATGTCATAAGTGCTACAACAGAGGTACATACTTTATTTTTCCCATGTCTGATGTCCTTCACGGAATTCAGTTATATAATTTTATCTCGTTATTGTTCTCCCCTCTCCTTCAGTTTAAAAGCCATCTTGATGAGAACAACAAGTCTTATGCCAAAAACCTTCTTCTAATTCTTGTGAAATTCAGAACAGTACAAAGGAGACTGGAAACTTCCCAAACAGGGAAAATGGCACGTAAAGGCCAGCGTCAGGAAGGAGTAGGGCCTACTTAGGACACGAAGAAAACCAGCTTGTGGGGAGCAGCCACTGGAAGATAAGTTTGGAAAGGCAAAGTGGCACCAGATCTAGACTACAGATTGCTCAAAAGGCCAGGCTGAGACAAGTGCTTGAGCCACTAGACAACAAGGACCTATTATAAATTATCAATTCTGACTGATAAGATAAAAATGTTATTTTAAGATCAGGCAGGCAGTGATTCTTCAGAAACGCTGAAATTAGAAGATTCTGAAGGTCGGAAGGCTAGTGAGGCTCAGCTGACACCTACTGAGAAGTCATGTTTGAGGCACTGGAGGTAAGAAAGTGAAAGCCAGGCCCTGCCTTTGAGAAGCTCACAATCAATTAGTAGAGACAAACAAACGAACAACAAAAATGTGGTGTAATAGAAATGATGACACAGGTTTGTGGTAAATATAAACCTGGGATAGACAACATAGGATGAAAGGGCAGAGTTTAATTTAGTATGAAAAGGGAGGTGTAAGGCAAGAGAAGTGCATATAGCTGGTAAACTCTAAGACTTCAACCTCACCTGCTGAAATAGTTGTGAGGAGAGGGAAAGAGAATTTTAAACGGCAAGGTAATCGCTTAGAACAGCCTATCGGGGTTATGAACCAAACAGCTAATGAAGGAGAAAGAGGAATGTTCTCTTAATGTTGATCAAGCCACAGGGCATGGTTATGTAATGAGCCAGGTCCGTTTACTTCCAGGATTCTCTCTAAACCTCATCAGTTATAAAACTGAAGAAAGCAGCCAGGCGTGGTGGCTCACGCCTGTAATCCCAGCACTTTGGGAGACCAAGGCAGGTGGATCACAAGGTCAGGAGTTCGAGACCAGTCTGGCCAATATGGTGAAACCCCGTCTCTACTAAAAATACAAAAAATTAGCTGGGCGAGGTGGCGGGCGCCTGTAGTCCCAGCTACTCGGGAGGCTGAGGCAGGAGAATGGCCTAAACCCGGGAGGCGGAGCTTGCAGTGAGCTGAGATCCGGCCACAGCAATCCAGCCTGGGCGACAGAGCGAGACTCCGTCTTAAAAAAAAAAAAAAAAAAAAAGAATATTTTACTGTGAACTTAATTACAACGACTGCATTGTAATTAATGCTATATTATGATATTGTTGTAAACAAAATTCATTCTTATATTGTCATTTATTCTTTGTGCGATTCAGGAGTTAAACTAGGAGCTTTGAAATCATTATTATTCATGACCCCTCTGCAAATGTGTCAGTCTGCAAAGACAATATCTCCCCCCAAATTTTGTGTAGCTTCTTTTGTTATGGAAAATGGACTAAAAAGAAACTGTGATAACTGGGGCGTTGTTTTTTTTAAAATAAACTGCCAACCACAGGGTAAAAAAATAATAATAATTGTGCATTTTATATTTATTTATTTATTTTTTTGAGACAGAGTCTCGCTCTGTCACCCAGGCTGGAGTACAGTGACGTGATCTTGGTTCACTGCAACTTCCACCTCCTGGGTTCAAGCAATTCTCATGCCTATGCCTCAGCCACCAGAGTAGCTGGGACTACAGGCAAACACCACCATGCCCAGCAAATTTTTGTATTTTTAGTAGAGACAGGGTTTCGCCATGTTGGCCAGGCTGGTCTTGAACTCCTGGCCTCAAGAGACCCGCCCACCTCAGCTTCCCAAAGTGCTAGGATTACAGGCGTGAATCACCACGCTGGGCCAAGCAAGAATTGTGCATTTTATTATAAGTAAATTATGCCTCAATAATAATAATAAAATGCTATAACCAAATTATAATAAAGACCTGCACAGGGGAAAACATAAGACTAAAAGAGTTAAGACAAAACAAAGAAGGAAATAAGGCCCCAGAAGAAACTTCCCAACCTTTCTGAAAACCAAAAGGTTTTGGGTATTTGGGGAAAGGGTAACTGACACTATTTGCCAGACTCTCGGTTAGACTCTTTCATATATTTCAACTTTATCTCCAAACTCAACAATGTCTGGCTAAACTCATACAGTAATGTGGTAAGATGAGCCCCGGGAGAAAGTAGGATAGCTGTGTGACAGGGAAGCTGGAGAGCCCAGATGAATAGCAGATTTCATTGTGTATGGAGTGCCTACTATGAGACAAAAGATGTAGGAGGGGCCAGGTGCAGTGGCTCACTCCTGTAATCTCAGTACTTGGGAGGCAGAGGCAGGCGGATCACTTAAGTTCAAGACCAGCCTGACCAACATGGTGAAACCTCGTCTCTACTAAAAATACAAAATTAGCCAGGTATGGTGGCGCATGCCTGTAATCCCAGGATGGATTACAAGAGTGAAACTCCATCTCAAAAATGAATGAATGAATGAATGAATGGGGGCTGGGTATAGTGGAGAAGGCAGACGGGAAGAAAAGGATGTGAGAGAAAGGCAAGGAATGCAGGAAATGCGTGAAATAAGTTCTTCATAAGCATGAAAACTCAGAAACCTAGATTCATTTCTTTTTTTTTTTTTGAGACGGAGTCTCGCTCTGTCGCCCAGGCTGGAGTCCAGTGGCCGGATCTCAGCTCACTGCAAGCTCCGCCTCCCGGGTTTACGCCATTCTCCTGCCTCAGCCTCCGGAGTAGCTGGGACTACAGGCGCCCGCCACCTCGCCCGGCTAGTTTTTTGTATTTTTTAATAGAGACGGGGTTTCACCGTGTTAGCCAGGATGGTCTCGATCTCCTGACCTCGTGATCCGCCTGCCTCGGCCTCCCAAAGTGCTGGGATTACAGGCTTGAGCCACCGCGCCCGGCCCCTAGATTCATTTCTGACTCAATCTTCTCTTCCACAGATTAAGGAATACATTTTCCAAAAATCAAACTTAAGAGATAAAAACTCTGCCACAAAAATATTTAAAATGTATTATGCATCAAACTATACACTATATTAGAGGGAAGCCATATACCTACTGTGTAGTGTTAAATTTTGTTTCAGTAAGCATGCATAATTTCATCTTTTTAACCAATTAAATTTTGGTTTTTTTGAGACCGAATCTGTCTCTGTCACCCAGGCTGGAGTACAGTGGCATGATCTCGGCTCACTGCAACCTCCGCCTCCTGGGTTCAGGCAGTTCTCCTGCCTCAGCCTCTCAAGTAGCTGAGACTACAGGTGTGCACTACCACACCCAGACACTTTTTTTATTTTTGGTAGAGATGGGGTTTCACCATGTTGGGCAGGCTGGTCTCGAACTCCTGACCTCAGGTGATCTGCCACCTCGGCCTCCTAAAGTGCTGGGATTATAGGCGTTAGCCACCGCGCCTAGCCAACCAATTAAATTTGTTAAATCCAGTATAAGAGATCAGTGTTGATAAAAACCGAAACCTGGTTTTGGTGGCACAGGAAAGGCTCCTCACGCCTGTAATCTGTGCATGACACATCAGTAGGGATGAAGGGTGCCATCCATTCCCTCACCCAAAGGCCTGGGATTGCCCTTTCACCTCCTCAATCCATGGACAAAGCAGCCATAGACAATAACCAAAGTTCACAGCAGCCAGCCAGTTGGGGCCATAGTTTGCTGACCTCTAAAGCAGTGGTACCTGCTTCTGGCTGCATATAAGAATCACCCCAGGGGCCCATAAAGCCACTAATGCTCAGGCTCCACCCTCCATATTCTGAATTAAAAAATAAAACAAACAAAAACTTGCTAGGTGATTCTGATGTGCATTCTGGGTTGAACACAGCTATTCTAGAAGAACTGTATATTGTAGCCTCTCAGGAAACTGCTAGAATTTTGCATGTGGGGAGTGCTAGGGGAAGCAGATGAATGCTGAGAAATGATGATCCAGGACTGAACTGAGGTCTAGATAAAGATTAGAACTGTTTTCAGTACACCTGACACATTAAGTGCTTCCAATACTTTGATTAAATGTTCTTTATTTGATGCTTTTGTGTGCACAACACTATAAGGAGTTGCCCAACTCACCAAGTCAGCCCCTTCACACCCTTAGTTAAGGTGGCCATTAAGGGGCCAGGAGGTGGCAATCAGTAAGCTGCCTCCTGCCTAACCCTCTTTCTCCAACCATTCTCTATAGGCCCCAGCGTAGTTGCGAGCCCTGTGGAGATAAAGAAGGGTGAGAGACGGACAGGAATGACAGGTAGTCCCCATCACCTCCCAGCTAGCAGCCATACCTCCCCGTACCCAGTGTATCCAAGACTCCGGGCCAGTTGCATGGCCTGGAGGCCCCGCTTGCCCATCTGACAGAAGAAAACGAGATGCTCATCTTCCAGCTTTGGCTTCTCAGCAGAGTACAAAGCCTGGAAGGCAGCTGGCTCCA
The DNA here is from genome assembly GCF_009764315.1 of Trachypithecus francoisi. Lineage (NCBI taxonomy): Eukaryota > Metazoa > Chordata > Mammalia > Primates > Cercopithecidae > Trachypithecus > Trachypithecus francoisi. The sequence goes on along the minus strand of NW_022681470.1, from coordinate 88,201,091 downwards.
TCTGCAGAGCACTCTCCAACTCAGACACTGGAGGAGTGGAGAGGGTAGAAGGGAAAGCCGGCAGTTTGGCACTCAGGTTCGGAAGCTGGGCCTGGAAAGGCTGGGTCCTGAGGGCCCCCAAACAACATATGATAGCCATCCCCTACCCCCACCCCAATTTCAAGAACCAGAAACCAACGACTTTTGAATGCGAGCCACTCCCCAAGCCGTGAGGAGGCAGGGCGGCATGCTCCCTCAGGCGTCCGGACTTGGGGAGGTCAAGAGAAGCTGGTCTGCCCCTGTCCTCTCCACCTGCTGTCTTCTCAAACTGGATGGGCCAGTTCCGATGCCAGGATCCGCCTCCCATCAGTCCTTCCTAGGAGGCTGAGGGCTGGCTCCCGGGAATGCAGGACCCCCATAATCAGTGCCTTCCCCATTCCATCCTAAATGAGGTCCCACTGGCAAAGACCCTCCTGAACGGCTCTATTCCACCACCTGGGCGTCCCCTCTCCACCCTATACCCGGGATGTTGAGCGCCCCTGGGATGGTCCCAGCTGCCGCCTCCTCCCGAGAGCGCACGTCGAAGAGTCGGGCCCGGCCGGAGGCTAGGAGTGAACGGAGTTCAGGGAGCGAGACCGTCGGCGCTGAGGAAGGGGCGCGACAGCCTTCAGGAGAGGGGGCCTAGGAGTCACGGCCGCCACGGTATCCCCTCACCTGGCAGCGCCCCTCCCCGGTAGGGTGTGCACGAAGATCCCTCAACCACGCCCCTTCGCTCCCCCACCCCACTCCCTGCCACGCCTCAACTCAGGGGGCCAAGAGGACCGCCGTCCCAGGCATCCCCCACAGGTACCTCCAGCCATGGTGCGCACAGCAACTGCGCGTCTCCAGAGTGCGGCCCCGGCCCGCCCTCTCGGAGCCTGCAGCATCTCCCGCTCCCTCCAAGAGCTGAGACCGGATCCGGAAGCGAGGGCACCGCCTCCCGCACCGCCCCCGCAGCACCTGTTCGGGGCGCCTCTAGCACCAGCCCACAGCAGAAGCCCTTAACATTCTGTAGCGTGGGCCAAAAACGACATACCAGTCTGGCACAGGAACCAGGCCTCTGGGTAATAAGTGCAGGAGCAGCACCCCACCCTGAACTTAGCACAGCCCTTACTGGTCAAAGAGCAATGCCCCTCCCTTCCAGCCTGTGGCCCCACAAAAGGAAGAAAAACAGACAACTGTGGCTTTGAACAATTTTATCCTTAAAAAAAAAAAAAAAAAAAAAAAGGAAAGAAAAAAAAAAAAGACCCCCATAAGGGGGAAGGCCCCAAGTGGACCCCTGCCTGTTGTTCTCTCCGGCTTCAGAGACGTCTGCATAGGCCTCAGCTTCTCGCTGGCCAATCTCCTCTTCATGGGCACCAGCCACTGCTAAACATCCTTCCCCCACTTCTTGTGTAAGCTTGCTCCCCTGAGCCACAGGGTGCACCTCTAAACCTCAGCTCCAGGGAAAGGAAGAACCAATGGAAGTGCCAGAGTCCTGGGACAAGCCAGAGCATCACCTGTCAGCAGCCCTCTGCTGGGCACTCTAAGCAAGTACAGGACAAGCCCCCCAGTTTAGTGTGTCCAGTATCCAGCATGGAGGCAGCACATGCATTGTGCGAGAGGAGCACAAGGGCCCAGGGGTTGCATGGTGGGGGTGGGCAAGGCTGTCAGTGCACCTCCACATTGTGTGTTTCACACCACTGCAGGCTGCCATATCCCAGGGCCTCAGTTCAAGGACACACCTTCTGAACTTCCCCCTGTCCCATGCCAGAAGTGGGCAGTGAAGGAAAGGGGCACAGGATTAGGCTGTTGCTCCTGGGCTATCTGCAGTTCTTGGGCCCAAAGCCCCTGAATCCCCACATTTAGTTGCTGTCATTCTTGATGACGACCTCTAATCCATGGTGCCGCAACTGAGCTCGAAGCAGCAGATTCTTGTTTTTAAGATCTTCCACCTGACATGGGAAGGAGGCAGTAAAGGGAATGGGTAGTAAAGTTGGCACTACCAAGCCCCTGAATGTATTCAGACATCCACTGGTAAGGGGGAAAAGATGAAGGCCTCTCCATGGAGAACAAAGTAGAGGGTGTCAAACTGGGTCAGTGGCTAGCAGAGCTGAGAAGGGCTGCACTGGGCGTAGGAGTCTGACCTGTTGTCGAAGCACGTCGTTGTCCAGCTGCAGTTGGTCAAGCCCCTGCAGTTCTTCAGACAAGCGGTGGTTACTCTGCCGAAGCTCCTGGATATAATCACAAGCTTTGGATAGAATCCCACCTTTACTCTGCAAGATAAGGTCAACAAAATCAGGACTAGGATTTCAGATACCCAGCTTGCTTTCCAAAAGTAGGTTCATACTTTGGACCTCATTTTCCTCTAAGGAAGGTGGTATAATATCTCCCAGAGATACAGGAACCTCAGGGAGAGATAAGATTATTGTCATGTGTGCCCCTCTTTCTACCATTTCTGGAAACAATACCAGGAGACAGAATTCAGGCATCCTGCCCACTACCAGGGTCTTTCCATGACCTGGCCAGACTTGGTGCTCTCCATAGAGCAGTCTGGGATTATCTTGGAGAGCTGCACGATCCAGTTGTTGATCTTGTCTCGGCGGCGGCGCTCCACTGTGGGGCAAAGTGGAGGACAAAGTGACTCAGTGAAAACTCGCCACAAGTCCCAGAGTAAAATTACCTAACCCTCCTCCCCTCAGACATCACTGCTGAGACCACACCAGACAGCTCCTAGCTCCACCCGGATCATACCTACCTTCATTATGCTGAGCCCTGCGTTTCTCATCCCGAGTCGTCCGGGGAGCTTCTGACTTCCTGACAATAGAGCCCAGGGTGGCCAGAGTAAGAAGACAAAAGTCCATGACTGGAGTTTGGGGTTAAGGAATTATACAAGATTTAGCAGGCACTAGGACCGCTTATGGGTAGCTGGGTGTGTTGTCTCACACCTGTAATCCCAGCACTTTGGGAGGCCGAAGCAGGTGGATTACTTGAGGTCAGGAGTTCAAGACCAGCCTGGCCAACATGATGAAACCCTGTCTCTACTAAAGATACAAAAATTAGCCAGGGGTGGTGGTACACATCTGTAGTTCCAGCTACTTGGGAGGCTGAGGCATGAGAAACGCTTGAACCCTGGAGGCAGATGTTGTGTGAGCTGAGATCACGCCACTGCACTCCAACCTGGGTGACAGAGCAAGACTCTGTCTCAGAAAAAAAAACAAAAACAAAACCAAAAAAAACCACTTAAGAAATTTGAGAAGAAACAAGTGTCACTCACGGGGAATAAGGGTGAGTCCTAGGGGCAATTGAGCGCTGGCTTCCTCCCTGCAGTACTTCTTGTGGTGACATCATCACAAAGAATTGACCTGCGAAGATGCAGGGTAGGTTCTGTCAGGACATGGGTAGGAACCTCACCAAGTCCTGAGGTGAAGACCTTGGGCCCCTCCTCTAAAAAGAACATGTTAATAGAAGAGCAGCCCCGGACTCAGTGCCTGCCCAGATCTTAATGATCACTAAGAGTCATGAGTGAAGGCTCACTGCCCACCAGTCATGTCCCACAGCCTATTCTAGCCCTTTCAGCCAGCATCCTCATGCAGTATCTCACCAGTGCCAGGAGGGGTCGCCTGCCCCAGCAGTGCCTCTGAGCCCTGGGTAGTAACAACAGCAGCTGTACTCCCCGATGTGGTACCCCCTGCCCCATCTCCCACTGCCGTGCTGGGGAAGTAAGTATAGTGCGTCTCAGCAGCTGTCCCCTCCGTGTCAACTGCATCATCACTGGTGAAAGCACCCTGGATCACCGCCTGGGAAGGGGAGCAAGAGAACTGATTCTGGTAACAGTCAAAAACTTCTTCCCACTACACCACTCTGTAGCTTCTATCCCTTGGGGTGGGGGGTAGGGTGGAGAGGGAGAGAGGGAGAGGGGGAGATGGAGAGAGAGGGAGAGAGAGAGGGAGGGAGAGAGAGAGAGTGAGAGAGAGAGACAGAGAGAGAGACAGAGAGAGGGAGAGAGAGGGAGAGAGAGGGAGGCGGGGGAGACAGAGAGAGAGAGAGAGAGAAACATCCAGGAAAGAAGAGCCTAGTGCTTTGGGACAAGGCAGCCCTAGATGCCTCACTGTTCCTACCTTCACCCCCATCCTACTAATACCCTTCTTCATCTTACTTCTCAGAACTCTAGTCACCTCCCCAGCCCATACCCTGTACCTGGGTCATTGATTGAGTGGCAGGGTAGCCACTGATGGCACCAGTTCCCTCAGTTTGGCCATCCAGCTGCCCCTCAGACACCTGGATCACCCTGTACATCACCTAGAAGTGTAGAGGAAGGCAGAGGGAGGGAAAGAGAGAATAAAAGATTAAGTGTTGGGAATCCTAGGGCCCCTCATAAAGCTTCCCTTGGATAGGGCCCCAAAACAAAGTCCTTCAGAGACACGGATTGAGCCATTCTCCCTTCTTTCCCCACACAGAGGTTTCAGCATACACCTAACCTCACACCAGTCTCTACTCCAGTATCAGCACCCCCTCCCCTGAAACAGTCCACTATTTCAACTCATCCTCCAAGCCAGGTCTCTCCAAGACATGTTCAATTACCTCCCTCAATCCCAACCCCAAATAACACCTGCAGCCACCTGGCCCCCTCCCTTACCTGGCCCCCATTCTCAGTTCGGAAGACGTACTTGACGTTGGGGTCAGGGAAGGTGGCAGCTGACTGGATGCTGGCAATAGCCACACTGGTTGGGTCTTCCCCAGTAGCCACTGCACCTGAATTAAAAGAACAAAAGAAAAGTCTGTGAGTTAACTGCCTTTCTACCCCCCTTCCACGTGCATGTCACCGAAGGAGGAGGATGCACAGGAGATGGTCTGGTGGGGGAGGAAGGGAGGCCATGATGGGTTCTTAGTCTTGGTTCTGTCTTTAGCACTCACCTTCCTGAATCTGCACTGTCCCCTCTTCCGTTTCAGCTGTTTTCTGCTGCCTGTTTGTGGTGAAAGGAGAAAAGGAAGAGTATGGGAAGAAGTCAATGAGAAGCTCACTGGCCCAGTAACATATGGCTGCAAACTCATTGGCATTCCCAACAGAAGCTGAGTTAGGTTAGAATAACAACTAGTGTTTGCTGTTTACTATGTACATAAGCACTAAGCTAAGTACATCACATGTACTTATTTAATACGAAAAACAACACCATGAGATAGATAGCACTATTTCCATTTTATAGATGAAGAAACCAAATCACACAGTAAGTGATAGAGTACAACCTGAATCCAGGTCTGCCTGACTCCAGAGGCAGTGCTCTTGGCCATTTTGCATTCTTCCAGGCCACCCATCTTTCATCCCAGACCCTACCTCTTCTTCACTCACCCCTTCATCTCTCTGTGAGGGGGCACATCCGATGAACTGGTCCTTTTTTGGAGGTCTTTGTATCTCCTGATTCACAGGCCTGAGTGCTAAGTCCTGGTAGAAATCATGAAGTTTGCAGTGAGTCTAGGAAACAGAACAGTATCTCTGGTTCTAGAACTTAGGTTCCATGAACACACAGCCAGGAAAATAACCCAGTCATCTGCAGGGGACAATCAGCCTCCACCATACTGATGTTGAGGACTGGCCTACAGTGATTGAAAAACCAACTCTACAAATAGTGTTCCTCGTCCCTCCATTATCACTCCAACTCCTGGTGGAGAGGGGATAATTATACTGGAAGACAGAAACAACGCTTTTTTTTCGAGACAGAGTCTCGCTCTGTCACCCAGGCTGGAGTGCAGTGGCGCGATCTTAGCTCACTGCAACCTCTGTCTCCCGGGTTCAAGTGATTCTCCTGCCTCAGCCTCCCAAGTAGCTGGGATTACAGGTGCACATCACCATGCCTGGCTAATATTTGTATTTTTAGTAGAGACGGGGTTTCTACTAAACCATGTTGGCCTGGCTGGTCTCAAACTCCCGACCTCATGATCTATCCACCTCGGCCTCCCAAAGTGCTGGGATTACAGGTGTGAGCCACTGCACCCGGCCGAAACAACACATTTCTCTTTTTTTTTTTTTTTTGAGACAGAATCTTGCTCTGTTGCCCAGGCTGGAGTGCAGTGGCACAATCTCGGCTTACAACCTCCGTCTCCTGGGTTCGAGCGATTCTCCTGCCTCAGCCTCCTGAATAGCTGGGATTATAGGCGCCCACCATCATGCCCGGCTAATTTTTGTATTTTCAGTAGAGATGGGGTTTCACCATGTTGGCCAGGTTGGTCTGGAACTCCTGACCTCAGGTGATCCGCCTGCCTCAGCCTCCCAAAGTGCTGGGATTACAGGCGTGAACCACTGCACCCAGCCAACAACACATTTCTTTTTTTTTTTTTTTTTTTTTTTTTTTTTTTGAGATGGAGTCTTGCTCTGTCGCCCAGGCTGGAGTGCAGTGGCCGGATCTCAGCTCACTGCAAGCTCCGCCTCCCGGGTTTACGCCATTCTCCTGCCTCAGCCTCCCGAGTAGCTGGGACTACAGGCGCCCGCCACCTCGCCCGGCTAGTTTTTTGTATTTTAGTAGAGACGGGGTTTCACCGTGTTCGCCAGGATGGTCTCGATCTCCTGACCTCGTAATCCGCCCGTCTCGGCCTCCCAAAGTGCTGGGATTACAGGCTTGAGCCACCGCGCCCGGCCAACAACACATTTCTAAATGGATCATTATTAAAGCTATTATGACCTGCCATGATGGCAGCCTCATGGGAATCAGGAAGGGCCATGTATTGGCCCCACCATCAAAATATACCGTGTAGGCCGGGCGCGGTGGCTCAAGCCTGTAATCCCAGCACTTTGGGAGGCCGAGACGGGTGGATCACGAGGTCAGGAGATCGAGACCATCCTGGCTAACACGGTGAAACCCCGTCTCTACTAAAAAATACTAAAAAACTAGCCGGGCAAGGTGGCGGGCGCCTGTAGTCCCAGCTACTCTGGAGGCTGAAGCAGGAGAATGGCGTAACCCCGGGAGGCGGAGCTTGCAGTGAGCTGAGATCTGGCCACTGCACTCCAGCCTGGGCGACAGAGCGAGACTCCGTCTCAAAAAAAAAAAAAAAAAAATACCGTGTTATGGACACTGATACTTCTTCCAGTTTCTCAGCCACATATTGTCTACCAAGACATTTCTGTTCTCAAACCTAGGAAGAGGAAATCTCAAGCCCACTACCACTGGAAGAATGTCCCTGACCACAAAGACTAGACTTGGCCTTTGGGCCCCATTCTACTGACAGGACTCTTGTTTGGGGGTATTCCGATTTACATAATCTGTTAGAAACCCTAAAGCCCAAGTGGATCCTCTTCAAGCACCCTCTATTTTATTCATCAAGCCTTCCTGTAGAACAACACAGTTGCTAAAATGTTGCTATGACAACTCCAAATCAACTGAGCCTCAGCAAGAAGGGGTAAAAAAAAAAACCGGGTTCTGAAGAAGAGACAAAGGGGGAAGAATCCACCTACAAGCTCTGCCTTAGGACCCTGACACCCAGCCAGAGGGCAGGAAAAACAAAGAGCTGGGCAGACATGCCTCCAGAAAGAAACAGCTACACAGTACAAAGCAGTAAGATAATCCCAACACAAAAGGGGCAAGATTTTTAGAAATTCTCTACCCATAAGGTCCTCCAAACCTTTCCTATCCAAGGAAAATTTTCAGTGGATAAGCCTTGGAAAGACTGCGTCCGAGGAAAATGTTGAAAAAGGAACTGAAAGTGAAACCGTCCAGAGGAAGTAACGCTGCAAGGAGATCCCAGTCGATAAGGGGAAGTAGCACTAGTGTTTTGGGACCACCTACATTTCCATCTTCAAACCTGAAGAGGAAATGCCCTGCGAAGCTTGCCGCGCTGACTGCAGGGGAAGGCAACGAAATAGAGGGCCCGACACAGGAGGCATCTCTATTGGCCACAGCTGTCAGCCGGGGCAGTCTCTGAGGACACCCAGCAACGGGGTCAGGGTACTTATTCAAATCTTAGTTGTACATCCGGAAGCATTTCCTAAGCATTAGGGATCTGTGACACGGAAACTGGAATGGGACGTTGTGTTGTGCACGCTCAGGACAGAAGGGCCCAGTAAGAGCCCTTGCTAAGTCTGGACACAAAGGGAAAAAAATCTACTCCCAAAAGAAGTCAGGCGCCTAGACCTTGCCTGAGAATGAGGCGTCTCCCTGCAGGCTCTCCAACCAGAAGGCGCTTACGGAGCCGAGCGCCTGCCAGGCGCGAGCCCGGGAGCCTGCGCCGTGACCCGCAGCCCGGCAGTCTAGCCCCGCGCCCCAGCTGCTCCGCGGAGGAGGCAGGAAAGGACATCGGGGACTAGGGAGCTCAGGCGCCCGGTGCCGGCGGCTGCGGCCCACAGCTGGACAGCGCAGGAGGGCTGGGACGCTCGCGCTCGGGGGCAGGGAGTTTGGCCCACAAAGCAGGGTAGAAGATAAAGAACCAGCACAACCACCCCCCCGCCCCGCCCAAAACAAAGGCTTCCTCCCCAGCAGTGTTCTCTAACCAGAAAAAAGGAAACAAAATCAAAGCTGCCCTGCCTTGCCAGTCCACCTAGTTTCCAGACTTCTGCCCGGTCCTACACTCACCGGCCAAGGCCGTCTCAGCCGCCGATTTTCTCCAACTGTGTTCTCCCTCTCCCGACCTAGGTAGCCCCATAGACAGCTGCTCATGCGCACTTCCAGCCCGCAGCCATGTTGGTGAGGGGCGGAAGTGTCGCTCTCGCCCCGCCCACAAACTCAAACTCAGAGACGCCCCACTTCCGCTCACTCCATCTTGATGAGATGTGGTGTTTGTGGGATTTCTGTGAAGCTGAGAAGCAGCCGTGTCCTGGAGTATGTAGCTGAAGTCCTGGCCACTTTCGACAAGAACGGGAAAGAGACGACTAACTTGTACTGACATCTTAGTGCTGGCAGGGCATTTTTTTCATTCCAGGAAGAAAGAGTGAGAGAATTCAGCTGAGATCAAGGGAGGGACGTCCGACGGAGGCGCCATCTTTAACAAGGGCTATTTGGGAGGCCATCTTGGCTCAGGGCGTCTTTTTGAAAGATTACCTACCGCTAGAGATTACGACCTATCAGGGCATGCATAGAACTGGGTATGTTCCTTGTTATTCGCGTCAGCAGTCACTAACCCAAAGACCCCAAAGCTTCTAGTTTTCTAAAGGCTCACACTTTATGTGACAGGAATCTTGATTCCTATTCTTCTCAATCAAGACCTACCCTAAATGGATTTGGAGTAGTGTGGTATAATGGGAAGAATTCAAACTTGGGGACGAGACAGATCCAGGTTTCAAACCCATCTCTGCCGCTTCTTACCTCTGAGACCTTTGGCAAACATTTTGACTTAATTGAGCCTTAGTTTCCTCATCTATAAACTGGAGATACTAGCACCAACCTTCCAGAATTATGTGGATTAAATAAAACAAAGGACATAGATTTTATGAGCACAGGCTACTACTTAGTCCAGTTCCTGGCACATAATGAGCATTATGTAAATATAAGTTTCTCTTCCTTATTTCGTGACCACCATGAACCTAGCTCTAGTTTCTAGCCACTAGTCTCCATGACAACAACTGAGGAAGAGCACCCAAACAACAAGAAGAAAAAGAATGTTTTGCCAAATATGTGAAGATATAATACCTATCACCAAAGACTTTAATAAGAGTAATGAGACTCCACACTATGTGTAAAAATACAGCTTTTATTCTGAGACATTGACCTTCACTAGAGTGGGACCTATGGCCCCAGCCTGGCTGGAGAAGCAGTCCCAGGGCCTGAGTGACACCATTTCCCTTTCCTGAAATAGGAAGAAGTTATTCTAAAGGAAAAACGAGAGCCCAGAGACATCTGTACAGGACCTCTCTTGCACATGGTGACTGGAGGCAGAGGGTGGGGAGCTGGAGAGGAGTCCAGTCCCTCCAACAAATGCTGAGGGTTTCAAGGAGCTTCCTGGACGTTTCTCTTAATCTGGATCTAAAAAGGACAGGAGGTGTCTAAGGGTCCAAGAGCAGAACAGGAATGGGCAACTCTAGAAGTGTTTGTGTATGGAAGGCCCTAACCTGGCCCTGTCCCCCGTCTCTACCTTTGGCTTTCATGAAGAGAGATTCATAGCTCAGAGGAAGGGAGGAACTTCTCCAGTCTTCACTTTAAGAAACTCTTTTAACTTTTCTGCCTACCTTATGTTCCCTTTGGCCAGTAACCCACTCCCTGGGAACAAGATCTTGTTGACTTTCTTGGGAATCTCCTAAGAGATAAGTGCTTTGTGTCTGAGACAAGGCAATGCCTCCCACAGTCAGAGAAGCTGGAGGGCCAAAGCCTATAGAGTTGGGCACTACAGCTGCTTAGGCTGCAGAAGAGACAGCTAGTCAGGAACCCTGGAGATTCAAGACAACTTACTGGTCCCCTTTGCCCAGGGCTGTGGTCCTAATCACAGTCCCTCACCTTTCTCAGGGTTAGCCTGTGTTTCAAATGCATACGATCGCCGCTGAGGGGACAACAGGGTGTCAGGAACCTGGGGTTCTCTGGGGGGCAGACTAAGACGACTCCGGGATCCAGACCCTTCCGTGCCTTCAGGTGGGATCTCCAGGCAGCTAAGGGGCCGAGGAGAATGGGCAGAGATTATGCTACAAGGGGAGTTTCTGGGGATGAGGCAGTAATCCCCACCCTCAGTACAGGTCTGGGTTCGCCGAACTCCCTGAGCCTCAGTCCTTTGGCGGTCCCGGGCTAGGGCCACAGCAGCATCAAAGGAAAGACTACCCCCATTCCTCCAAGAGGATCGAGAAGCTCGGGGCCCCCAAGCCCTTTCTCCAGGAGTCGCATCAAGCCGGCCAGGTCTCGGGCTTGGATTTGCGGGTGCCACATGAATCTTGCTACACATTGCACTGGGCATCTTGGCAAACTGTGGCTTGGGGGGCACCACAGGCACAGAGCGGACCTGTTGGACCTGAACCAGAGTAGAAGCTAGACGCATACCCACGCCACCCAAGCCAAGGGAACAGGGACATAGACAGCCGTCTGAACTGGGCTGCCCCTCAGACTCCTTCTCCTCTGGCTGGGGTGGCTGTGGGGCTGCCTCTTCCATCTCAGAAGAGTGAGGATTGTCCTCTTCGGCACAGTCAACCTCCAGGGACTCTACACCTGAGCCTTCAGAGAGGGTACCCTCTTCTAAATAGTCCCCTCCAGCCCTCTGGTCTCCCTCAGCCTCTCCATCCCCACTCTCCCATTCCTTGCTGACCTCCCCTGCTCCTCCTTCAGTTGCTGCTTCTGGGCTTCTGCTGTCTTCACCATCTCCTTGGTCTTTTCTTGCTTCATAGTCCCCCTTCCCCCTCTGTCCTTTGTCCTCATCCTCTCTGACTCCGTCTGCCTCTTGTTTGTGTACAACTTCCCATTTCTCCTCAGCAACTTGATCTTCCTGGGCCCCTTGCTCTAGGTCCCTTTCAGCTTCTACCTGGGCTTCCTTTCTTTGTTCAGCCTCTTCTCTCTCAATTTCTTTTTCTTTCCCCTCATCTGTATACTGCTCTTCTGGTTCCTCCACACTTTTAGCCTCCATACTGTCAGCCTCCTTCTGACCTTTGAACTTCTCTTCCTTGGCCTCTGTCTCTTCCCTACTCCCTTCTCTCAATCTGACTTTTGTCTCTTGTCTTCCCCCAGCCTCCCCTGTATCCTCACTGGCCTTTCCAGCCTCCACCTTGGTCTCTGGATTTCCCTCTGCCTCTTCCATGATGTCTAGCCTGCCACCAGGCTCAGCCTCCTTGTCCTCCCCAACTTCCCAGCATGCCTGCTCTTCCCCAGCCTGTCCCGGAGCCTGCCTTCCACATCCTGCTGCCTCTCCCTCCAGACTCCCTGCACCCTCCCAGATTGGAGATTTAGGTCCCAGAAGGGGACTTAGGTCATCATAGGCACTCAGGAAAACTTCCTCCCCATTTTCCTCCTCAACTTCAGGCCTGGGGCCAGCGGAGTCCAGGGAACAGCAGCTGGGGGCCAAGACAAACTGTGCCTCATCCAGAGACAGGTCATCCAGGGGCGGCTCCACAGAGAACTCCTCCACCTGTAGGCACAGCATGGTGGCTCAGGACCAGAAGGCCCTGTCCACCTTTGACTCCATGCCACCCCCAAAGCCAGCACGGCTCTCCTTACCTGAGGCCCAACTCCCAGGAGCTCCTCCAGGTAGCCCATCCCAGGGTCGTCCTCCCCAGGGGAGAAGGCTGCTCCTGCTGATTCTGCCTGGGCCACCTCCCCATCCTCTGCCCCCACCCACTCAGGTTCTGAGCTGCTTGAGTCCTCTAGGAAGGAGAAGGAGTCCTGCACCTCCTGGGACAGGGAATCCTCCAGGGCAGGAGCCAAGTCGTCTGTGCCTGAGTCTGCCAGGGGACTTGAGGCTGGACTTGCTTCCAACTTTTCATCTGCTGGGGGAGAAGTAGTCCCAGGAATACAAAGGTCAAGCCCTGACCCAAATGTGAGTCCTCCTAGCATTGATATAGCAGGGGCCCAGCACTCCTAGCATTGCTACTCTGAATGACTGATCCTCTCAGACCAATGTCCTTAATTATTGGCTTGCTACCTTAATTGAGACCCTACCAGGTGCCAAGCACTGTGCTATACATTTTACAATACATTGTCTTATTTTTTCCTCAAAGCTATTATGTGGGGTATTGTCCTCATTTTACATATGAAGAAACTGAGGCTCAGAGAAATTAAGCAATTTGTCTAAGGTCATGTAACCAATAAGCAGTACAGCCAAAATTTGAACCCAAGTCTGCTTAACTCTATAGCCCATGTTCTTACCCACTATCCTATCCTGCCTCAGGACTTCTCATGCGTGACACTTCAGGAACTGGAGGCAGAGCAAGGATTAGATCCTAGCTCTGCTACTTCTACCTAAATAAATAGCAAATTGATTAACCTAAGACTCAGTTTCCACTGCTGTAACTTAAGGATAACAATACCTGTGTCATAAGATTATGAGAAAATGAAACAAGCTAATTCCTGCAATCATAGCACTTGGAACTTTTTTTTTTTTTAAGGTGGAGTCTTACTATGTCTCCCAGGCTGCAGTGCAGTGGCACAATCTCAGCTCACTGCAACCTCCACCTCCTGGGTTCAAGCAGTTCTCCTGCCTCAGCCTCCTGAGTCTGGAATTACAGGCATGCCTTACCACACACGCCCGGCTAATTTTTTTTGTATTTTTTTTAATAGAGACAGGGTTTCACCATGTTGGCCAGGCTGGTCTTGAACTCCTGACCTCCAGTGATCCATCCGTCTCAGCCCCCCAAAGTGCTGGGATTACAGGCGTGAGCCACCGTGCCCGGCCTAGCACTTGGTACTTAATAAACTTTTTTTTTTTTTCCCTTTGAGACAGGGTTTTGCTCTTGTCACCCAGGTTGGAGTGCAGTGGTGCGATCTCAGCTCACTGCAACCTCTGCCTCCCGGGTACAAGCGATTCTCCTGCCTCAGCCTCCCAAGGAGCTGGGACCACAGGCGCCTGCCACCACATCTAGCCAATATTTTGCATTTTTAGTAGAGATGGGGTTTCATCGTGTTGGGCAGGCTGGTCTCCAACTCCTGACCTCAGGTGATCCACCTGCCTAGGCCTTGCAAACTGCTGGGATTACAGGCATGAGCCACCGTGCCTGGCCAGTACATAATAAACTTTTTTTGTTTTTGTTTTTGTTTTTTTTTTTGAGACAGAGTCTTGCTCTGTTGCCCAGGCTGGAGTGCAGTGGCGGGATCTCGGCTCACTGCAAGCTCCACCTCCTGGGTTCATGCCATTCTCCTGCCTCAGCCTCCCGAGTAGCTGGGACTACAGGTGCCTGCCACCACACCCGGCTAATTTTCCTGTATTTTTAGTAGAGACAGGGTTTCACCGTGTTAGCCAGGATGGTCTCGATCTCCTGACCTCGTGATCTGCCCGCCTTGGCCTCCCAAAGTGCTGGGATTACAGGCTTGAGCCACCGCGCCTGGCCTAATAAACTCTTGATAAATGTTAGCTGATAGTATTGATGTTACTGTTGTTATTACCCATCCATCTATTATATATTCCCACATTTGTCTTTAGTAATCCTTGCTGTATGTTTCTCACACAAGCCCCTGTTCTTGGGTACATCATTGTTCTGAAGGCTGCTAGAGATCTCCTCTCCATAGATTTCACATAACCTGATAATGTTACTGAATTTCCCCAATCCTGAATCTAGGGAGGCAGCTGAAGGTAACCACCCCAAAGCCCAAGGGCTGAGGCCTCTGCCCTTCCTAGGGTGGATCTTCCAGCATCAGAGCTTCAGCCTAGAGTTCTAGTCCTCTTTCCCAGTCTTGATCAATCAGTGGTTCCTCACCTGGGGGGCCAGGGCCAAGGCCAGGGCCAGGGCCAGGGCCAGAGGCAGGGTTTGGCCGGTGCTGTAGAGCAGGGCACTCAAGGCCACGGGTGAGCCTGGCCAAGGAAACGTTAGAGATGATGTTTGGGGGCACATTGAGGATAGAGGTGATGTGTAGTGGGAGGTTGACATTGTAGGGGTCTGAGATGTGGACACCCGCGCAGCGCTCTGCACGGCTGCTGCCCCCAGACCGGATGGCTGACCGCCCAGCTCGTGGTGTGCCTGGTTCAGAGTTTGTGCCACCCAGTGCTTCTGCCTCAGGCTCCTGTTCACCCTCTGCTGCCTCTATAGAATCGTTCTCCAAGCTCTCAGGCAGCAATGGGCTTGGCCGGGGGCTGCTGGGCCCCACCAGCCCCTCTGGCTCTGTGGAGGAAAAAGAGGGCCAGGTAGGCAATGGCCTAAGCTCCAGGGACCTAGACATCTCAAGAAGGCTCTGGAGAATGCTCTCTGCTTTCTCAGGCCTGAGAGAAAGGACAGCCTGGAAGGCACCAGGCCCAGCTTCTTTTGATCACTACTGCAAACTTTTCACCCAGCCAGTAGGTCAAAGATCACCTCACCTTCACATACCTAGGAAACTCCCTTCTTTCCCTGCAGATACAGTCACTGGCCGTCATCACCACCACCACCAGCACCAGCACCACACACACATGCTGTCCCTTCCCATATGAACACTCATCAACAAACATCTTTACAATGTGACTGGTATGTAATAGGCACTCATTAAATATTTTTCAAAATGATTGAACACAGTTGGCTGCATGTTCACATGCACACACAAGCCCATGCTGGTCACATAGCACACACACATACACACACAGAAATGTACCCCTATACTCACCATCACTGGCCCCAGCCGCAGCACTCAGTGAGTCCATGCTTTTGGCTGGCCGCAGTGTCCCCTTGTTGGATTTGTCCTCTGTAAGACAGGGATGTGGGTAGAGCCAGGGCCTTGTGCACCCTCAGTAGAGCTCCCCCCATCTCCCCAGACTTACCCCTGTCCTCAGCCCCCCGTGGAAGTTTACGCTTAGTCTCATGGCCAGAGCGACCTAAATTGAAGATAGACCTCCACTTCCTGACCTTCAGAGACCCCTTCCTCCTACAAAGAATGGAGGGGCATAATTGGAGGTTGGAACATGATGGTTAGTGCTGGGGAGGAAGGCCCAGGAAGGAGGCCTTACTTGTGCTCTGCAATCTCAATGATAGTGTGGTAGGGCCGCATCTGTGGGGGTCCATCACCAGCCTGCAGGATACTAGGCAGGTGATAAGGCAGGGGTCTGGGCATAAGGTCCTCAGGGCTGCCTGATGCCCGGGTCCCTGGAAGTGATCGCCATCCACTCTCCACCTCACCACCTGGGAAAAGAAAAGGAATTGACCAGCCAGGAACAGAGCCAAAAAAGGGACCTCAGGTACCCAATCCTTCATCACCCCTCACCAACTACCAGGTTAGGGATACATTCAGAAGCCCCTAAAGACAGTACCTCCATGTCCATCACCTCAAAAGAGTACCCTCATGGACAAAGAGGGCCAGGAGATCCCAGGAGGTTGGCCTGGTGGGCTGGGGGTGGGTATGAGCGATCACTAGCCTTGGGAGCCAGGATGGTGACTCAGGGGTCAAGCTATGCCCTAGACTGACAGCAGAAGAGGTCTTCTCAAGTCCTGACTGCACCATTATCTCCCCAGGGTTCTCTCCGTGTGACCACTACCAACATCCCTGTATGAGAATCAACTGAACCAGGTGATCTGCAAGGCTGCCTATAACTGACTTGAATCCCCAAACAGTGGCATATGTGGAGGGCAGGAAGGACACTGACCAGAGAGGGCAGCACCCCCAAAGAGCTGGTCCACGTGTGTGAGG
Organism: Trachypithecus francoisi; assembly: GCF_009764315.1. Classification (NCBI taxonomy): domain Eukaryota; kingdom Metazoa; phylum Chordata; class Mammalia; order Primates; family Cercopithecidae; genus Trachypithecus; species Trachypithecus francoisi. The sequence continues at coordinate 88,184,898 of NW_022681470.1, read as the reverse complement.
ATGAACTCCACGACGATGGATTGCACCCGCACCTCCATGAAGGCCGCTGTCCCATTGAAGCCTGAGGCCTCTATGTCCTTAGACCTGTGGAGATGTGGAGTTATTCTCCCCCTCAGCCCCACCAAACTTCCCAATCCAGATTCTCCCTGAAAATACCTTATTGTCTCTCTCTCTGTCTCTCTCCCCTCTCCTCTCTCTCTGTCTCTCTCGAATGACCTTAACTCCATCTCTACCTCTTAAATTGTATGCATTATTCTTCCAATTCTCAAATGCCACTTGAAGACTTCCAGGAAGGAAGCCTTCTTGGACCCCTCCTCAGGATTAATCTCTATTTCCTTTGCATAGCAGGGTGTCTAGTTTATAATGAATTTTATAGTGAATTACAGGACTTCTCATAATCTGTCTTAGACCACAGTGAGTGATATGCACAGTGAGTGCAGCCAACAGACTGCAAGACGTTTTGCTCAACAAACATTTGGCCTGAGACCCGGCACGGTGGCTCACACGTGTAATCCTAGCACTTGCACAGGGAGGAGGTGGGTGGATCACTTGAGGTCAGGAGTTCAAGATCAAGTGAAACCCTGTCTCTCTACTAAAAATACAAAAATTAGCCAGGCATGGTGGCTTATGCCTATAATCCCAGCTACTCAGGAGGCTGAGGCACAAGAATCACTTGAACCTGGGAAGCAGAGTTTGCAGTGAGCTGAGATCGCGCTGCTGCTCTCCAGCCTGGGCGACAGAGCAAGACTGTGTCTCAAAAACAAACAAAAAAATTGACATGGAACTATTATGTTCCAGTCCCTGAGCTCAGTGACACACTGTAGGAAAACACAAAAGTCCTGCCTTTTAGGGACTTTATTTGATCACAGAGAAAGGACTAAAATGGGTGGTGCCCATCCGACCCAACATAATCTTGAACCTCCTTTTCTCACTGGGCTTCGTGAGCCCCACATCCTTCTCCAGTGTGCCGATACAGTCACACCTCATCCTGGGAGCAGCCTCCCAGAGGCCAGTGCCTCACAGAATCCCCATACACTGCTCACACAGGCACCTACCTCAGCAGATTGGGAGCCCACACTATGGCCAGGTTGCGAGCATGCATGTTGGTCTGGGCACTGAATGAAGCCATGTGCACCAAGTGCGTCATGAGGAACTCCAGGGTCCTGCAGAAAGCGGGGGCAGGGATCACACAGGGAATGCACAGGGCAGGCATTAGGGCTGGGACCTGGGAGTCAGTAGGACCCAGTTAAGGCTCCAGGCAGAGAGTGAATGAGTTGTCTCAGGTTGCTGGGCGGATGTGGAGTGCCACGTACCTGTAGTTTGGGACAGGGAGTTCTCGAAGCACCTCTAGGATCTTGACCAAGCGCTCAGGTTCCAATTGCACTCCTACAGCCTCCTGATTGAGAAGGGTGCAATAAGCAGGAATCAGTGACCCAGCAATGCCCCTGCTTACTCCCCAGAGCTCCTAACCAAGTTCTCAGGAACAATGAGCACTGGACTCTGTGCTACCCCATCCTACATCATCTGTGGTGCACTGACATGGTAGAGAGAGCTCAGAATTTGGGGTCCACAAAGATGGCAGCTGAATTTTGGTTACGACACTTAATAGCTTTTGTGAACTTGGCAACTCACTGCCTTATCATCCTCCATCCGTAGAGCTCTGGTACTGGGATACTTCAGTGGTGCCACCCTGTGGGTGCCCCAGGGACCACCGAGTTGTTTCGGTGTGTACAGGAAAGCCGTCTCCCACCCCAACCTAGCCAGTGTGGACTGAGCAGGGTGCTGCTAGCATTTAGGGTCTCTCAGTGCTGTTGTGCTCAATAAAGTGCAACTTATTTTTAAAGTGTTACTCAATTCAAAATAGCATATTTTTCATGTGTTTTCACACTTAAAAGATGTTCAGGCTGGGCACAGTGGCTCACACCTATAACCCCAGCACTTTGGGAGCTGAGTTGGGAGGATTTCTTAAGCTCAGGAGCTTGAGACAAGTCTGGGCAACACAGCAAGACCTTGTCTCTACTAAAAATTTTAAAAATCAGCTAGGCATGGTGGTACACGCCTGTAGTCCCATCTACTCAGGAGGCTGAGGTAGAAGGATCACTTGAGCCTGGGAGATCGAGGCTGCAGTGAGCTGTGATCACACCACTGCACTCCAGCCTGGGTGACAGGAGACCCTGTCTCAAAAAACAAAAAACAGGCCGGGTGCAGTGGCTCACGCCTGTAATCCCAGCACTTTGGGAGGCCGAGGAGAGTGAATCACCTGTGGTCAGGGATTCAAGACCAGCCTGGCCAACATGGTGAAACCCTGTCTCTACCAAAAATACAAAAAATTAGCCAGGCATCGTGGCAGGCTCAACAGCTACTCGGGAGGCTGAGGCAGGAGAATCACTTGAACCTGGGAGGCGAAGGTTGCAGTGAGCCAAGATTGCACCACTATACTCCAGCCTGGGTGACAGAGTGAGACTCCATCTCAAAACAAAAAAAAGAAAGAAAAAAGAAAAAAATCAAAGATGTTCAACACACAATTACAGTAAATGGAGAGACATCCTTGAAAAAATTTGACTTCTACAAAGTATTCTCATTCTCTTAAGTGTAGGGAAGCTCTGGTCTATGTGCTTTCCAAGGCCCTTCCAGCTACAACAATCTGGCCTCTCCCTCCCCAAGTCTCACCACTGTGCTGTGTGCAATCTGCAGGCCTTAGGAGAAAGAAGGACATAGCAGACGGAGAGTGAAGAGAAGAGGGATGGGGCAGGACAAAGGTAGTAGGGGCTAGGAGATTTGGGGAGGTGGGGTCTTTTCCCCAGTAAGTTTTTCTGTGGTCTCTTTCATTCAGGATCGCTGGGACTCTGGCTGGCATGTGGCACACCTGGGATGTCAAAACCAGGCTGTCCACCCCTAAAGCCTGTCTTGCACCCCCCCTGCCTCTCAACTCACAGCAAACTTGTCATACAGCCGGTAAGTGAGCAGGGGGTCCGGCAATTCTCTGAAATAGGCCTTGCACAGGGAGGAGACGCAGTGAATGTCCTGGAGGTAAACATCCCGACGCAGGTCTGGCTTCCGCTCTGACTCAAATTCCTGCCTGGGGAGGCACAGTGTGGTCAGGAGTGGTAGGGGTTGGGGTGATGTGGGGAGAGGTGGGTCCCTGTAGAGATGGGTCCCGGCATGGTCATGGGTCAACATGTGTGGGACTTGGAAGGAGAATGTTGGGACACGTACACGTATAAGCCAGTAAGTATAAGGTATTGCATATGTTGACACGTAGATGTGAACGTGAAGATGGGTACATGTACAGGTAAGTGGATGGATGCATGAACAGGGATATGTTAGGGATGTAGCTGTAGATATATGTAACAATGCAAGGGTATGTAAGAGTCAATAGGGTATGGTCCTAAATCTTTGCCACTGGGTACGTATAAAAATGGGTGGATATAACTCTTAGAAAGAAACATAAGTGTAAATTTTTATGTCCTAGGATTAGGCAACAGTTTCTTAGATATGACACTAAAAGCACAAGCAAACAAAAAAATGGATACATTCAACATCAAAATTAAAAACATTTGTAGTCAAAAGTAAGTATTAAAAAAGTGAAGACAACCCACAAAATGGGAGTAATATTTGCAAGCAATATATCTGATTGAGGGTCTAGTATTTGTAACATATAAAGAACTCTCGTAATTCAATGATTAGAAAGACAAATAAGCTAATTTTTTTTTCTTTTTTTTTGAGACAGAGTCTTACTCTGTCGTCCAGACTGGAGTGCAGTGGCACGATCTCGGCTCACTGCAGCCTCTGCCTCCCAGGTTCAAGCGATTTTCCTGCCTCAGCCTCCTGAGTAGCTGGAACTACAGGCACCCACCACCATGCCCAGCTAAACAAATAAGCCAAATTTTTAAACAGGCAAAGTTGGCACCATAGGAAAGGGGGAAAAATGAGCAAAAGATTTGAAAAAACACTGCTACTGCTCCAAAGAAGATATGCAAGTAGACAATAAGCACAGGAAAAGATGTTCAACATCAGTACCTATTACAGAAATGCAAATATAGGCCGAGGAGGTGGCTCATGCCTATAATCCCAACTACTCAGAAGGCTGAGGTAGGAGGATCACTTGAGCCTAGGAGGTAGAGGTTGCAGTGAGCCATGACCATGCCACTGCGCTCTAGCTCGGGTGACAGAGTGAGACCTAGTCTCAGAAAAAGAAAAGAAAAATAACAAAAGTAACTCAAATATAAATCACATTGAAATATCAGTTTACATTTACAGGGATGGCTATAATAAAAAAAGGTAGGCCAGGTGTGGTGGCTTATGCCTGTAATCCCAACACTTTGGGAGGCCGAGCCAGGTGGATCACCTGAGGTCAAGAGTTTGAGACCATCCTGACCAACATAGAGAAACCCTGTCTCTACTAAAAATGCAAAATTAGCCAGGCATGGTGGCGCTTGCCTGTAATCCCAGCTATTCAGGAGCCTGAGGCAGGAGAATCGCTTGAACCAGCAAGGTGGAGGTTGTGGTGAGCCAGAATTGCGCCATTGCACTCCAGCCTGGGCAACAAGAGTGAAACTCCATCTCAAAAAAAAAAAAAAAAAAAATTAACCGGGTGTGGTGACATGTGCCTATAATCCCAGCTACTCAGGAGGCTGAAGCAGGAGAATCGCTTGAACCCAGGAGGCAGAGGCTGCAGTAAGCCAAGGTCTCACCACTGCACTACAGCCTGGGCAGCAGCACAAGACTTCATCACACACACACACACACACACAAAATACACAGGCCAGGGCATAGTGGCTCATGCCTGTAATCCTAGCACTTTGGGAGGCTAAGGCAGGCAGATCACTTGAGATCAGGAGTTCAAGAGCAGCCTGGCTAACAGAGTGAAACCCCGTCTCTACTAAAGATACAAAAATTAGCTGGGTGTGGTGGTGCATGCCTGTAGTCCCAGTTACTCGGGAGGCTGAGGCAGGAGAATCACTTGAACCCCAGAGGCAGAGGCTGCAGTGAGCCAAGATCGTGACACTACACTCCAGCCTGGGCAACAGAGGAAGATGTCTAAAAAAAAAAAAAATTTAAAAATTGAAAAAAAATAATTAAGACCAGCCTGGCCAACATAGTGAAAGCCCATTTCTACTAAAAATACAAAAATTAGCCAGGCATGGTGGTGTGCACCCATGGTGGTGTAGTCCCAGCTACTCAGGAGGCTAAGGCAAGAGAATCACTTGAACCCAGCAGACAGAGGTTGCAATGAGCCAAGATTGTGCCACTGCACAATCTTGCCCACAGCCTGGGCAACAGAGTGAGACTCTATCTCAAAAAAAAAAGTAAGAAATGTCCTGGAATTAGATCGTGATGATTATTGTACTTCATCACTATCTAAAGTAAATATACTATGTGACTAGTATGTGAATACACTAAAAACAACTGAATTGTACATTTTTAAATGGTGAATTTTGTGATATGTAAATTGCATCTAAGTTTTTTGTTTTTTGTTGTGAAACAGAGTCTCACTCTGTCACCCAGGCTGGAGTGCAGTGGCGCAATCTTGACTTACTGCAACCTCTGCCTCCTGGGTTGGAGCAATTCGCCTGCCTCAGCCTCCCAAGTAGCTGGAATTACAGGTGTGTGCCAACACACCCAGCTAATTTTTGTATTTTTAATAGAGACAGGGTTTTGCCATGTTGGCCAGGCTGGTCTTGAACTCCTTACCTCAGGTGATCCACACACCTCAGCCTCCCAGAGTGCTGAGATTATAGGCATGAGCCACTGTGCCCGGCCTAAGTTGATTTTTTGTTTGTTTGTTTGTTTGTTTTAAGTTGGGTGTGTGTGTGGGAATGGTGTATGTGAGAGAGGAGTTTGTGTGTGTGTGTGTGCAAGTTGGGGGAGGGACCATTGTCTTCACCTTTCCCGAAGAGTTGTTACAGCACCTCCCTGGGACCTTACCTAGCATCTGTGTTTCCTTCTCCCCACTGCCTCTCACTCCCCGTCTCTGCTGTCCTCAGCAACTCTTACTATGACCTTCTGGCTCCCTGGTCACCTGGTCACAGAGCCCTCCCGCTCTGTTTGACTCACCGAAGCTTCTGGATGTTGGAGGAGACCCCTGAGAGGCGGTAGATCCCATCCACCACTCCATACTCCTCCACAAATTCTGCACAGCTCTTTAGCACCTGGGGCACTGGGGACACAGATGGGGCAGAGACACAGAAATCAAAAAATCTGGGTGGTCAGAGACTGCACTGGGTCTGAGAAATGGAATTTCTCAGAGAAGGGAATTTGGGGAGACCATGGGCAAAGCTCATGGAATAAAAACTCATCAGAAAGATTCTTACAGGTCACCAACTTCAACCTGCCAACCCCTCTACAGTACCTCTGCTTAGTGGGTCCTAAAGGTCCTGGGAAGTCACTGCCTCTCCAAACTACCCAATCAGCCCTTTGTTAGAAAGTTCTGCCTTTGTTAAAGTGAAATTTATCAGGCTGGGCTCAGTGGCTCAGGCCTGTAAGCCCAGCACTTTGAGAGGCCAAGGCGGGTGAATTGCTTGAGCCCAGGAGTTCAAGACCAGCCTGAGTAACAGGCGGAAACTCTGTCTCTACAAAAAATACAAACATGAATGGGGTGTGGTGGTGCACGCCTGTAGTTCTAGCTACTCAGGAGGCTGACATGGGAGGATCACCTGAGCCCAGGAGGCAAGGGCTGCAGGAAGCCACACTGTGGCCTGCTGGGTGACAGAGTGAGATCCTGTCTCAAGAAAAAAGAAAGAAGAAAGAAAGAAAAGAAAGAAAGAAAGAAGAAAGAAAGAAGAAAGAAAGAAGGGAGGGAGGGAGGGAGGGAGGGAGGGAGGGGGGGGGAGGGGGGAGGGGGGAGGGAGGGAGGGAGGGAGGGAGGAGGGAGGGAGGGAGGAAGGAAGGAAGGAAGGAAGGAAGGAAAGAAAGAAAGAAGTTTGTCTTTCTTGGGCCATGTGTGGTGGCTCATGCCTGTAATTCCAACACTTTGGGAGGCTGAGGTGGGTGGATCACCTGAGGTCAGGAGTTTGAGACCAGCCTGACCACATGGTGAAACTCCATCTCTAATAAAAACACAAAAACTACCTGGGCATGGTGGCACATGCATGTAATCCCAGCTACTTGGGAGCTGAGGCAGAAGAATCACTTGAACTGAGAGGTGGAGGTTTCAGTGAGCGGAGATCACGCCACTGCACTCTAATCTGGGCAACAAGAGCGAAACTCCATCTCAAAAAAAAAAAGAAAGAAACTTGTCTGTAATTACTAGTTATTTTTAAAGAGACAATAATCTGGTTGGTGGAGGGGGGCAGAGTCAGAGTCAAGGACTTTTTTTTTTTTTTTTTTGAAACGGAGTCTCACTCTGTTGCCCCAGGCTGGAGTGCAGTGGCATGATCTTTGCTTACTGCAACCTCCGCCTCCCGAGTTCAAGCGATTCTCCTGCCTCAGCCTCTCGTGTAGCTGGAATTACAGGCACTCACCACTATGTCCAGGTAATTTTTTTATATTTTTAGTAGAGACGGGGTTTCACCATGTTGGCCAGGCTGGTCTTACCTCATATTTCGCCCACCTCAGCCTCCCAAAGTGCTGGGATTACAGGTGTGAGCCACTGCGCCTGACCTGCTTTATATATGTTCTATCATTTTATCTTAAAAATTAGATATTCTGGGGGCCGGGTGTGGTGGCTCAAGCCTGTAATCCCGGCACTTTGGGAGGCCGAGATGGGTGGATCACGAGGTCAGGAGATCGAGACCATCCTGGCTAACACGGTGAAACCCCGTCTCTACTAAAAAATACAAAAAAAAAAACTAGCCGGGCGAGGTGGCGGGCGCCTGTAGTCCCAGCAGCTACTCCGGAGGCTGAGGCAGGAGAATGGCATAAACCCGGGAGGCGAAGCTTGCAGTGAGCCGAGATCTGGCCACTGCACTCCAGCTTGGGCGACAGAGCCAGACTCCGTCTCAAAAAAAAAAAAAAAAAAAAATTAGATATTCTGGATGACAGACCTTTGACAATCAAATACAAGAATATCTGGAAAAAAAAAAACTTTAAAAATTAGATGTTCTAGTCCCCATTTTACAGATAAGAAAACTGAGGATCAAAGAAGCACAGAGTGCTAAGGCAGGAGAATCACTTGCTAGAGGCAGGACTCTAATCAAGGGTGCAAAAACCTGTACTGTCTTTCCCAACCCTGGGCCCCCTCCTGTTACTAGACTGTAAGCTTCTTAAGGACAAAATCTAAGTGTGATCCATCTTGTTTTTTTTTTTTTTTTTTTTTTTTTTGAGACGGAGTCTTTCTCTGTCGCCCAGGCTGGAGTGCAGTGGTGCGATCTCGGCTCACTGCAAGCTCCACCTCCCGGGTTCCCGCCATTCTCCTGCCTCAGCCTCCTGAGTAGCTGGGACTACAGGCGCCCGCCACCGCGCCCGGCTAATTTTTTGTATTTTTAGTAGAGACGGGGTTTCACCATGGTCTCGATCTCCTGACCTTGTGATCCGCCCGCCTCGGCCTCCCAAAGTGCTGGGATTACAGGCGTGAGCCACCGCGCCCGGCCCAATCCATCTTGTTATTCCTTATATTATCTGACATGGTGTCTCATACATGATAGATCCTCAAAAACCAGGTCAGGCGCGGTGGTTCACACCTGTAATCCCAGCACTTTGGGAGGCCAAAGTGGGTGGATCACATGAGGTCAGAAGTTTGAGACCAGCCTGGCCAACATGGTGAAACCCCGTCTCTACTAAAAATACAAAAATTAGCCGGGTGTGGCAGCGCACACCTGTAATTCCAGCTACTTGGAAGGCTGAGGCAGGAGAATTGCTTGAACCCAGGAGATGGAGGTTGCAATGAGCCGAGATTGTGCTGCTGTACTCCAGCTTTAGTGAGAAAGCAAGACTCAGTCTTTAAAAACAACAACAACAAAACAAAAAAAACCATGTGTTGAAATCCATCTCCACAAGGCCATGTAGTTATCTTTCCAAAGCACTTTCCTACTTTAGATCCTTTGCCTCGCATACAACCCACTCTGCCCCACATTAATCTCCATTGCTTACCTTACAGATATAAAATAAAATATAAACTCCTCAGCCTGGTATATAAGACCCTTCACAAACCAGGTCCAGACACCATTTCAGCCACAGCTCTAGACAATTCCTTCACAAATCCTATGATGCAGCCCTTTGCTAGTCCATTAACAAGCCTTGGTACCATTACTCATATTATTCCTTTGCCTGGAATTACTCTCCCTATGACTCTGCCTGGTGAACTTCTATGCATTCCTTAAAACACATCTTGGGCCAGGTGCGGTGGCTGACACCTGTAATCGCAGCACTTTGGTAGACCAAGGTGAGCAGATCACTTGAGGTCTAAAGTTCGAGACCAGCCTGGCCAACATGGCAAAACCCCATCTGTAATAAAAATACAAAAATTAGCCTGGTGTGGTGGCATGCATCTGTAGTCCCAGCTACTTGGGTGGCTGAGGCAGGAGAATTGCTTGAACCTGGGAGGTAGTGGTTGCAGTGAGCTGAGATTAGACCACTGCACTCCAGCCTAGGTGACAGAGTGAGACTCCGTCTCAAAAAAAAAAAAAAAAAAAGTACATCTTAGACATAACCTCCAATTCTAAACCTTTTTCTTATATCTATATTATAATTCACCACAGTCTTTGCTCATGTTTTTGTTTTTGTTTTTGTTTTGAGACGGAGTTTCACTCTTATTGCCCAGGCTGGAGTACAATGGCGCAATCTCGGCTCACCGCAACCTTCGCCTCCGAGGTTCAAACGATTTTCCTGCCTCAGCCTCCCTAGTAGCTGGGATTACAGGCATGTGCCACCATGCCTGGCTAATTTTGTATTTTTAGTAGAGACGGGGTTTCTCCTGTCTCAAACCCCCAACCTCAGGTGATCTGCCCGCCTTGGCCTCCCAAAGTGCTGGGATTACAGACATGAGCCACCGCACCCAGCTGTTCATGTTTGTATTATAGCACTTCTTGCAGTTTGTTACGATTAGTTTATTTTATATTTATACCTCCTGACATATAACATCCTCCTAGCATCTAGCACAATGTTGAAACAGAACAGTTGCTCAATAAATGTTTGTTAAATGACTCAGTGAATTAATCAGTTATGAGAATCAATAACATCCCTTGGAGAATTAATGGAGAATATTGCCAATGAAATAATATTGGGTCCTATTAACTAGGACTCATCAGAGAAATGCATCTCACATATCAGTGTCAGAAAAAGCTGTGTTTGGCATGGCAGCTCATGCCTGTAATCCCAACAGTTTGGGAGGCCAAGGCAGGTGGATCACTTGAGGCCAGGAGTTCAAGACCAGCTTGGGTAACATAGCAAGACCTCATCTCTACAAAAAATAAAAAATGAGCAGGGTGGCTAACACCTGTAGTCCCAGCTACTCAGGAGGCTAAAGCAGGAGGATTGCTTGAGCCCAGGAGTTTGAGACTGCAGTGAGTGATGATGGCACCGTTGTACACCAGCCTGGTCAACAGAGTAAGACAAGAAGGAAGGAGGGAGGGGAGGGGGAAGGGGAGGGGAGGGGAGGGGAAGGGAAGGGAGGGAAGGGAAGGGAAGGGAAGGGAAGGGAGGGAAGGGAAGGGAAGGGGAAAAGAAAAGAGAAAAAAAGAAAAGAAAAAAAAGGAAAGGGAAGGGAGGAAAGGGAGGGAGGGAAAGAAAAGAGAAAAGAGAGAGAGGAAGGAAGGAAGGGAGGGAGGGAAGAGAAAGGGAAAGGAAGGGAAAGGGAAGGGAAGGGAAAGGGAAGGGAAGGGGAAAGGGAAGGGAAAGGAAGGGAAGGGGAAGGGAAGAGAAGGGAAGAGAAAGGGGAAGGGGAAGGGAAGGGAAGGGAAAGGGAAAGGGAAGGGAAAAAGCTGTGTTTCTCCTAAACCATCTAATTTTTTTTTTCTTATGGGCCCATGAGTCTTGCACTTGATTATGTTTGTTTATTTATTTATTTTGAGTTGGGGCGCATTCAAGCAATTCTGGTGCCTCAGTCTCCTGAGTAGCCAGGACTACAGGCGCGTGCCACCATGCCCTGCTAATTTTTGTATTTTTTAGTAGGGATGGGGTCTCACCATATTGGCCAGGCTGGTCTCGAACTCCTGACCACAAGTGATCCACCCGCCTTGGCCTCCCAAAGCACAAGGATTACAGGCGTGAGCCACCGGGCCTGGTCTGTGTTTACCTCTTTAACCACTAGGAAGCTCAGAGCCCACCTCTAAGAACCATATAGAACCACATAATATGCATTTCTGGGTGCTGCTCTTTCTCTTCTTCTTGTTTTTCCTTCAACCCAATTCCTTCAACCATTTATTCTAATTTTTTGTAAAGTTTTGGGTTTTGAAAGTCATCCCAAGCTCTTTGTTGAATAAAGTATGACAGAAATATGGAATGAAAATAATCAGTAAATTCATCAACCACAATCTTTCCTTTTTCTTTTTTTTTTTTTTTTTTGAGAAGGAGTTTCACTCTTGTTGCCCAGGCTGGAGTGCAATGGTGCGATCTCAGTTCACTGCAACCTCCGCCTCCCAGGTTCAAGAGATTCTCCTGCCTCAGCCTCCCAAGTAGCTGGGATTACAGGTGCTCACCACTCTGCCCGGCTAATTTTTATATTTCTAGTAGAGACAGAGTTTCTCCATGTTGGTCAGGCTGGTCTCAAACTCCCAACCGCAGGTAATCTGCCCACTTCGGCTTCCCAAAGTGTTGGGATTACAGGAGTGAGCCACTGCGCCCAGCCCTTTTTATTTATTTATTTATTTATTTATTTATTTATTTATTTAAGACAGAGTCTCACTTTGTTGCCGAGGCTGGAATGCAGTGGTGCAATCTTGGCTCACTGCAGCCTCAGCCTCCCGAGTAGCTGGGACTACAGGCGCACACCACCATGCCCAGCTAATTTTTGTATTTTCACTAGAGAAGGAGTCTCACCATGTTGGCCAGGCTGGCCTCGAACTCCTGACCTCAAGCGATCCACCCGCCTTGGCCTCCCAAAGTGCTGGGATTACAGGTGTGAGCCACCGCGCCCAGCCAACCACAATCTTTCAACTGTCATACAACCTGGCTTCCAGACCCTTCATCCTCCTGCACACAACAGCCAGGAGTTGGGTGGGATTAGGGAAGCATCTAGTGTGCAAAATTTAAGGAAGCAGTTATTCTCAGGGCCATGCAGATGCCAGCCATGCCCATGCACAGTCTTGAGTACCTCCTTGAGAATGAGGCACCTAGCGGCCTGGCGTGGTGGCTCACGCCTGTAATCCCAGCACTTTGGGAGGCTGAGGCAGGTGGATCACCTGAGCTCAGGAGTTCAAGACCAGCCTGGCCAACATGGCAAAACCCCGTATCTACTAAAAAGTACAAAAAGTAGCCAGGCATGGTGGTGCGTGCCTGTAGTCCCAGCTACTCTTGAGGCTGAGGCAGGGAGAATTGCTTGAACCCGGGAGGTCGAGGTTGCAGTGAGCTGAGATGGTGGTGCTGCACTCCAGCTTGGGCAACAGAGCAAGACTGCATCTTATAAAAAAAAAAGAAAAAAAAGAGGTACCTAGGGCAATTGTACGACACTGAAAGTGAGTGCTTCCTTAAATTTTGCACCCTAGCCACGTCTCTTGCCTTGTCTTAGTCTCAGCCCTACAGTTCAGCATCCATCCTTTCAGTACCTGCTCCCATTTTCTAGGATCCCACTGACCTCAGGTTCCCAGTATTGAATGCAGAGATAGGGCAGGCCCCTCCTTGTTTGAACTGCTGCTGTACTCTTGGGTGCCTAATGCTAAGCCAACTCTTTTGACTCATAAATAGTCGGCTGTCACCTAAACCACCAAGTTTTTGTCACATGAGCAGCATCCAAACCAGGTCTTCTCCATCCTATCCTTCTCTGCTGATTTTGAACCTCCAGGGTCCTTTAAAGAGGACACTCAAAAACCTAAGGAGTCACAGCCATAGAAGAACTGGGTCAAGGAGATGGGGAGGAGACAACAGGGTCGCAGAGATGGGGGAGTTAGGGAGATAAAGATCAGAGAGCTGAGGTCACAGATAAAAGCTACAGACAGGATTGGAGGGCTGAAGTCAAAGGGATGGAGACATCGAGGAAATGAGAGTAGGGTAAGGGAGGAGGGCCCAAAGCTTACAGACCTGGAGAATTAGAAACCTGAACAATCAGCTGGGCACAGGGGCTCACTCCTGTAATCCCAGCACTTTGGGAGGCCAAGGCAGGTGGATAATGAGGTCAGGAGTTCGAGACCAGCCTGGTCAACATGGTGAAACCCTTTCTCTACTAAAAATACAAAAATTAGCCAGGCGTGGTGGCACCCGCCTGTAATCCCAGCTACTCTGGAGGCTGAGGCAGGAGAATTACTTGAACCTGGGAGGCGGAAGGTGCAGTGAGCCGAGATCATGCCACTGGACTCCAGCCTGGGACAGAGCGAGACTCCGTCTCAAAAAAAAAAAAAAAAAAAATCTGAACAATCTATCAAAGATTAGGAAAAGAAAGAACTGAGTACATATAGGGCTTAAGGAAGGAAGAGACCCTTGTTGGGGCAAAGAGCTGGAGAGAGGGCTGAGATGGAGCAAGGTTGTGAGGATGGGGGAGACCAACGTGATCAGGGAGGATAAATTAACCAAAAACACAGATCTGTCTGCTTTCATTTTTTTGTGGATGTTGGGTTAAAGAGAGGAACCATCACCAGCCTCTCTCTGTCCTTCCTTCCACTTTCCACCTCTCTGTACCAGGAAGACCTGGGGGATAGAAGGAGCCACCACTGCTACTCTGGTGCCCAAGATAAACCCACCCTTGGGTTCAGGTGAGGTTCTGGTCTCCTGCTCTGGGATTCACCTAGGATCAGGACTCAGCAGTCAGATGTCTGTCCCCTCTAGAGAGCATGCCCCTTCCCTGCTAGGAATGCATGAAGAGGCCAGGAGGGTTATAGGAGCAGGGTCTGGGCTGGCTATGGGTTCAGTGTTTCAAGATAGGGTTGGTTGGTGGGCCACAGGAAAGGGCAGTACCAGGAAAGGCTGAACTGAGGGTTTGCATTGAGCTGGGAGGAGAACGTCATCCCCAATTAAATCTCTTGGTCCTTGGCTAAGAATCACAGCTCTTGAGAGGAGTCCCTTAGAAAGGAGTAAGTCCTGCACTGATAGCTGTGCCACCTCCACTCTGCCCAGTGAGAAGAGGAAGGCTCAAATAAGCTCGCTTCAGCTGTTTAACACTCTTCCTTGGGGTGTGGGCTTTCCCTTAACCAAGGGCAGTGGGGATAGGGGTCATCTTGAGGGAGGAGAAAAGGGGAAGGAGGTGTCTGGGGACGCAGGGGCGGGGCTAAGAGCAGGAAATGATCTGGGAACCACCATCACCCTCCCTCCGCTGCAAGCACCACAGCCCAGAGCACAGGAGGGGACAAAGAGGAAATGACAGATTGGGGTGGGGTGGAGTGGGGAAAGAATTATGCCCTTCTCTAGGAGGAGCTTGAAGTGCCAAAAACAAGCTGGGCTGGGCAGCCAGGATACCTGGGTTCAATTTCAAATTGAATCAAGAAATGATTTTGAGTGACTGTTCCATGCCAGACCCCGTGGTGAACTTGATATTGTCCCTGGTCCTTCTGGCTTCAAAGCCCACTCTAAGGTGACCCAAGGAGGGAGATGGGTGAGCTCCACAGAGAGCTCCACACCCACCCTCCTTTGCATCCTCCACCTCCAGCTTCAAGCCAGGCCTCACGCCCTCTCTTTTATTCTTCCCCATTTCAGCAGCTTCTCCCCTTGCCCCCCACTTTGAACCTGTTTCTCTTTTGCATAGGAAGAACAAGAGAATCACAGAGACTGGAGGCAGAGGCTACTTCCAGCCCCACATCCTCCCCTGCGGCCCAGCAAGGCTGCAGTGGGAACGGAGCCCATGACCTTGTCCTTGGGTGTTCTCCAGCCAGGAAACCACCAGCCTCAAGGGCCATCTTGAGACCCTTCTGGGGCCATTCTCCTGTCTCCTTTCATTCAGACCTAAGGATGATCATTTCCCCTTCAGTCACTCCTCTCCTGACCCTGTCACCTCACCTCCCTCTCCTGTTCCCAGTCACCTGCCCACTGTTTCATCCACTCCTCCTCGGTTTCCAGTCTCTCCATCCTCCACCTCACTGCTCCCTGGGTGCTCAAATTCTTATCCCCTCAGCCACCCCATCCCCAGAAAGTTACACAAGGGAGCCGCCCTGCCTTCTTCACTGAGACACATTTCCTGTCTTGCCCACTTACGGGTCTCTTGAATGGTGATCCCAGGCCACTGCCCCTTCCCCAGGAGAACCGGAAACTGCTTCTGCCCTTCAGGCTGGATCGGACTGCAGACGCCCAGTGCCTCCCCACCCACCCCGCAGAAGCTGAGCCGGCCTCCTTACCCTCCTGGCCTGAGTGCTGCAGGTGCTCCTGCAAGTCGCACCCAAAAACCCGCTCCTTCGAGCTGCCTTTCTTCTTTCCTTTCTGCCGAGACTTCATGGCCAGAGCCCCAGGGCACTGGCCTGGTCACCTCTGTGCCCCAAGACCTGTGCCCTACCAGTCCCCCATGGGATCCCAGCCAGCTGATGGGCTTGGCCCGGCCCCAGGGAGGCAGGGCTCCCAACTGGGGGGTGGAGGGTGGCCTGGGCAACGGGCAGCAGCTCCTGCCCCTGGGGCCCCGGCCACACGGAAGTGGCTGTTGAAGAGGAAGCTACCAGGACCCTGGCAAGAAACAGTGTCCTGTGTCTCGTGGCCCAGCCTGGCACTCGCCCTCCTCGCCCTGCTCAGCTTTAGGGGGCAGGAAGCAGTGCAGCTCCTTAACCCACTTCCTGTTAGAGCATCTTTGCAACCACAGGGCCTAGGGTGGGGGAGGTAGCTGACATTCACATCCTCACCCATTGCTTGGACTTCGTTCATTGGTCAGGGAAGGTGATGTCAGAGCCCTGGGGTGGGGTGATGGCGTCTGGGGTGTAAGCAGGTGACCGACTCCCTTAGAGACCAGAATTCTTGGGTCCAAGACCTGGGGCTTGCCTTGGAGCAAGGGCTGTAAAAAGCACACGCACAATGGAGGATGCCTGGGTTCTGCCTCTGATGGGTCTAGCACCTCAGTCAAATCACGTTACTTCACTGAGCCTCAGTTTCCACACCTAGGAAAACGAAGGGAGAAGACTAGAGGACCTTTAAATGCTCCCACCTCTAAGAGTCTGTATAACTTATTTAACTTGGGTTCCAGTTTCTTTACCTGTAAAAAGGGTACACTGCTGCCTATTTCACATGGCTGTTGTTGAGTCTCCAGTACAATAAGGAATTCAGGCTGGGCTCAGTGGCTCACGCTGTAATCCCAGCACTTTGGGAGCCTGAGGCGGATGAATCACCTGAGGTCAGGAGTTTGAGATCAGCTTGGCCAACAGGTGAAACCCCATCTCTACTAAAAATACAAAAATTAACTGAGCGTGGTGGCAGGCACCTGTAATCCCAGCTACTCGGGAGGCTGAGGTGAGAGAATTGCTTGAACCTGAGGGTCGGAGGGTGCAGTGAGCCAAGATCGTGCCACTGCACTCCAACCTGGGCAACAAAGTAAGACTTCATCTCAAAAAAAAAAAAGGAATTTAAAACACTTTGCAAACTAAGGCACTGGCCATCCTCGAAAGGGTTCTTAGCTCCACTCTCCTACCTGGGGACTCTCAGAGATGGCCAAAGGCCTTGTGGAAGCCAATTCTTTCCCTATCCCTCCCAGCTACAGGCATCCTAAGTCCTCCCCTACTTGGGACTACCAGAAGGATGGTACCAAGACAGAGAGTATGTGACTCAGAGCTTACACAGTTCAAGGGGCAAGACAGGAACCAGACAGAACAAGTTTTGTCTGTTTATTTAAAAACAGAATATCATTTTATGTACAAATATGCACATATTTACATAAAATGTACATATTAGGATCTTAGATCTTCACGCTCCACATTCAAAGTCCTAGGCTGGCTAGGGAATGAAGGATGGGAGCCTTTCCTTTATGCCAGAAATCCAGCAGATTTCAGACTAAGAAGAGTTTGGGTACTAAATCTAGGTATTCTGGCTGAGTATATCTGGGTGTGCCAGCTAAAAATAAACCTCATTGAACTCCAGCCCCCACCCAGAGAAACATCCAGAAGAGCCTTGAATTAGTGATCCAACACCCAGGGGGAAAGGCGACATTCTCACCCCCAGCACCTCCTTCTCCTCACCTGAACTCCTACTCTCTCAGTCTATAATCACTGCTCTCTCTCTCCCCAACACCACCACTGAACAGGAGCCCTTGTCACCAAGTCCAAGCAACTCCCCAAAGTATCACAAACAACTGTGGATGCAACTTTACCTTACCCAGTAACCACTAGGCTCACATCCCTAATTCCAGACTCCACCAGCTCTCAGGTGCCCTCCCAAGGGGTTGTCTGCATGAAGATGCCTTGGAAGGAGCCCCTTTCACAATCACAGGAATTAACCCCCTGGTGTTGGGGGGGGCCTCACTTTAAGCCATCCCAGTAGTAAACATTGAATAAATCTAAAGCCTTTCTTTAATTTTTTTTCTCTTAGTAAAGGATTCAAAGCAGGCACAGTGGTGTACACCTAAAGTCCCAGCTACTAGGGAGGCTGAGGCAGGAGGATTGCTTGAGCCCAGGAGTTCAAGGCCAGCCTGAGCAACATAGTGATACCCCATCTCTAAAAAAAATAAAAATAAAAATAAAAATAAATAAAAAATACAACTAATGGAAAGGGCAAGAAAAAAAAAGAAAAAAATTAAAAATGATTTGGAGCAATATTCCTGCAAGAAGCTCCCGGCGCATGTTTATTTACAGAAAATATGTACATGCAGCAGGCCCAGAGGCCACCAGAGGGCAGAGGGCTTCTGTAACAGTTCAAGCCTCTGCCTGACCCCGGGACTGGCTGCTTCACACTTGCCCCCATGGCTCCCAAGTGGTAGGAGACAGGTTCCCTCACACCGGAGGCAGATTTCAGGTCCAGCTATGCCCGCACACCTGGGTCTGATCCACAGTCTCCACCTCTTGCTTCCAACCTCTGCATCATTAATACTGCTCTGGGGTCTGAGAAAATACCTGCTTTTTCAGGCAGCCACACACAGCCACACGACACACATGCCAAACCCTGACAGTGTTGCCCACGCAGCCACTCAAATCCTGTGGCACATACACCACAGTTCACTTGACTCTGATAGCACAATACACACCACGGACACAGTCACCCCTCCACACACACGCAGTGAACACTCACACAGGCACACATGCACACACACAGTGACCTGCATGCATGCTGGGAGAGATTCAATCAGTGGAGCCCTCCCGATGAACAGAAGGGTTGGAGGTAAAGGTCGAGCAGTCAGTGGGATGGGGAGCATCTTCTGCAAGAAATGGGGGTATTTAAGGAGGCCCCCAAGATGAGCTAAAATCTCCCATGTCAACAGAAGGAGCCAGGCCTAGGGAAGGGAGGCAGGCCTGGGTCAGACCAGGTGTCCCCGCCCATTGATGTAGATGCCATTGCCTGTGGGCTTGGCCCGTAGGGTCCCATTCTCCTGAACAAAATGGTTCATGGCCTGTTTGATGCCTTCATCCTGATCTTCCTCCTCCTCGGTCCGCCCAGAGCCTGGAGACAGCAGTTCAGTCTGTGTTTCGATCTCCCTCACCGTGGTCAGCGTGGAGTAACTGCGGCCCTCAGGCTCTTCACTCTGGAGACCAAGGGCAGAGGGCAAGTCAGAAACCAAAGCAGGGTGGCTGGACATGCTGGGGCACAGCTGGGTCATGGTGGGATCAGAGGCCAGGCACAAGCAGGGGTAACGGTTGCCTCAGAAGCATAGGGACCCAGAGATCGGGGACCAGGAACAAGTGTTAGGCATGGGGAGGGGGAGACGGGAGAACAAAGATGTTGCAGAGATGCGATGCTGGGCTGCATGAGCCAGGGCTAAGGCGAGAGGGACTGGTAAGTGGGCTGCTGACGCACCATATCTGGGACCAGGACAGGGGCCCGAGGAGAGTGGTGGGGACACAGGTGGGGCCGGGGGCCTCACCATCACAGAGCAGCTACTGTTGTCCTTGAGACTATCAGGGTGGCCCTCGGCTCTCAGCCCTACACTCTCCTCCGGCTGCAGGGCCCAGACATGGGGGAGTTAGAACAGGGCTCAGCCTCCTCCCCTCAGCCTCTTCCCCTCTTGTCCTCCACCAGCCTCCTCCCTACTCACCTGTCCCCCAACCCAACAGGTCCATTCTCTCCCGGAAACAAACATCCTCATTTCCCCACTGCCACCCCAAACCCACCCTGGAAGCAGAACTGATGGTGGCTTCCCAGAGAAGGCCCTAGGCCAATGCTGAAGGGGGCCTTCTGGAGCAGCCCTAGCAGACTCGAAGCAACTACACCCTCTCAACTCTACCCTAGCCAGCCCCAGCTGTGAGTCAGTGGCTGACCCAGCAGAGAGCTGTGCTCCTGGTCTGCAGAGAGGCCCAGGCACAAGCAGACCCCAATGTGACTACACTCCTGCATGCATGCACCCGACCTTGGCACACACCTGGCTCCTGGGGTCCGTGTGATGAGAATGCAGCCTCCGAATGGAGTTCTCCCTGGTCAGGGTCAGCTCCTCCTCACTGGGAAAGACACAGCCTTGTCAGGAGCTGAGGGTAGTGGCAGCCTTCCAAGGTGAGCCTATCCTGGCTGAGCCTAGTGAGATAGGCCTGGAGGGTGTGGGTGCCATGCTGGCCCTGCAAGTGTGAGTGTGTGGCTGCAGATGGCAGTGCAGCTGAAGAGCATGTGTGTGCTGTGTGCGTGTGCATACTTGGCGACACCCAGGCACATGGATCTGACCCTCACTAAGGTGGAAGGATTGAGTGCTCCATCTGTGCTCCAGACCCTTAGCTCCTCCTCAGCCCTAGAAAGACCCTGCCCACCTCTAGTCTGAAACTCCTCAGTTTTCAGGCCACCCAGTCTTCTCGGTCCTAGCCCACCTCCTGCTATCCTCTTCTTTGTTCTCAGCTTAGTTCTACCCACCCCGGAGCGCCCAGTACTCACTATTTCTGGGTCATCTGCTGGGCCTTGCGCCGATGGTATCGGGACATGAGCACCACCACCACCACCAGAAGGCAGAACAAGAGTGCGGCGATCACACCCACCACCACCACCGAGGCTGACACTAGGTCCACCTGCTTCCCAGAGTCTTCCTGGGGGTCTGCTGGAGACAGGCCACTGTCTGAGGTGGAAGCCTGCAGCCACAACCCACCCCAGACCTCACAGCTCCCCCACAAAACATCTAAAACCACACCTCAGTTTGACTCTCTGCAAAAGACACACAGTCCAGCCCCCACTGAATAAACACTTGCCCAATTCACTGTCTCTGTCTTGCTTCCCGCTGCCCCCACCAAGCCCTTGGCTCAGGTCCCTTGTTTCTTCTGCCCCGGTGCTTACCAAGAACATCCACAGTGACCTGAGAATCCCTCGAGGAGAACTCATTGCTGACATGGCAGACGTAGATGCCACTGTGCTCAGTGGTCAGTGGGGGAAAGCCCAAAGTGTCCCCATCCACTCGTACCCCACTGGGCAGAGGCCCATCCAGCCTGGAAGACAGGGAAGCTGAAGGGTGCCAGCCCGGAAGGGCTGAAGCCACCATCACCCAACGTGTCCAGACAGCTCTCCACCCTCCACCCCCATGACGTCACCCAGAGCCGCCGGCTGTTCCCACGGTGCCCCTCCCTCCACCAGGCAGGTCTAGGCAGAAGTCCTTTCTCCCTGCTGCCCAGCCTGACCTGGGCACCCCCTACACACACCCGGGGAAGATCCACACGTGTGCCATCCCACATGCTTCCACAGGCATCACGTCATCCAACACTGGGTACCAGGTACACATGTTACAAAGTCCACACAACAGGACACTCCACTCCTAGCTGGGTGTAGAGGTAATTGGAAAATGTGACTGCCTGCTCCAACACCCATGATGTTGCATGGCAGGATACATGAGCATAGCCCCAGGCACAAGGCCACATGCATCGCTCATATGCTTACATGTGAGAACATGCCCGTCATGGGCTCACACACATGTGTACCCAACCTCTCCCTGACTCTCTAGATATTTCAGACCTTGGAAAAAGGCCAAGGATGCCTTGAGGGAACTGGAGGTAGTGGGTGTTTTTGAGGTGCTGGCAATATTGTGGTGGTTATAGGAGTGTTGGCTTAACAACTGCAAAAAGACAGCTGTCTTGTGCACTTTATGCTTTCACATAAATATACAAAATATTAATATCGAAATATTGTGTTATATTTCACAATTTAAAAGTTAGACAAGGCCAGGCACGGTGGCTCACGCCTATAATCCCAGCACTTTGGGAGGCCTAGGCGGGCGGATTACCTGAGGTCAGGAGTTCAAGAGCAGTGTGGTCAACATAGTGAAACTCCGACTCTACTAGAAATACAAAAAACTAGCTGGGCATGCTGACGCATACCTGTAATCCCAGCTACTTGGGAAGCTGAGGCAGGAGAATCTCTTGAACCCGGCAGGCGGAGGTTGCAGTTAGCCAAGAATGCGCCACTGCACTACAGCCTGGGCAACAGAGTGAAACTCCATCTCAAAAAAAAATAAAAATAAAAGACAAGGGCCAGGCATGGTGGTTCACGCCTGTAATCCCGGAACTTTCGGAGGCCAAGGTGGGCAGATCACGAGGTCTTGAGATCGAGACCAGCCTGGCCAACATGGTGAAACCCTGTCTCTACTAGAAATACAAAAATTAGCTGGGGGCGGTGGTGGGCGCCTGTAGTCCCAGCTACTCAGGAGGCTGAGGTAGGAGAACCACGTGAACCCAGGAGGTGGATGTTGCAGTGAGCCGAGATCGTGCCACTGCACTCCAGCCCGGCGACAGAGCGAGACTCCGTCTCAAAACAAAAATAAAATAAAAGACAAAAAATTTAAGGGCTTATCCATTTATTCCCTACTAATGACCATGTACCTTAGATTCCCTGGGCAAGCCAATAATATATGGTGACCATGCATATTCTTGTACGATGAGTATAATAATACAAGAGATGTGAATACATACCCCAATTTATTTGGGGGATCAGAATATATTGTCCCATCCCATAGTGAGTATACCCTGGCCCTGAGAGGGCAGGAACCTAGTCTCAAGTTAGGCCTTCCCCAGGCTCGGGCCCTTACCGTGTCCAGTTGTATGAGGGAGGGGGCTGCCCTTCACTCAAGCACTTGAGCATAGCTCCTTCTCTGCCAACGTGCCACAGATTTTGGTCTTCAAGGCCCCTCACAGAGGCCTCAGCAAGGACTGGAATGGGAAGTGGGAGGAGAAAGAATGGGAATGATGCCTTTGATCATGTGGTACCTCAAAGGGCTCTGCCCCCACCCCACCCTGCCTGAAATACCCTCCCTTGCCCTTCTCCATCCTACTCATCTGCTGCCAAACCTAGCTCAGCCCCACCCTGCTGACAGCTCCTGGCCACACTGTTCCCTCCCCTCTCTAAGCTCAGAGAGTCTATATTGGTTTACCTGTAGAATGAGGCCATAAGTCCCTCAAGGTAGGACCCATCACACATTTTCTGGATGTCCTGTGTTGCCTAGCATAGTGCTAGTCACAGAACAGGTGCTGAATAAATGTTGCCTGATTCTTCACAATCCTACTAGTTCGTTCATTTCTTCAACAAACATTTGTTGAGGACCTACTTTGAGCCAAATGCTGAAAACAGTCTTATCCCCTCCAGAAGCTTGAAATCTAACTCTGGGAAAATAGTATCTACCATTTACCAAGCGCCTTCAATGCGCTAAGCACTGTGTGAGTTGCTCTGCGTTCATAATTTCTAATTCCCGTCAAAACCCTCTAAAGTTGGTATGAGTTACAAATAATTATACTCATTTTGCTGATAAAGAAAATGAAGCCTAACACGACTGAATAACAGCTGGTAAGTAGAACTAGGGCTTGTCTAAGTTTATCTGTTTCCAAATCCTAAACTAATATTTTAGAAAGTGTTTTCAATTCCATGTTTATAGTTGATTCTCCCAACAACCCCGTGAAGCAGGGCAATCTCCTTTGTAAAGATAAGGACACAGAAGCTCAGAGAGGTCTATCCTCTGGGATCAGGCTCCAGGTCTTCCATATTTGGACTAGTGCTCTCTTACACACTGTAGCCTCCAGGACCCAGGTTGGCCAGCCTGGCCTGGCTCAGGGACCTATGGCGTCCCACCAATCTGCTCAGAACCCCTTGGGCTTCCCTACCCAAGCATCAAAGTACTTACAGGACACGTGGAGGATGTGGGTGATCCTTTGGTCCTGTAGCAGGCCAGGATGGGACACCACACAAGTCAGTGGCTGCCCATTCATGCTGCGGCTAGGCACCAGGTGGAACTCGGAGGTGACGGCAGCAGAGCGGGAGTGCTTGAAGGAACGACTGGACGTTGTGCCTTTGACCTCTGTGTCCCAGGTCACGCTGGGGGCTGGGCTGCCCTCAGCTGTGCAGGAGGCTGCCAGGGTCAGGCCCTGGCCCTCTTCTAGTGCTGGCCCAGGATTCAGTGAGGGCAGGGGAGGCACTGAAAATGGGGAAAGGCAGGGGTCACAGGTCTGCACAACCCCTGTTAAGAGGCCCCCACTCATCGCATTTCAGTCTTGTGCAAGTACAAACTTTCAGGCCCCCAGGCCGGGCGCAGTGGCTCACACCTGTAATCCCAGCACTTTGGGAGGCCGAGGCAGGTGGATCACGAGGTCAGGAGTTCGAGACCAGCCTGGCCAATATGGTGAAACGCTGTCTCTACTAAAAATATAAAAAATTAGCCGGGCATTGTGGCGGGTGCCTGTAATCCCAGCTACTCGGGAGGCTGAGGCAGGAGAATTGCTTGAACACGGGAGGTGGAGGTTGCAGTGAGCTGAGATCATGCCACTGCACTCCAGCTTGGGCGACAGAGTGAGGCTCCACCTCAAAAAAACAAAAAAAAAATCACAAAACAACTTTCAGGCCTCCTTTCCTTCTCTTATTTCATGGAGACACAGATGAATGGTAGAAATTGAGGTGACTTTGTATCCTTCCCTACTGTGTGAATTTTTTACAATGAACATAGGTCATTTAAAAAATAAAAATAATGAAGTAATTAAAAAACTAGCCAGATATCATCTACATAATAATAATAACCACCACCTAGTAAGCACTTACTATGTGTCAACTATTATGCTAAATACTTTATAAATGTTATCTCAAATTCTGTCAACAAACAGTGAGTTAGGTATTATTATCTCTGTTTTCCAGATGAGGAAACCAAATCACAAGGAAGTTAAGTGACTGTCCCAAGTTATCAGCTATTAGGTGACAAAGCCTATATTTACACTTGGTTTTTTTTTTTTAACTCCAAGGCTGATGTTATTAACTTATATGTGAATAAAGGGGAACTATAAAAACCTTTATTGTATTTATTTATTTATATTTATTTATTTACTTTTGAGACTGAGTCTCCCTCTATTGCCCAGGCTGGAGTGCAGTGGCACAATCTCAGCTCACTGCAATCTCCGCCTCCTGGGTTCAAGCGATTCTCCGCCTCAGCCTCCTGAGTAGCTGGGATTACAGGCACGAGCCACCACGCCTGGCTAATTTTTGTATTTTTAGTAGAGATGGGGTTTCATCATGTTGGCCAGGCTGGTCTCGAACTCCTGACCTCAGGTGATCTGCCCACCTCAGCCTCCCAAAGTGCTGGGATTACAGGGCGTAAGTCACCTCACCCAGCAAAAAAAAACCTTTTTTTATCTTCAAAATGTTAACACAGAATGGAAAAGACTTGACCATAAGTCCAGAGTTGACCACAAGTGCCCACAATATAAAGTGATGGCTTAAAAAGTGATTGTGGCCGGGCGCGGTGGCTCACGCCTGTAATCCCAGCACTTTGGGAGGCTGGGACAAGTGAATCACGAGGTAAGGAGATCGAGACCATCCTAGTTTACACAATGAAATCTCGTCTCTAGTAAATATACAAAAAAAATTAGCTGGGCGTCGTGGCGGCGCCTGTAGTCCCAGCTACTCGGGAGGCTGAGGCAGAAGAATGGCGTAAACCCGGGAGGCGGAGCTTGCAGTGAGCCGAGATGGCACTACTGCACTCCAGCCTGGGCGGCAGAGCGAGACTTCGTCCGAAAAAAATTAAATTAAATTAAAAATTTTTTAAAGTGATTGTGATCTCAGACCACATTCACTGAAGGTCCATATCAAGGAAGGTGTTAGCCCCACTGGTCGTGTATGGCCACACCATAGCTGGGCCTGTGTCCACATTCAGGACCCACATTGTAAAAAAAAAAAACATGGAGCACAGGATGGTGAGAGAGGCTCTGAAACTGTCTTTGGTGGAACTGTCAGGAACCAGTAAGTTTAGCTTGGGGAAGAGTAGATTTGGGTGGGGCATGACAAAGGGCCTCTGCTTTTGGAAAGGTTGTTGTGCAGAAAAGAGAAGAAGCCATGCCATATTGCCACAGGGCAAAAGTAACAGAGGGAGTTTCATGGCGTCGGAAGGAAGAACTTCCTAACAAATGGAATCTTCCCCAGCTTTTGGGGTTACTTGGAGAGAATTTCTGGATTGGGTACAACGATAGCTAGCTGGATGAAGCTCCCTCACCTAAACAGGACCCTACTTTTTATTCCTGTTCTACTTCTGCCCCATCCATCTCTGCAGTCCCAATCTCTGCTTCCCCCTGCATCCACAGCAGCTCAGACCATCCCCAGAGAGCCCCACTTACCCAGCACTCGGAGCCGCAGCCGCGCCTGGAAGCTGCCGGCGGGGAAGGTGCTGACCCGGCACTCGTACTCGCCCTCGTCCGCCTGCACTGCGTTGCGCAGGAGCACCGAGCCGTCCAGGGGATTGCGTGGGGGCGGCGGCTGCTCCACGCGGCCCTCGTAAGCCGGGCTCACATGAAGCCCGTATTTGGAGTGCAGTAGCGCTAGTTCCTGGGCGCCTTCGCCCGCGTCCACCCGAGCCCATGCCACTTGCCCCACTTGCTCGCCGGAGTCCCCTCTGTAGAAGCAGGGCAATTTTGCGTCCTGGCCCAGCACCACAGTTACCACGTCTGAGGTCTCCAGCTCACCCGCGGGGCACCGGCCTGCAGGGGGCAGACAGGGACAGCCACGATTAAGGGTGCTGCCAGAGCTGGGGGAGCACATTCATAATGATAATGACAGCAAAGGTGGCCGGAACTCCTGGAGCATTTTGTGCTTGCAAAGCACATTCAGTTCATTACCTTATTAAATCTACAAAACATTCCCAAGAGGTAGGTGTTATTATCACCATTTAACAGATGAGGAAACTGAGACCCAGAGAGAGGAAGTGGCTTGCCTAAGGCCACATAGACGATTTATGGAAGACTCACACCCTCTTGCAGCCTAGGATTGTATCCTGAGTAGTTGCAAGGTGGGAGGTTGTAACAGAACAGGAGACCCAGCCTCTGCCCTCAGGGAGCTCACAGTCATCAGGGAAATGGAATTTATGCACAAAGAAACAGGGAAAGCCATGAACAAACTTTCAGAGGAGGTTCAACCCACCAACCGGGAAAAAGTGGATAGTTTCAGAAAGTGTGGCTGGGAGCCACGGCAAGAATCCAAAACTGTTGGTGTCTGGAATGGGTCACATAGGGTAGGAAGGGTCTATTCAGTAGGCCCTTTGGAACATTCTTTTCATGGCTTGGAAGATGAGAGACCTGGATTCCCATAGCTCAGGAAGTGTTCCATGTGGGAGGAAAGGCATGAACCAAGGCTCAGAGGCAGGAATGAGCAAGCCACTAAAGACAGAAAGGGCCTAGGTCAGAGGCCCAGAGAGATGAGATCAGAGCAGGCACACAGCAACGGGGTCACAATTGTAAGCCAGAATCGGAGGCCAAGGGACAAAGGGCTAGGACAATGGGCTAGTATTTTGCATATTAATGAATCCCTCAGGAATTCTGGAATCAGAGCTATCCAGCATGTTACCTTATCTGCAAATAAGGATCCACTCCTTGCTCTCATGGGACTTGAGGTCTGCTCAGGAGTAAGAGATACATATGGAGACACATATGGAAACGTGATGATGGTTTCTGATTTAGTGCTCAGGGGTGTGTTATAGGCCAACTGTGGGATGGGGCAATCACTATGGGACTGAATCATTTGGGAGGGCCCCATGCATGAGTTAGGTAGGATTAGGAGGCAGAGAGGCCTAGAAAGGCATACTAAGTCAGGGACCATGGTGAGCAAACACTAAGGAGATGGAGAAGGTGGCTTGTTCAGGAAGCAAAGAGGAGAGGACCCAGCCTAATACAGGGTGTGTGTGTTGAGCAGGAGTGGAAAATATGGTTGGGGCAGGGTGGGGCCAAATCACCGGGGAACTTCCATGTGAGCAAAGGAATTCAGACTTGGTCAAGAGGAAATGGGGAGTCACTGAAGGTTCCTTAGCAAGGGAGTGCCATGAGCAAGCGGTGAGGGGCAGTCACTGAAGGCTGCAGCTGCAGCCCGGGTGCAGTAGTGCTAGGAGGGGATAGGAGGGGACAGTTCCAGGGGGAGATTTGAAAGGGAATTGGTCATTGACCAGAAAGAAAGATGAAGGAGAGGAAAGACTCAAAGACAGCTCCTAAATTTCTAGCATGAGTAACTTATGAGGGAGACAGGGCCTGAGGATGTTCACTGTTGGGAAGAAATAAATTTGGAGTCATGGAATCAAAAGTGAAATATGGGGATTGGGGCCTGGGAGCAGAGTAAAGGAACATGCTGGGATGGCAAGAGCTCCTTGCTTTGGAATGTGTGCCCCAGCAATCCGCAACAGTGTGTTGTCCCTGCCTCTGCCCAGCAAGCCACACACCTTGTTGTTCCTCACCTCTGCTCACAATACCCCCTGCCTGGAATGCCCTCCTCCTTATGTCTGGTAGCGCCTACTCATCATTTAAGACTCTGCTTAGCCATCATTTCCTCCAGGAGTCCTCCCTCCTCCCACCCCCACCTCAGGCAGCATTAGGTGCCCTTCCTCTGTGCTCCTCATCACCCTGCTTTCACTCCTGTCACAGCACTTTATCCCTGTTTTCTGGGCCTCACATCACATATGGAACCATTGTTTCCGATTTAGTGCTCAGTGGTATGTGGGTTCCATCAACATTTATTGACTGACTGACTGAATGAACAGGTGAATTAATAAATGAGAGAGGGGCAGGCGCGGTGGCTCAAGCCTGTAATCCCAGCACTTTGGGAGGCCGAGACGGGCGGATCACGAGGTCAGGAGATCGAGACCATCCTGGCTAACACGGTGAAAGCTCGTCTCTACTAAAAAATACAAAAAACTAGCCAGGCAAGGTGGCAGGCGCCTGTAGCCCCAGCTACTCGGGAGGCTGAGGCAGGAGAATGGCTTAAACCCGGGAGGCGGAGCTTGCAGTGAGCTGAGATCCGGCCACTGCACTCCAGCCTGGGCGACAGAGCGAGACTCTGTCTCAAAAAAAATAAAAATAAAAATAAAAATAAAAATAAATAAATGAGAGAGACAGAAGAAAAGTGTAGAATGAGGATGAACAGGCTGGGCAGAGTGGCTCACACCTTTAATCCCAGCACTTTAGGAAGCTGAGGCAGGCAGATCACCCAAGCTCAGGAGTTTGAGACCAGCCTGGCCAACATGGTGAAACCCTGTCTCTACTAAAAATACAAAAATTAGCCGGGCGTGGTGGCGGGCACCTGTAGTCCCAGCTACTCGGGAGGCTGAGGCAGGAGAATCGGTGAACCCAGCAGGTGGAAGTTGCAGTGAGCTAATCATTCCACTGCACTCCAGCTTGGGCAACAAAGTGAGATACTGTACCAAAAAAAAAAGAAAAAGATTAAAAAAAAGAATGAGGAGGAACAAGCATTGGGCTGGCCAGGGAGGAACACTACATGGTAACCTTGGGGCGGAGGCAGGATAGGCTGGGCTAGCTAGCTAATTGGGTTCACTGCCAAAGGGAGCACCTCCAGACTGGACAGAGAAAAAAAACAGGGATGGAAGGAGGCAGGCATGAAGGGAGGAAATGAAGCTCCACTAGAATGGATCAGAGGGTTTTAGTGAGGCAGCACATAGAGCACAGGAAAGGGTTCCTGTGGCCCTGCTACCAGGAGAGGGAAGAAGGATGCTGTTGGTTGCTAAGAGGGCCCAGATGGGACAGGATAGACCTGCAGGGCCAGATACCAGGGCCCTGACCTGCCTAAGCTAATGTTGGTCCCACCCAGCCCAGCCTGGGAGTCCAGCTAACCACCCGCACCCATCCCAGGCTTCTTCTCCTCCTGGCACTGGAAAGAACAGGGCTGCCAAGGAAGGGCTGCGAGTGAGCTTGGGTAGGGATCTCCAGCACAACATATCCTTTGCTTCAAACGCTGTTGTCTGTGAAGGTCACAGGGATCCCAAGACCTGCCCCACTGGGATACTCAAACCTTTCTAAAGACTATTTCTGAAACAATTTTCCAACCCTATTCCTATACTAGTCAACCACCTGCTGCCTCCCCACCACTAATCACCTATATTTCTCTTGGAAAATACTTTCTTAGGGTACAGCAGGCATTAGATATCCAGTGCATGCCTGAATCTCAGTCCTCCATGTTCTCACCTGTGAGTCGATGATCCCCACCCCTAGGGGACAAACTGAAGCTTCACAGACTGAGGAACCCAGTAAAACAGGAAATTCCTTTCTGAATATCTCCCACAGATCCTCATTGTTCTAAATCCACTATTTAGTAGGAACATCTCAGCCTGAGGCAACACCCTCCTCCAGTTGCATACCCCTCTACCACCCTAGGGTACAAGAGAAGAGAAAATAGAATTTGAGCCCTAGAATCCCTGTCCTTGGCTAAACAGACCCAGGAGTCCAGGCTTCCTGGCCAGGGCAGGCCAGGACTGCCTCCTCCTTCTCTCCTCCACCCAGTGTCAGCCTGGCGTCAGCATGATGATGTCATCAGACCAAAGGAGACACATTGCCTGCCTGGTGAGGTCACCTTGCGGGCATGTGGTGGCCAGGCCAGGCCAAGCCCACGGACCCTTCTGTTGCAAATTGTTTGCTGAGGCTGGTGGACTTGGGCTGGTTGGACACTCCTCCCTCTGACCCTCCCACCCCTCCTCCCTGGAGCACCAGGACGCTGGTCAGGAGCCTTGGTGACTCAGAAGCTGCTGCACAGCAGCAAGCCTAGCCACAGCCACCACCACCTTGCGCAAGGGAGAGAACAGGCCCAACTGGCCAGACGGGATCCCTGCCCTTGGCCTCCCCCACCCCGGCCAGGCCCCCACGGGCCTCTTTGGAGCCCAGCCCTTTGTGTACCCCGCCCGCTCCCAGACAGGCCCTCCATTCCAGGTTTGGGCTGGCTGGCTGTTCCCCACCCTATGCCTGGGTCTCAACACTCCTTTCTATGTGAGCCTGGCCTCTGATCTCAGGCGGGGAAACTGAGGCTGGCACTTGCTGATACCCAGCCATCAAGAGCATCTTTAAGGAAGTAGATTTTCTTTATGAGGGGCCTTTCTCCATCAGGATCCCCTGCTGGGACTTACAGGTGTGAATGTAGGGGTCCTAGAGGTGGGTGTCTGAGAAGGAGGGAGTAAGTATGAGTTTTTTGTATATGGGAGCTGCGACTAAGGGCCTGGCCAGTCTTAGTGCTGGTTCAAAAGCATGTGAGGCTATCTCCTTGCATAAACTGGTGGGTGTTTGGCACATATATGTGTTCATGTCTTACCTTAGGGGCATATATGTACTTACTTGTCTGTGTCCAGAGGGGAGAGCTATGTACCAGTATGTGTGAACGTGTGTGCACACACGATTCCGTGTGCGTGTCACACCCTCTGTATGCATAGAGTGCATTCTTGTCTCGCGGAACTCTGCACACATAGTAAATATTTTGCTGTGGGTTTATCTTGGCTTCCGCATGTCTCTCTGTCTCAGCTGCCCTTGGTCAGTGGTATGTGGCTCTGAGCCTTTGCCTCTGCCTCCTGCCTGGAATGTCACCCCCATCATCCCTCCCCATCTCACCCCAAGACTTGAGGACAGATTCATCTCAGGCTTAAGGTGGAAGTACCTAGAGATGAGGTCACTGTCCCTCCAGGTGATGGGAACTTGCCATTAAGGACTCCCCAGCTGAACAAAACAAACGTTTCCTCTCCCCTTGCTCCTCAGGTTCCTACTAAAAGGACTCCCACATTTCTCACCACTATCCCCAGCCACTCCCCTGGGCCCCTCAGCAGCTCTGGCCCCCCAAGGAGGCCTCTCTCTGGAAATCTCTGTCAGGGTTCTGCTGCTGCCACCACCAGAAAAACCAGCTCTGGTTCCAGGCCTGGGTAAGGGTTGTCTGGTGTGGGTTTGTAGGGGTGAGGGGAATCCTGCCTGGGGCTAGGGGGAGGGGTCCAGGCTGTCTAGGGTCTCATGCTCCTTTGTTAACTCCTGCCTCCCCTTACAGCAACAACCTCCACCTGAGAGCTGGAGTATGTGGGTGAGTTTGGGATGAGAAAGGACCTGGGAGGGACGCACCGAAGCTCCCCATCCAGGACAGGTGACACAAACAACCCAGCAAACCCCTTTCCATCCACTCTTTTCCCCATAACCTTGGCTTTGGAGTGCTAAGGAACTTTAAAAACCAGAAGATTCCCTCTCCACCTTCATCTGCCTCCCTCACTTACCCCCCATTGTCCTAAGCCCCCCAGCTTAGTGAGAGCTTCCCAGCCTGGGCAGAACGCCCACCCACAGATTAGTGTCTGGGGAGGGGAGCCACACAATCACAAAGGGAGATGAGAACAATGGGGAGGACAGGCCTTGAGGCAGCCCCGGCTATGGCCCAGACACAGCTCCCAGCACAGATAAGTCCCCTAAACCCCCCGGAGCCAGAGTCTGAGCCTGGCTGAGTCACCACAACAGCCACACTGTGGGTGGGAGACCCAGGATTCAGCTTCTCCCAAACTCCTGAGATCCTAACCCCTGCTCCACACTGCCCCTCCACCCACCATGGCCTGCTCTGCCCCGTCCCAAATCACAGCCTCAACTCCAGCTCTCAGGACACACCAGATTTAGAGGGAAGGGGGTGGGGGTGGCCAGAAAACTATGAGAAAATCTCCCGAGGCCAGAGGCTGCCTGTTCCAGTGAAAGAGTGACCTCAGCCACCTTCTCCACAGCGTTCCTTCAGGAGGCATGGCAGATGCCTCCCCAGTTCTGAACTTCACCTCCTCTTTTTTTTTTTGACACAAAATCTCACTCTGTCACCCAGGCTGGAGTGTAGTGGTGTGATCACAGCTCACTGCAACGTCAATCTCCTTGGATTCTGGCAGTCCTCCCAAGTAGCTGGGACCACAGGTACACCACCATGCCTGGCTAACTTTTGTATTTTTTGTAGAGACGGAGTTTCGCCATGTTGCCCAGGCTGGGCTCAAACTGCTGGGCTCAAACTGCTGGGCTCAAGGGATTCACCTGCCTTGGCCTCCCAAAGTGCTGGGATTACAGGCGTGAGCCACCACGCCTGGCCCCCTCCTCATTTTAGATTCTCTTCCCAAATTTAGACCCTAGACTTCTCTACTCCCTTCCCTTCTGACTTCATTCCCCATATCACCTCCATCCCTTCTCTCTGCGTAGACTTCGGCCAGAGCAAGGGCAAATTTTTGGAGGCTAGAACATTCAATCATTCTCTCCTCACTGGGCTTGTGCCCCAAAGTAGCTAATCCCCATTCACTTTGCCTAGAGAACCCCCAGATCCTGAGGCTCTGGTCTACCTGATGGAATCATGAACTCTAACCTCCTCATCACCATCTCTGTAGCTAGGGTCTCCTTGGCCCGGCCTCCTTAAGCACTAGGGTGGGAACAAGGTCACTGAGGTCACAGGGCTTCCCTGGGATTCTCCCAGTTCTCACCACCTCCCTTGCTGGCTTTCCCAGGTTTGGGTAGGTCCTACAGGAAAGGGCCTGCCCCCTCTGTAAACAGGAGTAGAAAAGTAAGGATGGGCCCCTCCCTTTTGAAGAAACTAACCTGAGACAGAAAGCTGATCCTAACCCCCAGAAGGCAGACCTCAGAATGCATAGCACTCACCCTCTGGTCCTGCAGGGCTCCTGAACCCAGACAAAGAGCTAGGGACTAGGATCCTAATGGGGAAAGGGGTGTCTCATGGATTTGGGTCCCTCAGCCCCAGGGCAAGAGATGGGGGAGGGAGAAGGGAGGAGACCTCACCCGGAAACTCAACCCATTAAGGAGAGACAAAGAGCTGTGGTGCTGAGGCGCCTCCCAAGCCTGGGCTCCTTTCCCTTGCAGGGGTGGGGCAGGGCCCTGGGGCTCAGAGCTCTAATGGCCCAGGATTTGGGTAGGGGGTGAATTTGCAGTAGGGCCAGGAAGGCAGTATTCTGGAGAAAGGTACTCTGGTACCCTCTGAGAGATGGGACCAGAACCCCTTTCCTCCTCCTATCTCCACAACTAGATCCAGTGACCCTTCCAACACCACAGCACCCCACTTCAACCAGGGCTGGAACATCACAGAGTCATCATATTTGAGCTGGAAGGTCAGTAGAGATGATCTGGTCCTAGCTCTTGGTCTACTGAAGTCTGGTTTCATCGCTGCCCAAGGTTACCAAATAGATTAATAGCGGAAACGGGATCTGGACCCAAGACTCCTGACTTCCCAGTCCAAGGATTTTTTTCAGAGACATGAAACATTCCAGCTTGCTGGGAGCCATTTAAGATAGTCTATACACAGAAGAGCCAGAATGGGGGTGGTAGTGGAGGTAGGACCATCTGATCCTCAGGCTAGTAGTCTCCAGCCCCCAGAGCAACCTCAGCTCTGTGTAGGTTATAGCTGCAGCAGCAGCGTAGTGGCCTCCTACCAGCTACCAGCTTCCTGGGGCAATCTGGAGCCAGGCTTCCTCCCTTACTGTCAGGCATTGCATGAGGTCTAACTAGAAGGGGGTCTCCTTTCCCCTTCCCTGGGCTTCTCTTAGTAAGAACAGTTTTGCCATCATAGAAAAGGAAGACAAAAACCATGTGATGCAGTCACCATTGCATCTCCAGCATCTAGTATCCAGGCTGTATCCAGTGTGCATTCAAATGTACTATTCTTCAATGAACTTAGAATCGGAACACCAAGATACTAACCCTTGTCATACTCCTAACACTGAGCAGAGATAATCAGGGATTCCAGACATAGTGACTTGGCCTGGGGGGCTGGGAGGGAACATGAAAGGGAAGGACTACACTGGCTCTTCTGGGGGCACTGCTGGAAGCTGGGGTTGGGAGAGAGGGATTGGCTCCTCAGTTCAGAGTCAAAGGAAAGAGATTGTGTGTGTGTGTGTGTGTGTGTGTGTGTGTGTGTCAACTCCTAACATTGAGTAATCTTGAAGATCTCACTTGCCTATCTCTCTCAGTTTTTTCATCTGTAAAATGAGAGACTTGGAGTGGTGATCTCTTTGATCTCTTCCAAGTCCTGAGATGGCATGACTCCACTCTTTAGGTGTGGGTAGATCCCACAGGAAAGTGACGGCTGGTTCCCCAACTCCAGCAACTAGGCTCCAACTTTTTGGCCTAAACAAGTGAGAAGGATTATCTGGAAAATGGGAACTAAAACACAGGTGGTAGGGGACTGTGAGGAGATGGCAGGGGTAGGAGCTGAGTATCCTACAACTGGAGGCTGAGCCATGACCTATTATAAAATCAGAGTGGGAGCAGCCCATACCTCCACCAATCCACACATCTAGGCCTTATTCCCTTCCTCAAAGCTTTGGCTGGAGAAGGAGGTGGGGGAATCACTGCCGGATCTTGCTGAGCAACAGAGGCTCCCTTGCTACTGCTCCTGGGCCCAATAATCAAACTGTCCTATCCAGATCAGGCCCCATCTTTTGAAAGAGAAAGATTTCTGTTACTCATTACCCTAGGAACAGCCTATGGAATTCCACTGAGTCTCACTGTGCACACACAGGCACACACACTGTCCTCTACTCTGAAGATTATACATTCCTATAATTCATATTTGCTCTGTATATGTTAGACAGACAGGAGGTGAGGAGTAATACAAGGCATCTAGTTAAGAAAATGGGGGAACAGGAGATGAACGAAAGGGGACTACATCCTATCTAGATGGTTCCCTATCTTAGACCCCCACCCATCTAAACCCCCTTATTACCACCCTGGCACCTAATACTGTGTCCAGGGAAAGGGAGGGGTAAGAGTGACAGGCATTCTCAGTTCTCCTATAGTCCCCAACAGGTGCGCCAGTCCTGGTGCTCTAGAACATCATGGAGAGAAGAGAAGGAAATAGAAATCCCCCATCTACTCTGTGGGCATCAGGCTTCCAGCACCCAGATGACTGCCGAAACCAGCTGAGCCCTGAGTCAGCCCCAGTTCCAGGCAGCCGTTCTAGAGCCCAGGGGGTAGGCCAAGGCACCTCCAGGAAACCCTGGGGTGAAAAGAATCCTCACAAGTCCCATCTCCCTGCCCACCTACACTGGGTCTCTATTCCCTAAGACAGCTCAGGCCTAGGCAAGGCTTTGGCAGAGGTGTCAGGGATCCCAGACATAGTGACCTGGCCTGGGGGCTGGGAGGAAACACGAAGGGGAAGGGCTATACTGGCTTTTCTGGGGCCACTGCTGGAAGCTGGGGGTGGGAGAGAGAGACTGGCTCCTCAGTTCAGAGTCAAAGGAAGGAGAATGTGTGTGTGCATGCGTGTGTCTATGTGTTTGTGCATGTGTGTCAGTGCCGGGTTGGGCTCAGAAGCAAGTGTCCTGATGGTTCAGGCAAGTCCTACCTGTAAACGATGCCAGCAGTAGCAGCAGCAGCAGCCAGACCTCAGGCCCCCACATCTCGGGTCCCAGGGACAGGGGCATGGTTGAAAGGCAGACGGCCCAGCGTTTCTGAAGTTCCACTGAGATCTCCCTGGGAGCCAGCTGCAGACGAATAAGGAACTGACCCAGAAGGCAGGAAGCTGCAGAGTTCTTGCCTCTTGTACTTGGGTCTGTACTGGGGGGCCCAGCCCCGGCCCCGTTCTACCCACCTAGCCGTAACTACCCCCAAGAAGCCGTGGTCCGGAGCTCCGAGCTCCCCCAGAGCGGCTTCCCACGCTGTGGCCAACAACGACGGCAGAAACCTGGGAACCTGCTCAGCAGGTCAGAACAGGTGCGTCTCTGGGGGCTGGGCCTGGCACGGAGACTCAGCAGCCACCGCCCCCACGGCCTGGGCTAGCTAATGGGCGCCAGGGAGGGAGGGAAGAAGGAAAGGACCTGGGTGGGGGCAGTGGGGTCCCATCCTCAGCTCCAGGCTTTACCTGCGAGTATGTGGAAGGGGCTGTGAAGGGAGAGGCAAGGGCGGGGGCTAAGGCAGGCCCAGGGTACCAGGGCAGGCCAGGATGAACAGGGGCAAGGCCCTTGTGGGTAGAAAGGAACCCAAGCGTCCCACACCCCAGCTAGCCTTGCTCCTCCTGGGGGCCTTGACAAGTTCCCGGATCTCCTGGAGGGTCTCAGCTTTGGAGCCATAGAATCAGAGAAGGCCAGAACTGAGGAGGAAGGAGTCTGTCAGTGCTGGGCTGTATACTTCATTCTTCAGATGAGAAAACCAAGGCCCAGAGAAGGGGAGGGACTTGCCAGAGGACACACAACTTAGTCTCACGGTTTGCTCAGACACCTCTATCCCTGAGGTAGGGAAGTAGTTCAAAGACCCCGATAAATAACTTACGTAACTCCTCTAATCCCAACTCCATATAGGAGAAGCCAAGCAAGCTGCCAAGGAATTAGCCCTAGGGGTTCCTGGCTTCCCTATCAGGGCCCTCTCTCAGCTTCAACATCTTGTTACCCAGCCAGGAGTCCCAAAAGCGCAGCAGCACAACTTGAATGACCAGAGGTTCGTCTCTAGCCTCTCCATGGTCATTTTACCCAGTGTATTCCTAGGTCATTAGACCAGCACATGTCTGGACTTTGCAAGGACAATCTTAATTTCAACGAGCCCTGTATTCCTGTAAGTACACTCATCCTTGTCAGACCACATGTTTCCATTCTGAATGCATAAAAAGTGACCGCCAAGTTACACAAAACCTTACTGGCCTCCCTGGGATAGCCAGAGGAAGAGGGCATATTCTGCGCTCACTGAAAATTTAGTGAAGGGGAAAAGCAAGATCACTTGCAGACTAGGGCTAAAACAAAAACCAGGTTAATATAGAGATAGATGTGGGAGAAGAAAAAAAATAGGTTAAAGTTTTGCAATAGGACCCTTCCATCTGGAGGAGGCAGAAAGGAGGAATAAAGAAGCCGTAAGGAAGAGTTGTTCTGTGTAGATTTTCTACCACCACCATCCCCACCAACTCTACCTGTCAAACTCTTATTCATCTTTCAAAGCTGACCTCAAATGCCACATCTTCGTGAAGCCTTCTCTGCTCCTCCCACCCCAAATTAATCTTTCTTCTATTCTTCCTCAGCCTTTGCTAGTCCTTTTATTATAGCTTATGTGCTCATAATTTGTGCACATCTTATCTCCTTAACTAAATTGTAAGCTTCAAGTCAAAAAAACATTGATTGAGGCCTGCTGTGTGCCAGGGATTCAGTCAGTGTATTAAATTGTGGGACAGGGCAAGAGTTGTAGCCTGTGAACTCCTTGAAAGTTGGGCTTATTTTATAATCTTGTCTCAGTCTTCCATGCTAGGACAGGCCACAGCATTTCATGGGAACTGACTACATTTTGGTGAAGGCATGAATTTCTGAATAAATGAGTTGTCCAGATGGAATGGGTGGTGAAGTAGGATCAGTAAAGCAGACTTCCTGACTAGCTGTGAGTTACTATCCTGAACTGGGGTTGTGACCTGTACTTTACTCCTGTCACTGGACTATGACCCCAACTCTGGCTCTAGATCCCAACTGTCAGCAATGACCACGGCAGTGACCTCTTCTTCAGGGGCTATTTCCTGCAGGTCAGAGGCTCTTACAGGCCAGGCCAGATGCCAGAATTCCCCAGTTTCTCTCTGCCTCCAACCCTGTCCCCTCTTCAGGTCCCCAACTGTGCCAGGGGAACAGCCCCACCCAGATGCTGCTTTGAGATCCACTGTGGCAGGGGTGGAGTAGGGCCAGCGGGAATGGGAGGGGGAGTATCCTGTGTTATAATTATAATTATCACACCTTGGATCCTATCGCATGCTTTCGGAGGAGCTGCTTTCCTTCCCACGGATTCACCCCTCCAGGTACAGGAAGCTACAGGAGAAACTGAGGCATGGGAGTGGAAAAGCAGTTAGTTCACAAGATGGGTATCCAATCTCCTTCAGCCTGTCCATTCACGGTATACCCCTGTGAAAGTGCTACCAGTCAGGATGTCTCTGAACCCCTGGTTAGGCCCCTTAATCACTCACCCTGAACTCTAGCCATACAGAGCATGGAAGGGAGGCAGAACTGTCCAGAGGTGGAGTTATGGTATGGCTATATTCATTTTTTCATGGGAATGTTTGGGTCCCAGTAAACACCAGATGCAGCCTTGAAGTAGGCTAAGGGTACCACAGGGCCTAAGAGGGGGTACTAGAGTCCAGCAGCCCACTCCAGGCCTTTGACGGAGGTAGGGATCACTCTCGCTCCTCATTTCACAAATATCTATCTCAAGTCCCTCTGTCCCCTCCCTCCCCTCAGCCCTGTATGTCTCACAAGGGCCATGCTCTTGGAGAATATGCCCTCAAACTTAAGTCTTTCTTACCCTCTCCTAGGATTAAGGCTGGGGAAGGCATATTCTAGGATTGAGGCTGGAAGGAAATATTGGATGAGGAAGATTTTCAAGACCAATGCCTGGTATCCTGGTTTGATTCTCCCTTCCATATTGAATTCTCATTCCTCACATGCCTCACTCCTACCCTCTTCCTACCCATATTGTGGACCCTAAGAATGAGAACAATTCAAGCCATGATAGTGTCTTTATCATGTGTGTTTGTCTGGGTGGCATTACTGCATGCACGCCTGCACCCATGCATTCCTTCAACAGACATTAAGTGAGTACCACTATGTGTCAGGCTCAAGGGAGGAGACCAAGACACATAACACATAGTCCCTGCCCTCAAGGAGCCCTCAATTGGGAGAGTCAGACACAGAAACAACTGTAACATGCTGTATCCCACCATCATGTGTTCCCTATGTATCTCTGTACGTGTACATGCTATGCACATATGTGGAACTGTCTCTGTGTGCACAGCAGCGGATGTTCTTCATGATCTGCATGCATCCAAGCATCCACTTATACCTGTCTCTGTCCCCATGACAGGCTGCACGCCTCAGCCAAACCGGTTGGAGTGGGTTGTGCTGAAATTTTTGTTTGTGTCAATGGGACTTGAGGTGAGTCAGGGAGGGACAAGGTTGGGTGGGGTGGTGTGGGGGAGAAGAAGAGTGAGAGTGAGGGTCAGACTGAGTGGGGGAGGGAGGGAGTGGGCCCAGGTGGGAAGGGGTGGGAGTGAGGGTGGGGTGCAAGAGGATGAGTTGGGGGTAGGAGTAGATGAGAGAGCTCCTTGGTGAGTAATATCCTGTCTGTAGTGAGGTCCCAGGTCAGAGAAGAGTCAGAGGCTGGGGGAGAGTCCCTTGTGCTTAGGGAGAGAGGAGGGTGAAAAATAAATCAGAGTGTAACTAGTTGGAAGCATGAGTGTGGATAAAATATTTGTGATCCATTTCTGTACAGCTTTGTCTCTGTGATAAGCTATTCCTGATCTGCTCATTGCAAACTTTCTGCAGTTTGTACAGAAAAGGTGTTGGGGAGCTGATGACATGGTGAAAGATTACCAACATGGGCCTTGATCTCGCCCGCCAGGACCGAGGCTTCAGAGTCACTCCTCCTGCTCTTCCTTAGGATCACTCCCCCCATCCATGGAGGTATGGGCATACCCCTATACAGAGCACAGGGGCTCCAGCAGCTTTTCCTCCCCTAGAAAACACCTTTGCCCCCCTCCAGATGGAGCTTCACTATGCTCAATATTAGGATGGTGGCCTTCTGTTTTCTAGGAAATTACATTGAAACATTGCCATGTGCTATGTTGTTCTTTGCCTATCCTGCAGGCCCACCGATTCCCCAATACCCAGCCCCATCCTTTAATGATAACCACATTTCTTGGTTGCCTGACAACCCTTAGAGCTCAGGGGACTGAATTTGCTTGTTCCTCGAGGGCCCTAAAGCTGGAGTGTGCCATCCAGGGGAGGAGGCAGTTGAATGCAAGGCATGTTCAGGTCCTGTTTCTCAGTAGGTCCAGTTGTGTGCAGAGCCCCATCCTCCTTGCTCTCACCCCATGAACTTCCCAAGTTTCCATGAACACACACGAAATCCGGGATCAGAGTATGGGTTAAGGCACAAATGTCTTTGTTTTGACACTAAGACCCCACTGTAGGGAAATTCTACTCCCTGAAAAGGCCCTACATATTGAAGCTCACTCAGATCCTCATCAAAAATTGAGACCTTATGACTGTGCCTGAGGACCCCAAACTGGTGCTACAGTTCTAGAAAGCAGCCAAAGGGAAGAAGAATGGCCACTTCTGGAAGGTTCTAAAGCTTCTTGCAGGAAAATCAGATGGCTGGCTCTGTCCAGCAGGAAAAAAAGGGCAGTAACCCAGAGAGAGAAACACAAAAGTCGAAACAGTGATAGACAGATCTCAAGACACACTGAGAAAAATGGAAACTTAGAGACAGAAAAATACACAAATGCTCCTTGACTTTTATGATGGGGTTATGTCCTGATAAGCCCATTGCAAACTGAACATATAACTTGAAAATGCATTTAATATACCAGTCGCTAGCCCTAGAAAATATCAAAATTCAAAATTCAAGTATGGGTCCTACCGAACACATTATCATTTTTGCATCACTGTAGTTAAAAAATTGTAGGCCGGGCGCGGTGGCTCAAGCCTGTAATCCCAGCACTTTGGGAGGCCGAGACGGGCGGATCACGAGGTCAGGAGATCGAGACCATCCTGGCTAACACTGTGAAACCCCGTCTCTACTAAAAAATAGAAAAAAATAGCCGGGCGAGGTGGCGGGCGCCTGTAGTCCCAGCTACTCGGGAGGCTGAGGCAGGAGAATGGCGGTAAACCCGGGAGGCGGAGCTTGCAGTGAGCTGAGATCCGGCCACTGCACTCCAGGCCGGGCGACAGAGCGAGACTCCGTCTCAAAAAAAAAAAAAAAAAAAAAAAAAATTGTAAGTTGGGTTGGGCACGGTGGCTCACATCTGTAATCCCAGCACTTTGGGAGGCTGAGGCGGGCGGGATCATGAGGTCAAGAGATTGAGACCATCCTGGCCAACATGGTGAAACCTCATCTCTACTAAAAATACAAAAAATTAGCTGGGCTTGGTGGTGCGTGCCTGTAGTCCCAGCTACTCAGGAGGCTGAGGCAGGAGAATCACTTGAACCCAGGAGGCGGAGGTTGCAGTGAGCCGAGATTATGCCACTGCACTCCAGCCTGGTGACAGAGCAAGACTCCGTCTCAAAAAAAAAAAAAAAAAGAAAAAGAAAAATTGTAAGTTGAACCATCATAAGTCAGGGATTGTATTGGACACACACACACACACACACACGCACACACACACACACACGAGTTATTGAAGGGGGAGAATTCAAAGAGACAAAGTGGCTGAAGTGGCCAAGACAAAATCTGAAACAGAGACAGAAAGACCCGAAGAGAAGTTTCTGGTTGCCATGATTACTCAAGTCCTTCTCTCTTCCGCCATCAATTCCCACCACTCAGCAATGACCCAATGATACTTTCCCATTCAACACTGCCTACTCCCTCAACAACGTAAGCTCCTCCCCATCCTTATCCCACCTCTCCATCATTCTCTAACTCGGCTGATTACCACTCCCCTCCACCCTAAAGTCTGCTTACAATTTCACCTTTCTCTCAATCTCCTAGCTCACATCCAGTCAAAGGAGCTCTCAAGATCTGACCTCACGCAGTCTCTTTGCCTGATCATTGCTCTGTCCTTTTGTCTATGTCTTTATTCTGGCTGAGTTGAGAGCAAAGAGTCAGAATTGGGGCCAGGATGGTGTAGGGCCAGGAAATCAAGCTGTGTGAGAAATAGAGAAGGGTCAGGGGACAGCAGAAGAAGAGTCAAAGAAAGGGCCTGAAGGATGGGGACAGCCTGGGAGACAGGGGCAGAGGGAACTGTGTGAGTCTTGAGAGTGTGACTAAGACCCTTTGGTGCAATTGTTGGCTGGCTTTCTTTCTTTCTTTCTTTCTTTCTTTCTCTTTCCTTTCTTTCTCTTACTTTCTCTCTCTTTTCTTTCTCTCTCTCTGTCTCTCTTTCTCTCTTTCTCTCTCACTCAGTCACCCAGGTTAGATTGCAATGGCACAATCGTGGCTCGCTGCAACCTCGGCCTCCCAGGTTCAAGCGATTATCTTGCCTCAGCCTCCAGAGTAGCTCGGACTACAGGCATGCACCACCACGGCTAGCTAATATTTTTATTTTTATTTTTAGTAGAGATGGGGTTTCACCATGTTGGCCAGGCTGGTCTCGAACTCCTAGCCTCAAGTGATCCACCCACCTTGGCTTCCCAAAGTGTTGGGATTACAGGGGTGAGCCACCACACCCAGCCCAATTGTTGGTTTTCTGTATGTACTGAATAATGCTAAGAAGCAGAGATGGTTCCAGGGTCAGAAAATGGGGCTAAGGGAGGGAGAAGATAGAGTAAGAGCTTTGTGAAGGTTTGAGGCAAGGGGCCATAGATTTGGGGCTAGGACGGACATCTAAGGCTAGGTAGGAAGCTGGGTGCTTGCTTGCTAGAGATCACATAGACTCTTGGCCAACTGAGACAAAGCCAACATCAGAGGATCACATCAGGATTACAAGACTTTCAGGATATCCAGTCCCTGCTCTCATTTCTGGACAGAAGCTGTCCCTGGATATTATTAGCAGGTGAAAGCAGGTTCACAGCCCTGGCTGCCCTTTTCCCTGTCTCTCACACTTTTCTCTCAGTTCTCCCTTTCACTTATCTTAATGCCCTTTCAGTTTGTATCATTGACAAGGTCATTATAGACCACTGCAGATGCTGTCCTGCGGTGTGAAGCATGTGTCATGCAAGTCCAGGTTGGCTGGCTTGCTTTCTTCCTCTCTCTGTTTCTCTCTTTCTGGCTTCTCTTCTCTCTCCTTCAAAATATAGATTTGGTTCAAACTAACCTAAGAAAGTAGGAGTCCTAGGCAGTTCCTCTCCCAGGGTCTTGGGATGGCAAAGCAATGGACAGATGCTTCCAGCTATTAGGAGGAACTGGAAGCATCTAGGTACAGAATTGGAGAGGGTACAGCCAAGGAGTATGTGAGGTTCAAGCTCTATGTCTAACTAAGATGCCTGCTGCTAAGGACTCAGAGTCAGAGAGGAAGCTGGGAGAGAGGAGTTGGAAAGGCCCCTGGAGTGGGGAGTTCCCATTTCTATCCAGGAGAGGCAGAAAGTAAGTCTGACAGAACAGCCAAGACTTAGGCAAAAGCAAGAGACTAAAATGGACATATAGACCAATAAGGTTTAAGCAAAATTGCCCCACCCCTAAGGCAAGCCCCTGCCTAATCCTAGGAGTATGACAGATCTGAATCCAGCTGTTGGGAGGTTAGCCAGTGAGAAGCCTGAGGGAAAAGACAGACTTTTTTTTTTTTTTTGAGGCGGAGTCTCGCTCTGTCCCCCGGGCTGGAGTGCAGTGGCCGGATCTCAGCTCACTGCAAGCTCCGCCTCCCGGATTTAGGCCATTCTCCTGCCTCAGCCTCCCGAGTAACTGGGACTACAGGTGCCCGCCACGTCGCCCGGCTAGTTTTTGTATTTTTAGTAGAGACGGGGTTTCACCGTGTTAGCCAGATGGTCTCGATCTCCTGACCTCGTGATCCGCCCGTCTCGGCCTCCCAAAGTGCTGGGATTACAGGCTTGAGCCACCACGCCCGGCCTAAGACAGACTTTTAAATTTCAGCCAGGACAGTAAAAGTTAGTGATTTTTTAGAGATTCTTACCATGATTTTGGGAAAACTGAGAATACTGCCTGTCATACTCAGGAAAGCTATAGTTTGGAGGGCAGAGACTTTCAAAGCTATTGTTGAATCTTGGCTTTAAGGCACAGGTGGGGAACAGGTCCTGGTAATCTTCCAGTCTCTATAACTGTGCCTTTCCTGCCCATGCCATCCCCATGCTGTGTTCTCTGAGGACCAAGAGTTGGGAAGAGGAGGGGAAAGCCCTGCTGTGCTATCAGACCCTGCATTACATGCCCATCCTCACAGCAGCCCTGGTCACTCTCTCCTTTCTTCCTTTTTTCTTTTTCTTTCTTTCGACAGGGTATCGCTATGTTACCCAGGCTGGTCTTGAACTCCTGAACTCCCGGCCTCAAGTGATCCTCCTGCCTGGCCACTGTCTATGGTCTCAGTATCTCAGGGATGATGGGGAGCAAGGTGATGTGTAGAAACCAAAGGCCACAAGTAGCAGTCATCATTCCCACTTACAGCCCAGTCCCAGAGGACACAGATCCTGTTTTTGCCCCACCCCAGCTGTGTTGGGAGGAAAATTCTGTCTGTATTTTCTCCTTCAGCTGAAACCAGTAAGCTTGCATCTGGGCCTCTTCAGTT
This sequence comes from Trachypithecus francoisi, assembly GCF_009764315.1. Classification (NCBI taxonomy): domain Eukaryota; kingdom Metazoa; phylum Chordata; class Mammalia; order Primates; family Cercopithecidae; genus Trachypithecus; species Trachypithecus francoisi. The sequence continues at coordinate 88,140,453 of NW_022681470.1, read as the reverse complement.
ATCACTTGGTCCTTGGGGACAGAGTTAGTATCTGAACCTGGCTGAATAAAAGATATCAGGGAAGGAAGGGTAGGGGTCTGTTTTTCTCATTTTCTCACTTTTCCCCCACTTCACCCTTCTAAGGCTGCGTGGGTTCTCTCTCTCTCTCTCTCTCTCTCTCTCTCTCTCTCTCTCTCTCTCTCTGTGTGTGTGTGGTGTGTGTGTGTGTGTGTGTGTGTGTGTGTGTCCCCTGAGAGACTGGGTTCTGCTACCCTCTAGTGGCCAGAGCTGAAAGGACTCTCCCACCCAATCAATCGGGACCTTCTTTGGGAATAAACCAACAGCCTATTTGATGAATGACAAACTGAGAAGGCCTAGAGAGAAACAATGCCTTTGAGGGTCGAGGCATAGTCTGGACTAGAACCCAGGTCTCCTGTCTCTGTGGCCAGTGCTCAGTCCACTTTCACTTCCCCCACCCTCTGACTTTTGCTTCCCCTTCCTTGCCCATCCCTGGGGTGGTTAGCCGGAGTAAGAAATCCTGAAGCCAAATGATCCCTCCCGGCCCTAGTGGAGCAGCACCTGCACCTCAAATGTCATAATCGCAAATCAGTTCACAGCTGAGATCACAAGAGTTTATTCTGAGGAGCCGACTGTCCTCCGACTTTCTGAAGTTAACAATCTTGCAAGATTTTTATTGACCTGATACAGCTACGGTTCTCGATAGCAACCCAGGTGTCCTGTTTCCACGGTGACTGCTGCTTTGCGACCTTCAGTTTGCAGCGGTCGCGCTGCAGCCGCTGCAGTGGTTGCTGGGCGACGGCGGAGAGAAAGCCGGGGCTTGAGGTGGGAACCCCGGTTGGCATCTGGTAGAGGGAGGTTCCCGGGGAAGCCCGCGGAAGGCGAGGTGCCTAGCCTGCCATGTAGGGGCTCGTTCCAAGCCACAGACCCCACCGCTCTTCCTCTCCCCGGGGCCCATGGCGGTGGCCGTGCCCCCGGGTCGGGCCGCAGGCTCAGGCTGGGCCTGGAGGCCAGTGGCGCGGGACGCGCTTTTGGCTAGGGCCTTCCATTCATGCACCGAACTGCGGGGACGGTTCTATCTCGTAGGTGGTCTCCTAGCAGGAGGAACGAGAGAGCCCAGCAGCGATACGGTGGTCTTCGACCCGGCTAGGGGCCAGGCCGTACGATTGGGATCCCGGGGCAGCCCCCCGCGCAGTCACCACGACGCGGCACCCGTGGGCGGGCGTTGGCTCTGCGTGGTGGGCGGCTGGGACGGGTCTCGCCGCCTGGCCACAGTGACCGCGCTGGACACAGAGCGCGGTGTGTGGGAGGCGTGGACAGCGACCCCTGGTGACTGCCCCCCCGCCGGCCTCAGTAGTCACACCTGCACCCGCATCTCTGACCGAGAGCTGCAGGTGGCTGGCCGGGAGGGCGGTATCCACACTCAACGACGCTATGGAAGCATCTACACATTAAGGCTGGACCCCAGCGCCCGCACCTATTGGTATGGCACCCCCTGCCCAAAACCTTTCACTCTCCTTTCATCTACACTCCGGAAAAACAAAAGCCTAAACATTTCTCAGGCAATTTATCCACGTCCTCACCCTCGCACCCTCCGAACCTGCCATGTTTAAGCTAGCTGAGCTCTCTACAGTATTACCCTTCCTCTCATCCCACCTACCGCACTGCCCTATGCCTCTTCTCCATCTATCCTTGGCAAGGGCGGTGGCACTTACATTTTCCAGAAAACTCACTCAGGCCTGAATTTCTGCATGTCCACAGCTACAAGCAAGAAGGCTGCCACATAGCCTCACGCTCAGGTCACTGTGCGGCCCTGCTCCAAACTCCTGGACCCCATCCAGGTCATCAGCTATTGCTCGTTGGAGGTTGCAACTTAGCTGAACCAGAAGTAGCTGGGCATTGGAGTCATGGGAAAATAAAGGTATTAGCTCCCCACACATCTTGTTTAGGATGGGAAGAGGCTGAAATTGTGATGCCCAGGTCTCTTCAGACAGTGCTTTCTTTCTCCCCAAGGAGGAACCACCTGTTGCTCCTCATTTGATGGAACAGCTTGCAAGGCTTGTGAGCAGTGGGCAGGGGTCCCAGAAGGGGCCCCATGGACTGCGGCATCACTCATGTTCTGTGGTTGGGCCCTTTGCTGTGCTGTTTGGTGGAGAAACTCTGACCAGAGCTAGAGACACCATCTGCAATGATCTCTACATCTATGATACCCGTGAGAGCCAGACTAATGGCTGAAGGGGGGAAGGTGGATAGATGGAGGAAAGGTGGGAAGATGGGGGAACCTGAAGACTACAGAAAGAGGATGGAGTGATGGGGTAGGGAGGATGAAAAATTAGTTGACAGGAGTTAAAGGAGTACACAGAATATTAAGCATTGGAAGAGGCCTACAAATGAAGTGAGCAGAAAAACAGTGGGCAAGCCCTTGGTCGTGTTGTGTTCTGTGAAGGACAAAGTGCTACTGCCTCAATAACCACCCTCTGCCCCATCCAACAGGCACATCTCCTCCTCTGTGGTTCCACTTCCCCTGTGCAGATCGCGGGATGAAACGCGTGGGCCATCGCACCTGCCTTTGGAATGATCAGCTTTACCTGGTTGGGGGTTTTGGTGAGGATGGCAGAACAGCCAGCCCACAGGTTTGCATTCTGGACTTCCTTATCTAAATAGTGCCAAGACACACCACTAAGCTTCGTTTTGTTTTGCTTTGTTGCAAATCTATAAAGCATTATCACCAGAGCTATCTGCTTCACTTCAAATGCTTATTAAATTTCAATCTGAGACTCAAGATTTGTCTCTGAAATTTTTGGGGGGAGGGGGAAAGGCAGTAAATAAGTGGACATACCTTTATTTGCAAGGAAAGGATAAAATAAATATGGGTCCTATTCTCATATTATGAGTCATTAACCTGATGGAAACAAAAACCACAAATCATATGCTGTTCCAAAAACAATTTCCACCCCTAAGTGGGAGAAAACTTCAGGCTACAGCTAAGCATTGTGACCAAAACATTTAATTAACAAAAAATATTACAATAGCAGAGAAAATAATAACAATAAAGAGAAATCAGAAGTGGGAGTCAGGGTAGAAAAAAATGCAAAGGCCTTGGTCCCTAGGAGACCAACACTCCAGCTGAGCTGGCCTTAGCCCCAGCCCCTTCTGAGTTTTCCTTGGCTGCTGGCTTCTCATCTTCTCCCATGAGACGAATGTTGTGCTTTTCCCGGAATTCATTTAGTTCTTTTCCTTTTGCCTGAAGCTGCTGTGTCAATGTCTCAATGATCTTCTGTATCTAGAGGACAAGTGACAGGGATTATATAAGGAATTCAGGACTCCTTTCCCCACCTGGAATGGACTATGGCTGGAGGAAGTGTTAACACGTTAAACCTTACCTTTAACCAAGCAGAGGAGCCCAGACATTAAAATTATTCCTTTCTTGAAAGCAGTGGTTTATACACTTTAATGTACTTAGAATCACCTGGGCTGCTTATTTTTATTTTTTACAGAGACAAGTTCCCACTATGTTGCCCAGGCTGGTCTCAAACTCCTGCCTCAAGCAATCCTCCTGCCTCAGTCTCCCAAAGCACTGGAAATAACAGGCATGAGCTTATTTTTATTTTTCATTTTTTATTTTTATTTTTTTTTGAGATGCAATCTTGCTCTGTCGCCCAGGCTGGAGTGCAGTGGCGCAATCTCGGCTCACTGCAAGCTCCGCCTCCCAGGTTCACGCCATTCTCCTGCCTCAGCCTCCCAAGTAGCTGGGACCACAGGTGCCTACCACCATGCCCAATTTTTTTTTTTTTTTTTGTTGAGACGGAGTCTCGCTCTGTCGCCCAGGCTGGAGTACAGTGGCCGGATCTCAGCTCACTGCAAGCTCCGCCTCCCGGGTTCACGCCATTCTCTCGCCTCAGCCTCCCGAGTAGCTGGGACTACAGGCGCCCGCCATCTCGCCCGGCTAATTTTTTGTATTTTTTTTTTAGTAGAGACGGGGTTTCACGGTGTTAGCCAGGATGGTCTCGATCTCCTGACCTCGTGATCCGCCCGTCTCGGCCTCCCAAAGTGCTGGGATTACAGGCTTGAGCCACCGCGCCCGGCCCCAATTTTTTGTATTTAGTGGAGACGGGGTTTCACCATGCTAGCCAGGATGGTTTTGACCTCCTGACCTCGTGATCTGCCCGCCTCGGCCTCCCAAAGTGCTGGGATTACAGGTGTGAGCCACCGCGCCCAGCCTAGCTTATTTTTAAAATGTCACTTCATGGCACTCCCAAAGGTTCTGATCCAGTGGGTTCGGGAAGCGGCATTTATAAATTAGTCCTTCAGGTGATTTTGATTCACATACCCGTGAACCATACACTATGAGAAACACTAATCTAACCCCAATCCTCCCACCCCAATTCAGCCAGGTCACAGAGCCCACAGCAGTCAGCAATTCCTCTTGTCTAAGAGTTGGCCTTAGCATAGCATAATGAGCATAAGGCTATTTTATGCTGTTGTCTTTTTTTTTTTTTTGAGATACGGTCTTACTCTGTCACCCAGGCTGGAGTGCAGTGAGGTGATCACAGCTCACTAAAGCCTCGACATTTTAGGCTCAGGTGAGTAGCTGGGACTACAGGCACATGCCACCATACCCAGCTAATTTTTTGTATTTTTTGTAGTGATATAATTTCACCATGTTGCCCAGGCTGGTCTCGAACTCCTGGACTCAAGGAGTCCACCCACCTTAGCCTCCCAAAGTGCTGGATTTACAGTCACTGTACCCGATCCTATTCAATGATTCTTGCTTACCTGCTCCTTGTTGTTCTCCAAAGCAGGCAGCACCTCTTTGACAGTTCGCTCCACCAGCACTCCTCCAACCATGCGGTAGCACTTACGAGTCTCATCTACCTCCTTCAGTGTATCGATCACTAGGCTGGGATAGGAGAACAAGGCAGGACCTGAGGATTCAGCCCCACTCTACTACAAATCCTCCTCACGGAGTAGCCCACAGAACTGTCCTACTGTTTGCCGCTCCCTGACTTTCTCACCTGTGCTCATTCAACTCCATCTCCAACTCAGCTGCTTTGGATGCGAGGCCTCGCTGTTCCTGCCGAAGGCGGTTGAAGCCAGCAATTACCTAACAAGGTGAGAGAAGAGATGAAAGAGGGGATAGTGGAAATGGCAGAGGGTCCAGATAGCACATAGGGTGGCAGCCTTTACAAAGGTGTAGTGGGCGCCTACCTTGGAAAAGGAGTAGAACCACAAGTTTGCGATTTTGACCTAAAATTTTTCTGGAATTCCATTCACCAAACACGGAGGGCCTACCGAGGGATATCATAGAATAGATTTGGCCTCTGGCTTCTCGTAGATTGTAGTTTGTTGGGAAATAGGCATTTATTATAATGGGGGCCAGGTGCGGGGGCTCACGCCTGTAATCCCAGCACTTTGGGAGGCTGAGGCAGGTGGATCACGAGGTCAAGAGATCGAGACAATCCTGGCCAACATGGTGAAACCCCGTCTCTACTAAAAAGAGAAAAATTAGTTGGGTGTGGTGGTGTGCACCTGTAGCCCCAGTTATTTGGGAGGGTGAGGCAGGAAAATCGTTTGAACCCAGGAGGCAGAGGTTGCAGTGAGCCAAAAGAATGGGGGTGGAGAGCTACTGGAGTACCTACAGGGGAGCCTGGACTTGCAGTGAGGGCTGTCAGGAAGGGCTTTGTAATGAGAAACTCTTGTTTGGGTCTGCTCAGTATTCCATCCATTGGGGAACTGCCCCTCCTTAACTTGGTGTGGTTCTTTTGGGGCTATTAACCACACGACCCCTGACCCAGGGGCAGTGACCTACAGAGTCTCTCTACAGGAATTGGAATTTTGCAGACAAATGGGTACAGAAGACAGCTGGAGTTAAGATTCCTATTGGTTCTATAGAGATGACCTTCCATTCCTATTCCTAGATTCCCTAAAGCTGCCCCAGTTTTTGAACTTTGTTCAGTCTATTTAGCCTTTTTTTTTTCTGTTCAATTCTGTGAAATACCCACTATTATTCAAAAATAGCCCTTAAAAAAAAAAAAAAGACCCAGGCGTGGTGGCTCACACCTGTAATCCTAGCACTTTGGAAGGCCGAGGCAGGCGGATCACGAGGTCAGGAGATCAAGATCATCCTGGCCAACATGGTGAAACCCCATCTCTACTAAAATACAAAAAATTAGCCGGACATGGTGGTGTGTGCCTGTAGTCCCAGCTACTCAGGAGGCTGAGGCAGGGGAATTGCTTGAACCCAGGAGGCGGAGGTTGCAGTGACCCGAGATTGCGCTACCGCACTCCAGCCTGGCGACAGAGCAAGACTCCATCTCAAAGAAAAAACAAAAAAAAGAAAGAAAGTTGGTCAGAGTTGGTTTCTGTAGCCTATAAACCCTAACTGATACACGCTTCCTGAGACATAATGTAATGGTCTTAAATGAAACCTGAAAAATCAGAGTGTGGGGAAAACAAATGAAAAATATGAGGCTCAGAGACAAAAGACCAGGTTTCAGGTTCTGCCTCTGCTACTTTATTGGCTCTATGGCTGGGACAGACATTTAACCCTGTAGTTCTTAACCATGGCTATATGTTAGAATCACCTGAATCATTTTAAAAACATGAATAGTGGAGCCTCAGAACAACTACACAACTACTGGGGGTAAGGCCCAGGCCTCAGTATTTTTAAAAAGATCTCCCATGTAATTCTATTGTGTAGTGTGAACTGAGAACCACTGCATCAACCCCTTTTAGACTTAGTTTTCTTACCTGCAAAATGCAGATAATGATTCCTACTTCATAAGGTTGTTGTATCATGTGAGCCAATGAGTGTGAAACGTCTTTGTGAACAGTGAAGTATATTAATACTGTCATGGACTTCTCTCCAAGTCCAGAACTGCCCCTTTAGACTCTCCTGGCCATCTGACAACAGTGGACTCAATCCATTCCAACCATTACCCAGTCTCTCACTCCTATTTGTAAATATCATCTCCAGTCACACAGCCAGAAACTTTGCCCTAATAAAGATGATTAACCACTTCATCTTTACTAGGGTCCCATCTCTTTTTTTCTTTTTTCTTTTTTTTTAAGAAAGGTCGCACTGTGTCACCCAGGCTGGAGTGCAGTGGCGCAATCACAGCCCACTGCAGCCTCAATCTCCCTGGGCTCTGGTTATCTTTCTGCCTCAGCCTCCCAAGCAGCTGGGACTACAGGTGCACACCATCTAATATTTTTGTAGAGACAGGGTCTTCTTATGTTGCTTAGGCTGGTCTCAAACTCCTGGGTTCAAGCGCTCTTCCTGCCTCAGCCTCCCAAAGTGCTGGGATTACAGGCATGAGCCAACATGCCTGGCCTAGCCCCTTAGCTCTAGCTCACCCTCTGCAAGGATCATATACAGCAAATATTATCCAAATGGCTGACCTGCACCACCCTTATATCCCTTCTACTGCCAATAAACCAAGGAATCATACTTCACCAAACACTTGCCATTCCAGCAACTTCTTTCTCCCATCTATCACCCCTTCATCTCAATCTACTTTATCCATTCATTTCAACAAATGCCCTGGAAATCTAACTGAGCTACAGGCTGTTTTTCCTTAACCTTCACTGCTTATCTCAAAACCATCCCATTTATATTAGCTTTTTCTCTAGAAAAATTTTCTCGAGAAAAAGCTAATTCCAGATCAAAATAATTCCATCTAAAAAAAAAATTATGACTAAAGCAGGTTCTAGATGTTCCCTTAGCACCCATATGATCCACTTTTCTGGATGTATGTTGTTAAATACATCAAAGAAATCAGCTTAAGTGTCTAAAATTTCTGATGCCCCAACTTTTAACTCCTGGGCTCAAGTGATCCTTCTGCCTGAGCCTCCCAAGTAGCTGGGACTACAGACATGTGCCACCACAGCAGGTTTTTATTATTTATTTATTTTGTAGAGATGGTCTCGCCATGTTGCTCAGGCTGATCTTGAACTCCTGGCCTCAAGCAATCCTCCCACCTCAGCCTCCCAAAGAGCTGGGATTACAGGCAGCAGGCTGGTCTCAAACTCCTGACCTCAGGTGATTCACCCACCTCAGCCTCCCAAAGTGTTGGGATTACAGGCGTAAGCCACTGCACCCAGCTGAGATTTTTTTTTTTTTTTTTTTTTTTTTTTTGAGACGGAGTCTCGCTCTGTCGCCCGGGCTGGAGTGCAGTGGCCGGATCTCAGCTCACTGCAAGCTCCGCCTCCCGGGTTCCCGCCATTCTCCTGCCTCAGCCTCCGAGTAGCTGGGACTACAGGCGCCCGCCACCTCGCCCGGCTAGTTTTTTGTATTTTTTAGTAGAGACGGGGTTTCACCGTGTTAGCCAGGATGGTCTTGATCTCCTGACCTCGTGATCCGCCCGTCTCGGCCTCCCAAAGTGCTGGGATTACAGGCTTGAGCCACCGCGCCCGGCCCGAGATTTTTTTTTTAATTCCAACTTTTCTTCAACATTCTTGCTAATAACTAATTTCCTCTTGTTCCATTTTATGAACTTTTAATCAAATACCAAACTAAAATCTACTTAAACATGTGAGTTATCCACAGTTATTATGGAAAATTTCAGCCATAAGTGCATGTAAAGGAAATGAAATATCTTAGCAGCTGATATAGTTTATGTGTCTCCTCTAAGTTTCATATTGAAATATAATCCTCAATGTTGGAGGTGGGGCCTGGTGGGAGGTGTTTGGATCATGGGGGTAGATCTCTCATGAATGACTTGGTTGCCATCCCCTTGATGATAAGTCAGTTATTGATCTGAGTTCACATAAGATCTGGTTCTTTAAAAGTATGACACCTACCCCTCTTTATTCCTCCTGCTCCCACCATGCATGAGATACCTGTCCCCTCCCTTTGCTTTTCATTATGATTAGAAGCTTCCTGAGGCCACCCCAGAAGCAGATGCCACGTTTCCTATACAGCCTACAGAACCATGAGCCAATTAAACCACTTTTCTTATAAAGTACCCAGTCTCAGGTAATTATAGCAACACAAGAACAGCCTAATACAGCAGCTAACTGCAACTTAACTGTAGACTATATGCAAAATAAGCCAATATTAAGCCATTTCTGGGGTCTGCCAGGTAATGGAAACAGAGAAGTTATCCTCTATTCCCACATTTTTCCTTTTAAAACACAACTTTTCTAATGGTCTTTTCCCCTATGGATAGGACCTAATTATCCTTCCCTTTCCTCATTCCTTATTCTCTTTAAGTTGTCTGGTGTAAGCACAGATTGACACGTCAGTGTTGTGTCTCCCATCCCTATTAAATCATCATCTATGTACAAACAATTTTTTTGTTTTCTTTTTGAGACAGGGTCTTACTCTGTTGCCCAGATGGAGTGCAGTGGTGCAATCATGGCTCATTGCAGCCTTGAACTCCTGGTCTCAAGTGATCTTCCTGCCTCCACTTATACTAGTAGTTGGCATGACAGGCACCCATCACCACTCCTGGCTAGTTTTTTTAACTTTTTGTAGTGATGGGGTCTCACTCTGTTCCCTAGGCTGGAGTGCAGTGGCATAATCATGGCTCAATGCAGTCTTGTATTCTTGAGCTGAAGCAATCCTCCCACCTCAGCCTCTTGAATGATGGGACCATTGGCATGTGCCACTATGCCCAGCTAATTTTTGTATTTTTCTGTAGAGACAGAGTTTTGCCATATTGCCTAGGTTGGTCCTGAACTCCTGGGCTCAAGCGATCCTCCCATCCTAGCCTCCCAAAGTGCTGGGATCATAAGCATGAACCACCAAGCCCATACCCTATTGATTTGTTTTTAAAAACTGCTTAACTAAGGCCGGGCGTGATGGCTCATGCCTGTAATCCCAGCACTTTGGGAGGGTGAGGTAGGTGGATCATGAGGTCAGGAGATCCAGACCATCCTGGCTAACATGGTGAAACCCGGTCTTTACTACTAATACAAAAAACTAGCCGGGTGTAGTGGCATGTGCCTGTAGTCCCAGCTACTTGGGAGGCTGAGGCAGGAGAATTGCTTGAACCTGGGAGGCAGAGGTTGCAGTGAGCCGAGATCATGCTACTGCACTCCATCCTGGGTGACAGAGCGAGACTCTGTCCCAAAAAAAAAAAAAAAAAAAAAGGTTAATCCTCTGCTGTTAGAACATTTAGGTTGTTTCCAATTTTTTTGTAATAAACAGTACTAATGTAAAATCTCTTTGGACAGGCCTGGCACAGTGGCTCATGCCTGTAATCCCAGCAGTTTGGGAGGCCAAGGTGGGCAGATCATTTGAGGTCAGGAGTTCACGACCAGCCTGGCCAACATGGTGAAACCCCATCTCTACTAAAAATACAAAAATTAGCCAGGTGTGGTAGTGCACACCTGTAGTCCCAGCAACTCAGGAGGCTGAGGCAGGAGAATCGCTTGAACCCGGGAGGTGGCGGTAGCAGTGAGCCTAAGATTACACCACTGCACTCCAATCTGCGTTACAGACTGAGATTCTGTCTCCAAAAAAAAAAAAAAAAAAGGCCAGGCATGGTGGCTCATGCCTGTAATCCCCGCACTTTGGGAGGCCGAAGCAGGCAGATCACCTGAGGTCAAGAGTTCGAGACCAGCCTGGTCAGCATGGTGAAACCCCATCTCTACTAAAAATACAAAAAATTAGCTGGGCATGGTGGCGTGCACCTGTAGTCCCAGCTACTTGGGAGGCTGAGGTGGGAGAATCACTTGAATCCAGGAGGCAGAAGCTGCAGTGAGCTGACATCATACCATTGCACTCCAGCCTAGGCAACAGCCAGTCTGTCTCAAAAAATTAATTAATTAATTAATTAAAAATTAAAAAAAAAAAAAAAACAAGGCTGGGTGTAGTGGCTCACCCCTATAATCCCACCACTTTGGGAGGCCAAAGCCAGCGGATCATTTGAGGTCAGAAGTTCAAGACCAGCCTGGCCAACATGGTGAAACCCTGTCTCTATTAAAAATAATACCAAAAAAATTAGCTGGGTGTGGAGGCACATGCCTGTAATCCCAGCTACTCAGAAGGCTGAGGCAGGAAAATCACTTGAACCCGGGAGGCGGAGGTTGCAGTGAGCTGAGATCGTGCCATTGCACTCCAGTCTGGGCGCAAGACCAAAACTCCGTCTCAAAAAAAAAAAAAAGGAGAATCACTTGAACCCAACACATAGAGGTTGCAGTGAGCTGAGATCATGCCACTGCACTCCAGCCTGGGCAACAGAGCGAGACTCCATCTCAAAAAAAAAAAAAAAACCAAACAAAAAAAAACCACTTTGGACAAAGAGTGCACGATTTATAGCCACTTTTCTTGAATTTCTTGAATGGTATTCAAAAGTAAGGTCAGTGAGTAAAAGGGGCATTAGTATTATTATAGCTTCCATTGCATGTCGCTTGAAAGCTCTCCAAGATGACCAGATTAATTTACATTGCTACCAGCAATATCATGATTATATGTCTTTCCCCAGAGCCCTAATGGTAGCTTTTATTATTTTTGTTAATTTAATACTTTTTAGAGTTGGAATGTAACTCCAGAAACCTTGGAATCATCCTTGATTCACTATCCACATCAAATTAATTACATCTGTACTACTATACCCTCCTTATTTCTATACTGTCTCCTGATTTGCCCCCTTTAATCCACTCCCCACATTGCAGCATCAGTGACCAAAAATATAAATCTAATCAATTATTCCTATGCCTAAAACCTTCCCAATGCTCACAGGATAAAATCTAAACTCCTCAAAAAGTCCTATAAAGACCGGGTTCCAGCTTACCTCTCCCAATCAGTCGTTCCTTCCACATCTTAACTCAGCACTCAGTGTCCTAAGTCACTGGTAGTTTCCCTTAACAGCTGTCTTCAGGCATCTGCATAGAATCTTCACCGTACCTTTGGTGTACCTTCCCAAACCTCTCTCATTCAGTTTTTCTCTGCCTAAGTCTAATTCTTTCTTCAGGTTTCAACTTAGACTCTTCTGGGAAGCAGAAGAATCTGGCCATCTTCCACTCCCGTATGTTAACCCTTTCTATGTGCTCACATATAAATGCATATTAGTTACTTAAATAATTTGACAAAATATTTTCTATGTATATTGTGTTATTTTCCACCATGGAGACTGCCTTCTATTATCTTCTTTTAAAATTTTAAATATGCAAATGCAACCTATTTTAAAATATCTATTTCTTTCATAGTCCTACTATAATCTGCCTTCCATAGTCTCAACAGTAAAGGAACACCCATTATATGCCAGGCACTGTGCTAGACTATCTCACTTAATTCTAAAAAACAAAAAAGACTGTAAGACCTGTACCTTCAATTTGTAAATGAGGAGACCAAGGCTGGTGAAGTGTTGTGTGGTGGTCAAAATAACCTAGTGTGGGTCCAGGCACAGTGGCTCATGCCTGTAATCCCAGCACTTTGGGAGGCAGAGGTGGCCTGATCACTTCAGGCCAGGGGTTTGAGACCAGCCTGGCCAACATGGTGAAACCCTGTCCCTAATAAAAATACAAAAATTGGCTGAGCGTGGTGGGGGGTGCCTGTAATCCCAGTTACTAGGGAGGCTGAGGCAGGAGAATTGCTTGAACCTGGGAGGCGGAAGTTGTAGTGAACCCAAATTGTGCCATTACACTCCAGCCTGAGTGACAGAACAAGACTGTGTCTCACAAACACAAAACAAAGCAAAACAGTGTGGGACGGGCGCAGTAGCTCACACCTATAATCCCATCACCTTGGGAGGTTGAGGCAGGCAGATCACTTGAGCTCAGGAGTTCGAGACCAGCCTGGTCAACATGGTGAAACCCCATCTTTACTAAAAATACAAAAAATTAGGCAGGTGTGGTAGCTTATGCCTGTAGTCCCAGCTACTCGGGAGGCTGAGGCAAAATAACTGCTTGAACCTGGGAGGCGGGGGTTGCAGTGAGCCTACATCACACCACTGCACTCCAGCCTGGGTGAAAGAACAAGGTTCCGTCTCAAAAAATAATAAATAAAATAACCTAGTGAACTGCAGAAATCATACCTGTATCCAGGTTTGTCTAATTCTAAAAATCTATCTCTGTTAATATATTATTCCTGGCTTATCAAATATTAATTTCTTATAAAAGCAAATTTATATTCCTGTTTTCTTTTTTGTTTACCATATAGTTTTAATAATTTTAGGAAAAAATCTATAATCATTACCTTTCTCTCCAAAATGTCCTTGGGTCTTCTTACATGACATTTACTCTTACTGGTTTCAATGGAATAGAAGAGGTAGAGAATTATGATTGGATGAACCTGGAAAAGCATGATCTGGGATACTGCTCCACTAATTACCTTCTTTTCAGTTCAGTGCCCCCTTTTCTGGAGAACATACTCAACTCTCTGTCAAAGAAAACTTTTTGACCTTATTACTCCATCAAATAATAGTACTCATCCCTTCTCTTCATGAAATTTTTATTTATTAATTTTTGTAGAGATGTGTGTGTTTTTTTTGTTTGTTTGTTTTTTCCTGAGATGGAATCTCGCTCTGTCGCCCAAGCTGGAGTGCAGTGGCACGATATTGGCTCACTGCAACCTCCACCTCCCGGGTTCAAGCAATTCTCCTGCCTCAGCCTCCTGAGTAGCTGGGACTACAGGTGCTCGCCAACACGAACACACCCGGCTAATTTTTTTTTTTTTTCCCAGTAGAGACGGGGTTTCACCATGTTAGCCAGGATGGTCTCGATCTCCTGACCTCGTGATCCACCTGCCTCAGTCTCCCAAAGTGCTGGGATTACAGGTGTGAGCCACTGTGCCCAGTCCGAGATGGGGGTCTTACTATGTTGCCCAAGCTGGTTTCAAACTCATGGCTTCAAGAGATCCTCCTGCCTCAGCCTCCCCAAGTACTGGGATCCAAGGAGCAACAGAGTAAAGTGGAAAGAACCCAAACTTCCCATTCTGACCTGGGTTGAAATCCCAGTTTTGCCATTTACTTGCTATATGACTGAGTTACTTTCCTTGTTTCCGCGTTTATAAAATGGACCCAATATACCACAGGGCAGGATTTCTCAACATTGTCACTACTGACATGTTAGGCCAAATCATTCTTTGCTATAAGGGCTGTCTCAGGCACTATAGGATGTTTAATCCCTGGACTATACCCTCTAAAAGCCAGTAGCAACCCCTTTTACTTACGACAACCAAAAATGTCTCCAGACATTGCCAGATGTCTGGTAGGAAAAGATCATGCCAGTTGAGAACCACTGCTACAGGGTAACAATGAGAACTAACTGAGATAATAGGTCAAGTGCCCGATACAATGTAGATCTTCGACTCCCCTTTGGTTTCCAGGTCCCTTCAGTTCTCCTTCCTATCTCAAGCCTCCTTCTTTCTCCTTTCTGAAAGTTCTTCCTCTTTCACTCCTACAATGGCCACAGGATCTAAGATTCTATTCACAGCACTTCTTCATTACCTTATATTATTTTTGAAATTATTTTTATTCATACTCTCATATTTTCATGGTATATGTGATAATTTGATACATTCATATAATCAAATCAGGGTAATCTATACTATTTCAAGTGGCATTCTTAGCTACTTCTATAGTTCCAGCAATTGCCTTTATTCTAATTGCCTGCAAAACCAGGCCTTTTCAGAAATTCTAGTCCCACATTTACAAGTTAGAGGAAGGAGCTTTATTGTGCCTGACAGAAATGGCTTAACATCAGACCATGACAAGTTCCTTCTTTTCTGAATGTTTCTTCACCAATAAAATACAGATTAATACCTGCCTCACAGAATGCATAAGGATTAATTACTTCTTTTCTGATGTTTCTTCACCAATAAAAAACAGATAATACCTGCCTCACAGAACGTCGTAAGGATTAAGTAATTACATCAAGAACTTAGGACAATATCTATCATATAACAAGTTTTCAATAAATAGTAGCTGCTATTATTATAGATCATCTCCACCTAAATGTCCCATGGATATCTTAAACTCATGTTGTTCAAAGCTGAAGTGATCTTATCTCTTCTATTTCTGCTACTGACATCACTCTAGCCCACCTGGTAGGAAACCCTAGTTTCATCTTTTGTTTTGTTTTTAAAGATGGGGTCTCCCTATGCTGCTCAGACTGGTGAAAAGTGGTTATTCACAGGCATGATTATAGCACACTATAGCTTCAAACTCCTAGACTCAAATGATCCTCCTGTCTCAGCTTCCTGATTAGCTGGGACTACAGGCACTTGCCACCATACCCAGGTTCATTTTTGAACATACCATAATCCCATCAACTGCCAAATGTATTGCACTTACTTCAGCAATTTATCTTAGGCTCACTGACATCACCTTAGTTCAGATGTTCATTACTTTCTTGTCTGAACACTGCAATAGTCTTCTAAATGATCCTATTTTTAGACTCCCCAAATCTACTGTACACACTGCTAATTTAATCTTCCTAACACTTAGATGACATAGAAAAATGTTCAACATATACTATTAGGCTTAAAAAACAGATTACAATCCAGTACATATTGTAGTATAATCCTAATTTTATAAAATATGTTAAAAAACAAAACAAAACGCCCCCCTTCCATCCACACATATATACATAAAAAGATAAAGGAGGGGGGAAAATCTCTCAAAGGATATACTCCAAAATGGCAAGAAAAGTTATCTCTGGATAGTTGGATTACGGGCAATTTATTTCCTGGTTTGAACTTTTTCCTGTATTTTCTACAGTTCCAACAATAAATGTATTATTTTACGTAAGAGTTAAACAATTAATAATATAACATATATCCTTCTGCGACTTCCTCACTGCTTATGTTAAAAGGTCACAAATTCTTTGCCCTGTACTCAAAGACCTCTATGGCCTTACTCAACTACTCTCCTCTTATATTCCCTACTTTCTATTCCCACTGCTACCTGTTCAAATCCATCCACTCCTTCAGGGTTCTGCTTAAATATCTCTAATACAATCATGGCATAAGTGGAAAACATAGGTCTACCTGATTCTTAAGTCCCTCATTTAAAAATCCTGCTCTTCCAGTTACTGACCTTGGGCAAGTTAACTAAAACCTCTGAAATTAAAATGTCCTCACCTATAAATGGAGGACAATACAACCTACCTCAAATGGCAGCAATTAAATAACAGAAGGTAAGCCTGAGCAGTGGCTCAGCTCATGCCTATAGTCCTAGCACTTTGGGAGGCCAAGGCAGGTGGACTGCTTGAGCCCAGGAGTTCAAGACCAACCTGGGCAACATGGCAAAACTCCATCTCTACAAGAAATACAAAAATAAGCTGGGCAGGGTAGCACATGCCTGTAGTCCCAGTAACTTGGGAGGCTGGTTGAGGCTGCAGTGAGCTGTGATCACACCACTGCACTCCAGCCTGGGCAACAGAATGAGACTCTGTCTCAATTAGCAACAGAAGGTAAAACAAGTTAAGTGTCTAACACAATGTGTTATTTTCTTCCATCTTGTTTGTAAGGGACATACGTGGCTCAAATTTGCAGCAGTGATAAATCTTGCAATGTTTTACTCAGTGTTCTCTCCAGAATAAACAAAGGCAAGAGAATGTTAATCAAGGAACAGCCTCAAAACTCAATTATCACACTTCCTCAGTTTCCTGAGGGAAGTCTAAGAGCTTCTCTTTAGCTCCCCTAAAACAGTGGTTCTACTCTTGTTCTACTTATTTTTTCACTTTCTGTACAAACTATGGAAAGTGATCATTTTCATACATAACCATGGCTTTATCATCCATAAACTCAATTCTCAAATCTGTATCTCCAACTCAGATTTCTTTCTGTATCTCAAGATTTAAAAATCAAAGTGTCTACTGAATGTTTAACCTGGTTGTCCCACAAGAAAACTAAACTCAAAAATCCTAAAATAAACTTTTATTTCCCTCCAAATTGTCTGTCTTCCTACATTCCCTATGGCACCATTATCCACCAAAGACAGAAACCTGAGAGACATCTTATATTCCTCTTTTATGCCCTTTTCTCCATATTCAAGTTCTGTAATCCATCTCAAACATTAAGTCCCACCTGCATCCCAAACATGCCAGGCAGTTTCAGGCCTTAGTGTTTTGGAACACATTATTCCCTCTACCTAGAAAATCTTCCACTTCCTTCTTTGCTTGACTAACTTCTCTCATCCTTCAGAATTGAGCTGAAGGATTCTCTCCTCTAAAACACAAAAGCCAACTAGCATTTACTAAACACACACTATATTCTAATCACTGTGCAAAATACTTTGCATGCATTGTCTTGCCCAATACTCTAAATTCAGTGATAAGGTAGGTACTGTTATGTTTCTACAGATGGGGGAGGCCAAGATGTAACTCATGGGAGGTCATATATAAATAGTAAATAGTAGAAATGAAATTCAAACTTAGGTCTGACCCTAGTGCATAAGAATGCTCTTAGCCACCCTACTATACCACAGCTTCCCTTTTCCAGCCCCTACCGCCATAATCCTACAACCTCGTGATTAGTTAGGGGTCTCTCCTCTAGCTGCCATAATGAAGGGATTGTGCAGCACACTATAAATCTTTAATGTCTGGTTTGTCTTTTCTCAAATGAGTCTGTGAGTAAAGCAATTTGAAGACAAAGTCTATTTCATTTACAATAGTCTCTCATTATCCAGAGTTATCCTATGTCTGAAAATAAATGGAAAATTCCAGAAATAAACAATTCATACTTTTAGTTTGTTTGTTTTTTGAGACAGAGTCTCACTCTATTGCCCAGGCTGGAATGCAAGGGCGCAATCTTCGCTCACTGTAACCTCCGCCTCCCGGATTCAAGCGATTCTCCCTGCCTCAGCCTCTTGGGTAGCTAGGATTACAGGTGCCCGCCACCACACCTAGCTAATTTTTGTATTTTTAGTAGCGATGGGGTTTCGCCATGTTGGCCAAGCTGGTCTTGAACTCCTGACCTCAGATGATCCACCCACCTCAGTATCCCAAAGTGCTGGGATTACAGGCCTGAGCCACAGCACCTGGCCAACAATTCATAAGTTTTAAGCTGCACACTGTTGTGAATAGCGTGATGAAATCTCGAGCCATCCTGCTCAGGATGTGAATCATCCTTTTGCCCAGCCTATCCATGCTGTATATGCTACCTGTCCTTTAGTCATCAACATCTCCTGCTCAACATTGTCATGGCTCAATGATCCAAGATCATCTACAGCAGATGATTCTCCTTCTGACTTACCAATAGTGGCCTAAGGCTATATCACAATGCTGTCATTCACCTTACCTCATCAGGAAGGCAGTTTATCATCTCACATCATCACAAGAAGGGTGACTACAGTACAATAAAATATTTTGAAAAAGAGAGACCACATTCATGTAACCTTTATTGTATTGTAATAACTTCTATTTTATTAATTACTATACCTATTATATAAATTAGACTTTATCATAGGTATGAGAAAAAACAGAGTTCAATACTATTCCAGGTATCAGGCATCTACTGGGGTCTTGGAATATGTTCCCCTCAAATAATGGGGAACTACTATATCTGTATCGCTGTACCCAGCAGACTGCTTGGCCCATGGTAGCCTTATAAAGTATTAGGGGGAGCCACACAAGGTGGCTCATACCTGCAATCCCAACACTTTGGGAGACCAAGGTAGGTGGATCACCTGAGGCCAGGAGTTCGAGACCAGCCCGACCAACAAAGTGAGACCCCCCCCCATCGCTATCAAAAATTTTTTTTTTTAATTAGCCATTCAAAATGGCTTCTTCCTATAGTCCCAGTTACTCAGAAGGCTGAGTCAGGAGGATGGCTTGATCACTCAGGGATTTTGAGGCTGCAGCAGGCTATCATCACACCACTGCACTTAGCCTGAGCAACGAAGTGAAACTCTTGTCTCAAAAAAAAAAAAGTATTGTGGCTCATGCCTGTAATTCCACCACTCTGGGAGGCCAAGGCAGGCGGATCACTTGAGGTCAGGAGTTCGAGATAAGCCTGTCCAACATGGTGAAACCCCGTCTCTACTAAAAATACAACGATTAGCCAGGTGTGGTGGTGCACCTGTAATCCCAGCTACTCCAGAGGCTGAGGCACGAGAATCGCTTGAACCTGGGAGGCAGAGGCTGCAGTGAGCCGACATCAGGCCACTGCACTCCAGCCTGGGCAACAGAGACTCCGTCTCAACAACAAAAAAGTATTAAAGGCCGGGCGCGGTGGCTCAAGCCTGTAATCCCAGCACTTTGGGAGGCCGAGACGGGCGGATCACGAGGTCAGGAGATCGAGACCATCCTGGCTAACACGGTGAAACCCCGTCTCTACTAAAAAATACAAAAAACTAGGCTGGCGAGGTGGCGGGCGCCTGTAGTCCCAGCTACTCTGGAGGCTGAGGCAGGAGAATGGCGTAAACCCGGGAGGCGGAGCTTGCAGTGAGCTGAGATCCGGCCACTGCACTCCAGCCCGGGCGACAGAGTGAGACTCCATCTCAAAAAAAAAAAAAAAAAAAAAGTATTAAAAAATATTAGGTTCCTTTTCCCTTCCCCCACCCCAAGTCAGAAACTATATTCCATAGCACTTTATACTTCTCTTAGGACACTTATCTTCCGCCTCATATGAGCATTTTGCTTCCTTATTTATCCCACCAGACTATGCTCTTGGAGACTAGCATGGGCAACATGGTGATATCCTGCCTCTACAGAAATTAACTGGGCCTGGTGGTGCAGGCCTGTAATCCCAGATACTCGGGAGGCTAAGGCAGAATTGCTTGAACCCGGGAGGTGGAGGCTGTGGTGAGCCGACATTCCGCAACTGTACTCCAGTCTGGATGACAGAGCGAGACTCTGTCTCAAAAAACAAAAACAAAAAATAAAAATCTTTATGCTGATACATCTGCCTGTATTCATTGTTCAACAAAAACTTAACCTATAATCAAGACAGCTGTAGGCCGGGAGCGAGTGGCTCACCTCTGTAATCCCAGTATTTTGGGAGGCCGAGGTGGGCGGATCACTAAGTCAGGAGTTTGAGACCAGCCTGGCCAATATGGTAAAACCCCGTCTCTACTAAAAATACAAAAATTCGCCGGGTGTGGTGGCGCGCGCCTGTAGTCCCAGCTACTCCGGAGGCTGAGGCATAAGAATAGCTTGAACTGGGAGGCGTAGTTTGCAGTGAGGCGAGATTGCGCCACTGCATGCACTCCAGCCCTCTCGAAAAATAATAATAATAAAAAAACAGCTGTTACCTGTTTTCATTTCTATTGTGTAGATTTCCTCCCACTCCTATTTTTCCACTTACCAAAACACGGCTCCCAAGGAACAAAGGGTTTTCTGATTAAGTTATCAAACGCTTCTCGATGCTAGCCACTGGGGAAAATGCAAATTCCGATTAGAAAGGGATTTCTGGTCTCTAAAGAAATTCGATAAGCCGGGCGCGGTGGCTCAAGCCTGTAATCCCAGCACTTTGGGAGGCCGAGACGGGTGGATCACGAGGCCAGGAGATCGAGACCATCATGGCTAACACAGTGAAACCCCGTCTCTACTAAAAAATACAAAAAACTAGCCGGGCGAGGTGGCGGGCGCCTGTAGTCCCAGCTACTCGGGAGGCTGAGGCACGAGAACGGCCGGAACCCGGGAGGCGGAGCTTGCAGTGAGCTGAGATTGCGCCACTACACTCCAGCCTGGGCGACAGAGAGAGACTCCGTATCAGAAAAAAAAAAAAAAAAAAAAAAAATTCGATCTAGTAATGAACTCTCGAATCAAAATAGTATATAGAACACTAGGCTGTTCGAGTATGAGAGTCACGTGGCTCTGCAGCGTGACGGCGATTGTCAACGTTGGTTCAGGATCACGTAACAGACTACACAGCCAGCCTGTTAACTAATCCTCTGGGGTTGGTTTCGAGCTGTCTTGCCCAGCCATAACCTGTCTGGAGGGGCTGAGGAGAGATAGAGAAAGCAGCAAACCATCTTCCCTCAGACCTGTGCATCTTCTCAGACCCTGAATGTCAGGGCTTTCCCCTTCCTGAGGCTCACCCAACACCCCAGGGAGGCGTGGCTCTCACCCACCCACCCGTCTACCTCTCCCAAGGGGTTCGGCTAGCTTTTCCGGGGACCCTTCCCTCTCTAGGTGCCACGCACATGTGCTACTGGAGTAAAGGCCTGCACAAGCCACAGGCGCCCCCTTCTCGCCAGTATTCCAGACGCAGGTGGGCACCCTCCTTCGCGTTAGCCACTCCTCACCTGCTCTGCGGACACCGCCCCCTTCCCCGCGCCGCTCCCGCTGCTCTTGCCGGCGCGACCGCTGTTCTCCGCCATCTTCGCCGCCTGCTGGGTTTCCGGCCGGCGCAGCTCAGCCCCCGCCTTGCGTCACGTCCGGCTTGCGAGTTACCGCCCACTCGCCGCGGCGCTTCTGGCTGCAGGCCGTCCTCCGGATCCGATCCTGCGAATGGTTTTGGCCATATCTTCATGTAGGACCTACTCTCTCTCCCGTCGACCGCAGTGAATCCCACCTGCGGTGCTTTAACTTGTGCAACAGAGATGCTGCCCATGGCGGGGAGGGACGGGCAAACTGGAGCGGGCGGCGGGAGGGTGGAGGGCGGGGCGCGGCTTGGGGCTTGGGTTCCTTTGCGCCTTGCCCACCATGGAGGGGTTGGACACGAGGGAGGGCGAACTTTCCCCTGAGAGATTCTGGGGAAAGGGGAAATAAGCTTCGAGTCAGTAAAACTGCACAAATGCACAGTCAAGAAGAGTCTTGGGAAAACCAAGGATGGTTCCCGGAGATGACTTTTGGACTGCGGAAACGTTTGTCAAAGGAAAGGGGCTTCAGTTTAATGTGAGGTCATTGGAAGTTGAACTATTCAGGCGGCGAGCAGAGCCCCTTCCTCCATCTTCCCACTGTATGATCTTGTCCCTTAGCACATAATTTCTTATACAGTAAAGAGCGTTTTGAAGATTAGAAGGGTTTTACTGGCAGGGCCCTGATTCAGGCTTACAGTATAAAGAGAGAAGTCAGAGAATCCTAGAAATTTATTGCTTGAGGCAGGGGTTGGTATTCTCATTTCTCACTTTCTTCAGGCTGGGCTTCATCACCAGGCCTCTTCACAGATTCCTGTCCCTTCTGTGTCCCGGACTCCGGATACCTCGACTTTCAGTACCTTGTGCTCAGCCCAGGTAACACGTTTTGTTGTGTCCTCAGTGCCTGGCACTTAGATGCTCAGTTTGTTAAATGGATAGTGGGAGACACAGGAGTGTCAACTATCCACACATTTGATTGGTGAGCCCTACTAGCCCTGGGTCAACGTGCCCTGTAAGAGCATAATCAAAAGGAAGTCCAGCTTTCCTGCCTCTGCACTTGAACCCCTTAGCATTAAATTTGTTTCCCCGTGTTATGAAATCTGAGAATCCTGTCTATGCTATTTACAGGCCCAGAGCCATGGCTGTCTCCTCTTCCTCCTGCGAACTGCCCTTGGTGGCTGTGTGCCAGGTAACATCGACGCCAGACAAGCAACAGAACTTTAAAACATGTGCTGAGCTGGTTCGAGAGGCTGCCAGACTGGGTGCCTGCCTGGCTTTCCTGCCTGAGGCATTTGACTTCATTGCACGGGACCCTGCAGAGACGCTACGCCTGTCTGAACCACTGGGTGGGAGACTTTTGGAAGAATACACCCGGCTTGCCAGGTATCAGGGAAAGAGCGAGGGAGAGGTAGAATCTTAGTTGGACAGTGTCCCTGGATTGCCAGATATAAGGGTAGAGCCTTGAGAAGTCAGTAAAGAGTTGTCAGTGTCCCTTCCCCCCAGGGAATGTGGACTCTGGCTGTCCTTGGGTGGTTTCCATGAGCGTGGCCAAGACTGGGAGCAGACTCAGAAAATCTACAATTGTCACGTGCTGCTGAACAGCAAAGGTGAGACTTAATAACCCTTTAGCCTGCCTCTTCCCATGCTCTTCTACCTAAACTTAGATTCTCCAGAATTGTTTCTCAACTCTTATTTCCTTGACCCAAGGATTTAGGGGTCTTCCTACTTCAGTTCCTAGCCTATAAACTATCTCCTCCTTGGGAGGAGTAAGCAAGGTTTCTAGAACACCAGCACTGAATATTCCTTCTTTCTTACTGTAGGGGCAGTAGTGGCCACTTACAGGAAGACACATCTGTGTGACGTAGAGATTCCAGGGCAGGGGCCTATGTGTGAAAGCAATTCTACCATGCCTGGGCCCAATCTTGAGTCACCTGTCAGCACACCAGCAGGCAAGGTGGGAGTTGTGAAAGAATGAGGGAGGGGAACAGGAATACTCTGAACTAGCAGTAGAGGATAGAAAGCCCTAAGAAAGGGGGTAATGGAAGTATGACTAGCTGCTGTGACAAACAGAGCAGGAAGACTACTAAGTAGGCTGTTTTTCATTCCAGGTTGGTCTAGCTGTCTGCTATGACATGCGGTTCCCTGAACTCTCTCTGGCATTGGCTCAAGCTGGAGCAGAGATACTTACCTATCCTTCAGCTTTTGGATCGGTTACAGGCCCAGCCCACTGGGAGGTATGACGACACCTTTTTAAAACATAAGGGCCTTATTTAACCTCATCCTCCCTCCTTGGCCCTACCAGTTAAATTCCTTCCCCTTTCCACCTAGTGGGAAAACTCATTCCCCAGATAATTCTCATGTTACAGAATAGTTAAAATAGTAAATCATTCCCAGGCAATTATCAGAATAGTCACAATGGGTAGATTGGTCTGTAATGTCCCTCAACTGTCACTTCCTCACTATTTGCTACCTGTACTTATGTGAACACACATCTCATCCCCAGGTGTTGCTGCGGGCCCGTGCTATTGAAACCCAGTGCTATGTCGTGGCAGCGGCACAGTGTGGACGCCACCACGAGAAGAGAGCAAGTTATGGCCACAGCATGGTGGTAGACCCCTGGGGAACAGTGGTGGCCCGCTGCTCTGAGGGGCCAGGCCTCTGCCTTGCCCGAATAGACCTCAGCTATCTGCGACAGTTGCGTCAACACCTGCCTGTGTTCCAGCACCGCAGGCCTGACCTCTATGGCAATCTGGGTCACCCACTGTCTTAAGACAACTTCTGTGAGTTCAGACCCACCCCCACCAGCCCCCACCCCGCCACTGTGAGCTGGTGCTCATGTGACTTGGAGGCAGGACCCAGGCACAGCTCCCCTCACTTGGAGAACCTTGACTTTCTTGATGGAACACAAGCTTGGCTTCTTAGGAAAGAAACTTTCACCTGAGGTCAGATTGCAGTTTCAGAAAGGTGGCATTTTATACAGTCATTGTTTATTTCATGAAAACTGAAGTTCTGCTGAGGGCTGAGCAGCACTGGCATTGAAAAATATAATAATCATAAAGTCTGTGTCTGGACATCGCCTTTGGGAACTAGAAGGGGAGTTGGTGTTGTACCAGCTGGACTAAGCTCCAGTTCTAGACCTGGCTCATTCAACATGCGTCCCTACATAAATAAAAGTGCAACACTCAGTGCATGTCCCAGCCCCATTCTCCCAAGCATGGGAGTGGGCGTAGGAGTGGAGGAGGGGGAAGGAAAAAGGAATTACTTCACTTTCACCTATGATGCCCTTTGCCCAAGCCAGAAGAAAGCAAAGGGGAAAAGGGCTGCAGGGTACATTATTTATTTTCACTTGAACATGGAAAGAAAGTGTCACACTCCCCCTTCCCCTTTATAGGGGGAGTGTATTTTAATCAGCAACCTCTTCTCCATCCACCCTGTCTATGTGTGTACACATATACCACCACAATTGGGAGGCGTGACTCAGCTGACCCAGTCTTCTTCTCTGTTCCTCCGTTGAAGAGGGTTTGACAAATGGGTAAAAGGAAGGAGCCACATCAGGCAGAGGTTTCAAGCCACGGAATGGAGGAAAGGCGGCAGAGAGGAGCAGCACCAGAGGCCAGGAGAGAGTGGAAAGGGTCACAGCTTCTTTGTTTTTAAAAAATTCTGTAATTTGGAAGAGGGTGGTGATTAATTTTCAAAATACACTTCAGAGTCCCACCTTCCACACAGCTCCCTTACTCACAGCCCTTTGGTTTTTTAGACATTTAAGAGCTCTCATAAAGCCAGAAGTATTGATAACTCCTTAGTGCACCCAAAACAGTGTTCACATCAATCCCTTACAAAGACTATGTGCTGTAGACTTCGCTTCTCCCTATACATTTGTCTTACGGCTCAGTGGTAAGGTAGCTGTAGAGACACACATTAGGGGGTAAATGGAAAAGGGAAACAAAGGGGAAGCCCAGGCACATGGGTGCAGGGAGGGGTGGGGAACACCACTTCCACTTTCGTCTTTTTCTTTTAAAAAAAAAAAAAAAAAAAAGGCAGGGGTGTGATTGGTTGGAAGGGTAGAGAACAAACCCCAGAACAGTGTAAGCTCCAGAGGTGGGTGATGGGAACAGTCCCCAAAGTGAGAACAGGGAAAAGGTCAGGGCAATGCTTGCAGCATCAAGTTCCTCAGGAGTTTCTGTCGGCCCAGCTCATAGTCCTCCTCGTCTACATTTACCAGCAGCTTGATGGCTTCATGGCCCACAGCTTGCTTGAGGGAGTCTGTGATGAAGACACCTTTAAGTGCCTCTAATAAAGAGCCATTGATGTAGTCGCGCCAAAATGCGTCGAGGTAGGTGAGCTCAGAGAACTTGATGTCACAGATGATGGAGCCCAGGTCCCGGGACTTGAGGATGGTGTTAGCCTGGTTAAAGCGCTCAAACTGGCGCTCAAGTGGGTCCTGCTTGTTAGAGAAGACGTTGCCCTGCAGAGCAGTCTCATGCTGGCAGTACTCAGCCCGAACCCGCAGTCTGATGTCTGTTGGAAACAGAAGATACAGAGCAGAAGAGGTTACAGTGAGGGATGAGTTTACAACCCAAGCTTGAAAACTGAAAAGCACAGCAGAATAAAAAAGTAGGGAATATCACCTGACAGCTTCTCTACCTCTTCCCCAGGACTATTTCTATGTATCTCTGAAACCCTTGCCTGAATGCAGGAGGTTCCCTTAAACTGGACATGCCCAGGTCAGCACTGTTCCCATTACCCACAGGTAGCAACTTGCTTATAGGAGATAGTTTCCTAATTACCAGGCACAGAAGCTCATTTTAATACTCTATCTTGACTTGGTTCATCCTACAATAAGGATGTCATAACAATATCCCTGTGATGTAGTATTAACTAAGAAGAGTTGAAATGTACCCTGCCATAGTCACAAAGAGCAGTTCTTCCACCAGACACCAAACCATTCAGCCTCGCTTTGCAATGGCAATCAAAGTGAATCTCACACTGAATAGCATAAACTGCCTAGTGTCCCAGCAGTTCTTTATATTCTGCTTCAAGTCTGCTCCACCTCTGGAACCCTTGAACTTCCTCACCACAAGTCTGCTTTTCCTTGGGATCTGGTGTCACTGACTTCCGGCGTTTTCGCTGGCTCCCAAGTGTGGCTCTCCCTCGGGCTGGCCGCTTGCTACACATCTGAGGACCCGAAGTGGGGCAGCACACCACAGGATAGTGGGGAGGCACTGACCAGAAAGTAAAAGGGAAGAAAACACAGTAGGGTAAAGGCAGAAATTCAAACACTTCTCTTGGAATGAGGAAGGAATCATTCAGACTTAGCACTAAAAGCAGTGGAAATAATGTGACTTGAAAAGACATAATGTGAGAGCAAATACAGGGCCTAGGAGAAACGTCAACACCTCACCTGATTTTTTTTTTATGGGGCAAGATGTGGGGCACAGCATCCTTTCATTTAAGCTGGCAAAGCCCAGAATGTGATGAGATCAGTGTCCTTTTACTTGATGATGGAAAGTAGGGGGAGTTAATGTCTTCTCACCTGTTTTAGGGGGCTGGGGAGGCCTTGGTTCTGGATCACTGAGGGCTCTGGGGGTCACATAGCGAATTGATGTCTCCTCCAGATATTTGTCTACAAGATCAGGGCACACTGTAGGAGGAGAAGTAATCATTCAGGAAAATATATACCCTTCCCTTCTGTCAGTCCAAACCCCCAATGGGCCTCACAACTTACTCTAAGTACTCCCCAGGGTCAGTGTGTCCTCCCCTTTGGATGCCTATGCTGCTCCTTCCTGGCCTCCCACAACTCTTCCCTGATTCCAGCCCCAATACATCCTCACCAGCCCGTCTTCTCTTGAGGGTGACATAGGGCAGCAGGTCGTGGCGAGTGATGATGCGCAGCAGCTGCAGCACCTGGCGAAAGTTACTTTCATCACAGCGGCCCTGGCGCTCCAGTGCCAGTAAGAAGTCACGTCCATTTCGGATGAGTCCACGCTCGTGGTCATCAATGACATCAACAAAGAGGAAAGAAAGCACGCGCACATCTCTGTGTGTCAGATGAGTGCCCACGATGTCAAACATGCGGTGCAGGCTGTACAGCCCATGTTCCTGCTCACCATGCTCTTCTGGCCACACCTGGCTTGCCTGCCGCTTTAGGCCCGCCATGCTGGGGGCTCAGGTACGCAATGCTTTCCAGAATCCCTGCTCAGCAGCTGCAATCCACACTGTACTGAAAGGGCAGTGAAAGAACCGATGAGACACTCAAGGGCAGGAACTAGTCTTAGGCATTCCCATATTCCCAGTCGCTAATAATGCCTGGCACAGTATAGTGCTTTATACATGTTTATTACATTTTTTAAAGTGTTTGTTTATAAACAAACACTGGCCGGGCACAGGGGCTCACACCTGTAATCCCAGCATTTTGGGAGGCCAAGGCAGGAGGATCACTTGAGCCCAAGCATTCAAGACCAGCCTGGGCAACATATGGAGACCCGTTTCTACAAAAAAGAAAAAATTAGCTGGGCTTGGTGGTACACGCTTGTAGTCCCAGCTGCACAGGAGGCTGAAGTGGGAGGAAGGCTTGAGGCCAGGAGTTCAAGATCAGCCTGGGCAACATATGGAGACCCCTGTTTCTACAAAAAAGAAAAAATTAGCTGGGCTTGGTGGTACACGCCTGTAGTCCCAGCTACTCAGGAGGCTGAGGCAGGAGGATCATTAGAGGCCAGGAGTTCAAGGCTGCAGTGAGCTATAATCCTGCACTGTAGCCTGGGTGACAGAGTGAGACCCCCATCTCGAAAAAGAAGAAAAGAACTAGTTTAAATTCTGACTGTTGTCACTGAAAAGCTGTGTAGCTGTGTGACCGTAAGCAACTCACTCCAAATGCTCAGTGCTGTCATCTGTAAACAGGGATGAATGAATCTATACCTCAGAGTTGTTAAGAATCCAATGAGAAAATACATGCAGAATCACTTGGTAACCCTTACATAAGTGGTTGTGAAACAGATTTCAAAGATACAAGCATCCTTGGCCTTTGCAGCCCAGAATCATCCCTCCACATTTTTCCTACAATCCAACCACATCCAGAAACGATAACTGCTCAGAAAGTTGATCAATATTTACCAAAACTCATGGATTTAAAATAACATTTATTACGTTTCTACAATAAGCATTCTTGTAATTCTGTGCCATTTGTACTCCCTTGATCTTCACACTATTTGGCAATACCAACTTTTTTTTTTTTTTGAGATGGAATCTCACTGTGTCACCCAGGCTGGTGTGCAGTGGCGCAATCTCGGCTCACTGCAACCTCTGCCTCCCGGGTTCAAGCAATTCTTGTGCCTCAGCCTCCCAAATAGCTGGGATTACAGGCAAGCGCCACCATGTCGTGCTAATTTTTGTATTTTCAGTAGACACGGGGTTTTACCATGATGGCCAGGCTTGTCTTGAACTCCTGACCTCAGGTCATCCGCCCGCCTTGGCCTCCCAAAGTGCTGGGATTACAGGCGTGAACCACTGTACCTGGCCTTGGCAATACCAACTTCTTTTTTTTTTTTTTTTTTTTTGAGACGGAGTCTCGCTCTGTCACCCAGGCTGGAGTGCTGTGGTCGGATCCCAGCTCACTGCAAGCTCCGCCTCCTGGGTTCCCGCCATTCTCCTGCCTCAGCCTCCCGAGTAGCTGGGACTACAGGCGCCGCCACGTCGCCCGGCTAGTTTTTGTAGTTTTTAGTAGAGACGGGGTTTCACGGTGTTAGCCAGGATGGTCTCAATCTCCTGACCTCGTGATCCGCCCGTCTCGGCCTCCCAAAGTGCTGGGATTACAGGCTTGAGCCACCGCGCCCGGCCCGGCAATACCAACTTACTAAGCTTTCCTCATGGATGTCATTTACCAATCCCCTATCAATGACCAATCACAGCCCCACATTCATTATATAGTTTGGCACTTGATTCACAAAGTTCCTCCATCATTATGGGCTATGGTTAATAACAATGACACAGTCATTAATCATTTCTCAAATTCAACAACTTTCACTCCACTCAAGTCACTCATACTTACTGCTCCACCAGACAGTACCATCCAATACTGTCCATTCTCTGGTCACAATCTCCAATCACACAATCAATCCTAAATTCCTGTTAATGCTACTTCTAGATATTTCTTAAATCTGTCCTACCTTTCCATCTCCACTGCCATGGTTCAGATTACAATAATCTTTCACCTGGACTACTGTTACTTTAAAAGTTCTCTGCAACACCAATTTTAACCTACCTAAATCCATCCACTGCCACATGTAGTTCAGTAAGCTGTCTAAAGTCCACAACTGACCAAGTCACTTTCCTGCTTCAGACCCATTGATAGCCCCTTCCTTATCTATAAGAATACTCCAAACTCTCTTTTTTTTGAGACAGAGTCGCTCTGCTGCCCAGGCTGGAGTGCTGTGGCACAATCTTGGCTCACTGCAACCTCCGCCTCCCGGGTTCAAGCGATTCTCCTGCTTCAGCCTCCCAAGTAGCTGGGACTACAGGCGCCCGCCACCATGCCCAGCTAATTTTTATATTTTTAGTAGAGACGGGGTTTCACCGTATTGGCCAGGCTGGTCTCGAACTCCTGACCTTGTGATCTGCCTGCCTCGGCCTCCCAAAGTGCTGGGATTATAGGCATGAGCCACCACACCTGGCCGAACACTCCAAATTCTTTACACACACATCAAGCCTTCTAAGATCAGGCCTACCTTACCAACCTCATCTCCCACCACATCCACTTTTTATTCTCTAACATTGTAATTTGTTTATAGCTCACATACATCATGCAATTTGTTTCTCTATACCTTCTTCTCTTTGCTTGAATGCCCCTCTCCCTTCTCCCTTCCACACCCCCATCACTCTTTTTCAGATGGCTAACTCCTACTCATTCTTTAAGAGTCAGCTCAGATGCCATCTTCAAAATGCATTCTCTACACCCCCATGCTGAGGTAAGTAGTCCTCTTCCGTGCTCTTATTGAACACTATGCATATCTCTTTTACACCATTTAACACCATGTACTAAAATTATTTGTGTATTTATTATCCCATTAGATCCTACTCAACTCCTAGAGGGACTATGTCATATTCATCTTTATATCCCTAGTGACTAGTAATGGACACAGCCTCAAATATAGTAGGAGCAACCCACTGTTGAACTGAACT
This sequence comes from Trachypithecus francoisi, assembly GCF_009764315.1. Classification (NCBI taxonomy): domain Eukaryota; kingdom Metazoa; phylum Chordata; class Mammalia; order Primates; family Cercopithecidae; genus Trachypithecus; species Trachypithecus francoisi. Next base: position 88,110,088 of record NW_022681470.1, on the reverse strand, counting down.
TAATCTCCAAGAGATCACCTCCAGCAATTCCAATTCAGAAACAAACTCACAAAATTCCAAGAGAGGACCCCATTAAAAACAGAGATACAGGTAACTCAGTTACCATGCATATATTCTTTTTTTTTTTTTTTGAGACGGAGTCTCGCTCTGCCGCCCAGGCTGGAGTGCTGTGGCCGGATCTCAGCTCACTGCAAGCTCCGCCTCCCGGGTTTACGCCATTCTCCTGTCTCAGCCTCCCGAGCAGCTGGGACTACAGGCGCCCGCCACCTCGCCCGGCTAATTTTTTTGTATTTTTTTAGTAGAGACGGGGTTTCACCGTGTTAGCCAGGATGGTCTCGATCTCCTGACCTCGTGATCCGCCCGTCTCGGCCTCCCAAAGTGCTGGGATTACAGGCTTGAGCCACCGCGCCCGGCCACCATGCATATATTCTAACTAGCCATAGCCTCCTCTGCAATGTCCAGAACTACCCACACCATACCACACCACACCACACCACCCTACTCGACAATAAGACAGGTTGCTCTGTCCATTTATACAAAAAGGAACTGAGGCTAGACTAAGAAACAATAAAATAATAAGCTTCTTTGGAAAAACAAAGCTGATAGAGACTTGGAAAGCTGAAGAGTAAGTAGGAACTAGTCCTCTCTTCCTCAGATGAGAAACTAAAATGAAAGCACAGAGAAACTCATTCCCTTAAGAAAAGGGGAGGTACACTCTGGGATCACTTAACCCTATACCATGGGTTGTGATATGTAGAAAGGAAATGTAATCCATATATAATTTTGAGAGCCCAGATGCCCCACCCAAAGCATGGAAAATAGCTATTCAACTATAGACTGGTATTCCTTGTCTCTTCCTCTCGATTCACCTGTTGCTGTCACTGGGTACAAATGAAGATGCTAAAGGAAAATAAGTTCTTGCTCGTAGCAGGCAACATGAGAAAACTGAGCCTCCTCAGAGCCCCTGTAACTTCTCCTTGTTCCCTATCCCACCTGTTCCCTTGGGCCAGCTGTTGATTATGAGGATCTCAGATAAAGCAGATGGGTAGGTTTCACATTAAACCAACCAGAAGAGCCAGTTGCTCCACAGTTCCCAAATTTAAAGTGTGCTTAAACCCGAGGAAATGAAGAAACACTGTCCCCACATACTCTCACAATGGAAAATGAGGCAAAATACAGGAAAGCACTGTGGTCCTAATTACGCATCAATGGATGCAATTCTATAAGCTTCAATCCCTTGAAGTTAACTCCCTACATTTGAGAGGAAACAAACACACTAGCCACCTTTAAGTCCCAGATCCCAGGCTAGATCATCAATGTACTAGGAATTATAAGAGCTTTTAGGTCAGTGGTTCTCAACCAGGGGCAAATTTGACCCCTGGGGAATATGTCGCAATGTCTGGAGACATTTCTGATTATCCTGCCTGGTGGGGAAGGGGACTGCAATCAGCACATAATGAGTAGAAGCCAGGATATTTAGAACCATCCTATAGGACAGGTGCAGTGGCTCACGTCTGTAATCCCTGCACTTTAAGAGGCCAAGCGGGGAGGAACACTTGAGCCCAGGAGTTTGAGATCAGCTTGGACAACATGGTGAAACCCCATCTCTACAAAAAATAAAAAATTAGCCAGGCGTGGTGGCATGCACCTGTGATCCCAGCTACTTGGGAGGCTAAGGTAGGAGAATCGCTTGAGCCTGGGAGGTCAAAGCTGCAGTGGGATGTGATAGCACCACTACACTCCATCCCAGGTGACAGAGACAGATCCTGTCTCAAAAGAAAAAATAAACATCCTATAATGCACAGAACAGTCTGCCACAACAAAGAATCATCCAGCACAAAATGTCAATAATGCCGAGGATGAGAAACCCTATTTTAGGTGGAGCATGATGAAGGGTCAAAAGAATGCATGTCACTTTTCACACTAGATCTAGAAAAAGCCATTTGGTCCCTCCAATCCAAACCCATCAAACAACATTCCGGAAGAAAATAAAAGCCTATCGGACATACACATTCATTTAACTCCCAAGTCCAACTGCACTAAGGTGTTTCATGCCATTCCAACCTTGGGTCCTCTGTCAACCTCCTGCTGTTGCCATTCAGCTGAAGAACAGGTGGTAGTTCTACACCCACTTCTGCCCCATCCCAGGAGGTCTGCTTTGACCTAGTTCAATCTGGAGTTTTGTGGGGATATTAGAAATGTAATCCTCTGCAAACAGACACAAAGGATCCTGCTCGTAAGCCTCAGGGCCATCTTTAAAGTCTTGAAACTGGATGAGTAGCAGACTCTCCTTGTTAGGTCACTAATCAGACTTATATTGCTTATTCAATGAAGCAAAACATAGAAATATGTAAGTTCCTCAAGGCCATGTCCTTGGGAGAAATATGAGGATACTGTCATGCAGGTTAAGAGGCAGCCCTCTTCACTTAATGCAACCCAGATAAGGGTTCCAAGAATCTATCTAACTTTAACATTAAAAGAATGTGATGAGGCCTGGCACGGTGGCTCACACTTGTAATCCCAACACTTTGGGAGACCAAGGCAGGACTGCTTGAGCCCAGGAGTTCGAGACCAGCGTGAGCAACATGGCACAACCCCATCTCTACAAACAATAAACAAAAATTTGCTGGGCATGGTGGGACATACCTGTGGTCCCAGCTACTCTAATCGCACCACTGCACTCCAGCCTGGGGTACACAGTGAGACCTTGCCTCAAAAAAAAAAGAAAAAAAATGTGATGAAAGTTCAGCTGATTAGTAAAATTAGAAAAGAAAACATGACCAATTTCTTCTAAAACCAAAATATACTCAGATTTCTGTGGCAGTGAAGCAAGGGAGCTCAACTTAAAACATACAGAGATCCTAGATGACAGGTATCAGAATGGTGAGGAGAATGTAGCCCTCTGAACAGAAGATGAGAACTCAAGTCTTGGTATCTGAAACAGTGCCAAATACCAAGAGACAAAACTCCAGCACACAAAAAGTCCTGATCCCACTGACTGGTCTGGCTCTATGTGAGACAGTAACACATGAATTCTCCCCTACAGTTTCCAAGAATAATTGATTCTGAGGAATTGCTGTATTTCCTGGAGTTTTACTTTTTTCTTTAGAGAAGTCCAAGTCAGCCAAGGGCCAACAGACAGTCTATAGGTATCTTCAGGATTTTCTCCTGATTGGTCCTTCTCTACTATGTTTCCACTTCCAAGCAAAGTCTGGTCTCATCCCAACCAGGAATAGCTGTAGTTTTTGAGGTACTTGGCTCTCTCAGAAGCCCTTAGGGGAAAGCCACGTGAAAGAAATAAAAAAGAGTGCTGTCTTGAAATGAAAACGACAGTCATCTTTTCTGAACAGGGATGATATTTGTAATTTCATAGGAGAATTAGAGATATCTGACTTTCTCAGAAGTCCTCAGAAGAAAAGTCATGCAGAAGAACTACAAAAAAAGTGGTGTCTTGAAACTTGAAATGAAAACTACATAGAAAATCTTAAAGATGGTTAAGAGTACATTCTTGTTCGTGGGACTAGGAAATGTAATCAAATACCTGTAAGTCAAATGTAAGTCAAAATTACATAGTATGTTTTCAAAATAAAGATGCCAGGAACCCCCCCAACAGCTAGAAGAGAAAGTGAGAGGAAAAGTTTCCCATGGAAGGAAGGTGTCCCAGCAACCCTCCAAGGGCAACATTTAGTAGACAATGTACTAGAATACAGCCTTCCATATGTAATAAAAAAAAAAAAGTTTCAGAGCTGACCAAGAAGACTAGACAATAACAAACCAAAGCTGGGGGATTGTCCCAAGACATCTAAATCTCCTTCTCTTTTCCCTCCTATCTCCAATTAACTAAAGACAGTGATTACAACAGATCTCATGCACTCAGATGGGTGAATGAAAACTCTTTTTCCCTGGCATTCTCCTCCTCATTAAGGGACCCAACCTCAAAATAACTCTCATGAGATTTCCATTCCCTTCCATTGTTTGAAAACAATAAAAAAGTTCCAGACTTACCTCCGCAAGAAACTTAATTTCCCAGGTCTCTTCCTAGCACAAGTTTCACAGCCAGCAGCAAAACAAAAACAAATAAGAAGGGGAAAATAATTAATTTTCAAGTTTTACTTTGAAACCTCAAAGGCTCATAGAATTAGACAATCTCGCTGCAAAAGTACACAGACAAGCCTAAAGACATTTAGAGAACTCACCCCCAACAAGTCTCCAGGCTTCCCTAACTCTCTGTCAATTTACAAAAACAATACCAACTCCAAGAATTTCCACTCTCAATGGCTTGCGGTAAGAAAGCTCCCAAATTTAAGAACTTCTGGGAAAACCAATTACCCTCTGGCACCTTCTCATCTTCCTCCACAATTCCTTATTCCTATTTTGTTACAATATTAATGTTAACTTTCATCTTCAGAAAAAACTGGGAGGCAAGTGGTTACAACAGACCAGCACTATCCTCAAAATTCTACCTTTGGCCCTTTCCCTTAACTAGCACACAATGAGAACAAAATATCTAATGGCACAGCATCCACTCATACATCTGTTTCACCAGGGAAAGTTTTTCTACATACAGTATCCATGTTACCCCCTCCCTTCTAGACTTAAACAGCAAAAGGGTCTGGAAACTACAGCACTCATTTAATTAGCCTATCTAGATGCCACTCTATCTTTTGTCTTTCCCTCCTCAGACTTCCAGAGCCTCCACCTTAGCATATAGGGTTCCAATATAGCCATGTCTGCTCCCCCACTCTTGTATTGCTAATGCTAAAAACTAGAAAAGTCCTTTGCTTCTCCACACTTGGACGACACCGGCTTCCCCATTTTCCCAAGCAGGAAAAACAAGGGAACAGTAAGCTAGGGAGTCTTTTGGAAAATAAACCCAGTTGAATTTTCATCCAACCCCAATTCTGCAAACCCACATGACCATTCCCTTCTGCCCTTCCCACCCTCTTAAAAGCTAAGGACCTGGCAATTAGAATTGGCTGCAACTGATGCTGCTTAACTCTGTTCTCTCCTCCTTTCCACCGGGGAAAGGGAAACCCCCGAACCTCTATCACCCGTGCAGCTCCACTGTCCTATCTCCCATTCCACTCCTTCTTCCCAAACTTTCTTCCTCCCAGTCTCTCACTTTCTCCATTACCTCCTCCCACCGACACTCTCTCCATTCCCCAAACCTCCGTTCTCTCCTTTTCCACCCAAATTCTCCCCTAGGCCCTTCCCCCTCCCACATCCAATTTAACACTTTAGAAGCCCCCCAGAATCGTCTAAACTCCAATTCTGAGCTTTCCCCACCTCCTCGCAACACCCCTCATCAGAGTCCAGTCCTCCCTCCAACCACATGCCACAGGCCCCTTCCCCTTCACACTCTCAGCCTCTCCCTCCCGCTCCCACCCCCTTCAATACGAGCGGATCGCAGCCCCACTCCCCACCTCGGCCTCTCTAATACCCCTGGCTGGGCCCAGTCTCAGCCCTTGTTTACGCCCCTCCCCATGCCCTCACTCCTCCGTCTCGACCCCTGCCCTCTCCCGCAGTTGCCATCTCCCCTGCACGCCCCCCTCGGCAGCTCCCCTCCCCCACCTCTCAGCGTCCCGTCACCTCCCTCTCTTGAGGTTCTCAGGCTGGACGTCGCCACCGCCTCCCCCTCCACTTTCCTTCCCCAAGCCCTTTGCGGCCCCGCCCGGCCCCGCCCCGTCCCGCTCGACTCCCTCTCCCCACTCCGGCCGCCCCGCCGCCTCACTCTCGACTCAGGCTCGGCGCCGCCATATTGGATCCATCCGCGCCGCTCTCCCGGGCCTGCCTCACGGCGCCGCATCCGGGCTCCAGCCGCCGCCGCCGCCGCCGCCGCCGCCGCCGCGGGCGTGGGGGAGGGGAGAGGCGGGCGGGGGTGGCTGCATCCTGAACGGCGCCTCCCGGAACCCGGCCGGTTAGTGGCGGCTTCGAGGCCATAGTGAGACATGAGCCGCAGTAGCCATAGTAAGTGAGGGCAGCCTGGCAACGGCATTAAGCGGGGAGTGGATAGCTTCACTTCGGGAGGAGAGATAGGGATTGGCAGCCATCTTGCTTTGGGGCAAGCTGGCAACGCCGGTATTTCTTGACGGCTGCTTAGGGCGGTAATAAGGAATGGGAAAGGATAGCATTATTGAATGTGGAAACATTGGTGGCGCCACAGCTGGCTGGTGGCCACTTCAAGACCCACTGAAAGGCTGGGATTGGCAGCCATGACTCATAAGGGCGGAATAGCACGGGGATCGGTTTGTCTGGCGAACTTGAGTGAAGGGTCAAGATCTGGATTTCACCTTTCCTCTGAGCTTCCTGATAACCCGGACGTTCCGTAAACCCGGATCCGGAGCCGAGAGCGCTGCCCAGATCCCGTCTCGGAATTCATTCGTTCAGCATTTACCTTTTGAACGCCGGTTTCCTGTAGCAAGTGTCGCCTAGCTGATCCGTGTAGGGCTGTTGGGAATTGGGGGTGGGGAGGATGGTGCGGGTACATTCTGGAGCTGCCAACAGCCTGGTGTGGCTTAAGAAAGAGGTAATAGATAGGGGAAGACCAGATTATGCGAAGCCTTGTAAATTAATTGATTTTTATTCTTAAGGCTTTTCATTGTCTTTGAAGAATCTCAACAGAGGTGTGAACAATTTTATGGCATTTTAGATCGCTGCGTGCAGTGTGAAGGATGAATTGAGGGGACAAAGTGAGAATCAAGGAGAGCAGTTGTGAGGCTCTTTTCCAGGCGTCTGCCTGTAGAAGGAAGAGTGCGGATGGGGAGATACAGATTGGATTAAGAGGTACCAATGTTGTGACTTGGACAACTGGGGAATAATGATACCATTTTCTTTTTTTTTTTTTTTTTGAGACGGAGTCTCGCTCTGTCACCCAGGCTGGAGTGCAATGGCCGGATCTCAGCTCACGGCAAGCTCCGCCTACCGTGTTTACACCATTCTCCTGCCTCAGCCTCCCGAGTAGCTGGGACTACAGGCGCCCGCCACCTCACCCGTCTAGTTTTTTTGTATTTTTTTAGTAGAGACGGGGTTTCGCCGGGTTGGCCAGGATGATCTGGATCTCCTGACTTCGTGATCCGCCCGTCTCGGCCTCCCAAAGTGCTGGGATTACAGGCTTGAGCCACCGCGCCTGGCCAGTGATACCATTTTCTTTCTCGTTTAGGGGGAGATAATGAGTTTTAGGTGCCCCTGGGATATTAGCTAATGTGGGTTGGGAACCCAAAAGAAAGGTTTGAGGTGTGTGTGCATGTGCATATGGATGGCTGTTGAAGCCATGAAGTGGGCTGGAGAGAAAGATACCTGCATTTGCAGAATAGGTTGAGGGAAGCCGAAAACAGAACACTGAGAAGGGGCAAACCGAAAGGAAAGAAGAAAACCATAGAGAACTATCAAGGAAACTGGTTAAAGCGTTTAGTGTAACAGAGATAAAGTAAAATGTGAACTAAAATATATCCATCAGGGCCGGGCGTGGTGGCTCACACCTGTAATCCCAGCACTTGGAGAGGCTGAGGCGGGTGGATCACTTGAGGCCAGGAGTTCGAGACCAGCCTGACCAACATGGTGAAACCCTGTCTCTACTAAAAATACAAAAATTAGATCGGTGTGGTTGCACATGCCTGTAATGCCAGCTACTTGCGAGGCTGAAGCATGAGAATTGCTTGAACCTAGGAGGCAGAGGTTGCAGTGAGCTGAGCACACCACTGCACTCCAGCCTGGGCACTAGAGCAAGACCCTGTCTCAAAAAAAATAAAATAGGCCCAGCACTTTGGGAGGCCATGGTGGGCAGATCACTTGAGGTTAGGAGCTGGAGACCAGCCTGGCCAACACGTTGAAACCCCGTCTCTACTAAAAATACAAAAATCAGCCAGGTATGGCAGTGCATGCATGTAGTCCCAGCTACTGGGGAGGCTGAGGCACAAGAATCGCTTGAACCTAGGAGGAGAATGTTGCAGTGAGCTGAGATCGGGCCACTGCATTCCAGTCTGGGTGACAGATGACAGAGTGAGACTCTGTGTGGGGAAAAGAAAGAGAGATCAGCCTGTTACTGTGTCTATATAGAAGGAAGTAGACATAAGAGACTCCATTTGGTTCTGTATTTGAAATGCTGTTAATCTGTGACCCTACCCCCAACCTTGTCCTTGCAAGAAATATGCGCTGTGGTGACTCAAGGTTTAATGGATATTGGGCTGTGCAGGATGTGTCTTTGTTAAACAAGTACCTGAAGGCAGCTTGCTGGTTAAAAATCCTGCCCGTCCCTGGGCAATGGAACATCTCAGGGTAAAACCCATTGTGTGCTTTGTTTACTGAGCAAGGAGAAAACCGCCTTTAGGGATAAGGTGGGGCTTGCTGGAGCAATACTGCTAAAAGGCTTATGGAGATGTTCGCATATGCATCTCAAGGCACAGCATTTTCCTTTAAACTTATTCATGTTACAAGGATTTTTGTTCATATGTCTTACTGCTGATTGCCTCCCTACAATGATCCTATTGTCCAGCCACTCCCTTATCTTTTTGATGGTAAAGATAATTATCAATAAATACTAAGGGAACTCAGAGGCCAGTGCCGATGTGTGTCCTCTGTAAGCACAGCACCGGTCCCCTGGGCCCCGCTTTTCCTTCTCTGTACTTTGTGTCTGTGTCTTATTTCTTTTCTCAAGTCTCTCGTTCCACCTAACGAGAAACACCCACAAGTGTGGAGGGGCAGGCCACCCCTTCACTCTGTCTCCAAAAAAATAAAATAAATAAAATGTATCTATCAGATATTGCAACAAGGGCCAGGCACAGTGGCTCACACCTGTAATCCCAGCACTTTGGGAGGCCTAGGCGGGTGAATCACTTGAGACCAGGAGTTGGAGACCAGTTTGGCCAATGTGGCAAGACCCCATCTTTACAAAAAATACAAAAATTAGCTGGGTATGGTGGTACGCACCTGTGATCCCAGGTACTCTGGAGGCTGAAACACAAGAATCATTTCAACCCAGGAGGCGGAGGTTGCAGTGAGCGGAGATTGCACCACTGCACTCCTGGCAACAGAACAAGACTTTGGTTTTCTTGTAAATAAATAGGCCGGGTGTGGTAGCTCACACCTGTAATTCCAGCACTTTGGGGGCCGAGGTGGGCCAATCACCTGAGGTCAGGAGTTCGCGACCAGCCTGGACAACATGGTGGAACTCCCATCTCTACTAAAAATACACAAATTAGCCAGACATGGTGTCGGGCACTTGTAATCCCAGCTACTTGGGAGGCTGAGGTGGGAGAATCACTTGAACCCAGGAGGCAGAGATACAGTGAGCTGAAATTGCACCATTGCAATGCAGCGAGACTCTGTCCCCCCAAAAAAGATATTGCAACAAGGAGGTCATTTAGGAAATTTGGAGAAAGCTATTTTGTAGTTATGGTGGATAGAAACCAGATTGAATTGAGAAGGCACAACATATAAAGACAGTTCTTTCATGGTGTTGATGTAAAAAGGAGACTAGTGGTAGGGTGTTGCAGGAGGGAGAATTCCAAAGAAAGGGAAGAAGTTTTAGGTACCTGTGAGATAGCTAGATAGATATGTCTTAGTGGCATGTTTAATATACAGATCTAAAACTTAAGAAAAAATATAAGTGGAGGAAAAAAGCAAGCACAGAATAAATATGACACATTTACACATGCATTAAAAAATTATGAAGAGTGGGCCTAGGTGGGATGAGACATACTTTTCATTGTACATCTATCTTTATTGCTTGAAATTATTTTTCTTTTTTTTTTTTTTTTTTTGAGACGGAGTCTCGCTCTGTCTCCCGGGCTGGAGTGCAGTGGCCGGATCTCAGCTCACTGCAAGCTCCGCCTCCCAGGTTTACGCCATTCTCCTGCCTCAGCCTCCCGAGTAGCTGGGACTACAGGCACCCGCCACCTCGCCCGGCTAGTTTTTTGTATTTTTTAGTAGAGATGGGGTTTCACGGTGTTAGCCAGGATGGTCTCGATCTCCTGACCTCGTGATCCACCCGTCTCGGCCTCCCAAAGTGCTGGGATTACAGGCTTGAGCCACCGCGCCCGGCCTGAAATTATTTTTCTATGCACATCTTATTTTATAGAAAGCTACTTTTTTTTTTTTTTTTTTGAGACAGAGTCTCACTCTGTCACCCAGAGTGACAGTGGCACGATCTTGGCTCACTGCAACTTCTGACTCCCAGGTTCAAGCAATTCTGCTGCCTCAGCCTAAGTAGCTGAGACTACAGGCGCATGCCACCATGCCTGGCTAATTTTTTGTATTTTTAGTAGAGACGGGGTTTCATTATGTTGACCAGGCTGGTCTCAAACTCCTGACCTCATGATCCACTTGCCTCGGCCTCCTCAAGTGCTGGGATTACAGGCGTGAGCCATGGTGCCTGGCCAGAAGGCTACTTTTTAGAAAGTCCTATGATCTATAGGCCAGAAGTTCTGAAACATCAACCTTTCTGTGATAGTTGAAGCCATAGATTTGGATAAGCGCCCCAGAAAAGAGCAGAAGGCTAAGAAGAGTGCTCTGGGAAATTCCAACATTTAAGGCACAAGTGGAAAAAGAGCTCTTGGAGAATCTTTGAAAAGGAACAGCTAGTGAAGAAGAAGAAAACCTGGGAGATAATTATCACAGAATCAAAGGGGGGTGGATGTTGAAAGTGTCATATGTCCCCAGAGAGGCAGCTAATAGGAAAGGTGCTTTTACCTCTGAACCTAGGTTTCTTGGAAGCTTAGCACAAGAGTCAAATCCAGATCTTGAACCTTTCCCCAAGTATCACTGGGCAGTACAACCCCCAGGCTATTCTGCCCTTATGCATCATGGCTGCCAGTCCCAGTCTTTCAGTGAGTCTTCAAGTCAACATCAGCCAGTGCTGGCACCATCAATCTTACTACACTCAAGAATGCTACCCTGGCTGGGTGTGGTGGCTTACACCTGTAATCCAAATACTTTGGCCAGGAGTTCAAGATCAGCCTGGGCAACATAGTAAGAGATCCCATCTCTACAAATTTTTTTTTTTTAATTAGCTGGGTGTGCACTTGCCTATAGTCCCAGCTATTTGGAGGCTGAGGTGGGAGGATCACCTGAGACTGAGGAGTTTGAGGTTGCAGTGAGCCCTGATGGCACCATTGCACTCCAACCTAAGTGACATAGCGAGACTCTGTTTCTAAAAAAAAAAAAAAAGAAGAATGCTACCTTCTTCCAGTCCTCACTATGGCCCTGAAGCTGCCATCAACAAAAACCTGTTTTTCTAGAAAAGGTGAAATTAAGGAATTGAAAGTAGGAGTATTAGTTTGAGTTGGAGGTCAGGAACTAACTGTAGTTTTCATGGGTTTTTCTAAAACCTCCCAGGGTGATAGTAAGAGTTGGCACAAAGAGAGGTTATTTAATAGGTGCTGAAGGCTGGGTTTGGAGGATCACTTGAGCCCAGGAGTCTGAGTCTGCAGTGAGCTGTGATTATGCCACTGCACTCCAAAAAGAAAAAGAAAAAAAAAAGGTGCTAAAGGGCAGTAAAGCCAGATGGCATAAGCTTCAAAGGGAGAATAATTTTTGCAAGAGGATGGAAGCACAGTGGTCTGAAAGTAGCAGTGGGTAGCAAAGAGAAAGCTGATACCTTGCCACCCCTTCCCACAGGAGCAAGAATAAACAGCCTCTAGAACATTGAAGGGAAAAGGTGTTCATTCATTGGGAAAAGTCAAAAATTTCTACCTCACCTCTGACCATTTTTTCCTCTATACCCACTGGAACGCTTTTCTTTTGTAAACAGCCTCCCTTATATATTCATTGTCTTCACAGATTGCTCCTTAGCTTTTCCTAAACTTTTTCTCGAGGAATCGCCATCAGGACAGAGGTAGCTCTGATGTGTGGAGTGCAGATGTCATTCATACAAACCCACAAAAAAGGCAGACACAGGCACTACTTCTTAAAGTAGAATAATATTCTCTCTCCATATCCATATTCTCTAGTGGTTTGACACCTAGTAGTCTTGGCATCATGATGGTAATTCTTTTCCATGAACCCACCTTTCCTCTCCAAACCTAACCCAGTTCCATTCCATTAGAGAAAGCTGAGGATTGCCTTTTCTAGTCATAGTATGATGTCCAGTCTGCTTATTGCAGCCCATGGGGAAAAGAACAGATTGCTTTCTTCATTGAGAATGAAAAGCCTAGCCGGGCACAGTGGCTCACACCTATAATTCCAGCACTTTGGGAGGCTGAGGCAGGAGGATCACTTGAGGTCAGGAGTTCAAGACTGGCCTGGCCAACATGGTGAAACCCCGTCTCTACTAAAAAAATACAAAAATTAGCTGGGTGTGGTGGCATGTGCTTGTAATCCCAGCTACTCGGGAGGCTGAAGCAGGAGAATTGCTTGAACCTGAGAGGTGGAGGTTGCAGTAAGCCGAGATCATGTCACTGTACTCCAGCCTGGGCAACAGAATTGAGCTCTGTCTCAAAAAAAAAAAAAAAAAATGAAAGCTGAAGGAAGGGCTGAGATTTGCCTTCATTAGGCCTTCCAAAGTAATCTCTCTTCCCCTACAGGACTTACAGAACACAGTTCTTTTCCCCTGGGGCCAGACTTCAATGACCAAATTTTCCAAATTCCAAACATTGGGACAGTTGCCTGGCCAGCTGTTCCTAAACTAGTCAGTTTATTTGGAGGGATGTTTTCTGCTTGGGGAGGCCTGGAATTTCACTCTTTCAACATGAAGTCTTAAGATCATAATGCCAACAAAGAGAGCTGTGCAGATTCCCTGAGCTAAGCCAAACGGACCTCCTGTGTAGAGATGGGCACCCTCATGTCCATCACTGAGAAAAAAATATTTCAAACAGTTTAGGGTTTTTTGTTAGCTACAGCTAGATTGCTGTTCCTCCTTAGCTTAAACTATACATCATCTGTACAGTTAAAACAAAAACTTCATCTCTTGCCTTATGAACCACCCTCTCCTTGATTCAACTAAAAACTTGGGAGAACTTCCTCTGAGAAGATTGAGAACGCTGTGTAGAATTATCTTGTGGAAGTCCTCTGCTTGTTATGTTTCTTCCTTTACATTAGTTCCTATCTCTTCCTCAGCTGAGAAAACATCCCTCCAGCTTTCAAAGACTGGCCCCTTCAGTTCTACCCTGCTGCCCATCCTTTTCTACTTATCAAAACACTACTCCCACAGTTACCTCTTCCTTCACTGGAATCTGTAACCTGGAACCCTTAAGCTGTCTCTTCACAAGCTCATATTTCCACTGTGTCCTTAACTGTAGTTTTCAACTCCCTGTAGTTCTCAGTAATTAGAAAGGCCTTTTTACTATCCTTAGGTAAATCTGTTTGTAACTTCCACTTATTGGTTCTGTTTTTTCTCTCTGAGTCAACACATCAGAGCCACATGTCCCTACTAAATATTTTTTTACAAGTCAGTGGTAGTACCAGTTTAAAGTAAAGCAGATCTGTTCTCTTTCTTGATCTGAATACTCTATTAAGGCTGCTTGTCCTAGTCCATGTTCCTTCCCAGCTCTGCGAGATTAATCTTTTCAAACCAGATATTCCCTTAAGGAAGTCTATATTACTAGCACTAGCCCCTTGTCACAAGTATCCTCTTGACTCTTCCAGGGCCACTCAGATCCCTGTGTCCCTACCAGAGCTTTACTCTTCTGCTTTACCCTGCAGGGACTTGCTGTCCTGATGATCTGATCTACTTCTTGGTTTCCTATTAACTCTAAGCTGCGGCAGTTACTCATTTTCATCCAGGCATTATACTACTGGCTCCTCCTAATTTCAGTTCAGGTTCGAACCTAGCTGTAAGTCCTTAGCTAGAATTCTGGCTTCTATGACTCCTGAATGAAAGAGTAGGGACCTCAGCCATGCACGGTGGCTCATGCCTGCAATCCCAGCACTTTGAGAGGCTGAAGCCGGTGGATTGCTTGAGCCCAGGAGTTCAAGAGCAGCCTGGGTAACATGGCCAAACCCTGTCTCTACAGAAAAAAATACAAAAATTAGTCAGTCATGGTGGCATGTGCTTGTAGTTCCAGCTATTCAGGAGGCTGAGGTGGAAGGATCACTTGAGCCTGGAAAGCCGAGGTTGCAGTGAGCCGAGATCACACCACTGCACTCCAGCCTGGGTGACAGAGCCAGACCCTGCTGCCTCAAAAAAAAAAGAAAAAGAGTAGGGACCACAGTCAGTTGCTGAATCCTAATGATCTGCTGTTAAGTCTCCTCAACCTGTTCCCTTTTCTTCATTCCCCAGCTCTGACCCTCACTAATATGACAGGCAAGTTCCTTACTCTAACTTGCTTGACGGAGTCTCGCTCTGTTGCCCACTGGAGTGCAGTGGCCGGATCTCAGCTCACTGCAAGCTTCCCGGGTTTACATTCTCCAGCCTCAGCTCCGAGTAGCTGGGACTAGGCGCCTGCCATCTCGCTAGTTTTTGTATTTTTTAGTAAGACTTTCATGTTAGCCAGGATGGCTCGATCTCTGACCTCGCGATTCAAGTGCTATTACAGCTTGAGCACCGTCCTAAACTTGTTTTCTTATCTGTGAAAGAAATATAACATCCACCTCACAGATCATTGTTGTAATGATTATATTAATGATGTATAGAAAGTGTTGCACAGGTCCTAGTGCTCGATAAATGTTACCTAATATTTATTATTGTATTATATATAACAAACTTCACCAGGTTTCAGAAATTCAGCAGACTCTTTATCAGTGACTCTCTGCTGCCCCCATGGGGATGACTTTTTCCAAGTCATTGGTTATTCCAAAAACGGTAACATAAAACAACCCTGTCTCACCAATCCCACCAGTTAATTAGAGAATGAACCAATTTTTCTTTGGGTGGTTGTTCAATTAAATAAAAATGCTCTTATATTCTAGACCATTCTCTTTTTATTTTTTATTTATTTATTTTTTTTGAGATGGAGTCTCGCTCTGTCGCCCAGGCTGGAGTGCAGTGGCGCAATCTCGGCTCACTGCAAGCTCCACCTCCTGAGTTCATGCCATTCTCCTGCCTCAGCCTCCCGAGTAGCTGGGACTACAGGCGCCCGCCACAACGCTCAGCTAATTTTTTGTATTTTTAGTAGAGATGGGGTTTCACCGTGTTAGCCAGGATGGTCTCAATCTCCTGACTTCGTGATCCGCCCGCCTCCGCCTCCCAAAGTGCTGGGATTACAGGCATGATCCACTGTGCCCAGCCTAACTTTTTCAAATAACGTAACAGGCCGGGTGTGGTGGTTCATGCCTATAATCCCAGCACTTTGGGAGGCCAAGGCAAGTGGATCTCTTGAGGTCAGCAGTTTGAGACCAGCCTGGCCAACATGGTGAAACCACGTCTCTACTAAAAACACAAAAATTAGCTGGGCATGGTGGCAGGCGCCTGTAATCCCAGCCACTCCAGAGGCTGAAGTGGGAGAATCACTTGAACCCTGGAGGCAGAGGTTGCAGTGAGCTGAGATCATGCCATTGCACTCCAGCCTGAGCAAGAGTAAGACATCTCAGAAAAAAAAAAAAAGATACACTGCATCTATGATGTTCTCCTAATCTGTTAATGTAGTAACACTGACAAGAAAGGAAACTCATTGAGTGATTTATTTTTAGTTTAGTTTAGTTTAGTTTAGTTTGAGACGGAGTCTCAACTCCGTGGAGTGCAGCGGCACAATCTCAGCTCACTGCAACCTCTGCCTCCCAGATTCAAACAATTCTCCTGCCTCAGCCTCCTGAGTAGCTGGGACTACTGGCGCCTGCCACCACACCCGGCTAATTTTTGTATTTTCAGTAGAGATGGGGTTTTACCATGTTGGCCAGGCTGGTCTTGAACTCCAGACCTCAATTGATCTGTCTGCCTTGGCCTCCCTATATGCTGGGATTACAGACATGAGCCACCGCGCCAGGCCTGAGGAAAATTTTTTAAAAATAATTGAGACTGTTATGGTGACACCACCACCAGAAGCTACAAGCAAAATACTGATAAACTCAACCTCATATGTGAAAATTTTTCACATTGTTTAAAATACTATGAACAAAAGCAAAGACAAATAACAAACTGGGAAAAATATTTACTGCTCATCACAAATGGCTAATCTCTTTAATATTAATATTTTTTTAAAAACACAAATCAGATCAGGCACAGTGGCTCATTCCTGTAATCCCAGTACTTTGGGAGGCCGAGGCGAGAGGATCTCCTGAAGTCAGGAGTTCAAAACCAGCCTGGCCAACATGGAGAAACCTGTCTCCATTAAAAATACAAAAAGTAGCCGGATGTGGTGCGGGCACCTGTAATCCCAGCTACTTGGGAGGCTGAGGCAGGAGAATCGCTTGAACCTGGGAGGTAGAGGTTGCAGTGAGCCGAGATCACACCACTGCACTCCAGCCTGGGTGACAGAGCAAGAATCTGTCTCTTTTTTTTTTTTTTTTTTCTTTTTTTTTTTGAGGCGGAGTCTTGCTCTGTCGCCCGGGCTGCAGTGCAGTGGCCGGATCTCAGCTCACTGCAAGCTCCGCCTCCCGGGTTTACGCCATTCTCCTGCCTCAGCCTCCCGAGTAGCTGGGACTACAGGCGCCCGCCACCTCGCCCGGCTAGTTTTTTGTATTTTTTAGTAGAGACGGGGTTTCACCGTGTTAGCCAGGATGGTCTCGATCTCCTGACCTTGTGATCCGCCCGTCTCGGCCTCCCAAAGTGCTGGGATTACAGGCTCGAGCCACCGCGCCCGGCAAGAATCTGTCTCAAAAAAAAAAAAAAGCTGGGTGTGGTGCCTCACACCTGTAATCCCAGCACTTTAGGAGGCTGAGGTAGGTGGATCATGAGGTCAGGAGATGGAGACCATCCTGGCCAACATAGTGAAACCCTGTCTCTACTGAAAACACAAAAATTAGCCGGGCATGGTAGCGGGCAGCTGTAGTCCCAGCTACTCAGGAGGCTGAGGCAGGAGAATCACTTGAACCCGGGAGCCGAGATTGTGCCACTGCACTCCAGCCTGGGCAACAGAGCAAGACTCCATCTCAAAAAAAGAAAAACGAAAAAAACATTGGGCATGTCGGCTCACACCTGTAACACGCCCAAATCCCAGGACTTTGGAGGCCAAGGCGGGTGGATCACCTGAGGTCGGGAGTTCGAGACCAGTCTGACCAACATGGAGAAACCCTGTCACTGCTAAAAACACAAAATTAACTGGGCATGGTGGTGCATGCCTGTAATCCCAGCTACTCAGGAGGCTGAGGCAAGAGAATCGCTTGAACCCCGGAGGCAGAGGTTGTGGTGAGCTGAGATCGCGCCATTGTACTCCAGCCTGGGCAACAAGAGCGAAACTCCATCTCAAAAAAAAAAAGCAAATCAGTAAGAAAAATAAATGATAATTTAAAAGGGGGAAAGGAGGTAAGACTTTACAGAAAAGAGCTGGGTGTAGCATGCACCTATATGTAGCTGCTTGAGAGGCTGGGTCCCTTTGAGCCAAGGAGTTCGAGACCAGCTTGGGCAACATAAGGAGATTCCATCTCTAAAATAAATGAATTATAATGAAAGAATGTACAAAACAGGAAATACAAATGGATACTGCAGTGGCTCATGCCTATAATCTCAGCACTTTGGGAGGCTGAGGTGGGCAGATTGCTTGAGCTCAGGAGTTCAAGACCAGCCTGGGCAACACGGCGTGAAACTCCATCTCTACAAAAATATACAAAAATTAGCTGAGCATGGTGGCATGTGCCTGCTGTAGTACCAGCTACTCGGGAGGCCGAGGTGAAAGGATCACTTGAGCCCAGGAGGCAGAGGTTTCAGTGAGCTGAGATTGCACCACTGCAGTCCATCCTGGGTGACAAGAGCAAAACTCTGAAACATAGGTTTCACTGTATATTCTTTTGTCCTTTTTAAATTTGGGGCAGGTGCATGTATTACCTATTCAGAAGTAAATATTTTAAAACCAAATGTATGTAAAAGTTTGTTCTATGTTATCACATTTGTGCTTTCCCTGCTCTCTCTTTGCCTGTGTGTTTAATGTATTCATCCTAAGAGTTCCAGTTCAAAGGCCATCAGCCATATCTGATTCTCTCAGGCATAGTTACTCAGATAGTCCTTTGTATATCTCCAGAATAGGGATTTCTTATTTTATGGTAATTGTGACCATATTAGTTTCTCCTACCCAAAGAGGAGGTAGAGATGAAGTCCCATTAATGGTTAAACGCAAAGTCTGTAGTTCCAAAATCCCTAAGGGTGATACCAATACCACAGAAGGTACTGTGCATACCTCAGCCCATTCAAGGGAGGGGGTTAGAGTCCCTGCAACTCTACTGTGCTTAATGCAGAACCACCAGGCTCTCCTTGTGTTTTCAGAAACAGGTTCAGTATTGATCACTGTCTGCCATTTAGGGCCTGCCACTGCTTCCAATCCCTCAGATCCCTGCTGCTAATTTTATATTGGTCTAGCGATGGTAGAAAAGTATATCAATTAGTTAAGTGTGTGACTTCTAGAGCCAGGCTGTGCTCTGGATTGAATTTCAGGTCTACCATTTAATTGCTGTGTGATAGGGCTTTTTTTCATTCAACTTGTGCTTCAATTTCTTCACATGTAAATGAGGATAATGAGAGTACCCACCCCAGGATTATTGCCAGAAGTAAAGGAGCTGATGTTTGTAAAATGTTTAGGACAGTACCAAACACATAATAAGCACCATATAAATGTTAGCTTAATATTATAATTATTTTTACCAAGTGATTCTAAGTGTGAGCCCAGTTTCTCATAGCATAAGAGACCAAGCTATAATTTACAATAATTCTTTGTTGAAGTCTCCAGGATAATTAAAGGTAATAACAAAAGAGAATAACTTCCAAAACTGGCTATCCATCTACACTAATCTTCTATAACATGGCTTCCTCCCTATAGCAGAGCCATCATTTCTTTCACCATTCTGAGTTATTTTCCAGCATATTAGAGTCCAGACCAATGACTTAAAGAACAGAGGAGCCGGGTGCAGTGGCTCATGCCTGTAACGTCGGCACTTTAGGAGGCCGAAGAGGGCGGATCACGAGGTCAGGAGATCGAGATCATCCTGGCTAACACGGTGAAACCCCGTCTCTACTAAAAATACAAAAAATTAGCCAGGCGTGGTGGCGGGCACCTGTAGTCACAGCTACTCGGGAGGCTGAGGCAGGAGAATGGCATGAACCCAGGAGGCAGAGCTTGCAGTGAGCCGAGATCATGCCACTGCACTCCAGCCTGGGCGACAGAGCAAGACTCCATCTCACAAAAAAAAAAAAAAAGAACAGAGGAAAAGCTTCTCCTTTTTTCCCTAATCCAAGGTTTATTTTTCTAACCCAATATTCACTTCTCTTTCTGTCCCAGGAGCTGCCTTTTCCCATGATGACAGACAGTGGGGCTTTCAGCTACCTTCAGGGGCTCTCCAATGCACCCAACTGTCCTATTGCATTGCCTACATTTCTTAGAATTTAGCTATTCAATCAATCCTTTTCGATTCCTTTTTTTTTTTTTTTTTTTTTGAGATAAAGTATTGCTCTGTTGCTGAGGCTGGAGTTCTGTGGTGCGATCTCATCTCACTGCAACGTCTGCCTCCTGGGTTCAAGCAATTCACCTGCCTCAGCCTCCGGAGTAGCTGGGACTACAGGCACACACCACCATGCCCCACTAATTTTTTGTATTTTAGTAGAGACGGGGTTTCACTATGTTGCTCAGGCTGATCTCAAACTCCTGAGCTCAGGCAATCCACCCGCCTTGGCCTCCCAAAGTGCTTAGGATCACAAGTGTGAGCCACCACGCCTGGCTGAATTCCTTTTTATAACTATTTAAGGATAATTTCCATGCAGATGGGGAGTCCACCTGCCTATGCACTACTGTATTTCCAATGCCTGGAAAATATTAGGAACTCCATAAACATCTGCTCATGAATGAGTTCTTCCTCTGAAAAACATGAGGCTCAGGCCTACATACTCTTCCTTCAGTCTTCTCAATTTTAGTTTCTTGTCTCATGTGAGCATTACTTAATAGTAAGCTAAATCCATAGTTTAAAACTAAACATTTCTCTAAAGGAGGCATATCCTATAGAGATGCAACTATGCCTATAATAGAGGCAGGCCTATGTTTATAACAGAGACAGCGCTTTGTATTATCATACATATTATGTGCTATGCTTTACTAAATGGTTTAATAAGGTTTAATAATGGGTTAATGGTTTAATAATACACCGGGTGTGGTGGCTTATGCCTGTAATCCCAGCACTTTGGGAGGCTGAGGCGGGTGGATCACCTGAGGTCAGGGGTTTAAGACCAGCCTGGCCAATATGGTAAAACCCTGTCTCTACTAAAAATACAAAAAATTAGCCGAGTGTGGTGGCGGACGCCTGTAATCCCACCTACTCGGGAGGCTGAGGCAGGAGAATTGCTTGAACCCAGGAGGCAGAAGTTGCAGTGAGCTGAGATTGCACCACTGCACTCCAGGCTGGGCAACAAGAGTGAAACTGTGTCTCAAGAAAAAAAATAAAAATAAAAAATAAAGTGGTTTTCCAAAACTATGAAACAAAACAACATGCAGCTTTATAAAGACAGCTTTTCTGGTGCTTACTTTATGCATCGAGATACTAATTGATGTTACAAATATTGATTGAGGCCGGGCGCGGTGGCTCAAGCCTGTAATCCCAGCACTTTGGGAGGCCGAGACGGGCGGATCACAAGGTCAGGAGATGGAGACCATCCTGGCTAATACGGTGAAACCCTGTCTCTACTTAAAAATACAAAAAACTAGCCGGGCGACGAGGCGGGCACCTGTAGTCCCAGCTACTCGGGAGGCTGAGGCAGGAGAATGGCGTAAACCCGGGAGGCGGAGCTTGCAGTGAGCTGAGATCCGGCCACTGCACTCCAGCCTGGGTGGCAGAGCAAGACTCCGTCTCAAAAAAAAAAAAAAATATTGATTGAACATTTAATCTGTGGCAGACGCTATAGTAGGTTTTAGAAGCACAGCATTGAACAAGATAGATACACAATCTCTACCCTGATTGAGCTTCTAGGCTATCAAGACAATTATACAATTAATAAAGTGTGATAAGGATGAGTAGTTACCATAGAAGTATTCTCAGGGATAGAGTTCTTCTGCCTGCACTTGAACAAGAGCAGCACTATATTGATTGTTTTTATAGTTTGGGACTCCAGGTAAGATTTTGTTTGTAAATCTGGCTTTACTACCATATAAAAGTTTGAACACTGCCATTTATTTATCTGAAGTTTATCCTGACAGCCTATTATGTAAATGAATGGCTACTCCGTATATAGTTATAACTATATAAGCTTTTTTTTTTTTTTTTAAATTGAGACAGTTTCACTCTGTCTCCCAGGCTGGAATGCAGTGGTTCAATCACCGCTCATTGCAGCCTTGACCTCCCAGGCTCAAGTCATCCTCCCATCTCAACTCCCCAAGTAGATGGGGACACAGGTGCACGCCACCACATCCAGCTAATTTTTAAACTTTTTGTGAAGACAGGGTCTCTCTATTTTGCCCAGGCTGGTCTCGAACTTCTGTGCTCAAGCAATCCTCCTCCCTTAGTCTCCCAAAGTGCTGGGATTATAGGTGTGAGCCACCATGCCCAGCCTGATAAGCCTTATTATCCTCATTTTGTAGTTGAGAAAATACAGTTAACAGAGTTAAAGAACAGAGTTAAAGTAACTCTTTTTATTTATTTATTTATTTAGAAACAGAGTCTCCCTATCTATCGCGGCTCACTGCAAGCTCCGCCTCCCAGGTTCACGCCATTCTCCTGGCTCAGCCTCCCGAGTAGCTGGGACTACAGGCGCCTGCCACCACGCCCAATTTTTTTGGTATTTTTAGTAGAGACAGGGTTTCACCATGTTAGCCAGGATGGTCTGGATCTCCTGACCTTGTGATCCGCCCTCCTCGGCCTCCCAAAGTACTGGGATTACAGGCATGAGCCACTGCGCCCCGCCAACACTCTTACTCAATATTGTACTGGGGCTGAGCACGGTGACTCACGCCTGTAATCTTAGCACTTTGGGAGGCCAAGCTAAGATCACCTGAGGTCAGGAGTTCAAAGCCAGCCTGGCCAACATGGTGAAACTCCACCTCTGCTAAAAATACAAAATTAGCCCGGTGTGGTGCTGCGCACCTGTAATCCCAGCTACCTGGATGAGTGAGGTAGGAGAATCGCTTGAACCCAGGAGGTGGAGGTTGCAGTGAGCCGAAATCATGCCACTGCATTCTAGCCTGGGTGACAAGAGTGAGACTGTCTCAAAACGAAACAAAATAACAACAACAAAAAACAACACTGCCACAGGCTGGAATGATTCACTGAATAAACTGAAATAAACATAAATAAAATAAATATATTTTTAAAAATTTGTCTTACTTTGACCCCCAGGCTGGAGTGAAGTGGTATAATCTTGGCTCATTTGCAATCTCGACCTCCGGGGTTCAAGCGATCCTCCTGCCTCAGCCCCCAAAATAGTTGGGACTACAGGTGCACGCCACCACTCCAGGCTAATTTTTGTATTTTTTGTACAGATGGGTTTTACCACGTTGCCTAGCCTATTTCCGAACTCCTGGGCTCAAGCCATCTGCCCACCCCGGCCTCCAAAAGTGCTGGGATTACCTGCGTGAGTTACTGCACCTGGCCAAACAGGATATTTAAATCCACAATTAATGTGTTTAGGGTTGAAGCCATTCTCCTGCCCCAGCCTCCCAAGTAGCCGGGATTACAAGCGTGCGCCGCCATGCCTGGTTAATTTTGTATTGATAGTAGAGACAGGTTTCACCAGTCAGACTAGTCTGGAGCTCCTGACCTCAAGTGATCCACCTGCCTTGGTCTTCCAAGGTGCTGGGATTACAGCCTTGAGCCACACCAGCCAAAAAGAATTTTAAATTAAAGCCAAAATTGCCAGCGCGGTGGCTCATGCCTGTAATCCCAGCACCTTGGGAGGTCGAGGCAGGGGGATCACCTGAGATCAGGAGTTGAAGAACAACCTGGCTAACATGGCGAAACCCGGTCTCTACTAAAAATACAAAATCAGCTGGGCGTGGTAGCACATGCCTGTAATACCAGCTACTCGGGATGCTGAGGCAGAAGAATCACTTGAACCCGGGAGGCGGAGGTTGCAGTGAGCCGAGATTATGCCATTGCAACTCCAGTCTGGGCAACAAGAGTGAAACTCCGTCTCAAAAAAAAAAAAAAAAGCAAAAATTAATGTGTTTAGGTTTTAAGACCAACTGGAATTTATTTATTTATTTATTTATTTTTGAGACAGAGTCTCACTCTGTTGCCCAGGCTGGAGTGCAATGGCCAGTCTTGGCTCACTGCAACCTCCCAGGTTCAAGCAATTCTCCTGCCTCAGCCTCCCGAGTAGCTGGGATTACCGGTGCGTGCCACCACACCCGGCTAATTTTTGTATTTTTAGTAGAGATGGGGTTTCACCATGTTGGCCAGGCTGTTCTTGAACTCCTGACTTCGTGATCTACCCGCCTCGGCTTCCCAAAGTGCTGGGATTAGAGGTGTGAGCCACTACGCCTGGCCTTGGAATGTAACATTTTGTAAAAGGATTACTGAGTACTGTGTGCCATCCACTGGGGTTAGAGAGACAGGATTTCTTCCTAGATTAGTTAATTCCAGATCAAAACATGTCTGGGGGACTGGGCCAGGTGGCGCACACCAGTAATCCCAACACTTTGGGAGGCTGGGGCAGGAGGATCGTTTGAGCCCGGGAGATGGAGGATGATGCAGTAAGCTATGATCGTACCACTGTACTCCAGCCTGGGCAACAGAGTGAGACACTGTCTCAAAAAAATAAATAAATAAAAAAGTCTAGGACTCAGTAAATGGCTAGACTAAGGCTCAAATCTTGCAGTGATGTGTCTTTTGATTCTGCATGGTTTCTAATCTTTATCAGGAGTTAAAAACACACCTCAACAGGATAACTGCATCTAGAGGCCGGACTATATAAGCAAAGGAAAAGTTCTTCGAAGAGGAAACACACGAATTGCTCGTTTCAGGAAGGCAGTGCCTTGAAAAGTGTCTTGGGGTTGGGGGCTGGGGGAGAGATAGCTTTAGGAGAAATACCTAATGTAAACGACGAGTTGATGGGTGCAGCAAACCAACATGGCACAAGTATACCTATGTATCAAACCTGCACGTTGTGCACATGTACCCTAGAACTTAAAGTATAATAATAATAATAAAAAGAACTAACTAAATAAAAGTGCCTTGAGCAGCCTTAAGTTCTAAGAGCTTTCCAAGTTTGGGAAGGTGTCCGGGTTTTCTGCGATTACTTCTCTGAGCATGAACGGAAGTTACCCTTTGGGCCTTCTGCGGTGATTTTAATGATAGGTGTCATATATAGGCCGGAGTAATCTGTTTACATTCTGTTCTTCTCGATGCACTCACAAGCGGGTAACTAGGTGACAAGAAAACAAAGATCTTATTCAAAAGACAAGTCTTACGGCAACCCAAAGTCTCATATTCCCATAGTAAAGATGGCGGCGCCTTGAGGTAAGCTACAGGCAACACCACTTCCGCGTTTCTCTTGCGCCCTGGTCCAAGATGGCGGATGAGGCCACGCGACGTGTTGTGTCTGAGATCCCGGTGCTGAAGACTAACGCCGGACCCCGAGATCGGGAGTTGTGGGTGCAGCGACTGAAGGAGGAATATCAGTCCCTTATCCGGGTTAGTTGTGTTTCTACAGTCTAACGCGTAGCAGAAGGGTTGGGAGACATCAGGTGTCCTCAGTAATAGGCTCCGTGTGGAAGCCGCTTCCGGTTTATAAGTTTGACGCCCAAATTCATAGAAATGGGACTGTTGCGGGGTTCGGGGACTAAGGAAGGATGGTGAGGAAAGGGCAAAAAAGACTCGGGTGAGGGTCACAGTGGGGCCAGACCTTGCGGCTAAAAGCAGCAGTTATTTTAGGGATACGCTTCCCAGGAAGGTGACGTGTCTTCCCGGCTCCAGGTGTTTGTTCAACTGGATGTAGGAGAGGTGGTCAGAAATCCACAGGGCGCCAACTCCCAGTCCCCATCTCTCTGCCCCCTCTTTAACTCTTCACTCTTTTTTTTTTTTTTTTTTACCGAGTCTCGCTCTGTTGCTAGGTTGGAGTGCAGTGGAGCGATCTCGGCTCACTGCAACCTCCGACTCCCGAGTTCAAGCGATTCTCCTGCCTCAGCTTCCTGAGTGCCTGCCTACAGGCACGGGCCACCACACCTAGCTAATTTTTGTAGTTTTAGTAGAGATGGGGTTTCACCATGTTGGCAAGGATGGTCTCGATCTCCTGACCTCATGATCCTGATCCACCCGCCTCGGCCTCCCAAAGTGCTGGGATTACAGGCGTGAGCCACCGCGCCTGGCCTCACTCTTCACTCTTTCAAATCACGTTAGGGCTGAAAATTCAAGTAGGTGTTAACTACAGAGAGTTCGGGAGTTGAGCTCATAGTTAGAAACGCTTTTCTCAGCTCTCTCTCCTCTGTGGAAGGTGAAAAAAGTTTGTCTTCCTTGTAGTTTCTGTCTGCTTCAAAGACCAGCAGTTCTAGTTTTCCTACCTCATGTATTCATTCACTAAAAAAAAAAAAAAAAAATTACTGTGTACCTAGGGAGGAGATACCAAGCCGAATAAGGAGGAACTTACTGAGGTAGACAAAACTAGATCATTATAATACAGTGTTTAAGTGGAGAAAGAGACAGATGAGACAGATATGGATAGATATAAAGCAAGAAATGGCTAGGATGGTTTTTGTTTGTTTGTTTGTTTGTTTTTTTTTTGAGATGGAGTCTTGCTCTGTCGCCCAGGCTGGAGTGCAGTGGCTCTATCTTGGCTCACTGTAAGCTCCGCCTCCTGGGTTCAGGCCATTCTCCTGCCTCAGCCTCCCAAGTAGCTGGGACTACAGGTGACCGCCACCACGCCGGGCTAATTTTTTATATTTTTAGTAGAGACAGGGTTTCACCGTGTTAGCCAGGATGGTCTTGATCTCCTGACCTCGTGATCCGCCCTCTTTGGCCTCCCAAAGTGCTGGGATTACAGGCGTGAGCCACTGTTCCCAGCCATGGGTAGGATGTTTTGAGAGCATAACGGGAGATACCCAGTTTGCATTTGGTCAGGGAAGGTTTCCTGGAAGAGGTAATGCTTTAGCTGAAACTTAAAGAGTAAACATAAGTTAGCCTGATAAAATGTAAGAGTAGAATGACATTCAAGCCAAAAGGAACAGCATGAGCAAAGGCATAGAATCTAGCAACGGCACAGGCACCGCCATGATGTGTTTGAAGAAACAAAGTAGCTCAGAGTTGTTAGAGCATCAAATGTGAGGCAGGGAATGGTAGACAAAGCTAAGAGACAGGTTTGAGCACTTGAATTTTCTCTTGGAGGCTTTGGGATGCTGTTAAAGGATTTTAAGCTGAGAAACAACACGGCCGGGTTTGGGTTTAGATCAGTCGCATTGGCAATAAGGGGAAAATACAATTGACAGGGACAAGACTGAAGGTATGAGACAAGTTAGGAGGCTGTCATTAATCTCAGCAAAACAAAAGGCAATCTAAACTAGGCAGTTGTGAGGATAGAGAGGAGAGGTAGATTTGAAGAATATTCAGAAGGTAAAATTAGCATGACATCATGGACTAGTGTAGTAAGGGATAGGGAGGGTCAAGGATGATTCCCAGGTTTTTGCCTTGGGTGAATGCTCATACTGCCACCTGAAATTGATACTTCAGGAGGATGATTCTGGAAGTGTATCTGAAGGGATATTATAAATTCCAGATGGAAATACTGAGTTTGAAGTACTTGTGAAATGAAGGTAAAACTGTCAACATACAGTTGGATACTAAAGGCTAAAGTTCTGAGGAAAGAGCTGGACCAAAGATAAAAATCTGGGAGTTATTAGCATGTGGGTGCTAGTTGAAACCAGGACTATATGAGGCTAGAAGGAAGGGAGTTACCCAGGGAAGGAGTCTACCATTAAATGAGTTGTGGGCTGAGGGCAGACACTATCAGAGAAGTGAGAGAAGAATCCAGATGATATCTTCAGGTCTTTTGTGCTTGCTAAATTGAGTGAAGCCCAAACATTCTATTCTCTGTTCTGGACAAACCCCAACTTACCAGTATAGCCTTGTCTTCAGCATTGCTAATGTTAGAAAAATTAGGTAAACATATTAAGAAAAAGTAACCGGCCGGGTGCAGTGGCTCACGCCTGTAATCCTAGCACTTTGGGAGGACAAGGCAGGTGGATCACCTGAAGTCAGGAGTTCGAGACCAGCCTGGCCAACATGGCAAAACCCTGTCTCTACTAAAAATACAAAAATTAGCCGGGCATGGTGGTGCAGCACGCCTGTAATCCCAGCTACTCAGGAGACTGAGGAAGGAGAATCGCTTGAACCCGGGAGGTGGAAGTTGCAGTGAACCCAGATCGCGCCACTGCACTCCAGCCTGTGCGACGGGAGCAAGACTCCATCTCAAAAAAAAAAAAAAAAAAGAAAGAAAGGTAACCACATACTTTTCTTTTGAGTAGAGGGGGACCACCCTTGGCCCTAACTACTCTCTCAAAGACCTCATTCTCTGCTTTCAGTATGTGGAGAACAACAAGAATGCTGACAACGATTGGTTCCGACTGGAGTCCAACAAGGAAGGGACTCGGTAGGTAGACCCTCCTGGGAGGTGTGGGGTGGGAGTCTTATATGAGTTAGGCAATTTGGTATCCTAGCGCCCACTACCAAAGCTGCCCTGTCTCATGTTAGTTGTCTCCACTCCCACAGCTCCAGAGTTCCCCAGTTCCCATCCTATGAGTCTCCCAGACTGGTGGCCTAAGCCAAGTTGTCATTTGAGTATTGGAAGAATAGGCAAATTGGACTGAGGTTTGGTCTTTGTTACAGGTGGTTTGGAAAATGCTGGTATATCCATGACCTCCTGAAATATGAGTTTGACATCGAGTTTGACGTGAGTGTGATAGAGTGGGAAATATGAAGGTTAGTAGAAGGGGAGGGATTAGATGATTGGTAACAAGCTATCCTTTCTTGAAGGGACCAAAGAAAACTTTAAAAATGGGAGGGAAAAGCTGAGGTTTGAGGCAAGCATAAGTTATAGTTACTCATCTCCACGTCCAGAATCCTGGTATGGACATGCTCCTTGGGGAGTTTTACTTAACATTTCAGTTTAACCAAGAAATATGTATGTCTGATTATATTAGTTCCTTTCTATCCTGATTCTGTTTTATTAAGATTTTATATTTTCTCCAGATTCCTATCACATATCCTACTACTGCCCCAGAAATTGCAGTTCCTGAGCTGGATGGAAAGACAGCAAAGATGTACAGGTAGGACTGAATAGGAGATGGCAAAGAGTCAAAGAAGGCCTTAAGGAAGAACTTCGTGGTGGGAGGGAGATCATCGGGAAAAATGGCTAATGGATGCTTGGCTTGATGTCTGGATGAAGGGATGATCTATGCGTAAATCACCATGGCACGTTTACCTGTTTAACAAACCTATACATCCTGCATGTGTAGCTCTGAACTTAAAAGTTGTAAGAAAAAAAAAAAGGAAGAACTTTGGAGGCAGAGATTTTTCCAGGGTCTGCTGGCCTAGTGGGGTGCCAGGCCCTCCTCTGCTGAGCCTAGGCAAAGTACTTAGCTGACGTTCTCAATTCTAATCACTAGTAGTCTTCCTATGCCCCCGAGGCTGCTGTGCTTTATGGTAAACTTTGCATGTCAACACCTTCTTCATGTCCCTCTCATAGGGGTGGCAAAATATGCCTGACGGATCATTTCAAACCTTTGTGGGCCAGGAATGTGCCCAAATTTGGACTAGCTCATCTCATGGCTCTGGGGGTAAGTTTTGTGTATTTGGCATAAAAGGAGGAAGAGGGGCTTAGGCCCTGAGCATTGTAGGAAAAGCAGCTAAGAATAAAAGGAATAACAGTGTTGTCCCTTAAGGATGTCCCCCTAGAATCTGTCTCCAGGAGGGAGCTTCTAATGGAACAAGAAGCATTGACTGGTAGTAATCTCACAGGATTTTCCTTGTATTGCAGCTGGGTCCATGGCTGGCAGTAGAAATCCCTGATCTGATTCAGAAGGGCGTCATCCAACACAAAGAGAAATGCAACCAATGAAGAATCAAGCCACTGAGGCACGGCAGAGGGCCCTTTGATAGGCTACGATACTGTTTTCCTGTGCATCACACTTATCTAACTGCTTCCCCGGACACCCTCCACCTCTACTTGTTACTAAGTAGCTGCAGCAGTCGTTGCTGGGGGAGAAACAAACAAACACCAACCAGTATTGCTACTTAGTTTCTTTTTTTTTTTTTTTTTTTTGAGACGGAGTCTCGCTCTGTCGCCCGGGCTGGAGTACAGTGGCCGGATCTCAGCTCACTGCAAGCTCCGCCTCCTGGGTTTACGCCATTCTCCTGCCTCAGCCTCCTGAGTAGCTGGGACTACAGGCGCCCACCACTTCGCCCGGCTAGTTTTTTGTATTTTTTAGTAGAGACGGGGTTTCACCGTGTTAGCCAGGATGGTCTCGATCTCCTGACCTCGTGATCCGCCCGTCTCGGCCTCCCAAAGTGCTGGGATTACAGGCTTGAGCCACCGCGCCCGGCCCGCTACTTAGTTTCTAAGGCTGCACAGGCAAGGGAAAGACTGGGCTTTGGACAATCTAGAGGTAATTTATATCCGCCGCCAGGTGGAGCAACATGCAATCCTGGAGGCATGGGGGTAACTGAAAGGGAGTACATAAAGTCTTTTTGGTTTCTGGAGATAACCCATCAATAAAAGCCGCTTCCTCTGGTAGCCTGTGGTTCTCACTGGAAGCTGTTAACATAGGGCAAATGGGCTAAAACCTGAGGCACATGAACAGCTACGCCGGGTTGGGTTGGGAGGGAGTCGGAAATAGGGGATGCTGTGGTCAGGAGTGGAAATGAAATGTTGACTATTCCCCCTGCTGCTCAGATCTGCCTTTGTCTTTTAGTGGTGAGCCATGCTTCGCCCTGCTGTATTAGCCTGCAAGAAGTGGTTTTGCAGGACCAGCACTTCCCGCCCTCCAGGGATCTTCCCATCCCTCTGTGAAGTGCTAGATGCTTCCCCACTGGTCTGCGGGCTGGACCCAGGCCTGCAGCTTGCCACACTTGCACCCCTGCTGTTTGGGAAGGATCGGTGCTATAAGCCTCGCGGCCATACTACGACTGTCAGATCTCCATCCCTATGGGCTACAGGATGGGGCGACGACACCCTATACCTCAGGGACTTGCTGTGGAGTCATGGATTAAAGACCACTCTGGGCAGCGTTGAGAACTAGCGACCCTAAACTTGGCTGCATTTCCATGGTGTCGTTCGCGGAGCCGTGGGGCCGGCTCACGCAAGCGCCAAGGGGTCGGGTGGGAGGAGTTTGAATGTGGATGCGCAGGCGCTTTGAGAGACGGTGAAGCCGGTGGCCGGCGGCCGGGCGGGACCAACAAAGATGGCGGCGGCCCCTGCGGCGGGAGCGATCTGGGCAACGGCTGCGGCTAAAGCTGCAGCCGGGCCCACTGGGGGGCTGCACGGGGGTAGTAGGGGGTGGCCCTGAACTGGGGTCTGGCCCCGGCTGGCCTCTCCCGCCGCCTCATCGGGGGACAGGTACGGGCCAGGGCGTTATGGCACGGTGGGGTGTTGGGGGCCGCAGAGGGAAGACTGCTCCAGACCCGAGAGGACACGCCACAAAGGCGCGTGGGGCCCGGCGGGGCCTGGGAGAACTGGGCTGGAGGGACAGCATCCCTGGACCGCGGGGAATACGCCGCCGGATTCCGTAGCCAATCAGCGGCCTCGGCCTTTCTGCCCTCGAGGGGGGCGGACCCGGCTAAAAGCCCTGCCGTGGTGGGAGAGGTGCAGAGATTAAGGGTCAAGGAATTGTTCGTCCTCTGTCCCCCACCACTGCCTCCTGAACCTCGACACCATGTCGGAGGTCGGAGGTGGGGGAGGGAATGGATCATAAGTCACCTGTTTAGTCTGCTTCATTTGCAGCCCAGAGAGGCAGGGATTTGAGGATGGAAGACTGTCTTTTGGGCTGTTATTCTTGCATCTACACTACCATTTGGCTAGAGATCTTAAGTGACTCGAGGCACATCCTACTTTACTAGCCGGGTATGGGGTCCTATGTTACGTTAGAGCCGAGATAGGAGTTATCACTGGCTTTTCAGTAAAGCTGTATTCTGCAGGGAGGGGACGGGAGTACAGAAAGGGTCAAAGCCATGGGCTGCTATCTTTCATTTGTTTACTCAATAGATACTAAGTATTTACTTTGTACCAAACACCATGCCAGGTACTGGGGATACATACGATGGCTGATTCGATAGATCTGGTTCCTGCCCTCAGTGCATATACTGCTCCCCACTTTCGTTGATGTGGTAGTGGTGATGACTGAGCCAACCTAATGTGGAAATGAGAGGACAGCAAGATTGTGGGTATGGAATGGGGCAAAGCAATAAGGGAAAATTAGTGTGGCAGGGTTCAGTACAGCAGCCTGGGTTCCCATTTCCCCCCATATTCAAATGCTGACACTCTCTTCTCCTCCCAGGTCCAGCCTGTGGTGTCCACAATGCCCCAAGCCTCTGAGCACCGCCTGGGCCGGACCCGAGAGCCACCTGTTAATATCCAGCCCCGAGTGGGATCCAAGCTACCATTTGCCCCCAGGGCCCGCAGCAAGGAGCGCAGAAACCCAGCCTCTGGGCCAAACCCCATGTTACGACCTCTGCCTCCCCGGCCAGGTCCCCCTGATGAACGGCTCAAGAAACTGGAGCTGGGACGGGGACGGACCTCAGGCCCTCGACCCAGAGGCCCCCTTCGAGCAGATCATGGGGTTCCCCTGCCTGGCTCACCACCCCCAACTGTGGCTTTGCCTCTCCCATCTCGGACCAACTTAGCCCGTTCCAAGTCTGTGAGCAGTGGGGACTTGCGTCCAATGGGGATTGCCTTGGGAGGGCACCGTGGCACGGGAGAGCTTGGGGCTGCACTGAGCCGCTTGGCCCTCCGGCCTGAGCCACCCACTTTGAGACGTAGCACTTCTCTCCGCCGCCTAGGGGGCTTTCCTGGACCCCCCACACTGTTCAGCATACGGACAGAGCCCCCTGCTTCCCATGGCTCCTTCCACATGATATCCGCGCGGTCCTCTGAGCCTTTCTACTCTGATGACAAGATGGTGAGAACTCGTCACACATGTGGCCTTCATGCCCATGTTCCTCTGTGCTTTCCTGCCATCCTCTGTCTTTCCTGTCCCCCATTTCCCTGAAGTTCCTTTCTCAGCCCTTCATTACAGCAGTTTGGACACACCTCTCCCTTGCTTAAATACCCTTGAGCCTCCTAGACCCTTTTTTGGGTTGTTGGTGACTCCCCAGCATGGTGTGCCCAGGGTCCCCAGGGAATTAGCCCAACTATTCAGAATTCTTCTTTGGGTCCCCAGGCCCTTACTTTCCCTTGCTGCACTTTCTCTACTGGGACTTTGCCTAGGCCTAATTAATCTCTGCAGCTAAAGAGAGGCGAGCGCAGAACATCTTAGCAAATGTGGTTGCGCATTTTCTGAGCTAAGTAAGCTAGGCTGATTGCAATTGGAGCCAGCAGCAGAAGGGCAAGAAGGGGCCACGGGGGCAGGAGGGGGTTTTGGGGGCAGAAAGGTGGGAGTGGTGAGCAGCTGGGCAACCATGCCGGTGCTGGGGGAGTTGCCCCAGGAGCTGCAACGTCGGCTATCTGAGCAGAGGAGTAAGTGGGCAACAGGTGGGACAGCCATGGCTGAGTCCGTGGTACATTCAGCTGTAATGGGCTTACTGCTCATGACCAGTGAGGTAGGGAGACTAGAATACCTAGTGAGGGGAATAGGGTAGAGTTTGGGGATTAAACATGCATGGGATGGGGGAGGCAGTGGGCAGCATGCTGTCGAAAGGTTAGAGTGCCTGGTAGGATATATAAGAACTTGCTGATTGTACTCTGACCTTCCAGGCTCATCACACACTGCTTCTGGGCTCTGGTCATGTTGGCCTTCGAAACCTGGGAAACACGGTGAGAGCCATTCTCCTGTCTTTCCTCTCTAAAAGGAATGTGAAATGGTGCTGGGGGTGGGGAAAACCCACGAGCTTAGGGAAGGCATGTGGAAGGAGAGCTCTGAAGCTCTTCTAAGGCTTCCTGGGTAGTGGTCTGGAGAGATAACAGCAGTGTCCCTACTGCTCCCCAGTGCTTCCTGAATGCTGTGCTGCAGTGTCTGAGCAGCACTCGACCTCTTCGGGACTTCTGTCTTAGAAGGGACTTCCGACAAGAAGTGCCTGGAGGAGGCCGAGCCCAAGAGCTCACTGAAGGTGGGGCAACAACTCCTGCTCCCTCTGTTCGAGTCCCTTTTTCCCCACCCACTTGCAGGTCCATCTGCCAGTACTGGTGGCCCCCAACCCTTAAATCTGGCAGTTGTATCTACTTTTCCCAGTGCCTACTTTCCTAAAGGTTATTTTCTGCCCTCTGAGCCACATCTTGCTTGCCTCTTCCAGATATTAACCTTTGTTTCCCTTCCCCACTCCCATCCCAACAGCCTTTGCAGATGTGATTGGTGCCCTCTGGCACCCTGACTCCTGCGAAGCTGTGAATCCTACTCGATTCCGAGCCGTCTTCCAGAAATATGTTCCCTCCTTCTCTGGATACAGGTGGGAGAGCTGGAGGCTATGGGATTTCTCTCTGGCCATGTCTGGGGGTAGGGCCAAGCAAGGGCCCTGGCAGCATTGTTCTGAGCTTTGAGATGTTCTTCATCCAGGAAGTGGGGACCGATATCTGGGCAGGGAATAGTGTCTGTGGACTAGGAGGGGAGTCAGTTGCCCATACTCTTTGTCTGGCTGTAGCCAGCAGGATGCCCAAGAGTTCCTGAAGCTCCTCATGGAGCGGCTACACCTTGAAATCAACCGCCGAGGCCGCCGGGCTCCACCAATCCTTGCCAATGGTCCACTTCCCTCTCCACCCCGCCGAGGAGGGGCTCTGCTAGAAGAACCTGAGTTAAGGTAAGGGTCGTTCCCTCTACCTCCTCTCCCCAGTAGTTTATCAGCAGCATTCACACTTCATAGAACTGAACTAGTCAAGATGGAAGATGTAGGGTCCAGGAAAACCCTTTAGTATAGAAAATAGTGTGAGACGCAACGTAGAAGGAAGGAAGAGGGGGAGTCTTAAGGGAGCAGATGGAGGCAGAAGATCATGCTAGGGATGTCACCAAATTGAAGAAGGGGATAATTAATTTACAGGTTGAGGAAGACAGCATATTCTTCCCTTGTGTACAATCCTTTCTTTTCCTCTCACCTCAGATATCCCCAGAAAGTTCATTGAGACATTATTCCTTTGACTTTTCCTTGAAATATAGGGAAGAAGCAGGGGTGTGGGTGGGGTGTAGGGCTCTGTGAGTCATTTCAGTGGGTGTTGGGGATGCCCAGTGTTCCTGCTGTCTCATGGGTGCTCCCCACTTCCTTTGATCTGTGGTAGTGATGATGACCGAGCCAACCTAATGTGGAAACGTTACCTGGAGCGAGAGGACAGCAAGATTGTGGGTATGGAATGGGGCAAAGCAATGAGGGAAAATTAGTGTGTGAGGGGGGTATAGGCTTGGGGCAAAATTGATACTATCGAGGGGTATGGGAACAAGACTGGATGATGCAAATGTGAAGTTGTGTGAAGAGTTGATTAGGAGTGTTGGTAGTGGGAAAGGAAGGGTCAGGCAAAGGGGCAGGAAGAGATAGAAATCCGAGAAATCATCTCATAAGATCCAACAATGACCTTTTCTCCTGTCCCTGTGCTTCTGTCTAGACCTGTTTGTGGGCCAGTTGAAAAGTTGTCTCAAGTGCCAGGCCTGTGGGTATCGCTCCACGACCTTCGAGGTTTTTTGTGACCTGTCCCTGCCCATCCCCAAGGTGGGATTCCAGAGGATTCCAGGGTGGACAGGACAGGGGCTCTGTGACCCAAGCCTACCCACCCCCAGAGTGTGGGCGGGAACCCTGTGGGTTTCTGGAGCAGAACTGAAGCCTGGATTGATTGAGAAGAGGTGGAAAAGGAAATTCAGAACATGTTGACCTTTCTTCCCCTTTTCCCCCAGAAAGGATTTGCTGGGGGCAAAGTGTCTCTGCGGGATTGTTTCAACCTTTTCACTAAGGAAGAAGAGCTAGAGTCGGAGAATGCCCCAGTATGTGGAGGTTCACAAGGGATATAGTAAGGGTGGAGGGGACTCCATGTGGATAAAATGGATTGCATGATGCCTTAATATGGGGAATAATATTTATGTATCTGGGTTTGTGTTGGAGTCTCAGATATGTTCTAGTACTCCTAGAGCAAAGGGGAGAAGCCGAGAGGATCCAGCCGTAATGAAGTGCATACGAAATTTATATGTGGATTGGAGTGTCAGAAAAGCCAATTGAGGTTAGGAGCACATTAACCTAACACTGTTTGCCATTTATTCAGGTGTGTGACCGATGTCGGCAGAAAACTCGAAGTACCAAAAAGTTGACAGTACAAAGATTCCCTCGAATCCTCGTGCTCCATATCCTAATCTTCAGATTCTTACTTCTCTTAGGATACCTCCCATACATTTCTTTCCTCACCCTCCATGTTTCCAGAGAATTGAATTTTCCTTAGGAAAAACCTGCCACCCCCTTTTCCACAAGCTACTCCCAGTGTTTTGGGAGTGGGGAGAGGACAGCTTTCAGGACAGAAGTCCCCCTCAGAGGCCCACTGCCTCCCAAATGCTCCTTAACCAGAACTTAGATCTGAATCGCTTTTCTGCCTCCCGAGGCTCCATCAAGAAGAGTTCAGTAGGTGTAGACTTTCCACTGCAGCGACTGAGCCTAGGGGACTTTGCCAGTGACAAAGCCGGTGAGTCTGGTGGGGAAAGTCCTAAGGAGCCAAAGGAGTGGGGGCACAGCTCTGATTGTAGAACTTGATCATCTCCAACCCCGCAGGAAGTCCTGTATACCAGCTGTATGCCCTTTGCAACCACTCAGGCAGCGTCCACTATGGCCACTACACAGCCCTGTGCCGGTGCCAGACTGGTTGGCATGTCTACAATGACTCTCGGTGAGAACAGCCTCCTATTTACATCTTGCCCCATTCCCACTCAGCCCTGACACCCTTCCCTTCTATGAAGCCCCAGGAGAGCAGAGTGCCAGGGGAAAGGAGAGGCGGAGGTCTTTTCTGATCTCTTCCTGGATGCTCTGAGGTTCGGTCTTGTAGGGACAAGGGAGTAAACAGTAATGACCACAACCCTTTCCCGATCTCCCTTTTTCCTAGTGTCTCCCCTGTCAGTGAAAACCAGGTGGCATCCAGCGAGGGCTACGTGCTGTTCTACCAACTGATGCAGGAGCCACCCCGGTGCCTGTGACACCCTCTCTAAGCCCTGGCACCTGTGAAGCCCTTTAAACACCCTTAAGCCCCAGGCTCCCCATTTACCTCAGAGACGTCTATTTTTGTGTCTTTTTAATCGGGGAGGGGGGAGGGGGTGGTTGTAGCTCCATTATTTTTTTTATTAAAAAATACCCTTCCACCTGGAGGCTCCCTTGTCTCCCAGCCCCATGTACAGAGCTCACCAAGCCCCTGCCCGTGTACAGCCCCCAGACCCTCTGCAATATCACTTTTTGTGAATAAATTTATTAAGAAAAAATGATGTGCTTATTTGTATTTTTGCTTAGGGAGTGACAGAAAACTGGGCCTAATTGGAGTCTTCCTGAGACCCAAGTTCCCTCTCTAATAGGTGGGGGCGCTCTCAGATCCAAGGGGGAAGGTTTCGGAGATGGTGCTGGACCCGGACCTGTGCCCCCCAGCAGTGTAGGTTAAGCACTGGGAGGAAAAAGAAGGAAGGCATACTTGAGGCTGTGTGGAGGCTCTGGGGCGTCTGGTTTGGTTGGCGATGGGGGATGCCGCTGTTGACAAACACTGGGTACGTTGCCGGGTGGCCCTAGCTCCCGTAGGCCCGGTCTGTTGCTAACATCAAGGAGCTGTTTATGGAGCTACCTCCCCGTGGACTGGCTTCCAGTGTCCCTATCTATTGTCCCTACGACCAAAGCTCCTGGGGCCTTCCCTCTAGGGTTGTCACCCTAGCTGGACCTGGGAAACTTGTGCTGGGGAACGCTAACTCCAGCATTAAGCGCTCGTTGCCTCGGTCCTGAGGAGGGCAGTGCCGGATAGGACCGCTCACTCCCAGCTCGGAGCTGACGCGGTTAAACCTCAAGCACTTACAGCTGCCGTCGCTCCGCCTCTGCCAGTTCAATGTTTTCATTGGTGAACGTGATCCGGGGCCTTCTAGGGCCTGCCAATCCAGATGTAGGAGAAATATGGTCAGGCGCGTGCCGCGAGAACAGAGTGGACGGAGAGTAGGAGAGACCGAAAAGGCTGGGGGGTGGGAGTAGCGGATTTGAAGCACTTGTTGGCCTACCGAGGCGTGGCAAACAGAGCACCTCAGAACTCAGGCGTACTGCCCTCCGCCCGAGCCCTGCAAGAGCCGATAGCGAGGGTGTGGTCCTTATCTGCACCCAGCGGAGCGCCGGCGGGGTACGGTCTTAGGACCTCGACCTCCTTCTGCCTCATTTTTTCTCCTCTCCTGTGGGTGAGTCCTGGCCCCTGGACGGGGACCTCACTGTTCCACCAGCCCATCTGTGCACACTTAGTTTCCCTTAAAGCAGTGAGTGACCGGGGATAGAACTCAAAACCGGCGGGCCTTCTGGAGCGCAGGGTGTCCCCGGTCTGTCTGTCCATATCGCCCCCTTTCCCCCAGGTTTCCCCATGGGCCGGACCGTGGTCGTGTTGGGCGGAGGCATCAGCGGCTTGGCCGCCAGTTACCACCTGAGCCGGGCCCCCTGTCCCCCTAAGGTGAGTGCTCCACCTGTGCCAGAGGGAGCTTCATTTAATGCTCTTTTCCCATTTCCATCAAAAGTTAGATGGATCCTGGCCCTCTGAATGTGCCTCTTCCCCTCCCCTCCTGACCTCTCCCCGACGGCTACAGGCGGTGCTGCAGTGTCTCTCCCTCTTGTCGCCAGGTGGTCCTGGTGGAGGGCAGTGAGCGTCTGGGAGGCTGGATTCGCTCCGTTCGAGGCCCGAATGGTGCTATCTTTGAGCTTGGACCTCGGGGAATTAGACCAGCGGGAGCCCTAGGGGCCCGGACCTTGCTCCTGGTGAGAGGCTTGTGGGATGTCTAGGAGAGAGGTTGTGGAGGAGGCTTCCATTGGGGAATAGAGTTTAGAGGGGGAAGTATGTTTGGTGGGTCAGACCTTCCCTTAGTTTCTCCTCTTCTGAGGGCCTGTGGAGAGCAGGTTTCTGAGCTTGGCTTGGATTCAGAAGTGCTGCCTGTCCGGGGAGACCACCCAGCTGCCCAGAACAGGTTCCTCTACGTGGGCGGTGCCCTGCATGCCCTGCCCACTGGCCTCAGGTAACACCAGCACCTCCGCTCCTTTTACTGTGCCCTCATCCCCATATGCCTTCCATTTCTTTCTCTTTTTTTTTTTTTTTTTGAGACGGAGTATCGCTGTCGCCCAGGATGGAGTGCAATGGTGCAATCTTGGCTCACTGCAACCTCCGCCTTTCGGGTTCAAGCGATTCTCCTGCTTCAGCCTCCCAAGTAGCTGGAACTACAGGTGCCCACCACCACGTCCAGCTATTTTTTGTATTTTTAGTAGAGATGGGGTTTCACCATTTTGGCCAAGCTGGTCTCGAACTCCTGACCTTGTGATCCGCCTGCCTCGGCCTCCCAAAGTGCTGGGATTACAGACGTGAGCCACCGCGCCTGACCTGCCTTCCATTTCTTCATCTCCCTTTCAGCCTTCCCAGCAAAAGGAAGCCAAATGAGTGGAAATGACCCCAGCGCCTGGAGCTGGGGAGGTATGTCAGGAGCTTGCCCCTCACTAAGTCTTTCTCCATGCAGGGGGCTACTCCGCCCTTCACCCCCCTTCTCCAAACCTCTGTTTTGGGCTGGGCTGAGGGAGCTGACCAAGCCCCGGGGCAAAGAGCCTGATGAGACCGTGCACAGTTTTGCCCAGCGCCGCCTTGGACCTGAGGTGACACTTGCCCAGAGGCCCCAAACCTCTTCCCTCCTAAACCAGCTGCAGAGCTCCCTGTTCAAATCTACCACGTAGGGGCTCTTCTGTATCATTTGGAGATGCCCTCTTCTCTTCATACCCCACCCCCTCATAATTCCCGAAACTCATTATTGGGAGTAAAGGCCTTCACTTCCATCCTTCTGTCATAGTGGGAATGTCTCCTAAACCAAACCCTATCCCACCCCCATTCTCTACCAAATACGGACTGTGGAAATCAGTCAGTGCAGATTATTCTTTGGCTCCTTAGTCCCACTCTCACCCTTAAGGTGGCGTCTCTAGCCATGGACAGTCTCTGCCGTGGAGTGTTTGCAGGCAACAGCCGTGAGCTCAGCATCAGGTCCTGTTTTCCCAGTCTCTTCCAAGCTGAGCAAACCCATCGTTCCGTATTACTGGGCCTGCTGCTGGGGGCAGGTGAGGGGGGGATTGATTCAAAGGGTAAAGATATTAAGGACTGCCAAAGTGAGGGAGTTGGGGACAAAGGGTGCTATTTAATGATTCTTTTTTTCTTTTCTGAGACAGAGTCTTGCTCTGCCACCTAGGCTGGAGTGCAGTGGTGCAATCTTAGATTGGCTCATTGCAACCTCT
This sequence comes from Trachypithecus francoisi, assembly GCF_009764315.1. Taxonomy (NCBI): domain Eukaryota; kingdom Metazoa; phylum Chordata; class Mammalia; order Primates; family Cercopithecidae; genus Trachypithecus; species Trachypithecus francoisi. The sequence goes on along the minus strand of NW_022681470.1, from coordinate 88,070,512 downwards.
GTCTCCCAGGCTCAAGCAATTCTCCTGCCTCAGCCTCTTAAGTAGCTGGATTACAAACATGTGCCACCACTCCCAGCTAATCTTTGTTTTTTTTTTTTTTTTTTTTTTTTTTTTGAGGCGGTGTCTCGCTCTGTCGCCCGGACTGGAGTGCAGTGGCCGGATCTCAGCTCACTGCAAGCTCCGCCTCCCGGGTTCACGCCATTCTCCTGCCTCAGCCTCCCGAGCAGCTGGGACTACAGGCGCCCGCCACCTCGCCCAGCTAGTTTTTTGTATTTTTAGTAGAGACGGGGTTTCACCGTGTTAGCCAGGATGGTCTCGATCTCCTGACCTCGTGATCCACCCGTCTCGGCCTCCCAAAGTGCTGGGATTACAGGCTTGAGCCACCGCGCCCGGCAATCTTTGTATTTTTTTTGGTAGAGATGAAGTTTCACTATGTTGGCCAGGCTGGTCTCAAACTCCTGACCTCAAGTGATCCACCCGCCCTCCGCCTAAAGTGCTGGGATTACAGGTGTGAGACACTGCATCCAGCCTCAATGATTCTTCTTTGCTTCCTCTGCAGGGCGGACCCCACAGCCAGACTCAGCACTCATTCGCCAGGCCTTGGCTGAGCGCTGGAGCCAGTGGTCACTTCGTGGAGGTCTAGAGATGCTGCCTCAGGCCCTTGAAACCCACCTAACTAGTAGGGGGGTCAGTGTTCTCAGAGGCCAGCCAGTCTGTGGGCTCAGCCTCCAGGCAGAAGGGCGCTGGAAGGTAGGGGAACCCCTGGAGTGTAAATGAACCTGTTAGCATGTCCATCTTTATCCAAGTGGTTTAACTAGGCCAGGGCCAATAGGACTGGCGTTCCTCATTGTTTTCGTGCCTTAGAAGCTACTTAGACATGGGCTACCCCATAATCCTAGGCCCTATTTGTGAACCTTCCTCAAAGAGCCTATGCAAGTCTGTGGATAGAAGTAGTACTTATAGGCCGGGCGCAGTGGCTCAAGCCTATAATCCCAGCACTTTGGGAGGACGAGACGGGCGGATCACGAGGTCAGGAGATTGAGACCATCCTGGCTAACACGGTGAAACCCCGTCGCTACTAAAAAATACAAAAAGCTAGCCGGGCGAGGTGGCGGCGCCTATAATCCCAGCTACTCCGGAGGCCTGAGGCAGGAGAATGGCCTAAACCCGGGAGGCGGAGCTTGCCATGAGCTGAGATCCGGCCACTGCACTACAGCCCGGGTGACAGAGCAAGACTCCGTCTCAAAAAAAAAAAAAAAAGTAGTAGTAGTAGTAGTACTTATAGAGATAGGGGAAAGAACCCAGCTTCGCTGAACATTTCAGAACAGCCACACTGGCCCGTCTCGTCCACTTCCTGGAGTACACAGAGAAATGATTTTTTTGTGAAGTCTACACAGTCACCCATTCTCTTCATCCTGAGTCAGTAGAGTCTCCCCGGCCACATGGGTGCCTGGGAAACTGAGAGTGAAGCACCAGAAGTCTCTTTTCACTAATCAGATTCTCATTTTCCGGGTCTTTCAAATGTTTTCATGCTCTCAGGTATCTCTAAGGGACAGCAGTCTGGAGGCTGACCACGTTATTAGTGCCATTCCAGCTTCAGGTAATGGGATAGCCACCTTCCCCTTCCCCAGCCCCTACCAGTGAGAGGCAAAAGCTGTACCTTCCTGGGTCAGCAGGACCACACCATGCCCCTGAACTGGTCATCTCTATGGGAGTCTAATCCCAAAGAGGACTGACAACTGTAATGGGAATGCCTCCTGAGTCAGGCCTCTGCCTGATCTCTAGTGCTCAGCGAGCTGCTCCCTGCTGAGGCTGCACCTCTGGCTCGTGCCCTGAGTGCCATCACTGCGGTGTCTGTAGCTGTGGTGAATCTGCAGTACCGAGGAGCCCATCTGCCTGTCCAGGTATGATAAAGGGACGGAGAGGCCGGCCATGGTGGCTCACACTTGTAATCCCAGCATTTTGGGAGGCCAAGGTGGGTGGATAAGGAGGTCAGGAGTTCGAGACCAGCCTGGCCAACATGGTGAAACTCCATCTGTATGAAAAATACAAAAATTAGCCAGGTGTGGTGGCTTATGCCTGTAATCCCAGCTACTTGGGAGGCTGAGGCAGGAGAATCGCTTGAACCCAGGAGGTGGAGGTTACAGTGAGCTGAGATCTCGCCATTACACTCCAGCTTGAGTGACAGAGCAGGACTTTGTCCCCCGTCAAAAAAAATGGGAAGGAGAGACAGGCTTAACTAGAGCCCTTTCCTTCTGACGCATGAATGTCCTTCTCTCCAGGGATTTGGACACTTGGTGCCATCTTCAGAAGATCCAGGCGTCCTGGGAATCGTGTATGACTCAGTTGCTTTCCCTGAGCAGGATGGGATCCCCCCTGGCCTCAGAGTGACTGTGAGAGGAGGAAACTTTGCCTAGTGGCATTTCCAGAGGGCTCCTCTGTGCTCCAGTGTAGGCAAGGCCAGACTGATCAGTGCTATATTCCCTCCCTAGGTGATGCTGGGAGGTTCCTGGTTACAGACACTGGAGGCGAGTGGCTGTGTCTTATCTCAGGAGCTGTTTCAACAGCGGGCCCAGGAAGCAGCTGCCACACAATTAGGACTGAAGGAGCTGCCAAGTCACTGCTTGGTCCATCTACACAAGGTAAGTTGGGATAAACTTCCCTCAGCTCTCCACTGAAGACCTTGAAGACAGGGACTGGAACATTTGTCACTGTATGTCAGCCAAGGCTTAAGACATCAATAATAAACTTTTCCCTGCATCCTCTCCTCTCTTCTCAGAACTGCATCCCCCAGTATACACTAGGTCACTGGCAAAAACTAGGTAAGTTGGGAAAACAGCTGGGCTGAGGAGGGCCAAGGGCATCAGACCCCCAGCTATAACATTCCTTTCATCCTTTCCTTCCAGAGGCAGCTAGGCAATTCCTGGCTGCTCACAGGTTGCCCCTGACTCTGGCTGGAGCCTCCTATGAGGGGGTTGCTGTTAATGACTGTATAGAGAGTGGGCGCCAGGCAGCAGTCAGTGTCCTGGGCACAGAACCTAACAGCTGATCCCCAACTCATGAAAATAAAAATTGCTGGAGCTTGGCTTCGTCTGGCTGTTCTATCACCTATAGGCATAAGAATGCAGGGGAGCAAAGAGGCAAACTGTGCCTGGGATGCAGAAAGTAAGAGCAGATGCAAGACAAAGTCCTTTATTAGAAAATATATCAAAATCCCAGCCCCCTGAGCCAGGACCAGAAGGGGGAGCTATTCCAGCATGGGCAGAAAATGCCTAGGGAGGGGCTTCCTTCACCAAACAACTTCCCAGGAACCATAAATAGAATAAATATTCACAGAGGTCCCAGGAGAAGCCAGATCACTCTTCTCTCTATGGAAGAGGAAGGGGCTTGGGTCCAGCCCTGCTCCTACCCTAGCGGCAGGGACTCCCAGGAATCGTCACATAAAATCATGACATCAAGGATTCACAGTCATAAGCCCTACAGGAGACCCTAGAGAGAGGGACCCCTCAGGTCTACGGGAGCCCAGCTCCAGTCCAGCAGTGAGGAGAGGCCCCTACCCCCTAGCACGGCACCAGAGTTCAGATCCCCCGCATCCCTCTGAGAACAGTGAGGAGCTAAGGGTGGGGAGAATACAACCCCATGAATTCGGTTTCATGATTAAAGTAGGCAGGAAGGAGTCAGTGTGAACCTCGGAGGGCTGTGTGGTTGGCAGTAGGTGGAGGCCCGGGCCTGGATGGGGGCCGGCGTTGCAGCATCTCTTGACGGAAGGCTTGGGAGGAACCAGGTGGGTAACGGGGCCCAGAAGGAGCCCGAGGACCCCGAGGGTCAGTCCCAATGTCTGCTGTGATGTTGGTATAAAGAGGCCCCAGCTCTCGAGCCAGCAATTGGTATGTCAGTGAGTTCATCCCATCTTGCGTCCAGGAATTCTGGGTACGGACCAGGAGGTCAAATCTGAGGGTTAGAGGTTGGAGACTAAGACCCAGAAAAGAACAGCCAAAAATCTAGGGACCTTTAGAAGTTTCCTGGCTAGGGGTACAGAACCCTAAGAATTCAGTAACAATTTCCAGGCAGTCCTTCCTTCTTCCTACCTGTGGGGATTTTCCTCGTTGCCCTTATCTCCTCGGTGCTTCACCATCTTATAGTGTCCCACAGATGTGGGGGGCCGAGAGATCTTCATCCCAGCCAGGCGCACCCTATGGGAAAAGTGAGGGGATCATGGGGGATCCAGAGTAGAGGAAAGCAAGGAAGGGATTAAATGTTTCTGTACACAAAAAAACAACTATTACTCAGTAGGCAAAAAAAAAAAAAAAAAAGCCCAGGACAGAAGTCAAACAGAAAGAAGAAAATGGCTGAAGAGAATATAAAAGATGGATGTATCCAAATCCTCAGGGCCCAGTGCCAGTCTCCCTAGGGCCTTCAAACAGTTGGCAAAGGTAGGTTTGTACCTACTCCCTTGGCTTCCTAAAGGGCTCCTAGGAGCTGCCCTTGCAGTCTAGGAAGGACGCGGAGAGAGGCCATTCTGTCAAAAGGATAAGAAAAGCCTGGGAGTTGCAGACTCAAGCTCAGCAATTCTTAGTTAGACTAGTGACTGAGCTACCCCAGCTTCTCTCCCACATCCCCCATGTTAAGAAAAAGGTAGGCCAGGTGCAGTGGCTCACACCTGCAATCCTAGCACTTTTGGATGCTGAGGCAGAAGGATCACTTGAGGCCAGGAGTTCAAGACCAGCCTGCGAAAATAACGAGACCTTGTCTCTAGGGGGAAAAAAAAAAAAAAACGAAAGAAATAAAAGAAAAGGGTAGAGCCAGGTAATCAGGACCTTGAAAGAAACAAGCTTCACCTCTGACACACAGAAGCATGGAGTGCAGATGGCCTGGGAAGGAACTAGAAGCATACTTATGTATATTTACAATTCACTGGGTATTTCACACACATACAGATGATGAAAATTCAGAGATGTCATCACAGAGGACACGGGGAACGGAGGCAATTGGTCCTGCATACCAAGCCCAAATATTCATACCACAGACATGAAATTGGGTCAGCTGAGGCTGAAGGTCAGAATGTTTCACATGCTAAAAATGAGTTGGCCCTGTGCCAGTGGCACAGGCCTCTTACAAAGTGATTCTGGGAACATAGAGCAGAGCCCCTCTCTCCTAACCCCATAGGAAGTGGTCTGGCTGGAACCCTAGCAGAAGGCAAGACTAAACTGTCTCTGGGCCCCTTTCCAGTTCTGGAATCCAGCGATACTATTTCCTATTGATCTTACGTCCTCTCCCAAGAACAAACTAACCAGGAGACTGAAGGATGACACAGTGGGCAGCAGCATGCAAGCCTGCTCTGGGTATCCTAAAAAGACTAAGGGAAAGGAATGGGCTCAGTGCAGGACCAGGGAGCTAAAGGTTAGTGTTGAAGGGATATGGCCAAAGGTGGTCTTAGAGGACAGGGATCCAGACCGGGGTCAGGAGGGAGGAAGTGGCAGGAAGTCTGACCTGGTAGCAATGTCATCATCCTCGCCACCCCAGCCCCAGTATTCATTGGGGAAGCCATTCATCTTCAGGTACTGGTCAGGAGTAAGCGCCGAGACTCCTCCGAAGTACTGGGGGTATGGGAGGCTAGGAAGAGAAAGATCCTTGCATGCCCCAAGTCTTCTGGGGAGATATCCCCAACCACAATCCCCTTGACTCTCCTCCTTCCACAGGATGGTAGGCTTCCCTGTTTCCCAGTACCCTTCCATGCCCTCTACCTGTATCCAAACTTGTTCATAGCAACAGCAACATGGCGGGGTCCCCGGGGGTCACACACATACAGATTGTGGTCATTTTCTGGCAAGAGGTCCACATCATGCAAGAACAGGCAGTCCCATTCTTCATCACGCAGGGCCTCTCGCACCCCAACATTGAGCAGTTTTGCCCTGTTAAATGTTCCATTTCCAGCCTAGAAGATAATGGAGGGGGACCAGACTATGTCTGTAGTGGTACAGAGAAGAGGGGGCTAAAGAATAAAAGTGAAGGCCGGGCACAGTGGCTCATGCCTGTAATCCCAGCACTTTGGGAGGCTAAGGTGGGTGGATCACAAGGTCAGGAGATCGAGACCACCCTGGCTAACACGGTGAAACCCCATCTCTACTAAAAATACAAAAAATTAGCTGGGCGTGATGGTGCACGCTGTAGTCCCAGCTACTTGGGAGGCTGAGGCAGGATAATGGTGTAAAACCCGGGAGGCGGAGCCTGCAGTGAGCCGAGATCGCGCCACTGCACTCCAGCCTGGGCGACAGAAAAAAAAAAAGAAAAGAATAAAAGTGAAAAGAGGGAAATCAAAGTGGGGTGGAAGGCAAGGATCTTTTTCATTTTTCCACTTAGTCATTTGACAAATCTTGCTTGTGTATTGATATGGGCCTGATACTTAGATGCTGCTGTCTAACATTTAATCCTGACAATCCGCAACCAACAATGGTGTGGTGTGGAACAGGTGGTATATTAGTTATCTTTTGCTCTTTCCTCATGTTAGATGTTTAAGTATCTTGCTCAGAGTCATACATGTTAACAAGTGATGGAACTGGCCGAGCGCAGTGGCTCAAGCCTGTAATCCCAGCACTTTGGGAGGCCGAGACGGGCAGATCACGAGGTCAGGAGATCGAGACCATCCTGGCTAACACAGTGAAACCCCGTCTCTACTAAAAACTACAAAAAAAAAAAAAAAAACTAGCCGGGCAAGGTGGCGGCGCCTGTAGTCCCAGCTACCCGGGAGGCTGAGGCAGGAGAATGGCGTGAACCCAGGAGGCAGAGCTTGCAGTGATCCGGCCACAGCACTCCAGCCTGGGTGACAGAGCGAGACTCCGTCTCAAAAAAAAAAAAAAACAAGTGACAGAACTAGAATTTTAGCCCTATTGTGTCCAATTCCAACTCTGCATAAGCCATTCAACAAAGGAAAAATCACAGAAGAGTGTAGGACAGTGGGAATAACCTAAGCAGATTAAGGGGAAGTATGGGACTAACAAATTTGGAAGAACAGTGCCAGGTGCTTCTCCACACTCTAACAGTCTGGCCCTCTTAAAATTATTCTAGCGACCCATTAGATGAAAGTGGAGTGGCATGTGCTTGAGGTTTTCTTAGAAGAAACAAAGTCAAAAAGGTGGAGATTGGGGTACCTGGTGGATGACATAGATGCCATAAGCAAGCTGCTGGCGCTGCAAGAAGGGGTGCAGGTGGTAGAGCAACAGGCGCAGGTGGTGCTCCCGGGCACGATGAGGCACAATGATGGCTGTTCGGGAGCGGGGCTCACAACCTGCAGGGCGGTACCGGCCCCCTGGTTCTACCCGGGGATTCCGCTCCACAATCTCTGCCAGTGATGGCACCGGGCTAAAGGACACCGACACAGGACCCACTGTTGGGAAGGAATGGCAAGTAGAGGGATCAGACAGGCAAAGAGAAAAGAATCAAACTAGGGTCTGGGAATACCTCTGGCACTGACAGTCTGGTTCTGGGGCTTAGTTCTCAGGGCTCACTCACAAATCTCACATGCCTTGGATTCCCCATCACTGGGACAGCTCTACAAAGGCTGGAAGGTGCAGGATCCCTACCTAGCCTTCTCTTCTTATTTTAGGGTTGCATAACTCTCCTGTCTCACAGGGTTGGAAGCTATAGTTGAAGGCTGGAGAGAACAGGACTTGCAACTAATTAAACCAGGGCTCATCTACAAGGAAAACAATTCCTAGCCTGGGGCAGGAAGAGCCCATAAAGGGGCAAGCAGTAGAAAGTGAAAACCCAATAACAGTCTAGTCTAAACTCCAAATTCAGAGTCCACTCTATCTCAACCTCAGCCCTGTATCTCAACCTCAGCCTACCTGCAGAGTCCATGATCCTCTTCTAAGTTCCACTTCTGCCACTCCATACCTCCCTATCCCCCTGCCTCCCTATCCCCAAGCCTCCCTGTCCCCGCACCTTGTCCTTCCTTTCACCACCCCCTTCCTCCTGCACTTACCTAAGAGAGGAGATCGTTCTGGACAGTAGGGCAGACCTTGAGGAGCTGGAGGACCCCCTGGGGCCCCAGGCAGGTGACTGAGGTTACTGTAGACATCACGAGGGTGAGAATAGTCAAATGTCGGCCCCTGATCTCGGCCAAATAGGGCACTGAGACTTCGGAAGCCCCCCAGTGACAGGTACATCATGACAGCCAGCTGGGAGCCCACAAGCAGGGCCAGTGTGCAAGGCCGCTCCAGCAGCCTCCGCAACATCCTGGGGGTGAGATCTAGGGAGGGAGAGGGGAGTTCTAGGGCTAGGCAGGAAGAGAGCAAGCCAGCAGAGAGGTCAGTAGGTAGGGTTGAAGGTGGTGCCAGGAGTAAAGAGGAAAAAGAGGCAGAGAACAAAGTCACAGAAGGGAGCACACAGGTGCACAGTCACGCAAGGAAACAAAATAGAATGTAACCACCAGTAACCCTACCACCTGTCACTTCAGCCCAAGTTTCACTCTCCTCTACCTCCCCGGAAACCACTCCCACCATCTACTGTCAGTCCTCACCCCCAAAAATGTTTACATCATTCAAATCTCATGTTCATTTCAGAAGAGTCTCTAGAGACCCCTCTTCCAATTTTAGAGGGGAAGAGATAGACTCACGTAGGTTCAAGCTGTCTTCTTAGGGATCATGGGGGCTCCAGGGGGTCCCGGGGGGACAGAGATGTGAGGCATTATCTAAAATTGGAAATGTCACAGAGGGCAGAGAAAGGCTCCATCCAGCACTCCAGCAGCGAATCTGGGACCAGCTGGAACAGAAGTGGTAAAGGATAACTAGCTACCTGCGCCACCAGAGATCAGGATCAGGGTGCAGCTGGTTTCCCAGCAGGGGAAGTGAAGGAAAGTGGTTGGAAAGGAAGAGGAGGAGCAGGAGATGGTAGGTCCCTTGCCTCTCTCCCGTGCTACCCTGGAGTGATAAGTATCAGGTTCATACTTAACCACCCCCGTACCCCTACCCCAACAGGACAGATTGGGGAGTGGGGACAGGGCAGCTAATGGAAACATTGTTTTCCCCCAGGCAAAGAACCTGTTCAAGTGGCAACAGAGTCATGACAGGACCCTGGAGTGGCCTAAGGAGTACCCAGGGCGGAAGTAGGAAACAGGCTCCTTCAGTTCTTAATGTGCCTAGGTGCGAACTCCTCAGGTGCAGGGACCGTGACCACCTGGGGGCTGTAAGCGAACAGCCCCGGAGCTCGGCGAAGAGTAGAGTGGGGGTGGCGTCCTCCACCTTTTCTACCTTTCCCCTGTTCTAGCGGGGGTGGGGAGGAGGGTTACAGCTGAAGAGAAGGGGTGAGGGGGAGCAGGAGCAGAGACAGTCAGGGGTGGCTGGAAGGGCTCACCTGAAGAGGCGTGGTCCGCGCTGTGCAGGGGGTTAAAACCCAGCTCTTTCGGAGCACGCCCATCCTATCCCAGTCTCTTGCTTTTGCCCTACCTTGCAACATGAGCCCTCCCGGCCCCCGTCCATACTTCCACCTAGGACCCCATCCCTGCTTAGGCTCGTCTCCAGGCGTTACCCAAAGCTTCTCACTCTCTCGAATGCCCAAACCTTTATCCCAGGCCTCCGCGCCCACGCGTCCCCAGCGAACATACCTGGTCTTTTGCTGCCTGTCGTCACCGCCACCCCAACAGCCGGGCAGGAATCGCTGTCGCCATCTTGGAAGCGGGCGCTGCGGGGGCGGGGCCTCGCGTCACGGGGCGGAGCCTCGGGGCGGAGCCACCCGGGCTTACTAGGCGCCCGGTCCCAGACACCGTGTGGTCGGGGGCTTGTGCGGGAGCTGCGCCAGAGCCTACCCACCTCGAAGGCGTTGCAGGCGACACTTTGGGAAGCGGGTGCGAGGGCTGAACTCCACTACGCAGACTGCTAGTGGGATTTCATTTCCTGCCCCTCAGATTAGTAAAAGCAGAAGCTCAAGCGATTCATTTTCCTCTGGGCCCAGACTGACCACCAAGAGGCTAGTGAGCCCGTTTCTGGTGCTCCGCTGACCTCGTTATCACCCTGGAGTTGGCTGAACCCTCTCCCAATGTGTCAGTGGCACGCCCTGCAGCCTACTGCCACTTAGTATCAGTAGTTCCTCACGCAGGCTACAGCGTTGCGGACCGCTCTAGAGCATTTTTGTATTCCCATGGTATCCCGCAGGCCTGGAAATAAAAAACGATTAGTTAATAAAACAATGAAATGTGGAGGGAAAGGCAGCGTCTTCTTTAAAGTAAAATTGTGTTTCCTCAGATATTAGAGTAAAATGGATGCTCCGTTAACATGCAATATGTTTACGACAGACACTACCCCTAGCATATTGTGTTCCTTAGAAGCAGATGTTCACGCTGAAGAAACAGAGACTTGAATAACTCACAAAATCTGCCCCGAAAAGCCCATGGTCTTGTGTATCTTGTATGGAGGGAGGGATGTAAACAATATAAGGTGATAAATATGCTGGCCTAGAAGTGGCAACTCATTCATACGTGGAGATTCTAGAAAGGCTTCCTGGAAGTGACAGCTAATGGGAAACCTGACGGACTTGTCTATAGTATATCCTTCTGCTTTAAAGATTCTGTTTCCGTGGGAGTTATTTTACAATTCATGTAGGTAACTGATCTGTATGCAAATTCTGTCCTGTCTGGTAGAGGTTCAATTAACCTGCTATTCCCCACACTGTGCGGAAAAAAAGCAGTTTTGGCCTCCATTTTCATGTTCATTTCTGTTTTCCTGATCCATAAATATGTCCGTTGTCTAGATTTTCTCTTGTATTAATTATAACATCTGCTAGTTTCTTCATGAGTTAAATGACATCAACACATGTTCATTTTTTTCTTAATTTCTTTTTTCTTTTTTTTTTTTTGAGACGGAGTTTCGCTCTTGGTTCCCAGGCTGGAGTGCAATGGTGCAATCTCAGCTCACTGCAACCTCTGCCTCAGCCTTTCTGAGTAACTGGCATTACAGGCATGCGCCACCATGCCCGGCTCATTTTGTATGTTTAGTAGAGACAGGATTTCTCCATGTTGGTCAGGCTGCTCTCTAACTCCCGACCTCAGGTGATCCACCTGCCTCAGCCTCCCAAAGTGCTGGGATTACAGACGTGAGCCACCACGCCTGGCCTTTTTCTTTATTATTATTTTTTAATTTAAAAATTTGTGGTCGGGCGCGGTGGCTCAAGCCTGTAATCCCAGCACTTTGGGAGGCCGAGACGGGCGGATCACAAGGTCAGGAGATGGAGACCATCCTGGCTAATACGGTGAAACCCCGTCTCTACTAAAGAATACAAAAAAATAGCCGGGCGACGAGGCGGGCGCCTGTAGTCCCAGCTACTTGGGAGGCGGAGGCAGGAGAATGGCGTGAACCTGGAAGGCGAATGGCGTGAACCTGGGAGGCGAATGGCGTGAACCTGGGAGGCGAATGGCGTGAACCTGGGAGGCGGAGCTTGCAGTGAGCTGAGATCCGGCCACCGCACTCCAGCCTGGGCGACAGAGCCAGACTCCGTCTCAAAAAAAAAAAAAAAAAAAAAAATTGTGACACGGTTTCACTCTGTCACCCAGGCTGGAGTGCAGTGCCAAGATCACAGCTCACTGCAGCCTCAACCTCCTAGGCTCAGGGGATCCTCCCACCTTAGCCCAGTGAGTAGCTGGGACAACAGCACATCCAGCTAATTGTATTTTTTGAAGACACAGAGTTCTGCCATGTTGTCCTGGTTGGTCTCCATCTCCTGGGCTCAAACTATCTGCCCGCCTTGGCTTCCCAAAGCGCTGGGATTACAGGCATCAGCTACAGCATCAGGCCTCTTAATTTTGTTTCTCTTTTTCCTTCCTTCCTTCCTTCCTCCCTTCCCTTCCTTCCTTTTCTTCCTTTCTTCCTTTCCTTCACCCCCACCTTTTTTTTTTCCCCAAATACCTAGTCTTCAAGGAGATTTTTTTTTTTTGGAATTGGAGTCTTGCTCTGTTGCCCAGGCTAGAGTGCAGTGGCACAATCTCAGCTCACTGCAACCTCCGCCTCCTGGGTTCAAGCGATTCTCCTGCCTCAGCCTCCCGAGTAGTTGGGATTAAAGGTGCCCACCACCAAGCCCGGCTTATTTTTGTATTTTCAGTGGAGACAGGATTTCACCATCTTGGCCAGGCTGGTCTTGAACTCCTGACCTCGTGATCCACCCACCTTGCCTCCCAAAGTGCTGGGATTATAGGCATGGGCCACTGCACCTGGCCTATGTGTTCATTTTTATGTTGGTATTGACAAAGACCCTCTCCTTAACCAAACTTTCAACAGGCTCCTTTGCGACCTCTTTTTGGCTAGGTCTTGTCCTTTCACCCTGTCTTGGGCCTGGCTAGCCAGTTATAGGAAGAATCCTGCCAAGTCAGTTTAGGGATAATTCCCTGCCCACTTCTCCACCCTTTATATCTGATCTATCTGATCACCCTCACTTCCCTTCAGGAAAGATCCTGTTAGGTCAGTTTAGCAAGAATCCTCCCAGCCTTAATGTAATTTTCCTTCCATCCACTGACTCTGATTCTGCTCATTGACTATTGCAATAGTCTTCCTTACTGTTTTAACAAGTGTCAGAATAATTTTTTCTTTAACAGTTTAAGGGTCATAATTTACCTTTTTCTGAAAATTGCCTTTTTTTTTTTTTTTTTTTTTTTTGAGACAGAGTTTTGCTGTTGTTGCCCAGGCTGGAGTGCGATGGCACCATCTCGGCTCACCGCAACTTCCACCTCCCAGGTTCAACCGATTCTCCTGCCTCAGCCTCCCGAGTAGCTGGGATTACAGGCATGCGCCACCACACTCAGCTAGAAAATTAACTGTTAACAGATGAACAGTGTTCCAGACAGAGGAAATCATAAGGGCAAAGGTCTGGAAATGAGGAAGATATTAGGGAGTTGGGGAAATTAAAACTGGGCCCGCAAGGCTGGACAGTAGAGTGAAGGGAATGAGATATGAGACTGGAGAGGTAAGCAGATACCAAATAATGAAGGACTCCACAAACCACATTAAAAGAGTTTGGGTCTTATCCAGAGGGCAAGAAGAAGGCATTAAAGTGCTGTAAATAGAGAGTGCTATGATCAGAACTTTAGGAAATGTGGAGCGCTAATTGAAGTAGTCAAGACCAGAGGCAGGGAGACTATTTAGAAAGTTACTGCAGAAATCCAGGAATAAGATGAAGCTCATGCAGAATAGATAATAACCGTGGGACTGGAGGGAAGAAAGTACCTTTGAGAACTTTCAGGAGGCAAGCAGGACTTGAAGATTGACTGGATGTGCCAAGTTAGGGAATTGGACTCCAAGAGGACACCCAGATTTCTAATTTGGACCACTGGGTGGTGCCATTTAATGAGAAACAAAAGGCCGGGCGCGGTGGCTCAAGCCTGTAATCCCAGCACTTTGGGAGGCCGAGACGGGTGGATCACAAGGTCAGGAGATCGAGACCATCCTGGCTAACACGGTGAAACCCCGTCTCTACTAAAAAATATAAAAAACTAGCCGGGCGAGGTGGCGGGTGCTTGTAGTCCCAGCTACTTGGGAGGCTGAGGCAGGAGAATGGCGTGAACCCGGGAGGCGGAGCTTGCAGTGAGCTGAGATCCAGCCACTACACTCCAGCCTGGGCGACAGAGCAAGACTCCGTCTCAAAAAAAAAAAAAAAAAAAAAAAAAAATGAGAAACAAAACTTAGGAAGAAGCATACTTTGGGGAAGGGTAGAGATGACAAACTTTAGACATAATGAGTTTGAGGTGCCTGTGAAGGCTCAAAATGAGATAATGCTGGGTTTAAATACAATACCAACTTTGTTTTTTTTTTTTTTTTTTTTTTTTTTTTTGAGGCGGAGTCTCGCTCTGTCGCCCGGACTGGAGTGCAGTGGCCAGATCTCAGCTCACTGCAAGCTCCGCCTCCCGGGTTTACGCCATTCTCCTGCCTCAGCCTCCCGAGTAGCTGGGACTACAGGCGCCCGCCACCTCGCCTGGCTAGTTTTTTGTATTTTTAGTAGAGACGGGGTTTCACCGTGTTAGCCAGGATGGTCTCGATCTCCTGACCTCGTGATCCGCCCGTCTCGGCCTCCCAAAGTGCTGGGATTACAGGCTTGAGCCACCGCGCCCAGCTACAATACCAACTTTGAAACCCATTGGCTGTGTACTGAGCAATACACTCTCTGGATTTCATCTGTAAAATGAACTCTAGTCTTAAGGGGTTTTGTGATCATTAGTGAGAACTATGGAAAACTTTTGAGCACAAATAGAAGCCGAGACAAAGCCTTGATTTTTTTTTATTATACATTTTTTTTAAAGAGACAGTCTCACTATGTTGCCCAGGCTGGTCTTAAACTCCCGGGTTCAAGTGATCCTCCTGCCGTGGCCTCCCAAACTTGATTTTTTGTTTGTTTGTTTTACTTCTATTTATTATTTTTTTTTTTTTAGCTTCTGATATAGTATAACTCAAAAAGCCTTGACTTTTTAAGGATCTCACTGTGTAGTGGAAAAGACAGACTTAGATCATTGAAATGTGGTTCTTGGCCTGGCATCATAGCTCACGCCTATAATCCCAACACTTTGGGAGGCCGAGTTAGGTGTATCAGTTGAGTTCAGGAGTTTGAGACCAGCCTGGGCAATATGGCAAAATTCCCTTTCTATGAAAAATACAAAAATTAGTTGGGCATGGTGGCTTATGGCTGTAGTTCCAGCTACTCACGGGGCTGAGGTGGAAGAATCACTTGAACCCAGGAGTTCAAGGCTGCAGCGAGCTGTGATTGCACCACTGCACTACTCCAGCCTGAGTGATAGAGCAAGACCCTGTATCAAAGAAAAAAGAGAGAAAGAGAGCAAATGCGGTTCTCCTAGAGGACCCTTCCTTTGAGCTTCTGATCCTCCATTGCATCCTGTCTTACAGGACTGACCCTCACTTTCTTTTTTTTTTTTTTTTTTTGAGACGGAGTCTCACTCTGTTGCCCAGGCTGGAGTGCAGTGGCACGATCTCTGCTCACTGCAAGCTCTGCCGCCTCCCGGGTTCACGCCATTCTCCTGCCTCAGCCTCCCTAGAAGCTGGGACTACAGGCACCCGCCACTGCGCCAGGCTAATTTTTTTGTATTTTCAGTAGAGACAGGGTTTCACCGTGTTCGCCAGGATGGTCTCAATCTTCTGACCTTGTGATCCACCCTCCTCGGCCTCCCAAAGTGCTGGGATTACAGGTGTGAGCCACCACGCCCGGCCTTTTTTTTTTTTTTTTTTTTTTTTTTTTTGAGACAGTTTCTCTCTTGTTGCCCAGGCTAGAGTGCAATGGTGCGATCTCCAGCTCACCACACCTCTGCCTCCCGGGTTCAAGTGATTCTCCCGCCTCAGCCTCCCAAGTAGCTGGGATTACAGGCATGCGCTACCATGCCCGGCTAATTTTGTATTTTCAGTAGAGACAGGGTTTCTCCATGTTGGTCAGGGTGGTCTCAAATGAAGGGGTGGCCTGCCCCTCCACACTTGTGGATGTTTCTCGTTAGGTGGAACGAGAGACTTGAGAAAAGAAATAAGACACAAAGTATAGAGAAAGAAAAGCGGGGCCCAGGGGACCGGTGCTCAGCTTACAGAGGACCCACACCGGCACCGGCCTCTGAGTTCCCTTAGTATTTATTGATAATTATCTTTACCATCAAAAAGATAAGGGAGTGGTTGGACAATAGGATCATTGTAGGGAGGAAATCAGCAGTAAGACATATGAACAAAAATCCTTGTAACATGAATAAGTTTAAAGGAAAATGCTGTGCCTTGAGATGCATATGCAAACATCTCCATAAACTTTTAGCAGCATTGCTCCAGCAAGTCCCACCTTGTTCCTAAAGGCGGTTTTCTCCTTGCTCAGTAAACAAAGCACACAATGGGTTTTACCCTGAGATGTTCCATTGCCCAGGGACGGGCAGGATTTTTAACCAGCAAGCTGCCTTCAGATACTTGTTTAACAAAGACACATCCTGCACAGCCCATATCCATTAAACCTTGAGTCACCACAGCGCATATTCTTGCAAGGACAAGGTTGGGGGTAGGGTCACAGATTAACAGCATTTCAAATACAGAACCAAATGGAGTCTCTTATGTCTACTTCCTTCTATATAGACACAGTAACAGGCTGATCTCTCTTTCTTTTCCCCACACTCAAACTCCCAACCTCAGGTAATCTGCCTGCCTCGGCCTCCCAAAGTGCTGGGATTACAGGCGTAAGCCACCACACCCAGCCTTCACTTTCTATCCCCTTCTCTATCTAACCATTTTCTTCTTTTTTTTAGAGTCAGAGACTCACTCTGTTACCCAGGCTGGAGTTCACCTTGAACTCCTGGGTTAAGGTGATCCTCCTGCCTCAGCCTCTCAAGTAGCTAGGACTACAGATGTGTACCCAGCTAATTTAGTTTTTTGTGGAGATGGAGTCTCACTCTGTTGCCCAGGCTGGTCTTGAACTCCTGGCCTCAAGTGAGTATCCTGTGAGCCACCACGAAGGACTATCTACTATCTTCTGACCATTCCCTTACATTAATTTGTAAGCTCCCTGTTTTCAAGAACCTTCACTTCTGCTCTGTGTCACCCTGGCCACACCCTGGACTTAGTCATCACCTAGAACTGTTACGTTTCTGAAAACTTAAATTTTAATATGCTGGTTTCCACCACAATATCCTGTCTTTCTATATTCTGAATAAATCCTGGGGCCCAGTCATGACACATAACACAATAGAAGAAACCCAGTTTAGTAATCAGAAACTAATTTAAATCTCTACTTAATTTCTGAAGGAAATATCAGAGACAGGGGAAAGGGGCAGTGAATTAGGAGCACATTTTAACGGATAGCCCAATGTCTTTAAAATCCTCTTTCTCGGCTGTGCGCAGTGGCTCACGCCTGTAATCCCAGCACTTTGGGAGCCCACGGCAGGCGGATCACCTGAGTTCAGGAGTTCGAGACCAGCCTGACCAACATGGTGAAACCCTGTCTCTACTATAAATACAAAAATTAGCCGGGCGTGGCGGCACACGCTTGTAATTCCAGGTATTTGGGAGGCTGAGGCAGAAATCGCTTAGACCTGGTAGGTGGAGATGGCGCCACTGCACTCCAGCCTGGAAAACACAGTGAGACTCCATTGAAAAAAAAAAAATCCTCTCTCTCCCATTCAACATTTTTACTTGGATGGTATTTCTCCCCAAAACTATCCCTTCCGAATCCCCTCAGACCACACTGTTTTTCCAGATCTCTCTACCACTCAGCTCTTTCTCTTACCATATTATCCTCCAGTTTCTGGTTTTCTGGTCTGTTCTCTTTACCTGTTTACCTCACTTTGGTTTTGAATAACATAGAAGAACCTGAACCTGACCTAGCAAACGGAAATCATGCCCCCCGACAGCCTCCCACCATCCATGGGTTCCCTGTGGTCTTACAGCTTTTTTTTTTTGAAACAAGGTCTCATTCTCTCACCCAGGCTGGAGTGTAGTGGCACAATCACCGCTCACTGCAGCCTCCACTTCCTGAGTTCAAGTGATCCTCCCACCTCAGCCCCCACCCGCCCCCACCCCGTTCCCTGAGTAACTGGGACTACAGGCATGCACAACCACACCTGGCTCATTTTTTTTTTTTTTTTTTTTTTTTTTTTTTTTTTTTTGAGACGGAGTCTTGCTCTGCCGCCCAGGCTGGAGTGCAGTGGCCAGATCTCAGCTCACTGCAAGCTCCGCCTCCCGGGTTTACGCCATTCTCCTGCCTCAGCCTCCCGAGTAGCTGGGACTACAGGCGCCCGCCTCATCGCCCGGCTAGTTTTTTTTGTATTTTTTTAGTAGAGACGGGGTTTCACCGTATTAGCCAGGATGGTCTCGATCTCCTGACCTCGTGATCCGCTCGTCTCGGCCTCCCAAAGTGCTGGGATTACAGGCTTGAGCCACCGCGCCCGGCCCTTTTTTTTTTTTTTTTTTGAGATGGAGTCTTGCTCTGTCACCCAGGCTAGAGTGCAGTGACGCAATCTTGGCTCACCACCACCTCTGCCTCCCGAGTTCAAGCAATTCTTCTGCCTCAACCTCCCAAGTTACTGGGATTACAGGCGCCCACCACCGCGCTGGCTAAATTTTGTATTTTTAGTAGATACGGGGTTTCATCATCTATCTACTAGGCTGGTCTCAAACTCTTGGTCTGGTCTCGAACCAGAGACCAGGTTCTCAAACCAGGCTGGTGTCGAACTCCTGACCTCATGATCCACCCGCCTTGGCCTCCCAAAGTGCTGGGATTACAGGCATGAGCCACTGCACCCTGCCTTTTTTGTATTTTTTGTAGAGACCAGGTTTCATCATGTCCCCCAGGCTGGTATTGAACTCCTGGCCTCAAGTGATACTCCCACCTTCGCCTCCCAAAGTGCTGGGACTACAGGTATGGGTCACTGTGCCCAGCCTTACTGTTTACTTCTAGTAGTGACAGACACCTCCTCCAGAAACACTTCTCTGATCTCATATTCTGTGCTAGGTGCCCCTCCTTGATCATGGCACCTATCACACAGGTCTCAAATTTTTGTCCTACCTGACTGTCTCAGCCACCAGATAGTGAACTCTCTGAGGATTAGGACCATGTCTTTCCTTTTATCATCCCTTCAACGTAAGCCAGAACTTTTTGCACAAATTTACAAAATGGCCCTTAGATCTGACCTAGACAGTTCCTTGGTGTAACTGTTTTCTCACTCTAATGCAGGGGTTAGAAGTCGGGGAGCAGGCCGGGCGCGGTGGCTCAAGCCTGTAATCCCAGCACTTTGGGAGGCCGAGACGGGCGGATCATGAGGTCAGGAGATCGAGACCCTCCTGGCTAACACGGTGAAACCCCGTCTCTACTAAAAATACAAAAACTAGCCGGGCGAGGTGGCGGGCGCCTGTAGTCCCAGCTACTCGGGAGGCTGAGGCAGGAGAATGGCGTAAACCCGGGAGGCGGAGCTTGCAGTGAGCTGAGATCCGGCCACTGCACTCCAGCCGGGGCGACAGAGCGAGACTCCGCCTCAAAAAAAAAAAAAAAAAAAAAAAAAAAAAAAAGAAGTCGGGGAGCAGACAAAGGAAGAGATATAAGGAAAGGAGAATTGGCCTTTATTGACCACTTACAAAAACCAGACACAGTGCCAAACATTTACATCATTATATTCTTAAGTCTGGACCTCTCTGTAAGGCAGGTAATAGTACACACGTTTGGCCGGGCGCGGTGGCTCAAGCCTGTAATCCCAGCACTTTGGGAGGCCGAGACGGGCGGATCATGAGGTCAGGAGATCGAGACCCTCCTGGCTAACACGGTGAAACCCCGTCTCTACTAAAAATACAAAAACTAGCCGGGCGAGGTGGCGGGCGCCTGTAGTCCCAGCTACTCGGGAGGCTGAGGCAGGAGAATGGCGTAAACCCGGGAGGCGGAGCTTGCAGTGAGCTGAGATCCGGCCACTGCACTCCAGCCGGGGCGACAGAGCGAGACTCCGCCTCAAAAAAAAAAAAAAAAAAAAAAAAAAAAAAAGAAGTCGGGGAGCAGACAAAGGAAGAGATATAAGGAAAGGAGAATTGGCCTTTATTGACCACTTACAAAAACCAGACACAGTGCCAAACATTTACATCATTATATTCTTAAGTCTGGACCTCTCTGTAAGGCAGGTAATAGTACACACGTTTGGCCGGGCGCGGTGGCTCAAGCCTGTAAGCCCAGCACTTTGGGAGGCTGAGATGGGCGGACCACGAGGTCAGAAGATCGAGACCATCCTGGCTAACACGGTGAAACCCCGTCTCTACCAAAAATTACAAAAAAAGGCCGGGCGCGGTGGCTCAAGCCTGTAATCCCAGCACTTTGGGAGGCCGAGACGGGCGGATCACGAGGTCAGGAGATCGAGACCATCCTGGCTAACACGGTGAAACCCCGTCTCTACTAAAAATACAAAAAACTAGCCAGGCGAGGTGGCGGGCGCCTGTAGTCCCAGCTACTCCGGAGGCTGAGACAGGAGAATGGCGTAAACCCGGGAGGCGGAGCTTGCAGTGAGCTGAGATCCGGCCACTGCACTCCAGCCTGGGTGGCAGAGCAAGACTCCGTCTCAAAAAAAAAAAAAAAAAAAATTACAAAAAAAAAAAACTAGCCGGGCGAGGTGGCGGGCGCCTGTAGTCCCAGCTACTCGGGAGGCTGAGGCAGGAGAATGGCGTAAACCCGGGAGGCGAAGCTTGCAGTGAGCTGAGATCCGGCCACTGCACTCCAGCCTGGGTGACAGAGCGAGACTCCCTCTCAAAAAAAAAAAAAAAAAAAAAGTACACACGTTTTATAGGTAAGGAAACTAAGGTTTACAGAGATCAAGTAATTAAGGTTGCATCATTACATGTAAGTAAGTAGCAAGGCTTAGATTCAATTTGACTCCAAAAATCCATGTCCTTTCCACATGCTGTGGAATGTTTACAATGTTTACAAACCATTGGCTTATTTGTTGAAAAAATAAATGGGATAAACAGCCAATTCTCAATGCCAGATTAGGTCAATTAATATCTTTTACTCTTCAGATCCATTTTCAAGTGACAATTCTTATGTTTTCTGCTCCCTACTGTTTATTTGCATCTACATTATCAATAGAATGTGTTGACCAGGCACCCTGGCTCACGCCTGTAATCCCAGCACTTTGGGAGGCCGAGGCAGGCAGATAACTTGAGCCTGGGAGTTCAAGACCAGCCTGGGCAACATGGAAAACCCCGTCTCTACTAAAATTACAAAAAATTAGCTGGGCATGGTGGTGCATGCCTGTAATCCCAGCTACTCGGCAGGCTGAGGCAGGAGAATCACTTGAACCTGGGAGGTAGAGGTTGCAGTGAGCCGAGATCACACCATTCCACACTAGCCTGGGTGACAGAAAGAGACTTTGTCTTAAAAAAAAAAGCAAAAGAGAATGTGCTAGTGTGTCTCTATGAACTTGGGTGTGCGTATGTCAATGTGTCACTGTTGGTGTGGGTGTACGGGGCCTGTTTGTTGTCCCAAGACTGTGAGGGATACTTAAATCTACTTCCTCCCCTCCCTTTCCTTCCTAATGCTACTTAAGTACTCTGGGTCTGTCCCCATGTAAGATCCTGCCTGGGGAAGTTGTTCAGTGTTGTTGCTCCCCCGCCTTCCCTGACCCCCCTCTTTCTGAGCATTTTTAGCACTCGTGGTTTCCTCCAGCTGTCATCTGGTTTCTCCTGGTCCCAACGATTTTGGCTTTGCCCCAGCAACAGTCAATAGGGAAGGTATTCAATTGGTTCAGAAACATCCTCTCAGCCAATAAAATGTTAATACATTGAAATTCACTTTCTTCTCCCTTCCTCCCCCACAAGCCCTGACCAATGAGATGCTAGTTTTGTCACTTACTGCCAATCTGGTATTTTAGAAAACAATATACTGTAATACTGTATGAAGATTACAGAAATGAGACTAGAGATGGAATAGAAGTGCAAA
Source organism: Trachypithecus francoisi (assembly GCF_009764315.1). Classification (NCBI taxonomy): domain Eukaryota; kingdom Metazoa; phylum Chordata; class Mammalia; order Primates; family Cercopithecidae; genus Trachypithecus; species Trachypithecus francoisi. The sequence goes on along the minus strand of NW_022681470.1, from coordinate 88,049,101 downwards.
CGCCCATTCCACGGCACCCTCCAGGAACCCTGGCTATCCCACCTCTATTACAAAAATAGTGGCTGGACAAATGCCCAGATTTCCTCTGTTCAAACCACAGAAGCAGAGAATCTCAGGGGCAGAAGGGGCTTTAGGAAATTGGCTCAACCTATTGCTTCAACCTCCTCCCCCACCTCAAACACATACTCATGCACAACACTTGCCATCTCATAAAATGTTTGTCCAAACTCTTCTTGAACTTCTCTAGGGACAGGGCACTCACTCCCTTGTCATTCAAGGCCTTTTCTTTTTCCATTTCCTCTTTTCACCTCCAGGACCAGATATTTGAATTGTTTCAGTGCCTCCTTACTTCCTATTATTACTGTTTCTGTTCCTCCTTATATATCTACACCCCAGCTCAGGCCCATGAAGGCAATAAATAGGCAGATGGGAAACAGAGCTCACTGTGGCTCCTACAGGGAGATATGTGCCCCCCTACAACCCCATCCCTAGCAAGAACTTGTTAGACTCCTGTTAGGTAAAAGCTTACCTACAACCTGGGTCTTGGAGAGGTGGTAAGGCAGAGACCATTCCAGAAAGGGGTCAGGCCTTGCCTGGGATTGAGGGCTGAGATGCCCATCACTTCTCTTTGACGAGCTAGCTCTCTCTGCCCCTCTTTCACTTTAGCTCCCGCTCACTTACCCAATCACAGAGGTGGCCCCTAAGCTCAGTCTCGTTCTCAGAAAAACTTATTTATGCCAGTGAGAACCCTACTTGGTGAGCGAAGGGCTTTCTCTTAAAATAACAGGCAGAAAAGTGATTTAAAAGTGAATCTACACCTGTAGTCCCAGCTCCTCAGGAGACTGAGATGGGAGGGTTACTTGAGCCCAGAAGTTCAAGGCTGTAGTGAGTTATGATGGTGACACTGCACTCTAACCTGGGCCACAGAGCGAGACTGTCTCAAAAGAAAAGTTCAGGTGTGGTGGCTTACACTGGTCATCCCAACACTTTGGGAGATCGAGGTGGGAAGATCCCTTGAGGCCAGGAGTTCAAGACCAGCCTGGGCAACATGATAAGGCCTTGTCTCAACCAACAACAACAACAACAAAAAAGTAAATTAGCTGGGTGTGATAGCTCATGCCTGTAGTCCTAGGTTCTCAGGAGGTTGAGGTGGGAGGGTTGCTTGAGCCTGAGAGTTCAAGGCTGCAGTGAGCCAAGATCACACCACTGTACTCCCGCCTGGTCAACAAAGGGAGACCTTGTTTCAAAAAACAAGTGTATCTCCATGAACATTAAAGGAAGGTGAGAAGGGCTATCATGATGACCTGTTCTCCAGGGCCCAGCCCAAGGTAGCCCTTCATAACCCTCATAGTCTATTCAGTTCAGGGCTCGTTAGGCTCTTATCTTCTAGTCCCTTTTACTGTCCCATTGCTTCTCTTTGGGGGGAAGGTGGAATGGGAGCAGTATACAACCTCCCCTGCCCAGAATGCAGTGTGAATCCCTTTAGAACAGCCATATATAGGCCAGGCGCGGTGGCTCACGCCTGTAATCCCAGCACTTTGGGAGGCCAAGACGGGTGGATCATGAGGTCAGGAGGTCAAGACCATCCTGGCTAACACGGTGAAACCCCGTCTCTACTAAAAATACAAAAAAAAAATTAGCCGGGTGTGGTGGTGGGCGCCTGTAGTCCCAGCTACACGGGAGGCTGAGGCAGGAGAATGGCGTGAACCTGGGGGGCGGAGCTTGCAGTGAGCTGAGATCGTGCCACTGCACTCCAGCCTGGGTGACAGAGCAAGACTCCGTCTCAAAAAAAAAAAAAAAGAACAGTCATATATATTGTTTGTATTTGTACCTTACATCTACTTATCACAAAACTCTGCTTATTGTACCATCAACTCATAGTATTAAGGTCCATAAACATACTATCTGTGGTCTCATTTTGCTCACTAGATGAAATGAGTAAAGATCACTCTTGTCTTGTCTCCATCTTCTTCAGCCTGGTTGGTAGGAGGACCACAGGAGGGCCAAGGGGCCAAGCCTAGCACTGGGAACCATGTTTACTGGAGAGAAGAGAGTGTGGGCAGTCTTTCCTCATTGCTGCAGAGGAAGCAGGCGCTGTGCTGGCTGGTGTAGAGTACAGGGTGCTGTGTAAGGCACTGCCTGGTACAGAACTTGATTAGCAAAGCCCAGCTCCAGTGAGCATAGCACATATAACCACTACAACCTCCATGGCCTGCCTCAACCCCATAGTCCCAGCTTCACATTCCAAGCAGTGTTTGGCATCCCAGCCAGGGGCTGCTATGGCAGAATGAAGTGCCTTTGGTGCCCCCATTCTTCCTTCTTCCACCTCCACCTCCACCTCAGGGTCTTCTTTACCTATAATTTCTCCCTCAACCCCACATCAAGTACCTTCCCCAATCCCTAGCAGTACTGCTTCTGCCTCTCAAAACTCCAAATTCTTGCAGGGTCTACCTACCACCCTTGCCCATCCCTGTTCCATCCATGACACACGCAGGACTGCCCAAGTTTATTTATTTATTTTTATTTTTATTTTTTGAGATGGAGTCTCACTCTACCACCCAGGCTGGAGTGCAGTGGTGCAATTTCAGCTCACTGCAACCTCCACCTACCAAGTTCAAGCAATCCTCCTGCCTCAGCCTCATGAGTAGCTGGGGCTAGAGGCACTTGCCACCACACCTGGCTAATTTTTTGTATTTTTTTTTTAGTAGAGATGGGGTTTCACCATGTTGGCCTGGCTGGTCTTTAACCCCTGACCTCAGGTGATCCACCCACCTCAGCCTCCCAAAGTGCTGAGATTACAGGTGTGAGCCACCATGCCTGGCCCCCTTTTGTTTGTTTTTTTGAGTTGGTGTTTTGGTCTCTCACCCAGTCTGGAGTATAGTGGCACGATCATAGCTTACCATAGGCTTGAACTCCTGGGCTCAAGCAATCCTCCTATTTTAGCCTTCCAAGTAGCTGGGACTGCAGGTGCCACCATACCCAGCTAATTTTTCAATCTTTTTTTTTTGGTAGAGATGGAATCTTTCTATGTTGCCCAGGTTGGTCCCAACCTCCTGGCCTCAAGAAATCCTCCTGCCAAAGTACTGGGATTACAGGCGTCAGCCATCTCATCCAGCCCCAAATTCTTTCTCAAGCAATGCACCTTGCCCAGAGGGAAAATTTAGTCCCTCCCTCTCCTCGGGCATCAGGTATTCTGCCATTTTGGGGCACCTGGCTCCCTTGCCTCAGATCCTTTTCCAGGTTATTCTTTTTGCCTTCTTGCCTATTTCCTGCCAAACCACGTCCTGTTTTTTCGTTTTTGTTTTTGTTTTGAGACGGAGTCTCACTCTGTCGCCCAGGCTGGAGTGCAGTGGTGCGATCTCGGCTCACTGCAAGCTCCGCCTCCCGGGTTCACACCATTCTCCTGCCTCAGTCTCCTGAGTAGCTGGGACTATAGGCACCCGTCACCACGCCCGGCTAATTTTTTTTTTTTTTGTATTTTTAGTAGACACTGGGTTTCACTATGTTAGCCAGGATGGTCTCGATCTCCTGACCTTGTGATCTGCCCACCTTGGCCTCCCTAAGTGCTGGGATTACAGGCGTGAGCCACCGTGCCTGGCTGTTTTTGTTTTATGAAATTTTATTATAATCTCACATCTTCTAGGCATTCTGCTGAGTTTACACTGGCAGATTCTGGAGACCCCATTCCATCTTCAGGTAGTCACGGGGTAACCTCTCACATGGCCATGGCTATAACCTTTAGTATTTTGAAAATATTCTAGCATTTGTTCCCAGAACAACTCTGTGGAAGTAGATACTATTAGTCCCATATGAGCAATCTAAGGCTCAGCATCAGTGACTTACCCAACACCACTCAGCTAATAAGATGCCGAGCCCCAAATCAAATCCAGACCCGCTGGCTCCCACTCCAGTGCTCTTTCTACTGTTGTGAAACCCAGACCCCTCAACTATCACCCTTATTACTAAGCACTCATTTGTGTTGATGCAGTTGTTCTTGTTATCTGTTCTTGTTATCCTGCACCTTCATGTTCTTGTCAATTGTATTTGTAGCCATGTGTTTACTATGTCTCCTTCCTGTGATTGGGAACCTCCAGAGGTGAGGGATGAATTTTCCTTTCTCTGTTGGTCCCTCAGAACCCCAGATAGGGGTCTGCCAACAAAAGGAACGGACCCTGAGGATAAAGGCAGGCACCATGGATGTGGATCTTTGCCACCTTCAAGTGCATATAGAGAGTGGATGTGGACAGAAATTTGATAATAGTAAGTAACAGCGCTGCCATTTGTTGAGCACTTACTAGATGCTGAGCATTATGCTAGTTCTTTATTTACATTATTTAATCCTCACAACAAACTTCTAAGGGAGGTCTTATTATTGGCAAATGAGAAATCTAATGCTCGGAGACATGGAGTTAGGATGCAACCACATCTGTCTAACTCCAAAAGGATCATATAAATAGCAGAATTAAATTTAGATTTTAAAAATATGTGCCGGGCGTGGTGACTCACGCCTGTAATCCCAGCACTTCGGGAGGCCGAGGCAGGTGGATTAGCTGAGGTCAGGAGTTCAAGAGCAGCCTGGCCACATGGCGAAACCCTGTCTCTACTAAAAATACAAAAATTAGCTGGGCATGGCTGGGCACAGTGGCTCACACCTGTAATCCCAGCACTTTGGGAGACGAAGGCAGGTGGATCAACTGAGGTCAGGAGTTCGAGACCAGGCTGGCCAACATGGTAAAACCCCGTCTCTACTAAAAATACAAAAATTAGCCGGGCATGGTGGTGGGTGCCTGTAATCTCAGCTACTTGGGAGTCTGAGGCAGGAGAATTGCTGGAACCCGGGTGGCGGAGGTTGCAGTGGGCTGAAATCACGCCATTGCACTCCAGCCCTGGTGACAACAGCGAGACTCTGTCTTAAAAAAAAAAAAAAATTAGCCAGGGCGTAGTGGCAGAAGCCTGTAATCCCAGCTACTCAGGAGGCTGAGGCATGAGAATCACTTGAACCTGGGAGGCGGAGGATGCAGTGAGCCGAGACTGTGCCATTGCACTCCAGCCTGGGCAACAGAGGGAGATTCTGTCTCAAAAAAAAAAAAGAAAGAAAGAAAGGAAATAAAAAAAAAAGATAATCCCTCACTCCCTGAAGGCCCACCCTACCCTTTACTTTTCTTTTCCCAAAAAATAAAATTCAAGAAGAGGAAAGCAGAGCAGGTTGTACCTCATACATAAGCACACACACATTTTCTCTCACACACACACACACCACTTATACCTATCATCACCACCCTGGATTTCCTAGCCCCAGGGTGAGGGCTATGAGGGGTCAGGGGTCAGGTTCCCCCGGACCCTAGTCCTTGTTCCCTTCCCTGATGCTAAATAAAAGTGAATAAATACTAAATAAATACAACTGGGGCCCAGGCCCACCCTGCCTTCCCCCTCCCTCCTGTGACCCGCAGGGCAGAGGGGGCAGTTTAGATGGAGGGCTGTCTATCAGCCCCTTCCATCCACTAACCCGTCACTGCCTCCCAGGGCAGGAAACCAGGGCAGGGCCAGCCTGCACATTAGGGTGAGAGGAGGGGCAGGTCTCATGCCCACAGCCCCTCCCCACTGAGTCTTAGCATGAGGCAGCAACAGAAGCTCTCTCTTTCTCCCAGCTAACTCCGAGGCCCCGGTGCCCACAAAGGGCAGCCGGGATAGTGAGGTTATTTCCTGCCCGCCCAGGGGCGCCGCCGAAGGATCTCCAGAATCTGTGCTCTTCGGTGCAGCCAGTCCTGGGGAGTGGGGCGTGGTGTTGAAGGGGTTGGCCGGGGCACAAAGAAGCTGTATCGAAGGCGTGCATCCTGGGGGTTGCCAGCCACTAGGACTTGCAGTGTCAAAGGCTGGGCCAGTGGCCCATGGCCTGACAGTGTCTCTGAGGCTGCAGTGGCCCCGCTGTAGCGCAAGCTGACTGCCCCAGGCAGTACCACATCTGTGGGGGAGGGCATCAATGTGTATTCACCATTGAGGGCATAGGAGCCATCTGGCAGCTTCAGGGCCAAGTAGATGCTCCGGTGGCCAGGGTTTCCCTGCTGCCGGACAAGAATGTGGGTGGCCCCTGCGGGGATAGTGACCACACTGTTGTATCCATACCTGTGTGGAAGGAATAGACGGAGAGCTCAGGATCACCTGAATCCCCTCAGCTTTCTGAGCTGTGTTTATGTGACTACATGTTTGTACATGTGTGTAGATGGTTGTCACCCCATCCTATATGAACTGTTCAGTCTGGATCAGAGCTACATGCACATGTGCCCTTTTGCCTCTTATCTCTGGACCTTTACACCCACTGCCCCCTTATTGAGGTGCCCTTCCAAGTCCCACTTCCTTGGTACCTGTCTAATTCCTACCCCCCTTCTGAGACTCAGCTCAGAGGTCACCTCCAAGGAAGCCTTCCCTGATGTCCACAAGGGCACTCACAACACCCTGTTCCGACCTCGGATGAACACATGGGACACTGCACTGTAGCTGCCTACTCATCTATCTCCCGCTAGACTGTGAGCTCTTTGAGAGTGGAAACAGTGCTGAGTTCCCCTCTGCATCTCCAGGACCCAGAATGTCCAGGAAGGTAGAGAGAGGAATGACGGTGAAAGAACCTGAATTTTTTGAAGGAGCCTGACTGCTTGCTGCAGCCAGAACCGTCCCCTCCGCACACCATGCACTTGTCAAACTTCTTCTTGGAGCCAATGATGCGGTCACAGCCAGCATGGATGCAGCGGCCCTGGACACAGACCGAGGAGCTGTCCGGGGAACAGGGGGTCCCATCTACCACCTGAGGAGAAGAGAAAGAACAATGCCGAAGGTTCCTCCTAAGTCAAGAGGGGTTGGTAAGTCAAACAAGACCCATGTCCCATTAGGGAAGGGATGTCAGAAAAGTTGGATGAAGTAAGGGATGTAGATGGGTGAGTGCCAGCCACCATGTGGGTGATAATCATAACAATAATAATTATTATCACATATAACATCTAGCCAGCATTTTCAGAGCACTGAGTATGAATCACACAGCATGCTAAGTGTTTTACAAACACAAAAGTAAATCTCACCACCACTATTTGAGGTTTTTAGGGATGGAACGTTGAGGTTTAGAAAGGTTAAGGAACCTGTCCAAAAGCCATACAAATGGCAAGCAGAGGAGCCAAGATGGGAAGTGCAGGTCTGTCTGGTCCTAGCAGCAAGCCCTAAACCTTCATGGCACTGTCCCTAAATGGACGCTAGAGGGCAATCAGCCTGTAGAAATTCTCAGGTTGGGGCGAAGGGAGCAAAATGCTCCTAGGGCTTGTTTTTATTTGTGCAGCCTTCAACCCACCACCCTATCACAGAGACAGAATGTGGGGACTTCAGTCATCTCCAGAAGGCCTGTCCATTGAGGGCTGGTTGTCCAGGAGCTGAATGAGGCCACCACTGTAATTTGACAGAGGAGCCCATGGAAGAGGGGTCAAGGACTTGCCCCAAAGGCCACACATTCCATTCTCCCCAAATGCAGCACTAGAAGATGGCGAGTCAGAGGAAAAGAAACTACAGGAAATAGGATAGGCTAGAGGGACCTACTGGCCAAGTATCTGGAGTCTGGGGCTTGTTTTCCTGATACCCATGTACAGATAAGTCTGAGTGGAATCCTGGACTGGGCTGGCATGGCTGTGGGAACAGGGTTACTTTGGGGGATCTTTGTCATCAGAAAGCAGAGGGAGCACTGGGCGGGGGTATGACCATAGACAGGGCCTGGGGGTGTCCTGACCCTCACCCGTGGCTCCAGCACATAGTAGTAGCCCAGTGCCCGGGCCTGGCAGGTGAGTTTGCACTGGTCTTGGGGGGCCACGCCTGTGTAGCGAGGAACCCAGTCCATGGGCCCTGGGAAGCTCTTGAAGAGGTCGGTGCGGTGGTTGTAGGCAGCACACTGTTCCTCGCGGAAGGTCAGGGCTGGAGGGGTAAAACAGTCAGAGCCCCTCCTTCCTCACATCACCCCATACCCCTCCACCCAGCTCCTGAGAGCTTTAGACAGCACAGCTCTGCTCTTCCCCACAGACGGCCAAGGACAATTCCCAGAGGTTAAAGGCACTCCCCACAACAGCAGGGGAATCAACACCCCCTTGGTCTTGCACTCAAGGGACAGTCCTTCCGGCTCTACTGTCCCCTCCCAAGGGCTCCCATCCCTGCTACTCCTCACCTGAGCCAGTTGGGCAGTCCTCGGTGTTGCAGGAGCGGAAGCGGGTACGGCGGCCCTCACAGTACTTGCCACCATTCCGGGGGACAGGCCTAGTGCAGTCTCGGGAGGAGAACTGGACACCACCCCCACAGGTCCGAGAGCAGTCACCCCATGGTCCCCAGGGACCCCAGCCACCAGCCTGTGGAGTCTGCAAAGGCACAGAATGGAAGTGGGGCATAAGTGAACTCTCTCCCGGGCTTAGGGCTGATCCCCACACCCCTGGGCCCTTTACCCCACCCCTGCCCTAGGATCTCACATGGAAGTCCTGGAGCTGGTCCATGTGGAGGCAGCGACCACCCATGCAGGCTTGTGCGGGCCCGCAGGGTGTGCCATCGGCCCAGGGCGAGTGTTTGGTCTGGCACATGGCATGGCCATTGAGGTGGCCAGAGCACCAGAGGGCAGCACAGGGCGGTGGCAGCTGTGGACAATGGCGTGAGTCGGGCCCGAAGGTCAGCTGGCACTGGCGGTCAGCATCATAGTCCTTGCCAGGGAAAGTCACAGGCAGATGCAATGGAGCCTCTGGTTTATCTAAGAGACAGTGCCCTGAGAAGGGGGTTGGGGCATAAAGTCAGCAACAGGCTCAGGGGAGCATTCAGGATTGCCAGCAGAAAGCTTAGGCTCCCTGGGTCTTTATGGAGCCTATAAAAACAATCCTAGGACTATAAGAGGATTAAAATTTTTTTTATTTATAATTTATATTTTAATTACTTACTTTTTTTTTTTTTTTTTCAGAGACAGAGTCTTGCTCTGTGACTCAGGCTGTAGTACAGTGGCATGATCATGGCTCACTACAGCCTCAAACTTCTGGGCTCAAGCAAACTTCCTGCCTTGGGCTCCTAAGTAGCTGGGATTACAGGCATGTGCCATGTCCAGCTAATTTTTTGGAATTTTTTGTTGCCATAAGGTCTTGCTGTGTTGTCTAGGCTAATCTCAAACTCCTGGTCTCAAGCAATCCTCCCACCTCAGCCTCCCAAAGCATTGGGATTACAGGTGTAAACCACTGTGCCTAGCCCTGTAAGAGGCTTTAATGGGCAACTATAATTTATTGGATGCTTATTATGTGATGAGCATTGGCTAAATGCTTGACCAGCATGTATTTAACCATGGCAAATACCTATGAGATAGGTACCACTGTTATACTTATCTGACACATCAACTACAAACAGAGAGGGGTGAAGTAACTTACAGTCACACATCTACACCTGCTTAAAGAACAGAATAAGAGGCCAGGCATGGTTGCTCAATGCCTGTAATCGCAGCACTTTGGAAGGCTGAGGTGGGAGGATTGCTTGAGCCTAAGAGTTCGAGACCAGCCCAGGCAACACAGTGAGACCTCATCTCTATTTTAAAAACAAACAAACAAAATGGAATAATGATAGGAACTCAGTTCTGCCTATTCTAACCAACTATAGAATACTTGAGTTTGCTTCTCATCAACATCTCTGCCTAGTGGCAGTCATCCTGCTATTCTTGCATACCTCACTGCGTGACAAGGTAATCACGTCCTTCACAGCCAGCCCATTCCAGTGGTGGACAGTTCTGGCCCTCAGAAGGTCTGTTCTAATTCTACTGAGCCAAAATTCACCTCCTCTAGCTATGCTGTTTATTCTGGGAGGAAGTGAGAACTACACAAAGACAGAAAGACAGCAGCATTTCTCACCCCTTCCCACACTGCAGAGGAAGCACACTTGGGGGAGGCAATTTGGCCCATGCAGAATGCAGCAGAAGTGAGAGTGCCCTGGAGGACAGGAATTGAGTCCTACTCAGGGAAAGGTAAGTGCCATCTGCTTACCATAGCCATTGTCCAGGAAGTCAGTGATGAAGCGGGCACTGCAGGGGGACCAGGGCTCCTCAGGATCCACATGAGCCATCACAGGGGCCATGACATGGTGAGAGGTGCTCAAAGGCCCATTCAAACTGATGCATGGCTTGGAATTGTCATGGAGCATGTTGAAGACATGACCTGTGGGAGCAGAGGCCCTGATAGGATCTGAGGGTCCCTTCCTCATGCCCTGAGGGACTCCATCATAAATCTGGCTGCAGCTGTGGATGATCAGATCCATTCCCCACCTCACCCTGCCCCCAGTCCCTTCCTTTCTGGTACTCTCAGGGCTCCCAGTATGTAGCCCCGTCTCTTTCTCTGTCTCCTCTTCCCCAAAATATACTCCGAGCCCCTCCCTATCCATTTTTCCTTATAGCCAACATTCCCAACTCTGACCCCTCCCATTCCCTCTCTGACTTCCCCTCCAAATACACACACGCACAGAGAGAGAGAGAGAGAGAGAGAGAGAGAGATCACAGTAGTTTCTACCAACTAATTTAATAGAAAAATGTAAATGTATGTCTACACCTGGAGCAGAGAGGAGTAATAGCCCTATACCTAGGTCTGGGGGAAGAATACCTTGGGGCCCCCATTAACACTGTGGTGAACTTAGTAACCCCTCCCCCACCTTCTCCTCCCTAATACCTTTCTCATCCACCCCCACTTTACCCAGTTCATGAGCTGCAGTGAAGGCCGACTGGAGCCCATCATCCTCCACGATAGCACAGCTCCGAGCCGGGTCGCACACGGTGCCCACATCAGCCATACCCAGTGTGTCGCAAGTGGAGACTCCACACAGGTCCTGTGGAGAGGGATCATAGAAGGTGCATAGACAGCCAAGACACCTGGGTCCATTGGGTTGAGATCTAGATTCCTGGGGACCTGGGCACTGAGGACCCAGCGCTGTCAGGGCCTAGGTAGCCACACATGGCAGTGTGGCTGGGGCAAGGAACCATGTCACACAACTCCAGGAACATCATTTGCATCATAGTCTATGTAGTGGTGCTTCTTAGAATTGTGCAGTGCATGGCCTGCAGTGCTGACTGGGGCCTCACCTGACGGGTAAACAGAATGGCTGTGTCAAAGTGGTCAGGGTCCGAGTCCTCAGGGGTGTTGAGGCCCCGCTGCCAGGCACAGAAGCTGCGCAGGGTCTGGGCAGCACTGGGCCCCACTTGGGGCCCCTCCTCGCCTGACCCCAGGATCACTAGCCGAGTCACCACCAAGCTGACAGGATTGCGGATGCTTGGGTGCTTGAAGGCCTTGGCCGCTGCTGCCATCACTGTTAGCAGGTAGCGCTTTAGCCCTGCACCGTGGAATGCGGCCATCTTGTCATCTGCCACCACCAGCGTCTCCACGAATCTACTCAGTGAAGCAAAGCGCTGGAGAGAAAAAGGGAGAGGAAGAACCTGAAATAGCCTCTCAGACCCATGGGTTGGTCGATTCTCCAATCCCTCACTTCCTGGGTCTTGAACTCAGCGTAGTCAGCTGGGCGCCCCCCCACCCCCCCCATTCCTGACTCCTGGCGGGTCTTGGTTGGGCCCTTCCCCCAACACCAAATCCCAGGGCTTTTGTGGTAACTCTGAGGAGTCAGCAGCTGGTTCTAAGAAGGGGAGGAGAAAGGGACGCCACATCCCAGGGCTGCGGGAGCCCCAGAGGTGAGAGCAGCCTGGACTGCCATCAGGAGGCACTTTGGGGTTCTCCAGGCCTGAGTGTGTCTGGGACCTATCGGACCAGGGCTAGAGGGCTGGGCTGCAACGTGTCTGCCCTGTGTGGTTGGAGGAACGATTCAGTCAGCAGCTAGGGCCAGGGCCAGAGCTCAGCGTGGCGGGTGTGGAGCGAGCGTCTGGTCTGGATTAAAGCTGGAGAGGGAGGAGGGAGGAGGGAAGGGAAGAAGCGGGAGACTAGGAGTGGGAGGGAGGAAAGGATGGAGCCTCAGGCAGCCTCGCAGTCCGGCCACAGTGTGGGAAGGGGATTGACCAGAAGGAGGTATGGGATACCCTCCCTCTCTCGCCACTCCTGCCGTAGTTTGCAGTTTGCCACAGTGATTTTAAAGGCAGCATCAGAAGCCAGACACCAAGCCCTAGGGCCTCAAATCTCACTCCTTTAGCTGGGGGTGGGGGATGAAAATCAAATTTGGGGCAGAGAAAAGAGCCAAGGCCAAGGGGCTGTTAGGAGACCTTTACTGCTGGGGACTGTGCCAGTAGGAGATGCCATGGCCAGGAAGGGGTGGGGTGGAGAGGGGGAGCAGTTATTCCCAGCCCAGAGTCTCTGGCCCACCTCTGAAGGAGAAGGGTGAAGGGGAGAGGTCTGAGCCTTACCAAGAAAGGAGGCTCATGGAAAGAGGAAAGGCAGGCAGAAGGGAGGGAAGCAGAATGGCTAGAAGTGGAAGTGGGTGGAGAAAGGGTGAATAGGGGTCAGTAGGACAGACATGGCGGGAGGACACCGCAAGACACAGACTCCAGGGCTGCCTACCTTGGCTCTTCGGGGTCTGGGGCTGGGGCTTCCAGGAGGAGCCTTGACGTTGCACATGGGACCTTGGCCGCTGGCAGGACTCTTCCGGCGTAGGATGTGAGCCCCAGGTCCCCCAGCGGAGTTAGGGGTGCCTCCCTCCAGGGGCTGGAGGTGGAGTTCAGCCCCCCGATACTGTAACACCCCTAACAGGGCTCCCCCATCCCAGTGCAGAGATGCCACCGACTCCGGATCTCCATTGATGGTGCCAGTAAGGTAGGTGCCAGGCTCTGCTCCACCCAGCAGCTCAGGCGCCTGGCCCAGGTACTGCACTGTCAGCCCCTCGACCTGCACGCCGGAGTCCTGCTCCAGCTCTAGTAGCAGCGTCTCCCCAAAGGCCTGCAAGCGGCACAACAGCCTGGCAGGGGCGCCCGAGCCAGGCAGGATGCTGCCGTTGAGCTTCTCTGGAAACACGATCTCCTCCTCCCGGGGGAGGGGGCTGGCCAGCCAGGCCGAGGGCAGGAGAGAGGCCAGCAGTAGCAGAAGCAGCCACACCAGCCAGGAGAGCGGCACAATGGGGAGCAGGAGGCAGGGTTGGGCTCCCGACAGCCAGCGCCCCGCCAAGCCCCTCCCGGGATGCGCGCCTGTCTGGGACATGGCACTGGTACTGCAGCTGGGAAGGACTGAGGCCGTCTGGGGCACCAAGTCCTCCACACCCTAGCTTTGGAAAGCTCCTCTCTGTTAGCCTGGGGGCTTGGACTCCTGCCAAGGTCAGAGGCAGTTTTCAGAAGGGCTGGGGACCTTTAAAGGAAATGGAGAAAACTTAGTCCTGGGGCTTGGGAGAGGCGCCCAGGGGTCTGGCTTCTCCAAACTCTCCTCCTGAGCCCTCCTTTCCTGGATCTTTGTCTTTCCCTGCCTGTGTCTTCTGTAGCTTCTCTGGCCTCTCCCTCTGTAGGAGGACTCTGTCTGGGCCGCTTCTGTGCCTGCCCTGTCTCTGCCTTCTTCCGCTGTGCCTTTGTCTCTCTTTCCTCCTCTGTCTCTCTCGTGCCTATGGGTCTGTGGGTCTCCCTGTGGGTTCTCCCCAGCCTCTCTCCGCGCCAGCTCTTTTAAGCATGGTGAGCCTCTGCGATTGATTGGCTGATCTCTAAGCCACTCAGCTGAGCTCTGTCGGTGGGACTCAGATGGGTGTATCATCGCTTCCCAAAAAAATGGGACTTGCCCAGGGGAGGGGAATCTCTAGCAGTCGAATGGATAATAGGCACTGGGCCAGCTGATGACATAGCCTTTTCCCAAACTCCACAATCAGCCCTCAGCTGTCTCTTTCCCTTTTTGGTGGGACAGAGCCCCAGGAGAGGCAGAGAGTGAGGGAAAGGGCCTGGCCAGCATGCACAGATAGGATAACAGTCCTGGGAGAATTCCTGCTCTTATAGTCTAACCTAGCATGGCCTCTCTTTTCTCAAGGCTCCCTCATGCTGCCCTTTGGCCCCAGTGGCTGGTTTCCAGGGCTGCGGGGACTGAGTGAACTGCCTGAGAAAAGAGGGTAGGGAACAGGTAAGGAGACATCAAGAGGGAAGAACAAAGAAAGGAGGTAACTTGACATGGCTCAGGGTAGAACTGAGCAACTGGGAAGAGTAAAAGAGGCAGGGTAATGGGGGAAGCAAGGAGACAGTGATCATGGAGTTGACTCCCCAAAGGTAGGATGATCCTGCTTGGAATGAACGTACTGGAGGCGGCAGATGACAAGGCAGGAGGGGTTAAAGACTTTTCCTTTTATAGGCTGATCCAGGATGGCACCTCCTCTTTTCTAACGTCCCTTCTCTCCCTCAGGATCCCCCTTCCCGAGTTACCACTACCCACCCCCTCCAAAGCCCAGAACAGCCATTCCGCCTCCGTTTCCCCCCAGGGTTCCTCCTCCCCACTTCCTGACTCCCCATTTCCCTGGCCCAGCTCCCAGTAGCTTCCCCCAGGCTTTTGGCCCTTCTCCTACCCACTCCCAACTGCCCTAAACCCTCCCCCAGGCTCAAGTCAGCCAGCCCCCAGCATAGGCAAGACTTGCTCTCAGGAACCCAGATTCACCCAGTATCAGTCTGGGGGAATCCCCACCTGGCTCCCACCACCCACCCCACCTTGCTCTGAGAACCCAATGGTTCCTGGAATATCTAGTAATCTTTTCTTTTTAATTCTCCCTGTGGCAGAGAGAGGGTGGAGGCAGCATTGTGCTTATAGGGAAATTAGGGTACTGGGAGAAATCCATTGCCTGGGGTGGGAGAGTGGCTGGGGAGGAAGAGGTGGTGTTAGGGAAGGAAGCAAATTATTCCTTTGACTTTGAATAGGAGGGAACTCGCAAAAGAGGTCTTGGGTGTGAACTCTCAAGGCAAGGAAGGGTTCAGAAGTAGGGGCAATTTCTGCTCACCCCATCCTCTGGCTGCTTGTTTCCCCAGGAAATCCCCAGGAAGGAGAGTGCAGTCAGCAGTCCCTTTCCTTTCCCAGAAGTGGACCACCTCCTCCTGCCTCTATTCCCCTATTCACTCTGCTTTGTCACCTCCTGTCCCCTGCATATCATGTCCGTCAGAATACTTCCTTTCCCCCTCCCTTCCTGCTCAGGTCGGTAATACCTGCCCTGGTGCCTGTCACTTCCTGGATCACCCACCCCCTTGTGACTGCCAGACCCACCTCTTGACCCACCACTTGCCTGACCCTGGTTCTAAGCCAAGGGGGCTGGGACTAGAGGAATCAGACAAGGGATGGGAGACCAGAAGGGGCAGGGGCAAGAGGAGCTATCACCAGAGAACTCTACTGCCCCTTTCCACTCCCCTATTTGAGATGAGGACAAAGGGGGTGACTAAGCAGTGAAAGACAAAGGGCTTTAGAGTGGTTGCAGCAGTGTTTGTGGGGGTGTTGGCAGCCGGTAGAAGGCACAAAAGCTGCAGTGTCCTAGGCAGCCCCTCAGAAGCCCCCACGCCAGTCCCAGCTCTAGCTGCCCCCAGGGCCACGCAACCCAGAGTCTATCCTGACTTCTCCCAAGCTGGATCAAGGCAAATAAATGCAATCCTTCCCATCCCCCACCACCATGGCCACATTTGCTGTGTTTCAACAATAGACAGAAAGAAGGCCCAGGGAAAGAGCAAGGAATGAGGAGAGCAGAGGGACCAAACCTCTGCCCTGGCTCTGTGGCAGCTCCCTTGTCTAGCTCAGGTCCTAGTCAGTTCCCACAGCCAAGGATCTGGCCCCACCCTTTGGTACAGTTCCCATTAGGTCAATTCCCAGGCCAGAAGTCTGGCTTTCCCCTCTTTCTCTGCAGTGAAGAATTCCTCCGTCTCTGCTTCCTGGTCTGTCTGCCTCACCCTGCTGCGCTGCTGGTGGGCTGTGTCCCAGGGATCCTGTCTAGGGGATATCTGGGGAAGGCGTCTTTTCAGGCTCAGAGTTGGAGAGTAGTACAGACTCTACGGGTGGGTGGCCCAGCTGGAGTTGGGCTTAGAGGCAGAGGGAGAAAACAGGAACTAGCCTCTAAGGCTGGAAAAGTCTTTGTCCATACAGAATTGGGATCAGACTCCTGGTGCTACTACATTTCCATGCTATTGGCCATTACCCAGGAGGGCTATAGCAGGGTCAGAAAGACGTTAGGGAAAGGTGGCTGACGCAAGACGGAAGTGGGGTGTGAGGCATCTCTAAGGGTGCTTCCTGGGTCTATGATTCTGTAGGTTCGGGAAGCCTGGCGGATGTCAGGGTCACCCACAGAGGACCTCCATTCCCCCATGTGGGATGAGGTGGCTCCTACACACCCCCATACTCCCCTCCGCACCACCAATGCCGGTGGCCTTGGCAATCCTATTGTTTTTTGTTTTGGTTTGGCGGGAGCTCTCAGACCCGCCCAGCCCCACTTAGGCTCCTTTCTCCAATCTCAATTTAGGACATCTGGAAATTAGCTGGCTTTCCCGACTCCGATCTTTTGGATTCAGTAATGGGAAGGTAATTGGCAAAGCCTGGGGCTACCCTATAAGGGCAGGGCTCAGATACAATCCGAGAGCAGGACTGAAGCGGGAGGGCGGCTAAGGCGGAAGGGAGTAGGGAAGGAAGCGCCGCGCGTTTCCGAGATACGCAAGCGGGCTCGGCGAGAGAGCACGAAGTATTTGCCCCTCGCAGGAACGGCAATTTTCCCTTGCTCGCTCCTAGAAAAGCCAGCCAGGAGCTGTGGGAGGAACTGCCCTCAGTAAAGATGATGGCTGTCATCGTTATCTAAACGCAAGTGAAGCCGAGTCACAGGACCCGGATGTTGTCAGGTCGACGGTAAACGACCCTGCCAGCTTCCAAAAGGGCGGCTTCACTGTGCGAATAGGTGAGAAGCCAACAAGGAGGCGCGCTGGCGTCACTTCCGCCCGGTTCTCCTTCCCGCAGTCTACAGCCGGAGTAAGATGGCGGCGCTGAGGGCTGTGTGCGGCCTCCGGGGCGTCGCGGCCCAGGTGCTGCGGCCGGGGGCTGGAGTCCGACTGCCGATTCAGCCCAGCAGGTGAGATCGAGGGCAGCCCTCAACACACTTTCTCCAAGGCTAGGGTTTCTCAGGTTGGGGACGCTTTACTCCCCCAGAAAAGAATAACCCAAGACTGTGACCCCATTGTCCGTCCCTGATTTCTTGGGCTACAAGATGCGGTGTCGTCCACTCTGGCGAGGGAGGGGAGAGGGTCTAGAGTTCGTTCAGTCCAGAGGTGAAATCAGCGGAGTGGGAGACTCTGCTTTTTAGTCTCAGTAATTTGAATGCACCTCTCCTGTCATACCTCAGTAAAACTCAGCCAGAGAGCCAGAATGCTCGCTGTCTCTGTCGTTGACCTTGAATAAACACTTTTCTCACTTTCATGTTCACCTGGTTGATAATATCAATACGATGAAAATATAAAGAAGCTAGGATCCCAACCTTGCATGCTCAGGGGTGATGGGTGAAATTATTCCAGGAATAATTTGTTAGTAGGAATTGAACCTTTAGAGTTCCAGCTTATTTTGCCGAAGCTACATTAACTTCAGATCAGTGACTTGGCATTAAAAAAAACCCAGGACATTGGCCGGGCGCGGTGGCTCACGCCAGTAATCCCAGCACTTTGGGAGGCCTAGGCGGGCAGATCATCTGAGGTCGGGAGTTCGAGACCAACCTGACAAACATGGAGAAACCCCATCTCTACTAAAAATACAAAATTAGCCGGGCTTGGTGGCGCATGCCTGTAATCTCAGCTACTTGGGAGGCTGAGGCAGGAGAATCGCTTGAACTCGGGAGGCGGAGGTTTCAGTTAGCCGAAATCGCGCCATTGCACTCCAGTCTGGGCAACAAGAGCGAAATTCCGTCTCAAAAAAAAAAAAAAAAAAAAAAAAATTCCAGGACATCCTTCCTGGGTCCCCTTGAGAGTAAATGGGAACACAGGAACCACACACTGTTCAGGCCCTTTCTTTGTCTAGGATTTGTCTTTAACTCCCCAGAGGTGCTCGGCAGTGGCAGCCAGATGTGGAATGGGCACAGCAGTTTGGGGGAGCTGTTATGTACCCAAGCAAAGAAACAGCCCACTGGAAGCCTCCACCTTGGAATGGTGAGTGACCAGAGTTGCTGTCCCAACCCACACCCATCCCTGCCCCCAGCTGATTTCCTTTTCTTTTTGTGAGACAGGGTCTCCCTCTGTCTCCCTGGCTGGAGTGCAGTGGTGCAAAAGTGGCTCACTGTAGTCTTGAACTTCTGGGCTCAAGGCAACCTTCTGTCTCAGCCTCCCCAGAAAGCCAACAACGGGCCTGTGCCACCACAACTAGCTGATTTTGAAAGTTTTCCGGCCGGGCGCGGTGGCTCAAGCCTGTAATCCCAGCACTTTGGGAGGCCGAGACGGGTGGATCACAAGGTCAGGAGATCGAGACCATCCTGGCTAACACGGTGAAACCCCGTCTCTACTAAAAAATACAAAAAACTAGCCGGGCGAGGTGGCGGGCGCCTGTAGTCCCAGCTACCCGGGAGGCTGAGGCAGGAGAATGGCGTGAACCCGGGAGGCGGAGCTTGCAGTAAGCTGAGATCCGGCCATTGCACTCCAGCCTGGGCAACAGAGCGAGACTCCGTCTCAAAAAAAAAAAAAAAGAAAGTTTTCCTTTTGTAGAGACAGGATCTTGCTATGTTGACCAGGCTGGTTTCAAACTCCTGGCCTCAGGTAATCCTCCCAACTCAGCCTCCCAAAGTGCTGAGATACAGGCTTAAGCCACCATGCCTGGCCTCCAGCTGATTTCTAAGTGCTCTTGAGCTCTCTGTCTTAGGCAAGTTTTAGCCCCATCCTGTTTGTTTCTTTCACTATGAAATTCAACAGACATAATAGTGATAATAACAGGTATTTGTGAAGTAGAGAAGGAAAGGAAGGATGTTGCAGAAGAAAATAAAGAATGGGTCCCAGTAAATACCCAAAAGTCCTTATCAATTTAAATCTTTTTTTTTTTTTTGAGACGGAGTCTCGCTCTGCCGCCCAGGCTGGAGTGCAGTGGCCGGATCTCAGCTCACTGCAAGCTCCGCCTCCCGTGTTCACGCCATTCTCCTGCCTCAGCCTCCCGAGTAGCTGGGACTACAGGAGCCCGTCACCTCACCTGGCTAGTTTTTTGTATTTTTTAGTAGAGACGGGGTTTCACCGTGTTAGCCAGGATGATCGCGATCTGCTGACCTCGTGATCCGCCCGTCTCGGCCTCCCAAAGTGCTGGGATTACAGGCTTGAGCCACCGCGCCTAGCCCAATTTAAATCTTAATGCCAGCTTTTCCCATGTTCAATACATGTAAGGTTCACTACATTATCTCCCTCTCCAGACAAGGTGGTGGTTTTCCCGTTGGTACCCAAATGAAACCTATGTGAATACAAACCATTTTTTTCCTATCAAAACTAGCTCTTCCTTTTGAGTTTTGGTTTTGATCATTGGCACCCTCATTCCCCTAATCCCTCAGGATTGAAACTTTTTAGTCATCTTTGGCTGTTTTATCTTGCCATCCATGTCTATGTCCAGTAAGTTACCAAACCATGTAGATTCTTTCATAATGTCTCACATCTGGTCATCTCTCCTTTTTAATTTTCATTGCCATCATTCTTATTCAGAGTTATCTTGTATTAGACCCTGATTATTTTAGGAGTCTATTTACTGAGTTTTTGCCACTGATGTTGTCCCTTTTCCATCTATCCTATACAATGTCATCACCTTCATCTTCCCCAAACATTATTTTACCATGTTATTCATACTGTTGCTCAAAAACCTTCAAAGACACTTGCAGTTACTTTCCACAAACTTACAGTAACAATAGCTGAGTGCTTCCCATTTGCCAAACATTTTCATATGCATTATTTTGTTTAATGTTTACAACAGCTCTATGAAAGTATTACCCCAGTTGTGAGGAAAGCATGGTCTAGGGAGATTAAAACTTGATTAAAGGCCGGGCGCGGTAGCTCACACCTGTGATCTTAGCACTTTGGGAGGCCGAGGTGGGCGGATCACCTGAGGTCAGGAGTTCAAGACCAGCCTGGCCAGCATGGTGAAACCACACCTCTACTAAAAATACAGAAATTAGCCGGGCGTAGTGGCATGCACCTGTAATCCTAGCTACTCAGGAGGCTGAGGCAGGAGAATCGCTTGAACCTGGGAGGCAGAGGTTGCAGTGAGCCGAGATCATGCCATTGCACTCCAGCCTGGGTGACAGAGCAAGACTGTCTCCAAAAAAAAAAGTTAAGGACACACAGGCAGATTTGTACTCTTTGTGTCTGTCACACTCCAAAGCCCGTGATGAAGAATTTTGGTGGATAAGGTGGGCTCTGGTTTCAAATCTCAACTCTCAATTTACCAGTGAATAAAGCACCTATTTATAGCATTATTTTAAGGATTAAATGAGATAACATGTGCCTGGCACATGTAAGTCCCCTATAAGTGTTCATTGTTATTAATGATATGTACAGATAATTGAATCACTGCCCCCTACTTTGTCCCAATACTTATCGTCCCTCTCTTGGAAAGTCCCAATAAGAGTTCCACGGATGTTTACTTCCTTTTTTCTAAGATTTGGCCCATGTTGATTTCATAGCCTGGAATGCCTCTTCTCCCTTCTAGCTATCTAAATCATTTCCTATATTTAAGCTCAGATCCTACCTACATGAAATCTTCCCAGTGTTCTTTCCTTTTTTAAAAAACTTTTTTTTTTTTTTTTTTTTTTTTTTTTGAGACGGAGTCTTGCTCTGCCACCCAGGCTGGAGTGCAGTGGCCGGATCTCAGCTCACTGCAAGCTCCGCCTCCCGGGTTCCCGCCATTCTCCTGCCTCAGCCTCCGGAGTAGCTGGTAGTACAGGCGCCCGCCACCTCGCCCGGCTAGTTTTTTGTATTTTTTTTAGTAGAGACGGGGTTTCACCGTGTTAGCCAGGATGGTCTCGATCTCCTGACCTCATGATCCGCCCGTCTCGGCCTCCCAAAGTGCTGGGATTACAGGCTTGAGCCACCGCGCCCGGCCAGAAAAACTTTTTTTTTTTTTTTTTGTATTTTTAGTAGAGACAGGGTTTCACCGTGTTAGCCAGGATGGTCTCGATCTCCTGACCTTGTGATCCGCCCGCCTCGGCCTCCCAAAGTGCTGGGATTACAGGCTTGAGCCACCGCGCCCGGCCCCTTTTTTAAAAAACTTAATGGCTAAGGCACTTTCTTGGTTACTTTTTTTTTTTTTTTTTTTTTTGTTGAGACGGAGTCTCGCTCTGTCGCCCAGGCTGGAGTGCAGTGGCCGGATCTCAGCTCACTGCAAGCTCCGCCTCCCGGGTTGACGCCATTCTCTCGCCTCAGCCTCCCGAGTAGCTGGGACTACAGGCGCCCGCCATCTCGCCCGGCTAATTTTTTGTATTTTTTTTAGTAGAGACGGGGTTTCACCGTATTAGCCAGGATGGTCTCGATCTCCTGACCTCGTGATTCGCCCATCTCGGCCTCCCAAAGTGCTGGGATTACAGGCTTGAGCCACCGCGCCCGGCCTTTTTTTTTTTTTTTTGAGGCGGAGTCTCGCTCTGTCGCCCGGACTGGAGTGCAGTGGCCGGATCTCAGCTCACTGCAAGCTCCGCCTCCCGGGTTTTACGCCATTCTCCTGCCTCAGCCTCCCGAGTAGCTGGGACTACAGGTGCCCGCCACCTCACCCGGCTAGTTTTTTGTATTTTTAGTAGAGACGGAGTTTCACTGTGTTAGCCAGGATGGTCTCGATCTCCTGACCTCGTGATCCTCCCGTCTCGGCCTCCCAAGTGCTGGGATTACAGGCTTGAGCCACCGCGCCCGGCCCCTTTTTTAAAAAACTTAATGGCTAAGGCACTTTCTTGGTTACTTTTTTTTTTTTTTTTTTTTTTTTTGTTGAGACGGAGTCTCGCTCTGTCGCCCAGGCTGGAGTGCAGTGGCCGGATCTCAGCTCACTGCAAGCTCCGCCTCCCGGTTTTACGCCATTCTCCTGCCTCAGCCTCCCGAGTAGCTGGGACTACAGGCGCCCGCCATCTCGCCCGGCTAATTTTTTGTATTTTTTTTAGTAGAGACGGGGTTTCACCGTATTAGCCAGGATGGTCTCGATCTCCTGACCTCGTGATTCGCCCATCTCGGCCTCCCAAAGTGCTGGGATTACAGGCTTGAGCCACCGCGCCCGGCCTTTTTTTTTTTTTTTTTTGAGGCGGAGTCTCGCTCTGTCGCCCGGACTGGAGTGCAGTGGCCGGATCTCAGCTCACTGCAAGCTCCGCCTCCCGGGTTTTACGCCATTCTCCTGCCTCAGCCTCCCGAGTAGCTGGACTACAGGTGCCCGCCACCTCACCCGGCTAGTTTTTTGTATTTTTAGTAGAGACGGAGTTTCACTGTGTTAGCCAGGATGGTCTCGATCTCCTGACCTCGTGATCCTCCCGTCTCGGCCTCCCAAAGTGCTGGGATTACAGGCTTGAGCCACCGCGCCCGGCCCTTGGTTACTTATAAATTTGACCTCTGTTCGTAGTTTTTCACATGTACTTCTTTCCCAAATTAAAATGTAAGCTTCAGATTAGGTGGGCATGGTGGCGTGCGCCTGTGGTCCCAGCTACTCTGGAGGCTGAAGCAGAAAAATTGCTTGAATCTGGCAGGTGGAGTTTGCAGTAAGCCGAGATGGTGCCACTGCACTCCAGTCTGGGCGCAGCGTGAGACTCTGTCTCAAAAAAAAAAAAAAAAAAAAAAAAACAGTAAGCTTCTTAAGGGTAAAAGTTCGTTAGTGGGAGTAAGCATTAGGTATACATTTCCTGACTGGTTGGCCATTCATTGGATACATTTGGAGGGCAGTATATCATAGTAGTTAAGATGTTTGGATCCTGGAGCTAAACAGGTTGGGTTAAAATCCTGATTCTGCCACTTACTAGTTTTGTGATCCTGGAAAAGTCATTTAAGCTCCATGGCCTCAGTTTATCCAATAAAATGGAGATAATGATAGTACCTATTACTCATAACAGTTGTAGGAATTCAATCAATTAAAGTGTCTAAGGTAGTGCCTGGCACATAATAAAGCTATATATGTGTTATCTATTATTAAAAAGATATTGTATGCACACTGACTATGAACCATGAAAAAAGGTATTCTAGGACACACAGAGTGAGATTCATGGTGTCTGTCATCAGAAAGTTTAGATCTTCCTTTTTCCCATCTAAGGGTCCTCTTCTGGTTATAGTGGAGATTAGGAAATTAACAAAGTATGCAATGGTGAGTTAGAAGATCTATAGGAAGAGGCTAACTCCCTGCTGGTTTTTGGGGGATCCCAAGGGAATAACTGTTTGGCTCTGAACTATTTCCTACTTCTCAGATGTGGACCCACCAAAGGACACAATGGTGAAGAACGTGACCCTGAACTTTGGGCCCCAACACCCAGCAGCGCATGGTGTCCTGCGACTAGTGATGGAATTGAGTGGGGAGATGGTGCGGAAGTGTGATCCTCACATTGGGCTCCTGCACCGAGGCACTGAGAAGCTCATTGAATACAAGACCTATCTTCAGGTGTGGGGGGCGAACAGGGGCCTTTTGGTGGGATCTGGGGCTGCTTTAGCCTGGGGCTTTGCCAGTTTGCTCCCCTTAAAACCTGAGGGTAAGAGGGTGTTGAAAGGAGTAACCCGTTCAGGTTACTCTTGGTTGGGTGGATGGAGGGAAGTGGCAGGGGATGCTTGAGTCATCAGGATTTGGTTTATTCAGCAGCAGTGCTTTGAAGCTGGAGCTACACTCAGCTTTTCTCTGGCTTTTTGGCTGGCCCCTTTGCCATTACTTGAGTGCCTCAGTTTCCCTGCTCTTACGTTAGACTAGTGCGTCAAAGCCAGTGTCCCTAGGGGCAGGGAAAGAGAAGAGAGACGTTAACTTGCTAAGATTAACAGCTGATTCTTGTATCTTCCAGCTGTCTATGTTTGTTTTCAAAACATTCAGTGAGTCAGAGCAACTGAGAGGGGGTTTATGACAGAGTTTGCCATTTTTAGGAGAACTGTATGACCCAAATGATGAGGGTCAGATTTGAAGGAGTTGGATCTCTAATAGGAATCTGAAGTTTTTTTCTTCATGAAGAAAGGTCGTGATAACAGGATGGTAGGATTAGGATTTAGATCCAGCCCATTGTCGGGGTGAACAGTGACTAGAATGTGATTCCCCAAGAGAGTCTCAGCGATGACAGTTTCTGGTCCCAGAGTCTATGGGTTAACCCCTGTAGCATTAACCCTTGTCACAGTGACATCAGAATAAGAACAGGCTGTCCCAACTAGTAGCATCTTAGCTCCACCCTCTTCCTGGAAGCAGAAGCTGGTTCAGCAGACAGCTAGGACTTAGCTTTTTGGCATTCTGGAGGAAGGACCATTTCTACCTGGTGCTCTGTCTTCCTCAAATACCTCACTCTGGTTGGGCGTGGTGGCTCACACCTGTAATCCCAGTGCTTTGGGAGGCCGAAGAGGGTGGATTACTTGAGGTCAGGAGTTCGAGACCAGCCTGGCCAACAAGGTGAAACCCCATCTCTACTAAAAATACAAAAATTAGCCAGGTGTGGTGGTGTGTGCCTGTAATCCCAGCTACTCAGGAGGCTTAGGAAGGAGAATCACTTGAACCCGGGAGGCAGAAGTTGCAGTGAGCCAGAATCGTGCTACTGCACTCCAGCACCTGGGCAACAGAGCAAGACTGTCTCAAAAAAAAAAAAAAAAAAAAAAAAAAAGATAAAAAAAACCCCTCCCAGATATTCTTTTTTTTTTTTTGAGACGGAGTCTGGCTCTGTCGCCCAGGCTGGAGTGCAGTGGCCGGATCTCAGCTCACTGCAAGCTCCACCTCCCGGGTTTACGCCATTCTCCTGCCTCAGCCTTCCAGGTAGCTGGGACTACAGGCGCCCGCCACCTTGCCCGGCTAGTTTTTTGTATTTTTTAGTAGAGATGGGGTTTCACCATGTTAGCCAGGATGGTCTCGATCTCCTGACCTCGTGATCCGCCCGTCTCGGCCTCCCAAAGTGCTGGGATTACAGGCTTGAGCCACCGCGCCCGGCCCAGATATTCTTAAGACTGATTGCCTTTCTCCTTCAGTATCTCAGGTTTTTTGTTTGTTTGTTTGTTTTTTCCCCTGAAACGGAGTCTTGCTCTGTCGCCCAGGCTGGAGCGCAGTGGCATGATATTGGCTCACTGCAAACTCTGCCTTCCGAGTTTAAGCAGTTCTCCTGCTTCAGCCCCCGGAGTAGCTGGGATTACAGGCACGCACCACCATGCCTGGCTAATTTTTGTTTGTTTGTTTGTTTGTTTTTGAGACGGAGTTTCACTCTTGTTGCCCAGGCTGGAGTGCAATAGCGCGATCACGGCTCACTGCAAACTCCTCCTCCTGGGTTCAAGCGATTCTTGTTCCTCAGCCTCCCAAGTAGCTGGGATTACACGTGCCCACCACCACGCCCAGCTAATTTCTGTATTTTTGGTAGAGACGGGGTTTCACCATGTTGGCCAGGCTGGTCTCAAACTCCTGACCTCATGAGCCACCCGCCTTGGCCTCCCAAAGTGCTGGGATTACAGGTGTGAGCCACTGCGCCCGGCCAGTATCTCAGTTTTTTAATTTTTATCATTTTTTGAGATGGAATTTTGCTCTTGTTGCCTAGGCTAGAGTGCAGTGATAAAATCTTGGCTCACTGCAACCTCTGCCTCCTGGGTTCAAGTGATATTTCCTGCCTCAGCCTCCCGAGAAGCTGGGATTACAGGCATGCACCACCGTGCCCAGCTAATTTTGTATTTTTAGTAGATTACAGGCGTGAGCCATGTGCCCAGCTGGGGACTCTTGACAGTGGTATCCTGGAGCTAGCTCATACTGACTTGCAAGAGTGTAGTTGTGAAATTTTCAGGGGTTTTGTGAGCCAGTTGTTGAACACAGCCATTGTTAGAAATTAATTTATATAAACTTATGATTTAATACATTGTATTAAAAGCAAAGGTAACATTAAATATTCAAAGCTCATTACTTGATGTATCATTGTACAATAATGTTTTACCACATTGTACTATGCTCTGCCCTTGAGGTATTTGCTTTGAGGTATTTGTGTCTGTATGGTGAAAATACCGTATAATAGTGTGGTACTCTTCCCAGTGCTGCATTCAGTTACATGATATTGGTAACTTAAAATTGGCCATTGTAGGAGTAGTTTTACCACGGAAATTGGCAAACACAACAAATCAGAGTCCTCCCTCACTTTGGAGAGCCAGTTTTTCAACATTCACCAGCATACTACTGGTTTGGGGAATATTTTACCTGCCTTATTGGGGCTCCTAAAACTAGAAAGGCTTATGCAGCACCAACTTTTGGTGCCCACTGAGAGCAAGGCTTCAGGCAGCCAGACTGTGGGCTCCTGAGCCTGTTAGATGTGACCCACATTCTTCCCTCTTCCCAGGCCCTTCCGTACTTTGACCGGCTAGACTATGTGTCCATGATGTGTAATGAACAGGCCTATTCTCTAGCTGTGGAGAAGTTGCTAAACATCCGGCCTCCTCCCCGGGCACAGTGGATCCGAGGTATGGCCCCCTGGCTTTTTGCATGGCCCACTGTGAGCATAGCACAGTGCCTTTTCCACCACTTCCCCGTTGAACCCAAGCTTAGTGTTCAGACCTCAGGCTCTGCCCAGACCCCTCTGTCTGCCTCAGTGCTTGGCTCCTATGTATGGTCTTCTTCTTGTCTTCACAGTGCTGTTTGGAGAAATCACACGGCTGTTGAACCACATCATGGCTGTGACCACACATGCCCTGGATCTTGGGGCCATGACCCCTTTCTTCTGGCTGTTTGAAGAAAGGGAGAAGGTAAGGGAGGGAGGAAAGGATAGGAATAGGGAAGGAAGTGCAGGAAGTAGAGAAGGTATAAAGGAGACAGAAGATTAAAAGAAGAGAGAACATGGGAGAACATTTAGAGGGAGAAGGTATGTTTAACTTGGGCTATGTTTGTAGAGACTGTAGCATGGGGGGTTGGTTGGGCACAAGAAGGCAGAAGGTTGGAGGTGTAGGCCGTCATAGAACCTGGGGGCCTGGGACGTTGACACTGATTCCCAGCGTGTTCTATCAAGATGTTTGAGTTCTACGAGCGAGTGTCTGGAGCCCGAATGCATGCTGCTTATATCCGGCCAGGAGGAGTGCACCAGGTGAGCAGGTCCCCGGCTTCCCCAAACGTCCAGCCCAGGCCTATTTTCCCTGTGGCCACTGGAGGGCAGTGCTGGATGATGAAACTCCAAGCCTGTAGCCCTGGGGGAGGGGATGCTGAGCTGGCTGTCCTCAGCGGAGGCTATGCCACATTCAATAGCACCTCCGTTTGGCTTCTAGGACCTACCCCTTGGGCTTATGGATGACATTTATGAGTTTTCTAAGAACTTCTCTCTTCGGCTTGATGAGTTGGAGGAGGTAAGCTAGGAGTCAATGGGAAAAATCTCTCTTTCCCCAACAAGAAGGGCTTGTGGGGTTTTATTCCCCAGCTGTAAAGAAATACAGAGATATTTGAAGAGTGTAAGGAAGAGTGTTAACACACCAGTTTTCTCGATCAATAGATGCTGACCAACAATAGGATCTGGCGAAATCGGACAATTGACATTGGGGTTGTAACAGCAGAAGAAGCACTTAACTATGGTTTTAGGTGAGGGGAATACAACTTCTCTCCTTAAGAGTGGGGATGGGAGTGGGGGAGTTCCAGCCTAATATCTTGTCTTTTAAGACTAGGCATCCTTCTAGTCATACCCTGAATGTGAAGGAGCAACAGGGGAGCCTAAGGAAGAATGAGCCTCCTTACTTAGTTTGTGGAGAGTGGCCCTTATTCCCATTATGCTCTCCACAGTGGAGTGATGCTTCGGGGCTCAGGCATCCAGTGGGACCTGCGGAAGACCCAGCCCTATGATGTTTACGACCAGGTTGACTTTGATGTTCCTGTTGGTTCTCGAGGGGACTGCTATGATAGGTAAGGCCCCAATCCTTTCTCAGCTGATCATCCAGCTAGTTTCCCCTGCCTCTTCTCTTTGCTACTTCCTTCTTTACCCTACTTCTCAGTGTCTGTGGGAGCTCTTGTGTGTGTTAGATGAGGTTGCTCTCAAAACACTTGCACATATGTGGAATCTTAACTTATTTTTTTCTTTTATGAGACGGAGTTTCACTCTTGTTGCCCAGGCTGGAGTGCAACGGCACAATCTCGGCTCACCCCAACCTCTGCCTCCCAGTTCAAGTGATTCTTCTGCCTCAGCCTCCTTAGTAGCTGGGATTACAGGCATACGCCACCATGCCCAGCTAATTTTTGTATTTTTAGTAGAGACGGGGTTTCTCCATGTTGGTAAGGCTGGTCTCGAGCTCCTGACCTCAGGTGATCCACCCGCCTCGGCCTCCCAAAGTGTTGGGATTACAGGCGTGAGCCACCATACCCGGCCTATGGCATTTTAAAATCTTTACATTATCCTTTTCTTAGATGGAGCTAACTTTGGCTGCATTTTATAACTGAGAAAGCTGAGGCATAAAAGTTAGGGATTAGCTGGGATTATTCTGCAGGAGTGGTTGAGACTAGAATCCTCCTGATCCAGTGTTCTTTCTAGTAGATTCTAAGCTTCAAATTCTCTTCCTGGGCCGGGCGCAGTGGCTCACACGTGTAATCCCAGCACTTTGGGAGGCCAAGGTGGGTGGATCACTTGAGGTCAGGAATTCAAGACCAGCCTGGCCAACATGGTGAAACCCCATCTCTACTACAAATACAAAAAATTAGCCGGGTGTGGTGGTGCATGCCTGTAAGTCCAGCTACTTGGGAGGCTGAGGCAGGAGAATTGCTTGACCCTGGGAGGTGGAGGATGCAGTGAGCTGAGATGGAGCCACTGCATTCCAGCCTGGGCAACAGAGTGAGACTCTGTCTCAAAACAAAAAACCAAAAACAAAAACAAATTCTCCTCCTGTTTTCTCACCCTGAGTCAGATTTGTTACTGTGTATTTTTTGTTGGTCTGTTTGTTTTATTTTTTGAACCTCGTAGCTGCTGTATATTTTTGTTTGTCCATTTGACTCTCACCCATTCTGTGGTCCAAAAAGTGCTTAAGGAGGTAATTAAAGAAATAAGTACTACAGGCCATGTTCTGAGAAAATAAGGAGAGGGTTTGGGGAAGCACCCAAGAGTAGAAGCGAAAGACTACAGGGGGCTGGGCATGGTGGCTCACGCCTGTCATCCCAGCACTTTGGGAGACCAAAGCGGGCGGTCACTTGAGCTCAGGAGTTGGAGATCAGCCTGGGCAGCAAGGTGAAACCTCGTCTCTACAAAAAATATTCGAATGTGGTGGTGCATGCCTGTAATCCAGGCTACGTTGGAGACTGAGATGGGAGGATCACTTGAGCCCAGGAGTTCGAGGCGGCAGTAAGCTGTGAAACCCTGTCTGGAAAAAAAAAAAAAAAAAAAAAAAAAAAGACTGCAGGGTTTATAAGCCAAGCAGAGACGCTGTACTTGGAGAAAAGAGTGGGGGGGGGCCGGGCGCGGTGGCTCAAGCCTGTAATCCCAGCACTTTGGGAGGCCGAGACGGGTGGATCACGAGGTCAGGAGATCGAGACCATCCTGGCTAACATGGTGAAACCCCGTCTCTACTAAAAATACAAAAAAAAACTAGCCGGGCGAGGTGGCAGGCGCCTGTAGTCCCAGCTACTAGGGAGGCTGAGGCAGGAGAATGGCGTAAACCCCGGAGGCGGAGCTTGCAATGAGCTGAGATCCGGCCACTGCACTCCAGTCCGGGCGACAGAGCGAGACTCCGCCTCAAAAAAAAAAAAAAAAAAAAAAAAAAAGAGTGGGGGGAGTTGACCTAACCCTTTTGAGGGTGGCCAAAGGCCATCCTTCCCAGCCCCATACCTGCTCCTCTGACTGTTCTTCTCTTGCTCTGTCTCATCTACTTCAGGTACCTGTGCCGAGTGGAGGAGATGCGCCAGTCCCTGAGAATTATCACACAGTGTCTAAACAAGATGCCTCCTGGGGAGATCAAGGTTGATGATGCCAAAGTGTCTCCACCTAAGCGAGCAGAGATGAAGGTTGGCTGCAGGGAGGGGAAAGCTTGGGGTGTTGGAAAAGGGCCAGTGGCTGGGGAGGAATATCCTTGAATTAAATCCTATCTTTCAGTTTTCTTTCTTTTTTTTTTTTGAGACAGAGTTTTATTCTTATTGCCCAGATTGGAGTGCGATCTTGGCTCACTGCAACCTCCACCTCCCAGGTTCAAGCAATTCTTCTGCCTCAGCCTCCCAAGTAGCTGGGATTACAGGCATGTGCCACTATGCCCAGCTAATTTTTTGTATGCAGTAGAGACAGGGTTTCACCATGTTGGTCAGGGTGGTCTCGAACTCTTGACCTCAGGTGATCCATCTGCCTTGGCCTCCCAAAGTGCTGGAATTACAGGAGTGAGCCACCACGCCCAACCCAGTTTTCTTTTTATAGAGAATTCACTGTATAATAAGAGATTATTTAAAAAATTTTTTTATTATTACTATTTTTGAGACGGAGTCTCACTCTTCGCCAGGCTGGAGTGCAGTGGCGTGATCTCAGCTTACTGCAACCTCGGTCTCCTGGGTTCAAGCAATTCTCCT
This sequence comes from Trachypithecus francoisi, assembly GCF_009764315.1. Classification (NCBI taxonomy): domain Eukaryota; kingdom Metazoa; phylum Chordata; class Mammalia; order Primates; family Cercopithecidae; genus Trachypithecus; species Trachypithecus francoisi. Next base: position 88,018,550 of record NW_022681470.1, on the reverse strand, counting down.
GCCTTAGCCTCCTGAGTAGCTGGGATTACAGGCACCCACCACCACGCCCAGCTAATTTTCGTATTTTTAGTAGAGACGGAGTTTCACTGTGTTGGCCAGGCTGGTCTTGAACTCCTGACCTCGTGATCTGCCCACCTTGGCTTCCCAAAGTGCTGGGATTACAAGTGTGAGTCACCGCGCATGGCCATATAAGAGATTCTTAATCTTCGGTATTTCTCCTGTTTTATTCTGTATCCTCTCTGCTTACTGACTGACATGTGGCTTTAGTCTCCCAGAGGGTAGAGATTATTTTCTGTGCTGGAGAAGGCCTAGGAGACAGAGTTTGGATTTAGTTTATTGATGCTCCTTTTTCCTCTCTTCAGACTTCCATGGAGTCACTGATTCATCACTTTAAGTTGTATACTGAGGGCTACCAAGTTCCTCCAGGAGCCACATATACTGCCATTGAGGCTCCCAAGGTGAGGAGAGGAGGGGAAGGAAAAGACCATATGTAAGGTTAGATGTTTATCAAGACGCTCATTCATCAATGAGAGAGAAAACAGGAGGATGAATAGAGGTTTTGTTGGCAGAGAAAAACACTCTTCCTGTTAATAGAGACATCCAACCTTCTTCCTTGAACAGGGAGAGTTTGGGGTATACCTGGTATCTGATGGGAGCAGCCGCCCTTATCGATGCAAGATCAAGGCTCCTGGTTTTGCCCATCTGGTAAGAATCAATCCCAGTAACTTTAACTCCATTTAATTAAACCTGACCTTGGTTGAGGTTTTTTTTGAACTCTTCTTTCTCCCCCCACCTTGCAAGTCTTAACCTAACATTGTTGCCATCTCAATCTCCCTAGGCTGGTTTGGACAAGATGTCTAAGGGACACATGTTGGCAGATGTCGTTGCCATCATAGGTACGAGGCCTATTGTGTAGTAGAGGTATCCTAGACAAAGGAGTTGGGGACGCCCACTGGGGATAGAAAGAGAACACTTCCTGTTTACCATAGGCCATGGCATGGCCTCAAGTCCTCAATCTCTTGAGCACAGTAACAGGTTCTGGATCTTGGGTAACACCACCTTCTTTGTTTGTTTGTTTTGCCTCACAACAGGAAGATAAGTAACACCACTTTTTCCCTCCATCCTCTCACCTAGGTACCCAAGATATTGTATTTGGAGAAGTAGATCGGTGAGCAGGGGAGCAGCATTTGATCCCCCGTGCCTATCAGCTTCTTCTGTGGAGCCTGTCCCTCACTGGCAATTGGCGTGTGTGTTTGTGTGTGTGTGTGTGTGTACATGTTCATGTACACTTGGCTGTCAGGCTTTCTGTGCATGTACTAAAAAAGGAGAAGTTATAATAAATTAGCCGTCTTGCGGCCCCTAGGCCTAAACTTCTGGTATGTGTTTCTCAGTATCTTAGTGTCCTTCACTTGGACTGTGAACCTAAGATTGTTCATTAACCCTCCATTCCTGTTAGATTCAGTCAGGTCTTTGCAATTTTTCCTGCTCGTCTCCACCCCCTTCTCTGACTCTTGTCCTTTCCACTTCTCTATTCCCCGTTTCCTCTTTCCCCTAGTTCCCTCCTTGCCCAAACCTTCTCAGTGCCCACATAAATTGGTAAACCGGAGACTCCAATCAAGACCTGAGGTGAAGTTCCAGTTGGGAGGGAAAGGGCTATAGTGGGGTCTGAGGGAGTGTCGACGGGCAGTTGAGCACAGATAAATCTCTGAACCAGGTGGAGTGGGAAATGGCAGATGTAGACAGTCTTTCCTGAGTGTGAGTCTCCTCATTCTATGGGTTAGGAGTTGGTCATTGAAGGGCTGACGCTTAAGAGCCCAGATCTCCCAACTCCCTTAGTTGGCCCTTCCGGGAGCCGCCCGGTCTCTTGCGCAGGAAGGGGAAGGGGCCAAAGCGTGGGGGAAGGCGTGGCAGGAAGGGGGGGACTCTGTGGTCAGGGAACTGCTTGCTGAGCACAGCTGCACAGTGCTGTCAGAAAGGCCGATCTCCAGCCCAAGATGATTCCAGCAGTGGTCTTGCTCTTACTCCTTTTGGTTGAACAAGCAGGTAAGAGGGTTTGGTGAGGATAGCGTGAGCTGGCTCCAGGGTGGAAATCCAGAGCATGGGTCTTAGGGCCAAGTCAAACACAGATGAAAGAAGACTGACAGTGGGCAGGTGGGCATAGGGAAACCCTGAGGCTAGTCCTATCCAGCCCCGACCCAGGGCACCAGACTCATATCTCCTTCTTTCTTGTTGCCCTCTTACCTCATTCTAGACTTTTCTTCATATTATTATTACTATTATTTTGGAGACAGAGTCTTGCTCTGTCACCCAGGCTGGAGTGCAGTGGCACAATCTCTACTCACTGCAACCTCCACCTCCTGGGTTCAAGCGATTCTCCTGCCTCAGGCTCTCGAGTAGCTGGGACTACAGGCGCCCACCACCATGCCCGGCTAAGTTTAGTATTTTTAGTAGAAACCGGGTTTCATCATGTTGACCAGGGTGGTCTTGAACTCCTGACTCAAGTGATCCACCCACCTCGACCTCCCAAAGTGCTAGGGATTACAGGTGTGAGCCACTGCACTCAGCTATTATTATTATTTTAAAAAGACGGTCTTGCTATGTTGGCCACATAGGTCTTGAACTCCTGGCCTCAAGCAGTTCTCCCACCTCAGCCTCCCAAAGCGCTACTGTGCCTGGTTGACTTCTCTTTTCAGGGTTGATAGAAAGTGGCAGGGGAAGGGTCTGGTTGTATGGCATGAAGGGCGGGTCTGGTGAAAAGCTTTGTTTCCCATGATCAGCGTTTCCCATGGGGTGCATTTGGTCTTGTCTGCTGGGAGCTGATCTCTAGCTGGTTTAATATACAAAGCACCCTTGGCGCCTGTAATCCCAGCTACTCAGGAGGCTGAGGCAGGAGAATCACTTGAATCCAGGAGGTAGAGGTTGCAGTTAGCCAAGATTGCACCATTGCACTCTAGCCTGGGCGACAGAGCGAGACCTCATCTCAAAAAAAAGAAAAAAAAAAAAAGACTATATATGTATATATAATCGTAGAGAGAGAGAGACAGAGAACCCTTTAGGAAGGTAGGAGTCTGTTCTTGTGCTTGGGAGTAAGGCAAGGATATAGCCAAGACAAACAGACGGGATTGCTTTTTCTATGGGTCATTGCTAATGCTCCATTCTGTCAGCAGTTGATATGAGGATGGGCAGCATGAGATGCCCAGTTCCAGAGACCTGAGCGTGAGCTAAGAAATAGAGGCAGAAATGGGAAGGTCTCTGCAGCTCTATGGCTCCAGTCACTAAGAATTCCCACTCTTGGCCGGGCGCGGTGGCTCAAGCCTGTAATCCCAGCACTTTGGGAGGCCGAGACGGGCGGATCACGAGGTCAGGAGATCGAGACCATCCTGGCTAACACGGTGAAACCCCGTCTCTACTAAAAAATACAAAAAACTAGCCGGGCGAGGTGGCGGGCGCCTGTAGTCCCAGCTACTAGGGAGGCTGAGGCAGGAGAATGGCGTAAACCCGGGAGGCGGAGCTTGCAGTGAGCTGAGATCCGGCCACTGTACTCCAGCCTGGGCGACAGAGCGAGACTCCGTCTCAAAAAAAAAAAAAAAAAAAAAAAAGAATTCCCACTCTTTGTTCACTCTGGGTTGTCTGTGCCAGATTGGTGTGTGTGTGTGTGTTGGTGGCAGCTGAGTGTCGGGGAGGAGGAGGTCAGTAAACTTCAGGGGAACTGTGGAAATTGAAAGACAATGACTGGGGAGGAATTCCAGCAGCCTAGCTGAGAAGGTGGGAGCAAGTATTAAGTTAACCACTGGTCTGCTGCCGTGGGATGAGGAGGGAGGAGGCCCGCTGAGGCCCAAAGGAAAGCATGGGCTTTAGAGGCAGAAAACCTGCATTTGAGTTCCAGCTCTGTCACTTAACTCTGTGGCTCTGAGTGAGTTACTTAGCTTTTCGGAGCCTTGGTTTCGTCACCCATAAAATGGCAATGATGATGTTTCCCTCACAGGGTAGTTTTAAGATTTGTGCAATATCATGTGTGTGAAAGAGTGTTGCAGAATAAAAAGTACTTGACCGATGTCAGTAATTGACCGGCATTAGTCACATGTTCCCTACTGGTCTTCTGATAGGGGGTGAGAGCAGTCTCTGGCGCCCAAACTTGATTTGATTTTTTTAAATTGCACAAAACTTCCCCCTCAGAGGCCCAGAGAGTGAGTAATAGGGCAGAGTAACAGGAGCTGGTATCCACATAGCTGTGGTCATTCCCCTAGCCTTGTGTTCAGAGCCAAAGGTATCTGTACGGTCTGGGAAAAACAGACACTTTTTTTTTTTTTTTTTTAAAACATATTTAAGTGTCTTGTGGCGGGACAGAAAGCAACAAGGCTGAGGCTAGGAGATGACCAATGACAGAGTAATTGCCTTCTCTCCCTTCCCCAGCTCACATCCTTCCTGTCCAGCCCTCAGCCACAGGTCACAGGACTTAGTAGAGACACTTCTGTGGTTTCTTCACTGAAATTTGCCACTGCCTCTCCCTCCCACTACCCCTCTTGGCTGAGGTTTTTGTTTCAGTCGGGTGGACTCAGATGGGTCCCTTGAGGTGGATAAATCGCTCAATGGTGCCTGAAAAACCCACAGTGCTACAAAGAAAAGGTTGGGGGCTGAGGGGGAAGGCCTCAATTATTAGTCCACGTAAGTCCCATCTCAATAGAACCCTCACACTTCCTATCCTAGCCCGACCCTACGGTTGGGGGAGAAGAGGGCAGTGGGAGGCCAGAGAGAAACAGAATTTCTTCCCTTAGACGGCTCCCCTCCAGGCTTTGTCCTACCTCCCAGAGCCCCTTCCCTTCTCTCCTCTGAGTACGAGATCCTCCCTGATGCCCCTGACCCTACGGGCACCCTCTATCCCCTCAGCGGCCCTGGGAGAGCCTCAGCTCTGCTATATCCTGGATGCCATCCTGTTTCTGTATGGAATTGTCCTCACCCTCCTCTACTGTCGACTGAAGGTAGCACTGGGCAGGGTGGGGTAAGGGGCTGGAAGGGGAAGTGGGAAGGGGGCAGCAGCAAGGATTCGAAGAGAAGGAATAAAAGGGGCTCCCCGACAAAGTTTGCAGGGAAGGGGGATGGGCCACTAACTTCCCCTTTTCTGATAACCTTTCCCTCATTCCAGATCCAAGTGCGAAAGGCAGCTATAGCCAGTTATGAGGTATGGACCCTCCCACACCTGGTGTCAACAACTTTTCAGCCCTTCAGCCCTTCTGGGGCTCCAGCCTGGGATTCCGGGCCTGTGGGAGGGCATGCCTCTCAGGTGCTGATCTGCATACACCTCAGAGGCCTCCCTCCCACCTTACCTAGCCAAGCCAGAAGTAAAATATTCGACAGGTGACAGGGAAGAATCAAGCATAGAGTGACAAAGAATATGTGAGAGACTTGGATGTGGTATGTCGGGTGTATATGTGTGCTTATAGCCATGTGGGCATATAGGCATCCATGGTCCAGAGCATCCATGTGAGTGCTCTCTCACATGGTGGCTGGCCGCCCACGCCCCATGCCTCCCTGGGTGGGGCAGATGCTGAGGGACCCTGGAGAAGGTGTGGGTCTCTAATGCTTTGCTTCTTTTGTCTCTGCAGAAATCAGATGGTGTTTACACGGTAAGTGTGCCTGCCTCCCCTACCTGGGAAGCCAGCAGAAGAGGGTGGGATTTTGAGCGATCTTTGGAAGGGGCGGGGCCTGCAGAGGTGGGAGGGGCCTTTGATGGGCTCCAGCTCCTGATCACCCTTTGACTCCCACCTCCAGGGCTTGAGCACCAGGAACCAGGAAACTTATGAGACTCTGAAGCATGAGAAACCACCACAGTAGCTTTAGAATAGATGTGGTCATATTCTTCTTCGGCTTCTGGTTCTTCCAGCCCTCATGGTTGGCATCACATATGCCTGCATGCCAATAACATCAGCTGGTCCTACCCCTATAATGATCCTGTGCCCTAAATTAATATACACCAGTGATTCCTCCTCCCCGTTAAAGACTAATGCTCAGATGCTATTCACAGATGTTTATATTCTAGTCTCACTCTCTTGTCCCACCTTTCTTCTCTTCCCCATTCCCAACTCCAGCTAAAATATGGGAAGGAAGAACCCCCAATAAAGCTGCCATGGACTGGACTCTATTCATTCATTCATTTATCATATATTTATTCAGTCTCTACTAAGCACCAGATACAGTTTTTCACTTCCAGAACTCATAGTCTAATGGACTTCAGGGCTATTTTGATGACTGAGGGGTAAACGTTGACTATGGCTGGGGGAGGGATAAAACCTTTGACCTCCAGGTGCTCTGAGGATGGAGCTAGAGCAGGTACTAGTGTGTTGGGAGTCTAGGCATATTTGGAAACATAAGAAATGACTTCTGTATCAGCATGGCCTTCTGTGTTTGACGATTGAACCAAGGTTGGGTTGTAGGGGAGCCTGGGTGTCCCCAGATGGTCACCAATCCAGACAGCACCAATCCAGTACATGCATATGGGAATTAGCATAGCTGAAAAGCCAAATATGCAGAATGGATGGTATGACTAGGCATGTGTGAAGCTCCTAATGGAAGGTTTTATAGGAATAGTGAATTTTCATGGCATCTGGGGCAAGTGGGAGCTTAGAGGGCCAGATGGGTTAGTGGTAGGTAAGGCAAAGGGAAATAAGTTGGGTCCAAATGGCGGGTCATCTCCCTCAAGTGCATGGGTGGTGGTCAAGGCCCTGTCAATGCCTGTCCTGTTTTCAGAGTTATGAGGAATATTTGCCTGGAAGAATGTAAACCTCAGGAGATGCTGCCAGTCCTACTTGTGACCCACAGTCTTTTCAGAATGGGTCTAGAGACTCCAAGCTTACCCCTGGCATAACCCCCAACCTCCACAGTGCTGCACAACACTTCACACTGCACAGCGACTTACACTTTTCAAAGTATTTTCCAGCTCATTGTACCATTTGATCTGCTAATTAACCCTGTGAGGAAATTCAGGCTCTTTGAGGTTAATTAACCTGTCCAAGTTCAGCTTGCAAGGAACCGACTGAGATCACTTTCGTCTCTGCACATTTTGCCACATGAGAAAAAGCAGATATTGGGAAAGAGAAGGGGTAGTGAGTAATCATGAATGGTGAGGGTCATGAAGGCCAGATGAAGGAGGTTGATCAATATCTGGAAGGAATTGGAGCCATCTCCAGTGTCTGCAGGGGAAAGGTGATTTCAGATGAGATATGAGAAATGAGCCAGGGTAGGAAAGTAACTTTTTCTTTTTTTTCTTTATTTTTTTTGAGATGGAGTCTCCCTCTGTTGCCAGGCTGCAGTGCAGTGGCGCGATCTCGGCTCACTGCAACCTTTGCCTCCCAGGTTCAAGCGATTCTTGTGCCTCAGCCTCCCAAGTAGCTAGGACTACAAGCACCACCATGCCCAGCTAATTTTTTTTGTATTTTTAGTAGAGATGGGGTTTCACTATGTTGGTCAGGATGGTCTTGATATCTTGACCTTATGATCTGCCCGCCTTGGCCTCCCAAAATGCTGGGATTACAGGTGTGAGCCACCAAGCCTGACCTGGAAGTAACTCTTTTGAAGATAAAGTGGGAATAAAATTTTATTGGAAAATGTTTCATTTTCCCTTGCTCTGCCTCTTGGGATTGTAAGTCTCTTCCCATCAGCTCAGACTGATTTCCATTCCATTTTCATTTAATCCAGGTATCACAGCTCCCAAAGTTTTTCTAGTCCCACATGTCCACCAAATTGGATACTTGCCAGGCCTTTAAATGGCTACCACAGCTACTAGTTCCAGGCTCCAAGATGGCTACCAGGCCAGTTCTATGAATAGTACCTGGATAGCAGTGGAGGAGAGGCTTGGAATGGGTCTTCCACAGGCAGTGTCTAGATAAGAGGATTTTTGTTTGTTTTTTGTTTGTTTGTTTGTTTGTTGGGACAGAGATTCACTCTTGGTGCCTAGGCTGGAGTGCAATGGCACGATCTCGACTCACTGCAACCTCCACCTCCCAGGTTCAAGCGATTCTCCTGCCTCAGCCTCTTGAGTAACCAGGATTATAGGCATGTGCCAACACTCCCGGCTAATTTTTGTATTTTTGGTAGAGACGGGGTTTCACCACGTTACCCAGGCTGATCTCGAACTCCTGACCTCAGATGATCTGCCCACCTTGGCCTCCCAAAGTGCTGGGATTACAGGTGTGAGCCACTGCACCCAGCTGGGCTTTTGCTTTTAGTTAAAAAAATATATATTAGGGGGTCTCACTGTGTTTCTGAGTCTGGTCTCTAACTCCTGGCCTCAAGTGATTCTCCCACCTCAGCCTTCCAAAGTGCTGGGATTACAGGTGTGAGCCTCGTTACCTGGCCTGGACAAGAGGTTTTAAATGGAGAAATTAGAGCACTTCCAGGGAGAGGAGCAAACTTGAGTCTTTTATTGTGGGAAAGGGGGAAACATAGTGTTGCCCTGGCTCAGAAGGGAAAGGAGGGTCTTGGTTGATACCTTGGGAAGCTTTCTTTTCTTCATAGACTAAGAGGAGATTCTGAGGGGTACCCTCGTTTTCTTTTTTTCTTTTCTTCTTCTTTTTTTTTTTTTTTTTTTGAGATGGAGTCTCACTCTGTCACCCAGGCTGGAGTGCAGTGGCACGATCTCAGCTCACTGCAACCTCCGCCTCCTGGGTTCAAGCGATTCTCCTGCCTCAGCCTCCCAAATAGCTGAGATTACAGGCACGTGCTACCACACCTGGCTAATTTTACCATGTTGGCCAGGCTGGTCTGGAACTCCTGATCTTAAGTGATCCACCTGCCTCGGCCTACCAAAGTGCAGAGATTACAGGCGTGAGCCACTGCACCCCACCGGGGTACCCTCATTTTCTATGACATCCAGAAATCGAGGGATTCAGTTTGTGAATTCTTCCTTCCTCTCCTAGTTCCGTGTGCAACACAAAGCCTCTTTAGTGTTCTCTTGCAGAGTCATGCCCAGCCCGTAGAAGACTCTTTGGGTTTGGAGAAGAATCATGGCACCCTCCCCCTGTCATTTTCATCAGTTGTGTCTTCAATCCTTTCTTCACCCCTCCACACCCAAACTTCTCTCCTTCTAGAAGCAGACTTTTCCTTTTCCTTCCTCTTCTCCTCCCCTACTCCCCTACTTTTCCCAGTCCCCCAAACATATCAGGCTCAGAGCTGGATTCATTCAGCATTTATTGTAGCAAAGAGTGGGTAGGGAGAGGAGCTCCAGGCCTGGCCAGTGGGTTCTAGAGGCCAGCTGGGGTTGGAAGACAATGGTCTGGACACCTCACTGGGTGGCAGGCTGTGTTCTAAGTTCCACAAAATAGCTCAAGAAGTTAACCAGATCCGTTCCAGCCTTCTTGACCAGGGGTGTCAGCTGCTCCTTTGATTTTTCAAAGTAAGCCCTGGATAGGTGAGGGGATTAGAGTTTAGTTTGAGGGACCCTAGGCACTGGCAGGGGCCTTGGTCGTGGTGGGAGGTCAGAGCGGACTGACTCAGGTCCCCAAACTCTAGTCCCTGGTCCATTGCATGGCAAAGCCCCTAGGTGGGAGTAGAGCCAAGACCTTTGCTGGGTAGAGGAACAGACCCTAGAGACTGAAATTCAAGGCCCAGTTCTTGCTGTTCCTCTCTATCTAAGAAACGTGTGGGATCTTTAGGCAACGAAGGACTTTTTCTCTCCAATTTAAGCCTAATCTGCCCTAATCCTCACCCCTGGGTTCAGTCTTCTGGGGGGCCTCTCATCTTCCCTTCTTCCTTTCCACAGTTCCACAGCCCCTGAACTCCTTGCCCTTAGACTTACTTGGCCTGGGCCTGAAGCTCTGGGCTCTTGACCTTCTCCATCAGGTCCTTGCCATAGTCAGTCACCGTCTGGAAGTACTGAGAAACCAGGCTCTCCACACTTGGCTCCTCTGCCTGTCTCCGAACCAAAGCTCCTGCACACACACACACACACACACACACACACACACACACACTCTTTTCAGCTGGGTCCACAGCAATAAATCTTGGCCTCTTGCCATACCTCTGCCAGTACCCACCCCAGCTCTCTGCCCCCTCCCCAAAAAGGTATCCAGTCAGATCTTTGGATGGGCTTTCTGGGCTTTAGACAGGGAATGATCTTCCTTTTAAGCCCTCTGGTTGCCAGACCTGGATATAAGAGTATAGGCAGATAGGTAGCTATAACCGCCAGCACATTCTCCCTTTTGGTCCCCTCTCCATATCACACCCACCTTCAAGGCTGCAGATGGTGAGGAGCAGCACAGTTGCTGCGAGCAGCTTCATGTTGGTGACAGTGGGGAAGGCGGCCTAGGAAGAGGGTGGTGGGGGTTGGGGGGACACTGAAGACAAATGGGCTTCAGCTCCTCCCCAGGGATCTCCCTACCTGCTGCCCATTTCAACCTGGCTCTCTCCCTCTCCACAACTGCAGCCCAAGCCTCTTTGGATGCTGCTTACACCTCTTGCCTCCTTATCTTACCTAGTCAGCGTCTCTGTCCTTGGCGTCTGTGCCTGCCCTGGCTGGAGAGGTAGGGGCTATATACCTGTCTGTTTACCCACCCCCTGTCAGGTGACAGGAACTATGATGGGCCCAGTAGGACAGGGATTATGTTAGGATAAACAAGTTGGACAAATGGGGGAGGAGAGGACAAGCACATGGAAGACTCATGGTGATGGGGTGAGAGGCAGGGGGTACAGCCCTTAGTGGAGGCTAAGAAGGTACACTTCAGGTATATCTGAGGTTCATTCTTTTGAGATCTGAGGTCCTTGGACTTGAATGCAGCAGGAAGCAGGATTCCAAGTTACTTCTCTGGAAAGCTCTGATATATCAACCCATGGAATACCATCAACCATCAATGGAAAGCTCATGGTATCTTTATTCCATTGTGGGTAGATCTCATTTCTCAACCTTATCTCACTTTACTGCAATTTGGCAGAGAGATATTGGGGAGCAGAAGAAAGGAGAAAGGAATTGAAATCAGGGACAGGGTTGAGGGCTATGGGGGTTAGGAAAATGAGGGTCGGGTAAGAGGCAAGTGTAAATGATTTTGTCCGTTTTTGAGTTAATGTGTAATGAGATGGGGAGAAAACAGGAGAGCCCAGAATGACCTGGATGCTGATCAGTGAACATACCCTACCCCCAGTAAAACAAATTCAGAAAACAGCTTCTGCCCATCCCCTCCCAATGGAGGGCTCTGGCAGGAAAAGAGGTGAACAAGAGGCTTCTGCCAGGGTAAAGGTTGAAGGTGCCTGGTCATTTGATCACCTTATCAGTTCTAGGCAGTGATCAGCCAATATTGAGTCACCAGGGGCAATGGCCCTGGCCCTTGTCTCACTCCTGTTGGGGGTAGGGGAGGGGGATAGGTACATTCTCAGGTTCAAAGCATTTGGGTGAAATCAGTTAAATAGATATCAGAAGCATTTGTATCTTTCACCCTTTTGCCCCCCCAAGCATACTCCCTGAGTATGTGGAACATTCCTGAGAGGTGAGAGTAGAGGGGCAGAGCTAATGAGGGAGGTAGTGATCAGAGACCAAGAAATCTTTGTTTTTTAACTTTTGTTTTAAATTCAGAAGTATATGTGCAGGTTTTTTTGTTTGTTTGTTTTCCTGAGACGGAGTTTTGCTCTTGTTGCTCAGGCTGGAGTGCAATGACATGATCTTGGCTCACTGCGACCTCTGTCTCCTGGGTTCAAGCGATTCTCCTGCCTCAGCCTCCCAAGTAGCTGGGATTACAGGCATACGACACCACGCCTGGGTAATTTTGTACTTTTAGTAGAGACGGGGTTTCTCCATGTTGGTCAGGCTGGTCTTGAACTCCCGACCTCAGGTGATCCGCCCACCTCGGCCTCCCAAAGTGCTAGGATTACAGGCGTGAGCCACCGCACCCAGCCTATATGTGCAGGTTTGTTACATACATAAACTTGTGTCATGCGGATTTATTGTACAGATTATTTCATCACCCAGGTATTAAGCCTAATATCCATTAGTTATTTTTCCTGATCTTCTCCCTCCTCCCACCCTTCACCCTCCAAGACCAAGAAATCTTACTCCATCTTCAATTATTCCCCTGTGGAGCGCTTAGTGCTTGAGGTCAGCCCTTTGGCTTGCCCCGGTCCTGGGAGGGAGTGCATTTGGGGGCCAGGCTCCATATTCCTAGATTTTATTGGCCAACTCTGCCTGGGGACTCAGGGAAGTAAGGGTTAAATACAGAGAGCAGCTCTTTCAGCGAATAGTTCTGCTAGAACTTACTGCTCTGCTCCAAACTCTCACACCGGTTTCCATTCCACCAAGTGGGCAAGAGCGGGAACTTCGAGAGATGCAGACCTCCAGAAGAGAAGGGTGGGTCCCTGTTCTAGGGAGTGCTGCGTTTAATGAGTAGTACTCATTTGGAGGTGTGCTGTGGAGGGCTGTGAGGGGGATTTCCCATGGGCTCTTTGGGAAGAGGGGAGCGATAGAAATGAACCAGGTTTCCAAAGAAGTCTTCATAATGGTTCTTTCTGCCACCCTTCACACAAAGCCAGTCTACAAGCTGTAGTTGCACTTTTCTCAAGGGTGAAAGAAACTACACGGGGGGAAGGAGCTTCAGTGGCCCAAGCTACAAGATGCTCCCTCTAGTGTCTTGCAGGCTCACAAATTTTCCCGACCTTGGAGAGGCCTAGTGATCTAAAGCCTTCCACTTAAGTCTAAGGGGCCACCAATCAAGTCCTGCCCGCCTCTGCAGCTCCAGGGTTGAAGCTCTTGGGCCGTCACACCTGCCACTCATTTTCTTCCTCCCTTCCCATTGGCTCGGGGTAGATAGAGAGGCTTTTTTTTTTTTTTCTTTCATTGATTGGGCGGGGCCCAATCAGGGGTGGGTTGGGTCTTGACCGCTTTCTTTGCCAGATTCAAAGATGGCGCTTATGGCCACGCTAAGAATGCAGCGTGAAGCTGCAGTTCTGCCATCACTCAAGATGGCTGCCCCCATCAAGATGACCGGGGTGTGCCGGGGCGGAAAGGGGCAGCATCATGGTCTGAGATGGTAAGGGATACTGCACCATTGAGGGCCTGGTCTTGCGGTCTGGGAATCAAGCGTAGAGAGACTAGGGAGCTAGGTGAGGTCTGCGGTGGGGGCTAGGATCAGAGAAAGGGAGAGAGGACAAGGGTGACAGGTGGGGGTGAGAGATCAAAGATGGGGCGGGAGTGTGCCTGGGGTTGTCTCTCCATGAGTGCTCTCCTTCCCTACTCTTCCCGTTCCAGGTCTAGCATCGGACCATGTGGAAGTTTCTGAGACTAGGGAGCCGGATAATGGGGGGTGGGACCCGTTGGAGGGTAATGGGGCAATAGCGTCCTTTCACAGGCTAACCCCGGCCCTTCCCCGTCCTCTGGACTAAAATGGGGAACACATTGGGCCTGGCACCAATGGGGACTTTGCCCCGCCGAAGCCCCCGCCGAGAGGAACCCCTGCCCAACCCTGGGAGCTTCGATGAGCTGCACCGGCTATGCAAAGGTGAGAACTTGGCATTGGGGTGTCTCAAGATGAAGCGGCAGAGGAGTGGAGGGTCTTGAATGCTGGATGTCCGGCGATGGGAGCAGGAAAGGGGAGATCACAGCTGGGGCATGCAGCATCAGGGAGGATCAGGTGCCCAAATGAAGTGGAGCATTTCACTGCAGGACTCGAAAGGAGGTTAATTCCTCCAAAGTGTTCCCTATGGAATTGAAAGGGGAGCCTACCTTTTGAGGTAGTGGTTCTTTATCTGTGCTTATTCCTTCCCTTCTCCTACCCCTTTCAGATGTATTCCCAGCACAGATGGAGGGCGTGAAGCTGGTTGTCAACAAGGTTCTGAGCAGCCATTTCCAGGTGCTCCCACTTCTCTGGCCCCTCCTTACTATTCCCTTTCCTGTCAAAGGAAAGGATCATCTTCTCCTTTCCTTTGTACTCCAGCCCTAGCCAGTCTATGTGGGACAAATGAGGGAGGATGTGGGGTTCTCTTTACCTCCCTGCCTGTGGGGCTTGTTGCTTTTAATCCGATGACCCTCTCTGTATATGTTGGAATATTTGGGATTCTTGAGAGGCCCTCTGAATGGGTAAAAGATGAAGGGTGGGATGAGGGATTGAAGTGGAGCAGGAATGCGCTTTTCTCCACTGACTCCTCTTTCCTCAGGTGGCTCACACTATACACATGAGTGCCCTGGGCTTGCCGGGATATCACCTCCATGCGGCCTATGCAGGGGATTGGCAGCTCAGTCCCACTGAGGTGAGGGCTCCACACACCTGGGTCATCTCCCTAAAAGCCAATCTGGGACCCAGGTCTGGAGGAAGAGGAATTGTGTGTGTTATGGGGAGGAATGGGCCGTAACCTGACTTTTGTGTCTCTTCTGAAAGGGAGAGTGTAGAGAAACATTTTCTGTGAAGAGCCCAGAGTGTGTCTTTGTGACTCCACCAGGGGGCACTGTGCACTCTTAATGAAGTTCTATATTTGGGTTTAGGCTGAGTGATGCCATCCGGCTCAGCCTTACTACTGTGTATACCCTTCCACAGGTGTTCCCCACTGTGGTAGGGGATATGGACAGCAGTGGCAGCCTGAACGCCCAGGTCTTGATCCTCTTGGCAGAGCGGCTCCGAGCTAAGGCTGTTTTCCAGGTGACCACAATTCCTGCCTCCGTCCCCTGAGGCACTTCCTCTTTCTCTTTCTTGGGTTTCCTGCTTTGAGGGCTTGGAAGGAGGAGCAGAGTCAATAATGATCATAAAGAGGGAGGGAGATTTTACTTCTTGCTCTTGCCATTCAGACGCAGCAGGCCAAGTTCTTGACATGGCAGTTTGATGGCGAGTATCGGGGAGATGACTACACAGCCACTCTGACCCTAGGAAATCCTGACCTGATTGGGGAGTCGGGTGAGGAACTGGGACAGGGTTCTTTTTATCTTGGCTGCCCATTTGCTAATGTTACTATGCCTCTTCATCTTCTGTACAGTTTGGAGTTTAGAAAAGGAACTTCTTGGGCATGCTGGGGTGGAGGTTATTGGGGGTGAGGGAGCAGGTCTGGGTGTTGTCTCTATGACTGACTCCATGTCTCCCCGTTCCCCCACAGTGATCATGGTTGCTCACTTCCTGCAGAGCCTCACTCATCGGCTGGTGCTGGGAGGAGAGCTGGTTTATCACCGGCGGCCAGGCGAAGAGGGGGCCATCTTGACACTGGCTGGGAAGTACTCCGGTATGGGGTGAAGTGAAGTAGTGGTGGGTAGGGGGGAAATTCTGAACTTTTCTGGGGTTCCTGGCCTGTGTCATACTACAGTTAACACTCCTTCCCCTCTGTACTTTGGATTTTACAGCTGTACACTGGGTAGCTACATTGAATGTGGGATCAGGCGGGGCCCATGCAAGTTACTACCACAGGGCAAATGAACAGGTGAGACCTCTGATCTCACTCCCCTCCTCGTCAGCAAGTCAGTCGTGAACTTTTGCTCATCTGGACCTCTGTTGCCCTGCTGACCTATTTTTCTTCCTACCACGCTGCGTATATATTTCCACGCATGCCTTCATTCTGCTGATCCCCTGTCAGGACCCTTCTGGTCTTCACTGATACTGATCTCTCTCTCATCCTTGCCCGTGGTTCTCAGGTTCAGGTTGGAGTGGAGTTTGAGGCAAACACAAGGCTACAAGACACAACATTCTCCTTTGGTTACCACCTGACTCTGCCCCAGGCCAACATGGTGTTTAGAGGTGAGGGTTATTGGGAGACATTTGGCTATGCTGAGGAATGGGGGATGCAGAGGGAGGGAAACTTGACCTTATTTCTGGTGACTACTTCCTCCAATCCCTGTTAAATAACCTAGTGGGTATTCTCTCCCCCAACAGGCTTGGTGGATAGTAACTGGTGTGTAGGTGCTGTGCTGGAGAAGAAGATGCCACCTCTGCCTGTCACCCTAGCCCTTGGAGCCTTCCTCAATCACTGGCGCAACAGATTCCATTGTGGCTTCAGCATCACTGTGGGCTGAGGTTGTCCAGAGCCAGCCCCCACAGCAGCTGGAACCTCTGAGTCAGGTGCCCTAGGGCCAGAGACTAGGCCCCTCTCCAGAGCCTACCTTGCTGGGTGACCTCTAGGACCCAGGAGCAGAGTGGCGGATAGGACCATGCCCTCCTCAGAACTGGAGCTGCCACAGGGGCAGTTGATGAGGCAGAGGTTTGAGGATCCCCCCTCTGCTACCAGCCCCAATATCACCTTCCCCATGCTCTTGTGGCTCTGGACTAAGGGGAAAGGATTAAGGGGTATGGCTGAATTCCCCCTGGCACCCCTTGCCTCCAGGCTTCCTTCTTCCTTTCCCTTTGGTTAATCCTGCATGGGATTAGCTGACCGTCCTGTTTTCCATCCCAGAGCCTCCCAAGGCTGGGAAAGTAGGGCTGAAGGGCTAGATATTTGGTCTCAGAAAGTAGGGCCCACCCATTCCCAGAAGGAGCTTCTTTACCTCTTAGCCCTGAGGCTTCCTCCTTCCCATCTTCTGTGCTTCCAGAGAACAACTTTGTTCCTATGGCCAACCCCACTATCCCCATGACCGCATGAAGAGGCAGTTATTGCTTTAGTCTTTCATTGCAAACACTGGGCTCCCTTTGAACCCGGCCCAATCTTTGGTCCCAGCATTTCCCCGCTCCAGTGTATCCAGGGTGTCCCAGGTGAGCTGGGGAAGGAAGTGAGCCTGGTCTCAGCTGCAGATCTCCTGGAGCAGTGGCATCATGGCAGACAGGCCCTGGATGTGCTGGATTTGGTACCCGTAGGCCTCATTAATGCTCCGGAGCTCAGCCAGCAGGCCCAGCAACTTCGCATACAGAAACCTTTGGAGGAAGTAGTGGGGTTGCCAGGAAAACAGGAGGGAAATAAGGCATTTGGGAGTCTTGTCTTGAAGCCCTGATCCCCTGAACTATTCCTCAGTGAAGCCAGGTCTGAACATTAGAGAAAATCATGCTCTGGTATGACAGACGATCAGAGGTTCCAAAGGTCCTCCAGGGGGCCTCAGTCTGACTCTGTCTTCTTTCACCATGCTCAGTTTTTTCTGAACCCAGAGCTCTGAGGGCCACGTGTGAAGAAAGTTCCAGACTTGGCCAGAACTCCAACTGTGTGGAATCTGAGGGCCTGGCCTTCTAGAGCAGGTTCTAGAAGGTGGATGTGTTCTATGGTATAAAGCATCCCCTTTCTGGCCAAAGTAGCTTTTGGAGGAATGAGCAAAACAGAAGCAGTGCATACCTCAGAGCCTGGATAAATCACAGACTATTGAACCTGGAACTGGCTTTGGCCATGAAACTGTGAATTGCCATAACTTCAAGGGAAATGAAAAATCAAAGGAACTGGGCCAATGGCGAGGAGAGGAAAGGCCAAGGCAAGAGAAATGTCTGCGTTAGTCTGGAGAAGTTGGACTAGTGAGGTGATGGATGTCATCAATCTCAGGAATGCTATTACCCAGAGCCTCTGAGCTACTACTTTGCATCTGTACTGAATAAAAAAAAAAAAATCTGGAAAAAGTGAGATGAAACAGCAGTATCCAAATTCAGTAATTTGGAGGCTGAAACGATGTGAGACAGGGATGGCCAGGGGGAAGGACTAGACCCCAAGATACCTGAATTCCCTAAGGAAAGGACAGTAAAAAACATTCCTCCCAAGCTCAATGTTTCGCCAACCCATGCCTGCCCTGGTGTGGCCTCCAAGCCCTCAGTGTCCCACCGTACCGATCCCGGGGCTTTTGCTGCTGGCCCTTGATGTAGCTTTGCAGAGTCAGTGCCATCTCCTCTTGCAGCTGATCAATCTCATCTCTCTGGGTAACTCCAGGTCGGTCTGTAAGATAGGGAGCTGGGAAGGACAAGGTGGGTGGCAGGGGTGGGCCTGTGTGGTGCCCCAGGGACCCAGGCTGGGATAGACCTAGTCTGCAGGTTTGACAGCTAGGCTAGAAGGCCTGGGGTGGATGGACTCAAGGAGCTGAATGTTTGGGCAGAGGTGGTGCAGCAAAAGGCTCTGGGCTTTGGGAGATGCTCACCAGGAGAGAAGAGGGCCATGGCAGCCAAGAGCACATACTCAGGCTCCTGGAGCTGCAGTTTTCGTAGTGTTCCATGGAAGTGAAAGAGCAACTCCAAAAACTCTACCTGGAACCCCACTGCGGGAGATACTAGGATTAGGAGCCTCTAGGTCATCTGACCACATACTGTACCATGAGGACACATGCCCCCTACTGCTCTAGCACCATCTCACCACGGGCTGCATCTTCAATGGTGTAGCGAAGAGGCCCGCAGAGGAAGTTTTGTGTTTGGAGACAGAAAGTGGTATTGAGTACGATATGACAGATTTCCACAGCTGCTCCCTTGAGAAGGGAGATCTGGTCTTCAATGGGCAGGGAACTGTGCAAAACAGGAAACAAGGGCACTTTTCAATTTTTTTTTTTTTAGACAGAGTCTTGCTCTGTCACCCTGGCTGGAGTGCCGTGGCACGATCTCTGCTCACTGCAACCTCCGCCTCCCTGGTTCAAGCAATTCTCCTGCCTCAGCCTCCCAAGTATCTGGGATTATAGGCATGTGCCTCCATGTCTGGCTAATTTTTTGTATTTTTAGTAGAAATGGGTTTTCACCATGTTGGCCAGGCTGGTCTCCAACTACTGACCTCAGGTGATCCATCTGCCTTGGCCTCTCAAAGTGCTGGGATTATAGGTGCAAGCCATCGCGCCCGGCCCACTTTTTAATTTTTTGTTTATTTATCTTTGTTTTTTGTAAAGATGGGGTCTTACTATGTTGCCCAGGCTGATCTTGAACTCCTGGGCTCAAGCAATCCTCCTGCCTTGGCCTTCCAAAGTGCTGGGATTATAGGTGTGAGCCACTGTGCCCAGCCGACAAGGGCACTTTATTATTATTCTTATTAATTAATTAATTTTTGAGACAGAGTGTTGCTCTGTCACCCAGGCTGGAGTGTAGTGGCCTGATCTCAGCTACAGCAAACCTCCTCCTGGGTTCAAGTGATTTTTCTGCCTCAGCCTCCTGAGAGGCTGGGATTATAGGCGCACACCACCACACCCAGCTGAGTTTTGTATTTTTAGTAGAGACGGATTTTACCATGTTGGCCAGGCTGGTCTCAAAGTCCTGAGCTCAAGTGATCCACCCGCCTTGGCCTCTCAAAGTGCTGGGATTACAGGCATGAGCCACTGTGCCTGACCTATTATTATTATTTTTAGCTCTCATTTTTTGAGACAGACTCTCACTCTGTCACCCAGGCTGGAGTGCAGCGGTGCTATCTCGGCTCACTGCAGCCTCAACCTCCTGGGCTCAAGTGATCCTTCCACTTCAGCCTCCCGAGTAGCTGGGACTACAGGCACCCACCATCATGCCCCGCTAATTTTTGTATTTTTTGTAGAGATGGGGTTTTGTCATGTTGCTGAGGCTTGTCTCAAACTTCTGGACTTAAGCGATCTGCTGGCCTCCACCTCCCAAAGTGCTGGGATTACTAGTGTGAACCACTGCGCGGCACCTCAAGGGCACTTTAGATGCAAGCCTGTACTTCAGAGATGGAGAAGAGCTCCCAGTTCTGATTGGCACAGTTAAAAACAAAGCTGGGAATTCAAGACCTAATGCTTGGAAAGGCTGAGGCGTGTGTTAATTTGTTGTCAGTGACTTTTCCGGGTGGATATACAACTTACTGAAGTGTTTGCCTCCTGAAAGATGAGGGGAGGTCACTCACCGGAAGACAGGCAGGTCCTTGGTAAACTTGATGACTTGCTGTACCATGAAAGTGTTGATGTCTGCGAAGTGTGTGACCAGAGGCAGCACAGGGGCCAGGGTGGGCAAGGGCTGGTGATGGATGAACAGATGAGCTGGAGGCTGCAACAATCAGAATATTAGCTAGAGGCCCTGGCCCTAGGGCCCTCCTTTAGGCCTCGCCAGCCTTATCTTGGAAGAGTTCCTTGCTGAGAAGCCTGCTTAGGCTGGGGTTCTGGAGATCCATCCTCTGTATCGGTGTATGGCATATACCCCTCTCTCTCAGACCAGCCTTTTTGGGTGCCCTTTTCGTTGTATTCCACCCAAATCCTGTCGGTGCTCACCCTAAACTGCACAAACTGTTCAAACATGGTGCCCATGTGGCGGGTGTGGGCCCCCAGGAGTGTCTGGATCAGCTCTTCTTGCTCATTACTCAGTTGCATAGGTGTTTGCTGTGCCCGCCGCTGGGCCTGCTTTGCTCGCCGCAATGCCAGGGCTTCTGCCGACAGTATCACTGTGCAGGGCAAGAGATCATGACAAAGCTGTTGAGACCAGCAGAGCACTTCTCTCTGCTGGTCCCTGATCTGGGGCCCCTCAGCCACCCTGCACAACGAAGGATGGGGGGAATGGGGGAATTCCTGAGGTTTTCTTGGGCTTGGCTAAAGTCCTAGAGGCTCCAGGAGGCAGGGGGTTCCTACACACTTCCACCAACCGTGGGAGAGAAGGGAAGGGTGGCGAGGAAAGTAGGAAAGATGTGAGGAAAGGTGCGAGGGCTTTTGGGGAAACAGTGTAGAGGGAGGGGTCTTGATACCTAGAGCATCACCTTATGTGATTTTTTTTTTTTTTTTTTTGAGACGGAGTCTCGCTCTGCCCCCAGGCAGGAGTGCAGTGGCGCGATCTCAGCTGGCTGCAAGCTCCGCCTCCCGGGTTCACCCCATTCTCCTGCCTCAGCCTCCCGAGTAGCTGGGACTACAGGCGCACACCACCACGCCCAGCTAATTTTTTTGTATTTTTAGTAGAGATAGGGTTTCACTGTGTTAGCCAGGATGGTCTCGATCTCCTGACCTCGTGATCCGCCTGCCTCAGCCTCCCAAAGTGCTGGGATTACAGGCGTGAGCCACCACGCCTGGCTATGTGATATTTTAAATGATCCTTCAAAAATAATCAAATAATCCTTTCAAATAAACACTTACCTGATGTTTTAGCAAAATTTCAAAACTTCTGAGGTTAAATTCCACTGAATGAAACAACCACAGGATAGGCAGGGCTGGTATTAATCATATATATATATATATATATATAATATATATATATATTTTGTCTGTTTTATTTTGTTTTGAGGTGGAGTCTGTCACTCAGTCGCCCAGGCTGGAGTGCAATGGAGCAGTCTTGGCTCACTGCAACCTCCACCCCCCGGATTCAAGCAATTCTCCCTGCCTCAGCCTCCAGAGTAGCTGGGATTACAGGCACCCACCACCACACCCGGCTAATTCTTTTTTTCTTTCTTTCTTTTTTTTTGTATTTTTAGTAGAGACAGGGTTTTACCATGTTGGCCAGGCTGGTCTCAAACTCCTGACCTCAAGGGATCCACTCACCTCGGCCTCCCAAAGTGCTGGGATTACAGGCGTGAGTCACCATGCCCAGCCTAACTAATCATTCATATATATACACACACACACACACACACACACACACACACATATATATATATATATATATATTTTTTTTTTTTTTGAGAAAGAGTTTCACTCTTGTTGCCCAGGCTGGAGTGCAATGGCGTGACCTTGGCCCACTGCAACCTCCACCTCCTGAGTTCAAGTGATTCTCCTGTCTCAGCCTCCCAAGTAACTGGGATTACAGACGCATGCTATCACGCCCAGCTAATTTTTGTACTTTTAGTAAAGACGGGGTTTCATCATATTGGTAAGGCTGGTCTCGAACTCCTGACCTTAGGTAATCTGCTTGCCTCAGCCTCCCAAAGTGCTGGGATTACAGGCGTGAGCCACTGTGCCCAGCCCAGTCACAATTTTTAGAAATGTAGACAGGCTTAGATTCCAGTGGCAGGACCAAGGTCATAAAATAAGTAATGTAGATTGAATTCAAACCAAAATCTTTTGACTTCTACAAAAGATCCAAGATCGAACCAAGATCTTGAATTCAGACCAAGATCCTTTGACTTCTACAGTTTCCTTTCATTCTTCCACAGTGAGAATCGTGTGATATGGAAAAAACAAGTTTGGGAGTCAGGTAAATTTGAGTTTGAATACTGACTGTACAACTTCTTCCTTCTTCTTTTTCTAGAGAGGGCATCTCTGTTGACCAGGCTGGTCTCGAATTCCTGGCCTCAAACAATCCTCTTGGCTCAGCCTTCCAAAAGTGCTGGGATTAGAGGCGTGAGCCACCGCGCTTGGCCTGCACAAGTTTTTAGTTGAATTAACTTGGGCAAATTAACTTCTGTGAGCCCCAGTTATATCATCCTTTGGGAGCATAGCACAGTTACTTGGCACAGAGAAAACATTAACTAATTCAATTATTGAGCACCTACTAGGTGACAGGCACTATACTCAAGAGATAGAAAATAAAAAACACGGCCGGGCGCGGTGGCTCAAGCCTGTAATCCCAGCACTTTGGGAGGCCGAGACGGGCGGATCACGAGGTCAGGAGATCGAGACCATCCTGGCTAACACGGTGAAACCCCGTCTCTACTAAAAAAAATACAAAAACTAGCCGGGCGAGATGGCAGGCGCCTGTAGTCCCAGCTACTCGGGAGGCTGAGGCAGGAGAATGGCGTAAACCCGGGAGGCGGAGCTTGCAGTGAGCTGAGATCCGGCCACTGCACTCCAGTCCGGGCAACAGAGCGAGACTCCGCCTCAAAAAAAAAAAAAAAAAAAAAAAAAAAAAAAAAAAAAAAAAAAAAAGAAAATAAAAAACACACCTGTAATCCGAGCACTTTGGGAGGCAGAGGGGGGCAGATCACCTAAGGCTAGGAGTTTGAGACCAGCGTGGCCAACATGGTGAAAGCTCTTTTCTACTAAAAATACAAAAAATTAGCTGGGCGTGGTGGCATACGCCTGTAATCCCAGCTATGCAGGAGGCTGAGGCAGGAGAATCGCTTAAACGCAGGAGGCGGAGGTTGCAGTGAGCCAAGATGGCACCACTGCACTCCAGCCTAGGCTACAGAGTGTGAGACTCCATCTAAAAAAAAAAGAAGAAAAGAAAAGAAAAAAGCTAGCCATGTGGATATCTAGGACAAAAGCATTTCAGGTAGAGGGAATGGCAAGTGAAAAAGCCTTAGGGAAGAGTGTGCTTGGTGTTTCTAAGGATGACAGTGAAGCCAGTGCAGCTAGAATTGATTGAGTAAGGGGGGAAGAGTCTGATAATAAAGTCTGAAAGGTGTTGTGGGAGAGCTAGATCATGAGATCATGTACTTTGTGATGGGGAGCCATTGGAGGTCTTGAGTGAATACTGACATAATCCGACTAGTTTCAAAAAGAGTACTGTGCCTGCTATGTAGAGAATGCATTGTTGGGAACAAGGACAAAGTCAACAGACACAGTCAATGCATTCTTGGGATGTAGGGGGCCAACTCACTGTCTTTCCTCATGCCAGCATCTAAGCACTTCTGCAACCTGCAGGCTGGGCAGTGGCGCCTCTGAATCTTGCTGACTTCACAGCTTCCAGCAAAGGGGCAGGTGGGACCAATGCTTTTGCTGACTGTTCTCCTGTGAGACACAGAGATGTTGTTAGAGTCTGGGATGCAGTGAACAGACACATGGATAGGTGAGGGGCTGAGATGACATGGTCTAAAAGACCTGGGAATCTGGTGAAATGGACTAATCTGAGCTGTGCCCAAAGGTCCCCAGGGGTGGATAGGGTCCAACACATCTCAAGCATTTCCATGACAACACAGGATCACTCCAGAAAGCCTACTTGATGTATACTAGCTAGGTGCTTCACAGGCAGTGGGTACATAATAAGTGCTCTTGACTAATGGGCTGTGTCCATCAGACAAACATTTAGCCTTCCCTCTGTTATGCTGCCAGTTTATACAGTGATGTGTTTGACAAGATGTAGGTTGCCATCCACAGGGTAATTAGACTCTCAGATAAAGGAGTAATGTAGCTGGACAGGCTTGGGCACCAGCGAGGGTGTAAAGGCTGACTGATAGGGAATTTGGTTTGAAGGGCTGTTTCCACTGGGGAGGAGACTCTCACCTGAAGAAACCCTTGCAGCCCTCACAAGTCAGCGCGTTGAAGTGGTAGCCTGTGGCCTGGTCCCCACATACCACACAGTTCCTCAGCTCATCTTCCCTACTGGCCATGACGTCAGGTGTTGGGGTGGCTGTTACAGACTCCTGAATGTGGGAGGGGTCAGCAGTCAGTTCTGGGCCACGCTTGACCCTTTTCTGTCCCTTCTACAGAGTCTCTTTCCAAACCAAACCAAACCTGTCCTTGACTTGATCCCCAGCATTATCTTTTGTGTGTTTCTTTTTCTTTTTTTTTTTTTTTTGAGACAAGTCCTCATTCTGTCACCTAGGCTAGGCTGGATCTCTGCTCATTGTAACCTCTGCCTCCTGGGCTCAAGCTATCCTCCCACCTCAGCCTCCTGAGTAGCAGGGACTATAGGTCTGGACCACCATCTCCAGCTAATTTCTGTTTATTTATTATTATTAATTTTTGTAGAGATGGGGTTTTGCCATGTTGCCCGTGTTGATTTTTGGTTTGTTTGTTTTGTTTATTTGTTTGTCTGTTTTTTGAGATAGAGTCTTACTCTGTTGTCTAGTGTTGCCTAGGCTGGAGTGCATCATAGTTCAATGTAACCGCACACTCCTGGGCTCAAGGGATCATCCTGCCTCAACCTCCTGAGTAGCTGGGACTATAGGTACACACCATCACACTAGGATATTTTTTCTTTTCTTTCCTCCCTCTCTCCCTCCCTTATTCCTTTATTTCGTTTTTTGTTTTGTTTTGTTTTGTTTTGTTTTGTTTTTTTTCCTGAGACTGAGTCTTGCTCTGTTGCCCAGGCTGGAGTGCAGTGGCGCAATCTTGGCTCGATACAACCTCCGCCTCCCAGGTTTAAGCGATTCTCATGCCTCAGCCTCCTGAGTAGCTGGGATTACAGGCACCCGCCACCATACCCAGCTAATTTTTTATTTTTAGTAGAGATGGGGTTTCACCATATTGGCCAGGCTGGTTTCAAATTCCTGACTTCAAGTGATCCTCCCACCTTGGCTTCCCAAAGTGCTGGGATTACAGGCGTGAGCTTCCGCGCCTGGCCTCTTTTCTTTCTTTTTTGTAGAGATGGGGTCTGTTATGTAACCTAGGTTGGTCTTGAACTCCTGGGCTCAAGCGATCCTTCTACCTTGGCCTCCCAAAGTGCTGGGATTACACACGTGAGCCACCATGCCTAGCCCCCAGCATTATCTGTACTTTATTGCATTTAGTCTTTGGCCCCCAACAGATTTCCTACCTGCTTCTCTTAGGCAGCATATCATCTGCAGGCCACAGAATCCAGTATGGAATCCCTTTCCCCAAACTCCCACGCTGTTGCTGGTTTTCCTCTGATCTCAGGAGTTACCAGTGATTGGAGTTAGGGATTATGACCCTTAGTACCTGGAAAACAAGAGATGTCTGTTTTATGTGGCCTTCAGTGGCTCTCAGTGACTGTGGGGTTAGGGCACAGACTCTGGACTCTGGGCAAAGGTCTGGGTGGGAGGTTTTCCCAGCATGACAAAAGTGCTGGTTGGTGGCACATGGGGAGGGACTCTGGTGGGCGGGAACCTTGTGACTCATTGGAAGCTGCTTCTTATTAGAGTCATCGAGATTTTTCCCTGTTGATGAGTTTAAGGCTACATCTGCAGCCTCCTGTGTACAGAGATCCTGAACAAGCTGGGAAGAGAGAGAAAGAGAGAGAGACAGAGACAGACAGACAGAGCAAGCTTTTTCACACATAGTAGGTCAGTACTAAAAGAAGAGGTGTAACAAGGCTCCCCCAAAAAAAGTTTTTAAGAGACTAGGGGCCGGGCACGGTGGCTCAAGCCTATAATCCCAGAAATTTGGGAGGCTGAGGCAGGAGGGTCACTTGAGGTCAGTAGTTCGAGACCAGCCTGGATAACATGGTGAAACCCTGTCTTTACTAAAAATACAAAAATTAGCTGGGCATGGTGGCACATACTTGTAATCCCAGCTACTTGGGAGGCTGAGGTGGGAGGATCGCTTGAACTCGGGAGGCGGAGGTTGCAGTGAACTGAGATCATGTCACTGCACTCCAGCCTGGGCAGAGAACAAGTGAGTCTCTGTCTAAAAAAACAGAGAGAGAGAGACTAGGATCTAATTAAGAGCTTATGCAAAGAGCCCTCTCACTTCCTAACTAGGGAGGGCTGAGAATTAAATCGGAGTGACCACAGGGCACAGTGACATTCCCTGTACATCCCCCCTACTCTGGAGATAGGTAGAGGATGGTTTGAGCCCAGGAGTTTGAATCCAACCTGGGCAACATAGCAAGACCCTATCTCTAATAATAATAACAATAATAAAGAGTGCTATTTTTTTTAAATAATTTTTTTTTGGCCGGGCAGGGTGGCTCATGCCTGTAATCCCAGCACTTTGGGAGGCCAAGGTGAGCAGATCACGTAGTCAAGAGGTCTGGCCAACATGGTGAAACCCCGTTTTTACTAAAAATACAAAAATTAACTAGGGATGGTGGTGCATGCCAGTAGTCCCAGCTACTTGGGAGGCTGAGGCAGGAGAATTGCTTGAACCCGGGAGGCAGAGGTTGCAGTGAGCCAAGATCGAACCGCTGCACTCCAGCCTGGGTGACAGAGTGACCACGCCCGGCTAATTTTTGTATTTTTAGTAGAGACAGGGTTTCACCATGTTGGCCAGGCTGGTCTCAGACTCCTGACCTCATAATCCACCTGCCTCGGCCTCCCAAAGTGCTGGGATTATAGCCGTGAGCCACTGCACCCGGCCTATTTTTCTTTGTTTTGCTATTATGTCTTCTGCTTCTTTACTTGCGTTAAATTATAATTAATGTTTCTCTAAAGGTGAGTTAAAACCCCAAGTGCAGGCTAGAGTCATAAACACACACACACACACAGAGAGAAAGAGAAAGAGAGAGAGAGAGAAAGACTGAGTTAAAAAGATCCTTGTTTGGTTTACCAGAATGAATTGGTAGAACCCCTAATCTCAAGTGGTATAGCATCTAACTATGCATAACTTTGCATTTTGAAATAAACTGAGTTCCAGAGAGCACAGATGCTTGGATCTGTTCCTTGGGAGATGGTAAGAATATTTATGTGTATGTATCTGTTGGTGTCTTTGTGACTCTGACAATTCATACTAGTTTATTCAATCAACAAATATTGTCCAAGAATCCACCTATGTCTTAAGACACTAGAGTTAAAAGATGAGTAAGATGCTCTCCTACTCTCATGAATTTTAATCGCTAATGGGGGAAATAGACCTTTACACTTATATAAAGAAATAGAGTCAGATCAGTGATGGTGCCATGCACAGAGCATTACGGCACTGAAAAAGTAGGGCACTTAATTCTGCTTTGGCGAAGGGGTATTGAGGAAGAGGCAGGAGAGACTTTCTGGAGGTGTGGCAACTGAGTTGACTTTTAAAGGGTAATGATGAGTTAGCCGGGGGGAAATATAACAGGCAGTTGAGGCAGAGGGTGCAGCCTGAGATGGTCAAGAAGCCAGATACAAAAAGGTAGATGTGGTAGAACCACAGATGGGCCTCTCTTGCTGGAGCATAACATTTCAGGCTGGGAGTGGGAAGAAATAAGGTTGGAGAGGTGTGATATAAGGCTGAGATGTAGGCAGATCACAGGAGACCTCATGTGTCAGGCTAAACACTGAGTCCATCAGGAAACTTTGAAAGAGAAAGCTGTGAAATGACACTGTCATATCTTTTTTTTTTTTTTTTTCTGAGACGGAGTCTTGCTCTGTCGCCCGGGCTGGAGTTCAGTGGCCGGATCTCAGCTCACTGCAAGCTCCGCCTCCCGGGTTTACGCCATTCTCCTGCCTCCGCCTCCCGAGTAGCTGGGACTACAGGCGCCCGCCACCTCGCCCGGCTAGTTTTTTTTTGTATTTTTTAGTAGAGACGGGGTTTCACCGTGTTAGCCAGGATGGTCTCGATCTCCTGACCTCGTGATCCGCCCGTCTCGGCCTCCCAAAGTGCTGGGATTACAGACTTGAGCCACCGCGCCCGTCCCATTGTCATATCTATATTCTAGATAGTTTATTCTGCTGGATGTTGGATTTGAGGGGGCAGGACTGGAGGCAAAGAGACCAGTTAGAAAGCTATAGCCATAATGTAGGCGAGAGAAGATTAAGCTTGAGCTAGGATAGTGGAAGGATGTAGGAGAGGAGAGAGTTTTGAGAAATACGTGGAAAGTGAAATTATTGGAATTTGGTGACTATTATAATGCCTGGATTAAGAAAGAAGACAAGGAATTAAAGATAACTCCAGGTTTCTGGCATGGGTGACTGAGTGGACGGTGGTACTGCCAACTAGGAGAGAGACTACAGGAGGAGGACAAGGGCCCTCCATACTTGGGTGCCAATCCATTTTCACAGTTGACAATTTACTCCAGTAATAAGTTATCAAGTGTCCACTCATGATTAGCACCAGAAGGAGAGACAAAAGAGAGTCCCTATTACAGACACTTCCAGATTAATTATGAAGACTGAATAAATAAATTGAATTCCTAGGTCTTAAAAGAAAATATATAATCAAACAAATGTTGTGGTAAAGACTATGTATAATATTATAGGTATTAATTGCTCCCTTAATTTATTCTTCTTGTGTACCCAGTATGAGCAGAGTACTATGTAAAATTCCTTGCCTGTGTTAACACTGTAAGATAGGTAGTATTGTTATTTTGCAGATGAGAAAACTGAGGCTCAGATTGTTTAGATAACGTATACACGGGCCAATATACCCAACAGTTTATTAGATGACTCCACTTGGATGTCACATAGGCACCTCAAATTCAATATGTCTAAAATTGAATTGTCAACCCTCCACAAACTAACTTTTCTTATATTACCTAACTTGGTGACTAGTCCAACGTGAGAAAGTGGAAAGAACATGGGCTTTGGGGTCATATAGACTTAGGTTCAAATTCTGACTGGCTCTTGCTAGCTGAATTACTTATTTTTTGCCACTTCTCTAATTGTTTGCCATGTCTGAGACCCAGCTCCATGGGGCCCTGGGAATCAGATATCATCAGGCTGAGCCAACACTGGACCAGGGAAGGGAGGCATACTTCCTCTTCCTACATCAGCAGTGAATACTTAGGGAGAAGCTAGGCTAGAAAGATGTTCTGGTCCAGGGCTGCCCTTCACCTAGGGCCAGGGATTATACCGAGCCTTGTTCTTCTTGCAGAAGTCCACCCTGAAGTTCTTTGAGATGGGGTTTCCTTTGGAACAGACTGCTTTGGGTTTGCTCTTCTGTGTACAGAAACCCTCCCCTGGCTTCAGGGTCTCTGCTGTAAAGCAGACAGAGAGTGGAATCTGCTGCAGGATGCCCCTGGCATCCATAGTGAACAGGCTTTCAGGGTTAACTAATACCCTCACCCTCTTCCAACATGCCTCTTCCAGGCCAGGGTCTGAAAAACACCTGTGAGGATTGTGACCTGATGGGTTAAACTCTCTGAATTTCAGTTTTCTTTCCTGGAAAAAAAAGGGTTAATAACACTCGTTATCCAGGTTTACTGTGAAGACTAAACAAAGTAATAAAGTAGTAAAATGTAAAATTCTTTACACTGTGCTTGAAACATGCAAGGAAATCAACACATATTCATTCTCTTACCTTCTTCCTTTCCTCCCCCTTTTACTGCTGTCTTCTCCCAGATGCCAAACCACAAATTGGTGAGTCACCTAGTCTCCTTTCTCTCCCTTATTCCCTATAAATGACCAAATGCCATGACCCATCATTCCTATCTTCTGACCTCTACATGCCCACTACCTCTTAGCTGCGTTTAGGCCCTCATCATTTTCCACTTACTGCTGCAGCAGACTATTCAATTATTCTCCCTGCTCCCAACCTCATCTCCTTCCAACCCATCCTCCATGCTGTTGCTATTTCTAAAATGCAAATTTGATCGTGTCTCTCCCCTGCTTAAAATTCTTCATTTGCTTTCCATCACCTTCAGGATAAAATCCAATCTCTTTAGCATGTCACACAAAGTCCTTTGTGATCTGGCCCCTATTTAATCACTCTGGCTTCAACTATTCTGTCTCCACTTCCCTCCCCTGACCTAGTACATCACACTTTGGCTCTAGATGTGCTTAAGCATTTAGAGTTCCCTGAACAAGCTGTGCTCACCCACCTCTGAACATCTGCCCTTGTTGTTCCCTCTGGTTGGAATCACCTCACACACCCTTCTTTTCAAACCCTCCTCCCTCATCCTCCTGATCCTCTTGGTCCTTCAGGCCTGGGTACTGCAGATCACCTCTGTGAGCCTAATAGAGCTACACCTCTGTACACAAATTTGTCACAGCACTTATCACACTCTAGGACAACTGTCTGTTTCTTTCTGACTCTGTCAATCAACTGTGAGTTGATGAAGTCAAGGGCTGCACCTGTCATGTGGGGATCCTTAGGGTTTTATGTACTCCAAGCATATATAATAAATATTTATGGAATGAATAAATGGACTGGGATACAAATTAAGATCTGATTTCAAATCCATGCTCTTTTCATGCAACATCACATGCTATTGTTTATGAATGAGTACACTCATTCATTCAATAAATATGTAATGGGTATCTACTTTGTGCCAGGCATTGTGCTAGCACTATCTTCTGAATACATTTCTATTTCCCTTTTAGCTGCTTTCTTTTTTGAGATGGAGTTTCGCTCTTGTTGCCCAGGCTGTGAGTGCAGTGGCGTGATCTTGGCTCACTGCAACCTCTGCCTCTTGGGTTCAGGCAATTCTCCTGCCTCAGTCTCCCAAGTAGCTGGGATTACAGGCATGCACCACCATACCTGGCTAATTTTGTATCTTTAGTAGAGACTGGGTTTCACCATGTTGGTCGGGCTGGTCTCAAACTCCTGACCTTAGGTGGTCCACCCGCCTCTGCCTCCCAGAGTGCTGGAGTTACAAATGTGAGCCACCACACTTGGCCTAGCTGCTATCTTTCAAAGCTTGTTTTTTTTTTTTTTTTTTTTTGAGACAGAGTCTCACTCTGTCACCCAGGTTGGAGTGCAGTGGCTTGATCTTGGCTCACTGCAACTTTCGCCTTCTGGGTTCAAGTGATTCTCCTGCCTCAGCCTCCTGAGTAGCTGGGACTACAGGTGCACACCACCATGCCCGGCTACTTTTTGTATTTTTAGTAGAGACAGGGTTTCACCATATTGGCCAGGCTGGTCTTGAACTCCTGACCTCATGATCCACCTGCCTTGGCCTCCCAAAGTGCTGGGATTACAGGCATGAGCCACCACACCCGGACTTTCATAGCTTTTTAAAAAAAATTCTGAGACATGACCACTCCGGGAGGCGAGGCAGGTGGCTCACTTGAGTTCAAGACCAGCCTGGCTAACATGATGAAACCTTGTCTCTACTAAAAATACAAAAAATAGCCAGGTGTGATGGTGGGTGCCTATAATCTCGGCTACTCAGGAGCTGAGGCTTGAGAATGCGTCGAACCTGGGAGGCGGAGGTTGCAGTGAACTGAGATCTTGCCATTGCACTCCAGCCTGGGTGACAGAAGAAGACTTTGTCTCAAAATATATAATTAATTAATTAAAAAATAAAACAAAATAAAATAAAATAAACTCTGAGACAGGTCTTGTTCTGTTGCCCAGACAGGAGTGCAGTGGTGTGACCACCACTCACTGTGGCCTCCACTTCTTGGGCTCAAGTGAATGAATTTCCTGCCTTGGCCTCCCAGGTAGCTAGGACTACAGGTGCATGCCACCACACCTGGCTAATTTTGTTTATTTTTGAAGAAACAGGGTCTCACTATATTGCCCAGGGTGGTCTCGAACTCCTTGGCTCCAGCAATCCTCCTGCCTGGCCAGACTCACATTAGTCTTCTAGTCCTATTCCTGACTCCTTTCATACTTCTGAACTGTTCCTACCTGCTGTTCCTACTTGCTATGTTTGCATTTGCTATCTGACTGACCTCACTCAAGTATCTATCAAGCCAAATATCCAGTCTGGGCCTGTTGTGTCCTGTTTAGCCTCCCATATTCTGGCACAAACACTTCTTTGAACAGGAGGAGTTCCTTTCTTTTGAGCCTTATAATCTGGTTTTAATCTTCTTTCTTTAAATTTACCACCAATCTCCTATGGTCTATTGAATTCAATGGGCTTTCTTTCATGTTTCTCCCAATCAACCATCCTCCCTTCTGCTTTTGACCTCCTAACAACTACTTTCTCTTCTTTGAAACTTTTCTCCCTAACTTCTATGATATTATGTATTCTTGGTTCTCCATTTGTATTTCTAAGAGGTCTTTGTTTCTTTCTTCTCTAATTGATCCTTCTTTTTTCTAGGCCCATGAGTTAGGAAAAACTATGAAAACTATGGAAACTGTGGGGTTTTTTGTTCCCAAATGCTCCTTTTTTAAAAAATTTTGAGACGGAGTCTTGCTCTGTCACCAAGCCTGGAGTGCCGTGGTGTGATCTCGGCTCACTGCAACCTCCAGTTTCTGGGCTCAAACAAGCCTCGTGTCTCAGCCTCCAGAGTAGCTTGGATTACAGGCGCCTGCCACCACCCCTGGCTAATTTTTGTATTTTTAGTAGAGACAGGGTTTCGCCATGTTGGTCAGGCTGGTCTCAAACTCCTGGTCTTAAATGATCCGGCTGCCTTGGCCTCCCAAAGTGTCAGGATTACAGGTGTGAGCCCCCACGCCTGTGACCTAAACTTGATCTTCCCACCCTTCTTTCATGTTCTTCGCTAATGCTTAATTTCTACATGAGGCTCTGGTAAAAAGTAAAAATGTCTAATATTTTAACATCACAGTTTACAGAGTTTATATGCTTCATTTCATTTACCCTCATCTCAGTATGTGAATGTCTCCAAAATCTACAACTCTAGTTCCAGGAAATCTTGCTGTTCTTTTTATTTTTTATTTATTTATTTATTTTTATTTTTTGTAGATATGGCATCTCACTATATTGCCCAGGCTGCTCTTGAACTCCTGGGCTCAAGGGATCCTCCTGCCTCGGCTTCTCAAAGTGCTGCAATTACAGGCATGAGTCACTGTGCCTGGCCAAATCTTGCTGTTCTTAGTAGTCACTCTTTTTTATTTTTATTTTTTTGAGACAGGGTCTCACTCTGTCACCCAGACTGGAATGCAGTGGTGCCATCATGGCTCAATGCAGCTTCAACTTCCTGATCTCAAACAATCCTCCCGCCTCAGCCTCCTAAGTAGCTGGGACTAGAGGTACACACTACCACACTCAGCTAATTTTTATTTTTATTTTTTGTAGAGATGGAGTCTCACTGTGTGGCTCAGGTTGAGTAGTCACTTCTGATGCCTCTGTAGATTACATTTCATTCTGTTCCTTTCTCTGGACTCCCACTGCACTTGCCCAGACTTCTATCAGGTAACCTATAACAATACCATGCCTTTGCATTCACATGACTGTCTCTCCTCTACTACACCATAAGCTGTATGTTGTGTAGGTTTTTCTATCCCAACACTCAGCATCTGTCCTGGTCATAATGTGTGCTTAATAGCCAATGAAAGATTGAAGAATTTTCCCAATTTCCCAATCTTGAATTCCAAAGTCACTGTGAATCCTCCTGTAAATCTTTCTAGTCACCAAGTCTTGTAGATTTCTTATGTCATGTGTTTCTTGATGCTGTGTCTTATCTTCTGTTACTGTCACTACACTCACCCAGGATCCTACACTTTGTACAACTGCAGCGTCCCCATCTAGGCCTTCCTGCTCTTAGTGTTTCTCTTGTCAAATCAGTCCCATGTTTCTTCTGCAAGAATAACCTAAAGGTGCTATTTGTATAAATTAGCCTTGTATGAAGGCTAAATTTAAATTCCTTATTCTGATACTCAGGACCCTGCCATATTGCCTGCAATTTCTCCATTCAAAACCTGAGTTTTCGCTCACTATTTTTTTCTTATTGTCACCCAGATACCAGAGAGACACATCTTTTCCTCCTTCTTCTCTTCTGTTCTCCATTTGTTTATATTCTACTCTTCCTTTAAGGCCTAACCCAAATTTCACTTTCCCCAGGAAGTTTTTGATTATTTTGGTCCCGGCTGATGTCTGTCTTCTTTGACTTATTTATTTATTTATTCATTCATTCATTTATTGAGACAGAGTCTTGCTCTGTCGCCCAGGCTGAAGTGCAGTGGCATGATCTTGGCTCACTGCAACATCCACCTCCTGGGTTCAAGCGATTCTCATGCCTCAGCCAACCGAGTAGCTAGGACTACAGGCGTGCGCCACCATGCTTGGCCAATTTTCAGTAGAGACAGGGTTTCATCATGTTGGCCAGGCTGGTCTTGAACTTCTGGCCTCAAGTGATCTGCCTGCCTTGGCCTTTCCAAAGTGCTAGGATTACAGGAGTGAGCCACTGCACCCTGCCTGTCTTCTTTGACTTATTACTATTTTTTTTTTGGAGACAGAGTCTTGCTCTATCCCCTAGGCTGGAGTGCGGTGGCATTATCTCAGCTCACTGCAACCTCTGCCTCCAGGGTTCAAGTGATTCCCATGCCTCGGCCTCCTGAGTAGCTGGGATTACAGGCACCCGCCACCACCCAGCTAATTTTTGTATTTTTAATAGAGACGGTGTTTCA
Source organism: Trachypithecus francoisi (assembly GCF_009764315.1). Lineage (NCBI taxonomy): Eukaryota > Metazoa > Chordata > Mammalia > Primates > Cercopithecidae > Trachypithecus > Trachypithecus francoisi. Next base: position 87,984,079 of record NW_022681470.1, on the reverse strand, counting down.
CCATGTTGGCTGGGCTGGTCTTGAACTCCTGACCGCAGAGATTGGCAATTTATGGCCTATGAGCCAAATCTGGCCTGCTGCCTGTGAGCTAAGAATGGTTTTACATTAATATTAAACATTTTTTAAGGAAGAATATTTTGTAACACATAAAAATTACATGAAATTTAAACTTTAGTGTCCACAAATAAAGTTTTACTAGAACATAGCCACAGCTATTTGTTTACATATTGTCTATGTCCTCTTTCTTTCTTTTCTTTTTTTTTTTTTTGAGATGGAGTCTCACTCTGTTGCCAGGCTGGAGTGCAGTGGCGTGATCTCAGCTCACTGCAACCTCTGCCTCCCTGGTTCAAGCGATTCTCCTGCCTCAGCCTCCCAAGTAGCTGGGACTATAGGCACATGCCACCACACCCAGCTAATGTTTGTATTTTTAGAAGAGACAGGGTTTCACCAGGATGGTCTCGATCTCCTGACCTCGTGATCCACCCCCCTTGGTCTCCCAAAGTGTTGGGATTACAGGCGTGAGCCGCCACGCCTGGCCGTCTATGTCCTCCTTCAAGCTATAAAGGGAGACTTAAGTAGTCTTGACAGAGAACATATGTGGCCTGCAAAGCCTAAAATATTTATCATCTGGTTGATACAGAAAAAGCTTACTGATTCCTGATCTCAGATCTTGAATTCTCTTAATAATCTTCATAGCTGTTTAAGAACTTTGGAAAGGTCTGCTCCACTATAGATGAGCTTTTGACGCTAATTAATGGTTCATTAGAACAGTGGGGGAAGTTGGAGTAGTAGGTTTTATAGAGTGTGTAGGAGCTATCCTAGTTAGAAGCTTAGTAACTTAGGCAACTGGATTCCCATTGGAAAGTGAGAGTCAGAGGATCTCAGGTGGATGAGGGAAAAGACGTGATCTTTTTTCCATGTTCTCTTTTTCTGACTTAGCAGAGGAAATGTAAAAGCAAATGGGATCTAGCTACAGAAAGGACTATTTGAGGTCTTACCTGAATCTGGTTGTTGAGAAGAGATCAATGGTTGCTGACTGAGAGAAGCTCTACTATTAATGACACAGTTATAATAGGCAATGAAAGAAATCATCAAAAGGGTATAACTGCTAAAGCTGAAAGTGGCCTTGGCTAACTGAAGCTCTAAGTAGGCTAAGAGGTTTTACAATACCTAGGAGTATTATAGGCATGATAATTTAAAGGATTTCTTTAAAGAAGAAAAGAAAGCTAGATATTTAGATAAACAAGAATAGCAACTGAAGTTATTGGAAAGTTCGTGACTTTTACCAGGTGTTCTATTTCTTCTCATCTTCCCCTAATCATATTGTTTCCTTAAAATTATTTAGCATAGGAACCTTTTTTTTTTTTTTGATATGGAGCTTCACTCTTGTTGCCTAGGTTGGAGTGCAATGGCATGATCTCGGCTCACTGCAACCTCTGCCTCCCGGGTTCAAGCTATTCTCCTGCCTCAGCCTCCCGAGTAGCTGGGATTACAGGCATGCACCACCATGCCCGGCTAATTTTGTATTTTAGTAGAGACGGGGTTTCTCCATGTTGGTCAGGCTGGTCTCAAACTTCCAACTTCAGGTGATCCGCCTGCCTTGGCCTCCCAAACTGCTGGAATTACAGGTGTGAGCCACTGCACCCGGTCCACAGCATAGTATATATTTATATTTAGTAACAAATTATATAGATCGGATTGTGGGGCCCATCTTTCACATCTGCCCCGTACACTTTGACAGAGTCCACTTGGCTAGTTTGGGTACTCAAATATGGACCACCAGATGGTGAGTTGCTACCTGAAATGTGTGAAAAAACAAGCTAGGCTCTAGGAGACAGGACTTGCATATTTTAATGGAAATGATAGGTGCAACATCTTAAGAAGTGTCTTTTTAAAAACAGCTTCACAGCCTTGACACAGTGGAGAGCACATTGTCAGACTGAGACTGAATGAATAAACAGTTGTAAATTAACTTTTGTTGGGCGTCATTTACCTATTCAAGGGGACACTGGAGATCTTCATTTTGTTGGAGTGAGTTTTTGTTTTTGCATTGTGTGGGAGGTAGTGAGAAGTGAAGCCCGCTGGACTTCTGGGTTGGGTGGGGACTTGGAGAACTTTTCCGTCTTACAAGAGGATTGTAAAATGCGCCAATCAGCACTCTGTAGCTAGGATTGTAAAGTGCACCAATCAGCGGTCTGTAGCTAGAGATTTGTAAAATGGACCAATCGGCACTCTGTGAAGTGGACCAATCAGCAAGACATGGGTGGGGACAAATAAGGGAATAAAAGGTGGCCACCCCAGCCAGCAGCAGCAACCCGCTTGGGTCCCCGTCCATGCTGTGGAAGCTTTGTTCTTTTGCTCTTCACGGTAAATCTTGCTGCTGCTCACTCTTTGGGTCCATGCCACCTTTAAGAGCTGTAACACCGTGAAGGTCCGCGGCTTCATTCTTGAAGTCAGTGAGACCAAGAAAACACCAGAAGGAACAACCCTGGACACATCTTGGCAACCTAGATGGGACTATTACCAAGTGGTGAGTACCATTGGACCCCTTTCGCTTGCTAGTCTGTTCTATTTTTCCTTAGAATTCGGGGGCTAAATGCTGGGCACCTGTTGGCCAGTTAAAAGCGACTAGCATGGCTCCCGGACTAAAGACATGGGTGTCAGGCTTTCTGGGAAAGGGCTCTCTAACAACCCCCGACTCTTCTGAGTTGGGAGCATTGGTTTGCCTGGAACCAGCTTTCACTTTTTCTGTACTTCTGGGCTGATCCAAGGGTCGACAGAGAGGAAAGCCACTCAGGTCCGGGTTCCTGACAAAAAGTTAGTTGACCATGTAGCCATGAGCGGAACTGTCAAAGTCACATTGCCCAAGCGAGACTCGCCCATCTATCCTGTCTATCCTGACCCTTGCCTCCTGGGTTCTAACGCCTGTCAGACAACTTCCTCCGGCGTCTCTTCTCTGAGGCTAGTCCCACTTCTAAAAACCACTCCCTGCCTCTGGTGCTTTTCCAGTTTCTCCTATAAGAATGACTTCTAGTATAAATTTCGGGACTCAGTTCCTTTCTTTAGGCACCCAGGCTCACCAGTTAGACATAATTTTTGCCCAAAGCCCTGTCAGATGGGGAGACCAACTATCCTTTTAGGATCCCTCCTCAGACAAGCGGGCCTAACAGAGGCTATTCCTGGAGCTAGGATATGGGGAGCCTCAGAAATGATATCCTTCCTATTCATATGATGAGAAGTGAGGACAAAAGGCGTCACTCTTCCAACCCTGGAGATCCCTTCCCTCCCTCAGGGTATGGCCCTCCACTCCATTTCTGGGGCATATCATCTTTATAGGACAGGGGTAAGGTCCCAATACTACCAGGAGGTTACACTTAGGACTCTAACAGGTTTTTGAGAATGCGTTGTTGGTAAAGGCCACTAAATCGGATTTTTCTTGGTCCTCTTTGTGGTCTAGGAGGAAAACTAGTGTTTCTGCTGCTGCGTCAGTGAGCACAACTATTCCAATCAGCAGGGTCCAGGGACCATTGTGGGTTCTTGGGCGGGAGGTGAAAAACAAACCTTTCAAATGGGAAACACTCAGGCATCAACAGGCTCACCCTTGAAATGCATCCCAAGCCACTGGGACCAATTTGACCCTCAAATCCTGAGAAAGAGGCGGCTCATTTTTTTTTCTGCACTATGGCCTGGCCCCAATATTCTCTCTCTGATGGAGAAAAATGACCACCTGAGGGAAGTATAAATTATAATACTATCCTGCAGCTTGACCTTTTCTGTAAGAGGGAAGGCAAATGGAGTGAAATACCTTATGTCCAAGCTTTCTTTTCATTGAAGGAGAATCCACAACTATGCAAAGCCTGCAATTTACATCCCACAAAAAGACCTCTCAGCTTACTCCCATATGCTAGCCTCCCTATAGCTCCCCTTCCTACTAATGATAAGCCTCCTCTAATCTCCCCTACCTAGAAGGAAAAAGCAAAGAAATCTCCACGGGACCACAAAACCCCCCGGGCTATAAATTATGTACCCCTTCAAGCTGCAGGGGCAGGGAAATTTGGCCCAATCCAGGTACATGTCCCCTTCTCCCTCTTTGATTTAAAGCAGATCAAGAGCTGGACATGGTGGCTCATGCTTGTAATCCCAGCACTTTGGGAGGCTGAGGCAGGCAGATCACCTAAGGTCGAGAGTTTGAGACCAGCCAAGCCAACATGGAGAAACCCCGTCTCTACTAAAAATACAAAAAAATTAGCTGGGTGTGGTGGTGCATGCCTGTAATTCCAGCTACTCGGGAGGCTGAGACAGGAGAATTGCTTGAACCTGGGAGGCAGAGGTTGCGGTGAGCTGAGATTGCACCACTGCACTCCAGCCTGGGCAACAAGAGCGAAACTCCATCTCAAAAAAAAAAAAAAAAAAGCAAATCAAGGTAGATCTGGGGAAGTTTTCAGATGATCCTGATAGGTACATAGATGTCCCACAGGGTCTAGGGCAAGCCTTTGACCTCACTTGGAGAGATGTCATGCTATTGTTAGATCAAACCCTGGCCTTTAATGAAAATAATGTGGCTTTAGCTGCAGCCTGAGAGTTTGGAGATACCTGGAAATGGACAAATTCCCAACCGGTCAGCAAGCCGTTCCCAGGATAGATCCCCACTGGGACCTCGACTCAGATCATGGGGACTGGAGTTGTAAACATCTGCTGACTTGTGTTCTAGAAGGACTAAGGAGAATTAGGAAAAAGCCCATGAATTATTCAATGATGTCCATCATAACCCGGGGAAAGGAAGAAAATCCTTCTGCCTTCCTCGAGCGGCTATGGGAGGCCTTAAGAAAGTATACTCCCCTGTCACCTGACTCCCTCAAGCGTCAATTGATCCTAAAAGATAAATTCATTACCCAATCAGCCACAGATATCAGGAGAAAGCTCCAAAAGCGAGCCCTGGGCCCTGAACAAAATCTGGAGGCATTATTAAACCTGGCAACCTCAGTGTTCTATAATAGGGATGAAGAGGAACAGGCCGAAAAGGAAAAGTGAGATCAGAGAAAGGCCATAGCCTTAGTCATGGCCCTCAGACAAACCTTGGTGGTTCAGAGAGGACAGAAAATGGAGTAGGCCAATCACCTGGTAGGGCTTGTTATCAGTGTGGTTTGCAAGGACACTTTAAAAAAGAGTGTTCAACAAGAAACAAGCCGCCCCCTTGCCCATGTCCGCTCTGCTGAGGCAATCACTGGAAGGAGCACTGCCCCAGAGGACAAAGGTTCTCTGGGCCAGAAGCCCCCAACCAGATGATCCAACAACAGCACTGAGGGTGACCAGGGCAAGTGCCAGCTCATGTCATCACCTGGGTACATTTAACCATTGTGGGCCAGGAAATTGACTTTCTCCTGGACACTGGCATTGTTTTCTCTTGTCCTGGACAGCTGTCCTCAAGGCCCGTTACCATCTGAGGAATCCTGGGACAGCCTGTAACCAGGTATTTCTCCCAACTCCTCCGTTGTAATTGGGAGACTTTGCTCTTTTCTTTTTCTTTTTTCTTTTTTTTGAGATGGAGTTTCACTCTTGTTGCCCAGGCTGGAGTGCAATGGTGTGATCTCTGGCTCACTGCAATCTCCGCCTCCTGGGTTCAAGCTATTCTCCTGTCTCAGCCTCCCGAGCAGCTGGGATTACAGGCCGCCACACCCAGCTAATTTTGAATTTTTAGTAGAGACAGGGTTTCTCCATGTTGGTCAGGGTGGTCTCAAACTCCCAACCTCAGGTGATCCACCCACCTCGGCCTCCCAAAGTGCTGGGATTACAGGCGTGAGCCACCGTGCCCGGCCAACTTTGCTGTTTTCACATGCCATTCTTGTTATGCCTGAAAGTCTCACATCCTTATTAGGGAGGGATATATTAGCCAAAGCTGGAACTATTATCTACATGAATGTGGGGAACAAGTTACACATTTGTTATCCCCTGTTTGAGGAGGGAATCAACTCTGAAGTCTGGGCATTGAAAGGACAATTCGGAAGGGCAAAAAATGCCCACCCAGTCCAAATCAGGCTAAAAGACCCCACCACTTTTCCTTATCAAAGGCAATATCCCTTAAGGCCTGAAGCTCATAAAGGATTAGAGGATATTGTTAGACATTTAAAAGCTCAAGGCTTAATAAGAAAATGCAGCAGTCCCAGCAACATCCCAATTCTAGGAGACTAGTTCAAGATCTTAGACTGATCAATGAGGCAGTAATTCCTGTATATCCAGTTATACCAAACCCCTATGCCCTACTGTCTCAAATACCAGAGGAAGCAGAATGGTTCACTGTTCTGGACCTCAAGGATGCCTTCTTCTGTATTCCCCTGCACTCTGACTCCCAGTTTCTCTTTGCCTTTGAGGATACCACAGACCACACGTCCCAACTTACGTAGACGGTCTTGCACCAAGGGTTTAGGGATAGCCCTCATCTGTTTGGTCAGGCACTGGCCCAAGATCTAGGCCACTTCTCAAGTCCAGGCACTCTGGTCCTTCAGTATGTGGATGATTTACTTTTGGCTACCAGTTCGGAAGCCTCATGCCAGCAGGCTACTCTAGATCTCTTGAACTTTCTGGCTAATCAAGGGTACAAGGCATCTAAATGAAAGGCCCAGCTCTGCCTACAATAAGTCAAATATCTAGACCTAATCTTAGCCAGAGGAACCAGGGCCCTCAGCAAGGAATGAATACAGCCCATACTGGCTTATCCTTGCCCTAAGACATTAAAACAGTTCCAGGGGTTCCTTGGAATCACCAGCTTTTGCTGACTATGTATCCCTGGATACAGTGAGATAGCCAGGCCCCTCTATACTCTAATCAAGGAGACCCAGAGGGCAAATACCTATCCAGTAGAATGGAAACCAGAGGCAGAAACAGCCTTCAAGACCTTAAAGCAGGCCCTAGTACAAGCTCCAGCCTTAAGCCTTCCCACAGGACAAAACTTCTCTTTACATGTCACAGAGAGAGCAGGAATAGCTCTTGGAGTCCTTACTCAGACTCGTGGGACAACCCTGCAACCAGGGGCATACCTAAGTAAGGAAAGTAATATAGTAGCAAAAGGCTGGCATCACTGTTTACGGGTAGTTGTGGCAGTGGCCGTCTTAATATCAGAGGCTATCAAAATAATACAAGGAAAGGATCTCACTGTCTGGACTACTCATGATATAAATGGCACACTAGGTGCCAAAGGAAGTTTATGGCTATCAGACAACTGCCTGCTTAGGCACCAGGCACTACTCCTTGTGTATTTGAGGGACTGGTGCTTCAAATACACACATGTGCAGCCCTTAACCCTGCTACTTTTATCCCAGAGGATGGAGAACCAATCGAGCATGACTGTCAACATCTCTTATGACTGCCAACAAATTACAGTCCAGACTTATGCCGCCCAAGAGGATCTTTTAGAAGTCTCCTTAGCTAATCCTGACCTTAACCTATTTACCAATGGAAGTTCATTTGTGGAGAATGGGATACGAAGGGCAGGTTATGCCATAGTTAGTGATGAACAGTACTTGAAAGTAAGCCTCTTCCCCCAGGGGCCAGTACCCAGTTAGCAGAACTAGTGGCACTTACCAGAGCCTTAGAACTGGGAAAGGGAAAAAGAACAAATGCGTATACAGATATCAAGTATGCTTATCTAATTCTACATGCCCATGCTGCAATATGGAAAGAAAGGGACTTCCTAACCTCTGGGGGAACCCCCATCAAATATCACAAGGAAATCATGGAGTTATTGCATGCAGTGCAAAAACCCAAGGAGGTGGCAGTCTTACACTGCCGAAGCCAAAGGAGAAGGAGAGGGGAGACAGTAGCATAAGTGGCTGGCAGAGGCAGGGAAAGACCAGCAGAGAAAGAAAGAGAGAAAGAGACAGAAAGTCAAAGATTGGCCGGGCGCGGTGGCTCAAGCCTGTAATCCCAGCACTTTGGGAGGCCTAGATGGGCGGATCACGAGGTCAGGAGATGGAGACCATCCTGGCTAACACGGTGAAACCCCGTCTCTACTGAAAAATACAAAAATCTAGCCGGGCGAGGTGGCGGGCGCCTGTAGTCCCAGCTACTCCGGAGGCTGAGGCAGGCGAATGGCGTAAACCCGGGAGGCAGAGCTTGCAGTGAGCTGAGATCCGGCCACTGCACTCCAGCCTGGGCGACAGAGCGAGACTCTGTCTCAAAAAAAAAAAAAAAGTCAAAGATTGAGAGAGAGTGGAAGAGACAGACAGAGAGAAAGAGAAAGAGAGAGGGGAAAGATAAAGTCAGAGAAGGAAAGAGAGAAAGAGAGAGAGAGAAGTACTAAAGAAAAAACAGTGAACCATTGAAGAGGTGGCCACACCCTTCACACCTGTGAGTGTTTCTCGTCAGGTGGGATGAGAGACTGAGAAAAGAAAATAAGACACAGAGACAAAGTACAGAGAAAGAAAAGTGGTCCCAGGTGACCGGCACTCAGCATACGGAGGATCCGTGCCAGCACTGGTCTCTGAGTTCCGAGGACCAAGGACTGGTACCGGCACTGGTCTCTGAGTTCCCTCAGTATTTATTGATCATTATCTCTACCATCTCGGAGAGGGGGATGTAGTAGGACAATAGGGCAATAGTGGGGAGAGGGTCAGCAGGAAAACATGAGAGTAAAGGTCTCTGTGTCATAAATACGTTAGAGGAAAGGTGCTGTGCTTTGATGTGTGTGTACACAAACATCTTGGTGCATTAAAAAGCAGTATTGTCGCTAGCATGTCTCACCTCCAACCCTGAGACGGTTTTCTCCTATCTCAGTAAATAGAACATACAATTGGGTTTTACACCAAGACATTCTATTCCCAGGGATGAGCAGGAGACAGATGCCTTCCTCTTATCTCAACTGCAAAGAGGCCTTCCTCTTTTACTAATCCTCCTTAGCTTAGACCCTTCACAGGGTGTTGGCTGGGTAACAGTCAGGTCTTTCCCTTCCCAGGAGGCCATATCTCAGGCGATCACATGGGGAGAAATCTTGGACAATACCTGGCTTTCCTAGGCAGAGGTCCCTGTGGCCTTCCGTAGTGTATTGTATCCCTGGGTACTTGAGATTGGAGAATGGCGATGACTTTTAACAAGCATACTACCTTCAAGCACTTTTTTTAACAAAGCACATCCTGCACAGCCCTAAATCCATTAAACCTTGAATTAATATGGCACATGTCTCTGCAAGCACAGGGTTGGAGCTAGGGTTACAGATAAACAGCATCTCAAGGCAGAAGAATTTCTCTTAGTACAGAACAAAATGGAGTCTGTTATGTCTACTTCTTTCTACATAGACACAGTAACAGTCTGATCTCTCTTTCTTTTCCCCACACACCCCATTCCTTTAGAAACCAGAGTAAATTTAAAACCTATAATTGATAATTGAAGGTCTCTGTGACCCTATAACACTCCAATACCACCCTGTTGTCTGTGTAAACAACAGTGTAGTCCAAAAGCACTGAGGCCACTGACAGCCCATAGCCTTCCTATCAAAAATCCCTTAACCCAGTAGGTTTCCTAACAGGGAATCTAAATCTTAATTAATTACCATACAAACATCTGACCAGACCTAGGAAGAACTCCCTCCAGGACGGGATGATAGATGGTTCCTCCTTGGCGATTAAGGGAAAAAGACATAATGGGTATTTGGTAAGTGAGAAGGCAACTCTTGTAGAAGCAGAGTTAGGATAATTGCCTAATAATTGGTGTGCTCAAACAGGCAAGCTGTTTACACTCAGCCAAACCTGAAAGTACTTACAGAATCAGGAAGGAGCCATCTATACAAATTTTCAGTTAATATGGACTGAAGGAAGTCTTATTAATAGCAAAGAATAATTGAAATCCCAAACTTACAAGGTTTTCAACAAAAGTAAAGTTTGCTAAAAGTTAACAGTGTAACACGTATTATACTAACTTCTAATCTTGTGGAAATCAGACCCTATCAGTGCCCCTCAAAGCTTCCATCAGCGCAGAGCCATACAACTAATACCCCTACTTATAGGGTTAGGAACGGCCACTGCTACAGGAACCACAACAGCAGGTTTATCTACTTCATTATCCTACTACCACACACACTCAAAGGATTTCTCAGACACTTTATAAGAAATAACAAAATCTATCCTTACTCTACAATCCCAAATAGACTCTTTGGCAGCAGTGACTCTTCAAAACCGCTGAGGCTTAGACCTCCTTACTGCTGAGAAAGGAGGACTTTGCACCTTCTTAGGGGAAGAGTGTTGCTTTTATATTAACCAGTCAGGGATAGCATGAGACACCGCCTGGTGTTTACAGGAAGAGGCTTCTGAAATCAGACAATGCCTTTCAAACTCTTATACCAACCTCTGGAGTTGGGCAACATGGCTTCTCCCATTTCTATGTCCCGTGACAGCCATCTTGCTATTACTCCCCTTTGGGCCCTGTCTTTTTAACCTCCTTGTCGAATTTGTTTCCTCCAGGATTGATGCCATCAAACTACAGATGGTCTTACAAATAGAACCCCAAATAAGCTCAACTAACAACTTCTACTGAGGACCCCTGGACCAACCCACTGACCCTTTGGCTGGCCTAGAGAGTTCCCCTCTGGAGGACACTACCACTGCAGGGCCCCTTCTTTGCCCCTATCCAGCAGGAAGTAGCTAGCGTGGTCATTGCCCAATTTCCAACAGCAGTTGGGGTGTCCTGTTTAGAGGGGAGATTGAGAGGTGAAGCCAGCTGGATTTCTGTGTCAGGTGGGGACTTGGAGAACTTTTCTGTCTTACAAGAGGATTGTAAAATGCGGCAATCAGCACTCTGTAAAATGGACCAATCAGCAGGACATGGGCTCAGACAAATAAGGAAAAAAAGCTGGCCACCTCAACCAGCAGCAGCAATCTGCTCAGGTCCCCTTCCAAGCTGTGGAAGCTTTGTTCTTTCGCTCTTCACCATACATCTCGCTGCTGCTCACTCACTCACTCACTCACTCTTTGGGTACGGTGCCACATTTAAGAGCTGTAACACTCACTGCCAACCTTTGTAGCTTCATTCTTGAAGTCAGCGAGACCCAGAACCTACCGGAAGGAACTAACTCCGGACACAGTAGGATTTGATGAATACTAAAATGTCTTCCAACTCCTAAGATCTATGATCTTCCATATCAAACAGGCACTTCACAATTTCTCTGTTCTTTGCAGAAGAACACTGTCCATTTGCTCCAGTCTCTCTCTCTCTCATTCTGTCTCTCTCTCTCTCTTGCCCTAGCCTTCCTCCCTCTCTTGTGCTGTTCTCTAGTCCAGGGTGCTATCCTACTACAAAATCTTAATCTGCACCATCTCTTGCCTTTACCCCTTTCATTCACTGTTTCCTGCTTTTGGTGTACCCTCTTAATTTCCTTCCAGCTCTTCTCTTTCTCAGATTCACACACTCCTTCCATTCCACTCCCCTCCTTGCTTTCTTCGTGTAGATCTTCCTTTCTCTCTTTTTTTGCTCCCCCTAGTTCATTTTCCATCCGCGCATCCCCGATGGTCTCCCCCTCCTTCCCGCTCTCTGTCTTACCCTAGTTTGGAAATGCAGCAGACCTCTAAACCTGCCAGCATTGGATGCAAGAGGCTGTCATGCTACGGTAGGAGGAGCTTCTATTGGTCGGGCTGGAGGCGGGTACCGAGCTGAGTATAAAAGATGAGGCCGGAGGCGGCGCGCGGAGAGGCTCTGACAGGACGGGTCGAAGAGGGTCGCGTGGCCGGAGCCGGGCGACGGAGAATCCCGGGTGCCAGCACCAGAGCAGCGGCTCTCCGCACTAACTCGCCTCTCCTGGTCAGCCGTAACCCCTGCCGCAGAGCCCGGCAACTCTCAGCTGTCGCCCGCGGAGCCCGGAGGGCCCCTCGCCTCACCTGTGCGTGCGGCGCCTGGCGCGCCCTGTCCAGCTGCGGAGATGAGCGAGGTGAGCGGCGCGCCCCCGGGGGTCTCGGCAGAGCTGCCGCGGGGAGGGGGCTGAGGCTTGGGATGCCAGGGAGGCGAGGGAGAGTGAGGCAGACCGTGGCCGCGAAGAACCCTCCAGGGGCGCCCCACTGCCCTCCTAGGAAAGCTCCCACCTCGGGGCGCTGGGAAACGATTGGAAGACGGGGTGCTTTCAGTCTCCCTACTGTGAACGGTGCTTTTGGGGGTAACTGGAATCGGCTGTAGAGTTGGGAAGTGGGGATGCTGAGCTCGCGTCATCCCCTTGGGATACTGCCCCCTGCATCTGTCTGGCTCCCCTTACCCCCTCACTTCGCTTCTGTCCTCTCTCTTCTAGGGATGTAAGGCACTCACATTCCTTACGTAGCATCTAACAGGAACTCCATCCCTGGCCCCCGGGGAGGGCCACTATGCCCCTTTTAGAAAGGTGGCATCCTGCCCTCCACTCATTCAGTCAGGAACGTTGGAGGGATCTTTTCCGGTATTTAGAAGCCCCTGCCAGCTCCTGGGGAAATTTCCCCTTCAAGAATAGACCTCCCTCTGCAGTGCTTGTTACCAGCTAGGTCTTCTGGCAGGCTCTGTGGTGTTCATCGTGCCCAGACCCAGTCCATTAACTGATTTACTGTTTTCAAAGAACACTGTTCATGGGGTGGGGGAGTAGGTGGTCAAAGCAGAGACGTTGGAAAGACGTCTCCTATTGTCTATTTGTAGGCACAGTCTCATCTCCAGAAACAAGGATCAGCCTTCCCAAGTGAAGTCAGTCTGGTTACTGGCATCACAAGCTTGCCCTCTGCAACCTCTTTCCTAGTACCCACATCGTTGTGTTAAATCTAACTCCCCTGCTATATGTCAGATATGTGTGTAGGTCTGCTACTTACCTGTGATGTAGCCTTAGGCAAAGTACAAAACCTTTGTTTCATTTTTTATCTGTAAAATGGGGATAATATTGGTTGTAATAGTTAAATGAGATAATATATGCCAAATACTTCAAACGGGACCTGGCACTCAATCTATATTAGCTATTATCTTACTGGTTTTTTCCTCCCCCATTAGAATATTACAGAAATTTAACAGAAGATTTCCCAAAGACATTAGATTACTGAAGGAATAGGACCCTGGAGCCTGGGTTCCAGTTTAGACAGTAAAAATGAAGATCTCTACTGACTCCTACCGAAAGTTGTCACCCAGGGAGCTAATTAGTGCCAACTGCTGTGTTGTCTTGGTTGCCATGTTCACTAATTTTATCCTGGAAAATTCAGCTAGTCTGGGGGCTGCAGATGAACCAAAGTGGTTTCCAGTCCCTCAGCTGGTTGTAACTCTGACGATGGCAGTCTTTCAGAAAGAAAAGAAAAAAACGCATCAACCTCCTCTTTCAGCTCTAATGTGGGAAGAGAGGTTTTCTTTGCCCTCTTTTCACTGAGGTCTAGGGTTCATACTACTCCTCCCACCCCGAGCATTTTTTTTTTAAATTATACTTTAAGTTCTAGGGTACATGTGCATAACATGCAGGTTTGTTACATATGTATACTTGTGCCATGTTGGTGTGCTGTACCCATCAACTCGTCAGCACCCATCAATTCATTATTTATATCATGCATTTCTAAATCTGAAAGTCGTAATCCAAGCCATCCCCTGGGAGTTTGTGATCTGAAGGCTGTGCCAACGTGAGGAATTGCGGTTAGCTTGTTTTTTCTGGGGAAAGTGCACAGTCCCTTTGTAGGACACACTACAGGGGCTGGCATTTAGGGTGGTATTTGGTGGAATGAGAAGCCTGTTTTGTGGCAAAGGAAACAATTTGGTGTTTGAGGGGAAAGTCAAGTCTGAGCCCTCCTGACTCAGCAGCTGCATTTGGTTAGCCTTCATCAGGGGCTCAGTAGAATGATGAGAGAAGGATCCACGGATGGAGACTGTCAGTGTACCCAAGTATGCCCAGCCTCCTAGGCTATCAGAGCGAACTGGTTTTAACTAGCAATTTAGTCATAGAAGCTGTCTCCTAATATGGAGCTGAGCCTGGTCTCAGGGATGAGTACTTATAAAATCCAGAAGCAGCTGTCTCTGAATCAGGTCACAAAGGGGTCTCTGCTTCTCTAGGAGCTGAGACCCAGCCTGTTTTCTTCCTCTTGTAAAAGCTATGGTAAAAGATGAAAGTGTTGCCCAGAGCTCTAGGGAGACTCCAATCTGCTTCATTTCTCTCAGCCCAGCCCCATGGGGCTCCTTTTTCAGGTGGAAGAGCCCGGCCCAGGAAAGCCCTGTGTACCTTGAATCTTACGTAAGTTTCACCTCCCCCAACTGCTTATTTTCTTGCTACAGAGAAACTGCATGAAATGAGGCGATTTGGGATGTCTTAAGAGACTCCTAATTCAACTGAAGAACAAAACCAGGGAGGAGTCTCCAGACCTAGAACAACCAACAGTGCAGGGGTTCTGGTGGGGCTGCTGGGGAGGATCTCTGACTCTGCCTTGCCTTTGTGGCTCTTTGCTGTCGCTCATTACTGCAGTAGAGCATTTCCCTGTGAGTATGTGTGTGCGCGTTCATGCACGAAGGAGCTGCAGGGACTCATCTCCAATTTGTCTGCATTCACAGCTGCAGGCAGGACTTGATTGCTGTGGATCACACTCTATCTCCTGTGGTTTAATAACTTTTCCCTAGTTTCAGTGACAGATGGGAATGGGAGATGTGTTCAATTCCTGAGGGCTCTTTCCTGTAATCCTTTTTCATACAGTGTAGCTGGCTGCTTAAAGCAGAATTGCAGGTTCTTTTGTAATCCTGTTGCATTTCTCATCTGCGAGGAGCCTAGCTGGGGGAATCCCTTGGTTCAGCAGTCATTCTGCTGAAATGGGAGTCATGGACCACTAGTGACAGTCTTCATGGTGTCTGTCCTGTGTTTTGGCTGTCAGGGACTGGGGCAAGGGACAGATCAACTAGAAATTTCATTTAGGGGACAGCTTAAACCTGATGCTCCTTCATTATCCTGCTTGCTCTCTTCTCACCTAATGAGAATGGGATATCACACTTTGGAGATCCACACTCTCTTTCCTGTGCACATGTGTCTGCATCTGCCACCTTCCTAACAAGGGAAGTTCAGTCAGAATGATACTATTCTGTTATGTCTCCTGTGAACCAGTTGTTAGGGAACCTGGTGTGGACTTGGAGGAGATCCAAGTTTATCTCTCTCATTGGTATGTTGCTTTTATTATGGTTATATTGGATATACAAAATAGAAAATCTAGTCACTTACTGCTATTGAAATGCCTTCTACCGGCTGGGCGTGATGGCTCACGGCTGTAATCCCAGCACTTTGGGAGGCCGAGGTGGGTGGATCACGAGGTCAGGAGATGGAGACCATCCTGGCTAACAAGGTGAAACCCCGTCTCTACTAAAAAAATACAAAAAATTAGCCTGACGTGGTGGTGGGCGCCTGTAGTCCCAGCTACTCGGGAGGCTGAGGCAGGAGAATGGCGTGAACCCGGGAGGCAGAGCTTGCAGTGAGCAGAGATCGCGCCACTGCACTCCAGCCTGGGCGACAGAGCGAGACTCCTTCTCAAAAAAAAAAAAAAAAAAAGAAAAGAAAAGAAAAAAAGAAAAGAAATGCCTTCTACCTCTGGAAACATCTGCTTTGGAGTGAGGAAAATGAGAACTTGCTCATCCCTTTCTTAGTCTCCCATTTATGTTGCTGGTTTTAGCTGCTTAGGCAGGAGCCTCTAACTAATAGAAGTGGATGACTGTCATCCTGTAACCTGGAAATGTGGATGATTCCTTCTCTCAACTACAGCTGTGATTTGTTAGCTCTTAGAATGTCATCTTTATAGGGTCAGGCAGCCATAAGTAATATGGCTGAAGTCTAAATACACAAACTTGATGCGTCTTTCACCTCTGCCTATGGAGGCTCCTAACTGATGGAAGTGGTGGAGATAGAGTTGCAGGCAGAGAGGATGAAGAAAGATGAATAGCTGTCTCTTCAAGGTGGTGGTTCTATGAATGCCTCCCTCTATTTTCTTTTTACTTTTCTATGTTTCTAAATTGTCTTTCACGAGTCTATTTCATCATAGAGAAAAATAAACTTAGTTCTGCAAAAAGTTCTTCAAAATAGGAAAATATATCTTTCACCAAGAAAACCTCAAACAAAATATCAAAACATTTTAGTGATGCGATTTTAGATTTGTTAAGGAACACTAAAGATCATCCGGTCCAGTATTCTCATTTTACAGGTGAGAAAACTGGGGCCCAAAACTTACCTAAGTTTACACTGTACTAGAACCAAGACTAGGGCACAGTACTTCTGACTTCTCATTCCAAAAGAACATTCCATAGGACTCTTTTAACATTTTACCTCAGTAAATACAGATTTTTTTTTTTTTTGAGTTGGAGTCTTGCACTGTTGCCAGGGCTGGCTGGAGTGCAATGGTGTGATCTTGGCTCACTGCAACCTCTGCCTCCGGGGTTCACGCGATTCTCCTGCCTAGCCTCCCAAGTAGCTGGGATTACAGGCACGCGCCACCACGTCCGGCTAATTTTTTGTATTTTTAGTAGAGATGGGGTTTCACTATGTTGGCCAGACTGGTCTCGAACTCCTGATCTCAGGTGATCGGCCCACCTCAGCCTCCCAAAGTGCTGGGATTGCAGGGGTGAGCCACCGCACCTGGCCATAGAATTATTTAATTAGCATGCAATCTCTTAATATATTTCAAGTACTTTTCTTTTCTTTTTTTTTTTTTTTGAGACGGAGTCTCGCTCTGTCACCCAAGCTGGAGTGCTGTGGCCGGATCTCAGCTCACTGCAAGCTCCGCCTCCCGGGTTCACGCCATTCTCCTGCCTCAGCCTCCCGGGTAGCTGGGACTACAGACGCTGCCACCTCGCCCGGCTAGTTTTTTGTAGTTTTTATTTATTTTATTTTATTTTATTTTTTGAGGCGGAGTCTCGCTCTGTCGCCCGTACTGGAGTGCAGTGGCCGGATCTCAGCTCACTGCAAGCTCCGCTCCCGGGTTTACGCCATTCTCCTGCCTCAGCCTCCCGAGTAGCTGGGACTACAGGCGCCCGCCACCTCGCCCAGTTAGTTTTTGTATTTTTAGTAGAGACGGGGTTTCACCATGTTAGCCAGGATGGTCTTGATCTCCTGACCTCGTGATCCGCCCGTCTCGGCCTCCCAAAGTGCTGGGATTACAGGCTTGAGCCACCACGCCCGGCCACTTTTCTTTTTTTTTTAAGACAGTGTCTCTGTCACCCACCCAGGCTGGAGTACAGTGGCACAATCATGGCTCACTGCAACTTCGAGCTCCTGGGCTTAAGCAATCTTCCCACCTCAGCATCCCTTGTAGCTGGGACCACAGGTACATGTCATCATGCCTAGTTAATTTTTTTGGTATTTTTTGTAGAGACAGGTTTCACCACGTTGCCCTTGCTGGTCTCAAACTCCTGAGCTCAAGCAATTCACCCATCTCAGCCTCCCAAAGTGCTGAAATTACAGGCATGAGCTACCATGCTTGGCCTCAATACTTTCTTTCCTTTTTTTTTTTTTATTTTGAGATGGAATCTCACTCTGTCACCCAGGTTGGAGTGCAGTGGCACCATTTTGGCTCACTGCAATCTCCACCTCCTGGCTTCAAGCAATTCTCCTGCCTCAGCTCCCGAGTAGCTGGGATTACAGGCGTGTACCACCAGGCCCGGGTAATTTTTGTATTTTTTTTTTTAGTAGAGACGAGGTTTCACTATGTTGACCAGACTAGTCTCAAACTCCTGGCCTCAAGTGATCCACCTGTCTCGACCTCCCAAAGTGCTGGGATTACAGACATGAGCCACCATGCCTAACCTCAAGTACTTTCTGTAAGAAATATAGGCTGGGTGCAGTGGCTCACGCCTGTAATCCCAGCACTTTGGGAGGCTGAGGTGGGTGGATAATGAGGTCAGGAGTTCAAGACCAGCCTGGCCAACATGGTGAAACCCCGTCTCTACTAAAACTACAAAAATTAGCCAGGTGTGGTGGCAGCCTCCTGTAATCCCAGCTACTCGGGAGGCTGAACCAGGAGAATTGCTTGAACCTGGGAGGAGGAATTTGCAGTGAGCCGAGATAGCACCACTGCACTCCAGCCTGTCACAGAGCAAGACTCCATCTAAAAAAAAAGAAATATAAGCAATGTGGCTGAGTGTGGTGGTTCACACCTGTAATCCCAGCACTTTGGGAGGCTGAGGCAGGAGGACTGTTTGAGCTCAGGAGTTTGAGGCCAGCCTGGGCAACATGGCAAAACCCCATCTCTACTAGAAATTAAAAAATTAGCTGGGCATGGTGGCGCATGCCTGTGATCCCAGTTACGTGAGAGGCTGAAGTGGGAGGATCTCTTGAGCCTGGGAGGTCAAGGCTGCAATGAGCCGTGATGGCACCACTACCCTCCAGCCTGGGCAATAGAGTGAGACCCTGTCTCTCACACACACAAAAAAGAAATATAAGCAGTGTGATCTAATAATGCTGAGCAAGAGGAGAGAGACAAGAGACCAACATTAGGTAATATTTTATCAACAGGGTACATTCTGGTAGAATACTAGCCAGGGCAGGTACTATCCATCCTTATGCAGGATGCCTAGTCACCTTAAAAGTGGGTGCAGAAAGTGGGGTGGAGTAGGTAAGCTGATAGGAGTGAAGGAAGTAGGGAGCCTGAAGGCCCTCTTTTCATGAGTTCTTAATTTCGATGTTCATCATTGATTCCCATAATTGCAGAAAAGCAGGTGTCTAAATAAAATTGGTGCACCTGATGACCAAACAGCCTCTGGATATTCAGTCCTCTTTCGTTTGGCCGTTTGACTTCCAAGTTGGGAGTTCAAAGGCTTTGGAAAGAGAATGGTGAGGCCAGATGTGATGGCTCATACCTATTATCCCAACACTTTGGAAGGCTGAGGTGGGAGGATTGCTTCAGCCCAGGAGTTTGAGACTAGCCTGGGCAACATAGCAAGACTCTGTCTTTACAAAAAATGAAAAATTAGCCAGATATGGTAGTGTGCATCTGTAGTCCCAGCTTGGGAGGCTGAGGTGGGAGGATTGCTTGAGTCCAGGAGGTCAAAGCTGCAGTTAGCCATGATCGTGCCACTGCACTCCAGCTTAGGCAACAGAGCACAGCCCTGTCTTGGGGCGGGGGGGGAAGGCCAAGAAAGTGGGGAAAGAAGAATGAGAAGAATGCATTAGGCTGGCAAGGTAAGTGATGAAATCTTACTGGGATTCAAGCATCCTGAGTGCATGATTTTCTAAATCCATACTCCAGACCTGCTGCTGAAAATGGCTTGACTCAGCTGGAATTATTTTAGTTACAAAAGTAAGCTAAATCAGAGCAGATCCAAAACCATATTTCTTTTTTTTTTTTTTTTTTTGAGACAGAGTTTCGCTCTTGTTGCCCAGGCTGGAGTGCAGTGGCATGATCTCGGCTCACTGCAACCTCACCTCCCAGGTTCAAGTGATTTTCCTGTCTCAGCCTCCCAAGTAGCTGGGATTACAGGTGCCTGACACCACTTCTGGCTAATTTTTTTTTGTATTTTTAGTAGAGATGGGGTTTTATCATGTTGGCCAGGCTGGTCTCAAACTCCTGACCTCAGGTGATCCACCTGCCTTGGCCTCCCAAAGTGCTGGGATTACAGGTGTCAGCCACCGTGCCTGGCCTCAAAACCACTTTTCTAAAAGATCTGCATCCCAGAAAGATGCCCATAAACAAGTACCCAGAAATCTAGACCTTGTCACAGTGTCCTCACTGAAGCCTGATTTCTATTTCCCTCTAGGCTTATTCCTGAAGGCATGCCCAGTACCCCACCCAGGGAAAAGGGGTGCCATTTACCATTCTGTTGTCTTTGGTGCTGCCTCCCTCCCACACAAAGCCCTCCAGCTAAGTGTTTGCTTTGTAGGCTGCAGGGGGGATTAATACGTTTATTTTGGGACGCTAACCATGGGTGGGATGCACATTGAAGATTATAGTAATAAATGATGCTTTGGCACTACTCTCTCTCCCCCATTCCCTATACCCCAGTGTGGGGTGAAGGCACAGCTCTAAGTTGTGTGCAGAGCACCACAAATAACCACTCATTAAAATGTGGCAGCCCATGCTGGGGGGAACAGGCTGGGGCTGTTGACTCACTGCTTATCATAAGCTGGCATGGCCAAGGAATTCTGCATCTGACTCCAGTTGGGGGTACTTCTATTCCAGGAAACAGGGGTGGGGTGGCTAAGAGGCGAGGATCAGACAACGCGGCTTGGGAGGCTGTTTACGTTCTAATTCTGTCTTAGGATGCATCTGAGATATAGGGTATTGGGAAATAGTCTATATATTAAGAGAGGAATGTGTGTATGTAGAACCTGGAGTAAGGATTCCTAGTTCTTTTTCTGTTTTCTTGAGGGTGACCTTGAACAAGTCTTTCTGAAGCTGTTTAAGGACTGCAGCTGGTTGCTGCACTGAAAGAATTGAAACAGTTCCAACAGTGCTGCAAAAACAGCAGTCTAGGGTCTTCTAGGGGCACTAGAGGATCCCAGAAGCCTCTATAAGGTTTTTTAGCGTTACCTTCATTTAACATTGGAGGAGACTATGTCAGAAGGGATAAAGGGTCCCAGGAGTGGAGTGGGAGGGTGCAAAGCCTCTTTGTCACCACTTGGAGGCAGACCCACTAACTCCTGTCCCCCTTCACTTCCTGCACCTCTAGCAGGGAGCTTAGGAAGCCTAGGATTTATGTTAATACAAAGGCAAGGAAAGGGATTTTTAAAGGCTAGTATTTAGGAGTTTTAGGATTCAGTCCCTTTTTAGGTTTTCTGCCTTGGACTGTAGGACAGGATTCTGAGTTTCTGTGCGTATTCATCTAAACTAAGTAATTCTGGCAGTAAGTACCAAAATGTGTTTATAATGTGTTTTTATTTACACAGCATCCAAACTATGTCATGCAAATACAGGTATAAGTAGTCTAGGTATGATGAGGTGATTCTTGTTCCTATTTGTTGCTGCTGTTAACAGCCCATGATCTCTCTTTAAAGAGCCCAGTGGGCTGAGGAATATGGGGAAATCTGAGTAGTATCCTTTCCAGGGTTCTAACTCACTGCTTGGAGCAGAAGGGACGACACTATCTTCCCTTTTCTGGTGACAATGGTTGCTGTGGCAACACTATTAAAGATGAAAGCCACAAAGGAAGGAGGAAACACAGCCCAAGAAGGGAGCAGGGAAGATTGGGCCTGGAGTTATAGGGCATCTGTTCCCCAGTAGTGGTAGCGGGAAAACAGCACCAAAGTTGCTACCGTTTTGACTGTCTAGGTGCTTGCTACCACAATACTATGTTTCGTTTTTGTTTTTGTTTTGTTTTTATTTTTTTAGACAGAGTCTGGCTCTGTCGCCCAGGCTGGAGTGGAGTGCAGTGGCGCGATATTGGCTCACCGTGACCTCTGCCTCCCAGGTTGAAGCAATTCTCCCACCTCAGCCTCCTGAGTAACTGGGATTACAGGTGATCGCCACCATGCCCGGCTAATTTTTGTATTTTTAGTAGACACAGGGTTTCACCATGTTGGCCAGGCTGGTCTCAAGCTCCTGACCTCAGGTGATCCCCCTGCCTTGGCCTCCCAAAGTGCTGGAAGTACAGGTGTGAGCCACCGCACCTGGCCAACAGTACTATCTGGTGAGGCAGGGAATAGACTTACACAATCATCTTCATGACACAAAAGTGGACGAAAGGACTCAATCAAGGAGATATAGTTTGTTTACTCCTGAGTGCTAATCTCCTTCTCCTTGTGGTGTATAACTTAAAAAAAGAGATGTCTCAGGGTTCCCAGAGGTTTAGAGCCATTCTCAGCACTTTTGGGGGCAGACATTGGGAAGACAGGGAGACTGATTTCTAGGGCTTGTTTAGAGGAAAAAAAAAAAAAGAGCATTTATGAAACTCCTACAGTAGCAGAATAAGCCTCCAGGGCCCTTCGAGCAATCCCAGGTATTCTCTTCCTCTTTCAGTTCCACTTTGAGAAGAACTACTCTGTGGCAACTCCACTCTCTGACACTAGTATTTTAACCCTGCAATAAATACTTCAGCATCTTGACCTAAACCTATTCTTATATTCAACCCCAGGGTATATTACTTTGGAATAATAACTATTTATTGCAATATGTGCTAGGTATTTTACATACATTTTCTCTGGTTCCTCTTACCCTTTTTTTTTTTTTTGGAGATGGAGTCTCACTCTTGTTGCCAGGAGTGCAATGGCATGATCTCAGCTCACTGCAACCTCTACCTCCTGGGTTCAAGCGATTCTCCTGCGTCAGCCTCCCAAATAGCTGGGATTACAGGTATGCACCAACATCCCTGGCTAATTTTGTATTTTTAGTATAGACAGGGTTTCACCATGTTGGTCAGGCTGGTCTGAAACTCCTAGCCTCAAATGAGCCACCCGCCTTGGGCTCCCAAAGTGCTGGGATTTCAGGTGTGAGCCACTGTGCCCTGCCCTTTTATGTTTCAAGATAGATATTACCTCTCTCCTGCAGATGAGAGATCAGAGCACAGCAAAGCTAAGCAATTTACCCAATGTCACACAGCTAGGAATGACAGAGCTGAGATTTGAACATATAGTCAATGCAGATCCAGGGTATGAATCCAGATCTGTCTGACTTGTGTGCCACATTGCTGCTCCCAGGAATTTGAAGCCTAACAGAATTTTATTTTATTTTTTTTCATTTATCCTCATCCTCTATGTGATGATAAGGCCTAAGCAAATTTTAATTCACATAAATATCCATTAAGTACCTACTATCACAAGACACAGGTTGTAGTTATTGTAGGCTAGACACAAACAAATGGAAAACATGGATTGTGCTTCAAAGGAAATAAAATCTAGCAGGGTGCTGAGGGTAGGGAAGGGGAGGTAAGACATATTACCTGTACTACAGGTACAGGTAATATGAAATATACTTCATGAGAGGGTCTTTCCTTCAGTCTCAGCTCCTTTTCAGGCACATATGTTAAAGTGAAGGAAAGCAGTGACCTGGCTTCTGAATCCCTTTTCTATAACTTCTGAACTGCCTACAGAATGGAGGCCCTCAACTGTCTAAAAGCAAATTTGATTTCAGGAACTTAGATGACGTTGCAAATAAAACAGAGAGCCCCCTTCATTTATTTAAAAAATACTTAATGTAAATCATGTGTAAAGGATCAAAAAGGATCAATAGGAATTAATGACACAAAAAGGAGGCAGGCATAAGAGAACCATATGCCAAGGTCCTGAGGTAGGAAGGAACATAGTATGTTCCAAAGATGAGGTCATTGAGGTAATCAGAGGCTAAGTAATGTAGAGCCTTTTAGGCCGTATTAAGGATTTGGGGCTGAGTGTGGTGGCTTACACCTGTAATCCCAGCACTTTGGGAAGCTGAGGCAGGAGTACTGCCTGAGCCCAGGAGTTTGAGACCAGCCTGGGCAACATGGCAAAAACCCATCTCTACAAAAAATACAAATATTAGCCGAGTGTAGTGGTGTGTGCCTGTGGTCCCAGCTACTCAGGAAGCTGGGGTGCGAGGATTGCTTGAGCCCAAGAGGCCAAGGCTGCAGTGAGCTGAGATTGTACCATTGCATCCCAGCCTGGGCAAGAGTAAGACCCTGTCTCAAAAAAATAGTAATAAAGGACTGGGCGCAGTGGCTTACACCTGTAATCCTAGCATTTTGGGAGGCCGAGGTGGGCAGATCACCTGAAGTCAGAAGTTCAAGACCAACCTGGCCAACATGTGAAACCCCATCTAAAAATACAAAAATTAGCCGGGCATGGTGGCACGTCCTGTAATCCCGGCTACTCGGGAGGCTGAGGCAGGAGAATTGCTTGAACTCAGGAGGCAGAGGCTGCAGTAAGCTGAGATCATGCCACTGCACTCCAGCCTGGGCAACAGAGAGAGACTCTGTCTCAAAAAATAAATAATAATAAAATAAAAATTAAAAAGAACTTCATCTTTTATCCCAAGAGCATCAGTAACCACTTGGGTTGTTACAGTTGCTCATGTCAGAGCCAACTGTGTTAGGGTGTGCAATGGTCTGAATGTTTATGTACCCCCAAAATCCATATATTGAAATCCTAACCCCCAAGGTGATGATACTAGGTGAGGCCTTTGGGAGGTGATTAGGTCATGGGGACAGAGCCCTCATAAATGGGATTAGTACCCTTATAAAAGAGACCCCAGGCTCAAAAAAAAAAAAAAAAAGAAAAAGAGAGCGACCTCAGGCTAGGTGCAGTGGCTCATGCCTGTAATTTCAGCACATTGGGAGGCTGAGGCAGGCAGATCACAAGGTCAAAAGATTGAGACCATCCTGGCCAACATGGTGAAACCCCGTCTCTACTAAAAATACAAAAAAATTAGCTGGGCGTGGTGGCATGTGCCTGTAGTCCCTGCTACTTGGGCAGCTGAGGCAGGAGAATTGCTTGAACCCAGGAGGTGGAGGTCTCAGTGAGCTGAGATCGCGCCACTGCACTCCAGTGATACGGCGAGACTCTGTCTCAAAAAAAAAAAAAAGAAGAGAGACCCCAAAGAGATCCCTCTCCTCTTCTACCATGTGAGGATATAGCAAAAGACGGCCATCTACAGATGGAAAGTGGACCTCAGCAGTCATTGAATTCAGGTTGTTTCCAGTTTTTGGCAATTACAAGTAGAGTTGCTATAAATATTAATTTACAAATGTATGTGTGAACATAAGTTTTAATTTCTCTTGGATAAATAGGAATAGGATTGGTGGGTGGTATGGTAAATGTATGCTTAAGAAATTGCCAAAGTAACTATACCATCTTGCATTCCCACCAACAACGTATGAGAGTTCCAGTTGCTCTATATCTTTGCCTCTACATGGTATCGCCACTAAACAGAAAATTTTTAATAGATATGTGGTGATATCTCATTGTGGTTTTAATTTCCATTTCCCACTTGATGATGATGTTATATATCTTTTCATGTGCTTGTCATTCATGTATCTTCTTTGGTGAAATGTCTGTTCAAATATTATATCCATTTAAAAAATCTGTGTTTTTAATTATAGAGATTTAGAAGTTCTCTCAAAACTTGTTCTGGATGCAAGCCATTTATCAGATATTTCATTTGCAAACATTTTCTTCTAGTCCGTAGTTTGTTTCTTTTATTTTCCCCCGCCCCCTGAGACAGAGTCTTGCTCTGTCTCCAGGCTGGAGTGTAGTGGCACAATCTTGGCTCATTGCAACCTCCGCCTCCAGGGTTCAAGCAATTCTCCCGCCTCAGCTTCCTGAGTAGCTGAGACTACAGGCACATGCCACCGCACCCAGCTAATTTTTGTGTTTTTAGTAGAGACTGGGTTTCATCTTGTTGACCTGGCTGGTCTCCAATGCCTGACCTTGTGATCAGCCTGCCTCAGTCTCCCAAAGTGCTGGGATGACAAGCGTGAGCCACTGTGCCTGATCTTCTTTTTTTCTTTTTTCTTTTTTGAGAGAAGCTCTCACTCTGTCACCCAGGCTGGAGTGCAGTGGCGTGATCATAGGTCACTGCAGCCTTAATCTCTGGGTTCTAGTGATTGATCCTTCTACTTTTCCTACCTTAGCCTCCCGGGTAGCTGGGACTACAGGTGCATGCCACCACACTTGGCTAACTTTTTTTTTTTTCTTTTTTTAGTAGAGACAAAGTCTATGTTGCTCAGGCTGGTCTCGAACTCTTGGCCTCAAGTGACCCGCCCTCCTCAGCTTCCCAAAATGATGGGGTTACAGGCGTGAGCCACCGTGCCCTGCCTAATTGTACATATTCATAGGGGTATATAGTGAGTGATGTTTTGATACATATAACGTGTAGTGATCACATCAGGGTAATCCCTAACCTTTTTTTTTTTTTTTAAGCAAATTTTTCTAGATCCTGATTTCTTTTTTCTTTTCTAAAGCATTTCCCTAAACTTTTAACATTGGTATTCCTGGGCTGGGCACAGTGGCTCACGCCTGTAATCCCAGCACTTTGGGAAGCCGAGGTGGGTGGATCACGAGGTCAGGAGTTCAAGACTAGCCTGGCCAACATGGTGAAACCCTGTCTCTACTAAAAATACAAAAATTAGCCAGGTGTGGTGGCAGGCACCTGTAATCCCAGCTACTCGGGAGGCTGAGGCAGGAGAATTGCTTGAACCCTGGAGGTGGAGGTTGCAGTGAGCCGAGATCGCGCCATTGCACTCCAGCCTGAGCAACAAAAGTGAAACTCTGTCTCAAAAAAAAAAAAAAGTTATTCCTCAATATTGACAATTCCTATTGTCCTAGACCTGCTTCTTTCCTCTCTAATGGTAGTTGGAAAAGAAATTCAGGTTGAGGGAGGCTTTTATTTTATTTATTTTTTTAACTGACATCCTAAGTCATATATTTATTTGGTCCTTAAAGAGAGAGGGAAGCTTTATATATAAGAGAGTAAAGGGAACTGATTGTCAAGATTCCTGAGGAGGAGAAGGGTGATGGGATCTAGAGCTCAGATGGAAGGACAAGACATCATCTGGCAAATGCTCTGAGAAGAGGTGGATAGGCAAATGTGTGGTGTTTCTCTTTCCTGGAAGTGGAAGGAAATGAAAAGGGTAGGTACTCCTGGGGAAAGTATTAGGGAAAGGGAGAAGGTTACTATGTCATGTTCCTCTCTGCAATCTCAAAGCCTAAAGAAAAAAAGACCCTTAAGCCAACAATACTCTCCTTCTTTTCCTTCTTCCCCATGGGAAGGGAGAATCTGCAACTTTGAGCTGCAGAGGAAACAAAAGAGTACTCATGGGGAACTGGCAGCATCACCAAGATGATGGAATGGAACATTGATACACATCAGGCTCAGAAGCAAGGAGAAAAGAAATATAGGAAAGTAGGTAAGGAAAGCAACTGAAACCTTCTGGGGAAAATAAATTAAGGAAAAGAATGAGTTGATGGACCTCACAGTTGCTAATTAGTGTTTGGTATCTATTGAGAAATGAGAAACATTTAATCCTGGCTGGGAAGGGTGTGGGTGCCTCACACCTGTAATTCCAGCACTTTAGGAGGCCAAGGCTGGAGTATTGTTTGAGTGAGAACCTGTTTCAAACAACAACAACAACAAAACCCCCAGAAATCCCATTCAGTCCTGTGTGGGCAGTGAGGCTGAACTGAACCAAGCTCCAAGCTCACTAGAAACTTGGACTAACAGGCTTGAATGACAGTGAGGGAGGCATTTGAAATAGAAGCCAGTAGAATGATCCTTCATATGGAATTCTCAGACTCTGAAGGACTGGGTTCTGGCTCTGTGAGTAAAGAACACATATGTAAACTGTGGCTGTCCTCCGGGAGTCAGTCTTGTGTGTCAGGAGGCCCACTGAGCAAACATTAAGATGAAAACCAGAATCAGAGTGATTAGATCAATTAACAGAGCAGAAATGTGAGTGACACGCATGGTCTGGGATCAGGTTGTCAAATATTAATAACATGTAAAATTGCCCCATAATGGCAGGCACGACTGGACCCTGTTCCCCAAGTTCCCTTTGGAGTATATGTGAAGATAGCATTGTATATGCATGCACATACATGCTCATACTTTTGATTGGAGGTTGAGAGATAGCATAGGATAGTGATCAAGAGCATGGATTCTAGAGCCAGACTGCCCAGGTTCAAATCCTAGCTTTGTGGCTTGTTTGTTCTATGGCTTTGGGCAAGATAACCTCTCGACTTCAGTTTCCGTCTCTGTGAAATAGAAATAATAATTATACCTATTTTATAGGGCTGTTATAATCATTCAATGTGTTAGTGTTTATAAAGTGCTTAGAAAAGTAGCTGGCACATAGTGTATTATATATGATTGTTCATAAAGTAAAGTGAAGTGACATTCTGAAATCCTTGATTTCTTCCAGTTCCCCCAGTTGGGTCCTATAAGGAGAAGGAAGGATTTGCTCAATCATTTCTTTGTTATTTCTGGTCGGAAAAGCTCAGTATCGAAAGGAGTAGAAGGCTAGGCACTCCAGCCTGGGTGACAAGAGCAAAACTCCGTCTCAAAAAAAAAAAAAAGGAGTAGAAGAGCACCTGAGAAGTTTGTCATCCATACCTGGCTAGAATGAGGAGCTGAGAAATGCTCACCTGTTACAGCTCTTGCAGTTTGGCCTCACTCCTCTGGAGGTATGAGTTTTTGTGAGAAACACTAGAGTACGTGGTCTCTGGTTCACTCAGAGTGGACCTCCATGCCTCCTTTGTTTATGTGAAGTATGGTTAGTCTGATGGCTTGCAGATGCATATACCAGAGGACCTTAATTCATCTAAAATTGCTGCATTTCTGGAAGATAAACAGGAGGGTTGAGGCAGAGATCAGGAACTAATAAAGGACTGAGCACCACATAGAGGGTGGGAGCAGACAACTTGTGATCTAACTGCCCCAACCCCTAACCTCAGCAAATCATAAACAACTAGATCCAGAAGAATGTCTAGAGTGGCTATTTTGAGAACTGGCTAGAGAGAAAGAGAGAAGAGGGTCAGGAGGTAAAAGCTCCTGCAGCCCTTTCAGTGGAAGATAAAAGGGAAATTTCAAGGGGCATTGTGAGTAATAGGAGTTTTCTTCTCCTTACAGCATCCTTTTCTGGTTTCCCAAGTGGAGACCCCCACTTTTAGATTATTATCTCTCATAAATGTAACCTAAATGGAGCTAGAAACTCCGGGGGTGGGGGGACCAGATGGCAGCTGAGCCACTGCTCCATTCCAGAGCCAGAGATATCAGGAGAGACTTGGGAGGGAAGCAGCTGGCAGGGCAGAGGGAAGGTGGCAGCCTGTGTGGTTTAGTCCTGACACACATTCCTGCTTATTCTCAAGGTCTGCTGATACGAGAAGGAATGTAGAGGAAACAGCCACCTAAGGGAAGATATTTAGAATCAGTCCAGATTTTCCTTTAAAGAGGAGGGGTTGGGGTGAGAGAAAAGATCTGATAGATTAAGAGAATAGGCTTAGAGTCAGACAGAGGGATAATGGCTAAATCATGGATCAGAGTCCGAGATTTACTGGGAAAAGAGAGCATAGGATTTGAAGTCAGAGATCATGAGACTATAGAACTTGCTTCTTAACCTATGACCCTCTTGTCTGGACAGTTGCTGTTATCCTATTAACTGCATACTCCATCTAGGTCATACTTTTTTTTTGAGACAGAGTCTTGCTCTGTCACCCAGGCTGGAGTGTAGTGGTGTGATCTCAGCTCATTGCAACCTCCACCTCCCTGGTTCAAGCAATTCTCCTGCCCCAGCCTCCCCGGTAGCTGGAATTACATTTGCCTACCATCACGCCCAGCTAATTTTGTGTTTTTAGTAGAGATGGGGTTTCGCCATGTTGGCCATACTGGTCTCAAACTCCTGACCTCAAAGGATCTGCCTGCTTTGGCCTCCCAAAGTGCTGGGATTACAGGCGTGAGCCATTGCGCCCGGCCAGGTCATACTTTTATAGTGTGGACAAACCTCTTGTGATGACAATATTCCTGTGGAAGGTGTCACCTCAGTAACTATTGGGACATTTTATCGACTATGTGCAAAATTAAGAATAGAAAAACATTTGACCACAGGGGGATTATGGGGAGAGAAAGAGTAACAACTGGGCCAGTCTCCTAAGTCTCAGAACAGTCCTTCCTGTCATAGAATGTTTCTTTTGGTCAAAGGGGAACAAGTAGGAATTCCATAGGGTTTCAGGAACACCTTTATGTATGTTCTTCCAGATTTTAAAATGAAAATGTATATGGGCCTGGCACGGTGGCTTGTGCGTGTAATCCCAGCTCTTTGAGAGATTGAGGCAGGAGGATTGCTTGAGTTCAGGAGTTTGAAACCAGTCTGGGAAGCATAGCAAGACCCAGTCTCTACAAAACAATACAAAAATTACCCAGCTGTAATGGTGTGCCTGTAGTCCCAGCTACCTGCAAGGCTGAGGTGGGAGGATCCCTGGAGCCTGGGAGATGAAGGCTGCAGTGAGACATGATTGTGCCGCTGCACTCCAGCCTGGGTGACAAAGCAAGACTAATCTCTTAAAAAAAAAGGAAAATCTGTGTGTATATATATTTTATTTATATATACACACACATATGTGTCTTACACAAAATTTGGACCATAACTGAGTTTGAAAAACTTGCCCATGTCAAATATAATATTGCATTAGCATTTTAAATAATTTTTTTCTAAATTATTATTTTCTTTCCCCGTAATGTTTTATTGGAACCATTTATCAGAATTGAAAGAATAGTTCAAGCCAGGTGCAGTGGCATTGAACCTATTATCTCAGCTATTTAGGAGGCTGAGGAGGAAGAATTGCTTGAGCCCACCAATTTGAGACCAGCCTGGGCAGCACAGTGAGACCCCATCTTGAACAAACAAATAATTAGAGCTAATAAATGATTTCAGCAAAGTTGTTGGATACAAGATCAATATATAAAAATCAATGGTGTCTCTAAACACTATCAATGAAAACTCCAAAAAAGGAAATTAGGCCGGGCGCGGTGGCTCAAGCCTGTAATCCCAGCACTTTGGGAGGCCGAGACGGGCGGATCACGAGGTCAGGAGATCGAGACCGTCCTGGCTAATACGGTGAAACCCTGTCTCTACTTAAAAATACAAAAAACTAGCCGGGCGACGAGGCGGGCGCCTGTAGTCCCAGCTACTCGGGAGGCTGAGGCAGGAGAATGGCGTAAACCCAGGAGGCGGAGCTTGCAGTGAGCTGAGATCCGGCCACTGCACTCCAGCCTGGGTGGCAGAGCAAGACTCCGTCTCAAAAAAAAAAAAAAAAAAAAAAAAGGAAATTAAAGCAATTCCTTAAGGAAAGAAAAAATAGTTCAATACATATCCATATGTCTTCCACTTAGATTCAGTAATTGTTAACATATTAGCATATTTGTGTCAGCATGTGACAATATTTGGTCTTATGGAGACAGTACAGCCTGTTGGCTAGGAGTATGGAGTCGGTCTACCTGCGCTCCAAAGCCAGATTCACTGTTTTCTATTGTGTGATTTGACTTGGGCAAGTTCCTCAACATCTTTCTAAGCCTGTTTTCCTCAACTATAAGATAGGGTGCCATCTTAGAGATTTCAGAGGATTAAATGGGATAATGTTTGATATATAATAAACAATAAATATTATTTGGGTCCTTATCTCCTCTAAAATCACTTAGCCTGGAGGATAGGAACAGTATCTGGATTGGGTTCACCTTAAATTCATGGCCATTAACTCCCAGTGTGCCCTTTGTGCTATCTGGTAATCCTGCTACATCTTCAGGGTCTAGTTGTGTTGCCTAGGCTGGTCTTAGATCCCTGGGCTTAAGTGATCCTCCTGCCTCATCCTATATCTCACCAGCTCACTCACTCTCCTTCTTAGATAATCCTTTCACTCATTCTCCTCTTCCCTCAAACATTTAATACTTCCTGTGCCTTCTTCACTCTCAGCTGACAACTGTCTTTTGTGTTTCATTAAGACAATGGAAACAATCAGAAGAAAACTTTTATACATTTCTACATCTGCCACCTTTCCTGTTTCTATGCCTGCATTCCTATATTGTAGATAAACTGTATGTATTCCTATCGAAGGGCAACCCCTCCACTTATGCCTCAGATCTATTTCCTCTTGCCTATTTAAGACATCACTCTGGTAATTATCCCCTCTCCTGTATCATCAGTTTTTTTTCTTCCTTACTAAATCACTTCCATCAGCATTTAAAATCCCCCATCTTACCAAGCCTTCTCATAACTCAACATTCATCTCCAACTAACTTCCAATTCCTCTGCTACCCTTTAGAGAAAGGATTTTTTTTTTTTTTTTTTTTTGAGACGGAGTCTCGCTCTGTCGCCCAGGCTGGAGTGCAGTGGCCAGATCTCAGCTCACTGCAAGCTCCACCTCCCGGGTTTACACCATTCTCCTGCCTCAGCCTCCCGAGTAGCTGGGACTACAGGCACCCACCACCTCGCCCGGCTAGTTTTTTGTATTTTTTTTAGTAGAGACGGGGTTTCACTGTGTTAGCCAGGATGGTCTCGATCTCCTGACCTCGTGATCCACCCGTCTCAGCCTCCCAAAGTGCTGGGATTACAGGCTTGAGCCACCGTGCCCGGCCTAGAGAAAGGATCTTTGATAGAGCTCTCTGTACTGAAAAATATACAGGCAGGTCCAATTTATTTTTACTATGAAACTTGTCTCAAGTGTTAACACTTCCTATTATCTCCATCACTACCACCCCCTGGGCCCCATCATCTTGCTTGTACCACTGTGAGACCCTCTTAATTGTTTTCCCTGGTTTCTCTCTTGCCCCTCTATTTTCTTTCTTTCTTTCTCTCTCTCTCTCTCTTTCTCTCTGTTTCTCTGTTTCTCTCTTTCTTTTTTTTTTGAGATGGAGTCTCACTCTGTCGCCCAGGCTGGAGTGCAGTGGCTCGGTCTCCACTCACTGCAAGCTCCGCCTCCTGGGTTCACACCATTCTCCTGCCTCAGCCTCCCGAGTAGCTGGCAATACGGGCACCCGCCACCACACCTGGCTAATTTTTTGTATTTTTAGTAGAGACGGGGTTTCACCGTGTTAACCAGGATGGTCTCCATCTCCTGATCTCATGATCCACCTGCCTTGGCCTCCCAAAGTGCTGGGATTACAGGCATGAGCCACCGCGCCGGCCTATTTCTTTCTTTTTATAGAGATGGGGTCTCGCTGTGTTGCCTGGACTGGTCATGAACTCCTGGGCTCAAGTGATCCTCCCATCTCAGCCTCCCAAAGTGCTAGGATTATAGGCATGAGCCACTACACCCAGCCAGTAGTCTTTTTTTCTACCCATCTGTCAGAATTATCCTTTAAAAACATGACAGACCATGTTTTCCTCTGCCCCAAAACCTATAATGTCTTTTCATCAGCTCAGAAAAAAATTTAAATTCTTTGTCTTGTTCCAAAGACACATATTCTGGCCATCTACCTAACCTCATTTCTTATATTTTCTCCCTTACATAGCTCCAGCCATGATGATCTCTCTTTCTTTTTCCTCTTCCCCTTCCCATTCCCTCACTCTTGTGGCTTAGGCTGGAGTGCAGTGGGGCAATCTCAGCTCACCACAACCTCCACTTTCCAGGCTCAAGTGATCCTTCCATCTCAGCCTCCTGAGTAGCTGGCACCACAAGTGCATGCCACCAAACTTGGTTAATTTCTATAGTTTTAATAGAGATTGGGTTTCACTATGTTGCCCAGGCTGGTCTTGAACTCCTGGACTCAAGCAATCCACCCATCTTGGCCTCCCAAAGTGCTGAGATTACAGGCATGAGCCACTGCATCTGGCCCGTGATGATTTTTTTACTCTTCCTTGAACATAACAGGCACAAACTTGCTTCAGGGACCTTCTACTTGATCTTTCATCTGCCCACAGGATCTTTTCCCACACATTCACATAGCTTGTTCTTACATTGTCATTAAAGCCTCTACTCAAATGTCAGTCTTCAGAGAGACTTCCCTAGACTACTCTGCTTTATTTTCTTTCATGGCATTTGTCACTAACTGATGTATTTGTTGAATAAGTGCAGGGACTTTCTTTTGCTCACTGCTGTATGCCCAAAGCCTATAACAATACTTGCCATGTGATTAGGCACTGACATATTTGTTGAATGAATCTTTTGCTTCTTTTATACCTCTTTAGTTTATAGAACAGTGCTGAACACAAGTAAGTGCTTGATAAGTATTTATTGAAGTGAGATGGAAACAGCATAATCTACAGAACATAAATTGGATTCTATCAGTTTCTTAAAGCAAAACGCTTACCTCTGGCAGTCATTCAACAAAGGTTTGCATCTGTAAAAGAGGGGATGATAATAAATACTCCACTAAGCTGTTTCAAGAATTAGATGAGAAAACATTTATGAAAGCACCCAGTTTTTGTATTTTGTTAAATATAAAGTACTTAAAATTGTGAAGTGAATAAACAGACTCCAAAGGTACCAAGTGCAAGAGTGACTCTGTCTCCAGATGAACCATACCTTGAGACTGATGAATGTCCAGATGAAGTAGCCTTATTAATATAATTTTGAGGAAGGGGAATTACTATTTTTTTAGAGAGCTAGGGTCTTGCTTTGTCTTGCCAGGCTGGCCTTGAAC
Source organism: Trachypithecus francoisi (assembly GCF_009764315.1). NCBI lineage: Eukaryota > Metazoa > Chordata > Mammalia > Primates > Cercopithecidae > Trachypithecus > Trachypithecus francoisi. Next base: position 87,950,123 of record NW_022681470.1, on the reverse strand, counting down.
TCCTAGGCTCAAGGGATCCTCCCAAATAGCTGAGACCACAGGTTTATGACATTATACCTGGCCTTACTATTACGTTTAACTCTCCATCTGAGCAGGGAAACTGGAAAAAAGCATACATATCAGCTGATTAGTCTCACTTCAAATTCATGACCTCCTGCCTTATGAGGGGCCTTAACGTCTCTAGCAATCCTATCACTGTTCCTTAGTCCATTTACTGTCCTACTTGCCTAGGTGAGTATTTCTCCCTTCCTTTCTTTAATACCTCTTCCTTCCTCCTCTTGGATGATGACCTTGTTACATATTTGACTTCAAAAAAACAGAAGCAATTAGGTCTCCCTCCAAATGTTCCCTCTGCTTTCGCCTGGGCCTGTAAACTCTGCCTTCCCTCCAGTTCCTGTGGGTATCCTAGTCTAGCTCTTATTTAAGGCCAGCCCTCTATTGATGCACTAGATCTCACCGCCTCTCTCCTATTCCAGTAATGATCCTCTTTCTCTCCTACAGTTTTTCCTTGTCTACTGGATCATTTCCATAAGAACACAAGCATTCTGTAATTTCTGTCATTTTAAATAAAATCTTCTTGTGACCTCATATCTGCCAGAAGTTATACACCCATCCCCATTTTTGGAATTCCTTCTATATTTGCTGCTGCAATTCCTCTCTTCCTTTTCCCTCTTGAGCCCATTACAATCATTCCCTCCCCTTTCTCCCCTCCTTCATGGAAAATTCTCTTATAAGTGTCACCAGTGATCTCCCCATAGCAAAACTCAAATGGTCAATCCTGTTCTCATCTTACTTGACTTACCTGCAGAATAAGACACAGTCATTCTCTATTCCCTGAAATATTTTCTTCACATGGCTTCCACATTACTATAATCTCTTGGCTTTTCTCCTATCTGGCTTCTTCTCCATCCTGTTGATTTTTCTTAATTTCTACAATTCTAATCACTGGGATACCTCAGGATTTTATCCTCTTCTCTATGTGAACTCACTTTCTTGGCGATCTCATTCAGTCTTGCAGCTTTAAATGCTATCCATATATCAATAGCTCCCTAATTTATATCTGTAGTCCAGGTCCTTCTCTTTAACTCATCTTGAATATTCAACTGGTAATAAAAGCATCTTCTCTTGGACAATTAATAGCCATCTCAAATTTGTTAAAAAATAAGCTCCTTATTCTCCCCCTAAAACCTCCTCTCCCTGTTTTCTACATCTCAGGAAATGGCAGCTGTATTTTTTTCAGATCATCAGGCCAAAAAAATTTGGAATCGTCCTTGGTCCATCTCTTTCTCACAATGCTGTTTTTCAAGTCAACAAACCATATTGGTCATAGCTGGAAAATATACCCAGAATCCAACCATTTACCATCTTCATCGCCACCATGTTGAATCAAGCTACCATCGTCTCTTGCTTGGTTTTCTGCGATAACCTCTTAACAGATTTTTCTGCCTCCTTTCTCATTTCCCTTTTATGCAAATCAGAGGTCTCCAGTGACTTCTCATCTCACTTGTAGTAACAGTCAAACTCCTTAAAAAGGCTTCTAAAGCCCTACATAATCTGCTTCCACCCCCAGTTAACTCTGTTCTCATCCCCATTAATCTTTCCTCTTTCCTCTCTCCATTCCAACTACACTGGTCTGCTATTCCTCAAACAGGCTAGTCACACTTCCAACCCAGAGCCCTTGAAAACTCCTGCCAGATATCTATGAGCCTTACTTCCTCAGCTCCTTCAGCTCTTTGGTCAAATGCTAGTTTTCGGAGAGGCTTTTCCTGACTACTTTATCTAAAACTGTATTCCTCCATTTCCACCCCAATACTTACTACCACCTTTCTCTGCCTTTTCTCCATAGCACTTATCATCACACTAGTCATTTTATGTGCTTTATTTATTTGTCTCTATATACACTGGGATGTAAGCTCCATGAGGGCAGAATTTCTTTGTCTGTTTTGTCCTCTACACTTTCTAGCATCAATAAATCTTTGTTGAATTTTGATAACTTTTCCTCTGGTCTCTGATCTCAAGACTCGCTTCTTCAAAAGACTAAGGAAATGCACCTGGTGATAGGAGGGCTTGAGAGTGTGTAAGAGATCTGTGGTGATGGCGCCTTCAAATTACTTCCATGAATATCTAATATTCTGATATTCTAATATTTTTTCCAGCTTAATACCAAAACATCCCCAGCAACCAACCAGGCAGCTGGCCCAGAGGAAAAAGGTGAGTGGGGTTGGGCTAGGCAGTTTGTAGAGCAGGTGACTACAGAGACATGAAGACAAGTAGAGTGAGTCTGGAATTTCCTGAAGTCAGACATGAAAGGAATAATAATGTGGATAAGTGACACAAAGGACTAGGTTAGAACTATAGTACTATATCTATAGGCTTCCTTCTCTTTTTCGTAGGAAGTAAACCTATCAGTATTTACTCCTTGATTTTAGAAACTGGGTCTGGAGTGTTGGGGGAGAGAGGTACAAGATAAGAAGAAACTCATCAAAAGTCCCAGCATTATCCCCATCAGAAATTGAGGGAAAGCTGAGGAAAGTGAGTGTGCATTGGAACTTGAATTTATGAGTAAGTGATGAAAGAAGACATTTGTTGTTTGGTCCAAGAGTAGCAGAGCTCCCCTAAGTAACTATAGCTAATTCCCAGCCTTAGTACCTTGACTCAGACTTCTAGGGGAATTATCAGGCATTCATAAGCCTAGCAAAAATTGGGGGACCCCAGAGTCTGGCACAAGGTGGACCTTACCCACTGTATTGGGGACCTGGAGAAAGGGTCTGGAGCAGGTCAGATTAACTCATTAATGAGTCTCCCAACTATCTGCAGGAAAAGCTGGCAATGTCAAGAAGGCGGAGGAGGAGGAGGAGATTGACATTGATCTGACAGCACCAGAAACAGAGAAGGCTGCTCTTGCTATTCAGGGCAAGTTCCGGCGATTTCAGAAAAGGAAAAAGGATTCCAGCTCTTGAATGGCCAGACTTGCCCTTCACCTTCACCCTGGTCCCTTCTCTCCCCTTCTCCACACCCATGTATCTTTACCCCTTGTCCCTCTAGCCTTTCCTTGAGGCAAGTTCAACTCTTATATATTCTTGTATCTGGCCCCCTCAAGCCATCACAGAAGTAGAGGCACAAGAGAGGCGGAGAAGATGAAGACTTCAATCAGCAGTCACTTGTCTAAGGGTGGAACAATTTCTTCTTGGGATAAGGTTTTTTGATCAGTAGCTATGCCTGCCCTGTAGGGTTGAACAAGAGGCTTTGAGGCTGAGAGGTCTCCCCAAAGAACAATGTGGGAAGGAGGTGAAGGCCTTCAGAGTAGGGTGCCTGAGAGTGGGACATATGCACTGTTCTGCTAGTTACGGTATTCACACTTTAGGTCACATTTTTTTTCCCCTTCAGATCCTTCTGCACCAACTCCAACTTCCCCTCCCAGGATCTAAGCCACAGTGGGGACTGGAGCCTCCCTTTCCCCCTAGGCAGACCTAAATCAATCAGTTTATCACAATAGTGCATGCTGAGTAGATTAGTTCCAAGGAAGGGAGACTGGAATGGTGGTGTCAAGGAAAAGGCTCCCTCATCATCTAGTCTAGGACCATAACGGGCAGAAGCAGACGAGGTTCCAGGGTCACAGGCAGGGGAATGAGAAGTAGGGCACATATAGGGAGGAAAGAAAAGTGAAGAAGGGGGAAATCTCTGAAGCCACACATTACTGCTGGGAAAACTGTACTACATGAAGGATTATTGGGGCTTTGCTAACCTGCTCACCTCTTACCCCCCAAGTCTAGCCATCCCCAGAGGCCATACAAACCAAGTGGCTCCTGTAGTTCCCATTTGCCCCACTATGGAGTCAGAGTAAAAGTGGAATAGCCACTCCATGTGATTTTAGCATGTTTAATAATTTTAACAATAAACCACCCCACAAATGGGGTCATTTAACCTCTACTAATGTTTTTTCTTGGGAGGAACTCAGTGATTATAAGCCTGAGCTGGCCTCAGGGAGTGGGGTGGAGGAGCAACTGCGTTGATTGCCTGGTGGCACAAGAAACTAACACTGCCTGAGCAATTTTCAGACTGAAGCCAACCCTCCCTTTCCCCACCCTTACGGACCTTGCCTTCACCTTGATTTGCCACCCCATTGTCTCTGTGCTGCTGTCACCGCCCCCAGGGTGCACCTGCCAGAGTGCTCATTTTCCCTTTCTCCTTCCAGCTGAGAGCGTGCTGGGTACACATCTCTCTGAAAACAAACCTGGTCTTCCTTGCTCCGGATTCCCAAATGACCTATCCTAGATTTCCTTCTTGCTTTGTCTTCCTCCCACATTCTCCCCTCCCCTCCCTCTTGTTTATCAAATGGAAGGGAAGGAAAAGACTCTGGTCACTAGAGAGCACCACTGTTACACTAAAAGTTTAATCCACTAACTACATAAAATTATGGCTTTCAAGTAGCTTAAATTGCTGAGAAATTCCTCTATATGCTAAAACCAGAAGTCAAATGTTTAAAGATTGAACAAAGAATGATCTGGTTTTTTGTTTGTTTGTTCGTTTGTTTGTTTTTGAGATGGAGTTTCGCTCTTGTTGCCCAGGCTGGAGTTCTATGGTGCAGTGTGGGCTCACCGCAACCTCCACCTCCCAGGTTCATGCAATTCTCTTGCCTCAGCCTCCTGAGTAGCTGGGGTTACAGGCATGCACCACCATACCTGGCTAGTTTTCTATTTTTAGTAGAGATGGGGTTTCTCCATGTTGGTCAGGCTGGTCTCGAACTTCCAACCTCAGGTGATCTGCCTGCCTCTGCCTCCCAAAGTGCTGGGGTTACAGGCGTGAGCCACCGCACCTGGCCTTTTTTCCTTTTCAATTGTTTTTGTTGTGGTAAAACACACATAAAATTTTTCATCTTAACCATTTTTAAGTGTACAGTTTAGTGGCATCAAATACGTTCAGTAATACTGTGTAACTATCATCGCTATCCATCTCTGTAACTCTTTCCATCTTGTAAAACTGAAACTCTACACCTATACCCTTTAGACAATAACTCCCCATCTCCCCTCTTCCCAGCCTCTGGCAACCACCATTCTACTTCTTATTTCTAAGTCCCCTTACTTCTTCATATTTACCTTTCCCTTCTTGATTTAAGAATATAGAAGTCAGGCCAGGCCCAGTGGCCCATGCCTGTAATCCCAGCACTTTGGGAGGCCAAGGTGGGTTGATCACCTGAGGTCAGGAGTTCGAGACCAGCCTGGCCAGCATGGTAAAACCCTGTCTCTACTAAAAAAAAAAAAAAAATTGGCCGGGCGCGGTGGCTCAAGCCTGTAATCCCAGCACTTTGGGAGGCCGAGACGGGTGGATCACGAGGTCAGGAGATCGAGACCATCCTGGCTAACACGGTGAAACCCTGTCTCTACTAAAAAATACAAAAAACTAGCCGGACGAGGTGGCAGGCGCCTGTAGTCCCAGCTACTCGGGAGGCTGAGGCAGGAGAATGTCGTAAACCCAGGAGGCGGAGCTTGCAGTGAGCTGAGATCCGGCCACTGCACTCCAGCCTGGGCGACAGAGCGAGACTCCGTCTCAAAAAAAAACAAAACAAACAAACAAACAAACAAAAATTAGCTGGGCATGATGGCAAATGCCTGTAATCCCAGCTACTTGGGAGGCTGAGGCATGAGAATCGCTTGAACCCAGGAGGCGGAGGTTGCAGTGAGCAGAGATAGTACCACTACACTGTACTTCAGCCTGGGTGACAAGACTAAAACTCCGTTAAAAAAAAATATATATTATATATATATACACACGCATATATATATATATATATATGTTAGCTGGAGGCTGAGTGCAGTGGCTCATGCCTGTAATCCCAGCACTTTGGGAGGCCAAGATGGGTGGATCACCTGAGGTCGGGAGTTCGAGAACAGCCTGACCAAAATGGAAAAACCTCATCTCTACTAAAAACACAAAATTAGCTGGGCATGGTGGCACATCTTTGTAATCCCAGCTACTCGGCAGGTTGAGCAGGAGAATCACTTGAACCCGGGAGGCGGAGGTGGTGGAGCCGAGATCATGCCATTGCACTCCAGCCTGGGCAACAAAAGTGAAAATCCGTCTCAAAAAAAAAAAAAAAAGTCAACTGGGCATGATGGTGCATGCCTATAATCCCAGCTACTTGGGAGACTGAGGCAGGAGGATGGTTTGAGCCCAGGATTTCAAGGCTGCAATGAGCTATGATCACACCACTACACTCCAGCCTGGGTGACAGAGGGAGACCCTGTCTCTGAAAAAAAAAAAAAAAATGTGTGTGTGTGTAAACCATGTGGCAGCTATGAATGGGAAACAAGGGACAATATCCCTAGAAGGTAACCTATAGCTCAAAGTTTACTCATGCCTAGCAAGCCCATTGCCATAGGATATTAGGAGAATTGACCAGTAATTCATGGGAAGGTCCTATGTTAAAGGAATTCCCCACTTCTTCTGATGCCAGGGAAAAGGAGGAAATTTTACTGTTACCTTTGGAATCTGTTTTGAGTACAGTATGGTAATGACGGTGGCCTTTGGTCCCAGCCTCATAGGCAAATAAAAGGATAACCTAATTGCCACACCTGCTGTGTGTCCAGTGTGTCTGATAAAGCTGGAGTACTCCCCCTTCCCTTGTTCCATGGACATAAGATGAGAATTGATGGGTGCTGTACCTGTTCTGCCCCTGTGGGCACTAAGGTAAGGCAGGGGCTTCCTCTTTCTGGTGAAGTGAACTTCTGTGGCTGGTGCTAAGGCAATGCTGGAGTTATCTGCCACCAGCTCCTCTCTTGGAGACTCTGCTGCTTGGAGGTATCTGTTTGTTTGTTTGTTTTTGCCACACTGATCTGGAGCATAGTGCTGAAATGATTTTTCCCTTTATCATCTCTTGCTTTAAAAATGTTATGCTTGTTCTCATGCTCATACTCATCTTTTTACTAAAGGGCATGGTAGCAAAAACATAGTCATTGCTTCGGGAGAGTTCTGACCGGAAAGAGAGACTTGGGCATCTTTTGCTGAACAAATGGTATGAACATGTTCAGAACAATGAACACTGAACACTGTTTTCTCTCTGCCAGGCTACTTATTCCTACCATGGGCACTCACACTGAGCCTCTTTTCTCTAGCATGCCTGTAACTCCTCCTTGGGGCCCTGGGCTGAGGCTGGGATCTTGGGGCTCTAGAACCTTGCTTCTCTTCCCTGTCCCTCTAGTACCTACTACTGAAGAACTAATCCTCAAATACTAATCACTGAGGAATTATTCTTGAGTGCTTTCTTTTGTGAAGCAAAAACTGAGTATTTGGGGAATTGGTGAATGCCTTTATAAATGGCTTAGCAGAAAATACAAGCATAAGAAACAGTCAAGGAAGAAAGCTAAAAAGAAAAAATTCATTTTTCTTATATTCAGCACTTCTGACACCAAATGTTTGAGTTTTCTCCTCCCATTAGGCAATTCTCCAATTCTGGACACCAACTGGGTGTCCTGCAATCCAATTATGACACTACACAGACTTCACACTAGTTGCAAGTCTCAGATTGTGACCTATACTTCTGGCAAACTGGCTGTACATCAGGGGTTCCCATGACCATGCCTCAGGTTCAGTAATTTTCTAGAATGGTTCATAGAACTCAGAAAACTGCCTTACTTACTGTTATTGATTTATTAGAAAGGATACAACTCAGGAACCAACCAAATGCAAGAGATGCATAAAGCAAAGTATGGGCATTAGGGGTGCATGGGGTGTCCATGCTCTCTCTGGTGTGCCACCCTCCCAGCACCTCCATGTGTTCACCAACCTGGAAGCTCTCCGAATCTCAAGCCCCATTGTTTAGGGTTCTTATGGAGGCATTACTATGTAGACATGGTTGATTGAATCATTGACCATTGTTGATTGAGTCAATCCCCTCTGCCTTTCCTGAAGGCCTGATGGGGGCTGGGGGGCACTGAAAGTTCCAAACCTCTAATCACAAGGTTGGTTTTTCTGGCAACCAGGCTTTCATCTTCTGAGAGTCACCTTATTAACATAAACACAGGTAAGGTTGAAAGGGGCTTATTAGGCCAGGTACGGTGGCTCATGCCCGTAATCCCAGCATTTTGGGAGGCCAAGGCAGGCTGATCACCTGAGGTCGGGAGTTGGAGACCAGCCTGACCAACATGGAGAAACCTCATCTGTACTAAAAATACAAAATTAGCCAGGCATGGTGGCACATACCTGTAATCCCAGCTACTCAGGAGGTTGAGGCAGGAGAATTGCTTGAACCTGGGAGGCGGAGGTTGCAGTGAGCTGAGATCACGCCATTGGACTCCAGCCTGGGCCACAAGAGCAAAACTCCATCTCAAAAAAAAAAGGAGAGGAGGGCTTACTACAAATAGTAAAAGATGCTCCTGAATGTTACATTCAGGACATTCTTTAATTTTTTTTTAATTAAAAAATTTGTTTTCAGAGATGAGGTCTCATTATGTTACCCAGTCTTCAGTACAGTGGCTATTCACAGGTGCAATCCTCCCACCTCATCCTCCTGAGAAACTGGGACTACAGGCATGCACCACTGTACCTGGCTCACTTAGGAAATTCTAAGGGTTTTAGGAGCTCTGTGCTGGAACCCACTGTGCCAAAACTGGAGGAGGAAAACCAAATATATATTTCTTATTATATCACAATATCACATCCATATCACTGATATCTGTTTTGGTATTTTTTTCAACTGCGTAGGGGTGGCAGAGCTGGGATAATAGTCCCATCTATATGTGGGAGAGGTCTGGCAATCCAAGCAGGCGATATACTTGTAATTATGTTCCTGAAGTCCAAATATGTATGTCTTGGTAAAGTTTCAGGCAGCTAAAGGTAGAAGGATTCTGCTCCCTGGATGATCCTGCAATTCTAGTTTCAGAGACTTGGTGTTGCTGCTGGGTAGGACCCTTGATGTCCCCTTGATCTTGCCCCAATCTAGAGCCAGCTCTTTCCACTTTCATCTCTTCCATCTCCTCCTCTTGCAACAAATCCCTGCCCTAATGTCCTTTTTTGGGAGCTGCCCTCTGTGCCCACTTATTTGCCATTCTCTCCACCCTCTTGCCCTTGCTGAGTTTCCCTTATTTTTGGAACTGTTTGTAGTGTGAGTGGCTCCTGGTAGCTCCCTTGTCCCTGCTGTGCTCAGTCCCTGAAAACTCACCCTCACAGGAAGCACTCTCCAGTGAGCTGCTGTCTTCCTTCATCATCATCTCTCCAAATGTAGTTCCTCTGCTGTCTGTGCCTCTGAAAACTGAGGGCTGGGGTCAGGAGGTTTGCTTTTTGTAGTAAGATGTTGCCTTTCTTTCTGGTTGTTTAGGTGGCAGCTTTGACTCCAGATCTACAAAGGCAGAGATTCACAGTCCACAGATAAGTAGAAAGTCAGCCTGTTCACTAGGGTGCAGGAAGAGCTCCCTCATTCCTTTGTTGGCTCTTTCTCTCCTGCAGTCATCAGGTTAGGGTGAACCCTTCCTCCCAGCATCATGCTTCGATCATCATCATGGTCATCATTATCACAGGCTTTCTTTACTCACCAATCCGCATGAAGCAAGGGGAGCCACCCCAACCTGATCACTTGAGAGTATCCTTACCTGCAAGTAGCTCTTTGTTGGCTCAGGTTACATCAGACTTAGGGTCTTCAGGGATGCTCACCCCCAAGTTGGGGTGATTCCTCAGCCTTATGTTACCTACAGAACATGAATGGTGATGATAATAGTAATATCTAAGATTTGTAAGTTGTTGTGTGTCAGATCCCATTCTAAGCACATTTACATATATTAACTCATTTAATTCTTGCTGCTTGATGACATAGATACTATTATTATCCCCATATTATAAATGAATAAACTGAGGCACATAAATATTAAATAATCTGCCCAAAACAAGTAAATCTTTGAAGTAGGAACAGAACTCAGGCAGTCTGGCTCCAGAATCTGGGCCCTTTGTTTTACCCTGATAAGGAGCTAGATAAGTGAAGGGCAGTAGATTGGTTGTCAAGAATGTTGTCCAGCCTAGCTTATAGGGCAGAGTTTCCCTTAGCTGAGCTCAGGCATATCCACTTGGTCCCTCATAACCTAGACAGGTAAGATCTGTACCTTCTCTGGTCCCTCATCCTTCCAGGGAAGAACCAGATCCTGGCTTTACCTGACTGTCCTAGCAGATTCCTTCCAGAATTGTATCAGTGCCTTGATCTCCTCCTCTAGCTGCCTCTCCTGGTACTCTAGGGAACATGTGACCAGGCTCTATGGAATTAAAAGTGGTTTCAAGTGAAATAGATAGAGAAATGGGGCTCAGAACTTGCAAAGTAGGGCTGAAATGCAGGCCTAGAAGGAAAGAAGGGTCAACGGGCTCCCATTGGTGTATGACAGTGAGTAGGTGTGGATATCCTGAAGCTAAGGTAAACTCTCCACTTAACTCATGGGACGGTCCTAGGCCTCATTTATTCTTCTAAATCAGTTCTCAACAAGGGGGTGCACTGCCCTCTAGGGGATATTTTGGGAATCTGTGGGGGTATTTTTTTAGTTGTCACTGTGTGTGTGTGTGTGTGTGTGTGTGTGTGTGTGTGTGTGTGTGTGTGTATGTGTTGGGCTGGGGGGTGGGGTGGTGATGGTGGTGGTGAAGGTTCCTGGTATTTAGGAGCCAAGGATGCTAGACAATACTGCAACGACCAGGACAGTGCTGCACAAAAAAGAACTGTCCCGCATCTCACGTGACTTTTAAAAGTCCCATTGGAGGCCAGGCGCGGTGGCTTACACCTGTAAGCCCAACACTTTGGGAAGCCGAGGCGGGCGGATCACCTGAGGTCAGGAGTTCTAGACCAGCCTGGCCAACATAGTGAAACCCCGTCTCTACTAAAAATACAAAAATTAGGCGGGCGTGGTTGTGGGTGCATGTAATTCCAGCTACTCGGGAGGCTGAGACAGGAGAATTGCTTGAACCTGGGAGGCGGAGGCTGCAGTGAGCCGAGATCGTGCCACTGCACTCCAGCCTGGGCAACAGAGCAAGACTTTGTCTTTAAAAATAATAATAAATGGCCGGGCGCGGTGGCTCAAGCCTGTAATCCCAGCACTTTGGGAGGCCGAGACGGGCGGATCACGAGGTCAGGAGATCGAGACCATCCTGACTAACACGGTGAAACCCCGTCTCTACTAACAATACAAAAAACTAGCCGGGCGAGGTGGCGGGCGCCTGTAGTCCCAGCTACTCGGGAGGCTGAGGCAGGAGAATGGCGTAAACCCGGGAGGCGGAGCTTGCAGTGAGCTGAGATCTGGCCACTGCACTCCAGCCTGGGCGACAGAGCGAGACTCCGTCTCAACAACAACAACAACAACAACAATAATAATAATAAATAAAAAATCCAAAAATTAGCTGGCCGTGCTTGTGTGCACCTGTAGTCCCAGATTCTCGGGACACTGAGGCAGGAGAATCGGTTGAACCAGGGAGGCAGAGGTTGCAGTGAGCTGAGATCACACCACTGCACTCCAGCCTGGGTGACAGAATGAGACTCTATCTCAAAAGAAAAAAAAAGTCCCATTGGATATTAATGTAGGTAAATAAAGCCCGTTATAATTGGAAGGAGCCTAGAACACAACTCCATTTTACATATAAATGCAAAGTATTTTTGTCGTTGTTTTAGATCCTGAATTTCCAAGAAATACAAGTTATGTGTAGATTGAAGGGACATCATAATTTGTTTTGTTCAGAACTTTACCAAGAGTTGTTTGCCATTTCAGGAATCCATGTCATCAAGACAATGCTATTTGTGGTATCTGAGTCTCTAATACCTACCTATCAGTTTGTATGTGTTACTGTTGCATTCACAGCAGTTTTTTGTTTTTTTGTTTGTTTGTTTTTGAGACTGTCTTGCTCTGCCTCCCAGGCTGGAGTGCAGCATCTTGGCTCACTACAGCCTCCATCTCCTGGGCTCAGTTGATCCTCCTGCCTCAGCCTCATGAGTAGCTGGGACTACAGGCCTGTGCCACCACACCCAGCTAGTTTTTGTATGTTTTGTAGAGAAGGGGGTATTGCCATATTGCCCAGGCTGGTCTTGAACTCCTGGGCTCAAGTGATCTGCCTAATAAAAATTAGCCAGGCATGGTGGCGCTTGCCTGTAGTCCCAGCTACTCATGAGGCTGCGGCAGAAGGATCACTAGAGCCCAGGAGACCAAGGTTGCAGTGAGCCAAGATTGTGCCACTGCACTCCAGCCTGGGCAACAGAGTGAAACCATGCCTCAAATCAATCAATCAATCAGTCAATCAATCTGACTTAAAATATCCTACATGACTCCAGAACACTTTTGAAGGAAAGAAGGTATTAATGAAGATTCTGAATCAGGTGCTTTTATGGTAAATAACTTTTTTTCTCTAACACCATAATTTGACATTCAACGTTTCCCTTGATTCTCTAATAGTTATATATTATTACTCCTATTTTATAGATTAATAAGGATTCATAGGGAGAGACTAAATAACTTCCTTAAAACTTTAGGCCTTTCTGACTTCACAACTCATATTTTATTTTAGACCCCTAATGCTCCTCTGTTGGTCTCCTGAATTCAGAAATAAACTGCGTAGCTGGGTGTGGTGGTTGATGCCTATAATCTCAACACTTTGGGAGGCTGTGGCTGGAAGATTGCACGAGGCCAGGAGTTTGAAACCAGCCTGGACAACATAGTGAGACCTCATCTATACAAAAAATTAAAACTAAAAAATAATTTTTAAAAGGAAGAAATTGGGCCGGGCATGGTGGCTCATGTGTCTAATCCCAGCACTTTGGGAGGCCAAGGCGGGCAGATCACCTGAGGCCAGGAGACCATCCTGACCTATATGGTGAAATCCTGTCTCTACTAAAAATACAAGAAAATTAGCCAGGCATGGTGGCGCACAACTGTAGTCCCAGCTACTCAGGAGGCTAAAAATCTCTTGAATCTGGGAGGTGGAGGTTGCAGTGAGCCGAGATGGTGCCACTGTACTCCAGCCTGGTCAATGAAGTGAGACTCCATCTCAAAAATAAAAATAAAGTAAAATAAATAAATAAGATTAAGAAAAAAGGAAGAAATTTACTCTGCTCAATATGTGACCCTGGGCCGGGTGCAGTTTATCATGCCTGTAATCCCAGTACTTTGGGAGGCCAAGTTGGGTGGATCACCTGCAGTCAGGAGTTCAAGACCAGCCTGGCCAACATGGTGAAACCCCATTCCTACTAAAAATACAAAAATCAGCTGGCTTGGTGGCACACACCTGTAATCCCAGCTACCTGGGAAGCTGAGGCGGGAGAATCGCTTGAACCCAAGAGGTGGAAGTTGCAGTGAGCCGAGATCTGCACTGCAGTCTAGCCTGGGTGACAGAGCGAGACTCCGTCTCAAAAACAAACAAACTATACACACACACACATATATATATATATGACCCTGACTTGTAGACCAGGGTGGCACACTCAGCTCCCTTAAACGAACTCAGCAGGAAAAGAAGATTAGAAGACGTCAGGTAACTATGGGGCCGTAGCTTCTCCTCATGAACTGGATGTTGTTTAACTCACCTAACCATAATATTGGGTGTACACAGCAGCATTTTTTTTTTTTTTTTTTTTGACAGAGTCTCACTCTGTCACCCAGGCTGGAGTGTAGTGGTGCAATCTTGGCTCACTGCAACCTCCGCTGCCTGAGTTCAAATTATTCTCCTGCCTCAGTCTCCCAAGTAGCTGAGATTACAGGTGACTGCCACCACGCCCGGCTAATCTTTGTATTTTTATTAGAGATGGGGTTTCTCCATGTTGGCCAGGCTGATCTTGAACTCCTGACCTCAGGTGATCCACCCGCCTTGGCCTCCTAACGTGCTGGGATTATAGGCGTGAGCCACCACGCCCAGCTGCAGCATTTTTTTTTTTTCTGAAACAGGGTCTCACTCTGTGGACCAGGCTAGAGTGCAGTGGTGAGGTCTCAGCTCACTGCAACCTCTGCCTCCCAGGCTCAACTGATCCTCCAACCTCAGCCTCATGAGTAGCTGGGACTACAGGTGTGCACCACCACACCTGGCTAATTTTTGAATTTTTTGTAGAGATAGGGTTTTGCCACATTGCCCAAGCTGGTCTCAAACTCCTGGACTCAAGTCACCCACATGCCTTTGCCTCCCAAAGGGCTGGGATTACAGGCATGAGACACTGTGCCCAGCCACAAAGCAGCAATTTATCATTAAATGGAAATGGTTATATGTGATGGTTAATTTTAAGTGTCAACTTGACTGGGCCACAAGGTGCCCAAATTTTGGTTCAACATTATTCTGGGTGTGTCTGTGAGGGTGTTTCTGGATGAGACTAACATTAGAATCAGTAATCTGAAGCAGATTATTCTCCCCATTATGGGTGAGCCTCATCCAATCTATGGAAGGTGTAAATAGAACAAAAGGCTGAATGAGAGAAAATTCATTCTCTCTGCCTGATGGTATGCAAACTGAGACATTGGTCTTCTCCTGCCTTTGGACTTGATTTGGAACTTATGCCATTAGCTTGCTGGTAGTCAGGCCTGCAGACTGCAGGTTTTGGAACTTCTCTGCAGATCTTGAGAATTCCCAGCCTCCAAAATCATGTGAGCCAATTTCTTATAATAAACATATATCTATGTCTATATTGGTTTATATTATAGATGAAGAGATATATGAATGGAACACAGAATGGATACAGACTGTGAAAAAATTTATGTTCCAGGTGACTGTCCACCAAAAGCCTCTTTTCCTGGCATCCCCAGTTGCTGCTCAATAAACCCTTGGATAAAGTGGCCATTTTGGCAGGCATGGAGCCTATGCATGGGCTCAACAACATAGAGTTTCCCTTACCAAGGCTGATCTAATTAATGCTACTGCTGAGTGCCTAATATGTCAAGAGCAGAAACGAACATTGAGTCCCTGATACACACTATTTTCTGAGGGGACCACCTTCCCACTTGATGCTTAATGGCAGGTTAATTACACTGGCCTTCCTCCATCATAGAGGGGGCAGAGGGTTTTTTGTTTTGTTTGTTTTGTTTTGTTTTGTTTTGTTTGAGACAGGGTCTTGCTCTGTCACTCAGGCTGGAGTGCAGTGGCACAATCACAAAATTACAGCTCACTGCAACCTCTGTCTACTGGGCTGAAGCAATCCTCCCACCTCAGCCTCCCGAGTAGCTGAGATTACAGGCATGAACCACCACGTCCTGCCAAAATATACATTCTGAATATGGATCTGCTTTCTTTGTCCACAATGCATTTACCAGGACCACCATTTGTGGGCTCAAAACATGCCTTATCCATAGTCATGACATTCCCCATAGCATTGTATCTAATCAAGGAACTTATTTCACAGCAAAGGAAGTACAGTAACGGGCTCAATGCTCAGGGAATTAAGTGATCTTACCACATTTCTCATCACCTGGAAGCAGATGCCTATTTAAAACATGGACTGACTTACTAAAGACTCACAGCAAAACTTGGGAGACAATACCCTGAAACAATGGGGATCTATCTTACAAGGTGCAGTATGTGCTTTGAATGAGAGGCTGTTATATGGTAGTGTTTCCCCCATAGCCAGAATATATGGGTTCAAGAGTCAGCAAGTAGATGTGGGAATGGCTCTTCCACTGTAACACTAATAACCCACTCATTGAACTTTTGTTTCCCAGCAGCTTTGAACTCTGCTGGTTTGGAGGACTTTGTCTCCAAAGGAAGATTTTGTCCACCAGTGAACACAGCAATGGTTTCATTGACTTGGAAGACAAGAATGCCACCTGGCCATTTGGGGCTTTATATGACACTGAACAAAAAAGCCAAACAAACGGATTATAATAGTTCCCCCATCCACTTATTTATGGCTTCACTTCTCAAAGTTTCAGTTTCCCACAGCCAACTGTGGTCTGAAAATATTAAATGGAAAATCCCAGAAATAAACAATTCATGAATTTTAAATTGCATACTGTTCTGAGTAGCGTGATGAAATCTCACGCTGCCAAAGATGTAATCATCCTTTTTCAGCATATCCATGCTGTATACATTACCTGCCCTTTAGTCATTTAGTGTCTATCTCAGTTATCAAATCAATTGTCCAAGTTCTTGTATTCAAGTAACCCTCATTTTACTCAATAATGGCCCCAAAGTGCAGGAGTAGTGATGTTGGCATACTGTTATAATTGTTTTCTATTATTAGTAGTTATCGATGTTAATCTCTTACTGCGCCTAACTGGTAAATTAAACTTTATCACAGGCCAGATGCAGTGGCCCATGCCTGTAATATCAGCACTTTGGGAGGCCGAGGTGGGAGGATCACCTGAGGTAAGGAGTTTGAGATCAGCCTGGACAACATGGTGAAACCCCGTCTCTACCAAAAATACAAAAAAATTAGCCAGGTGTGGTGGCACACACCTGTAATCCCAGCTACTTGGGAGGCTAAGGCAGGAGAATCGCTTGAACCAGGAAGGCAGAGTTTTCAGTGAACCAAGATTGTGCCACTGCATTCCAGCCTGGGCAACAGAGCTAGACTCCAACTCAAAAAAACAAAAACAAAAACAACAAAAAAACTTTATCATAGATATTTATGTATAGGAAAAAACATAGTATATATAGGGTTCAGTACCATTCCTGGTTTCAGGCATCCAGGAAGTTCTCGGAATGTATCCCCCACAGATAAAGGAGGGCTACTATATTCCGCTGGCTGATGTGACTGATCCTGATTACATAGCGGAAATTGAATTGCTGCACAGTGGGGACGGACAAGGAAAGTTATTTCTAGAACCCAGAGGATTCTCTGGGAGTACCACTTAGTACTTCCCAGTCCAATAGTAAAGGTTAATGGACAAATACAGCAACTGAAAAAAAAAAAAAGGCAAGATAATTGAGAACTCAGACCTTGAGCGAGAAATGGAAGTTTGGGTCCCTGCATGGTGAAGAACTCTGACCATCTGAGGTTCTGAGTGAGAGTAGGGAAATATAGAATGAGTAGAAGAAGTGGAATATGGCTTTTGATCCAATTATGGAAATGAGGACTGAACTGTAGGAAGTTGGCCTATTTTCTATTTGCTTATTATAATAGATATGTGTTTATGTTAGCCATTTATTCATCTCTCTTCTCTTCTTTTTATATTATTAGATGAGTTACTGGAAGTGAACTTTACAATATAGTCTACATCATAGAATATTTGGTGGGACTATGACTGAATTAACATAATCAGGGATGAATACAATCACTATTGGCCTATTTGAAGAACCGTGAAAAGCTCTGTGTTTGTAGTCTGCCCATGCCTTTCCTTCTCCAACCTTACTTCTACACATGAATATTTGTCCAACAATTTCTCAGATGTTTTAAGGCAGGGTAGCAAACTCATAAGGCAGGTAAGGAAATGAGGGAAGTGAGGATTTAGACCCCATCTAAAGGGGAAAAACAATTTTCAGTTCAAAGTTATTGTTGTCTGGTGACAATCAATTGTAGCATTATTTGAATAAACAAACACATAGGACAAACAAAAGATGTTTTCCATTTGTTGCACTCTCTGATTTAAAGTTAATTTGTCGGCCAGGTGCAGTGGTTCACGCCTGTAATCTCAGCACTTTGGGAGGCCGAGGTGGGCGGATCACTTAAACCCAGGAATTTGAGACCAGCCTTGCCAGCATGGTGAAACCCCATCTCTACTAAAAATACAAAAATTAACCGAGTGTGGTGGTGCATGCCTGTAGTCCCAGCTATTCGGGAGGCTGAGGCAAGAGAATCACTTGAACCCCAGAGGTGGAGTTTGCAGTGAGCTGAGATCCTGCTACTGCACTCCAGCCTGGGTGACACAGTGAGACTATCTCAAAAGAAAAAAGAAAGAAAAAAAAGAAAAGAAAGTTAACATACATTTCTCAAAGAGGTAGGAGAAAAATCAGGATAGTGTGTTTCAGGGAAGTCAAGAGATAAAATGTTGGCCGGGTACAGTGGCTCACGCCTGTAATCCCAGCACTTTGGGAGGCTGAGGTGGCCGGATCATGAGGGCAGGAGTTCGAGACCAGCCCGGACAACATGGCGAACCCCATCTCCACTAAAAATACAAAAATCAGCCTAGTGTGGTGGTGGGTGCCTGTAATCCCAGCTACTCAGGAAGCTGAGGCAGGAGAGTCGCTTGAACCCTGGAGGCAGAGGTTGCAGTAAGCCAAGATCGCGCCACTGCACTCCAGCTTGGTGACAGGGTGAGACTCTGTCTCAAAAAAAAAAATGAGAGAAAGTGTTAACAGAAAGAGGAAGTGGCTGGTAATGTTGAATACCGCTGAGAGGATGAGGAAGACAACAGTGACCACTGAATCTGCAAAATAAGCATCATGAATGCCCTTTGAAACAAGCAGTTTTTTTTTTTTTTTTTTTGAGACGGAGTCTCGCTCTGTCGTCCAGGCTGGAGTGCAGTGGCGCAATCTCGGCTCACTGCAAGCTCCGCCTCCCGGGTTCCCGTCATTCTCCCGCCTCAGCCTCCGAGTAGCTGGGACTACAGGCGCCCGCCACCTCGCCCAGCTAGTTTTTTGTATTTTTTAGTAGAGACGGGGTTTCACCGTGTTAGCCAGGAGGGTCTCGATCTCCTGACCTCGTGATCCACCCGCCTCGGCCTCCCAAAGTGCTGGGATTACAGGCTTGAGCCACCGCGCCCGGCCGAAACAAGCAGTTTTAATGGAGTGATGAGGATAGAGACATGATTGAAGTGGGTTGAAGAAAGAACGGGAGGTATTAAAGATAGTATCCTAGACTTGTTTAAGGAGTTTTGCTATACAGGGAAGCAGAGAAATGGGGCAGTATCTGGAGGTAGAAATTTCGGAGATATTAAGAAGTGTGTAGAGGCCAGGCGCAGTGGCTTACGCCTGTAATCCCAGCACTTCGGGAGGCCGAGGCAGGCAGATCATGAGGTCAAGAGATCGAGACTATCCTGGCCAACGTGGTTAAACCCTGTCTCTACTAAAAATACAAAAAAATTAGCTGGGCGTGATGGCGCGCGCCTGTAATCCCAGTTACTCAGGAGGCTGAGGCAGGAGAATTGCTTGAACCTGGGAGATGGAGGTTGCAGTGAGCCAAGATCTCACCACTGTACTTCAGCCTGGTGACAGAGCAAGACTCCATCTCAAAAAAAAAAGAAAAGAAAGTTAACATACATTTCTCAAAGAGGTAGGAGAAAAATCAGGATAGTGTGTTTCAGGGAAGTCAAGAGATAAAATGTTGGCCGGGTACAGTGGCTCACGCCTGTAATCCCAGCACTTTGGGAGGCTGAGGTGGCCGGATCATGAGGGCAGGAGTTCGAGACCAGCCGGACAACATGGCGAACCCCATCTCCACTAAAAATACAAAAATCAGCCTAGTGTGGTGGTGGGTGCCTGTAATCCCAGCTACTCAGGAAGCTGAGGCAGGAGAGTCGCTTGAACCCTGGAGGCAGAGGTTGCAGTAAGCCAAGATCGCGCCACTGCACTCCAGCTTGGTGACAGGGTGAGACTCTGTCTCAAAAAAAAAAATGAGAGAAAGTGTTAACAGAAAGAGGAAGTGGCTGGTAATGTTGAATACCGCTGAGAGGATGAGGAAGACAACAGTGACCACTGAATCTGCAAAATAAGCATCATGAATGCCCTTTGAAACAAGCATTTTTTTTTTTTTTTTTTTGAGACGGAGTCTCGCTCTGTCGTCCAGGCTGGAGTGCAGTGGCGCAATCTCGGCTCACTGCAAGCTCCGCCTCCCGGGTTCCCGTCATTCTCCCGCCTCAGCCTCCGAGTAGCTGGGACTACAGGCGCCCGCCACCTCGCCCAGCTAGTTTTTTGTATTTTTTAGTAGAGACGGGGTTTCACCGTGTTAGCCAGGAGGGTCTCGATCTCCTGACCTCGTGATCCACCCGCCTCGGCCTCCCAAAGTGCTGGGATTACAGGCTTGAGCCACCGCGCCCGGCCGAAACAAGCAGTTTTAATGGAGTGATGAGGATAGAGACATGATTGAAGTGGGTTGAAGAAAGAACGGGAGGTATTAAAGATAGTATCCTAGACTTGTTTAAGGAGTTTTGCTATACAGGGAAGCAGAGAAATGGGGCAGTATCTGGAGGTAGAAATTTCGGAGATATTAAGAAGTGTGTAGAGGCCAGGCGCAGTGGCTTACGCCTGTAATCCCAGCACTTCGGGAGGCCGAGGCAGGCAGATCATGAGGTCAAGAGATCGAGACTATCCTGGCCAACGTGGTTAAACCCTGTCTCTACTAAAAATACAAAAAATTAGCTGGGCGTGATGGCGCGCGCCTGTAATCCCAGTTACTCAGGAGGCTGAGGCAGGAGAATTGCTTGAACCTGGGAGATGGAGGTTGCAGTGAGCCAAGATCTCACCACTGTACTTCAGCCTGGTGACAGAGCAAGACTCCATCTCAAAAAAAAAAAGAAAAAGAAATGTGTAGAAAGACATTTCATATGTCTTATGTTTTATACATCATCACCAGTTGCCTTTTGCCTTTGTTTATAATGCATTTTGCCATTAAAGAGGTTGAACTAGGTTGGGTGTGGTGGCTCATGCCTGTAATCCCAGCATTTTGGGAGGCCGAGGCGGGAGGATCATTTGAAGTCAGGAGTTTGAGATCAGCCTGCCCAACATGACAAAACCCCATCTGCACTAAAAATACAAAAATTAGCTGGGCGTGACGGTGGACACCTGTAATCCCAGCAATACGGGAGGCTGAGGCAGGAGAATCACTTGAAACCAGGAGGCAAAGGTTGCAGTGAGCCAAGATTGTGCCACTGCACTCCAGCCTGGGTGACAGAGGGAGATTCCATCTCAAAAAAATAAACAAACAAACAAAAAAACCAAAAAGAGAGAGATTGAATTTTTTTTTTTTAAATGTAGTCAACTTTGTTCTCCTTAACCCACAAAACAGAGTCTTTGCTTGTACAAGCATCACTAGTTACAGTCTCGCGCAGGCCTCTGCTGGGGTGGGGAAGTTAGTCAGAGGCCAGAACTCCTGCAGGGTCTCTTTAAAATGCTAACCCCCGGGTTAAAAGACTCCGGCAAGGGTGGTGCTGGAGCTGGCAGGGCCCCCACCCTGAAGAGCAGGGGGAGCCGCCTGCTCTTCTAGGAGGGCACTGGGCGCAGGCCACAGCGCCCAGAAATTATGAGGCGGCAGCTACTATACAGTGCCACATCTTCAGGGCCCGCAGCCTCAGGAGGTTGAACTTTTTATCACTTTCTTTTATGATTTCTGGATTTCCTGTGTTGCCTAAAGACCTTCCCCATTTGGAGATTAAACAAATATTTTTATTTCCTTCTAATATTTGTCTTTTTAAAAATTTTATTTTATTTTTGTATAGGATGTGAGGGAAAAAAAATGTTACTTTGTTTTCTTCCAGGCATATAAGTCAATTGTGCCAATGCCAATATATATATATATTAAATAATCCATTCATTTACAACTAAACTGAAGTGCTTTTTTTTGTTTGTTTGTTTGTTTTTGTTTTTTGTTTTTTGACACAAGATCTTGCTCTATCACCGCGGCTGAAGCACAGTGGTGCGATTTCGGCTCGCTGCAACCTCCACCTCCTGGGCTCAAGCAAGCCTCCTGCCTCAGCGTCCCGAGTAGCTGAGACTACAGGCACGCACCACCACGGCTGGCTAATTTTTTTTTTTTTTTTTGAAACGGAGTCTTGCTCTGTCGCCCAGGCTGGAGTGCAGTGGCGCGATCTCGACTCACTGCAAGCTCCGCCTCCCAGGTTCACGCCATTCTCCTCCTAGCTCAGCCTCCAGAGTAGCTGAGACTACAGGCGACCGCCACCATGCCTGGCTAATTCTTTTCGTATTTTTTAGTAGAGACGGAGTTTCACCGTGTTAGCCAGGATGGTCTCAATCTCCTGACCTCGTGATCCGCCCGCCTGGGCCTCCCAAAGTGCTGGGATTACAGGGCTGAGCCACCGTGCCCGGCCACGACTGGCTAATTTTTGTATTTTTTGTAGAGATGGCAGTTTCACCATTTTGCCCAGACTGGTCTCGAACTCCTGGACTCAAGCAATTCACCTGCCTTGGCCTCCCAAAGTGCTGGGATTACAGGCGTGAGCCAATGTGGCCAGCTGACAAAGGTTTTTAAAGGCAAAATGAGGAGGCTCACATACTTGTTTTGAAATAATAATTATCCTTTGCTACAATAATCAATAAAGACAATGCCAGTTGGAGAGTTGACAGACAGTTGTTAGGCAGATGTCCTTGTAGATGTAATTTTTGTGTAAGGTTGTGAACAGCCTTTGGGGCAAGGTTGCAGTTTTTCCATTTTTTTTTTTTTTGTTGTTGTTCGTTTAATTTCAACTTTTATTTTAGATTCAGGGGGTACATGAACAGGTTTGTTACATTGGTATACTGTGTGATGCTGAGGTTTGGGGTACAAATTATGCCATCACCACGTAGTGAACACAGTACCCAATAAGTAGTTTTTCAGCCCTTCCCTCCTCTTTCTTTCCCCTCAAATAGGCCCCAGTGTCTATTGTTCCCATGTCCATATGTACCTGATCCTTAGCTCTCACTTGTGAGAACATGCAAAGATAAAGAAAAAAATTTGGCTGCAATATAGTAGGCAAAATTCATTTGCAAGGAGATCAGAAAGCCATTTGATTATAGCCTAATCCAAATAGATTTATCATTTAATTTAATAATTAAATGGGGGAAAGGGAATATTTCAAAAACGTTTAATGTTTATTTCTCATAGAATTAAAAAAAAAAAATTATTTCCGGCCAGGCGTGGTGGCTCACGCCTGTAATCCCAGCACTTTGGGAGGCCAAGACAGATGGATCACCTGAGGCCAGGGGTTTGAGACTAGCCTGGCCAACATAGCGAAACCCCATTTCTACTAAAAATACAAAAGTTAGTTAGGCTTGGTGGATGCCTGTAATCCCAGATACTCGGGAGGCTAAGGCAGGAGAACTGCTTGAACCCGGGAGGTGGAGGTTGCAGTGAGCTGAAATCGCACCATCGCACTTCAGCCTGGGCAATAAGACCAAAATTCAGTCTCAAAAAAAAAAAATTATTTCCATAGGTTTTTGGGGTACAGGTAGTGTTTGGTTATATGAGTAAGTTCTTTAGTGGTTATTTGTGAGATTTTGGTGCACCCATCACCTGAGCAGTATAAACTGAACCTAATTTGTAGTTTTTCTATCCCTCATCACCCCTACCCACTCTTTCCCCTGAGTCCCCATTTTGCATTCTTTTGTCATAGCTTTTGTTATCATACATAAGAACCTGTTTCTTCATAGCTCTTTCTGGCTCTGTTTGTCAGGGTTCTCTTTTGTTTTGTTTTTTTGTTTGTTGGTTTTTTGTTTTTTATTTTAGATGGAGTCTTGCTCTGTTGCCCAGGCTAGAGTGCAGTGGCATGACTTCGGCTCACTGCAGCCTCCACCTCCCAGGTTCAAGCGATTCTCCTGCTTCAGCGTCCTGAGTAGCTGGGATTACAGGCGAGCACCACTATGCCTGGCTAATGTTTTGTATTTTTAGTAGAACGGAGTTTCACCCTGTTGGCCAGGCTGGTCTTGAACTCTTGACCTCAAGTGATCCACCCACCTTGGCTCCCAAAGTGCTGGGATTACAGGCATGAGCCACTGCGCTTGGCCCTGTTTTTCTTTTTTAACTCGAGTGTCTCCATTTTGATTCTGACAACTTTCACATATTGTTACTTAATAAAAATTATAATTTTTTTCATACAGGTTATGTACCTTTCTTGTTAATTTTTGTTTCTGTTCTTTTTACTGTCATCAGTGGGCTTCCCCCTTATTTTCATTTCTAGCTATAGACTGAAATTAATTTAATTTGTAATCACACCACCAGATTGACTTCTTAGTTCAATACTTGTCTAGTTGCATCTTATGGATTTCCTAGAAACACAATTACATTATCTGCAAATAAAGATAAGTTTCTCATCTATGTATACAGGTTGTTCCTTGTTCTTGGTTTATTACACTAGCTAAATTCTTCAAATATAATATTGAATATTATTAGTGATAATATACATACTGTCTTTTTTCTGTTTTAATGACAATGGCTGCAATGTTTCATATTTAATATGCTTTTTAAATGATTTTTGAAAAAAATTATGTTTATTTCTATTCCTATTTTACTTAGAATATTTTGTAGGAATAGCTACTAAAAAACAATTGCTTTTTTTTTTTACATCTTCTCTTGATAGAATTACGTTTTTTCCCCATGGTTTTTTTTTTTTTTTTTTTTTGAGACGGAGTCTCGCTCTGTCGCCCAGGCTGGAGTGCAGTGGCCGGATCTCAGCTCACTGCAAGCTCCACCTCCCGGGTTTACGAGCCTGTAATCCCAGCACTTTGGGAGGCCGAGATGGGCGGATCACGAGGTCAGGAGATCAAGACCATCCTGGCTAACACGGTGAAACCCCGTCTCTACTAAAAAATACAAAAATCTAGCCGGGCGAGGTAGCGGGCGCCTGTAGTCCCAGCTATTCGGGAGGCTGAGGCAGGAGAATGGCGTAATCCCCATGTTAATATAACATTCTGTTAGTAGATTTCCTAACACTGAACTATTCTTTCATTCCCAGAATAAATTCTTCATGGTCATAATTCATTGTTTTATTAACTCATTGTGGAATTCTCTTTTGCAAATATTTTGTTTAGACTTTTTATATGTATATTCATAAGTTGGGTTATAATCTTGGGGTTTTTTTTCATGGTTAACACTGAAAAAGTCTGTAAATTATTCTTAAAGTGCTCACATGCTTGGGCAACATTATTGCTATTATTAACAATACACTGAGGATTGTGAAAGATTTATTTCAAAGTAATAATCAGATGGGATTCAAAGTTTCCCATATAACAATGTGATTTCCCTTTACCTAAAGTCTAGACTTTAGTTAATGCTTTACTGCAGAGGAAAGAAAGGGGGGATGTGGCTTACTTTGTTGAGGATTGTGAAAAATGGGCAGAGTCCTGGAAAAATCCACATTAAGTGTGCAATGCTTGTGAAAATGCCTAATGCAAAGGTTGCAAAATGTTGTCCCAGGGTACCAGGATTCTTGATGGAATAATAAATATTAAAATAATTGGGTAAACTGAGCTAGCAAAATGCAGGTGGCTGATAAATTTTAGAACGAAAGTGTAATTAAATGAGAAGCTTTGAGCTATACTCTAGTTCATAAGTTGTGGGGAAAAGAGAGGTCAGCCTGTTACTGTGTTTATATAGAAAGAAGTAAATTTAAGAGACTCTGTTTGGCTCTGTATTTGAGATGCTGTTAGTCTGTGACCCTACCCCCAACCTTGTCCTTGCAAGAGACATCGCTGTGGTGATGTAAGGTTTAAAGGATTTTGGGCTGTAAGGAATGTGCTTTGTTAAACAAATGCCTAAACGCTGCTTGTGGTTAAAGGCCATCACCATTCTCTTAAATCTCAGTAAAAGAAAAACATCTGTCTCCTGCCCGTCCCTGGGAAATGGAACATCTCCGTGTATCTGTATGTCTTACTGCTGATTTACTCCCTTATCTTTTGAGCAATACATACTGAGGGAACTCAGAGACCGGTGCCGGTGTGTGTCCTCTGTAAGCACAGCACCGGTCCCCTAGGCCCCGCTTTTCTTTCTCTATACTTTGTCTCTGTGTATTATTTCTTTTCTCAAGTCTCTCGTTCCACCTAACGAGAAGCACCCACAGGTGTGGAGGGGCAGGCCACCCCTTCAATAAGTAGCGTAATGTTTCATTTGACTCTCTCTCTCTCTCTTTTTTTTTTTAATGAGACATAGTCTCGCTGTGTTGTCCAGGCTGGAGTGCAGTGGCATGATCTCGGCTCACTGCAATCTCTGCCTCCCTGGTTCAAGCAATTCTCGTGCCCTAGCTGCCCAAGTAGATGGGATTAGAAGGTGTGCACCACCATGCCCGGCTAATTTTTGTATTTTTAGTGGAGACGTTTAGAGAGGTGTTTAGCCAAGTTGGTCAGGCTGGCCTCAACCTCCTGGCCTGAAGTCATCTGCCGGCCTCAGCCTCCCAAAGTCCTGGGATTACAGGCGTGAGCCACCGCATCCAACCTCATTTGACTCTCCTGACAGCCTGGGAAGTTTAAGCAAGGAACCCAGCTGCAACTACCTAATGAATAATGGACAGTTTAGCATCTTAACTAATAAGGAATGTTGGGTTTAAGATATTCCCAACTTTATTACTAGGTTGTGACTAAGTTTCTTCTCCCACTTCCCCCCAACAAAAGGCTATATATAATCTATTAGCTTTTATATTTAAATGAAGGAAAATTGATTTTTTTAAAGACATTGAAGACACCCCTCAAACAAATGGAAGCACTCTGGGTTTTGGTAGAGCTGGTGTTAATCATATATTTAGCTTCTTAATAAGGGGAAGAAATTACTTGTGGGCATTTTGGGTTTTCTTGTGCCATCGGTAATTCCCAGGGGCAAATGATACATATATGTTTTTCCACAATCAGTTCAGGATACCAGGATATTAATGGTATACCTAAATTGACATACCAACAAACTAGCTAATGAGGTATTAACAGTATACCTATTAATAGGTAAAAAGAGGTAAAATCATGTACCAACAAAACAAAGCAGTGTTTGTTCAGAGAGGTGAATGGGATTTGTGCTAATTTGTAAAGTGTACTACCTTAGGCAAGCACTAGAAACAAATATTAAACACCTTAATATTTAGTTGTATATCAACTTACAGTTTACAAAGTTTTCCATACACAGGATCTCATTTGATTATTACAAAATCCCTAGGAATTAAGCAGGGCAGATATCATTATCTCAGTTGTTTACAAGTACATAAATAAGCTTACCAAAGTCAGGTAACTGTCCTGGGGATCACACAGCTAGAGAGTGGCTGGGATGTTTTAAAATTCAGATCTTGGTGAAGACAGCTTCTGCATTTTAACTCATGCAAAAGCAGAGACTGACAGAGTTTACAACGTAGTATAATCTCACTGATATTGAAGGTATGAATGTGTCTTGTGAGGCTATTTCAGAGTTCTTTCTAGTATACCATATAAGCCCACCCCAAAAAAACAAACTCAACAACCGAAGCCAAGTATGGTAGGTTGGGGATGGGATAAGGGGCAGGAATTATTCCCAGGAGAACTAGGAAATTGTAGACGAGGCAGCAGCTTCTGGAAATGTCAGTGTTTATTAAACATTTAAGGACATTTGGAGGTTTGAGAAGAAATATACAGAGTGTAGAAAAATCCTAAGAATCCCCTGTGGCTGGAGTGCAGCCTCTTCCTCCCCCCCAACCATTTGTTTTTCCTGCTTTTTGTTTGGTGGTTTAGAAAACATTTCTTAAGGCTCATTTTCTCCCTCCTGCACTCCTTAATCTATGAGGATCCATTTTCTCTCTCTCTCTCTCTTTCCTCAAGACCTGGAGTCCCAGAACAATGCTCCAAAGTGGTCAGGGGGCACCAATGCTATACCGAAGTGTGAGGATGAGGGGCCCCTCTGCTTGGGCTGAATCTTCATTAAGGACTTAAGGGGGGGTGACAAATTGCAAAAGCCACATGACGTCATTTGTCCTCAGTCATGGGTGTAAGGGCAGAGGATGAGCACAGGTAAACAAACAAAGAATGGATTAAAAAATAAAAAACAATAACCTAAATAAACCCTGAAAGAGAGTCTGATCTGAGTGCTCTGGGTATTAGCTGGGGGGGACAGAGTATGGAGCTGGGTCACCTGGTAGAGGGAAGGGAGGGACAGGAAACAGCCAGGGGGACAGGCTGGGGGATGCAGGAGATGGGAATGCCAGGTGGCTTGGACTTGAGGCAGAGGGTATCAAGGTGCCTTTCTTCTCGGTGCCCAGGCGGACAAGCACCAAACACACAGCTCCTGGGGCAGGTGAAGGGTAGGATTAGCTCCTGGGCTCCCAGAAAGCCAGGGGTGAAGGTGGGGGAGAATACAATTGCCTGGGGAATGAATTCTGGAATGAAACTTACATCTCAAAGGGAGGTGAGGGCAGGGCAGGGCGGGGGAGCAAGGAGGGAAAGCACCTAGACCGGGGTAAGAGGAGCCTAGGTCCCCCTGCTCTGGCAGGGCCTGGGGTGGGGGGTGGCGATCACTTGTCCGAGTCCAGGCCCATCATGTTTTTGAGGGCGTTTTTGAGGCTGGTTCTGCTGGGGGACTTGACAGCAGGCCGGAGCTCCGAGCTCTGCTCATCCTTTCGTAGCTCCATCTCGATGACCACCACCTTTGAGCCTTTGGCGGACTCCACCCCTAACCCCCGATCCCCCGCCCGGCCCGCTAACCGCTATTTCTTATCCTTGCGAGACTCCCCCAGCCCCTTGGCCTTCTTCTCACTGGCAGCTTTGGTGCTTCTGCTGTGGTCCAGCATGGCATACAGCACTGGCGTCTGGGGGAGGGGCGCACACATCAGTCACCGAGCGATTGGGGCTTGACTGTTCCCATCCCACCCCTCACTGCTGCCCGGCGGCTCCCAGGTTTCTCCTTCTCATCTTGACGAGGCCCCAAGTCCCACTAACCTGCCGCCCGCGCTTCGACGAGTCCTTTGCTGGCTTGTGCAATTTCCCCTTCTCCATGGCGCTGCAAGAAGACAGACTGCTATACGTTTGGCTTCGCCGGAATCCCTTGCACCGCGGACACAGCTTCCTCTTCCCCTTGGCCCTCCCACTCGCTGGAGTAGTCTCAGCCCAGAGCCGGGAGAGTGGGGAGAGTGGGAGCGGAGCTAGGCTCCGCCCCTTACCTGAGCCTCCTCTGCAGGGCCGCCTGCCTGCGTAGCCAGCAGTACCGAACCACGTAGAAAACCAGCAGCAGCAACAGCACCACCCCGAGGACACCCCCGATCACAGCTCCCAGAACCACCCCGTACCTAGTTGGCACTAGGAGGGGTGAGAAAAGAAATGGGAGAATGAGCAGGGCCCTGTATCTGTGGTTCCTAGTCCGCGTCTATGCCCTGCATTGAGGATGTAGAACTCCCAGCCAAAACTGCCTTCTGCCCACGCTCCCAGAGCCTGAATGAAGGTCCTTAGGGCGGGCTTTTTGCCTCTTCCCCCAACCTGTCAGTCCTCCCTGATCCCCTCCCAAACTGCTTCCCATACCCTTGTCCCCATCCCCTCTCACACCTTTTTCAAAGACATACAGCGTGACCTGAGAGGTCTTGCCCACTATGTCTGGAGGGTTTTTGACGTCACAAGTGAACGTGCCATTGTCACTGTAGTCTAAGTTGTGTATGACAATGGAGCCATCCTTCCAGCGAGGGTCCCCTACCCACTGGATGCGCTCTTTGAAGGTCCCCACCTCGTCAATGTAGGGTTGTCCCTTGGCATAGTGGAAGATCTACGAGGAATGAGGGGAAGCATGTGAGAGGACTCTAATGAGAACACAGCTGTCAAAGCTTAGCTCCATAATTTGTTACAGAAAGGGGGAAAAAAAAAAAAAAGCTTCGCTTCAGCCTCAGGGTAAGGGATCTTGGGCTGGAAAGGGTAGTGCTGGGGAAGGGAGGACAATGTAGTCAGGGTGACAAAGATTGCTATTTACCTTGCCAAATTTGGGGTTATGGCTCAAAAAGGATTTCCCCCTCCTTAGCCCAAGTTATCTTTTTTGTTGTTCTTTGAAGCACTTTGTTTTCCAACCCCAGAATTCCCCCAGGCACTCACCGAAATGGCATCTCTGCCCCCTTCAGGCTGGTAGCGCCAGGTGAAGGAGATGTCATCTGAGACCCACTCGCTGGACCAGAAGGAGCAGTGCAGGGTCACCCGGGAGCCCACAGCACCATGGACCTCCCTGTCGGTGTAAACCACGATGGCCTGGGCCGGGGACAGCACTGCAAGCACAAAGTGGGGAATCAGAGGCACTTATGGGCCCAGTAAGGGATACAGAGGAAGTAAAATCAGTAGGAAATCAAGGGCCGAGTCACAGGTCAGAGGCCAATTTGGAAAAGAAACAACAAATTCTGAGCCCCAAGTCTCTGGGGACTAACTGAACAGATGATCATAAATGCTGTATCTGTCAAGCTCTCTTCAGCATGTCTGTAGAGGAGATGAAATCAGCAGTAACAGAATTCTCTTGAGGACTTCCAGAGATTGGGTTCTGTCTCTAAGTCTCACTTCTTCTTTGGGTCAGTATCTAACTCTTAAGCTATCCTTTACATGCAGTGTTCTACATTTTTAAAATTTATTGTAAATTATACAGGTAATACATATTGTGTTCTTCTTATAAACTATTCAAGCAATAGAAATAAAAACAAAAGTCTCCTTTGACACTCAGCCCAATAAATTCTTTTCCTGTATTCCCTTCCAAGATGTAATAAGTTATCCATTTAATATGAAACAAACTCAGTATAAACTCAATAAACTCAAGATATACATGTACTTCAACAAATAGTTTTGTTTTGTGGATTTTTTTTTATGTACATATTGCATTGTATTCTAGCGTTTTTTTTTGCTTAAGAACTCATGTATCTGGAGGAGCTTTCCCTATTGATTCATAGATAGCAATCTTATTTTAACAGCTGCATTGGATTTTGCAATACAGCAAACTCAAATTTCTTGCAGAAAAAAATGAAGATAACTAGAAAATATAAGTCCTCTTCCTTGGTACAACAGTCCTCATTGCTGAATCCCTGGTTGCCATACAGCTTGCTCTTGACTGGGAAGTCAGGAAGGGAAGAACCTCATACCCTATCAGCTGGGTGCAGAGCAAGACCCCAAGCCTGCAGCTCAGATGACTCTACATGTGAGCCCTCTGTGGTTCAACCGTCCTCACCTTCCTCTTGTCCATTCTGGCCCAGTGCCACCCCCAAGACTTACCCACACAAGGAAGGTCATTCCAGAGAGACTATGTGTGTGGGCTGGCCCCAGGGAGGGGCAACTGTAGACCTTTTTGTTCTACAGGAGGGGGAGGTGGCAACCAAACAAAGTCCCATTGTCTGACCAACGTTGGGGGGCCCATGCCACCCCCACTTCCAGCCCAATTGTCCTGAATCTCTCACCTCAGCATGCAATACCATGTACTTACTTCCTGGAACTTCCACCTTAGAACCTTCTTGGGAATCCCCCTTGTGTAACAAGGGAGATAATTCACTGGCTATAACTCCTATTCCTCCTGTTACAATATCAGCCATTGCCCTTCTCAGCTCTGCTCAATGGTTCTATGAGTGGAACAAGTGTTGAGACAGAACTCTCCTTCTTCCTTATACACCAATATTCCTCCCCCCATTTCCCTCACTATGCCCTTCTCCAACTCTCTATCTTTAACATTTTCTCAGGGTACCCCCAAATAGCCCAGTACAACCCAGAAAAGTCTAGGGCTCAAGCAGCTGACAGCAGAGAACTGTGGGCATCCTGGCCAGCCCCCTTTCCCTTGATGTCCTCCCCACCACCCCCACTTGCCTATGGCTCACTCATTGCACTAGGATTCAGGTCAGTTCAGAGAAGGGAAGGGGCCATTCCAATAATCCTGCTTTGACCTCTTGCTCACCCAACATCTGCCAGGGGCAAGGAAAGGGCTGGTCAGCTTATGAAGGAAGACAGCTTTAGAGGGATAAGATCCCAGAATCTCACAGAACCTCGCTGCATTCACCCACACAACAGGTGAGGAGCCACAAAGAGACAAAAAGTCTGAGGAGCTGAGATCACAAACCTGGGCTCCTTACTTAGATCACACTCTCTTTTTTCTTCTGGGAAACTAAGGTTAAGGCACCTGCTGTACTGCTAGGGCACGAGTGGGAATGAAACCCAGATGATGTTTGAGCCTGTTCCTTTACGTAATCTAACACGGCTTTCCAACAGGCTCTTAGCATGGCTCTGGGGGCATGCTACTATTTCCAACCTGGGTCCAGCCATGTCCACCACTCAGGGAAGCTTGCTACACTCTCTTTTACCCTTTCTCTTCAAATAAAACCTCTACTGCCTCCCTCCAAATGCATATTTTTTTCTTTTTTCTTGTTTTTCATATATATATATATATATATATATATATATAAATTTTACAGATGAAGTCTGGCCATGTTGTCCAGGCTGGTCTCCAACTCCTGGGGCTCAAATAATTCTCCCACCTCGGCCTCCCAAAGTGCTGGGATTACAGGCGTGAGCCACGGTGCCCAGCCGGCCGCATATTTTTTCTTTCTGAATATAATGTCACCTTCCTGCTCCTGCTTGCTCTTTCTTTGGTTGCAGTGGGGAGTGCAGCAAAGGCAGTGGGGATTGCTGAGAGACACCTGAGTCCCAAGGCTCCCAGAGTAGGGTGGCTCCACTTACCCAAAGAAGAGAAGAGCAGCACAGCCAGGATAGGGCTGGGGCTGGATGAGGGAGCCCCAGGAGCCATAGCTGGGGTAGGGGCAGGGGCCCGGAGCATCTGTGGGGTTGAGAAAGTGGGGGACCAGAAACTGAACGAGGGGTTCCTGGAACCTGCTTAAAATCCCCTGGAGCCCCAGGATGAGGGGGCTGTCCTCAGCGAGTAACCAATTGCAGCCTGGCATGTGCAGTTGAGAGGTGGTGGGGAGGGAGACAGAGTGCAGGGAGCAGAAGGGACATTGTATAGTATGGGTGGAGGGGTGGGGGTACACATACCACCCCATACACAGAGGGCTTTGTGTCCACTGGCCTCCCCCTGCCCCAGGCTGGAATGTTGCGGGGGGGCAGGGGGGTGGTGAGGGAGAGGGACAAAAACAGGGACACAGACACACTTCTCTGAGGGATAGATAGGGAACCTCAATTTAAAGGCCATTAAAAGGGATTCCTCCTCAGTCTCCTTGCCTGAGAGGTGCTGAAACTCAGAGCCCTAGGAACTAGAGACAGGTTTTCCTGAGAGAACTCTGAAAATAGGATATCCTTTGTTATCTCCAGTAATGTGGGCTGCATTATAGACTTCTTGAGATGACCAAGTCCTATGGGAGTTTTATTCCTCGCACCTCCCTGCATCCTGTGCAATTCTTCCCAGATAGACTTTTTTCTCCACTGGACTATTTCCAGGCAAGAAGCCCCTGACCTTTCCCTCTTTGTCAAGAAGTCCTTCAGTGCTTCATGCTGCTGTTGAAGTCCATTTCAGTTTATTTCAAGGCTACAAAATTGTGTTGAGTGCCAGCAATATGTAAAGTATGATAATGCAGGTAACAGAGGAATAAAAATTAAGTCCTTCCCGCAAGGAGTTGAAAATTTGGTTTGGGGAGGTGGAGGTGGGAGGATCAGAGGACAAACCCATCAACAGTCAACTATAATAAGCCATGATACTTCCATTAGTAATGAACAAAATGCTGGGAATACAAAAGAGGAGTGCACACAACTGCAACATCAGGAAGACTGAGTAAGTTATATGAGATATTAAAGACAAAGTAAACTTTATTTAATAAATGAAGTTTATGTCAGACACAGTGACTGACACCTGTAATCTCAGCACTTGTGTATTGGTACGCTTATGCAGGAGGATCACTTGAGTTTAGGAGTTTGAGACCTGTCTGGGTGACATAGCGAGACCTCGCCTCTACTAAAATTTTTTAAAAAATCAGCTGGGCATGTTGTCACATGCTTGTAGTCCCAGCTACTTGGGAGGCTGAGGCAGGAAGATCGCTTGAACCTGGGAAATCAAAGCTGCAGCAAGCTATGACTGCGCCACTGCTTTCCACCCTGGGCTACAGAATGAAACTCTGTCTCAAAAATAAATAAATAAGTAAATAGTCAAACAAATAAATAGTTCAGAGGGAAGAATAGTTGCGTCTAGGAGACAATGTTAGATATGAACCAGTCTTGAAGGATGACTATCATTTTGGAAAGGGAGATGGGGAGGTTACCAGAAGATAGAACAGCAAAAGCAAGGACAAAGAGGTGAGAGAGACAGAGAGAAAGAGAGAGAATGTGTGTGTGTGTGTTTGTGTATGTGTGTATACAAGATGTAGGTTTCTGAAGTGTTGGATATATTCAGGGCAGATCTTGTGCCATCCACTTTGACTTGATTTGGGGAAACTTGAAGTGGCATAGTCGGAAATGAGACCAGACAGGAAAGTTGAATTTGTGAAAGGCCTTAAATGACAGGTGAAAGAAGGTGAATTCAATTTGGCACATCATGAGAATCTAAAGGTGTTGGGATGGAGTTAGCAATGGGGATGTCTACATAACCAGAGCTGAGGATTTTTTGTTTGTTGAGGCAGTCTCGCTCTGTTGCCTAGACTGGAATGCAGTGGCATGATCATGGCTAACCGCAGCCTTGACCTCTGAGGCTCAAGCAATTGTCCTACCTCAGCTTTCCAAGTAACTGGGAATTACAGGCACATGCCAGCATGCTGGCCTAGTTTAAAAAAAAACTTTTTTTTTTTTTTTTTCCAGAGGCAAGGTCTTGCTCTGTGGCTCAGGCTGCAGTGCAATGGTGTGGTCATAGCTCACGGCAGCCTCAACCTCTCAGGTTCAAGCGATCCTCCTGCTTCAGCCTCCAGATTAGCTGAGCGACAGACAGGCCCCACCACAGCCAGCTAATTTTTCAATTTTTTGTAGAGATGGGGATCTCACTATGTTGCTCAGGTTGGTCTTGAACTCCTATACTCAAGTGATCCTCCTGCCTTGGCTTCCCTAAGTACTGGGATTACAGGTGTGAATCACCGTGCCTGACCTCTAGAGGTTAATTTAAGTGGGGTGGTCATTGTTATTCCTGCTATGAGACCACTGCAGGCTCACCCAGTGAAGGCCAGTGTCCTGGTACCTTCCTGGCATCTCATTAGACTACAGTCCTGGTGGGTTTGGTCAATAGTATTAGATTTGGGTTATGGAGTTCTAAATATGGGATTGCTTATGAAGTCCATAGGCAAAATCATCATCATTGACAAATGTTTACAGGGTGTTGTAGTCAACATTTCTATAAAACAGCAATTCAAAGTACAAAAAAAGAAAAAAAACCAAAAACCCAAAACTCTCCCCTCCAAAATTTCCACCTAACTCCACCTCCCAACTGTAAGTCATCGTTTTCTCCTTACTTAACCACTCCTTTTATCTATACCCTTTTCAAGGGGTTGTTGCTACTTTCTTTGTTGCATTTCTTTATTGATCCTGCTAAGACTATAACCTTCTTGGGGATAATACAAACATCTGTATCTTTGAACCCCCTATAGAACTTTTCATGGACTGACAAAAAGTCCATAACTACATGCTAAATGAAATTATTAATATTTAAAGAGCTGAGTGGGCTGGGAGCAGCAGCTCGCACCTATAATCCCAGCACTTTGGGAGGCCGAGGACAGTGGATCACTTGAGGTCAGGAGTTCGAGCCCAGCCTAGCCAACATGGTGAAATCCCGTCCCTACTAAAAGTACAGAAAATTAGCAGGGCATGCTGGTGCATGCCTGTAATCCCAGCTACTCAGGAGGCTGAGGCAGGAGAATCGCTTGAACCTGGGAGGCAGAGGCTGCAGTGAGCTGAGACAGCGCCACTGCACTCCAGCCTGGGAGAGAGAGTGAAATCCCGTCTCAAAAAAAAAAAAAAAAAAAAAAAGAAAAAAAAGAGAAAGAAAGAGAAAAAAGCCAAAAAAGATCTGAGTGAAAGAGGCATTCCTTGGGTTTGTTAATGTGAAGCTCCAGAGAGCCAAGTCAATGACCGGAGGTTCGATAGCACAAAACTGTTATTTAAATATAACTTTCTAACGAATAAGTTGTTCATTAAATAAAACTGGTTGTTTGAGGTACCCATCATTGAATGTGGGGGGGGTAGAGTCTTGAAGATCAGCTGTCAGGGATGTTGCAGAGGAGATCCCTGCATGGATAGAAGATTGAATTAGAGAGCCTCTTCCAATCCTAAAGTGTATGAATGTGCTTTCTTTGTCAAGCATTACAGAAACGCAAAGTAGTATTATTCATTTGATGCAGAAATAAGTGAATTTGTGCTATTTAAATGCTGAAGTGCAGCGATGCTAAATATACATGAGATCTGAATAGTAATATAATTGAGTTTTTTTTTTGTAAAAATAGGAGTTGCTCTAGGCTGTCCCTTTTACTCCTCTCCACCCTACTCCCCACAACAGTCAAGAACTTTTGCGCTCTGTTTCCTTCCTTTATCATTTGCTCTTCTTCATTCTTCAGTCTTGTGTGCTCGGCAGTTGATTCCTGTGCTTGGGTTCCTTAAAACTGTATATATATAAATCAAAGCATGTTCTCCCCCTCACTCCGGCTTCTTCTAGCTGGGGGTGTCACCCACATAGCGCTGAAACAAGGAACAAAGGAGCATTGTCCTCGGCTAGTGGGCGCCTGGTTCATGTGGCAGCTCAAACCCAGGAATTGTGCTGTCTAACCGAGGTGGTTAGATGAGACTCCTCGTTTTCGGGAATGGTGGTCCGTAAGGGCCTCTCGAGGCCCCTCTACACACTCCTCAACTTACGTCACAATTTTTGTATCTGTCTGGTTAAAGCTTCGTATTAGAACGGGAGGGAGCCCAAAGTATCTTTTTTCTTGGGTGTCTCAACCGGCCAATCACGTTTTTAGGCCGACCTGGAGGCACGCGGAACGCAAAAGACTGCGAAGTCCTTAAGGAAGAATCTAAACAAGTCCGCCGTTCGCTGTTTGGGAGTGCGATGCAAAATGAATATGTACGCAGGTGGAACGTAGACTGCAGATTTTGAGACAGTGGCGTTTCTGCCCAAATCCTGGCAAATTCCAGTAGAAGTCAGTAGCAGGAGGCGGGAGAGGAGACTAAAAAATCAGAAAACGGCCGGGCGCGGTGGCTCACACCTGTAATCTCAGCACTTTGGGAGGCCGAGGCGGGCGGATCACGAGGTCAGGAGATCAAGACCATCCTGGCTAACATGGTGAAACCCCGTCTCTACCAAAAATACAAAAAATTAGCCAGGCGAGGTGGCGGGCGCCTGTAGTCCCGGCTACTCGGGAGGCTGAGGCAGGAGAATGGCGTGAACCCGGAAGGCGGAGCTTTCAGTGAGCCGAGATCGCACCACTGCACTCGAGCCTGGGCGACCAGCGAGACTCCGTCTCAAAAAACCAAGAAACAAACAAACAAAAAACCCCAGAAAACAACCAGCCAACCAGCTGGGCAAAGCCGAGCGGAGAAGCTCCAGAGCCTTTTAAAGAGACTCTGGCCACATGACACCCCAACCCCGATCCCCGCCCGCGCGCCTCCGCCCTCAGGTGGCGGGGCCGCCTGGCGTCACTTCCGTCCAGACCGGAACCCAAGATGGCTGCGCTCTTGCTGAGGTGACTTTAGTGTGGGACTAGGGGTTGGTGTCCGCGGCCCTCCAGAGACCTGAACTGGCCCCTCATGTTTTGCTGATAACTCTTTATCCTGTGCCTGGGCAGGGAAATGACCCATGGGTGTGGAGGCCAAGCGCTCGGGGATCCCAGAGACCCCTTTTCCCGTCCCACCCAGCCGCTCCGGTGCGTTCCATAGGGCTTCGGGGTCGCTGACTTCGTATCGAGGGGCGCTCGGCTCTCGCCCCTTCTGTTTTCCCCACCTCGTCTAGTACTTCTAACGCAAATTGCTCTCGGGCTTGCATCCAGAGCGGAGCTCTGAGAAAATAACTTCAAGGTCAGCCACTCATGGGTCCTACGATTTCGAGAGCATGTTTAGACATTTAGCTTCGGAGAGAGAGATCTTGGTGTATTTTGCCTTTGCTTCGAATGCCTTCAAACAGCAGCTGCTCCCGCCGTGAGTGGGCGCTGTCTGGGTTCCCAGTGGGCTGCTGGCGAACGGTGCAGAAGGCCTGGACCCCTACTGGGGTGGTAATTAGCATTAGCACCCAGGGCAGACCTCTGCAGCCCCAAAGCAGCCCGGGGAATTCATTTTTAGTTCATCTTTTTATTTGGGAGAGAGAGTGAATGTCCCAGTTTTTCTCTAAAATGTGAATTAGTTGTCCAGAGAAATACCCTAGATTTTCTTTCATTCTCAACTTTCTGCTATCTAGGTCTCATTCTCAACTCAGCCTCTCTAGTCACAGCGACTAGCGCCTTTAGACACGCCTGGTACAAATCCCAGCATAGTTTTTTGTGCCAGCCTTATTTTTGGAAATTGTTTGTTATGGAAAGTTAGCTTCAATGCTGTTGAGATTTCAATCCCTGATTTCCCCAAATGTGTTCTCATTTCTCTTTCCACTTCAGTCGCCCAGTTTAAAAATAGAGGGACTTTGTTTAGTTTTTCTGCGACAAAATGATTCCTCTTGGAGTTGAAATCAGGGATATCTTAATCCTTCATTTTCTCCCTGTTTTTCATCTCCATATGTATCTTCTTTCTAAGGTATGCCAAGGCTTGTCTTGCCAGTGCTGCCTTCTTTATTCCAGATGTTTGACCATAATTGAATGCTTTTGAATTCTCTGATATATTTTGGTATTGATGTTAGGGGGTTTTGGTAGAATTAACATTTAGTTTGAAATGATCATATTGGTTCCAAACAGTTCATTTTAGGAGTTTTGGGATTAGTATTTAGAAGCTGAGGCTCTTTATACTCATTAAGTGTATCCATACGGTATCATTTTGAGTTGTGCAGCGCCGTCCACACTAGGATTCAATGCCAAGAAAGGTATATTTTTCATTAGTGGTAATCTGAAGCTCTCATCGAAAGGACACCTCTTTTTCTCATAAGGGCTTTTTTTTAGGAGGAGAAATGAAGAATTAAAAAAATTTTTTTTTTCTTGATAGAAGTTCCCAGTCTAATTCCATTTCGCTAGAGGGATTTGGAACTGTTTATAATGTGCTGATTTAACCTCAAAGGAAAATACCTTCTGAGAAATCTTAGGAACTGATTTCTGGTTCTACATTTATTTTGGACAAGTCAAAGTCATTGATTCCATAGCTGTGGTTTCCTCATTTGTGTTGCAAATGGCAATAACTTGGGCCCACTTAAGAGAAATATTGGTTACACTTTTTTTGTTCTTTTTATTTATTTATTTTTTTGAGACGGAGTCTGGGTCTGTCACCCAGGCTGGAGTGCAGTGGCGCGATCTCTGCTCACGTGGGATTACAGGCATCTGCCACCACGCCACCATGCCTGGCTAATTTTTGTATTTTTAGTAGAGACAGGGTTTCACTATCTTGGCCAGGCTGGTCTTGAATTCCTGACCTCATGATCCACCTGCCTCGGCCTCCCAAAGTGCTGAGATTACAGGCATGAGCAACCACGCCTGGCCTTTATTTTTATTTTTGGTTAAACTTTAAAAAAATTATATTTACTTATTTTAATTGGCAAATAAAAATTGTATATATGGTGTACAATACGGTGTTTTGAGATATGTATACATTGTGGAGCTGTTAACATACGCATTACATCTTTGTGGGGAGAACTCTTGAAGTCTATTCTTAGTGATTTTCAAGTATACAATGCCTTGGTTTTGTGTGTGTGTTTGAGATGGAGTCTTGCTCTGTTGCCCAGGCTGAAGTGCAGTGGCGCGATCTTGGGTCACTGTAACCTCCGCCTCCTGGGTTCAAGCGATTCTCCTGCCTCAGCCTCCCAAGTAGCTAGGACTACAGGCATGCACCACCCATGCCTGGCTAATTTTGTATTTTTAGTAGAGACAGGGTTTCACCATGTTGGTCAGGCTGGTCTTAAACTCCTGGCCTCAGGTGATCCACCTGAGCCAGGCGTTAGCCACAAGGCCTGACCAATGCCTTATTAACTATAGTTAACATAATAATAACAACATAATAACATAATAATGACAATTGTGGCCGGGCATGGTGGCTCATGCCTATAATCCCAGCACTTTGGGAGGCCAAGGCAGGCAGATCATGAGGTCAGGAGATCAAGACCATCCTGGCCAACAGGGTGAAACCCCGTCTCTACTAAAAAAACAAAAATTAGCCAGGTGTGGTGGTGCGCACCTATAGTCCTAGCTACTCGGGAGGCTGAGGCAGGAGAATCTCTTGAACCTGGGAGATGGAGGTTGCAGTGAGCTGAGATCGTGCCACTGTACTCCAGCCTGGGTGACAGAGCAAGACTCAGTCTCAAAAAAAAAAAAAAAAAAAAAAATACAATGTACTGTGTTGTACAATAGATCTCTTGAACTTACTCCTCCCATCTAATTGAAATTTTGTATCCTTTGACCAACTTCTTCCCCTTCCCCTTCCCCCTCCCTGACATGTAAATATGTTTAATGCTTGGCTAATTAAGAATTATTAGTTACTTTGGGAGGCCGAGACGGGCGGATCACGAGGTCAGGAGATCGAGACCATCCTGGCTAACACGGTGAAACCCCGTCTCTACTAAAAAAATACAAAAAAAAAACTAGCCGGGCGAGGTGGCGGGCGCCTGTAGTCCCAGCTACTCGGGAGGCTGAGGCAGGAGAATGGCGTAAACCCGGGAGGCGGAGCTTGCAGTGAGCTGAGATCCGGCCACTGCACACCAGCCTGGGCGACAGAGCGAGACTCCGTCTCAAAAAAATAAAAAAATAAAAAAAAAAAGAATTATTAGTTATCAGAGTGTTGTATTGTCATGGCTTTTGAATATATGCTCTCTATTTTGTATATTCTCTAAACAGTTCAGGGACCAGCTAGAGATGAACAACCAGCCAAGTAACACAAACCATTGGCAGTTAGTCAAGGAATGACTTGCCAAGGCCAAGGAGTTAGAGAACTAAGCTAAGGACAGCTAGGCTTCTGTCTAATAATGTTCATGCTCCTTTTTTTTTTTTTTTTTTTTTTTGAGACGGAGTCTTGCTCTGTCGCCCAGGCTGGAGTGCAGTGGCGGGACCTCAGCTCACTGCAAGCTCCGCCCCCCAGGTTCACGCCATTCTCCTGCCTCAGCCTCCCGAGCAGCTGGGACTACAGGCGTCCGCCACCATACCTGGCTAATTTTTTTGCATTTTTTAGTAGAGACGGGGTTTCACCGTGTTAGCCAGGATGGTCTCGATCTCCTGACCTCGTGATCCGCCCGTCTCGGCCTCCCAAAGTGCTGGGATTACAGGCTTGAGCCACCGCGCCCGGCCTATGTTCATGCTCCTTAAGCACAAAGGCCCCAAGAGTTACTAACTATCTGGCCAGTACTCATTGTATTTATTGCTGTATGTTAAATGCCTCTAAATATTAAGGTTTAACTCTCAATTTATGAAACTGCTTTTTAAAATAAGCATATTCATTCACAAACCCTTTTTTTTTTTTTTAAAGCTGCTTCTATGTGTCAGACATTATTATAGGTGTTGTGGATCCAAGGCCGGGTACAGTGGCTCATGCTTGTAATCCCAGCACTTTGGGAGGCCAAGGCAGGAGGATCACCTGAGGTCAGGAGTTCGAGACCAGCCTGACCAACATGGAGAAACCTCATCTCTAGTAAATATACAAAAATTTGCCTGGCATGGTTGTGGGTGCCTGTGGGTGCCAGTAATCCCAGCTACTTGGGAGGCTGAGGCAGGAGAATTGCTTGAACCTGGGAGGTGGAGGTTGCAGTGAGCCAAGATTGCGCCATTGTGCTCCAGCCTGGGCTACAAGAGTAAAACTCCATTTCAAAAAAGAAACAAAATTAGCCGGGTTTGCTGGCACATGCCTGTAATCCCAGCTACCCGGGAGGCTGAGGCAGGAGAATCGCTTGAACTCGGGAGGTGGAGGTTGCCGTGAGCTGAGATTGCGCCATTGCACTCCAGCCTGGGCAACAAGACGAAACTCTGTCTCAAAAAAGTAAAAAAAATAAGAAAAGTACTATGGTACTATGGATCCAAAATATTTGAGTCCTATCCTTGAGCTCAAAGTAGCAGGGAGATAAATAGATTAATTATTAAACCACATAAGAAATATTGATAGATATAAACAAGTGTGAGAGCATGGCAGACATAGCAAGTAAGGTTAAAGAAGTGGTGATCTTGCTATCCAGGAATTGGTTTTTTTTTTTTTTTGAGACTGAGTCTCGCTCTGTCACCCAGGGTGGAGTGCAGTGGTGTGATCTTTGCTCACTGCAACCTCTGCCTTCTGGGTTCAAGTGATTCTCCTACCTCAACCACCCAGGTAGCTGGGATTACAGGGGTGTGCCAGTATGCCTGGCTAATTTTTGTATTTTTGGTAGAGATGGGGTTTCACCCTGTTGGCCAGGCTTGTCTCGACCTCCTGACCTCAAGTGACCCACCCACCTTGGCCTCTCATAGTGCTGGGATTACAGGCATGAACTACCACGCTGGCCCTTAGGAATTGAGTTTTGAAGGATGAATTTAACAGGCTCTGAGGGAGGCTCTAGTCAGAGAACAGCATGAGCATGTGGTCGAAAGAAGGTTTGCTGTATCTGGACGTAATGTAATGTTCAGTGTGGCAGAATTACAGTGGATTGAAAGAAATTTGTGGGAGGTTAGGTACAGAGAGTTGGCCACATTGTGAAGTGCGTTGTTTGCCCACAGTTTGGATCTTACATTGTAAGCAGTGGGAAATTGTTAAAGACTTTTAGGCAGAAGAATGATGAAACCATGTTATTTTATTTATTTTTCAGTAAATTAATTCAGTAAATTAGGTATTGAATGATATATAAGAGATCGGTGCGAGGGAGATCAGTTCAGGAGCTCTTGTTACAGTCCTAGTGAGAAATGAAGAGGATATAAACTATAGCAATGGATTGGAATGAATTTTCCTAGCTATTAATGATAGGATTGGGTGATGCCATGCATACATATGGAGGGGTGGTGAAAGAAAATAAATCAAGGATGACTTAGCTTATAGTTTGGTAGTTGTGTGGTAATAATCATTAACCACAACTTTTGTATACAAATTATTATTCATCATGTCATTCACAGTTATATATCTATTTTATTGTTGCTGTTACCTAGACATTTTTGAAACTTTTTGGTATACCATCAGATCAAGTTTAGAAACTCATTATATTACAGTCATATGACTATAATAAGATAAATTATAGTCACATCTTGTTTTGGACTAAAAATGATATTCAGTTTGATCACATAGACTTGGCTTTGAATAACTTTTTTTTCCAGAAATCAAATTTATTTCCAGTAGA
The DNA here is from genome assembly GCF_009764315.1 of Trachypithecus francoisi. Classification (NCBI taxonomy): domain Eukaryota; kingdom Metazoa; phylum Chordata; class Mammalia; order Primates; family Cercopithecidae; genus Trachypithecus; species Trachypithecus francoisi. The sequence goes on along the minus strand of NW_022681470.1, from coordinate 87,907,294 downwards.
TGAGTATTTTTGTCACCACTGAGGGTTTTAGAAAGAATGCAATGCAAATTCTTTTTTTTTTTTTGAGAGGGAGTCTCGCTCTGTCGCCCAGGCTGGAGTGCAGTGGCTGGATCTCAGCTCACTGCAAGCTCCGCCTCCTGGGTTCACGCCATTCTCCTGCCTCAGCCTCCCCAGTAGCTGGGACTACAGGCGTCCGCCACCTCGCCCGGCTAGTTTTTTGTATTTTTTAGTGGAGACGGGGTTTCACCATGTTAGCCAGGATGGTCTCGATCTTCTGACCTCTCGGCCTCCCAAAGTGCTGGGATTACAGGCTTGAGCCACCGCGCTCGGCCATGCAATGCAAATTCTAAAGATGTTGGGGGCTGGGCGCGGTGGCTCAAGCCTGTAATCCCAGCACTTTGGGAGGCCGAGACGGGCGGATCATGAGGTCAGGAGATCGAGACCATCCTGCCTAACCCGGTGAAACCCCGTCTCCACTAAAAAATACAAAAAACTAGCCGGGCGAGGTGGCGGGCGCCTGTAGTCCCAGCTACTCGGGAGGCTGAGGCAGGAGAATGGCGTGAACCCGGGAGGCGGAGCTTGCAGTGAGCTGAGATCCGGCCACTGCACTCCAGCCTGGGCGACAGAGCGAGACTCCGTCTCAAAACAAAAAACAAAAAACAAAAAAAAGACGTTGGGGAGACCAGTGATAATATCTTACATATATATGTGGTGTATTGTAGTTTAGACAATGCTTTCCTGTATGTTTTCTTGTGCAGTCCCCTCAGCAACCAATAAGGTATTATCAGTGCCATTTTGTAAATGAAAACGCTGAAACTCAGTGACTCACTCAAGTTATACAACTTATTCTAAGATTTCAGGCTTGATTTTTTACTTTCCAATGTTATTTTTACATTACCATTGCTGCCTCAATCCAGAGAAGAGTTTCAGAAATGATTTGAGCAATGATTACATTCTGGGGAGACATGTTAATGCATTTAGAAGGGGCAGCAATAACTAGAAATTATAAGTTCTGGCCTGTCAATTAAAAATACAGAATTCCTGTTTTCACATGAAAGGGAAGGATAGATAATTACTTTTGTCAGATTTCAAATAAGGTTATGGCATTTGTGCAGCTAGTTTCTGTGAGGGCCTTGTAGAAAGTTTACATTGATATTTGTCTGGGAAACAATAGCGCTAGACAGAGAGGGCACGCCATAGATTCCAACCCACATCTGCAAACTCTTGCTGGGTAGCTGAGTGACTGGGCCTAGCCTGGTGTGAGGAATGCGTGCCCTGCAGCTTCAGAGTCACAATTCAATTGATTAAAAGAGATTTGTTCCCACTTCTTTCTGGGAGCCTTGGGTATACAATGTCTGTATTCACCTCTTGCCTTCAAAGCTGGAAAGAGGCAAGAGCTGAAGAAGGAAGTGTTGGTTAGATTTTTTCCTTCAAGTAGTGGGCCCTTCTAGTGTATAATGTGAAGCATACAGCTTTTGAAAAGTTTGTACATCTAATATCAATGGTGTGAGGGACATCATGAGCTTTTTAAGAAGATCATTAGATCTTTATGAGATCTTGTATCCTAGTGCCTTGCAAGTAGTGGATATGGAATAAACTTTTGTAGAATCAATGTATTTTTAAGTTTTAGTTTCAGAAATTCACTCTATTTACCTTCTTAAATGCTTTTGGAAAGATTTGATATAATGATGTGACTGAAGGGTGTAATGGTTGTGTGTTTTTCATAATACATGGTGAGCATCCCTTTTCTGAAAAGCTTTGGACCAGAAGTATTTAGGATTTCCGAATTTTCTCAGATTTTGGAGTATTTGCATTATACTTACTGGTTGCGTATCACTAAGCTGAAATCCAAAATGCTCCAATGAACATTTCTTTTGAGCATCATGTCAGCACTTAAAACATTTTGGGTTATGGAGGGTTTCAGATTTTGGATTTTCCACAGTAGGGGTGCTCAACCTGTACCATGTAAACTTTGGATCAGTTAAATTCTCCTTAGATAGAATGCTTAGGCACATCTTAGTTTCTGACTTGAAAAGCAGTTCTGGCACTGATGTATACATTTCAAAAATAGCAATTTTTAAGTAGAAAACTTTCATGGGGCCAGTAAAAATTTTTTTATTCCCATTTTTTTGCACATGATTATAATTACATGAAAGACTTTTTGACTTGAAATTCATTCAGGATATATGGAGTTTAATTGATGTTAGTTCCTGAAATGACGTAGCTTAATATTTAGGATGCTCTCTTCACAAACCCCTTGCACTCTTCAACCTTTTTTTTTTTTTTTTTTTGAGACAGTGTCTAGCCCTGTCACCTAGTCTGGAGTGCAGTGGTGTGATCTTGGCTCATTGCAACTTCTGCCTCCCAGGCTCAAGTGATACTCCCACCTCAGCCTCCAGAGTAGCTGGTATTATAGGTGTGCACTACCACACCCAACTAATTTCCATGTTTTTTGTGGAGATGGGGTTTTACCATGTTGTCCAGGCGGTATTGAACACCTAGGCTCAAGTAGTTCACTGGCCTCAGCCTCCCAAAGTGTTGGAATTACAGGCGTGAGCCACTGCACCTGGCCTGACCTTTTAAATTCATCCATTGTAGTAGGTCTCTGCTAAAGCTAAGCTATATGGTTGCAGTTACCAGTGGGCTTATTGTGTTTTTTTTGTTTGTTTGTTTTGTTAACCCTGTCTCTTAGACATCACCTCCTATAAGACCTAGCTTTTAAAAAATCACTTTCTCTATTTCTCTGTTGATCATTACCAACTCTGATTATTCTTATTCTTTTATCTTGCATTATTTGTGTTTGATTAAAACTTTATTTTGCATTTTTAGGTAATATTTCTTATTATTTTCAAGTTAGAGTTGTAGCTTTTCAACTAGAAAATGGTATCAAGGACACTGATACTGTCATTGTTTTTGTCTTATTTTTAATCTATCCCTTCACCCCTAAAAATAGAGAAGTTGATATACTAAAGTTGATCTCTAAATGTGTATTGAGTTTTGATTCTCTTATCTTGCAGACATGTTGGTCGTCATTGCCTCCGAACCCACTTTAGCCCTCAACTCTGTATCAGAAAGTAAGTTTCTAAGTCTGGAAATTATTTTTTTTCCTTAGGGAAGAGCAATAGATTGTTGACTTAGATTTGATGGATATGTACAACAGTGGGCAGTTATAGACAGTTGACTGAAACTTAAGTGATTGTGGTCACTATTTATCATTTGTGTGTATGTGTGTTGTTTGTTTTTGAGACAAGCTCTCACTCTATTGCCCAGGCTAGAGTGCAGTGGTACCATCAGGACTTGCCTTAGCCTCAGCTTCCTGTAGCTGGGACTATAGGTGTGTGGTGTGCCACCATGCCTGGCTAATGTTTTGTATTTTTTGTAGAGACGAGGTTTCACATTTTGCCCAAGCTGGTCTTGAACTCCTGGGCTCAAGCGATCCCCCTGCCTCAGCTGGGATTATAGGCATGAGCCACGCATCTGGACTTTCATGCTATATATTTATTCTCAGCCTGTTGATGTCAACAATTGCCTTTGTGTTATTTTTACAAAACTTTTTATTTTGGAAATATTTTATACTTTCAGAAAAGTTATACGAATAGTAGGATGAAGTTCTATATACCTTTCACCCACATTTGCGAATTGTTAACATTTTATTGTGTTTGCTTATCACGCTTTTTTGTATTTTAGATTATGCCATATGAAACTTTTATTTTTTTAGGTCAAAGCTGGTGAAATATTAATGATTTAGTGTAGTTCAGCCTAATATATATTTAATTATTAGTATTTTCGCTGAATGCTTTAAGGCTAAGTTGTGAATATCATGACCATTTACCTCTAAATATTTCTCCTAAGAACAAATAAATTGTCTTACATAATGCAGTATAATTATATAAGCATAATTATCAAATTCAGGAAATTTAACATTGATGAACTCTTATCTGATATACAGTTGATTTTCAGATTTTTCATTTGTCCCAAATAATATATATATATATATATATATATTTTTTTTTTTTTTTTTTTTTTTGAGACGGAGTCTGCCTCTGTCGCCCAGGCTGGAGTGCGGTGGCCGGATCTCAGCTCACTGCAAGCTCCGCCTCCCAGGTTCACGCCATTCTCCTGCCTCCGCCTCCCAAGTAGCTGGGACTACAGGCGCCCGCCTCGTCGCCCGGCTAGTTTTTTTTGTATTCTTTAGTAGAGATGGGGTTTCACCGTATTAGCCAGGATGGTCTCGATCTCCTGACCTTGTGATCCGCCCGTCTCGGCCTCCCAAAGTGCTGGGATTACAGGCTTGAGCCACCGCGCCCGGCCCAAATAATATATTTTAGAGAAATACAATCAGCTGGGCACGGTGGCTCATGCCTGTAATCCCAACACTTTAGGTGGCCTATGCAGAAGGATTGCTTGAGGCCAGGAGTTCAAGACCAGCCTGGGCAACAGAGAGAGACCTAGTCTCCACAAATAATTAAAAAATAAAAAATTAGCTGAGTGTGGTGGTGTGTGCCTATAGTCTCAGCTATGGGGAGGCTGAGGCAGGAAGATGGCTTGAGTCCAGCAGTTCAAGGCTGCAGTGAGCCATGATCATGCCACTGCACTCCAGCCTGGGCAACAGAGTGAGACCCCATCTCTATTTAAAAAAAAAAAAAAGACTGGATGTGGTGGCTCACACTTGTAATTCCAGCACTTTGGGAGGCTGAGGCAGGAGGATCCCTTGAGCCCAGGAGTTCAAGACCAGCCTAGGCAACATAGGGATACCCTGTCTCAATCAGTCAGTCAATAAGAAACAGCTATCCTCAACCATTTAGTAGGCTGGGCATGGTGGCTCATGCCTGTAATCCTAGCACTTTCGGAGGCTGAGGTGGGCAGATCGCTTGAGCCCAGGAGTTTGAGACCAGCCTGGGCAACACGGTGAAACCCCTTCTCTACAAAAAATACAAAAACCAGCTGGGTGTGGTGGTGTGCGCCTCTAGTTCCAGCTACTTGGGAGACTGAGGTAAGAGGATCACCTGGATGGGGCAGTGCAGAATTGTGCATAGCTTGAGCATAACTGTTTAATAGTTGGGTTCAACCTAGCCCAGTGACAAAACCAAGAAACTATTAAGGTACCGAGCTGAATCTAGTTCTTGATTTTTGAGAACCTGAAAGGGAATCTTGAAAAGCCAGAGGAGAGCAGATGGTAATGTATGAGATAAAACTGTGGCCTTGGAAAAGCATAATCCATTTATGTGAATATTTTTAAAATATGCTTGCCCTGCCACCCAACAAGAAGTTGTGCTTTCATTGCCAGACCTGTGTATTGGGTGGGATTAGAAAGCAGAGTTATCGGCCTGGCACGGTGGCCCACGCCTGTAAACCCAGCACTTTAGGAGGCCAAGGCAGGCAGATCACGAGGTCAAGAGATCGAGACCATCCTGGCCAACATGGTGAAACCCCATCTCGACTGAAAATACAAAAATTAGCTGGGCACGGTGGCACGTGCCTGTAGTCCCAGCTACTCAGGAGGCTGATGCAGGAGGATCGCTTGAATCCAGGAGGTGGAGGTTGCAGTGCGCCAAGATCACGCCACTGCACTCCAGTCTGGCCACAGAGCAAGACCTCATCTCAAAAAAAAAAAAAAAAACAATTATCGTCGGATATGACCTCATCAGATGATTCCGGTTAATGGAATTAAAGTTGGAATAAAAATAAGGTAAGTGGAGGAACATGTTTTCCTAATACTGTGGGTTTATCCAGCCCACCATACTGTTATTGGAAAAGGGGTCTTGACCCAGACCCCAAGAGAGGGCTCTTGGATCTCATGTAGGAAGGAATTCAAGGTGAGTAGCAAAGTGCAGTGAAAGAAGCAAGTTTATTAGAAACTACTCAATTATATAGTAGGGTGTCCTCAGAAAACAACTGGGGGAACATGCTGTCTTTAAGTTTCTTTTTTTCTTCTCTCTCTTTTTTTTTTTTTTTTTGAGACGGAGTCTCACTCTGTCGCCTGAGCTGGAGTGCAGTGGCCGGATCTCAGCTCACTGCAAGCTCCGCCTCCCGGGTTCACGCCATTCTCCTGCCTCAGCCTCCCGAGTAGCTGGGACTACAGGCACCCGCCACCTCGCCCGGCTAGTTTTTTTTGTATTTTTAGTAGAGACGGGGTTTCACCGTGTTAGCCAGGATGGTCTCGATCTCCTGACCTCGTGATCCACCCGTCTCGGCCTCCCAAAGTGCTGGGATTACAGGCTTGAGCCACCGCGCCCGGCCTCTCTCTTTTTTTTTAAAAAAATATATATACACACACATATATATGTATATATTTATAATTTTTTTAGGTCTTTAAGGTTTTATTTTTTTTTAAATTTTTTAATTTTTAATCTTTTTTTTTTTTTTTTTTTTGAGACAGAGTCTTGTTCTGTCGACCAGGCTGGAGTGCAGTGGTGTGATCTGGGCTCACCGCAACCTCCACGGCCTGGATTCAAGTGATTCTCCTGCCTCAGCCTCCTGAGTAGCTGGGATTACAGGTGCACACCACCATGCCCAGCTAATTTTTATATTTTTAATAGAGATGGAGTTTTACCATGTTGGTCAGGCTAATCTCAAACTCCTGACCTTGTGATCTGCCTGCCTTAGTCTCCCAAAGTGCTGGGATTATAGCCATGAGTCACCGCACCTGGCCAATTGTTAAAAATATTTTGAGGTAGGGCCGGGCGCGGTGGCTCAAGCCTGTAATCCCAGCACTTTGGGAGGCCGAGACGGGCGGATCACAAGGTCAGGAGATCGAGACCATCCTGGCTAACACGGGGAAACCCTGTCTCTACTAAAAAAAAAAAATACAAAAAACTAGCCGGGCGAGGTGGCGGGTGCCTGTAGTCCCAGCTACTCCGGAGGCTGAGGCAGGAGAATGGCGTGAACCCGGGAGGCGGAGCTTGCAGTGAGCTGAGATCCGGCCACTGCACTCCAGCCTGGGCGACAGAGGGAGACTCCGTCTCAACAAAAAAAAAAAAAAAAAAAAAAAAAAAAAAAAAATATTTTGAGGTAGAGTCTTGCTCTGGTGCCCAGGGTGGAGCACCATGATGCAATCACAGCTCACTGCAGCCTCTACCTCCCTGGGCTCAGGAGATCGTCCCACCTCAGCCTCCTGAGTAACTGGGACTACAGGCTCAGACCATCATGCTTGGCTAAATTTTCTTTGCATTTTTTGTGGAAACAGGGTTTTGCCATGTTGCCCAGGCTGGTCTCAAACTTCTGGGCTCAAGTCATCTGCCCACCTTAGCCTCCCAAAGTGCTGGGATTATAGGCATGAGCCACCATGTCTGGCCTAAGTTTTCCTTATATAGAGATCTTGTCTATGTAAGGACTAAACTAAGCTGTGCCTACATGCAGGGGACCAGAGAGCATGACAAAATTTATTATTCTATTGATTTAAAGAAAAGTGTCCTTGACATTTTAGTGTGTAAGTACATCAAAGAGTGACTGTAATTATTTTGAAAGCCTATGTTGTTACACGTATTGGGACATCTGAACTTTATGTTGTTGCAGTTTGTCCTTGCAGGTATTACCAAGCTGTTTCCTTAGCTGTAAACATCTTAGAACCATGGGTTGTCACTGGCAAGGAATGTGCTTTGCTAGTTTTAAGATGGAGTTTATTTTATTTGTTTTGTTTTATTTTTATTTTATTTTATTTATTTATTTTTTTGAGACAGAGTCTCGCTCTGTCTCCCAAGCTGGAGTGCAGTGGTGTGATCTCGTCTCACTACAACCTCTGCCTCCCAGGTTCAAGCGATTTTCCTGCCTCACCCTCCTAGGTAGCTGGGATTACAGGCGTGCGCCAACACACCTTGCTAATTTTTTTCTATTTTTAGTAGAGATGGAGTTTCACCATGTTGGCCAAGCTGGTCTTGAACTCCTGACCTCATGATCCACCCACCTCGGCTTCCCAAAGTGCTGGGATTACAGGCTTGAGCCACTGTGCCTGGCCTATTATTTTATTTTATTTTTATTATTATTTTTTGTTTTGTGTTGCTATAACAAGATGGAGTGGATTTTAAAATAGTGTCACTCTGGCTCTTCTAGGCTCGTGCTTCCCTAACAAAACCTTTTCTAAAAAGATATTGCAAAATTTTTTTTTTTTTTTTGCGATGGAGTTTCACTCTTGTTGCCCAGGCTGGGCTGCAATGACGCAATCTTGGCTCACCACAACCTCTGCCTCCTGGGTTCAAGCGATTCTCCTGCCTCAGTCTCCCGAGTAGCTGTGATTATAGGCGCCCACCACCACACCCAGCTAATTTTGTATTTTTAGTAGAGATGAGATTTCTCCATGTTGGTCAGGCTGGTCTCAAACTCGCGACCTCAGGTGATCCACCTGCCTCGGCCCCCCAAAGTGCTGAGATTACTGGTGTGAGCCACCATGCCTCTGGCCAGTGTTGCAAAATATTGACTTAACAGAACATTATGCAAAATACTAAACCAAGCTTACTTTCAGTTCTTTTCAAACTTTCTGGTTTTATTTTAGTGCTGTTCCTTTGGGAACCACGGCCAAAGAAGAGATGGAGCGGTTCTGGAATAAGAATATAGGTTCAAACCGTCCTGTATCTCCCCACATCACTATCTATAGGTAAGGACTCTGGAGCCAGAGAATCTAGAGGTTGTGGGTGAAAGTTCTGAAGGTTGATCTTTGGCCTACCTGATACTTCCCTCACTTTTACTCAACTGAAATACTGCTATGTAGATGAGGTGAACTCTTCAGGGTAGAGGGAGATAACATAAGAATTATCTTACGCCTTTTTAATACGGAGATGACTAAATTCTCTCTTCTATCATTGCAAGGGTAATCTATTTTTCAAAACTACCATTTAGAAAATTCTGGTAAGTCAAAATGTAATTCCCATTAATTAAAAAATTTTTGAAACAATTTCACATTTACATACACGTTGCAGAAATAACATAGAGTTCCCATATACTTTTATATTTAAGGTATATAGTATATATGCTAAGTTATATAGAAGTTGCAACTTTGCAAATTCTTCTTCTTCTTTTTTTTCTGAGACAGAATCTTGCTCTGTTGCCCGGCTGGAGTGTAGTGGCGCGATCTCGGCTCACTGCATCCTCTGCCTCCTGGGTTCAAGTGATTCTCCTGTCTCAGCCTCCCGAGTAGCTGGGGCAACGGGCGCGTACCACTACGGACAGCTAATTTTTGTGTTTTTAGTAGAGATGGGGTTTCACCAGGTTGGCCAGGATGGTATCGAACTCTTGACCTAGTGATCCGCCTGCCTCGGCCTCCCAAAGTGCTGGGATTACAGGTGAGAGCCACCATGCCCAGCCACAACTTCTTAAATTATTCAGACATGCTAACAAGCAGATTCCCAGCTCGTTAACATGTCTGAATGATATAAGAAGTTGCAATGATGATGATATCCAAGTATTATTCCTGTATTCGTTTCTTCTTTTTTTATTTTTTTGAGACAGAGTCTTGCTTGGTCACTTAGGCTGGAGTGCAGTGGTGCGATCTAGGCCCACTGCAACCCCTGCCTCCTGAGTTTATGCAATTCTCGTGCCTCAGCCTCCTGAATAGGTGGGATTACAGACATGAGCCTCCATGCGCGGCTAATTTTTGTCTTTTAGTAGAGATGAGGTTTTGCCATGTTGTCTAGGCTGGTCTCAAACTCCTGGCCACAAGTGATCCACCCACCTCAGCCTCCAAAAGTGCTGGGATTATAGGCATGAGCCACCACGCTCGGTCCCTGTATTTGTTTTCTATTGCTACTATAACAATTTTCACAAACATAGTGACTTAAAATAACACAGATGTACTGTCTTGCCATTCTTTAGGTTAGAAGTATGACATAGGTCTCATTAGGCTAAAATTAAGTTGTTTGCAGGGGCTGCATTCTTTTCCAGAGGCTCCTTGCCTTTTCCAGCTTTTATAGGTCATCCACATTCCTTGGCTTATGGCATTCTTTCTCTATTTTCTTTTTTTTTTTTTTTTTTGAGGCAGAGTCTCGCTCTGTCGCCCAGACTGGAGTGCAGTGGCCAGATCTCAGCTCACTGCAAGCTCCGCCTCCTGGGTTCACGCCATTCTCCTGCCTCAGCCTCCCGAGTAGCTGGGACTACAGGCGCCCGCCACTTCACCCGGCTAGTTTTTGTATTTTTAGTAGAGATGGGGTTTCACCGTGTTAGCCAGGATGGTCTCGATCTCCTGACCTCATGATCCGCCTGTCTCGGCCTCCCAAAGTGCTGGGATTATAGGCTTGAGCCACCGCGCCCGGCCTCTTTCTCTATTTTCAAAGCAAGCCATAGCAGAATCCTTCTCACTTTGTATCACTCTGACTTGTTCTTCCTCCCTTTTCTCCTTTCAAGGACCCTTGTCATTACATTTAGACCTCCCCAAATATTTCAGGACAATGTCTCCGTCTCAAGGTCTTTAATTTAATAATATCTGCAAAGTTCTTTTTGTGATATAATATATTCACAGGTTCTGGGGATTAATACGTTGACATCTCCAGAGGGGAGGGTGCATTATTTTACCTACTGCAGTCTACCCTCTAGCCCTCAAAGTTTATGTCTGTCCCATGACAGAATACATTCACCACATCCCAGTGGCCCCAGAAGTTTCAAACTATTATAGCCTCATCTCAAAGTCTTAAAATTTCATCTAAATCTCCCCATCTGAACTAGGTATGGGTGAGGCTCTGGGTATAATCCCTTTTCAGGAACATTTTTTCTTCATCTGTGAATCTAAAGCAACAAGTTACATACTCCCAAAATACAGAGGTGGGACAGACATAGTATAACAACTGTAGACATTCCTGCTCAAAAAGTGAGAAAATGTGTCCTGAAGTGGCAGGTCAAGAGAAAAAAAAAAAGTGAGAAAATGGAAGGAAAAAAAGAGTCTCTGGTTCTAACCAGTTTGAAATTCAGCCAGGTAAACACCATTTGATTTCAAGGCCTGAGAATAATCCTTTGCGGCTATTGGCTTTGCCCTCTGGGCTTATAGGTCCATCCGCTATCCTTCTTTGTGAAAGGTGGCACATGCTTTTGCAGCTGAGTGATTTTTAACAGCCTCTTTTTTGTCTGTAGAATTTTTGAGGTATGACAGTCTTCTTTTCATCTTCTCTTTGTCACTTTTAGTCTATGCTGGCAGTATTTCTGTTGTTACAACATTCTTGAGAACATTGTGGGGGCCCGGCACGATGGCTCACATCTGTAATCCTAGCACTTTGCGAGGCCAAAGCAGGTGAATTGCCTGAGCTCGGGGATTTGAGACCAGACTGGGCAACATGGTAAAACCCTGTCTCTACTAAGATACAAAAAATTAGCCAGGTGTGGTGGTGCACCTATAGTCCCAGCTACTTGAGAGGCTGAGGCACAAGAATCTCTTGAAACTGGAAGGTGGAGGTTGCAGTGAGCCGAGATTGCGAGACTGTGATGCTGCTGCACTCCAGCCTGGGCTCTGTTTCCAGAAAAAAAAAAAAAGAATCTTGCGGGGTTTCACCATCTCTATAAAACCATGTTGCCCAGGCTGGTCTCCAGTTCCTGGGCTCAAGTGATCTGCCTGCCTTGGCCTCCCATAATGCTGGGATTATAGGTGTGAGCCATTGTGCCAGGCCTTGACAGTGAATATCTTTTTTTTTTTTTTTTTTCTGAGACAGAGTCTCGCACTATCGCCAGGGCTGCAGTGCAATGGCCCAATTTCGACTCACTGTAACTCCCGCCTCCCTGTAACCCCCACCTCTCTGGTTTACGCTATTCTCCTGCCTCAGCCTACCAAGTAGCTGGGATTGCAGGCACACACCACCACACCTGGCTAATTTTTTGTATTTTTCGTAGAGATGGGGTTTCACTGTGTTGGTTAGTGTGGTCTCGAGCTCCTGACCTCGTGATCTGCCCACCTCGGCCTCCCAAAGTGCTGGGATTACAGGCATGTTTGTTGGGAAGGCTGAGAATTTCCCAAATCAATAAGTCCTGTTTTTGTTTGTTTGTTTGTTTGTTTTATTTAAGAGACAGGCTTTCACTCTGTCACCCAGGCTAGAGTGTAGTAGTGGTGTGATCATAGCTCATTGCAACCTTGAACTCCCAGGAGCTCAAGTGATCTTCCTGACTCAGCCTCCTCAGTAGCTGGGACTACAGGTGCATGCCACCACACATGGCTAGTTTTAAATTTTTTGTAAAGACGGGGTCTCAACATATTAGTCAGGCTGATCTTGAACTCATGAGCTCAAGCGATCCTCTTACCTTTTTCTCCCAAAATGCTGGGGTTAACAGCTGCAAGCCACCATGCTCAGCTTGCTTTTTATTTAACAGCAATTCCCTCAGTCTGTTTCTTTCCTTTCACATTTTACTGTAAAGAGCAAAAAGAAATCAGGGTGCCACTTTAGTAAATTCTGCTTTCCACATTATTGTGGGACATAATTCTGCTAAACTTTCTGCCCCTATGTAACAAGGATCCCCTTTCCACAAGTTTTTAATAACATATTCCTAATTTCCTTCTGAGCCTTTACTAGCTGAATTGACATTCATATTTTCCTTTTTGAAATACATTTGTATACCATACGGTTCACACATTGAAAGCATACAGTTTAGTGGCTTTTGTTAAATGCAGAATTGTTCAGCCATCACCACAATTTTAGAATATTTTCTTTTTTTCTTTTTTTTTTTTCGAGATGGAGTCTCGCTCTGTCACCCAGGCTGGAGTACAGTGGCATGATCTTGGCTCACTGTAACATCTGCCTTCTGTATTCAAGTGATTCTCCTGCCTCAGCCTCCCAAGTAGCTGGGATTAGAGATGTGCACCATCATGCCTGACTAATTTTTGTGTTTTTAGTAGAGATGGGAGTTTCACTGTGTTGGCCAGGCTGGTCTCGAACTCCTGACCTCAGGTGATCTGCCTGCCTTGGCCTCTCAAAGTGCTGGGATTATAGGCATGAGCCACCCTGCCCAGCCAATTTTAGAATATTTTCATCACTTCAGAAAGAAACACTACATTTCTTAGCCATCACCACCAATCCTTTGTTCGTCCCAGCTTTAGACAATCAGTTATTTACTTTCCATCTTATAAACTTACCTATTCTGAACGTTTCATTTAAATGTAGTCATACAATATATGGTCCTTTGTGACTGGCATTTTTTACTTAGCATAATGTTTTCAGAGTTCATCCGTATTTTAGCATGTATCAGTACTTCCTTTTTATGGCCGAATAATATTTCATTGTATGTACATACAATGTTTTATTTACCCATTTATAAACTGAATGACATTTGAGCTGTTTCCACTTTTTGGCTATTACAAATAATGCTGCTATGACCATTTATTTGTGTACAAGTTTTTGTGTGCACATATGTTTCATTTCTCTTGAGTATATACCTAAGAGTAGAATTATTGCATCATATGGTAACTCTATGTTTAACTTTTTTTTTTTTTTTAAGACAGAGTCTTGCTCTGTCACGAGGCTGGAGTGCAGTGGCGTAATCTCGGCTCATTGCAACCTTCACCTCCCAAGTTCAAGTGATTTTCCTGCCTCAGCCCCTGAGTAGCTGGGACTATAGGCATGCACCACCACGCCCAACTAATTTTTTTTTTTTTTTTTTGAGATGGAGTTTCACTCTGTCACCCAGGCTGGAGTGCAGTGGCCGGATCTCAGCTCACTGCAAGCTCTGCCTCCCGGGTTCACGCCATTCTCCTGCCTCAGCCTCCCGAGTAGCTGGGACTACAGGCGCCCGCCACGTCGCCCGGCTAGTTTTTTTTGTATTTTTAGTAGAGACAGGGTTTCACCATGTTAGCCAGGATGGTCTCGATCTCCTGACCTCGTGATCCGCCCATCTCGGCCTCCCAAAGTGCTGGGATTACAGGCTTGAGCCACCGCGCCCGGCCTAATTTTTGTATTTTTAGTAGAGACAGGGTTTCACCATGTTGGTCAGGATGGTCTCGATCTCTTGACCTTGTGATTCACCTGCCTCAGCCTCCCAAAGTGCTGGGATTACAGGCGTGAGCCATGGCGTCCAGCCTATATTTAACATTTTGAGGGACTGCCAGACTGTTTTCCATAGTGGCTGCACTAGCAGTGTATGAGGGTTCCAGTTTCTCCACATCCTCACCAGCACAACTGGTAAAATCCATATTTCTGCTAAAATCTCTTCAGGGCAGTCTGGGCTTTTTAAAAATCATGGTCCTAAAAATTCTTTTAGTCCCTTCCCACTGCCCAATTTCAAAGGCACTTCCACATTTTTGGGTATTCGTTAGAGCTGCACTCCTCTTCTAGTCACCACAATCTATACTGATTTTCTATTTGCTGCCATAACAAATTACTGCAAATTTAGTGACTTATTACCTTGTAGTTCTGTGGGTCAGACGTCTGACAAGATCTCCCTGGGCTAAAATCAAGGTGTTGGCAGGGTTCTGTTTCCTTCTGGGGTCTCTAGGGAAGAATCAGTGGCCTTGCCTTTGCTAGCTTCTAGAGGCTTTCTGAATTCCTTGGCTTCTGCCTTCCTTCCTCAATGTTCAGAACCAGCAATGCTGCATTGAGTTCTCCAGTCACATCATGTTGACCCTGCTTCCATCATCTCATTTCTTCTTTGATGCCTTTCTTCTGTGAGCTTCTTCTGCTTTTCTCTTTTCTCTTTTCTCTCCTCTGCTGTTAAAGACGTTTATGATTACACTGGGCCTGTCCTAATAATCTAGGATAGTCTATGTTGTTTTGTTTTTGAGACAGGGTCTCGCTGTGTTGCCCAGGCTGAAATGCACAAGTTTTCTACAAGTTTTTAATAAAACTTGTGGAGCATGATCATGGCTCACTGCAGCCTTGACCTCCCAGGCTTAAGTGATCCTCCCAGCTCAGCCTCCCAAGTACCTGGGATTATAGGCATGCACCACCATGCCTGACTAATTTTAAAATATTTTCTAGAAATGGAGTTTGGCCATGTTGCTCAGGCTGGCTTTGAACTCCTGGGCTCAAGCTGTCCTCGCACTTTGGTCTCCCAAAGTTCTGGGATTACAGGTGTGAGCCACCACACACAGCCTAGTCTGCTTATCTTAAGGTTGTCTTATTGGGACCTTAGTTTCATCTACAACCTTAATTCCCCTTTGCCATAAAAGGTAACATATTCATAGGTTCTAGAGATTAGAGCGTGGACATCTTTAAAGAGGCCATTATTCTGCCTATTACAACTTCTTAATACTTGGGTATGCATTGCAAGACAGTCTCCAAAGTACAACCATCACAGTGTTACTATCTAAACCTTAGTTCCCATTCAGATTTTGCCACTTGTCCCATTAATGTCCTTTATAGGCCTGAGATTGAACCTAGAATTATATATTACATTTAGTTGTCATGTTTCTTTTTCCTACAGTATGGGAGAGATTTTTAGTCTTTCCTTATTTGTTATGACCTGGACATTTTTAGAATGTTCCTTAATTTGGGTTTGTTTGGTGTTTCACGATTTATACATTTTTGGCAAGAATACCCTTGCAGTAATACTATACTTCTGTCAGTACACTGTATCAGGAGGCATGTGCTGCTGCTGATTTAACCCATTACTGGTGATGTTAACTTTTGTCACTGTTTAAGATGTGTCTGCTAGATTTCTCCTGTAAAGTTACTGAATAAGGATGTTTTGTTTATTAATACATATTTTGGTGGGAGATACTTTGAAACCTAAATATTCTTTCTCATGAGATACTTACTCACCAGTATCTGTTGGAGGTACTTGCCTAAATCATTTATTACTGTGATAGTTGCCAAATGTAATGTTACTGATTTTATATATTATAATAATATTTTCTAGATTTATTTGTTACGATAGGGTAAAGCTTGCTTTCTTTATCAGTATGGACTCAAGGATAACATGGATCAAGCATTAATTTCTCCAAAGGATTATACTTCGTTATGGTTTATTTTGGTGTTCAAATTGTCCCAGACCTGGCCAATAGGAGTTCTTCAAAATGACTCCTGGGAAATCAGTGTCTGGGTGCTAGGTGTGCTCATTGCTACTAGGATGTCATTGCTTCTAGGCCCTTTCTGTGGATACAGATAGCATATATGTGTATGCAGTCTCTGTCACACACATACCACATGTGTGTATGTATAAGTAGATACATACATCATACATACATATATACATATATACATACATCTCTGTTTATCTCATCTTCAAAAGTGGCATTGATAGCAGTTTTTGCTGATGTCTTTGAAGATAAGTCCCTGTAAATCTGCTTTTTGTTTTTTTAGGCTAACCCAGCAAAGCATCTTGAGCTCTGCTACTCTCTTGGGTTCCTGCCAGTGAGTCTGGCCATTTTTTAACCACCTCCACAAATACCATAACCCTTCAGTTTTTTTCCAAGCCAGATTCCAGGAATAATCCTGTTTGTAGAAACTGGACTTGCCACTAAAACAGAAGGAGGCTAATAAGTGATCTCATTTCTTGCTGCTCAATTGTGAAACTTTCTTTTTTAAGAGATAAAAGTTTTAGGAAGGCCTGACGCAGTGGCTCAATGCCTGTAATCCCAGCACTTTGAGAAGCCAAGGTGGGCGGATCACAAAGTCAAGAGATCAAGGCCATTCTGATCTCAGGTGAAACCCTGTCTCTACTAAAAATACAAAAATTAGCTGGCAGTGGTGGCTCATGCTTGTATTCCCAGCTACTCGGGAGGCTGAGGCAGGAGAATTGCTTGAACCCCGGAGGTGGAGTTTGTAGTGAGCTGAGATCGCGCCACTACACTCTAGTCTGGTGACAGAGCAAGGCTCTGTTTCAAAAAAAAAAAAAGTTTTGGGAAAGAATTATAATGAAAAAGACAAAAGAGCATCACAAATTATTCTGAATCTGTATTTAAAGCCCTGGCCTTTTTTCACAGGTCATATAAAGAATGGTTGTAGGTTGGTGAGGTGAGTCTTTCACTACCTTATTTGCTTTTCTGGTTATGTAACTCCAGACATACTTGGGGGAAAAATAGCAGCAGGGAACACAGGGCTATATCCAGATTGGCATGTCAGGGAAAGATACCTGAGATACTTGAAGTCATATTTTCTATTACCCATTTTTTGGGTTTTTTGAAAGAGGCCTGGAAGTAAACAGTTAGTGATGTTAAACATCTTTTCATGTACTTATTGGCCATTGGCAGTCTTGGCTGTTGGAGAAATGTTTTTACTTTCTGGAGGTATTTTTTATTTTTTATTTTGCTTTTGAGACAGAGTCTCCCTCTGTTACTCAGGCTGGAGTGCAGTGGCGTGATCACGGCTCGCTGCAGCCTCGACCTCCCAAGCTCAGACAGTCCTCCCTCCTCAGCCCCGCAAGTGGCTGAGACTATAGATGCATGCCACCACGCCCGGCTAATGTTTGTATTTTTTGTAGAAATGTTTTTTTTTGTTTTGTTTTTGTCATCTTGCCCAGGTCTCAAACTCCTGAGCTCAGGCATTCTGCCCACCTCAGCCCCCCAAAGTGCTAGGATTATAGGCATGAGCCACTGTGCCTGGCCACATCTTGATTTTCTATACTAGACTCTTACCTAATGTTCAAACAGGGACTAGTGAAGAAGACCTGTCTTTGCTCCATGATGCCTGAGGCCTCAGCTGGAAAACACAAAGACTAGGGCCTGAATTAATCTGAAGATCCAGTCACTCAAATGTCTTGGGTTGATTCTGGCTGTTGGATGGGGCCCTTATTTTCTCTCCACATAGGTCTTTTCACATATCTGTGTAGGCTGCTTTGGATTTCCACATAGCATGAGGAAGGAAGGAGAATTTGTAAGTCGTGCAGCATCACTTTTGCCGCATTCTACTTTTGAGGCAGTCGGTCATCAAGTCCTGCCCAGGTTCAAGGGTAGAGGCTAAATACTTGCTTGATGAGAAATGACAAGATTCTGGAAGATCATGGAGGACTGGAAATAATGTTGTGGTTATTTTTAGAAAACAAAATATTTTAGCTTGTCATTACTGGGCTAGCCAGGCTATGATTTTAACCGTTTTTGAAAATTAGGGTAACATTTGAATTCAGCAATTTCATATTATATGACTCCCATTTTCTATATCAGTATTTCTGAAACATTTCCAGAACAGTGCATGTTTCTTCTATTAGCTCTTTCAGTCATGGGATTTGATTCATCTGGTACCAGAGCCCCAAGTGTGTTTGGAATCTTCTAATTTCCTCACCTCTTTAGGGTTTCAAGTCTTTCAAATTAATATTTGTTCTGTCTTTTTCATGCTGATAATCATTCTCTTTGACAAATAAAATAGTTGTGCAATCTGTTCACACTCTGCCATCAATTAGCATAAAATTGTTCATCCCAGTTAGGAGGCTTTCTGTGTCAGAACACAATTTTAAAAGCTTTTTTTTTGTTGTCCTTGAAATTTTTGCAAGCCTCAGCTCACTCTGGGTTTCGGTCTCCTGATTCTTCTTACCAAATTATGCCGTCGCTCTCTGTCCTTGGGTGTGTGGCTATTCTTCCACCTTTTATATTTCTCTTGTTAAATCTGAGTTGATCAGAGTGGTATCTAGCTAGTATTAATATTTTTAATTTATTTGGAAATACTCCTTTCTTACTGTGACCATTTTCATTATGTAGGCAGAATTTTCTTTTGAGATCTTTTTAACCTCATTATTTCTCTTTAAAGTGTTGAAGATATGGTTTGATTATGCTTAGTATTCTTTGTCTAAGCTAACATTCCAAAGTGAGTGTTAGCTTTCTTCAGAGATTCTTGTTCTTTCCATTTTACCCACCAGTTCTCTCTTGAGCATGAGAACTAGGTCTAGAATAACAATGTTGGTTGTCCTTCAATGGAAAGTTGATGATTCATAATTTAAAAAGGGGTTTGATGACAAAAAGTATTTCAGAACTACTGTGGATTAAGAACTATATACTAAATCTAGAAGATTGGATATAAAAATTTGGGATAGGTAATGTATTAGGAAATAAGTGGTATGTTCAGTTTGGATATTTTGGGGCATATAATAAGGGAAGATTCAAGGATGACCATGTATTATATGAAACTGTGGATAAATGAAACTCTGGTTTTCTTCCATCAGTGTTATACCTGGAGAAACAGGGACCCAGTTGGTATTACAGTGATTACTTTTTTTTTTTTTTTTTTTGAGATGGAGTCGTGCTCTGTCGCCCAGACTGGAGTGCAGTGGCATGATCTCCGTTTATGCCAAACTCCGCCTCCTGGATTCAAGCAATTCTCTGCTTCAGCCTCCCGAGTAGCTGGGATTACAAGGATGCACCACCACGCCTGGCTAATTTTTGTATTTTTAGTAGAGGCGGGGTTTCACCATGTTGGCCAGGCTGGTCTCGAACACCTGACCTCACGAACTGCCCACCTTGGCCTCTCAAAGTGCTGGGATTACAGGTGTGAGCCACCACGCCCGGCCTATAGTGATTACTTTCTAATTGTACCAACTGTATTTATTTATTTGCAGGCAAGGTCTCTGTCTCTCTCTCCCCACACCGGGCTGGAGTACAGTGGCACAGTCATAGCTCACTGCAGCCTGGAGCTCCTGGCCTCAAGTGACCCTCTCACTTCAGTCTCACAAGTAGCTGGGACCATAGGCCTCTGCCACCACACCCAGCTAATTTTTTTTTTTTTTTTTGGCTCGTTATGTTGCCTAGGTTGGTCTTAAACTCCTGAACTCAATGCCCCCCGCCGCCTTGGCCTCCCAAAGTACTAGGATTACAGGTATGAGCCACCACGCTACCTCCAACTTTAATGAGTGTCTTTGACTCATGTTTCTCCTTGGGAAAGGAGTTTTGAGTTATAATCATTTTTTTTTCTTAGCCCTATCAGTGATGCAGTCTGGTAAAGGTAGGGATCCTTCTCCGTAAATCTGTTTTCTTCTTTCTTTAATTTTTTTTTTTTAACCTAATCCTGAGACAGGGTTTTGTTTTTTTTTTTTTTTTTTTTTTTTTGAGATGGAGTTTCACTCTTGTTGCCCAGGCTGGAGTGCAATGGCACGATCTCGGCTCACCGCAACCTCTGCCTCCTGGGTTCAAGCGATTTTCCTGCCTCAGCCTCTCGAGTAGCTGAGATTACAGGCATGCATCACCACACCCAGCTAATTTTGTACTTTCAGTAGAGATGGGGTTTCTCCATGTTCGTCAGGCTAATTGCGAACTCCAGACCTCAGGTGATCCACTCGCCTCAGCCTCCCAAAGCGCTGGGATTATAGGCGTAAGCCACCGTGCCTGGCCCAGATTTGCATTTTTAAAGTAAAAAGTGGAAACATGGCTGGGCACAGTGGCTCACACCTGTAATTCCAGTACTTTGGGAGGCTGAGGCAGGCAGATCACAAGGTCCGGAGTTCAAGACCAGCCTGGCTAAGATGGTGAAACCTCTTTACTAAAAATATAAAAATTAGGCGGACCTGGTGGCAGGTGCCTATAATCCCAGCTACTCAGGAGACTGAGGCAGGAGAATCTCTTGAACCCGGGAGGCAGAGGTTGCAGTGAGCTGAGATCGTGGCACAGCTCTCTAGCCTGGGCGACAGAGCAAGACTTCGTTCCCAGGGTAAAAAAAAATGACAGGAATGCAAAAGTGGTTTTTTTTTTTTTTTAAAAGAAAATATTACCTATTCAGGAGAATCGCTTGAACCTGGGAGGCGGAGGTTGCAGTGAGCTGAGATCATGCCGCTCGCTGTCAGCCTGGGCAACAGAGTGAGAATCTATCTCCAGAAAAAAAAAAAAAAGTGCCTGTTTCAGATTTAGTTTATATTTTTGCCAAGATAGACTCTCTACTATGGTGCTATCTTTTCCTTTTTAAAATTGTCGTTGTGTGTTTCTTTACAGTTGGTCTCTTCCCATGGCGATGTCCATCTGCCACCGTGGCACTGGTATTGCTTTGAGTGCAGGTATGTATATATGTTTTTACACACATACATGTGCTTCTTTGAAAAACTTGGCTGTTTCACTGGCCCTAGTCTCTGCCTCCTTTGAAACTCAGCACTTGATTTAGAGGAAACAATACATCTCTTCTAAGTTTGTTGTTCCTTCATCCCTTTAACAATTAATTATGAGTTTACACTGTGCTCAGAGTCTTTTCTTTTTTTTGTTTTTGAGACAGTCTCGCTCTGTTGCCCAGGCTAGAGTGCAGTGGCACGATCTCAGCTCACTGCAACCTCCGCCTCCTGGGTTCAAGCAGTTCTCCTGCCTCAGCCTCCCAAGTAGCTGAGATTACAGGCACGTGCTACCACGCCTGGCTAATATTTTGTATTTTTAGTGGAGATGGGGTTTCACCGTGTTAGCCAGGATGGTCTTGATCTGACCTCATGATCCGCCCACCTCAGCCTTCCAAAGTGCTGGGATTACAGACATGAGCCACTGCTCCTGGCCCAGATTAGTTTCTTAGCAAATTTTTAAACCATTCCCTAGCACTTCCTGATATCGTATTTATTGAAATTATAGAGAGCAGAGAAATGTAATAGAGATGGGCTGGCTGACTGATCATTGATGGAACACAGTCCAAGATAAGTCATCAACCTTATTTTTCCAGAAGGTCAGTTTTAGCACCCATTCTTATCACCTAGACTTGCTCAGTCCCCCAAAGACTAGCTCACTAGCCAGTCTCACAAAATCTTGATTTACAGATCAGAATGTCTGTTCATTCATTTATATAATATGAACTGCAGCTACAGAGTGAATTGTTTACTGATCTTAGATAATTAGTACATCCTTTTTAGGTAGGAAGGTTTATTATGTGGAGTGCCAATTATAATCAGTTTTCTGGGATCTGGTGTATCTTTTCACAGTAGGGTCAGCTAGATTTAAAAATTATGTCTGGCTGGTGCTGGAGAAATAGACATTTTTGCTTTTTTATTTTTATGTATTTATTTTATCACAAGAATATGCATGTAACATATTTTTACTTTCTTAGCTTTCCTTTATTTAGCCTTATAGCATACTTTGCTCTCCTACCCCCACCAAAAACAGAAACAAAAACTAGATTATGTTCCCTAGATACACACTCTCAAAGCATTCTAGTTTTTCTTTCATAATCATGATTGTCATTTACTTGTTCATTGTTGTCTTTCCTTACTGGATTGTCTGTTCCCTAAGAGCTTAGACTGCATCTGTTTGTATTTTTAATCATCTAGTATGGTACCTAGAATGCAGTAGATAATTTAGTAAATATTTGGTGACTACAAAATGAATACCACTCTCTTTTTTGTTAATGTGTTCTAATATTTGTGTCCTAAATTTCTATTCCGTTTATAATCATACTTTTTGGCTGTAGAAGTATCTTATTTTGGTCCCCTGCATACTGACTATACTAACTACCTAACTAGTATTGTATTTCAACTGGCATTTCTGTGCGATGCTATTCAGTTCAGTGGGAGCAAGAAGAGGTTATTGGACATTAGAGTGCTGCATAGGTAAATCTGAGTTTGTTCTCTGTTAGTCTCCTTGAGACCTTGGGGGAACTTGTGTTCTCTCCCAGCAAAGGTGATCTAGCCCTTATATATCCACAGGGAGAACAGATGCAAACTAGGAATAGTGGAGTGCTTTCTAAAAGAAATACTCCAGTGAACTGTTAGCACATATTCAACAAGACTTCTGTTCCAAGTTGATAGTCCTAGGACCTTTGCTGGCAAAGGAAAATGAGCTTATGACTTAGAACAGTGTGTAAATCCCTGCTGTGTGTACAAACTCTTCTCTCCTGTGGATAGTTCCCTGTATGTCTGTTTTTTTGTTTTTTTTGAGACGGAGTTTCACTCTTGTTGCCCAGGCTGGAGTGCAATGGCACAGTCTTGGCTCACTGCAGCCTCATGAGACCAGCCTCCCGGGTTCAAGCTATTCTTCTGCCTCAACCTCTCAAGTAGCTGGGATTATAGGCACCCACCACCATGCCCGGCTAATTTTTGTATTTTTGGTAGAGATGGGGTTTCTGAACTCCTGACCTCAGGTAATCCGCCCACCTCGGCCTCGCAAAGTGCTGGGATTACAGGCGTGAGCCACTGTGCCTGGCCCCTTAGTATGTCTTTAACCTCATCCTAGGGAATAAGAGGAAATATCTTGCCTAGAATCGGTATGAAATTATATACCTGAGAGACAGAAGCCCCACTGTTTTACCTTATGTAAAGCTCTGTCTGAGCCCCTCCATCTCGTCTCTTTTGGGACTTTAGCCTGGGAGCAATGCCTAAGTTTTATTCATCACATGAGGCATCATTACAGTCTTGCCAGGAGATGGCCCGTTTGTACAGACTAGAGCAGATGGCGGCCTTCAGGTCCCAGCGTGTAAGTGTGCTCTTGCTCCAGAAATTTGGTGCCAAATAGAGCTGTTGAGGTAGGAAAGGGAGTTTCTCTTGACTTTTGCTTTGTCAAAGCAGTGGTGGCATTGGAAAAGTGCTCTTGTTTCTGTCTTCTGAGACCCTGCAGGATCTCTCCTAGGCTTCTGTAGACTATGTTTTTAACTGACGTGGTCATCAGTAGGGCTAGTGGCTCTAGTGTAGGGATCCTGTATTTAAGGAGCTGCTGATGAGACATTGGCAGGAATTATCTGAATCTAAGCCTCTGCTATTTGCAATCTCATATGTGTGTGTGTGTGTGTGTGTGTATATTTATATATGTCTGTACATACATATATATAGACATATATATGTAGTTTTGTTGATAAGGATAGAGACTCCTATCTAAGATCTGATGGCATCATGTCTGTTCTTTTTCATTCTTTTGGTTGGTACAGGGATGATGGAATTGAGGTATAAGGATGATTTGTGTTGTTAGGAATCCATATGTAGCTCCTGGTTTTTAACCTGCTGGCACTGAGCTGGTGGGGATAATAGGGTAAATCTCAAGATTAGGCTATTCTAACTGTAGATTCATAATTACTTTTATTTCTACTTACTTAGAATAAGAAATTTTTAGATTGATTAAGGAATTTCTAGATGGATGCTTTCTACTCAGTTTGGTGATATTGATGAACAGATTTAATCCTAAAAATCACTGAAAGAACAGGAGCAGTTTATTTATTAGGCTGTAGTTTCCCTTATTATCTCAATATATGTGTCACCACTAAATGAAAAAAACGATATTGACTTTTTTATTCACTATAATGATAAAAAATATATTCATTTGGGCCGGGCACGGTGGCTTACGCCTGTAATCCCAGCACTTTGGGAGGCCGAGGCAGGCAGATCACGAGGTCAGGAGATCGAGACCATCCTGGTTAACATGGTGAAACCCCGTCTCTATAAAAATACAAAAAATTGGCCGGGCACGGTGGTTCAAGCCTGTAATCCCAGCACTTTGGGAGGCCGAGGCGGGTGGATCACGAGGTCAGGAGATTGAGACCATCCTGGCTAACACGGTGAAACCCCGTCTCTACTAAAAAATGCAAAAAAACTAGCCGGGCGAGGTGGCGGGCGCCTGTAGTCCCAGCTACTCGGGAGGCTGAGGCCGGAGAATGGCGTAAACCCGGGAGGCGGAGCTTGTAGTGAGCCAAGATCCGGCCACCGCACTCCAGCCTGGGCAACAGAGCGAGACTCCGTCTCAAAAAAAAAAAAAAAAAAAAAAAGTTAGCCAGGCATGGTGGCGGGCGCCTGTAGTCCCAGCTACTCGGGAGGCTGAGGCAGGAGAATGGCGTGAACCCAGGAGGTGGAGCTTGCAGTGAGCCGAGATCGTGCCACTGCACTCCAGCCTGGGCGACGAGTGAGACTCCGTCTCAAAAAAAAAAAAGAAAAAAAAAATATATACATACATTTGTATTGGCTAGAATTGAATATTTTTCACAACTGAAGAATTATTTGGGCAGGGTGCAGTGGTTCACACCTGTAATCCGAGCACTTTGGGAGGCTGAGGCAGGAGGATTGCTTGAGCCCAGGAGTTGGAGACCATCCTGGGCAACCTATCAAGACCCAGCACTTCGGGAGGCCGAGGTGGGCAGATCACGAGGTCAGGAGATCGAGACCATCCTGGCTAACACAGTGAAACTCCGTCTGTACTAAAAAAACACACAAAAAATTAGCCGGACCTGGCGGCGGGCACCTGTAGTCCCACCTACTTGGGAGGCTGAGTCAGGAGAATGGGGTGAACCCGGGAGGCGGAGCTTGCAGTGAGCTGAGATTGTGCCACCGCACTCCAGCCTGGGTGACAGAGTGAGACTCCATCTCAAAAAAAAAATTAAAAAAAAAATTAAAACATTAGCCCGGAGTGGTGGCATGCATCTATAGTCTCAGCTACTAGGGAGGCTGATGTAGGGAGGATTGCCCAGGAATTCAAGGCTGCAGTGAGCTATAACTGTGCCACTGCACTCCAGCCTGATGACAGCAAGACCCTATCTCAAAAAAAAAAGAAAAAAGTTGTATTTTTTCTGTCTTTACCCCTTTGAATGGTGGCCTTGCATTCATCAGCATATGTCCTGTTTTTCCCAAACTTTCTCTCCTAATTCCATGATAGAATATAGTAGCTGTTTTCTATAGAGTAGTAGTTATACTGTTTTCTTCAAATGCTGAAGTTCCCTCCATCAAAATCACAAAGGAACAGGTTTTTGCCAGGTGCATGACTTAAGCAAATTACCTAATTCTCTAAACCTCAGCTTATTCCTTATAAAATAGGCATATTAATAATGCCTATCTCAGAATTCTTGGGATTTCAAGAAACTTTATGCTCTTGGTGTTGCTTTATGGAAACAAGGATGAGAAACATGATACATTTAATAGCAACTGTCTCTTAGAAGATAGCGTGCCCCGGACCGAATGGCAAGAGAAATTGGATCATTTGGTCTGAAATGAAGTCAGTTCCGGCAACTGTGATCTTTGCATTCTTGTGGCCTTCGTCCCATCCATTTTTCACACAACAAAAAGAAAAATCTTTTGAAAATAAATGGAATCATGTCACTTCCTTTCTTAGACTCTCCCAATGACTGTGTTCACTTTAGCACTTAGATTAAAATTCAAATATCCACCATGGCCTTTGCCCTGCCAGCTCTGGCTCTTCCCTAACGCATTCCTGCCATTCCTCCCTTTGCTTACTATGCTCCAGCCACACTGGTGTTTGAACTCATTGGAACAGGCAAAATTATTTCCCAACTGAGAGCCATTGCATGTTTTGTTTCTTTAGTCTGAAATGCCCACCCTGACCTCTTGCTGCACTGTGCTTGGTTAGTTCTTTCTTATCCTTTACATCTTAGCAAAATGTTAACTCAACGAGCACTTTGCTTACCACCATGTTTAAAGTAGAAGCTTCCTTATTTCTGTTTTACAGTACTCTATTTCTTCATAGTTCTTATTGTGCTGTGTTGTTTCTTACAAAGTTTTATTACACAAGTTGTAATTATTTTATTTTTTATTTTTTACTTCATTTTATTTTATTTTATTTTTTATGTTATTTATTTTATTTTATTTTTTAAATTAAATTAAATTAAATTTTTTTATTTTTTTAAATTTATTTTATTTATTTTTAAAATTTTTTAAATTTTAAAAATTTTTTTATTTTTTTATTATTTTTATTTTTTTTATTTTATGTTATTTTATGTTATGTTATGTTATGTTATGAGACGGAGTCTCGCTCTGCCGCCCAGGCTGGAGTGCAGTGGCATGATCTTGGCTCACTGCAAGCTCCGCCTCCCGGGTTCACGCCATTCTCCTGCCTTAGCCTCCCCAGCAGCTGGGACTACAGGCGCCTGCCACCACGCCTGGCTAATTTTTTGTGTTTTTAGTAGAGACGGGGTTTCACCGTGTTAGCCGGGATGGTCTCAATCTCCTGACCTTGTGATCTGCCCACCTCGGCCTCCCAAAGTGCTGGGATTACAGGTGTGAGCCACTGCGCCTGGCAGTTGTAATTATTTTATTTGCTAACTTTTTATAAATCTGTGTTTTTTTGCCTTTTTTTTTTTTTTTTTTTGAGACAGAGCCTTGCCCTGTTGCCTAGGCTGGAGTCCAGTGGCGTGATCTCGGCTCACTGCAACCTCTGCCTCCAAGATTCAAGCAATTCTTCTGCCTCAGCCTCCCAGGTAGCTGGGATTACAGGCACCCATCACCATGCACAGCTAATGTTTTTATTTTTAGTAGAGACAGGGTCTCACTATTTGGCCAGGCTGATCTCGAACTCCTGACCTCAAGCAATCTGCCCACCTGGGCCTCCCAAAGTGCTGGGATTACAGGCGTGAGCCACCCCACCCAGCCAAATCTGTGTCTTTTTTTAGACTGTAAAGTCTTAAAAGAGTGGGTACTCTATCTTATTTACCATTCATACCCTCTAGCACTCAATAGGTGCTTAGAAAATCTTTATTTACTAAATGAACATACCCATGTAAATCACTTTGCTCATAGTGGTCACTTGGAAGTGTTCATTTTTCCTACCTTCTAATTAACCTCCTATTAAGCATTAGAGATTAGATAGGGATAATACATAGTCTCTGCTCTCAAAGATAGAGGAATCTAAGGAGTAAGACAAATATTTATAATTCTCTGTGATAGCTTTTTTTTTTTTTTGAGACAGAGTTTTGCTCTTGTTGCCCAGACTGGAGTGCTATAGTGCGATCTCAGCTCACCGCAACTCTGCCTCCCAGGTTCAAGTGATTCTCCTGCCTCAGCCTCCCGAGTAGCTGGGATTACAGTCACGCACCACCATGCCCGGTTAATTTTGTATTTTTTAGTAGAGACAGGATTTCTCCATGATGGTCAGGCTGGTCTCGAACTCCCGAACTCAGGTGTTCTGTCCACCTTGGCCTCCCAAAGTGCTGGGATTACAGGCGTGAGCCACCTTGCCCGGCCATGATAACTTTTTAATAAGATATATGAGACCCCAGAGGAGAAACCAACAAGTACAGTCGTCCCATATTATCTGTTGGAGATTGGTTCCAGGATTCCTCTTCAGATACCAAAATCTACAGATACTCAAGTCCCTTATATAAAAGGATGTGGTATTTGGATATATCCTATGTACATTATACACTTAAAATCATCTCTAGATTACTTATAATACCTAATACAATGTAAATGCTATGTAAATAGTTATATTGTTTATGGAATAATGACAAGGAAAAAAAAGTCTGTACATGTTCAGTACAGATAAAACCATTCATTTCCCCAACCCAGTATTTTCAATCCACAGTTAGTTGTATATCCACAGATGCAGAATCCATGGTTGCAGAACTCAGGACACGGAGTTGACTGTGATCTAAGGGAGTTAGAACGCTTGAAAGAAGCTTGAACAGGAGAGTTTGTGAAGAGGAGGTAGAGGAGGGCATTCCAACAGAAAAATTCTTTTATGGAAAGGTATAGGGATTGGAAATCACCCGGATCATTGGATAATTATGATGAGGTCTGTTTCTTTTTTTTTTTTTTTTTTGAGACGGAGTCTCGCTCTGTCGCCCAGGCTGGAGTGCAGTGGCCGGATCTCAGCTCACTGCAAGCTCCGCCTCCCGGGTTTACGCCATTCTCCTGCCTCAGCCTCCCAAGTAGCAGGGACTACAGGCGCCCGCCACCTCGCCTGGCTAGTTTTTGTATTTTTAGTAGAGATGGGGTTTCACCGTGTTAGCCAGGATGGTCTCGATCTCCTGACCTCGTGATCCGCCCGTCTCGGCCTCCCAAAGTGCTGGGATTACAGGCTTGAGCCACCGCGCCCGGCCCCCCCTTTTTTTTTTGAGATGGAGATGGAGTCTCGCTCTGTCGCCCAGGCTGGAGTGCAGTGGTGCAATCTCGGCTCACTGCAACCTCTGCCTCCCGGGTTCAAGCAGTTCTCTTCCTCAGCCTCCCAAGTAGCTGGGATTACAGGCACCTACCACCATTCCAAGCCACCACACCCAGCTGAGGTCTGTTTCTTAAGAATGGTGTTTATGGGGTCGAGTGCGATGGCTCACACCTGTAATCCCAGCACTTTGGGAGGCCAAGACAAGTGGATCAAAAGGTCAAGAGATTGAGACCATCCTGGCCAACATGGTGAAACCCCATCTCTACTAAAAATACAAAAATTAGCCGGGCGTGGTGGTGTGCGACTGTAGTCCCAGCTACTCGGGAGGCTGAGGCAGAGAATCACTTGAACCCAGGAGGCGGAGGTTGCGGTGAGGCAAGATCACGCCACTGCACTCCAGCTTGATGACAGAGTGGGACTCAAAAAAAAAAAAATTATGTTTATGGGAGAAGTGATGGAAGATAAGGCTAGAAAGTGGGCCAGATGGTGAAGGACTCTGATTGCCATGCTGTAGACGATGATAAGTCATTAAAAGTTCATGTTCTCTTTAGTTCCAGTAACAGGACAAGCTGGCCTGGATAAATACAAAATAAATTATTTATTTTAACTATAGAGATTTTATGGCTAATATATAAATTTAAAAAAACACGTTAACACTAGTTTGACTTTAAAATAGAATTTATTGAAATGGAACTTTAAAATTTTTGTTTGTTTTTTTGAGATGGAGTCTTGCGCTGTCGCCCAGGCTGGAGTGCAATAGCGCCATTGTGGCCCGCTGTGCCTCTGTCTCCTCCCAGGTTCAAGCAATTCTCCTGCTTCAAACCTCCCGAGCAGCTGGGACTACAGGTGTGTGCCACCATGCCTGGCTAATTTTTGTATTTTTAATAGAGACAGGGTTTCACCATGTTGGCCAGGCTGGTCTTGAACTCCTGACCTCAAGTGATCCACCTGCCTCTGCCTCCCAAAGTACTGGGATTCCAGGCATGAGCTACTCTACCTGGCCTACAATGTTTTAAAAGGCTGAAAGAGGAGACTAATAGCACTCTTCCATTGCTTAGGTTTCATAAGGATTAAAGTACTTAGGGCTGGGTGCGGTGGCTCACGGCTGTAATCCCAGCATTTTGGGAGGCCAAGGCGGGTGGATCACCTGAGATCAGGAGTTTGAGACCAGCCTGGCCAACATGGTGAAACCCTATCTCTATTAAAAATACAAAAAAAAAAAAAAAAAAAAAAAACCAGTTGTGGTGGCACATGGCTATAATCCCAGTTACTTGGGAGGCTAAGCCAGGAGAATTGATTGAACCTGGAAGGCAGAGGTTGCAGTGAGCTAGGATTGCACCAGTGCACTCCAGCCTGGGTGACAAAGCGAGACTGTCTCAAAAATAAATAAGTAAAAAAAAAAAAAAATACTCAGGATTTTTCCTAGTGACAGAAAAAGTCTAGTTGAAATTAGGTACATGCTTTGAGAATGGCAGATAGCTGAAGCTGCAATAATGAATGAGTCTAGGAAAGCATAAATAACAGATAAAACATATAACATAAAGCATGAGATTAGGAAGAGAGAATAAAGATGCTAAACAACAGATATTTTAAGCTTTGAACCAATATATACAGATATTCATATATCTGTATATGAATTGTATAATTAGCTTGAATGGATATAAGAATGGTCTTGAATGTTTTGGGTAGTCTTTAAAAACAGAGTCAGGCCAGGTGCCGTGGCTCACGCTTATAAACACCGCACTTTGGAGGCCAAGGCAGGTGGATTGCTTAAGGCCAGGAGTTTGAGTACAACCTGGCTAACATGGCTAAATCCCATCTCTACTAAAAATACAAAAAATTAGCTGGGTGTAGGTGGCACATTCCTGTAATCTGGGCTACTTGGGAGAGTGAAGCATGAGAATCGCTTAAACCCAGGAGGCAGAGGTTGCAGTGAGCCGAGATCATGCCACTGCACTCTAGCGTGGGTGACAAAGCAAGACTTTATCTCAAAAATAAAAATAAAAAATAAAGTAAAAACAGGGTCAGATGTAAGAATCAGAACTTTCATGAGAGATTGCCTGAATTTGTAGGCAAACCTGCTGCTCAGGCAGGTAGCCTATTCTCTAGAAAAGCCAAAAGATTTAGATTCATAAAGTAACTGATGGGCTTTGAAAATGACTGTGTTTTTCCTCTGGGCCTGTCATGAGATGGGATATTAGTTATTGATTCTTACATATCATCTGTTATATTTTAGAAATCCTGGTTATTCAGACTGAGTATAGAAAAAGTGAAAAATTGGCCAGGCGCGGTGGCTCAAGCCTGTAATCCCAGTACTTTGGGAGGCCAAGACGGGCAGATCAGTAGGTCAGGAGATCGAGACCATCCTGGCTAACCCGGTGAAACCCCATCTCTACTAAAAAAATACAAAAAATTAGCCGGGTGAGGTGGCAGGTGCCTGTAGTCCCAGCTACTCGGGAGGCTGAGGCAGGAGAATGGCCTAAACTCGGGAGGCGGAGCTTGCAGTGAGCTGAGATCCGACCACTGCACTCCAGCCTGGGCGACGGAGTGAGACTCCGTCTCTGAAAAAGTGAAAAATTGCAGACTTTGGAATGAGGCTGATCTGAATTCAGTTCTAACTCTGTCACTAACTGTGAGACTTTACCTTGAAAAAGTTATTTGTCACTACACCTGCCACCAAGCCTCAGTTGTTTTGTCCACAAATTTGGATAATACCTTTTTTTTCTCTTTAGTTTAAAAAATTTTTTTGAGACCAAGTTTCGCTCTTGTCTCCCAGGCTGGAGTGCAGTGGCATAATCTCGGCTCACTGCAACCTCCGCCTCCCTGGTTCAAGTGATTCTCCTGCCTCAGCTTCCCCAGTAGCTAGGCTTACAGGCACACATCACCATGCCCAGCTAATTTTGTGTTTTTAGTAGAGACAGGGTTTCACCATGTTGGCCAGGCTGGTCTCAAACTCTGTACTGCAGGTGATCCACCTGCCTCGGCCTCCCAAAGTGCTAGGTTTACAGGGGTGTGCCATGTGCCCGGCCTAGTTTTTAAACAATTTTTTAAAAATAGAGATGAAGTTTCACAGTGTTGCCCAGGCTGGTCTCAACTCCTGAGCTCAAGTGATCCGCTTACCTTGGCCTCCCAAAGTGCTGGGATTACAGGCATGAGCCACCATGCCCAGCCTTGATAATACCTTTTTGCCGTGTATGGGGCAACAGTTAGAATTTAGAGAGCTTGAAACTAGTATAAATTCTTTCACAGTGGATATGATTTGCTCTCCATTTGAGAAAAAGAAAAGTTTATACATGCCACTGAGTAATGTAGTGTAGCTGAAAACATCAATGAAAGTTCCAGACTCATAAAAACATATGCATTAAATATGTACAATTTTTTCATGTTTCAATTATACCAAATAAAGGTATTTTTTTAAAAAAACAAGATAACCCAAATGTGTTAGAGACATAAGATCAGAATGTGATTGAAATTAAGTAAGGCAATAATTCAGTTGGTAGTATTATATTCTTTCTCAGAATACAAACTGGCAGCCTGTGGGCCATGCTTGGTCAACAGATATACTTTGTTTCTTTGTACTGTGATGAAAAGAAATGGAATTTGAGTGCGTTTAGGTGGAACATACATACTTCCCCTGTCCAGCCGTTTTCTATGAGCACCACTAGTCTATATGGCCTTAATTGCCTTATACTCTGCTTGATTCACACATCTGTTCGGCTCCTGTAGGCATCTGGGTTTGACCTGCCTCTTGGGACGGACAAAGAATGAGATGAGTGGTGGTGATAGTAAGAGGGAAATGGGTAATCAGAAACAAAAAAGGAAACAAGAGAAGGCCAAGGAACCAAATATTCAGTGTTTATTCTCTAGAGTCAAAGGAGAGAGACATTGAACCTGGAAGGCACAAATTATCTAGTCAGTGGAGAAGTGTGTGTGGTGCACGTGTGATTCTGGTTTATCCAGCCTCAGCTTGGCCTAAATGACATTTCTGTCAAAATTATTTCTTCCATTTGCTGTAATCTGCTAGTTTTTAATTTGGCTTTCTAGGTCTTGGATTTTGGTTATTAGAAGAGGTTTTGCCATCTATCTTCTATACTTTAGTCTCTTGTAATTTTGACAAGCCTGAAGGTAGGCCTTGGGCTGTAGAAAATGCAACAAGAGTTCTTGTCATCTTTGAGATCTCTTGAGAGATCTTCTAGTTACTTTTCAGTCTGCTACATTATCATTTCTTTTTCTACTGAAAATAATGCCTGTCGGGCTGGGCGTGGTGGCTCAAGCCTGTAATCCCAGCACTTTGGGAGGCCGAGACGGGCGGATCACGAGGTCAGGAGATCGAGACCATCCTGGCTAACATGGTGAAACCCCGTCTCTACTAAAAATACAAAAAAAAAAAAAAACTAGCCGGGCGAGGTGGCGGGCGCCTGTAGTCCCAGCTACTCCGGAGGCTGAGGCAGGAGAATGGCGTAAACCCAGGA
Organism: Trachypithecus francoisi; assembly: GCF_009764315.1. NCBI lineage: Eukaryota > Metazoa > Chordata > Mammalia > Primates > Cercopithecidae > Trachypithecus > Trachypithecus francoisi. The sequence continues at coordinate 87,874,237 of NW_022681470.1, read as the reverse complement.
GGCGGAGCTTGCAGTGAGCTGAGATCCGGCCACTGCACTCCAGCCTGGGCGACAGAGCGAGACTCTGTCTCAACAAAAAAACAAAAAAAAAAAATAAAATAAAATAATGCCTGTTAAGGATTATAAAAATTAAATACTGTATATGAAATTCCCAATACAGGCTTGGTGGTGATTATTATTTACATTAATAATCAGAATAGTTAATCTTATACCTCTCAGAAAATGTGTGATTATTTGTAGTTTAAAAAGTCCTTCTCAGCCCTTCCTATTTCATAACTGCTGACTGCTACATCTCGTCCTTGCATTACCAAGTTGGGATGACCTGGCAAAACTCCCACCAGAAGAGAAAATGCTTCTCAGAAATGCTTTACTTTACCTCACTGCATGAATACTCTTGACCTTGAGAGAGAATCTGTGGGGAAGCAGATGGGTAGAATACATCATGATGAGATTAGTGTAACAACACTGTAAATAAAAGAACAGTTACATGCTGTCACACTGAGTTTTAATCATCAGTTGAACAGCTTCATGAAGGCTCTTTTAGATGTTTTCTTTTCATTTGCTGTGACATCTGCAGGGGCTTGCTAGGAAGAAGTGTCTGAAAGAGCTTATGATGACTTCTGGAAGTAACAATAGGACTTGCTGACAGTCTGCACAGTTACATATATAGGACTTAACTGGGGTGGGGCCAGCAGGAACTGGTCTTGGCAGTCAAGAAAAAGCATCATTTAATTTTTCTTAGTGATTAGATGGGGCAGCTTCAGTGGCTTTATTTTCCCAATTGAAATTGTTTAGCTGTTAGAGGACTCTCCTGAGGCACTCAGGTTCTAGGCGTGGGGTCAGTTTCCTGATTCCCAGTGTACCGAACATCAGAGGAGAATTCAGAAAATCTCATATTTAATTCTCATATGTTTTTCATTTGTAATGGTTAAAGCTTTGGCTAAAGTAGCTTTCAATTGAATTAACTGATTAATATTCCTGTTTGAAGAGGTGGAGCCTTTTTTGAAAAATTAGTGAGGCAGTCAGCCAACATGATCTCTCCTAATTATATCTGGGTTGGAATCTGGTAATAATTCCAGATCTCCTTGACCTCCCAGAGATTTGTATAAAAAATTTTTTTTTCCTGATTACAAGAACATATTGCCAAGAAGGAAAATATTATAGAAATGTGTACTTAGAAAAGTTACCCATAATCCCACCAGTCAGAAATAACCATTATTCTGTGTATATCCAGACACTGTATCATTTTATGTTTTTTGTTTAAGGACTCAACCCATCAGAAAAACACCACCTAATTCAAATACTACTATTGCTGTAGCCATTATTTACTGAACATTTACGTAATTATTTAACCCTCATAATAATCTGAGAAACAGGAGAATCTTCATTTAAGAACTTAAGAAACTGAAGTGGCCGAGGCGGGTGGGAGGCCAAGGTGAGTGGATCACCTGAGGTCAGGAGTTTGAGACCAGCCTGGCTAATGTAGTGAAACCTTGTCTCTACTAAAAATACAAAAACATTAGCTGGGCGTGGTGGCACACGCCTGTAGTCCCAGCTACTCCGGAGGCTAAGGCAGTAGAATTGCTTGAACCTGAGAGGTGGAGGTTGCTGTGAGCTGAGTTTGTGCCACTGCACTCCAGTCTGGGCGACAGAGCGAGACTCCATCTCAAAGAAAAAAAAAAGAAAAGAAAAGAAAAGAAAAAAATTGGTGTGGGGGTATGTAGTAGTAGAATGATTTTGGAAACATTTGACTTATTTAGAGGCAGTCTTCTCTTTTTGAATTGATTAAACTAATTGACATAATTCTGTATTATTCATAGGAAGACAAAAGCTGAAGACACTGTTATTCACATCCTAGTGTTTCCATGAGTTTTAACTCTCGTAGGTCGTTTGAGAGTAGGTGGTGTTATCCTAGGATAACACCATATCAGGGTCTGGTCTTCTGTTGGTTAATATTGGTATGTGGCCATCCCTAGGACTCAGCTATGAGCCTGCTGTCCCATTTGGTGCCTAGATCAGGGATGAGTTTGCCCAGATATCTAAGGCATATGTTTGGCTATTGAAGTTTCAGAGCTTTGTGTTGGCACTGAAATTCAAAAGATAGTTAGAACCACCATACCCAGCCAATCATAATTACTTACTAATGGGATATATATGCTGTTGGATATTATACAACTCCTCCAACCTTAGAAATCAGATTGGACACTACTAACCTCATTTCTTGTTCCACACTGATTTTCACACAGTGCTTCATTTTTGTTGAAAACCCAGCTTTGCAAAGATGTGATCATTGTAAGAAATCTAACATCTAATGTTGAAACCGAACTACCTTGAGCTCGTAGTGGTTCACATGATGACCAACAGATGTTAAGTATCACTGTGGTTCATTTGAATATGTAAAGTATCCTGTAGGACCTGTGAGTTTGCTGTGGTACCCCAGGGCAGCTTGGTGTAGTTTGGAAACCACAGTTCTAGCAATGATCCCAAACTGTCAGATCAGGGTCTCTGGGAGTTGCGGTGTGGTTACTCTTTTTTGCTTCCCCAAAATAGGAAACAACTGGCCTCTTATTTTTTTCTTTTTCTTTTTTTTTTTTAATTTTATTCCCATTTTACAGATGACGTCTTATTTCTGTGTGTGTGTGTGTGTGTGTGTGTGTGTGTGTTTGTGTTTTGTTTTTTGAGATGGAGCCTCACTCTATTGCCCAGGCTGGAGTGCAGTGGTGCGATCTCAGCTCACTGCAACCTCCACCTCCTGGGTTCAAGGGTTTCTCCTGCCTCAGCCTCCCGAGTAGCTGGGACTACAGGCATGTGCCACCACAACTGGCTAATTTTTGTATTTTTAGTAGAGATGGGGTTTCACCGTGTTGCCCAGGCTGCTTGAACTCCTCACCTCAAATAATCTGCCCACCTCAGCCTCCCAAAGTGTTGGGATTACAGGCATGAGCTACTGCACCAGCCAAGATAACATCTTAATTCTAATTTGAGTTTCATATTTGTTATACTTGATTTGTTAGTCATTGGTGGTTGATAGTCACTGAGCTCCAACAAATAATGTAGCCCTGTCAGACATTAAAGTATTCATACTTTTTCTTTCACATAGGGAAATAATCTTCCAAATATATACACATAGTATTTATATTATATCATTATGGTTTTGATTTGCATTTGTCTAATGGCTAATGATGTTAAACATCTGTTCATGCACTGATTGGCCATTGATTTATCTTCCTTGGAAAGATGTCTATTCAGATCCATTTGTCATTTTATTAATTGAGTTGTAAGAGTTCTTTATGTATTCTGTATAAAAGTCCTCCGTGATTTGCAGATATTTTCTTCCATTCCTTTGGGTTGTCCTTTTACTTTCTTGATGGTATTATTTGTAGCACAGAAGTTAGTAATTTTGATGAAATCCAATTCATCTGTTTTTTCTTTTGTCATTTATGATTTTGGTGTTATCTGTGAAACCACTGCCTAATCCAAGATCATGAAGATTTGTTTCTGTGCTTTCTACTGAGAGTTTTATAGTTTTAGCTCTAGCATTTAGGTCTCTAATTCATTTTAATTTAAATTTTTGTGTAATAGAGATTTGAATGATTTTAAATTTTTTCTCTCTTCAGAGGTAGCAACACTAGAAAATAAAGATAAAAAATGGGCCAGGCGCAGTGGCTCATGCTGCTAATCCCAGCACTTTGGGAGGCCAAGGTGAGCAAATCACTTGAGGCCAGGAGTTCGAACCAGCCTAGACAACATGGCAAAACCCTGTCTCTACTAAAAATACAAAAATTAGCGAGGTGTGGTGGCATGCATCTCTAAGGCCAGCTACTTGGGAGGCTGAGGCACAAGAATCGCTTGAACCCAGGAGGCAGAGGTTGCAGTGAGCCGAGATCACACCACTGTACTCTAGCCTGGGCAACAGAGCGAGACTCTGTCTCAAAAAAAAAAAAAGAGAACTTAATTTTTTTTTCTCACTCTTCTCTGAACTGAGTACACTGTTTTTACCTTTTCTTACTTAGATGATGAACTAGATGATATAGCAAGGCATGACTTCTGAACTGGCAGGTGAAGTGTTTTTTTTTTTTTTTTTTGAGACGGAGTCTCACTCTGCCGCCCAGGCTGGAGTGCTGTGGCCGGATCTAGCTCACTGCAAGCTCCGCCTCCCGGGTTCACGCCATTCTCCTGCCTGAGCCTCCCGAGTAGCTGGGACTACAGGCGCCCGCCACCTCGCCCGGCTAATTTTTTGTATTTTTTAGTAGAGACGGGGTTTCACCGTGTTAGCCAGGATGGTCTCGATCTCCTGACCTCGTGATCCGCCCGTCTCGGCCTCCCAAAGTGCTGGGATTACAGGCTTGAGCCACTGCGCCCGGCCACAGGTGAAGTTTTTAATGAGAGGGATGTTGAAAGGAGGAATAATGTACTAAAACATATAGCACATTTAGTTTATGATCAGATCCCAAGTAGTCTGTCTCCCACTATAAACTTGAACATGAGTTTAAATCTTCTCCTTTTCAAGGCCAGGCGCAGTGGCTCATACCTGTAATCTCAGCACTTTGGGAGGCAAAGGTGGGCAGATCACTTGAGGTCAGGAGTTCGAGACCAGCCTGGCCAACTTGGTGAAACCCCGTATATAAAAATACAAAAATTAGCTGGGTGTTTTGGTGGGCGCCTGTCATCCCTGCTACTCAGGAGGCCGAAGCAGGAGAATCGCTTGAACTTGGGAGGTGGAGGTTGCAGTGAGCCAAAATTGCATCACTGCACTCCAGCCTGGGTGACAGAATGAGACTCTGTCTCAAGAAAAAAACAAAACAAAAATCTTCTCCATTTCAAAATGGTTTAGAATTGTATGAGGTGCCAGGGGTCTCAGTTTTATGTGTCATATTAGTTGTAACTTGTGAGCAGCCGTGACGAGCTACTTGGTTTTCTCCTCAGGGGTCTCTCTTTTTGGCATGTCGGCCCTGTTACTCCCTGGGAACTTTGAGTCTTATTTGGAACTTGTGAAGTCCCTGTGTCTGGGGCCAGCACTGATCCACACAGCTAAGTTTGCACTCGTCTTCCCTCTCATGTATCATACCTGGAATGGGATCCGACACTTGGTAAGTTAATTGGGGATTTGCACATTTTCTCTGTGAAGGGAGTGGGGAGCTGGGAGGATTCTCTCCTTCATTACTGGGTTTAGTGCTGTTCTTTTTTGTTGTTGTTGTTGTTCCCAAGATTGGAGTCTTGCTCTGTTGCCCAGGCTGGAAATGCAGTGGTGCGATCTCAGTTCACTACAACTTCTGCCTCCTGGGTTCAAGAGATTCCCGTGCCTCAGCCTCTTAAGTAGTTGGCGTTATAGACATGTGCCACCACTCCTGGTTAATTTTTGTATATTTAGTAGAGATGGGGTTTCACCATGTTGGCCAGGCTGGTTTCGAACTCCGGGCCTTAGGTGATCCTCCTGCCTCAGCCTCAGGTGATCCACCTGCCTCAGCTTCCTGAAGTGCTAGGATTACAGGCGTGAGCCACCACGCCCAACTAGTGCTGTTCTTAAGGTTAATTGTGACTCAAAGCCCTCTTGGGGAAAGCCAAACAAGTTCCCCTGTGTATTTTCTGGCAGTCCTGCTGGTGGTGTAGCTGAGCAATGGTATAGGCCTCACAGATACTTGCAGGGTCTCATTGTGAACTCTTCCTTATGTTATGTTATGTTATTTTTTGAGACAAAGTCTTGCTCTGTCTCTCAGGCTGGAGTGCAGTTGGTGCGATCTCGGGTCACTGTAAACTCCACATCTTGGGTTCAAGAGATTCTCCTGCCTCGACCTCCCGAGCAGCTGGGACTACAGGCACGTGCCACCACCCCTGGCTAATTTTTTGTATTTTTAGTAGAGACGGAGTTCCCCATGTTAGCCAGGCTGGTCTCAAACTTCTGACCTTGTGATCCACCCCTCTCAGCTTCCCAAAGTGCTGGGATTATAGACGTGAGCCACTGTGTCCTGCTGAAGTCTTCATTTTTGAGAGGTATATTATTAAAAGAGATCCCTGAAGGCATAGAATGCATGTTTATGAGATAAATATTAATTGGTACCTATTTATGTGTCAGGTACTGTTGTAGACACTGGGGATTCAGTTATGAGCTAGATAAACATTGTTGCTGCTTTCATTCTTATGTTCCTGTTGACCCAGAGTAATGCTTCTGATGGGACACAAATAGATTTACCTTTTCTTATCTACACATTATATTGCATTTTTGTTTTGAGCTGTTGGACAGAATGGGGCCAACTTTAATAGAAACTGGGTGCCAAGAATCCCAGGTTTTAATATTGAGTTTAGGTATCTTCTTTTTTTTTTTTTGAGACAAAGTCTTGCTCCGTTGCCCAGGCTGCAGTGCAATGGTGCAATCTCAGTAGAGACCTTATTTTGCCGTGTTGGCCAGCCTTATAGGTGCCCGCCACCACACCCAGCTAATTTTTTTTTTTTTTGTATTTTTAGTAGAGATGGGGTTTCACCATGTTGGCCAGCCTGGTCTTGAACTCTTGGCTTCCCAAAGTGCTGGGATTACAGGCACGAGCCACCGCACACGGCAGGAATCATTTAATAGAGTGAAAACTGTCCATGTTGCCTCCTGTGTGACCTCATGGTCTGCTCAAAACTGGTTTCTACAATTAGCCAGCTATGGTGGTGTGCGCTTGTGGTCCCAGCTACCCGTAAGGCTGAGGTAGGAGGATTGATTGAGCCCGGGAGGCGGAGGTTGCAGTGAGCTGAGATTGTGCCACTGCACTTCAGCCTGGGTGACAGAGTGACCCCATCTAAAAAAAAAAAACATAGGCGGGCGTGGTGGTTCATGCCTGTAATCCCAGCACTTTTGAGAGGCCGAGGTGGGCGGATCATCTGAGGTCGGGAGCTAGAGACCAGCCTGACCAACATGGAGAAACCCCGTCTCTACCAAAAAAACAAAATTAGCTGGGCATGGTGGTGCATGCCTGTAATCCCAGCTACTCGGGAGGCTGAGGCAGGGGAATCGCTTGAACCTGGGAGGCAGAGGTTGCAGTGAGCCGAGATCACGCCATTGCACTCCATCCAGACTGGGCAGCAAGAGCAAAATTCTGTCTCAAAAAATAAAATAAAATAAAATAAAATACAAAAATTAGCCAGAGGTGGTAGTGTGTGCCTGTAATCCCAGCTACTTGGGAGGCTGAGGCAGGAGAATCTAGGCAGCAGAGGTTTCTGTGAGCCAAGATCATGCCATGCACTCCAGCCTGGGTGACCAAAGTAAAACTCCGTCTCAAAACAAAAAAAAAAGAGGGATTTTATATTTTGTAGTCTCCCTAGTTTTGCTTCCAAAAAGACAATTAAAATTCAGTTCTTTCTGTATTTTCATTACTTCTGAACCTGAACCAACTGTCAGATGGATGCTTTTGCCTTAATTTGACTTTTTATTACTTTCAAATCATAGCCTTAGAGACAAGCACTTTCTGGATTTCAGTCTGGTCCAATAGCAAGTTTAATGCAATAAAAAAGATGAGAGACTAAATGACTTATTAAATTAAGTGTCTGTATCAACTGTTCCCTGGGGCAGTGTTCAGTTTGATTTAAAATGACTTTTCACTTCCCTGAGGGGGAGGCGGTAGAGAGGGAGGACATTTCCATTAATGACTTCCTATTCCACAGAACAAAGCTCTGTAAAGAAAATCAGCTGATCAGCTTCCTCTGTTCATATTTTGGCTCAGGCAGAGACTTGCCCTATATTTGTCTTTGTCTCAATATGGGGGGAAGAGAGGGGAGGTTTTATAAAATCGCAGAACTTAGAGCTTTTCTGCCCTGGTTCTTGCCTGTGATGGTAATCTTTTTGTTGAGGGAAGTGAAGAACCTAAAGGTCCTTAAGTCTGCTTTTATTTTTTCTTCTAGCAAGTACTGGCTGTGAGTGTGGGACAGGATTTTGTGTTTTCTGTGACAGTCTGTAGTTTTTGGTCTCTGAACTTGATCGTTGACTTGCCAGAAGATCTAATGGGGGAGTGAGGAGTGAAAGAGTAGGAGGTTATAGGGTCTGTGGCATTCTACGGAATATCCCTGCCTACTACCACTACCCAGTAGGACTCAACTCTCTATAATAGAAACACTGTCCTTATTTAAGCAAAACAACTCTTTGTGGAATCTGCTTGACTCCTGATCTCCTAGTTAGAAGCTATTTGAGGGTTGAGGTGAAGGCATCTTCTCATCTTGATTTTTTTTTTTTTTTCCTGGACTCTCTCCATCTTTTCTCCAAACTGACTCCTAATTTAGGCAGTTGTACATTCAGACTGTAGGCGTATGTGTGTGTGTGTGTGTTAAGGTGCCATGTATGTGGGAAGTGTGGAAAATGAAGACTACATTTGCCCCAGGGGCTCATTTAGTGACTTATAATATAATATTAATATGTTAATATCCCTAAGACACAAGAGAGTCAAAATTAGTGTTTTGTTAAATGTGGGGCTGGGGGCGTGGTAGCTCACGCATGTAATCCTAGCACTTTGGGAGGCCGAGGTGGGTGGATTGCTTGAGCTCAGGAGTTCGAAACTAGCCTGGGCAACATGGCAAAACTCCATCTCTACCAAAAATACAAAAAATTAGCCAGGCATGGTGACGGGTGCCTGTAGTCCCAGCCTACTTGGGGTGCTGAGGCAGGAGGATTGCTTGAACCTGGGAGGTCAAGGCCTTAGTGAGCTGAAATTGTGCCACTGTACTCCAGCCTATATGACAAAGTGAGACCCTGTCTCAAAACTTTTTTAAAAAGTGGGGGGTTGTGCAGTGGGGGCTGGGTGAGATAGCTCACACCTGTAATCCCAGCACTTTGGGAGGCTGAGGCGGGAGGATTGCTTGAGCCCAGGAGTTCAATACCAGCCTGGGCGAGACATAACGAGACTCTGTCTCTATTTTTTAATATTAAAAAGAAATGTGGGTTTTAACTCAATTGGTAGAAAACTAATTTAGTGGCATGCTACCAACAAAAAAATTTAAATAGAATAGAAAATATAGGCAGGGGCTGGGCATGGTGGCTCACACCTATAATCCCAGCACTTTGATAGGCTGAGGAGGGTGTTATCACTTGAGGTCAAGAGTTCGAGACCAGCCTGGCCAATGTGGTGAAACCCCGTCTCTACCAAAAATACAAAAATTAGCTGGGCATGGTGGCATGCGTCTGTAGTCCCAGCCACTGGCGGGACTGAGGCAGTGAACCTAGGAGGCTGACGTTGCTGTGAGTCAAGATGGTGCCACTGGAGAAGCTGGGTGCAGAAGTTCACGCCCGTAATGCCAGCTCTTAGGGAAGCAGAGGCAGGAGAACAGCTTGAGCCCAGGAGTTCAAGACCTGCCTGAACAATAAAATGAGACCCCTTTCTCCACAAAAAGGAAAAAAAAAATGTATTTTTTTAATGAAATTTGTTTATATATAAATATATATGTATTTGTATATATATGGTACCACTCAGTAATGGTAAATATTGTTTTATCAACTTTTGCTATATTATATATACATATCTACTGGGCTCCAATTTTAAAGGTATTTCTTAGTGGGGTCACAGTCAAAACAAAATTGAGAAATAGTGTTCTAGATCTCAGAGTATCCTTTAGAATACTAGTCCTCTGATAAACAGAGTTTCCCTCTATAAAAAGATTCTGAGATTGACTATATCTAGGAAATAATGCATATTATATCTCTCTTTTGGAGATTCACAGTGTACATTAGTGAACTGTTTAGAGGCCAGGCGCAGTGGCTCATGCCTGTAATCGCAGCATTCTGGGAGGCCGAGGCGGGTGGATCACGAGGTCAGGAGATCCAGACCATCCTGGCTAACACGGTGAAACCCCATCTCTACTTAAAATACAAAAAGAGGCTGGGCGCGGTGGCTCACGCCTGTAATCCCAGCACTTTGGGAGGCCGAAGCAGGCGGATCACAAAGTCAGGAGATTTAGACCATCCTGGCTAACACGGTGAAACCCCGTCTCTACTAAAAATACAAAAAATTAGCCAGGCGTGGTGGCGGGCGCCTGTAGTCCCAGCTACTCGGGAGGCTGAGGCAGGAGAATGGCGTGAACCCGGGAGGTGGAGCTTGCAGTGAGCCGAGATCCTGCCACTGCACTCCAGCCTGGGCGACAGAGCAAGACTCCGTCTTAAATAGATAAGTAAATAAATAAAATACAAAAAAAAAAAAAAAAAAAGAGCTGGGCGTGGTGGCAGGCGCCTCTAGTCCCAGCTACGCGGGAGGCTGAGGCGGGAGAATGGCGTGAACCTGGGAGGTGGAGCTTGCAGTGAGCTGAGATTGCGCTGGTGGCAGCGCCACTGCACTCCAGCCTGGGCGACAGAGCGAGAGTCCGTCTCAAACAAACAAACAAACAAAAAAACAACTGTTTAGAAAGCCTTGCAGTTAAATGTTTACGAACTTTGTATGACCACAGAACTTTATTTTGGCCCATATAATGGCTTTCAACATTCTGAGGAACAAGTGTTTGGAAGAATACACTTTGAGAAACATTAATCTAGATGTGTGGTCCTGAGGAAAAGTTTTATCTATTCATTCTGGAAGCTTTTGTATACGGTATGGGGCCTGTGGCATTCTAGAGAACATTGAACATTACTCCTACCATCACCACACAATAGAACCTGATTTTCTGTCATTGGAGTAATTGGAAAATAGGTTCCATACTGTGGGTTTTGAGAAGGGTAAAGATGGGGCATAAGGGTAGAAGCGCTTTTCTCTAGAATCATGCTGAGAGGAGGTGTCCATTCCTTTAGGTGGAATTACTTTCTGACACAGGAACTGTTAATGTCCTGTTTACTGAAATTCCTTTTTTTTTTTTGCTTTGTCCACAGATGTGGGATCTAGGAAAAGGCCTGAAGATTCCCCAGCTATACCAGTCTGGAGTGGTTGTCCTGGTTCTTACTGTGTTGTCCTCTATGGGGCTGGCAGCCATGTGAAGAACGGAGGTTCCCAGCATCATCTTCCTACACCTTATTACATTTATCCATCTTTCTGTTTTTCATTCTTATCTCCAGCTGGGGAAAAGTTCTCCTTATTTGTTTAGATCCTTTTGTACTTTCAGATCCCCTTGGAGCAGTAGAGTACCTTGTAGACCATAATAGTGGAAAAGGGTCTAATTTTCCCCTTGTGTCTAAAGATGGGGTGGCTGCAAAAACTCCCCTTTTTTGCCCACAGCTTGCCAACTCTGGAAGCAGTTATTCTGTCTCCATATTGGGCTTTGATTTGTGCTGAGGGTCAGCTTTTGGCTCCTTCTTCCTGAGACAGTGGAAACAATGCCAGCTCTGTGGCTTCTGCCCTGGGGACTGGGGGTGAGGCTTTGGGTGCCACTGCCTGTGGGTTGCTGGCTTAAAGGACAATTCTGTTCATTGGTGAGAGCCCAGGCCATTAACACCTACGCAGTGTTATTGAAAGAAGAGAGGTGGGGGTGGAGGGGAATTAGTCTGTCCCAGTTAGAGGGAGATAAAGAGGGGTAGTTAGTTCTTGGAGCAGCTGCTTTTGAGGAGAAAATATATAGCTTTTGACACAAGAAGAAGATCCAGAAAATTATTGAACATATTAATGCCATTATTTCTTTTTCTTGGATTTCCAGAAAAGCCTCTTAATTTTATGCTTTCTCATCGAAGTCATGTACCCTTTTTTTCTGAAACTGAATTAAAATACTCATTTTATCTTTGACTCTCCTTGAAATCTAGAGAAACCAAGAAAATGGCTGTTGGGAAGGAACCAATTTCCTCCTCTTCCCTCGGGTCTCAGGCATTTACATCCTCCCTCTCCCTGCAATCTGACCTTTCCCAGGAGAGAAACAGTTTTCCTACATCTCATCATTGGAGAAGTTTTCAGGGAATCAGATAAAACTTAGCCAGATATTTAAATATCACACAGAAGCCTCAGAGAAGGAAGGAGGAAAAGAAAAGAAGTGATGCATGTAAAGTGCTTTTGGGTTATAGGCACTAAAATCCTATTAAGGACTGATTATAAGCTTCATGGGACAGTTCAGCAAATTATGATTCAGTGAGGGGCACAGAGGACCAGTGTTGGTGACAGCTAAGGGATGGTGACCTGAAGTTATAGGCTTAGGGTGGATGAAGAATAGAGATTTTTTAAAAAAGAAGGGATTGTTGAAAACCTGGCAAAAATGTATAATTTAATGAGAAAACTTGATGCTTTTAAAAATGCAGATAGGCCAGGCTTTACCAGGCATATACTGTTTTGATAGTTTTTGGGAACTCTGGAATAAGAGACCTATCTCGTGTGTCTCTTTTGAGTTGCTGGCCAGCCAGTTAAAGCCATGGGTCGAAGAGGGGAAATGGTAACTGGCTGGTGTCAATTGGATAGGAAGACCATAGTTAAGGTGGGGACCTGCTCTTTTAACAGTCTTCATTCAGGGTCCCAAATAGTATTTGGCTTTAAGTAATGATTGCTTTTCCCTTTTTACTAGAGGGGTCCTGGGAAGTCCTTGTGCCTTTCCTCCACTTTAAACCAGCTGTTCTCTACTTTGTCCTTGGAATGAGGGACAAGTGATCATGAGAGAACACTTTGTCATTGGGATGGGGAAAGGTTTGGCAAGGGCATTGAATTTAACAGCCAGTACCAGGAAAATGTAAAATGGGGTCAATGATGAACAGATGTTGGAGGCTGGAAAATGGGTAGGGCAGTTGAATTTTTTGGTGGTTTCCTACCATTTGGGTGATTGAAGCATGGTAGTGGGTGGGTGGGTGGTGTGACAGAGCGTCATGTTTGTTATTCTGCCTTAAATTTCTACTTACCATCTTTGTTTGTCTTCTCTGTCTTCTAATAACTTTAATATCTTCAATTTTCAAACTATATTTGTACTTGGGCTTAGATAGGAAGTCTTACAAAAGCATAGTATCTTCTACTTTGGTTTTCCCTACCTTTTCTTCCCCACCTTCTCCAAACACACATATACATACTCTACTCAACAATTCTACTTCTGATTTTGTAGTTGTTAGTTGTGCATGCTTAGGATAAAAAATAAGTGGGTAGGGTTGAGGGACTGGTTCTTTGAGGTTCTACCCTTTTTCCATGAATCAGACCAACTTTCTCTTGGTCATTTCTGGAATATAACTGACTCAATTCTTGTAAAAATGTGTTCCACCCAAACCACTGTATGTTCTTTTCCCTACTTTATTTTCCCCCACCTTCCTTCTCCTAATTGGGTTACAAGAGGCAGCCATAGCAAGAGTGGAAAATCCAGATCAGTAAAAGATTCAACAAACAAAGTTTATTTTCCAAATTTGTTTTTACTCCAACCCCAAAATTTCCCTGTTTCACAGTTCTGACTGGGGGCTCTTGTTTATTTCACTCGGTCGCTATACAGGTTTTTCCATGTGTGGCCACTTGGTCCATATGAAATTCCAGGTTTGTATTTCTGGACCTCAGCTAGATTAGGCCCTGCCCAGAGTTCTAGCATACGTGGACTTCCAGGTGGGCTCTTAGGATCTGGCTGGGCTTTGGGGACCTGGAGTATGACCTGCAGAGGGGTGTGAGCTTCGGAGTTCATCTGGGGAATTGAGGTTGGCAGCTGGGGAGCTTGGAATTATGGTTGGACTTAGTGCTTGTTGTACAGTCTTTGTGATAGACTTCTTCCTGAGTTTCTTCTGACTGTCTGGATCATGGGGCTGTCAGTGATAGAGTGGAAGAGACAGTCATGTCTCTGGTCGGGCCCAGATCATTCCCAGTGCACCTCAGGATTCTAACTCCCTTTCTGCCCATACCATGGGCAGTAGATCAAGCTTCAAATAAGGAAAGTTAAATTTGATTTCTCTAACCACCCTCCCCCACCTTGAGATTAGATCATTTTCTACTGTTGGGGGTGAGATGTCCTTAGCCCATCCCTTCAGGCCTCAGAAGGTGATTAGGGACTAGTCAGGATAAGACGAATTGGTTAGAGGTTCCCCCTGCTGGGTTAGTGGTGGCATAACAGCAGACATTTTTTGAAGTTGAAAAGAAATTGAGACAACAGGGTTTTGGATTAGATGGGAAGAATAGATACCTTGCCTAAGATTTCAGGACGCAGCCCATTGGAGGCCTTGAGTAGATCAGAATTTTTCTGTATCCATTTGGTGAGGGAGGCAGCACCAGCAGTCGTACGAGAGGTCAGGGTCACCCGAGCAGGGGGTATCTTCAGAGGCATTTGCCAGGTGCCCATGAAGGAACCCCAAGGATTTGCCTGAAAATGAAAAGGGATCCCTCAATAGGCCTTCTCACTCCTGGTAACTGACTTAGACCTCTGTTAGTCTTATTTCCATTCTTTAGGAATGCATGGTTATGAAACAAGACTGAAAGCATAATCTTCCCACCCTTCCTTATCCCCCTCCCTCATTTAGGCTTTGCAGGCCTTATTTTTTCATCCCCTTTACTCTGCCAACTTAAATTCCGCATCCTTAGGCTGAGTGTGGCAAAGGAGTACCCACTGCACAAATGTCATCACCTGAAGGCTTTCTTTTATACAGATCATTGATCAATTTAAGAACTGAAGGGTGCTAAACACAACTCTATCCTGTTGGGTAAGCTGGCCGGAAGTTCAAGGGCTCTTACATTACAACATGAATTAGATTGGCCGGGCGCGGTGGCTCAAGCCTGTAATCCCAGCACTTTGGGAGGCCGAGACGGGCGGATCACGAGGTCAGGAGATCGAGACCATCCTGGCTAACACGGTGAAACCCCGTCTCTACTAAAATATACAAAAAATTAGCCGGGCGAGATGGCGGGCGCCTGTAGTCCCAGCTACTCGGGAGGCTGAGGCGAGAGAATGGCGTAAACCCGGGAGGCGGAGCTTGCAGTGAGCTGAGATCCGGCCACCGCACTCCAGCCTGGGCGACAGAGCGAGACTCCGTCTCAAAAAACAAAAACAAAAACAAAAAAAAAACCATGAATTAGATTAAACTTTAATTTTCCTGATAATGGCTGTGAGAGACTGCACATCTCCCAGTTCTGTGCCTCAATTATTTGCCTTTCTTGATAGGAATGAAGATAGTATCTCACCTTGGAACGGGGCACAGAAGGCAGTAGATGACCACGATCATTGGCAATAATTTGAGTGTAGCCTTCATGAGAAGAGATGCTCTGGGATACAAGTGGGAGAGAGAAATGTTTCTGAGTGGGAAAAAAAGGAGTATTTGGGGAGCTTGGTCAGAGAAGGATATGGGAGTTTAGAGAAGGCTAAAAGGAGTTAATTGACAGGGAGAGCATGAGGCTGTCTTGTAGGTGCACTGAACATGGAATACCTCTTTTGTTGGCTTAGCCGGAGACCAGTTCTGCAGATAGTTGGATGAGAAAGCCTTTTCATACTGTGGAGAGAAAGATAAGTATCCCTGTGAGACTTCAAGGCCCCAAACCCAGGAAATGATTACTAGGCACAATTCTTTAGATTTGAAGACCAAAGGCCTGACCAACCATGTAGGCTTTAAGTCACTATGACAAGGGTGTAATTTGTTTGGTCTAGATGTGTGCTGTCCAGCATGGAGCCAGTAGCCACATGGAGCTGTTGAACACCTGAAATATGACTAGTTCAAATTGAGGTGTTTTATAAGTATGAAATGTGCTGAATTTTGAGGTTTTGTCTTTTTCTTTCTTTTTTTTTTTTTTTTTTTGAGACAGGATCTTGGTCTGCCACCTGGGTTGGCGTCAGTGGCACGATCCTAGCTCACTGCAGCCTTGGACACCTGAGTTCAAGCGATCTTCCTCCCTCAGACTCACAAGTAGCTGGGACTACAGGTGCATGTCACCATGCCCAGCTAATTTTTTAATTTACTTGTAGAGATGAGGTTTCACCATATTGCCCAGGGTGGTCTCAAACTTCTGGCCTCAAGTGATCCTTCTGCCTCAGTCTCCCAAAGTGTTGGGATTACAGACGCGAGCTACAACATCCAGCAGGTTTTGAAGATTTAGTACAAAAAAAGAATGTAAAATGTCTGATTATAATTTTAAAATACTGATTAAATGTTGAAATAATATTTAGATTTATCGGGTTAAATTCAATATATTTAAATTTTATGTTTTAAGTTTTTCATGTAGCTACTAGAAAATTTAAAATTACATTTGTGGCTCGCACTCTTTTTGTTGGGCAGCACTGGTCTAGATCAGGAGTTGGTAAACTATGGCCTATGGGCCATATCCGTATTGCTGCCTGTTTGGGCATGGCCAGAGAGTAAGGACGATTTTTATAGATGAACATTTACAATTGATTCAGTAAAATGGAACACTAACTTTGAATCCCAGTTAAGTGAAATGTTTTCTCAACTCCCAAAATTCCATTATTTTCATTAGTGGTACAAAAAAATTGTACTCAGTTATATTTTGAATTTGTCAAAAATTTTATGGAAAAATGTTTTTCTTTAATTATGTAAGTAGCTATAGAATATTTTTGACTTTGCCACTTGGCCTAAGCCTAAAATTTTTACGCTCCACCCTTTTACAGAAAAAAAAAAAAATTGCCAACTTCTGGTTTACACCCTACAAATTTAACCCAGAGATACCTTTGGATCGCCCCTGGGCTCTATCCCTGAGGAGGTAAAATATTATCTCACTCCACTCTCAGCTGTCTGTTCAAAGATCAGAATCCTATGAGAGGAGACAGTCCAAAGATAGAATCTGAAAAACAAAAGTAAACTTTAAAGAAATGGAGAATGGGAACTTACCTGGTTGGCACTGTAGTTAGTGGCCATAATCTTATGCTGTTTACACTCGTTGCTTGGCAACTGCAGAAGGCTGGCCTCCTGGGACTACCTCCCAATCAGCAGAGGCTGCCTTTCCCTTCTGCTTATTATTATTCATTTCCTTGGCTCACACTGCCCCCATTTGTTTTCTCTGGAACTTAGATTCATTTTTATTTTAGAGATGGGAAAGACTGGGTAAATGTGAGAAAATTAGCTGAATAGTAGCTACTCTTTTTCTGGCATAACCTACCCCTGCTTAAGAACTTCCACGTGGCCTTTGATTGGGGTTTTTAACCACTTTAACAAACGATATAACCCTGAGAGCTATGTTTGTTGGACAACATGGTGTAACGTACCACAGGATGCAGAGCCAGATACTGGGGTTTGAATCCTTATTCAACATGGGAACATAGGAGCTATATGACAGTAAACAACTGACTTGTCTTCACTAAATTTCTATCAACTTGTTTGTATTGTGGAGATTATAGAGCCTACTTTTACATGGTGAGATAAAATGAATAAAGTGTCTTGACAATATCATAGCATAGTAGGTATTCAATACTAGTGAGATGCTGTTTATAAGGCTCACTACTTTATCAGGCAGAATAACAAAGGAACAATATTTAAAAAGCAACTAGCTCAAATCTGTCCCCAGAAGGAAAAACATATCCTGTCCTTGGTCCTTAAATAATTTCCTCTGTCACTGTCTTAGAATCACAGCACCTAAGAACACAGGTGTTTAGTGTTGACTGGAATAAAATGGAATCGGGTGCTGGTGCAGGGAGATTGAGCAGGAATGAAGAGAGAAAGTCACAGAGTGGAAAGTATCAGGTTTGGAGACTTCAACGGGGGGTGCCAGGACATGAGCCTAATATTTGTGGGACGAGGAAACCCCTCTGAAACTCATCTGAAATGGTATTGTAATACCAATCTACGACGTGGCTAGGAGAATTAATGAGTAAGCAGAACTGTGCTTTGTGAATTGTAAAGTGAATTTATATATAAGGTGTCAAGATGAAAGGGAAAAACTGAAATAAGTTGCCCAAAGATACCATTAGGACCAGGAGAGCATTATACAGTAGATCCAGGCCGGACATAGTGGCTTATGCCTACAATCCCAGCACTTTGGGAGGCCAAGGCAGGTGGATCACGAGATCAGGAGTTCGAGACCAGCCTGGCCAACATGGAGAAACCCTGTCTCTACTAAAAATACAAAAATTAGGCAGGTACGGTGGCATATACCTCTAATCCCAGCTACTTGGGAGGCTGAGTCAGGAGAATTGCTTGAACTCGGGAGGCGGAGGTGGCAATGAGCAGAGATTGCACCACTGCACTCCAGCCTGGGTGACAGTGCGAGACTCCGTTTCAAAAAAAAAAAAAAAAGTATGTCCATCAGTCCCTTCTCTTCATTCTTCCCCCAAAATCTTCATCTTAAACCAACACACCAAGTATAAGTGCACTCTTATGCTTCTGCAGATGGAGGGAAGAACAGCTCTTGTTTTAGAGGCTCTGGAGTTAATACCTGGATAATGTGAGATCTCGAAAGATAACTCATGTGCTTAGTACCTGTGGTTCTTATCACTGTCTAGCGTAGTGGAAGAGAGAAGAGTTCTTTAAGGACCAAGGACTATCTTTGCTCTAGGATATCCATTTTGGCCCTTCAAGCTGCAGTGATAGGCTAGCATTATTTCTCTTAGAATTTTCAGTTGGTATGCCTCCTCCTGCTTTTCTGATAGGGATGTAATGATAAATGATTACTATACTCATTTTTAAAAGTTAACTAGTTTTTGTTCAATTGCAAAAGTAACGTACATGGAAAAAAGTTTCGTGTTTACAGGATGGTCAGTGAAAAGCAAATCTCCATTTGATTTCAACTCTCAGTCTTGCTCCTCAGGGCAACTACTGTTATTCATTTCTTGTATCTCCTTCCAGAAATATCCTATGCATACAAACACTAATGAGAGAGCTGTCCACATTGCTTTTTGATTTGCTTTTTTGACTATCTTGGGGATTATATTTTTATCATAATATAGTATTCCATTTTGGGATGCACCATAGTTTATTCAGACCCATATGGATGACCATTTAGGTTATTTATAGTCTTTTGCTATTAAGGACATTGCTGTAATGAAAAATCCCTGTGTATCTTTATGAACATTTATGTATGAATTTTTATGTACATATGTGATCTGTAGGATAAATTTTTAAAAGTACATTGCAAAGTCAAATGGGTTTGTGCGTTTAAAATAAGTAGATAATGTCAAATTACCATTGAAATGCATTGCACTAGTTTGTACTTCTACCAATGGTGTATGATGGCGTGTGAGTGCCTAGTTCTCTCCTTTCTTTTCAACATCATTATCGTTTTTTCTGTTTTTTTTTTAGTCTAAACTAATTTTAATTGAACTAATAGAATTGAACTAATAGAACTAATTGATTGAACTAGTAGAACTAATGTTAACTGAGCAGTTACTGTGTACATGCCAGGAACAGTTCTAATTGCTTTATTACATTTTCTCATTTAGTTCTCAACCCAACCAAGGAAACTGGAGAATACACAGTGAAGAGTAGAGCCAGGATTTAATCCCAAGTATTCTGACTCTAGAGCCAGCAGTTTTAACCATTAATATTGCTTGTTAAGCTGTAGGTTGAACAAGGTGTATAATTTTATTTTTTGTTTTTGTTTTGAGACAGGGTCTCCCTGTCGCCTAAGCTCTGGAGTGCAGTGGTGCCATCAATATCCTGAGCTCAAGCAATCCTCCCACCTCAGCCTCCCAAGTAGTTGGGAGTATAGGCATGAGCTACCATGCCCAGCTAATTATTAAAAAAAAAAAAAGGCCGGGCGCGGTGGCTCAAGCCTGTAATCCCAGCACTTTGGGAGGCCGAGACGGGCGGATCACGAGGTCAGGAGATCGAGACCATCCTGGCTAACATGGTGAAACCCCGTCTCTACTAAAAATACAAAAAAAAACTAGCCGGGCGACGTGGCAGGCGCCTGTAGTCCCAGCTACTCGGGAGGCTGAGGCAGGAGAATGGCATAAACCCGGGAGGCGGAGCTTGCAGTGAGCTGAGATCCGGCCACTGCACTCCAGTCCGGGCAACAGAGCGAGACTCCGCCTCAAAAAAAAAAAAAAAAAAAAAAAAATTAAGTTCGTCTTCTCTTGAACTTATGGCCTCAAGTGATTCTTCCCCTTTGACCTCCCAAAGTGTTGAGATTACAGGCACCAACCACCACGCCCACTCAACATGGTATATCATTGTTTTAAATTTGCATTTCTTTAATTAGGGTGTTTTTATGTGTGTATAAACCCTTTTTAATTTTTTTTCCCCCGATAATGGCCTTTAATGTTTTTTGCCACTTACTATTGGGCTGTTGACTTTTTTTCCTTTTTTTTTGAAACCAGGCCTCCCTCTGTCACCCAGGCTGGAGTGCAGTGGCATCATCTTGGTTCACTGTAACTTCTGCCTCTCATGTCCAAGCAATCCTCCCACCTCAGCCTCCCAAATAACTGGAACTACAGGGACGCACCACGACACCCAGCTGATTTTTAAATTTTTTTGTAGAGAAGGGATTTTGCTATGTTGCCCAGGCTGGTCTTGAACTCCTGGGCTCAAGCCATCTGCCCACCTCAGCTTCCCAAAATGCTGGGATTACAGGCTTGAGCCACTGCACCCAGCCTGTTGACCATGTTCATTAATCTGTTTGAACTCCATATATTAAGGAAATTAGTCCTTTGTCAAATATGTTGCAAACATTCCCTCCAGTTTGTCACTTAATTTCGTTTTGTTGGTGGTTTTTCTGTTTTGTTTTTGTTTTTGTTTTTCTGGGGGTTGTGTGTTTTTGTTTTGTTTTGTTTTGTTTTGCCATGGACATGTTTTTAGTACTTACGTAGTAGTCAGATGTATTACTCATTTTTTCTATGCTCTGGATCTTATGCTTTGAATGGCTTTTTGTAAATTCCAATATTTTAAAAATAATTGACCTCTCACTTCAGTTTTTACATTTAAATTTTTGTTCCTTCTGGAATTTTAGTGAATGTGGACAAAGTTATGCTTCAGTTGCCTTAACTAGTTGCCTTGGCATCATTTATTAATAAGTTTTCTTTTCCCCTACTGATTTGAAATGCCACTTTTAATGTATTCCCTAACATATTTGTGTCTGTTTCTGGATCCTCTAACCCATTGTTCTAGAGAGAAAGGTGATTGTTTTAGATTATTTGTCTCTCTGATACCTAAAATCCAAGGTACACGCTGGGCACAGTGGCTCACGCGTGTAATCCTAGCAGTTTCGGAGGCTGAGGCAGGCAGATCAGTTGAGGTAAGAAGTTCGAGACCAGCCTAACCAACACGGCGAAACCCCGTTTCTACTAAAAACACAAAAATTAGCGGGGCATGGTGACACTTGCCTGTACTCCCAGCTACTGGGGAGGCTGAGGCAAGAGAATCGCTTGAACCCGGGAGGTGGAGGTTGCAGTGAGCCGAGATCCCGCCACTGCACCCCATTCCAGGCGACAGTGAGACTCCATCTCAAAAAAAAAAAAAAAAAGGGCCGTGCGCGGTAACTCTCGCCTGTAATTCCAGCACTTTGGGAGGCCGAGACAGGAGGATCACGAGGTCAAGAGATCGAGACAATCCTGGCCAACATGATGAAACCCCCGTCTCTACTAAAAATACAAAAATTAACTGGGCGTAGTGGCGCGCGCCTGTAGTTCCAGCTACTTGAGAGGCTGAGGCAGGAGAATCGCTTGAACCCGGGAGGCGGAGGTTGCAGTGAACCGAGACTGCGCCACTGTGCTCCAGCCTGGTGACAGAGTGAGACTCCGTTTCAAAAAAAAAATCCAAGGTACAATCCTGGCTTGATCCTATGTGAATTCTTCCATTTAAGATTTCAGGCCGGGTGCAGTGGCTCACGCCTGTAATCCCAGCGCTTTGGGAGGCCGAAGCGGGCGGATCACAAGGTTAGGAGATTGAGACCATCCTGGCTAACACGGTGAAACCCCATCTCTACTAAAAATACAAAAAATTAGCCGGGCGTGGTTGGGGGGGGGGGGGCGCCTGTAGTCCTAGCTACTCGGGAGACTGAGGCAGGAGAATGGCGTGAACCCGGCAGGTGGAGCTGGCAGTGAGCCGAGATCGCACCACTGCACTCCAGCCTGGGCGACAGAGCGAGACTCCGTCTCAAAAAAAAAAAAAAAGAAAGATTTCACTAGGAAATTGTAATATCAGTAGTAACAGGCAATTTTAAGCTTCTAATAAAAGTGTATTGAATTTTAGCCTTTCTTCAGATGAACTGGTTGACTTCAGGTACAGCAGATGGTCTTTTACTAGGACCAGATTTACTTCTTCCAAAGTTGGAAGGGCTCTTTAAAGGCCTTTATATATGCCTTAAGATATTTTTTTCCGTTCACTTAAGTTCTCTGATGACTGAAACTAAACCATTAAGAAATCTTTTATTTGGATGGAGATTATCTGCTATTGAAGTACAAGTTTAACCTGTAATCTATAGGTGATGCATACATTGGACCTAAGTGAAGGTAAGCACCAGCATGAGTACTAGAGTCGGATTGCCTGGGTTAAATTCTGGCTCTGCCTAAATGTATGACCTTACACAAGTTAATCTTTCTGGGTCTTAGTACCCTTATCTGTAAAATGGGGATAATCTTAGTTTTGAGCATTAAATTTATGTAACATGCTAATAGGGTGCCAGATGCATAATGAATGCTCAATTATTTTAGCATTATTATTGGCCTAAGACTGCCAAGAAGTATATATTCAGGTTACCTTAAACAAAAAAGGGGAAATGGGGAAATTATAATTAATAGGAGTATTTAACAGATTCCAAAGGCAGGAAATATAGTTTGGGCCTCAAAGGATACTAGAATCTGGAAGATAGAACATGATCAGAAAGATTTTCTGTTTCTTCTTTGTCATCTGTTTCTCACTGCCTTTATTCTTTTTTTTTTTTTTTTTTGAGATGGAGTTTCGCTCTTGTTGCCCAGGCTGGAGTGCAATGCACGATCTCGGCTCACCACAACCTCCGCCTGCCGGGTTCAAGCGAGTGATTCTCTTGCCTCAGCCCCCTGAGTAGCTAAGATTTTAGGCATGCACCACCACGCCCAGCTAGAGACAGGGTTTCTCTATGTTGGTCAGGCTGGTCTCGAATGCCTGACCTCAGTTGATCCGCCCACTTCGGCCTCCCAAAGTGCTGGGATTCCAGGCATGAGCCACTGCGCCTGGCCTCCCATGGCAATTTTTAAAAACAGAAAAAATTATTAGTAACCCCTTCATAGTAAAAATGGGGCATTTATCTCATCTATTACACAATTTAACCACTTGCATCACTGTCTCTAGTTATACCATCAGCTCTCTAAGATTTCTTCTAAGTAGTTCCAAGGTGCCCTGCATGTCACCTCACTAGGTCAGGTGTTAATGGGTCTTGGATAGGAGACTTGGCTTTTGCCCCATTTCCTGGGCTAACAGGATTTCATCCAACCAAGCTACTGGCCAAATTTTGAACTATTCAACCACCCTGGCTTTTGTAGATTTCCTTATAGGAAATGAAGGCCTAGTTCTAATCGCTGAAAAGATGCATGGCTACAAATGTAAAAGCTATAGTTTCAAAACTTCTCTATAGAGTTAAAATAGCTGATCCAGTTTTCTTTCCTGAGACTAAGGCTCCCTCTGTTGGAGACTGCTGTTACATCTCTCCTTTCCACCGACAATACCACAAAAGAATAATATTCTTGATAAGATCACCTTCCTGAGGAGCCAAAGAAGAAGCTTTGTATACTCCCCACATACTGCCTATGGGGTAGCCCTCTCTGCAGCATTCATAGACCTATAACACTATTTCTTTTTCTTTTCTTTTCTTTTTTTTTTTTTTTGAGATAGAGTCTTGGTCTGTTGCCCAGGCTAGAGTGCAGTGGCACGATCTCAGCTCACTGCAATCTCCGCCTCCCAGGTTCAAGTGTTCCTCCTCCTTCAGCCCCCCTCATAGCTGGGATTACAGGCACACACCAGCGTGCCCTGCTAATTTTAGTATTTTTAGTAGAGACAGGGTTTTGCCATGTTGGCCAGGCTGGTCTCGAACTCCTGACGTCGGGTGATCCACCTGCCTTGGCCTCCCAAAGTCCTGGGATTACAGGTGGAAGCCACTGTGCCCAGCCTTTAACACTATTTCTTAAAGCAAAAAGACCAAAGAACAAGCTTTAAACAACCAAAATGACTGAAGAGACATCAATATCTCTCACTAGTGGTGTGAATTAAATTTGTTTACTTGCATAACTAAGAATAAATGGTGGTTATAATGGCACCAGTATAGGATATCATGGCTGTGTGCTTTGACAATATACAGGTTGACCATGAAGTCTGGAAATAGATACTATTATTTTATCATGGATTTTAAATATATCAATAAACCATTCATATGTATTCATTAACTTTTCCACATTTCTTTGCAATCTTGTAAATATAGTACAACTATCAATGAAGAGAGATTAGGGGGCTGGGCACGGTGGCTCACACCTGTAATCCCAGCACTTTGGGAGGCTGAGGCGGCGGATCACTTGAGCTTAGGAGTTCAAGACCAGCCTGCATGGTGAAACCCCATCTCTACTAAAAATACAAAAACTAGCCAGGTGTGGTGGTACATGCCTGTAGTCCCAGCTGCTCGGGAGGCTGAGGCACGAGAATCGCTTGAACCCCAGAGGCAGAGGTTGCAGTGAGCCGAGACCTCACCACTGCACTCCAGCCTGGGCGACAGAGCAAGACTCCATCTCAAAAAAAAAAAAGTAGATTAGGGACAGTACGTGAGAAATAGAATAAGCTCTCTGTCAGACACAGACATTAACCAGGAGTAAAAGGATTTTTCCTCAAGGTAGGTGCTAAGGAGAATAACAGATTACTAGATAATTTCAATGTTGCTCATATAAACAATAGCCAAAAAGAGAGAACTTACGTATTGTACAGAACTATTAGGATAAAGGTATCCATGAGAACAAAAATACAAACTCTTCCTAAACAAACACCAAAGACATGTTTCAGATTGGGAGGGGGATGGCGGGACGGGAGGAGGAAGCAAGTGAAACAGGTGAAACAGGGTAGGAGGAAGCAAGTGAAACATGGTGAAAGACTTACATATATAAAACAAAATTTGTAAGGCATATCTGCGGCCACACATACTGATAATATCAATAGATATGGGGCCGGGTGCAGTGGCTCACTCCTGTAATCCCAGCACTTTGGGAGGCTGAGGCTGGCGGATCACAAGGTCAGAAGTTCGTGACCAGCCTGGCTAATATGGTGAAACCTCGTCTCTACTAAAAATACAAAAATTAGCCGGGCGTGGTGGTAGGTGCCTGTAGTCCCAGCTACTCAGGCAGCTGAGGCAGGAGAATCACTTGAACCCGGGAGGCGGAGGTTGCAGTGAGCCGAGATCATGCCACTTTACTCCAGCCTGGGCAACAGAGCGAGACTCCGTATCAAAAAGAAAGAAAGAAAGGGTTTAAAGAAAGAAAGAGAGAAAGAATGGGTTTACCTACCTATTGAAAGAAAATAGTTTTCACGTTAACAAAGCAAAATCCAACACTGTGCTGTATAAAAGAACTACATCTAAGAAGAGTTTCAGGAAGCCTAAATAAATGACTAAGAGATGTACCAGAATTTATTCCTAAATGTAAGCAGGGGTTGCAGTTGTAATTATCCATCAAAGTAGAATTCAGACTGAAAAGCATTAAAAGAGAAAGAAATTTTAGCCACAATTTTTATAAAAAAGATAATGACATTTTATACAAGGAGAAATAGAAGCACACTGTAATGGGAGGACTAACAAATCCCTCAGATCTAGAAAGATCAAGTGAACAATAAATTAAGATACAGAAGACCTAAACAACATAATAAATAGATTATTTAAGTAGATTTAATAATATTGAACTCTGAACCTTAACAATAGAGAATACACTTTTTTAAAAAAATGCATAAAGGGCTGGGTGCGGTGGCTCACACCTGTAATCTCAGCACTTTGGGAGGCCGAGGCAGGCGGATCATGAGGTCAGGAGTTCGAGACCAGCCGAGCCAACATGGTGAAACTCCGTCTCTACTAAAAATACACAAAATTAGCTGAGGATGGTGGTGGACGCCTGTAATCCCAGCTGCTCAGGAGGCTGAGGCAGAACTGCTTGAACCCAGGAGGCAAAGGTTGCAGTGAGCCGAAATCGTGCCACTGGACTCCAACCTGGGCGACAGAGTGAGACTCCGTATCCAAAAAGAAAAAAAAAATGCATAAAGCATTCACAAAAATGTGGCACATTCACATCCTAAGCTACAAAGAAAATCTCAATATATCCAAAGTGAAGAGACAATAATTCAAACAGTATTCTCTGGCCAAAACGTAATACAATTAGACAAATCAAACAATAAAACCAAAAGGCCTCTTCCAAAGGGAATTATATTTGCACACACACTCACTCTCCCATACATTTCCCCTAAAGGAAATTTCAGAACGTGTTAAACCATTCCTGGGAAATGCAAAATAAATTGCAGGGTTTTTTTTTTGTTTCTGTTTTTCTGACAATGCAAGCAGCTGGGACTACAGATGCGCACCACCATGCCCAGCTAATTTTTGTATTTTTAGTAGAGATGGGGTTTCACCAGGTAGGCCAGGATGGTCTCCATCTCTTAACCTCCTGATCCGCCTGCCTCGGCCTCCCAAAATGCTGGGCCTGGCCTAGTGTGCTTTTTTGTTTGTTCTTCATTACAAAAAGAAAAAGGGGCCAGGCATGGTGGCTCACACCTGTAATCCCAGCACTGTGGGAAGCCAAGGCGAATGGATCACCTGAAGTCAGGAGTTTGAGACCAGCCTGACCAACATGGAGAAACCTCGTCTCTACTAAAAATACAAAAAATTAGCTGGGCATAGTGGCACACGCCTGTAATCCCAGCTACTCGGGAGGCTGAGGCAGGAGAATCACTTGAACCCGGGAGGCGGAGGTTGCAGTGAGCTGAGATCGAGCCACTGCGCTCCAGAGCAGTGACCATCTCAAAAAAAAAAAAATAAAAATATAAAAGAAAAGAAAAAGGAAGCTGAGCTACAGATTAAACAAACATTTCACAGAGAAGGAAATACCAACAGCCAGCTGTGGTGCTCATGCCTGTAATCCCAGCACTTCGGGAGGATCACTTGAGGCCAGAACTTCTAGGCCAGCTGGGCAACATAAATGAGACCTCATCACTACTAAAAATCAAGTGATTACCTTTAGGGAGAGAAAAGGGGTAATATGGAAGGTGTGGGGGTAGATGATAAACTTATTTAAATATGCCTGGTTTTATAGCTTTTATTTTGAAACCCATGTATTTTACATAGTTATAAAACAAAATTTAATTTTAAAAAAATTCTAAAATAAATAAATACATAAATTCTCTTCATTTTTACAACAAAAAGTTTTTTAAAGAAGAGATCCTGGCCGGGCGCGGTGGCTCAAGCCTGTAATCCCAGCACTTTGGGAGGCCGAGACGGGCGGATCACGAGGTCAGTAGATCGAGACCATCCTGGCTAACACCGTGAAACCCCGTCTCTACTAAAAAATACAAAAAACTAGCCGGGCGAGGTGGCGGGCGCCTGTAGTCCCAGCTACTCGGGAGGCTGAGGCAGGAGAATGGCGTAAACCCGGGAGGCGGAGCTTGCAGTGAGCTGAGATCCGGCCGCTGCACTCCAGCCTGGGCGACAGAGCGAGACTCCGTATCCAAAAAAAAAAAAAAAAAAAAGAAGAGATCCTTGGCTATAGTAGAAAAGCTATATAAACAATACCTGTACTTCCTCTCAACTTGACACAGATCATATTGTTTTCTTTCTTGAGATTAAGTCTCCCTCTAGTGGAAATTAGTTTTACAACTAGTCCCCAACACCCAGCACCACAAAGGAAAAAATCCTTTGCCTATTTCCTCCTGCTGCTGTAAAATTATATATTTTAGGTATCAGAGTCTTGAGAAGAAGGACGCGGTAGAAGATACTGAGCAATGGGATAGTAAAGAGTTGGGGACAGAGTTAAGTTTTTTGAGGAATTAGAGATATGAGAAGCTCTAGGAGCCAAGATTTGGGTTATTCAACTCAGAATGGGGAAGGAACCTCAGCTTCATGATGGTAAAAAGTTCCACCACCTCTGCCCAGAAAAGGGTGATTCACATCCTGATATCACTGTGTACTCAGGGAAATAGCTCCCTACAAGGCATTGCATTAGGGAGAAACTATGGTGAGGAACAGTGATGAGCAGGGCATGAAGAGTGATTGTCCTAAGCCAGATATGATGTCCTGAGGGTGAACTCCAGGACCTCCTGTCCCTCAGGACGATCCCACAGTCTCGCTGACCACTGAGGCCAGATGCATAAAAGCTTTGCCTTCCCAGAGACTGATCAGGGGAAAAGGTACTGGCACAGCCTCTTCAGCCCCTGGCACGGAGGAGCAGAGACTAAACCACATTGAAAGTGGCCCCTTGGGGGATGATGGGAGGATCCTTGTGTCCTGGGCTACCCTAGGTCTCATCTGATCTTGCATAGTGAAAGCTACTCATGGGAGAACTCCCTTAGCAGGGAAGCCGTTAGAGTGAAATCTTTCCTAATATTGACTCCGGTTTGTGGAAGTATATGCCATTCTTCTCCATTCTCTGTAGCACTATGGTCTTACCCTATGCAGAGAATGTTTGTTGGTTGCCACCTCAGCATATATCTTCCACCACCTTTACAATTTTTGATAAGAACACAAAAAGAAATGAAGACTAAAAATGGCCCAGTTTCCTAAGATCGTTTTCTGGTCCTATAAAATCAAATTCCTTAATGCAGCTCTGTGGTCCTGCTCTTTTGCATATCTAGCTTGAGAATGCTGTCCAGGAAGGGACTCATTTCAAGAATTATTTCTGCCAATTCCCACATCTTTCTTTCTCTTGCCTTCACTTCCTTCTTTAAGACATGAATTTCCAGACACATTAAAATTCTGGAGGAAAAAAGTGGGCTAATTAGGTGTGGTGACCCTTCCTGGATGCAAAATGTAGCATAATTCTCTATGAATCCATCAGCAAAGAAGATAGGCCATTGAGGAAGATATCTCTCTCCCCAAACATATTGGTTGCTAAAGGCCAGCCCCCAGACCATAATTCCTAAAGTAACAAAAGGTAATGTGAACCTTATATAATGGAATGTTATTCAGCCTTGAAAAGGCAGGAAATTCTGATACATGGCAGAACATGGATGAAACTTGAGGACATTATGCTCAGTGAAATACGCTAGTCATGAAAGGACAAATGCTGTATGATTCCACTGATATGAGGTACTTTGAGTAGCCAAAATCATAGAACAGAAATTAGAAGAGTGGCTGCCAGGAGCTGAGGGGAGGGGTGATCAGGAGTTATTGCTTAATGAGTACAGAATTACAAAAGAGTTCTGGAAATGGATAATGGTGATGGTTGCAAAACAATATAAATGTATTTAATACCATTGAGCTGTACACTCACAAATGGTTAGGAAGATAAATTGTATGTTATGTAATGTTACCACAATAAAATAAATTGGGGAAAAAAAGCAATATGACACTTACTGAGGACTGCCAAGGAGTAATGAAAGGAGATACCAGTGACTGATGCCAGGATGAGATCTTGTGTCTCCTTTTTTTTTTTTTTTTTGAGACAGAGTTTTGCTCTGTTGCCCAGGCTGGAGTGCAGTGCCACAATCTCAGGTCACTGCAACCTCTGCCTCCTGGGTTCAAGCAATTCTCATGCCTCAACCTGCCGAGTAGCTGAGATTACAGGTGTGCACCACCATGCCCAGCTAATTTCTGTATTTTAGTAGAGATGGGGTTTCACCACATTGGCCAGGCTGCTCTCGAACTCCTGACCTCAAGTGATCTGCCCTCCTCGACCTCCCAAACTACTCCTAAATTTTACCCTCTCCCTTGTCTTTTGTCAGAAATCTTGCCCAGACTAATTTCCTAAAAAGTCGAGATCAAATTAAAAAACTGAAAAAAGAAGCTAGACTACAGCCTATCTAGATCAGTGTTATTAGTCGCATCATCATCATATGTGATTAAATTAAAATGTAACCAAAAATGTTTTAACTTATTTTTGCAACAACCAAATGTAAAATTAGAATAATAATAGCACATTTTGCATATGAAAAAATTGAAGCTTAGGAAAGTTAAACAATTTCTCCAAGAACACACAGTAAGTTGTAGAACCAGTTACTAAACTCAGGTAGTCTGGCAAACCCCCACACCAGCCTGTTCCCAAAAGCCCAGACCCTAAAATCTGAAATCTCTAGCCTTCATCTAATTTGATTGCTTAAACAAATTGAATAAATTTATTTCCTATGGGAATGCTCAAATGTTTAATTGAGATGGAATTTTGCTCTTGTTACCCAGGCTGGAGTGCAAATGGCGCCATCTTGGCTCACTGCAACCTCTGCCTTCCAGGTTTAAGCGATTCTCCTGCCTCAGCCTCCCTAGTAGCTGGGATTACAGGCATGTACCACGACACCCAGCTAATTTTGTATTTTTAGTAGAGATGGGGGTTTCTCCATGTTGGTCAGGCTGGTCTCGAACTCCTGACCTCAGGTGATCCACCTACCTCAGCCTCCCAAAGTGCTGGGATTACAGGCGTGAGCCACCGCACCCAGCCTATTTAATTTCCTAATGTTTACTGAGACTTCGAGTGGGAGAGGGATACAATATACAGCATTCCTCAGTTTATTTAGCCACTGAATTTATTTTTTGTAAGCATCTCAAGGAACTTGAGCCCAAATTTTGCAAAACTGCATGTAATATACAATGTTGCTTTTGTTCACCTTTTCCAGCTACTTTAAGAGAATATTTATTTTATCTCATTTAGAAAAAATTTTAAATTAAGATATTGAGAACTTGATTTGCCCAAGGTCATAATCAGTTAATACTGGAGTCAGAATTAGAATCTAGGTCTGGCCACAATTTCAGGTGTCTTCTTTTAAAGTTATTTATTTTTAAACACTTTTCTTTTTTTTTGATACAGGATCTCACTCTGTCACCCAGGCTGGAGTGCAGTGGCACGATCGAAGCTCACTATAGCCTTGACCTCCCCAGGCTCAGGTGCTCCTCCAATCTCGGCCTCCTGAGCAGCTAGGCCTACAGGCTCACACCACCATGCCTGGTTAATTTTTGTATTTTTTATAGAGACAGGGTTTCACCATGTTGCCCAGACTTGTCTCGAACTCTGGGCTCAAGTGATCTGCTTGACTCAGCCTCCCAAAGTGCTGGGATTACAGGCATGAGCCACCACTCCCAGCCTGAAGTTATTTTTTTAATTATAGAAGGAATACTAGCAGATTTCATTCTAGCAAATCACACAATACCAAGCAGTTACCTAGGTGAATTAAGTAAACCCCAAGACAGTAAGTCTTTGTTATCTATTTCTCTATAACCACTTCAAAATTTAATGGCTGTGGCAGGTTGTATTTTTCTTTCCTTCTTTCTTTCTTTCTTTCTTTTTCTTTCTTTCTTTCTTTTTTTTTTTTTTTTTGAGAGGGAGTTTCCCTCTTGTTGCCCAGGCTGAAGTGCAATGGCGCAATCTTGGCTCACTGCAACCTCCACCTCCTGGGTTCAAGCAATTCTCCTGCCTCAGCCTCCCAAGTAGCTAGGAGCCACGTTAGCTGCACCACCACACCCAGCTAATTTTGTATTTTTAGGAGAGATGGGGTTTTACCATGCTGGTCAGGCTGGTCTCGACCTCCCAACCTCAGGTGATCCGCTCGCCTCAACCTCCCAAAGTGCTGGGATTATAGGCGTGAGCCACGGCGCCCAGCCAGGGTGTACTTTTCAAGAGGGTTGTAACAAGATATTCCATACCACATGCTCTTCTTAAATGTGACACTCCTCCCATTAAGAGGTAGAGTCTATATTCCCTCCTCTTGAACTTGGGTGGGCCTGTAAGTAAGGTGGAAGTGAGCCAAGTTCAAAAAAGGTCATACATCTTCCACTTGATTGTCTTAGGAGTGACTCAGAATCCAGCCACCTTGGATATAAGGAAGCAGAGCAACCTCATGGAGAAACCGCATAGGTGTTCCTACTGACAATCCTAGCTGAGATTCCAGTCAACAGCCAGCATAACTTCAGACATATGTTGAAGTAAAATAAAATGGAGACCAGGCCTGAAGAATCTCTGAGCAGACAAAACCAGTTAGGCCTCATAATTGACCTCAACCTTGATTTACAAACACAAGGGAAACTTATGTTGAGCCATTTCTTGTAAATGCCTGTATTAAAGAAAAATAAAACTTAAGCTCAACCAGTTGGAAACAGCCAAAAACTTACATAACTAGGGACTTTCCAACAAGGTGAATGAATGAATAAGGCAACTATATAATTGCAATCAATCAAATTATTTATTTTGCTTCCACATTTACTCCATAAATACTTGCCCCTGATGATTTGTCATGAGAAAAATTAAACTTCTTTCGGTTTGGTATTTCCCGATTCATTAATTGCTTCCTACTCAAACTCTTAAAACTTTTTTTGTGCCTTAGTTTACCTTTTACATATGTGAATGAGCAATTCCAAATAATTCCAGCCCCAAGCTTTCAAGTCATCTCAGGCTTCCAAGTCTTTTCAGCTGAAGTGTCAGTGATTCTGAAGCAGAAACAAGTCATCCCAACTATACCCTTTCCAAATTCTTGACCCACAGAATCCATGACATAATAAACTGGTTGCTGTTTTATACCAGTAAGTTTGGAGTGGTTTGTTACACAGCAATAGGCAATTGGAACACTCACTTATCTTCCCCAAGGTAGCATCTTGGTGAAGGTGGAGCAACCAATGACCTAGAGGTAGCAGAAAAAGGAGGCAACTTCAGGTCTCTGTGGCTGGACTCTGGCACCCTAGTGCTCTCAGATGTGTTGGGCTGGCCTTGTCCCTGGGTACTTTGTGCTGAGCAAGGTGCAGCTTTTTTCTGCTGGGCCTTTTGGAGTATCAGCCTAACATGAACCTCTCAAGTTCATGGTCTCATACCATTCTATTTGCCTCTAGTCCCTGCCCAGTGGGCTTCCTTGTCTTATTCCCAGACTTCTACAAAAGACATTTATTCCTGTCTAGGTATCTTCCCTTGGAAGGAGATGGGAGTCAAATCTGTTCAAAATCCATTCCTTTCTCCATACCCCCAACTCCTGATAGGGCTGGGTGAAGTTCTCACCACCCACTCCTAAGGGTTTTATTTATTTATTTATTTTTATATTTTTATTTTTTTTGAGACAGAGTCTCGCACCCATGCTAGAGTACAGTGGTGTGATCTCAGCTCACTGCCAGCTGTGCCTCCTGGGTTCACAACATTCTCCTGCCTCAGCCTCCCGAACAGCTGGGACTACAGGCGCCTGCCACCATGCCTGGCTAATTTTTTATATTTTTAGTAGAGATGGGGTTTCACTGTGTTAGCCAGGATGGTCTCGATTTCCTGACCTCGTGATCTGCCCGCCTCAGCCTCCCAAAGTGCTGGGATTACAGGTGTGAGCCACCGCTCCCGGCCTCCTCAGGGTTTTAAAATCCATTCCTGGCCGGGAAGCACATTCTATGTAGGACTGGTTTCAAGTGATGCATCAGTGTAAAAAGGGATTTGCGGGCAATCAGTATAAATTATTTGGGTTTGGCTCTAGCTCTGTCACTTAATATAAGGGGATCTCAGGCATGTCGCTACAATTTTATTTCTTCTTCTGTAATATCTTGATAATGGTTACTTCATAAGATTATTAAAAAGATTAGAAAGTAAATGTAAAGCAGTCCAGGCACGGTGGCTCACGCCTTAATCCCAGCACTTTGGGAGGCAGAGGCGGGTGGACCACCTAAGGTTGGGAGTTCGAGATCAGCCTGACCAACATGGAGCAACCCCGCCCCTGTCTCTACTAAAAATACAAAATTAGCTGGGTGTGGTGCCACATGCCTGTAATCCTAGCTACTCGGGAGGCTGAGCCAGGAGAATCGCTTGAACCTGGGAGGCGGAGGTTGCAGTGAGCCGAGATCGCGCCATTGCACTCCAGGCTGGGCAACAAGAGCCAAACTCCGTCTCAAAAAAAAAAAAAAAGTAAAAGTAAAGCAAAAGTTAGTTACGATTAGAAAATGCATATCAGCAAATTAAAGACTCCAAAAGCTATTTAATTAAAGGGAATTGCTTAATTCTGCCGAATTCCAAATTTTCCTGCTTGATAAATTCACAGAACCCTTTAAAACGAAACACCAATAATTAGGATTAGGGTGGAGACGGAGGAGCTGGAGTGAACAGGACTCGGCTGGAACACGTCCACGCACGAGTATGAGGTGAGGTGTTCAGGTCAATGGGAACGCCACTCCCCTCGGGAGGACACGGCAGTCTTTTCGTCCTCCTGGGGCTGAACCCGGGACGTCTACACGAGGCTAATGGGACAGCTGTTTCTCCTCGTCACAGCCCGCGCGTGCTCCGCTCCGCTTCCCTTCCACCTGCGTATTGCCAGTACCGGCTCCATCTTGTCCAGCCCCCGCTGTCGGGAACTGAGAACAGCCTTTCCCAGACTTCCGGTTTTGACTCACTAATGACGGGAAAGCTCCGGACCCTCTTGCGAGACGCGGGGAGAGAAGCGGGGCGGGGCGGGGCGCGGCGAGAGTAGGGGCGGGGCTCACGATGACGGCGGACAGAAGGGCGGGTAGGGGCGGGGCGAGAGGAGGTGTGCGACGGGAGGAGGGGCGGGGCTCACAGTGACGGAAGCAGAAGGCGGGGCGGGACGAGAGGAGGGGAGGGACGAGCGGAAGCGACGGAAGAGAGGAGGGGCGGGACGAAAGGAGGGACGGGACGAGAGGAGGGGCGTAGGAGTGACGTAGGCAGAAGGGCGGGGCGCAAGAGCGACTGAGCACTACGCGGGTGAGAGGAGGGGCGGGGCGTGGGAGTGACGGGGCGTGGGAGTGACTGGGCACCCAGAGGCCCCAGCCGGAGGCGAGGCGAGGCGTGAGAGTGACTGAGGCAGGAGGGCCGGGAGGGGCTGGAGCGCCCCTGGGTGTCCTTGAGCTTGCGGGAAATTCGGGTCACTTTTTCCCCAGGCCTCAGGCCTGCCGCGTCGAATTTGGGGTCTTCGCTAGGCCTGCGAGGTTGGCCGACGTTCAGGATCGGTGCCCAGGAGATGGGCTGCCTTCCATGGGGCTGGGTAAGGGACTCTGCCTGGCAGCGCGCCTGAGCGGGCGCCGGAGCACAGGGCTGGATGCGGGGCACCTCGGCGTGATTCGCAGCGCCAAGTCTCTTCTACCATCCCTACCCTGAGTTCCCCCATTCTCTTTCCCGGAAGCAACCACTGTTACGGTTTTTGCGTGACCTTCCTAGATGATCTCCAGTCGTCCCTTGGTATCCGCAGGCAGATTAGCTCCAGGACAGCACCCCGTACTAAAATCTGCGATGCTCAAGTCCCTCCTATAAAATGGCATAGTATTTACATACAATTACGCACATCCTCCCACACACTTTAAATCAGCTATGGATTACTTGTAATACCCAATACAATGTAGTTATACTGTATTGTTTGTATTTGCATTATTTTTATTGTTATTTTCCCTAATATTTTGGGAATCCGCTGATGTGGGAGGCCAACTAGATCTATACATGTATCTATATTAATATGCGTAAATATATTTCCTCCATTTTCCCCTTACTCAAAAACTCCCACACTATACACACTACTCTTCACCCGAGTCTTTTCAGTTAGCAGTAAGTCTTGAACCTGTCCAAGAGCAGGATGACATGCAAAATGAGTGATTTAAAACTCTTTCTACAGCTGGGATTTAAAGTACTTCCAGCTTTTTACTACTATTTTGGCAGAGGGCTCACCTATGGGAATTAAAAGATGCATTTCTAGCCTGGGCATATAATAAGACTTGTCTCTTCAAAATAAAATAAAATTAGCTGGGTGTGGTGGCAGCCTCCTGTGGTTACAGCTACTCAGGAGGCTGAGGTGGGAGAATCGCTTGAGCCTGGAAAGTCGAGGCTGCAATTTCAAGTGATTCTCCTGCCTCAGCCTCCCTAGTAGCTGGGATTGCAGCGTGCACCACCACGCCTGGCTAATTTTTGTATATTTAGTACAGACAGGGTTTCACCATGTTGACCAGGCTCTTCTCAGACTCCTGACCTCAGGTGATCTGCCCGCCTCGGTCTCCCAAAGTGCTGGGATTATAGGCTTGAGCCACTGTGCCTGGCCCAAAGTGAGGAGTTTTTATGCAGCTGGAGAGTAAAGAGGGGGAGTTTCAGAGACTCGAGGGGAAAAGTATGTGTTTCTTCAGTCTCAGATAATGTCTTGAACAACCAGACTTCTGGGCATCAGCAGTTGAGCATAACATCCTTAAAGGCATTCCCTCGAATCTTCTGCTTTTTTTTTTTTTTTTTTTGAGACAGGATCTCACTCTGTCACCCAGGCTGGACTGCAGTGACACAATCTCGGCTCACTGTAACCTCCGTCTCCCGGGTTCAAGCAATTCTCCCACCTCAGCCTCCTGAATAACTGGGACTACAGGCACATATCACCCAGCTAATTTTTGTTTTTTGTTTTTTTTCTGGTAGAGATGAAGTTTCACTATGTTAGCCAAGGTGGTCTCAAACTCCTGACCTCAAGTGATCTGCCCGCCTCCGCCTCCCAAAGTGCTGGGATTACAGGTGTGAGCCACCATGCCTGGTCCTTCTGCAATTTTTTTTTCAAGACCCTGAAGTTATATTCTTCTGCTTGGCAAAGAAAACAGTACATCAGCAGTTTATAATTATATTGTAGAAGGAATATTGGGCAAAACACAAGTGCAAGCAAGCAAGGGCCTGATCGGAATTTTCATCCTTTCAGTCACTAAAAATGCTGGTGTGGTAAAATCTCAAGGGGTCTGGTTATAAAATGTACCTTAGAAATTCCATGGGAAGCCATGGTCTTGTTTCTTTTCATAAACAAGGCCTGTCTGTCTGCCCCTGGATTTCCCTCTTGTATCCTAGCAAAGATCAGACTTTGTTTTTTGTGTATATTTTTTGATATGGAGTCTCACTCTGTCACCCATGGATGAATGCAGTGCTGCTATCATAGCTCACAGCAGCTTCAAACTCCTGGGGTCAAGCGATCCTCCCATTTCATTCTCCCAAGTCTTTGGGACTACAGGTATGTGCCAGTGCACCTGACTAGGATTAGACTTTAGAAGATTCTGGCCCGACTGGATGGCACAGGCCCATCACTCTACTATTTCACTGTACTCTCTGTAAAGTCCTGAAATATTCTGACCAACAGGGATGGACTCTTTTCAAGATCCATAGAGCTCTGAGGAATTTCTTGGGGCCCGTGCCGGGGGTGGTGGAGAATGAACAGACACAAGAGACAAAGACAAACAGAGAACATGGCGGCCGCACCTAGAGCCTCCGCCTCACTTTATTTATACTCCATAAATCCCACGTCAGCAACAATAACACAATGCAAAACAAACTTTCTGCACCCAGATATAACCTTCTGCTTAGTTCTTTGTCTCTAAGTTCTTTCTTATTTTGTCTGCCTTCTTGGCGCCTACTAGAGTTCATTAAAAGTTCAACTAGAGATAGTATCCTTGACTACTGGAGTTCATTAAGAGTGCAACTAGCTAGAGATACTGTCCTTGAGCCTTATCCATTCTTAGCATATTGTTTTCAATGGCCCCTGCATTTCCCCCTTTTTTGTTTTGCCTCAATCTAAGAAAGGTAGCCCATACTTGTTCCTATTTTTTCCTTTGTTTTTGGATGTGACGGAGGGAGCATCGGATAACCAGGAGAAGTAGACTCAATCCAAGCGCCCAAAGCAATATACTTCCAGAGATTGTAGAAATCCATGTTTTCATCTGGGTCCATGGATTAAGAGCAGCAAGGCATTGACCCAGCTCCTGCACAGTAGCTGCTCTGGACATTGCTTCAGAAATGTTTTGAGTGAGTTCTTGGATGTCCAAACTAATATTTTTATGGCCTATTAATAATCTTCGGATTTCGGTCCAATTCTGAGAAACATTAAAAGGCACAGGTGTTACGCAAAATTGAGTGGAGTTCCAATCACATTGCAATGTTATTCGAGTACTGAGGACAGTGAGCTGATCTCCAAGCCACGTTAAGGCTTGTTCCACGTTGTCCAATCTTTCAGCAAGTTGGGAGTCAATGTTCCGTTGTTGCAGCCACAACCGGTGAGATTGTTCGTGCCATTGCTGTACAAATTCAGCATTTTGTATGCTTTGATGTAGCGCGAGCCCTGCCACAGCTGCAGTGGAGGCAATGGCAACAAGGCTCATCACCAAGGCAATTATAAGTCCAAGGGCACGACGGGTCCACTGAAGGGAAGTCCAGATATAAGTCTCAAGAGGTGATGCCCCCCACGGTTGCGTAAGGTTGACAGGTAGCCAAATTTCCTTATGAGCCCTGAGGATATAAATATCCCCCGTAAAACTGCGCCACCAGGAATGATTGAGGCAAGACAAAAACGTACACGTATCTTTACAATTAACAATCTCTGTATCATTATCCCATGTTAAATTCCCCGCTAACAATAAATAAGGCTTTCGGACATAAGCAATAATATAT
The DNA here is from genome assembly GCF_009764315.1 of Trachypithecus francoisi. NCBI lineage: Eukaryota > Metazoa > Chordata > Mammalia > Primates > Cercopithecidae > Trachypithecus > Trachypithecus francoisi. Next base: position 87,835,999 of record NW_022681470.1, on the reverse strand, counting down.
CGGGAGATATTCCGATGTAATTGAATATGAAAGGGGTTATTTGGGTTAGAAAGATTAAGGGACATATTCCCCACCAAAGTACTAATGGCATCACCTGCAGCTAATAACTTCCAAAGATGACTCTGTACTTGTAAAGAGTATCTAAGATGAGGCATAGGTGGCGACAAGCCTCCTTCACGCCATACCAAAGTTTCATTACCGTCAGCAGCAATACTTTTATTTACCCGGTGCCATTTCAAAGGTATGTGACTAAATTTTGTTTGAAAATCACCGTGCACACTCCAATCAATTACTTGCAGCCCATTATATTCTAATAAAATCCGGGGCTTAGTTCCCCGACAATGTTGCCACTCCAATACCTCAATATTAGGGGAAACCTCTGGAATAGGACAAAAGGTAAGGAACTAGGAATAGTCTCATTAATATATAGAGTATGATTATAATGAAAACTTCTAGTTACAATAATAACAGTATTGGCAGCCACATGGCTATGATTATAGCGAACAGCCCAAGCTTCATGCGATTTCCGGAGACAATGAGCACTATTTCCCATGCAAATTGGAAGTCCTTCCAATCCAAATTGTTATGTGCTGTTTATTATTCCCGTTTCCCGTTCTATGTTGTCCTTGTCCATATAGGGGGACGGCATCCAAGTAGTATCATTGGTGAAAACCTTAACTTCTGCCTCCCCCCAGGCGACTCCCTGATACAAGGGTGGAAAGGGAATATAAGTCCAATATTCATACAAAGCCTCACTAAGGGAAATAAGTCCCCCGCTGAGGCACATCCAACAAAGGAAGAGATGCATGCTGAGTCCAATTTTCTTTTCAACAGGGTTTCAATTGCCTTGTAGGAAACCACTCAGGTCCGCTCCCTGTAAGGACAAGAGCATAGCCCCGTCCCTCTTTTAGAACTTGCCCCTGTGCATACTTACCTTCTTCATTAGGATACCAAACCTTTAAATTGTCGGCGGGGACTATCGTCGAGGGAGGTGAGGAAAGATGAGTTACGGCAGCGGAGTCCTGCAATTGTCTCCATTGATTCAAAACATTTAAGGTAAACAAAACCTTTAAAATCTGATTTCTGGGGGACTCATTCCCCCCCTTTTTTTTTAGCAGTTGAGTTTTTAAGGTTAAATTTGCGCGCTCAATGATGGCTTGACCTTGACTGTTGCCCAGGATACCGGTGAGATGTTGAATATTGTATTGCTGTAAGAAAACTTGTAACTTACGAGAAACATAGGCAGGGGCATTATCAGTTTTAAGTATTAGAGGAATGCCCATGATGGCGAAACAAGCTAAGAGATGAGTAATAACAGAATCAGCTTTTTCAGATGGCAAAGGAGTTGCCCATTGAAAATGAGAGAAAGTATCAATGGTATGATGAACATACTTTAATCGTCCAAAAGAAGGGACGTGTGTGATGTCCATTTGCCAAATCTGATTAACTTGAGTACCTTGCAGATTAACCCCAGGATGGAAAGATGGAATGCTCAAAGGAGCACAAGAAGGACAAGCTCGAATAAGAGAACGAGCTTGTTTACGAGTTAAATGAAATCATCGTTGAAGGCCAGAACTATTAGTGTGATGTAGAGCATGTTCTTGTTCTGCAGCCTGTAGGTGGCCGATTAAAAGCGAATCAATCTGAGCATTATCATGAACTAACGGTCCAGGAAGTTGAGAATGAGAACGAAGATGAGTGATGAATAAAGGAGCTCGATGTTGGCTCAAAGTAGAAGACAACAACAAAAAAAAGTTTTTGAAGAGAAGAAGTAGCACAAAGAGGTAGAGTGGCTTGAGAAATATAAGAAGTAACATACACGGCGTATTGAGAATCACTAACAATGTTACAACTGGTGGAAGGGAAATCAAGTAAGACCATGAGAATAGCAAACAATTTTCCCTGTTGCACCGAGGGATAAGAATAAACTGTAACTCAAGATTGATGAACACTCCAATATTCAGCTTTACCATTACTACTAGTATCAGTGAAAAAAGTAGGACCTTGAACAGGAAATATAGATATTGGTGAGAAGGGCAATACAGAATGCTGTCTAAAAAATGAAAAGATTGGAGACTTAGGATATTGGGTAGAAAATTGTCCGACAAATGAGGCACAAGCAACTTGCCAAGAATCAGAAGTGGCAAGAAGATAAGTAATCTGACTATGAGTGAATTGAGAGATAATGAAGGAAGGATCTCCTCCCCCGAGTTGTCGACAGCGATGCCGTCCTTTGATGATCAATTCAGCTAAACGATCGATGTAAGTAGTCAAGCGTTTAGATGTTTTGTTGGATAAAAAAATCAATTTTAACAGCCGATTTGTTTGATGAATCATACCTGTAGGAGAATGTAAAGTATGAAATAAACAAAAGGAAAGGGGAACGTCGGGAAGGATATAATGTAGATGGGCCTTTTGAAGTTGTTCTTCTACAAGCTGGAGTTCCTGTAAAGTCAAAGGAGTTAAATGACGTGGGCTGTCCAAGTGACTGTTTCCTTCTAGAATAGAAAAAAGATGTTGTAATTGATACGTTGGTATTCCTAAAACAGGACGCATCCAATTAATGTCTCCTAAAAGCTTTTGAAAGTCATTTAATGTTTTTAAATGATCACATCGAATTTGAATCTTTTGGGTCGAATATTTTGTGGTCCCAAGGCATAACCTAAATATTGAATAGAAAAATCCACTTGAATTTTTTCTGGGGCTATATTAAGTGAGTATAAAGAAAGCTGAGTTTGTAACGATGCGAAAACATCTTGCTGCTTTTCTTTAGTAGGTGCAGCAAGAAGAATGTCATCCATATAATGATATAAAAGAACAGAAGGGTAACACTTTCGAACAGGATCCAGAGCCCGATGGACAAATTCTTGACACAAGGTAGGGCTGTTTAACATTCCTTGAGGTAAAACCTTCCACTGATGTCGAGAAAGTGGCTGAGAATTATTAAAAACAGGGACAGAGAAGGCAAAACGCTCACAATCCTTTTGATCCAAAGGAATAGAGAAAAAACAATCCTTTAAATTAATAACCATGAGCAACCAATCTTAAGGAATCATAAAAGGGTTAGGAAGGCCAGGTTGTAAGGATCCCATGGGTTGAATACATGCATTAATAGCACGAAGATCTGTTAATAGTTTCCATTTACTTTTTTTTTTTTTTTTTTTACTTACACGAAGACAGGGGAATTCCATGGAGAAGTATTAGGCTCTATATGACCTAAGGACAATTGTTCCTGAACTAAGTTTTCCAAGGCCTTAAGCTTTTCACGTGTTAAAGGCCACTGTTAGTTTTCCACGTCAAAGGAAGGGCTTGAGGCTGCTGAACAGTGGCTATATGTTTAAAGATTTTTCAAGGGGATTGTAGCCCATGCGGAACATCATATTCTTGGCAGAATTAGAGACATGAGGAATAGAAACAAAAGCTCCAAATTGTTGCAATAAATCTCGGCCCCATAAATGTAGGGCAATAGGGACAATATAAAACTGAACTTGGGCCATTTGACCATCCGGCCCTTGGCAATTTAAGGATTGAGAACTTTGATACACCTCAGAGGCAGAACCTAATCCTGTAAGAGAAACAGCAACAGGCTGTTTAGGCCACTGCAAAGGCCATTGATCAGAGGCAATAATGGAAACATCAGCTCAAGTGTCGACCAAGCCCTGAAAAATTTGTCCCTCTACTTCGAGGGGAAACAAGGGTTTTTGTTGAGTTACTAAAGTTTCTCAAAAAATATGTTTACCCGTGCTTCCAAAACCTCCGGTTCTTTCTTGCCTCCGTGAAGGAAACTGAAAATAGGGTAGTACAAGGAGTTGTGCAATTTGCTGCCCCTCTTTCAGGGATATAGGTTTATGAGCCTGAGCCATAATTTGAATTTCCCCTTTATAATCAGAATCTATAACACCCAAATGAACTTGTAAACCCTGTAAAATGCTACTACTGCGTCCAATAAGCAATCCAACAGTATGTGGAGGTAATGGCTCAAAAACACCTGTAGCCAATTTAACAATCCCCATTTCTGGGGTGAGTTCGATGGCCTGCAAAGTCACAACATCAGCAGCAGTGCTACCAGAAGCAGCAGAAAAAAGCTGAGCTACTAAAAATTGGGAGTTAACATTGATTGAATGGCTTGCTGATGCTGGACCCCTGAGCTGACTGGAAATTGCAAATGAAGAGGGCCTGTATTGTTGTTGTTGCCCCAAGCTGAAAGGCCCCTTTGCAAGTTTCCTGATCCAGAGGTTAAAAGATTACCATCTTTGTCCACCTTAGTGTGACATTCATTAGTCCAGTGTTGCCCTTTGCCGCAACGACGACAGGGCTCAGTAGGAAGCTTTTTAAATTCTACTTTGGAGGAGTCACTCCTATTAGATAACTTACAGCACTCCTTTTTAAAATGACCGGTCTTTCCACATTGGAAGCAAACTCCCTTTTTTCCCATGTGTTTGGATGAACGGAGGCAAGATGGTGCACTTCCGGGTTCTTCATCCCCCCCCCAACTTTTCCCACGCGCGCGAAAATGCAGCCGGCGACCCGGGAAGGTGCAGACCAACTAGGCATGCGCCAGGTGATGTCAATCCGAAGAGACCAAGATTTACCTGGTCGCACCTGCGGAACGCCCCCGACACGCCCGTGCCCCTCCCACTCCTAGAAAAGCCGCTCCGGACGAATGCCACGCACGGACTTCCCAGCTTCCCCACTGCGGTCGGGACTGTCGGAACTCCGTCCGAGAGCTACACGGGCGACTCTGTGGGCCTCATTTGCCGGAGGCCGACAGACCTCTCCCCACCCACCTTCTTCCCCTGAAGCTAGGTGACCAAAATAAACTTGCAGTTTTGCTCCTACACTTGCCTAGTCGCTGGTCCTTTTGTGCCCGCTCTGGTGGTCTTAGAAAAACAAGTCAGTTGGTGCTGAAACCCGGGAGGAGACCCCTTCTCAGGGCCCCCAGGGTCTGGGGAGCCTCCTCCTCCTCCTCCTTCCACGCCGCAGATGGACCAGGACCTGAGACCCGCTTCCCTCACTCTCACGGCCTCTCTGGGGTAAGTGCCCTTGTCTCCTCTTTACCTCCCTTGGCCAAAATCCTGCGCAGGTCTGAGGTCCATTTGGAGCCACCACGTGGCTCGGGAGACCCGTTCAGGACGGAGATGTCCACCTGAAGGTAATCTCCACTTTGGCTTCAAGAGCCTCCAGTCTGTCTCTGCTGGTTCCAAAGGACGCTTTGAAGCCAGGCAGGGATCCATTTCCATTTCCATTGTGTCCATTGTGTCGGTAAAGAGGAAACAAATGGGAAACCCCCAGTCCAAATTTCCAAAGAGCACCCCCTTGGGGTGCCTCCTAGCCAATTTAAAAACCTTACAGCTAGCCGGGCGCGGTGGCTCAAGCCTGTAATCCCAGCACTTTGGGAGGCTGAGGCAGGTGGATCACAAGATCAGGAGATCGAGACCATCCTGGCTAACACGGTGAAACCCCGTCTCTACTAAAAAATACAAAAAACTAGCCGGGCGAGGTGGCGGGCGCCTGTAGTCCCAGCTACTCAGGAGGCTGAGGCAGGAGAATGGTGTAAACCCGGGAGGTGGAGCTTGCAGTGAGCTGAGATCTGGCCAGTGCACTCCAGCTTGGGTGACAGAGCGAGACTCCGTCTCAAAAAAAAAAAAAAAACCTTACAGCTTGAACAAGACCTTAGGAGGAAGCAGTTAATTTTCTTTTCCACTGTGGCGTGATCGAACTCAGCAATTTCTGCCAGTGGCTAGGCAAGTGGTCTGAAATTAATTACATACAAGGCTTTTGGGCCTTATGCTCTCATCCCGATCTGCCCTATACTCCTCTTTCTCTCCCCGCTCTCTCCACCCCCTCCCTTCCTGCCCAGACTCCTCCTCCTCCCCCCATCCAGACTCCTCCTTCCTCCTCCTTATCTACTAGTAATCCACTCAGTCCCGTGCCTCCTTCCAGGCCCCCAACTGGCTGTCTTGAGTCCCCTATCTCCTGCCCCACACCCTCCTACAGTGTTAGCGCCTTTGTGAGAGGTGGCTGGGGCGGAGGGGGTAGTCAGAGTACATGTCCCTTTTTCATTGGCCGATCTTTCCAAAATTGAGAAGCGTTTAGGGGATTTCTCAGCTAATCCCACCATCTACACAAAGGAATTTAGATACCTTTGTCAGGCCTATGACCTAACTTGGCATGACCTCCAGGTTATCCTAACCTCCACCCTAAACCCTGAGGAGCAAGAGCGCATCCTAGTGGCCGCCAGGCAGCATGCCAACCAACTACATTTAACTGACGCCGCCATCCCACTAGGGGAGCAAGCAGTCCCCTCGGCAGACCCAGACTGGAACTACCAAGCAAACCAGCCTGGGTGCCGTAGGCGAGACATAATGGTTCAGTGTTTGTTGGCTGGTATGCAAGCAGCCTCAAACAAAACTGTAAATTTTAACAAATTAAAAGAAATTATTCAAAATCCACAAGAAAATCCAGCTGCATTCTTAAATAGGCTGACTGAGGTTCTAACCCAATATACCCGGTTAGATCCGGCCTCCCCCACAGGGGCCACCATTTTGGCATCTTATTTCATTTCTCAATCAGCTCCTGACATTCGTAAGAAACTTCAAAGGTAGAGGATGGTCCTCAGACACCAATACAAGACCTGGTTAAATTAGCCTTTAAGGTCTATAACTCCAGAGAGGAGATGGCTGAGGCAGTGCGACAGGCATGCCTCAAACAGAAGGCCCAGCTCCTAGCAGTGGCTTTACAGCCCAGTCGTAACCCCAGGCCAGAGAGTACACACTCCGCAGACTCCAAGGCTACGAAAGGAGCCTGCTATAAGTGCGGCAAGGCAGGACACTATGCCAACAGGTGTCTGCAAGGTCCCCGAGCCCCAACGCAGCCTTGCTATAAGTGCAAGGCATCAGGACATTGGGCCAGTGAATGTCCTAACCCTCGTCCACCAGCAACCTCCTGCCCTGCTTGCTAGCAGGGAGGACACTGGAAGTCTGATTGCCCCACCCTGAGAACAGGTGCTGCGTCTCCACGTGACCCCCTTTCCCAGGATCCTGGGAGCTCCTTCCAGCTCCTACATCTGGACGACAACTACAACTGAAGGTGCTGAGACTCAGGGACCCCCATCACCCTCGCTGAGCTGCGGGTAACTCTCCTGGTAGCGGGTAAGACAATCAATTTTTAAATCAACAGTGAGGCTACCTATTCTGTTTTGCCGTCCTTCTCTGGACCTAGCCTTCCATCCGATATCTCTGTAGTAGGAGTAGACGGGAAGCCATCCACCCCATGAAAAACTCCACTCCTCAGTTGCTGCCTGGCCAACAACTACTTTGCGCACTCGTTCCTCATTATACCCTCATGCCCTACCCCCTTACTAGGCCGAGACATCCTGAGCACCTTAAAGGCCTCCATATACATTCCCACCAACCCATCCACTCCCCTTCAACCCCCTCATGACCTGTTGCTCATGCTTTGTGCAAGCGCACATGCTCCTTCTATATCGCCCCCACCCCCCATCTTCCCTATTCTGTACACCCTCAAGTGTGGGACACTTCCACCCTGGTCATAGCTGCCCACCACCCACCAGTTCTCGTCAAGCTCAAAGATCCCACTCATTTCCCAAACCACCCCCAATTCTCTCTCTCTCCTACACATCTACAAGGTTTAAAGCCAATTATCACGCGACTACTTAGTCAACATATTCTTGTCCGCACACACTCCCCCGTAACACTCCAATACTTCCAGTTAAAAAGGCAGATGGAACGTATAGGTTAGTACAGGATCTTCGGCTAGTCAGTGAAGCCACCCGTCCCATGCACCCTGTAGTTCCCAACCCTTACACCCTTCTGTCCCATATCCCCACCAATTCTACTTATTTTACTGTGCTAGACCTTAAGGATGCTTTCTTTACCATACCCCTACACACAGACTGGCCAGTTCCTTTTTGCTTTCACATGGGAGGACCCAGACACACATACCTCCACTCAACTGACGTGGACAGTCCTCTCACAAGGGTTCCGGGACAGCCCCCATTTCTTTGGTCAGACCTTAACAAAAGACCTTGCCTCCTGCCCTCTCACTAATAGCAAAGTTCTGCAGTATGTAGATGATCTCCTAATCTGTAGCCCTACCGAACAAGACTCTCTTCTAGACACTGCAACTCTCCTCAACCATTTAGGCTCATTAGGTTATAGAGTATCTAAACACAAGGCCCAAATTTCTTGCCAAACCGTCATATACTTAGGAATTGAAATCACCCCAACAACCCGGTCACTAACTACTGACCGCATGGCCCTAATACGTAACCTTCTTCCCCCTCAAGATGCAAAAGAATTCAACCCTTCCTAGGTCTAATAGGTTTCTTCAGACATTGGATCCCCAATTTTGGAATCCTAGCCAAACCTTTATACGCCGCAGTTAAAGAAACCCCACATGGGCCTTTGTCCAACCCCAAGTTAATCTCGACTCATTTCACCCGCTTAAAAGCTTGCCTTCTCTCACAACCCACTCTCTCACTGCCTGATTTCCAGCGTCCTTTCCAACTCTTTACAGATGAAAGGCAGAAAGTGGCAGTTGGTCTCTTAGCCCAGCCTGTCGGTAACACCCACCGTCCTGTGGCCTATCTATCCAAACAGCTAGACCCAACTGTACAAGGCTGGCAACCCTGTCTGCATGCATTAGCAGCGGCAGGCTGCCTGACCCAGGAAGCAAAAAAGCTCATTAGAGGCAGTAATCTAACAGTCTTCTCCACACACCGTCTTCAGGATCTCATCTCTCATAAAAGTATTAGCCACTTAACTCCATCCCGGCTCCAACTTTTCCATCTCTTATTCATAGAAGACCCCACTGTTACTTTAGAAGTTTGCTCCTCTCTAAATCCAGCCACTTTACTGCCAGACTCTCTTAAACCACCCCATACTAAACATTCTTGTCCTGAGGTCCTGGAGGCTCAACCCCCCAGCCACCTACACTTGCATGACCAGCCCCTTCAGAATGCACAACTGACCCTATTTGTGGATGGCAGCTCCTTTATCAACCCTCAAGGAAACAGACAGGCAGGATATGCAGTAGTTACCTCCTCCACAGTTTTAGAGGCAAAACCCCTACCACAAGGGACCACATCACAGCAGGCAGAACTCACTGCACTAACCAAGGCACTCCTACTATCAAAAGGAAAAACAGTAAACATATACACAGATTCGAAATATGCTTTTTAAATCACACACACCCATTCAGTCATCTGGAAAGAGAGAGGGTTTTTAACCACCGGCGGTACCCCTATTATTAACAAAAACCAAATACTCAAACTACTAGATGCACTGTCAGCACCTTCCAAGGTAGCCATTATACATTGTAAAGGGCACCAAACTTCATCTAACCCGGTAGCAGCTGGCAACAATTTCGCTGACGTCACTGCCAAGTCAGCCGCCGGATTTTCCACCCCTAAGCCTCCTTCTGCCTGTTTTCTCTCCCCCCAGTATGCCCCTAATTACACTCAGGAAGAAAAGGCTAAGCTATTACAAAATCCAACAGCCAAACTAACTACAGGTGACTGGATATATATTGATAACAAATTAGTTATTCCTGAAACACAACTCCATACCATTCTAACAGACATACATAATTCTTTACATATAGGACCCAAAGCCTTATATGATTTCCTAAATCCCCTCCTCCACTGTCCAACACTACAAAAACACTTACTTACGATCAACCAGCAGTGCTGTTGAGGCAAATCCTCAAGGCACATTGTGTAATCCCCATCCCAGCCATCAACTCAGAGGACACCAACCAGGTGAAGATTGGCAAATTGATTTCACACATATGCCAAGACATAAAAAAATTCAAGTACCTCTTAACCCTTGTGGACACCTTTTCAGGGTGGATCGAGGCCTATCCTACCATAGGAGAAACCGCTAACATTGTTGCCTCTATACTCACTGAACATATTATTCCTAGGTTTGGCCTCCCGGACACTCTTCAATCTGACAATGGTCCAGCATTCATCTCTAAGGTAGTCCAACAGGTGGCAGCCCTCCTACACATCACCTGGAAACTCCACATCCCTTATAGACCTCAGTCTTCTGGTAAGGTAGAAAAGGCTAACGGACTCATCAAACAGCAGCTCACCAAACTCTCAATCGAAACCCGGCAGTCGTGGGTAACTCTCCTTCCCTTAGCCCTGACCCGGCTTCGGGCAGCACCTCAAAGCCCAACAGGCCTCAGTCCGTTCGAATTAGTCTACGGACGGCCCCTAACCCTCCAACAAATACCTTCCCTGCCAGCCCCTTTGGCGAACTACCTCCCATATCTCACTCTTCTCAGACAACTCCTAAGACAACACGTTGAGTTAGCACACCCTCCTCCAACAGATGCCTACAACCCACATCTCTCCCTCAGTCCCGGAGACCAAGTATACATAAAAGATATCCAAGCCAAAGACTTACAGCCCAGGTGGAAAGGCCCATACATTGTCCTCCTGTCTACACATACAGCAGCAAAACTCCTAGGACACGCGCATTGGATTCATATTTCCCAGCTAAAAAGGGCCCCCACCGGGAACAATCAGTGGACATCAGTTCAACTTTCCCTCACTCGCCTCAAACTTACAAAACTTTCTTAACTAGTTCATGCTCCCTGACCCCTGGGGCTTAGCTCGCTTTCTCACCATCCTCTACATAAACCTATCAGACTTTCAATACATAACCCCAGACCCATATCTACCTCCAGGCAATAGTCCAGAGCAGTGGTTTTCCCGGCTCCTAACCTTCATCGAACATCTCCAGTGGCAAGGGACACTCCGTGACTACACTGAAAATGAAGTCTCATTTTATACTTATATTGCTGTTTCACTCATACACTCAGACCTTTGCTATTCCACCTACTGTATGGCAATTTTTTCTCATCACTGAAACTTGGCCACAAGACAGCCGAACACACTCAGTAGTACATAGTTCTGCCAGTTGTCTTCCTTAAGGCTATCAAACTTCTCTCCACACAATAGAGACCCCCTTCTCATGGCTCACACTTATCCGCCAAAGGCTAAACTTAACCTACACTGTGAATATAACCAATCTCTCCCACTGCTTCCTCTGTGAGGCTTTAGAAGGCCCCCACCTAGTGGCAGCCCCCTGCCCATGGCCTTCAACACAACTGGTCTCTCTCTAAAACTCTTAACCATACAGCCACTAACTGATCCCTCTATGTCCCCGTGTCCTTGGTCCCCAGTCTAACTTTATACAGCCAGGCAGAAGTAGCAGAGCTTTTCCAGCAACTTTCCATGCCACTACACCACTTCCATAAAAAACGGGCTGTTTTCCTCCTTCTAGTTATTGGAATCAGCTGAAAGCCTGGCCTCCCTGCAGCGCCAAACTACCTCAATAGCCCAGGTAGCTGCCCAAAACAGGTGAGCTCTAGGCTTGTTTACAGCTGAAAAAGGAGGCACTTGTCTCTTCCTTGGAGAAGAGTGCTGCTATTATGTTAGCAAGTCAGGCCTAGTAGACACTAACATTCAAACCCTCAATAAAATAAAAAACTGAGATACAGAACCTTAATACCTCAACCTTGCTGGGACCTTCCTTCTGGGTTTTGCCCCTATTCCAACAAATGCTTCCATTCCTCGTTCCTATACTAATACTGTGCCTTATTTTATTCTTCATCCGTATGTCCAAATGCCAACCATGGGCCCCGACCTTAACAGCGCCCCTTAACAGCAGGAAGTAGCCAGACAGACCACGGCGCCCCTTTATCACTATTATCAATAAAAGGTTGGACTGTTTGGATGAACGGAGGCAAGATGGTGCACTTCCGGGTTCTTCATCCCCCCCCAACTTTTCCCACGCGCGCGAAAATGCAGCCGGCGACCCAGGAAGGTGCAGACCAACTAGGCATGCGCCAGGTGATGTCAATCCGAAGAGACCAAGATTTACCTGGTCGCACCTGCGGAACGCCCCCGACACGCCCGTGCCCTGCCTATCGCCCTCCCACTCCTAGAAAAGCCGCTCCGGACGAATGCCACGCACGGACTTCCCAGCTTCCCCACTGCGGTCGGGACTGTCAGAACTCCGTCCGAGAGCTACACGGGCGACTCTGTGGGCCTCATTTGCCGGAGGCCGACAGACCTCTCCCCACCCACCTTCTTCCCCTGAAGCTAGGTGGCCAAAATAAACTTGCAGTTTTGCTCCTACACTTGCCTAGTCGCTGGTTCTTTTGTGCCCGCTCTGGTGGTCTTAGAAAAACAAGTCACCATGAATGCCTTAGATAAAGCTCCAGCAAACAACTGAGCATTGCAGTCAGCCCCTCCCACTCCTGCACAGGCTCTAATAAAATATTCTATTTGTAAGTTTCCAGCAGCCTTTAGAGGATGCAACAACCTCTGACATTCCTGATTAGCAGTCTCAAAAGCTAGTGTGGTTACCAGGATTTTGCCTGCTGCCCCGCTACCCACACTCTTTATTACAGCATCTTGGAGCCGAGCAACAAAATCAAGATGAAGTTTATAGGCATTCTGCAAAACCTTAACAAAAGACAAGGCAGCTTTCCCCAATGATTCTACTTTACACCAACCCTTTAAAAACAGTCCTTTAACTTGTGATAATGTCATATCATCGAGTCCAGATTGAGCTGCTATGGTAGCAAACTGACCAGTATCTGTTAATTGCTCCTCTGTTGGCCCTGGAGGATTTTTAGCAGCAATACGGCGGGCCTGTTTTTTAGCATCTTCCAGCCACCAACTGCGTAGCTGAAGCCACTGAGAGCGGTCCAAAACAGCCTTCCCCAAGTCTCCCAATCAAGAGGCAAAAACAAATTCTCAGAGGAGAAAGAATCTAGAAGCCCCATGACAAAAGGAGATTGAGGGCCATAATTAGCAACAGCTGCCTTCATTTCTTTAAGAAATTTAAATTGAAGAACATTATACTGCACATTTATACCCCTTGAGGAAATTGGTCATTAGGACCAAAAGGTTGCCTAATAATGGGGAACAATTGTAGAGGATCCTCATCCTCCTGAGAATCCAATACCTTAATTACAGCTTTAGCAGTAGAAGTGGGAACAGCAAAAACCGTGCCTGAACGAGGCAGCATTTCCACCGGCGGTGGTGGTGGTGGTGGGGGAAAACTGTCCTCCTCCTCTGCCTTAGGTACTGATGGGGGTGGATGAACCACGGGAAAAGTAAAAACAGGAGTGGGTGGAGGAGAAGGTTGAGGGGGAGATAACTGCAATTGTAAAATTTGTTGTAACAATTGAACAACCGACTGAAGCTCCTTTTGAATTTCTGATTCCTTTTCATGAGACACATTATCACACAAAGGACCTTCTCCTTCAGTTACAGAATTATCCAAAGGAGGGGAAATGGCTATCGGAGACTTCAAAGACTCCTCATCCCCGCCTTCCCCCTTTTCAGAGTCTGTCTCTAAGAGCTCCAAAGCTTAGGTAATAGAAGCACAAAGGGCCTATAAAGGTGCCGACATTACATCACCGTGCTGGTGTGCTTGACGAAAGGTCTTAACAATCTGTTGCCACTCTCATTTATTTAATTGTACTTCAGTTTGATATTGAAACCAAGAGCAATGTTGTTCCACATGAGCAAACAATTTCTGCAAAGTTCTCTCTTTTGCATCAACCCCAATCAAAAGTAAAAGCCCTTGTAATAATCTTAAATATTCTGAGGCCAAGGAACTGGAATTCCCCATAATGAAAGCTTAAGAAGGTTCCCCTTAACAATTCCTGGGTTTTACCCGCTCCTAGGGGGTTCCCCTTCTTGTTCCCCACTACTCACCCTGTGCACCCTGCTCACTGCGCCACTTCTTGGGGCCCGTGCCGGGGGTGGTGGAGAATGAACAGACACAAGAGACAAAGACAAACAGAGAACATGGCGGCCGCACCTAGAGCCTCCGCCTCACTTTATTTATACTCCATAAATCCCACGTCAGCAACAATAACACAATGCAAAACAAACTTTCTGCACCCAGATATAACCTTCTGCTTAGTTCTTTGTCTCTAAGTTCTTTCTTATTTTGTCTGCCTTCTTGGCACCTACTAGAGTTCATTAAAAGTTCAACTAGAGATAGTATCCTTGACTACTGGAGTTCATTAAGAGTGCAACTAGCTAGAGATACTGTCCTTGAGCCTTATCCATTCTTAGCATATTGTTTTCAATGGCCCCTGCAGAATTTGTCCTATCCTCTTCTTCCCCCACTGCCTCACGTTGCTGGTATCTGCTTAGAAAGGAGCTAATGGAATGGGTAAACTAGGAGTACTAGAGTGGTTGGTCTGAGACAAGGGTGAGGGGAAGGAATCAACCACTTTGGGATCAGAACAGAGAAGAAAGCAGAGCCACCAGGGCAACTGTAGTTACTCCTTTCTTGCTGCTGTTTGGCTGTAGTTTCCCTCTCCCATACTATCAAGAAGCCCCAGTGAAACCACATGTACCACATTTATATTTTTTGCTCTGAGATCCATTCTCTGCCCTAACTCTCCCTGTTGTACTTGCAGGGAAATGCATTTCCCCAGGATCTCATCATGCAAAGTGAAAGCCAAAATCCTTGCTGTGTTCCACAAGACCCTTCACCTCCTCCTAGCTCACTCTGATCTGGCCACACTGGTTTTTGCTATTTCTGGGACACAACAGTTTGCTGCTACCACAGAACCTTTGCACTTTGTGGCCCCTCAGCCTGGAAGCTTGTCCTCTAGATATTCTACATGGCTACTTCCCTCACTTCCTTCAGGTCTTAACACAAAAGTCACTTCTCAAGGGGCCTGCCTTAGCCACACTATCTAAAATTTCACATACGAACACACCCAGATATTTCATATCCTGTTTCCCTCTTTATTTTTCTTTAGCACTTGTCACATCTGACATACTAAATAAAAACTGTTTCCTTGGCCCACACACTTTTGACACCAAATGTGTGGGTTTTCCACACCAAGCAATTCTCCAGTTCTCAGTGGTCACCAATTGTGTGTCCTCCCATCTAACTCAAGTCAGACACTACCTGGAATTAATGAAGTTCCCATAAGTTAAGGACTCAGGCTCACAAGACTGCTCCTCACTTCAGATGCCAATCACAAGTTCCAGATTGTCATCTGTACTTCTCACCAATTGGCTATCAACTGGGGCTTTCCAAACACCCTCCTCCTCTTTGATAATTTACCATAATTGCTCACAAAACTCAGGGAGACATTTACTTACATTTACCAGTTTATTATAAAGAATATGACAAGTCTGGGTGTGGTGGCATATGCTTGTAA
Source organism: Trachypithecus francoisi (assembly GCF_009764315.1). NCBI lineage: Eukaryota > Metazoa > Chordata > Mammalia > Primates > Cercopithecidae > Trachypithecus > Trachypithecus francoisi. The sequence continues at coordinate 87,820,762 of NW_022681470.1, read as the reverse complement.
TCCCAGCACTTTGGGAGGCTGAGGTGGGCAGATCACCTGAGAGGTCAGGAGTTCAAGACCAGCCTGGCCAACATGATGAAACTCCATCTCTATTAAAAATACAAAAATTGGCTGGGTGTAGTGGTGGGTGCCTGTAATCCCAGCTACTCAGGAGGCTGAGAGAATCACTTGAATTCAGGAGGCGGAGGTTGCAGTGAGCTGAGATCGCACCACTGCACTCCAGCCTAGAAAACAGAGTGAGACTCTGTCTGCAATAATAATAATAATAATAAAATAAAGAATATGACAAAGTTTACAGATGGACAGCCAAATGGAAGATGCACCGAGGGCAAGTATAGGTGAGGGCTTGGAGCATCCATGCTCTATTTAGGCTTGCCACCTTCGTAGCACCGCGATGTGTTCACTAAGCCAGAAACTCTTGGAGCCCTGTTGTTTAGGGTTGGATGTAGATTCTATTACTTAGAGAGAATGGATGAAATAATTGACCATTGGAGTCAATCTCCAGCCCCTTTCTCCTCCCCAGAGGTTGGCGATGGAGCTGAAAGTTCCAACCCTCTGATCATTTGGTTGGTTTCTCTAGAAACTGGACCCCTTCTTCCAGGAATCACCTCATTAGTATAAACTCAGGTATGCTTGGAAGGGGCTTATTATGAATAACAAAAGACACTCCTCTCACCCCATTAGGAAATTACAAGTGTTTTAGATCTGTGTTAGGAACTAAGGACAAAGACCAAAAGTATACTTCTTCACAATATCACACAAACCACATATTTTATTATCTGCCTCACAAACTAGGATGTAAACTCCATGAGGACAGGGATTTGTTTTTTGTTTGAGACAGGGTTTCACTCTGCTGCCCAGGCTGGAGTGCACTGGCACTGAAATGGCCTCATTACCTGGAGTAACACCTGAGGTTCGTTGTTTCACAACCACCAAGAATAAGGATGCAGACACACAAAGAGTGAGGTTGAGAGTGGAATTTTAATAGACGAAAGAAAGAGAATAGCTCTCTGCTGCAGAGAGGGGTCCTGGAAAAATGGGTTGCCAGATCTGCAGTGAAATGCAGGGGATTTTATAGATGAGCTGGTGAGGAGGCAGAGTCTGATCTACATAGCGTGCAAAAAACTGGTCTGACCAGGTGTGCTATTTGCATAGGATGGGAATCTCTGGCTTCCTCCACCCCAATCTTTGATTATGCAGGCAGGTTCACTACCTGAGCTGCACTGTGTTGCCCATTTCTTTATTACTATACATATGGTAACAAAAAAAGGGAAGATGGAGCCTCCATGGTGGACATGCCTGACCCCCCGGGTACCCCTTTTCTATTGGCATAGCTGCCAGCATTCCCCTGTGCAAGCTTCCAGCTTGCTTACCCATGTTTGCAGCTCAATTTTTCAGGCTGCTCTTTCTTAGAAATGATTTTAGGGGCTGCTTTTTTGTTAGCAAAGAAATTCTACTGAGGACTTTTCTGCACTCACTATCTGCCTAAATAATTTCTGTCTCCTGTATCAGCACAATCATGGCTCACTGCAACTTCTGCCCCCAGGCTCAAGCGATCCTCCCATCTCAGCCTCCCAAGTAGCTAGGACCACAGGTATGAACCACCATGTCTGGATAATTTTTGTGTTTAGGTAGAGCCTGGGTTTTGCCATGTTGCCCAGGATAGTCTTGAACTCCTAGGATCGAGTGATCAGACTGCCTGGGCTCAAGCCATCCTCCTGCCTCAGCCTCTCAAAGTGCTAGAATTACAGGAATAAGCCACCATACCTGTCCATACAAAAAAACTTTTTTTTTTTTTTGACATGTAGTCTTGGTCTGTTGCCTAGGCTGCAGTGCAGTGGCACGATCGCAGCTCACTGCAACCTCTGCCTCCCAGGTTCAAGCGATTCTCCTGCCTCAGCCTGCTGAGTAGCTGGGATTACAGGCATGAGCCACAGCGCCTGGCCATATAAAATTTTTGATTAAAGAAAAATTTAAGGCTGGGTGTGGTGGTTCATATTTATAATCTTAACACTTTGGGAGGTCAAAGCCCGAGGATCTCTTGAGGTCAGGAGTTCAAAGCCAGCTAGGCAGTTTAGTGAGACTCACTTTCTACCAAAAAAAGTTTAAAAATTAAACTTTAGCAGTTTAAATTAATTTTTAATTTTTAGAAATTAAAAATTAGCAGGCCTGGCCAGATGTGGTGGCCCACACCTGTAATCCTAGCACTTTGGGAGGCCAAGGTGGGTTGATCACCTGAGGTCAGGAGTTTGAGACTAGCCTGGCCAACATGGCAAAATCTTATCTCTACTAAAAATGCAAAAAATAGCCAGGCGAGGTGGCAGGCACTGTAATCCTAGGAGGCAGAGGTTACAGTGAGCCGAGATCAATGGCACTCCAGCCTGGGTGACAGAGCAAGACTCTCTATCAAAAAAAATATATATATATGTGTGTGTGTGTGTGTGTGTGTGTGTGTATGTGTATATATATGCGTGTGTGTGTATATATATGTGTGTGTATATATGTATGTATGTATATATAGTAGGCTCTGGTGATGCATGCCTGTAGTCCTGATACAGGAGGTAGAAAGAAATTATTTAGGCACTCCAGCCTGGGTGACAGAGCAAGACCCTGTAAAAACAAACAAACAAACGAACAAAAAACAAAAAGCCTCACGCCTGTAATCCCCAGCATTTTGGGAGGCGGAGGCAGGTGGATCTCCTCTGCAGGTGAGGTCAGGAGTTCAAGACTAGCCTGGCCAATATGGTGAAACCCTGTCTCTACTGAAAATACAAAAATTAGCCAGGTGTGGTGATGGGCACCTGTAATCCCACCTACTTGGGACGCTGAGGCAGGAGAATCGCTTGAACTCGGGAGGCAGAGGTTGCAGTGAGCTGAGATTGCACCATTGCATTCTAGCCTGGATGACAAGAGCAAAACTCTGTCTCAAAAAAAAAAAAAAGTACAGGTTGAGTATCCTTTATCTAAAATACTTGGGACCAGAATTGTTTCAAATTTTGATTTTTTTCAGATTTTGGAATATTTGCATTATACCCACCCTAGTTGAGTATCTCAAATCTGAAAATCTGTAATCCAAAATGCTCCAGTGAGCATTTCCTTTGATCATCCTGTCAGCACCCAAAACGTTTAGGATTTTGGAATGTTTTGAATTTCAGATTTTCAGATTTGGGATGTTCAACCTGTATTTTATATGAATATTGCAAACAGCCTTCAAATATGTGGGCTTTTTTATTTTTTTCTGGGAAATACTAAAAAATTATAATAAGGGAGGAGACCACCCCTTATATTGTCTTATGCCCAATTTCTGCCTCTACAGAAAGAAGCCATAAAAACTAAAAGCAGAAATGGAATCTACAGGCAGATAGCCCAACTCTGTGCCCTGGGCCTGGTAGTTAAAAAATCAGCCCCTGACCTCACTGCTTGTTTTATCTATAGATTTCAGACACTGTATGGAAAAGCATCATGAAAATCCCTGTCCTGTTCTGTTCTGTTCTGATTACCGGTGCATGCAGCCCCCAGTCATGTACCCTCTGCTTGCTCAATCATGACCCTCTCACATGGACCCCCTTAGAGTTGTAAGCCCTTAAAAAGGATAGGAATTGCTACTCAGGGAGCTCGGATTTTGGAGATGTGAGTCCACCGATGCTCCCAGCTGAATAAAGCCCTTTCCTTCTGCAACTCGGTGTCTGAAGGGTTCTTGTCTGCAGCTCCTCCTGCTACAATAATAGCTATGTTAAGGCTTAACTGACATACAATAAACTGAACATATTTAAAATGTAGAAGTTTTGACATGTGTGTACACCTGGGAAATTATCACCACAATTCAGCTCTGATGTACACGTTAGGCACAGTTCATAGGGCCTACTTTTTTTTTGAGATAAATTATCTCTGTTGCCCAGTCTGGATCTCCGCTCACTACAACCTTCGCCTCTGAGGCTCAAGCGAGTCTGAAGCCTCAGCCTCCGGAGTAGCTGGGATTACAGGGTAATAGTTATATCTTTAGTTTCGCCATGTTGGCCAGGCTGGTCTCAAATTACTGGGCTCAAGCGATCCGCTCACCTCAGCCTCCCAAACTGCTGGGATTAAAGGCGTGAAACACCTTGCCTGGCCAAAAAATGTTTTAAATTCAAAATGCTGTAATGGAGGCTGGGTGCAGTGGCTTTTTTTACTCAGCATACTTGAGATTCATGTTTTTGTATATATGAGTAGTTCCGTCCTTTTTTTGGCTAACATTCCATTGTATGAATTGGTCTTTAACTTGTTAATTGACATTTGGATTGTCTACAGTTTGGGGCTATTACAAATAGAGCTGCTATAAACGTGTGTGTACAGGCTTTTGTATGGGCATATGCTCTGTTTATTCTTGGTAAATACCTAGGAGTGGAATGGCTGAGTCATATTATAGTAGTTTAACGTTTTTAAAAACCACCAAAGTGTTTTCCAAAGTGAAGGTACCATTTTACATTCCCAACAGCAGTGAATGAGTGTTCTGGTTTCTCCACATCCTTGCCAACTTGGTATGGTCAGTCTTTTAAATTTTAGACAGTCTGATATGTGTGTAGTGGTATCTCATTGTGTTTTAAATTTGCATTTCCCTAATGATTAATGACATTCCCTAATGATTAATGACGTTGGCCATCTTTTCATGTGATTATTTGCGATCCACATATCTTCTTTTATCAAGTGTCTGTTCAAATTGTTTGTCCCCCTTTTAGGAGAGTTGTGAAAATAATCTTTTAATTGAAAGTGTACATTGTTTCCACCTGATTTAGAACCTAAGAATCTTGAAAGGAAAGAGAAAGAACAAACATTTTCGTGACTGAGAACTGGATGGTGACAAATGAGAAAAAAAACACAATAAAGGCAAGTTTGGTGGGGGTGACAGAGCAGAGTGACTTGTGATCCCCGCTCCGTCACGACGTTCGGTTCCGTTCGTTCCTCTGGACTACCGGGTTAATGATACCGGCAATTAGCGCAAGTGAGATAATCACCAGCGCACTCTTGGATCTCTATGCAGGTTTGTAAACTATGTGGAGGAAACGAACCCGTGGCGGTCTCAGCCGAAGAGGCCGGAGTAGGAGCCAAAGCCTGATCAGGTTCTGAAAAACTGACAGGCCGTTCAGGACTAGGCCCTGAACCACAACTTGCTCCTCAGGTCCGGGTCGGAAGTGACGACTTCATTCACTGAGCAGCCATTTCCGGTTCCCAGTGTGCCCGGAGTGCCTTCTGGGTGTCAGAAAAGACACAGAAACTGACGGGGCGGAACCGCGACACGGTGCCTGCTGATGTCAAAAGCTCTCACGGCTCCGGGGGGACCCAGTCGCGCACAGCCGCCAGGGGCGCTGCCGGCTCCGAGCCCGTTGTCGAGAGCGGCTCGGCTGCTCGTGTCTGCCCTTCAGTCCTTCACAAGTCTTCTCGGACCTAGAGTTCCGGGATCTCACTGCGATCTTGGAGGATTCCTATGTAAAATTCGCAAGGATATAGGGAAGGAAAAAAACCGAAAGACTCCTCACTTTGTTTCCGCCCGAGTTTCGGGCCACGGACCTTTCGCCTGTGAGGCGAACTGTGATAACCACTACACTACGGAAACCAAATGGCAACTGACATTTCGCAAACAGCTCTTAAAAGGTCATCACCGCGTCCCTGACTCAAGAGACAAGTACCCGGGGGGCCAACCACAGCTTTGGGATTGGGGCGCGCAGGGAAGTAGTCAGCAAAGCAGGTAAGGCCCAGGCTGCTAGCGGTGGGTGATGACCGAGGGCACAGGGGTGAACTCCATGGTGCTTCCTTAGGAAATTTCTGGCACAGTTAGGGCTGCAGCCAGAGCCCTGAGACAGTGGGGCAGGGCTCCAGGCGTCCTCGAATGCTTGTCGTGGAGTTTTCCTGGTCCTGTCGGGTCCCTAAGGAGCGCTTGGCGGGGAGCGTGGACGCCCTGGGGCCAGGCCACCGCGGCCACTGAGAGCCCCGCCCGGGGACTGGAGAAAAACGGAGTAGAAGAGACCTAGGGGACAGACTTGGCCGGGTCAAGGGAAACCAGCTCATATTTGGAACAAAGTACGCCTTAGATTTGCCCAGCACTGAATTTAGAAGCATTTTCACATTCTCATGTTTAACTAGTTTTACAACAGTGCCGCGAGCAAAGTATTAAACGTGTTTTAAAGATGAAGAGACTGAAGCTAGGTAAATTGTACTTGGGTAAGATGGAAGCGCTACTTAACATTAAGGAGAGTCTGCGACTCTGATGTTCTCAGGCTGTATCTCGCTTAGTGGGACTACACGTTATTATTGTCCGAGGAAGCAAACGAAGAGGAGACTGTGGAGAGTATTCCTGGAGGGACTCAAGATACCTCTCTAGGTAGAACCCCAAGATACCTGTGTAGAGTAACAGCTTATGTCGAATGACCTCATCTTTTCCACTGCTGCGGGTGAAATTATCTGAGGAGGTACGAAGAGGAGATGGTTTAGGGACGCCATATGACAAAGGCTTTGGAAAATTAAGAAGAGGCCGGGAGCGGTGGCTCACGCCTGTAATCCCAGCACCGTGGGAGTCCGAGGTGGGCGGATCTCACCTAGGATCAGGACTTTGAGACCAGCCTGGCTAACATGGTGAATCGCCATTTCTACTAAAAATACAAAAATTAGCTGGGCGTGGTGGCGTGCGCCTGTAATCCCAGCTACTCAGGAGGCTTAGGCAGGAGAATAGCTTGAACCCAGGAGGCTTAGGTTGCAGTGAGCCAAGATCACGCCATTACACTCCAGATTGGATGAAAAAGCAAAACTTCGTCAAAAAAAAAAAAAAAATTAAGAAGAGAAGGATGAGAGAATTACCGAGGCAATAGTGAAGACTTACATGCTGTTGTGTGATACAAATGCCCGGGGACTAGCATGGAATGATGTTGACTGACTGCGCCAGGAGCTTTAATCTAGCAAGAACCTAGAGGAGAAAGTGGGTTGTGGGATGAACAAGCAAAGGAAGAGGGTTAAGGAATTGGGGGTGGTAGTGAGAGAGCAAAAGAGGAGCACCTGGTTACAGGTTGAGGCTGTGCAGTATGTAGAAAGACATCAGAGATGTTCAATAGTGCTCACTTCGGCAGCACATATACTCACATTGGAATAGTACAGAGAAGATGAACATGGACCCTGTGCAAGGCTGATGCACAAATTCATGAACGATTCCTTTTTTTTTTTTTTTTAAGAAATGTCCAATGGACTGAATGCTAGACAGATAATAGTTTATCAGGTTAAGGCACTTTATCAGAAAACTGGCTTAAATAATAAAGCGAAAATATTGCCTCACAATCCTAGGTAGATCTGGGTTTCAGGTAAGTCTTCATACAAGGCTCAAAGAAGTCTCTGGGCCAGGCGCGGTGGCTCACACCTATAATCACAGCACTTTGAGAAATCGAGGCGGGCAGATCAACTGAGGTCAAAAATTCGAGACCAGTCTGGTAATACTAAAAATACAAAGTAATTAGCCGGGCATAGTGGTGCACACCTATAGTCCCAGCTACGTGGGAGGCTGAGGCACGAGAATTGCTTGAACCCAGCGGGTGGAGGCTACAGTGAGCCGAGATTGCGCCACTGCACTCCAGCTTGGGCAACAGAGTGAGACTCCATCTCAATTAATAATAATAAAAAAGAAGTATCTGGTTTATCTTGGGCCTTCTTCTTCAATGTGGACTCCATTCTGGGGCAGACTCTCTACTCATGTTTTCAAAGTGCCCACCACGGGCAGCTTGAGCTATAGGTTCTCTTGTTCACAGCCAGCAGAAAAAAGTGTGTACTTCTTGGAGAACTCATTATCGTGTAACAGGGATGGGATATGCTGCTTCGTTTAAATCATTAGGGCTTACTCCTGAGGTCCGGGGTAAGATTAATCCTACTCAAACTCTATGGCTGACAAATTCAGGGTACCCCCTAAGAAGGGAATAGGATGTTGTAATGCTAAGGTGGCAACCAACAAACATTCTCTTCAGAGGGTAAGACCACAGTGCTACAGAGAATGGAGAAGAATGGCATATACTTCCAGAAACTAGAGCTGATGTTAGGAAAGATTCCACTCTAAGGGCTTCCCCACTAAGGGAGTTCTCCCATGAGTAGCTTTCACTATGCAAGATCAGATGAGACCTAAGATAGCCCAGGACACAAGGATCCTCCCATCGAAGAGGCCACTTTCATTGTGGGTTAGTCTCTGCCCTCCGTGCCAGGAACTGAAGAGACTATGTCAGTACCTTTTCCCCTGATCAGTCTCTGGTAAGGCAAAGTTTTTATGCATCTGGCCTCAGTGGTCAGTGAGACTGTGGGATCATCCTGAAGGACAGGAGGTCCTGGAATTCACCCTCAGGACATCATGTGTGGCTTAAGACGATCACTCTTCATGCCCTGCTCATCACTGTTCCTCACCATAGTTTCTCCCTAATGCAGTGCCTTGTGGGGAGCTATTTCCCTGAGTACACACTAATAACAGGATGTGAATCACCTTTTTTCTGGGCAGAGGTGGTGGAATTTTTTACCATCATGAAGCTGAGGTTCCTTCCCCGTTCTGAGTTGAATAACCCAAATCTTGGCTCTTAGAGCTGGTGGTATCCCTAATTCCTTATAAAACTTAACTCGGTCCCCAACTCTTTACTATCCCATTGCTCAGTATCTTCCACCACGTCCTCCTTCTGGAGATTCTGAGGCCGGGCGCAGTGGCTCATGCCTGTAATCACAGCACTTTGGGAGGCTGAGCTGGGTGGATCACCTGAGGTCAGGAGTTCGAGACCAGCCTGAACAACATGATGAAACTCTGTCTCTACTAAAAATACAAAACTTAGCTGGACATAGTGGCAGGCACCTGTAACCCCAGCTACTTGGAGGCTGAGGCATGAGAATTGCTTGGACCTGGGAGGCAGAGGTTGCAGTGAGCCCAGATGGCGCCACTGCACTCCAGCTTGGGTGACAAAGCAAGACTCTGTCTCAATAAACCAAAACAAAAACAAAAAAACTCTGATACCCTATAATATATAATTTTATGGCAGCAGGAGGCAATAGGGCAAAGGATTTTTTCCTTTGTGGTGTAGATGGAGTGGTGATGATGGAAAGATAAGGAGTTATAAAATGAGTCTTCAGTAGAGGAGTCTAGTCTCAGAGAAGAAAACTGGACATTAAATTTGTAATCTGGAAAGGAAGTAGAGGAGTTAACTACAGTTTTGAAACTAGTTTTTATGGCTTCCATATTTCACCTTTTAACCTTGATGCTATGTAGTTTCTCAAAGAGGCACAATTGTTTTGATTAGCTACATAGAAAATGAAGCGGAATTAGTAAACTATTACAATACAATACATACAATAGTTCATTAAGATTGCTGGCTACAAAATCAACATTAAAAAAATCAGAAATTTCCACCACATCCGCAACAATCACCTAGAAAATATGAGAAAATAACATCATTCATGATAGAATAAAATCATAACGTGTCTAAGAACAAGCCACAGAATAAATGCACATAACCTTTGTATTGAGAAACACTTAAAATTATTCAAGGGCAAGTTGAAAACTAATTAAGTGAAGAGATTTACCTTATTTATAAATGAGGTGATTTAGTATTATAAAGATGTGAATTTCCTCCATGTTCTCCTGCAAGAGCCATGCGATGTCAATATATCAACAGAATGGCTTATATAACTTGACAACTGATTTTAAAATTTATATGAATGCATAAGTCCATGGATAATCAACGGAATTTTGACAAAAGAGAATAAGGAGACTCATTGTAACTGATAACTGGGGGAAGGGGGGAAGCGTTTGCTCGAGTCCATGGTGCCAGCTCCAGACACCTCCCATGGAGGAGTCCAGTGAGCTGCCACTGGATGCTAAGTCTGAGGTCACCAACTAGCTTGTAGATTTTATTTTCTTTTTTTTGAGATGGAGTTTCCCTCTTTGTTGCCAGGCTGGAGTCCAGTGGCATTGTAGCAGGACAAGCCGAAGACAAAACTCCTCAGATACCAGATTAAAGAAGGAAGTGGTTTATTTGGCTGGGAGTGTAGGCCGACTTGCGTCTTAAGAGCCGAGCTCCCCGAAAAAGAAACTCTTGATCTTTTTTTTTTCTTTTTGTTTTTGAGATGGAGTCTTGCTCTGTTGCCCAGGCTGGAGTGCAGTGGCACATCTCAGCTCACTGCAAGCTCTGCCTCCCAGGTTCAGGCCATTCTCCTGCCTCAGCCTCACGAGTAGCTGGGACTAGAGACACCTGCCACCACGCCTGGCTAATTTTTTTTGCATTTTTAGTGGAGACGGGGTTTCACCATGTTAGCCAGGATGGTCTCAATTTCCTGACCTCGTCATCCACCCACCTCGGCCTCCCAAAGTGCTGGGATTACAGGCGTGAGCCACCATGCCTGGCCAGCTCTTGACCTTTTTAAAGGCTTACAACTTTAACGGGTCCACGTGAAAGGGTCATGATAAATGAGCAAGCGTGAGAAAGGTGACTGGGAGCTACATGCATCGGCTAACAGAACAAAAAGTTTTACAATGTTTTTTTCATACAGTGTTTGGAATTTACAGATAACACAAGTAGTTTAGGTCAGGGGTTAATGTTATTATTATCACTTGGTGCTGTCAAGGTTGTCTGACTATTTATCTTACTTTTGTTTTGTTTTTGTTTTTTCTCCAACTTTTTGCTTTCTCTCTTTCCTCCTGTCTTGTGAACTAAGCAAAGTGGGGGTAGGAGGACAGCAGGAGTAGTAGTGGTCTCCTCCCTTAGCACGATCTCGGCTCACTGCAACCTCCGCCTCCTGGGTTCAAGCGATTCTCCTGCCTCAGCTTCCCGAGTACCTGGGACTACAGGTATGTGCCCCCATGCCGGGCTAATTTTGTAAATTTAGTAGAGATGGTGTTTCACCATGTTGGTCAGGCTGGTCTAAACTCCTGACCTCAGGTGATCCACGCACCTCAGCCTCCCAAAGTGCTGTGATTACAGGCCTGAGCCACCGTGTCTGGCCAGAGTTTGTAGATTTTCAATGGAAACTGGGTTTGGCTGCGAGCTGTGACGGTTGCAGATCTCTTAAGTATCGTTATGTTGCAGTGATGTTAAAAGTGGCAGATCATTCAGGCCAAGTAAAGACCAAGTCCTTTGAAATGACAGTTCCACAGTTTCAGAATTTTGACAGACAATTCAAGGAGATTGCTGCAGTTATTGAAACTATGTGAAATGGATTATTTGGTAGATAAATTACTATCATTCTAAAGTCATGGACTTCACTTTCTGCAACAAAACTGCATACGAATGAAATATTTATTGAATGAAAATTGCACTTTTGTTTTTTCTTGTCTTTTTTTTTGAGATGGAGTTTTTCTCTTTGCTGCCCAGGCAGGAGTGCAGTGGCGGCATCTTGCTCACTGCAACCTCCACCTCCTGGGTTCAAGCGATTCTCCTGCCTCAGCCTCCTGAGTAGCTGGGATTACAGGCGCCCGCCACCACACCCCACTAATTTTTGTATTTTTAGCAGAGATGGAGTTTCACCATGTTGGCCAGGCTGGTCTCGAACTCCTGACCTCAGGTGATCTACCCGCTTCGGCCTCCCAAAGTGCTAGATTACAGACAGGAGCCACCACGTCCAGCTGTTTTTCCATTTTTAAAAATTCAGACCAAAAAAAAAAAAAGATAATAGCAGCCAGACTCATTGGCTCATGCCTGCAATCCCAGCACTTTGGGAGAGTGGTTGGATCACTTGAGCTCAGGCATTTGAGACCAGCCTGGGCAACAAACATGGCGATACCCTCATCTCTATTTAAAAAAAAAAAAGATAATAGCCATAGTAATTTTTAAAAACTGTGTAGCACTGACACAAGAATAAATAAGTACCCAATGGAACAGAATACAGAATACAGAAACAGACCTGAGTGTGAATGGAAATTTCGTATATGATATAGTATTTGAATTAATGAGTTTTTAGTGGGTAATCTTGAGAAAACTGACTTACAGTATGTTGGAAAAATAAAATTGGATTATAACTCACACAGTTACAAATTTCCAACAGATAAGATATCAAAAAGTCAAAGATGAAACCATGAAGCTAATAGACAAAAATTCAGAATAACATTTTTTTTACCTTGAGGTGGGAAAGAATTTTTAAAATAGAAGATTGTAAAACCTTACAGCAAAGAGGGAAAATAAATGGATGAATCTGAGCAACTCTATATGAAAGGCTTCAATGAGGCACATCATGAACGAAGTTAAGAGATAATAACAAGGAGAAGGTATGATATTTAAAACAAGGGACTTATAACTAGATTCTAGACTATACAAGGAACTTCTGAAATTAGAAAGAAAAAAAAATACCCAACAGGAAACCTAATAGAAAAAAATGGGTAAAGAATGTGAATAGTCCAACTTAAGAAGAGGAAAGCTAAGTAGCTAAAAATATGAAGACATGATGAACCTCACTAGTAACCAGAGAAATGCAAATAAAATGGCGAGATACCAATTTATATCTTTGGTAAACATTAGAAAGTTATGTCTTGGGTAACATATAGGCAAATGAGAGGCCGGACACAGTGACTCATGCATGTAATCCCAGCACTTTGGGAGGCCGAGGCAGGTGGATCACCTGAGGTCAGGAGTTTGAGACCAGCTTCATGATCATGGTGAAATCCCATCTCTACTAGAAATACAAAAATTAGCCGGGCATGGTGGTGCATGCCTGTAACCCCACCTACTCGGGAGGCTGAGGCAGGAGAGTTGCTTGAACCTGGGAGGTGGAGGCTGCAGTGAGCCGAGATCATGCCACTGCATTCCAGCCTAGGTGACAGAGCGAGATTCTGTCTCAAAAAAATAAAATAAAATAAAATAAAGTAAAATAAAATAAAACATAGGCAAATGGGAAGTCTCATGTCCTGCTGATGGGAAACAGGTACAGCACATTGGGAAGCAACCTGGAATTATTTAAGTAACCGTATGCTTTAAGATTCAGCAGTCCTTCTAACTATATACCTAAGAGAAACTAGCACCTAGGTCTATAAGGAGACGTGTATCAGAATATTCATGACAAGGCTGTGTGTGATGGTGAGAATCGGAGGCAGTCCAGATGTCCATCACTAATGCATAGATTTACTTAGGCTTGGTTTACTGATGCAAAACATAGAGAGTAAAAATACCTGTTTTCACAAAAACAGTGAAAAGGGAGTAGGAAACAGCATAAAATTCATAGCAGAAACCAATTTCTGCAAATACACAATATTGCATTTTGTTAAATAAACACACTATCACATACACAAACACTGATACCTTTTATATCTCCAGGTTAAATTTATTTTTTATTTTTTATTTTTATTTTTTGAGATGGAGTCTCTCTCTGTCACCCAGACTGGAGTACAGTGGTGTGATCTCAGCTTACTGCAACCTCCTGCTCCTGGGTTCAAGCGATACTCCCACCTCAGCCTCCTGAGTAGCTGGGATTACAGGCACCCGCCATCATGCCTGGCTAATTTTTTTGTATTTTTGTAGAGACGGGGTTTCACCATGTTGGTCGGGCTGGTGTTGAACTCCTGACCTCAGGTGATCCACCTGCCTGGGTCTCCCAAAGTGCTGGGATTATAGGCGTGAGCCACTGTGCCTGGCCTAATATTTTTAGAAATAATACGTATATTTAAAAAACAGACTAAATATACAAAACTGAGTGCATTTTAGAGGAGAGGAATTGGTGTTAAGAATGGGAGATGAGGAGAAAATAATGAAAAACTATAACAGAACAGGGATCTTACCCAATCAGTGATTATAATGTGCAATAGGGCTGGGCGGGGTGGCTCATGCCTGTAATCCCAGCATTTTGGGAGGCTCAGATGGGTGGATCACTTGAGGTCAGGAGTTCGAGACCAGCCTGGCCAACATGGCAAAATCCTGTATCTACTAAAAATACAAAAATTAGCCAGGCATGAGGGTGCATGCCTGTAGTCCCCGCTACTCAGAAGGCCGAGGCAGGAGAATCGCTTGAACCTGGGAAGTGGAGGTTGCAGTGAGCCAAGATCGTGCTATTGCACTCCAGCCTGGGTGACAGAGACTCCATCTCAAAATAAATAAATAATAAATAAATAAATAAGTAAAGTGCAATAAACTGAGTGAGATGATTGAATCAATTTTGTGTGCCTGTGAGTGATAAGAGGAAAGCAAAGTGAAAGTATGCAATACCGTTGGGAGAAGTAGAAGAGGACTGACTGGGGTGAAGATATTCACAACATAATATCAAAACTACTCTTACAAATCCATGAAACAAAGACAACTCAAGAAAAACATGTATTTTAGCCGGGCATGGTGGCTCACGCCTATAATCCCAGCACTTTGGGAGGCCAAGGCCAGTGGATCAGTTGAGGTCAGGAGTTCGAGACCAGCCTGGCCAACATAGTGAAACCCTATCTCTATTAAAAAATACAAAAAAATTAGCCAGGTGTGGTGGCGCATGCCTGTAGTCCCAGCTACTCAGGAGTCTGAGGCAGGAGAATCGCTTGAACCCAGGAGGTGAAGGTTGCAGTGAGCTGAGATTGTGCCCCTGCACTCCAGCCTGGGCAACAGAGCGAGAATCCTCAAAAAAAAAAAAAAAAAAAAAGAAAAAAAAAAAAAAGAAAAGGAAAGAAAAATATGCCATTTTGTTTGTTTGTTTGTTTGAGACAAAGTCTTGCTCTGTCCCCTATAGTGAAGTACAATGGCACCATCCTGGCTCACTGCAACCTCTGCTTCCCAGGTTCAAACGATTCTCCTGTCTCAGTCTCCTGAGTAGCTGGGATTACAGGCGTGTGCCACCACGCTGGGCTAACTTTTTGTATTTTTAATAGAGATGGGGTTTCACCATATTGGCCAGGCTGGTCTTTAATTCCTGACCTCAAGTGATCCACCCACCTCGGCCTCCCAAAGTGTTGGGATTACAGGCCTGAGTCACTGCTCCTGGCCAATAAGGTTTTTTTTTTGTGTGTATTTTTTTAGTAGCGACGGAGTTTCACCATATTGGCCAGGCTGGCCTCGAACTCCTGACCTCTTGATTCACCCACCTCAGCCTCCCGAAGTGCTGGGATTACCAGCGTGAGCAACCGCACACGGCCAATAAGTTTTTCAATACAGGACAAAACATAAATATGCCCTTAAATGTCCGGAGCCATGAGGCCCGGAAATTGCCGCGGCCTCTGTTGCTTAAGCTCCGCATTGCGGAGACAAGATGGCGCACTTCCTGGTTCTTCATCATCAACTTTTCCCGTGCGCGCGAACTTTTCCGGGCGCGCGTAGATAACTTCCCGCGCCCGGGAAAGACTAAGTCTACCGAGCATGCGCCTGGTGACGTCTCTCATTATTCTCCTCCCCGCCTGCTCTGCCGCACTTCCTCTTCCCTGCCAGCCTATATAAGGCGTTGCACCGCCGCCATTAAACGAGACTTGATCAGGATGCTGTCTTGTCTCCATTTCTTGTGTCTCTTGTCTCTCTAAATTCCCACCCCCTCCTCCAAGGTCTGTGTTAAGGATCCCACTGGACGGGACACACGCTGGACGGGACACGTGGCGCCCAAACGCGGGGCTTGGATACGAGGGAACTATGTGAGGAAGAGGGCGCATAGAAAGGCCGGCGACTAAAGTGAAAGAAAAATCCCTCCGACCGTCGCGGGAGCCTGCTGCGTCGGAGTTGAGGGTAAGTTACGTGCCCGAAATGGGACAAGAATTAAGCCAGCATCAAATCTACGTAGGACAATTAAAAGAGGCTTTAAAGACACGGGGAGTAAAGGTTAAAAGTGGTGACTTATTTAGATTTTTTGATTTTGTGAAAGATACCTGCCCTTGGTTCCCACAGGAAGGAACCATTGATATAAAAAGATGGCGGAGGGTGGGAGATGCCTTTCAAGATTACTATAATACCTTTGGGCCAGAAAAAATTCCTGTAACTGCCTTTTCTTATTGGAATTTAATCAAGGATCTAATAGATAAAAAGGAGGCCGATCCACAAGTAATGGCTGCGGTCGCCCAGACTGAGGAGATTTTAAAGGTCAGTTCTCAGGCCGACCTCGGGAGCCCCCCGCCAGACAAAGAAGTAGATCTTATTTCTCTTGAAAGTGATGACGAGGGGGCCAAGGCTCCTTCTGTAAAAGACAAAGTGATGCTAGGTGAGAAAAGGCCCAAAAAATACCCAATTCTGCAAACCTCACAAAAAGATAAAAGTAACGACAATCCTGATCTTTCAGATGTAAATTGGGATGACTTAGAGGAAGAGGCAGCTAGATATCATAATTCTAACTGGCCTCCATTTTTTCGCGTCCGCCTCCCTACAACAGGACACGTGGCGCTTCTGCACCCAACGTAATGGTGGTAGTCAATCCAAAAGAGGAACTCAAAGAAAAAATCGCTCAGCTTGAAGAGCAAATTAAGTTAGAAGAGTTACATCAGTCACTAATCATTAGGCTGCAAAAATTAAAAACAGGAAATGAGAGTAACTAATTCAGAGAATATGGGAGGCTTCCCTCGCCAACCTCAGCGGCCCGGACAACATGTCCCAAAAGGAAGATTTTCTACTAGCCGAGACAGGGAAGAATCCTCCCCTAAAGATATCTTCCCAGTAACTGAAACTGTAGATGGACAGGGTCAGGCCTGGAGCCATCATAATGGGTTTGATTTCACTGTCATAAAAGAATTAAAAACTGCTGTTTCTCAGTAGTTTTTAATTCTTTAATTCTACACTCTTGCTATAGTAGAGTCTGTGGCTGATAACTGGCTTACTCCAACAGATTGGAACACACCAGTCAGAGCAGTCCTCTCAGGGGGAGATCATTTGATTTGGAAATCGGAGTTTTTTGAAAATTGCAGAGATACAGCCAAAAGAAACCAACAGGCAGGAAACGGTTGGGACTTTGATATGTTAACTGGCTCAGGTAATTATACCGACACTGATGCTCAGATGCAATACGACCCTGGACTATTTTCACACATCCAGGCGGCCACTACAAAAGCCTGGAGGAAACTCCCTGTTAAAGGAGACCCAGGAGCTTCGCTCACTGGAGTCAAGCAGGGACCTGATGAGCCGTTCGCAGATTTTGTACATAGGCTCATAACAACCGCAGGAAGGATTTTTGGTAATGCCGAGGCGGGTGTAGATTATGTTAAACAATTGGCTTATGAAAATGCCAATCCAGGCCGGGCATGGTGGCTCACGCCTGTAATCCCAGCACTTTGGGAGGCCGAGACGGGCGGATCACGAGGTCAGGAGATCGAGACCATGGTGAAACCCCGTCTCTACTAAAAATACAAAAAATTAGCCGGGCGCGGTGGCGGGCGCCTGTAGTCCCAGCTACTCAGGAGGCTGAGGCAGGAGAATGGCGTGAACCCGGGAGGCGGAGCTTGCAGTGAGCCGAGATCGTGCCACTGCACTCCAGCCTGGGCGACAGAGCGAGACTCCGTCTCAAAAAAAAAAGAAAATGCCAATCCAGCTTGTCAAGCGGCAATCCGACCTTATAGAAAGAAAACAGACTTAACTGGATATATCTGTCTCTGTTCAGACATTGGGCCCTCCTATCAAGAGGGTTTAGCAATGGCCGCAGCTTTCAGTGGACAAACCGTAAAAGACTTCCTTAATAATAAGAACAAAGAAAAAGGAGGGTGTTTTAAATGTGGCAAAAGGGGTCATTTTGCAAAAGATTGCCGCGGGGATTCAAATAAAAACTCCGAAGCAAAGGTTCCAGGCCTTTGCCCAAGGTGTAAAAGAGGAAAACATTGGGCTAATGAATGTAAATCTAAAACTGACAGTCAGGGAAATCCTTTACCATCCCAACAGGGAAACGGGATGAGGGGCCAGCCCCAGGCCCCAAAACAAGCTTATGGGGCGGTCAGTTTTGTACCAGCCAACAGCAATCCGTTTCACAGCTTAGTAGAGCAACCCCAGGAAGCGCAGGACTGGACCTCTGTTCCACCTCCCACACAGTATTAACGCCTGAGATGGGAGCACAAGCTTTAGGCACTGGAATATATTAGCCTTTGCCTCCTGATACCTTTGGATTAATCCTGGGAAGAAGCAGTGTCACCATGAAAGGTCTACAAGTCTTTCCAGGAGTAATCGATAACGATTATATTGGAGAAATTAAAATTATGGCCAGGGCTGTTAACAGTATCATTACTGTTCCTCAAGGGGCTAGAATAGCACAGTTAATCCTATTGCCTTTGGTTAAAACTACTAATAAAGTCCAACATCCTAACAGAGGAACGGGAGGTTTTGGATCTTCAGACATATATTGGGTACAGCCAATTACTAATCAAAAGCCCTCCCTGACCTTGTGGCTAGATGGCAAGTTGTTTACAGGGTTAATAGATACAGGGGCTGATGTAACCATCATCAAACAAGAGGACTGGCCCTCTCACTGGCCTACCACAGAGACTTTAACTAACTTAAGAGGAATTGGGCAAAGCAGTAATCCCAGACAAAGCTCTAAATACCTCACCTGGAAAGATAAAGAAAATAACTCAGGTCTCATTAAACCATTTGTTATCCCTCAATTGCCTGTTAATCTTTGGGGCCGAGACCTACTCTCCCAGATGAAAATTATGATGTGCAGCCCTAACGATATAGTTACTGCACAAATGCTAGCCCAAGGTTATAGCCCCAGAAAAGGACTGGGAAAAAGGGAAAATGGTATTCAACAGCCTATTCCAGCCTTAGGACAATCTAACACAAAGGGGTTTGGAAATTTTTAGCTTCGGCCATTGACATGCCTGCACCCCAAAAGTGCGCTGACCCCATAACATGGAAGTCAGACGAGCCTGTTTGGGTTGATCAATGGCCTTTAGTTAATGAAAAGCTAATTGCGGCCCAACAGTTAGTGCAGGAACAGCTAACGGCAGGGCATATTGCGGAGAGTAACTCTCCCTGGAATACATCCATATTTGTTATCAGAAAAAGGTCCAGTAAGTGGAGACTCTTACAAGATTTAAGGGCAGTAAACGCTACTATGATCCTCATGGGTGCCTTGCAGCCCAGACTACCCTCTCCGGTAGCAATCCCTCAAGGATATTTTAAAATTATCATAGACCTTAAAGATTGCTTTTTTACAATTCCCCTTCATCCTACTGACCAAAAACGATTCGCCTTTAGCTTACCATTTATAAATTTTAAAGAACCAATGAAGCGATACCAATGGAAAGTGTTACCTCAAGGTATGGCCAACAGTCCCACCTTGTGTCAAAAATATGTGGCTACAGCCATACACTCAGTTAGAGAGACATGGAAACAAATATACATTATACATTACATGGATGATATCCTCATAGCAGGAAAAATGGGAGAACAAGTTTTACAGTGTTTTGCTCAACTCAGACAAGAACTAACCACAGGGGGTTACAAATAGCTCCAGAAAAAATACAACTACAAGACCCTTATACATATTTAGGTTTTCAAATAAATAGACCTAAAATTACTAATCAAAAGGCAGTTATCCGTAAAGATAAGTTACAAACCCTCAATGATTTCCAAAAGCTCCTTGGAGACATAAATTGGCTCTGGCCATACTTAAAACTCACCACGGGAGACTTAAAACCTTTATTTGACACCCTGAGAGGTGACCCCAACCCTAAGTCCCTTAGGTCGTTATCAAAAGAAGCTCTTTTATCACTTAATAAAGTAGAGGCGGCCATTGCTGAGCAATTTGTTACTAACATAGACTATTCACAGCCATTAACCCTTTTAATATTTAACACAACACTAACACCTACTCGTTTATTCTGGCAAAATAACCCTATGTGGGTCCACTTGCCTTCATCACCCAAAAAGGTATTACTCCCCTATTATGATGCCATAGCAAATTTAATTATTCTAGGGAGAGACAATAGCAAAAAATATTTTGGAATTGAACTCTCTACGATCATACAACCTTATTCTAAGCCACAAATCCATTGGCTAATGCAAAACACTGAAACGTGGCTGATTGCTTGCGCCTCTTATGCCAGTAACTTAGATAACCATTACCCGCCAAACAAGCTTATCCAATTTTGTAAGCTACATGCTTTTGTCTTCCCTCATGTCATCAGTAAAACACCTTTGGACAATGCCTTATTAGTATTCACTGATGGGTCATCCACAGAAACTGCTGCATATAACTTTGCTGACACCACTGTTAAATTCAAAACCAGCCATACCTCGGCTCAGTTAGTAGAATTACAGGCCCTAATCACGGTGCTGTCCGCCTTCCCTAATCAGGCTCTTAATATTTATACCGACAGTGCATACTTAGCTCACTCAATACCTTTACTTGAGACCGTAGCACAAATCAAACATGTGTCAGACACAGCCAAGTTATTTTTACAGTGCCAACAATTAATACATAATAGAACAACACCCTTCTTTCTTGGACACATTAGAGCTCATTCAGGATTACCAGGACCTCTATCCCAGGGCAACCAACTGGCTGATATGGCAACCAAGACGGTAGCCATAGCTACAAATACAAACCTAGCCCAAGCACAGGCTACTCATGCCTTACACCATCTTAATGCTCAAACTCTAAGACTAATGTTTAAAATAACTAGAGAACAAGCAAGACAAATAGTCAAACAATGTCAGACCTGTGTAACACACCTACCAGTCCCTCACTTAGGAATTAACCCAAGAGGACTAGTTCCCAACATGATCTGGCAAATGGATGTCACTCATTATTCAGAATTCGGTAACTTAAAATACATCCATGTATGTATAGATACATTTAGTGGATTTATACTGGCCACCCTACAAACAGGCGAAGCTACCAAGCATGTCATAGCTCATTTACTACACTGTTTTTCCATAGTTGGGAAGTCTAAACAACTAAAAACAGACAATGGTCCTGGCTATACATCGAAAGCCTTCCAAGACTTCTGTCTTAAATTACAAATAAAACACATTACTGGTATTCCCTACAACTCTCAAGGACAAGGAATAGTTGAAAGAGCTCACCTATCCTTAAAAACCACCATTGACAAAATAAAAAAGGGAGAATGGTACCCTACTAAGGGCACCCCTAGAAATATCCTTAATCACACACTCTTTATTTTGAATTTTTTAAATTTAGATGATCTGAACAAATCAGCAGCTGATCGATTTTGGCATTCTGATTCCAAAAAACAATTTGCCATGGTTAAGTGGAAAGACCCATTAGACAACACATGGCATGGTCCAGACCCAGTGTTAATCTGAGGAAGAGGCTCAGTTTGTGTTTTTTCCCAAACTCATGATGCAGCCAGATGGCTACCAGAGCGACTGGTAAGACAGGTACCTAACAATAACCAATCCAGGGAGTAACTCTCTCCCTGAGAGTACCTTTTCCTTCTATTACAGAGATGAACTCCAACTGCACGCCCCTCTGGACCTTAGTGATGACTTGCCAAGTATTCCAGGTTCATGCCAGCTTCGGTGATCCACGTGAGGCCCTTACGCATATACAACAACGGCACGGTAAGCTCTGTGATTGCTATGGGGGATATGTGACCTCCCCTCCAAATAAGTACCTCTCAACTGTGTCCTGCTCCGCTCACACAGCATACCTGCCTAGTGACTCCCTCAAATGGAGGTGTGTGTCAACCCCTAGGATATCTGATGGAGGCGGCGTTACAACTTGCCCTTGTGACACATTTAAGGCTACTATGCACAGCTCCTGCTACACCACTTATCAAGAATGCACCTCTGACAATAAGACAAACTATACTGCTATCTTAACAAGAACTAGAAACCCCACTATAGGGGCCAGTAATGTCCCTACAGTTTTAGGAAATACCAATAACCTTGTATCAGCTGGCTGTACTGGAATTGTAGGACAGTCTGTCTGCTGGAATATTCACCCCCCTCTTCATATCTCTGACGGAGGAGGACCACAAGACAAAGTCCGAGAAATTAGGGTATACAAAAAATTTGAAGAGTTGCAAAAATCTCTATATCCAGAAATTCGCTGTCACCCTTTGGCTCTGCCCAAAATCCGAGGCAAAGAAAAAATTGATGCCCAGACTTTTGACCTCCTCACTGCTACTCATAATCTGCTCAATAATTCCAACTCTAGTCTAGCCAATGACTGCTGGCTATGTTTACCGTTAGGAGATCCCATTCCTCTTGCCATACCCAGCAATGACTTAAACTATACATCCAATACTTCCTGCACCATAATTCCTCCCCTTCAAGTGCAGCCCCTAGAATTTTCTAACTCCCCTTGCTTCTACTCCTCTTTCCTCAATAACACCTATGACATCGATGTAGGAATCGTTGAATTCAATAATTGTTCCATCACAACAAATATTTCCCAATCCCTGTGTGCCCCAAACAGTTCAATTTTTATATGTGGCAATAATAGAGTGTATACCTATTTGCCTGTAAACTGGACAGGACGTTGTGTCTTAGCCACTCTTCTGCCAGATATAGACATTATCCCTGGAGATGAACCTGTACCTATTCCAGCTATAGATCACTTTTTGGGAAGAGCCAAAAGGGCAATACAGAGGCCGGGCGCGGTGGCTCAAGCCTGTAATCCCAGCACTTTGGGAGGCCGAGATGGGCGGATCACGAAGTCAGGAGATCAAGACCATCCTGGCTAACAGAGTGAAACCCTATGTCTACTAAAAAATACAAAAAACTAGCTGGGCGAGGTGGCGGGCGCCTGTAGTCCCAGCTACTTGGGAGGCTGAGGCAGGAGAATGGCGTAAACCCGGGAGGCGGAGCTTGCAGTGAGCTGAGATCCGGCCACTGCACTCCAGCCTGGGCGACAGAGTGAGACTCCGTTTCAAAAAAAAAAAAAAAAGGTAGCGACTTGCAATTTAGAAAGAGCCTAGCACTGTGTATAAATTAAGATGCTTTCTTGGCCGGGCGTGGTGGCTCAAGCCTGTAATCCCAGCACTTTGGGAGGCCGAGACAGGCGGATCACGAGGTCAGGAGATCGAGACCGTCCTGGCTAACATGGTGAAACCCCGTCTCTACTAAAAAATACAAAAAACTAGCCGGGCGAGGTGGCGGGCGCCTGTAGTCCCAGTTACTCGGGAGGCTGAGGCAGGAGAATGGCGTGGGCCCCGGAGGCGGAGGTTGCAGTGACCTGAGATCACGCCACTGCACTCCAGCCTAAGACAGGCGCAGTTCCCGAGGGACTATCTTCTAGTCACTAATAATATAAAAAAGGAGGACCTGTCCGGAGCTGTGAGGCCCGGAAATTGCCACGGCCTCTGTTGCTTAAGCTCCGCATTGCGGAGACAAGATGGTGCACTTCCTGGTTCTTCATCATCAACTTTCCTGCGCGTGCGACCTTTTCCCGGGCGCTTAGATAACTTCCCGCGCCCGGGAAAGACTTAAGTCTACCGAGCATGCACCTGGTGACGTCTCTCATTATTCTCCTCCCCGCCTGCTCTGCTGCACTTCCTCTTCCCTGCCAGCCTATATAAGGCATTGCACCGCCGCCATTAAACGAGACTTGATCAGGATACTGTCTTGTCTCCATTTCTTGTGTCTCTTGTCTCTCTAAATTCCCACCCCCTCCTCCAAGGTCTGTGTTAAGGATCCCGCTGGATGGGACACGCGCTGGACGGGACACTTAAAGGGGGAATTATCTTGTATATACATTTGTACCTACATATATCGAAAAGGATGAAGAATATGCCAGGAAGAGTTAATTACCTCTGGGGATAACTGAGTGGATGCAGAAAATATTGTTAGGGAAGCTTACATTTTACTGTCTGCCCTTTTAAATTTTATAACATGTGCATCTATTATTTACTTAAATAATGAATAAAATGCCTCTGCTTCAGAGTTGATTGTTGTAGGAAGTGGCAGGCCATCTTGCCAACTACAACTGGAAAAATGTAACAGTTTTAAATATAATACTTTAATGGAAATACAATATGTAAACCATATATAGTTTATATAATACCATAAACTATAAATATAATATTTCTAAAAGTTATCGAATAACTGCAAAACAAAAATAACAAGATGAACTAAAATTATAGACAGGGAATAGTACTAACTAGGTAAACTGAGATTGTTGGCTATTCTCTTTCCTTGGGTAATTTGCTGCATCTGAGTCTGAGATAAGGATCAGACTGAAGGGGTGTTCAGCCCCTCCACAACCTGTGGGTATTTCTGTCAGGTGGGCGAGAGACTGAGAAAAGAAATAAGACACAGAGACAAAGTATAGAGAAAGAAAAGTGGGCCCAGGGGACCAGAGCTCAGCATACGGAGGACCTGTGCCAGCACTCGTCTCTGAGTTCCCTCAGTATTTATTGATCACTATCTCTACCATCTTGGAGAGGGGGATGTGGCAGGTCTATAGGGTAATGGTGAGGAGAGGGTCAGCAGGAAAACATGTGAGCAAAGATCTCTGTATCATAAGTTTAAGGAAAGGTGCTGTGCCGTGATGTGCACATAGGCCAGATTTATGTTTGACTTTACACAAGTATTTCAGTGCATTAAGGAGCAGTATTGCTGCCAGCGTGTCTCATCTCCAGCCATAAGGTGGTTTTTTCCTCTCTCAGTAAATAGAACACATGATCGGGTTTTACACCGAGACATTTCATTCCCAGGGACGAGCAGGAGACGATGTTTTCCTCTTATCTCAACTGCAAAGAGGCCTTCTTCTTTTACTAATCCTCCTCAGCACAGACCCTTTATGGGTGTCGGGCTGAGGGACCGTCAGGTCTTTCCCTTCCCATGAGGCCATATCTCAGGCTATCACATGGGGAGAAACTTTGGACAATACAATACCTGATTTTCCTAGGCAGAGGTCCCTGCTGCCTTCTGCAGTGTTTTGTGTCCCTGGGTACTCAAGATTAGAGAATAGTGATGACTTTTACCAAGCATACTGCCTTCAAGCACTTTTTTAACAAAGCACATCCTGCACAGCCCTAAATCTATTAAACCTTGAGTCAACACAGCACATGTCTCTGCAAGCACAGGGTTGGGGCTAGGGTTACATCTCAAGGCAGAAGAATTTCTCTTAGTACAGAACAAAATGGAGTCTCTTATGTCTACTTCCTTCTACTTAGACACAGTAACAGTCTGATCTCTCTTTTTCCCACATCAGATATCATTAGGCAGAGGAACTCTACTGAAGGAAGGAGAAATCAGTAGAACTTTTAATGGCCATGACAGTGGGTTTGACAGATGGGAATGTAATGGAGCATCAAACAAATGGCTATTTCCTTTCACTCATTTGTTGATAACTGGGCTAGCATGGGAAGGCTTGGCGCTGAGCTGAAAAGGCAGAATGAGATCCCTTGTAATCTCTCAGTACCTGGGAGACAGATTGCCAAAAGGAGTGGTCAACAATAAATACATGTCAGATTTTACTTTTGAGACTACTAATATTAACAGCTGGACTGAATCTGACTAAAGTTGCACCTATCCAT
Source organism: Trachypithecus francoisi (assembly GCF_009764315.1). Lineage (NCBI taxonomy): Eukaryota > Metazoa > Chordata > Mammalia > Primates > Cercopithecidae > Trachypithecus > Trachypithecus francoisi. The sequence goes on along the minus strand of NW_022681470.1, from coordinate 87,795,420 downwards.
GACCCAGATTAATTCTAAGAGGATTGAGGATATCAACTTTTATTCTCTTTGCCTGACAGAGTAAAAGGAAACCCTTCTGGAAGAAAACATCAAATTCAGTCTCTCTCTATATATAATATTCTCTCTCTCTATATATATGTGTGTGTATATATATGTGTGTGTGTGTGTGTGTATATATATATAGTTTGTTATGAGATAGAGTCACACTCTGTCACCCCGGCTGGAGTGCAGTGGCGTGATCTTGGCTCACTGCAACCTCCACCTCTGAGGTTCAAGTGATTCTCCTGCTTCAGCCTCCTGAATAGCTGGGATTACAGGCACACGACACCATGCCCAGCTAATTTTTGTATTCTTAGTAGAGATGGAGTTTCACCATGTTGGCCAGGCTGGTCTTGAACTCCTGACCTTAAATGATCTGCCCACCTTGGCCTCCCAAAGTTCTGGGATTACAGGTGTGAGCCACCAGCCTGGCCTCTATAGTTATTTTATACACAATGTTCAGCATAGAATAAAAATCAGGAGACATGTGAAGACAAAGGAAAATGTGACCAATAGTCAAGAGAAAAAAGCAAACAGTAGAAGCAGAAACAAATATAATCCAATTGTTTAAGATCACAGGCAAGAATTTTAAAATAATCACAATTTTATTTTAAAAAAATAGAGGAAAAGATGGAAAGTAGATAAGAATTTCAACAGAGAATTGCAATAGAGACACAAGTAAACTTCTAGAACAGAACTCTCTGAGTGGGTTTAACAGCAAATTGGACACAGCAGGAGACAAGATTAGTGAATTCAAAGACAGATCAATAGGCTGGGCACGGTGGCTCACTCCTGTAATCCCAGCACGTTGGGAGGCCGAGGTGGTGAATCAACTGAGGTCAGGAGTTTGAGACCGACCTGACCAACATGGTGAAACTCCGTCTCCACTAAAATACAAAATTAACTGGGCATGGTGGTGCATGCCTGTAATCCCAGCTACTCCAGAGGCTCAGGCAGGAGAATCATTTGAACTTGGGAGGCAGAGGTTGCAGTGAGCCAAGATCACACCATTGCACTCCAGCCTGGGCAACGAGCGAGACTCTGGCTTCAATACAGAAAGAAAGAAAGAGGCTGGGCGCAGTGGCTCAAGCCTGTAATCCCAGCGCTTTGGGATGTCGAGGCGGGCAGATCACGAGGTCAAGAGATTGAGACCATCCTCGCCAACATGGTGAAACCCCGTCTCTACTAAAAATATGAAAATTAGCCGGGCGTGGTGGCGCGCACCTGTAGTCCCAGCTACTTGGGAGCCGGAAGCATGAAAATTGCTTGAATCCTGGAGGCGGAGGTTGCAGTGAGCTGAGATGGCGCCTCTGCACTCCAGCCTAATAGAGTGAGACTCCGTCTCAAAAAAAAAAAAAAAAGAAAGAAAGAGAGATAAGAAAGATCAATAGAAAATACCCATACTGAAGCGCACACACATGCAAAAAATGGAAAAGAATAAGACCTAACAGAGATGTGTGATTGGTCCCAGCAGGAGAGAAGAAAGATAACATGCGGAAGCAACATTTGAAGAGATAATGGCTGAGAACTTTCTAAAACTGATGAATGACTGCATCTTCAGATTCAAGGAGTTCAGCAAATTCCATGCCGGACTGAAACGGCTTGATTGTCTGGGGTGATACCGGAGGTTCGTTGTCTCAGGGCCGAGGGAATTAAGGTTGCGGAGGCACAAAGAGTGAGGTTAAGAGCGAAAGTTTAGTAAGTGAAAGAAGGAGCCTTCTGCTGCAGAGAGGGGTCACGGAGAAACGGATTGTCAGATCCACAGTGAAACGCAGGGGGTATTATAGATGTCTGGTGAGGAGGCGGTGTCTGATTTACATAGGGCGGGAAAGATTGGTTGGACCAGGTGTGCTATTTGCATAGTGCGCAAAAAACTGGTCAGACCAGGTGTCATTTGCATAGGCGCGAATTTCTGGCTGCCCGCATCCTAATCTTTTATTACGCAAGGGGGTCTTCTGCCTGAGCTGCACCGTGTTGCTCATTCCTTAACTGTAAACGTGGTAGCAAAAAAGGGGAAGATGGAACCTCCATTTTGGATATGCCTGGTCCCCAGGTAGCCCTTTTCTATTGGCACAGTTGCTGGCATTCACCTGTGCAAGCTTCCAGCTTACTTATCTATGTTTGCAGTTCGATTTCTCAAGCTGCTCTTTGTTAGAAAAAAAAATAATTTGGGGGGCTGCTTTTTGTTAGAAGGGAAGCTCTGTTGAGGACTCTGTTGCCCTATCTGCCTAAATAATTTATTTCGACCTCCTGTATGAGGACAAATACAAAGAAAATCACATCTTGGTTTTTATATAGTTAAATTACTAAAAATCAAAGACAAAGATTAAATTTTCCCAGGCTGGAGTGCAGTGGCGCGATCTCGGCTCACTGCAAGCCCCGCCTCCCAGGTTCACCGCCATTCTCCTGCCTCAGCCTCCCAAGTAGCTGGGACTACAGGTGTGGTCCGCCACCACGCCCGACTAATTTTTTTGTCTTTTTAGTAGAGACGAGGTTTCCCCATGTTAGCCAGGATGGTCTAGATTTCATGACCTCGTGATCCGCCCACCTCGGCCTCCCAAAGTGCTGGGATTACAGGCGTGAGCCACTGCTCCTGGCCATGTTAAATCTTAAGAGTGGATAGGCCAGGCACAGTGGCTCACGCCTGTAATCCCAGCACTTTCTGAGGCCGAGGCGGGTGGACCACTTGAGGTAAGGAGTTCAAGACCAGCGTGGCCAACATGGTGAAGCCCGTCTCTATCAAAAATATAAAAAATTAGCCGAGTGTGGTGGTGCATGCCTGCAAGCTCAGCTACTCTGGAGGCTGAGGCAGGAGAATCACTTGAACTTGGGAGGCGGAGGTTGCAGTCAGCAGAGATCTTGCCACTGCTTTCCAGCCTAGGTGACAGAGTGAGAGCAGATAGAGAAAATGGGCAACATGAGAAAGATTTTCAAACAGAAACCATGAAAGCCACTAGACATAGAATTATAAAACCAGTGAAGGCCAGGCACGGTGGCTCATGCCTGTAATCCCAGCACTTTCTGAGGCCGAGGCGGGTGGACCACTTGAGGTAAGGAGTTCAAGACCAGCGTGGCCAACATGGTGAAGCCCGTCTCTATCAAAAATATAAAAAATTAGCCGAGTGTGGTGGTGCATGCCTGCAAGCTCAGCTACTCTGGAGGCTGAGGCAGGAGAATCACTTGAACTTGGGAGGCGGAGGTGCAGTCAGCAGAGATCTTGCCACTGCTTTCCAGCCTAGGTGACAGAGTGAGAGCAGATAGAGAAAATGGGCAACATGAGAAAGATTTTCAAACAGAAACCATGAAAGCCACTAGACATAGAATTATAAAACCAGTGAAGGCCAGGCACGGTGGCTCATGCCTGTAATCCCAGCAATTTGGAAGGCTGAGGCGGGTGGATCACTTGAGGTCAGGAGTTCGAGACCAGCCTAACCAACATGGTGAAATGCTGTCTCTACTAAAAATACCAAATGAGTTGGCCATGGTGGCACATTCCTGTAATCCCAGCTACTTGGGAGGCTGAGGCAGGAGAATCCTTGAACCAGGGAAGCAGAGGTTGTAGGGAGCTGAGATTGTGCTATTGCACTCCAGCCTGGATAACAAGAATGAAACTCTGTCTCAAAACAGAACAAAACAAACAAACTGTAGCAGGATGAGCAGCAAACTCCTCAGACACCGAATTAAAGAAGGAAGGGGTTTATTAGGCCAGGGCATCGGCAAGACTTCTGTCTCAAGAGCTGAGCTCCCCGAGTAAGCAATTTCTGTCCCTTTTAAGGGCTCACAACTCTAAGGGGGTGCATGTGACAGGGTCGTCATTGATTGAGCAAGCAGAGGGTACGTGACTGGGGGCGGTAATTAGATCGGAACAAAACAAGATAGGGATTTTCACAGTGCATTTCTGTACAATGTCTGTAATCTATAGATAACAGAACCAATTAGGTCAGGGGTCTATCTTTAACTACCAGGCCCAGGGTGTGGCCCCGGGCTGTCTGCCTGTGGATTTCATTTCTGCCTTTTAGTTTTTACTTCTTCTTTCTTTGGAGGCAGAAATTGGGCATAAGACAATATGAGGGGTGGTCTCCTCCCTTAAAACAAACAAAAAACAGTGAAAATACTTTTTTCTGTTTTTTTTATTTATGTATTTTTTTTTTTTGGTAAAGATGGGGTCTTGCTATGTTGCCCAGGTTTATCGTGAACTTCTGGGTTCAATTAACCCTTTGGCCTCTCAAAGTGCTGGGATTACAGGAATGAGCCACTGCACTTGGTTGAAATTTTTTTTTTTCTGAGAAGGAGTCTGGCTCTGTCGCCCAGGCTGGAGTGCAGTGGCGTGATCTCAGCTCACTGCAGCCTCCACCTCCCTGGTTCAAGTCATTCTCCTGCCTCACCCTCCTAGGTAGCTGGGATTACAGGCACACGCCCGGCTAATTTTTTTTTTTTTTTTGAGATGGAGTCTGGCTTGTTGCCCAGGCTGGAGTGCAGTGGCGCTATCTTGGATCCCTGCAAGCTCCACCTCTCGGGTTCACGCCATTCTCCTGCCTCAGCCTCCTGAGTAGCTGGGACTACAGGTGCCTGCCACCACGCCTGGCTAATTTTTTGTATTTTTATAGAGACGGGGTTTCACCGTGTTAGTCAGGATGGTCTCGATCTCCTGACTTCGTGATCCGCCCGCCTCAGCCTCCCAAAGTGCTGGGATTACAGGCGTGAGCCACCGTGCCCGGCCTTTTTTGGTATTTTTAATAGAGATGGGGTTTCCCCATGTTGGCCAAGTGGGTTTTGAACTCTTGACCTCATGTGATCCGCCCACCTCGGCCTCCCAAAGTGCTAGGATTATGGGGGTAAGCCACCGTGCCCGGCCAGAAAAAGAAAATTTAAAAGGTCATCCAGAGGCTGGGTGCGGTGGCTCATGCCTGTAATCCCAGCACTTTGGGAGGCAGAGGCGGGTGGATCACCTGAGTCAAGAGTTCAAAACCAGCCTGACCAACATGGTGAAACCCTGTCTTTACTAAACGTACAAAAACTAGCTAGGCGTCGTGGCATCTGCCTATAATCCCAGCAACTAGGGAGACTGAGGCAGGAGAATCGCTTGAACCAGGGAGGAGGAGGTTGTAGTGAGCCGACATCACACTATTGCACTCCAGCCTGGGCAACAAGAGCAAAACTCCATCTCAAAAAAAAAAAACCTCCAGAGACAGGACCTGCAACACCAAGCATTCAATTAAACCCAGTGGCAGATATTACTGGGTAAGTCTTGTCGAGGTATTCACCACAGAGAGGTAGGCCTGTTCTTTGGTTTGCCCTGTCCTGCCATGCCCTAGCTCCAGCTAGGTCCGGCACCTGAACTAGGTCCAGCACTTGAACTCACCTCGGCCAGGGACCAGCGCTATGATCCTAGCCTAGAAGCAGACCAGGTATTCCAAAAGCCTGAACTGGAAATCATCGCACCTCCCTGCAGCAGGTGCCTCACTTCGTCCCTCCCAAATGCCAGATCCAGCTGAAGACAGCCATCTCCTTCCCCCAGAGTTCAGCCTGAGACCTTGGTCAAGAACCAAACCTAACCCTACGCTGGCTAAAGAGTGAGGGGACTGTAGGCATGGGGGAATTCCTCCCCACAGATTCCCATCCAGGAGACCCTTGGCCTGATGACCACAGCATCTCACTAATGCTTCTGTTGTCCAGTATCATTACTTCTTTCAGAAATACATTTTTTTTTTTTGAGACAGAGTCTTGTTCTATCACCCAGGCTGGAGTGCGGTGGCACGATCTCAGCTAACTGCAACCTCTGCCTCCCGGGTTCAAGTGATTTTCCTGCCTCAGCCTCCCAAGTAGCTGGGATTACAGGCGTGAGCCACCGTGCCCGGCCTTTTTTGGTATTTTTAATAGAGATGGGGTTTCCCCATGTTGGCCAAGTGGGTTTTGAACTCTTGACCTCATGTGATCCGCCCACCTCGGCCTCCCAAAGTGCTAGGATTATGGGGGTAAGCCACCGTGCCCGGCCAGAAAAAGAAAATTTAAAAGGTCATCCAGAGGCTGGGTGCGGTGGCTCATGCCTGTAATCCCAGCACTTTGGGAGGCAGAGGCGGGTGGATCACCTGAGTCAAGAGTTCAAAACCAGCCTGACCAACATGGTGAAACCCTGTCTTTACTAAACGTACAAAAACTAGCTAGGCGTCGTGGCATCTGCCTATAATCCCAGCAACTAGGGAGACTGAGGCAGGAGAATCGCTTGAACCAGGGAGGAGGAGGTTGTAGTGAGCCGACATCACACTATTGCACTCCAGCCTGGGCAACAAGAGCAAAACTCCATCTCAAAAAAAAAAAACCTCCAGAGACAGGACCTGCAACACCAAGCATTCAATTAAACCCAGTGGCAGATATTACTGGGTAAGTCTTGTCGAGGTATTCACCACAGAGAGGTAGGCCTGTTCTTTGGTTTGCCCTGTCCTGCCATGCCCTAGCTCCAGCTAGGTCCGGCACCTGAACTAGGTCCAGCACTTGAACTCACCTCGGCCAGGGACCAGCGCTATGATCCTAGCCTAGAAGCAGACCAGGTATTCCAAAAGCCTGAACTGGAAATCATCGCACCTCCCTGCAGCAGGTGCCTCACTTCGTCCCTCCCAAATGCCAGATCCAGCTGAAGACAGCCATCTCCTTCCCCCAGAGTTCAGCCTGAGACCTTGGTCAAGAACCAAACCTAACCCTACGCTGGCTAAAGAGTGAGGGGACTGTAGGCATGGGGGAATTCCTCCCCACAGATTCCCATCCAGGAGACCCTTGGCCTGATGACCACAGCATCTCACTAATGCTTCTGTTGTCCAGTATCATTACTTCTTTCAGAAATACATTTTTTTTTTTTGAGACAGAGTCTTGTTCTATCACCCAGGCTGGAGTGCGGTGGCACGATCTCAGCTAACTGCAACCTCTGCCTCCCGGGTTCAAGTGATTTTCCTGCCTCAGCCTCCCAAGTAGCTGGGATTACAGGCGTGCACCACCATGCCTGGCTAATTTTTGTATTTTTAGTGGAGATGGGGTTTCACTGTGTTGGCCAGGCTGGTCTGGAACTCCTGACCTCAAGTGATCTGCCCGCCTCAGCCTCCCAAAATGCTGTTATTATAGGCATGAGCCACTGCGCCTGGCCTGAAGTACATGTTTAAAAGAAAAATGCTGATCGTTTACTCAAAGGGGTAAATTAAGAATGGTAGTGAGCTCCTAATATCTCTAGCCACAATTCTCAAGGGAAGCAAATGGGGAGGCCAAACATCTGATTGCTAATCTCATCAGCACCTGAGTAGAAAGGCTGTGAAGGCTGATGTCCTTTGAGGAATTCTGAAATGCTCCTTAAGGGGACTAGGCCCACCCATGTTGAGAATCACTAATTTATACTTTTGTTTAATTTTCTCTATTTTTTTCTTCTTCTCCTCCTTCTCCTTCTCCTTTTTTTTTTCCCCAGAGATGTTATGCTATGCTGCCCAGGCTGCTCTCAAACTCCTGGGCTCAAGCGATCCTCCTGCCTTGGCCTCCTGAGTATGTTGAATTTTGACACTGAAACATGCAGTCTCTCAGGTATATTCTAAATCTAGAATGGGTAGATTAGCACAGTCATAGTATTAGTAATTAATAAAACTTTCCCCCACTTTGAAATCCTGAAAGTAGTTAAAACCACGGAGTTCTAGGCAGTCCAGTATTTTGAGGCCTTGACCTTTGCACTGGCAGCTGTCACCAGGTGTTTAAGGTGGCTCATTAGGGAAGTCCAGAGCCACCCAATACCCTTTACTGAGCCTGTGAGGTCAAGAATGCCACACATAATCCATTTAGATTTTTGTTTTTTTTGGGAGGAGGGGGGACGGATTCTCGCTCTGTCGCCCAGGCTGGAGTGCAGTGGCGTGATCTCGGCTCACTGCAAGCTCCGCCTTCTGGGTTTCCGCCATTCTCCTGCCTCAGCCTCCCGAGTAGCTGGGACTACAGGCGCCCGCCACCTCACCTGGCTAACCTTTTGTATTTTTAGTAGAGACGGGGTTTCACTGTGTTAGCCAGGGGGGTCTCGATCTCCTGACCTCGTGATCCGCCCGCCTCGGCCTCCCAAAGTGCTGGAATTACAGGCGTGAGCCATTGCGTCCGCCCTTTCCATTTGGATTTTTTGTAAAATAAAAACCATATATCTATATGGTAACGAATTGGCTAATTGTATTTGTAAGCCAGGAAAAAAATGAATAAACAAAAGTGAAGTGGTAACAAATTCGTTAAATGGCAGGGGAATCAAATCCAGATCTCTCAGGACAGAAGGGAATACTCACCGACTATGCTAATGAAGAAGGAGATGAAGCTGTTCATCTAAAGTGGACAGCTCCTCTAACTGCCTACTTTTACACTGCCTATTTTTACCCAGATGGGTAGGAAGCACTGATTGCTCATGCCCCATTTGCTCCTAGGCCACCTCCTAGTCTGGCCCCTTGCTCCAGGACAGAGCAAGAGGCCAGCATCAGAGTGGCCATTCGTGAAAATGCCAGAAACACTGTCTACTCTCCACCCCACCCCATCTCCAACAAAACTCACCAGTGCCATGCAAGACTGCGGCAGGCAGTTGGAATTCCAGGTGCAGCTGTTCCTCATCCCTCTAGCGAGGCAGATGTCAGGGCAGAGGCCTGGGAAATGTGAGGCTGCTGGCTCCAAGAGTGGGGGCAGGTGGAGCAGAGGTGAGGTTTGGTCTTTTTGAAGCACTGGGTCAGGAAAATCCAACCACGTGCTTTGGCCAGATTCGTTTCCTGCTCAGATTCTGGATTGAGGAAGGCGGGGAGTGAGACCACGAAAAAGAACCGACTAGGAAGAAGCTGTCACCCTTGATGGAATGGGCAAAGAGAAAAAGCAATCATTTGGGCATAGGGCCCAGCTGGACTCCTGGGTGAAAGGTATGGCCTGGATGTTCTTGGGTTCCTTGTCTGCTTGAGCCCCAGAACAATAGAAAATCTTGATGGCTACAGCAGCAGGAGCTTAATAGTGGGAAGGAAGAAAAATGGAGGACAAAACCAAGACTTAAACTCCCACAGGGAAGTTTGAGAAAAAAGACTTAACCACTATACCAAAAATATACCCCAGGAAACTCATCTTACCTTCTGGTACCAGCTACATAAATTGTAGGGTCTAGTGCAAAGTGAAAATGCAACCCCTTCTGAAAAAAGCAGCAAGAAAAGTGCTGTGAAGGGTAGTGAACTATAAAGCTTTTTCCTTTCTTCCATAGTCCTTCCTATCATGGGGCTTTTTATTTGCTCTCATCATTCTATGTAAAGAAAAATTAAGACTTTAAATAATTAGCATGATTTTTTTTTTTTTTTTTCTGAAACAGGGTTTTGCTCTTGTTGTCCATGCTGGAGTGTAGTGGAATGCTCTCAGCTCATTGCAACCTCCACCTCCCGGATTTAAGTGATTCTCCTGCCTCAGCCTCCCAAGTAGCTGGGACTCCAGGCATGCACCCCCACGCCCAGTTAATGTTTTGTATTTATTAGAGACTGGGTTTCACTATGTTGGTCAGGCTGGTCTCAAACTCCTGACTTCAGGTGATCCACCTGCCTCAGCCTCCCAAACTGCTAAATCAATTAGCATGATTTTTACCCATTATCTTTATATTGTGCAATTCCAGTTTTAAATGCTGACCAAGTGTTCACTATTGCCCATTTCTTTTCCTCTGCTTTTTCTTGACCTAGCTTTAGTCAGGCTTCTCTCCCCACAGGCCCTTGAACTTTGGCTTGCCCCCAAGCCTGGGTAAGTGCTAAAGTGCAGAGTGTGCACCCCTAATCAACTTATCCTGAGAATCCGTTGACCACATAGAGACACATTGCCTGAAAAACTTCTGGTCATGGTGTCTGTTCACTCCTGCTTACTTCCCCAACTTAAAATTTTGTTTCTGCTAAGCTCTGCTTATCCTTCCCTGTGAAAGAAATGTCTTTTTTGTTTGTTTGTTTGATTTTGAGACCCTTTCAGGTTTCTGAGACCAGAAAATTCTACCTTTTGCAATAAGCTTTTTGAAGAGTCTCTTTATCTAAGTCCAAGTTGGTTTTTATTTGGCAATGTAAATATAAAAGCATTTAATTCACATGTAGAAACACCAAAATGACACAATCTATATTTCATAACTCCTACCTGCATGTTTATTTTTGTCCTTACCAGAACAGTGGAAACACAGGACAGAGCTAACTCAACTGTGTTTTTTTGTTTTTGTTTGTTTGTTTTTGAGGCAGAGTCTCCAGGCTGGAGTGCAGTGGCGCGATCTCGGCTCACCGCAAGCTCCGCCTCCTGGGTTCACACCATTCTCCTGCCTCAGCCTCCTGAGTAGCTGGGACTACAGGTGCCCACCACCTCGCCCGGCTAATTTTTTGTATTTTTAGTAGAGATGGGTTTCATTGTGTTCACCAGATGGTCTTGATCTCCTGACCTCGTGATCCACGCGCTTCGGCCTCCCAAAGTGTTGGGATTACAGGCGTGAGCCACCGCTCCCAGCCTGTTTTTCTTTCACTTCTTGATGCACACATTCTACCCATACTTTCTACATTTAGGTTGCTGATGAGTAAAGAAGGACTGAAAGGAAAGGGAGGGAGAAATGTAAGTTCTTTTATCTTTCTCTTTCCTTCTTTGCCATCATTTTTAGCATAAGCGGTTGGTTAATAGAGGGAGGTAACACAAGAAAGGATATGATAGAATTGTTTAGCCATTTGTGTTTCTTAGAATGCTACTGCCTGCTTTTTACATTTGAAGTAAGTTCTGGTTTGAATGGAAAGTGTGGCCTTTGGGGCTTTCAAGTCAGCTTATTCAGTCATAGAGGCAACACACTTTCCTTTGAGTCTCTCTCAAGTCTCACTGCAGAGTGGGTCCGCCCGAAATTCTGTGTTCAACAGGCATGGCAAAGGCTTTATACAAAGTGGTGATGAGAATGGAGGACAAGAAAACTGCTGGTATCTTATCTGCTCATGTGCAGGCTCCATTATTTCATTGGACTCCACTAACAAATCACATATTCAAAGATAAAATTATTTGAATTTTTTTCCGGCCAGACTTGGTGGCTCATGCCTGTAATCCCAACACTTTTGTAGGCTGAGGCAGGCGGATCACCTGAGGTCGGCAGTTCAAGACCAGCCTGACCAACATGGAGAAACCCAGTCTCTACTAAAAATACAAAATTAGCCAGGTGTCGTGGTGCATGCCTGTAATCCCAGCTACTGGGGAGGCTGAGGCAGGAGAATTTTAAATTTTTTTTTGGACAGAGTTCAGCTCTTGTTGCCCAAGCTGGAGTGCAATGAGACAATCTCAGCTCACTGCAACCTCAGCTTCCTGGGTTCAAGCGATTCTCCTGCCTCAGCCTCCGGAGTAGCTGGGATTACAGGCGCGCGCCACCACGCCTGGCTAAGTTTTTGTATTTTTAGTAGAAACGGGGTTTCACCATGTTAGCCAGGCTGGTCTTGAACTCCTGACCTCAGGTGATCCGCCTGCCTCGGTCTCCCGAAGTGCTGAGATTGCAGGGGTGAGCCGCCGCATCCGGCCGGCTAATTATTTGAAATTTTAAGAACAGTTTCCAGACACTCCTAAAAATTTATAACCTACACTTGCAGTGGTTAAAGCCTCAGTCCTAAGGTATTTTTCCAAAAGGTGCTGCCTGGGTAACTAGGCTGTCTCTCCCTGGTGGTCTAGTGGCTGGGATTCAGTGCTTTAGCTGCCGGTGCTCAAGTTTGATTCCCAATTAGGGAAGCTTGCTTTTCTGCTTTCTTGATTACATGCATTCTATTATCGCCACGGCTGCAGCTGTCACTGCCCTCCAGAGCAGTCAAGGCTCGCTTTCAGGCATGCCTCTCTGCAAGGCATTGCTGACATCCTGTACATCAGTATCCAGGGAATGGGGACTGCCTGTATGGAGTAAAAAGTAGGCAGATTCTGACTCGCCTCAGCCCCACTCTATTGAGAATTACTAAGTTTTATTTTATTTTATGTTTCGGACTGAGTCTCCCTCTGTCACCAGGCTGGAGTACAGTGGCCGGATCTCAGCTCACTGCAACCTCTGCCTCCCGTGTTCAAGGAGTAGCTGGGACTACAGCTCAGCCTTCTGAGTAGCTGGGACTACAGGCCCACGCCACCGCACCCAGCTAATTTTTGTAGTTTTAGTAGAGACGGGGTTTGACCATGTTGGCCAGGATGGTCTCAATCTTGTGATCCACTCGCCTCGGCCTCCCAAAGTGCTGGGATTACAGGCGTGAGCCACCGCACCCGGCCTGATTTTTAAAAATCAAGATAAGTAATTTTTACATGAAACAAGTGAGTTATTTCAAATGACTTCTAAATCTAGAAAAGTTTGATGAATTGGCATAGGCACAGTTTTAAGAATAAATGTAATTCTCCCTCCCCCACCTCCTGCCGAGTTCTCATTTAAACCCTAAGGGCGGTTTGTTTACATTTCAGAGTTGTAGAATGCCCAGGTTATTTTACCAGATGCGCTGCTGTTTCCTCTGGTAACAGGCGTTCCAAATAGGAAAACATACTAGTCCATTATACTAATTTGCGTATTTGAAACATGGAAAACCTCTCTTAATTCGTTTGGTCTTTTGTAAAAATAGAAACATATTTTTATATGGTAATAAGTTAGTTACCTTTACCCGTAAGACTAGTAGAAGAAAGTCAACCTCCTACAATGAGAAGTTACTTGACAACAGTAACTTGTCAACCTTCTTACTTGTCAAGGGCTCCCTAATGACCTTGCCCAGTGGTTCTCAAGACTGACTTCAGGATCATCTGGGAGAGGCTGAAAGGCACAGGCAGTGTTCACCGCCTTGAACTGAAGATCACTGAGCACGGCTTTGGGGGAAACCACCGCAGTGACATCAGAAAGCAGAAATGCAGACGTCCCTGACCAGGAATCGAACCCGGGCCGCGGCGGTGAAAACGCCGAATCCTAGCCACTAGACCACCAGGGAGGGACAGTCACAGAATGTGGGCAACACTTTCTGGGAAAAGATCTTAGAACAGATGCCTCAACCACCTCAGGCACATGTTAGAAAGCTACAGGAGGCCGGGCGCGGTGGCTCAAGCCTGTAATCCCAGCACTTTGGGAGGCCGAGACGGGCGGATCACGAGGTCAGGAGAACGAGACCATCCTGGCTAACACGGTGAAATCCCGTCTCTACTAAAAATACAAAAAACTAGCCGGGCAAGGTGGCGGGCACCTGTAGTCCCAGCTACTCAGAAGGCTGAGGCAGGAGAATGGCGTAAACCCGGGAGACGGAGCTTGCAGTGAGCCGAGATCGCGCCACTGTACTCTAGCCTGGGTGACAGAGCAAGACTCCGTCTCAAAAAAAAAAAAAAAAAAAAAGCTACAGGAATGTCTTAAGAATATTTTGCAGTAATGTGTATAGTACTGGATGCAGTGACTGCTGCCTGGGCCAGAGGGTGGCAGAAGGCGTTAGGGGCAGAAACGTTGGAAGAAAGATTGTCACAAGTCAAACTGGGGAAGAGAAAAATATTTTCCAAATCATTTTTCTCACGGACTCCCTCTGACACGGGAGTTTCTCATCTCCCTTCCGCCCTCCCTCCCGCCCTCCTTCTTTCTTCCTAAAATCATCATCTTCTTCACTTACATAGTTTCCCCACGGTTGATTGAGAAAAACATGTGTCTCTTTTGCCCTCCTCCCCCAAAGGATCCTATTCCTGATCTCTAAATATGCCCCTCCCCATGCAGAGGGAGGAGCATTCAGAGCCTGGGAGTCCTGCCTACCTGGAGCTGCACCCATCTTTCAGGCCATGCTCTGTTTCCTGGAACCTGAAATGGATTTACCTATTCTATGTACTTCACAGAAATGAAATCACATAATGTGTCACATTTTGTCCAGTTTCTCTCACTTGGCATAGTTTTGGGTTCATTCATGTCATAGTACGTGCTAGGACTTCATTTCTTTTTTTTTTTTTTTTTTTTTTTGAGACGGAGTCTCGCTCTGTCACCCAGGCTGGAGTGCTGTGGCCAGATCTCAGCTCACTGCAAGCTCCGCCTCCCGGGTTCACGCCATTCTCCTGTCTCAGCCTCCCGGGTAGCTGGGACTACAGGCGCCGCCACGTCGCCCGGCTAGTTTTTTTTTTTGTAGTTTTTAGTAGAGACGGGGTTTCACCGTGTTAGCCAGGATGGTCTCGATCTCCTGACCTCGTGATCCGCCCGTCTCGGCCTCCCAAAGTGCTGGGATTACAGGCTTAAGCCACCGCGCCCGGCCAGGACTTCATTTCTTCTTATGGCCAAATAATATTTTATGTATATACCACATTTCCTTTATCCATTCATCTGTTGATGGGCATTTGGGTTGTTTCCACCTTTTGGGTGTTGTGAATATTGCTGCTATGAACATTTATGTACAAGCATTTGTTTGAGTATCTGTTTTTTATTTTTGCGCGTTATCTATTTAGTAGTGGAATTACTAAGTCACTTATATTCCCACCAGCCTAAGTAAATATGTAGGAACAGAAAACAGAGTAATGGCTGCCAGGGGCTGGGGAATGTGGAGTAATCATATAATGATATGGGGTTTTACTTTCTTATGATGAAAATGTTTTGGAACTAGATTGAGATGGTGGTTGCACAATCCTGTGAACGTACTTAATGCCACTGAATTTGTTTATGATGGTTTCATTTTTCTCCACATTTCTGCCTATACTTTATATTTTCTGTCATTTTAAAAATTATAGCCATCCTACTGGATGTGAAGATACCACTACACAAAAATTAGAATGTCTAAAATTAAAGAGACAGACTATTTGCAATGGACTGAATGTTTGCACACACAGCCCAAATTCATATGTTAAAATTCTAACTCCCAAGGTTATGATATTACAAGGTGGGGCTTTGGGGAGGTAATTAGGTCATGAAGGTGGAGCCTTCATGAATATGATTAGTGTCTTTATAAAAGAGACCCTCACCATGTGAGGCTTCTTAAAAGACTGCTTTCTGCGAGAAAACAGGCCCTCACCAGAAACCAAATGTGCAAGCACCTTGATCTTGGACCTCCCAACCTCCAGAACCATGAGAAATAAATTTCTGTTGCTTATAAGCCACCCAGTCTATGGCATTTTGTTATAGCACCTGAATGGACTGAGAGATCATACCAAACAAAAAAGAGGACACGCTGTATGATTTCATTTATGTAAAACTCTAGGCAATGACAACTTATTTATACTGACAAAAAGCAGATCAATGGTTGGCTTGGGATGGGTGGGTAAGAGGGAGTGTGAGGTGGTAAGGAGCAGGAAGGTGGAATTGTGGAATTACAAAAGGCTATAGGGAAACTGCTTGGGGGTGATGGAGATGCTCACTGTCTTTTCTTTTTAATTATTATTTTTTCTGAGACAGTTTCACTCTTGTTGCCCAGGCTGGAGTGCAACGGCGCAATCTCAGCTTACTACAACCTCCGCCTCCCGGGTTAAAGTGATTCTCCTGCCTCAGCCTCCCAAGTAGCTGGGATTACAAGTATGTGCCACCATGCCCGGCTAATTTTTGTATTTTTAGTAGATATGGGGTTTCTTTATGTTGGTCAGGCTGATCTCGAATTCCTGACCTCAGGTGATCCACTCGCCTTGGCCTCCCGAAGTGTTAGGATTACAGGCTTGGGCCACCACACCCAGCCTATATGCTCACTATCTTTTCTTTTCTTTTTTTTTTTTTGAGACGGAGTCAGGCTGGAGTGCAGTGGCACGATCTCCGCTCACTGCAAGCTCCGCCCCCGGGTTCACGCCATTCTCCTGTCTCAGCCTCTCGAGTAACTGAGACTACAGACGCCCGCCACCACGCCTGGTTAATTTTTTGTATATTTAGTAGAGACGGGGTTTCACCGTGTTAGCCAGAATGGTCTTGATCTCCTGACCTCGTGATCTGCCTGCCTCAGCCTCCCAAAGTGCTGAGATTACAGGCGTGAACCACCGCACCCAGCTATGCTCACTATCTTAATGATAGTGTTGGATTCACTAGTGTATACATATGTCAAAACACAATTTTGTATACTTCAAATATGTAAAGTTTATGATATATTAAACAATAAAATTTTAAAGAATGGTTTCTTGAACAATTTTGTACATGTATTTTGGAGACTATCTGCCTATTTATTTATACGTCTATATCTATATAGTTACACAGTTTTCTCTTAGGTATATACCTTGGAAAAAATTACTGAGACATGCACACATATGTCAGCTGTGGCAGGTATGTCCATCTAAACAGCTTTCTAAAGTGGTTGTAACTATTCACATTTCCATGATCTGTATACCACTTTCTATCCAGTAAGAGTTCCATAGTTACCAACAAAACAGTAAAAATAGGATGTGTGTGTGTGTGTATATCTTGAATAGCCCAGATATGAACTTAAAATTTGATCCTGCAGGTTAAAAAACTAAAACCCAAGTTAAATTCATAGTCTGGGTATGCCTCTTCTGTGACAGTTGGTGCATTCATCAACAGTGGGAATGGAAATGAGACAGTTGAGCAGATTGTTGTGAACCTGAGTGCTTTGAACCCACAAATCTCACTGAGCCTCCCTTACTAGGAAAAGAGTCGGCTTTCTTCCTATGTGAACAAGTTGAAATTCTCTTGTTTGAAGATCCTTTATGATAACATCTGAGACAGTTATATGGCAAGGAAATGCCAACTTATTTCAAGACCCGCTTCTATCACCTCTTATTTCCTCCAGGCCCATAATTTGAATCAGATACCATCAGAAACTATTTAAGTTTTTAACTTATTTAAATGTTTATTAAAGGCACTTTTCTGTAGATATCTTGTAAAAACAACTCTTATTTTTTAAGCCTTTCCACGTAATTTAGTTTCTTCTTCACAACTTACGACCCTTCATCCAATTTAGTATATAAATTACTAACTCTAACTGCTTCTTCTCATCTCCATTTCCTCATAAGTGCTTCTGTGCCACATAAAACTTATATTAAAGAAATTAGATCTATATTCTGTTAATGTAATTCTCAAGTGCAGTCTGGACCCTAAGAGAATGGAGGTGGAGTTTAGCTGCCCCTGCACTCTTTAAACTTGGAGAGGTCATTGGGTTTCTCCAGCTCTTTAGCATTGAGCAAGACAGCCATACTTGTTTTCCTTAGTACCAGCAAAGTCCTGCTGGCTGCGAGGTTCTGCAGGAAAGCAGCTGTCAAAGGATTTGTTTCTGGAGGGAAAAGTACAGGAGCTCTAGTTCGGCACTAGAGGACCTCTAAACTCTGGGGTGGAGGATGTTAGGAAACGAGTTTTATAAAGCAACCATTGTGTAGGATTTTAGGTTAGAAGTAGAACTTCTGGATCTGAAAAGAAGAATGGAGAAAAATACTAACGACGGAATTGGAATAAAAAAATCACTAACCGTCCCTGGGTGGGCTCGAACCACCAACCTTTACAGTTAACAGCTGAACGCACTAACCGATTGTGCCACAAAAACTGACATGAGTGTTCTGTTCTTGTAGATCATATTTATAGATATTTAGGTAAACACAGGATGCTTTTGCTACCTAGATTTCTGGTTCACCACTACTTGATTGCAAGTCTAGGTCTGAGTTGGGTAATTCTATAACCTATAACATGAAACCATCCCTGCCATGTGACATTCAGATCCTTGCTTGCTTCCTCTGCAGTTTCTTAGCAGCAGCAGAAAGCAACTGACTCCCAAAGTCGAGACCCAGACACCAGTAAAATCAAATTTATTATTGGCTTGAGGAAATGGGGAATGGACAGGGGGTGTGGTGAGTGTTGGGAGAATAACTCATTGCTGATTTGAACTAGAGATACACACTTAGGAAGTCAGCTTGATGTCCTTAAATCGGTAAAGTTTTTTGAAGCCCCTTTACATAACTTCTTTCTGAATTTCAAACCTACATGCTAAGTGTTTGTTCAAAGAGGTAAGTTAAGTTTGGAAGTGGGCTCTGAAGCTCTCCCTGAATATGATTCTCAAGCTTAAATATCCCCTGGGACAGTACTAAATATCCCTAGGAAGGTACAAAGACATCTGGGACCCAAGAGATTGAGCAAGTTGAACAAATAAGCACTCCCCTCTCCAAACAATCAAAAGTATCCCTGATGGATCATGGCTTTTCATAGGGAATCACAAATTTATGATTAGTTCGATTATATTTAAGTTTTACACTGAAACATGCACCAGATCTATCAGTTATTTTGACTCAAGAAAATCAACTGTAGCAATGAATGTAATTCCCACTAGTCCTTTGGCATTTGCAAAGCTGTTAACTTTTTGAAGTTTTCTACAGTCTGGAAAATTTTTACCAAACTCTCTAATATTTCCACCAGTAGCTTCCATGACATGTTCAGAGGTTTCTATTACAGAAACCCAGACCACCCATACATCTCACTTAGGCTCAGAAAACAGTGTCACACCCAATATTGTAAGTCAATACAGTTAGTCTTTCAAATAGCAACAATTTAGTTGACTTTATGTAAAAGACCAGGTCAAAATGAGCTTTATAAAAGGGAAAATAATAGGATGTTATTCTCTGGTTGGGTGGTCAAGTAGCCCCAGGTGGAAGACTTCTATGTCTCGAGTATACTTATTGGAATAATTCAAACATTTCTGTTAAAAGTTCCAGTGGTGAGATTTGCTAGAAACTTTGAGACATTGAAGAGGCCCTGGATCCACAGAGTTGGTAGCGATGAACACTGTTTATAAACAGAAGGATCATGCCAGAAGAGGCATAGGCTGGCAAGAAAAGAAGGGGAATGGTGCATACTGTGTGAAATCAAAAGTAGAGAGGCACAATTGCAGTGGGATAAGAACAAATATACACTCAAATGTTAGTTTAGAGAACATATATGAAAATATCTTTCCTGATATGCACAGAAACTGTAGGGTGAAGTAGACAGAGCTCAGCCATTTCCTTTGGGGGAAGCCATAAGACTCAAATTAAGATGTATACAGAAATGAACAAAAGGATGAAGAGCAGAGCTGATCTGTGGGAAAGAGAAAACAGGAAAATATTGGAAATCAAATCTGGGCACAGAATATAGGGGCATTCTCTGTATGTTTCTTGCTATTTTGAGATGAGATTGAGACCATCAGCTAGAACTGTATCCTGACACCCAACTGCCAAAAGCCCTTTGGTCAGCTTGGCTGTTGTGTTTCACCCACTGATTCCTTTAACTCCACATTTCCACCCTCACTGCCAGGGTGGTCTAACTAGCTGGATCTCTCAAGATTCATTTTACACATCCAGAATAGGCAAGCAAGTCAAACATGTCGGCAGTAAGCTAACACACACACACACACACGCCCCCAATATAATCCCTTTAGAAAGTAGGCAAAGGACATTTTCCAAAAAAAGACATGGGAATGGTCAACCAACAGTTGTATGAAGAAAATGCTCAACATCACAAGTGGTCAGAAAGATACAAATTAAAACCACAATGAGATATCATCTTCTCCCAGTTAGAAGAGACACTGTTTAACAGACAAAAGAAAACACTCCCAAAATCTAATAAATCCAGATGATGAGGCAGAAAAAAGGAAGGTCTTAGACACTGTTGGCAGAAAGGTAAATAAGTACACTCACCATAAAAAACAGCATAGAAATTTCTCAAGAAAAACATGTAAAGCAGGCTGGGCATGGTGGCTCACCCCTGTAATCCCAACACTTTGGGAGGCCAAGGTAGGTGGATCACCTGAGGTCAGGAATTTGAGACCAGCCTGGCCTACATGGTGAAGCTGCGTCTCTACTAGAAATACAAAAAAATTAGCCAGGTGTGGTGGTGCGTGCCTGTAAGCTCAGTTACTTGGGAAGCTGAGGCAAGAGAATCACTTGAACCTGGGAGGTGGAGGTTGCAGTGAGCCAGGATCACGCCATTGCACTCCAGCCTGGGCTGGAGCAAGACTCTGTCAAAAAAGAAAAGAGAAAAGAAAAGAAAAGAAAGGAAAAGAAAAGAAAAGAAAAGAAAGAAAAGAAAGGAAAGAAAGAGAGAAAGAAAGAAAGAAAGAAGGAAGGAAAGAAAGAAAGAAAGAAAAACAAACAAAGGTACGACTTCTGTAGAATCCAGGAAACTCACAGCTGAGTAGTTATCCAATGCAAAGGAAATCCAGATATCAGACAGATACCCCCCATGTTTAATACAGTACTATTCACAATCACAGAAATATCGAATCAACCTAAGTGTCCATCAGCCAGGAAATAGATAAAGAAAATGTGGCATATATACACCACGGAATACTATTTGGCTATTGTATTAGTCAGGATTCCCTAGAGGGACAGAACTAATAGGAGAGAGAGAAAGAGAGAGATAATTATATAATTATATATTATATATATTTTCTTACATAATTTATATGATATATATTTATTATATGTTATATAGCTTATACATAAAATATATATTATATATTATTTATAAAACATTATATTATATATATATATAATATATAATTATACAACAAACTCTCTCTATATGTCTCCTATTAGTTCTGTCCCTCTAGGGAGCCCTGACTAATATACATGGAGAGAGGGAGAGAATAATATATGGAGCATAATACATATGGAGAGAGAGAGAGATAATTTATTAAGTATTAACTTACACAATCACAAATTCCCAAAATAGGCTGTCTGCAAGCTTGAAGAGAAGGAGAGTCAATCTAAGTCTCAAAACTGAAGAACTTGGAGTCAGATGTTTGAGGGCAGAAGCATCCAGCATGGGAGAAAGATCTAGGCTGGGAAGTTAGGCCCATCTCACATTTTCACATTTTTCTGTCTGCTTTATATTCACTGGCAGCTGATTAGATTGTGCTGACCAGATTAAGGGTGGATCTGCCTTCCCTAACCCACTGGCTCAAATGTTAATCTCCTTTGGCGACACCCTCACAATCACACCCAGGATCAATACTTTGCATCCTTCAATCCAAGTTGACATTCAGTATTAACCACCACAAGTACACCCCTTGTAAATTCAAACCCATACACATCTTCTGCGATCATACATAGACTTCAAATAACGACAATAATAAGGTCATAATTATGCCTAACATAATACAACTATCCTTTGTACAACCAGAAACGCACCAGTCTCCAACCCAAATACTATTATGTAAAGTTAACATACTTAAAGGCTGATATGAAGTCAATAAATCTTATGTCACATGATAAAGGAAAAGGAAATAAAATGATATTTTCTTAGTACAAGTGTATACATGCACAAACATGTTTTTAACAAAAGGAGGAAATACACTTGCAATTACAGTCCTCGTTTCTGCAGCTGGTCACGTGGTGACAGCTGGTATTGATGACTACCCTCTT
Organism: Trachypithecus francoisi; assembly: GCF_009764315.1. Lineage (NCBI taxonomy): Eukaryota > Metazoa > Chordata > Mammalia > Primates > Cercopithecidae > Trachypithecus > Trachypithecus francoisi. Next base: position 87,774,096 of record NW_022681470.1, on the reverse strand, counting down.
CTACTACTCATTCTGTATTCTCTTTGCCTTCAGCAAGCACCTCAGCAGGTCATAGTTTTTTTTTTTTTTTTCCTGGTGGAATGACCCAAACTTTCATTCTTGAGGTGTCTGGACCATTTGTAGTCTTGCCTGGATAGGGCTGCTGTAGTTTCCCATTGACCATAATCATAGGGCAGGGTAATACTAAGAGATGCCCTAATGGATCTCCTGTATTCCATGCATACTCTTCCTTACCTCGGTCATAGAGTAGTAGACTGATTTCATCTTGATAGTCCGGATCAATCACCCCAGCCAACACTGTAACTCCCTTCTTAGCCTGTTGACTTAAAGGTAGGAGGAGCCCAAAGTGTCTAGGTGGCAATCTCAGCTTCCAGTTTAATGGAATCGTTCTTGTGTCTCCTGGTGGCAGTGTTCCTCCTCCTGGAACTAAGACCTCCAGGCCAGCAGAACATAATGTCATGGGAACAGGAATAAAAACTTTGCTTGTGGAACACTATGGGTGATGGTGAGTTGTGCCACTTCCACTTCCATCCCTTGATTCCTGGACCTGTGAATCCTGGCTATGGGAGAAACAGTACCATATATTGGATGCTGATTCAGAGCATACACGGCCTTCTTGAGAACTTTGCCCCAGCCCTACAAAGTATTGTTGCCTAGTTGGCATTGTAATTGTGACTTCACAAGGCCATTCCACTGTTCTATCAATCCAGCTGCTTCTGGATGATGGGGAATATGGAAAGACCAGTAAATTCCATGAACACGAGGCCACTGCTACACTGCATTTGCCATAAAGTGAATGCGTTGGTCAGAGGCAATGCTATGTGGAATACCATGACGGTGGATAAGGCATTCCATGAGTCCATGGATGGTAGTCTTTGTAGAAGCGTTGTATGCAGGATAGGCAAACCCATATCCTAAGTAAGTGTCTATTCCAGTGAGGACAAACCTTTGCCCTTTCCATGATGGGAGAGGTCCAATATAACCAACTGCCACCGGGTAGCTGGCTGGTTACCCCGAGGAATGGTGCCACATTGAGGACTCAGTGTTGGTGTCTGCTCCTGGCAAACTGGGCACTCAGCAGTGACTGTAGCCAGGTCAGCCTTGGTGAGTGGAAGTCCATGTTGCCGAACCCATGTGTAACCTCCATCCCTGCCTCCATGGCCACTTTGTTCATGAGCCCACTGGGTGATCACAGGGGTGGCTGGGGAAGGAGGCTGAGTGGTGTACATAGAACGGGTCATCCTATCCACTTGATTATTAAAATCCTCCTCTGCTGAGGTCACCTGTTGGTGAGCACTCACATGGAATACAAAAGTCTTCACAGTTTTTGACCACCCAGAGAGGTTCATCCATGTACCTCTTCCCTAAATTTATTTGTCACCAATTTTCCAATCATGCTTCTTCCAAGTTCCTGACCATCCAGCCATACCTCTGGTTGCAGCCAGTGAATCAGTATATAATCACATATCTGGCCATTTCTCCTTCCATGCAAAGTGCACAACCGGTGCACTTCTGAAAGTTCTGCTCACTGGGAAGATTTCCCTTCACTGCTGTCCTTTAGGGGTGTCCTAGAAAATGGTGGCTGTAGTGCTGCTGCTGTCCACTTTAGGGTGGTGCCTGCATATTGTGCAAAATCATCTGTGAACCAGGCGCTAGTCTTCTATTCCTCTGTCAACTGATCATAGGGAACTTCTAATGAAGCCATCGGTGCAGGCTAGGGGAGGGAAGGCAGGGTGGCAGGAGTGCAGACCATGGCCGTTTGAGCCACTTCCTCGTGTAATTTACTTGTGCCTTCAGGACCTGCTCAAGCCTGATAACATACATACCACTTCCATTTGATGATGGAATGCTGCTGTGCATGACCCACTAGATGGGTCAGAAAGCACCCAGTTCATGATAGGCAATTCAGGTCGCATGGTGACTTGATGACCCATAGTCAAACGTTCAGTTTCCACCAAAGCTCAGCAACAGGCCAAGAGCTGTCTCTCAAAAGGAGAGTAATTATCTGCAGAAGACGGCAGGGCCTTGATCAAAAATCCTAGAGGCCTCTGCTGTGATTCACCCATGGGGGCCTGCCAAAGGATCCAAACAACATCCCTATCTGCCACTGACACCTCAAGCACCACTGGATCTGCTGGATCATATGACCCAAGTGGCAGATCAGCTTGCGCAGCAGCCTGAACCTGTTGCAGGGCCTTCTCCTGTTCTGGACCCCACTCAAAACTGGCAGGCTTTCAGGTCATTTGATAAATGGGCCAGAATGACACACCCAAATGAGGAATATGTTACCTCCAAAATCCAAATAGGCCCACTAGGTGTCATGCCTCTTTCTTGGTTGTAGGAGGGGCCAACTGCAGCAACTTATCCTTCACCTTAGAACGAATATCTTGACAGGTCCCACACCATTGGACCCCTAGAAATTTTACTGAGGTAGAAGCTCCCTGAATTTTAGTTGGATTTATTTCCCATCCTCTGGCATGCAAATGTCTCACCAATAAGTCCAGTGTGTTTGCTACTTCTTGCTCACTGGATCCAGTCAGCATAATGTCATCAATGTAATGGGTGAGTGTGACATCTTGCGGAAGCAAAAAGCGATCTAGGTCTCTCTGAATAAAATGATGACACAAAGCTAGAGAGTTGATATACCCTTGAGGTAGGACAGTAAAGGTATATTGCTGGCCTTGCCAGCTGAAGGCAAATCACTTCTGGTGAACCTTCTGGACAGGAATGGAGAAAAAGGCATTTGCCAACTCAATGGCTGCATATCAGGTACCAGGAGATGTATTACTTTGCTCAAGCAATGAAACCATATCTGGTACAGCAGCTGCAATTGGAGTCACCACTTGGTTAAGCTTACGACAGTCTGCTGTCATTCTTCAAGATCCATCTCTCTTCTGCACAGGCCAAATGGGAGAGTTGAATGTGGATGTGGTGGGAATCACCACCCCTGTGTCTTTCATGTCCTTGATGTCACCATCAAGAGGTGCGATAGTGTTTTTTATTTACTATTTTTCTAGGTAGGGGCAGCTCTAATGGCCTCCATTTGGGCCTTCCCACCATAATAGCTCTACCAGTCAGAGAGCCAATGTGGGGGTTTTGCCAGCAGAAAAGCATGTGTATGCAAATTATGCATTCTGGTACTGGGGAAATGACCACAGGATGAGTCTGGGGACCCACTGGACCCACTATAAGTCGGACTGAGCTAAAACTCGATTAATTACCTGACCTCCATAAGCCCCTACTTTAACTGGAGGGCCACAATGACATTTCGGGTACCCTGGAATCAATGTCAGCTCAGAGCCAGAGTCCAGTAGTCCCTGAAATATCTGATCATTTCTCTTTCCTCAATGCACAGTTACCCTGGTAAAAGGCTGGAGGTCTTCTTGGGGAAGGATTGGAGAAAGATTCATTGCATAAACTGTGGGTAATGTAGTGGGGTTCCTTCCTCAAGGGGACCTGGCTTCCCCTTCATTCAAAGTGTTCTGGGTCTGTAAACTGGCTCAAGTCTGGAAATTGATTGAGGGGCCATGATTCTCTGTTTTTATATTTCAAATTAGCCTTTTGTCCCTTCGATGTAGAAGAATTTTCCTTATATAAAATAAGTAGGAATTCAGTAGGCTTCCTATCAATTTCACTTCTAGGAACTCTGTGATTAATTAGCCAATGCCAGAGCTCTACACGAGTCAGACTATTTTGATTGCTGTTTTGTCTCTGCTGTCCATTACGGTAGCTACGCCCACCTGGTCTTTGATGGTTGAGCGCCACCACTTGACCCCTGCTACCTTGGGATCCAATTATTCCCACTGTATGTAAATTTTGTAGTTGGGTGACTGCAGTTCCTGCTGTTAGATCTGACATATAGAGAAGAGTAATTATAGAGCTCTTCAAAGATGCAGGTGCTGTCCTCACAAATCTATTTCACAAGGCATTAATTGCAACGGCATATCTTCTGGACCCTCCCAGCTGGGATGAGTAGGTCTAAAGTGGCTAATTCACTCCACCTCCCAATCTCCCTAAGCCTTTGGATACCTTCCTCTACATTAAACCAAAGGAGATCAAGCATTTTTAGCTTGTTAACAGCAGGCCATCTTTTAATCCATATTTCAGGTAACCAAACAAATAAACAATTATAACCTTTTTAAACTCCCTGAGCTACAACATTAAATGCAGAGTCCCTACTTAGTGGGCCCAAATCAATAAATTCAGCCTGATCCAACTCTATGTTCCTTTCACCATTATCCCATACCCTCAATATTTATTCCAATGCCTGTTCTCCAGATTTCTGTTTATATAGAGAACTCAAGGAGTTATTTTCAAATGTAGCACACCTCCTCATGGGTCACAATCTCAACCTCACCTCTAGGGGTCTGCCAGGACTTTAGTCTAGTTATAGGTGTAGAAGCAAACAGAGGTGTTGGGGGTGGCTCCTAAGGAGAACCAACATATTTTGCCTGGCAACTGCCTCAGAGGAGGCCATCACTGTTGCCTCAGGCAGCACAGGGTTTATCTCTTCAGACAAAGGTGGAAAGGCTGATGGCAGCAAGGGTAGGGGAGGGGATGTTGACACTACTGGGGATGGGGAAGCTGTTCCTTCTGGCAAAAAAGGTTCATCAGAGTTTACAAACTCTGTGTCCGCAGCTTTATCAGGGTTCTCCCACACATCCCCATTCCAAGTTGCAGGATCCCATTCTTTTCCAATCAATGCCCTCACTTTAACAGTAGACACCTGGCAAGGCTGTGCACGCACCTTTCATTGCAGATCAGCCACTCACATGATAAGAGCTTGTGTCTATTTTTTCACAATTTCAGCTCTTTCTCAACAGGAGATAAGACTCTCACTCAGGGAAATCTTAGCAGATTTGAGGCATGGTATCTACTTCTGAAGCTGGAAGACAGAATTCCTGGGTTCATCATTTTCTTTCATTAATTTGTCCACTGAACTTAGGAGCCAAAAACCAACTTCATTATATTGCTTGGTATGTTCAAAGGTATTATGTATAGAATCACTAAACTCCTTGACTCTCACAAGCGGTGAATCAGGAGTGTCAAATGCATTTGTTTTGCATAACTTTCTAAACAGTTCACACCAAGGACTATCAGTGGTCTCCATAGTATTAGAAGTAGAGTCCTTAGCATTTTTGGGTCTAATCATATTAAGCAGCTAACTCCAGAAACCTCAAAGCCAATAAGACAACTTCATGCTTTATATTCTATTCCTCTAGAACTACTTCTGGTACCCAAATCTGTACAAGTCTGGGTTCCCCACAGGGAAAGTACTAACTGGACTACATATATACATGTATTCCCACGGCGCGCTCATGGGAGCCCCGGCGTGGCGGTATAGGGGTGAGCATAGCTGCCTTCCAAGCAGTTGACCCGATTTCGATTCCGGGCCAACACAGCAGGCTGAACTTTCGCGAAGGTCCCGGGCACGGAGGCGGGTCTCAGAGACCCGAATCTCGGTCTTCCATGTGACAGGAGGGAATACTCACCACATATATATATGTATATAGATATACACACACACACACACACACACACGTTTATTAAGTATTAATTTACACAATCACAAAATCCCAAAACATGCTGTTTGCAAGCACGAGGAGGAAGGGCAGCTAGCCCAGGTCGCAAAACAGAAGAACTTGGAATCCAATGTTAGAGAGCAGGAAGCATCACGGCATGGGAGAGAGGTGTAGGCGGGGAGGCAAAGCCACTCTTCTCTTTTCACATTTTCTGCCTCCTTTATACAGGGTGGTAACTGATTAGAACCATGTGCACACCAGATTAAGTATGGGTCTGCCTTCCCCAGCCTGTTCACTCAAATGTTTATGACCTTTAGCAACACTGTCACAGATACACCTAGCAATACTAAGTTGCATCCGTCAATCCAATCAAGTTGACACTAAAGATTAACAAACACAGGCATAAAAAAAAATAATGAAATGCAGTGACTGGCAGCAACATGAAAGAAACGGGAGGTCACGATGTAACCTCAAATGAGCCGGGCACAGAAAGACACAGAGGGCAGGTTCTGACTCCAATCGTGGGAGCTCAGAAAGTTCACCTTGTGGAGGTGGAGAGTAGAACGATAGACAACAGAGGCTGGAGAGGGTGTGTGGGTGACTGGGGTGAAGAGAGGTTGGCGAAATGGGTACGAGCATGCGTTCAGATGGAGGGAATACGTTCTAATAATGTTCTATGACAGAGTAGGGCGACTAGGGGTCACAACGATATATTAGCGTGTGTTTCCAAAGAGCTGGAAGACAGCACCTGAGCTGTTCCCAACAGGTAGAGATGACAGATACCCACGGGATGGATGCCCTACATCCCCTCAGTTGATCATCGATCGCCACGCAATCTACACGCGTCACCACATGTCACAGGAATCCCATCAACATCATGTCCGCATGAAGAAAAACATAATCATGCTACAAGGGCGATTGTCACAGCTCTGGCTCCCCAGCGTCATGGCCCATGGTCTCGGCTCCTCAAGTTCCGCTGCCATTTCTACCAAAGCCGCTGACACCCGTGGAGCCCAATCACGGGTCCCGTGCTCCAAGGGTCTGGCACGCCTTGGAAAAGCCCGTGCGCTTGCTGGCATGAGTGGCTCTGGCAGGTGGCCCAACCGCTGGGCGCAGATCCCCCGCAGCCGAGAGAGAAGTGGCCCGTCAGCCACCCGGCTTGGCTTGGCGGAAGCCGCTCTGCTCGAGAGTCCTGGCCCATTCCGTGGCCAGACGAGAGTGCGTGGTGGGCGGTGGTGGTGGCGGCGGCGGCTCACCTGGCGGCCATTGGAGGAGAGAGCCTGACCTGGCCAGTGGGCTTTGCCGCTGAGAAAGAGTGGGAGGGAGGCGAGCACCTGACAAGGAAGAGCTGTGACGCTGATGTTGCGAGGGTGGTGCCAGCTGTTGCGAGGGTGGTGCCAGCGAGGCGGGCCAAAAGGACGGATGGGTGGAGGTAGGCGGGGAGGTTGGGGCGCACGTGGAGGCCGCCGGAGGTTGCGGCTGGGGCGCGGGAGAAGCGAGCGAGCCTGTTGGTCAAAAGGGGAGGTGTGAAGGGGCCTGGCAGTTGGCAGGCAGAGCCAAAGAAGGAAGGCTTCCCTGACCGGGAATCGAACCCGGGCCGCGGCGGTGAGAGCGCCGAATCCTAACCACTAGACCACCAGGGAGAGACGCCTTCAGGGCCCGGCTTGCGCATCCTGGCCCCAGCGCCTGTGGCCCCAGCACTGGGCGCTACCTTGGCGCCTGTCCCCTGCTTCCGTTTAAAACAAACACCCGCAACCAGCCCCCGCGAGGCCGGCGGCAACCCGCCCGCCCCAACCAGCAGCTCTGGCCCTGTTCGCAGCACACCCTGCAAACACCGCGCCCCTCCTTCCCGGGCGCACACGCACGCAGCCACAGGCCAAGCTCCGACACGAGCTCCGCGCCCGGGCCTCCCGCAAAAGGTCGGCCGGCTGCGTTGGCCGGGAATCGAACCCGGGTCAACTGCTTGGAAGGCAGCTATGCTCACCACTATACCACCAACGCCGCACGGCGCGGGCAGCCCCGCCACGCCGGCCCGGGGCTCCCACCAGCGCGCCGCCCACGCCGGGCGCAGCAGGGCCCCGACGTCGGGTCCTTCTGCCTGCCCGCCGGCAGCTCCGCGCTGCCACGGCCCGCCAAAGGCCGGCCAGCGCCCCACCGGTGCAAGGCGAGCGCGGCTGCCCCGTTCCGCCCCCGTTCTGCCTCTGGGGGCGCTCTCGATCCCTCGCCGACCCGGGCCGCCCGCGTCCTTCTCCACCAGGTGTCCCGCGGGCACACGGTCGGCGCCCACAGGGTCCTCACCTCCTCCGCCTCCCACCGGCCGCTGGGCCCTGTGCGGTGGCAGAAAGCCTCTTCCCACAACCACTTTGGGCCGGCAGATCGCTGGGCGCCCTGGGGGCCAGAGGAGGCTGCCCCGCTGTGGCGATCAAGCGGCGGGGGAGAAGAAAAGGGAGGAGGCCAAGGGGCCCCAGAGGGCCCAGAGGGCCAAGGGGCCAGGCAGGTCAGGCCCGAGATGGGGCCCTGCGACTAGCTGGAGGGCGGAGGGAGGAGAAGGAGGGCCCACAGGCTGGTCCGAGGCGGCGGCCCTAAAAGGACTGCTGCCTCCCCGTCGGGGAATCGAACCCCGGTCTCCCGCGTGACAGGCGGGGATACTCACCACTATACTAACGAGGATAATGGCGACGGTGGCCGGGACGCCAGACCCCACTGCGACCGCGGACGCCCAGCCCTGCCTTGAGCCCCTCCCCCAACCGCAGGGGCCCCGCGCGTGCTCGCCCCCCACCCGCCACCCCCACCGTTGGCGCGGCCTGCCCCGACACCCAACAAAGCACCCTGCTGTCCCACTGGGACCCGGAGACGGACCCCGACAGCTACCCGAGCGGCGTGGAACCTCCCCTTGCGCCCTGCCTGCCGGCTCCAACGCGGGGATACCGCCGGCAGGAAGAGGCTGCGGGCCAGACAGCCAGGTTGCTGCTCCTAGGACGTGGTGCACAGCGCGCCCTGCGGGGTTCCGCCAGCGGAGGCGCGGGCGCCGGGACGGGCCGCCTCGGCCGGCCGGACGTGGACCCTTCGGGTCCGGGGTAGGTACGCGGGGGCGTCCACGCCCACGCCGGCTGGCTCCGTTCACTCGCCCCCGCGGTCCCTCGGTTGCGCACCGAACCCAGACACGCGCCGGCCAAGGGCGCCGGGGTTCGCGCGGGGTCCCAGCCAGGCGAGCGGCGACGCGCCCCAACACGCCGGGTCAGGATGGCCGAGCGGTCTAAGGCGCTGCGTTCAGGTCGCAGTCTCCCCTGGAGGCGTGGGTTCGAATCCCACTCCTGACAAGCCGACCTTTTGGCCCGCCCGCCGGAGGGCAACGCCCATCGCAACCCCGGAGAACCTTTGGTCGGTTCCTGCCTTGAGCCCTTGCCCACTCTCCAAACTCCAGCCCCCTTGAAGCAAGCCTCCAAAATGCCGCGGCTTCTCAGGCACGTCCCTTCTTCCTGCCCACCCGCCGGCTGTGGCAGAAAACAGCCCAGCACCATGCGCCAGCGCCCGCGACCCTCTACCAATTGCCCTTCGGACAGACGCACTCCCCACCACCTCACACGCCCTCTTCCCTGGCCCCACACACAGCGAGCCACCGCGACCACCTTCCACGCTCTTCCCTACCTAGCTCCTCCGCCCGCCTTCTCCTCACTCGCCCAAACAGACGCAGCCCAGACTCTGCCCCCATTCCTCCTTTTCCCTCCTTCCTCCCACCGGCCTCCGCCCAGCGCCCAGCGCCCAGCGCCCAGCCCGCCCGCCGCCTTGAATCGCCGTTGCGCTGCCCAGAGGCCTCCGGCGTGCACAGCCCGCTGGGTTTCACCCTCCGACTTCTGACCGCCGAACAGCAGCGAGCGACCCGCTCTTGGAGCCGCGCACACTTCTCCCACCAGAGGCACGCCATCCAACGTCCTGTCCTTTCCTCCGACCCCTCGGACCCCGTCTGCGCATTCCACTCCCCCGCGCCCTAGGCAGGTCCCCGATCCCACCTCCCTACTTGTGCTCCCTTCCCGCTAACACCTGCCTGCCGGCCCACCTGCAGCCCCGACGCCTGCCGGCCGCCAGAGGCACGGGATCCCTGCACACAGCCTGGCAGGCGAGTCCGTACCCGGAAAGACAGCCAACGAAGAATCACCAGCGGAAGCCCTAGATCCCCGTCACGCGCCCACAAACGCCAGGCCCCGCCGGGACAGCTCTGGGCCACACCACACCGCATCCCCACGCGGGAAGCCGCGGCCTGGGCGGTCCCAGCCACACCCAGCGCGCCTTCTCCCGGGTCAGCCAGCTGCGGCTCTGCCAAAGCGCTCCTCCGCTCCTTTCTCGCGCTCCAGCCTCCCTACCAGCCCATCGGGGCCGGACCCCAAGTGCGAGCCGGTGGCCTGGGTCAGAGCGCAGAAGCCAGGCGCCCACGGACTTGGTCTGCGTTTCTGAGCCGCACGCGGCGGCTGCCAGACCCGTCCCCCATCGCCGCCCCCGCTCGCTGACGCGCTGACACACCCACCCCCACACCCACCCGCAGCTGACACAAGCGAGAAGGCCAGCCCGGCCGGAGAAACAACAACAACAAAGAAAACAAAACAAACACAAAAGAAAAACTCTGGATCTGGGCCGGGGATCCGCGCTCAGCAAGGCCCGCCACAGCTCAGCTGCCCACACGGGCATTCGGGCGCGGGCCACGGCTGGTCCTTCCCCTGGCGACCCCGGCGGGCAGTCTCTGGGCTCTGGGCGGCAGAGAAAGCGCAAGATGGGAGGAGTCGGCCTCTCTCCTTCCGCGCTCCCTCCGCGCCGAGCCCCAGGTCCCTCGACGTGACGGGAGCCTCCCCTTCTGCTCGCCCCATTGGGCCAGACTCTCTGGACGCCCCAATGGGATGGAGACCCACGGCAGGCGGTGACCAGTGAACGGCGGCTGGTGGCGAGTTCCGCTGTGCCAGCTTCCGTTGGCGTTTACCACGGGTGCATGGGTGGTTCAGTGGTAGAATTCTCGCCTGCCACGCGGGAGGCCCGGGTTCGATTCCCGGCCCATGCAGCACGCCCTCCCATTTTGGTGCTGCTGCTGCTGCGGCACCACGGCGTAGCAGTAGCTACCTTCGCCTCTGCCGCCTCCTTACGCTCCGGGCGCGCCAGCGTGTCCTGCAAGGGCTGCGCTCCCACGCGCGATGCCCCTCTGCCCTTTCTTCCGTGCCTCTCTCCACTGACTTACGGATGAGGCTAACCCCGCCCCCCTTCCTTGGTAAAAACAACCCCTCCAAACACGAGAGCACGCCAGACACCAGCCCTTGGCAACCTCCCGGTCCTGTTTCTCTTCACTACCCTGCCACCACCTCTGCCCGACGCATTTCACTTCAAGGAATATCGCCAGGCACCAAGGGCTTGCACCCACTCGCCCCACCTCTTCTCTTCACCTTGCACCACCTCTACCTCTTTGTCTCTCTCTCTCCCCCTCGCTGGCTCCCCACATCCAGAAAAGGATGCCATGGTTGCCCTTCCATCCTGAAGACGGCTTATTTATGTCTGGGGTCCAGTTGCATCCCCTACCCCTTCGGGACGTGGGACGTGGCCTCCAGTCGCTCCGTCACGATGCCTGCCCCACCCTGGGCTGCTTGCCACCTCACCCCAGCCCCACTCCATATTCTGACTGCCCAGCCCAAGCAGCATCCCAGTCTCCCTGGCGGGGATCCCCTTTGACCACACAGACTTCCTTCCTGCCAAGACCCACCCGCCGAAAAGGTCCAGGCTTCAGGCTCAGCCCTCCCTCCGCTGTCTTTGTCTCACCCCACCCGCCTTTTCACTCACACACACACAGACACACACACACATTCTCACTCCCCCCCGTCTCTCTGTCTCTCTGTGTCTCTAGTTCTCTCTCTCTCTCTCTGTGACTCTATCACTCTGTCACTCTCTCGCACATCCAACTCTCCCTCTCGCCGTCAATGCCCCTCTCTCACACGACTCATATCCCTCAGCCCTGGCCTCCTTCAGGCTCTTCAGACACATGCCAGCTCCGCCACCAGCTGCGATCCCTCTGACCGCATGGGCAGCCCGTGAGGTGCCCTAACGCCCCAGGCGTCTGCACCACCTCCGTTTGACTGGACAGCCTCACTCCCGGACCTTGCCAGCCAGTCCTGTGCACCCCCCCGGACACCCTGGACTCCTTCTTCCAGCTCCCAGCACACGACATGCTTCTCTCCTTTCCTTGGTGTCAGCCCCTTGCCCCGGGCTGGGGTGGACGCCAGCCACGGGAACGGACACCTTCGTCCATCACTGTCACCCACTGACATCCACCCACATCACCCTGGCAAGCAAGCCAGCCTCCCGTGGGGATGGCAAACCTCTCCATCCCCGATAGGGTCTGGTCTCTGCAGGTGATCCGACTGTGCCAAGATCCCACGAATGACACGGGACAGGTTTGTGCAGTTGGTTGGACCTCTACTTTGCCCCTAAAGAGAGTATTGGCAAGAAGTCGACTGACCTCTGCCATTGACTCGGGGAATCAGCCAAACAGTAAGATCAATACGGGTTGAATAGAGGCTTGGAGAACTGGGCTCATCTGTGCTAAGGAGGGGATGGGAAAAAAGTTCCATAGCGAATCTTGGCGTTGGGGATAGGTACCATCTCCACATGTTCCTTGACATTTGGAGAGAAGATCGAGAGCGTAGGTCAGGCAATGGGAAGCAATCTTCGGCTACAAGTCTATCATGAACCCCAACTCCGCACATGCGGCTTTGGCCAGCTTGGCTGTTGGGTTTTCCCCACCAGCTCCTGCATCCTCCACGCTTCAATGCCCGTGGCCAGGTTGGTCCAACTAACGGGACCTCTCGAGATTCGTTTTCACATCCAGAATAGGCGAGAATCTCAAACCTGTCAACAGTGAGTGGGAGCACGTGTACACACATGCGCGTGTATGTTGCGGGAAGTCAGGGACCCCCGAACGGAGGGGCCGGCTGGAGCCGCGGCAGAGGAACATAAATTGTGAAGATTTCATTTTTATATGGACATTTATCGGTTCCCAAATAATACTTTGATAATTCCTTACGCCTGTCTTTGCTTTATTCTCTGAATCCTGTTATCTTCGTAAGCTGAGGATGGACGTCACCTCAGGACCACGGTGATAATTGGGTTAACTGTACACATTGACTGTAAAACATGTGTGTTTGAACAATAGGAAGTCAGTGCACCTTGAGAAAGAATAGAATAACAGCGATATTTAGGGAACAAGGGAAGACAGCCATAAGGTCCGACCGCCTGCGGGGTCGGGCAAAGAGCGCCGTATTTTTCTTCTCGCAGAGAGCCCGTAAACGGACCTGCAAGTAGGGAAGATATCGCTAAATTCTTTTCCTGGCAAGGAATATTGAGATTAACACTCTCGGGAGGGAATGCATTCCTGGTGGGAGGTCTATAAACAGCCGCTCTGGGAATGTCTGTCCTCTGCGGTCAAGATAAGGCCCGAGATACGCCCTGGTCTCCTGCAGTACCCTCAGGCTTATTAGGGCGGGGAAAAACTGCGCCCTGCTAAGTTTGTGGTCAGGCCGGTTGTCTGCTCTCGAACCCTGTTTTCTGTTGTTTGAGATGTTTATCAAGACAATACGTGCGCCGCTGAACATAGACCCCATCAATAAATCTGCTTTTGCCCTTTGCCCTGTTCCCTCAGAAGCATGTGATCTTTGTTCTGCTTTTTGCCCTGCGAAGCATGTGATCTCTGTACCTACTCCCTGTTCGTGCACCCCCTCCCCTTTTGAAATCCTTAACAAAAACTTGCTGGTTTTGAGGCTCGGGTGGGCATCACGGTCCTACCGATATGTGATGTCACCCCCGGTGGCCCAGCTGTCAAATTCCTCTCTTTGCACTCTCCCTCTTTACTTCTCAGCCGGACGGCACTTACGGAAAATAGAAGGAACCTACGCGGAAATATCGGGGGTGGGTTCCCCCGATAGGTGTATGAAGAAAATGCTCACCGTCACCCATCGTCGGGGAAATGCAAATGAAAACCACGAGGAGCAGCTGTCATCTTACCCCGCTTAGGATGGCTATCATTAAAGCCAGAGGGAAAACAACCAACCCTGCCGACGAGGTAGACAAAAGGCAAGACTTCGACCCCGTCGGCGGAAAGGTGAATAAGTACAGCCGCCATGAAAAACGGCATGGAGATTTCCGAAAACAAAACGCAACAAACTAACAAACAAACAAAACCCCACCCCAACCCTACGCTGCCACCTCCCCCCAACCCCTCGCACACAGATAACACAAGGTAGAGCTACCCTTGGGCCCGGCAATCCCGCAGATGGGTGTTTAACCAAAGCACCAGGAAATCTGAATTTCCGAGGGATACCTGCACCCCTATGTTTACTGCAGCACTATTCACAATTGCAGAAACGTCCAATCAACCTAAGTGTCCATCGGCCGGGAAATGGATTAACGAAAACGTGGCATGTGTACACCACGGAATACTATTTGGCCATAAAAAAGAAGGAAATCCTCTCGTCTGCAGCAACAGAGGTGGAACTAAAGGTCACGATGTAACCTCAAATGAGCCGGGCACAGAAAGACACAGAGGGCAGGTTCTGACTCCAATCGTGGGAGCTCAGAAAGTTCACCTTGTGGAGGTGGAGAGTAGAACGATAGACAACAGAGGCTGGAGAGGGTGTGTGGGTGACTGGGGTGAAGAGAGGTTGGCGAAATGGGTACGAGCATGCGTTCAGATGGAGGGATTACGTTCTAATAATGTTCTATGACAGAGTAGGGCGACTAGGGGTCACAACGATATTTAGCGTGTGTTTCCAAAGAGCTGGAAGACAGCACCTGAGCTGTTCCCAACAGGTAGAGATGACAGATACCCACGGGATGGATGCCCTACATCCCCTCAGTTGATCATCGATCGCCACGCAATCTACACGCGTCACCACATGTCACAGGAATCCCATCAACATCATGTCCGCATGAAGAAAAACATAATCATGCTACAAGGGCGATTGTCACAGCTCTGGCTCCCCAGCGTCATGGCCCGTGGTCTCGGCTCCTCAAGTTCCGCTGCCATTTCTACCAAAGCCGCTGACACCCGTGGAGCCCAATCACGGGTCCCGTGCTCCAAGGGTCTGGCACGCCTTGGAAAAGCCCGTGCGCTTGCTGGCATGAGTGGCTCTGGCAGGTGGCCCAACCGCTGGGCGCAGATCCCCCGCAGCCGAGAGAGAAGTGGCCCGTCAGCCACCCGGCTTGGCTTGGCGGAAGCCGCTCTGCTCGAGAGTCCTGGCCCATTCCGTGGCCAGACGAGAGTGCGTGGTGGGCGGTGGTGGTGGCGGCGGCGGCTCACCTGGCGGCCATTGGAGGAGAAAGCCTGACCTGGCCAGTGGGCTTTGCCGCTGAAGAAGAGTGGGAGGGAGGCGAGCACCTGACAAGGAAGAGCTGTGACGCTGATGTTGCGAGGGTGGTGCCAGCTGTTGCGAGGGTGGTGCCAGCGTTGAGGCGGGCCAAAAGGACGGATGGGTGGAGGTAGGCGGGGAGGTTGGGGCGCACGTGGAGGCCGCCGGAGGTTGCGGCTGGGGCGCGGGAGAAGCGAGCGAGCCTGTTGGTCAAAAGGGGAGGTGTGAAGGGGCCTGGCAGTTGGCAGGCAGAGCCAAAGAAGGAAGGCTTCCCTGACCGGGAATCGAACCCGGGCCGCGGCGGTGAGAGCGCCGAATCCTAACCACTAGACCACCAGGGAGAGACGCCTTCAGGGCCCGGCTTGCGCGTCCTGGCCCCAGCGCCTGTGGCCCCAGCACTGGGCGCTACCTTGGCGCCTGTCCCCTGCTTCCCTTTAAAACAAACACCCGCAACCAGCCCCCGCGAGGCCGGCGGCAACCCGCCCGCCCCAACCAGCAGCTCTGGCCCTGTTCGCAGCACACCCTGCAAACACACCGCGCCTCCTTCCCGGCGCACACGCACGCAGCCACAGGCCAAGCTCCCACACGAGCTCCCGCCCGGCCCCCCACCCCCCCAAAAGTCGGCGGCTGCGTTGGCCGGGAATCGAACCCGGGTCAACTGCTTGGAAGGCAGCTATGCTCACCACTATACCACCAACGCCGCACGGCGCGGGCAGCCCCGCCACGCCGGCCCGGGGCTCCCACCAGCGCGCCGCCCACGCCGGGCGCAGCAGGGCCCCGACGTCGGGTCCTTCCGCCTGCCCGCCGGCAGCTCCGCGCTGCCACGGCCCCGCCAAAGGCCGGCCAGCGCCCCACCGGTGCAAGGCGAGCGCGGCTGCCCCGTTCCGCCCCCGTTCTGCCTCTGGGGGCGCTCTCGATCCCTCGCCGACCCGGGCCGCCCGAGTCCTTCTCCACCAGGTGTCCCGCGGGCACACGGTCGGCGCCCACAGGGTCCTCAACTCCTCCACCTCCCACCGGCCGCTGGGCCCTGTGCGGTGGCAGAAAGCCTCTTCCCACAACCACTTTGGGCCGGCAGATCGCTGGGCGCCCTGGGGGCCAGAGGAGGCTGCCCCGCTGTGGCGATCAAGTGGCGGGGGAGAAGAAAAGGGAGGAGGCCAAGGGGGCCAGGCAGGTCAGGCCCGAGATGGGGCCCTGCGACTAGCTGGAGGGCGGAGGGAGGAGAAGGAGGGCCCACAGGCTGGTCCGAGGCGGCGGCCCTAAAAGGACTGCTGCCTCCCCGTCGGGGAATCGAACCCCGGTCTCCCGCGTGACAGGCGGGGATACTCACCACTATACTAACGAGGATAATGGCCACGGTGGCCGGGAGGCCAGACCCCACTGCGACCGCGGACGCCCAGTCCTGCCTTGAGCCCCTCCCCCAACCGCAGGGGCCCCGCGCGTGCTCGCCCCCCACCCGCCACCCCCACCGTTGGCGCGGCCTGCCCCGACACCCAACAAAGCACCCTGCGGTCCCACTGGGACCCGGAGACGGACCCCGACAGCTACCCGAGCGGCGTGGAACCTCCCCTTGCACCCTGCCTGCCGGCTCCAACGCGGGGATACCGCCGGCAGGAAGAGGCTGCGGGCCAGACAGCCAGGTTGCTGCTCCTAGGACGTGGTGCGCAGCGCGCCCTGCGGGGTTCCGCCAGCGGAGGCGCGGGCGCGGGGAGGGGCCGCCGCCGCCGGCCCGACGTGAACCCTTTGGGTCCGGGGTAGGTACGCGGGGGCGTCCACGCCCAGGCCAGCTGGCTCCGATCACTCGCCCCCGCGGTCCCTGGGTTCTGCACGGAACCCAGACACGCGCCGGGCCGGCGCCGGGGTTTGCGCGGGGTCCCAGCCAGGCGAGCTGAGACGGGCCCCAACATGCCGGGTCAGGATGGCCGAGCGGTCTAAGGCGCTGCGTTCAGGTCGCAGTCTCCCCTGGAGGCGTGGGTTCGAATCCCACTCCTGACAAGCTGACCTTTTGGCCCGCCCGCCGGAGGGCAACGCCCATCGCAACCCCGGAGAACCTTTGGTCGGTTCCTGCCTTGAGCCCTTGCCCACTCTCCAAACTCCAGCCCCCTTGAAGCAAGCCTCCAAAATGCCGCGGCTTCTCAGGCACGTCCCTTCTTCCTGCCCACCCGCCGGCTGTGGCAGAAAACAGCCCAGCACCATGCGCCAGCGCCCGCGACCCTCTACCAATTGCCCTTCGGACAGACGCACTCCCCACCACCTCACACGCCCTCTTCCCTGGCCCCACACACAGCGAGCCACCGCGACCACCTTCCACGCTCTTCCCTACCTAGCTCCTCCGCCCGCCTTCTCCTCACTCGCCCAAACAGACGCAGCCCAGACTCTGCCCCCATTCCTCCTTTTCCCTCCTTCCTCCCACCGGCCTCCGCCCAGCGCCCAGCGCCCAGCGCCCGCCGCCTTGAATCGCCGTTGCGCTGCCCAGAGGCCTCCGGCGTGCACAGCCCGCTGGGTTTCACCCTCCGACTTCTGACCGCCGAACAGCAGCGAGCGACCCGCTCTTGGAGCCGCGCACACTTCTCCCACCAGAGGCACGCCATCCAACGTCCTGTCCTTTCCTCCGACCCCTCGGACCCCGTCTGCGCATTCCACTCCCCCGCGCCCTAGGCAGGTCGCCGATCCCACCTCGCTACTTGTGCTCCCTTCCCGCTAACACCTGCCTGCCGGCCCACCTGCAGCCCCGACGCCTGCCGGCCAGAGGCAGCGGGATCCCTGCACACAGCCTGGCAGGCGAGGCCGTACCCGGAAAGACAGCCAACGAAGAATCACCAGCGGAAGCCCTAGATCCCCGTCACGCGCCCACAAACGCCAGGCCCCGCCGGGACAGCTCTGGGCCACACCACACCGCATCCCCACGCGGGAAGCCGCGGCCTGGGCGGTCCCAGCCACACCCAGCGCGCCTTCTCCCGGGTCAGCCAGCTGCGGCTCTGCCAAAGCGCTCCTCCGCTCCTTTCTCGCGCTCCAGCCTCCCTACCAGCCCATCGGGGCCGGACCCCAAGTGCGAGCCGGTGGCCTGGGTCAGAGCGCAGATGCCAGGCGCCCACCGACTTGGTCTGCGTTTCTGAGCCGCACGCGGCGGCTGCCAGACCCGTCCCCCATCGCCGCTCCCGCTCGCTGACGCGCTGACACACCCACCCCCACACCCACCCGCAGCTGACACAAGCGAGAAGGCCAGCCCGGCCGTAGAAACAACAACAACAAAGAAAACAAAACAAACACAAAAGAAAAACTCTCGGTCTGGGAGGCAGAGAAAGCGCAAGATGGGAGGAGTCGGCCTCTCTCCCTCCGCGCTCCCTCCGCGCCGTGGCACCCCAGGTCCTTCGACGTGAGGGGAGCCTCCCCTTCTTCTCGCCCCATTGGGCCGGCCTCTCCTGGACGCCCCAATGGGATGGAGACCCACGGCAGGCGCTGACCAGTGAAGGGCAGCTGGTGGCTTTCTGCTGTCCCAGCTTCCGTTGTTTGCCATGGGTGGTTCAGTGGTGGAATTCTCGCCTGCCATACGGGAGGCCCGGGTTCAATTCCCGGCCCATTCAGCACGCCCTCCCAATTTGGTGTTACTGCAGTGCCAAGAGGTGGTGTAGGTGCGCTCGCCTCTGCCATCCTCTTACCGTGGGGGCGCGCGGGGGCGCGCGATCGTGTCCTGCAACGGCTGCGCTCCCACGCGCGATGCCCTCTGCCCTTTCTTCCCTGCCTCTCTCCACTGACTTACAGATGAGGAGGCTAACTCCGCCCCCCCTTCCTTGGTAACAATAGCTCCTCCCAACAGGAGAGCATGCCAGACACCAGTCCTGTGCACCCTCATGGTTCTGTTTCTCTTGGCTACCCTGCTTCCGCCTCTGCCGGATGCATTTCACTTCAAGAATACCGCGGCCCCACCAAGGGCTTGCACCAAGCACCCACTTGCCCCACCTCTCCTCTTCACCTTTCACCACCTCTACCTCTTTGTCTCTCTCTCTGCCTCTCGCTGGCTCCCCACATCCAGAAAATGCCCTTCCAGTAGCAAGGAAGTCGCGACTCCGGGGAGTAACTCGTCTCTTTCTCCTAGGGGGTCCCACAGTCCTTAACGCGACCACAGGAGTATACGCGTGGCACGTGCACCGTCTACATTCATCGTATTCCGGCTACTCCACACTCCCCTCATTTTGCCGGCACCACCACCTCCGTGTCGCATCTGCCTCCCTAACCCCAGACCACCCCTTTAGTGAAGGATGCTGTCTGGTTTCTGTCCCTCGGACCTCTTTTCATCTCAGCCCCTGGCACATGCCTGAGACGTGAATGTGCGTCCTAAAGACGGCTTATTTATGTCTGGGGTCCACTTGCATTCCCTACCCCTTTGGTACGTGGGACGTGGCCTCCAGTCGCTCTGTCACGATGTCTGCCCCATCCTGGGCTGCTTGCCACCTCACCGCAGCTCCACTCCGTACTCTGACCGACCGGCCCATGTAGCATCCCAGTCTCCACTGTGGGGGTCCCCTTTGACCACACAGACTTCCTTCCTGCCTAGACCAACCCGCTGTAAATGTACTGTTCTGTGCAGCCTTCAGGCTCAGCCCTCCCTCCCTGGCCTTTGTCTCACCCCCACCCGCCCTTTCACACACACACACACACACACACACACACACACACACACACACCTCTCTCTCTCTCTCTCTCTCTGTCTCTGTCTCTTTTTCTCTCACTCTCAATGTCTCTCTCTCAGGCAACTCCCTCTCACCGTCAATGCCCCTGTCTCACACGACTCACATCCCCCAGTCCTGGCCTGCTTCAGGTTGTGTCACCAGCTGGCATCCCTGATATCGCACAGGTAGCTGGCACGGCCAGCTCGGAACATGCCCCCATGCACTAGGCATCTGACCAACTCCTTCTGGCTGGACAGCCTCGCTCCCAGATCTTACTAGTCAGGCTTTGCACCCCCTGGACACCCTGGACTCTTTCTCCCACCTCCCAGCATGCAGCATGCTTCTGTCCTTTCTTTGGTGTCAACCCCTTGTCCCAGTTTGGGGTGGACTCCAGCCACGGGAATGGGCACCTTCCTCCATCACTGTCACCCATTGACATCCAACCACATCATGCTGGCGAGCAAGCCAGCCTCTTGTGGGGGTGGCAAACATCTCTATCCCCGATAGGGTCTGGTCTCTGCAGGTTATCCGACTGTGCCAGGATCCCATGAATGACACGTGACAGGTTTGTGCAGTTGGTTGGATGTCTACTTTGACCCTAAAGAGTTTTTTGGCAGTAAGTCGACTGAGCTCTGCTTTTTAGTGAGGAAATCAACCCCACAACAAGATCAATGCATGGACAAATAGAGGGTTGGAGAGCTGTTCTGTGGAGGGGCTGGGAAAAAATTCCACAGCAAATATAGGTGTGGCATATAGGTGCCATCTCCTTATGTTCCTTGCCCTTTGGAGATAAGATAGAGTAGGTGAAGACATGGGAAATAAATGTCACCTAGAAATCTATCTTGAACCCTGACTTTCCACACATGCTTTGGTTTGCTTGGCTGTTGGCTTTTCCCCAGGAGCTCCTGTATCTCCGTGCTTCAACAACTGTTGCAAGGTTGGTCTAACTCTTGGGACCTCTCAAGATTCATTTTCACATCCAGAATAGGCGAGAAACTTAAACTTATCAACTGTAAGTGGGAGCTTGCATACATGCAGGCACTCCACCTTGCACAAATATAGGCACAGACACACACGCAAACGGGCAACTGCTGGCACATGTGCACGCCACCTAATCTTATCAGAATGTGTGCAATAAACACATAGTAATGGCCAGCTAACGGATATATGAAGAAAATGCTCAGTATGTCCAGTTGTCAGGGAATGTAAACCAAAACCATGATGAGATGTCATTTTATCCCAGATAGGAGGGCAATTTTTAACCAGAAGGGAAATTAACTGAATTTGGAGAGGCAGTCGATAAAAGGGAATAGAAATAGAAACCTATCTCAGGAAGACAAATAAGTACAACCATTAGTGTTAAGAAAGTGAGTTTATTTCCAAATGGCAGCATGTGCATTAAGAGCTAAGGAAGCATACGTGGAGTCAGTTTAAATGTTAGCTACCTTTCCCTTGTTTAATTCTAGTGCTCTTGTAAGAAATACCAGTTTAGCTAGTTGTATGCTTGTGCCTGGAGAGAAAGACACACGTTAAATAACATCATTTAGAGTGCCTACGGCATATCCCGCCGACGGAGTTCTTGCTCCACAAAGGAACTTCCATCCTTGAAGAAAGTTCAGTCTGTATCTTCTAGGGGGGTTTCCATGAGATCCTCCCTGGCTGCAGAGGTCTGTACCACTTGTTCACAGTTATCTTTAGGTTTCCCAGTTTCCTAGGGATGGACAGCAGCTGAGTTTAGGTGAGAGCAAGTTTTTAACTGGATTGAAGGCCCTTCTTACAGCAGAGCCTGATATTTAAAGAGCTGTCTGTCTGTTAGCCAAAGGTTTCCCCTAGAGGACAGCAATCCTGCTACACTATGTGGAGGTATAAAGACTTTTGCCATTTCCCAGGGGTAACTTGGTAGCCTCTGGTACCAGTAGGACCACTGCTGCTACTGCTCGGAGACGTGCTGGCCATCCTTTAGCTACCAAATCAAGTTTCTTACTCAGGTAGCCCACTGGTTGTTGAGCTGATCTTTGGGCTTGTGTTAAAACTCCCAGTGTCATTCCCTTCCTTTCTAACATATAAAGATTCAAGGCCCTCCCTATGGGAAGGCTGAGGGCTGGTGCCTTAAGTAAGGCTTGTTTTTGCTGGTTAAAGGCCTTTTGAACTTCAGGTTCCAAGGTTAGGAAATGAGTTTTAGCCACCTGAGTTTCTTTTGTAAGGTGTTAGCAGGGATGAGCTATCTCACCATACCCAGGTATCCATAGTCTGCAAAATCTTGTCATGTCCCAAAATCCTCTTAGTTGCTTGAGGGTCTTAGGAAGGGGGAAGGAAGAAATGGGTTCAATCCTTTCTACCCCTAATGCTCTGGTCCCTTCAGACAACAGTAAACCCAGGTACTTCACTGAGGTTTGCCAAAGCTGGGCCTTGGATTTTGAAACCTCATATCCTTTGTCAGATAGGAAATTAAGAAGAGCTTCTGTGTCTTCCTGAGAAGCTTCCTCAGTTGGGACACCGAGCAGGATGTCATCTACATATTGCAAAACCCTGACCTGAGGATGAGAAAACTCAGAGAAGTCCTTTGATAGTGCCTTTCCAAACAAGTGAAGACTATATTGAAATTCCTGAGGCAGCACCATCCATGTTAGCTGCGTTGTTTGGCCAGAACTTAGAAGACAAACAGGTATTGAGAGTTAGGATGTAATGGTATACAGAAAAAGGCATTCTTTAGATCTAGGACTGTGAACCATTAGTTCCGCACAGGTATTTGAGTTAGCAAGGCATAGGAATTAGAGACCACTGGATGAATTAGGACTAAGGCCTCATTAATGAGGCAGAGGTCCTGAACTAGTCTCCATTCCCCATTGGGTTTTTTTTTTTTTTTTTTTTTGAGACGGAGTCTTGCTCTGTCGCCCGGGCTGGAGTGCAGTGGCCAGATCTCAGCTCACTGCAAGCTCCACCTCCCGGGTTTACACCATTCTCCTGCCTCAGCCTCTCAAGTAGCTGGGACTACAGGCACCCGCCACCTTGCCTGGCTAGTTTTTTTTGTATTTTTTAGTAGAGACAGGGTTTCACCGTGTTAGCCAGGATGGTCTCGATCTCCTGACCTCGTGATCCACCCGTCTCAGCCTCCCAAAGTGCTGGGATTACAGGCTTGAGCCACCGCTCCCGGCCCCCCATTGGGTTTTTGTACTCCTAATATTGGGTGTTGCAGGTGCTTTTACAGGGTTTGAGGAGGTCCTGCATTTTCAGGTTATTAATAATGGCGTATAGCCCTTTCCTAGCTTCTGACTTTAGGAGATATTGTCTCTGGTTAGGAAAAGAAGTAGGATCCTTAAGGTTAATCTGGACCGGCCTAGTGGCTAAAACTCAACCTTATTCTTCCTTCAGTTGCCCATACTTCTGTATTAATATTAGCTTCCACCAGGGAAAGACAAAGAGTTTCTTCTGGGACTATAAGGATGCTGGCGGCCATGTGAGCTAAATTGTCTCTATCTAGTAAAGGAGTGCGACTTTCAGGCATGATTAAGAAGACATGTGTAAATAATAGGTCCCCTTAACTGCAAGTAATGAGCTGAGAAAAATATTAGGTTAGAATCTTTCCTGAGATGCCCATCATGGTCATGCTATGGGAAGAGGGGAGGCCTGGATTGGAAAAGAGAAGAGAGAGACTGGATCCAGTGTCCAGAGGGAGGTCCACCCTCCTGCCTTCAATTTCCAGAATCACCTGGGGCTCCTGAGCAGAAATGGAAGTTTGAGCCTCTGGAGCTGGGGGTTTGAGCTCTGGGGCCCATCAGTCCTGTTGGACCATCTGTGAGATTGGTTCTGAACCCAGTGACCTCCATCTCTGGGGACAGTCTAATCTCCAGTGGTCTCTCATATCAGCTGGACAGAGTTGAGATGGTTTCTTCTTGCTGCCTGGACAATCTTTCTTAAAGTGCCCTGACTTGCCATACTGGTAGCCACTAGTGGATGCACCTTGGGGATCCTGGACTTTGCAAGCTTGCAAAGCAGCTACTAGAGACTCTGTCTTTCTCTTGTGTTTTCTCTCTTTCTCCTGGGGCTTTTCCTGATCCCTATTATAAAAGACCGAGGTAGTCACCCTCAGGAGGTTTTCCAAGGTCCTATCTGGTCCTATAGCCTGCCTCTGCAGTTTCCTTCTAATATCGGGAGCTCCCGTGTAATAAACTTGTTCTTTAGGATCAGCCATCGCTCGACTGAATAAGGGGATAAGGAGTTGTGTTTTATTAGTGCATCTCTCAGCCTTTCCATAAAGGCTGAGGGATTCTCATCTGGCTTTTTGTCTATTCATGAACAGTTTAGAGTAATTAAGAGGTTTGGTCCTGGCCGGGCGTGGTGGCTCAAGCCTGTAATCCCAGCACTTTGGGAGGTCGAGGCGGGCGGATCACGAGGTCAGGAGATTGAGACCCTCCTGGCTAACATGGTGAAACCCCATCTCTACTAAAACTACAAAAAACTAGCCGGGCAAGGTGGCGGGCACCTGTAGTCCCAGCTACTCGGGAGGCTGAGGCAGGAGAATGGCATGAACCCGGGAGGCAGAGCTTGCAGTGAGCCGAGATCGCGCCACTGCACTCCAGCCTGGGCGGCACAGCGAGACTCCGTCTCAAAAAAAAAAAAAAAAAAAAAAAGAGGTTTGGTCCTAGTTTTTTGTAGGCCCTCCAATATGCACATTGAAAAGTGTTTCCTTTTCCACTCATCTTTGGAGTCATTGGAGTTCCATTCAAGGTTGTCAAGAGGTACCACCTCTCTTCCTATTGGGAATGATGATTCCCCTATTTCTTTGCCTTCCATATTTTCTCTTTTCCTTTTTGGCCTACTATAGGAGACATATTCCTCATCTCCAAACTTCTCTGCTGTCTGTAGAGCTGACTGTTTTTCAGCTGTGGTTAGGGTTTGGTTTAAGAGCAGCATAACATCCCTTCATGTGAGGTCAAACACCTGAGTTACATTTTGGAAAGCTTGTATATACCTATCAGGGTCATCAGAAAATCAGCCTAATTCTCCCTTTATTTGCCTAAGGTCCTGCAATGAGAAGAGAACTTGAACCCTAAGATGGTGTCACCTTCATTGGGCATTTCCTGTAGGGGTAAGAGCAAAGTTGGGAGAGTTGTGGAGATGTTGGAACTGGAGGAGCTGATGACAAAGTTGGAAGGGGCTCTGAAGAAGGGGGACAAAAAGGGCCAGGACACTCAATTGCTGCCTCAGATGGTTCCCCCAGGAGATGCTTCTCTAGTTTTGGGGAATCATTCCCTTTGGGCCTGCGTGATATGACTACTGAAATAACTGGGTCGATTGTGCAATGCTTGAAAAAGTCGAATAAGAAGGTCCTGCCCTTGCACAAAAGCGGAGTTTCAGGGTCAAAGGAGTCTCAGTGCTTTAGAATGCACTCAAAAGGAGTCCTTTGTTCCCTCTTTCCTTTGGAGTGGCCCAAGGTAGAGAGGAAGACAGTGGGAGCATGCTCCCAACTGTTTTCCCTCCTTGGTTCCCTGGGCCCTGGCATCCACTAAAGGTGCCACCCATGGATGCAGGCATGACCTGCAGCCATGGATCCAGAGGAGCCAAATGATGGAGTTAGTCATGCTCATCCATGTGACTCTAGTCCTTCACTTGTGATTTCCCTTTGACTTCCTAGACTTGTGTGATCTGTGTGGCTCTTTGATAGATGGATCTCAGGAAAGAATATGTAACAATTGTATTTGGCAAGGCCCATTAATAGAGGGAGTGTACTCAGTTGGGTTCTATAATCTGCTATTGTGGCCTGCACTAAAGCATTTATTCTTAGGCAGTGGTTGTGGTCAACCTCTGGACATAAAATCTCATTATTATTTAAGTACCATTTTGGTTGGAGGAAAATAGGTGTCTTAAAAGACTGTAGGAACTGAATGGTGGTTTTTCTGCTGATGGAATAGTATTGGGGCTAAAATTTGGTTTTGGAGGACATTTTTCTCTCACTGTTGAGTTTTCCTATTCATAGATGGGACATACAGCCTGGTCTCTAGTAGACGGGAGAGAAAAGGGAGGAGAATTAGAAAAATAGTGTTTCAGCAAAGGGCCTTGCCAAGATGACTCATGGAGAGGATTTCTATTCCAGTAGGTGGTGCTGTTTAAATATCATGTGCTCTCCAAACCAAGGGTAGAGAGAGATGTTCACTGGGGGCAAGGGTGGGGTGGTGGTGCGAAACCTTTTGTTCCTAGAAAAATCACAGAAATGGCATTCCCTTGAGCTATATTCCTGGTTACTATGGCATTTGTTGATCTTGACTAACAGGATTATTTTCCTGAGCTGTATAAATCCCCACAGCATTGCATACAGAAATTGGATAAGAGACATGGTGATTATGGACAGGAAAGCAGGAAAATTGCCATAGAAAAAGCTGGAGATCCTGTTGCTGACATCCAACAGTGTGGCAGTTGGAGGATCAGGTTAGTCCAGAAGCCTTCAGGTAATACCGGGGTGTGGCCCTGGCCTGGAACCACCAGTTACCTCTGGACCTTTTCCAGCCCCACATGACAGCTAGGCTCTCCATTAAGGAAACCTGTTTAAACAGAGCCAACTTTCCCAGCACTCTGAGGCCACTGGGGTGTTTGCTAAGTTCCCCCCCACCAAGTCTGTCATCTGAGTCTTGAGATCTGTGGCCACCTCAAAAAGTTTTAAACTGGCCATCAGACACTCAGTTTTTAGTTTGATATTAAAATTGAGGGCAGAAGGCCTTGAAATGAAAGTAAATATTTGGAGTCTGCTCCTATCCTCACCCTTCTGATGAATCTACTTTGGATCCTAGATGGGCCTCCACAATGAAATGGCCTCATTGTCTGAGGTGATACCCAAGGTCTGTTGTCTCACAGTCAAGGAAATCAAGAACGCGAACACACAGAGAATGAGGTTAAGAGCAGAAGTTTAATGAGTGAAAGAAAAAGAATAGCTCTCTGCTAGAGAGAGGGGTCCTAGAGAAATGGGTTTCCAGATCTGCAGTGAAACATGGGGTTTTATAGATGTCTGGTGAGGAGGCAGTGTTTGATTTACATGGGGCATGAAAGATTGGTTGGACTAGGTCTACCATTTGCATAGGCGCAAAAAACTGGTTAGGACTAGGTATGCCATTTGCCTAGGATGCAAATTCCTGGCCTTCCCCACCCTAATATTTTATTATGCAAGTGGGTCTTCTTCCTGAGCTGGGCCATGTCTCCTGTTCCTTTACTGTACATGTGGTAACAAAAAAAAGGGAAGATGGTACCTGAATGTTGGATATGCCTGGCCCCCAGGTAGCCCTTTTCTATTAGCACAGCTGCTGGTATTCCCCCTGTGCAAACTTCCAGCTTGCTTATGTATGTTTGCAGCTCAATGTTTTAGGCTGCTCTTTGTTAGGAAAAAATAATTTCTTGGGCTGCTTTTCGTTAAAAGAGAAGCTCTGTTGGGGACTCTTTTACCCTCACTATCTGCCTAAATAATTTCTTTCTACCTCCTGTATCATCATGGCCACCAGTGGACCCACCACAACCACCACCATCACGACCACTACCATCAGCACCACACACTGTCACTTGTATCTGGCCACTGATTGGGCCAGGACTCTCCAGCAGCACTGCTTCCACCAAGCCAAGCCTGGTGGCTGACAGGTGGCTTCTCTCTCAGCTAGGAGAGATCTGTGCCTAATAATTGGACCACTTGCAAGAGCCACTCAGGCCAGCAAGCTCTCTGGCTTTTCCAAGGCGTACCAGACCCTGAGCCCAGGGTTCATGATTGGACTCCACATGTGTCAGCAGCTTTGGCAGGGATGCCAGCAGAACCTGAGGAGCTGAGACCATAGGCTATGGTGCTGGGGAGGAGGAGTTGTGAAAGATGCTCTTTTAGCATCATGATGTTTTTCTTCATCTGGACATGATATTAATGAGATTCCTGTGATATGTTGTAACATGTGTATATTGTGTAGTGATCTGGTGAGGGGATGTAGGACATCCATCCCGTGGGTATCTGTCATCTCCACCTGCTGGAAACATTGCAAGTGCTGTCTTCTAGCTCTTTGGAAGCAACTTTAATACATCTTTGTTACCTATAGTTGCCCTACTCTGCTATGGAATATTAGAATGTATTCCTTCCATCTAACTGCATGCTCGTACCTATTTCACCAACCTTGTTGGAGGCCATACAAATGTTTCTTATGATTGCGTATAATTGAAGCCTGTCAGTAACAATATGAACCTGTGATCAATTAAGCAGTTGACCAATCATTACCTCCTCCTCCTTACTCTTGTTATCCAACAAATACAAAGTGCTGTAGAAGCTCAGGGGCTGCTTTGCTCACTAGAGGCAGGGAGATCTCTTCTTCCCTGATTCCCCTTTCTTTAAGATAGTTTCTTTTTTTTGTTGTTGTTATCATTTCTGTCATTGTACTAGACATAATTACCATCTCAAGTGGTAACAGTAGTGACTGCTGTAATGATGGTCTCAAGCAGTAACAGTAGTAACTGCTATAGTGACGGTCTCAAGTAGTAACTGTGGCAGTCTGCCACAAGTGGCTCCTGAGCAGGGACTATCGGGGCAAAAAGAAACCTGAAAGGACCTGAAAAAGGCCTGCAGGGACAAATAGCGATAAGTAGAGATAAACAGCGACAGATAGGGACAGATAAGGATAGATAAAAACTAGCAAAGACTAGCAATATAAGGTCAGTGCCCCAAAGAAATACAAAAATAGAGACTAGAAAAGACTAGCAGAGATTTGCAGGGACAGATAGGATCCTATAGGGACTTGAACAAGGAAGGGGTGCTGGAACAGAAAAAATTAAAGAACAGAAAAAACTAAAACCAACCAGATAAATAAGAAATCCCATTACGAGTCTGCCAACAGCAACATAAGGTCAGTGCTCTAAAAGGTGAACACGAGGGGGAGAATGAAAATTGGCTTGTACCATCTTTTGTGACTATAGAAAGGCTACCTTTAGCTTTGGCTTTCATGGATTGTAAACATGTGCTGGCACCTGTGAGGTGTGCAGAGGACTTGGGAGGTTTCCTCTGAGCTTGTCAAGATGTGGGAACTGAGTTTCATTGCTCTGCAGTATTGACTCAGGTAATGGCTGCTTTGGTAGCTGACAGCTCTAAAAGAAACCAAGGGTCAAGCCCTAAAGTGGGAAAGTGTTATAAGTGTAGAAAAATTGGACATTTCAAAAAAGAAGGCTGTCATACCTCTGGGAAAAAGGGATCTTGTAACACAGTTCCCATCTTAACAGAAAAAATGCCAGGAGTTTGCTCTCCTTGTAATAAAGGAAATCATTGGGCTAATCAATGCTGCTCAAAATTTCATCAAAATGGCATCCCCCTGTTGGGAAATGAGAAGGGTGCCTGGACCCAGGTACCTCAAACTATGAGGGCATTCCCTGTCCAGACCACAACTCTGTCTCAGGGGAGGTTTCCGGAGGCACATGGATTCCCTCTCCCTGGGAATACCTGGAAACGCAGGATTAGATCTCCTAGAGAACAAATTATGTTAATTAGAGGAAACAAACTCACTAAGATTCCAATTGGTATTTGGGGATCTTTGCCAACAAGATACATTGGATTGATTTTGGTAAAAGCTGTCTTAACTTACAGGCCCAGGAGTTGTTGATTTTGATTGTGAAGGAGAAATTCAGGTAGTGGTAATGTCACAAGATCTTTGGGTTTTTGAACCGAGAGAGTATACTGCTCAGTCGTTGCTTATTCCCTGTAAATTGTACCCTTCTCTATGCAAGGAGTGAGGAGGTCAGGGATTTGGAAGCACACCTAAGAGATTTATCTATCACAACCCATAGCATCTCATAGACCCACTTGTGCAGTGTAGATTGAAGAAAAGTTTTGTGGGCTTATGGATACGGGAAAAAGAGACTGGTTTCGCATGGTAATAGATCTTGAGAATTGTTTACGAGAAAGATAAGTCTTTGTTTGTTTTTTCTGTGTCTTCTGTTAATCAGAAAGAGCCCGTCTCTCATGAGTGGAAAGTTTTACCCCACGGTAATTAACCAAAGGGGCAGAAGCCGAGTTACAGCTTGTAGAACAAATGCTCAGCAATGGCATGCCTCCTGGCTACAACCACAAGAGCCTTTGCCTTTGTTTCAGTAGATTTACTAACATGGGGACGTGGGGATGAGGGTATGCTTGTGTCTTCACAGAAGATGAACAAACCATGTGGGTGTCCTCAAGGTGTGTATGACCATGGAACGGGAGACTGGAGGGACCCATGGATCCCAACCATCGACCTGGTTCCCCCAGTATGAGCCATGAACCAGTTGAATTTGAATGCAAAGATGGAACGAGGACCAACTGGAGTCATACTGACATCAACCCCCATAACATGGGGACAGATCAGGAAAACCATACAGGAAGCTCAGAAACTGCTAGAGCGCCAGGATTTCACCTTTTGCTGGAACTCAGAGGTACAATCGATGCTTAATGGACCAATGCTTTGTGACTGAACTCCTCTCTACCCTGAATACAAGAGACCCTAATAGGCAGGAATATAATTGCCTCTATTCAGTATGAAGATGTTGCAGAAGACGGACCTTCATCCTTCTGCAACCCTTAGGATGAAGGGTCCTCTTGTAAA
This sequence comes from Trachypithecus francoisi, assembly GCF_009764315.1. Classification (NCBI taxonomy): domain Eukaryota; kingdom Metazoa; phylum Chordata; class Mammalia; order Primates; family Cercopithecidae; genus Trachypithecus; species Trachypithecus francoisi. The sequence goes on along the minus strand of NW_022681470.1, from coordinate 87,743,953 downwards.
AAGGAAGGGGGAAATATGTAAGAAGCATTCAAACCAGAGCAACTCTATTTTGAATAAGGGCTAAGAAAAATGAAGCTGGATCACCAACCGACAATGAAGGGTTGCACAGCCTGCAATTGCCTTGCCCAACTGATTTCAAAACAAAAAGATATTGGAGGCTGCACAAATGTTTCTTATGATTAGGCATAATTGAAGCCTGTCAGTAACGATATGAACCAGTGATCAATTAAGCAGCTGACCAATCATTACCTCCTTCTCCTTACTCTTGTTACCCAATAAATGCAAAGGGCTGTAGAAGCTCCGGCGCCACCTTTGCTCACTAGAAGCAGGGAGCCCTCTTCTTTCCCGGTTCCCCTTTAAGACAGTTTGTTTTGTTTTTTATTATCATTTCTGTGTTTGTCCCTTTGTTCACTTGTAATGATGGTCAAGTGGTAACAGTAGTAACTGCTGTAGCGATCATCTCAAGCAGTAACAGTAGTAACTGCTATAGCGGTGGTCTCAAGCAGTAACAGTAGTAACTGCTATAGTGACTGTCTCAAGTAGTAACTGTGGCAGTCTGCCACAAACCTCTCTTCACCACAGTCACCCACACACCGTCTCCAGCCTCTGGTATCTATTATTCTACTCTCTACCTTGACAAGATGAACTTTTTGAGCTCCCATATAGGAGTGAGAACATGCCCTTTCTGTCTGTGCCTGGCTCATTTGATGTTACATTGTGATCTTTAGTTCTATCCATGTTGCTGCAAATGAGAGGATTTTCTTCTTTTGTATGGCCAAACAGTATTCCATGGTGTATGTATGCCACATTTTTTTATTTTTTCATTTCCTGACTGATGGACACTTAGGTTGATTTGATGTTTCTGCAGTTGTGGATAGTGCTGCATTAAACACGGGGGTTCAGGTATTCCTCTGATATCTGGATTTCCTTTGCTTTGGATAAATACCCAGCTGTGGGATTGCTGGATTCAATGGTAGCTCTACCTTTGGTTATCAGAATGGGCAGGGATTTGTTTTGTTTTGTTTTGAGAAATCTCCATGCTATTTTTCATGACGGCTGTACTTATTTTCCTTCCTGCCAATGCTGTCTAAGTCTTCCCTTTTGTCTACCTCCTTGCCAGGATCAGTTACTTTTCCTTCTGTTTAATGATAGTCATCCTAATTGGAGTAAGATGACAGCTCATCATGGTTTCAATTTGCATTTCCCTGATAATTGGTGATGTTGAGCATTTTCTTTTTTTTGTTGTTGTTGAGATGGAGTCTCGCTCTGTCGCCCGGGCTGGAGTGCAGTGGCCAGATCTCAGCTCACTGCAAGCTCTGCCTCCCGGGTTTACGCCATTCTCCTGTCTCAGCCTCCCAAGTAGCTGGGACTACAGGCGCCAGCCACCTTGCCCGGCTAGCTTTTTTTTGTATTTTTTAGTAGAGACAGGGTTTCACCGTGTTAGCCAGGATGGTCTCGAACTCCTGACCTCGTGATCCGCCCATCTCGGCCTCCCAAAATGCTGGGATTACAGGCTTGAGCCACCGCGCCTGGCCGAGCATTTTCTTCAGACACGTATTGGTTGGCCATTCCTATGTGTTCTTTGCCTACTCGTTAATGGGTTTAGATGGTATTTGTATGTGGTGGTGGTCAGCTGTTTGTGTGTGTGTGTGTGTGTGTGTGTTCCAGGGATTGCTTACTGTTGATATGTTTGAGTTTTCTGTGTATTCTGGATGTGAAAATGAATTTTGAGAGTTCTGGTTAGTTAGACCAACCTGGCAATGGAGGTTGAAGTGGGGAGAGAGAGGATCCATTGGGGAAAACTGAACAGTTAAATTGACCAGGAGTGTGTGTGGGAGGGTGGGTGTCAGGATAGACTTCTAGCTGACATTTGTTTTTCACACAAAGAACAACAAGAACAACACACACACTAACGATGGATGTATCTACACAGGTAGAGACTCTTATACATATAGAGAATTGGCCAGGACTTTGCCACAGCAATCCTTCTGCCAGTGGAATCTTTGTGACTGAAAGGCTACTTTTCTGTCTGCTGAGGGCATCTTTGTCTACTGGTTTGGTCACCTGTCAGAGTCTGTGATTTCTAAGGATAACACTTATGCCATCAAGTCCTCTGGCTGCTTCACTGGTTCCAGATCCTGAGCTGTGTGTATAAAAAGTTGAGGTTGTGTACTCTCATTTGTTTCAAAAATTTCATTTAATTTACATATATTTATAGTGAAATGAGAAATCTTACTCATTTTGGGGATATTGATATATTAGTCTTTAATCAGATATTTCTGCAAGCATTCAGTTTGTCTTATCACTTGCAGCTTGGTGGACAGCCTGTGGATAAAGTGAAGGCAAATGCTGTCCATGTAAAGATGAGGAGAGGACACACAGAAACACACTAAAAAGAAGTCCATCTGAAGGTGTAGACAGAGACTCAAGTCATGTTGCCAAAGACCAAGGAAAGTCAAGGATATCTGGGAGTCAGCAGAAGGCAGGAGGAGGCAAAGAAGGATTCTTCCCTAGAAGAAGCATGGGAAGCCTTTAATGGGAGCATGGTCCTGCTGACATCTTGATTTCACACTTTTAATTTCCAGATCTGTGATAGAACAAATTTCTGTCATTTTGTGCCACCCAGTTTGTGACAATTTGTTGCAGCAGTCCTGGGAAACTAATAATACTTGCAAACTCACCATCTAGATTTTGTCTTTAACATCCTATTATATATCCTTTATCACATGTCCCTCCATCTATGCAAACTTCTAATTTGTGATCTTTTTGCCTTTGGTATTATTTTAAATATTTGGTAGTGCAGTGTTGCTGAAGGTCTGAGAAAATGGTCACTATTATCTTTTTTTTTTTTTTAATGTGAAATTATAGTACGGTTACTGGCAAATGCGGGAATCCTAGGTTCTTCTTAATTTGGAAGAAGGAATTCAGCCAAAAGATGCATAGCAAGGGTTAAGTAGCAGAGTTTTATTGAAGAAAGACAAAGTACATTTCTAGAGAGGAGTAGAAAACAGCTCCAAGCTGGCCTGCCTGAAAAAATAGTAGTAGTAGTGTCTATTTAATTAGACATTATACTCTGAAAGATGAGTCAGAGTGGGTTGCTCAAAAGAATGAGCCAGCAGCAGGTAGTGCTGGGTGACTGTCTCTATGAGAATCTTATGTGATTATTCATGAAAAGGCTTGAGGGGGTGTCACTTGCAAGCATGTTGGAAGGTCCCTTTGAGCATGCATGCTCTGTGGTTGTACATGCTGGTATACATGTTGCAGGTCTAATTAGCATTTAAAATCTCCACCTAGGGGTGTGTTTTTACTGTTAAAATGAGCACAAGTATAGTCCAGGGCAAGTTTTTGGAGGACTGTCTGTTTGCCAGTAGTGAAAATCCCTAGCATGGTTATCTCTAGCTCTGGCCTGATAAGTCCCCTTCAGGGCTAGAGGAGTCTAACCACAAGGCCAGATGTAGCCAATTTAGCCATTGTCTTTTTGTTGACTGTCAGTGGGCAGCACTGACTATAGTGGGCAGCATCTCCAGGGCTTCATTTTCTAGGCGGCTCCCTTGCCTGCTCATTTCTGGCTGTCTACCTACTCTAACACTACAAAGTTTTGAAATAAAAATTTGAAAGAATGCATCTACATCTTAAGTGTTTATTCTTAACCCTAACGATTCCACTCTAGATATTTATCTTACTCAAATATTTGCACCCATTGGCAAAGTTGTATCTTCATTGCTTCATTATCTCTAATATAGAAAATTAGGAAATATGCCCCATATTTATAGTTAAGAGCCTGTTTATGAGCTACATGACGGTATGTGGCAGTTTAAAAGAATAAGGGAGGCGTAGGTAAGTACATATGTCAGTTATACTTTTGTGGTAGTCAACCTCTAAAACAGCCTCTAATTATCCCATCTTCATATATCCACACCCCTGCAGATCGCTCCCACATCATATCTCGGTGTGTCTTCGTGAAAATAGAATATGGCAAAAATGAAGGTACATCCCTTCCAATATTAGGTTGTAAAAGCATATGACTTCATCTTAGGCTCCCTGTCCCTCTTTCTCTGTCTCTGTCATAATCCACTTTTCACAGAAACCAAGTATCATTTTGTGAGGACACACAGGTATTTCGAAGAAGCCAGTAGACATTTTGTAGGATATACAGGCAGCCTATGGAGAGGCCCCCATGTGGAAGAGCTAAGGCTACCTAAGTGAGCAACCAACTGAATGAGCTTGGAATGGCATGCTCCAGCCCCAGTTGAAGCTTCAAATAATGGCAGCCCCCGCCAACAGCTTGACTGTGACCTCATGAGTACCCTGTGCCAGAGCCATGAGGCTAAGCTGCTCTTGGATTCCTGACCCACAGAAACTGTGACATAATAAATATTTGTTAGCTTAAATTGGTAAGTTTTGCAATGACTTATTATGCAGTCATGGATAACTAATATAAGTAGTTCATTAGAAAAGTAAATGGTATCAAAGTATATAGGTAATAATAAATCACGTGTATGTATTTTTCACATAACCCCCTGAAATTCATGACGTGATAATATGATGGGTGGGATTTATGCCATTTGTCTTTCTGTATTAAATCTTTTTACAATTAGCTTCATTTCACAGCTTTATTGACATGTAATTGACGTAAAATAAAATGTACGTATGTTGATGTTCTGTCTCTAGTACCTGCAAGTGTGAGCTTATTTAGAAATTAGACTTCTGGCCGGGCGCGGTGGCTCAAGCCTGTAATCCCAGCACTTTGGGAGGCCAAGACGTGTGGATCACGAGGTCAGGAGATCGAGACCACTCTGGCTAACAGGGTGAAACCCCGTCTCTACTAAAAAATATAAAAAACTAGCCAGGCGTCGTGGCGGACGCCTGTAGTCCCAGCTACTCGGGAGGCTGAGGCAGGAGAATGGCGGAAACCCGGGAGGCGGAGCTTGCAGTGAGCTGAGATCCGGCCACTGCAGTCCAGCCTGGGTGACAGAGCGAGACTCTGTCTCAAAAAAAAGAAAAAAAAAAAGAAAAGAAATTAGACTTCTGCTTTCTACATAGTTAAGATTAGGTCATACTGGAGTAGAGTGGGCCCCTATCTAATATGACTTGTGTCCTAATTTAAAAAGTGAAACATGGATAGAAAGACATATAGACAAAGAGAAAACCATGAGAAGTTAGAGCTCTACTGCCATATGCCAAGGACCCACCAGAACCTAGGAAAGTGGCCTGGAACAGATCTTTCCCTAGTGCCTTCACCCTACTGACACCTTGATCTTGGACTTTTGGCCTCCAGAACTGTGAGACAATACATTTCTGTTTTTTAAGCCACCCAGTTTTTGGTGCTTTGTTATGGCAGCTCCAGAAAACTAATACATTGGGTTAAATAAAATATATTATTAAAATTAGTTTTAAAAATGCAAAATTGAATTTCTTATATTTCCATTGGTATATTTTAGAGGTATATTCTAGAGGTATATTTAGCAATAAATTTATCCTGTCAGATTTAACAGGAAGTGATTTCTTCTTCAAGTGCTTTATGTGGGGATGCCTATCTACTTCATATGCCCAGTTAATATAGAAAGTCAATCTATAATCAGCAAACAGCAACACTTATTGCCTTTTATTTACCTAGACACTCTTCCACTGATCTATAATCCAACTCTCAAACTCTCAGGTCTTCTTGATAATGTATTTGGAAAAAGTATCTGTCTTTGACATCTGATACTCTCTCCTGAACACAATTCTTTGTTTGAACTTAAAATCCATGCATCTTCAGCCATAGAGATTTAAAAAATATTTTTAGAAAGCTATGATTTTTAAAATTTATTTAAAAATTTTTTCATGGATATTTTTGCTATCAACGTACCAATAGCCACCCATCATCCATGACCCCATAGAATCATATCAATTGGGCTGACCTGCTTGATTTTGATACTAGGGATGGACAACTAAACATAAGCTATATTGTTCAAAAAGCAGACATTCAATGGGATTGTAAACATTGTTCTATGAGCCATGGTGAGCATTTTAGTACCAGTTGCTTTGAAAGTTTTCTAGGCAAATATCATCTTGACTGTATGCAATGGTGTTAAACTTCAGGGACAAATTGTTGACTTATAACATAAGTTGATGAAGATTCTGTGTATTCTTTGAAGTTCTGGCCTGCAATAACTTTCTCATCCTATCTTCTAATGAAACAATATAGAAAACTAAACTTTGGGGAAACATTTACCCCCAAAAATCACTTTAGAGAAACTGATATTAGATAGATAAACTGATATTACATAGAAAAATCAGTAATTATAATAAAGTCGGATGCTCAACAAATGTGTTGTCTTCCTGTGCCCATTTACCCAATGCAGCAAAAATAAGTGTAATGAATCTATTAGAATTTCTGCCTTAGAGAAACTTTCATTCTGGAGATCTTACTCTTGAATTATGGAAAAACTAACAACAGAGACAATTAGATACATGACATGATAAAATATGTCTTGAGTAGGCAGTGCAGATAACTGAATGGAGACAATGAGTTATTAGAGTGGCACGGGAGAGGTCTGCCTTGGGTCAAGTCACAATTCTTGTCTGAGCTGTGGTTTCCTCATTTGTAAAATTGAAGGGGTTGGATTTCAATGTTCTATTTCTGTGATTTATAAATAAACCTTCTGCCCTTAAATTCTGATGTCAGCAGCTGGCATTAGCTGTCATCAGATGTCATTTTCCACATTTTTCTCTTTCTTTCCTTTTTGTTTTTTGGCAATGCATAAATCTATTGTAAAATTTATCATAAATTCAAAAGTTTGAAACAAGATGCAGCACTTCAGTACTCCTGCATCCAGGGAGAATAGGAATGTTCTGGTAGTTATTTAGGTAATGTTAACTTGAACCCCTAGGAGCCGAACTGTATCAGAAACAATTAGGGTAAGGGATAACTGTAGCTGTTAAGAGGGATTGTGGTAACACTAAACTAACAATTGAGGTTATGTTAATGAAATAATAAAAAAATAGATTACAAAGAAAGTTGGGATGAAGAGATTTTAAGAGGGTGTTGAGCACCCTGTTGTACATGTGAAAATGACCAGGTTACAGCAAAATAAAGGAATTTTGTTTGCAAACCTCTACCTACAAAAAACCTGGGGGCAGGGGCAAAGGCATTCAAGCTTGGAACTCTCAGAAGCCTGACGGTTCTAGGATTTCTAACTTTCAAGAGAAATGATGAAACTCTGACCATATGGGGAAGGAGTGCAATACTTCTAAGAAGGGTTCGGAGGGATTTCACACATGAATTTTCAGATGTCTTCAGCCTCATCAAGGGTATAAGAGCAGCTCTGCCCAACACATAGATCACATAAATCACCTATATAGTTTAACACTTTCTAGTAGCCACATTAAAAAGAATAAAAAGAACCAAGATAGTAATTTTATTAATATTTTATGTAACCAATATATTCACAATATCATTTAACATGTAATTAGTATAAAATATTAATGAGATATCTAATATTCATTTCTTCATACTAAGTTTTCAAAAGCCACTGTGTATTTTATGCTTATAGCACGTTTCAGTTTGGACTAACCACATTTTAATAGCCATATGTGGCTGATGACTCCCATCATATTGGACAGCAAAGGTCTAGAGGAAGACAATGTATAGAATTACTAATTCCCCAAAGAGGTCAAAATTGATCCGTTCCCTGAGACCAAGACCTTAGACTACCCAGGACTTCTATCCTAACCCACTTTATCAGGGTCAAGAAAGGCCATATATTTGGAGTAATGAGTGACTTCTCTAGGCAACCTCAACTCCATCAGCTGGGGTCAATACACTCAGAATGAACTCAGGACTTACAACCAGTCTTTTGTTAACAGGCATCAAGAGAGAGCCCCAGATTACCACTGTCCTCTACATGCCAGCACTCATAGCTTCACTGGCATTCCTCATCTTGAATATATCATGATATCCTTTATCCATGTTTATGCCAGTCAACACAAGAAGCATTGTTCTCCCAGGTCATCTCCTGCATTCAAATCTGCATAAGACTGCCACTGTCTGACTGCAGTAGCATAAAAGACCCCAAACAAAAATGCCCAGCTGAGCCTAGTCAACCCACAGAAGGAGCATAAGAGATAATAAGAAATTGGTTGTTTTAAGTCATTAGGTTTTGGGGTGGTTTTTTATGGTGCGATAAACAACTGAGACATTTAGGTTAAAAATCTTGGACTCATCTCCTTTCCATATCTAGTCCATCAGGAAATTCTGGTGGTTTTATCTTCATTTTATTTATTTTTTGTTATTTTTTATTTTTTTGAGACAGAGTCTTGCTCTGTTACCCAGGATGGAGTGCAGGGGTACGATCATAGCTCACTGCAGGCTTGACACCCCAGGCTCAAGCAATCCTCCGACCTCAGCCTCCTGAGTAGCTGGGACTATAGGCATGGTCCCACCATGAGTGGCTAATTCTTTTGATTTTTTATAGAGACAAGGTCTTGCTATGTTGCCCAGGCTGGTCTCAAACTCCTGGGCTCAAGTGATGCTCACACCTTGGCTTTCCAAAGTGCTGGGATTACAGGTGTGAGCCACTGTGTCTGGTTGTTCTGTCTTAAAACATACATGGGATATAGACTTCCTGCTACCTGTATACTACTAGCCTCCATCTTTTCATGCCTGGCTTGTTGCAACAGTGTCCTACTTGTCTCACTGCTTCTGCCCTTGCCCTGCTACAATCTTTTCTCAAGACAGCAATCAGAATGGTCCTTCAAAAACATTTTAGATCATGTCACTCCTATGCTCAAAATCTCCCCAAAGTTCCCCATTTCATTTGTGTCACAGTGAACAATCTCATGCTTATGAGGTCTTGTGTGATCTGGTCTCTCATTTCCTCTCTGACCTCATTTCCTGCCGCTCCCTCCCTCCCTCAGTTCCACTCCAAACAACTCCTGGAACATTCCAGGCATAAAGCAGTTTCAGTTCCTCACCTGATTGTTCCATCTGCCAGAAATGTTCTTTCACTAGATAGCTGTGAGCTCAGTTCCCTTCATCTTTCAAATCTTTGCTCAACTGTCACCTTCTTACCCTACTTAAAATTGCAATCCACTTCTGCTTCTAATTCCCTTTCCCTGCTCTTTTTTCTCCCATACTTTGTATCATTTCATATAATATTATATTATATACTTATTTAATATGTTTATTATTTACTTTATGTCTCTCTCCAATAGAATGGAAGCTCTCTGAAAGCAGGGATTTTTGTCTGTTTTATTTATGAATGTATCTGAGGCATCTAGAACAGTTTAGTACCTGGTAAGTACCCAATAGATACTAGCTGAATGAATGAAAATCTGTTGTCTGGGTGCTCTGAGGCTGTTTTCTAGGCAATTCTCACAGTTATACCTGAGGACACCCCTCTGAAGCTCTGTTTGCACTTTGTCATTCTAATGGGTCAGAGGCATATCTAATCACAGGAAAAATAACAATGCCCAATATAATAATGAAAGAAGATATTCTTTTCCAATGGCAGTTGTGCTCGGACACAGTTCAACTCTCCTTCCTCAGGGAGAGTTTCCTATATGTCAACTTCTTTCAGAGATAGGGGAAGACTTTGTATCTTTGTTTTTGTGGGCCATACTGTTTCTATTCCTGATCTTTTTCAAGGTTACCATAATCCTTAAATTCTTGTAGATCTTTTGCACTAAGTTTGAAATCCTCTTCAACACCACCGGAATGCTGCTCCTGAGATCTGGATGCTGAATAGAATTTCTATAAGTTCTGGAAAATGTGTTGGGGTAGGTGGTTAGGAAATCTTACAGCAGGATTGTTAAAAATCCAAGCCTGGTAGAATTTCCTCCTACAAAGGAACTGCTACAGTTCTGTCCACCAACCTGAAATAATAGAACAAGTCACCAGGAGATGTGTGTACACAAGGGCCCTGAATCTTCTTGGAGTGAATTCCTCTTCCCCTGCCTATCATACATTTAAATATTCAATCCAAGTACATATTTCTTCTCTCAAGAACTATTCCTTTACAAAGTCTGTCTATAAAACCTACAAAAACAACTAATCTTCTTAGGTTCTTTATAAATTCTATTGCCTGCCCTTCTCAATATCAAAAACAGACAAACAAAAAAACAAAAATAAAACCTTGGACCCTCTTCGTATATGATACGAGTCATGGTACGCTGGTAGGTCACATTTACACACACACATATGCACAGAGATACATATACAAACATACAGGTACATACACATATGTACACACACACACACACACACACACAATTTTCTCTAGAAAAATATACCCTTTCCTAATTTTCCCTAGAAGGGGAAAATTATCCATCTTTTGGCTTTTGATATGTCATTTAAATTTTTAGTAGGTTACCTTTTGTATTTCTTCCTCAAAAATGCCTTTTTCTTCTATTCTTGTAGTCTGAATTCCAATTTCTGTTCGGTCTCTACTTGCAGTGTGGTAAGACTATGATGCACTCTCAGCACATTGTGTGTAGTAACCAGCCAAAAACCAGGGGTCATGTCCAGGTTCAGATCCTCATGTGGGAGAGGTAAAATGTTAATATATAGAGGCAAAAGTGGAGTAAGGGGGAAGGCAAAGGCTGGAGCTGAAGTTCTGGAAGAAGCATACCTTACTTAATGCTGCTGACTGCTCAGAAGTCCTAGCATGTTTAATTTGCCAGAACTTCTTAATATCAAATTTCTCTTGTGTCTTAAATCCTGGTTCTCTTGAATTCTTTGTTGTGTAGTAATGAATAGTTTTCTATCTTCTTTAGTATTAAAAAATTGCTTTTCTGATCTTCTAAGAAACTAAAATGGTATTATTTCTAATTTTAGATTTCCCCTCACTTCTCAAGGCCTCAAACACAATATCCTCTAATGACATTGTCTTTGGGGTGACCCAAAATTATCATTTATTTCTTACTTATGAGCAGAGAGTTTGCAGCTTTTACTTGCCTTGTCTCTTTTAATGCCTACAGCCACCCCCTAGGAGCAGAAGAGGAAGTGTGTATCAAGTATCATGTTTCCACAGTTTGCCATTTATTTCCACTTATGCTGATTACACATTGTGTTTACTTTTCCTTATTCCACAGCATCTCTTTAGCTCTACTTCAATGGTAAATCTCTCTAACATGCCTGTCTTTCTCCCTCAATGGGATTCAGTCTGAAAAGTAACTTAATAAAAGCCTAACTGTAGACTCCTTCCCCCTTGGGGTAAAACTAGAACCCCACTGAGGAAGGAACTCCTACAAACAAAAAAGCAGGAGTAGCGCTTCTTGAGCTGGCTTGACATTATTGATTCTGTGTGGGTGCCAACATCCCTATCATCTCAGAGAGGAGATTTTGTTAGCGAAACAACATGAAAAAGTGAACTCTCTTTTGAGAACATAAGCCAGAGATAGATGCCCTGGGAATGTGAGTGCTACGGCATTGGGTAGGTGAAAGGAGATGCCTACTTCCACACTCAAACAGAACAGTGCACCTCATGCTTTGCTGTGCCGTGGGAGTGGGTGGTTGACCTAGAGGCTTTGATTCTGACCCACATCACAATTTCTCTCTAGAATCTTCTTCTTTAATAACTGCTGACCCTGCCATAATAGGTCTCTGGGGGATATGCCAATTCTCTTTCAATGTTCTGGCCAAAGAGTGGACAAAAATCCCTTCCCTTGATTTCCCAAGACTTGGGACTCTCAAGAGATTTTACCAAAGGACAATGAAAAACAAATAAACTTAAAAAATTATAAAAAAATATAAAATCCATTGCAGAGGGTACAATAGTTACTTAGGAATGAAGAATACAAAGTGTTATGAAAAGTCTGAAGAACTGACAAATATTTGTGGTTGGTTTCTAGGAAATTTTCTCCTTGCTGAGAATAGCTTTATCTGGCTACCCCAAAGGTTTAAGTCCCTTCCACAGAGTTAGTTCCCAGGAGTCACTCAGGGTGTGGTCTTGGTGATTGGGCAGAATATATTGCTATAAAGTCTGAGAAAAGTTTTAGGAAAAGTGCTGGGCTCAGTGGCTCATGCCTGTAATCCCAGCTCTTAAGGAGTCAGAGGTGGGAGGATAGCTTAAGTCCAGGAGTTCAAGACCTGCCTGGGCAATACAGTGAGACTTCCTTCTCAAAAAAAAAAAAAAAAAATTTTAGGAAAAGTTTAAACATATTCGTATTTTTTAAAGGCTACCTTAGATACAAAATCATTGTCCTGAAATTTTACAGTTGGACTGTGGTGGGGTATACTGTATCTCATGGGTAAGCAGAGTATAGAACAATTTGTTTCTCCTTCCTTTGCCACCTGCATATGTGAGGATAACATTCTTTTACCTATGTAGTAATGAAATGTGCATTTAATTTTCAGCGTGTGGGTATTCCCCTAGGAATCTCTCCAGTCCTAGCCATGATCACAAGGTCTGAATCTACCATAACCAGCCCCCTCTCAGACCCATGTACTCTGTCACATTCTTCGTAAGATGCTCTCCACAGAATATGTCTCTGGCTCTGCTGGCACCTCCCTGGGGGGTCTTTACTAGCTTACTCCCAACTTGCCACTCCATGGAGCATATGTTGCTATACTTCCCACCCTGGACTGCATCCTGTATGCCTTGACTCTCAGGAGGTCCAGACTAGGGGCATGATAACTAGCAGCCACTACGCCGAGCAAGATTCCCACTGCACCAACAGTGGCTCTCCATCTGCTCTGGGAAGCATGCTTCCTTAGGGACTGGGAATGACCACCCTTTTCAGGTAAAATACCACCCACTAAATACAGGGGTATCACTGTCTTCTCACAGGCCCATCTATAAAAGAGTAGCATAAAGACAGTAATTAAATTATTTAACATTTTCTGATATTTTTGTTATTATTCTAAGTACTTTATACAATTAATTTACCTGACATTATTTAACCTTCAAAACAACTCTATAAGGCAGTTACTATTTGATTTTATTAAATTTATAAAAATAATAAATTTTATTTATTTAATAAAATCCCCCATTTTATTTACTTTTTAATTAATTTTATAGAGATGACATTTCACTCTGTTGTCCAGGATGGTCTTGAACTGTCTCCATTATCTTCTAATCTTGACTTTTTTCCTTATATGCTACAATACTGCAATGAATATTCTTGTTGATATTTTTTTCACACCTAAGTGTTTCTATTGGATGTATTTTTTGAGATGGAATTATTAGGTGATAAGGCTGACAAATTTCAAATGTTTAATAGATAGTGCCTAAATCCCCTTCAAAAATGTTTGCCAATTTATAACCCTATTATTTGTGTTCCATTTTTGAAATATATAAATATATGTGCAAATCAACTGCTCTGCATGGGCAGTTCCTTACAACTTCTGTAATGGAAAACATAGAGGAAAAACCACTTACAGTTTCAGGGGGAGAAAAGGTTCCCATTTCAAGAAAAGGAAATTTCAGTAGGAGAAAATATTGTGAAAAACAAGGTAATTTTCTACTTTAAGTTTCTGTTCTATGGGTATAAAAAATAGCTGGACATTATCTTCTTCCCAGGCTCTGGTCTCCTCTTCTCCAGCAGGCTGTATTGCTGGTCATTTTTGGCTCCTGTTGGAAGCAAACTGCTCTAATGCCTTTGGATAAGATTTTGACCAGGAATTATCTTAAAGAATACTCTAAGGAGGGGTATACCAGCCAACACAACGGTAACCCCTCCCTGGGGTTTTCACAAGGACACAGGGTGGTATGTAATAGACTTATCTGTAAAGCAGACTCAACTCCTAACTGGAGTTGTTCCTGATTGGTCAGCAGAAACAGAATTGAGGACTGATGACAGCTGCACAAGAAGATGAAACCATTTCCTTCCTCTTTTCTAAGCTTATCTCTTAAACCCCACTGGACGTTGGCACAGTGCTGGGATGACTATGGAGACCCAAATGTCCCAGAATGTATGTTCCAGCAACCTGTGGCTGCTTCAACCATTGACAATTTTGTTGCTGCTGGGTGAGTGAGGGTCATTCTGAAATAGCGCAATTTCAGACACTCCTACTGCCTGGACTCTAGGCACCAGTGTGGTACAGAGCAGGCCTGGGCCCTGGAAGCAGGGGACAGATTGAAAGAGGAGACAGGACTCTGAATTCTTAAGTTTTCCAGTGGTTTCTAAGGTCAGAACTTAGAGGTAGTTACGTAGTCCCTGGAAAATCCATTCTGCACCAAACATTCGTGTGTACTTTGTAGTCATGAGGAAGAACAGTGAATGAGATAAGGGGTTCATATGAAGTGAATACTCTTATAAAAGATCAACTGAAAACAAGATCTTGAGATAGGTCCTGGAGAAGGAAGAGCCCCAGCTCACCTCCCCTGCCCCTTTCACATACGCAGCTAAATTTGAAGCCATCTTCTCCTGCTAGACGTTGATCCACTCTCTTCCCTTTTACAGCTTCTGCAGACAGTCAAGCTGGTGAGTATGCCCTTTGCTTCCTTGTATTGACAGTATTATATCCTCATAATATGATGCTGTGTTTGCTATGGGGGATATGTCTGTTCCACTGAAAATCAAGCTTGGGTTCAGCATGGGCAGTTCCCTCATTTTAGTGGGGTCTGGGATTTGCTTCTTAGATCCACTGAAGACCCAACGGAATGAGGCTGCTGCAAGTACAGATCTTGAACTGCATCTACAATAGGACTCTTTGGTGCCTGACCTCCCTTGGGAGCTCCTTTGGCATCCACAGTCCCTTCAGGGTTATTTATTCACACCCCTTTCCACTCTCTGCCTCTCAGCAGCTCCCCCGAAAGCTGTGCTGAAACTTGAGCCCCCGTGGATCAATGTGCTCCAGGAGGACTCTGTGACTCTGACGTGCCGGGGGACTCACAGCCCTGACAGCGACTCCACTCAGTGGTTCCACAATGGGAATCTCATCCCTACCCACACGCAGCCCAGCTACAGGTTCAAGGCCAACAACAATGATAGCGGGGAGTACAGGTGCCAGACTGGCCGGACCAGCCTCAGCGACCCTGTTCATCTGACTGTGCTTTCTGGTCAGTGGAGGAAGGCCCCGGGGTGGACCTGGGAGGGCCAGGATGGATTAAATCTGTTTACAGGCAGACGTTTGCAGGAAAGAGTGGGGGTGGCCTGCTTACTGGGAAGCACTGTTGTAAGTTGCTCATTCATTCCCCATTTCACCCACCCCCTTTGCTTAGCATGTGTGGTGGGGGAAGGGGGAATTTCTAATAATTTTCTCAGCATGTGTTAGGTTGTTTTCGCCTCAGTCTTGATTGAGCAAGGGGGTTATGAGGCCACAAACAGCTGAGTGTGAGAGAAGCAGAAGGAAATCCCTACTTTAAAAAACTACCTTCCTCCTGTGGCAGTGTGGTAAAGCAGAGAGGTTGGAGGAAATAGACCTCTGAAGGCTCTAAGGTGGGAGGCTGCCAGACAGCTGTGAGGAGGTGGGAGTGCAGAATTCCGTCTGGAAGATGAGGTCAGAGGTGAGGGGAGGGTGAAGGGTAGATCAAGCAGAGGCTGATAAGCTGTTGCAACTATTTTGACTTTTATTCCTGAGTGAGTTGAGATGGCTTTAATTAAAGGAGTCACATCATCTGATTTTGGTTTATGTAAACATCTGACAGTGTTCAGTTTAATAGAGTCTGTAGAGAAAATGCTTCTAGATAGTATTTCTTTTTTTTTTCCTCCCAAGTAGCTGGGACTCCAGGTGCACACCACCATGCCAAGCGACTTATTTTTGTTTCTTTTTATAGAGACAGGGTCTCACTATGTTGCCCAGGCTGGTCTTCAGCTCCTAGTCTCAAGTGATCTTCCTTCCTCAGCCTTTCAAAGTGTTGGGATTATAGGCGTGAGCCACCACGCCTGGCTTAGATACTGTTTCTACCTGCTTCCAATGTCTGAAAATATAAGCACATTTCTACTGTTGTTTACTTGAGCTGCACTCTTGGTGCATAAACCCTGGAGATGATCGTGGGTAAACATTCAGTGTTTTAGATTCTCCTGTTCAACACTGAGATGGTGATTTGTTTTCGTTGTCCTTTAAGGCTGCTGCTGTACCAGAGAGATCCTGGCAGTGGGGTCGCTTTCTCTTGACGGTGCTCTACTGAAGGGAAATAAATAAATATTGAGTTGACCTCAAAAGCTACCCAATGACATCATAGCTCCCCTCTGTATTGGCTTCCCAGAGACAGCTGATAGTACTTCTGACTCTTCTTATGAAAATGTAAAAATATAGATAATACACATTGAGGGCTGGGTGTTGTGGCTCACACCTGTAATCCCAGCACTCTGGGAGGCTGAGGCAGGAGGATCACCTGAGGTCGGGAGTTCGAGACTAGCCTGACCAACATGGAAAAACCCCGTTTCTACTAAAACTACAGGCCGGGCGCAGTGGCTCAAGCCTGTAATCCCAGCACTTTGAGAGGCCAAGACGGGCAGATCACGAGGTCAGGAGATCGAGATCATCCTGGCTAACACAGTGAAACCCCGTCTCTACTAAAAAATACAAAAAAGCTAGCCGGGCGAGGTGGCGGGTGCCTGTAGTCCCAGCTACTCAGAAGGCTGAGGCAGGAGAATGGCGTAAATCTGGGAGGTGGAGCTTGCGGTGAGCCAAGATCCGGCCACTGCACTCCAGCCTGGGCAACAGAGCCAGACTCCGTCTCAAAAAAAAAAAAAAAAATTAGCCAGGCGTTGTGGCGCATGCTTGTAATCCCAGCTACTCAAGAGGCTGAGGCAGGAGAATCACTTGAACCTGGGAGGTGGAGGTTGCAGTGAGCCAAGATCATACCACTGCACTCTAGCCTGGGCAACAAGAGTGAAACTCTGTCTCCAAAAAAAAAAAAAAAAAAAAAAAAAATTGAGAGCTGAACAGTTGTTAGAGAGAAACTATCTAGTCCCACCCATCCATTGTACAAAGAAATGAAGCTGATTAGACCCAAGAACTCAGCAGTGAATGGCACAGCCACAATCCTAATCCTGACTTTAGTTTCTGTTTCATGCCATCTCAATAATGGTACTTGGCCTTTCATATACAGAATACTTTTTTTTTGGCCAGGCACAGTGGCTCACACCTGTAATCCCAGCACTTTGGGAGGCTGAGGCGGGTGGATCACTTGAAGTCGGGAGTTTGAGACCAGCCTGGCCAACGTGGAGAAACCCCATCTCTACTAAAAATATAAAATTAGCCTGGTGTGATGGTGCATGGCTGTAATCCAGCTACTCAGGAGGCTGAGGCAGGAGAATCGCTTGAACTTGGGAGGCGGAGTTTGCAGTGAGCTGAGATTGCACCATTCCACTCCAGCCTGGGCAATAAGAGCGAAACTCCATTTCAAAAAAAAAAAAAACTATTAAAATTGAATAAATATAAATAAAACAATAAGTATAAATAAATCGTATTTCTTCCTATGATAGAGCAATTTGATTTTCTTCTTTATTAAGTTTGTTGAAACTTTGTTAATAGATTTGTCCTCCGAGATAGGTGAATTTTGGAATCTGATTACTCTGCCATCAATGAAGGGAAGGAATTGTTGGGAGTGAGGATGTTTGTAGGCAAAAAGGAAAAAGTGATTTTAAGTTTAAAATTTTTCTTGAATGCCCCTTTTATTCAGAGTCACAATTGAATACTGAATTCACTTGTGTGAATTCAAAAGTCATACCTTTTTCTTTCTTATGTGGATGGAAGATTTCACGCAGGGTATAGTATGGTCTGAATGTTTCTGTGCCCCCAAAATTCATATGATATGAATTAATCAAATAGCAACCCTCAGGGTGATGGTATTAGGAGGTGAGGTCTTTGGGTAGGTGATTGGGTCATGAGGGCAGAGCCCTTATAAAAGAGGGCCAAGGGAGCTCAAAGGCCTCTTCCGCCATGTGAGGACACAGCAAGAAGCCTCAGTTCTGTGAACCAAGAAATAGGATCTTACCAAAGAAGCTGCAAGAACCTTGGTCTTGGATTTCCCAGCCTCCAGAACAGGGAGAAAGAAATTTCTGTTGTTTATAAACTACCCAGTTTATAGTATTTTGATATAGCAGCCAGAACAGACTAAGACAGGGTGGATGAGGCAGGATTAAGGCTCTATTTTTTTTTTTCTTTTTTTTTGAGACAGTGTCTCGTTCTGTCGCCCAGGCTGGAGTGCAGTGGCACCATCTTGGCTCACTGCAAGCTCCGCCTCCTGAGTTCATGCCATTCTCTTGCCTCAGCCTCCCAAGTACCTGGGACTACAGGCACCCACCACCACGCTTGGCTAATTTTTTATATTTTTAGTAGAGACGGGGTTTCACCGTGTTAGCCAGATTGGTCTCAATCTCCTGACCTCGTGATCCACCTGCATCGGCCTCCCAAAGTGCTGGGATTACAGGCGTGAGCCACCACACCCGGCTCTATGTTTTTTTTAAACCAGCAACAGCATGTGGAAAAAAGGGGGAAAATGCTCTACTTCATTGTTAATACAGCTCGTGGCTGCCCACCCTCACTTCCCAAAGCTTGTACAAAATTTACCATTAAATTAGTAATCCCCAGACCACAAAAACTGATGGCTTCAGGCCCTGTCGGGTAGCCTCTACAGTTACTGAAATGCACTCATTTCTCTACTCAAACAAGTATTTTAAATTCCTCAGAATTGTTTTAAATATCTGTTCTGCATCTTTGAAACTTCTGAAAACTTCTGTTTTTTAGAGGTCCCATAGATATATAATCCCATATATTGCCTATAAGAGAATGCTCACATCTGTCATGAAGCATCTTCATTTCTCTCCACCAGACATCGTTTCAAGTTCTGTGAGTAATGTACCTCTGAAAATGAGCTGAAAAACTCTTGGAATCTAGCCTTACAACCTTTTCTTATCATATTTGTGTCTTTCAGAGTGGCTGGCGCTCCAGACCCCTCACCTGGAGTTCCAGGAGGGAGAAACCATCATGCTGAGGTGCCACAGCTGGAAGGACAAGCCTCTGATCAAGGTCACATTCTTCCAGAATGGAAAATCCAAGAAATTTTCCCATGTGGATCCCAACTTCTCCATCCCACAAGCAAACCACAGTCACAGTGGTGATTACCACTGCACAGGAAACATAGGCTACACGCCATACTCATCCAAACCTGTGACCATCACTGTCCAAGGTATGGGGAATCTACCAAGATGTAGGGAGGGGAGAAGAGGGGATGGACAAGCGCTAAGGTCACATGGGCCTACACGGAGGTCTGAGAAAGGCCACAGCAGCAAAATTGGGCATTGGAGCAAAGAGGAGTGGTGTGGAGGCCTGGCTAAGTATTGGCCAATGAGCAGGAGTAGGGGCCAGAACTTGGAGCCGTCACCTCCCAGGTAATAGGAAGTCAGGCTCTTGTTCCACTTTGAAATGCAGGCCCCAGACTAAAGATGGCAGCGAAGCAGAGCTCCCTCATTGGTGCAGAGGTTCCCAAAGCTCCTGGGCATTCCTAAGAGCTGAAGTTTGCCTCATTTCTTCTCATGGCTCATGTTATAGCCATTCACTCCAGAAAGCCTGGCATGTCATAGTCTGTTCAAGGCTGTGCTCCATAGAGTAATGATGCCTCCAGCTATGCAAGGCTTTGGGCCCACCCTTCCTACTGCCCCCAAGGGCTAAGGGGATTCCTTCCCTCTGCTCCTGCCTGCTCACCAATGTGCCTTTATTAGTTTGGTGGAGAAACCTGGATAGGAAGGAGACATAAGTCCAGCCACAGAAACCCTGTGCAGGTGAGGCTGGGGGATGTAGTGAGTCTTGCATTGGTGAGTGACTCAGACACAGAAGAGCTTTGGGTGACAAGCACTAGGACATAGCACTGGAGGAGGTGGGAGGTGGGACAAGGAGAATACAAGTTGTCATTAAAATAGTAACCCCCATCCTGTCCTAATGTCTGTCTTCCCTAGTGCCCAGCGTGGGCAGCTCTTCACTGATGGGGATCAATGTGGCTGTGGTCACTGGGATTGCTGTAGTGGCCATTGTTGCTGCTGTAGTGGCCTTGATCTACTGCAGGAAAAAGCGGATTTCAGGTTTGTAGCTCCTCCCAGTCCCTTTTGTTATCAGTTTGCATTTGGTCCAGGCCCTAACCCCAGACATTTCCAGAATCCCTCTCTTAGGGCTAGATACGCATTCAGATCTAGGCCCACATTTTATTTATTAGTTCATTTATTAGTTCATCCTCAGCAAGAGCACTAATAGGACTCACCTCACAGGGTTGCCATGGGGATGAAAGATGCTGATGCTCTTACACCAGTGCCTGTCAGGCAGTAACAGCACACAAACAGGGCTGTTGCCATTCTGGAGGAGGTGGTGTGTGATGGCAGCGCTTAGCGAGGGAAAGAGGACTCCCCAGGCACCGGGCCAAGGCAGGGACTGAGACTGGGTGGGGCTTATATGGGTGTCACGGGGGAGTAGAGAGGGTGCTGCAAGCTGCTGAGAAAGAGAAATAATCCCACTAACACCTCACAAAGCACTTTACAATTGGTTCATAGCCAGGACCTCAATTACTGATGATAATACAGAGACACAGAGAGAGACTGAGACACAGAGGTGTTTTTAAAAGGCATAGCAAGCCTCAGACAGATGCCATGAGTGGCCTTTCTGACACTCTTGGGCGTCCCCATGGGTGAGCTGAATTCTGCCTCTGGACCAGCCCTTTTCCAGGTGGGAGCAGCCCCTGAGCAGGGGAGCTGGGGGTGGGAGGACGGGAAGCATCTGCCAGAGGGAAGGCCTGAGCTGGTCCCATCCAACCCTGGCCCTGGTCCTTGGTCCTGAGGACTCAGGCCCTACCCCCTAATCCTACTAACCTCCTATGTGCCCCTCCCAGCTCTCCCAGGAAACCCTGAGTGCAGGGAAATGGAGGAGACCCTCCCTGAGAAACCAGGTAAGTACAGGGTTGTCTCAGGGATTCAGTGATGGCTCACCAGGGCTGCCCGCTGGACCAGAGCCAGCCAGAAGGGGCTTGTGTGAGTTCAGCTGGGAGCCAGGGAGGGAGCAGCGGTGAGGGGATGGTCAGGGCTCAAATCACTTGGTCAGCTCTGAGTCTGATTTCTGGGCCTAAAGAGGACCTCTCTGGAGATGAGAAGAAAAACACCAGTCCCAGATACAGAGGAGAGGGCTGTGTCCGAATTTCTGGGACCAGGAATCTGGGGATATTTCCAAAGCAGGAAATCAGAGATACTTTGGTCTTTCCGTGGAGCTTTGGCAGAGCTGGCAAAGGATAGGGCTAGGGGCTGTAAGACTGAGGCCAATCAGATGCGGGAGGCAGGATTCTAAGGGGAAAGGAGGAGGAGGCCTGAAAACCCCTCGATTTGCTGAGGAATCTGCTCTGTGAAGGGATCGGGTGGAGTGGCCAGGCTCAGCTGTCTGTGGAATGCTAAGAGGAGGTTTGGGCTTGAGAAAATTCCTGGGGACTAGGGGCACTAGTGGGCTCTACTCTGTGGGCAAAGCTTGGTTCCGATGCCCGTGCACTCAAGGTTGACTGAATTTTGGCCTGGTTCTGCCCCCATCACACAGTGGAGCCTTGAGCCAGTCAGTCTCCCTGATGGGGTTCAGTCTGCTCACTGAGGAAATGAGTGGGTGACTGGGGTGACCTCTCAGGCCTTCTAGGTCTGACATTCAGGTGGGAGTATGTAAAGGAGCTTCCAGGAGGATGCCAGGCAACTTCCAGACTGTAAGTAAAGTCAGAGCACAAAGGAAACCAGGGCTTTCTCTGGGGGCTTCCATGACAGTAGGAACAGGCAGGAAAAAGAGGCTGTCAAAGACCCCAACTCAGATGGCTGGAGTATGATTCAGAGCAGAGCCAACAGATTTGAGAGCTTGAGCAAAATATCACTCGTCCAGCTGTGCTTGCAGCAAGGTCACGTGTCCGCTGGCCAGGCCCAGTGGGGACAGGGGCCTGTGTTCACACCAGGGCCAAAGCAGATCTGGAAAAAACAAAGTCCGAGCAACTGAATTATCCATCTTGTTGTGTGGTTCGGTCTACGCTGGCATAAGCACATTTCACAAGGCAGTTTTGCAGCCAGGCATTGGTGCTGCATAAACGGGTTTTTAAAAATCCTTTCCCAAAAGGCAGAGCTGGGTTGCTGGAATTGTTGGGGAATGTATTAGAACGGGATTTCAGAATGTGGTTTGCTGCAGTAAAGACTCTCTGTGTTCAGGGGGTAAGAGACTAGACACATTGTGTCAGACACCTCCTAACTTCCTGAGAAATGCTGCTTTGCAGATACTGAGGCTGCTTTTCACACTGGCAAAGTCCGTTTATGACAAAAACATGAGGAAATTAGGTGTGTTTTGGACACTAACCAGAGAAAGTGCTTCCCTCTCTCCCTCTCCCTTTCTCCCTCCCTGCCTCTCTTTTTCTCTCTCTTGTTACTTTCTCACTCTGTCTTCCTTTTTAATGCCATGGAGTACTTACTATATTCTTCAAAGTTCCAACAAAGATGCACGACATTTGGACAATGTGGAAATGGCCCTCAGCCTTCTCTCCCTGATGTGGTCAGCAAAAACCTGGACTTTACTTCACTCTGATGCTGAACACCCCTCCTGTACCTCTTCCCCAATATCTCAGATCCCCAAGCTGTCTGGTTTGCTTCTAGGAAAGCTCAGCAATTCCCTGAAAAGAGTGTGGCCCAAGTGACTGCTTCCCTCCACCAGTGTGTCCCGTGGGGAAGGCTGTGGCTGGGTGACCCCAAGGGTGGGAACATGAGGCCATATTTACTTAGCCCTTGGCCTTACAGGACTGTGTCAAGGGGTCAGCAGTCCTTGCCTTGAGTCTGGTTATGATTTTGCAGCCTCAGCATCAGCAAGGGCTGGCCCTTTTCAACAGCAGTGCCCTGGCTAATCTTTTTCTTTTTCCCCACAGCCAATTCCACTGATCCTGTGAAGGCTGCCCAATTTGAGGTGAGTAATCCCAGTCATCTCTTTTTCTACCTCCCCCATCCCTTCTCCCCTGTTTCCTCTCTTTTTGCCTTTGTTAATGCAAAATTAAAATGGAGACTGGGCCTGAAAACTCCTGAGCAAACAAAGCCACCCAGGCCTTAGAAATAGCCTTATCATTGCTTAAACTGCAAACACAAGTGAAACTCAAGTTGGATTGTAACTAAAAATGGGTAATACTTAACTTGGATCATTTCTGGTAAATGTTTATGTTAGACAGAAATAAGATTTAACTCTAGCCAATCGTAAGCAGCCAACTAACATAACGATGTGACTAAGAACACTTTAGTAAGGTACCTCACCCAAAAGACAATTATGTAACTGCAAATCTATCAAATTTCTGTATTTTACTTCCACATTTTCCCAATTAATACTTGTCTCTGACTTTCTGTCATTAAAACACTAGACCTCTTTTGATTTGGTGTCACCCAATTCATGAATTGCTTCTTACTCAAATGAACTCTTTAAAATTTTGTTGTGCCTTAGATTTTTCTTTAACAGTTTGGCATCAGAAGTAGGATATAAAGTAGACTCTCCCCCAGATATCCCTAAGAGCAATGGATAACCAGGCATAGGTACCCATTGAGCCCACTGTATTCACTGGTTTCTTACTGCATTTGTGAGTCACTAGGTAAGTCCCTCTCAGATATCAGGCTTGCAACTGTGTCCTGAGCTCTCTGAGCTTATTTCAGTAATTTTATTTCTCATTTGATTCAGTGGTTAATCTGGGTGTTTGACAAGTTCATCTGTTTTCAACAGGAACTACACTAGGTCCAGTACAGTTTACTAGTTTCCAGACAAGGTCTGCTTTCTGGATTGGGATCCAGAGGTCAAATTGGGTATTTGACAGATTGAACTAGGTGTTCAACAGAAACTGAGCTGGGGGTCCAATTGGAGTCCTCAGGTAGGTAAATTTCAGAAGGGCAAGATATTATGACTTTGTCAGAATGCACAGAGTCTGGGACTCCTCCATCTGAAACACAGTGATTTTTTATGTTCAGATAATATGGGCCCAGAACCTGTGACTTTCTAGAGAAATAGGTATGCCTTACCACAGATGACTTAAAATTGCAATGGTCACAGTGAGCATGTTTAAATCTAGAAAAAATTGTTCATTTAAGGGATGTATTGGCAAAAAATGAGATCCCAAATGTCTCAGAAACAATGATAAACATTTTTGATTGGTATGTAAAGGTTTCTAAAAGAATGATTTTAAAAATAGTCTCTCAGTAAATCTCTACAATGTGCTAATAAGAAATTATTCTTTGCTTGCTTTTTCCATCTGAACCTACTCAATGCTAACCTCCTTAAAAAATTAGATCCTCAAATGAGCCAGGAGCATCTACAACAACTAAATTTAACTCTTGTTATTGCACAAATGAACTATTATAAAAGCAACCACTAAGTCTAAAAAGAATAAAGACTAATTGGAACTAGGCCAGATAAACTAGATGTCTCCTTAGTCAGTCATTTAAAATTTAATCCACAGTCTCATTAAGATTGACTCCTAATAATAGGTGAAAACGCCCCAAAATTCCTTATTGGAGAAAGCTTAATACCCTTTCTCTGGGTCTTTGAGGTGTGTAAATGTTTTTAAAACACAAGCTTCAGCGAAATGACTCATCAAAAAGAAAAAAAAAAGGAGGAACTTTTTAGAAACAAACTGGCAAAAGAAAAATCTTAATAGTCCTCTCCACAAATATCAATAAAAAGTGTCAGCCATCTGAACAGCTAACTTTAACTCCCAGAAGCTGGATCCAACTAATTAGTTTTATATTATTGTACCTGGCACATGGCTAAAATTTCAGAACAAAAGCCATGAATTTCTGTTTGCATCTTTCTGTATGTTTATGTATATCTACACATATGTATGCTATTTGTACATACTATTATTCTGCCTCCAGAAGGTATTTATTAGAAACAGTATTAAAGGAACTCAATTAGCCTAGAGAAAAATAAACACTTGTATAAATTACATATTTTCTCAGAAAAAAAGAACTTTGCCAAAATGCTTTTCAACTTCATATTACCTGAGTAATCTTTAATAAATAAGAATATTGGTATTAATGAAAGTGAATATTCTACCTATTTACCCAAATAAGCTCTTGTTGTCTCCTACAAAATTTGTAAAAAAAAAAAAAAATACCTTGAGATGACAGGTAGTTGGTTTTGTTTAATGTTATGTTTGCCACTTTAACTGTGTTAAATGAAATGACAGGTATTCATTAAATATCTACACCATTTCCAGATAAGACAAACTACTAAAACAAAAATAAAAAAGTGTTCCACTTATCTTTTTCTGTCTACCTGATTGTTTCAGAATTTGGAAACTCTTATTAAGTATTTTCATTTTCAATCTAAGCAAATGCATAGGTTCAATAAGAATCTGTTCTCCTTGTAACAGGACGTAATTGGGCAAGTCCTTGGCTTGGCTTCTTAGCCTAGAGAGGCTTTTAAAGGTCTAATCTGAGATTTCTCAATTACTAGATAGTTTTTAAAAACTAAAGTTGACTGATACAAAGTCAGTAAAGTGTCTTGGATATCACCAAAGCTCTGGCTAAAATATATTTTAAAATTACTATTTTTATTATACCCATATAAATAATCAGGTCAAATTTAATGAAACTAGATTCATTTTTGCAAAAAAGTTAACTTTGATTTTTGGTAAAAATGGAAAATAAAAATATTTTTCTCCAGAATAAAAAAGATTATATTTTAGTAGGAAACTACGGTGCATCCATTGTCAAATTCTAGGCCTGTTCATTTTCTTTGAAGTTTTACTATCTCCCTATAAACTGGATTGACTCCTGATATTTTGTTTTTTAGTTCCACTAAAAACTAAAACTGCCTTTTTCCAAAGCTCTACAAACTGAAACTGGTGACTTAAGCTTCAGAAAAATCACTACAACAGAGCATGTGTGCCTTAATGCCAATCTTTTTTTTTTTTTTTTTTTTTTTGAGATGGAGTCTCACTCTGTCGCCCAGGCTGGAGTGCAGTGGCCAGATCTCAGCTCACTGCAAGCTCCGCCTCCCGGGTTCATGCCATTCTCCTGCCTCAGCCTCCCGAGTAGCTGGGACTACAGGCGCCCGCCACCTCGCCCGGCTAGTTTTTTGTATTTTTTAGTAGAGACGGGGTTTCACAGTGTTAGCCAGGATGGTTTCGATCTCCTGACCTCGTGATCCGCCTGTCTTGGCCTCCCAAAGTGCTGGGATTACAGGCTTGAGCCACCGCGCCTGGCCCTTAATGCCAATCTTAATGCCTGCTGCTATGTGGGTCACTCAGAGAGTGTACCAGAATATTTAATGAAATAAGCAGAGACATTCAAATTGCAAACCAGTAAAGCACATCACATTGCAACTGCCATCTTCAGTCTACCATTTAAACTTGCCTCAAATTCACATCTAGAAATTGTTTCACCTAGCTGCCCTCTAAACTCAAAAACTAAGATCATAATTTGCTCCAAATATTAACTCTGTTTTTTTAATAGAATAATACCCTGAATTCCTTTCAAGCAACACAATCTAAAATGAGCAAGTTAGCCTCAATAGCACCCCAAAATAGAAGTTCTTGATATCTTAATGCTTAACAAGGAAGAGCTTGTGTTCCTACTGATGTCAAAAGAAATGCTTAAAGATCTCAGTTGGCTATGTGGTGATTCTAGAACTGGGCAACACTTGCCTCCTTAAATTAGAATAAGGTTTCCAATGAGTTACAGCAGAGGAGATTGACTTCATAGACAGAGAATGGTCTGAAGAAAGAAACAAAGAATTTAAAGTGGATTGGCTATTTTAAAGCTGGTTAAAGTTGCAAAAGACAGAATGGGAAACAGAATAATAAATAACTGGTTGGTTAACATCAGGTTACTTTTTTGTAAGGATGCCAATTGAAACTGGCCTGTTTGCGAAATTAGGTTTTTAGGTTATTAGGTTATTATCTCTCTCTCCTGATTTTTCCAAAGGCCAGATAACAATGTAGTTTCTGTTTGGCGACTTGAAACTTTATCATGGGTGATTCCATTTTGATTTTTAGTCTGTTCTGTTTGGGCCTAGTGCAGGAGCTTAGTGCAAAACAATAACCTTCTAAAATTTAAAAGACTTTAAAGAACAAATGTGAGTTTTTCATCAGATAATATTTATTTGTATTCATTAATTTATTCGATCGGTTAAGTCTTGGCTCCCGAGAATCTTTGCTCAGAGGAATTTTTCAATCCTTGGCTATTATTCTCCTTATAGTTATTGTATTTACCTCCCCGGTGTATTGAATTATCCTACGGGTTTTAAATGCTTTCCTGCAGCCACTTGGACGTCAAACGATTGCCATCAGAAAGAAACAACTTGAAGAAACCAACAATGACTATGAAACAGCTGACGGGGGCTACATGACTCTGAACCCCAGGGCACCTACTGATGATGATAAAAACATCTACCTGACTCTTCCTCCCAACAACTACGTCAACAGTAATAACTAAGAGTAATGTTATGCCATGTGGTCACACTCTCAGCTTGCTGAGTGGGATGACAAAAAGAGGGGAATTGTTAAAGGAAAATTTAAATGGAGACTGGAAAAATTCCTGAGCAAACAAAACCACCTGGCCCTTAGAAATAGCTTTAACTTTGCTTAAACTAGAAACATAAGCAAAACTTCACTGGGGTCATACTACAAGCGTAAGCAAAACTTAACTTGGATCATTTCTGGTAAATCCTTATGTTAGAAATAAGACAACAATCATAAGCAGCCTACTAACATATAACTATCTGTCTAGGGACTTTCTAACAAGATACCACCCCCAAAAACAATTACATAATTGAAAACCAATCAAATGTCTTTATTTTGCTTCCACATTTCCCCAATAAATACTTGCCTGTGACATTTTGCCACTGGAACACTGAACTGCATGAATTGCTTCTTACTCAAATAACTTTTTAAAAGTATATTGTGCCTCAGATTTTTCCTTTAACATCTTTTTTTTTCTTTTTTTTTTGGAGACAGAGTCTCAATCTGTTACCCAGGCTGGAGTGCAGTGGTGCTATCTTGGCTCACTGTAAACCTGCCTCCCAGGTTTAAGCGATTCTCATGCCTCAGCCTCCCAGTAGCTGGGATTACAGGCATGTGCCATCACGCCCAGCTAATTTTTGTATTTTGTATTTTTATTTTTTTTAGTAGAGACGGGGTTTTGCCATGTTGGCCAGGCTGGTCTCAAACTTCTGGCCTCAAGTGATCTGCCCGCCTCGGCCTCCCAAAGTGCTGGGATGGCCAGCGTCAGCCACCATGCCCGCCCTCTTTAACATCGTCTTTACTATGCCCTCTCTGTGGATCCCTGCTGCTGGTTTCTGCCTTCTTCATGCTGAGAGTAAAACCACCTATTCACTGCTTATGCAGTCAGAAGCTCCAGAGAAACAAACAGCCCAATTACCAGCACCACATTAGGTCTCCATTGTCTTGCCTTGGGATTTGAGAAGAGAATTAGAGAGGCAAGGATCTGGTATTTCCTGGACTAAATTCCCCTTGAGGAAGACGAAGGGATGCTGCAGTTCCAAAAGAGAAGGATTCTTCCAGAGTCACTACTTGAGTCCCGAAGCTCCCTGTTCTGAAAGCCACAGACAATATGGTCCCAAATGACCGACTGCACCTTCTGTGCCTCAGCCCTTCTTGACATCAAGAATCTTCTGTTCCACATCCACACAGCCAATACAATTAATCAAACCACTGTTATTAACAGATATAGCAACAAGAGAAATGCTTATGTTACAGGTTACATGAGAACAATCATGTAAGTCTATATGATTTCAGAAATGTTAAAACAGACTAACCTCTAGCAACAAATTAAAAGTGATTGTTTCAAGGTGATGCAATTATTGATGACCTATTTTATTTTTCTATAATGATCATATATTACTTTTGTAATAAAACATTATAACCAAAACATTCTGTTTACCTTTTCAGGGCTCTATTGATTGGGGTGTAGACTGAACTATCTGGGGTCTGTTTCTTTTTGGTGATGAAAATCTTGAGAAGGTAGTAATGGATAAGATGTGGGGGAGAGGAGAGATGGGGATTTGGAGTGTAGGGTGAGTGCCCCTCTTCTTAAAACTGAATACTTTTCTTCTAATGAACTTGTATTCTTATTTCCATGTCTTCTTCCCTTTCCTTCTATGGCAAATAAAACACTCACTTTGTTTTGGAACACAAGTTCTCAGAAAGGCAAACTTCAGATGAGTCGTCAGTGGAGATTGCCGACTTCCTGCACTGCTATTTTCCCAATGTAGTTACCAGAAGGATGTGACCTTCTCAGAGAAGCCATTCCAGGCAGATTAGAAACATGACCAACAGTCTCCTTGATGGTTTGGTGAGTGCCCTTAAAGAGCCTTCCATTTTCCTGGGACGCAGCACCACTGTGCAAAATTTTTTTGCATTTGAAAAGTAGCAGCTGCTTCTGTTGGATAGTTTACATCGATTTTTAAGGAGGCTATGGAGCTTCCACCTACCCTTTAGCTTCCAGACTCTATTTATTAGTCTGTTCTCAGGTTGCTGTGAAGAAATAACCTGAGACTGGGTAATTTATAAAGAAAAGAGGGTTAATTGACTCACAGTTCCTCATCGCTGGGGAGGCCTCAGGAAACTTACAATCACGGCAGAAGGCAAAGGAGAAGCAGGCACCTTCTTTACATGGTAGCAGGACGGAGTGAGTGCAAGCGGGGAAGGTGCCAGACGCTTATAAGCTCTCGTGCGACTCACTCACTATTATGAGAACAGCATGGGGAAAACTGCCCCCATAATCCAGTTACCTCCACCTGGTCCCACTTTCAACACATGGGGATTATGGGGATGACAAGATGAGATTTTGGGTGGAGACACAGCCAAACCATATCACCCTAGACAGAGGCTCCTCAAATATACAAAACCTTATTAAATCTTGCTTTTACATTAAAATGCACCCAATGATCTGACTGCTTCTCCGTATTCTACTCCTACCACCTGATCCAAGCCACCATTATTTCTCACTTGGATTACTGCAATAGCCTCCTGACTGGCCTCCCTCCACTCACCCTTGCCATCCTATAGTCTATTCTCACCACAACAGCTGTTGTGATCTTTTAAAAATGTGTGTCATATTTGTCACTTCTTTTCTCAAAACCATATACTATCTTCCCCTTGCACTTGGAGTAAAGGCTAGAGCCTTTGCAATGCTCTACAAGATGCTACAGGATCTTGCTCTTCACTCTCTCTGACCTCACCTCCTACTGCTTTTCCTTGCTTGTCTTTGGTCACTCTTGCTCTTCCTTGAACATGCCAGTTATACTTCTGCCCAGAGCCTATGTTATTTCCTGTTTCTGGAATGTTCTTATAGACCCACATTATGCCTCATTATGTCCTTTAGGTCTTTACTCACATGTCACCTTATCAGTGAGGTCTCCTTGATCATTCAGTATAACCCGTCTGCCCTCCCATACTCTTAATGTCCCTTTCCTTCTTCATTTTTCTCCATTGTACTTATTACTACTGATGTGCTATTAATATATGTTTACTGTTTGTTTTGTGTCTGACTTCCCCACTCCTCTCATTAGAATGTGAGCTCCAGGAGAAGCCTTTGTCTGTTTTGTTCACTGTCACATACTCAGAGCCCAGGTCAGTATCTGGTGCATGGTAAAGCACTTAATAAATATGTGTGGAATGAGTAAATTCTTTGACATTTGAAATCAAAGACTTTTAAACTGGAAAGTCCTTAGAAACAATGTAGTCCAATCTCTTCATTTTAAAACGGAGGAAGCTGTGGCCCAGACAGGTGAAATGACTTGTTCAAGGGCAAACAGGTAGTAGATGTCACTGACCTTTATATATACACAGTTTGGGTTATACTATAAATTTTGTTCTATAGTGAAATAGTTTGGCTGTGTCCCTACCCAAATATCATCTTGAATTCCCACAACACATGGGAGGGACCCAGTGGAAGGTAACTGAATCATGGGGCAGGTCTTTCCCATGCTTTTCTTGTGATAGTGAGTAAGTCTCATGAGATCTGATGGTTTTAAAAAGGGGAGTTTCCCCACACAGGCTCTCTCTTGTTTGCCACCATGTGAGACGTGACTTTCACCTTTTGCCGTGATTGTGAGGCCTCCCCAGCCACGTGGAACTATAAGTCCATTAAACCTTTCTTTTGTAAATTGCCCAGTCTCAGGCATGTCTTTATTAGCAGTGTGAGAATGGGCTAACACATACAACTTGCTTTTTTTTGTACTCAATATTGAGTTGTGAGCACTGCACCACTTTACAATGTCTATTTAAGTCATTACTTTAAGGTCAGTTCTATTTTTAAAGCTACTCAAACCAAGCTACTAAACATAAATGGATATATTTAAGTGTATGTATAAAATTTGTACTAGGCCAACTGTGGTGGCTCATGCCTGTAATCCCAGAGCCTTGGAAGGTGGAGGTGGGATTGATTGAGGCTAGGAGTTCAAGGCTGCAGTGAGCTGGGATTGCATCACTGTACTCCAGCCTGGGGAACAGAGCAGGAACCAGAAAAAAAAAAAAACTAAAATGAAACAAACAAAAAACCCCCAACAACCCTGCAGTGACTCTTTTACAAAAAACAAACAAGCAAACAAAACCAAAACTGTACTGCATGCATAAGCTCCCCTGTGCTATGTTTGAACCACTCTGAAGAGATCAATTAAAAAGAAGTGACATTGGAAGCATGCCTGTGTGATGCTGTGGTAACATTCATAGGCTGCATTAGGGCCATACCTGTAACTCTTGGAGGTGAGTGGGTAAGTGGGGTTTTGAGGTGAGTAGGGGCTGGAAGAGAAGGTTAGAAGAGCCCACACAAGAGAATCCCTTAACAAGCCAGGGCATAGACCCCCTGGCTGGGCCAGCTTTTCCCTGCTGAGGTGAAGACCCATCTCTTGCAGACCGTCAGCAAATGTCTTGACTCTGGCATCCAGCTGTGACCAGCTTAGACACGGAGAGTGAGTGAATTTAAAGCCGACAGCTTATTTCCCTCTTAGAGTTATGAAATAGGTTACTTCTTTTCGACGACAGTTTGATTTTCCACTGTGGAAGTCATATATTGCCCGTTTCTTTAAACATTCCTTTTTTTTTCCTGGACTGATCACCTTACCAGTACAGCTGATCTCTCAAGCAGCAAATTCTACCAGCTGTCACCGGTGCTCTCAGAGAGAGGACTGACCAAGAAACCCAGCCCAGGAACAGTACTGACCTCTACTTCTGGACTCCTGCCTCCCTCTTAAAAGGTCTTTCGAACTTCCTAGTGGGTTCTAACCTGTCAAAGGAGAAAATAGCCACCTATGGAGTAAGGG
Organism: Trachypithecus francoisi; assembly: GCF_009764315.1. Classification (NCBI taxonomy): domain Eukaryota; kingdom Metazoa; phylum Chordata; class Mammalia; order Primates; family Cercopithecidae; genus Trachypithecus; species Trachypithecus francoisi. The sequence goes on along the minus strand of NW_022681470.1, from coordinate 87,711,771 downwards.
TTTTTAGTTTCTCTTTTTACAAATGGAAGTTTCCTTTGAATCAGGCAAGTAACATTAAATAAAAGCCAACTTTTAAGTTTCTCTAATACACTGCTAAATTATAACACCAGAATATACCACATATGCTCCAGCTGCCAGCCGTTACAGTTGCCACCCTTGTTACTATAGTGGTGAGTATGTCTGCCTGTCATGCTTGAGAGAGGGGTTCGATTCCCTGACGGGGAGGTCAAGGAAAATTGTGTGAGCATTTTGTCAACCTTCAGAAGTCTCAGAAATGTCTTTGTTTTGGCTTTCAGTAGAAATCCGAACACCAGATGATCTGAATGGAATGTTCTGGATTAAAGAAAGTGGGAAATGGCCTCAATTCACAAAGTCACAGTCTGATAGAAACCAGTGTGACTTTACTGCCCAGTGAACCCATCTCATCCTCCAGCATTTAGGGCGTAGGTCGGACTGGAGCCTGTAGTAGTTTACTCTCCACCTGAGTCCTGGTCTCTGACTCAGAACCCACTTAGGCCACAGAGAAAAACGCACACTGGGCCTCTCCACTGGGCCTCTGGAGAGGAGGCTCCTCAGTGATACAAACGTTGGGGAGAACATGAGGGACATCCCGACCATACACTGCGTCCTCCTTTCCTGGGTGTTGCATTCTCTCTTGGGCTGAGTGGCGAGGTCTCTCCCGAGTCCTAGGGCCACAGCACGATGTCACCTCTCCTTTGAGGAAAGTGGTAAAGGAGGGAGAACAAAACTGGAGTAGCCTAAACTCTTCGGCCACGTGGTTTAATTTATTCAAGAGTCATTATACTTAGATGAGAAAACTAACCGAAATGAATACAGAAAATGAAGCGTGCATTGGCCGGGAATCGAACCCGGGCCTCCCGCGTGGCAGGCGAGAATTCTACCACTGAACCACCAATGCTACTAGCAACTAAAACAGCTGCAGTATGATTTCTTAAAGCTCGGTATCATCCCTTAACGCTCACTATCTCTAGCCATTCATGAAGGAATCAGGCAGCGTCTTAAATCGCGGTTTGGAAAATATTTTGTTCAAGATAACAACTGTTTTAAGATATATACATCATCCTGGCGAACACGGTGAAACCCCATCTCTCCTAAAAAAAAATAAAAACTAGCCGGGCGAGGTGGTGGGCGCCTGTAGTCCCAGCTACTCGGGAGGCTGAGGCAGGAGAATGGCCTAAACCCTGGAGGCGGAGCTTGCAGTGAGCTGAGATCCGGCCACCGCACTCCAGCCTGGGAGACAGAGCGAGACTCCGTCTCAAAAAAAAAAAAAAAGATATATACATATATATCTTATATATCTGTATTCGCGTGGTAACATATTTTCCGGCTTCCTGAGCCACTGGACCCGCAGCGGCCCTCCAAGGAAGCGGCAGGCCCCTGTGCGCCTCAGGGATCCGACCTCCCACAGCCCGGGGGAGACCTTGCCTCTAAAGTTGCTGCCTTGGCAGCCTCTGCCACAACCGCGCATCCTCAGAGCCAGCCGGGAGGAACTAGAACCTTCCCCGCGTTTCTTTCAGCAGTCCTGAGTCAGAGGCGGGCTGGCCTGGCGCAGCCGTCCCGCCCCCCAGCTCATGGCCGGATCCGCCAGAACCTTCTCCTGGGGTCAGCGCTGCGCTGGCAGCCCGACTCAGTCAGCCCGGGCGGTCGGCTCTCAGACTGGCCCGGAAGGTCCGGGAAGGTTCGCGGTGGCGGGGGTTGGGGCAGGCTCAAAAGGATAAAAAACCTGTGGAAGCGGAGCTGAGCAGCTCCGAGCCGAGCTGGCTGCAGAGAAACCACAGGGGGAGCCTCACTGCTGAGCGCTGGTTGACCGCGCAGCGGCAGCAGCGTCCGTGGCCTCGCGCATCAGACAAGAAGCTGCAGCCATGCAGGCCCCGCGGGAGCTTGCGGTGGGCGTGGACCTGGGCACCACCTACTCGTGCGTGGGCGTGTTTCAGCAGGGTCATGTGGAGATTCTGGCCAACGACCAGGGCAACCGCACCACGCCCAGCTACGTGGCCTGCACCGACACCCAGCGGCTGGTCGGGGACGCGGCCAAGAGCCAGGTGGCCCTGAACCCGCACAACACCGTGTTCGACGCCAAGTGGCTGCTGGGTCGCAAGTTCGCGGACACCACGGTGCAGTCCGACATGAAGCACTGGCCCTTCCAGGTAGTGAGCGAGGGCGGCAAGCCCAAGGTGCCCGTGTCCTACCGCGGGGAGGACAAGACGTTCTACCCCGAGGAGATCTCGTCCATGGTGCTGAGCAAGATGAAGGAGACAGCTGAGGCCTATCTGGGCCAGCCCGTGAAGCACGTGGTGCTCACCATGCCGGCCTACTTCAATGACTTGCAGCGCCAGGCCACCAAGGACACAGGGGCCATCGCGGGGCTCAACGTGCTGTGGATCATCAATGAGCCCATGGCGGCCACCATCGCCTATGGGCTGGACCTGCGGGGCGCAGGAGAGCGCAATGTGCTCATTTTTGACCTGGGTGGGGGCACCTTCCACGTGTCAGTTCTCTCCTTTGACCCCGGTGTATTTGAGGTGAAAGCCACTGCTGGAGATACCCACCTGGGTGGAGAAGACTTGGACAACCGACTGATGAACCACTTCATGGAAGAATTCCGGGGGAAGCATGGGAAGGACCTAAGTGGGAACAAGCGGGCCCTGCACAGGCTGCGCACAGCCTGTGAGCGAGTCAAGTGCACTCTGTCCTCCAGCACCCAGGCCACCCTGGAGATATACTCCCTGTTCGAGGGCGTGGACTTCCACACATCCATCACTGGTGCCGCGCTTTGAGGAACTGTGCTCAGACCTCTTCCACAGTACCCTGGAGCCGGTGGAGAAGGCCCTGTGGAATGGTAAGCTGGACAAGGCCCAGATTCATGATGTCGTCCTGTTAGGGAGCTCTACTCACATCCCCAAGGTGCAGAAGTTGCTGCAGGACTTCTTCAGGGGCAAAGAGCTCAACAAGAGCATTAACCCTGATGAGGCTGTGGCCTATGGGGCTGCTGTGCAGGCGGCCATGTTGATGGGTGACAAGTGTGAGAAAGTGCAGGATCTCCTGCTGCTGGATGTGGCTCCCCTGTCTCTGGGGCTGGAGACAGCAGGTCAGGTGATGACCACATTGATCCAGAGGAACGCCACTATCCCCACCATGCAGACCCAGACTTTCACCACCTACTCAGACAACCAGCCTGGCGTCTTCATCCACGTGTATGAGGGTGAGAGGGCCATGACCAAGGACAACAACCTGCTGGGGTGTTTTGAACTCAGTGGCATCCCTCCTGCCCCACGTGGAGTCCCCCAGATAGAAGTGACCTTTGACATTGATGCTAATGGCATCCTGAGCATGACAGCTACTGACAGGAGCACAGGTAAGGCTAACAAGATTACCATCACCAATGACAAGGGCCGGCTGAGCAAGGAGGAGGTGGAGAGGATGGTTCGTGAAGCCGAACAGTACGAGGCTGAGGATGAGGCCCAGAGGGACAGAGTATCTGCCAAAAACTCGCTGGAGGCCCATGTCTTCCATGTGAAAGGTTCTTTGCAAGAGGAAAGCCTTAGGAACAAGATTCCCGAAGAGGACAGGCGCAATGTGCAAGACAAGTGTCAGGAAGTCCTTGCCTGGCTGGAACACAACCAGTTGGCAGAGAAGGAGGAGTATGAGCATCAGCAGAGGTAGCTGGAGCAAATCTGTTGCTGCATCTTCTCCAGTCTCTATGGTGGGCCTGGTGTCCCTGGGGGCAGCAGTTGTGGTGCTCAAGCCCGTCAGGGGGACCCCAGCACTGGCCCCATCATTGAGGAGGTTGATTGAACGGTCCTTCGTGGTAAGTCAGCTGTGACTGTCAGGGCTGTGGTATTGAAGGGGTGGCCTGCCCCTCCACACCTGTGGGTGTTTCTCGTTAGGTGGAACGAGAGACTTGAGAAAAGAAATAAGACACAGAGACAAAGTATAGAGAAAGAAAAGTGGGGCCCAGGGGACCGGCACTCAGCTTACAGAGGACCTACTCTGGCACCGGTCTCTGAGTTCCCTTAGTATTTATTGATAATTATCTTTACCATCTTAAAGAAAAGGAAGTGGCAGGATAATAGGATCATTGTAGGTAGAAAATTAGCAGTAAGACATATGGATAAAGATGTCTGTGACATGAATAAGTTCAAAGGAAAATGCTGTGCCTTGATATACATATGCAAACATCTCCATAAACCTTTTAGCAGCATTGTTTTAGACTATCACATGGGGAGAAACCTTGGACAATACCTAGCTTTCCTAGTCAGAGGTCCCTGCGACCTTTGGCCATGTACGTGTCCCTGGGTAGTTGAGATCAAGAGAATGGTGATGACTTTTTAACCAGCAAGCTGCCTTCAGGTACTTGTTTAACAAAGCACATCCTGCACAGCCCAAAATCCTTTAAACCTTAAGTCACCACAGCACATGTCTCTTGCAAGGATAAGGTTGGGGGTAGGGTCACAGATCAACAGCATCTCAAATACAGAACAAAATGGAGTCTCTTATGTTTACTTCCTTCTATATAGACACAGTAACAGGCTGATCTCTCTTTCTTTTCCCCACAGATATGGGCCTTCTAGACTGTATTCTATGATCCTACCCTTCAGAAATGAAGGGCTGGGGGGGTCTTCTCCCCAAAGCTAGAACTTTCTTCCCAGGATGTTTCATAACTGAAGTCTTTTGACTTTCTGAGGGGAGGGATGTTCATCTTCTTCTACTTCAAATAAAAAGTCATTAATTTATTAATGCTCATGTGGCACTTTTAACATTGCTTTCACCTGTATTTTGTGTATTTTGTTACTTGCATGTATGAATTTTGTTATGTAAAATATAGACCTAAATAAACTTTAAAAACTCCTTCTTGCTTTTCATTCCAACCGATCAAAGTACAAAAGTACACAAAGGCTTTCAGAAGCAGAAAATGTTGGGGTGGGTGCTGAAGAAGGAATGTGAATAATATTCCTGGGACCGTGTGCATGATTTCTATAGTGGAAGGCATGATTTGGAAAAGAGTTTGAGGCCAACACATTGGAACAGTACTGAAGAGTTAGGGCTGATAAAGAGGAGAGGATTGAGACTTATAATGCAGGAAGAGAGGGAGAGATGTGGAATTGGAAAAGCAGAGAATGAGGAGAAACTTAAGTACTGGCAAGGTTTCCATATGTGATGCTGTGATACAAATTCTGTATTTTTGTCATAGGAGCCTGGTTTAGTGTGTCAGTCTAGGTGTTTTAGTAACACTAACAAATAGTTTACATGCTTATTAGCTGTTTCTAATCATGTCACTTTATCCATTGTTCTTTTAGAGAAAAGACCTTGAGTCCTGGACTCTGGAGGATGGTATATGTCAGAGGAAGTAGGTCTGGTTGTTTGGACAAACGGAGGCAAGATGGCGCAGTTCCGGGTTCTTCGCCGTCAACTTTCCCGTGCCCGGGAAAGACACGGGTCGACTGCGCAGGCGCAACCCGACCTCCGACGGAGAGAAACCGGAACCCGCCTAGTCATGCCTATCGACCCGCCCCTGACCTGCCTATGTCCCGCTCACTGCCCTCCCACTCCCGGGCCCAGGACATAAAAGCCGCTCCCGGCGGGCGCGCGGTGCGAACTTCCTTGGCCCCTCCTCGTCTACGCGGGACCGGGGAACCTCGTCCGAGAGCGCTGGAGCGAACTTCCTTGGTCCCTCCTCGTGCACGGGACCCGGGAACCTCGTCCGAGAGCGCCAGAGCGAGCTTCCTCGGCCCCTCCTCCTGCGTGGGACCCAGGAACCTCACCCGAGAGCGCCGGAGTGAGCTTCCTTGGCCCCTGCTCCTGTGCGGACCTAGGAACCTCACCCGAGAATGCCGGAGCGACTTCGTCGGCCTCCACGCCGGAGGCCGGTGAACCGCGTCCCTCCCTCACATTTGGTTTGTAAATAAAGGTTTTTTTTTGCCTTGCCTACTTGCCTTTTCTCTGGCATTTGCTCTGGGGGTCACATTAAAGCCAATCAGCTGGTGCCGAAACCCGGGAGGAGACCCCTCCTCAGGGCCCCCCAAGGTCCGAGGAGCCTCCTCCTTCCACGCCCCAGACGGACCAGGACCTGGACATCGCTTTCCCCACCTCCAAGTCTCCTAGGGGTGAGTACCTTCTGCCTCCCTCTCATATCCCTTGGCCAGAAGTCCTGCGCAGGCCCAAGGCTTTTTACCGATCACCAGGTGACCCAGGGGAGTTCCCAAAGGCAGAGACGTCTGCCCAAAGGAACTCCATTCCGTTCCGTGGGAGACCCGTCCAGGATGGAGACATCCGCCTGGAGGTAATCTCCATTCCGGCTCCAGGAGCCTCTCACCGGTCTCTGGTGGCTCCAAAGGACGCTTTGTAGCCAGGTAGAGTTCGGTTTCCGTTTCCGCCTATTGACGAGAGGAAGGCAATGGGAAACCCCAAATTCAAAATACCTAGAGACTCCCCTTTAGGGTGTCTTCTAAAAAACCTCAAAACTTTGCAATTAGAACAAGATCTCAGATGAAAGCGACTGGTGTTCCTCTCCACTGTGGCGTGGCCACAATATAATTTAGACAATCAGTCTCAATGGCTGCCTGCAGGCACTCTAGACCGTAACATTTTAAGCGACCTCAGTAGTATTTGTCAACGCTTGGGTAAGTGGTCCGAAATTAATTATATACAAGGATTTTGGGCCTTGCGTTCTCGTACGGACCTGTGTGGCCGGTGTTCCTTGGCTCAAGTCATGTTGGCTAAGGACGCAGGCCTAACAGAGTCCAAAAAAGAGGAGTCATCTTTCCTGTCTGAGTTGCCCGAAGACCTTACTTCCCCTCCCTCCATTCCACTCCCGCCGTATACCCCACCTCCCCCTCCCACTTCAGCCCCACCTCCTCTTTCAGCTCCACCTCCCCCTCCTGCTCTGGCGGTTGTTCCGCCTCCCTCCTCAGCCCCTCCCACCATTGTTGAGGCTACACTTCCCTCCGACCCCTCGGCACTTCCGCCTGGTCATCTTAGCTCGCCTATCTCTGCCCATACCCGCTCTAAAGATTGCCTAACTGCCCCCGCTCCTACTCCCACCCTATCCAACCCCCCCAGGCGGTCTTAGCACCCTTGCGTGAGGTGGCCGGAGCAGAGGACGTAGTTAGAGTTCATGTTCCCTTCTCACTAGCAGATCTTTCAAAAATTGAAAAACGCTTAGGAGATTTTTCTGCCAACCCCACAATTTATACCAAAGAATTTAGATACCTTTGCCAGGCCTACGATTTAACGTGGCATGATCTCCAGGTTATTCTTACCTCTACTCTAAACCCTGAGGAGCAAGAGCGCATCCTAGTGGCCACCAGGCAGCATGCCAACCAATTACACTTAACAGACCCTGTGTTCCCACTAGGGGAACAAGCAGTCCCCTCTATAGACCCAGACTGGAACTATCAAGTAGGCCAGCCAGGCCACCGAAGACGAGATATGATGAGTCAATGTCTTCTGGCTGGTATGCAGGTGGCCTTAAATAAGGTAGTAAATTTCAATAAGCTAAAAGAAATTATTCAAGGTCCAGATGAGAACCCAGCCACATTTTTAAACAGGCTAACTGAGGCTTTAATTCAATACACTCGGTTAGACCCAGCTTCCCCAGCCGGGGCCACTATTCTAACATCATATTTTATTTCACAATTGGCCTCGGATATTCGGAAAAAACTCCAAAATGCAGAGGATGGACCTCAAACTCCTATTCAAGACCTAGTCAAGTCGGCCTTCAAGGTCTATAATTCAAGGGAGGAAACGGCTGAGGCCCAACGACAGGCCTGCCTAAGGCAGAAGGTACAGCTCCAGACTCAAGCCTTAGTTGCTGCTTTGCAGCCTAGCTGTAACCCAAAACTGGAGAACAAAACCCCCGGAGGCTCAAAGACAATAAAAGGGGCTTGCTATAAATGCGGTAACCCAGGGCATTGGGCTAATAGATGTCCCCAGAGTCCCCAACCGTCTGAGCCAGTGCGGCTGTGCTACAAGTGTGGAGTAGCTGGACACTGGGCTAAAAAGTGTCCTAACTCTCGTCTGCCAACAACTCCTTGTCCAGCATGCCATGAAGAAGGGCACTGGAAGTCTGACTGCCCCACCCTGAGAACGGGCATGGCGCCTCAACGTGATGTCCCTTCTCAGGACCCTGGGAGCTCCTTCCAGCTCTTACATCTGGATGACGACTGAAGGTGCCGGGACTCAGGGACCCCCATCACCCTCGCCAAGCCGCGGGTAACTCTCCTGGTAGCGGGTAAGAAAATTAATTTTTAAATCGACAGCGGGGCTACCTACTCTGTTTTGCCGTCTTTCGAAGGGCCTAGCCTTCCCTCCAATATTTCTGTTGTAGGAGTCAATGGCTCCCCGTCCAGCCCTCGAAAAACCCCACCCCTTAATTGCTGCCTGGCCAACAACTATTTTGCACACTCATTCCTCATTATCCCCTCATGCCCCATTCCCCTACTGGGCCGAGATGTTTTAAGTCAACTGAAAGCCTGTATCTCCATCCCTACTAGCGCCCCCCACCCTACCTGCCATCTGCTTCTAGTATTGACTAACTCAAATGACTCCAACAATCCTACTAACCCTTTCCCCGATTTCCCCATTCCTATCGACCCCCGAGTGTGGGACACCTCCACTCCTGTCGTGGCGGAACGTCATCCATCAATACTTATAAAACTTAAGAAACCATCTCAGTTTCCAACCCGCCCACAGTTCTCTCTCTCTCCACAGCACTTACGAGGACTAAAACCAATCATTACTAGGTTATTCAGCCAACACATCCTCATCCCCATTCATTCTCCCTGTAACACCCCAATCCTACCTGTAAAGAAGGCAGATGGACCTTTTCGGTTAGTGCAGGATCTTCATCTCATCAACGAAGCTGTTTGTCCCACCCATCCGGTAGTTCCCACCCCTATACTCTTCTTTCTCTCATTCCACCTAATACAACACACTTTACTGTACTGGATCTAAAAGATGCATTTTTCACTATTCCCCTGCACCCAGATTGTCAGTTTCTTTTTGCTTTTACATGGGAAGACCCAGACACCCATACCTCCACCCAACTGACATGGACAGTGCTTCCCCAAGGGTTCCGAGACAGCCCCCATTTCTTTGGGTGGGCCCTAGCAAAAGACTTAGCCTCCTGTCCTCTTACCAATAGTAAAATTCTCCAATATGTAGATGACCTTTTACTCTGTAGTCCCACGGGACAGGACTCTCTTTTAGACACTGCGATCCTCCTTAATCATCTAGGATCCAAAGGTTACCAAATATCCAAACACAAAACTCAACTCGCACAACAATGCGTCATATATTTAGGTATTGAGATCACTCCTACGACGTGCTCACTTACTACAGACCGCTTAACTCTAATACAAAATCTTTCTCCTCCTCAAGACGCTAAGGAAATTCAATCCTTCCTAGGCCTAGTAGGATTTTTCAGACACTGGATTCCTAATTTCGGAATCTTGGCTAAGCCTCTATATGCAGCTGTCAAGGAGACTCCCCAGGACCTTTGTCTAACCCAAAGTTAATCTATAAACATTTCACTCACCTGAAAAACTGCCTTCTCTCACATCCTACTCTCTCACTCCCAGACTTCCAACGCCCCTTCCAGCTTTTCACAGATGAAAGACAAAAAGTTGCAGTGGGTCTTTTAGCCCAATCTATAGGCACCACCTACCGCCCCATGGCATATCTATCTAAACAATTAGACCCCACTGTACAAGGGTGGCAGCCCTGTCTTTGGGCCCTGGCAGCAGCAGCCTGTCTAACCCAAGAAGCAAAGAAACTTATTAGGGGTGGTAACCTAACAGTCTTCTCTACTCACCGCCTTCAAGATCTTATTGCCCACAGAAGTATTAGCCATCTAACCCCATCCAGACTCCAATTCTTTCACCTCTTATTCATAGAAGACTCCACCATTGCCCTAGGAGTCTGTTCCTCTCTGAATCCAGCAACCCTACTTCCTGACCCTCTCAAGCAACCTAGTACTGAACACTCCTGTCCAGAACTTTTAGAGGCCCAACCACCTAGTCACTTACATTTACATGACCAGCCATTGGAAGGCTCACAGTTAACCCTATTTGTAGATGGCAGTTCTTTTATAAATTCTCTAGGAAACAGACAGGCAGGATACGTGGTAGTTACATCTTCTGCTGTCCTAGAAGCTAAGCCTTTACCACAAGGAACAACATCACAGCAGGCAGAACTTATCACACTAACCAGGGCTCTCCTCCTATCCAGAGGAAAAACGGTAAACATATACACAGACTCCAAGTATGCCTTCTTGATTGCACACACCCACTCTGTCATCTGGAAAGAGAGAGGGTTCCTAACCACTAGTGGTACCCCTATAGTCAACAAAAAACAGGTACTCAAACTGCTAGACACTTTATCAGCACCTTCCAGAGCAGCCATCATACACTGTAAAGGTCATCAGACTCCATCTAACTTGGTGGCGGCTGGCCATAACTTTGCCGATACCACTGCCAAGTCGGTAGCCAGATTCTCCACTCCCACGCTTCCCTCTATTTGTTTTCTCTTTCCTCAATATACCCCTACTTATACCCAAGAGGAAAAGACCAAACTATTACAAGATCCAACAGCCAAACTAGCCGCAGACAATTGGATTTACCTCAATAATAAATTAGTTATTCCTGAAACTCAACTCCACACCATTCTAAAAGACATACATAATTCCCTACACATAGGACCCAAAGCTTTATATAACCTCCTAAGCCCCCTCATTCACTGCCCCACACTCATGAAACACCTAATTATAATCAACCGACAGTGTTCCACATGTCTCAAGTCAAACCCTCAAGGTGCATTGCACAACCCCCATCCGAGCCATCAACTCAGAGGGCACCAACCAGGCGAAGATTGGCAAATTGACTTTACCCACATGCCAAGGCATAAAAAATTCAAATATCTCTTAACCCTCGTTGATACTTTTACAGGATGGATAGAAGCCTGTCCTACTACAGGAGAAACCGCCAATATAGTTGCCTCCATACTCACTGAACACATTATTCCTAGGTTTGGCCTCCTGCTCACTCTTCAGTCTGACAACGGCCCAGCATTCATCTCCAAGGTAGTCCAACAGGTGGCAGCCCTCCTACACATCACCTGGAAACTCCACATCCCTTATAGACCTCAGTCTTCTGGTAAAGTAGAGAAGGCCAATGGGCTCATTAAGCAGCAACTCACCAAACTCTCCCTCGAGACTCGACAATCGTGGGTAACTCTCCTTCCCCTGGCCCTAACCCAGCTGCGAGCAGCCCCACGGAGTCCAACAGGCCTCAGTCCGTTTGAATTAGTTTATGGCCGGCCGCTCACCCTCCAGCAGTTACCCACCCTTTCTTCCCCGCTGGCAACTTATCTCCCATACCTCACCCTCTTGAGACAACTCCTGAGACAACATGCAGAACTAGCATACCCCTCTCCAACAGACACCTATAGCCCACATCTCTCTCTCAGCCCAGGAGACCAAGTATACTTAAAAGATATCCAAGCCAAAGATCTGCAGCCTAGGTGGAAAGGCCCCTATACTGTCCTCCTATCCACATATACAGCAGCCAAACTTCTAGGACACACGCACTGGGTCCATATATCACAATTAAAAAGGCCCCCGCAGAAGACAATCAGTGGACATCTACTAGACTTACCCCTACCGTCTCAAATTCACCAAACTCTCTCAACCACCACACATTCCCTGACCCCTAGCGCTTATCCCGATTTCTTGCCATACTCTATATAAACATAACAGAATCCAATATATTACCCCAGATCCCTACTTGCCTCCAGATAATAGCCCATCACAGTGGTTCTCCCACTTACCTTTATAGAACATCTTCAGTGACAAGGTGTACCCTGTGATTACACTGAGGATGAAGTACTATTTCATACTTATATTACTATCTTTTTCTTGCATTTCAATCTCTATTACTAACCCAACTTTCATATGGAGATTCTCTATAGTTGAAACTTGGTCACACAAAAATAAACAGCACTCACAGCTACAAGGCACTGCTGACTGCCCCCCTTCAGGCTGCCAACCCCATCTTACTATAAATTTCACCCTATCGTGTTGCAGTGCGGCCGGAGCTAAGGCTCTCTGCTTCCTGCACGATCAGACACATTACAATTGTAAGACTTACTGGAAACAAAAGAACCTAGGATGCCCTTATATTTATTGTAAGATCCATTATGCAACCTTGAGACAGACGAAACCCACTGCTCTCTTCACCATTGAGAATCAACGAATCCCCCTTCAATGCCAATTAAATATCAAAGACCCATGGGACCCCCGATGGGCAGACGGAGTCAAAGGTGGACTCTACACAGGCTACACAATCCTTAGTTCATATCCCATGGCTACTCTCCTGATAAAAAGAACACTTGTCCAGCAAAAATCCCTTCCTCAAAACATACAAGCCCTACAGAATTTAACCTTAGCCATACAAGCACAAGAACAGGCCTTACAAGATCAATTACACTCCTCTAATAAGGACCCCTTCTCATGGTTAAAACTAGTCCGTCAAGGGTTAAACCTAACACGGGCAGCCAACCTAACAAATCTCTCCCACTGTTCCTCTGTGCGGCCCTTGAAAGAGCCCCCTTAGTGGCAGTCCCCTTACCTACTGCTTTCAGGGCTACAACTAACTCCATAGGCACCTCCCAAAAAACCGTTCTTACTCCAAGTCCCACTATACCAAAGCCCAGAAAGTCCAATCCTTCCTTTCTGCTACTCTACCCCAAACACCTCCTGGTGTAACTATACCCAGCCACCCGCTAAGACCCAGATGGCTCCCATCGGAGGTTATTTCTGGTGCAACAAAACCCTCTTCAAGGTCCTTAATCACACATCCATTGGTCAATCCCTTTGTGTCCCAGTGTCCCTAGTACCTAGTTTAACCTTATATAGCAAAGCAGAAGTAGCTGAACTCGTCATACAATTTAACCCTCCTCCTAATGATCTCCAAAAATGGGCCGTCTTCCTTCCCCTAGTCATCAAAGTCTCCCTGGCCGCCTCCTTAGTGGCATCAGGGCTTGGAACTGGGGTACTTGCCCACTCGGTACAGTCTACCCAATCTCTAGGAGCTCAAATCCGAGAGGCCATAGAGGCTTCAGCTGAAAGCCTGGCCTCTCTGCAGCATCAAATTACCTCAGTGGCCCAGGTAGCAGCACAAAATAGGTGAGCATTAGATTTACTTACTGCCGAAAAAGGAGGAACATGTCTCTTCTTAGAAGAATGCTGCTATTACGTAAACGAGTCAGGCCTAGTGGACACTAACATCCAAACCCTAAACAGGATTAAAGCAGAACTAAAAACCTACAATACCCCCTTCACCCCCGGACCACCAGTATGGCTGCTGCCCATAATACAGCAGATGCTCCCGTTCCTAATTCCCATGCTAATCCTCTGTTTTGTCTTATGTCTCACTCCTGTTTTAATCAAATTTCTCCGAGCCAAAGTTCAAGAGATCACGCGCGTCACCTTCAACCAGATGCTTCTTCATCCGTACGTCCAAATACCAACCGTAGACCCCAACCTCAACGACGTCCCTTAACAGCAGGAAGTAGCCAGACAGACCACGGCGCCCCTTATCACTATTATCAATAAAAGGTTGGACTGTTTGGACAAACGGAGGCAAGATGGCGCAGTTCCAGGTTCCTCGCTGTCAACTTTCCCGTGCCCGGGAAAGACACGGGTCGACTGCTCAGGCGCAACCCGACCTCCGATGGAGAGAAACCGGAACCCGCCTAGTCATGCCTATCGACCCGCCCCCGACCCGCCTATGTCCCGCTCACTGCCCTCCCACTCCCGGGCCCAGGACATAAAAGCCGCTTCCGGCGGGCACGCGGTGCGAACTTCCTTGGCCCCTCCTCATCTACGCGGGACCGGGGAACCTCATCCGAGAGCGCTGGAGCGAACTTCCTCGGTTCCTCCTCCTCGTGCACGGGACCCAGGAACCTCGTCCGAGAGCCCCGGAGCGAGCTTCCTCGGCCCCTCCTCCTGCGTGGGACCCAGGAACCTCACCCGAGAGCGCCGGAGCGAGCTTCCTTGGCCCCTGCTCCTGTGCGGACCTAGGAACCTCGCCCGAGAACGCCGGAGCAACTTCGTCAGCCTCCACGCCGGAGGCCGGTGAACCTCGCCCCTCCCTCACATTTGGTTTGTAAATAAAGGTTTTTTTTTTTGCCTTGCCTACTTGCCTTTTCTCTGGCATTTGCTCTGGGGGTCGCATTAAAGCCAATCACTGGTGGTATGATTAAAGTTACTACTGACTTCATGTCAGAGAAATAGTATGATCCCATCTGGTTTCTGCCTTTGGCATAATGAGGATGTTGGAACAAGACTATAGATTTTCAGCCCTGCCACTTTATATACTGTGCAAATTAAACTCTTCAGTTTCCCCTTCCCTGCAGTTGGGATGATAATGATAACAGTACCAACCTCCAGATTGTTGTGAGGGTTCAATTAATTAATACATGTAAGAGGCAAAGAAGAATGTCAGGCATGTAATATACTATCAACAAACATTAGCAATTACTGTTAATTGTTAGTTGGATGTTAACAAGGTACCAGGTACTTGACATACACAATCTAACTTAATCTTCACAGCAGCATTATGGAATACTGTCTTCTTTTTGAATATGAGGATTATGAGGTTCAAAGAGGTTAAACAATTTATTCAAAGACACAAAGCTATTAAGTGGGGACAGGGGAGGGGAAGGCTGGAATGAAGAACTCTGTCCTGTCTAATTCTAGAGCCTGAGCATGCCACCTTACAAATAGGCCATAACTCCACTTATTATCAGACCTTCCCCTGGATGTTTTGCAATTGGATATATTATTCCTTTGAAATACAGTTGGATGCTGAACCACGTGAGAAAAAGTGTGCATTTTATTGTATATTTGCAGAGACGGAGTCTTGCTCTGTCATCTAAGCTGGAGTGCGGTGCCGCAATCTCGACTCACTACAACCTCTGCCTCCCGGGTTCAACCGATTCTTCTGCCTCAGCCTCCCGAGTAGCTGGGATTATAGGCGTCCGCCATCACACCCAGCTAATTTTTGTATTTTTATTAGAGATGGGCTTTCACCATGTTGGTCAGGCTGGTCTCGAACTCCTGACCTCAGGTGATCTGCCCGCCTCAGCCTCCCAAAGTGCTGGGATTACAGGTGTGAGCCACCACACCCAGTTTATAGCAAGTGACTGAACCTGCAAAATATCCTCAGGCACAACTTTACTGCCAGGTGAGTCAATGACAATATAAAAGCAAGGATATTTGCCTTTCCTTTGTTGGTGTAAAGAAAATAATCAAAAGGATAAACTTGTGTTAGTTCCCAAACAATCCAATCCATAGTATATTTGCCCTATGCACAATGGGAGATTTATTTTTATCTCAGAAATTATGGGAGAGAAATTATAGGCTAGAACAATGCTACCTTATACATTATATTTCTTAGGTTGATTTTTTAAAGATGGGGAGAAGGTTACACCAATAATGCACTTGTCCCTGGCTGTCATTTCACATTTTTAACTGCCCTCTTTTCCTGGCCCTGGCCCAAGTCTTATGCAACCTGGCTTCATATGGAAGGAACCTGAAAAAAAAAAAAAAAGAGAGAGAGAGAGATGGAGTAACACGTACATCCTGCATTACATTCTCCCTTTCCTGAACCTTATCTCAGCTCTTAACATTGACCCCCTCAACCTGTTTGAACTTCTGAAGAGGATTGATGGTACTCAGTTTTATATAGTTTCTCAGTATTTTGATAGCATGCCTCTTTCTCCTTTTAAAAAACCCCAACACACAGAATATAAGAAGAAAGATTTTTATCATGTTTAGTTGTGACATCTCAGATCCTCCCAGTTGAGTGCAATCTCACTTCTATGTAGAGAGTTAAACAAATTTCATTTGTTAAACAAACTTCATTTACTTTTAAATGTCTGTTGATCATTTTGGTTTAGTTTCTTGTATACTAGGTATCTAAAAATCCTTAAGTTGTATGTAGTCTTAGTTTGATTATTGTAATCACGATGATGTCATCCAGTTCCAAAGAGAGGGGGGAAAGTTTGAACAAATTAAATCAGAACACATACCCATTATTAAAAAATCAATTCTTGGTACAAGCAGTTTCTTGCCCCATTCCCAGGTCCTACTCCTCACAGGCAACCACTTTCAAGTTGTTGGTTTTTTAAAAGAATTTTTGATTTTGCAATAATTTTAGATGAACAGACGAGTTGCAAAGATACTACATAAAGTTACTCTATATCCTTCCTACTTCCCCTAATGTTAAAATCTTACATAATCATATTATATCTATCAAACCTAAGAAATTGGCATTGGTATAACATTAATGACTAACTGTAGATTTTATTCAGATTTTACTTTTTTTTTTTTTTTTGACACAGGGTCTCACTCTGTACCCCAGGCTGGAGTGCAGTGGCACGATCTCGGCTCACTGCAACCTCTGCCTCCTGGGCTCAAGAGATTCGCCTCAGGCTCCCGGAGTAGCTGGGACTGCAGGCGCGAACCCCTGGTACTTGGGAGGCTGAGGCACAAGAACCGCGTGAACCCAGAAGACGGAGGCTGCAGTGAGCCGAGATCGCGCCACCGTACTCCAGCCTGGGGTACAGAGTGAGATCCTGTCTAAAAAAAAAAAAAAAAGCGGGGGAGCGGGGCAATGCGGTGGAGAATCTGATCCTTATCAAAATTTGACCCTACTGCGTTAGCGTTTAAAAAAAAAACTCAGACTAAGACTGTACGGCAAATTAAAGGATGCTGAGTTGAGGACGTTCTCTTGTTTAGTCAAAGGAGATGGTATCTGCTGCCTTAGTGTGCTTGACGCACAGAAAGGGCCCAACACATTGTTGTCTTATAAAGGAATGGATAAATTGACACTGGGAAGTTGGAGTGCAAAGTTAATCTTAGTCTCAACTGCTCCCTGATTTCATAGACCAGACTCCAGCCTACAATACAGAAAAAATAGATTTAGTTCCATATGTGCAGAGCAGCACAAATAATTTTCGTAAATGTAGATACCCAGGATAAAAAGCAGTGTTGATCGATCGAAAAGTCTTTCTCTACGAATTCAAGCACAATTCCTAGTTGGTTTAAAATATCAGGAGGAAAAGAACGAAAACATACATTTGTCAGAAGTGGGATTCGAACCCACGCCTCCAGGGGAGACTGCGACCTGAACGCAGCGCCTTAGACCGCTCGGCCATCCTGACACCCGCTGAACAGCGTTTCCTAATTTCTCCTAATTTTATCATATACTGATGGTGCACGCTATCAGGTCACATTACTGTGTCTACTTAGTGGTTCAAATAAGATTCTAACTCTCTCTAGACCCTGTCGCAAAGCGAGAAAAATAAAACAGGCTCCAACAGCTCTTTCCTCTTTCCTACTTCCTCACTACCCAAACTAAACCTTAAGCTTCCATTTTCCCTGGCGACTCTTTGAGCGCCCCTCTACTTCTCTAGAGGGGTCGAGCCATGTCAACGTAGACCCTGTGCCGGCCCGTCTCCCTCGGATCCTCGGCACCAATCGCTGTTGCTGAATCCGACAGCCGGCGGATCCAGTGCGGAGTCTCGAGCAGCTGCGGAGCTGGAACGTGAGGAGCTAAGGGACGTGAGGAGAGCAGGGGTAAGAGAAGACGGCAGAGGAAAATCACCCGGCGGTGCTCAACTCCGGCTTTCTCTTTGGGATGTCAGCCGACCCCGCCCTGAGGCTTCCAGAGCCAGTGGCTTCTGCGTTCATAGCCCCCCGCCGTTTGTGGGCGGGGCCGAGTCATAAGAATCGGTTCTCACCAAGTGAGAGCTTAGCGTGTTTAACCTCAGGATCATAAACACAAGATACCGCTAGAACTGTCGGGAAAGTCATAGTTTTTGCTTATCTTATATACAGATTTCTAAAAACGTCTTGTTAGTAGCGTTGGTGGTATAGTGGTGAGCATAGCTGCCTTCCAAGCAGTTGACCCGGGTTCGATTCCCGGCCAACGCAACGTTTTCGTTTCTTTCTACGAAAAACTTTTCTGAGCCGGAGCTACAGCGCGCTGTGTATCCATTTTACGCCTCAACGCAACTGCAGCTATACTTCACTTTCCATACTCGCTTCCTGTCTTTCTCCTGGCTTTTTTCTAAAGCCAGGCCTTTTTTGAAGGGATTAAATTTTGATGGTTCTTTCTTCCCTTCCTTTCTTTGTAAACTTCCAACTCTTGAGGAATCTTTGGGATTATTTGAATCCTGGGATGAAGTCTTAGCTTCAGAAAGGGGCTCTTGTGTCTTGCGAGGTTCATTCGGTAGCCACGCACTATTGAGCACTTGAACTTGCCTAGTTTCTCTAAGAAACTGCATTTTCAAATTTAGTTTTAATAAATAAATCAATTGAAATAAAATTAATTAATAAATGGAAATTTAAAAATGGATACTTAATAACTATTGGAGAAGGTTTCAGTGCATTTGAAACAACTTGGCTATTGAATCTACTTTTTCAATTGTAAATTTTATGAAATCTAAATACGGATTGTTTTTCCAATGAAAATTTCCCTTCCGAGTTGAAATGTGCTGTCTTTAAGTGCAAAATACATAGCGATTTTTGAAGGCTAGGTAAGAAAAAAAATATAGCCAATTAATATTTTTATATTGATAACTATTTTTTGCATATGTTGGGTTAAAGAATAAGATTTGTTATTAAAATTATCACCTCTTTCTTTTTACTTTTTAATGTGACTATTAAAAATAGCATGTAGGACTCGAATCATGTTTCTACTGTAGTGTGCCAGTCTAGAGAGTAGAAGCATAACTTTGCCAACAGTCAGCAACTTTCCATGAAAGCATGCTGGTAGCTTAGGAATACCTTTTTCTAAAGGACAACTTTCAAAAGAACACCACAGTCGTCCTCGTTAGTATAGTGGTGAGTATCCCCGCCTGTCACGCGGGAGACCGGGGTTCGATTCCCCGATGGGGAGATTGTGATTTTCTTTTTTTTTTTCCTCTTCGTCTCTTCCAGTCAAGTAAAAAACAATTTACAAGTGCTTAAAAACCAAATTAAAATAATTAACAAAAAGAAACACAAACTCCAGTTCCAGTTAGCTACACTCCCTTTTTGATAAGTTCCAGTCTTCAGTTTAAACCTAGCTAGCCCCTAAAACCTACTTTTCATATATGCTTGTGTTAATGTTTAGGCCTTGTATACTCAATGCTGTTACCCAAATTGTTTTCCTCTTGTCTAAAGGCTATCAAGCTCCAAAGGGCAATGCAATAAAACCATGCATAAGTACATCTTTCTTCCAAAAGCCCTTCAGCTTGCCCCCTCAAAAACCTTAGCTGCTGTTCCCCACACAACACCCCTTTCCAGCAAAAAATAGCCAAAAAAATCAACACCCAATCTCCCTAACAGCAGTTAGGGTCTCCATTCCTAAGGGGGAACTGAAAGGAGTTAGTTAGCTTGGTAGATAGCAAGGGAAGCGTCTCTGGAGAGCCCCCGGCCCCATGGGTCAGTGCCTCATTCCCACTTAACCAAAAAGCAGCCTGGGAAAAAGTCAAGCTTCGGGGCACCGATAAGGGAACTAGGACCGGAGGTTGAGCCTGAAAACATGCGGGCGGGGGCACAAATAGGAGAGCCTCCGACTTTTTTAGATAAAAACTTGCACAAACCTCCAGCTCACTCAAATAAGAGAACAAGGCCTGAAATAGAAATGCCTTTGTCCTTTGTATAGTCAGCGGGCTCCCAGGAAAAAGTTCCTTCTCTTTTTTTAGGCATAGGCACAGTAGGCTCCAGTGGGTTCCAGTATGCACTTTCCTTTCCTTTTTTTAAACTGCAGGTCCAGCCTCTATAAATCACAAGTTCAGCCCCAGTTGGTCCTGGGATGAGGTCCCGGGCCAAGTTTTCGCTTCAGCTCCTTAGTAGGTCTAGAGCCAAGTAAAGCAGCCTCTACAAATCATCACTTCAGCCCCTAATTAGTTCGCGGCTGAGGACCTAGGCCAAGGTCCCGGGCCAGGCTTTCTAATTAGTTCCGGGCCAAGGTCCCAGGCCAAGCTAAATCACGCTTTCTCCAAAACAGCCGGCAAACGAAGCACATTCCTTCCCGTTTCCAGTCCATAAAAACCCCCAAAGTGGCCTCATAGTAAGCAATGCTTTCGGGCCCCCCTCTCTGCTGGCAAAAAGCTCAGATGTACTGGAGTGAGCATTTGATTTGGAACTGAGTTACACGGGAGAGAGGTAGGGATTCAATTTGGCTGGGAATCAAACTCTTTTGGTAATTTCCCAATAAACTGATAGTCATTAGATGACTTGTAGTCTCGATAAGTCGAAACTTTTTCCTAACATGCTGTTTATGATACTGAGTTCTTTGTCACTGGTTGAACTAACAGCAATTGTATTCGCAAATTTTCTAGCCTTTAAAATATTGTATGAAGGTTTTATGTATCTGTTATCTTTTGTTATACAAAAGTCATTTATTGGAATAACATATACAATTAGACTGACCCTAACCATTCAGGCTGGATGAGGCAACACAGTGTGAAGATTAAGTGCATGGGCTCTGTTGTGCTTCCTGTGTTTGAATCTTGGCTCTCCTTGTCTCAGTTTCCTCATCTGTAAAAGAGGATAATGATGGTAATTTTAATTCTTAAATGGGTTAATATACAAACATATATTGCAAATGTATAAATATTGCCAGGATGGTCCACTTTTTTTTTTTTTTTTTGAGGCGGAGTCTCCTCTGTCGCCCAGGCTGGAGTGCAGTGGTGCGGTCTTGGCTCATTGCAAGCTCCGCCTCCTGGGTTCACACCATTCTCCTGCCTCAGCCTCCCAAGTAGCTGGGACTACAGGTGCCCGCCACCACGCCTGGCTAATTTTTTGTATTTTTACTAGAGACGGGGTTTCACGTGTTAGCCAGGATGGTCTTGATCTCTTGACCTCGTGATCCACCCGCCTCGGCCTCCCAAAGTGCTGGGATTCCAGGTGTGAGCCACCGTGCCAGGCTGATGGTCCATTGTTAATGCCTGTAGTGGGATGATGTTTGAGATTTTAAGTCTCATTCCATAAAATGGAGGTGAAATTCAACAGGGATGGGAAGAAAGGACGTATGCACCTCAGACAGGCTTTAGCTCCAAACCTACCTTATGCTCTCATCTGCCCCATAGCCTCCATCCTATAACAAGAGGACCAGCTGTGCCAGTGGAGGCCACAGCATCTAGCTTATGCCATCAGTGTAACCTGTTACTGCCCACCTGCTCTCCCTGATATTCTCTGACTCTTAGTACTAAGGTCCCACGGAGGCTGCAGTGCCCACAGGCAAGAAGAATCAAAGAGTAGTACTGACTGGTAGCGGCTAGCCACAGCTGTGTGGTGACAGATTGACACTGGGCAATCACTAAGTGGATCAGGGTTCAGGCTGCCCTGTCTTGGGAAACATATAGGGACAGCTACCTATAACCAACTCCTGCCATAGGCTGGCTTCAGTTAGCCCTTCAGGTTGGGATCCACTGAGTGATTTTTCTGGAAGTGGCCACCTAGAGTTCCCTGTGGCCAGCCGAGGTATGGGGATGGATTTTTGGGATGTCTAGGGAAAGCCAAAAGCAAAACCCAGAAGACAATTCTTTTTGTGGAGGAGTTAACAGATATAGCACTGACCAATCAAAATAGCCACTGGTTATACATTTCCCCATTATAACAGGATTCACTGCATTCCACAAATTTTGTTTTTTTTAAATTTCCAAATATATGAAGCCTTTTAAAAGTTATTTGTTGTGATTGATTTCTGAGTTAAATTCCTTAGGTTCAGAAAATGTGCTTCATATAGTACTGATTCCATGATATATGTTGAAGCTTACTGACCTTAGCCAGGTATGGTGGCTCAAGCCTGTAATCCCAGAACTTTGGCAGGCCGAGATGGGTGGATCACTTGAGGTCAGGAGTTCAAGACCAGCCTGACCAATATGGTGAACCTGTCTCTACTACAAATAAAAAATAAGTAAATAAATAAAATTAGCCAGGTGTGGTGGCATGTGCCTGTAATCCCAGCTACTCAGGAGGCTGAGGCAGGAGAATCACTTGCACCCAGGAGGTGGAGGTTGCAGTGAGCTGAGATAGTACCATCATACTCCAGCCTGGGTGACAGAGCAAGACTCCATCTCAAAAAAAAAAGAAACTTATTAGCCTCATATAAAGTCAGTTTTCATAATATCCCATGTGTGTTTGAGAAGAATGTACAACTAATAATTATTGATTATAGTTCTATATATATCTATTAAATTGAGCTTGTTAATTGCATTCATATGCTTAATAAAAGTAAATAAGAAAAAATATGCTTAATAATTTTTTTCTCTGTTTGATATAGTAAGGGTTGAAGTATATGGAATTCTTTCACTGTGGTGATGGATTTGTTCATTTTCCCTTGTAGGCCTAATTCTTGCTTTCATATTTTAATGCCATTTTATCAGTTACATATTCATCAGTTTAATCTTTTATTATATGATGACCATCTTCATCCCTAATGATGCATTGTTCCTTAAACTTTATTTTGTCTGATATTATATAGCTATATGCCAACTTTCTTTTTGTTAGAATATTCCTGGCATTCCCTTTTCCATTTAATCTTTCTGTTTCTTTATGTTTTAATGTCATTCTTCTAAACAGAATAAAATTGATCTTAAAAATTCACTTTATCTTTTAACTGGAAGGTTTTGTTCAGTTGCATTATTATGATTACTAATATAGGCCAGGTTATGGTGGCTCACACCTGTAATCCCAGCACTCTGAGAGGCTGAAGCGGGTGGATCACTTGAGGTCAGGAGTTCAAGACCAGCCTGGCCAACATGATGAAACCCCATCTCTACTAAAAATTAGGTGGGTGTGGTGGCGTGCACCTGTAGTCCCCAGGTGGCTGAGGTGGGAGAATCGCTTGAACCCAGGAGGTGGAGATTGCAGTGAGCGAAGATGCCACCGTTGTACTCCAGCCTGGGTGACAAAGACTGTCCACTCACCCTCCAAATAAAATTGCTGATATATTTGAGCTTATTTCACCACTTCGTTTTGTGCTTTTGACCTCACTTATTCTTTTAAAATTCTTCCTTTCTATTCTCCTGCTTTTGCACTGCTGTCACATACATGTCAAATGAAGCATAGGAAATGTATGTATATTCACAATCAACTGGAAACTAATAACTTTTTATTTCTGCTGTCAATCCAATAATGGAGGTAAAGCAAAGAGTGATAGTTCCAAACCTGAACTTCACAGATGAACAAAATTTCCCCATAATGTTGGTTACTGGCCAGGCAAGGTGGCTCAAGCCTGTAATCCCAACTACTTGGGAAGCTAAGGCGGGAGGATTGCTTGAGCTCGGGAGTTGCAGGCTGCAGTGAGCTATGATTGTGCAGTTACACTCCAATCTAAGTGATAGAGCAAGACCCTGTCTCTAATGACATCAATAAAGTTGGTTACTAGTATAGGGTGGTCAACTTTTCATTTTGCCAAGTTAGGAAATTCATAAAACAAATAGCCACAAAACTATCTTCTATCATAATTTTAATTTGAGAAAAGAAAGGACATTTAAAAACAACTTATTTTGGTGAATGAAAAAGTATTACTATTGGGTTTTCACCATTAAAGCTGATGAGCTTGGTCTTTCCTCCTTGCTTTTGATAGGGTCAAAAGAGAGACATTGGCTACTTTAACAACTTTAAGGTGGACTCCAGGAATATCACCAACAGCATGACCTTGTCTGCCAAATCCAGCAACCAGAACTGTTGTAGGAAGTCAAGGACCCGGAACAGAGAGACCGGCTGGAGCCGAGGCAGAGAAACATAAATTGTGAAGATTTTGTGGACATTTATCAGTTTCCAAAACTAATACTTTTACAATTGCTTACGCCTGTCTTTACTGCAATCTCTGAACATAAATTGTGAAGATTTCATGGACATTTATCACTTCCCCAGTCAATACTCTTATAATTTCTTATGCCTGTCTTTAATCTCTTAATCCTGTCATCTTCATAAGCTGAAGATGTATGTCACCTCAGGACCCTGTGATGATTGTGTTAACTGTACAAATTGTAAAACGTGTGTTTGAACAACATGAAATCAATGCACCCTGAAAAAGAACAGAATAACAGCGATTTTCAGGGAACAAGGAAAGATAATCATAAGGTCTGACTGCCTATGGGGTTGGGCAGAATAGAGCCATATTTTTCTTCTTACAGAGAGCCTACAGACAAATGTGTAAGAGAAATATCGCTGAATGCTTTTCCCAGCAATGAATATTAATAATTGATAGCCCTGGGGAAGGAATGCGTTCCTGGGGATAGGTCTACAGATGGCCGCTCTGGGAGTGTCTGTCTTATGAGGTTGAGATAAGGAATGAAATATGCCCTGGTCTCCTGCAGTACCCTCAGGCTTACTAGGATTGGGAAATTCCAGCCTGGTAAATTCTAGTCAGACCAGTTGTCTGCTCCCGAACCCTGTTTCCTGTTAAGATGTTTATCAAGACAATGCATGCACAGAGGGACACAGGCCCTCATCAGTAGTTCTAATTTTGCCTTGCCTTGTCTTGTGATCTTTTATTGCCCTTTGAAGCATGTGATCTTTGTGACTTACTCCCTGTTTGTACACCCCCTCCGCTTTTATAATCCCTAATAAAAACTTGCTGGTTTTGTGACTCAGGTGGGCATCATGGAACCTGCCAATATGTGATGTCACCCCCGGCAGCCCAGCTGTAAAATTCTTCTCTTTGTACTCTTTCTCTTTATTTCTTAGACTGGCTGACACTTAGGGAAAATAGAAAAGAACCTACATTGAAATATTGGGGCTGGTTCCCCCGATACAGAACTTCATCATTTTTTTCAATAAAATTCAATTAACCATCATCAGGTACAAAAGCTGTGATTTTCTCGCTATTCTCTCATCTGCCTCACAGCCTCCATCCTGTAACAAGAGGACAAGCTGTGCCAGTGGAGACCACAGCATCTAGCTTATGCTGGATGATCAGCTTGGCTCTGGCACACTTCTCAGTGGCAGAGTTGGGCTATTTGTCTCCAATCCCTACTTTTTCCAGCCCAATTCCCTTTGCATGGGAAGCACCTCCAAAAGGGCTGGTCTTCAGGACTGTGCCCAAATGGGCTTTGTTGTACTGTTTACCATGCCACTTCTGATCCTGTTTGTGACTATGGAGCTTTCTGGCGGTAGACAGTCCAGAACACTTGCCCATATTGCCGGCTCCACAGGTCTGAGCAAAAGAGCAAAAACAAAAATTTAAAGTATAAAAGAAATGACTCAAAAAAAAACAAAAAACAAAAAACAAACAAACAAACAAAAAAAGAAATGACTCTAGGCCTGGCGCCGTGGCTCACGCCTGTAATCAGCATTTTGGGAGGCTGAGGCAGGAGGATCACCTGAGGTCAGGAGTTCGAGACCAACCTAGCCAACATGGTGAAAGCCCATCTCTACTAAAAACACAAAAATTAGCTGGGCCCGGTGGCCCATGCCTGTAATCCCAGCTACTCAGGAGGCTGAGGCAGAAGAATTGCTTGAACACGGGAGGTGGATGTTGCAGTGAGCCGAGATTGCGCCACTGCACTCCAGCCTGGGCGACAGACTGAGACTCCATCTCAAAAAAACAAATTAATTAAAAATAAATAAATAAAAATAAATGGGCCGGGCGCAGTGGCTCAAACCTGTAATCCCAGCACTTTGGGAGGCTGCGACGGGCGGATCACGAGGTCAGGAGATCGAGACCATCCTGGCTAACACAGTGAAACCCCGTCTCTACTAAAAAATACAAAAAAACTAGCCGGGCGAGGTGGTGGGCGCCTGTAGTCCCAGCTACTCCTGAGGCTGAGGCAGGAGAATAGCGTGAACCCGGGAGGTGGAGCTTGGTGTGAGCTGAGATCTGGCCACTGCACTCCAGCCTGGGCGACAGAGTGATATTCCATCTCAAAAAAATTAAAAAAATAAAATAAATAAAAAATAAAAATAAATGACTCTAGTTTTGTTATGCCCAGACCGTTTGTTCCCCGAAGAAGACCACCAGAGTCCAGAGTCAAAGCCAAGCGGCAAGGATCTTTAATGCAAGTTTGAACTTGGTCCCTCCGTTCTACAACATACAAGAGGGCCCCAAACAATGCGTGCGCTTGCTATTTATAGCTCGAGGTAAACAGGACTTGTCAGGTTACAGAGGAACAAGGCATTTCTCTAGGCTACAGCATTACAATTGGTTTACATGTTAATGTTAAGTTATGCTTTTAGCAGCCTTCTTATCGGTTCCTGCGCTTGTACAAATGGTTGTAACCTTATTGGAGCTTCCCCAGGTGTTGTTTTTCTTAATGTGTTTGTGTCGTCGGGCAGGCATATGGGGCTCAGGAAGTTGGGACAAAATAGAGGATTGTTTGTACTGGGCCCAGGACTAAGATATGTGGCAGACACTGGTAATTAGAGCAGGACAGAGACTTTCACAACGTTTGTCCTTACAATGTCTGGAGTCTATAGATAACCTTAATCGGTTAGGTCCGGGGTCGATCTTTAACTAGGCTCAGGGCACCGCCCGGGCTGTTTGCCTGTGGACTTAATTTCTGCCTCTTAGTCTCTTCATTTGATCTCTTTCAGTTTAAAGCTCATTTGGCAAATTTATTTATTTACCTATTTATTATACATATGATACACATATATGTATTTTACATAAGATATAAAATATATGTACACATAAACATATATGCATATATAATTTCTGCATATGCATATCTATGTTTGTGTGTCTTCTCGTTTCACTGAACATCATTTAAAACTTCCACCTGCACCTAAACTGGAGCCCACTGATGACAAAGGCTGGCAGGGCAGAAATAAAGGAGCTTCTGTGTGGAGGCTATGGAGAGGCACTGGGTCTTGGGCAATATAGAAAATGGCTTTTGTCTAAGTGTTCTCATTGTTCAATTCCCACCTAAGAGTGAGAACATATGGTGTTTGGTTTTCTGTTCTTGCGATAGTTTGCTGAGAATGATGGTTTCCAGCTGCATCCATGTCCCTACAAAGGACATGAACTCATTCTTTTTTATGGCTGCATAGTATTCCTAAGTGTATATGTGCCACATTTTCTTAATCCACTCTATCATTGATGGACATTTGGGTTGGTTCCAAGTGTTTGCTGTTGTGAATAGTGCCACAATAAACATAAGTGTGCATGGGTGGGGAACATCACACACTGGGACCTGTTGTGGATGGGGGGAGGGGGGAAGGGATAACATTAGGAGAAATACCTAATGTAAATGACGAGGTAATGGGTGCAGCACATCAACATGGCACATGTATACATATGTAACAAACCTGCACGTTGTGCACATGTACCCTAGAACTTAAAGTAAACATATAAAAAAAGAGTTAAAGAAAAAAAATGGCTTTTTAGACCCAGCACTGACGAGGTTCCCTAGGTCGATGGTGGTGGAATTAGGGGTCTCTGTCCTCAGATATTTGGATCTGGATATATCAGTATGAAAGTCCTTAAATTGCAGGCATTTTTTTAAAAAATATTTTTTATTTCCAAGCTGAATACCATTAATTGGAATGTTACAGGCTTTTTAAGCTCCGTGTTCTGCCTGCGTGTCTAATATGCCGGTAGAAATCTTTCAAAACAGCGGGGGTTGAAGACCAATTTTGTAATACAAAACTCACTTACTTAGATATCACATTTTGCTGGACGTAATTGGACCCATAAGAAAGTATTTTTAATGCCCACGATAATAAGCTTATTATGAGTCAGCACTAAACGTGTGCACATGCATACATAAATTGTCTACATCAGCAAAAAAGCTTATCGTCGTACTTCTCTGACCAAAATCAACTGAATCCCCGAACCCACAGAGAGCATCCATTTTGGATTCCCCAAAGACCCTTCGTTCCTGCATCCTCTTCTGCTCTGCTTTTCTCAGCCTCTTCTGGTGGAAACTGAGTCCTGTTCCAGATCTACGCAAGTGTTAGCGCGGAAAAAAGACCTGCCTCGCTCAGGGCTATGAGCTGCGCCCTGAAGCACGGAAAACTAATTGTGTCACAGGTTTCAAATCAGCCTCAGTTTTTTTGGAGACGTAGAGTGAGCCTTTTTTCTTCAGTGAAGTGACTTGGCAGCCAAGAGCCCAAACATCCGTCTCTGTGGCGCAATCGGTTAGCGCGTTCGGCTGTTAACCGAAAGGTTGGTGGTTCGATCCCACCCAGGGACGGAAGTGACGTTTTCTAAACCTCAGGTTTTTAAGAAACTTTGAAAAACCGCTTTCGATGCTAACCACCCCGTGCGCTGGGACCGCGGCTCTGAAAACCAGCCGGGAGCCCTGCCAGCTGACCTCAGCATCGTGTAGTTCACACTGTCCTCCTCCGCGTTAGTGCTGTACGGGTAATTTTGAGGTATTGGTTTTTCCGACTAGGGTTGTAATTTTAACTTTTAGCTGCTTAACCAGTGCAGTTACGTTATGAAACTGCCATCTTTAAGAAAATGTACTGACCAAAGGAAGTAAGTACTAATAATCCCAAAACGAATTGTTTGTCTTTCCACCAAACCTGTGCCTGCCTTGCTTTTCTATTTCCTAACTCAGAAAACGGGCACTATGTGTGGAACCTGGTCCTTCGTTACGCCGTGTACTGCTGGCTGCCAATTCTTGGAGAGTCTGCCTTCTAAATACCTTATTGATTAAGCACCTTCCTCTCCAGCCTCACCGCCAGTTACTTCCTTATTGCTGCCTTTGGGTTACTGCATCCTGCCTTGCCGCCCTAGCTGGCTTCCTGTCTTCAACTCTCCTGTTCTGTCCATCCATCAAGTAGTTGTCAGAGAATCCTTCTAAAATACTATAGGGTACAAACCTGGTCTGCTTAAATTCCGTCAATGTACTGCAGGGTCTGATACCATCTCCTTAGCTTGGAAGGCAATGCCCTTCATCATCTGGCCCTGAAACTCTTTCCTCTCCCACACCCACACAGAATCAAACTGCTTTCTTGGTTTTAAATCTCTGCCTATGAACCTTGCTTGGGCTTTTCTTCTCTTCTTTGCCTGGCAAACTCCTACTCATCCTTCATGACCACATCCCCCAAATCAAGCCTCTTTTCTGCAGCCCTTTCTTCATTCTCTTCCTATTTAACTGTTTTTCTCACTAGAAATAAAGCTTCTCCAGGGAATGACCCCTGTATTTTTTTCATCTGATATCTTCAGCACCTGAACTCAAGCTTGCACATTGTGGGTAGTAAATAAATGTGAGTTTAATGTCCAAGGTTTCCAAATGCACTTGTGTCATGTCTGAATCTTATGTAATATTTATGTATGTAATCTAGCTTGAATCGTCTTGGCATATAGCTCATAATTCATACAAGCAGGCTGACCCTCTACCTCTGCCCAGGCCTCTACCTCCTGTGTAGCTGTACCTTCTCCTATCTGCCCCAATGCTCTGAAACTATCTCTAATGCCTATTCACCCTCCTATCCCATACTTCCCATAAGAATCCGCCTTAACCCAATTGTCTCAGCAAGATTTGGAAAGCAAGCTAGCTAATTCTTAAGAGTTGTGGTGAGATGGTTGCTAGGACGAGGGGGTGTTTCTCACCAATCCAAACCAATCTCTGTTACAGTCCTGGACAAAGGGAAGAAGAAATAATTTTATCATTCATATTTTATCACCATGGTTTTCCCATCTTCTATCTAAGAGTAGCATGCAAGATCTTGTAAAATGCTTTATTGGAACCAAGAAATGCTGTACTTAAAACTTCCAAAACAGAGACAGCTAAAGCTTTCTTTCATAAGCAACAACGGTCTTCTCCATCCCCACCTCATTGGAAGTGACATGATGAAAGATTTGAAAGTTTCATAATTTAACTCAGTGAAGCTCAGTAGTACTTTTAGTATTGGTTATACAACATTTGTTTAATAAATGCAATGAACAAAGCTATACCGGAATTAGATATTGAAACAGAAAAGGTGGTTTTACAGTCCCTGCCCTTCTTACTACCCTGGTCAAAAAAGTATTTTCACCTCCTGTCCTTTCCTTCCGGTGTGTTTGTGGTCAGTTCTTTCTTCTCAGGCTTTCTCATTCTGACGCTGAGATAGTTCTGTTCACTTAGCTTAACTTGGGACAGTGACACAAGGTTTGTTCTGTACTTTCTTTTCCACCCCACCCCCGCCCTAATCCTCAGTCCCCTTCCTAGGACCCTTTTCTACACCTAGCATTAAGGGGTCTCATCATTATATACCTGGAGGTGGTCCAGTTCTGATAGACTCCCCTGGAAGACTCAATTCTACCCCACCGTCATGATTTCTGGTTAATTCCACTACGGCTAATGTTCTAGGAAGACAGCCTTAACTCTGGGCTCAGATGGGGACACCTCCCTTAGTCTATCCTGGACTACCCTGCTATTTCTCAGCCATTCTTTCATTGGTCCCACTGAATTTCCTAGATCCCCAGCAGTTCCCACACTCCGTATGGCCCTGCCTCAACTATTAACTCTACTTATCCATTTATTTAGGAACAATTATTTTCTTTTTTTCCTTAAAAACTGGGTAATTTATAATAGGAACAAGTTTTATATGTTTAAAGGATTACCATCCCTGGCCTGTATTGTTGCTTTGCTGTGAGGGAATGGTTGGGACAGAAAACGTGTTTGTGTAGCTCTGAAACTTCAATACCAAGGAATGTAGCTACTCACTGGGACTTCCCTGTAGGCACTTGAAGATCATAGGCCTTTCCCTTCCACTGGAGACCAAGGAAAAATCGAGAGTTGGGTAAGGGATCTGGGCTCTGAGTTCTATGTTTCCTGCTGCTTGTGGAGAGGCCTAAAGAGGATGATGGGGTTGCAAATCCAGAGAAAGGTTCAGAGATGCTGCTGCCACTGCTCTTATTACCCCCATGGGATGGGAGTCATTTGTCTTGAGGGTCCTTGCTCCATTTAAATTTATGGTCCTTCCAGTCCCTTGTTGAGCTTGGAATGTTTTTCTTCACAGAGAAATATAGTCCTGTGTCCACTGCAAAAAGGAGTACCATCACCAGGCAGAAAGAGACTTGGTACCCAGGTGGAAAGAATGATGAGATGGATGACACTGTCAAATCTGTTAGGAGAAGTGGAGAGATGGAAAAAAAAAAGAGTCACTAAGGCAGATATTTGGAACAAACAGTGAGGTCACCGGTAGACTCTTTGACACCTGCCAAAAGACAAGTGGTAGGAATGGTGGAGAAGTCTGGGGGGAAAGTATTGCTTCCTCCCATTGGTTCCTGATCTTAGTGCTATCTGAGCAGAGGACAGCTCACCAAACACTTAGCAAAGGCTCCTGCTTGTTTGACAGAGATGTGACAGGGAGCATTAGCAAGTTAGGTTGTAAGCTAGGTTTTGTGTGATAGTTAAGAAATTGTCAGACAATGCTATTGTCTAGAAACTGGGACAAATTTGTTGATTTTGTATTTCAATTTTTTAAACTCTTTTTTTTTTTTTTTTTTTTTTGAGACGGAGTCTCGCTCTGTCACCCAGGCTGGAGTGCAGTGCAGTGGCGCGATCTCGGCTCACTGCAAGCTCCGCCTCCCGGGTTTACGCCATTCTCCTGCCTCAGCCTCCCGAGTAGCTGGGACTACAGGCGCCCGTCATCTCGCCCGGCTAATTTTTTGTATTTTTTTAGTAGAGACGGGGTTTCACCGTGTTAGCCAGGATGGTCTCGATCTCCTGACCTCGTGATCCGCCCGTCTCGGCCTCCCAAAGTGCTGGGATTACAGGCTTGAGCCACCGCGCCCGGCCTTTAAACTCTTGATTTTGATATATTTCCAAACTTAAAGAAAATTACCAGAATAGTATAAAGAAATCTCATATGTACTTTACCCAGATCCACTCATTGTTTTCATGTTACCCCATTTGCTTTATTCACTCTCTTTTCCTAACCACTTGGGAGTATTTATTTTCAGTTTAAAGTGTCATGAAATTATTTTGGTACAAATTGTGGCATTGTAGTCAAAATCTCAAAAGGTGGCCAGGTGCAGTGGCTCAAGCCTGTAATCCCAGCACTTTGGGAGGCCGAGACGGGCAGATCACGAGGTCAGGAGATCGATACCATCCTGGCTAACACGGTGAAACCCCGTCTCTACTCAAAAATACAAAAAAACTAGCCGGGCGAGGTGGCGGGCACCTGTAGTCTCAGCTACTCGGGAGGCTGAGGCAGGAGAATGGTGTAAAACCTGGGAGGTGGAGCTTGCAGTGAGCCGAGATTCAGTCACTGCACTCCAACCTGGGCAACAGAGTGAGACTCTGTCTCAAAAAAAAAAAAAAGAAAAAAATCTCAAAAGGTGTTTTGCTGCCTTTCTACATGCAAAGTGTTTACAATTTATGTCTTGGGCTAGTTACAGATAGAAGTTCTGTGAAACTGGAAAGTCCAGGCATACCACTCTAGAGCTATGATTCTGGAGGCTGGTGCTGAAACTAGAGATGTTTTGTGGATGACTTAATTGGGATCATAAGAGGTTAGTGTTTATTCAGATCCTTTACTTAATGGTTAAATATACAGGCTTTGAAGTCTTTGATGTGACCTTAGGGACAACTTATTTATTTTAGCACCTCAGTTACTTCATCTGTAAAATGGAATAAATATTACCTATCTCATGTTGTGAAGGTCCACTATGATAGTCAAACCAGGTGCATGTAAAGAATTATTTAGCACAGAGTCTAGCACACTGAAAGGTGCCCAATAAATGTCAGCTTATTTTTGTTACAGCAGAAGAAACTGGGGTTCAGAGAGACTAAGTGGTTCACCTCTGGTGAACCCAGGTTCTAGGCTCTTTCTGTGAGGGGATGAGGGGCTCCTGCCAGTTTGGATTGTGGCTAAAAGGCTTGGATAAAAAGGAGGCCAGTATGATAGGAACATATGACATCGTGGGTGTGATTAGGGTAAGGAAAGACAGAGGTATTTATTGGGGAGGAGATGTGGCTTCTGCTCCTGCCATCATGCTGCAGAGTGAATGACACCTCTTAGCTACCCCAAAAGAATGGACCGAAAGAGAGATGCAAACTTACCCTGCAATCAGGGACTTTCGGGGACCTCCTGCTGATCACCACGGGGGGGACCAGCATATGAAGAAGTGTGTGTAAGAATTGGGAATCTCCTCCCAACTCAACTTCCCTGGGCATTCCAGGGTGTCACATGTCTCACCTTGAGTGATGGTGATGTTCACAGTCTCTGAAGATACATTTTTACTCCCAATAAGTCCCCTGCAGAAGTAGGAGCCACTGTCTTTAAGTGTGGCTTTTGGAATGTAGAAGTCAGAATTCTGATGAAAATACTTCCTGCCTTTGCCATTCTGTAAATATGTGACCGTATGCAGAAGAGTGTTCTTCCAGCTGTGACACCTCAGGTGAATAGAGTCTTCCTCCTTGAACACCTGCCGAGGGGCCTGGAGCAACAGCCAGCCTGAAAGACACAGAGACACCCCAGGCCCGGGAGGCCTCAGCTCTCAGTGCAGAGCTTTGTGAAGGGGCCATGTACCATCCAGATCCTGGGACATAAGGGAAAGCCAGATTGGGAGTCAATCCTGCATAGCTCCCTTTGGAGAAGAGCTGATGGGGCCCTACAAGAGAACTGAAGTCATACCAAGACCTTTGTCTAATGGGGAAGAGGGACACACACACACATATGATCAACACACAGAGTTAGAGCAGAGGGACTAAGCAAGGAGGTAAGTGAGAAGCAACGAAGGGCATATCTGCAGGATCCTTAAGTGCTAGACTTAGATTTGCTGCGGCAGGTGACAAGGAGTCACAGTAAGTTCTAGATCAGAGTAAAAATTGCATTTGAAAATGATGATTTTTTTTGCCCTATTAGAGAAAAGGTAGATTTCAAAAGGAATAGGCAATCGAAGGAATATTGAAAGACTCTTGTGGCAGTCAGGAATAAGGTGATGATGGCCACAGAGTGGCTGCAGAAATTATGAAGGAGAACTTAATGTAAACATCAGGAATGGGAAGGGCATGACTGGTAGTG
Organism: Trachypithecus francoisi; assembly: GCF_009764315.1. Classification (NCBI taxonomy): domain Eukaryota; kingdom Metazoa; phylum Chordata; class Mammalia; order Primates; family Cercopithecidae; genus Trachypithecus; species Trachypithecus francoisi. Next base: position 87,677,783 of record NW_022681470.1, on the reverse strand, counting down.
CTCAGCGTGGCAACTGGTGGTTTCTGAGGTGTCACAGGGCCTCGATGAGACCAACTTTATTACTGAGCATGGCCTTCAAGAGAGGAAATTCTTATATCGCCAGAGCTTATTCTCACAATCATGTCACCAAGTAATCAGACTTCACAGAGAGAGAACAGGAAGTCATGGTCGGGAAAGGACCTGAATAATTAAAAAATAATGATATTGTAGATAAATACTATAATGGCATAAGAAAATATTCATGAGACCATGTTAAGTTAAAAAAGCATAATACTTAAAATATTTTAAAAAGTATTATGCACAGAAAAAAAGAAGGGTATGCACTTACATGTTAACAGGGGCTTTCTCTGAAGGAGTGGGACCGAAGGACATTTAAAATTTTTCCTGTTTTCTTTTATGTATTTTTGAAATTGACCCCAAATGGCTTTTGTAATAAGAACAAAATAAAATTTACTATAATTTTATTTTTTAAATCTACATTCTCAGGTTGAATTACTATAATTTTAAAAATCTACTACCTGATGCTAAACAAAATTGGTAGGCTGTGTGTTGGTCATGATTCTCTACCACAAAGGTTTGCCGCACAGAAAGTAATCTTTATTACCTATTAAGATATATCATTTATCATAAGAAGCCATGTGCCTATCTATCCACTTACTTTTTCAGCAGAGAGATGAAACATTATTAGCATAAAGTCATGGTTAGTATATAGTCTGGTGGCCTTTGGAGGAACATTCTTGTTCCAATCTGTGCTGTCATGGACTCAGTGAATGTCCATATGTATATTCCTTCAAGTGATATTTCATCAAGCACTCACTATGTATGACACACTGCAGACTGGAGATACCCAGACGACTGGACATATAGTTCTTAGCCTCAAAGAATCTAAGTCTAGACACCGAAACATAAATATTCAGAAATAATCACAATACCATATAATGAGTGCTATAATAGGCTAAGAATAAAGGACTGCAGGGCCGACTAGATTGAAATAAAGAAATTCTGCCGGAAAGAAGTAAAAAATGCAGGCCAGGCGCAGTGGCTCATGTCTGTAATCCTATTACTTTGGGAGTCCAAGGCGGGTGGATCTCGAGATCAGGAGATCAAGACCATCCTGGCTGACACGGTGAAACCCCATCTCTACTAAAAATACAAAAAATTAGCCGGGCGAGGTGGCGGGCGCCTGTAGTGCCAGCTACTCCGGAGGCTGAGGCAGGAGAATGGTGTAAACCTGAGAGGCGGAGCTTGCAGTGAGCTGAGATCCGGCCACTGCACGCTGGTGGCGGGCGCCGGTAGTCCCAGCTACTCAGGAGGCTGAGGCAGGAGAATGGCGTAAAACCGGGAGGAGGAGCTTGCAGTGAGCTGGGATCTGGTCACTGCACTCCAGCCTGGGCGACAGAGCAAGACTCCGTCTCAAAAAAAAAAAAAAAAAAAAAAAAAGAAATGGACATTCCTTCTTGTAGCTCTGGAGAGTGAAAACCATGTCAGTTGAGTGGTACTGTCAGAGGCCAAAGAGCCATAAAAATCAGTTTCAGAGGCCCAATTCCATGGAGCTCTCTTGCAGATCCACCTCTTTATGCCCTTCTTCCCCCAAGGCTTGTTCCACCCATAAACATTGTATGAATGGAACAGCCATGGAAGTAGAGTTTGGTTTGCAGGGCGACACTGCAGGGACCAGGCTATGTGGTAAGATTGTAGGGACACCAGGAAAGACCCCTGCCTTCGAAGTGTTTCTCCTACCTGTGTCTGTTGTCTATATTCTGTTAATAGTACACAAGGACTTTCATCTCATGATTAATGTGCAGACTGAACATATATCTGCCTCTATTGGAAGAGATATCACATCACCAAATTTATGCTTAAGTATAGGTTTGAGTATAGCATTGATGAGGAGAGAGAAAGATACGACGCTAGGCCACTAGGATTGCTTTGGGAGGTTACTTAGGGCATTACATATCTGAGAATGAGGAGGAGATTGAGGTCCTAACACCAAATTCATAAATTTATTCAATAAATATTATTGGCCAGGCGCAGTGGCTCATGCCTGTAATCCCAGCACTTTGGGAGGCCAAGGCATGTGAATCACTTGAGGTCAGGAGTTTGAGACCAGACTAATCAACATAATGAAACCCTGTCTCTATTAAAAATACAAAAATTAGCTGGATGTGGTGGCAGGCACCTGTAATCTCAGCTACTCGGGAGGCTGAGGAAGGAGAATCACTAGAACCCGGGAGGCAGAAGTTGCAGTGAACCAAGATTGCACCATTGCACTCCAGCCTAGGTGACAGAATGAGACTCTGTCTCAAAAAATAAAATTTAAAAAAATGAAAATAAATAAATAAATATTATTGAGCATCTATGCCAAGGCCTAACCTTCACATGACACATTCACATTGTATGCATTCCATATGGTGCTTCCTGGAATTGTGCAGTGCAGCCGTCCTATATCTATTGTCTCACAGGCTTTGACATTTTGCCCAAGACCTACTTAGAGCTAGGACTACAACCCTGATACCATTGAGTGGGACCACAGATCATCTCATCTTAGCTTTTATCTCTAAGAATATCATCTCTGGCTCTTCCCAAGTATTTCAGCACCCTTTGTTTCACCCTTTATTGGTGATTTTCCTCTTTCCCTTCATCAACTCACCGATATGGACTTCCAGCTGCACTGGGTCACTGAGTGTGGAGAGGCTTGTCTGGCACCTGTACTCTCCACTGTTGTTGACTCTGGCAGCAGCAATGAAGTAGCTCGAGGTCTGGCTTGAGATGAGGCTCTCATTGTGAAACCACTGTGTGGAATTGTCCTCAGGGGAGTAGGCTCCCTGGCACTTCAGGGTCACACTGTCCTTCTCGAGCACTGTGTACCATTGAGGCTCCAGGAACACCACAGCCTTTGGGAGATCTTCTGAGGAGCCAAGAGAATGTGGGGTGAGGACAGGGAGAGGAGCAGGCTCTACACTGCCATTCCCAGGGAGCCTCAAAGCTAGAATGAGCTCATTGCAAACCCATGCTTGGTGACTCAGTTTTAGAGCATCTTGGCCCCATTTTTGGCCTGTTCAGTATCTTGAGAAAAACTGGCCAGAGAAGCATAGGGCCCAGTTCTACTGTATTGGAGGAACTATCCCTGCTAACCCCACGTCAGCATTTTCCCATTCAGGAAGCATTTCCCAATATCTTATTGCCACAATATCATATGTCCCCATACGTGCCCCACTGGGTCAATCCAAGACCATGAAGCTGACTCACCAGCCCGCATGCCAGCTGAAACTGCAAGAAAAAAGAGTAAATCAAACATTGAGTAGAGGCAGAGATCAGAGTGATTAGAATATAGAGTGAGTTTAAAATTCCCCTGCCCTCCCCTGCCCCAGGAGCCCAATGTTCCCAAGAATCAGGATGTTTCTAGTGGAAACCTTCTTGCTACCTGCTCTCTGGTCTCCAGTTTTCATGCCTCTTGCACCAATGTCAACCCAAATCCCTATTTTCAATACTACTCCCTTACCCCTTGCTCCCTGTGCAAACTCACAAATTAAGCATACAGGTTGAATTTCCCTGAACCAAACCACAGAAACAGCCTCAACCCATATCCCCACAAGAAAGGGTAAAAATTAAAAGTCATAGAGGAGAACACTGGAATGTCGAACTGAAAGAGACAGACCTTAGGGACCATCTAATCCAAGCTCTTCAGTTCCACATAGTGATTCTGAGACTCAGAGGGGTGAAGTTACTGGCCTCACTCATGAGTATGCTTGAATTGGAACCAGCATTCTCCTCATTTCTAGCCCTATCTTGGCTTGTCCTAGGAGCTCAATCCATGGCTATAGATGTAGTGAGGGGTCCCATCCCTTGGTGAGAGTCTCATCCCTAGCCCGAAAAGGGGTCCCTGCTGAACCCAAGGCATCTCAAACTGCTCCCTCAACCAGGGAGACCCTGACTTACCTAGAAGTAGCAGAGCAGTTGGGAGGAGCAGCTGCCACATGATGCCACGCTGGAGTGGACAAGTCACCACAGATATCCGGAGCCCTAAAGGGACCAAGCTGACTAGAAAGGAGGAAGTAAACAGCCTTTCCCCAGCCTCTCCACCCATCTCTGTCACCCACCAGGTTCCTTTTCTTAAAACTTCATCTGACTTCTCAATCTGAAGGCTGGCAAGGGAGCCCCATCATAGAACAGGAACAGGAAGGAAAGAGCCTGGAGGCGAAGTGGGTGGGTCTGCCCCCTTTACTCCTCAGAGAGAGGTCTACAGCTGAGCATCTGAGGGCACATGCAGAATCTGCCGGAGAGTGCCCTCAGCCATCCCAGGATGCTTGCCCCCATCTCCTGGGTTTGGATCCACCCAGCACCAAGAATGGGACAGCAAGACCCTGGGGATGAGATTCAAGATGAGAGGAGCATTCTCTGAGGGCTTCCTTCATTTCACCTCAGAACTTCTCACTCTCCTGCCTGACCCAGACTCATCTATCTCTAGCCAAGGCCCTGCCTGCACACAGAAAGTAGTCCCTTCAAATCTTCTAGTCTCTGCCTCAATGTTATCTCCACCCAGAGTTTCTTTCAAAATTCAAAATTCAAAATCTATATGCTCCTGGGATATGTAATCCACAGGAGCTACTGACTTTTTAGTGTGATTTAGTCATTAGATTTCCAGGTTAGAAGAAACCCAGGTAGGGGAGAGAAATGGGCCCTGGAAGAACGAGTCACCAGTGAAAGGCCAAAAATATCACAGAAAAGATGGGGGTGGGGAGGGGTGAGGACAGGAACTCTTTACCTTCCTCGTGCTTCCCGTGCTTCCCGTGTTACCCGGTTCTGCAGATTTAGCTCAGGTCCCTCGGGGCCACTGGATCTGGGCTGGTCTGTCAGCCTAGTAGCTGGGGCTCCAGGGCTCCTTGCCAGAAAAGGTGGAGGAGGGTGGCCAGGAAGTGGGAGGGTTGTTAACCTCTTCTCTCCAGATTCTCCCCCATACCCCCATGTTGTTGACTCTCACAATGGTCTAGGTCCCAGGCAGAAAACCAGATGACTCTGCTTGATAGTGCCACTCCCCCAGTGGACTTCTGGACATCTGGGACAGGTCTCACCTGAATTAGAAAAGCCCAGGAGGCGAGCAGCAGGCCCGTGTGGGCACCTGACGCTTGTTAGGGGTGGAGTGGAGTCAGGGGCTGACACAGGTGGTCGCAGACCTTTGCTTTAAATGAATGCTCTTTCTACTCCAGAGTGACATTAAAACCACTACTCAGGTTTTGTTTTTATTTGTGTGTTTCATTTGGCTCCTGGGTGGAGTTAATTGATCCTCCCATCGCCATCCATGTGCCCACCCCTCCCTGCACAGAGTCTTGTAGCAGCCCCTCCTCCACAGGCCCTTTGATTGGACAATGGAAATGAACCTAGGCAGCCATTCCAGTTCTCCTTCTCAAGTGACTCATCTACGCCTTGCAAAATCCAGACAAGTATCTGGAAACTTAAGTTCCTTGCTGTAGCACTTCAGATGCTTATCTGGGAAACCTAAAGCAGAAACAATGCCTTCAGGGCTAAGGATGGTCTCTGAGGCAAAAGGTAGATATCTCTCAATTCTTTCTTCTTTTCAGATATCCAAGTGGCTTTCTGCCACGTGACTTCTAATGCAAGGCCTTCACTTTGTTTTCCTTCTTTGAGGTCTTATTTTCTTATCTGATTCCTCTTTCATCTGTGGCTCTCCAATGGAGGGAGGAATTCTTAGCTGCCAAAAGGGTGGGCTAGATAGGAAGAAGAGGAGAGAGCACAGGAGGAGAGAAAGGGACCGCAACAGAATGGGAAGCTTTCAGGGGGTTTTCATTGAGTGGTTGTTGAATAATTCTCAAATTGAGTGTTGTTGGAGTTGTAAGGGTTAATTTTACAGTAATGGATAAAATGCAAAATTTTGGCCTATGGTGGCTTATTGTAATCCCAGCACTTTGGAAGGCCAAGGTGAGGTGGAAGGATTGCTTGAGGCCAGGAATTTGAGACCAGCCTAGGCAACATAGCAACACCCCATCTGTACTAATATAGTAATAATAATAATAGCCAGATGTGGTAGTGCATGCCTGTAGTCCCAGCTACACAGGAGGCTGAGGCAGGAGGATTGCTTGAGCCCCGGAGTTAGAGGCTACAGTGAGTTATGTTCACGGTACTGCACTCCAGTCTGGGCAACAGAGTGAGACCCTGACCCTTGGGGAAAAAAAAAAAAGCAAAATTTTTACAAAAGAGCAGATGGTCTTAGGATATCATATACTGAAGTGTTTGTCTTCATGTTTGCTTTTCTTTCTTCTCCTTCCCTTTTTCCTCCCTCCCCTCTTCTTCTCTCCTTTTCTTATTGGAAGGCCAGGCACAGCAGAAGTTTCTGACTATGGAGGTCAGTTGATTTTCATCCCCTAGAACTTACAGTTTCTTAGGGGGAGAACATCATATAAGTATTTGGAGTGCTAGAGGGACTGTGACAGTATTTATGAAATGCTGTGTATGCACAAAGAAGACAGTGGCTAATTCTATCCGAGGGAGGAGTGTACATGGAAGAGAGAACACTTTAATTAGATCTCAAAAGATTCAGCAGGAAGATTTTTGAGGGAAATAGGCATTCCAGGCAAAAGGAGCAGCATGAGCAAAGACTTGGAGTGAAATAGGCTGTCATGTTTGCAGAGCTGCTTGTAGTAGTCCACAAGTGTAGTTGGGTGTAGTTCCACAAGTGTAGTGAGTACTACAAAGGAGAAGCACAGGTTCCAAAAGGATTAAGATGCCTGGGTCTCACATGAGTCTGGGTGAAATCCCAACTCCACCACTTATTTAACCTTCCAGCCCTCAGTTTCCTTATCTGTAAAGTGAGGCTAACAATAATGGCACTCATGGCTTAAATGAGATAATGCAGATAAAATTGTTGGTTCCATATTTGGTACCACACCTGCTGATTACTATTGTAAGTACAAGATGGCAGGTTGAGACCTTCCTCAATTTTCTAAATTAGGTTGTGACCCCCACCCCAACCCCACCCCAACTCCTTTAGGAGTTTGTGCTTCTCATTTGTAAACTCATTGCATTTGTGGACTGAAAGGTCTTGGAGAGATTACCCCTGTACCCTCGACATTTAGCACAAGGGCAGGCACATACTAGGCACTCAATTAGTATTTATCAGGAAGAGTTTTGTATGTCAGGATGAACAGTACATATTGTATTCTAAAAGCTAATGGGAACTAATACAAAGGCTTTAAACTGGGGAGTCACAGGATCTGTTTTACATTTTATGAAAACTACTCTGATAGTAGTCCAAGGAATGAGTTAGAGGGGAGAGAGATGAAAGGTGGAGGGAAAAGTTGGAAGATTATTTCAGCAATCTAGTTGAGACACAAGCCATTCTGTTTAAAAAGTGGATATGCAATGGAAGCGTCTAGGAGAGAAGTTGGGAAGGAAGGATAGACAAGACTTGGTGAGTGATTGGCTGAGGGATGATGAAGAGGGAGAGGTCTGGGTGATGCTTGGATTTCTAATTTGGGTGATAAGGAGGATGGCAGTACCTTTCATGGACAAAAGAAAAATGGGAAGATGAGCAGGCTTTGGGAGGGACAGACAATAATCTTTGCTTTTGATGTTATTGAGTTTGAGGTAGCTGTGAAAGTTTCAGGTGAAGATTTCAAGTAGGCAGTGAGACTATATGGCCCTGGAACTAAGAAGACAGGCCTTGACAAAAGACACAATTTAGGAGACACCAACATGGTTGAGGTTTCAAACCTCTGACAAAAACCTTTGGGCCCTCTCCCAAGAAAGGATGCAAATATACACATTATGTTTCCTTTAATTTAAGAAGCTCTATTTGAACCCACCCAGAGATCCTAGGTTAAGATAAAGTAAGGATAAGAGCTCTCAAACTGTAAGAGTATTGAGAGAGAATTAAAGGGAAACAGTGAGGGAAAGGAAGGAGGAATTGAGAGGGAGAGGAGAAGAGGAGAGAGTCAGTGACAGAAACTTGGCATGCAAACATTTTTGAACTGTTCACAGGAAAAATAGCTGACAGAGGAGTTTGGATAGGAGGGGCTGAAGAGGAGGGAATAAGGAAGTTTAGTGGGAACAGATCTTCAAGGAGGGAGTAGTCAACAGTAACAGTATTAATGTTGTAGAAAAGAATTCAAACAAGAGTTTGATTGAAATATGGCAATCAAGGAACTATTAATGACTTTTGCCTGAGCAATTTCAGGGGCTGGGGCTGAGAAACAGAAGTTTGACAGCTTTTGGTTGAAGAGGGAGTAGGAGTGAAAAAGTGTTTAGTGAAGTACTTCTCTTCAGAATCTCATTATAAAGGAATAGCGCATATATCACCTGGCTGCTCAGGATCACCTCCTCCTCCCCGGCTTACTAGCATGTCATTCTCCCCTGGAGAAGTCCCACTGTGAGTACTTGATAGAAAGCAGTGATTACTTTCTACTACAGAAACCCAAGGGTCCAGATCTTCCTTTTCCCCACTTCAGGGCACTATTAAGGACTAAATTGTATCTCTCCCAGTTCATATGTTGAAGTCCACATGTGGAACCCCCTGTACCTCAGGATGTGCCTATGTGTGGATATAGAGCCTTTAAAGGGGTTATTAAGTTAAAATAAAATCATTAGGTGGGCTCTAGTCCAATATGACTGGTGTCCTTATAAGTTGAGACACAGACTGGGTGCGGTGGCTCAAGCCTGTAATCCCAGCACTTTGGGAGGCCGAGGCGGGCGAATCACGAGGTCAGGAGATCCAGACCTTCCTGGCTAACACGGTGAAACCCTGTCTCTACTAAAAAATACAAAAAACTAGCTGGGCGAGATGGTGGGCGCCTGTAGTCCCAGCTACTTGGGAAGCTGAGGCAGGAGAATGGCATGAACCCGGGAGGCGGAGCTTGCAGTCAGTGGAGATCGCGCCACTGCACTCCAGCCTGGGCGACAGAGCGAGACTCCGTCTCAAAAAAAAACAAAAAAACAAAAAAAAAGTTGAGACACAGACACATACAGGAAGAAGATGGACACCTACAAGCCAAGGAGAGAGGCCTCAGCAGAAACCAACTCTGTGGACTCAAAGGGGGAACAACAGACACACTGGGGTCTACTTGAGGGTAGAAGGTAGGAAGAGGGAGAGGATCAGAAAAAATAACTATTGAGTACTAGGCTTAGTACCTGGGTGATGAAATAATGTGTACAACAAACCCCCATGATAGGAGTTTACCTATGTAGCAAACCTGCGCATATACCCCTAAATCTAAAATAAAAGTTAAAAAAAAAAAACCCAAAACTAAAAGAAACCAACCCTGTCAACACCTTGATCTTGGACTTCCAGCCTCAAGAACTGTAAGAAAATACATGTTTGTTGTTTAAGCCACCCAGTCTGTGGTACTTTGTTATAAAAGTGCTAGCTAACTGATACAGGCAGATAGAGGACAGGCATATGACTGAGGTTTGGCCCGTTAGAGTCTCTTCTGAGATGAATCCTGAATAAGTGACACTTGTTTACTCATAAGGGAGATTCACTTCTAGGAGAGGGAGATGGTTGGGTTCCAGTCATCACAGCAGTGGGATGGTCTGACCTCCTCTAGTTTCCATCCAATAAATTTCTTTCCTCTACTTAAAAGATCTGGATTCTGATAAAGTTGCTTACAACCCAGAGCCCTAAGTGACACAATAAGAAAGGAGAAGTGGAGGATGGTAACTAGACAGAGCTGATTCATCAAGACAGGGGAATTGCAATAGAGAAAGAGTAATTCATGCAGAGCTGGCTGAGCCAGAGACTGGAGTTTTATTGTTACTCAAATCAGTCTCCTGGAGCATTCAGGGAGCAGAATTTTTTTTTTTTTTGAGAGTCTCGCTTTATGGCCTGGGCTGGAGTACAGTGGCTGGATCTCAGCTCGCTGCAAGCTCCGCCTCCCAGGGTTACGCCATTCTCCTGCCTCAGCCTCGGGGTTTCACCGTGTTAGCCAGGATGGTCTCGATCTCATGACCTCGTGATCCGCCCATCTCGGCCTTCCAAAGTGCTGGGATTACAGGCTTGAGCCACCACGCCTGGCCCAGGGAGCAGAGTTTTTAAGGACAACTTGGTTGGTGGAGGGGAAGCCAGTGAGCCAGGAGTGTTGACTGATCAGGGATGAAATCACAGGGAGTTGAAGCTGTCTTCTTGTTCTGAGTCAGTTCCTTGTGGGGACCACAAGATCAGATGAGCCAGTTTATTGATCTGGGTGGTGCCAGCTGATGCATCAAGTGCAGGGTCTACAAAATATCTCAAGCACTAATCTTAGGAGCAGTTCAGGGAGGGTCAGAATCTTGTAGCCTCCAGCTGCATGATTCCTAAACCATAATTTCCAATCTTGTGGCTAATATTAGTGCTACAAAGACAATCTAGTCTTCAGAAAAAAAGGAGGTCTGCCCTGGGAAAGGGCTGTTATCATCTTTGCTTTAAACCACAAACTATAAACTAAGTTTTTCCCAAAGTTAGTTCAGCCTATGCCCAAGAATGAGCAAAGACAGCTTGGAGGTTAGAAGCAAGATGGAGTCAATTAAGTTAGATCTCTCTCACTGTCTCAGACACAATTCTGCAAAGGCAGTTTCAAGAGAATGGGAGTTTTTGTTTTCTTTTAAGTGAAAGATTTGAGCCTGATTATAGGTCTTTGGGAAGAAGCCAGCAGGATGGGAGAAGTTGTATGCCTAACAGGGATGGAATACCTAAAGAAGCAAGTGTGGGTCCTGAGGAGATGGGAATGGGACATGCACAGGGAGTTGGCTGTGAACCGGATATGGATTACTTCTCGCTCTGAGCTGAAGGCAGGAGCTGAGGGGGTACATATGCAAATCCATTTTCAGATGTTGAGTGACCATCCATATCTGCTGGTCCTGATTTTCTTGGTTAAAGAGGAGTCAAAGACAGTTGTCGAGAAACTGGGTAACAGTTGTGATTGGGGGTCTGAGAACACCAGAGTTGAGAATGGCCATTGTGGTGCATGGGAGAAGGAGTCGACTGTTTGTATGTACAAGAATTACCAAGAATTCCAAACAATTGTAAGGATTGCCAAGCAATGCCAAGGCCCCAGCTGAAGTGGGTCGCTATGGATTTGTAGCCGGATCAGTCTTCAGTACTGGTAACATTTCTCCAATTGTACTCCGTGCCAACTGCTGTCTGCTTCGCCTGCTGAAAACAGTCCTGAGCAGGAGTGGAGGGGAGCCCTACAACCTGTAGTACCTCCAAAGCAGCTCAACCAGATTGAGGAAATGTTAGAATGAAGGTATATGGGCCTTCAGTGAGCTCATCCAAGACGGAGTCAGGAAGACTGTGGGAAAGTTAGGCTGGCCTGGCAGTCTTTGGTATAGTCCTGAAGTTGAATTCCAGTTACCTATTGCTGTAACTGTAGAAAAAACAAACTCAGTTCCTCCCACTATGCTCTCACAACACACTTCTGACAATCGATATGTGGAGATTTCTCTCCACTGGCAAGCAAGCAAGCAATTCAGCACTGGGCACCAACTGGGTGTCTTCCAATCCAGTGGTCCCCAACGTCTTTGGCACCAGGGATTGGCTTCATGTAAGACAATTTTTCCATGGACGGGGGAGGGAGATGGGGGATGGTTTCAGGATGATTCAAGTGCATTACATTTATTGTGCACTACATTTTTATTATTATTACAGTGTAATATTTAATGAAGTAATTATATAACTCACCGTAATGTAGAATCAGGGGGAGCCCCAAGCTTGTTTTCTTGCAACTAGACAGTCCCATCTAGGGTGATTGGAGACAATACCAGATCATCAGGCATTAGATTTTCATAAGGAGAACCAATCTAGGTCCCTTGCATGCGAAGTTCACAATAGGGTTCATGCTCCTATGATAATTTAATGCCACAGCTGCTCTGACAGGAGGAGGAGCTCAGGCGATGATGTGAGCCACGGGGATCGACTGTAAATACAGGTGAAGCTTTGCTCCTCACCCACCACTCACCTCCTGCTGTGCAGCCCAGTTCCTAAGAGGTCACTGACAACTCCAGGTCTGGGGATTGGGACCTCTGCTCGAATTCAATTGAATTCCAACACTATCTAACTGGAAATAGCATCAGGTCACACAAGTGAAGGACTCAGTCTCACAAGACACTTCTGATTCTCCAGGGTGAAGCCCCAGGTTGTTTTACCCATGCTTTTGGCCAACCAGTTATAAATGGGGGTTCCCACCACACCCATCTTGGGTTCAATGAATTTGCTAGAGCGGCTCTCAGTACTCAGGGACGCATTTACATTTATCAGTTTGTGATAATATTACAAAGGACACAGATAAAGAATACATAGGGCAAGACATGTGGGAAGGGGCTTGGAGCTTCCATACCCTCTGGTGCACTACCCTTCAAGAACCTCCACGTATTCAGCTATCTGGAAGATCTCTAAACCCTGTCGTTTTGGGTTTTTATGGGAGCTTGATTGCTTAGGAATGATTGATTAAATCACTGGCTATTGGTGATCAATTCAACCTTCAGCCCCTCCCCACTTCCCAGAGGGAGTTTGGAGGGTGGAGCTGAAAGCCCCAATCCTCTGACCTTGCCATGACCTTTCTTGTGCTCAGCCCCTGTCATGAAGCTACCTAAGAGCTGCCAGCCATCAGTTACCTCATTAGCACACCAAAAGACATCACTTTGGATATTCTAAGGATTTTAGGAGTTGTATGCCAGGAAAAAGGATGAAGACTGTATAAAGGACCCTTTTCATAACTAACTCCATCTTAGAAAAAGACTCTATTTTAATTTCGTGGGGCATTTGGCCAACAAGAATAAGATGTTCTAAGGAACAAAAATGATAAAGACTGCATCCAACCAAATAAGGCCACAAAAAAGCACACTCTTCCAACTTTCAGTTCTTATCACGGGACTCCATAACTAAAAGAGAAGGCCTTCAGCAGTTTGAAATAGCTATCTTAGCTGACACTGTCTTGCAGTCACTCATGATAATAATTTGGCATCTGGCCGGGCGCGGTGGCTCAAGCCTGTAATCCCAGCACTTTGGGAGGCTGAGGTGGGCAGATCACGAGGTCAGGAGATCGAAACCATCCTGGCTAACACAGTGAAACCCCGTCTCTACTAAAAATACAAAAAATTAGCCGGGCATGGTGGCGGGCGCCTGTAGTCCCAGGTACTCAGAGGCTGAGGTGAGAGAATGGCATGAATCCGGGAGGCAGAGCTTGCAGTGAGCCGAGATTGTGCCACTGCACTCCAGCCTGGGCGACACAGCGAGACTCCATCTCAAAAAAAAAAAAAAATTTGGCATCTTCCACTGAAGGCTCTGCCACCTCAGACTCTTCCTTGCAAGACCAAAGGGTAGCCAGCCCAGACAAGGACTCCTTCAGTCTTCTTAGATCTTCATCAACTGGTTTGTTAACGCTTTCTCCTGTCTCTTTTTCTTCTTGATGCTAAATAGTATTTAGTTTGTTGTGGAATGTTTAACCTATAACATTTATGTAAACATTATAGGTAGAAGGGAGTGCCATATTTGGGAGAGAGGGTCTCTCTCTTTCTCTCCTACTGGATGTGAACAAGGACTCATTTTGTCCTAAGGTCTTGCTGGCAGCTATCATTAAGACTTTATAACATGCCGGGCGCGGTGGCTCAAGCCTGTAATCCCAGCACTTTGGGAGGCTGAGACGGGCGGATCACGAGGTCAGGAGATCGAGACCATCCTGGCTAATACGGTGAAACCCTGTCTCTACTTAAAAATACAAAAAACTAGCTGGGCGACGAGGCGGGCGCCTGTAGTCCCAGCTACTCGGGAGGCTGAGGCAGGAGAATGGCGTAAACCCGGGAGGCGGAGCTTGCAGTGAGCCGAGATCCAGCCACTGCACTCCAGCCTGGGTGGCAGAGCAAGACTCCGTCTCAAAAAAAAAAAAAAAAAAAAAAAAAAAAAAGACTTTAAAACATTAGAGGGTGCACCCAAGATGGCCAAATAGGAACAGCTCCAGCCTCCAGCTCCCAGCATGAGCGACACAGAAGATGGGTGATTTCTGCATTTTCAACTGATGTACCGGGTTCATCTCACTGGGGCATGTCAGACAGTTGGTGCTGGTCCATGGGTGCAGCCCGACCAGCGAGAGCTGAAGCAGGGCAAGGCATCACCTCACCTGGGAAGGGCAAGGGGGAAGGGAATTCCTTTTCCTAGCCAAAGGAAATTGAGACACACAACACCTGGAAAATCGGGTAACTCCCACCCTAATACTGTGCTTTACCAAGGGTCTTAGCAAATGGCATACCAGGAGATTATATCCCACACCTGGCCCAGAGGGTCCCACGCCCACAGAGCCTCCCTCATTGCTAGCACAGAAGTATGAGATCTAACTGCAAGGTGGCAGTGAGGCTGGGGGAAGGGCGCCCGCCATTGCTGAGGCAGATTTTTTATCCTATTCTAAGAACAATCACAGGAAGAAGGGAGGTAATTGGTATTAACTAGAAAGAAGCAAGTCAGACAGACATTATCCATTAATCCCCTCTCAGGTCCAAGAGTTTGCTTACAATTATAAACAGCAAGAAGACTGTATTTCATGATTCTATCTTAGCTCAGGGCTACAGAGCAATGCTGTTGTATGTAGGAAAGAAGGATTTCTTGAACTTGAATCCATAGTAGGTTCTGAGTTTTTTCCAACTCAAAAATTGCTATGACTCAGTTAACTCAACAAATAGAATATGATGTACTAGCTTGATATCTATCCCTCTCCCTCCCTTCTAATATAACCTTGATTCTATTCAGGAATCACCCTCATATGCAGAGGTGGATCTTCACTGATCTAAGCTACTCAGGGCATAGCGTTTCCTTGGCTTTTATTGGTTAAATGGGGGAAGAGTGAACTTTGTCCTAAATAGGGCCAATCTGGTAGAGGGGAGTGCCATGTTTGGGAGAGATGATCTCTCTCTCCCAATGGACATGAACAAGGGCTCATTTTGTCCTAGGTTCTGCTGGCAAAACCTAAGATTTTGAAGACAGCCAGTCTGAGGTCAATGCCAAAAAGCTAAGAAGCGCAGAGTGGAGGGATAGAACATGGTCTTGGTGACGTCACTGAGCTTCTAATGCAACCAACCCAGATTTCTTACAATTTCAAGTAAATTTCCTTGCTATTTAAGCCAATTCAAGTCAGGGCTTGTTACCTTCATCCAAAGGCATCCTAGTGAATACCTTGGTATTTACTGAGTACCTACTAAAAGGATAAGAAACTCTCTTTCTGGAAGAAGCTAATAATGAAACCTGACATTTAATGAAGAAGAAAGAAATGCTGACCTGGAGGCCAGGAGCTCTAGACCTAGCTATCTCACCCAGGGTGACCACCGATTAAATTGTCTAGAGCTCAGTCTCTACAATCATGAAATGAGAAAGTGTACTGTAGACTGTATGTTTGCTAAGATCTCCTCTGGCTAAACTATTGTATGTCCTAATGTCAACTAGAGGAAATATGATTCCCTCACTTTTTTTTTTTTTTGGAAAGCTTCGGTGGTCCACAAAGAAATTAACAATTGATACCAACAGAGAGGCGAAAAATAACTTTTTTTTTTTTAGACAAAGCCTCACTCTGTTGCCAAGGCTGGAGTGCGGTGGCATGATCTTGGCTCACTGCAATCTCTGCCTCCCAGGTAAAAGCGATTCTCGTGCCTCAGCCTCCCAGGTAGCTGGGATTACAGGCATATGCCCCCATGCCCAGCTAATTTTTGTATTTTTAGTAGAGACGGGTTTTTGCCATGTTGGCTAGACTGGTCTTGAACTCCTGACCTCAGGTGATCCGCCCATCTGGGCCTCCCAAAGTGCTGGGATTACAGGTGTGAGCCACTGTGCCTGGCCAAAAAGGAATATAATTGTCTTTTAAGAAAATATTCTACTTGCTTTCTTTTTTAGAGATGAGGTCTCACTGTGTCAGCCAGGCTAGATTAAAAAACTCCTGGGCTCAAGCAGTCCTTCTGCCTCAGCCTCCTGAGTAGCCAGTACTACTGCCTGGCTTCTACTTGCTTATTTTAATATTAATAACAAAATATAGTAAGCTCTGAGCTTTAAATACAATAGATATCAAAATTATTTAATTAAAAATATTCATGGTCCCTGCATGGTGGCTCATACCTATAATTCCAGTACTTTGGGAGGCTGAGGCAGGAGCATTGCTTGAAGCCAGAAGTTCAACACCAGTCTGGGCAACATGGCAAAACCCCACCTCTTAAAAAAATTCAAAATAAGCCAGGCCTGGTGCTGCATGCCTGTGGTCCCAGCTACTTGGGAGGCTGAGGAGGGAGGATCACTTGAGCCTGGGAAGAGGAGGTTGCAGTGAGCTCTGATCGTGCTACTGCACTCCAGCCTGGGCAACAGAGAGAGAATCTGTCTCAAAACAAAACAAAACAAAATATTCACCATTATGTGTCTAGTGAAATGAAGAAAAGAAATAGGAAAGGAAACTCAATATAAAAGAAAAGGGAGGAGAACAGGCAGAGTTAGAGACATAAAGACACAAAATGGGATGGAAGGTAGAGGAAAACCAGTGAGGGAAAACTCAGAAAGACACAGTTACTGGGACAGTAAAAAACAAAACAAAAAACCCACAAAAAAACTGAGAGAGACACCCAAGTTTACAAATATGGTGTCTTAAAAACAGATGGAAAATGCATGAAGAGCAAGGCATCTACTGAGAGGTCTGGAAACAGACACACCTTGAGATACATCATACAAAGGCAGTCATGGGACAAGGAGAGAACACTTTCACAAAACCTGGAAGAGATAGACAACAAGGGAAAAAAACTACATGGGATTGAAATAGATTTTGTCAGATGACCTTAAGCTGCACCTGTTTACTTTGGCTGTGGTTACTAAAATAATATGACCTGTTGACATACAAGAACTTTCCAAAATTTTATGCTATAGCCAAGAGTGAGTTTTAAATGCCCTGCCTTATGTTATCTCACATTAGAACATGCTTAGACATCCCTCAGACTTGCACATTTTTAAAGTTTCAAAAAGAGAGTGATGGCAATGTATTATGGGAAAGATACTGGTCAAGGAGGAAGGAAATCTCAGTTTTGGTTTCAGTCTGACAGGGGTCAGTCGTCAAGCCACTTCTCTTCCCTAAACTTGTTTCCTCATTGCAAAGTGAGGTAATTGTCCATCTTAAATATTCTCTAATTCTGAATGTTGCCTTCCAGTGGTAATTTCTAGATATTGCAGAATGTAGTAGCCTTTGCCTTCTAAAAATCCTAATAAAGGCAGCTTTTGGGAGCCAAAAGTATTTTCTAGCAGAACTAGCAAATTATACTTCTAAGAGTTAAAAGTTAGTTATAAAAACTAAACTCATGCTTCTGCTCATGTGCAAAATCTTCAGAATCTACCAGAACAATGGAAAGAGACCAAATGAAATCTACAGGCAGGCAGCCCGGGCGGCGCCTTGAGCCTAGTTAGAAGTTGACCCTACAGGCAGGCAGCCCGGGCGGCGCCTTGAGCCTAGTTAGAAGTTGACCCTACAGGCAGAGAGCCCGGGCGGCGCCTTGAGCCTAGTTAAAAGTTGATGCCGGACCTAACCGATAATGTTATCTATAGATTTCAGATGTTGTATAGACAAGCAATGTGAAAGTCCCTGTCTTGTTCTTTTTCTGTTCTAATTACTAGTGCTTGCCATATATCTCTCAACTTCCTGAGCCCAGTATAACATATCCCACCATATGTCTCCCCTCCATATATCCCTCAACTTCCTGGGCTCATCCCACCATATGTCTCCCTACCATATATCTTTCAATTCAAAGACTACCATATATCTCAACTTTAGAAGGACACCACCTGGAAAATCCCCGATAAGAACACAGCCGTTTGTGAGAGCACGGGAACCAATAAAAAAACTGCTAAATGTATAAACTTAAAATGTTAACCAATTGTAATGCTGTAACCTAGAGAATTCCCTCGTTCCTCTGCAACTTTACAAGTCCTGTTTACATTAGGCTATAAAAGGCAAGCGCACGCATTGTTCAGGGCCCTCCTGTATGTTGTGGAATGGAGGGACCAAGTTCGAACTTGCATTAAAGATCCTTGCCGCTTGGCTTTGACTCTGGACTCTGGTGGTCTTTTTCGGGGAACTAACGGTCTGGGCATAACACAATAAAAGGTAACACCAAAAAGTTTTGGAGAAAGAAGTGGAAATACTGTTTTGTTTTGTTTTGTTTTCATCCGTGCCATCCCATTGAAGAAGACAGAAAGGTTGGCAACATCATTGGGAGTATAAGCAGAACTCAGAACCATCCCTAGAGACTCGGTGTGGGGAAAAGAAAGAGAGATCAGCCTGTTACTGTGTCTATATAGAAGGAAGTAGACATAAGAGACTCCATTTGGTTCTGTATTTGAGATACTGTTAATCTGTGACCCTACCCCCAACCTTGTCCTTGCAAGAGACATGTGCTGTGGTGACTCAAGGCTTAATGGATTTTGGGCTGTGCAGGATGTGCTTTGTTAAACAAGTGCCTAAAGGCTGCTTGCTGGTTAAAGGTCATCACCATTCTCTTAATCTCAAGTAAGAGAAAAGCATTTGTCTCCTGCCCAGCCCTGGGCAATGGAACATCTCTGTGTAAAACCCGATTGTATGCTTCCTTTACTGAGCAAGGAGAAAACCGCCTTTAGGAATAAGGTGGGACTTGCTGGAGCAATGTTGCTAAAAGGTTTATGGAGAGTTTGCATATGCATCTCAAGGCACAGCATTTTCCTTTAAACTTATTCATGTCACAGGGATTTTTGTTCAAATGTCTTATTGTTGATTTCCTCCCTACAATGATCCTATTGTACAGCCACTCCCTTATCTTTTTGATGGTAAAGATAATTATCAATAAATACTGAGGGAACTCAGAGACGGGCCAGCGTGGGTCCTCTGTAAGCTGAGCGCTGTCCCCTGGGTCCCACTTTTCTTTCTCTATACTTTGTCTCTGTGTCTTATTTCTTTTCTCAAGTCTCTCGTTCCACCTAATGAGAAACACCCACAGGCGTGGAGGGGCAGGGCCACCCCTTCAACTCAGTCCTTGTCCCTGTCGCCAATATTTTGTTATTGTGACTTTAAGCACTTTTTTGTTTGAAAACACACACATGATCTATATATGTTCTTGTTGCAAATAAATGAAACAATCCAGAAGTAAATAAAATAAAAGTAAAAGTGAGATTTAATTACTCCCTCCCCCAATTTCACTCCCTTCCTCAGAGGTAACCCCTTAGAAGCTTGTAGTACATCTTTCCAGAACTTTCCCCATACACTCATATTCATATAAGCACATATCCACCTATACATATTATATTTTGTTCATTTTTGTTGTTATTGTTAGCATATTACATAATGCATATTATTCTGCAACTTGCTTTTTTATAATAATTCCACACACACATAAACACACAACTGCAAACTCCACTCAATATTTTTCACGTTTCACATTAAATGGGAGGAGAAATGCTTAAAAAATGTATTTGAGGGTGTGTGGAAAGGAAGAAATGGTATTACTTTGACTTTCTTTTATTCTTAAAAGACTGGGGTCATTTTGGCCACTGAAACAGGAACTTTCTCCTGTATGTGCAGTTGCCTACTACACGGCTATTTCTTCCTTTCTTCTTTGCTAACAGAACTTGATTTTGTTTAGCAATATTGTGATCATAGCTGTAGAGAAGGCTAGACCTTTTCCAGCATCCGTGTGTGCACTTTCAATTAGTCTAAACCAGTGGTTCTCAGATTTGAGCTACATCAGAGCCATTTGGAGGGCTTGTTAAAAATACAACTTGGTGGGTTCTACTCTACCCTCAGAGTTTCTGATTCCTGTGGGGCTTGAGAATGTGCATTTCTAACAAGTTTTCAGGTGATGCTGATCTTGGTACAAGGACCACACTTTGAGAACTGCTGTTCTATGCCATTTATGGTGTTCTATTGCCTTGCCATGCTTAGGACTAAGCACGTGATACAGTTCTGGACAATTAATCCTCAGGAATAATCTGCTAGAGGGATTCTGGGACACAAGAAGTAACGAGCTCTTTTCAGTCTTTGGACATGGTGATGCTTAAAGATGTGATGCTGGGAGCTACTATTGCAACCATCTTGCTTCCAGAGAAGAGTGGCTGACATGCTGAGGGTAGCAAAGCAAAGAGAGGGAAGAATCTGGGTTACTGATGACATTATTGTAGATTAAACAGCTCTGGAGCTGCCCTAACTTCAAGAAACTTAATATGTGAGATAGTAAAACATTTATTGTCATTTAAGCCATTTGAGCAGAATTTTCTGTACTTGCTGCAGAAAACCAGATAACTGATTCATTCATATACCTCTCTCTCAGTGCTCAGGGAGACTCCAGCTGATGTAGTAGCAGAGCAATTTACTTGAAGCAAGATTTTGGATATTTTAGGTTGTTTCTAATTTTCATTATCATTCAGTAGCTCTGCAAAGACTGGCAGTGCTTTTGTGTATTTTGGCATATTTCCAAAGGTCATTTTCCCAGAAGAAAAATTACAATGTCATGGCTATATAAATGTCTAAGGTTTTGATAGTTTTTCCAAATCTCTTTCCAAAACAATTGTTTTAATTTCTACCCTATTCAGAAATATATCCAGGTTCATTTAATTACATTCTTTTTTCTTAATTGTAGACAATTTCATAGATGAGAAATGGGGTCTCATCATTTTATTTGCATTTATTTGATTACTAGCATGGAATCAACATTTACCATGTGTCTGTCAACCAGTTGCATTTCCTCTTTCATATTGCTATTAGATGGAAAGCACTTAGTACCATGTCTGGCCTACTTGGATGTTTATTTTTTGTTTAAATGTTTTGGGGTTTCTCTATTGATATCCCTGCCTTTGCCTATTTATCAAAACTCTATGTTCTTCTCACTAATTTCTTGTATAATAAAAATACCCCTTTGCAGAGAGATATGAATTTTTACACCTTTTTTTTTTCCAGTTTGCAGTTAGTAGTTTGTTTTTGGTTGGTTTTAGTTTTGTATCATTCTGAAATTTAAGAGTTTTGTGAAGGTCTTTTCTTTTCTCTCTCTTTTTTTGTTTTTTGAGACAGAGTCTCACTCTGTTGCCCAGGCTACAGTGCTGTGGCATGATCTCCACTCACTGCAACCTTTGGCTCACCTCCTGGTTCAAGAGAGCACATTTGGCTAATTTTTGTATTTTCAGTAGGGACAGGGTTTCACCATGTTGGCCAGCTGGTATCGAACTTCTGACCTCATATGATCCACCTGCCTCGGCCTCTCAAAGTGCTAGGTTTACAGGCATGAGCCACCATGCCTGGTCTCTTTTCTTTCCTTCTTCTTTTTTTTTTTTTTTCTATTTTTTCCTAAGCTTAGAAATCTTTCTTCCTTCAGAGAATTTACTCAAGATTCAATTCTATTATCCTCTGATGTGTCCATAGCTTGATTCTTGTGGTTCACTCTATGATCTTATGAAACAGATTTGCTTGTATTCTGAGAGGAGCTGTCTGCTTAACAAGTTGCCTGGCTTGAGGGACATACTAATGCCTTTTAGCTCCCTGCTTTTTGACTCTCTTTACAGCTCGTCTTAGAACCCAACAAAAAGAGATATAAACTAAGTGACATAAAGATGTGAAGTGCTTAAACTATTTATTTTATATTGCTGACTTTTTTCCACGTATCTTTCCTTTCTGATTAGTACTTAAAATCAATGCAGAAGCACCTTAAAGATAGAAATGGCTAAACATTCTTAAACCTTTCAATCATAGGATGCCAGAACAGGCTCTAGAGTAGGTAATGTCTATACTGAGATCAAAGAGTCTCCCCTAGAGCAGAGTTTGTTGTATTCTGAGTATGAGGAGAGTAAGACAGTGTGATGAAACTGCAGTGGAGTAAATGGGTCTTGGTACCACAGTGCTTTACAGGACACATCAAGGAGTTTGGGCTTTGTCCTGAGGGTGTGGGGAGCCACTGAATTATTTGAAGCAGGAAAGTGACATAATATAATTTGTACTTTAACAAAATTACTCTGGTTGCTGCTTGTAAATAGGTTGGAGGAGTAAGATTGGGAGCAGAAAGATGAGTTGGTCTCTGCACAGTGGCAGATGAAGATGACCTCAGACTAAGGTAATGGTGGTGGGGTTGAGATATTTAGCAAGGAGAACCAGCACAATTGGATGTGGGTTATGACAGAGAAGGTGGGAATCACAATGATATCCAGATTCCTGGCTCAGGAGGTGCCATTCCCTGAGATGGGGAACACGACGGAAAGAAGCTTAGCTGGAAGGGATTGGGGAGAGATGGTAAGTTCAGGTTTGGATATTCTGAGTTTGAGGTGAAAGAGATCTAACACAAACACATTCCTCCATATATCTCAGCCCTGGGCCCAACACAAACACATTCCTCCATATATCTCAGCCCTGGGCCCAACACAAACACATTCCTCCATTTGTCTCAACTTCCTGGGCCCAACACAAACACATTCCTCTATATGTCTCAAACTTTGAATAACACCACCTGGCGATAAGGTCACAACCATTTGTGGTTTTACTAAAAGCGTGGGAACCAATAGAAAACTGCTGAATGTATAACTTAAAATGTTAACCAATTGTAATGCTGTAACCAAAAGAATTCCCTTGTTCCTCTGTAACCTTACATATCCTGTTTACATCGGGCTATAAAAAGCGAGCACATGCATCGTTCGGGGCCCTCTTGAATGCTGTGGAATGGAGGGACCAAGTTTGAACTTGCAGTAAAGATCCTTGCCGCTTGGCTTTGACTCCGGACTCTGGTGGTCTTCTTTGGGGAACAAACAGTCTGGGCATAACATTTGGGGGCTCGTCCGGGATTCCCCAAGCCCACCAGACCCCTGGTCAACGGATCCACCAGGATTGATCTGCTGATAGGTGAGCCGGCTCATCTCTGTTTGTCTGTCTATGTCTGTTCTGAACCTGTCTGTTTGTCTGTGTCTGTTCTGAACCTGTATCTGTGACTCGCGAGGTCTGAAACTGAAGCTGGCACAGTCCTGGCGGACGCGCTATAGGACGGCCAGCGGAGACCGGTGGGAGATGTCCCCTGGCTCTCGCCTGATTTAGATTTCTATTTGAACTGATTCTGACCTGGGCTTCCGGAGCGCACACGCGGCTAGATATTATTAATACTCCAGTTTTCCTTTGCAGGAATTCTAACTCATATTCTTTTGCAGAAAGAGACTACAAACTATTACAGAATGGGTAATACCCAGAGCACACCCCTATCTCTCCTTATAAATAATTTCAAGGATGTTAGAGCAAGGGGCCATGATCTTAGTGTGGAAATCAGGAGGGGAAAGCTAATTACTCTGTGCCGCTCCAAATGGCCTGCCTTTAATGAAGGGTGGCCACCCGAAGGGACATTCTGCCTTCCTGTCATCACTAGAGTAAAGTCCAAGGTTTTCCTACCTGGGCATGCTGGCCACCCGGATCAAATCCCATATATCCTCATATGGCAGGACCTAGTTGAGAACGCACCCCCTTGGCTGTCCCCTTTCCTACTAGCCCCTGAACCCTGTAAGACACTGGTTGCTTGGCTGCTAAAATCCAAGCAACCGACTTCCCCCCCATCCCATTTTACCTGATAGCAGGGACCCACTGTCCACAGAACCCCCTCCGTACTCCTCTGGGCCCCAGGCCCCAGCCCCCCGGGCTGAGCCACAGGAAGAAACGGGCGGGCGGGAGGCGGCCGGCGCACCCGAGCCTGCCGAAAATGGAAGTAACTCTGAAGGGCTGGCAGGGCGGACGCGAGGGCGCACTTTGCGGGCTAGCCCCCCCCAGCCACCTGACTCCACAATGGCTCTACCCCTTCGGGAAATAGGACCCCCAGATGACACGGGAATCCCCAGGCTCCAGTACTGGCCATTCTCCACCAGTGATCTGTATAACTGGAGGACTCAGAGTGCCCGGTTTTCAGACAACCCCAAAGTTTAATGGCGTTACTAGATAGTGTCATGTTCACCCACCAGCCCACTTGGGATGACTGTCAGCAGCTCCTCCGGATCTTGTTCACAATGGAGGAGTGAGAGAGAATACAGGTAGAAGCTAGAAAGCTGGTCCCGGGGGACGACGGTCAACCGACTGCTAACCCCGACCTCATAAATGCAACTTTTCCTCTGACCAGACCGGCGTGGGACTACGGCACCGCAGAAGGTAGGGGACGGCTACACCTTTATCGCCAGACTCTAATGGCGGGTCTCCGGGCAGCTGCTCGCAAGCCCACTAATTTGGCTAAAGTATACTCTGTTCTGCAGGGAAAGGCGGAAAGCCCAGCTACTTACTTAGAAAGATTAATGGAAGCCTTTAGACAGTACACCCCCATGGACCCAGAGGCCCCAGGAAGTCAGGCAGCTGTTGTAATGTCTTTTGTAAATCAGGTGGCCCCAGATATTGAGAAGAAACTCCAGAAATTAGAAGACTTAGAGGGAAAACAGATTCAGGACCTTCTTCAGATAGCCCAGCGAGTTTACAATAATAGAGATACTCCAGAGGAAAGGCAATTTAAGGCCACTGAAAAAATGACCAAGGTCCTGGCAGCAGTAGTAAAGAAAGAGCATCTACAGCCAGAGAACACCCAACCTAGGCGGCCCCCCAGACATGATAATCTGAGCAAAGACCAATGTGCCTACTGTAAGGAGGCTGGCCACTGGGTAAAAGGCTGCCCCAAAAAGAAACAACGCAGAGGACAGGGACCCCCTAAGTCTACACCTGTACTAGTCACTCAAGATGAAGACTAGGGAAGACGGGGTTTGGACCCACTCCCCAAACCTAGGGTAACTTTGCAAGTGAAGGGGTCCCCAGTTCAGTTCTTGGTCGATACGGGAGCACAGCACTCGGTCCTAGTTAAAACCAATGGAAAATTATCCTCCAAGTCCTCGTGGGTGCAAGGGGCCACAGGGATTAAGAAATACCCCTGGACGAGCCGGGCGCGGTGGCTCAAGCCTGTAATCCCAGCACTTTGGGAGGCCGAGACGGGCGGATCACAAGGTCAGGAGATCGAGACCATCCTGGCTAACACGGTGAAACCCCGTCTCTACTAAATAATACAAAACACTAGCCGGGCGAGGTGGCGGGCGCCTGTAGTCCCAGCTACTCCGGAGGCTGAGGCAGGAGAATGGCGTAAACCCGGGAGGCGGAGCTTGCAGTGAGCTGAGATTTGGCCACTGCACTCCAGCCCGGGCGACAGAGCGAGACTCCGTCTCAAAAAAAAAAAAAAAAAAAAAAAAAAAAAGAAATACCCCTGGACAACACAAAGAACAGTAAACCTCGGAGCCAGGAATGTAACCCATTCTTTCCTGGTCATCCCTGAGAGCACCTGTCCCCTATTAGGGAGAGACTGCTAACTAAAATGGGAGCGCAAATCCATTTCCTCCCTGAGGGGCCCATCGTGACCATCTCCCAAAATCAGCCCATGTCCGTCCTGACCATAACCCTAGAAGATGAGTACCGGCTCCACCAGAAGCGAGCGGCCCCTGACCAGGACATAGAAACCTGGCTCCAACAATATCCAGGAGCTTGGGCGGAAACGGGGGGCTTAGGACTAGCAAAACACCGTCCTGCCTTGTTTGTTGAACTCAAGCCTGGGACAGACCCCGTTCGGGTATGCCAATACCCGATGCCCCTAGAGGCCAAAGAGGGATTACACCACATATTCCCCGGCTCCTCGACCAAGGGGTCCTCCGCCCACGTCACTCGCCCTGGAATACTCCATTGTTGCCAGTACGGAAACCTAATAGCGGAGAGTACAGACCTGTACAAGACTTGAGGGAAGTCAATAAGAGGGTTATGGACATACATCCAACTGTGCCTAACCCATACACCCTCCTGAGTACCCTAAACCCTGAACATCAATGGTACACTGTTTTAGATTTGAAAGATGCTTTCTTCAGTTTGCCTTTAGCCCCTCAGAGCCAAAAGCTCTTCGCCTTCGAGTGGACTGACCCTGAGGGGGCATAAATGGCCAACTGACATGGACCAGACTGCCGCAGGGATTCAAAAACTCTCCTACCCTGTTCGATGAGGCCCTCCATGAAGACCTGGGTGAGTACCGACGCAAATACCCTGAAATAACCTTACTAGAGTATGTTGATGACCTTCTGATTGCTGCCAAGACCCAAGAAGCTTGTATCCAAGGGACCAAGGGTCTCTTACAAGCTCTAGGGGACCTGGGCTACCGAGCCTCGGCAAAGAAAGCTCAAATCTGTAAACCAGAAGTAACATATCTGGGGTACCTGCTAAGAGGAGGGCAACGCTGGTTAACAGACGCCCGGAAGCAGACTGTTCTGCAGATCCCCAGGCCACAATCCACCCGACAAGTAAGGGAATTCCTGGGATCGGCGGGATTTTGTAGACTATGGATCCCTGGGTTCGCAGAGATGGCTAAACCCTTGTATCAGGCAACACGGGGATAGCAGTCATTTAATTGGACAGAAGAAGCCAAGTTGGCTTTCCAACAGATCAAAACCGCCCTACTCTCTGCGCCCGCCCTGGGACTACCTGATGTCACCAAGCCTTTCCACTTATACGTGGACGAGAGCAAGGGTGTCGCCAAGGCGGTGCTAACTCAGAACTTAGGCCTCTGGAGGAGGCCAGTCGCCTACCTGTCAAAGAAATTAGACCCGGTGGCTGCCAGGTGGCCCCCTTGTCCCTGAATGATTGCAGCCACGGCCCTGATGGTACAAGATGCTGATAAACTTGTCATGGGTCAAGAATTACGGGTCGTTACCCCACATGCCATCGAGGGTGTACTCAAACAGCCACCTGATCGATGGATAAGTAACGCCCGGCTCACCCACTACCAAGGGCTACTACTAAACCCCCTCAGGATAACTTTCCTGCCCCCAACAACCTTAAACCCTGCCTTGCTGTTGCCCAACCTGGACCTGAACGCCCCGCTCCATGATTGCACTGAGATACTAGCTCAGGTATACAGAATTCGAGAAGACCTGCAGGACCGCCCACTTCCTGACGCTGACCTCGTTTGGTTCACCGATGGAAGCAGCTTCATACACCAAGGCCAGAGGTATGCTGGGGCAGCAGTGACTTCAGAGACTGAGGTAATTTGGGCAGAACCCCTTCCCCCGGGTACATTGGCCCAGAAGGCCGAACTGATAGCGCTCACCCAAGCTCTCACCTTAGGGGCAGGAAAGAAACTGACGGTATACACAGACAGCCGATATGCCTTTGCTACGGCGCATATACATGGGGCCATTTACAGGGAACGAGGATTACTAACAGCTGAAGGAAAAGAGGTAAAAAACAAGAAAGAGATCCTAGCCCTGTTGGCAGCCCTATGGAGACCGGAAAAACTGGCTATTGTACATTGCCCAGGGCATCAGAAACCAATCACTCCGATTGCTCAAGGCAACTCTCTGGCAGACCAAACCGCAAGGAGTATAGCAAAGGCTCCCAGCCAACTCCTTGCACTCCAGCTCCCTGATCCGGGTCCCCGGGACTTGCCACATCTCCCTGATTATTCAGAAAAAGATCTCCAGTGGATCGACAAACTTCCCCTGAAACGGATCCAGAATGGGTGGTGGACTGATACTAATGACCAAACTATCCTCCCAGAAAAATTAGGACAGCAAGTGTTAGAACACATCCACCGAACCACCCACCTGGGTGCCTGGCAGATGATAGACCTGATGAGACGCTCCAAGCTCAAGATCAGACATGTAGCCGAGACGGCCAGCAGTATCGTGACAAGTTGCAAAGTCTGCCAGCTTAACAATGCCTATCCCCAACCCCAGGCTACAACGTGAACAAGGCTCAGGGGAACTAGGCCCGGTATCTACTGGGAAGTAGATTTTACTGAGATAAAGCCAGGAAAATACGGGTATCGGTACTTACTTGTCTTTGTAGATACTTTTTCAGGGTGGACTGAAGCATTCCCAACCAAAAGAGAAACCGCTCAGGTTGTAGCAAAGAAAATTCTGGAAGACATCCTCCCCAGGTATGGCTTCCCCGTCCAGATAGGGTCAGATAATGGGCCGGACTTCGTTGCTAAGGTGAGTCAGGATTTGGCTTCCCTCCTTGGGGCAAATTGGAAACTACATTGCGCTTACAGGCCCCAAAGTTCAGGACAGGTAGAAAGGATGAATCGGACCTTAAAAGGGACCGTAACTAAATTGACTATGGAGACTGGCGCTAATTGGGTGGTCCTCCTCCCCTACGCTCTGTTCCAGGCCCGTAATACCCCTTACAGACTGGGCCTTACCCCTTATGAAATCATGTATGGCAGACCCCACCCTGGTTCCCAGCCTAAAAGATGATCTGCTCAAATCTGAAACAGAAAATGTCTCTGAACTCTTGTTTTCCCTACAAGCCTTACAGAAAGTTCATCAGGAAATCTGGCCCAAGCTGAAGGAACCATATGAAACCGGTCCCCTGCCGACACCCCATCCGTATCAGCCGGGAGACTGGGTCCTGGTTAGGCGACACCGACAAGAGACCCTAGAACCCAGGTGGAAGGGACCACTCCAGGTACTCCTAACCACACCCACCGCCCTGAAGGTAGAAGGCATGACGTCGTGGATCCACTACACCCACGTCAAACCAGTGGACCCAACCTCCGACCTCCTTGGGCCAACCACGGCAGTGACTGAAGCACCGGCCACGTGGACTGTGGACAAAGCTAAGAACAACCCCTTAAAACTCACCCTGCGCCGGCAGCATAGCCCACTGCAAACATGCAGCTAGGTAGTCTAACCCTAGCATTAGTTGCCCTAGTGGCCGGTGGGGCAAACGCAAAACCAGCTCCTAATCCCTTTGCCTGGAGATTCTGGCTTTATGAAAACCAAACCCACCCTGGGCAACCTCATAAGCCCGGGAAATTATTGGCCAGTGCTGATTGCCCCTCCTCAGGGTGCAGTGACCCAATTTTGCTAAATTTTACTGGTTTTCGGATAGCCAAACCAAAGGTGCCAATGATATGTTTTGAGTTTGATCAGACTAAATACAATTGTAAACACCATTGGTGGCACCAAAACACAGGCTGCCCCTACAGTTACTGTAACATGCATTCAGTCAGAGGGTGGAACGAACAATACGGGTGGAACTTCTACCAGCAGGGTAAAGGCGGCACCTATACTTGGATAGTTAAGGACCCTTGGAACTCCCGCTGGACCAAGCCTCAACATGGAGCTGTATACTATTCCTCTTCCTCCACGTGGCCTAGCAGTCACCTCTATTTGTGGTGCGGCCTAGTTCAGGTACAGCCCCTGGTCCATGGGGATATCCAACGACAGGAAGGCAGACTAGCACAAGATTTACGTCCTTTCTACTGGTTAGAATTGTTACAAGAAGGATTAGAACTTGCTAACCTTACAGGACTTCACAGCTTGTCTGGCTGCTTTCTGTGTGCCACCCTAGGGCGCCCACCACTAACCGCTGTCCCTTTGCCATGGGAATCCTCTACCCAAACTAACAACCTTCAGAATCTCTCGCATGCCCCTATTCTTAATGTGCCACTGTACCTGAACCCCAGTCAGGAGAAGTTTCCCTACTGTTTTTCAGGCACTAACTCCAGCCTCTGCAACATCACTGTAACGCCCCCTAATACCACCCTGGGGGCCCCGCCGGGCATATTCTTTTGGTGTAATGGAACATTATCTAAGAACTTATCTGGTCCCGCTGTTACCAACCTCCTGTGTCTTCCTGTCACATTAGTTCCCTGGTTAACTCTACTAACTGCCGGCGAGTTCCTGGGGTACACCGGTAACCGGACTAGTATTGCTACTCACCCAGCCCCTAGACTGAGACCTGTACGAGCCATATTTCTCCCCCTCGTCGTGGGAATCTCCCTCACCTCATCCCTCATTGCGGCCAGACTGGCAGGGGGAGCCCTAGGTCACACCCTCATAGAAAGCAACAAGTTGTACCAACAATTTGCCGTTGCTATGGAGGAGTCGGCTGAGTCCCTTGCCTCCCTTCAGCGACAGCTCACATCCCTAGCCCAGGTAACCTTGCAGAACCGGAGGGCCCTAGACCTACTCACTGCTGAAAAAGGTGGTACATGTATGTTCCTGAAGGAAGACTGTTGTTTTTACATAAATGAATCAGGGCTTGTAGAGAACCGGGTCCAACAGTTACGCAAGTTAAGCATAGAAATGAAAAAACAGCAATTTGCCTCAGCTGCAAACCAATGGTGGAATTCCTCTATGTTTTCTCTGTTAGCCCCCTTCCTTGGACCCCTGCTAAGTCTACTATTTCTGTTTACCGTA
Source organism: Trachypithecus francoisi (assembly GCF_009764315.1). NCBI lineage: Eukaryota > Metazoa > Chordata > Mammalia > Primates > Cercopithecidae > Trachypithecus > Trachypithecus francoisi. The sequence continues at coordinate 87,647,599 of NW_022681470.1, read as the reverse complement.
GGACCCTGTGTTATTAACCGAATTTTGCAGTTTGTCAGAGAAAGGTTTGACACCATATAGCTCATGGTCCTCAGAGCCCAATACCAACCTACAGACACTGAAACAGAATCAGACTTATAAGACCCAAGATTGGCTCCAGAGGTACCTGAGAAAGGGGGAAATGAAAGAGATCTAACACAAACACATTCCTCCATATATCTCAGCCCTGGGCCCAACACAAACACATTCCTCCATTTGTCTCAACTTCCTGGGCCCAACACAAACACATTCCTCTATATGTCTCAAACTTTGAATAACACCACCTGGCGATAAGGTCACAACCGTTTGTGGTTTTACTAAAAGCGTGGGAACCAATAGAAAACTGCTGAATGTATAACTTAAAATGTTAACCAATTGTAATGCTGTAACCAAAAGAATTCCCTTGTTCCTCTGTAACCTTACATATCCTGTTTACATCGGGCTATAAAAAGCGAGCACATGCATCGTTCGGGGCCCTCTTGAATGCTGTGGAACGGAGGGACCAAGTTTGAACTTGCAGTAAAGATCCTTGCCGCTTGGCTTTGACTCCGGACTCTGGTGGTCTTCTTTGGGGAACAAACGGTCTGGGCATAACAGAGGTGCCTGTGGACACAGCAGAGAAGTGGTCAATATCAGCTGGGTAACTGGAAGGAGAAATCTGGGCTAGAATTAGAGACACAGACTGGAGCTGAATTGTGCTTTTAGAAAATTCACTGGAAGCCAAAGAGATGACTCCTTATTTGCTGATGCCTTGCAGCAGGTCTGTTTCCAGTGACAAGGAGGCAAGTTTGAATTGGTTAGAGCCTCATTCACAGTTCTTCAAATGTTCTTGTCAAGTATTTACTTGCTACTAAGCAGAACAGCCTCAACCATCCCCAGGACCATTTTCCAGCATTCTTTAGCATGTTTGGCTTAGGACCAAGTTCCCACCCACCTGAATCTTTACCCTTCCTGGAGACACATGCACTCGATACAGTTAAAGGGCAAAACAGGCCTGACAGGGAGGTTCCAAGCCATTTGAGTTGCAGACTCTATGTGTTAGAATCTAACTCCTAGTTTTCTACTACAACTTCAAATGCCACCCTCTTCACTAAGTGTCTAAAGCCAGAGTGCGGATAAATGAAACAAGCCTTTCTTTCTGAGTACCACTGCCTGAAGTCATGCTGAGGTCAAGAGACATTCAATCAGAAGAGCAGACCAAGTGGCTTAAGTTAAGTGTGCCTGGGTTCTCCTTGCTCTGCCCCCTTTTTTTTTTTTTTTTGAGATGAAGTCTCGCTCTTGTCACCCAAGCTGGAGTACTGTAGTGTGATTTCGGCTCACTGCAACCCCCACCTCCCAGGTTCAAGCAACTCTTCTGCCTCAGCCTCCTGAGTAGCTGGGACTACAGGCACCCACCACCATGCCTGTCTAATTTTTGTGCTTTTAGTAGGGACAGGGTTTTGCCATGTTGGCCAGGCTGGTCTCCCACTCCTGACCTCAGATGATCTGCTCCCCAGCCCCCACCGGGGCTTCGGCCTCCTAAAGTGCTAGCATTACAGGTGTGAGCCACTGTGCCCGGCCTGCTCTGGACTCTTAATCTCACTCCCCTAGACCGTTAGCTGGCTGTTTCTTATGTTAAACCACTCAGATCGCCCTTTAATTTCCTTGAAAACTGGGTTCCTTTGTCCTGCAGAAGAGATGCACACTGTCCATGTTCATTTCAACAGAGGGCAGTAGAGAATAGCAAACAGTTTACATTTCCAAGCCTTGAAGGAACAAAACAAATCCATTTCCAACATTCTCCCCAGGTCAAGGTACCCAAAATATGGCACACTGTGCTCCGTGTGTTCATAAATGAGGCATGTCTTTGTGAAGGTAGGGCAGATCCCAGAGAGTCAGTGACTCGTAGACGACCCTTCCTCTTGTGAACAACAGTTTAGCTATGTGTAACTCATAGAAGGCTTTATGGAGAAGGAGTTTCATCTTGAAGGATAAGTATGAGTTGGCAAGATAGCTTTGTTCACAGAAAGCAGCATGGGCTCAAACATGGCAAGAGCATGGCAAGTTTGGGGAAGTTTGGAATAGGATTGGGCAGAATCTGACAAGACCACGATATACCTCAAGACCCTAGGTGTTGGAATCTTCAGGATGGCACATAGCATCCTGTGCCGTGGGGCAGCTGTGATATTTAGATACACTCTCAGATGCTATGTGCCATCCTGAAGTGTCTGAATGTCACTGAAGGGTTTAACATCATCCTGAAAGCAATGGAAAATCATTGAAGAATTTTGAGCAGGGTGATGATCCTACCTGTTAGGCAATTTGAGATTTTCTTGTTTGTTTTTAATTGAGATATATCATGGTATTGTTAATCTTTTAAACTTTAGCCAACCAGGTGGGTATGTAGTGATATTGCATTTTTACTGTGCGTTTCCCTGATATGTAGTGACTTACTGTCTTTTTATGTGCTTATTTGTTCATTTGGATATCCTTTTTTGTGATGTTTCTGTTTAAGTCTTTTGCACACTTATAAATTAGCTTATCTTCTTCTCATTGATTTTTAATAGTTTTTTAATGTATTTTAGATATGTCTCTTGTCAAATATACCTATTACAAATATTTCTCCTACTCTGTGGCTTGCCTACCAACTTTTTAAATGATGTCTTAGTTGTTTTTTTTTTCTTTTTTTTTGAGGCAAAGTCTTGCTCTGTTGCCCAGGCTGGAGTGCAGTGGCGCAAGCTTGGCTCACTGTAACCTCTACCTCCCAAGCTCAAGTGATTCTCATGTCTCAGCCTCCGGAGTAGATGGGACTACAGGCATGCACCAGCATGCCTGACTAATTTTTTTAGTTTTTATTTAGTAGAGATGGAATTTCACCATGTTGCTCAGGCTGGAAAATTTTTTTAAAAATATTATACTTCAATAATGATTATACCAAAAACATATTTTGTATTATTTGACAAAAGCCATAATGTATATTTCGGAGATAAATGAATACAGTTATGAAGGTCGTTGAAGCATGACTCTTCTAAAACAAGTTAATAACACATTCTACAGAAAACCTTTTAGACATTATAATCTCTAACCTGTAAATAGAACTCTAAATACCTTTTCACCATCTCAGTAGTAGTTTCTGCCACATCACTTTCAGAAGGCTCATAAGCCAACTCACATACAACTGTAATATTAATGAGGAAAGCAGTTAGTGTCAAAGGAAGAGGACTGAAAGTAGAAGTGTTATGAAACTCCTCTTTTACTTTGTTGCATGCTGTCAAAATCACTGCCAATAATATGAATGTCAGGTCAATTTCCATAGGTGAATCAGTTATCTTTTACCTCTTTGAAAGAAAATTTTTGCAGAAGAGGGCTGAAAATTTCTTGAGCCATTTCAGCACAAAGAATGGAAGTTCAACCATACTGGCTAACACGGTGAAACCCCGTCTCTACTAAAAATACAAAAAACTAGCCGGGCGAGGTGGCGGGCGCCTGTAGTCCCAGCTACTCAGGAGGCTGAGGCAGGAGAATGGCGTGAACCCGGGAGGTGGAGCTTGCAGTGAGCTGAGATCCGGCCACTGCACTCCAGCCCGGGCGACAGAGCGAGACTCCGTCTCAAAAAAAAAAAAAAAAAAAAAAAAAAAAAAAAAAAAAGAATGGAAGTTCAGTTCTCACCACGGTACAACTCTACTCTGCTGTCATCTTCATTGTGATGGTGGCAGAAGTTTAGCAGGGTGCAAGTGACCACTAAATGACATCTTTTGATGAACAAACAATTGATAAATCTTTTTGAAAATGCTATGAAAGATGAATTGGAATGGAGCAAGACTGAGGCAGGATGACTAGTTAAGGACTTGTTTCAGCCCTTCTGCCATTTGAGGACACACAGAAGCTACCATCTAAGAAGCAGAGAGCAACCCCTCACCAGAGAGTGTGCTGGTGCCTTGATCTTGCACTTCCCAGCTTCTAGAGCTATAAGAAATAAACTTCTGGGCCGGGCGCGGTGGCTCAAGCCTGTAATCCCAGCACTTTGGGAGGCTGAGATGGGCGGATCACGAGGTCAGGAGATCGAGATCATCCTGGCTAACATGGTGAAACCCCGTCTCTACTAAAAACTACAAAAAACTAGCCTGGCGAGGGGGCGGCGCCTGTAGTCCCAGCTACCCGGGAGGCTGAGGCAGGAGAATGGCGTGAACCCGGGAGGCGGAGCTTGCAGTGAGCTGAGATCTGGCCACAGCACTCCAGCCTGGGTGACAGAGCGAGACTCCGTCTCAAAAAAAAAAAAAAAAATAACTAGGAGGCAGTTGTACTATTATTATTGCTATTTTACGGTTGAGAAAACCAAGGCATGGGGAAATTAAATGACCTGCTTAAAGATTTTCTACTGCTAATAATTGGCAAGAGGAAAAGAAATGTGCAAGAACTTTATTGATTGGATGGGAATGGTAAATACATTAATTTGAAAGATTTTGTCTTAGTAGATCTTAGAGAAAGAAGAGTAAATTTGGGAGAAATAAGTGAATTTTGTTTTAGAAAAAAAAATGTGTGTGTGTGTGTGTGTGTGTTTTACTTTTCAGACAGAGTCTCTCTCTGTTGCCTAGGCTGGAGTGCAGTGGCATGATCTCGGTTCAGTGCATCCTCCATCTCCCAGGTTGAAGTGATTCTCCTGCCTCAGCCTCCTGAGTTGCTGGGACTACATGCCACCACGCCTGGCTAATTTTTGTGTTTTTAGTAGAGATGGGGTTTTGCCAAGTTGGCCAGGCTGATCTCGAACTCCTGACATCCTTGACCTCCCATAGTTCTGGGATTACAGGCATGAGCCACCGCGCCCAGCCAAAAATAAATGTTTTGAAATGGAAATGCTTTATAGGTAGCTATCATTATATTGTATATATTATATATGATAAATATATTAATAAATATATTTTTTCTAAAGTTAAGTAGAAAAGTGTTGGCCGGAGATAAAGACTGAGGAGTCATCAGCACATAGGAAGTAAAGCAAGGCTCTCATTCTCAGCACTATTGACACATGGGGCCAGATAATTCTTTGTTGTGGGGTGCTCTCCACTGGAGGACGTTTAGCAGCTTTCTTGGCCTCCACTCAATAGATGCCAGGGGCAACCCTCTCCACTTGTAATAGCCAAAAGTGTCTCCAAACATTGGCAAATGTCCCCTGGGAGCGGGGGGCAAAATCATCTCTGTTGAGAACCACTGGTGTAGAAGAAGCCAAGAATGTAGATAAAATCATTTAGAAGTAGTGAGACAGATACAGGACCATGTTTCTTAGCCCTTTAAAGTTCATTTTCAACCTTTTTGAACATAAACATACTTTCTTTAATTTTATCTTAATTTTCATATCTAGTTTGTCAAGTTTACAAGTATTAAATTGTATTATAATGCTAACAAAGCTTTTTAAATTACACCTCTACCTCTCCTTCCCCCTCCAACTCTGAGGCACCCCTTGAGGGAGTCTCTTCTCACTTAGAAAATTATTGATAGAGAATTATGTAGAGGAGAGAAAGTTGAACAAACACCAATATTTAATGGGCAGGTGAAGATAGAGTGTTCAGGGAGAGTAACAGGAGTCATCAGAGGGACACCAGGAGGGGAACCCTGGTAAGTCATGATGAAACAGATGGTGAATGACCTCAGAGTATTTTGGCCCTACAAACGGCAAGGGTACATACTAAAAGACTGCCTACTGCCTGCGGAGTTCATAAATCACTTCTTAGAGAAGTGAGAGAATTCTGAGTTCTCCCTGGGCTTACAGTGAAAAAGGCATTTCCAGTGATAGGGCCCAGTGCAACATTTAGGACAATTCAGGGAAGAACTCTTTGAGATTCAGAAAGAAAAATGACTTCTTCTGTCAAGGAAGGGATAAGGGAGACTGCAGATGAGGAGATGGCCTGAAGTTTTGGTCTTGAAGGGAAGATCAGAAAACAAGATCTGGGTTCCCATTTATTTTGGAAGCAAAGTATTATTGTGCATTAGAAACTAGGCTTGGCTACTCTTCTTTTGCTCATCTTTGTATCTTAGAAAACTTTTCTTTTAAAATCTTCCAGCCAGTTGAGTTGGCCAAGAGAAAGATTTACATATTTTGACATTTCTGCATTTCTTTGTGGCTGGCTAGAGTGGTGGCACTGGCATCCTAGCTCTCCAATTAAAAATTTTAAAATAGGCCGGGCGCGGTGGCTCAAGCCTGTAATCCCAGCACTTTGGGAGGCCGAGGCGGGCGGATCACGAGGCCAGGAGATCGAGACCATCCTGGCTAACACTGTGAAACCCCGTCTCTACTAAAAAATACAAAAAAACTAGCCGGGCGAGGTGGCGGGCGCCTGTAGTCCCAGCTACTCGGGAGGCTGAGGCAGGAGAATGGCGTGAACCCGGGAGGCGGAGCTTGCAGTGAGCTGAGATCGGGCCACTGCACTCCAGCCCGGACGACAGAGTGAGACTCCGTCTCAAAAAAAAAAAAAAAAAAAAAAAAAATTAGCCAGGCGTGATGGCGCATGCCTGTAATCCCAGCTACCTGGGAGGGTGAGGCAGGAGAATTGCTTGAACCCAGGAGGCAGAGGTTGTGGTGAGCTGAGACTCCGCCATTGCACTCCAGCCTAGGCAACAAGAGCCAAACCTTGTCTCAAAAAATAAAATAAAATAAAATAAAATAAAATAAACATCTATGGGTATGTTAATAATGCTTTATTTATCTTTGGTTTTCAGCAGTTTAAATATGATATATTTAGGGGAGAGAGAGAGAGAGAGAGAATGTGTGTGTGTGTGTGTGTGTGTGTGTGTGTGTGTGTGTGTATTTTAGTCTGCCTATGCTTCTCTGTCCTTCTTGGATCTGTGGTTTGATAACTTCCATTATTTTTGAAAAATTGTTGGGCATTTTCTCTTTAAATGTTTCTTCTCTCTCATTCTTTCTCTCTTATTTGGGATTTCAACTACATATATGTTAGGCCAGTTTATATTGTCCCACAGTTCTTGGGTGTTCTGTTCTATTTTCTTTTTTTTACTCTTTGAATTTCAGTTTGGGTAATTTCTATGAGCCCATTTTCAAAGTACTGATATTTTTCTCAGCTGTATGGCATCTACTGATGACCCTGTGAAATACATTCTTCTTCTCTTTTACTTTGTTTTAAAATTTTCTAACATTTCCGTTTGACTCTTCCTATCGTTTCTATCTTTCTGCTGAAATTCCCCATCTGTTTATGTATGTTGTCTACCTTTTCCACTAGAGCCTTTAACATGTTAAATATGGTTATAATTAATGGTTTGATTTTAAAATTCCCTATTTGATAGTACCAACATCTGAATCATCTTTGAGGCAGTTTCTTTTTTTTTTTTTTTTTTTTTGAGACGGAGTCTTGCTCTGTCGCCCGGTCTGGAGTGCAGTGGCCGGATCTCAGCCCACTGCAAGCTCCGCCTCCCGGGTTTACGCCATTCTCCTGCCTCAGCCTCCCGAGTAGCTGGGACCACAGGCGCCCGCCACCTCGCCCGGCTAGTTTTTCGTATTTTTAGTAGAGACGGGGTTTCACCATGTTAGCCAGGATGGTCTCGATCTCCTGACCTCGTGATCCGCCCGTCTCGGCCTCCCAAAGTGCTGGGATTACAGGCTTGAGCCACCGCGCCCGGCTGAGGCAGTTTCTATTGCTTGCATTGTCTATTGATAGGATTTTTAAACCTTGCTTTTCTGTGTTGGCTCATTGTTTTTATTGAATTCTGGATATTATGTGTAGGACAGTAGGGACTGAGGTAAATTGTATTTATGGTTGGAAATGAGCACCCCTCTTATTCTGGTAAGCTCTTAGTGTGGGCCAATCTAGTCAAGAGTTGAGCTGGGTTCGGGTTTTGTTGTTGCCATAGTTACCTTCAAATTCTTCTAGTGTTGTCTTGTGCTTGGTCTGGAGGCAGTATTTCAGTAGACCAAGAGACGCTGGTATTCCTGGAGGGTATTTTCTCAATTTTCCTGCACTACCCCAACTTTAAGCCTTCCTAAAGTATGTGCCTGCACCTCAGAGATTCTCTCTTCAGTGGCAGAGTACTTTTGCTTCTTACTCAGTACTTGCTAGCCTGGGAGGTAGGGCAGAGATTTCTCCGTTGTGAAACTGCCTTTGCAGAATATATATATAAATAATGAAAGAAATCTGGCCAGGCGCGGTGGCTCATGTTTGTAATCCTGGCACTTTGGGAAGCTGAGGCCGGTGGATCACTTAAGGTCAGGAGTTCCAGACTAGCTTGGCCAAGATGGTGAAATCCAGTCTCTACTAAAAATACAAATTAGCTGGGCATGGTGGCAGGCACCTGTAATCCCAGTTACTCGGGAGGCTGAGGCAGGCAGAGAATTGCTTGAACCAGGGAGGCAAAGCTTGCAGTGAGCCGAGTTCCCACCACTGCACTCTAGCCTGGATGACAGAGCAAGACTCCATCTCTATAAATAAATAAATAAATAAAAATAAAAAATAAATAGAGAAATCTAACATAACTGACTCCATCCTGCTTCTAACCCATATATATATATATTTGCTTATTCTAGCATGGAGATCAAAATAGCTATGAGAGAAATTTATAGTTAAACTTTGGGGCAAGGGAAACTGAACTCCCTCCTGTTCAAGATTGAAACTGCATTCATAAAAGGTTAAAATATGGTAGGGACTTTAACTTTGCTGAATAATAGACTCAGTTAAACAATGACCTGCCATTGCTTAGTGCGTCTTCCTCACTTCCTTGCTTTCCGTGTGTCCTTATGGTAGCATGTTGCTTACTGCTCCAGAGTCACGTAACCGGGGGTCGCAAAATTTATAACTTCCCCAACTACTCCTATAGATAACATCACTATTGTGAAACCTGAAGTACGAGTCTTCAAGTCTTCGAGATATTTTTCAGATTCAGCATTTCAGTAGACCAAGAGATGCCACTAGGTCCTGAGATCCACCAACTCCTGGGAACTGACTTGGCTGCGCGAAGACAGCTTTAGACGCCCCCTGTAATTTCATCCCCAGCCAATCAATTGTTCCAGTTTCCAAGCCTCCTGCCCACCAAAGTACCCTTGAAAAACCCTAGTCTCTGAATTGTCAGGGAGACGGGTTTGAGAAATTGCTCCCTGCTCTCTTCACATGGCTGGCCCTGTGATGATTAAACTCTTTCTTTGCTGCAATACCTGCTGTTCTCATTGATTTTTTCAGGGCAGTGGCTAAGAGGAACATGTGGGTCTGTGACAGCTGTTCAAGTCCCCACTCAGTTTTAATCGGGCCCTCTGTCCCTGGATCTTGAGGATAGGGCTTTTTCAGTGATCCTAGATCTCACTCAATGGTAAAAGACCTGTAATCATCTAGGCTGGGGATGGTTTCCAGCCCCTTCCCCAAAGGTAGAGAGTGTTTTTTTTTTTTTTTTTCCTGTTCCTTTCCTCCAGGTGTAATGGGCCCTTTTCCTGTGCCCTGGGCCCTTCTTCTAGTGATTTAAGACATTTGTTCCTTAGAAAAAAGGATTCAGGTGGGCTTCATGCCTTTCCCAGAATGATGGCTGCTCCATTACCTAGGTATGTATTCCCTGGTCACAGGCTTTTCATGAGCTCTGGTGGAAGGCCATGAAGACACTTCAAATGGGTGGGAATGCCCGTTGTATTGTGAGCTCTGAGTTCTTGGCCACATCTGGCTTTCAGCGATTTATTAAAAATTTTAGCTGAATTCCTCTAACCCATTTGAATGGCAGTCCTGTCTTCCTTCCATGCTGTCTTACAGGTGAGCCTGTGCTCATATCCTAGCCCTCTTTAGAAACACCTGTCTTTTCTTAGATTTCAGGGTACTTGGTTGCCTCACTACCTCAGCACTCTAATGGGTTCAAGAAAAGTTATCTCTTTGTGTATTATCTGTTTTTTCAGGTATTTCTAATTAATACAGGTTTTTTGGGGGAAATGTTTCTAATTAAAACATTTTAATGAGGCTGGTTTTCATAGCTGTTTTTATACCATAAATCAAAATAGCCAAGTCCAAAATGAAAAGTCACCAGAATGGCAGAGCATAATGAGTTAAAGCACAGAAATTAGATGAAGTTATCTGTTTCTCACATGACTTGATAATCTAAAAAGCAGAAAGTAAAATGGTGTGTTTTAAAAGTTATCAAAAGTATCCTTGAGGTTGGCCCCAATTGTGTCCTGATGGCCATGCAGGCAGGAGTTGTGCTACGTAGGCAGGCTCTGCTATTTGCTCTTTGCACCTCCGGTTAGTTTACAATCTGTCCTTGTTCTAACTTTTCACCAAAACCTGATACTGGCGTTTGTTTTCCTTGAGGCCATGTTGTTTCTCATATAAACATGATTTCCATTTTATGACTGTCCTAACCCTTCATGGTACAAGCCTGTTTCTCTGAGCTACTACATTCTTCATACATTTATGTTATTACTTCTTCATATTCAGAACTAGCCTCCAAAATGGAGGGCTCTTTTCTGACCGTATTCTCAGCTGTTGTACAGGGGACAGGAGCTGATCATCCTGGGTGGTTTGAAAAGCCTAGGGGAGGCCAAGTAGGGGACACCTACTGCCAGGACTATCTCTCCAAGCTCAATTCCTGGGGCTTGCACCCTCACATGGAAAGCATATTGCCACTCATCCAAGTTGTGTGCTGTGAGTGCTAGTGAAATCTGATCAGCTCTGGGGACCCTCGGCTCTTGGCTGTCAATGCAGGATGATACTGGGCTACAGGAGGAAGAGGTAAGGAAGAGAGAGTATGCAGATAGGTCTGAAATCACAATCTTTCTGATTAGATATTTTGGCTCTATAATCAATTATTTCTTCTAACACTCACACTTTTCCTCAATTTTTATTATTTGTTTATTTTGAGACTGAGTCACTCATTTTGTTGCCCAGGTGGGAGTACAGTGGTATGATCTTGGCTCACTACAACCTCCGCCTCCCGGGTTCAAGCAATTCTCCTGTCTCAGCCTTCCGAGTAGCTGGGATTACAGGCACGTGCCATAACGCCCGGCTAATTTTTTATATTTTTAGTAGAGATGGGGTTTCAGCATGTTGGCCAGGCTAGTCTCAAACTCCTGACCTGAGGTGATCCACCTGCCTCGGCCTCCCAAAGTGCTGGGATTACAGGCGTGAGGTATCGTGCCCAGCCTCAATTTTTAATTCTGCTCCTTTCTGCTCTAATTCAGGTGAAGCACAGGATAGGTTAGTATTGTTTTCATATCTGTCTCCTGCATGTATCCTGTCTTTCCCATTGTAATGAGGGTTCCTCAGGACAGAGACCACTGTTCTTCTCATTTCTTCATCTTTTCCTCCCATCCATCCCCACCTCATCTTTCTTACCTAGCAGAGTCAACACTGGGTTAGAGCACTGGATATGGATTGAGTAAATCAGTCAGTAGTTGATCCCCATGAGTTATTGCTTTCCTGCTCAGAATTTGTGTCTATTGTCACTCTCGGTATCATTTCCCTCCAGTGATTCCTGAAGACCTCGGTTTACTTCTGTAATTCTGCCAGGGCGCAAGTTAACTGCAGCCTGCCCTTCTGCTCCGGTCAGAGTAAACTCTTCTCCTAGGGCCTCTACTGAGACTGGAGGCCACAGGAAAGAACAGGTGCTGAGCAGGAACTTTCACTGTCCTCTTGTACAAAATACTTTTCCCGGTTTCTAGAACGATAAACTGAGACCTGATTGAAGGCCTTTTCCATAAGACTACTCAACCAGCAGCGATACTTACCTTCATATTTGTAACTTTACTCAAATACCTTGGTCAGAGGAGATCTCCTTTTAACTTTTATTATATATTTATTTAGTAGAGGCAGAGATCTCCTTTATTTACATTCCAATCACTTTTAGGATCTGTCCTGCCTTATCAGTCTGCCAATAAATGCACAAGGAGAAATGGATGATGGGAACTTGATGGTGGCAAGCTTTGTTTCTTTTTTCTTTTTCTTTTTCTTTTTTTGAGACAAAGTCTTGCTCTGCCGCCCAGGCTGGAGTGCAGTGGCATGATCTTGGCTCACAGCAACCTCCACCTCCTCGGTTCAAGCAATTCTCCTGCCTCAGCCTCCCAAGTAGCTGGGATTACGAGCGTGTGACACCACAGCTGGCTAATTTTTATATTTTTAGTAGAGATGGAGTTTTATCATGCTGGTCAGGCTGGTCTCGAATTCCTGACTTCACGTGATCTGGCTGCCTCAGCCTCCAAAAGTGTTGGGATAACAGGCATGAGCCCCCACGCCTGGCTGACAAGATTTGTTTCAAACCGGCCCTGGACCCAGTACTTTCCCATCTGCTTCTGACTCCTCCTCACACATCAGTCCTTCTGCTTTGGATACATGATTAATGGACATCTCTGGTTCTCAACCCTTCTGCTTTCTCTCCAGGGGATGGCATGATGGCATATGTCTTCCTTCCTGGCTAGCACCTTTTTAGGGTGGCGCTCACAGTAAGCTATCTCTTTGTCCTCACCCTTCTGTGTGTTGTCCCAGAGAGGAGCCTGCCCCGGTGTTACCTAAGATCTCAACTCTCTTCTGTCCCTGGCAGGTTGTGGCAGACTGGGCACCCTCATACTGAAAATCATCATTGAAGACAGAGTAGAATCTGGAGCTTCATAGAGGTGGAAAGTTGTGATAACTTTCCTCGCCCATCATGAGGGTCATAGCTGACACTCCTATAACAAAAGATGAGTTAGCAAGATAAAAGTTTATCAAAATTTTATTTTATTTTATCAAAATTTTACGTGACACAGGAGCCTTCTGAAATGAAGACCCAAAGACTCAGGGAAGACTCTGTTTTTATGCTTAGTTTCAATGAGGAATGCCTAGCCCTGTAGAAATGTGACTGGACAAAGGGTATAGTCTGATGCTAACAGACTGATGGGGAAAACTTAGCAAGGCCTGTGTGTTCAGATTCTTCTTGGCCTGTGTGCCATTCCTTCTTCCTGGGTGTGGAGAAGTACTCCTCTGAAATGAGGGTCTTTAATGACTTTTCTCTGTTGCTTTGCATTTGCTTCTTTGTCAAAGATGAGTTGACTATATTCATGTGAGCCTATCTGGGGACTCTCTATTCTGTTCCCTTAATCTATTTGTCTGTTCTCTTACCAATAATTGGATGCTGTTTACAAGTTCTTCCTGGTTCTAATCACCGTGTTCCTAATGATGATAAGCATTGAGTCATTTCCAATTTTACCCAGTGTCACCAGTTGGGGCACAGAAACAATACCCCAACATATGGCACTTTGGCCTGCTGAGTGCTTTGAAGTAAAGGAGATTGGAAGGCCTCAGAAGCAAGGTCTCTCTGACATTCTCTTGCCCTCCTGTCTTTCACCCTTCCTTCTCCCCTGAAGCAAGTCATAGAAACCAAAATCCCTCTTCCCCAAAACAAGCCATAAAACTTAGAAAGGTTACTCTCTCCCTCCTCCCTGGCTGAAGTGATCCACCCACCTCGGCCTCACAAAGTGCTGGGATTACAGGTGTGAGCCAACACCCTTAGCAGGGTATTTGCATTTCTAACGGGTTGTTAGAGATCATGATGCTTTAACACAAAGACCTGAATTCCCTGAGGAGGTGTGGCTGATGCTTAGACCCGGCTGAGGCCTCTCCAACCAGAGCCTCCATCAGTCAATCATTCTTTCTGTTTGTTTTCCTGGTGGTTGCATTCTCTGCCAGGTTTCCCCCTCCTTTGGGGTTGGCAGCTGATTGTAGTGCCTGGCTGTCTCAGCTTATGGGGAAGTGGCTATAAGGAGGAAACTGTAGAGAGGATTGATAAAAACAACCACAGGGATTCACTGAGCCTGTGGTCAGGATATCAAGAGGAAGAGAAACAAAATTCAACCAAGCAGAACAAAAAGAAAGCAGTACATTCTGAATCAAGTGGCTGGAATCTGAGAGTATGTAAAATTGGAACGGTTTGAGTTTATAGCATTTATCTGCCTTCCCAAAGCGGGTCTATAAACACTAGTCCCAACTGGAAGCAGAGACTAGACTCTTCCAGACTTTTAATGATAATAATGATAAAGACTAAATTTATATGGCAGGTTCTATGTTTAGCATTATTTATGGATTTTCTCATTGAATCTTCACAACATTGTACGGTGAGTACTAATGTAATCTCTATTTCACAGATGAGACAACAGAGCTTAAAAAGGATGAATAGGTCAGGCGCAGTGGCTCACACCTGTAATCCCAGCACTCTGGGAGGCCGAGGCGGGTGGATTACTGAGGTCAGGAGTTTAAGACCAGCCTGGCCAACCAACATGGTGAAACCCCGTCTCTACTAAAAATACAAAAGTAGCCGGGTGTGATGGCACATGCCTGTAATCCCAGCTACTTGGGAGGCAGAGGCTGGAGAATCGCTTGAACCTAGGAGGCGGAGGTTGCAGTGAGCTGAGATCATGCCACTGCACTCCATCCTGGGTGACAGCAAGACTCTGAAAAAAAAAAAAGATAAATAATATATCCAAGATTGCACAGCTGATAAGAGACGCGATGAGGCTCTTGATCTGGGTCTGTCTCCAAGCATCTTCATTACGATTGTCATGATTTTTGAGTTATTCATACTTTTCCCATTACCAGAATACACATTTTATATCAAATCATCCCTTTCAAAGAATTCTCCTTTCTTTTATTCCTTAGAGAAAAGTCTTGCTCTGTTGTCCAGGCTGGAGTGCAGTGACATGATCTCAGCTCACTGCGACTTCTGCCTCCTGGGTTCAAGTGATTCTTGTGCCTCAGCTTCCCAATTAGCTGGGACTAAAGGCATGCACCACCATGCCCAGGTAATTTTTATTTTTTATAGAGACAGGGTTTCACCATGTTGGCCAGGCTGCTCTTGAACTCCTGACTTCAAGTGATCCGCCCACCTAGGCCTCCCACAGTGCTGGGATTACAGGTATGAGTCACTGGGCCCCGCCCAAAAATTCTCCTTTATGACTGGCATATTTCAGTTTTAATAAATAGTGTGTCCCTCTATTTGTAACCATTTTGTTTTGGAAATATCTCCTTGTATTTTGTGCTTTCCCTTTCCCAGCTGTGATGAGAAAAAGAGACTCATTTCTGTTTTGGTTCAGTGTCCTTGGAAATGCCCTACCTGACTCTGTGTCTCTCTCCTTTAATAAGTCACCAAAAAGATATTATCTGGTTCTTTTGTCTCAGTAAAATGTCTAGTAGTGGTATTTGGATCCCGAGACAATTCAGGGAAGTAGCATGTGCACTGTGTAACTTCCTGATCATTTTTAAACTGTGGCACAGAGAAAACCACCCAAGTAAAGTTGTAAACAAATAAGGCTTCTTACAGCCAGGGGCAACTGGCCCTACCTGGCTATTGCTAGGCCTGAGAGCCACTCATTAGTTCTGTGCAGTGATAACTCATACAAGGCGTGAAGGTGCTGCCTGCACACTGTTTGTGAAGCTCCTTTAGTATTGTAGAAAACCTAAGTCTTTAGTGTCAGGCAGACTTGGTTTTGTATTCTGACTCCACCACTTATTAACCATGTAGCTTTGGACAAATCGTTTTAACTTCTCTGAAGCTAAGTTCTTCATGTGCAAATGAGGATGATAATACTTATCTTCTGGGGTTGTTGAAAATTGGAAATAATGTGAGTCTAGTGCCTCCTCCGTAGTAATAATGTGAAAGGAAAATAAAAACTCAGGACTCCAATTCACTATGCCAAAAGAAAAAAAAATTAAACTGAAAGCTGAGTCATGCAAGAAACTGACTTTCCTTTCGATCCTAAGCAGATAGCTACAGATAAAAGATTAAAAATCTCCACAGGTGGCCAGGTGTGGTGGCTCATACCTGTAATCTCAGCGCTTTGGGAGGCCAAGGTGAGTGGATCACTTGAGGTCAGGAGTTCAAGACCAGCCTGTCCAACATGGCAAAACCTCAGCTCCACTAAAAATACAAAAGAAAAACAAATTAGCAGGGCGTGGTGGCAGATGCTTGTAATTCCAGCTACTTGGGAGGAGGAGGCGGGAGAATCGCTTCAGGCAGAGGTTGCTGTGAACTGAGGTCGCACCTCTGCACTCCCTCCTGGGCGACCGAAGGAGATTCTGGCTCAAAAGAAAGAAAGAAAGAAAATTCCACAGTTTATTCTGTTTCTACCTTATCTTACATAAGGTGCCGATTTACTGAGAGCAAGACAATACTTATTTGACTATTCTCCTACCTGCTCCTTTTCCCTTCCAACATGTAGATTATCATACTCTTCCTCTTTCCCCTCCAGTCTGCTTTTCTTCTAAATATTGAAACCCTCAAATTCATCTTTGGAGAAAAGTCACAGACCACATACTGTTTCTTGTGATTCTGTATTTTTTTCTTCTGAGCATGTCCTTAAACTTGGCAAAATAAACTTCTAAATTAATTGCGACCTGTCTCAGATACCCTTTGTTTTACAGTAAGAATTCATATGCTTACATAGTAACTATTCATTTTGGTTTCTTAGTATGTTACCTATGTATTGTATGCCTTTGTTTCTAATGATATTTATAAAGTATTGATGCCAGCTCATTGTTATCTCATCACCAGTTAAAAAAAATAATTTTTAACGTAAAAATTAGATAAGAGCTGGAGATGGATTTGGGGGTAGAATTGGGGCAGTAGTAAAAACGTGTGTCAGAGTGGGTGGGGCTGTTGAAGGTTTCTGAAGACCACAGAATGTGATAACAAGGTTTTACAGTGTCATTTCCTTAAGTATTAAAGTATTACAGCTTGCTTCCTGAGAGGGCATTTGGGAAAGAGTCCCCAGAAAGGGGCCCCAGGAGAGATTCCAGAGCAACTCGTGTTCTGGAGATGTTGAGGGTGAACAAATGGTGATGCGGATGATGACAGAATGCAAGAAAAGGGAACTAGCATTCACTGGACACCCGCGATGTACCAAGCACTTTGCTAACCCTCATATTCTCTTTTACTTTCCAAAAACCTGTAGTACTGTGGTTCTCAGCTAGAGGCAATTCATCCCCTAGGGAACACTTGCCAATATCTGGGGGCATTTTTGTTTTCACAACTCGGGGTGCCACTGGCATCTCACAGGTAGAGCCCAGGGGTGCTGCGGAACATGCTACAATGTTCAGAGAAGGTCCTCACAACAAGAATAATTTGGCCCAAAATGTCCATAGTGCTGAGGCTGAGAAACTGTGCTTAAATGGTAGGCACAATAATCTTCACTTTGACAGATTTGGAACCTGACACTCTGAGAAGCCACCTGGCATTCAAACCTAAACCTAACACAGCTTCAAAGCCCACGCTCTTTCACCAAGCCATTGCAGTGAGAACAGGGATGGGAATGAGGGTGGCAAAAATGACCAAGATACAAAACCAGGGCACAGATTGGCGCTCAATAGATATTTATTGGGATATTCATTAAATGGAAGAATGAATAAGAAAAAGAATGAATATGGGCAGGTGAATAATGAGGATGAGCGTGGTCATTCTATTGCCATCCTGACATACTTCCTTGTCCTTGTTCCACAACTCAAAAGTGAGTCTGGGATTATGACAATAGAGAAAATTAAATGCTGGTAGGTGGCCTGGAGCCCCCATGCTCAGTTTCAGGAGGAGTCCAGATTCCAGTGCCTGGGTCTCCAAATGGAAGTAGAAGTACTAGACTGCTGGTGTATGCTGTCCTCCATTGCCCTTTCTCAGGAGGATAGAGACTGCAGCAGGAGGTTCTGAGCTGAGTTTTGGTGACCATTTCCCTCTTTCTCCCAGAGGCCCAGGCCAGCTTTGGCCTCAGAGGGAGAAGAAGGGAGTTGTTTCTATAGTTTCTAAAATTTCTGTGAATTTGAATATGGGCTACGCCACATTTATTCTGGGAAGCTCTGAATCTTCTAGGAGGGAACAACTGAGAGGAAAGAGGGTGGAAAGGGAGGAGCCTATGATAAAAACAGAACTTTTTTTTTCGCTTCCTCTTTCAGACTCCAGAATTTGTTTGCCCTCTGGGGTAGAATCCGCCAAACTGCAAGAGAAGGCTCTGACTGCTGTACTCCAGGCACCAGCTCGCTACAGGGAGTGATGGGAATCCTGTCATTCTTACCTGTCCTTGCTACTGAGAGTGACTGGGCTGACTGCAAGTCCTCCCAGCCTTGGGGCCACATGCTTCTGTGGACAGCTGTGCTATTCCTGGGTGAGTCAGGGCCCCCGGGAGGGAGAGAAGAACAGGAAACTCGGCTGGGGATAAGCCTGGGCAAGGATGAGGGGTGGCATGGGAAGCCCATCAGGACACCCAGGGGAGGGAAGGCAGGCTGGTGAAGATGAAACCCTGATGACTCTGCTGGCTTTGGAAAGTCATCCAGTGTGGCAGAGTTCAGGATTCTTTCCGTGTCTTTCACCCAATCTCACTGAACACCCAGACTCTTGATGTTCTGTCACTTCCCACATCAGAACCCGCTGTGAGAAAAGTCTAGTAACCTATATTTGAATGACAAATGAATGGCCAGAGTGTTTGCCTTCTTTGAAATTTATGTTTCACAAAAGACCACATCTTAGGCAGGAGGGCCAGTGCTGCCTTGGGTAAGGGGTAGGGAGGAAGTTATAAGATGCATTTTTGGGAGGAGGTGGCAGTGGCCATTCTCTGTGCCCCTGAAACCACTTCATGCAGCAGAAGCCTATCATCTTCATGTGTAAGAATATTCCCCTGGGCAGAAGCACAGGGAGATCTAGGTTATCCAGAGAACAGGGGCTCTGAGAATACACACACCTGGTTAAGTCTGGCGTGATGTGTTGTGGGAACCAGAGAAATCATGCATGCTTCTTTTTACCACACAGACCATGATGGGGAGGTACTGGATCTGATCAGCAAGAAAGCCAGGGTCTTAGGCCAAAATGGAAGGCTCTTTTTTGACCATGTTCTCAGCTGTTGGACAGGGGACAGGGACTGATCATGCTTGATGGTTTGAAAAGCCTATGGGAGGCCAAGTAGGGGAGACCTACTGCCAGGACTATCTCTCAAATCTCAATTCCTGGGGCTTCCACCCTCACATTCTAGAGGAAAGCATACTGCCACTCATCCAAGTTGTGTGCTGTGACTGCTAGTGAAATCTGATCAGCTCTGGGGGCCCTCAGCTCTTGGCTGTCAATGCAGGATGATACTGGGCTACAGGAGAAAGAGGTAAGGAAGAGAAAGTATTCCTCCATGAATGGGATGCAATGGATTAAATTCTAAGAGAAAGAAAGGTGAACTACCTCATTTGTCATGTGGGGAAGCTCAGGCCTAGAGAGGTGATGTGCTTCTTTATCTCTGCTACTAGTGCTACCAATGTGCCAGTTACCTGGGCAAGATTCCTGGGAAAGATCTTTGGTATTTTCTCCCATTTGCCTTTTGCTAAATCATCAAGGATTTACCCTATTTTTTTCCACTCTTACTGGGGCTTCCACATTTAGGTCTTCATCACTTGATAACTCAATTTTTATAGCACCCTCTAATGGGGTCTTGATTGCTCCTGTCTCCCCTCCCCTGCATCCATGCTGCACACCAAGGCCATGGCATCTTCAGGTCCAGCTATGGCTGTGTCAGTGCATTTCATAAATGCCTTCTGTGCTACTCCATTGCCTACTGCAAAAACTCTAATTCTGCCCTGCTAACCGTGTTCCCCATTGCACCCCAAATGGATCTTCTTCTACAGCCAGGCAATATGTGCACTGTACTTTCTGTTTTTACCACCTTTGCTCCTGCTGATTCTCCAAATTCTATGTACAGGCACTGTTGTAGGACGTGGAGACTTATCAGTGAACATGACTGACAGCTTTCCTGACCAGAAATACGAGGTCAATGAACTGACTGTGAAGCAATAAGTACACCGGGTGGGAGCATGTTTGGTATTTACTACTATTTATTAACTGTGGAATGGATAAATAATTGGTGACGTCTCTCTCCTTTCCTCATCTTTTTATTTTTTTCTCTCCCTCTTCTTCCTCTTGTTTTTTCACCCTCTCTCCCACTACACCATCCCCCTTGCCAATCCTACATACTGAGGTTTTTAGCTACCACTTCTATGTCAATAACTCCTAAACCTATTTCTCTTGCTTGCTTCTGTCAAGTATAATTTTACATTTCCACTGCTGGTTGGACACCTCTAAAACGATTCACCAGCTCAAAAACAAAGCATATTCAAAATCCAACTTATCATCTCCTCCTCACAAATTTTCTTCTCTTGCTAACATTTGTATTTGTGTAAGCACAGCCACCCTTTTCCTAGTTATCCAACTTAAATCACTCCCACAGTCTATTAAATGCCAACTTCTCTCTGCCACTTAAATTCCTTCTGCATCTGTTTCCTCTTCTTCACCTCCTGTTGTCAATACAACTTTGGGCTCTCTTATCTCCTGCCTAGATCCAACCAGTGAATGATTTCCAGAGCAATGGCACGTAAAATTAATATGGCTACTGTCTCTTTGAATTTTTATCCCACTGAGGGATATAAATGAAAAGTAAACAAACAAGAAGGCATAAGTACAAATGGAAAAGGACTATGAAGATGTAAATAGGGTATTGTGATAAGATTAGTTGTGGAGAAGACAAGAGAGCAGCCTACTTTAAACAGGATGTTATGTAAAGAGTTTTCTGAGGAGGTGACATGTAAGCTGAGACTCTCAACATGGTAGGGATTTAGCCATTTGATGATCCAGGACGCCTTTCAGGGTAGAGGGATTGGCATACAGAAAATCCCCAAATTCGAAGAATGCCGGGAAGGCAAGTGTTAATGAAGCTCTACCTTGCTTTGTCCCTCATTATTGGAAGTGCTTGAGGAGAGACCAGAAATCAAGTAGAAGTTGGGCTGCAATTGGCTGGGAATGTTGCCAAGTACCTGCTGCTCCTTCCCGTGGAATACCTCTTTCCTCTCAACCAAAATCCTATCAGTCCTGGAAGGTCCTTGATGAACCTGGAAGGTCCCATCTTCTCCATGGAATTCTCCTCCTTTTGAACCCCAAACCCTCCCAAACACAGAGCCCTGGGATCTTTTCTTTCTCTGAACCTCCATAGCATTTTATCCATATTCCTCTAATGGCATCTCTTTTACATCAGATTACACATGTGCTTATCTTCACCGTTAGATTCTTGTCCTCAGTGGAAGTAGGGACTGACATTCTTTTCCCTTAGTAGAACTCAGCTTGCATTGCAGGGCAGTGGGAAACCAATGCAAGTTTGTTGATTAATGTTGTATTGCAAAGGAAGGAAGTGATTGGTCCAAGTGTATATTTCAAGGTATTGGAGCATTGGGACCAGAATCCAGTTCTCTAAACTTTGAAGCCAATGCTTTCTGCACATTGCCCCCTTTTCGCCCTTTGGTTCTGCTTCCATTTCCTTCCATACTTTTGTCCCTGAAAATATACACGCACTTGGAAGCTTCTTGACTTTCTCTCAGCCCAGATGCAAGAGAAGACCCTCACCCATGGACAGATGGACACACACACACACACACACACACTGCTCTGATTCACCTAAGGACCCAGCTTTGCTTCTTTACCCAATAATAGCACCCACAAATCTCTACCCACCCTAGCCCACACTGCCTCCCCTATGGAAGCTCTTTTCTTAACCCAGTGGCATCCCCTACCCCTGCATGAAGTCACAGATCTAGTGTCCTTTTGCAGTCTCTTTCTCCTTTTAAGAGATATTTCTAATAGCAAAAACCTGGAAGACCTAAATGCCAAGCAATAGAGTTGTTAAATAAATCACAGGACAGCCAAATAGTAGAATATAGTGTAGCCATTTGAAATGACAACATGGGCGCACGCGGTGGCTCACATCTGTAATCCCAGAATTTTGGGAGACCGAGGCGGGTAGATCACTTCAGGTCAGGAGTTCAAGACCAGCCTGGCCAACATGGTGAAACCCCTTCTCTTCTAAAAATACAAAACTTAGCGGGGTATGGTGACGCAGGCCTGTAATCCCAGTCCTTGGAAGGCTGACGCAGGTGAATCAGTTGAACCTGGCAGGCGGAGGTTGCAGTGAGCCAAGATCGCGTCATTTCATTCCAGTCTGGGTGACAGAGTGAGACCCTGTCCCCCCAAAAAGTAAAATAAAATAATAAAATAAAATAAAATGACAACATAGAAACAGATTCATCTACTAGAACTTGCATTGCTCAGTGAAAAATCAGGTTAAAGAACAGCTTTTAGAGTATATCCTCATGTACACTTATGTATGTCTGTATGTGAACAGCATGTGTGTGTGTGTGATCACAGAAAAAAATCCAACAGGATGTATGCCAAGGTGATAATATTTTGCTTCTATTTTCTATTTTTCTGTAGTGATCGTGGATTACTTGTGCAATTTCTACCCCATTCCAACAAAAGAACAAATCTTGCTCTCAGGATAAACTCTGGCAAAATTATTTATACTGATGCATAAATCATATGTAAAGCCCAACAGAGACCTCTTTCCAGAGGCATATTTATTTTAATCACTCAAGAGGGTAAGCCAAAGGAAAATGTCACAAAACAGGTGGAAGAGGGTGTTATATAATTTTATTTCATTTTTGTATGTTACTGGGAAGGAGTTCTCAGTCCTTTCGAAAGTGCAGCTCACCCAGGCAGTCCCAGGGAATATGATCATGAGGGCTGTGCTGTAGATGAAGGGCGCTCTGGGCCTGGGCAGTCTCTGGGCCAAAGAGGGCAGGTGTTCGTTCAGACACTCCACTGTGGGCTGATCTTTGCTTTCTGTCTTACAGCTCCTGTTGCTGGGACACCTGGTAAGTACTCCACCCACAGCCTTTCCTTCCTCCAGGTCCCCTTTTCCTCTCCTCCCAGTTCCCTGTCTGGAGGTGCTTTAAATGTACCAGCAACTGAGCCCAGTACCAAGTCAGGGCCAGGAAAGGGTAATTGCTCCCGAAGGATCCCCTGCTCCCTCTTCTGCTCTCCTTCTTCCGTTTCCTCCTTCCATGGAGGCAAGTGGTAGGCAGCCATGGTGTTCAAATGGCGGAGCTGTCACAGAAAATGAGAATTCTGACCGCTCTCTCAACTGCCTTCTGCTGTCCAAATCAAACCAAGAGCTTCCTCTCTCCAAATAAAGTTCAGGCACATGCAAAATCACATGGCCTGCATATGTTGTCCCCCTGTGTTGCTAAATCCTTGACTGTGCATGTTTCTGAGAGCTTCAGAGAGCCATCTCTGTATACCTCTGGCTACACTTTCCTGAGCACTTCTGTGTTTGTGCCACTCAGCCTCCATCTCCCAGGACTGACCCTCCAGGTTTTCTCCCTCTCTCTTTATCCTTCTAAGGCCAGAGAGGCTCATCTATGCTTGGGTGTGAGGACGGGCCATCTTGACATCATTTTTAAAAGTATACAGAATGACATTAGGTCAGAACGGAAACCTGATATCCGACTCCCATGCCTGCCATCTCCACCAGAGCCCCCACTTACCTTC
The DNA here is from genome assembly GCF_009764315.1 of Trachypithecus francoisi. Classification (NCBI taxonomy): domain Eukaryota; kingdom Metazoa; phylum Chordata; class Mammalia; order Primates; family Cercopithecidae; genus Trachypithecus; species Trachypithecus francoisi. Next base: position 87,624,277 of record NW_022681470.1, on the reverse strand, counting down.
AGTCAGCCCCAGAGAAAATTTATCCACCAGTGTCCAAACACCTTTGTTTATTGGGGAGAAAAGTTAGTCTCAAAAGAGTATGTATGTATGGGGTGTCTGTGTGTCTGTGGTGGTGGGGAGAGGTTGGTGGGAGAGAGAGAAGGAACTGGTGAGGATTATCTCTTGGTGAAGTATATGTATTTCTAGGGTGTTTCTCTTGCCCACTCCCTCTTCTCTTTTTCCCTGTCTGAATCCCTGGGCTCCCGGGGCTCTTGTGGTGGGATGTATGAGCAAAAGCAACTGCCTTCAGCTGCAGAACCATTCTGGGCCTGGCTCAGCTTTTGGTGCCCCCAGTAGGCCCACAGGTGCTTCTGTGTCTGAGATTCAGGGCCTGCTCAGGCTCTTGGGCTTCCTCTTCCTCACGCTACCTCCTCTCTCTGCCCCTCAGCAGCTCCCCCGAAAGCTGTGCTGAAACTCGAGCCCCCGTGGATCAACGTGCTCCAGGAGGACTCTGTGACTCTGACGTGTAGGGGGGCTCACAGCCCTGACAGCGACTCTACTCAGTGGTTCCACAATGGGAATCTCATCCCCACCCACACGCAGCCCAGCTACAGGTTCAAGGCCAACAACAATGATAGCGGGGAGTACAGGTGCCAGACTGGCCGGACCAGCCTCAGCGACCCTGTTCATCTGACTGTGCTTTCTGGTCAGTGGAGGAAGGCCCCGGGGTGGACCTGGGAGGGCCAAGATGGTTGAAATCTGCTTTCAGGCAGAGGTTTGCAGGAAAGAGGGGTGGCCTGCTTACTGGGAAGCATTAGTGTGAGTTGCCTTAGTGCATATCAATGGTTGTTTTTGCCTCAGTCCTGATTGAACAGAAGGTTACCAGGCCACAAACAGGCAGCCAAGTGTGAGAGAAGCAGAAGGAAATCCCTACTGCATAAAACCCATTTCCATTTTAATGGCAGAATTGAAAAGCACAGACCACAACAATCCTAGCCCTGGAAATGACTCACTATACAAACATGATGAATTCATTTAACCCTTGAGTTTCCATTTCCTCACCTGCTCCATGGGGCACTAATGCCTCCCTCAAAGGCTTCTGGTGAGAATCAGTGTTTCCCTTCTCCACGTTCTCAGAGTGCTAGGTGCCCTTCTCTGTCTTTCTCTTCCACCAGCCTATGGGAAACCTAAGATGAAAGTCGTGTCTTATCCATCTTTGTATTTCCAGCATCTGAAACTGGGCAGAGCTTAGTAAATATTTTGCTGGAGAGGTTGATGATCTTACAAAGCTCCCATTGAAAGGTGGCTCTCTGTAAAGCAAAGTTGCAATGAGATTGTGATGAACATTGTCCTTGTTGCTTTTCACGTGATCCCCTCCCTTCACCTCAATAGCAAATTTTCCTCAAAAGTACACAGCAAACGAATGACCCACTGGTGACACTGCTGTCTTTGGACCCTGCTGGAAAGAAGCTCCACATTTATTAACATTCTCCAAATAAATTTGTCAAGTAGCATTCATCAGGTAACATTTGTTGCACATTCATGACTTTCTGCTGTCCTTCTCACATGCAGACTCCTCGGTCAGACTGGATTCCTCCTTCCCTCCCCGACATGGAAGAGATCACATCTTAGGGTCTCTTGTGTTCTTCCTACAGAGGCCTGTCAGGCAGGAAAAGGCTGCAGCTGCCTTCCTGGGAGAAGGAGGAGATGAGTGTATCCTGAACACCTACTATGTGCTAGGGCCTATTGTAGATACATGACATTATCATGCCCATTTTCACAACTGAGGAAACTGAGGCTCAGAAGACTTAAATTATCTGCCCAAGAGTTCATAAATGATACAGCAAGCATTAGAGTCCAGAACTGTCTGATTTCAGACCTAAGCTGTTGTTCCCTTTGCACACCATGTCCCACCACTAAGGAAGATCTGGGTCTCAGAGCTGAGCCAAGACCTCCCAGGTCCTCTGGGGTTTTTTGCGTCTTTCAGAGTGGCTGGCGCTCCAGACCCCTCACCTGGAGTTCCAGGAGGGAGAAACCATCATGCTGAGGTGCCACAGCTGGAAGGACAAGCCTCTGATCAAGGTCACATTCTTCCAGAATGGAAAATCCAAGAAATTTTCCCATGTGGATCCCAACTTCTCCATCCCACAAGCAAACCACAGTCACAGTGGTGATTACCACTGCACAGGAAACATAGGCTACACGCCATACTCATCCAAACCTGTGACCATCACTGTCCAAGGTATGGGGAATCTACCAAGATGTAGGGAGGGGAGAAGAGGGGATGGACAAGCGCTAAGGTCACATGGGCCTACACGGAGGTCTGAGAAAGGCCACAGCAGCAAAATTGGGCACTGGAGCAAAGAGGAGTGGTGTGGAGGCCTGGCTAAGTATTGGCCAATGAGCAGGAGTAGGGGCCAGAACTTGGAGCCATCACCTCCCAGGTAATAGGAAGTCAGGCTCTTGTTCCACTTTGAAATGCAGGCCCCAGACTAAAGATGGCAGCGAAGCAGAGCTCCCTCATTGGTGCAGAGGTTCCCAAAGCTCCTGGGCATTCCTAAGAGCTGAAGTTTGCCTCGTTTCTTCTCATGGCTCATGTTATAGCCATTCACTCCAGAAAGCCTGGCATGTCATAGTCTGTTCAAGGCTGTGCTCCATAGAGTAATGATGCCTCCAGCTATGCAAGGCTTTGGGCCCACCCTTCCTACTGCCCCCAAGGGCTAAGGGGATTCCTTCCCTCTGCTCCTGCCTGCTCGCCAATGTGCCTTTATTAGTTTGGTGGAGAAACCTGGATAGGAAGGAGGCATAAGTCCAGCCACAGAAACCCTGTGCAGGTGAGGCTGGGGGATGTAGTGAGTCTTGCATTGGTGAGTGACTCAGACACAGAAGAGCTTTGGGTGACAAGCACTAGGACATAGCACTGGAGGAGGTGGGAGGTGGGACAAGGAGAATACAAGTTGTCATTAAAATAGTAACCCCCATCCTGTCCTAATGTCTGTCTTCCCTAGTGCCCAGCGTGGGCAGCTCTTCACCGATGGGGATCAATGTGGCTGTGGTCACTGGGATTGCTGTAGCGGCCATTGTTGCTGCTGTAGTGGCCTTGATCTACTGCAGGAAAAAGCGGATTTCAGGTTTGTAGCTCCTCCCAGTCTCTTTTGTTATCAGTTTGCATTTGGTCCAGGCCCTAACCCCAGACATTTCCAGAATCCCTCTCTTAGGGCTAGATACGCATTCAGATCTAGGCCCGTATTGTATTATATTCATTTGTTCATTTATTAGATCATTCATTGACAAGACTTGAACAAACTAGCTTATGTGTCAGCCAATGCGTGAGTCATGGTAGGTGATGCCAAGATGAAGTCCAGTCCCTGCCCTTGGGGAGTTCTCAGCATTGTGAGGAAGACAGAAGTACAACTAGGCCATTATAATAAGACGGGATAAAAGCAATGAAAGGGACATGAAAAGCCTAGGATAGGAGTACAGAGGAGGCTCCATAGCCCAACAAGGGCTGAGGCAGTTGGAGAAGGTCTTAGGGGGAGCAGTGTAGTGCAGTGATGGAGTGCACATAGTGGGGTCGGACTGCCTGGGTTCAAATCTAGTTCCACAGTGTACCAGCTATATGACCCAGGTGAGTCACTCCACCTCTCTGTGCCTCAGTTGTCTCATGTGGAAAATGGGGACACTAATAGGACTCACCTCACAGGATTGCCATGGGGATGAAAGAGGCTGACGCTCTTACACCGGTGCCTGTCAGGCAGTAACAGCACACAAACAGGGCTGTTGCCATTCTGGAGGAGGTGGTGTGTGAGGGCAGCGCTTAGCGAGGGAAAGAGGACTCTCCAGGTACTGGGCCAAGGCAGGGATTGAAACTGGGTGGAGCTTATATGGGTGTTGAGGGAGGACTAGAGAGGGTGCTACAAGCCGCTCAGAAAGAGAAATAATCCCACTAACACCTCACAAAGCACTTTACAATTGGTTCATAGCCAGGACCTCAGTTACTGATGATAATACAGAGAAACAGGGAGAGAGACTGAGGCACAGATGTTTTTAAAAGGCAGAGCAAGTCTCAGATGCCACGGAGTGGCCTTTCTGACACTCCTGGGCATCCCCATGGGTGAGCTGAATTCTGCCTCTGGACCAGCCCTTTTCCAGGTGGGAGCAGCCCCTGAGCAGGGGAGCTGGGGGTGGGAGGACAGGAAGCATCTGCCAGAGGGAAGGCCTGAGCTGGTCCCATCCAACCCTGGCCCTGGTCCTTGGTCCTGAGGACTCAGGTCCCACCCCCTAATCCTACTAACCTCCTATGTGCCCCTCCCAGCTCTCCCAGGAAATCCTGAGTGCAGGGAAATGGGGGAGACCCTCCCTGAGAAACCAGGTAAGTACAAGGTTGTCTCAGGGATTCAGTGATGGCTCACCAGGGCTGCCCGCTGGACCGGAGCCAGCCAGAAGGGGCTTGTGCGAGTTCAGCTGGGAGCCAGGGAGGGAGCAGCGGTGAGGGGATGGCCAGGGCTCAAATCGCTTGGTCAGCTCTGAGTCTAACTCCTGGGCCTAAAGATGACCTCTCTGGAGATGAGAAGAAAAACACCAGTCCCAGATACAGAGGAGAGGGCTGTGTCCGAATTTCTGGGATCAGGAATCTGGGGATATTTCCAGATCTGGAAATCAGAGATACTTTGGTCTTTCTGTGGAACTTTGGCAGAGCTGGCAAAGGAGAGGGCTACGGGCTGTAAGACTGAGGCCAATAGGATGTGGGAGGCAGGAGTCTAAGGGGAAAAGAGGAGGAGGCCTGGAAACCCCTTGATTTGCTGAGGAATCTATCTCTGTGGAGGGATGGGATGGAGTGGCCATGGTCAGCTGTCTGTGGAATGCTAAAAGGAGGTTTGGGCTTGAGAAAATTCTGGGGGACTAGGGGCACTAGTGGGCTCTACTCTGTGGGCAAAGCTTGGTTCCGATGCCCACGCACTCCAGGTTGATTGAATTTTGGCCTGGTTCTGCCCCCATCACACAGTGGAGCCTTGAACTAGTCAGTCTCCCTGATGGGGTTCAGTCTCCTCACTGAGGAAATGAGTGGGTGACCTCTCAGGCCTTCTAGATCTGACATTCTGAGAGCCAGGGGCCACTCAAACCCTGGCCTAGGTGAAAGTATGTAAAGGAACTTCCAGGAGGATGACAGGCAACTCCCAGACTGTAGTTAAAGTCAGAGCACAAAGGAAACTGGGGCTTTTTCTGGGAGTTTCCATGATAGTAGGAACAGGCAGGGAAAAGAGGCTGTCAAAGACCCCAACTCAGATGGCTGGAGTATGATTCAGAGCAGAGCCAACAGATTTGAGAGCTTGAGCAAAATATCACTCGTCCAGCTGTGCTTGCAGCAAGGTCACGTGTCCACTGGTCGGGCCCAGTGGGGACAGGGGCCTGTTTCACACCAGGGCCAAAGCAGATCTGTTAAAAACAAAGTCCAAGCAATTGGATTATCCGTCTTGTTGTGTGGTTCTGTCTACACTGGCATAAGCACATTTCACAAGGCATTTTTGCAGCCAGGCACTGGAGCTGATGATTTCCCAAAAGGTAAAGCTGGGTTACTGGGATTCTTGGGGAATATATTAGAATGGGAATTCAGAATGTGGTTTGCTGCAGAATTTACAGCATGGCAATAAAGGCTCTCGGTGTTCAGGGAGTGAGAGAAGAGACTAGATGCATTGTCTCAGATGCCTCCCGACTTCCTGAGAAATGCCACTTTGCAGATACTGGGGCTACTTTTCATACTGGCTAAGTCAGTTCATAGCAAAATATGAGGGAATTCAGTGTGTTTCAGACACTAACCAGAGAAAGTCCTTCCTTCCTTTCTTCTTCCCTCCCTCCCTTCCTCCCTTTCTCACTCACTTTCTCTTCCTTTTTAATGCCACAGAGTACCATACTTTTCAAAGTTCCAACAAAGATGCACTACATTCAGACAATGTGAAAATGGTCCTCAGCCTTCTCTCCCTGAAGTCTGTGGCCAGCAAAAATCTGGACTTCACTTCACTCTGATGCTGAACACTCCCCTACCCCACCTCTTCCCCAATATCTCAGATCCCAAGGCTCCCTGGTTTGCTTCTAGGAAAGCTCAGCAATTCCCTGAAAAGAATGCAGCTCAAGTGACTGCTTCACTTTTTCACCATGGCCCATGGGGAAGGCTGTGGCTGGGCTACCCCACGCATGGATCAATGAGGCCATATTTACCCAGTGCTTGGCCTAGAGATCCAAGACAGGGTCAGCAGTGCTTGCTTTGGCTCTAGTTTGGGCGTTGGTTTTGCAGCCTCAGCATCAGCACAGGCAGGCCCTCTTCTCCGGCAGTGCTCTGGCTGATATTTCTTCTTTTTGCCCACAGCCAATCCCATTAATCCTGATGAGGCTGACAAAGTCGGGGTGAGTGATCCCAGCCATCTCCCCCTCCCTTCTCCCCTTTTGCCTTCTCTGTTGCCTTCTTTCCTAGGCCCTCTCTGTGGATCCTCACTGCTGGTTTTTGCCTTCTCTAGGCTGAGAACACAATCACCTATTCACTTCTCATGCATCCGGACGCTCTGGAAGAGCCTGATGACCAAAACCGTGTTTAGTTTCCATTGTCTTGCCTTGGGATTTGAGAAGAAAATCAGAGAGAGAAAGATCTGGTAGTTCCTGGTCTAAATTCCCCTTGGGGAGGAGAAGGAGATGCTGCAGTTCCAAAAAAGAAGGTCTCTTCCAGAGTCATCTACCTGAGTCCTGAAGCTCCCTGTCCTGAAAGCCACAGACAATATGGTCCCAAATGACTGACTGCACCTTCTGTGCCTCAGCCCTTCTTGACATCAAGACTCTTCGTTCCACA